>NC_141461.1:24417500-26917500 GCF_015680905.1 Coptis chinensis | reverse complement strand
TGTCTTATTTTACGCCTACGTGTTTTTAGTCTATTATTCCCAAAAATAAGAAAATAGGAAATTACATAAGCAAATAATACACATCATTCGCCCTCACATGCTCTTCACGTGCTCTTCAGTGAGGTGAGTCTAATAAAATCGACCCAACTCTGTTTATCAAAAACAAAAAAAATCACTCCACTCTATCATCTTCTCCAAACTTGTTCCCTAATTCAAATCTAAGCATCAAATCTATTCTTGCTCTAAATTGTTTTACCTATTTTGTGTGGTTTTGTTTCTATTGAAACAATGTCTTTGCAATAGATCAATTCATCGGCTTTGTGTGAGTGTGGAGTTGAATCTCCTTTTCGAACATCTTAGACTGAAGAGAACTATGGAAGGAAGTTTCAAGGGTGTATAAATTGGAACAACAATAAGAAATGCAGGATTGGGTTGATCCACCCAAACCTCCTCTTGCATATATATTGGAAAATTAGGCGCTTAAGAAGACAGTGGAAGAGTTGAAGAAGAAAAATTCCCAATTGAAGAAGAAGAATGAAATGAATAAATGGTTGATTGTTATTCTTTTTTTTGTGATTGTATTTAGTTGGTTTCATTGATTAGCGAAAAAAAAATTTAGTTGGTTTCATTGAAGTGAAGTATGTTTCTATGTAGCAGTTCTTTCTATGTGTGGTTGTTTTCCTTTTTCTCAGTCATTGTAATCAAATAGTTTAATTTGAATCAAAGAATGGTTGTTTAATTTTCTCCAATAATTCTACACACTGACACAGGAAATTGACACATTCATCTGACAGTGACATAGTGGATGATACATGTCATGTATCATCATGATATATGACATGTATTGCCCTCTTACATAATGATACATGACATGTATCACACTCTTACACAATGATACATGACATGGATATGTATTATGATGATACATGACGTGTAGCATGATGATATATTATATGTATCATCCTGACATACACGATATTACATTGTATGTATCATCCTGACTAGAAATTCCAGTAACAATGGTGCGAACCAAGACATAGAGTGCTCAACAAGATGATACTTTGTGTGTATCATCTTGACATATTTCCACTATGCCATTTTAACCTATTTCTCCACATTCTGTTTTCTCTGCCTCTCTGTTACTTAAACTTGATTTCCATTCAATTCATCAAAGTAGGTACCATCACCTTCTGTAACTTTGATTCTACAAGAAGAAAGAATATTCTGACTCCAAATTGTCTATGAACATACCTTGTAAATTAAACATTCAGCATGCCTAAACATTCATATACATAGACTCTAAACATTCACAATACATATAGTATGTAAACATTGCACCATTCAAATACATAGTGTACTACTACCACTACTAAAAAAAAAAAAAACGTCTGTAAACATGTCAGACCATATTTGTTCCAAACAAGTGATTTAGCCATTCACATACATAGAGTACTACTACAACAAAAACCAAAACACAAGTACTACTACTGCTTAGACCCTCGATCTCATTCAAGTACTACTATTGCTTAGACCTCATTTGTGATTTCCCTTTACCAGTAGCAGTTGTTTCATTAGCATTACCAACAACATTTGACCTTGTAACTCTAGATGGACTTTGAGCATTGCTGCAGTTGAACCACCTATACATCCCTGCAACTCTTGATGGACTGGAACTACCTTCTGCATTTCTTGGTGGGGTTGACCTTCTTAGCCTTGGACTTGACCTTGGTGGAGTTGCAGCAACAGTTGACCTCCTAGGTCTTGGTGGAGTTGCACTTGAAGGTGGAGGTGCATTTGAAGTCTGACTTGAAGTTTGTGTTAACTGTGGAGGTGCACTTGAATTCTAAGTTGAAGCTTGTGTTGACTGTGGACTTGCATTTGATTTTGCCTTCGTTTTTCTACTTCTTGGTGCTGGTGGTGGAGGAACATCTTTCTTTATCCATCTTCCCCTTTTTTGACTTGGTAACTGTGGCATACAAAAAAATAGTATTACTACTTGTATGTATTTTATATATAAAAAAAAAAAAGTTTAACAAAACCACTCTAAACTTACAAAAAATTCACTAACCTTTATGTATGTATCCCCAGTGTTTGGACATTCAATCACTCCAAACCCAGGTGGTGGTTTCACCCTTTTTTTTGAAGTGGTATCACTCACATTTGGGGTAGCATCACTAGTTAGTGTTGTCTCTGCATATGAATTGGTTCTCTTCTTTCCCTATAATAATTAAACATATTTACATTATTCAAAAATAATGTAATACTTACATAATTAAGCACATTTAAATTATAAAACACTAATGTAATACTTACATGACTCTTTCTTTGTTGTGGAGGTTCTGGAACAAATTCCTTTTTGCAACCTTTCATATTGTGGCCAACCTCCTTGCAATTAGAACAATGCATTTGTGCCCCCCTCCTTGACAGATGTGAAGGTTTCTTTGGTGATTCATATGGATCCTTTCTTCTATTCTTTCTAGGTTTTCCTGGCATTCTTCTATCAGGTGGTGGTAAGAATTTCACCATCCCCTCAATATTGATCTTCCTCCATAATTTTTGGCCATTTAAAGGTTTCATACTTACTCCATAAGCCTTCTTGATTATCTCTACCTTATAACAAGATTGGACATAGTCATCAGGATTGGCACTGCTGTGGTTAATGGTTGTAATTGCATCGCAACATGGAATGCCACTCAAATCCCACTCTCGGCATGCACAAGTTCTAGCTTTGGTGTTAACTATATAAGCATCTACACCATTTACATGCCTGATTTCAAACTCATTGTCACCATTGCAATGACAAGTCCAATACCTACTATCTACTTTGGCAGTCTCGATCTATCCTCTCTCTAATCTTTGGTGCAAACATGTCAGTCCACCCATTTACAATATCTTTTCTCTGTTGCATTCTCCTCATCACATACAACCTTATATCCTCCAGCATGTAGATAATTGGTTTCCCCCTTGCACCAATTATACAATTGTTGAATGTCTCACAGATATTGTTCTCCACTGCTTCACATGTTGAATTGTTCATAAAAGGGATATTTAGACTTTGGTCCTAACAATAGTGGATTTATTAGGGTTTGGTCCAGAAAAGCTTGAATATTAGGGTTTAGTCCTAATTCTGGTTGGTGACTGTGGTCAATCTGCTTGTATTTTTGAAATGACAATAATACCCCTCACGTGCAACATCACCTGAATATATAAGTTAGACTTTGATACAAGAAATCAGGTCATCTTCTAGGACTTGGTCCCCACTATTATTTGACAAATTAGAGTTTAGTCCTACTTATCAACCATTAAAAAAACCAGTCTCCCAAACTCACAACCTTTCCACCTAAAACACTTTGCAATTCTTTCTTATAAGCTGAATCCATCACGATACATCCACTGAAAAGATACAAACTTCAACAACAAGAACAAGAAACTGAAGGAACACCAAACTCAACTTCTCTTCTTCCAGCTAAGAAGAGAAAAGAATCAAGAGATTACTCACCACCATTCCATTTCCCATTCAACACCACCCCAGAAAACACAAAAAGTACCACCTGTTATTTACCTACAAAGAAAAGAGTTTGGGATCTTCAACCTCTTTTCAATAGCCTAGAGAAAAAACCCAGTTTGCATTTAGATCTCAATCTTTAATTAATACCAACAGTCTCCTGAAAAAGAAACACCAATACCCAGTTCCATTTCACAAAAAGAATTTGAACTTTTCAGTATAGTTAAGGAAGACGAAGACGCGAAGAAGATGATGATGGGATTCTTTGTGGTGTTTGCCAAAGTACAGATGTAGATCCATTAGACCCTATTGTGTTTTGCGATGGATGTGATTTAATGGTTTACACAATTTGTTATGGAGATCCCCTTGTTCAAGGTATACCAGAAGGTGATTGGTTCTGTGCTACTTGTGAAGATAAAAAGATTCGGGTCGACGATGGCGAGAAGGAAAAGGTTTATGCCCGATATAAGCTGAAGTGGTCAAGGTGGTGGTGAATTATTGATTGGTGGTGGTGGATTCTTGATTGGAATTAGAAGAGAAGGAAAATGATTGGTTGAATAATCGATTGAAGATTGATTTGGATAGTGAATTATTGAAGTTATTTGAATTTTCCATGATGATGAAATGAAAATGAATGATGAATTGGAAGTCAATTTCGGTTTTTTTTTTTTTTTTTTTTTTTTTGGTGAAGCGATAGTGAAAAAGAGATAGTGAAAAAGATTAATGGTATGGTTGACAAGTAGGACTAAACTATAATTTGTCAAATAACAGTAGGGACCAAGTCCTAGAAGATGACCTTATTTCTTGTATCAAAGTTTAACTTATATATTCACGTGATGTTGCACGCAAGGGGTATTATTGCCATTTCAAAAATACAAGCAGATTGACCACAGTCAACAACCAAAACTAGGACTAAACCCTAATATTCAAGCTTTTTTGGACCAAACCCTAATAAACCAACTATTGTTAGGACCAAAGTCTAAAAAACCCTTCATAAAATAAGCTCTACACCATTGCTTTGGGTTTTGTTGTTTCATTAGGTAATCATATGCATCATCAGAGATAGCTTTGATCTGATCCATGACATTATCAAATTCTTCAGGAGTCCTACTTTTACAAGCTTGCCAAAACAAAGACTTGAACATTTGACCTGTATGCCTCTTTCTGAAGTTGGCATAAACATGTATAGCATAACACCTATGCTCAGCCAAGGGAAATGTTTGTGATATAGCCTGCACAAGAACTTTTTGCTGATCTGATATGATTGTCATACCAAGCCCATCTGATGTTCCAATGTCCGCAACAAACAACTCTAGAAACCACAACCAAGATTAAGTATTCTCTCCTTCCACCATAGCCCATGTAATGGGATACATCTGATTATTCCCATCTCTACTAATAGCTATAAGTAACTGACCACCCCCTAACATGCCCCTTTAAAAAGCAACCATCAAGACCAAACACAGGCCTACAACCTTGTTTCCACCCCCTAATCAAACTCTCAAAGCCTATGTACATCCTTTGGAAATAAGCTGGAGGCTGGCCTTCAACTGGCCAGTGAAGTTCAATCCTCACTATACTTCCTATATTTCTTCTCAGTATCTCCCCAGCATAGTCTCTTTCTTTGTCATAGTGTTCAATCAAAGCTTTATCTATCTCCCAAGTTGCAAACCTCTTAGCAGTAAGGCATTATGATTGAGACACATCAACACCATAAGTCTTTCTTACATCTAACATAAAATCAGCTAACTTCCATTTTGGAGTTTCGATTAGTTTATCTTTGTACCTCCTAGATAGCCATTTAGCATTCCCAAGCTTGATCTTGAACTCTCTCACACATTCATGTTGTTTTATGTATGTCTTAACTTGAACAGTTTCCACACCTTGCATGTAGCTTGCATACAATTTCCAAACACAATTCTCAACACACCTAGCCTCTATGAACCTAGCTTCATTCTTTTTAAACCATATTGGACGACCATTACAAACTACATATTTTCTAATAGATTCTTTCAACTCTTCAATACTTGCAAACTTCATCCCAAGCTTAGGTTTTTGTAGTTTCACATCAGTTTTAGGATTAAAGAGAGGGAATCTATCTTTCTTTCTTCTAATATCTGCTTCCACATCAAATTCATCTTCTTCAGGACTATCATAGTCATCATCAACAATCTCATTATCTACCAGTGCTTCACCATTAACATTATTATCTTCTGCTTCATCATTGACATCATTGTCCACTACTTCAGCATCAACATTAATAACCTCAACTGGTGTATCACTAATAACCTCAGTGTTAACCTTACCCTTACCCTTATTCTTATACTTCCTCAACTCTATTATCCTCTTCCTTACCTCAATAAGTTCTTCATTATCAGATACATTATCCAAACTTGCAACACTCTCATCATCACTTGTATCATCTTCTCCAAAGAAATTAACATCTTCTTCACTTGTTTGGATCATCACTCTCCCTATCAGGTTCAATATGGTCCAAATACACCTCCATGGAAGCAAATACTTTAGCTTGATTACACATTTTTCTAATTTCATCATCACACTGAATCAACCTCAAACCACTGGCTAAAATCTCACCTGGAACCCTTATAGTAAATCCTTCTGACCTTGTTATATCCCTCACTTCTCACCATATCATTCAAAATGGTCATAGACATCTTGTTATAATTAACATGATAATGAAAATTTACTTTCCCACCAACATACTGTAAACTACCAAGAAATTGTCCCCCATGATGCAATTGCAAAACAAATTCATCCATTGTTAAACAAATGTATACATCAACACTTCAATAAAATGAATTAATCTAAACTAGAAAATGAATTATAATAGCAAAAACATATTAAACAGATGTAAAACATAATAGAATGAATTTATTATAAATCAAATTCAGTATCGCAATAACAAGTTGTAAAACATAATAGAACATGAACATGAGTATAATAATAGACAACCTAATAATTAAATGAATAATAGAAAGTAAAGCCCTAATTTGCAAACCCCTAATTAGCAAAAAAGAAAAAAAATAAAAAATAAAAACCCTAATTTGTAAAACCTCAAACTCGCAAAAAAACAAAAACCTAATTTGTAAACCCCAAACTTGAAAAGGATGATTACTTACTCTTCAATGGAGATTCACCCTTCAATATTTTCTTGGTTTTGTGAAAATCACAGCTCCAAACCCTTTAATGAAGATTCTCTCTCTCGATATTTTGTTAAATTTATATTTTCTGTCGAACCAGAGAATTGTTGATGCATTTGATTTGGAGCGCGCACGTGAGGAGAATGTGAGGGAGGATATATGATGTGTATAATTTGCTTATGTAATTTCCTATTTCTTATTTTTGGAATAATATACTAAAAACACATAGGCGTAAAATAGGACACATCGGCAATCCGGTGCCTGAAATGGGCCGGATAGGTAAAATGGAATTTTATTTCAAGTTTAAGGTGGTTTGTGCTCTAAAAAAAGTATATGGGGTAAAGAGGAATATTTTAGCAAGTTCATAGGCTTAAGTGGTAGTATTGCCTAAAAACCACCCATCAATGAACAGTAGATAGTTAAAGATGCAAATGCAAAAGCCACTAATTGTATCGTTAAATCAACAAATGGAGAGATTAACTTAATTAAAAGTCGAAGTTTCGATGGTGGAAAAGAAAATGGTTATGGTGGGTGTGGTTGAAAAAGATAAAGCAAATATTTTAAGTTTTTAAGTTTTAGTGTTATAAAAGCGCTTGGATTTAAAACTAGCTCGTGAAAATTTTTCTGCATGAAAAAAAGTACTCGCCCCATGAAAGCCCATTAGCCACGTTGCAGCACAGTCATGCCAAATAAAATTTTTGTAGTCATAAAAGAGTCCTGATACTAAAAGATCGCTATGTTATCATTATAGTACCATGTGCATCTTAATTGTTAGATGTTCTAGCGATGTTGCACCCATCACGTGTTTTTAGTTGGCCAAAACAGGTCACGTGGACTGCTTTCGTCACTATTTTTTCTTTTCCAAATTAAAAACAAAATAAAACAAAACCAAAAGTAAAAGTAAAAGAAAAATAATCAAGAAACTAAAAAGGAAAGTAAAAACTCAACCAAAAAGGGTGGGGAAAGACCAGCAATAACTAAGAAGGGAGTCTCATAAGACAATGAACAATGAAATCTTTCCCTTTCTATCTATTTTTTTTTGTTGATTAGCAAACCTGTTTTAAATGAGATCAATAACTCTTTGATGTTGGCAGGGTTCGAGCCCTAGACCTCTGGTATCATCACCCAAAAGTTTTACCGACTTTGCTAGTCGGCACCTGCTCTCTCTCTCTCTCTCTCTCTCTCTCTTCAAATTTTATTACTGTTACCACATTCGAATCTCCTTTTGTGCTATGATGTTGTTGATGCTCCATTGTGTTTGACTTATTGATTCATCGTTTGAGGTGGGTGTTTGATTTTAACATTTGTTGAACTGATTCATTATTATGTGACTTGGGTTTGTAGAATGAAGCTTAGGCATTCTCAATTTTGTGATTATTCTTAAAGTTAGGCTTTTGTATTCTCAGTTTGGTGTTTATTTATATATCTAATTAGGTGGTTAAGTTCAAGTTGTGTTTGAAGAATGGAGCTTGTTCTTTAGTTGGTTTTTGAGAAACCTCTTTTGAGAAAATAGTTAGCTTAAATTAACAGGGGTTATGTTTTTTTTATCAATGAATTTGATGGAAGACATATGGTGATTCTACATTACGTCTCTTGGATGATGAGGCATGTTGATGTCTCTAGCAGTTGTTCTTTATATCCTAAGATACTAAGAGAGAATTGGATGGATTAACAAGACTCGTTCTTTCAATCCCAAATATGGTGATCCTTTTGAAAGACACTTGCAAATTTTATGTGGTGGTCTTGCTTTTTATTGTCCCCATACCGTTATATGAAGAGTTAATTGTGAACTTGTCTTCAAAATTTAGAACTATTTGCTCTCACCATATTGGTTATATATTCAGTATTGACATAATACGTAGATTGAAGTATATTGAGTGGTTTTGAGTTTATTATGCCCACGTCATTTCTACACCTAATTCAACTAGACGTAGTTACTTATAATGGAAGATAAAGTCAATCTTAATCAATTGTTTAGGAACAAGGCGAGTAGTGTGCTATCAGAAACTGGTTAAGATTAAATGAACTTGATGTAGTTACTAGTAATCAAAGATCAAATTATTGTATTGGAAGTAGTTTTTAGGTGCATTTACAAGTGTTGTTCTTTTTAATTACTTGTCTTCCTTTGTCTTGCGTATGTTTGAAAAGCTCTTGGAGTTTATGAGAGTAGTAACTACTAATGCTGAAATTTGTGATCGCTATTGTCTATTGAAGTTTCTTACAGTGGATAAGTAGTGTACTTAGATTGTTTGGTTATGAAGTTGATATGTATTAGTTTTGTATGCATGTGGAATTAGTTGTAGACATGTCTTAAGTGTTATGTAGGCATGGGCGTGCATAGGTGATGGAACCTTCGAGTGGCCTTTGACCATTCACTTCATGCACCTACCACGTCTTTAGGTACATCTCTTGTTCTTGGCCATTCTCATATTCCTTTAATTCGTTATCCATATGTTATAATGTATGCAGTTGGTGTCTCTATATCTAAAGTTAACTTTGTTCAAATGTGCAATTTTGATGCAAAATTGTACCTGAATGTCTACCGGATTTCGTAAACTTAACAAGGATATCTTACAAGGTAGTTATGGTGGTTTACGACTTTTGATTGCATAAGAAGAATTAGCACTCCCAATTAGTGATTATAATTTCGACCTCTGATTGTTGTTATGGGTTTTATTTGGACAACAATGGCAGCGACAAGCTCAAGATTAGGTGGACTTGCGAGAAATCTCTTCGCAGGCGACCTATAAATTTGTTTGATGTATTTGCCTTTGAAGAAAATTTCTTAGGCACATAGCTTTTTGTAGCAACACCAGTGATCAATGTAATTATGTGAGGAATGTATACATTTACATTGTCATAATTGAATAGTTCAGTGTCGCTTATCAGTGATCAATGTAATTTTTTTATCTGGTGAACTGTACATTTACATTGTCATAATTGAAATTTTAGTGTCAAAATAACGACATTTGGTATGATAGACACTGTTATTTAACGCACTTCGATTACACTACTAACATTTTTGTGTGTTCTAAGTTCTAACACCATTTCCTTGTGTCGCATTACCTTATATAACAAGCATTTTTGTTACTTCTTTTTATCATTTCGTTGATTTTCACCAGCATTTAGCGATACATCATCTATCTCTTGATATTATACCATTCTCTTGACTTTCTCCACTCTATTATAATAGGAATTTTACAAAGTCATTGCGCATTAGACATTTTATTGACAATGTCGAAATGACATAATTTGATGTAATAGATTGAGAGCAGATAAAATTCCACCGCTACCACTAGTAGTATTTTCTTCTATGTTCCTCCAGAATTACTATCATTTTTTGTCTTCTACTACCATAACAAGTAGTTCATTGACTCCATCTCCCATTCCATTGACTTCTTCCACCATAACAAGCATATTTGAGGTATTTCTTCATCTACTACGACTTGATCCCATAACCAACTTGTTAATAGCCAGTCTGCTACTATTACAATGTTGTAGTATGCAGGACATAGAACATTACATCATTGTAATTTTTTTATATAAACAAATGCACTTAAATTGTTGTTATATGAAAGAGTTATGAAATTACAGGGTCGCTACAACAACATTATGTGTTCCACTATTATTACCATCATTTTCTTGTGTTCCATTACCATAAGAAAACCTGCACTTCATCTACTATTCTGCTGACTTACACTACCATTCAACAACACTAGTAAAATGTTGTAATGACATAATATAATGTCCTAATGTGAATTAAATGTAATTGTAACAATCAAACTCCTTTGCTTCACAATGAATTTGAGGTCTAACACGACAATCAATTTCACACTTTACCATTTCATTCCGCAAGAATGAAAAGGTAATCTCGCCTAATTTACTTTCACAATGGAATTAACATTATATTCCAATGTTTTATTATCACAATGGAATATATTTTTCTTGTGCATTTTAGTTAACTATGTATCTAATTATTAGTAGGAGCCTTATTCTCGAGTTATTTGATTTGTATCCAAAGGCAATAATAAATACCAACATACATAACAAAGGAAATTATCGAAGAAAAAAAAACACATAACAAGGGAGAGAACGTGTTTGACAGATTTTTTCTTAAATGAACATGAAAATGTCAGTGGGTAACTTATATAGTGTCTTGAACAACTTATATAGTGTCTTAAACAACTTTTTAATTTACATTTATTAACTTGTTTAACGGACAACACTATACTAAATTCATACACAATCAATAACAATTAGAGTCTTTTTGTCCATCTAAAAATACTAACATTAAGAGGGTGCCGTATGTAATAGAGTGGGTGCCAACATCACCACCCTCAGTAAAAGCTCATTCCAAACTCTTATTTGTCTTCATGCTTTTCAATATTGAATGTAATTTTGGTGAGGTTTGAGTACAAGGAAGAACATATTGATGTCAGTGAAAAGTGAAAGCTCCTTCCAAAATATGTCATTTTCATTTTAATTGTAATTTTGAAATACAAGTATGAGTCTCTATGTACTTCAGTTTGTTAGATTGTGGACGTGCATTTTAAATTGTTGGACTTATTAGGGATTATTACTTGATTGGTTGGTATTCCAATTTCAAAGTGGTAGGACTTTGAGTTTGCAGATCTTTGTAAATATAAACGAGTTTTAAAACTAATGCAGTAAAAAGAAAAAAAACATGCATGCCCAACCCTAAAGCCCTTAAAGAGGGCTTAGGGTAGAGATGGGCTTGAGATTTAGACTTATGACCCTGGCTTGGACCTATGCTGGGTAGAGATGGGCTTGAGATTTAGACTTATGACCCTGGCTTGGACCTATGCTGACTTTAGAGCCAAGCTGACCCGGCCCTAATATCTAAAAACCAGATTTTGGGTTTAATCCCCCTCACCAAAAAATAGTTACATAAAACCTCCCTGTATGCGAACAAACTAACAAAACACCCTCTTTTCTAAAACAAAATAAACTGACAAAAATACCCCCAAAAACTATCCCAACACCACCGTAAACAACCCTAGCCTCTCTTTCATCTTTTTCACATTTGAATTTTTTTTCCTCACACCATAAACCCTTGCCTCTCTTTATTCTCTCTCTATTTCTCGACACCACCATAAACTCTCTTTACTCTCTCTTTATTTCTCGACAAAAGATTAGTCAAATATTTTGAAATGAAAAAACTTGCAATTTGCTTATTTTTCTTACTGTTTATGGTAGATTATTGATTGGTACGTGTTCTTCCACCTCCCCAAGGAAGTGGTGAAGCTAATTGGATGTTCTCCACCAAAGTGTCTATATTTCTCATTATTTGCATGGGTAAGCATCTTCCATGTAATTTAATTACTGAAGTTGAATGTATAGTCTGTGATTAGTCTCCATTCTTATATTTGCAGACTAAATTCACAAAATCTCTGAAGATGTAGTATGTGGTTACTCTGCATTCTTATATTTGCGTAGTAGTTTTAGTCTTGAAGTTGAATGTGTAGTCTGTAGTTACTCTGCATTCTTATATTTGCATAGTAGTTTTAGTCTTGAAGTTGAATGTGTAGTCTGTGGTTAGTCTACATTTTTATATTTGCAGACTAAATTCACAAAATCTCTAAAGTTGTAGTCTGTGGTTACTTTGTATTCTTATATTTGCGTAGTAGTTTTAGTCTGCATTCTTAAAATCAAACCTTCAAGTTCTAGAAGAGATGGAGATAAAATTGAGAAGATGACTGCTCCAAAAACTACGAATAAACCAAATCTTGTTAAAATCAGTTCAAGTTTTCATAGTTTTGCAATTTCAACTTTAGATTTTTATGTTTATGTATGTAGTAATTTTACTATGCATTTTTATATTTTCGTAGTTGTTTTTACTCTGCATTCTTAAATTTGCATAGTATTTTTTATTTGCTTTTTCATGTTTGTGTAATGTGTGGTGGTAATTTTACTCTGCATTCTTAACTTTGCATAATATTTGTACTTTACATTCTTAACTTTGCATAGTATTTTTACTCTGCATTCTTAAATTTTACTCTGCATTCTTAGATTTGCATAGTATTTGTACTCTGCATTCTTAAATTTGCACATTATTTTTTATTTGCTTTTTCATGTTTGTGTAATGTGTGGTGGTAATTTTACTCTGCATTCTTAACTTTGCATAGTATTTTTACTCTGCATTTTTAACTTTGCATAGTATTTATACTCCGCATTCTTAACTTTGCATAGTAATACAATTATGCATTTTAAATTTTGCATAGATGATCTTTGTTATTAATTGGTTTTCTGTCATTATAATAGAATGTAAACAAGAAGAAGTTGTACAAGGCATTTAGATCTTCGATATGAGGAAGAGCTTGTGGAAGCAATTGAGACAACAACAAGAGCAAAGAAGGATTGTTTGTGCTTCATTGAGATTATCTGCCACAAGGTTGCTTGAATGGGGTTCCAGGGTCTCCGCTGCTAATAGCCGCCCACCTAATCCTAAGTGAATTCCATGCCTTGGGAAATAATCGTCATCTCTGAGCTTGGTTTAGTTTTGATTAGATTAGGAACTTTGTTTGGGTAGACATATATGATGGTAAATTTGCTTGTTTATTATTGATCTACAAGTAGAACCAAGTTGTATCTATACAAGTGGTTAATATGAAGTTTTAGTTCCCTTGAATGCGTTTTTTTTGCAATGAGTAGTTTAAAATTGGAGCTCGACATAGCTGACGCATTTAATGAATCAAATCCCGGTGACCCATGTAGAAAGGTTAAAGGTTGTGCTAAATCTGGTGAAAGAATCAAGAAGCCAGATAACCTTGCCGCTTATGCCTAATTGTATAAACTTCTGCAATTTGTGTTCCTGGGTTATTTGCACCATAATTCCTAAATATAATAGTGAACTTGTGTTACTCTGCTTCATTCTAGATGCCAATTGTATAAACTTCTGTAATTTGTGTTCCTGGGTTATTTGCACCACAATTCCTAAATATAATAGTGAACTTGTGTTACTCTGCTTCATTCTAGATGCCACCGATACAAGATAAACTTTAGTGATTGTGTCTACATCTTGCATCTTCATAGAGAACAACTTTTATATTTTACATTTACATATATTCTGTCAGGTGTCGGGCAATTTTTATTACCAAAAAGTTATTATGTAAATTTAAGTTTTCATAGGTCAAGTTACTATGTAAATATAGATTTACATATATAACTAGCTAATTTGCCTGTCCTATGGGCAGGCTTACTACTATAGAGATTAGACCACATTAGTAAATACATATTTTGGGTATGTTTGTTATTAGTCTTAAAAGTTAGCGTTTACAGTGTTCAGTGTTTTTGTACATGACAGACTTGCAATTTTCCTGTTTATATATAAACTTGAAAAAAAAAATAGCAATAAAACTATTGACAAAGTCATATATACATTATAGCAGCTATTGATGCATTAGTACCAAATAATTTTTATACTATAATGAAATATATATAAAAGCATGTATCAACATGAGTACATGATGTACACTCGTTAACTTAATCAAGTAATGACACTTTTGATTATCACCTGGCGATAATCTTCTCAAATTATATAGGAGCAAAGTGTTGATGTAATGTAGCCTCTGTAAAATGCATGACATCAAAAAGAAGTAAATCGATAGCCAATATGTCCATGTATTTCCTAAAGAAGTAAAGAATTGATCATACCATCCACTCGCTATACACTTTCCATTATACAAAAAAGTTGTTTAATGGCCCAACTATTTGTTTAGTAAATCCTTTCAAGATGCTTAATATAATAGGTCACTTTAGTGCACTAATAAATGAGAATGTACTTGTCACTTCTCCTTATGCTTTAGGCAAGGGGATACGAACTGTTGAAAATAACACCTGCTCTATGGCATTAATTCATGCATGAAAGGCGACACATTATTACATAACCATGGTCTTTGTTGAAATGAGAAAAGATCGACTCTATCAAGAACATTATACATGTCTTTGAATAAAGTAACGTTCAAATTCAAATCTTCCCTAAAAAAATGTTTACTTAGTCAAGGCATAAACTTTAAAAAAAAATTAGCATCTTCAAACCATTGCAAGAATCAATAAAAGAACAACAGTGACAATCTCAGATAGATTCAATTTGGACATTGACTTAAGACAGTTCTCTACTTATTTGGCCACTAAGTAAGTGATTTGGAAACCCATACAATGTTTATGAGAAAACATCAAATTATTCATTGCATGACTTATTTTCTTACGTACATGCTTTCTAATTTTATCTAGAATTTGATGATTCAATTAGAAGTGATAGTGTACATATATACTTACTATTTTGGAAGCCTTAAGCGATGTTCCTTAGTATTACTTTCCTCTGCTATTTCTTTGTGGAATGGTTTAAGGAGAAAAAAGAATCCTTCACTACCACTAAATAATTTTCCTGTCAGCTAACCAAAAGGCAATTGGGTCATTCAGGAAATACTAACTTCCTTAGTTCCATAAAGTGTTAAGCATTTGAATGTGTTTCAAAACCACAGTATACAATATGTTTTTTTTAGTGTACATAGTAAGAAAAGATATTATCAGCAAAAGCAAAGAGTTCAGTAGCATCAATGTATGAGATCAGTTATAGTTAAAATCAAGAAAAGTCAAAAAAGAGGTATTTAACGCAATGCAATCTATTAACTCAAATCAAAATTGTTTATTCTTCTTTCAACTCTCACAAATTGTCTTTACTGCTAAACTTCTACGGTGATTAACACATGAGAATGCTCCATATCTAGTGAATGGATTCTATTGTTAAAATTTGCAATATACAGGTGAATGTCACTAAAACAGAGTATAATAATAATCATAATAAAAAACAGAAAGAATAGTGGAACAGAGGACTCGCAAAGATTTTGAACACATGCAACCGAATCTCGTAAGACCAATCTTTCCCCGACTAAAATAAAGGATGTGCCTGCTAGAGTCCGAATATCTCCGGATTTTATCTACAAACAAACAAATGTATTGATCAGTCTATTATTAAACAGCACTATTGAAGGATTAGAAGCAAAAAAAAAAAAAAAAAAAAAAAAAAAAAAAAAAAAAGTTGCAGATTCTAAATAAGAAAGAGCAATGTTTCTAGTTTCTGAAGAAGAACTCCAATCCATCATTGCAACTATCGCACGTGCAACATTACTTGCAGTACTCTTCTCCTCCTCTATAACCTTTTTTTGATGAGGTTTGCTTTTTGCAAGGCTTCTAAACAAAAATTTGTTGGTACATTTCGATTAATAGAAGTAGTGAGGCCGTGAGGGTGGGGTCCTTATCTCTTGAGATCTCTATCTCTTTTCTTATTGGTTTCTGACACTTTGAGCTTCAATTGTTTGTCACCTGATAGTCTCTAAGTCTCTATACACCATGAAAAACGCCCAAGATATTTCTTGTGTGGCTCTTCCACCTTTCATCACTTCCCACCCTTCATGTCCACACATATTATCCATAAGAGTCCACATCTGTAATAATTCAGAGAGAACATCCAAGAAATATGCAATTACATTTGATATAGCTGCTATAAAAGCAAACATCAATGGAGTGGAACCAGCTAACAGATGCTTCTAAGTGAGACGACTTCTATAGCTACAAACGAAAAAATTCTAAAAGCTACACAATATCGTAATCTTTACTATAGACTTACCTTTCTACACTTGTTTTGTCAAGAAAACGAAGATTGCTGGGATCGATTTTGAAATAGGCGACAAAGTACGTAGGAGCCCTGCTAAAAGAAAACACCTAAGTATCGAATAAGGAATTATATAGCTAGAAGCTAAAAGACTTAAAGTAGAATGCATGCCGCTGCTTGTGGTCATCTTTCGTAAAAAATGTTGGAAAGGTTATGTTGGCACAACAATTAATGATGTCCCTGGGTGTTTAGTGTTGTGATGTCCTGATCCCTCATGTCACGCTGCTGTTGGTCATGACATGATCAATTCTTTGGTTTCTAATGAAAGTAAGGAGAAGTATTCCCGTTACCTTCTTAGAACCTTTGTTGAAAGCAATCATAAAATCAAGTGGTGCCCTGCACTTGGCTATGAGAATGCAATAGATTTTGAAGTTGGAAGTGAGAGCTACAATGTTTGTGCGGAGGACGCTCATAGTGACCAAGTGGATCTTGAAGAATAGTGATGAGTCTGAAAACGTCAACTGGATATTAGCTAATCCGAAGGCTTGTCTTGAATGCAAGAGACCTATTCAGAAAAATGACGGATGCATGCTTATGACCTGCAGACCTCCTTGTCGCCACGCGTTTTGCTAGTGGTGTCTTGCTCCATGGACTAAGCATGGCTACGATGGTCCGTGTAATCGTTATAATGAGAAAGAAAAGCAAGACGGGACAGAGAAGAGAAGAAAGATGGTTAAACAATTGATAGATAGATATACTCGTTATTATGAAAGATGGGTTGTCAAGGCAAAAGGCGGTTGGAGATTTGAAGCAAATGCAAGATGTCAGATGTGAATATGGAGAAGCCGGAAAAAATCAATGTCGGACTCTATTATAGCTCAAGTTCATAACAGAGGCCTGGCTACAGATAATTGCAGGCGTGTTCTCGAGTGAACCTACTACGCCTATGGATATTACGTACCTGAGCATGAACATAAGAAGAGGGAGTTATTTGAGTTCGAGTTAGAACGTCTTCATCTATGTGCAGAGAAAGAGTTTCAATAACTTCCGTGCAAAGCTAAAATTTCACCAACACTACCGTGAAAAATCCTAACTTTAATCGATAACAAAACACTCTTCCCCTTTGAGGTTTTTCGATCTTCTTCTTCGTCGAAAATTGTATTGAGAGATTAGAGATATGTTGATATTTTGAGAGAGTTTGGAGTAGGGTGAGGTTTTGTTTCTGTTTTCGGTGGTTAATTACCCAATTACCCCGGCGTATAACTCAAATATGAGCGTATATTTGGTTTTTGTTTTCCTACACATGAGAAAGGACCAAAACGTTTTTTTTATAATTTGCTAAACACACCAATAATAAGGCTAGCTTGGTAATCAACATTGTAATTATTTTTTAAGTGGGGACTTTTTTAAAAATATTGCTGATGTGGCTCTCTGTGAGCATATTGGAAGAAACGGATATTAATATAGGTAGGATGACTATGTAAAAATGCATTTATATATATTATGTCAGATGTCAGGCTAATTTCATTTGGCACGTAAAAAGCCCACTTTCATGCCAAGCATCTCAACCACTTGAAGCCTCTTATCCCAAGCTGCAAAGTCATCTGAAGAGTTATTAAGATTGCTGGCCTTTATAGCATCAACATCGTCCAAAGTCTCAGTAATTCTCCTGCAGCCATCTTCTCACCAACCACTTCTAGAAGATTAGCGTGAAGGATGCCATGCATTTTGACATTAGCAGAGTTTATAGTACTTTTCATGAATTAAGAAGCCGCAACGTAAAATTCTTATGCAAAAACAACTTTTCATATAAAACTACTATGCAAAAATATATTTGCATAGAAAAATTAGTTTGAAAAATTAAATTTGCATACTATGCAAAAATAAATTTATATAGAAAAATTGGTATGCAAAAATATATTTGCATAGAAAAACGAGTATGCAAAATTAAATTTGCATATAAAGTACTACCTATGCAAAAATAAATTTACATAGAAAAACTGGTATGCAAAAATAAATTTGCATAGAAAAACGAGTATACAAAAATAAATTTACATAGTAGAACTCATATGTAAAAATATATCTACATAATAGAATTTATAGTGAGAATACATTTGCACATTGAAAAATTGAAGGAAGAAAGGAAAAAAAGATAGAAGAAGAGAAAAAATGGAACTATTTGTTCAAACCCACAAGTTGAGATGATATCATCAAGTCTATTCAATTAATTTGAAGAAGATTGAGACCCAATAATAATATGAAATTGAAGAAGATCTAAAACAGTTGAAGAAACTTAGTTAATAGATTAAAAATAAAATCTTTCAAACAAACCAAGCTCCTGTCTAGAAAAAAAATTGAAGGTGATTGAGAGAGAGATCGAACCAAACCTATCGAAATTGATTGCTGATAAAAATCAAAGATGATTGAGAGATAGATTGAAAGTGGAAGCTTGTTTCTTCAATGGCGAAACAAAAACATCACTGTTTTGATGTTATTCAATCGGTGTTCTTCATTTTTATTTTTTTTTCTCGTAATCTTCGGTGTTCTTCAATCTTAAATCTCTATTTTCGTATTCCCCCATATATGAAAGGGTAGAAAAGAAAACAATTTTGGTGAGGAGATTAAAATTAGACCGGGAGGTTATATATAAGAGCTCGTTCTTCTGCACGCAGATCGCTCGCGCGCAAAAGCCTCATAATACCATATAGATTCAAGATTTCTGCCGTCCTATACACCCCACCCCCTGGTATGAGTGGCTGTGATTTCACAGCGCACCATACGCCTTGCGCACAGAAGATTTAGCCTATATATAAACGGTTTGAAAAGAGTGGGGTTTAATGGGTTGGGGTGAGTTGAAGGTGGTTTAGAGTAACGGGGTCTGAATGAGGGAGGTCAGTTTCATTTCTTGATCTAAAAACAATATATTTTTTATTTTGAGAAATATTTAACTGCGAACATTTGCCCAATGCCGTCTCAACAAATAGTTCCAAGTGAGTTGGGTTAGATAACACCGAAAACATTTTGCAGCACTTAATGGCATTGCAAAAAACCCTTTTTAGCAACAATTTTTAAGGGGTGCATTGCGAAAGACCCTTTTGTTGTAGTATTCATCAATTCCTTCTTCGATAATCTCTAGTGGGACTATAGCATCGCCATATCACCAAATTGCGGAGTATAATTCTTCAAAATCATAAAAGAAGCACCAGAATTGCTTGGATTCCTAAAGAGAGAGCTCCAAGACATGGTTTGTGTAGTGCTGTTGGAAGGAGCAACAGGTTCCATGAAGGAGTCCTATCTTCAATTCAAAGACTGGGGGGGGTATCTTTAAAGGTAATCATGAACTTTTTGTGATCGAGAGAGAACATAAGTAATTTAATTTTCAATCCGAGGAAGATTTTCCATGAAGATTTATTTAAAGATCGAGTACTTTTAGACTATAGATCATAAATGCGAAGGTCCAAATGTGCTACTCCTGTCAAATTGTCATGCGACAGAAATATAAACAGGGTGGTCCTGTTTTACATTTTGCAGACTTTGCAATTAGCTAACAACTTTCATTTCATCACAATATATTTTTGTGTTTTTTTCTATTGGTATACCAAACTGTGCCAAAAATCTACTTACTGGATTGCCACTCCTGATCATGATAGCATAATCTTTGCAATAACTATATATAAGTTCTTGTCTTCTTGCCTGATTTTCCTATAGATTTGGGTATGAACAACAGTTTTTCACTACATTAATTTGTTCCAAGCAACTAGCTAGATGTTACGTCTCTATTGCCATCTAAGTATTCTCAGTGTCTCCACATCAAAATTCTATGGAGGCCGGCTCGGTATTGCTTGTGTCACCGTCTTCCTGTCTTCCTGACCCGAACGTTACCGTCACTAGGTGTTGACTATTGAAACCGTAACCTCCCACAGAAAGACAGGGGTGCACAACTGTTTGAGCAGGAGGCTCATGCGTGGTTCTTCTGTAATTGGTTGTTCAATGAAAGTCTATTGATGGATTTGGCCAACAAGTCATTATCAATTCAAGTCAACCAAAGTAGACTTGATCATTACGGAGGCTAGGACTGAGTTCAGCATCTAACATACACTTTGGAAGAGTTTGCATATTGTTCTGCTGGTTAACCCAGGCAACCAATTGATGCGCCTCCCCATTAAAATCCCTGCTAATCCATCTGAAACTAAAATAATCTAAAGAGTTAAGTAGTTGTTTAACAGACTTATGCAAAACTATCAATGGGCAGGCACATTCTGTACCATTCAATGCCTGTACAACATCTGCATTATCTCCTTCAAACACAAAACTCTTTTCTGGCAAGGCACAAGTAAGCAAGACCGCCACTTCTGTAGCAACCATCTCTGCCTCCACCGTGTCCTTTGCTGTAAAGCTCCTAACTGCAGCTCCTACGACCTTTCCTTCATCATTTACTGCCAAACATCCTGTTCCAGCACAGCCAGTTTCCCTTAAAAATGAAGCATCAAATCTTACAATGATACTTTTGTTTGGTATAATAGGCAAGAAAGCATCAGTTAAAGAGTCTGAGTTAGAGGGATTATTTGGTTTTGCTGGTCTTCTCTGAATGCTATAAAGCACTTGTGAGCCTCCATGGAGCATCTCCTAAGCAAACTCCCTCTGTTAAAGTTCTTATGTTAAAACTTTGCTTCATTTCTCATAGCCCATAAGCCATGTAGAATGAAACAACACAACATATCAGTTTGCGTAATGTGACATCACTGCTATTACTTAGTCCAAAATTTACGGGTGGTAGCTAGATTATCCGTCGAAAGTTCATAAATGTTTTCTAATGTTCATGGTCACACTAACCTAAAAAATCAAACTGTTTCAAATTGCAAGATTTTGTTTTGTAGCCAACTAACATCACCATAGTACTAAGTTTTTTCAAGGATTCCAGAGTGCATTGGAAAATGACCCACACTTGAATGATCCTGTTCTTGTCTAACCGGAACAGTTCGAAGCACTGGGAACTTGAGAAGGAGCAATGACTCCCATGCGATTGGGTGCCCATTCGTTAATGGAAACCAATATCTACTTTTAGGTGGTTGTGACCTGTGAATTGTGTGTTTGACTTATGGCTGACGATTTAACGAAAGTGCCAAAGAAATGGGGTAGGTGGGGTCGTGTATATGTACTGATGTACATGATCTATCATGTCTAATATGTCTGTGCTACGAAATATAGAAAATATGCGTTAAATTAAAGTATGGCTCATGTATGGTCGTATCGATTCTTTTTTTCGATAATACCTTATATATTCATAAAAACCACTAAACCAGTACAGGGGTAATCTTGTTTGTCAGGATACATTGAGGTAGCTGATCCATTTGTTGCAGTTGGGAGGCCCATTTTGCTAACTGATGAGCCTCACCATTAGACCTCCTGTTTATCCACTTAAACTTACAAAACTCAAAATCAGAGCTTAGCTTAACAACATAATCTCTCAAGCTCTCATACAACCATGAACAAGACTGACTATTTAAAGCCTTTATAACCTCTGAACAGTCCCCTTCTATGTACACTGCAGTCCACCCAAAAACAAGAGCAAGTCCTATAGCCACCTCAGCTGCAACCATCTCTGCTTCCTCTGCTGACCTGGCTTGGAACTTTCTTGTGCCTGCCCCTATCACTCTACCTTCCGAGTCCCAAGCTATTGTTCCAGCTGCTGCCTCTCCTGAGGTAACCTGAAAAGCAGCGTCAAACCTTATGTTAACACAATCATTAGGAATCTCAGGGAATATAGAGTCTAAATCATATTTAAACTGATCAAAAGTAAACTCAGGGGGGTTAGAGGTCTCATTCTGATTATTGATTTCTGCAAAGCCATTGTTACATTTGCAGGCCTCCAGCTCACTTCTTCTAAGAGTCCTTTCTCTGTTTGGAACCCTTTGTTCAAACTTAGCTTCATTTCTTGTTTTCCAGATGTTGTATAGCAGATAGCAAGCCTACACTCCTGCCTGAGATATCTGTTGGCTCTTGCTATTGCACCAACTAAGAAATTTTGTAATCCATTCTTTGGCATTATTACTACCTTTGTTTTCCATTCTCAGACCTAAGCCTGATGAGAACCACGTAAGTCCGGACCATTCATACCAAAAAAAGATGACTATCTGTTTCCATACTCTTGTAAAGACAAGGGACGGGGAGAAGTCCCCACCATTTTCCTAGAATCCAAATTTTTCCCCATTGGCAAAGCATACATGTACACTTTCCAAAGGAACATCCGAGATTGGGCCGGTATTCTAGCTTTCCAAATGTGCTTCACAGTATGTTTATTAAAGCTAGAACTCTGCCCTATATCATTATCCATCGATATATGTTTGTAAGTAGATTTCACTGTGAATCTCCCTAACTTCTCCCCACTCCAAACCATCTTATCCTTCCCTAGACCCAAAGGTTTGATTATAACTTCCTTAATTCTTGCAACAAGGAAAGGAGGGAAGAAAGCTGTGAGCTTGGCCTCATCCCATCCAGTCCTATCCTCATGGAATAGGTCAGCCACATGGAGATCTTCAAGTCTGGGATCCTCCATCCCTAGTTCTCTCAGAGTCTTGGGTTTTCCATTACAGATCACCCAAGGGTCATCCAGAACAGATGTGGAAGTACCACTATGGATCCCCCATACCAAACCTCCATTAATAAGGTTGAAAGTTTTATGTATGCCTTTCCAAAAGAAGGAGGCATACCCAGGTGGTTTCCACACTTCCCCAATCCAATTCTTTCCATATATACTAGCAAGGGTCTTTGTCCATATAGAATCAATATCAGTAGCAGCTTTCCAAGGAAGCTTGGCTAGCATAGCTACATTTATATCTCTCATCTTTCTAAACCCCAATCCTCCTGCAGACTTGGGTTTACATAAATTGTCCCACCTAATGGTATGGACACTTTTTAAATTTTCAACACCATGCCAAAAAAACTCTCTACAAGCTTTGTCTATTTTGTCACATGTAGACTTGGGAAGCATATAAGTAGACATAGTATGGGAAGCATATAAGTAGACATAGCATAGAGAGGAGTGACTTGTACCACAGATTGGATTAGGGTAGCCCCCTATGAGAGTACCTTAGCCTTCCAGCCTTTAATCTTATTGTGGATCTTGTCCACTAAGAAGTCAAAATCCTCTGCCTTCCTTTGAGAAAGCATAATAGGGATCCCTAAATACTTATCCTTTGGGTCAAAAAGTCTCATTTTCCAGAACTTTTTTAACTTTATTTTGTTTCTAAACTTAATGTTTCTACTAAAAAAAATGCTTGACTTATCAAAATTAATCAGTTGCCCAGAAGCAGCACAGTAGTTTTGCAGGATGTCCTTAAGGTGACCCCCATCCTCAAGATTACCTCTAGTGAACAGGATTAAGTCATCAGCATAGAGGAGGTGGGATATGGGAGGAGAAGCTCTCCTGATCTTAATCCCGGCCATGAACTTTCTCCTCATCCTCAGCTTTGGCAATCATCCTTGATAGAGCCTCAGACATAATGATAAATAAATAGGGTGATAGAGGATCCCCCTGCCTGAGGCCTCTTTCAGGGATGATCTCATTAAGAGGACTCCCATTCAAAAGGACTTGGAAGGAAACAGTAGATATACATTGCTTAATCAAATTCCTCCATCTTTGGCTAAACCCCAACCTCTCAAAGATGTTATCCACTAGAGACCATTCCACTCTATCATAGGCTTTTGCCATATCCATCTTTAAAACAACCCACCCATGATTCTTGTCTTTCATGTTTTTCATGTGATGAAAAAGCTCACAAGCCAAACCAGTATTATCCCCTATATTTCTCCCTTTTATGAAAGCCCCTTGAAAGGGAGAAACAATTTTATTTAGGTGCCTCTTTAACCTATTGGCTAAAATCTTAGAAATGACTTTGTAACAGAAATTGCAAAGATTGATAGGCCTAAAATTTGCCACAGTCTCCGGATTGTTTATCTTAGGAATAAGGGCAATATAAGTTTCATTAAAAGTGGGGTTAAGCTCTCCCTTAGTAAAAAAATCCTTCACAAAAGCAACAATACTGCTGCCCACAATGTCCCATGTGTTTTGATAGAAACACCATTGGAACCCATCAGGTCCAGGAGCCTTAAGGCTGCCCATCTTTTTAACAGTTCTCCAAATATCCTCATAAGTAGGAATGGCAGTAAGGCTCTCATTCTCCTTATTTGTGATACAGGGCTTGAACAGATTGATGATGTTATCATTTCTTTTGGGATGATCAGAGTTGAAGAGATCTCTAAAGTAGGAGTTTATATTCTCCCCTACTTCAGTTCTCCCTACACTCCATCCTCCCCCTTGCTTTTGTAGCTTCTCAATGCTATTTTTCCTTCTTCTGAAGATGGTTGAAAGGTGGAAAAACTTAGTATTCTTTCCACCCTCCTTCAACCAATGAATAGTGGATTTCTGTTTCCAAAAACTTTCCTTCTTAACCAACCACTCAAACAGCTCAGTTTTTAATCCTTTTGCTGTTTCATAATTGGATAGGGAGAAATTTTTTTTCAACACATCTTCCAACTTTTTATTTACTTTTTTAATATTAGTAAAGATGTTGCCAAACACCTTCTTATTCCAAATAGAGAGATGTTGTTTTGTTATCTTATGTTTAAGGATAACATTAATATCAGGCAAGTCATGAGAAATAGATTTCCAAGCAGTATCTATCACAGGCATGCAAGTATTATCAGTGAACCATATATTGTGGAATCTAAAAGGTTTTTCATGTTCCACTCTAATATCATCCTTAGCATTAAGATTTATCATGATAGACAGGTGATCAGAGCTAGCATTAACCACATTGTACACATGCATGTTAGGAAAGAGGATAACCCAGGCATCAGTAGCCATAGCTCTATCTAGTCTCTCTATGATGTGACTTTGAGGGGCTCTGTTATTGCTCCAAGTATACTTTAGGCCCTTAAACCCTAGGTCAATCAACCCAAGATCATTTATCAGCCCATTAAACTCCACCATACTCTTATAAAAAATACTCCTTCCCCCAATTTTTTCATTGAGAGATGTAATGGCATTGAAATCCCCAAACATACACCAAGGTCCAGGAATCAAGGCAGCTACATCCCTGAGCTCTGACCAAACTTTATGTCTATTACATGCTAAGGGTTCCCCATAAACAAAGGAAAAAAAAAACCAAGGTTCAGTGCAATAATAATTATTTAGTTTACCTGTCACCTGGTTCCTAGTTGCCCCCAAGATTTCCAGATCCACCCCTTCTTTCCAGAGAACAAAGAAGACCCCCATTCACCCACCCATACCGAACACATGCGAATGCCCACATGACTTAACCATCCTACTTATCCCTTGCATCCTTTCAAAACTAACCTTTGTTTCAGACAGACATATAATATCAGGATCAAACCTACCTATTAAGTCCTTTAGATTATGAACTGCCGTGGAGGAACTTATTCCCCGGCAATTACAGGCTTGTATCATATTTGACGAGGCAGCTGTTGTGGGACAGCTGCCGCGAACCCTGGAGGAGACACCAGACCCCCACTGCTTCCAGGCTCTTCACTACCACAAATAATACTCTTACCAACGCCACTTTCCTCATTATCTGTACTGAACTTACCTTAACATTCCCCCTTATGCTGTTTCTTATCTATATAGGATCCCTTTTTTATCACCCAGGAATCATCCACAGCTATTGGCTTTGGTTGGGGGAAACTTATCTGAGTAATAATATCCTCTGAATCGTACCCACCCCCTTCCAAGCTTCCTTGCGCAAGATCCACAGGCATATTCCCAACAGACACTTCCTCTTGCACCCCACCATTCTGAAACCACAAATTAGTACCAGCCTCTTGAGAGTTATATTCTTCCCCCCATTCTGTAAACGCATATGAGGGAATTTGATCTTCAGGGATGGAGTGACCTGAATCAGATGGGATGGTAGAATCCAAGGATCTATTTGAGATAGATGGTTCAGTTGATACCTTTGAATCACTTGAAATGCTAATCACTGGTGCTTCTTCAGGAATGAGCAAGTGTCCCAAACCTCTGACTCTCAGATCATGAGCCTCTCTTTTTGCTCTTTTTGATTGTTTTACTACCCTTCTAATACAATATCTTTCCCATTCACCATCATCCATATTTCCAAGCTTTCTTCCAGAACTTACACTGAGCTTTCTTTTTTCTCCCACACCAACCCCTTGTATTGATTCCACTATTCGTTTAACAAACCCTTTACCTTTTCCTCGAGACACCAACGTCTTAAAACCCCTTCCATGTGAAGGTATTCCAGAGAACCTGAAAGAGGGTTGTGCTGTTCTAGCTGATGGGTTGATTTGAAGCATCCCATCTCGTTTGATATTCTCAAGAAAAGGCATGAGTGTCTCAGAACTAGGTGAGAGATCTTTCGGCGAGGCGTGATCATCTCCAGATCTGTTTTCTATTCCCAAAGATCCACTCCTCAGAGCTAGAGCCCCTAGGCCTCCATCTGTACCTTCCAAAGAAATCGACTTTTCCTCTTGGGTTTTCTGTGCCCCATCCACCATAGCCACCTTTTGTATATCCAGATCCATTTCTGAAAGACCCAAGCCCCAGATAACTAAAGCTTGTTCCTTATATTCTGGTCCAAGGCCCAAACCCAGGCAATCCCCATGGGCTTCTTCATTTCTAATCTCCAGGGCTTGGGCCCAACTTACCATTTGTTGATTTCCACCACCAGCATTCTGGCCCTCCATGTCAGCATCCCCAACGGCTACTGATTCAGGATTTTTCAAACTTGATCCATCCGTTCTGACTTCTGTCAGACCAGACCTGTCCTCCTCTGCCTCCCTTGTCCTGCTCTCCTTCCCAACAGCCACATTGGCAACCCTTGGCGGAGTTGAGAAAAGCCCCGCCCCTTGCCAGTATCTTCTGCCCGGAGAACCTCTATTTCTGGCTGGGATCTGATCCAGTCTTGGTTTTTGGGGAGTTCCTGAGATAGTGACTGTTGTCGGGGAGGAGGAGGCCGCTCCATTGTAAAACACATTTGCCCTCATCAAGAAAGAGAAGTTATTTTTTATATCCTTAGGGGAACCTCCCAGTTTCCTTAACTCTACACTGTGCTTCTCTCTTATGCTACAGAAATGCAGATCATGCCCAATACACCCGCAGAAGTAACAAAAAATGTCCAGTTTTTCATACTTGAAAGTCACTGGAATAACTTCCCCCATCTCCGTGCAGAGCTCTATACCTTTAAGTAGCCTTTCTTTGATGTCCATGCGAACTCTCACCCTCGCAACAGGTTTTTTGAACTCAGATGAGCAACAGATGTCAACCCCTTTTACTTTTCCAAGATTCATCCCAATGATCTTAGTATTTTTCTCATTTTTTCGATCTCTTGGGAGCCCATAGATTTGGACCCAGAAATCCACTCTGTCAAACTTCCGATCTGCTTCCAAGAATTCTGAGTATTTACCTTTTTTGATGGACAGAATAAAGCCTTGTATCACCCACGGTCCATTATGTTTGACATGATTATACTCATCCACATTGTCGAACACCATCTTGTAAAAACCTTTTGTAATTATTTCTATGTTTGTTTCGCCTTTAGTTTGCCAACACCTATGTACCTCCTCCGCAAAATCTTGCAAGGCAATATGTTTGCCCCCATACAACTTCCCAACTAAGGTTGTGTGTTCTTTTGGGTCTACTACCAAGTTCTTGCATCCGATGTTCACTAGCTTTTTTTTTTTGAGCAGAATAGGTTCTTCATATCAGCTTGGAGTTTTTCTATATTTTCTTTCTTTGTATTTTCCTGTTGTTCCTCATCCCTCACACCTCTCCCTTGTACCACTTCCATCTATCTCCAGGTGAGCCCAGATAGCAGCAGCAGCCCAGGGATGGTAGGGTAAAAGAAGAAGAAAACCAAGGGGGTAGAGACCAGATTCAGAAAGGAAATTATTTTTTCAGACGTGAGATGGAGAGATAGAACCAGTAGACAAAATCTAATACCCAGACCAGATAGATCCCTTTTTTGTTCTGAAAGAGATGAAAAACAAAAAGGAACCCCCCAGCCAGATAAATCTAGGATACTCAAACAACTAGGATTTCACAATTTGAAATTTGAAAAGGAAAGAGGGGGAAATAAATTAAGGGAATAAATCAAGGGGAGAAAGTCTGCTTTAAGCCGCAGGAGAGCTAGAGTTAGGATGTATCAACTTCTGAATCATTGTCGTTATACTCTCAGTAGTCGTATCGATTCTTGGTCCAGTTTGATGTAGTTTTTATGCTGTAATTACGTAGGGCTGTTCTGGGTCCGGTTTTTACGGGTTCCTATAGAAACTGTAGACCGAACCGATATATTTGGTTTTATAAAAATCTAAATCGAAACTAAACCAAACTTGAACAAAAACCGATATGAAACTGAACCAAATGTGATTGTCGGTTTGGTAACAAAATGTGATTGTCGGTTTGGTTCAGTTCTGGTTCGGTTGTCGGTTTGGTTCGGTTCTAGTTCGGTTGTCGGTTTGGGCCTTCTATCAAGCTTTAAATTGAAGCCTATATAAGCTTATTAATCATTAGCCAAGTGAATTTTAATAAATATATTGAATAATATTGATGCCAATTTAGACATATTGATAATTTATAACACCAATAACAAAAAATAAGTATTCTAGTGCTCAATAACATGAACCATTTAGCCAAAAAAAAAAAAAAAAAATAGTAATAACAAAACTCTAAAATTTATATATATAATTATATATATTTAGCACCCGGTTCGGTTTGGTTTATATATATAGATTAACCGAAGCCCCAAATTGAAAATTGGACTTAACCAATTGGTTTTGTCTTTTGAGAACCGGAAATCGAATCGAATAAGTTAAAAACCGTTAATTTCATCCAATTTGGTTCGGTTTTTTGGTTTCCGGTTTTTTTTAACCGTCTTAGCCGTAAGCGTAAATATCTATAACCTTATTTGTGTGCAAAAAAAATTGTAAATATCTATATATTGTACGAGTCCTACCTTCCAATTTTCCAAATATACAAAAAAACTGTATAAAATGTAAAGTTTATCTCCAATCTCAAAAATACTCTCCCAATGGGGTTGCAAACCGTAGATAATATAGCTCTAAACTTCTAAATAAACCAAGTTTAAAAGAATTCTTCATCCGGCTTGGATACAAGTTGGTAAAAGACTCACGCGGGGTCACTTAAAGTCATAGTGACTGAGTTCGCGAGTGTAAAATAAGTCCGACGTACCGTCACTCCAAATGATGCCCTCATTTATTTTAAATGCGGCAATATGTTAAATGTGCAGTGGCAATATGTGATTTTTTTTACATAAAACTAGGTTTAAAACCTTAATTCCAGTCTTTATTAGCTTAAAACCCATTGACTTTATTAATTACACCTAAAGCCCATCTGATTTTTTGAAATGTGAAATAAAGGTTCCAACTTCGGTAAATTTCGAGTTTAAGTCTTTTCTTTGTGTTTCATTTATTCAAAATGCCCATTTTACCCTTTTCAAGTTTTTCCTCACAAACACCTCTCTTCTCAAAATATATCTTCATCACCACACTCCAACATACATTAGTTGTCGACCTTCGCATCTCCCACAATCAAAGTAATCACTTTCCCTCTCCATCTTCTTTTCTTCCCACTCTCTTTTTTTCCTCTAATCGTTCTAAAAAAATGAGTGTTTTTATTATTTATGATTTTGGGTTTCAAAATAACCTTTGAAATTTGGTATTGATTGACTTTTTGGATTTCATTACAAATGAAGCATTTCCCCTTTATGTAGATTAGTTTTATTGCATACTCTTGTGATTTCAAGCGGTTGCTATATATATTGATTGTTTAATTTAATATCTGATTTTCTTTACTTTGAATTATTGATATTGTTACTACATACTTTGTAAAGTTATACGTTGAATACATTGTGTAATATTCTAATTGTGTTTTCAAGGTCATTTAACTCATATTGTTTTTGGCACTTGAAGAACAATGTTGGTTATGTTATACAGAAAGATAACAAATTGATAAAATATGTTGTGAAGCTATTTTATGATTGTGCTTATATAGCTTCTCATCATGAAATTTTGCCTTGTGCTGAAAAGTTGAAGAAACATGGCGGTTTTCCTATGCAAAGGTTTTTGACAGATATTAGATTGGAAAATTGGGCAAATGCATACTTTCACAGTGCTAGATATGGTAAGATACATGTGCTCGACACTAACTGATTGAATGTTTCAATGAATGATATGGATCACTAAAGAGCGCTTCCTGCCTATTATTCCTATGCTTTTTGGAATCATGGAAAAGATGATAGAAATGACTTGGAACAGATTGGAGGAGTCTATGAAATGGAATTCCGTTTTATGTCAAAAAATGGAGATAGTACTGGTTAGTAAGGTTGAAGCTATAAGGACTTTGAGGGTGGTTAGATCAAATGAAAATCAGTTTCTAGTTCATAGCGACGTCATTCATTCAGTTGATTTAATGAATAGATCATGTACTTGTAACTATTAGCGTGTCGATAATTTCCCTTGCATACATGTTATCACTTGTATTGGTAGTAAGGGTGATTCCTTTTATAGCTACATTGATGAAGGATATACAGTGATCGCATTCAGGCAATGTTACTCACATTCTATCAAGCCAGTTTCGAATGGTTCTATGCCAAGACATATGCTTGATTTTCCTACGGTTTATCCGTGTAGTCCGAAGATTGGTCCTGGTAGACTCAAGAAGAAAAAAATTGAAAGCACCGGTGTGATTCGTTAGTCTGTGATCAGTTTTGATGTTCTCGGCAAACCATATTTTTTTTGTTATCTTAATTGAGATTTTTAAGTATGGTCTTCTGACATTTATTAATAAGAAATTGATACTCATTGTATTCTTTTTATTGAATGTTAGATACTCATTTGAGATTATTCGTTAGTCGTTTTTTTTTTCATTTGTTATAATGGAATTTATATCCTGTGAAATTATTTGTGTTGCAATTGTAATTAAGAGTGCAACATTCATGTTGTAGTCGTAATTGATAGTGCAACATTTTAATTGAGAATGCAACATTCATGTTGCAGTCGTAATTGAGAGTGAAACATTCTAATTGACAGTGCAACATTCATGTTGCAGTCGTAATTGAGAGTGTAACATTCTAATTGAGAGTGTAACATTCATGTTGCAGTTGTAATTGAAGGTGCAACATCCATATTGAAGTGGGATGTTGTACAAGAACTATGCGTGAGACTTACTTTTGATGTAATGCATGAGACTTAATGCTAGAACTATGCGTGAGACTTAATGCTATATACACATATAAACGAATCTTGGTGGATTTGAACCACCATCCTCTTGGGATTCTTCTCCCAAGCGCTCTACCTTTTTGAGCTAAAGATCCATTCTTTTTATGTTAACTTCATCACGATAATACTTATAGTACATTTGAATCAAAAGTAATAAGTGCACTTTCTATTGTGTATAACCATTAAGTTCTTTAACATTCATATATTCATGTTGCAGTGCAACATCCAATTTGATGTATTCATATATTCATATATTCTTTAACCATTCTTTAACATGTAATCTCAATTATTTGATGTCAATGTAACAGTGCAACATCCATGTTGCAGTGGTAATTGACAGTGCAATATTCATGTTGCAGTATTAGTTGACAATGGTTGTTGCAGTAGTAATTGACTATGCAACATCCATGTTGGAATGATAATTGAGAGTGCAACATCTATGTTGTAATATGAGTTGACTGTGGTTGTTGGAATGGTAATTGATTGTGCTACATCCATGTTGCAATGGTAATTGACGTATAGTGTAACACCCATGTTGCAGTAGGAGTTGACAATTGAAAACAATATGTAAAATCAAACAACAAGCATCAACATTTAAGCTTCATGTTCATTTAAGCAAAAAGCAAGTTCATTAAACCAAAACACAAAATACAACTAAAATTAAATATATATATATATATATATATATATATGGAAATTTTAAATTTAGTTTATCACTTTTGTAATAGTTGGTTGTTTTTTGTTTCGAGTAGATCTCGGTTTTTAATGTACAAAATCGGTGGAATCGCCATTAATTTCAAATTTCAAATTTCCATGTTACACTTTTCATACTTTCATTTTAATTTGGAGGATCTAGGGTTTGTTTTTTTGTTTTCAAACTATTTAGATTTCTGTTTGGGGAAGATGGGGTGAGGGACAAATTTGTAATATTACAAAAAAATTGACTGGGTGGGCTTTTAACATAATTACAAAAGTCTATGTCTTTTATCCGAAATTAAATTAGAATGGTGGGCTTCAGGCCCAATCTCTATTTTTTTTAAAACTTTGGAAACTATCAAATGGGAATATGTCAATGACACCTATGTGGAACTTAACTTATGCTGAGGTATGATTTTGCAGCCCCCATTGGAGATGCGCGCTCTCAAATACTGTTTTAACACTTCCAGTTGCTTGCGTTGCATGGACACAACCTATGTGGCATGCTAAAGCTGGAGCATGTTACACTGGACTTGCTCCAATACAAGACTGCCTTGATATGGATAGCTCTACTCAAAATTCTTAATCTAATTAGTTATTAGCTAGTAGCCCTCGACCTTCCTGATTATGACATATATGTTGCTTTGAGCAAATAAATAATTAAGTTCTCACTTCTCAAGAAAATGAGAAAAGAAAATCTCTGATCATAACCAAACAAACCCTAACATATACTCTACATGTCTATAAATAGATGTAAGACCAAGCGAAGTGGCATACACAACATTTTAGCAATGACAACCAACCAAGCAGAAGTAGTAAAGTTTGGAGAAGAAATACTTCAACCCATGAGTCCTTCCTCAGAATGCCTTAATAATTCCCATCTCTCCCTTTGCATCCTAGGAATTGCTGAGTCTGAGATCCCTATTGATGTAGATAAAGTAATGGTACCTCTTAGGGCCGATCTTTTGCGCGTTAACTCAGGCTTTTCCTCCATTGTAGTTAGAGACAACGGAAAACAATGGTGGAAACGCGTCAATGTCAAGTTTGAGGACCATGTTTTGATCCCTACTTTCCCTCAAGGCCTATCCCCAGAGTCCTATACTCAATATTTTGATGAATACTTGTCGAAAATAGCTTTAGACAAGTTTCCTGAAACCAGGCCATTGTGGGAACTCCATATTATTAAGTACCCTACCCGAACTGCAGCTGGTACATTAGTGTTCAAGATGCACCATGCACTTGGAGATGGTTTTTCCATAATGGGTGCACTATTTTCTGTGCTTAAAAGGGCAGATAATCCTGCTCTGCCTCTTACCTTCCCTTCTGTTTCTTCAAGATCAGAAGAAAAGAAGAACATATGCAAGAGAGGCTTGAGTTTGGTTTCTGGGTGTTTCAATACAGTTTTTGATATTGTCAGTAGTATGATGCATACTGCTTGGTTTGGAGACAGTCCAAGCGCTATCCGATCCGGAACTGAGTCAGTAGAATGTTTGCCACTGCACACTACAAGGATCACATTCTCTCTTGAAGATATTCGCCGAGTTAAATCTACTATCGGCGTAGTAAGTTTTTCTACAACTAATATAATCCCCCTCCCCCTTTGTTTTTTGTTTAATTTATTTAATATTTAGTGGCCGGTTACATAAGAACATGGAATCCAAATTAGCCCCATTTGTTCTTCCCTTTTTATTGCTCTTCGAATTTTTATTGCTTTCACTCAAATTCCATCTCAAGTTAAGTTCTTCTATTTATTTTTCATATTTTAGGTTAGGCTCCTAGGCTTGCCTATAATAAATATAATTTTGAGTAATTAATCTGCATGAACCCCCACTGTTGTATTTTTTTTTCTGCTTATATTTCTCATTAATGGAAAAACACACACACACTTTCGATATATAAAAAACGTCTGATTTATTTTTTTAAAAAAATTAAAACAAAAAGGAAAGCACATTTATTTTGAGATAGAGGAACATCAAATGGCTTTTGTAAAGGTGAGATGTTCCAGAATAATAATCAACTACACAAATCCACAGTATAAAAGATGCAGGGAATACCTTTTAAACATAGTCCATTTTTTTAGCTAAGGTGAGCATATATTGTATTATGTTTGTGAAAAGATACAAAGTGACTCTGAATACAGATAAAAAGTTGGTCCGATATGGATCTATGTTGGAAACATGCTATATTAAAATATGACTCTGAAGCTAATGTTTGCATGTGCCTCAAACATTATGATGGTCTGAAACTCTGAATAGGTCAATCTCCAAAGGAAAATGTCATCCAAATTATTCTAAGACTGATCATTCCGTAACTTGAAAAGAAAGTCGTTTTTTTAATTTTTGCCCCAAGAAGTCATTACCTCACTTTCACTTTTAATTCAATGGTCAGTAGTAGGTTGAAGTGTCAAGTGTATGCCACGTACTGTGCCACCATTGATGTCCAAATTTCAAGGGCCTTTACCTAAATAGAAATGCAAGTTTTGGACTGAACTGTTCATTAATGAGTTCGACTTTGCTGCCCATTAAGTACATTGGTCCCCAAAAGCTTTCCCCAGTGGTCTCCTTTATAGGCCTCTAAGGACTTTCCCCAGAATTCAAGGAGAAAGACTTGCATGTGTATGGCAAAAGACCTGTTTTCATGTGTTGCTATTAGGCAAGAAGCAAGCTCCATTTTCATCTTAAAGTAAAACTACATCTGGTCAGCCAGGTCATCAGGTGTATAAATGTTTTTCCTGATTATATATGGATCAAGCCAAGTAGCTCGTCCTACCCATTCAATAACATAAATAAACTGAATATCCCTGCAATTTTCTTAACACAAGTTTTTTTTTACTCGCGCTACAAATAAATTGAAGATCTATAGGATTGACTATGGCATTGAGTCTTCGTACATGAAGTGATGGTTATAGTGGCCAAACCCATACCACTTCTCTTACTTACATTGCACAATGGGTTGATTTTTCTTATTGTTAATTTGTAATTACATGTTCTAATGTGAAGTTAATCCCCCCCCGGTGTGTTTTTGCTTTTGGCTGTGTGCAGTCTGTAAATGATGTTGCTGTTGGGGTGATATTTTACGGCATCCATTTGTACACACAAACGATGGATAACAATCCTACTACATCTCGCAAAACTGCATTGGTGCTATTAAACACGAGAATGCTGATTGGATACCGGAACATCGATGAAATGCTGAAGAAGAAAATGTGGGGGAATCAATTTGCTTTCATGAACATACCAATTCCTTCTTATTCTGCTAGAGATAAAGTTGATCTCAAGAAGTTCATTTTCCTAGCCAGAAAAATAATAAAGAGGAGCAGAAGTTCAATGGCTGTTTATCTCAATGCCATGCTACTATCTTTACTAGGACGTCTAAGAGGTTCAGAGGTTAGTAACTTGGAACAAATTGATCGAATTTAATTGAACCGATACTAGCTAAATTATTCAAATTCAACTAAACAAAATTTTATATTTATTTATTATTAATTTATTTCCCTTTTAAATGGACCAGGCAGTATCTAAGTATGTGCACTCGCTGATGTGGAATGCAAGCTTCACTATCTCGAATCTGGTTGGGCCAGTGGAGAAAATGGCTGTAGGTGATCACCCTATTAGTAGCATTTACTTCACTGTTGCAGGTGCACCGCAGGTAAATTAACAGATCATCCTTAACAAATTAATCACATAGCAAGTTTGTATACATTTCATTTTGCACGGAGATGAATTTTGATGTTGTTATACTGGATTTTCAGAGTCTTCTTTTTCTTGTTATGAGTTATATGGGAAAGCTGACGATCGTGATCTCAGCGGAGAAGGGCTTTATTGATTCACAACTGCTTGGTTCTTGCATGAATGAAGCTTTTAAAAAGCTTCTTGAAGACACATTGATGTAATACATAAAAAAAAATATATCCTATTATAATTCATCTTATTCAATAAGTTGTAAGCTATTCATATGCTTGTAGGGACTAGCGATGCTAAAAGTTGTAATATTAGTTCACTTTGATATAGTATTTTTTTTAAAGTACAAAATTCAGACTCACGGTCTACTGCATAGATAAATTGGACACGAAATAGTGAGGAGATCGTATGCAAATAAGTTGAAGGGTCCCTAAGTTAAATCTAAAATTTCCAAGTACTCGTACGACGATGATCGAGGTTTATTTGTGTGTCAAACTTTCATATGTCCCCAGAAGCCCCTGTGCAGTATGCTTGCCTTTGTGGGACCAGTTAACCTAAGAGTTGAGACATAAAGTCATAAACACGGACGCCTAGTGGTAGCATTAATCTATGTACTATCAGAAAACATAAAACATGTCCGCCAACCACCAAATCCAGTGATACAAAGTACAAACTCTCTTATTGCTGCATTCTATAATGCCTTTAAGGAACATTGCGCAAAATTATAATCGTGATTCGTGAGTGACCGAATTATAGATGATGGAGGCCAGAAATTAGTGCGTACGCTTGGTGAATGAGATGGTCTATGTACTATCTCGGCCGAAGGACATAACACTTATTGCTAGTTGCTACCCAAGTGGCCTATTTTCTGAGCCAACAACCTCGCACATGGGTAATTTGTATGCAGAAGAAAATAATAGTGTTGCAAGGAATTGTTTCCTATATTGACCACCAAAACACCACAAAATGTTCCCAATCTAATGTAAAAGTCCTCTCCTCTCTTTTTCCTGTCCACTTCTACTTTACGTTCTGTCTTCTCTCCCTTCTTGTACGTTTTTTAGTCCCAATGTCCCATGGTTCCACAGTCCATATATACCATACAATATCATCGTGCAATGGTCTTGAATAAACTAACCCTCCACTACATTGGTGATTCTAGCAATAACTCACATACCTATATATTGAGGAAAAGTTAGTCGTTTGGGAGCTTGGACAAAATGTCGGTGGGTGATTTCTTAGGTACGTGATCTGATGATCGCAGTACCACAAAGTCACAAACCTACAATTCATAAGTGACTGGCTTTGTCTATGTGTGGAATAGCCGAGGACACTTGTCCAAATATTTGCCATGGCAAGATTTTCATGGATTTGTCATTTAGGATTGTTAAGCCTAATGCCTAATGCCTTTTGAAATCACATGCTGAGCATAAGTCCTAAACTTACTAATGTAATACTAAGTGCGTTAGCTCACAAACAATCAAATAATCGCTCTTTAACTAAGAAACGATGAAATAACTTTTATAAATCAATGAATAAATCGTCACAATTCTCCTAAACTTTTAACTAAGCATTCTAACCCTAAAACAAACAAGTGGTGAGTTCACCGAACCAATCCTACAAAAAAACAAATGAAACAAAAGACTGTTCTCATAAAGCCCAAAGAAAATCCCTGAGTGCGTGCGCGCTTGTCAGAAGGGTAAACTAAGCGAGTGCGCGCTTTCACCTCTGCTAACAACAATCTTCAGACTTTCACGACACCATCATATGCATCAAGGTACTTCTCAGCAAGAACCTGCACTGCATCATTCCCTCCTGGATGGAAGGAATTCGTCCTCGAATTTAAATCATCCTCATCGTCAAACGAATCACCACAGAATGGTATGAGATGTCGGACATTGAAGACTCCGAATATGGCTAGGTAAACGGAGACGATAGGCATTGGCATTGATTTTCTCAACTACTTTAAGAGGACCAATCTTGCGATGTTTCAGTTTATTGTAGTCACCAGCAGAAAAACGATCCTTAGTGAGGACCGCCCAAACAAAGTCACCAACCTCAAACTCAACATGTCTACGATGCCGATTAGCAGCAGTTTTGTACTTAGCAATAGATTCTAAGAGATTAGAATGAACAGCAGTATGAATATTCGTAACGTGCTGAATCAACTCAAGAGCAAAGAGCATGAACGTGGTGTAAGCCGGGACAAAAGGATCGCCGCCACCCGAGGATTGAACCCGTAGAAAACCTGGAAAGGACTAAACCCATAACTCCGATTAACCGATCGGTTGAAAGCAAACTTGGCCTGTGCGAGGGAAGAATCCCACTGTTTCACCTTAGTACCAATCAAGCTACGTAATAAATTACCCAAAGAACGGTTAACGACCTCTGTCTGACCACCAGTCTGTAGATGATAGACACTACTAAATTTCAACTCAGTGTGCAATAGTTTCTAGAAAGAACGCCAAAAATGACTAAGGAAACGCGTGTCACGATCAGAAACAATGGAATCTGGTAGCCATGCAAACGGTAAACATCACAAAAAAATAATTGTGCAACATTGACAACATCAATCAGTAATCTTTTTACAGGCAATGAAGTGAGCCATCTTGGAGAATCTATCCACGACCACAAAAATAGAATCGAATCCTCGTTGAGTACGAGGGAGACCAAGAACGAAATCCATACTAATATCACACCAAGGGCGAGTGGGACATGGGAGAGGCATTTACAATCTGACATTAGTAGCATGTCCCTTAGAGACCTGACAACGAGCAACAAAATTTTGGACCTCCTTGCCCAAAGATGGCTAGAAATATGAATTAGATAAAAGTTTGAGAGTCTTGTCATGGCCAAAATGACCCTCATTATGTAATTCAGTAAGGAGACAAAGACGGAGGCTACAGTCAAGAGCACAAAGGCGCTTACCCTTAAACAGAAAACCGTCATATAAAGAAAATGTAGATAACTGACCTTCCTGGATGGCACTCAAGATAGGAGCAAAATAAGCATCAGTCGGATTGAGATCAGGGACGGAATCAAAACCCAATACAGTAGTGCGCAATGACACTAATAAGAATGAACGTCGACTCAGTGCATCAGCCACACGGTTATGAACATCGGATTTGTGACGTAAAACAATAGTAAAATCCTGCAAATAACTGGACCAACGTAATTGTCGGGCACTAACATTATCCTGATTACCAATGTGTTTAAGGGCTTCATGGTAAAGAGTATAACAGAAATTCAGAGTGGATCAAATAGTGCCGCCAATGCTTGAGAGTCTGAACAACGACATAAAATTCCAAGTGATAAGCACTATAATTCTGTTTCGCCCCAGTGAGTTTTTCACTAAAATAAGCCATGGGATGATTACCTTGGCTAAGAACAGCGCCAATACCAACTTTCGATGCATCCGTACAGACTTCAAAAGGAGAAGAGAAGTTCGACAATTTAAGGATTGGGACCAAAATTAATTTGGTCTTGAGCACTTGAAAACTCTCCTCCGTAGCTTGAGACCACAAAAATTTACCACTACGCAAACAATCAGTAATAGAAGCAGTAACAGTACTAAAGTGAGGAACAAAGCGGCGATAAAATGATGCAAACCCATGAAAACTGCATGCTGCTGTCAGGGTCGTCGGGCTAGGCCAAGACTGAACGGCTTCCACCTTAGACTGATCAACAGAAATACCTTCCTTAGAAACCACATAACCTAGAAATAACACTGAGTCAATACAGAACACACACTTAGCCACAACAGCAAAATGCTGAGCCTGATGGAGTACATACAAGACATTTCAGAGGTCCTGGAGATGAGACTGGGTGTCCTTGCTGTATACCAAAATGTCATTGAAATACACCACCACACATTTACCCAAAAATGGTTTCAAGACTTAATTCATAACACGCATGAAGGTGCTAGGAGCATTAGAGAGGCTGAAAGGCATAATGAGCCACTCAAAAAGACCTTCCTTTGTCTTAAAAGCTGTCTTCCACTCATCACCAAGACGAATGTGAATATGATAATAGCCAGACTTCAAGTCAAGCTTTGTAAACATGCCAACACCATGTAACTGATCAAGGAGGTCGTCCAACCGCGGAATGGGAAATTAGTACTTCGTAGTAATCTTGTTAATAGCCCTGCTGTCGACACACATGCGCCAGGTGCCATCTTTCTTTGGAACCAATAGTGCGTGCACCGCACAAGGACTGAGGCTCTCACGAAGAAACCCCTTATCAAGTAAATCGGTCACCTGTCTCTATAATTCAGCATGCTCGGTTAGGCTCATGCGGTAGTGAGGATGATTCAGGATTTTTGAACCAGGAATCAAATCAATTTGATGTTGAATGTCCCGCATGGGGGGAAAACTCGTAGGCAATTTAGTTGGGAAAAGATCAGAAAATTCCTGTACCAAACCCTTACACAATCGGGAATTGTGGCTGTTAGGGAACTTGGTTCACACATTAAAATAAACACCTGACCCGCCTCTAGCAGCTCAGTCTCAAAATTACGCATAACCAAACAAGAGGGTTTGGGGTCGGAGGAGGAACTGGAGCCGTCTCTCTATTGGGGACTATGACGATCTTTACATCGCCGAACAAGAAGCTATAGGTGTTGCGTCAACCATCATGAGCTACTCTACGATCAAATTGCCATGGTCAGCCCAATAATAAATGACCCACATCCATAGTGACTACGTCACACCACACCTTATCTGTGTACGTAGAACCAATGGAAAATGGAACCAAACAACGGTTAGAGATAATAACTACAGTACCTTTCTTAAGCCAAGACAATGAATAAGGATTTTGGTGTTTCTAAGTCGGTAACCCAAGCTTGCGAACTGCTTAAGAAGAGATCACATTCTCGTAGCTCCCTGAGTCTATAATAAGTTTACAGACCTTACCCTGTATAGTACAAATAGACTGAAAAAAATATGGTTACGTAGCCAACCGTCACCCTCAGTCTCCTTAGGAGCCAAACATAACCTGCGAACAACAAGAAGTTCGCCCTTGTCCCCCTGGACAAGCTCTTCAGGCACAGCCGTAGAGTCAGCATCAAAGATGGGGGTGCCCAAAATACCACCAATAGGGTCCTCATCCACATCCTCATTCTCAGCAAATAAAATCTTCCCAGGAGCAGGTGGTTTAGAGCATCGATTATCATAATGACCGACATCCCCGCATCGGAAACACTTAACTGAGCTAGGACCACGAGCCACAGCGTCTGGAGGACCCCTCGACCTAGGTATAGGAGCAACTGGGGTTTGGGAAGGAGTAACCCCACCTCGACGATTTAATTGTTTCTCCAGAAGTAATGCCCATTGATGAGCCTCAGACATAGAAAACATATCAAACAAATTCAAGGCATCCTGTATATTAGAACGAAAACCCCCAATGAATCGAGCCACCAACTGGTCATCCGATTCTGTGATCTCGACGCGAGCCAATAATTGGTAAAACTCCTTAGTATAGTCATCGACAGACTTAGCACCTTGGCGCAAGTTTTGAAGTTGTTGATACAATTCACGAGTATAATTAAAAGGTAAAAAATCAGCACGGAGATGCTTCTTAAGTTTCTCCCATGCAACAATCTTAGATTTACCTCTTCGTGCACGAGTCGCTTTCAACTGTTGCCACCAAGCCATAACACGACCTCAAAACCGAGTTGCCACGACCACCACCTGTTTGTTGTCGGGCACATCTTTGAACTCCATAACTTCTTCCACAGTCTCGAGCCAATCAATCAGTTCGTCTGGTTGTAAGCTACCATGAAACTCGGGCATATCAATTTTCAAACCAGATTCCCAACGTCTGTTCTCTCTATGTTGCGGAACACACGGGAAATTGTCAATCTCCTCCAAATTGGAAAAGGGGTTATTATCCTCTGCCTCTAGATCGTCCTCCACCAGTTGTGGTTAACGGTCTTGTGGTTGGTCGGGTTGCCGATTAAGGGCCTCGACCTGGCGGGTTAGCGCTGCTACCTGCCTTGAAAGTTCAGCCATTCAATCACGAGCATACACATCGTCCATATTAGCTTCTCTCTGAGGTCTACCACGTCCTCTTCCTGTTTGATGAGGCACATTTAGATCGTAGCTGAATCTGATACCAACTAATGTAATACTAAGTGCGTTAGCTCACAAACAATCAAATAATCGTTCTTTAACCAAGAAACGATGAAATAACTTTTATAAAATCAATGAATGAATCGTCACAATTCTCCTAAGCCTTTAAATAGGCGTTCTAACCCTAAAACAAACAAGCGGTGAGTTCACTGAACCAATCTTACAGAAAAACAAATGAAACAAAAGACTGTTCTCATAAAGCCCAAAGAAAAGCCCTGAGCGCGTGCACACCTGTCAGAAGGGTAAACTAAGTACGTGCGTGCTTTCACCTCTGCTAACAACACTTTTCAGACTTTCACGACACCATCATATACATCAAGGTACTTCTCAGCAAGAACCTGCACTGCATCATTTACACACACCTTTGGCGATCTCTAATTAGAAATATCAAATCCTAATTAGGCTGTGATTGCAAAGTTATTACCTCTTTTATTTTTTTAAGTGAACAATGATCATTTTAATGCTCAAATTTTGTCATTTTTTGCACATCTCAGATACTGACTTGTCTTTATATATATTATATAACAAATTAGGGAAATGTAGGATCCGTAAGGCCTCCCATCCTATGGCTCAAACAACTTTTCAAGTTCTCATGTTGCTTGTGACATGGTGGAAACTAGGACTCTTTGGTGGTATGTTGTTTTAGTAAACTTAAATCGGCTCATATTATCATCTTTTTTTTTCTTTATGTCACACCAATAAAGTAGTGGTCAACAAAGACTTTATGGACTGAACATTCTAACCATTTGGACTGGACTTTTTATGTTTGGCATATTTACACCATTTGGGCTGTTGCAACGTCATGCCCCTAAACACTTTGACACTAGACACTCTAACCATTTGGTCTGAGCTTTTTACGTCCAACCTATTTGGGCTATCGGGCTTTTTAAGTCGGCGGACTTGGGTTGGGCTTTCTACAGCTGTGTCGTATATTCTACCCTATAATTTGGCGTAGGCAAGTGAGCCACATTGGCATGGCAAATCCATTCACACCACTTCGGACGGTTCTGTCATTCCCACTTTCTATCTTAAATTACAATAGAGTCTCGTAGATACCATTGTAATAGTTGTTATATTTTAGGGGCTAAAAGGTAAATATACTATAAAGGCAAAAAACTTACTTTATTAATATTAATGGTGTGGGCCAATTTCTTGATTGTTGTCTCCATCAATAAAAGTTGTTTGGACGGTTTTGTCCCTATTTTGTATCTTAAATTACAAGGGAATTGTGTATATATCATTAATTCTAACAATTGCTATATTTTAGGGGGTGTTATAATCTATAGGTTGTAACAATGTGGCTGCCCACCATGAAGTCTATCATTTATTTATTGAAGACATTACCTAATGTAACATACATTTCCTATTATGCTTTATATCTTGGAGGAGGTTACCTCATCTATATAAAGATAAACCTCTTCCCATTATCGGACACTCATTATAAGAATTCCTCTCTTACTCTCATATATTGAACTTCACTCAATTGCATCATTATTGAGTCGCAACACGTTATCAGCACGCTCTACGTACGAGTTTCTTTTACATCTCTAATTTGAGACCAAAAGGTATGTAACATTAAATTAATTTTCATGAATTTATAAGACAAAAGTATGTGCTCCAATTTTATTTTGGAGTTAAAACAATTATTAATGTTTTTTGTGATACTTAATGATTTGTTAAAACAATCATTATTTTAATGTTACGTTTATGTGATACTTTATGCAATTACGTTTTACGTGATACTTTACGTAACTATATGGTATGCTATCCAAGGTTACTATTATATATTATTATGAATATCATTATCATATATATATATATTTTTTTTGTGAAGTTATCATAAATATATTCAACTGTAAGAGTATGTGTAAACATATAAATCATTACCAAAAGTTTCGAATTGCATGGGTAAACATATAAATCATTACCAAATCATGATGATATGTAGGAAAAGGTCACAAGCACTATTCCCAAAGCAAAACTTTGATGAACACACATCTTAATAAACTCAAATATGCACAAACTAAACAAGTTTTGAATTACATGATCAGTTGCATTGCACGATTTGGATTATAATGTACCATTACAAGTCAATTGATAATTAATGGTGGTTGAATATATATTTGTCCATGTTTTCGTACATATCATGTATATTTAAATTGCCCTATCTTTGATAAAAATTATGGATAATATCCAAAAACCTTCATTTGCTAAACTTGAATACTTAATTGTTCAAGACCCCCTTTGTACTATGGAACAATTTGAATGACAGATTTGACTATGAAAGGACCATTCTGCTACCTCAAACAAAACAAGACGCTAGCTGGATGAATCTCCGATTCTAGGATTATAAAAGTGTATCAGAATATAATTCTGCATTACACAAAATCACTTCTCTCTTGGAACTATGTGAAGAACTAGTTATGGAAGCTACTAAGATTGATAAAACTCTGTCAACTTTTCACACTAACAATATCATCCTCTCATAGTCTTATTGCAGGGCTAATGATGTTCGATTTTCATATCTCATACAAAAGCTCCTTTATTGCTGAGAAGCAGAATAACCTATTGCTTCAAAACCATCAGCAATGACCCACTGGAACTAATACATTGCTACAAGCTAATAATGTTAAAGCAAATAGCAACAAGTGGAAGGGAAAAGGGCGAAAATGCCCTATGTGGGATCACTCCAGTCAGGATAATGATTATACAAGGCAACAAAATAAACGAAAGTTTAATCATGCCAAAACTGACAAGCCTAAGAAAGGCAAAGAGCACAAGTCAAAGCAAACCCACACTGACGAGGTTTGTAATCGGTGTGGCCAAAAAGATCACCACCAGCAAGTATGCCGCACTGATGTTGTAAAAGTCAAAGCCTATCAACATCATCAATAGTACAGATGGACACAAATTCAAAGATGTAAAAGTCTTACCAACTCATGAATTTGACTACAAGGCTTGTGCACAAGGTAAGTTAATTACTAGACCATCTCCTTCCATTATCTCACTCAAATATCCTCAATTTCTTGAGAGGATACAAGGAGATATATGCGGACCAATACATCCATCTTCTAGGCCTTTTAGATATTTTATGGTCTTAATGGATGCTTCAACTAGATGGTCACATGTTAGTCTTCTATCAACACGAAACTGGCATTTGCTAAACTCTTATCTCAAATTATTAGACTAAGAACTCATTTCTCAGACCACTCCATAAAGTCCATAAGACTTGACGGAGTCGGAGAGTTCACGTCAAAAATATTTGATGACTATTGTACAACATAGGGATTAATGTTGAACATCTAGTCCTACATGTACACACACAAAATGGTTTAGCAGAATCCTTGATAAAATGGATTCAACTCATTGCACGCCCTATGCTAATGAGAACCAAATTACCAGTTTCTGCATGGGGACATGTTGTCTTACATGCTTCTACATTGATTAAACTTAGCCCAACATCTTATTTGAAGCAATCACCATTTGAAATGGTCTCAGGTATTAGACCTGACACATCTCATCTAAGGATATTTGGTTGTGCAGTGTATGTTCCCATAATACCAAATAAGCGTACAAAAATGGGACCCCAACGCCGATTGGGAATTTATGTTGGTTTTAGTCACCTGCTATTTTAAAATATCTAGAACCTCAAACAGGTGATCTTTTTACTGCTATATTCGCAGATTGTAGGTTTGATGAGACAGTTTTCCTAACATTAGGGGGAGATACACCCAATAAACAACTAGAACTGACTTGGATTACACCAAGTTTGTCTCATCTAGATCCACGTACATCTCTATGAGACGATGAAGTACGTAGGATATGTTACTTACAAAATATTGCACAAATGTTACCAAATACCTTTAATGATGCAGCAAAAATGACAAGATCACATGTACCAGCTACCAATGCTCCATCACGTATTTACCTTCCTTCAAGGAAAGGCATACATCAAGTTGTGATTGAAAGAGCACAAATGTCTCAAAATTGCAATTTGCAAAGAAGACAAGCTGATATACATTCAATGAGTGGTAGACCAGCTAATGATACATCTCAAACCCACCAAAAATGAGGTAGACTTGCTTTAGGGTCAAAAGATGTAATTTTTCAGCTCGAAAGAGAAGGTTTTTTTATAAGGATACATGATAGTAGTCACAATGACAATACTATCATGAGCATATCTCAAGCTCAATCATCTCATAACATGGAGTCTTCATGGGAGACGTCCCCAGTAAAGACCATGAGTAGTATTCCAAATGGATCTACCGAAGAAGAAACACCTTTCAGACCCAATATCTCCAAAAGCATATCACTAGAAGTAACTGAACATCAAATTCAGGAAACTGGAAATAAAAAGATCTCTATAAATTGTGCTCTAAGTGGAATATTATGGGACCACACTAATGTCATCGTAGATGATGTGTTTTCTTATGCCATCTCCATTGAGATCATGGAAGATGATCCTCAGCCATTTTTAGTGGATGAATGTCAAAAAAGAGATAATTGGCATCAATGGAAGGAAGCAATTCAAGCTAAAGTAAAATCCCTTCTAAAAAGGCAAGTCTTTGGACCTATAGTCAAGACACCCAAAGAAATTAAACCAGTTGGTTACAAATGGGTATTCATACGAAAACGAAATGAGCAAAATGAGATTATGAGATACAAGGCTCGTTTAGCGGCTAAAGGTTTTCTACAAAAACCTGGAATTGATTACGATGAAACATATTCTATTGTAATGGATGCAACTAACTTTTGGTACCTTATAAGTCTAGTTGTTCATGACAACTTAGACATGCATCTAATGGACGTGGTCATTGCATATCTTTATGGTCACTTAGATGTAGATATCCATATGAAAATTCCCGAAGGAATTGTTGTCCCTAATGGCAAATAGCGAGATATGTATTCGATCAAATTATAATGATCACTATATGGATTGAAACAATCTGGACGTATGTGGTACAATCGTCTCAGTGATTATTTGATCAAATTAGGATATACAAATAATCCTATATGCCCTTGCGTATTCATTAAGAAGTCGTTTATGTTGATGATCTTAACCTTGTTAGAACTCATAATGAAGTAATCAATGCCGCAAATTCTTTAAAGAATGTATTCGAAATGAAAGATCTTAGAAGAACAAAATTTTGTCTAGGACTGCAACTAGAACATAGGGAAAGTGGAATACTAGTCCATCAAACTACATATATTGAGAAGATATTAAAAAAAAATTCAATATGGATAAAAGCTCATCCACTTAGTTCTCCAATGGTTGTAAGGACTCTAACTTCAAAAGAAGATCTTTTTCACCCCAGAGAAGGGGGTGAAACAATACTTGGTCAAAAAATATCATACTTACGTGTCATTGGTGTTTTGTTATACTTGGCACAACAAACAAGACCTGGCATTTCTTTTGCAGTAAATTTACTATCCAAATTCAGCAAGGAACCAACAAAAAGACATTGAAATGGTGTCAAACACATCTTCCAGTATCTCTAGGGCACTAAAAACTTGGGATTATTATATTCCAAGAGCTTATCGAATGGGAAACACATTCAAGGTTACACTGATGCAGGATAACTATCTGACCCCCACAAAGCTCTATCTCAAAATGATTATGTTTTCACAAATGACAGCACAACTTTCTTATGGAGATCCAACAAGCAAAGCATGGTGGCTATTTCATCAAATCATGCCAAAATCATAGCATTGCATGAAGCAACTCGAGTATGTTTAATGTTAAGATCAATTATCACACATATATAAGAAGCTCAAGTGGATTGCCAACTGTCACAGACAGACCAATAATCATATATAAAGACAATGCCGCTTGCATCACATAGTTGATTTTAGGGGTAATGTCGTTAAGATCATGGAGGGTAGTGACAAGCAAGGCTTCCAAATGAAGCAGGGAGTCCTCACTCCTGGCCATATCTGTCTATTGCTGCATAGAGGTGGGTAGTTTACTCCCTGTTCATCTCTCATTGAATTAGGAATGTTACTTTTTGTCTTTTTTGTCTATTGTTGTATAGAAGGCACAAACAAGGAGGCTTGGGATCATTTCAGATCTGTAGGTTGTGCTTGGTTGCAAGCTCAAAGAGAAAAGGTTTTTGTTTTTGCTATATTATTATTATGTGTATATGTTTTATTGGACTTTGTTTATGATAAAAGTAGAAATTATCCTTTACTCCTACTTAACTAATTAAACTTAAACAGAAATAAAGAATAATAATTAACTATAAACTATCAAAGTTCTACTCTCGTGAATCATGTAATATATGGAGTAGAGAATTCATTCCACTCCTAGTCCTTTAAACATAAGTTTCCGCTAGTTTAATCGATCTTAACAAAACGAATAAGAGTAATGATTTGAAATTATAATACTATGGCAATTGAACTTAAATAAGATGTTTAACTTATACTATGATAAATGAATATTGAAATGTGAATATGGAGAAGGGATTAGGAGGATTTGAATCCACTTGATGTACCCCTAATATGCTAGTGTAGATTATTGCAGTCCTAATCAAATAAGATTAAGTGTTGATCCATAATTACTCATGACAATCTCTGCCAACTAATAATTAGCATGTGAGGAAGTCCAAACCATTCTCATGGCGAATCAACTATCCTTCTAGAATGAAACTCTTAACAAGCAATAATTCTAACTAATATATCAAATCTTCATCAAACTTTATCAAACCCCTCTAATGGACGTTTAACTAGATGTCATTAGACTATCATAAACATAATAATAAATAGAAGACATAATGAAGAACAATAACTTTCTTTTATTAATCTAATGAATACTGAAGAACAATAATTAACTTAAGTTTAAACTAATAACTAAGTCTAAGTTCTAACTATCTATCTCTAATTAATTATATCTATCTAAGTCTAAGTATATTAAGAGTGATGCCTTATTCCTATTTATATAAGAGAGGCTAGGTCTACATTTTCGTGCATGGGCATTGGAGCCCTGTTTTGGATCTTTAAATCAAGCCCAAAACCTACTTACATAAGTCCAAAAAAGGTTTCTCTGTTGGAAATTACTGCAATAGCCTTTTCATCCACTTCTACTCCTATGATTGGTCAATGCCTACACCGTTAGAAAGCTCTTTCCGAGCTGGTCGTTTTGACATATAATAGGCCCAATTTCAAGGTCTGAGTCTAAAGATACGGCCTACGGAAGTTCTGTTGACTTTTCTATTCTATTTCTGCCCGCATTGATTTTGACTTTTCAGCTTTGACCGGACTTTAAAAAAACTTTTTCTCCTTGAATCTTGGCCTTTAATCATAGAACTTCTTAGCAACCAACCTTTGCTCCTTTATCTCGCAAAAGTGACATGTTTCTTCACATATTTGACTCCAATGCTTGAAATACATAAACGCACGTAAACAATACTAACTCATATTTATTATACACATAATTGGTCTAAATGTAATGATATTAAGGGGTTAAAACTATAGTTTTGGGCTCTTATCAGTTTACTTCGTCTAATTTGCTTATGGTTCCATCCAAGATGTAGAATCCATTGTATGTGCTGCCTAAGGGACCAAGTTTTTTTTTTTTTGCAAAGTGTTTCATTGAACATGTCCTTACTATTGAGTGAGAGTTATTATTAACAAATGGTGCTACAGCGAAATCGTCTTACGCCTTTGTAGATTGTGATGGAGACTGTTCACTAAAGTATTTTATTCGTAATATGAAGTTGTTTCTATAACTTCATCCTTGCTTTTATCTCTCATTTTTTTTATTCATATGGGAGTGTCTTCTTGCACGTCATACATAGTCGATTGAGTGTGCGATATTAATATTCCAAAGGCCTTGGGTCGTGCTATTAGGGATATGATACCAATCAATCCCCTTAAAAATAGCTTGTATACAAATTCTCTCCTACTCCAATTCACAAATCCAACCTAACTCTACAACCAACCAAAACCACAAATTAAACATAGTCTATGGATAACAACAACCACAACCTAAGTCTATGGAGACAACAACCACTACTATCAAGCAATGACAAAGCAAACTAACAAAACAAACCACAATACAAGATATACGTGGTTAAGCTTAATTTGTGCCTACATCCACAAAGAATCAATCCTTTAATAAGTATGAGGAAGGAAGATTACAATCACTCCTCAAGTCTCTCACTCTTACTAGATCTCTCTTTCTCTTTACAAGATATGTCTCTTTATAAATATTTACTCTCAATTTTGGCTTGCCTCTCAAAATTGGGTTTCTCTCTTGTGTGTGTAAATTTTGTGTGTTGGGAAAAACCCTAAATTCTAATATATACACTTCTAAAATTTTGTAAAAATGCCAAAATTCCGATGTCACTGTGTCAAGGCTAGAGCGCGACCCGCTTGTTCCAGGCCAAATAAAGCACGACCCGCCCCTTGCTTCTAGTAACTTTTGTGCGCATAGACTGAAGACCGTGCTCAAGTTTTGATTTTTTCTAAGGCATGAGAATGAGGGCGACCCGCGCCTTCCCCAAAGCATATTGAGCGCGACTTGTGCCTTCACCTATACTGATCAGATGCCTTCTTCCTCATGCTCTCATGGTGAGGGATAAAACCAACAATCTCCCCCTCCCGATCCATAAGGGGGGCTTCCTCCACACACTCCTGAATCAATGAGAGGAGTGTGCCACCAATCCGGAAGTGACACAATAAACATGGAACTTGCCCTTCGGCAAAACCTTGGTCATCATATCCGACCCATTCTTGTCGGTATGGATCTTCTCGATGCACAATTGCTTCTCTTTAAGCACTTCTCTAATCTAATGATAATGCACATGGATGTTCTTAGATCTAGAATGAAAGCTCGGATCCTTGCTCAAGTGGATGACACTCTGACTGTGACACAAAACCACAAACTGTTTCTACTTTAGCCCAAGTTCACTAAAGAACCTCTTCATCCATAACACCTCTTTACAACACTTAGTATCTACAATATACTCAGCTTCTGTAGTGGAGAGGGCAACACATTTTTGCAACTTAGATTGCCATGAAACTGCTCCCCCTGCAAAAGTAAACAGATAACCGGAGGTGGACTTCATAGAGTCAACATCACCTGCCATGTCTGCATCTGTGTAGCCTTCAAATGAGGTCGTACTCCCACCATAACACAAGCACACTTTGGAAGTGCCATTGAGATATCTCAATATCCACTTAACACCTTTCCAATGCTCTTTTCCTAGATTTGATAAAAATCGGCTTATAATACTAACGACGAAAGTAATATCCAGTCTTGTACACACCATTGCATACATCAAACTACCCACTACGGATGTATAAGGAATCTTTTCTATTTGACTCTACTCATGCTCACTCTTTGTACACATATCTTTGGTCATGTGGAATTGGCCACCAAGTGGAAAATTGACTGGCTTCGCTTGATCCATGTTGAATCTTTTCAACACCTTCTCAATGTAGCTTTCTTGAGAAAGCCATAACTTTCCACTCTTTCTATCGTGAGTGATCCGCATCCCAAATATCTATTTTTTTTATCCAAATCCTTCATCTCAAAGGACTTACTTAAGTCTTTCTTCAACTTGGATATCTTTTTGATGTTTTGGCCCACTATCAACATATCATCCACATACATCAAGAGCATTATGAAATCCCCACCAGAAATTTTTTGAACAAACACATAATGGTCGGAAGCATACTTCTTGTATCCATGCTTCACCATAAAGGACTCAAACTTCATGTACCCCTGTCTCGGTGCTTGCTTCAACCCATACAAACTTTTTCTCAGGTTGTATACCAAGTGCTCCTTGCCTTTGACTTCAAACCCCTCTGGTTGGTCCATGTAGATATCTTCTTCAAGATCTCTATGAAGAAAAGTTGTCTTGACATCTAGTTGTTCAACCTCTAGGTTCATCTTTGCGGCTAAACCCAACACCACCCTGATAGAAGTTATCTTAACTATAGGAGAGAAAATTTTATCAAAGTCAATACCTTTCCTTTGACCAAATCCCTTCACAACAAGGTGAGCTTTGTGCCTTGGATGTGGATTATTCTCCTTATGCTTAACTTTAAAGATCCACTTATTCTCGAGAACTTTTCTTCCTTTCGATTTCTCAACTAAGTTATAAGTGCGATTCTTATGCAAAGATCCCATCTCATCTTGCATGGCCTATAACCATTTTTCTTTGTCTGTACCTTGAAGAGCCTCTTGATAGTACATAAGTTCTCCACCATCAGATAGTAAAATAAACGTATGTGGTGGATACCTTGTTGAAGCTTGTCTCTCATTCTCAGATCTCCTTACCATATCTTCTTGTGGCTCAGGAGGATGCACTTCTTCTTGCTCAGGTGGTGGTTCATGCATTTCATTTGCATTTTCTATATCAATAGGTTCAATCCCATCATGTACAATAGGATCATCATCATGATCCTCAGACCCATGGTTCTCTACATTCTTAATGCCATCTACCGCTTGTTCCACTGCCAGAACTTCCGATTTTAAGTCAACAAGGTCATCGACAAAAGCTTCTAGCTTCTCACCATTCTCAAAGTCCTCTATTGTCTGATCTTTCAAGAACATGACATCTCGACTTTGGATTACCTTCTTGTTAATCGGATAATAAAACTTGTAGCCAAACTTCTCATCCCCATAACTCAGAAAAATGCACTGCGCGGCTTTGTCATCGAGCTTGGACCTCTCATCCTTGGGAATATGAACAAAGACTCTGCACCTAAATACCATCAAGTATCCATAATCAACATCTATGCCTGACCATACTCTCTCTGGATAATCACTATTTAGAAGCTTCGAAGGCGATAAGTTGATTACATGTATGGTTGTGCACATTGCTTATGCCCAATAACTTCTCAGTAACTTAGAGTGAGACAACATGCATCTCATCCTCTCTACAATGGTACGGTTCATCCTCTCAACTATACCATTGTGTTGCGGCGACTTGGGTACTGTCTGCTCATGACAAATCCCATGACTCTTGCAATGCTCCTCAAACGGCCCAATGTACTCTCCCCCATTATCTGAGTGGATACACTTCAAAAGATTCCCAGTCTCTATTTCCACCATGCTATAGAAAATCTTGAACACACCAAGAACCTCATCCTTGATTTTCAAACCATATGCCCATACCTTTCTTGACGCATCATCAATGAAAGTCAAGAAGTACAAAGCTCCCCCCGTGGGACTTCATTTTCATGGGACCACATAAATCCGTGTGCACTAGCTCAAGAACATTCTCCTTGCAGTGAGAAAGGGATCTTTGGAAAGATACTCTATTTTGCGTTCCAACCAGACAATGAGTACATCTATTCAAATGCGTACCTTTGACGTTTGGCAACACCTTTTGCTTGGCATGAACTTCCATGCCTTTCTCTCCCATATGACACAATCTCTTATGCCATAGTTGGGTGGAAGCTTCTTCTTGTACTACATTTAACTCTGCTTTACACACACTAATTTATGTCTTGTAAAGCGAACAACTCTTCTTCCCTTTGGCTACCACAAAGGAACCTTTGCTCAATTTTCATACCCCGTTACCAAACGAGCTTTGGAAACCATCATTATCTAACTTCCTTGCAGAAATTAGGCTAAGTCGAAGATCAGGGACATGTCTTACATCCTTAAGTGTCAAGGTCCCTGCAATCCTTGAGACTCTTTTGTTACCCATCTTTACCTCACCAAAATCACCACAGCTGTAGGTAGTGAAGAATATCCTATGTGGTGTGATGTGATAGGACGCTCCAGTATCTACCACCCATTTTGTATCCTGATATGAGGTACTGACACAGCACTCGCCACAATTTGACATAATTCCCAATAGATCATCATCTAAAACTACTGTGGTAGTATCTCGGCTTGTGCTTCCATTCCTATTTACCAAGTCTTCATGTACACAATTATTCTTCTCATCCCTCTTGAGGGCTCTACACTCATATCTGAAGTGGCCCTTGGTGGCACAATAGTAACACTGTCTCTCTGCCTTAAGAGTTCTAGATTCACCCCTAGATTTGCCTATGCCATCACCTCTAGAATGAGGTGGTTTTCTATTCTTAGCTCTCCTCCGCTTCTCGGTGACAAAGATATCTGAGTGAGAGGAGCTACCCTATGAACCCCTTATTATCTTCTCATTCAACAATGCCCCGGTAGCCATCTCTATAGTAATGATTCCATCCTTAGTGGCTCCGCCAAGAGAAACTATTAAAGTCTCCCAACTGTCGGTTAGAGAATTCAATAGTAACAAAGCCTCGATTTCATCACCCATATCAATCTTCATCAAATGCAGCTAATTGATGGTATTCTGTACTTCATTAAGATGCTCATTAAGAAGTTTGCTAACACGAAGTACAAAGAATACCTTGTTTCCAGCCGACTTTCTCTCATAGAGGTCCTCGAGTTTCTTCCATAACCTAAAGCGATAGTCTCTTGAGATACATGGTGGAATACACTATCATCAATCCACTGTCCAATGTACCCAATTGCTTTTCTATCAAGCTTGTTCCACTCGGCTACGACTATAGCTTCCAGTTTTGCTCCTCCATTCTCGATGGGTAGTGCCAAATCCTTGCAATAGAGTAAGTCCTCCATTTTGGCTTTCTAAATTGTGTAGTTTACTCGGTTTAAACTCGTCATATGAGTGTTAATAGAATGATCCATCTACAATAGCTATTTAACCTAAAATCTCCTCTTAGGAATTTCGTCAAACACCTTTCGAGCGAGACTTGGAATCACAATCTTGCTATGATACCACTTGTTGGGGATATGATACCAATCAATCCCCTCAAGAATAGCTTATAGACGTGTAACGCCCGTATTTAAAATACATATTTATTTATTTATTTATTTATTAATTTAATTATTTATTTAATATTTGATTGGATTGGATTTGGGATATGTGGGCCTGGTTTCTGGGTCCGAGTCTGTGTTGGGCTTGGGTTTCAAACCCAACTATATAATCACATTGTTTTAGAGAATAGGGTTTTTAGAGAATAAAATAAAATAAAAATGGAGGCAGAGAAAAAAAGCTGGATTGCTGGAGGGTAGAACGCGACGATTCGGACTAGGAGGATTCGTGGAGCTTGGGATTAATGTGAGTAGATTAGTTTTTCTATTTCTTGTATAATTTTACTGTTCAAAGTTTTCGTTCATTTTCTGTTATTATCATTCGTCATGTCATTGTTAAAAGTGGTTAAGCTGTCTCTTGAAACTCGGTTGAAACTCTAGAAATTTGATGTTGAACTGTCGAAGTTTGATTTGGGCCCGTTAATGGCGGCGCGAGCGCAACAAACATTTGGTTGTGTACATGGTTTAAAAATGTCATACTGTGTTGTTGAGTTAGTAGATTTCGGATTGATAGTTGAACTATCGAATGGGTTGTTGGGATGGGATGTTGGTGATTGGGTTGTGTAGTGAGGAGGTGCTGCTGAAGCTTCGAACCGGCGTTAATGGAGGCGCCATCCCATAGAAATCGGTACTGTTAACGATTTTAAATCTTTATAATGTTATGATGTGGTGGTTGTGGGTTAGGTTAGGTTAGGTTTGGTGGCTAGTGTAGTGTGGGTGAGGGCTGCAAATGGTGGTAGTAGAAGCTTGAAACAAGCGGTGAATGGAGGTCGATGGAATCCAGATCTAGATTTGAGGATGAGTATTGATTTAAGAGTTGGGGTTTTAGCTTTTATTAAAGTGGTAGGGGTTTCCGCGAGGATCAAAACCGTGGGGTTGAAAGGGGAGCACGAGTGGTGGCCGGAATTCAAGCCGGTGGTGGCTGGAGGGGTGAGGAAGACAACCTGATGGTTTCTCTTGGGCCTGCAGTTTTGGGCCGAATTCATTTCTTTTGGTTTTTGTTTGGGGCCCAATAATCTATTTTAGTTTTGGGCCGGTTTTGGTTTAAGTTGTTGGGCCATTTCTAGATTAAGCTCTATGGGCTATTTTCATTTGTTTTGATTGGGCCCGGTTTTGTTTTAAGTTGTGGACCAGTTCAGTTTAAAGTTTTTGGGCCAGTTTCTAAAATTGTTCGGGGCTAGTCCATAGGACTTAATAGAGATCCAAATGGGTCTTTCAACATGTAGACTTTTGGGTTCTAAGGTTTGGGCTTGGCTAGTTGGGTCCGAACCATTACCTTAGTCATGAGCCCATGAGCCATGCACCTTGACCTTAGCCATGAACCATGGCTATGACCCTAAACCTGTTGAACATGGAAATGACAGTTTGACTTTGACCATGATGTGTTGACTTTGACTTTGACTTTGACCGTTGACTGTGGAATGTTGACTTTTCCAGTTTTTCACATATTTAAGAATATGGACAAATGTAGTAATAAAATATTGTTGAACATTGTATAACCTTGGTTGTCATTATCTAATTAAGATTTGACGTAAGTAGTGTGTAAAACATATAAATAGTGGCACGTAACTAGAGGGGAATTCTGATAATAAGAATTTGATATATATGTTTTTATGAGTATTAAATTATATACGGACTTAGATTTATGGACTTTAGTATTGGGATTTGATTGTGGACTATGGACTGTTTAATTGTGTTACGTTTTATGTTGTAAATTGTATGGACAAATCAAATGCTAAAATGCTGTGGAAGCTTGTATAAATTTGGTTGTCATTATCTAATTAAGATTTGACGTTGATATTGTGACATTATATAATATGTTGGGATATATATATTAAATGCAATAGTTTTGGAGAAATAAATGTATAAACACTCCATTATTTTATCTGTGTGATGCTACTAGGAGGTAGTAGAGTATTTGTGGATATTTCCCATGGGAGTGTGGCGTAGTGTAATAATATATTGGCACGTGACAGAATGAAAGTGGTTACGAGATATAATTGAGATATTTCTAAATATTGTGGCTTAGTGCAATAATGTATTTGACCTGCACGTGATATAGTGGAATTATTATGAGTAATAAATGTATGACATTTGAATAAATTACGTAACGAAAATCCTAGAACCTAGCTACCACAACTCATGTGATTTGCCCCTGTGTGTGCAATTTGATTGGCCCCATACGGCGTTTGATTGAATCTGAATGGCCCTTTTCTTAAAGCCAAATAGTGGCTTGATTATTCCGTTCGCAAAATAGAACGAGACACGCGATATTTTATGCCGAATAGTGGCAGTACTTACATAATGGCTTTCGTGTAAGGGTTACCTAGTGTCGACATCCCGCTTCGTAAGGCGATTCACGCCGAGTGGTTCATTATATAAGGGGAGGCATGTGGATGTACATGTTCGGCGTTGGGAAGCGATTGTGGTAGCCAGGGAAACTAGGTAAGACATAGATACGACGTGATTTTAGGGACACGCAAAGAAAGCCTTAATTAATATAATTATGGTAATGTGTTGGTTAATGATATATCTTTAGATGGATGATTGTATATGGTTTTACAGAAGGGTGGGTCAAACTACTTACTTGGGCAGAGATGACCCACTCTGTAATTGAGCATGAAATGCGGTACGGATATAATATGCATGGTTGGTTATTTGTTTAGTTAGAACCTAAGGCGCCTCGATGGAGGAACTACATGCCTTATTTATTATGCGTATAGTTTGTTGTGTGGTTAGTGGAAAGTTAAGGCGCCTCAGTGGAGGAACTACCTGCCTTAGTTATTGAAATTAAGGATGTTGTATTAGTCGTGGAAAGTTAAGGCGCCTCGGTGGAGGAACTAACTGCCGTATGGATTGTGTATATATTTGGTATAAGTATATGTTGTATTTTAGAGCTACTCACACCAGCATTTTTATAATGCTGACCCGATTTGCATGTTTGCTTATCGGGTATGTTCATTAAATGAACATAGTTGATAAGTCTTGACAGGTTTAGTGTTGAAGAAGATTAGTTGCTGCTTGTGGTTTGCGTTAGCGTTGCATCTCAGGATATGTTTTGTTTTCCCATGAGGTGATATAGATTTTCAGTCTAGACAATGTTTTTTGTATTTTCATTTGTAAAATTTTGTAATGAAGAGGACTTTTGTTTAAGTTAAAATTTTTATTGGTTTTTAATTATCCGCATATTTAAACTGTTTATGGGTTTTTGGAAGTGGAGAGTGCGCACACCTCGAAAATCGAAGAGTCGGGAACAAATAATGTTTTTCCGAATTCTGTCGAAATTCGGGGTGTGACAAGACGAATCCTCTTCTACTCCAATTCACAAATCCAACCCAACTCTACAACCAACTAAAACCACAAACCTAGTCTATGGATAACAACAACCACAACCTAAGTCTATGGAGACAACAATTACTACTATCAAACAATGAATAAAGCAAACTGATAAGAGCCCAAAACTGTAGTTTTAACCCATTAATAATAATACTTTTAGACCAATTATGCGAGTAATAAATAAGAGTTAATGCTGATTACGTGCTTTTATGTATTTAAGGCATTGAAGTCTATTTTGTGCAGAAATGTGCCACTTTGGCGATATAAAGGAGCAAGGGTTGGTTGCTAAGAAGTTCTGTGAATAAAGGCCAAGATTCAAGAAGAAAAATCCTTTGTAAAGCCCGGTTAGAAGCTGAGAAGTCAGAGTCAATGCGGGTAGAAACAACACACAAGAGTCAGCAGAACTTCTGAAGACCGTATCTTTGGACTCAGGCCTCGGAATTGGGCCTACCTTATGTCAAAACGACCAGCTCAGATAGAGCTTTCCAATGGTCTAAGCTTTGACCCAATCAAAGGAGCAGAAGTAGACAAAAAGTCTACTGAATCTAACTAGAAAAGGCCCTATGGACTGAAGAGATTGGGTTTTGGGCTCGATTTTCTGGCCCAAAACATGGCTCTTCAGCTCATCCACGAAAAAGTGGATCTGGTCTCCTCCATTTGTATGGAGAAGACTTAGCTCTTAAGGATACCTAGATCTAGATTAGAAAATTAGGTTAGACTCCATTAATTAGTTCCAATAACTTGTTTTAGATCTAGTTTTTACCTTCAATTAATTAGTGTTAGAACAAAGTAGATTATTATTTAGAATCACTATTAATTTTATAATAAAGTATTAGTTTTCATTTCAATTTAGTTATTGATTAACTTCTTATTTAGTTTTAGTTGTTTTAAATTCATAAATTAGGTTGTCTTCATTTTGATTTTTAGACTATTGTTAAAATTAGATTTATAAAGTTTAAATTAGTTATTAAATTATGACTTGTTATTATTGTTCTTGTGTTGGGAATGATAATATAGAAATTTCATATCACACATTACTTTCACCATTGTTCTTTGTGTTTGTTCAATTGAATTTCTTTAAGTCTTGAGAGTTAAGAGTGGAATGAATCCGTACTCTATATATATTGCATGAATATATATGTGAGAGTAGAAAATAAAAAATTGATACCGTAAGAATGAGGTTAGAGTAATCTAGTTGAGTTTTTACGGGTTATCACAAACTAGCAAAACAAACCACAACACAAGATATACGTGGTTGGACTTTATTTGTGCCTACATCCACAAAGAATCAATCCTTTAATAAGTATGAGGAAAGAAGATTACAATCACTCCTCAAGTCTCTCACTCTTACTAGATCTCTATTTTTCTTTATAAGATATGTCTCTTTGTAAAGGGTTACTCTCAATTTTGGCTTGCCTCTTAAAATTAGGTTTCTCTCTTGTGTGTGTAAATTTCGTGTGTTGGGAAAAACCCTAAATTCTAATATATACACTTCTAAAATTTTGCAGAAATGCCGAAATTCCGATATCACTGTGTCAAGGCTAGAGCGCGACCCACCCCTTGCTTCGAGTAACTTTCGTGCGCACAGACTGAAGACTGTGCTCATGTTTTGAATTTTTCTAAGGCATAAAAATGAGCGCGACCCGCGCCTTCACCTATACTGATCAGATGCCTTCTTCCTTATGCTCTCATGGTGAGGGATAAAACCAACACCTGCCACTAGTCATATAGAAGGATGTCTTCCATTGAATTAGAGGAGGAACTGCAAAGGAGGAGGGCTAAGGATGCTAAAAAACATATCACAACTGAAAATGTGTCTTAACGAGAAAAAATGAAGGAGACAGGGGCCGTCAAGTGAGGTTCGAGCTAACTTGGATGCTACAGTTTGATGTTGGTTCTTCATGGTATGTATGAATTGTGTTTATTAAAATTGATTAGTTGCATGCCTGATTATTTACTAGCTTAGTCATTGGGATGAGTTATAGTATTGGATTTGTTGAATTTATGCCAAGTAGTTTTGTTTGCCTTTATTACTTTTGGGAAGATGCTTCATTTGTCCTCCTCTTACGTGATTGTTTAAAGAACAATTTCTAAAAGAGCTTGTTTGATTATCCTTTTTATTGTTATGTGTTGGTAAATAGTACTAGTTTTCCTTTCCTTTTGTAAGTGTTAGTTTTTGGAAGTGTTGGAATCTATTGTATTTCAAAGTACTAAGTGTGTGTGTGCAAAGTAGAGGGGAAGAACATAGAGTGTTCTCTCCACTTTTGTGCATAGAAGATAGTCCCATATTGGTTATCCACCACTAGCTATGTATGTATATGAGGACTTCCTCTACCATAAGGGCGTGTGTATAAACTAGTATTACAACCTATAATCTCACAAGTCTCTCTCTCGTCCTCTCTTACTTTTTCATTTTTTTTTCTCTCTCTTCTCACCCTTTTCTCCTTTTTATCCCCTCTTTCCTCCATGGTCCCCTCTCCCTCCACGTATCGTGGCAGTTATCTTGCAGTTATGGTTCCGCTCTCCTTCTCTCCACGTCTCGCAGCAGTTCCAGAACGGTTGGGATACCGCGGAATCTGATCCTGTGCAACCTGTCTTCCCCAGCTATACCGCATCCGGTCCCATTGTTACCACTAACCTCCTAGGTCATGTATACGTCCTATACAGATGCCCTCTCTCGGTCTTATTGATGGTCCGCTAACGACAATGGGGCCGAGAACTACCCTTTCTCGTTTCATACACATTCCGCGGAATACTTCTCTTTCCTGACCCTCCCACTCTGTCCCCTTATATTCTTTAAGCCCGGCGTGTTCCACGCGTGCTTTTCTCTCTTGCCACCTGGAAATACGGGCGCCGCGCGCCTGCCTTTGCCCGCCCGAAAATCGAGACTATCGTGTCCCCATTTCCACGGTTCTTTGTTGGTTAGTACCCTTTTTGTCCCTGCCCTTCAAATCCCGCTCAAACCTCTCTCTTTTCTCAAAACCCTCAAAACAGTAAACCCTCACCATCTTTTCAACTTCCTTTTCTTCAAATTCTTCCCTCACCTTCCCCTCGTCATTTTGCTTGGTAGCTCTCCGGCCGACGGTTTGGTTCTCACGACCTCCATTGCCTTGGCCTCTATCGTTCTGGGTTTTGTCTTCCCCTTTAATTTGTTTTCCTTTCCTCTCATTATTTGTGTTATTCACTATTTTTGGGAGGGTAGTTCCTCACTTTCTTCCTTTCTAAGATTGCGTATCTATCTTTTTGTAAACTTCCCTCTTAGCACTGTTTCCATCATGTTTTCATCGGAATGTGAGGCTATCTCCTCCACCTAATCCTCCGCCACCAAATCTGATAAATCTGGATCCTCTACCCCTAGATCTAGTCATCACTCCGCGGACCAATCTGAATCCCCGGCTTCTGACTCTACCGGTCCCACCGCTATTCCATCTACTTCTGGTAGGAAACCTTCTCTGCCTCCACCGCCGTCCTACTACCGCAGACCCAATCTAGATGCCGTTAAAGCCGCTTATGGCATACCTAGTGACATTATTCTCGAACACTTGTCTGGCGTCACCCACTTTCCTCACTTGGTACCACCATGCCCCGGTTATCTCGTCGCTATTGTAGGACAGATAGCGGCTGGTCTACAGTTCCCCTTGACTCTTCTTGACGTTGAGGTCTGTAACCATTTCAACATTCCTCCGTGCCAAGGCATAGGTAACTTCTGGCATGTTATGTATGCCGCCAACCACTACAATGAGACTCACTCCCCCAAAATCCAACTCCGCGATATCCTTGCCCACTTCTATATAAAAAAAAGCACTAAACTGGGGAGTGTGGGATATCAATCATTCTGCACTCGTCCACAAAAGAAATCTTTCCTTCTTCACATCACCACCTCTGACAAGGTGTGGCACCGCATCCGTTGTATGTAATGCGGTAGTTTTTATCCGCGGACCTCCCTTCGGAAGTTTCTCTGAGGCATTTCCATTTCCTAACAAGTGGTAAGTAAGCCGTTTTGAGTCGCGGTATTTATGTCTCACTTGTCTTTAATTTGTCTTTATTCTTGGTGATGTAGGTTGGAGACCCGATTCGCGATCCCATATATACAACGGTGTTTACTCTGAAATTTTCCAATCCCATCGCGAACTAGGGAGTGCATAGTGCGAAGTCCTCGGCATTGATCCGGAAAAAGCCACTCCTCTCTTACTTGACCCTTCTCTAAAAGACATTGGCAAATACCAAGGCCCCCTCTATCGTCTGCCGCCCCCCAAAGAAAGAAAGCCCAAACCATCCCCTCCTTAAAAAAGAAAGCGCCCGGCTTACAAGTCTTTCAACTATACCACCAAAATCTCTCATTCACAAGCAGTTGCCCAACGTGCCGCTGCTGCTAAGACTAAGACTACTACCGCGAACACTCTTCATCCTTCGTACTCTCGTGTTGCTGAGTGGGAAGACGATTTTGTCCAAACTTCCCCCCCCCCTTCTGCTACGGAAATGGATGTGAACAAGTACAAGCTTTGGGACAGCGACTCTGATGGAGATGCACCTGTCGAAGTGTCAAACAAGAGCCCTCCCACCAAAAGGGCTAAAATCTCTTCCACTGCTCCTCCACATACCACTGGCCATAATGAACCTTCGCGGTCTGCTATATCTTCGCGTCACCCCAGACAGGATTCCTCTTCAGCTGGTCCTTTAACATCTGGCCCTATCGAAGTGTGGCATCCCAAGTTCAAGGCTAGGGACCGCGATGTCACTATCGCGAGACTCAGCTTTGTAAAATCCAGCTATTGCCGCCTCCTTATTTTTCAGTTCTCATCTCCCTCGGGATCAAGCTTATGGAGATTCTGGTACCGTTGCTTTCCATAGGGCCTCCATTTACACTGGATGGGAAAAGGTATGTGTTATTGACTCTACTTGCTCATTATCCTTTGTGCTACCCTTTATACACAATATGTCTCTGCAGCTGAGTCTAGATATTGGCTATGTGCTGCGCGGCCTTACCAGCACCATGGAGAATTTGGAGGCAGCGAAGCAGGAAATACATGGCCCTGATGGCTGGAAAGAAAAGTATGCTAAGCTAGAGAAGGATAGGGATGAGTTCATGGATCAAAGGCGATCAAGGCCCAAAGGAGCTCGGTGTGGTGAGGACAAGCACCGCGACTTCGTGGCGGGGTCAATTCTAAAATGGAAAGCCTCAAAGAGACGGGAGAGACTTGGCAAGCTCAGTAGATAAAGATTAGTCAAAGAGGCCGAAGGTTCAGTCAAAGAGGTGATGACTCCCATTACCAGCGTTGACCCTTCTCCAGTGGAGACGAATGAAGACACTAGCATCGCTGTCGGTGAAGATGAAAATACTTGTCATGAAGAAACGATGACTGATCCTCAGCAGTAACACATGTCGGATTTCTTTCTTTGCAGATGTCTTTGTGATAAGAGCCCAAAACTGTAGTTTTAACCCTGTAACAGTCATACTTTTAGACCAATTATGTGAGTAATAATTAAGAGTTAACACTGATTACGTGTTTTTATGCATTTCAGGTTTCAAAGTCCATTATGTGCAGAAATGTGCCACTTTAGCGAGATAAAGGAGCAAAGGTCGGTTACTAAGGAGTTCCGTGATTAAAGGCCAAGATTCAAGAAGACAAAGCCTTCCTAAAGCCCGGTCAAAAGCTGAAAAGTCGACACGGGCGTAAAAAAGACACAAAGTCGACAAAACTTCCGAAGGCGTATCTTTGGACTCAGACCTCGGAATGGGGCCTACCTTATGTCAAAACGACCGGCTCGGAAAGAGCTTTCCAATGGTCTAAGCCTTGATCCAATCAAAGGAGAAAAAGTGGACGAAAAGTCTGTTGAAGCCAACTGCAGTTGAAGAGGCCTTTTTGGACTGAAAGAATTGGGTTTTGGGCCTGATTCTCTGGCCCATAACATGGCTCCAAGCCCATGCACGATTTTTGGATCTGAAAGTATAAAAACCAAAGCTTAGCTCTTTGTTAATGGTAGCTAGTTAGACCTAAAACAATATAGATAATTCTAGATCTAGTTTCCAGTATTTTAATTAAGTTTTAGTTCCATTTTCAATTCTTGTTTTAGATTAAGTCTTTGAATCATTGTTCTTGATTGATTAGATAAATAAAATAGTTATTTTGTTAATTTCGATTTTGTCATCTCAATTTATAGATCTAGTTTTAATTCTTGTTGATTATCATTTCGTAGTTTAAGTAGATTGAAACATTGTTAGTCAATTTAGTTAAGTTAGAATTTTAATATGATGTGTAGTTATAATTCAATGGGAAATGATGGTTTGATGACTCAAGGCTAAAACCTCCATTAGAGGGGTTGATGAAGCCTTGATGAAAACTTAGTGGTATAGTGTAGAAGCATTGTAGAATCTATTCCAATCTAGAAGGTCGTGATTAAGCCATGAGAATGGGTGGATGACCTCACATGCTAGTTAGTATTATTCGGTAGAAATGCCATGAACACTAGGGATTAGAACTTCGAATTTCTTGCCGTAAGAACGTAAGAATCGGGATACAAGAATCTATGCTAGGTTATTAAGTTGGATTCGAGGTGGATTCAATTCCCCTCTAATCCTTTATCTAGATTAAAAAGCAATCATATTTCCATAGCATTCGTAGTTAACTTCAACATAATCAATTTCATATAGGTATCGTAGTATAACACCCTTCGTAAAGCTCTCATTAGACTTAAGACCGACTAATTAGATTAGAAAACATTCCATGCTATAGCACTAGGAGTGGAACGAATTTGTTACTCCACTCTATCTCGATAGAATTGAGAGTAGAAACTTTGATAAATATAGACACGTAAGTTAGTTGTAGTTTACTTACGTTTTGAGTTCATCGTTCATTTTGTAGGTAGACTATTCATTTTTATGTTTATCAAATGGCGCCGCTGCCATCTTAGTTGCACTTTAGCATTGTTTTCATAGTTGAATTAGTCATTTTTAAGTCCCATTAAACCCACCCACCCTTGTTTGATTCATACTGTGGTTATCCGTTTCAGCTTTGAAAAATTCCGTGAAAAAATTACACCGAAGCGACCGACCGCTATAAAAGGAGCGCCTGCACCTATAGCACTGGTACCGGAGCGACGACGCCCCCATCTTGGCGTGACTTGCCCTAAGTTACTGGAACACGAGCGCGACCCGCCCCATGTGGGCGCGACCATGCTTAAACACCGGAATTTCAAGTTACACTAAGCAAAATTTTCGAATTTCTACGAGTTTGTTTGAACCCGATTTTTAAGTTTTTCGGTGTTCTAACTTGTTATTTACACGAACACAGCGTAAACAAGACGCTATTCATAAAGCGAAGCAAGGGCGCTATCGGTATTCCTTTCTTCCATACCTCGCATCTCGGTTAGAGGTTCATACTACTAATATATCAAGATTGTTTGGATTGTTGTCGTGTTTAGACTTAGACTTGCATGAGATTAAGGTCTGGTCGGAAAAAAACACCGAACATAATTAACCGTCAACGTCAACGTCAACAAACAAATCTATCGAGTATACCAATCACTACACCTCTAACTACTATCCCACCAACCACACCTTACCTGATGGCTGAAGAAAGAGACTCCTCTCTCCGACTTTTTTACAAAGCCTTGGCGATAGCCCTAAATCTTGCATCGTTCTAGCGGACCGATTGGGGATTTTGAATTCCCCAAACATATTTAATTTGTTACCCGTTTTCATGGTTTAGACCATGAAAAACCTTATCAACACATCGCGTAGGATTGAACAAGTCCTTACAACATTCCATCATCCTACGGTTGATGCGGAACAAATTAAACCGAGGATATTTCCCTTCACCTTAGCCGATAAGGCAAATGTCTTGGTTAACTGCCCAAAGCCTAACTCGTGGGACTCGTGGGCTAAACTTGTTCAGCTGTTTATGGAACATTTTTACTCACCCCTAAAGACGGATGAGATGCTTTCCAAGATTCATTTTTTCTGACAAAATCCTCAGGAATCGTTTCACCGATCTGCTTATTGAGTGTCCACACCATAACCTAGCAAAAGACACGTTAGTTCGTGCCTTTTTCAAAGGACTTCAACATCACCATAAAGAAGTCCTTGACATAATGAATGGGGGTAGTTTCCTAAGTAAAGGAGCCTCGGAGGCTTACAAATTTTTAGAAGATCAAACTAAACGTAATAACAATTGGGGGTAGTGATGATATCCCCCGCGCAGTTAGTTCTTCTTCAACAGTTAAGGCCGCCGGTATGTTTGAGATGAAACCCGATCTAGAACTAAAAAATTTAATCGAATCTCTAACTAAAAAGGTTGAGGCTATTTCTATGCAACAAAAGCCTATCCCCGTCATGAATGTTAACTCCAACCCATGTAATGTCTGTTTGAGTCCTGAGCACCCTGACTCCTATTGTCCTCTCGCCTATGAACAACAACAATTAGAGCAAGATAATGTTTACTCCATTAATAACTATCCTATTCCTAATGCCCCATGGAGACAACATCCCAACTTTAGTTGGCAAAACAATCAACAAGTTTCACCTCCAGGGTCTAATAACCAAAATGTTAGGCAAGCGAACAACTATAATCAAGCTCCACCTAGGCAAGGCCAGGGACTAAGTCAGGGAAATTATAATAATTATAACAACCAAGCGCAACCACGACAAAGTTTAGCACAAGGTCAGGGTAATTATAATAGTTATAATACCAATAGAGGTATCGTTCCGGTTAACAATAGTAACTATCACAACCCACCCATAAATAATCAACGTGAGATAGTTCCAGTTGCACCACCTGTGACTACTACACAATCACATCCGGATCGTTATAGGCGCCTTTATACGAGTTACCCAACAACTTTTCCAATCAATGACTCAATCAAACCAACAGATCTTTACAATCCATAAATCGGGGCATACAACAGTTAGCCCAAGAGAAAGCCCAACCAAAGTGTTTCGGCCACAAGCTATACCAAACCCTAAAACGCAAACCACGACCTTTGAGGTAAACGGTAATACTAGTACGGAAACGGCAATAGTAGGTGACCTGAATGCCATCACCACTCTCCGTTCTGGAAGAGTGGTTGATAACAAAGTAACTATGCCTATAGTTACCCCATCAGTAGTCCCTACACCGGATATTGAACTAGATACCGAAGTCGAAACTGAAGAGACTACCACTGTAGAGGTACCAGTTAAACAACAAACTAAGAAACAGAAAGCCAAGGTAACACATCAAGTCGAACCATACGCTAAATATAGAGCGAAACCACCGTTCCCTCAAAAATTAGCCATGCTAACCAGGGATACAAACTTTGAGAAAATTAGGAACGTTTTCAAAAATCTAACGATAAACCTTCCTTTTCTAGACGCTATTAAAAAGCTACCTAATCACGCTAAGTTTCTTAAAGAGTTGTGCACTACTAGGCATAAGACCAACATACCTAAAGACGCCTTTCTAACTGAACAATTTCCAACTTTATCCGAAAATAATGGAATTGTTAAGTACAAGGACCCTGGTCGATCCTCGTAAAAATGCACCTTAGAGATTCCCACCGCGGCGACCGCTTTATTAGACACGGGCGAAGTGTTAACTTACTCCCGTATTACTTATATAAACAAATAGGTCTACAAGAAATGCAACCTACAAAAATAACGTTGCAATTAGCGGACAAGTCAATTAAGTATCCTAAGAATGTAGTGGAAAACGTGCTTGTTAAGGTTCAGGATTTTTACTATCCTGCTGATTTTGTTATCCTCGATACAGAAGTCGCCAACGACTCTGTACCGATCATCTTAGGGCGCCCCTTCTTGGCAACTGCCAACGCTCTTATAAATTGCCGCGATGGTAAGATGTCCTTATCTTTTGGCCATCTTACAGTTGAGGTAAATGTTTTTAAAATGATGAAACAATTACCAGATTCGTCTATAGATGGGGAGGTTAGCATGATCGAGAGCTTAGCTCAAGATTATTTCAACAACACATTTCCTGAAAACAATATGTACAAATTCCTTTCTTTTGGAACTTCAGATTTTGTAAATGACTCCTACTTAGAGGAAGTCAACACCATCCTTGAGTCCACACCAATTGTAGACCCTTCGGTTGCTCCACATATTGAGTATGAAGACTTGCTACCTAAGCAAGTATTCATTATACAAAATGAAGACCCGGATTTAAACATCTATTGATTTTCCTTCCACCCCGGTCTTAAACCTCTTCCCCGAGTTAAAATATATTCAACTGGATCCGGATGGTAGTCATCCGGTAATTATATCTTCTCTGTTATCTAAGAATGAAGAGACACGTTTAATCTGGGTGATTAGGGAACATCGGTCTATGATTGGTTGGTCCCTAGCCGACATTAAGGGAATTGACCCTAATATTTGCACTCATCGTATCCATTTGGAGGATAACGCGAAGACTTCTCGCGAACCTCGGTCGCTTGAACCCAGCCATGAAAGAGGTGGTTAGGGAAGAAGTCTTACGATTACTTTCGATCTTGGTATCATATACCCAATCTCGATAGCGAATGGGTAAGCCCCATTCATGTAGTTCCTAAGAAATCGGGGAGTTACCATGGTGCGTAATGAAAAGGGTGACTATGTTGTCACACAAGGTCCTATGAAATGGAGGATCTGTATTGATTCTGAGACGTTTAAATGCTATGACACGAAAATGATCACTTTCCTTTTACCTTTTATAGATCAAATGCTCGAGCGCCTAGCTGGTCATGCTTTTTATTGTTTTCTAGATGGCTACTTAGGCTATTTTCAGATTATTATTGATATTGATGACCAAGAAAAGACTACCTTCACATGTCCCTTTGGACGTATGCCTATAAACGAATGCCTTTTGGCCTTTGTAATGCTCCCGAACCTTCCAAATGTATGCTTCATATATTTAGTGACATGGTAGAGCACTTTATGGAAGTTTTCATGGATGATTTTTTCTATCTATGGAGACTCCTTCACGCATCAAGTTTGTCTAACCTGTCTAAGGTTTTGACACGGTGTGAAGAAAAGAGCCTCGTTTTAAACTGGGAAAAGTGTCATTTCATGGTGAAAAAGGGCATAGTACTAGGTCACATTGTATCTAGTGATGGCATCGAAGTAGATAAGGCCAAACTAGATAAGATAGCGACTCTACCTAAAGCACGGACTGTCCGGGATATTAGAGCCTTTCTAGGCCATGCAGGTTTTTATAGGCGGTTTATTAAAGACTTCTCGAAAATAGCTAGGCCGTTAACTAATCTGCTTTTGAAAGATGCAATCTTTGATTTTAATTTTAACTGTACGCAGGCTTTTGAAACTTTAAAAGCCGTCCTAACCTCTGCACCAATTATACAGCCTCCCGATTGGTCTAAACCTTTCGAACTCATGTGTGATGCTAGTGACTATGCAGTTGGTGCAGTCTTGGGACAAAAACTAGATAATAACTCCACTGTTATTTATTATACTAAGTAAAACCTTAAACGATGCTCAATGGAATTATTCAACTACCGAAAAAGAATTCTTAGCTGTCATTTATGCTTTAGATAAGTTTCGTCCTTATTTGGTTGGTTTTAAAACTTTAGTTTACACGGACCATGCAGCCCTTAAGTACCTTCTTGCAAAGAAGGATGCTAAGCAGAGATTAATCCGATCGATCCTTCTCCTGCAAGAGTTCACATTAGAAATAAAGGACAAAGAGGGGTTGAAAACGTAGTTGCCGACCACTTATCTAGACTCACAAACGACGATCGAGGCGATTCTCGAGTCCATACCGCGGACTTTTTTCTGATGAGCATCATCAGTATGCGATTTTTCAAACCATGGTATCTTGACATTGTAAATTATTTAGCGGCTGATGTTATGCCTTATAATTGGTCAAGAAATGAACGTAAGAAGTTCTTGGCCGAGTTAAGATTATACTACCGGGATGAGCCATACCTTTTTAAGTATTGTGCGGATCAGATTATTAAATGCGTTGTATTCCCCAGTGGGAATACAATGAAGTTCTATCGTTCTGCCATGACAAAGAGTGTGGTGGCCATTTTAGTGGGATGAAAACAGTCGCTAAAGTGCTACAATGTGGATTTTATTGGCCTATGATAACCGTAAAAACAATAGTTTTACCTACGAAATGAACGATGAACTCAAAACGTAAGAAAACTAAACTGTTTACGTGTCTATATTTATCAAAGTTTCTACTCTCAATTCTATCGAAATAGCGTGGAGTAACAAATTCGTTCCACTCCTAGTTCTCTAGCATGGAATGTTTTCTAGTCTAATTAGTCGCTCTTAAGTCTAATGAGAGCTTTACGAAGGGGAATTATACTACGATGCAATATGAAAAGCAATATGTTGAATGTCACTACGAAATATATGGAAATACTAATGTTCTTGAATCTAGATAAAGAATTAGAGGGGAATTGAATCCATCTCGAATCCAACTTAATCACCTAGAATAGACTGTTGTAATCCAATTCTTACGTTCTTACAGTAAAAATTGCGAAACACGACCTTCTAGAATGGAATAGACTCTACAACGCTTCTACACTATACAACTAAGTCTTCATCAAGGCTTCATCAACCCCTCTAATGAAGGTTTTAGCCTTGATTCATCAAACCATCATTTCCCATTGAAATTGAATACAACATATTACAAAGATTCTAACTTTATAAAATTTAACTAAACAATAATCGAAATCTAATTAATAACTAAGAATTGAATGATAACAAGAATTGAAATTAGATCTAATAAATTATAAATGACAAAAATCGAAATTGACAAGAATAACTATTTTATTTATCTAATTAAATGACAAACAATCATTTAAGGAATTAAATAAAAATAAGATATGAAACTAATTAAATCAAACTAATTAAATCTAAGGAAAACTAGATCTAGAATTAATTAATGGAGGCTACTAATCTAATTTCTAATCTAGGTCTAACTATCTACCATTAACAAAGAGTGAAGCTTTGGTTTTTATACATTCAGATCCAAAAATCGTGCATGGGCTTGGAACCATGTTTTGGGCCAGAGAATCAGGCCCAAAACCCAATTCTTTCAGTCCAAAAAGGCCTCTTCAGTTGTAGTTGGCTTCAACTGACTTTTCGTCAACTTCTGCTCCTCCGATTGGGCCAAGGCTTGGACCATTGGAAATATCTTTCCGAGACGGTCGTTTTGACATAAGGTAGGCCCCATTCTGAGGTCTGAGTCCAAAGATACGGCCTTCGGAAGTTCTGCTGACTTGTATGCTATTTCTGCCCGCGTCGACTTTTCAGCTTTTTACCGGGCTTTAGAAAGGCTTTATCTTCTTGAATCTTGGCCTTTAATCACGGAACTCCTTAGCAACCAACCATTGCTCCTTTATCTAGCTAAAGTGGCACATTTCTACACATAATGGACTTTGAAGCCTGAAATGCATAAAAACACGTAATCAATATTAACTCTTACTTATTATTCACATAATTGGTCTAAAAGTATGATTATTAAGGGGTTAAAACTACAGTTTTGGGCTCTTATCAAACCACCCCCAAACAGCATTTTGCTTGTCCTCAAGCAAAGATGAGAAATTAGAATAAGTGACCAAAATGGAGTTCTATCTACTCTCGTTTATTTGAGTCGCGATTGCATTGACCATATCTAACAAGGCGCTTTAAACCACTAGGAATTCCCTAGTGGACGAGTTATAGCCTCGTGAGAGTTTTCTAGTGAAGGTACTAACAAACTTCATCTATACTACAACGACTAAGAAATAAAACTATTGTTTCCTTATTTATGTCTCAATTATCTATACATCTCACTAGCAATTGAATAAGAATAACCAAGTCACAAACCTAAACTAATATATGCATAATAATCAATCATCTATGATACAAATATATATACTATGAGTAATACTATGAAATGCCTAGCAGGTTAAGTTTATGAAAACTTCGGAATAAGCGCCCTTAAGTAGGTCCTCACATAAATGTCGGGACAAAACCACTCTGATTTTTCCACTCAAGTTTATTTACTCTAGTATCACGATGGGCACACTTTACCTTACAATCTCAATGACAACAAGGAAGCCGGTCGATCAAACACATCTGCCACTCACTATCACACTAACCTATTCCTAATTGAGCTAGAGGTCTTTATTAGGTGTTGCGGGGATTAGGATATGGTTTAAGAAGGAAGGAAATGGATATTCAAAAGGACAAGTCTGAGATAATAGAGTCTTCATATTATGTAACTTAGAGAAAACCTTGTTATTTTCTTTTACTTCTATACTTTGTTTCCATCCTTAGCCATATTTTTCTTTTTCTTTTCTTTGGCTTTTGACTCCCTTTTATTCTATTTTTGGAGTTTTTATTTATTTCTATTTTTTTTTCTTTTCCTTGGATGGAAACTTCTTTTCTTTTTCTGAAGCAACTAACTAATTTTTGTTTACACAGGTTTTTCTCTTCTTCTTTCTTCACTCATTCTATTCTCAGACTTATTCTAAATTGGGTAGGTTGATTTATTTTTTTATTTTGTTTTTGTTTTTGTAACAGGGTAAAGGATTTGTGGTTTATGGAAGGCTAAAGAAAGGCTCAGAGGGGCGACTAGCGGAAAATAATTCATAGGTTTGAATTTCTGGCTATATCGATCCAAAGAGGGCCTAAATTCTCGCTTAGGATATGGCATAGTGATCAAGCAAGTGGACGTGTGATATCTCTATCCGGATTTTACTTCTCCCTTGTGTCATTTCTCAAATGTTTACTTTCATATACGACTTTTCGGCTATATTCTCACAGGATTTGTAGAATAAGTACTCTAGCCTAGATTTGAAACTTCGCTAACAATCATAGATACTCATGTAATATATTTATAGATAGATGCAGAGATTATTACCTACATATTAACCTAAGTTTCTAACAATTATTCTGATGCAAAAGCTACGTGACACTTCTAGATTGTTAAGAGCATAGAGAAAGAAAACAATACCAATATTCCTAAGTGTATAGCATAACTTATTTATTTATATTTTTGAATTTTAAAAATTTTAACTAGAAAACAAATGCATATTATACATATCTATATCCTAACAGATGCCTTAATTATACGTGTTTCTATGCCCCCCCCCCCAAACAAGAATCATGCTTTGTCCTCAAAGTATTGTAAATAAAGAGGGTAGGGAAAAATACCATGGAAACGCGTAAAATTCTAGAACATCTGCAAAACAAGGTTAGAACATACTAATATAGAAAATAAAAACGCGAACTCTATAAGAGTTCCACCCATTATGGGGTTAACGAATTAAATTTCTTGGGACATAAGCGGACACTAACCGAAACTAAAACTTACCATATCTCCCTTTTTAAGCATCCTTTTCCTCATTAGTGAGGCGAGGTTCCTTCGCTTCCCGCCATCCATTGTAATTTGCCAAGCTTGTCGCCGTTATCATCTACTAATGCTAACTGTGAAGTGTTATCGTATGTCGATGGGATGTACGGGGCAACCAAATGAGGTCGCACCTGCCATCCCGCCAAGTCATTATCTTGAACGAACCGAACCACCCGATTGGTGGGTCTCATGACTTCAACCTTTTTCCAATGCGTGAATTGTGCACGTAATCACGGGTAAACAACTACGCATGATGCGGCTTAGCAAAACAGGCATAAGAAGATACTTATGCCTCATGCTTTGGGCTCTCTTAAGACTAGCGGCTAAAACTCGGGGGATGTCATATTGGCGACGTCCCTCAGCTAAAGCGAGGAAAATGTCACCAGCAGTACTGTTTGTAGAAATGAACTGCCATTTCCCCAAAATATTCATCAGGATGAATAACATGGTGGTGCCTACGTTTAGGGAAAGGCTACCAAGGGCAATGCTATATATGCCCACGGTCCATTACTCGAAATACCCTCCCCATAATACTCATGGAAATATGTATAATCATACGGTATGCATTATCGGTCATATATGCCCATGTGTGAACGAGGATCGGTATTGGTAACCCATTAACTAAAGCGACCACATTTTTATCGAATTGATGTGTCGTGTCCTCGACTCTGACGAGAGAATTCTTGTTCTCCATCCCGATTACAATAGAATTTAACATGGTTGTAGAAATAAGCGGTAAGATGTGGTGAATATGAATCGTCATCACTTACCGATGATGGCGCCATCCTAATCAAGGATTCTTTGTCCGGAACCAATGTCCATAGGTCTCGTGCCCAACACATCTTTGAAGGACTTGTTCGGTATGACTATAGGAGATGTCATCACAATAACTCTTTGAATAGCTCCACAAAAATCCTGGAATGACCGTTTGAAAAATTGAATTTTTCGCTTAACGTAGGCGGTATGCTGGTGCGCTCACATAGAAGCGTGATTAAGCTCTCGTGGGTTTTAGAATTACGAGTGTTTTTGGCGCGGGTCGTTTCGACAAAATTTTTTCGAAAAATGTAAAGCGCGCCCTTCGAAGAAAAACCGGAGTTTAGAGCAAAAAGAAAAGAAAAAAAACTTGGAGTGGAAGGTCGCGGGATGATGGTGGGATGTAGTGTGGTTTGTTAGTGTAGAAAGAAAGGAGTTTAAATAGGTTCTCGAGCTACCAAAACGAATCGGGGAAGTTCCCATTTGTTTGAAGGCAATTTCTGAAAATAGGAAAATTCCAAAACCGAAAACGGAAACAACCCATTTCCATGATTTTCTAATAATCACGGTATCTTTCATCTTGGATTTAGAATAGTAACTTCTAAACTCTCGTAGATTTCATGCTATCACCACACAAGTCATAGATATGCGATATCGCCAAATTATCAACCTTCCTCCAAGACAACTTACAAAGATATGATCATATCACGACTTATGCTTTCGGTCTAAATATTTCCACCCCCAAACGAAGCCGGAAGGTGGAATTAATGATAAAACAAGCGATACTTTCGAAAATAACCAATTATATTAAAAATAAAATTTAAATCCAAACAACATTAAATAAACACATTACTATTTAAATTTAACTCTTGAATTAAAATCCTTCTAATAAAACGAAATTATGAAATAACAAATAACTCAAACCGGGGTGAACACCTAGTTTTGTGATGATGATGGACCACGAGATGGAGATTGGCTCGGGATGGAGAATGACTTGAACCATCTGTCGCCCGGGCGACGACGCTCATGCTGTCGGACTTCGGCTGAAACAGAGTCCTCCACGGGGTGGCATCGTCGTAGCATCTCTATTCGAACAAGCGTTGGGCTTCCATCTCGATCCAAGTCTTTGCATCTTGGGTTTTGTTGTTGCTAGTGGATAGTCTCCATGTTAGACAAGATATCGTCGAACCCCCGAGCATTTCAAATCTCCTCCGAAGGTTCCCTTGCTTCTTTTGAACTACTATCCGTCTATTTTGGATATCTCCACAAATACCATAAACGCATCGCAAAGGCGGTTTGCAACACTTGCATCGTTCTACATTAAAATACACTTCTCTAATGCATCTTCATCCATCCATGTCATATCTTCCCTTTCATCCTCCGACTCATCCATTTTTTCTTCTTCGCATTAACGGCCAAGTCTCTTGGATGCAATCCATATATAGATACTTGCATTAGAATGCAATTTGATCTTAATAGGAGCGGATCTTGCGGCGAGCTCTAAAGGAGAGCATGATCTTAGTGATCAATACGGAAGAGGCTAAACTCTTCCCCACTCCTCGAATCACATTAAACATTAAATCAAGGATGCAGAAATTATACTTCTTTGTTTGCAAAATCCGAGAACGCGCGGACATTGCGGGCCGATATCGACTTTTTGTCTTTCCGAGGGCGTTCCTACCAATCCACCGAGCTCTGACCCGGTTGATTGGTTCTCGAAATGATGTCTGGCGGATACGAATGGGATGTCGGATTGTATTCACCCTCCACGACGGTATCCTTCATCAAAGCGGGAACTCCAAAGATATCTTTGGGATTCCTGAATTGTCGTTACTAGGTTGCTTTCAAGTGTAATTCCTAACAGTTCGATAACGAACGGTCTTCGTTACTTCTCTCCGCGTTCCTCCTAACTTTATGAAAATCCTATCCCTTCCAATTCTCGCTTTTTATAAAAATGTTCTACCAAATCATAGTGATAGAACTCCTCGGTTGAGTACAACAGTCGTTCAATGTCTCTTGAACATCTCCGTAAAATGAAATGGCGTGGCCGAAAACGGAAGGCAACCGCGTGTTCGGCAAAATTCTCGTCGTAAGCGCCATTGAAATTTCTTAGACTACTAATGGTTTGTAGACTGTGGGGGAGGCGAGTTTTGAAGAAAACTACTAAAAACGGCGTTGGTGGCGGTGGTGGTGGTGGTGGAAACTATAATTGTTGGCTGTTTTTCGAAGTTGGGTTGGCAGTGATGATTGTTTAGAGAAGATTTAGGTGGATTTGATTTCCTTGGTGTAGGTGTAGTTAGGTTTTCTTCCCTCTCTCTATATTTATTTTTTTATTTTGGTTTCCAAAATTTTATTTAACTTGTAACCGGCGGGATGAAAGTGGAAACACTGTGCGTGCGGTTTGGGAAGGAAGGTGACGCACCGTCGTGCGTGCGGTTTGGGCGCAAGCCCAGTTTGAATTCCGAAATTTCCGATTTTTTGCGCAAATTCAAACTCAATTTGCCGCTTCGTTACTGGCCCGATTTTGGCGAATGAGTTATGAAAATGATCAGTAGAGAATTTCCAATCCAACGATCCATAAAACACTCAATTCCAACCATGGGTGACGTATAAGAGGATGGAAGAATGCCTCGAAGTGCGTGTGTGGCGTAAGTTATGCGAATGAAGGAAATCTAAGTTTAGATTACGTCAACCCAATTGAACTACAAGTAATGTGCCTAAACAAAACCAATGGAAAGTTCGAGCAATCCCGATGGAAAGATCGACTGCCCACCCCCAAACGAATTTTTAAACACAAAATTTGTTTACAACGTGGGTCGTTTAAAGTCAGATTCCTAAGACTTGTTAGATTGCTATTTCTATGATTTTAAGAATTTTAATTTTATTTTAATTTGTTTATTATAAGAAACACGAAAAACAATAAATACATAATTCAACCCATTAGAGGAACATGACTCAAAAACCGAGAAAACATGCAAAACTGGAAAACGTGAATTATGTGAACTGTGGACTTAGGATCCGGTACTTACAGCCACACACTCCATCGGGAGGGCCTGGTTACCTGAATGGTGCACTTATCGGTATATGGAAATGAAAGTAAGTACACCAAATGACAAGGGTTAGTCCTCATAGACAGGGTCCTGTAAAAGGACTTCCTCTACATTAGGGGACAGAAGTTCGTGAAAATGTTTTAACCGTTGACCATTAACTTGAAAGGTACTGTTGTCGTTTGGATTTACGAGGGTGATTGCCCCGTAAGGGTGACTTCATAACGAAAAGGGGCGGACCAACGGGTTTTTAGTTTTCCTGGGAAAATATGTAGACAGGAGTTGTAAAGCAAAACCTTTTGGCCGACTACGAACTCTTTGCGCAAGATATGCTTATCATGAACACGTTTCATGTTAGCTTTATAATCCTTCGCGAGATCGTCGAATCACTCACGGATTTCTTCAAGCTCATTCAATTGCAACTTGCGTTTGACACCTGCCTCATCAATATTGAAGTTAAGGCTTTTGATAGCCCACAGAGCACGGTGCTCTAATTCAACGGGCAAATGACATGGTTTCCCAAAAACAAGTCTAAAGGGAGACATACCTATAGGAGTTTTGAAAGCAGTTCTATACGCCCATAAGGCATCCGATAAACGCTTTGACCAGTCTTTCCTATCAAGGTTTACAGTTGTTTCTAAAATCTTTTTGATTTCCCTATTAGAAACTTCTACTTGTCCGCTAGTTTGTGGATGATAAGGAGTTGCTACTTTGTGTGTAACTCCATACTTTTTCACTAGGGATGCAACAACTCTGTTGCAAAAATGTGTTCCACCATCACTAATGATGGCTTTCGGAATGCCAAACCGAGAGAAAATATATTCTTTGATAAAAAATACCACGGTCTTATGGTCATTGCTACGGCAAGCTAGGGCCTCTATCCATTTAGACACGTAGTCCACGACAACTAGAATATAAATGAAACTGTGGGAAACCGGGAAAGGACCCATGAAATCAATGGCCCAGACGTCGAAAATTTCTACTATCAAGATTGGATTTAATGGCATCATATTACGTTTAAAGTAATTAAGCCCAAGTTGTTGGCAACGAATACCGTCTTGCAATGCACTTGGGCATCCTTAAAAAGGGTAGGCCAATAAAATCCACATTGAAGAACTTTAGCGGCTGTTTTCATCCCACTAAAATGTCCACCACACTCTTTGTCATGGCAGAACGATAGAACTTCATTATATTCCCACTAGGGAATACAATGACGAATAATCTGATCGGCACAATACTTAAAAAGGTAGGGCTCATCCCAGTAGTATAACTTAACTCTGGCAAAAAACTTCTTACGTTCGTTTCTCGACCAATTATAAGGCATAACATCAGCCGCTAGATAATTTACAATGTCGGATACCATGGTGCTTGAAAAAATGGCATCTGAGATGCTCATCGGAAAAGAGTCCGGTATGGACTCAGAATCAGTCTGATCGTCGTTTGTGAGTCTAGATAGGTGGTCGGCAACTACGTTTTCGACCCCTCTTTTATCCTTTATTTCTAATGTGAACTCTTGCAGGAGAAGGATCCATCGGATTAATCTCTGCTAGCATCCTTCTTTGCAAGAAGGTAGTTAAGTGCATGCATGGTCCGTGTAAACTAAAGTTTTAGAACCAACCAAATAAGGATCTAAACTTATCTAAAGCATAAATGACGGCTAATAATTCTTTTTCTCAGTAGTTGAATAATTTTGTTGAGCATCGTTTAATGTTTTACTAGCATAATAAATGACGGTGGACTTATTATCTAGTTTTTGTCCCAAGATCGCACCAACCTGCATAATCACTAGCATCACACATGAGTTCGAAAGGTTTAGACCAATCGGAGGCTGTATATAATTGGTGCAGAGGTTAGGGCGGCTTTTAAAGTTTCAAAAGCCTGCTTACAGTTAAAATTAAAATCAAAGATTGCATCTTTCAAAAACAGATTAGTTAAAGGCCTAGCTATTTTCGAGAAGTCTTTGATAAATCGCCTATAAAACCTCGCATGGCCTAGAAAGGCTCTAATATCACACTGGACGTCCCGTGGTTTTAGGTAGAGTCGCTATCTTATCTAGTTTGGCCTTTTCTACTTCGATGCCATCACTAGATACAATGTGACCTAGTACTATGCCCTTTTTCACCATGAAATGACACTTTTCCCAGTTTAAAACGAGGCTCTTTTCTTCACACCTTGTCAAAACCTTAGACAGGTTAGACAAACAGTCTGTGAAGGAGTTTCCATAGATAGAAAAATCATCCATGAAAACTTCCATAAAGCGCTCTACCATGTCACTAAATATATGAAGCATACAATCACTGGAAGGTTCCGGGAGCATTACAAAGGCCAAAAGGCATTCGCTTATAGGCATACGTTCCAAAGGGACATGTGAAGGTAGTCTTTTCTTAGTCATCAATATCAATAATAATCTGAAAATAGCCCGAGTAGCCATCCGTAAAAACAATAAAAAGCATGACCAGCTAGGGCGCTCGAACATTTGATCTATAAAAGGTAAAGGAAAGTGATCCTTTAGTGTCACATAGCATTTAAACGTCAGAATCCATACGCATCCTCCATTTCATAGGACCTTGTGTGACAACATAGTCACCCTTTCCGCTTCTTAACCATGGTAACTCCTAATTTCTTAGGAACTACATGAATGGGGCTGACCCATTCGCTATCGAGAGATTGGGTATATGATACCGCGATCGAAAGTAATCGTAAAGACTTCTTCCCTAACCACCTCTTTCATGGCAGGGGTTCAAGCGACCGGTGTTCAAGCGAGAAGTATTCGCGTTATCCTCCAAATGGATACGATGAGTGCAAACATTAGGGTCAATTCCCTTAATGTTAGCTAGGGACCAACTAATTGCAGAACGATGTTCCCTAATCACCCGGATTAAATGTGTCTCTTCATCCTTAGATAACAGAGAAGATATAATTATCGGATGATTACCATCCGGATCAAGTTGTATATATTTTAACTCTGGGGGAAGGGGTTTAAGCACTGGGGTGGAAGGAAAATCACTAGATGTTTCGTCGGGGTCTTCATTTTGCATAATGAAGACTTGCTTAGGTAGCAAGTCTTCATACTCAGTATAAGGAGCAACCGAAGGGTCTACAACTTGTGTGGACTCAAGGATGGTGTTGACTTCCTCTAAATAGGAGTCATTTACAAAATCTAAATTTCCAAAGGAAAGGAATTTGTACATATTGTTTTCAGGAAACGTGTTGTTAAAATAATCTTGAGCTAAGCTCTCGATCATGCTAACCTCCCCATCTATAGACGAATCTGGTAATTGTTTCATCATCTTGAAAACATTTACCTCAACTATGAGATGGCCAAAAGATAAGGACATCTTACCATCGCGGCAATTAATAAGTGCGTTGGCAGTTACTAAAAAGGGCTGCCCTAAGATGATCGGTACAGAGTCATTAGCGACTTCTGTATCGAGGATAACAAAATCAGCAGGATAGTAGAAATCCTGAACCTTAATAAGCACGTTTTCCACTACACCCTTAGGATACTTAATTGACCTGTCCGCTAATTGCAACGTTATTTTTGTAGGTTGCATTTCCTGTAGACCTATTTGTTTATACAAGTAATACGGGAGTAAGTTAACACTCGCCCCCAGGTCTAATAAAGAAATCGTCGTGTGGGAATCTCATAAGGTGCATTTTACAGTAGGACGACCAGGGTCCTTGTACTTAACAATTCCATTATTTTCGGATAAAGTTGGGAATTGTTCAGTTAAAAAGGCGTCTTTAGGTATGTTGGTTTTACGCCTAGTAGTGCACAACTCTTTAAGAAACTTAGTGTGATTAGGTAGCTTTTTAATAGCTTCAAGAAAAGGAAGGTTTATCGTTAGATTCTTGAAAACGTTCCTAATCTCCTTAAAGTTTGTATCACTGGTTAGCATGGCTAATTTTTGAGGGAACGGTGGTTTAGCTCTATATTTAGTGTATGGCTCGACTTGATGTGTAACCTTGGCTTTCTGTTTCTTAGGTTGTGGTTTAACTGGTACCTCTACAGTGGTAGGCTCTTCAGTTTCTACTTCGGTATCTAGTTTGATATCCGATGTAGGGAGTACTGATGGGGTAACTATAGGCATAGTTACTTTGTTATCAACCACTCTTCCAGAACGGAGAGTGGTGATGGCATTCAGGTCACCTACTATTGTCGTTTCCGTACTAGTATTACCGTTTACCTCAAAGGCTGTGTTTGTTGTTTTAGGGTTTGGTATAGCTTGTCCTGGAAACACGCCTTTTGGTTGGGCTTTCTCTTGGGCTAATTGTTGTATGCCCTGATTTATGGATTGTAAGATCTGTTGATTTGATTGAGTCATTGATTGGAAAAGTTGTTGAATAACCTGTATAAAGGCGTCGATACGGTCCAGTTGTGTAGGTGTAGTAGTCACAGGTGGTGCGACTGGAACTATCTCACATTGATTATTTATGGGTGGGTTTTGATAGTTACTATTGTTAACCTGAACGAGACCTCTATTGGTATTATAACTATTATAATTATTCTCGACTTGTGCTACACCTTGTCGTGGTCGTGGTTGGTTGTTATAATTATTATAAGTTCCTTGACCTTGTCCCCGCCCCCTTACCTAGGTGGAGCTTGATTATAGTTGTTTGCTTGCCTAACATTTTGGTTATTAAAGCCCTGGAGTTGTAACTTGTTAATTGTTTCTCCAACTAAAGTTGGGATGTTGTCTCCATGGGGCATTAGGAATAGGATAGTTATTAATGGAGCAAACATTATCTTGCTTTACTTGTTGTTGTTCATAGGCGAGCGGACATTAGGAGTCAGGGTGCTCAGGACTCAAACAGAAATTACATTGGTTGGAGTTGACATTCATGACGGGAATAGGCTTTTGTTGAATAGAAATAGCCTCTACCTTTTTAGTTAGAGATTCGATTAAATTTTTAAGTTCTGGATCGGGTTTCATCTCAATTGTTATTTCGTTTAGTTTGTTCTTCTAAAAATTTGTAAGCCTCTGAGGCTCCTTTACTTAGGAAACTACCCCCATTCATTATGTCAAGGACTTCTTTATGGTGATGTTGAAGTCCTTTGAAAAAGGCACGAACTAACGTGTCTTTTGCTAGGTTATGGTGTGGACACTCTATAAGCAGATCGGTGAAGCGATTCCTAGCCTCAGAAAATGATTCATGAGGGTTCTGTCGGAAGAAATGAATCTTGGATAGCATCTCATCCGTCTTTAGGGGTGGGTAAAATGTTCCATAAATAGTCAACAAGTTTAGCCCACGAAGTCCATTTAGAAAGTTAGGGGCGCTTAACGCTTAACCAAGACGCCTTTATCGGGCTAAGGTGAAGGGAAATACCCTCAGTTTAATTTGTTCCGCACCAACCGTAGGATGATGGAATGTTGTAAGGACTTGTTCAATCCTACACATGTGTTGGTAAGGTTTTTCATGGCCTAAACCATGGAAAACGGGTAACAAATTAAATATGTTTGGGGGGATTCGAAAATCCCCCACTGGGTCTGCTAGAACAATGCAAGATTTAGGGATATCGCTCAAAGCTTTGTAGAAGTCGGAGAGAGGAGTCTCTCTTTTTTCAGCCATTATGTCAAGTATGGTTGGTGGGATAGTAGTTAGAGGTGTTGTGATTGGTATACTCGATATGTTTGTTTGTTGACGGTTAATTATGTTCGGTGTTTTTCTCCGACCAGACCTTAATCTCATGCAAGTCTAATTCTAAACACGAAAACAATCCAAACAATCTTGATATTTAGTATGAACCTCTAACTGGAGATGTGAGGTATGGAAGAAAGGAATACCTGATAAGCGTCCTTGCTTCGCTTTATGAATAGCGTCTTGTTTCTGGCGTGTTCGGTGTAAATAACAAGTTAGAACACTGAAAAACTTAAAAAATCGAAGTTTGAAACAAACCTGTTGAAATCCGCAAAATTTTGCTTAGAGCGCCAGCGCGCCGCGATAGCGTGATCGGCCCTTGTCGATAAGTGTGGCGAAGCTTTGGTATGGTTTGGTATGAGGGCGGGTCGCACTAAGTCCAGTAAGTGAGGGCGGTCGCATTATGAGGGCGGATCGCGCGTGGTGCCGACTATAGAGCAGCGGCATCTCTTATAAGCGCGATCGCTTCGGTGTAATTTTGTCCCGAATTTTTCAACGAAGCGAATAACCCACGGTATGAATCAAACAAGGGTGGGTGGGTTTAATGGGACTTAAAAAATGACTAATTCTACTATGAAAACAATGCTAAAGTGTAACTAAGATGGCAGCGGCGCCATTTGATAAACGATAAAATTGAATAGTTTCACCTACGAAATGAACGATGAAGTTAAAACGTAAGAAAACTAAACTGTTTACGTGTCTATATTTATCAAAGTTTCTACTCTCAATTCTATCGAAATAAATATTGGAGTAACAAATTCGTTCCACTCCTAGTCCTCTAGCATGGAATGTTTTCTAGTCTAATTAGTCGCTCTTAAGTCTAATGAGAGCTTTACGAAGGGGAATTATACTACGATGCAATATGAAAAGCAATATGTTGAATGTCACTACGAAATATATGGAAATACTAATGTTCTTGAATCTAGATAAAGAATTAGAGGGGAATTCAATCCACCTCGAATCCAACTTAATCACCTAGAATAGACTGTTGTAATCCAATTCTTACGTTCTTACGGTAAGAATTGCTCGTTCTAATCCCTAATTAACATGGCATTTCTACCAATTATAACTAGCATGTGAGGTCGCCCACCCATTCTCATGGCTAAAACACGACCTTCTAGAATGGAATAGACTCTACAACGCTTCAAGACTATATACTACTAAGTTTTCATCAAGGCTTCATCAACCCCTCTAATGAAAGTTTTAGCCTTGATTCATCAAACCATCATTTCCCATTGAAATTGAATACAACATATTACAAAGATTCTAACTTTATGAAATTTAACTAAACAATAATCGAAATCTAATTAATAACTAAGAATTGAATGATAACAAGAATTGAAATTAGATCTAATAAATTGTAAATGACAAAAATCGAAATTGACAAGAATAACTATTTTATTTATCTAATTAAATGACGAACAATCATTCAAGGAATTAAATAAAAACAAGATATGAAACTAATTAAATTAAACTAATTAAATCTAAGGAAAACTAGATCTAGAATTAATTAATGGAGGCTACTAATCTAATTTCTAATCTAGGTCTAACTATCTACCATTAACAAAGAGTGAAGCTTTGGTTTTTATACATTCAGATCCAAAAATCGTGCATGGGCTTGGAGCCATGTTTTGGGCCAGAGAATCAGGCCCAAAACCCAATTCTTTCAGTCCAAAAAGGCCTCTTCAGCTGCAGTTGGCTTCAACAGACTTTTCCTCCACTTCTACTCCACTGATTGGGTCAACGCTTGGACCATTGGAAAGCTCTTTCCGAGCCGGTCGTTTTGACATAAGGTAGGCCCCATTCCGAGGTCTGAGTCCAAAGATACTGCCCTTCGAAGTTCTCACTGACTTTGTGTTGTTTGTTTACGCCCGCGTCGACTTTTCAGCTTTTGACCGGCTTTAGAAAGGCTTTATCTTCTTGAATCTTGGCCTTTAATCACGGAACTCCTTAGCAACCAACCATTGCTCCTTTATCTAGCTAAAGTGGCACATTTCGCATTATAATGGACTTTGAAGCCCGATATGCATAAAACACGAATCAATATTAACTCTTACTTATTATTCACATAATTGGTCTAAAAGTTTGATTATTAAGGGGTTAAAACTACAGTTTTGGGCTCTTATCAGCCTACCCTTTTTAAGGATGCCCAAGTGCAATGCAAGACGTGTATTCGTTGCCAACAACTTGGGCGAATCACGAAACGTAATATGATGCCATTAAATCTAATCTTAATAGTAGAAATTTTTGACGTTTGGGGCATTGATTTCATGGGTCCTTTCCCTGTTTTCCACGGTTTCATTTATATTCTAGTTGCCGTGGACTACGTGTCTAAATGGATAGAGGCCCTAGCTTGTCGTAGCAATGACCATAAGACCGTTGTATTTTTTATTAAAGAATATATTTTCTGTCGGTTTGGCATTCCTAAAGCCATCATTAGTGATGGTGGAACACATTTTGCAAATGAGTTGTTGCATCCCTAGTGAAAAAGTATGGAGTTACACACAAAGTAGCAACTCCGTATCATCTACAAACTAGCGAACAAGTAGAAGTTTCTAATAGGGAAATCAAAAAGATTTTAGAAACAACTGTAAAATCCCGATAGGAAAGACTAGTCGGGTTGCCCATCGGATGCCTTATGGGCGATAGAACTGCTTTCAAAACTCCTATAGGTATGTCTCCCTTTAGACTTGTATTTGGGAAACCATGTCATTTGCCCGTTGAATTAGAGCACCGCGCTCGTGGGCTATAAAAAAGCCTTAACTTCAATATTGATGAGGCGGGTGTCAAACGCAAGTTGCAATTGAATGAGCTTGAAGAAATCCGTGGCGATTTTTACGATCTCGCGAAGGATTATAAAGCTAACATGAAACGTGTTCATGATAAGCAAATCTTAGCAAAGAGTTTGTAGTCGGTCAAAAGGTCTTGCTTTACAACTCCCGCCTACATATTTTCCCGGAAAAAACTAAAACCCGTTGGTCCGCCCTTTTCAAGTTCTTCGGGTCATCCTTTTACGGGGGCAATCACCTTGGTAAATCCAAATGACAACAAAGACCTTTCAAGTTAATGGTCAACGGTTAAAACATTTTCAAGAACTTTTGTCCCCTCGATGTAGAGAAGTCCTTTTACGGGACCCTGCCTATGAGGATTGACCTTTGTCATTGGTGTACTTCCTTTCACTTCCATATAGTGGTAAGTGCACCATTCAGTAACCGGCCCTCCCTATGGAGTGTGTGGTATCGTAAGTACCGGATCCTAAGTCCACGGTTAACATAATTCAACGTTTTCCACTTTTGCATGTTTTCTCGGTTTTTGAGTCATGTTCCTCTAAGGGGTGAATTATGTATTTATTGTTTTTCGTTTATCTTATAATAAACTAATAAAAAAATAAAAAAATAAAAAAAATACATAATAATAAAAAATTCTTAATCATAAAAATAGCAATCCAACAAGTCTTGGGAATCTGACTTTAAACGACCTGCGTTAGAACAAATTTTGTGTTTAAAAATTTGTTTGGGGGTGGGCAATCGGTCTCTCCATCTGGATTGCTCGAACTTTCCATTTGTGTTGCTTAGGCCCATTACTTGTAGTTCAATTGGGTTGACGTAATCTAAACTTAGATTTCCTTCGTTCTCATAACTTACGTCACACACGCACTTCGAGACGTTTTTCTACCCTTTTATATGTCACCCATGGTTGGAATTGAGTGTATTATGGATCATTGGATTGGAAATTCTCTACTGATCATTTCCATAACTCATTCGCCAAAATCGGGCCAGTAACGAAGCGACAAATTGAGTTTGAAATTGCACGAAAAATCGGAAAATTTCGGAATTCAAACTGGGCTTGGGCCCAAACCACACACACGTCTGTGCGTCTCCTTCCTTCCCCAAAAAAAAACGGTTTCTTTCTTTCCCTTTTCAATCCCGCCGGTTACAAAGTTAAATCAAACCTTGAACACCAAAATAAAAAAAAAAATAGAGAGAGAAGAAAACCTAACTACACCCACACTAACATAATCAAATCCAACTAAAATCTTCTTTAAACCATTAATACCACCACCCCAACTCCGAAAAACAGCCACCAATTTGAGTAACTACCGCCACCACCGTTGTTTTTAGTAGTTTTCTTCAAACTCGCCTCCCCCATAGTCTACAAACTTCAATGGCGCTACGACGAAGAGTTTTGCCGGAGCACGCGTTTGAGTCCGACAGCTTCGCGCCATTTTACGACGCGGAGATGATTAGGAGGCATTGGAACGGATCGTGGTAATTTTCGAGGAGTTCTATCACCATGATTTGGTAGAACAGTTTTATAAGAAGCGAGAATTGGAGGGGGATAGAATTTTCATAAAGGTAGCAGGAACGAGGAGGGAAGTAACTAGACAGTTGTTGGCTGAACTGTTAGGAATTACGCTTGAAAGCAACATGGTAACGACAATTCAAGAATCCCAGTATACTGGAGTTCCTGCTTTGATGAAGGATACTGTCGTGGAGGGTGAATACAATCCGACATCTCATTCGTCGCGATCGACTCGAAACCAATCAACCGCCAGAAATTTCGGATTGGTAGGAACGCCCCTGAAAGACAAAGTCGATGATATCGGCCTGCAATGTCCGCGACGTTCTCCTCGATTTTACAAACAAATAAGTATAATTTCTGCATCCCCTCGATTTAATGTTTAATGTGATTCGAGGAGGGGAAGAGCTTGGCGCCCTCTTCCCCAGATTGATCACTAAGATCATGCTCTCCTTTAGAGTCAGCCGCAAGATCTGCTCCTATTAAGATCAAATTGCATTCTAATGCAAGTATCTATATGGATTGGATCCAAGAGACTTGGCCCTTGTCGAAGAAAAAATGGATGAGTCTGGAGGATGAAAGGGAGGATATGACATGTCCGGATGACGATGCATTAGATAAATGTAGTTCTAATTTAGAACGATGCAAGTATTGCTTAACGCCTTCTGCGTTGTGTTTATGGTATTTGTGAAGATATCCGGATAGACAGATTGTAATTCGAAGAAGCAAAACGAACCTTCCGACGAGACTTGAAATGCTCAAAGGGGTTCGTGGCGATATCCCCGCCTAACATGGAGACTATCCACCAAAGATCAACAAGCCCAAGATGCGATTCGTGGACCGAGATGGAAGTACAAATAGCTTGTTCGAATAGAGATGCTACTGACGATGCCACCCGTGGAGGACTCTGTTTCAGTAGAGTCCGAAGCATGAGCATGTCGTCGCCGAAGATGTACCGGTTCAAACCATTCTCCATCCTGGGCGATCTCCATCTCGTGGTCCATCTTCATCACATAACTAGGTGTTCACCATCGGTTGTGTTATTTGTTATTTCATGGTTTTGATTGTTTTATTAGTTGGATTTTAATTAAGTAGTTAAATTTAAATATTAATGTGTTTGTTTTATGTTGTTTGGATTTAAATTTTATTTTTTAATATAATTGGTTAATTTCGAAGTCTTCGCTTGCTTTTATCATTAATCCCACCTTCCCCGAATTGTTTGGGGTGGTAAGATTTATACCGAGCATAATTCGCTATATGATCATCCGTGGTGAAGTAGTCTTGAAGGAAAGGTTGATAATTTGGCCGATATCGGCATATCTATGGTTTGTGGTGGTAGCATGAAATGTAGGAGAGTTTAGAAGTTACTATTCTAAATCCATTATGAAAGATACCGGGATTTTAGAGAATCACAAAAATGGGTTGTTTCCGCTTTCGGTTTGGAATTTTTCTATTTCCGAAATTGCCTTTAAAACAATTTGGGAACTTGCCGATTCGTTTTGGAAGCTCAAAACCTATTTAAACTCCCTTCATTCTACACTAACAAACCACACTACATCCCACCATAATCCCGCACCTTTCACTCCAAGCTTTTCCTTCGCTTTTCTCCAAATTTACGTTTCAAAGATTCTACGAAGGCGCTGCGCGTCCGCTAGCATTTTTTCACTTCGGAATTTTTTCCGAGGCCGCGACCACCGCCCTCCTTGAAGTGACCAGGCGCCAAAACACCAGTAAATTCTAAAACCCACTAAGCTAGCGATCGCCCTAGCTATAATGAGCTCACCCAGCCGCCTTACGTTAACGGAAAATTCCAATTTTCGAGGGTAAGTCCGTGGATTTTTGAACCGTTCTAAGAGTCGTTGAGATGACATCCCTATAGTCATACCTGAACAGTCTTTTCGAAGACGTGTTGGGCACCGGTGACCTATGGACATTGGTTCCGGCTACCGCGGGATCCTGCCGATTAGGATGGCGTCATCTACCGGTAAGTGATGACGATTCATATTCACCACGACTTCGCTTATTTTCTACTACCACGATAAATTCTATTGTAATCGGGATGGAGAACAAGAATTCTCGTCAGAGTCGGCGACACGCGACATCAATTCAATAAAATGTGGTCGCTTTAGTTTCGGGATTACCAATACCGATCCTGTTCACACATGGGCATATATGACCGATAATGCATATCTTTATGATTATACATATTTCCATGAGTATTATGGGGAGGGTATTTCGAAATAACGGACCACCCGCTTATATAGCATTGCCCTTGGTAGCCTTTCCCCTAAAATAGTAGGCACCACCATGTTATTCATCCCGATGAATATTTTGGGGAATGGCGATTCATTTCGCAAAACAAGATCGCTGGTGACATTTTCCTTGCTTTAGCTAAGGGACATCGCCGATATGACATCCCCGAGTTTTAGTCGCTAGTCTTAAGAGAGCCCAAACCATGAGGCGTAAGTATCTTCTTATGTCTGTGTTGGTAAGCCGCATCATGCGTAGTTGTTTACGTGATACGCGTACCAATTCACGATTGGAAAAGGGTTGAAGTCATGAGACCACTAATTGGGTGGTTCGCTCATTACTTAATAATGACTTGGCCGGATGGCGAGGTGTTCACCTCAATTGGTGCCGCCGTACATCCCATCGCACATAATAACACTTAACATGTTAGCATTAGTAGATGATAAATGGCGGCAAGCTTGGCAAGTTATAATGGACCGGCGGGGATCTTGAAGGAACCTCATCTCTTTAATTGAGGAGGAGGACGCGTTTAAAAGCGGGAGATAAGGTAAGTTTTAGTTTTGTTATTGTCCGCTTATGTCCCAAGCAAATTTAATTCTGTTAACCCCATAATGGGTGGAACTCTTATAGAGTTGCATTAGTTTTATTTCCTATATTAGTAATCGCTTCTAACTTTGTTTTGCGATGTTCCCCTGAATTTCACACGCTTCAATGGTATTTTTCCTACCCTCTTTATTTACAATACTTTGAGGACAAAGCATGCTTCTTGTTTGGGGGGCATAGAAACACGGTAATTAAGGCATCCGTTAGGATATAGATATGTATAATATGCATTTGTTTTCTAGTTAAAGTTTCAAAAATTTCAAAAATATAAATAAATAAGTTTATGCTATACACTTAGGAATATTGGTATTGTTTTCTTTCTCTATGCTCTTTAACAATCTAGAAGTCTCAATGAGCTTTTGCATCGAACAATTGTTAGAAATTTAGGTTAATATGTAGGTAATAATCTTTGGATCTATCTATAAATATATTACATGAGTATCTATGGTTGTTAGCAAGAAGTTTCTCAAATCTAGGCTAGAGTACTTATTCTACAAATCTCGTGGAGAATATAGCCGAAAAGCCTTATATGAAATAAAACATTTGAGAAAATGACACAAGGGAGAAGTAAAATCCGGATAGAGAAATCACACGCCCACTTGCTTGATCACTATGCCATATCCTAAGCGAGAATTTAGGCCCTCTTTAGATCAATATAGCCGTAAATTCAAACCTATGAATTATTTTCCGCTAGTCAAGCCCTCGAGGCCTTTCTTTAGCCTTTCATAACCCACAAATCCTTTACCCTGTTACAAAAAAAACAAAACAAAAAAAAAAAAAAATCAACCTACCCAATCTAGAATAAGTCCGAGAATAGAATGAGGAAGAAAGAAGAAGAGAAAACCGTGTAAACAAAAGTTAGTTAATTGCTTCAAAAATAAAGAAAAGAAGTTTCCATCCAAAGAAAAAAAAAATAAAAATAAAAATAAAATAAAAACTCCAAAAAAAAAAAATAAAGGAGTTAAAAGCCAAAGAAAAAGAAAAAAAATATGGCTAAGGATGAAAACAAAGTGTAGAAGCAAAAGTAAATAACAAGGTTTTCTAAGTTACATAATATGAAGACTCTAGTATCTCAGACTTGTCCTTTTGAATATCCATTTCCTTCCTTCTTAAACCATCTCCTAATCCCCATGAACACCTAATAAAGACCTCTAGCCCAATTAGGAATAGGTTAGTGTGATAGTAAATGGCAGATGTGTTTGATCAACTCCGAGCTTCCTTTGTTGTCATTGAGATTAAGGTAAAGTGTGCCCACCGCATTAATTCGAGTAGCTTAAACTTGAGGAAAAAATCAGAGTGGTTTTCGCCTTGACATTTATGTGAGGACCTACTTAAGGACGCTTATTCGAAGTTTTGAAACGAACCTCGCTAGGCATTTCATGGTATTACTTATAGTAATTATATTCAGATCATAGATGATTGATTATTATGCATATATTAGCTTAGGTTTTGACTTGGTTATTCTTATTCATTTGCTAGTGAGATGTATAGATAGTTGGGACATGAATGAGGAAAACAATAGTTTTATTTCTTAGTCGTTGTAGTATAGTTGAAGTTTGTGAGTACCTTCACTGAAAAACTCCTCACGAGGTTATAACTTCGTCACACTAGGGAATTCCTAGTGGTTTAAGGCCTTGTCAGATATGGTCAATGCAATCGCTTCGAAATAAAACGAGAGTAGATAAAACTCCATTTTTGGTCACTTATTCTAATTTCTCATCTTTGCTTGAGGACAAACAAAATGCTGTTTGGGGGTGGTTTGATAAAAGCCCAAAACTGTAGTTTTAACCTTGTAACAGTCATACTTTTAGACCAATTATGTGAGTAATAATTAAGAGTTAACACTGATTATGTGTTTTTATGCATTTCAGGTTTCAAAGTCCATTATGTGCAGAAATATGCCACTTTAGCGAGATAAAGGAGCAAAGGTCGGTTACTAAGGAGTTCCGTGATTAAAGGCCAAGATTTAAGAAGACAAAGCCTTGCTAAAGCCCGGTCAAAAGCTGAAAAGTCGACACGGCAAAAAAGACACAAGTCGCCAGAACTTCCGGTCAGTATCTTTGGACTCGACACTGAATGGGGCCTACCTTATGTCAAAACGACCGCTCGGAAAGAACTTTCCAATGGTCCATGCCTTTGACCCAATCAGAGGAGCAGAAATAGACGAAAAGTCTGTTGAAACCAACTGCAGCTGAAGAGGCCTTTTGGATTGAAAGAATTGGGTTTTTGGCCTCGATTCTCGCCCAAAACATGGCTCCAAGCCCATGCACGATTTTTGATCTGAAAGTATAAAACCAAAGCTTAGTTCTTTGTTAATGGTAGCTAGTTAGACCTAAAACAATATAGATAATTCTAGATCTAGTTTCCAGATTTTAATTAAGTTTTAGTTCCATTTTCAATTTTGTTTTAGATTAAGTCTTTGAATCATTGTTCTTGATTGATTAGATAAATAAAATAGTTATTTTGTTAATTTCAATTTTGTCATCTCAATTTATAGATCTAGTTTTAATTTTGTTGATTATCATTTCAGAGTTTAAGTAGATTGAAAACATTGTTAGTCAATTTAGTTAAGTTAGAATTTTAATATGATGTGTAGTTATAATTTAACGGAAATGGTGGTTTGATGACTCAAGGCTAAAACCTCCATTAGAGGGGTGATGAAGCCTTGATGAAAATTTGGTGGTATAGTGTAGAAGCATTGTAGAATCTATTCCAATCTAGAAGGTCGGATTCGCCATGAGAATGGGTGGACGACCACATGCTAGTTAGTATTCGGTAGAAATGCCATGAACACTAGTGGATTAGAACTCAAATTTCTTGCCGTAGAAGAACGTAAGAATTGAGATACAAGAATCTATGCTAGGTTATTAAGTTGGATTCGAGGTGGATTCAATTCCCCTCTAATCCTTTATCTAGATTCAAAAACAATCATATTTCCATAGCATTCGTGAAGTTAACTTCAACATAATCAATTTCATATAGGTATCGTGAGTATAACACCCCTTCAGAAAAGCTCTCATTAGACTTAAGACCGACTAATTAGATTAGAAAACATTCCATGCTAGAGCACTAGGAGGGAACGAATTTGTTACTCCCACTCTATCTCGATAGAATTCAAGAGTAGAAACTTTGATAAATATGTACACGTAAGTTAGTTGTAGTTTACTTCACGCTTTGAGTTCATCGCTCATTTCGTAGGTAGACTATTTATTTTTATGTTTATCACTTTGATTTGTAATTTAGTTTGAACAATTATCGTTGTGGCCGTGGAGGAACAATGTCTTTTGTTATGTGTTTGACAAATACTTCATTGACACAATTCACATTTGTGTGGTATGTGTCAATCGACTTTGTGTACTCGCTTTGAATTGTAATTTACTATCCGGCGACTTCTATTTCGCTATGCATTAGAGCCATTGATCTATATGGTACTTTGATTCAATCTCATTTTCATTTTCATTTGCAAACTCGCCATTAAGGGACACTAGATAGGGTTGCCCCCATGTTATTCTCGACGCATACGGGGATGGATCTTCCCTACCGCCTTTTAACAGTCCGAAGCTAGTCGGTTGCCCCAGCTTGATGCAAACATGAAGTCCGTGAAGGGCTCTTCTTCTCGCCTTTCGCTTTTTAGCCGCGGAACCTAGTTAGGGTTGCCCCCAAATTTTGATTCGATTATTGAAGTCCGGGCTGGCGGCTCTTTCCCCCGCCTGTATAGTCAAGCTAGTTAGTGGTTTCCAGCCTTGATTCTGACATGAATTCCGCCGAAGGGCTCTTCGCCTTCTTTGAACAAATTGCAAGCTAGTCGGTTGCCCCCAGTTTGATTCGACATGAAGTCCGGGCTGGGATTCGACATGAAGTCCGCTGGCCTCTACCCTCCCCGCGACTCTCTTTTGTATAGCCGCGGAAGCCAGTTAGGTTGCCCCCGCGCCTTGATTCGACATGAAGTCCGCTGGCGGCTTCTTCCCCGCCTCCTCTTGAACAAACCGTGGAAGCTAGTCACTTGATGCGACATTAAGTCCGGGCTGAAGAGCTCTTCTTCTCGCCTTTGCTTTTTTGCATAGCCGCGGAGCTAGTTAGTGTGGTCGCCCCCCTTTTGATTCGACATGAAGTCCATGAAGCGGCTCTTCCCCCTTCTTTTTGTATAGTCGAAGCTAGTTTCGTAGTTGCCCCTACTTTGATTCGACATGAAGTCCACGTAAGGGCTCTTTCCCCGCCTTCTTGAACAAATTGTGAAGCGGTTGCCCCCAGCTTGATTCGACATGAAGTCCAAAGGATAATTGATTAATAAAGGAATTGGAAAAAAGCTAATGGAAAAGTTACAGAAGTTTCTATGTCACAAATTTGAAAGATGCGGGTGTTTGGATTTTCAATCCTATGCAAGAGACCAGGTTTCATTCCACCATGTTTCAGTTGTTCTTTGCCAAAGTTGCTCCAAACTTAGATAGGCAATCTGCTCCAAAGTTAACCTCACGTGGAAGTGATGTTAATCCATAATTTCAGCTTTAAGATCGCCCCATTCGCCTCGAGCTTCCAAGATACCTCAACGATCGAATGCAAGAGCAACCAAGATGAATCGGTTTCCACCCATATGCTTGTCCAACCTAGTGCAATACCCTTCTTGATCCCTTCAACCACCGCATCGACCTTTGCCATAAAGTTTGTGGTTATAAGATCCCACCACCGCAAAGACCAATCACCTCCTCAGAGTTCCCTTGAATGTTACCCCAACCATCTACCGGATTGCCAAGAGCGATTCGTCTGTTAACCTTTAGTATGCCCACATGAGGGAGTAGTGATAAGAGCCCAAAACTGTAGTTTTAACCCTTTAACAATATTGCTTTTGACCAATTATGTGATTAAAGTAAGAGTTAGTAATTGTTATCGGTTCTTTTCATTATTCCGTATCGAGTCTAATATGTGCAGAAATGTGCTCTTTTAAGTAGATAATGGAGAAGGGTTTCATTACAAGTAAGTCACGATAAAAGACCAAGATTCAAGGAGAGTAAAAGCCTTTTGAAGTTCTGTGAAAAGCTTAAAGTCAAAGTCAACGTGCATGTAATACGCATAAAAGTCGGTGAGGAACTTCCTGAAGTCAGATCTTTGACTTAGATCTTGACTGGGCCTACCTTATTGCCAAAGCGACCACTCTAATGAGTTTCAATGGTCCAAGCCTTGGACCCAATTAGAGGGAGCAGAAATGGATGAAAAGGCTATTGAAGTCAAATCCAAGCAGTAAAAGCCCCGCTGGATCGAGAAATTGGTTTTAGTCTGATTTCCGCCCAAAACATGGCTCCCCATGCACTCCAAGTGGATCTGGTCTCCTCATTTGAACACGTAAGACTTAACTTTTAAGCATATAACTTTTGAACTTAGTACAATTATCCTAATAACTTGTTTTTAGATCTAGTTTTTTACATTCAATTAATTAGTTTTAGAACAAAGTAGATTATTATTTAGAATCAGATTTAGTTTTTATAATAAAAGTATTAGTTTTTTTCATTTTGATTTAGTTTATTGATTTGATTCTTATTTAGATTTAGTTGTCTTAAATTCATAATCAATTTGTTTTTAATTTGATAATTAATATTCATAATCTTAGTTCTAAATTAGTTTTAAATTGATTAAATCCATTTTGAATCTTAGACTATTGTTAAATTATATTATAAAATTTAATCATTTATTCAATAATGAGTTGTTATATTTAATTTTATTTAAGAAATGATAAGTATACTGATTCAAGGCTAAAACCTCTATTAGAAGAGTTGTTAAGCCTTGATGAAGACTTTATTGTTAATTAGCGTGAGAATAGTTAAGTAATATTCTATTCTATTCTAGAAAGTAAATTAGTTCACCATGAGAATGAGTTTGATTGCTTCACATGCTAGTTGTTAGTTGGTATAGATTATCATGAATAATTAGGGATTAGAGACACCCAATTGTTATCACGGAAGCATTACAATTAGGATTATGATGGTCTTAAGCTAGTTGGATTAAGCTCTAATTAAGGTGGAATCAAATTCCCCAATTCATTACCATATAGTCAATTTAGTATTTCCGTATTTTAAATTATTATCGCATCTTGATTAGTAAAATTTCTATCATTACTCTCATCGACTTTGATATAACTAATAATCTTAGTTAATGTGAATTCTAAAGAACTAGGAGTGGGAAACTAATTCTCTACTCCAACTTATTGCAATAGCATAGAGTGTAGAAAACTTTGATAACATAAAGCTGAATTGGTTTTTAGTGGGCGAATTCTCTACTCCAACTTATTGCAATAGCAGTAGAAAACTTTGATAACATAAAGTTGAAATTAGTTTTAGTTTTAGTTTTACTTTGCGTTTGAGTCCGTTGTTTATTAAGTAGGGTAAAACTATCGCTTTACATTTTATTAAGTAGCCATAAGCATTCTAGAATTTGTGGGGGCACGCCTGAGCTTGTGGGCTAATCTCAAAGAATGAAAGAGTGTTTAGATCCTACAAAGTGTTTTCATGTGACCCTTAGATTTTCCATGAGCTTGAAGCTGTTGCACTTCTAATTTGGTAGCATATGCCTTTAAGATCTAAGCTTTTTCGATCATATAGAACTCGTTCTGTTCTTCCATAGACCGACCAAACAAGTAATGCTGGCTGCTTTCCACATGTCAAGTATTAAGGAGCTAAAATGCTTTGAATTTTGAAGTATGTCGCTGATCTCCGAGGCAAATGTTGCATCTCGAAAGGTGGGTTGTGAATCGCCAAGCTCTTTCTTTGCTATAGTCGCAGTGAAAGAGAATATGAACTTGAGATCCTTCACTAGCTTTGCAAATACAACATCTGGAAGCCATATGATACTTCATCTTGTCTCAACCTATCATCAATGCTCATAGCCCCATGAAATTTTTTTCCAGCCAATGCCTTGTACTCTTGGAGTAGTATGAGAGCTCGAGGAACTTGCAGGAACCAGTTGAGTTTTGTGTATTTCTTCCTTATATCTTCATGTTCCCCCTAGAACCTGTTGCCCTTCTCATAAGACATCCAAATTCTACGGTGCATACCGGTGGAGTTTGGTGGTAATAAGGAGGTGACATATATATCGGACATCCAAACACTTGTACCAAAGGTGTTGGGAAGGTCCAGTTGTGTTATTGAATGCAGTTTCTCAACTTGGACTTGAGTTTGATGATGACTTTCCTATCTTCCATGAAATGGTCACAAATGGGCTTAGTGACAAGCCAATTCTCTCTCCATATATTTATAGATTCTTTGTTGCCCACCACTCAACCATGGAGGTGTGCCATTTCATTGAGTGCCCACTTGATGCCGGACCATATATAGATGTTTTAAAGCTCGACTAACCTCCAATTCTATTGGTGAACTTACCTTTTCATAAAAGTCAACCAATCAGACTCTTCGTAATGAGGGGACGACCAAGCAAGCTTCATGATCATGGCCAAATTTATATCTTGCAATTTTCTCAGCCCCAATCCTCCTTCTACAGTTGGTTTACTTGTCCTATGAGATTGTGGTTGTCTTCCTAACGAGGGGTCCCCACTCCATATGAAATTCCTTATGATTGTCTCCGCTTTTTTGATTACTTCTTTTGGCCATTTATACGCCATGTTATGGATTGGTATACTCTTCAGAACATGTTTGGCAAGGACCACCCTTCCTTGAAAAGACAACATGTGCCCGACCTCCATCAACCTTTTTCTTAACTTGTCGATGAGAGGTGTCATGGCTCTTGTGGTAACCTTCCCTTTAAAGAGTGGCACTCCCAAATATTTCTCACGGGAGTTCACCTTCCATGACTCCTAGAGTATCGATGATTTTCTCCTCCTTGTTGTTGTCATAGAGCTCAGAAAGATCTTGCACTTTTCCTTGTTTATGGCTTGGCCAGAGGGCTGTTGATACCTGTCAAGTAGCTTAACAAGATTCTTGATGCTCTTTAGGTTAGCGTTACAAAATAAAAAGATGTCATCCATAAACATTAAATGTGATGGACTATGATACTTGGAATTTAAAATCATGTTATGCATTTTCTTTTCCTTTACCAAGTGGCGGATACTTGACTCAAGCGATCCTCTGCGATAGCAAAGAAAGGGGAGAGGGGATCCCCATGGGAGTCCTGCAATGTATTAAAGAACCCCGGTCGGTCCTCAATGAACATAATAGATATAGAGTTGCTTGAGACAGCACACTGGATCCATATAATCCATTTCTCAACAAACCCCATCACGCTTCGCGGTACCCAAAGAAACGATCTAGTGTGCCAAATGCTTGAGTAATATCTAGCTTGATGCCTATGTTCCCACCATGTCTTTTCACCTTAAGTTCATTAACAAGCCCGAAGTCAGAGTGATAGCTTGTTGTGAGTTTACGTGAGCAATAAACCTATATTGCTCCTTGGATATAATTTTTCTCGGCAATCGACTAAGTCTTCTTTGCCATGACTTTTAGTGATAACCTTGAGCGAAGTTGGAGAGACATATAGGCATGCATTTTCTGAGTTGAGTAGCTTGCTTCTCTTTTGGATTAAAACTAGAAAGCTGGAATTGAACCCTTGTGGTAGTCTAGAGTATTTAAAGAAATACAACCACTCTTGTGAGATCATGACCAACAATGCCCAACAATGCTTGAAAAAAAGCCATTGAACCGATCTAGTCGGGAGAGCTGTCCATGTTTAATGCAAATAATGCATGCTTGATTTCATCTTTGTCCTGAATTTTTTGCCAAAGCATATTATTGTCTTTAACCAATATAACCCGGTGCAGTTTTTGGCAGCTCAAAATCAAAGGCATGTTGTGTATATTCAAACTTCTCTTGGTAGTCTTGAACTATGAATTCCCGATATCTTTTGCGAAGTGAGCATAGTCCTTTCATTATTTTTTTTCTCGGTTATCATGGATTTTGCACTTTTTAGATTAACTAGAGCATGAAAATATTTGAGTAATACGTCCATGTCATTATCCCAAATGCTTTGGCCTTTTGTTTTCAAAAGCTTTGCTCTTACTTCATCAAGATTCCAAATGCTTTCTTGCTCCACGAGCTCCAGAGCAATGCTTTCACTACTACCATTGATAAGTGCCTAAAATTGTATAGTTTATATATAGTTTTATAGGCACTTTATAATATCATTTATGTTTAATTGTGTATTTTTAGCGTAAAAACCATACATTTGCTTTATTCCATGATATTATGCACATTTTTTGTCATAAAAAGATTATTTGCATATATGTGTATGTCTTTGGAAAAGTCCAATGCAAAATATGTTTTATTAATTTGGTTTAATATTTTTCTAGAAAATAAAAATGTTGGTAAAAGCCTGAGCCCATAAGCCAAAAAGGATCATTTAGAGAATCAATAAGTGAGAGCTCATGAAATAAATTGTGCTATCAAGAATGGAAGGAACTGTTAGAGAATTGATAATTATGGAAAAAAATCAAGAAAGGATAATTGCAACTACCACCATATATTCTTACCATTTTTGCCACATTAAATATCCCAATTTCTATTAATTACTTATTCCCTAGATTTCATTATATCAAATCATTCCATAATACCTTATATCCTAGCCACCATATATTCTCCCATATCCTCACCATATTCTTGCCAATCACTCCATTCCTAATTCAAAACCATATCGTTCCATTTTATCCTTTATTTGATTTCCAATTTATAATTCCTTCCTTCCTCATGCCTTGATAATATCTCTTCCGTATTCCATTTCCTAAATTCTTTTATCTTATATTTTCTTCCTATATCCCAAAGATTATTTCTATTTTGTGTGAAGATATTATATGCACAAAGATCTTTTTGGTGGAAGCTATAAATAGAGAAGAGAATTTACATTGAGGGAGAACCATTCTACACTCATTCTACACCCATTCAACATCCATTCCATTCTAGTATTCAAGTAGTAGAAATTTTTGTTTTGTAGTTTTAGTTCATTTAATTAGTGAGAAAGAGTGCTCTTGAGTGTGTAATTTTCGAAGATCAACATCAAAGCAATAAATGTGGTTTCAATGTTCACTCTATCTTTTTTCTTTTAATTATTCTTTCATGTTAATTAATAGCATGGAGGGCTAAGCTTCCACCCCATGGTGGAAAGTGAAACTCTCTATGAAATTCTTGTTATTTTGTTTTTGTCCTTTTGTTAGAATCTCCACTATATGTGTTTTTGATGAAATCAATGATATCTCTTTTTTAATTGATTTTTTGCACTAAGGTTAAATGTGCATGGTTTCTATCACCGTGAAAAATATGAGGTATTTTCCATTGTTAGTTTATTCTTTTTTGTTAAAAATCTTTTAGACTCAACTTTATTAGCTATTAAGGGACTTTTAGGCATTCAATGTCCACAATAAGAAGTACAAAAAATCCCAAAATGCCCTTAATAACTAATAATGTTGAGTCTAAAAAGATTTTTAAAAAAGAATAAACTAACAATGGAAAATATCCATTATTTTTCACGGTGATAGAAACCATGCACATTTAACCTTAGTGCAAAAAATCAATTAAAAAGAGATATCATTGGATTTCATCAAAAACACATATATAGTGGAGATTATAACAAAAAAGGATAAAAACAAAATAACAAAAGAATTTCATGGAGAGCTTTCACTTTCCACCATGGGTGGAAGCAGCCCTCCATGCTATTAATTAACATGAAAGAATAATTAAAGACAAGAGATAGAGTGAACATTGAAACCGCCTTTATTGCTTTGATGTTGATCTTCGGAAAATTACACACTCAAAAACACTCTTTCTCACTAATTAAATGAACTAAAACTGCAAAGCAAAATTTCTACTACTTGGATACTAGAATGGGTGTTAAATGGGTGTAGAATGGTTCTCCCCTCAATGCCAATTCTCTTCTCTATTTATAGCTTCCACCAAAAAGATCTTTGTTCATTTAATATCTTTACACAAAATAGAAATAATCTTTGGGATATAGGAAGAAAATATTAGATAAAAGAATTTAGGAAATGGAATACGGAAGAGATATTATCAATGCATGAGGAAGGAAGGAATTATAAATTGGAAATCAAATATAGGATAAAATGGAATGATATGGTTTTGAATTAGGAATGGAGTGATTGGCAAGAATATGGTGAGGATATGGGAGAATATATGGTGGCAAGGATATAAGGTATTATGGAATGATTTGATATAATGAAATCTAGGGAATAAGTAATTAATGGAAATTGGGATATTTAATGTTGCAAAAATGGTAAGAATATATGGTGGTAGTTGCAATTATCCTTTCTTGATTTCTTTCCATAATTATTAATTCTCTAACATTTCCTTCCATTCTTGATAGCACAATTTATTCTATAAGCTCTCACTTATTGATTCTCTAAATGATCATCTTTGTCTTATGGGCTCGGGCTTTGACCAACATCTTTATTTTCTACAAAAAATATTAAACCAAATTAATAAAACATATTTTGCATTGGACTTTTCCAAAGACATGCACATATATGAAAATAATCCTTTATGACCAAAAAATGTGCATAATGTCATGGAATAAAGCAAATGTATGGTTTTACGTTAAAAATACGCAATTAAGCATAAATGATATTATAAAGTGCCTAGAAAACTATATATAAAATATACAATTTTAGGCACTTATCAAACACCCACACCCCCAAACTTACATTTTGCTAGTCCTTGAGCAAAACAAAAAAAAAAAAAAAAATCCCAACTCACTTTCAAGAGGAATCAAGCGATTGCACTTAGCTTGTGCAACAAGCCGTTAAACCTCAAGGTTACCCCCTAGAGGATGAGTTTTTGTCTCTCGTGAGGGCATGCTGAGAATATACCCACAAAATTCTAGTGTTCTAAATTAGACTACAAAGACTCAATTATCCAGGTTATCACCTTAAGTTATCTCAAAGAAAGTCCTTTCATCTCTTTTGATAATAAACTTCAATTTTACGTGGATACCAAAGTTAATAAAAATGCAATAAATACAAGCATTAAGCAATATAAGCACTGTGCTATAAAAAAAGATGCAATGCTATGCACGAACTAATCCCACTTCCGTATTTTTTAGAAATAATCATTAACTTGGGTTCTCACCGATTGTGTCATAGACATGTATCACTCATATTATTACACTCTAAGTCAAGGTCTCTCTAGTGTGCGAGGGCACACTCAATCCTTACACTCAATGACTAACCAAAGAAACCAAGGTCGATAATCACATCGTCTTTTTTAGTTTTACACCACACTTAGCCTAGGAAGCTAGAGGTCTTAAATGGGTTGTAATGGGGCTTAGGTAGGGGTTCACAAGAAAAGGAATGGATATTTCAAAGAGCTATTACTTGAGAGAATAGGGTCTTCACAACTACTTAGAGAAACTTCGAACTCTAGTGCTTATTCAATTCAAATTGTAACTTTCAAGGAGGCCCAAGATTTTGATTTTTTTTTTGGAGGTGGCCGGGCACATCTTCTTTCCATTTTGATTTTTAATTGACTTGCGGCAAGGTCTTGAAACTCTGACTTTTATGTTAAGGAAGCAGCTGACTTTGAGTACACTTTCTTTACTTTCTTCACAGTCATCCTAACTCTCAAGTAACAACTTAGGTAGGCTATATTATGGGTTAAAAGATATGGGTTAAGGAGTTTGGTTCACAAGAAAAAGGCTTAAAGAGCAAGGCTTCAAAAGGGCTTCTAAGGAAATGATATATATAGGTGGGATATATCAAGCTCAAATGGTTAAAGAAGGCCTAAATTCTACCTAGGTATCCGTGTGGTGATCTAGCAAGAAGAAGTGTGCATCTCTCTACTCTGAAAAGCTTCATCCATGGTACGGTGTCATCACTCAAGAAAATTCACACATAATGCAGGCTTTTGGCTCAGACTCACATGTTTTGTCTAGTTAATTCATCTGACTCTTGGATTCCAGAAGTTCATTACTCATAAAATGCAATGCAAGATTCACGCAAAGATACTCAAGAACTAATGCAAGGTCTATTATACTCTAATTAACTCAGATTTCTACGAATCAAGTCAAAGTATGTAGCCAAATTGAGACTTCTAGACCTATTTCATCATCGAATGGGTATCAAACATTTATTATCATAAGAATCCCATAGTTGAAATCTAGAACACCATTTTTTTGTTTTTTTCAAAAAGATTTTTTTTTTTAACAAAAATCATAAACATCAAAGAGAAAATTTTAAATTTCAACACCCCCAAACCTCAATGAAATATTGTCCCCAATGTTGAAAACTAAGCCACCAAAATGACAATAATGATGTTAAGGACAAAATGAACGTAAGCTTGGAAAGAGAAAAATTAAAACATTTTACCTTGTTTGATGCTTATTTACTAATCACATTTTCTGCCAATAAAATAAGAATGAAAGCATAAGGAAATGAAACTATACTACAACGACTATATATACAAGTGCACCTCCAAACCTAGAGTTTGGAATAGGTACAATACTTTGGGTTGCCTCCCAAAAAGCGCTAAGGTTTACATCGTTAGTGATAAACGTAAAAATGCTAGTTTACCTATGAAATGAACGATAAACTCAAAACGTAAGTAAACTAAAACTTAATTACGTGCCTAAATTATCAAAGATTTCTACTCTCAATCCTATGAGATATAGTGGAGTAGATGATTCGTTCCACTCTTAGTCCTTCCGCATGCTGTGTTCTCTACGTATAAGTAATCTTAACTAAAGTCTAATGAGAGATTTACGAAATGATAACTAGACTACAATGCAACTACCCACAAGATGCAACTAGTCGACTATTTAAACAACTATGGAAATACTACGTCGATTCTATGATAAGGAATTAGGGGGGATTGATTCCACCTTAACTCAACTTAACTTACTAGCGGCCATGAATCGTCAGAAATCGAATTGAACTGCTAAGCAAAACAATTGGTTCTTCCTAATCCCTAATTACACATGACATTTCTACCCATTCATAACTAGCATGTGAACGATTAAACCCATTCTCATTTGTGAACTAATCGCTTCTAGAGTGGAATAGAAATTACGACTATCCTACTTTAACACAAATCAAGCTTTCATCAAGGCTTCTCAACCCCTCTAATGGAGGTTTAGCCGAGAATCATCACGCTTATCATTCCCAATGAAATTCAACAAGACATGATATAAAGATTTGAGCTTTGCTTATTTAAACTCAATTGAAACTACTCATGCAATAATTGAATTAAACTAATAATGACAAATAATTGAATCTAAGAATTGAACTAAATAAGTAAATAGAAATGAAACTAGATTATGGAGAACTAATTAACTTTATTTATCTAATGAATAGCAATAACAATAGTTTAATACTGAATTTAAGGCAAGAATACAAACTAATTAATTAATCTAAAACTAGATCTAGAACTAAGGTTTAATGGCTACTTTTCTTATCCTAACCTAATTTATTTTCTAACCTAACTATCTACCATTAACAAACAGTCAAGCTCTTGTTTTTATACTTTCAGATCCAAAAATCGTGCATGGGCTTGGAGCCATATTTTGGGCCAAAGAATCAGGCCCAAAACCCAATTCTTTCAGTCCAAAAAGGCCTCTTCAGCTGCAGTTGGCTTCAACAGACTTTTCGTCTACTTTTGCTCCTCTAATTGGGTCAAGGATTAGACCATTGGAAAGCTCTTTCCGAGCCGGTCGTTTTGACATAAGGTAGGCCCAATTCCGAGGTCTGAGTCCAAAGATACGGCCTTCGGAAGTTCTGCGACTTTGTGTCTTTGTTTTACGCCCGGTCGACTTTTCAGCTTTTGACCGGGATTTAGAAAGGCTTTGTCTTCTTGAATCTTGGCCTTTAATCACAGAACTCCTTAGCAACTGACCTTTGCTCCTTTATCTCGCTAAAGTGGCACATTTACGCACATAATGGACTTTGAAGCCCAAAATGCATAAAACACGTGTCGATTATTAACTCTTAATTATTACTCACATAATTGGTCTAAAAGTATGATGGTTAAGGGGTTAAAACTACAGTTTTGGGCTCTTATCGGGTTAGCCCGACGCAGTGGTAATCGAGAGATGATCAATCTTGATAGACAAGGATCTTCCGTAAGTACTTCCTCTACTTCTAGGGAATGTAACTCCAAAATGGCTTCAAATGTTAACCATTGACTTTAAAAAGTACTACCATCTTTGGGTTCTCAACTGTGATTTCTCCATAAGAAATGACATGTGACTATGAAAGGACCAAATTAACATGCGTCGATAAGCAAATGTCACCGAAAGGCGGTAAAGGTTTTTTCTTGGTCTTCGGGGCTAAACAATCTGAAAGTAACATGAGAAACCATCTAAGAAACAATAAAAAGCATGACACGCTAATCTATCTAACATCTAATCAATAAACGACAGGGAAATGATATTTTCTTGTTTGTGCATTAAGCTTCCTAAAATCAATGCACATTCTCCATCCGATCCGAACTCCGTAGGGACTAACTCATTTTCATCATTTGGGACAACAGTTATCCCAGATTTCTTGGGTACAACTTGTACAGGGGCTAACCCCATCAAGCTATCCGAGATGGGGTAGATGATACCTGCATCTAAGAGTTTCAAAACTTCAGCTCGGATTACCTCCTTCATGTGTGGGTTCAATCTCCTCTGGGGTTCTCTAAAAGTTTTAGCATTATCTTCCAAGTGAATTTTATGTTGAACCACTAAAGGATTAATACATTTGATATCACTAAGGGACCAACCAATGGCAAACTTATGCATTTTCAAAACTTTAATTGACAAGATCTCTTATTCATCTGATAGATCAGAGGTAACAATAACAGGGTATGTCTCATTGGGTCCTAAGAAAACATACTTGAGTTCAGCTGGCAAAGGTTTAAGTTCTGGGCTTGCTTGTGAAGGAGTAGAATCAACCTTGGGCTCACTACTAGGGTAAACCTTGGAATCAACACTGGAAATTGTTTCGGCAATAGGAAGGTGGAGTGGTTCTACCTTAGCTTTCCAGTTTACGGTTTCTAGGATAGGTGCGAATCTAATAACTCATTCACACACTAATGGATCCATCTATGTCAAAGTCACAAGCAAAATGGGTTAAACAGGGCTTCTAATGGGTCATCCACTTGGGGGTAGGGACCAAACTATAGAGGAGACAAACTTCACCAACATCCTCATCATCACTATGTTTCTTCATAAGGTGGAAAACATTCACATTTGCGCACATATTCCCCGAAAGGACATCTTCATCTCATCATTTCTACAGTTTATCAAGGCATTGGCTGTAGCTAAGAATGAGTGTCCAAAACTATGAAGTTTATAGGGTAGTAGAAGTCAGCTACTTTGACTAAGACGTCCTTAACTATACCACACGAAATCTTAACAGATCGGTCTGCTAGTTGCAAGGTGACTCTTATGGGCTTTAAATCTTGTAGACCCAACTCTTGATAAATAGAATAAGGTAATAGGTTGACACTAGCACCAAGATCTAACAGAGCATTGCCCTTGAACTTGTCTCTAATGTGGCAAGAGACTGTAGGGCTCCCAGGGTCCTTAAGCTTAACTGTGGTTTTCTGGTGGATTAAAGATGTGGCTTGAGCAGCAAGAAAGGCTTGCTTAGGGACATGGGTGTTCCTCTTAATAGTGCACAAGTCTTTCACAAATTTCGTAGGATGGGATCTCAATGAATTGCTCTAAGAAAGGGAATATTAATGCTCACATTTTTGAAAACCTCCATAATCTTAGAAAACTGTTTATCTTTCTTATTTTGAGTAAGACGCTCTGGGAAAGGGGATTTTGGCATGACAGTTGTAATCTGGGAATCTAGCTTAGTCTGGGAGTCATCTGGCTTTTGTTATGGAGTCTTGGAACTCGGGGTTACAGTTGACTAAGTTTCTTGACTAGGTGGGGTTAGAGTAGTGGACTCACTTGGCATCCTAACTTGATTGTCAATTTGTCTCACTGATCTTAGTGTGGTGACTGCTTTCATCTCCCGAGGAAAAGTATTATCTTGGGAACTTGAAACTTCAAAGGCATTTTCCTTGGTGTTCCCATTTGGGTTAGCCAATGGTTGACTTAGGGAACGTTCCTTTCTCTAGCTGCTACAAGGTTAATGAGTTGACTAATCTGGGTTAGACTGTTGGCTCACTTGTTGTTCAAGCTTATGGAAGGCTTCTTCCCATGGTTGTCTTTGTGGTTGTTGGGATGGAACATCTACCGAACTAGAAGATGGGTTGTACCGGGTTGTACCTTGCGGGTTCATCTGCTGGTTCATGGGGAATTGGTTTTGTTGCCTACCTTGGTTGTTACTAGAAAAGCCTGGTGGACCTAACTGTTGGTTTTGAGGCAAATTTTGTCTCCAAGAGAAGTTAGGGTGGTTTCTCCAATCCTTGTTGTATGTTGGCCTAAAAGCTCCTGGGGGTGTTCTCCTAAAATCATTAAAGGCACACACTTGTTCCATAGTGGACTTAGGTTGTTGAACAAAGATGGGACATGAATGGGCAAATTAATGGTCCGGACTGAACAAATTGTGCACGGAAAAGTGTTTGTGTCACACCCCAAATTTCGACAAAATCGGAAAAACAATATTTGTTCCCGACTCTTCGATTTTCGAGGTGTGATGCACTCTCCACTTCCAAAAACCCATCATCTATTTAATTATTCTAATAATTTGAAACCAATAAAATTTTTAAATAAATAAAAGTCCTCTTCATTACAAAAATTCACAAATAAGATTAAGTTGCAAATTTCCTTTCAACAACTCTTTAATTATAATTACAACTGAAAAAATACCAAAAACATTGTCTCAACTGAAAATCTATTTCACCTCAAGGGAAAACAAAATATATCCTCAGAATGAGGCGCTTTAGCGCAAAACCACAAGCAAAGAACCAACCTTCTTCAACACTAATTCTCAATAATACTTATCAACTATGTTCATTTAATGAACACACCATAAGCAAACATGCAAATCGGGTCAAGAGTGATAAACAATGCCGGGTATGAGTAGCCCTAAAATACAAATCATACTAATACATATATATACACAATCAATAAGGCGTTAGTTCCTCCACCGGTATTTTAACTTCCAACGACTAATATGACATTCTTAATTACAATAATTAAGGCAGGTAGTTCCTCCACTGAGGCGCGTTAGCTTCCAATTCAACAATAGTAAGGCATTTAGTTCTTCCACTGAGGCTCCTTAGTTTCAAACCGTACTAAGTCAACTGTATCTAATAATAACATAACGAAACTAAAACTTACTCTATACTTACACTGGTACCCGGTGTAAGCCTAATCACAGAGTGGGTCACACCTGCATAAAAAAAATCAATCCAACCCACCCTTCTACCAAACCATTGTGAATACAAAATAAATTACAATAGAACAAGCATATCATATACCTAATTCCAAACATCTCATTTGAACCAACAAGAACCATCTCAAAGACCAATTTCACAACCACAATAAATCATTTATTATCGATTTAACGTACGCTTCGATATATCATCACAATTATTGTTTAGAGTTTTTTCAAGTGTCTCTAGAATCATGTCGTCTTTACGTCTTACCTAGTTTCCTGGCTACCACAATCGCTTCCCAACGCCCGAACATGTACATCCACATGCCTCCCTTAACATAATGCACCACTCCATGCGTAGTTACCCTAAGCGGGATATCGCATACCGTAACCCCTCACACGACCGTCATTATGTGGGTACTTCCACTATAAAGCATAAAATATCGCATATCTCATTCTAATTTTGCGAATAGAATAATCAAGCCACTATTCGGCTACGCCAGAAGGGCCATTTAGATTCACTAAAATGCCAGAAGGGCCAATCAAATTACTTACGCCAGAAGGGCCATTCAGATTCACTGAAACGCCAGAAGGGCCAATCATATCACATACGTCCATCACAAGGGCCAAATCACATGAGTTGTGGTAGCTAGGTTCTAGGATTTTCGTTACGTAATTTATTCAGGTGTCATACATTTATATCTCATAATCATTTCACTATATCACGTGCATGTCAAATACATTATTGCACTGAGCCACAATATTTAGAAATATCTCAATACATCTCATAACCCCTTTCATTCTTTCACTTGCCAAATAAATTATTACACTAAGCCACAATCCTGTAGGAAATATCCACAAATATTATACTACCTCAAAGTAGCATCGCACAGATATAATGACTGAGCGTTTACATTTATTTCTCAAAGATATTGTATTTAATAGATATCCTAACATATAATATCATTTAACTAAACAACAATTTTCCCATACCACATAACAATTTTTTATAGCGTTTTAGGAATATTATGTCTCCTAAAATTTCTATCTCGCCACGTGTAAATAAATACACAATATCAACGTCAAATCTTTCTTAGATAATGACAAACCAATTTATACAGGCTTCCGCAATATTCTATCATTGGACTTGTCAATATAATTTACAACATAACAAGTAACGTAATTAAACAGTCAATAATCCACAATCAAGGTCCAAAACCAAAGCCCAAAAGTCTAAACATCCTATTTATTCAACCTGACCCAATTAGGGACATAAGGACTAGCCTATATAAAATTAGAAACTGGCCCAAAAGAAAACTAAAGAATAGATTTTTGGCTCAACAAAACAATCTAACCCAATTTCGGCCCAAAACAAAAGAATAGAATCTGGCCCAACATCTTAAACCAAACTGGCCCAAACAAAACAAATAGAACTGGCCCAAAACAACTAATGTGGTCCGTCCCAAAACAATAGAAATGAAATTGGCCCAACACAACAAAATGGGTTGTTCGGACCCCAGGCCCAACTAAGGCCCAACTGAGGTCGTCTTCCCCACCTGGTGAGCAGCTTTCCTCCACTACCAGCCACCACTCGTCCTCCCCTCTTAACCCACCGATTTTTCTCCTCATGAAAACTCCTACAACTTTAACAAAAGCAAAAACCTAAAATTATTAAATCAAAACTCTTCATCAAACTAGATCTGAAATTCTCGACCTCCATTAATGACTTCTACAAGCTTCGACAGCCCCCGCCCAATCCAGCATTCAATCAAACATCACTAACCAACCTCAAACCAACAAATTAAAAATCACCACAACAACAAGAGTTCAATAAAAAAGCAGACCGAAAGCGACGCCATTGATGTCGGATTCCAAGCCGGCGACTCCATCCAATCCAAAGATCCAATCACCCCACTATCACCCATCATAATCCAACTAAACAACAACATAACCCACCAAAATAAACAACATAATAAAGGCAAGGTCATTTCACGGGGCTCGCGCCTCCATTAATAAAGCTCCAGAGTTCGAACCATTCCAACAGTTTCAATTTAAGAGTTTTCAATGATTAAGCAACTACAAATACTAACATCTAACCAGGTTCAACCATTCAACAAGATGAGAGAAACATAAAAACATAGAAAAAAATGATAGATAAACCGAAGCCGGAAGAAAAACTATGTAGCTTTTTTTTCCTACCCATAGATCAAGTGTGAAAATAGAAAACTATAACTACTCACCTTGCTCCTATCGCGAAAAAGAATATAGAAGAATTACGCGAGAAAACCCGATTTCGAGCTAGCTAGAAACGCACGATCCGTGTCTCCGTTCTTCTTTGTGTTTTAGCTGTTTAGTTCTTGTTTTTAAAAAAAACCTTTTTTTTTTTTAAAACAAAACACAAAAAACATTTCCATAGTTTCTTCCATAAATTATGGAATTATTGTCTCCATGTTTCCTTATTAATAAAATCTCTACACATTATTTTTAAAACTTAAAACTTTTCCTATTAAATCATTTTCAAACCAAACAAACTATTTTCCCTATTTTTTTTTCTTCAAAAAGTCAAGCCTACATTTAATAGCCCGTTGACCAAGAAATAAATATCAAATTCTGAAATACTAAATATTGTTGCGAAATAATGTAAAAATAATTTGGGGTCTTATAGTTTGGTTCATTGTGCACACTCATCACGGAACTAGAAGCAGACGTCACTTGTTGACTTTGGGCCTTAATGGATGTTAAGGCAAAAGCAGCAAACTACTTAGTCAAATTGTTCAGACTATCCAACACAGTTTTGAGTTCGTCAGGATCCCTCTTTACTTCGTACATACGTCATTTCCTAGGTTCACTAGTCTGTCTCTCGTAGATTGGGGTGGTACTAGTACTAATACCCCAATGTTGTGAATCCTCATCTAAGTCTTGGAGGAATGTGAATGCCTTTGATCCAGTCAAGTAAGTAAACTTGCCTTTGTGCATGGATTGGATCATTTGGCGTTGATCTTGCAAAAGTCCTTAAGTGAAAAATTGGATTGATTGCCACTTTTCATAACCATGGTGGGGACACTTCAAAAGGAGAGTGTAAAAGCAATCCTAACACTCATAGTAATGCTCGTTCTCAGCTTGCTTAAAATCCATTATCGTCGCTCTCATCGCATTAGTTTTCGAAATAGGATAAAATTGTCCCATGAACTTTTTCAATAGTTCATCCCAAGTGCTAATGGGTTTGTCCGGGAAAAAATTAAGCCACAAAAGGGCTTTGTCCGAAAGGGAGAATGGAAAAAGTCTCAACTTCACATTATTCTCATCCAAATTTTGATTTTTAAAAGTACCACAAATGTTGAGAAAGTTGATTATATGGGCATATGGATCTTCATTATCCAAGCCATGAAACTGGCGTTGAGCAAGCATATTAATGATAGGCAGTCTAATCTCAAATTGAGCTACCTCCACGGGTGGGTAATTGATACTTGAGGGTGGGTTTGAAGCAATAGGGGCAAAGTAGTCCCTTAGTTGCTTTTCAACTTGTTGATTATTTGTAGCCATGGTGAATGGTCTTGGGCTGACTGGTGGAGAGAAACTTATGATTGTGGGAGAAAAAGGTGGATTTCGCTCAGACTTACCGTATGGAGTCCAAGATTGAGTTAGCCGTTTGTTAACTCGTTTCCAACGGGGCATAAACGAATGCAAATTCTAACCTAGATGCACACACACTTCCTAAACATTAGCCTAGCAAACATATATATATATATATATATATATATATATATATATATATATATATATATATATATATATATATATATAGATGCACAATACAAATGCCAAGCAAAATGCAATAAATCTTAAAGTCTGACTTAAAGGGTCTACACTTGAATCTCCATCAAGGGAGTATGTGTTCCTACCAAGAGCAGGGGTGTCGCCTGGGCTTTACCAATATGAATAACCGCTCACATCCACAAGGTGGTCAATCGTAACTCCAGTGGGGCTATGCGTACTCTAAGTTCACTGAACATTCCGCATTCTACTAAAATTCTCTGGCGGTTGCACCAGTAGTCATCGAAGTGAAACCATGTGTTCCAAGAACTTGAAAAATGTTTACAGTCAACAGTGGGCTTTTTCCAGCACTCTACCCATTAGTTGGGGTCCTATGAACACCGATCTAATTATTTGGCTCTAATCTTGGTCACATTTTAAGTCCAGGTCCAAAACTCAAACAAGTCAGAATTAGGTGATCACTTGTAGGCTGGGTCTACCTTTAGTCAAATTGGAAATTTAAATTGACTCGTGAAATTTAAAACACCAAGCACACAATATGCATTTGAACACACAAAGAACTCCTATGATAGGGGATTCGAGGAGGGCTTAAAAATTGTATCTCCTTTGCTTACTTCCTTATGCTTTTCTTTCCGTTTTTTTTTTTAAAAAAATTTAACCTAATTTGCAACTGGAAAATCAACCTTTTCACCTCTTTTTCTTCACATTTCAAGCCGGCAGCGGCGCCATTTGAATTGTACAAATTCTTTAAATATTTAATTCCATCGTCTAGAACTTGTCAATCAACAAAAATCTCAAAAACTGCAAAATAATCAATAAAATATGATTAGAATAGCGGTAAGTGAGGTATCGATCCACATTTTGAAGTGAATAAATGGGGGAGAAAAGATTTCATAAACCAATTGCTAACTTGGTGATTAATATTAAAACAATTGTTAAGGATTTCTAATTTCTTATCTAAACTAAAAATAAAAGTAACTTGTAAGGAAATAATGACTAACTAAAGCAATTAATTTTCAAAGATCAATTTATCAAAACCCTTGGTAGAAAGTTACTAACTCACCAACAATTCTTGTATTTCAGTTTTATACCTCTTGTTAAATTTCTCCGAAACTTCACTAAATTTTAAACGCTAGTTCTAGAATTAGTGGAAAATATAACTTGACGAACATAATAAAACATCTCAATATTAAATTAAATCCTCTATTCTCTTTGAATCCAAATGAGGAATTTTTAGGCATTCAATGTCCACAATAAGAAGTACAAAAAATCCCAAAAATCCCTTAATAACTAATAAAGTTGAGTCTAAAAGATTTTTAACAAAAATAATAAACTAACAATGGAAAATACCCCATATTTTCCACGGTGATAGAAACCATGCACATTTAATCTTAGTGCAAAAATCAATATAAAATAGATATCATTAGATTTCATCAAAAACACATATAGTGGAGATTCTTACAAAAAGGACTAAAACAAAATAACAAGAATTTCATGGAGAGCTTTCACTTTCCACCATGGGGTGGAAGCTTAGCTCTCCATGCTATTAATTAACATGAAAGAATAATTAAAGACAAGAGATAGAGTGAACATTGATACCGCCTTTATTACTTTGATGTTGATCTTCGAAAAATTACACACTCTAGAGCACTCTTTCTCACTAATTAAATGAACTAAAACTACAAAGCAAAATTTCTACTACTTGGATACTAGAATGGATGTTGAATGGGTGTAGAATGAGTGTAGAATGGTGATAGGGTTATATACTTAAAACATTACTTTTGTATTAACTCTAATTCTTTATATTTTGAATGAGAATCATATGGGCAAATGTTATGCATATTAAATATGTTATTAGTTATATGCATGTGTCTAATACTTTATGTTGCAGATGATATGGTGTGTGGTGACACACAAAAGATCATATCATCAGGACCTTATAAAGTATAAGTAAACGTTCATAACCTAGATGGATTTAGACAAACTATTGGTACGGTTGTAGTATAATCTGGTATTAGTCTATCTTGACTATAGGATTACACTAGTACACTTTGTGTGTATTGAACAGGGCCAAGTGAGGTTGTTTCTCTTTATACTGACTATATAAGAGAATAAATGCCTCTGTTATTATGGCTGTCTGTTCTCTTAATCCGGATATAATAACGGGCACTTACGTACATTGTACATTGCTTTAAATCATCAATGAGTGAGATTTATTTGTGAATCAACAAACTTGATGGATTGGCCGGGTAATGACATTGTATGTAAGGTGTGATGTTGATTATAGAAGGAATCCGTGTCCCACAAGAAGTTCGGCTAATGATGTCCCCTTGAGGAGCTCATAAGAATTATCATGTAAACCCTGCAGGTGGATTTGATCTGACATGACAATGAGGTTGAGTAGTACTACTCAAGGACATAAGAAGTTGATTAATGTAGTTGTCAGTAACTTGACTTAATCAACGGACATTTGATATCTTAAACACGGGGAGATCCACAAGCATATAATATGGAGCCCATAAATGTAACACGTAATTTGGGATTAGGGCGGTAGTGTAACAATGACCTTTAGTCGAATAAGCGAAATGTTAATGGACTTGGGTCGTGTGTTTTGGGGGAACATGAGAAGCCCAAGCCCATCAGGAGGCCCAACCCTAATTTCTCCTCATGGTCCCTGTTGTAGCCTATAAATAGAAACCCTTCTCTCATGGCCGAATTCACTATTCATCTGGATTGAAAAGAGAGGCAAGAAAAGATAGATCCAAAATCGGTTCTAGCTTTATGAGAAAGAAGGGGGTTGGTAGATCGTTGCCCACACAACGTCCAATCTATTGAAAGGAATACAACAGAAAATCAAGAGGTGGTTGCTAATTTCATAGCTATTGGATTCTCAGAGTTATCACAGCTGATCTACAGGTAAATTTCTAACCAAACCGTGACACCCCTTATTTCGCTGCTCTTGGGTGTTTTGCGGTTCGTAGTAAATCATTCGGCGAAACCATAACGGTTCCTACAAATGGTTCTCCCCTCAATGCCAATTCTCTTCTCTATTTATAGCTTCCACCAACAAGATCTTTGTGCATATAATATCTTCACACAAAATAGAAATAATCTTTGGGATATAGGAAAGAAATATAAGATAAAAGAATTTAGGAAATGGAATACGGAAGAGATATTATCAAGGCATGAGGAAGGAAGGAATTATAAATTAGAAATCAAATAAATGATAAAATGGAATGATATGGTTTTGAATTAGGAATGGAGTGATTGGCAAGAATATGGTGAGGATATGGGAGAATATATGGTGGCTAGGATATAAGGTATTATTGAATGATTTGATATAATGAAATCTAGGGAATAAGTAATTAATGGAAATTGGGATATTTAATATGGTGAAAATGGTAAGAATATATGGTGGTAGTTGCAATTATCCTTTCTTGATTTCTTTCCATAATTATCAATTCTCTAACATTTCCTTACATTCTTGATAACACAATTTATTCTATGAGCTCTCACTTATTAATTCTCTAAATGATCCTCTTTGGCTTATGGGCTCGGGCTTTGACCAACATCTTTATTTCCTACAAAAAAATATTAAACCAAATTAATAAAACATATTTTGCATTTGACTTTTCCAAAGACATGCACATATATGCAAATAATCTTTTATGACCAAAAAATATGCATAATGTCATGGAATAAAGCAAATGTATAGTTTTACATTAAAAATACGCAATTAAGTATAAATGATATTATAAAGTGCCTATAAAACTATATATAAAATATACAATTTTAGGCACTTATCAACCATCCTCTTCAAATCTACCTTAAATCTACTCCAACTTCTTTGTTTCTTCCTCAAGCTTTAATTTAATATTACCGGACACTGCTTTATTCCACTGTTTGAGCTTGCCTTTGAGAGTCTTTAACTTCTATCTAAGCACAAAAATAGAGTTACCATCCAGAGGAACATTCCAACATTCTTCCACTAGCTTGATAAAGTCAGGGTGAGAGGCCCACATACTAAAGAACCTAAATGGGGCATTGTTGGGTTTTGGCACTGACTTGACACCACCAAGGAAAGGAGAGTGATTAGAGCATAGTTGCAGACCCATCTTGTAACACTATCCGGGGTATAAACTAAGCCACTCTGCATTAAAGAGCACTCTGTCAAATTTTCCCAGTATTTTCATACGTCTAACCTGTTTAGTCCACCAAGTGAACTTGGAGCCATCATGATAACTGTAAAATGTATAGTCTACCTACGAAATGAACGAATTCAATCCGTAAGTAAACTAAAACTATCTTTTACTATCTCAATTATCAAAGCTTCTACTCTCGATGCGAATTGCACTAAGTGGAGTAGGAAGTTCGTTCCACTCCTAGTTCCCTAGCACGGAATTGTTTTCTAATCTAATTAGTCGGTCTTAAGTCTATGAGAGCTTTTACGGGGGAATTAGACTACGATGCAACTACCCACGAAATGCAACTAGTCGACTATCGCACAACTAAGGGAATGCTACGTTGATTCGATGTTAAGGAGTTAGAGGGGGTTGATTCCACCTTTAACTCAACTTAATCCACTAGCAACAAGTCGTCAGAATCCGAATTGAATCACACGCTTGAACAATCGGTTCTTCCTAATCCCTAATTACACATGGCATTTCTACCAATTAATAATTAGCATGTGAACGATTAAACCCATTCTCATGGTGAACTAAACGCTTTCTAGAGTGGAAAGGAAATTACGACAATCTCCGATAATTGAATCAAGCTTTCATCAAGGCTTCTCAACCCCCTCTAATGGAGGTTTAGCCTTGAATCATTCCGCAATCATTTCCATTTAAATTAAATCTACACATAATATAAAGCATTGAAATTTACTTAATTTAAACAATAATGAATCTAATTTAATGACTAAAATGAAATAAAGACAGGAATTGAAATTAGATCTAGAATTGGAAATGACAAAATCGAAATTGATAAAGAATACTACTTTATTTATCTAATCAAATTGAAGAACAAGATTCAAAGGTTTAATCTACTACAATGAATTGAAACTAATTAAACTAAGTTCTAAAACTAATTAATGGAGGCTAACTAATCTAGGTCTAACTATCTACCTAACCTAACTGCCATTAACAATGAGGCAAGCTTTTGTTTTTATACATCCAGATCCAAAAATCGTGCATGGGCTTGGAGCCATGTTTTGGGCCAGAGAATCAGGCCCAAAACCCAATTCTTTCAGTCCAAAAAGGCCTCTTCAGCTGCAGTTGGCTTCAACAGACTTTTCGTCCACTTTTGCTCCTCTGATTGGGTCAAGGCTTGGACCACTGCAAAGCTCTTTCCGAGCCGGTCGTTTTGACATAAGGTAGGCCTCAATCCGAGGTCTGAGTCCAAAGATATGGCATTCGGAAGTTCTCACGACTTTTGCTCCTTTATCTCGCTAAAGTGGCACATTTCTCGCATTACATAATGGATTTTGAAGCCTGAAATGCATAAAAACACGTAATCAGTATTAACTCTTACTTATTATTCACATAATTGGTCTAACAAGATGATTATTAAGGGGTTAAAACTACAGTTTTGGGCTCTTATCAAACCACCCCCAAACAAAGATTTTGCTTGTCCTCAAGCAAAGATGAGAAATTAGAATAAGTGACCAAAAATGGAGTTCTAACTACTCTCGTTTCGGCTGAAGTGATTGCATTGACCATATGCAACAAGGCCTTAAACCACTAGGAATTCCCTAGTGGACGAAGTTATAGCCTCCTGGAGAGTTTTTCAATGAAGGTACTCACAAACTTCATCTATACTACAACGACTAAGAAAATAAAACTATTGTTCCTTTATTCATGCTCAACTATCTATACATCTCTCTAGCAATTGAATAAGAATAACCAAGTCAGAAACCTAAGTTAATATATGCATAATAATCCATCATCTACAATAAACATATACACAATGAGTAGTACTATAAAATGTTTAGCGTGTTTGTTTCGGTAAACTTCGAATAAGCGTCCTTAAGTAGGTTCTCACAATAATAGTCAAGAAACAACACTCTGATTTTTCCACTCAAGTTTAGCTACTCCAAATACAAGGGCACTTTACCTTACAATCAATGAATGACACACAGAAGTCTGAGTCGATCAAACACATCCGCCACTTTACTATCACACTAACCTATTCCTAATTGAGCTAGAGGTCTTTATTAGGTGTTCATGGGGATTAGGAGATGGTTTAAGAAGGAAGGAAATGGATATTCAAAAGGACAAGTCCGAGATAATAGAGTCTTCATATTATGTAACTAGAGAAAACCTTGTTATTTACTTTTTTGCTTCTACACTTTGTTTCCATCCTTAGCCATATTTTTTTTTTTTCTTTGGCTTTTGACTCCCTTTTATTCTATTTTTTTGGAGTTTTTATTTTATTTCTATTTTTATTTTCCTTTTCTTTGGATGGAAACTTATTTTCTTTATTTTCCTAAAGCACTAACTAATTTTTGTTTACACAGGTTTTTCTCTTCTTCTTTCTTCATCATTCTATTCTCAGACTTATTCTAAATTGGGTAGGTTGGTTTATTTTTTTTTTTTTTTTTTGTTTTGTTTTTGTAACAGGGTAAAGGAATTGTGGTTTATGGAAGGGCTAATGAAAGGCTCGATTAAAGGCTTAATTAGCGAAAATAATTCATAGGTTTGAATTTCTGGCTATATCGATCCAAAGAGGGCCTAAATTCTCGCTTAGGATATGGTTTAGTGATCAAGCAAGTGGACGTGTGATTTCTCTATCCGGATTTTACTTCTCCCTTGTGTCATTTCTCAAATGTTTCACTCATATAAGGCTTTAGGCTATATTCTCACAGGATTTGTAGAATAAGTACTCTAGCCTAGATTTCAAACTTATCGCTAACAATCATAGATACTCATGTAATATATTTATAGATAGATGTAAAGATTATTACCTATATATTAACCTAAGTTTCTAACAATTATTCTGACGCAACAGCTACGTGAGACTTCTAGATTGTTAAGAGCATGGAGAAAGAAACAATACCAATATTCCTAAGTGTATAAAGATAACTTCTTTATTTATATTTTTAAATTTTTGAAATTTTAACTAGAAAACAAATGCATATTATATATATTTATATCCTAGCAGATGTCTTAATTACATCGTGTTTCTATGCCCCCCCAACAGAGCAAGCATGCTTTGTCCTCAAAGCATTTAAATAAAGAGGGTAGGAAAATACCATCAAGCATTGATTGCGTGAAATTGAAAACATCTCGCAAAACAAGGTTAAACGCACTAATATAGGAAATAAAAACTGACGCTAACTCTATAAGAGTTCCACCCATTATGGGGTTAATATAATTAAATTGCTTGGGACATAAGCGCACACTAACGTAAACTAAAAACTTACCTCCATTCCCCGCCGTTTCGTCATCCTCCTCTTCTATCAAGAGGTGAGGCTCCTTCGCCCCCGCCATGCTATGATAATTTGCCGGCTTCACACCATTTATCATCTATGGTTGCTAACCTATTAAGTGCCACTTGGTCCGATGGGGTGTAGGGTGCAACCTCGTGAGGTTGTATCCGCCACCCTTGCCAAGTCATTGCACGGAAAGATCGAATAATACTATTGGTGGGTCGCGACCGTCTACCCTAATCCAATCCGTGAAACGTGTACAAAAACACAAGAAAGAAACATAGCATAATACGTTGAAATTAGAACAGGCATAAGAAGGTACTTATGCCTCATGGTATGGGCTCGTGCTAAACTAGACATCAAAGTTCGGAAGGTCATAACCGGGCCCCCGCGGCTAAAGCAAGGAAAAATCGCCGCAAGTGGCGTCATTCACAGAAGAAAACGCCATTCCCCTAAAATGTTTAGCATAATCCAAAACATAACAGTTCCTATGTTCATGGACAGGCTACCAAGGGCAACGTTATAGTCCCCTTGGTCCTCAATACGGAAAATGCCTGCCCCATAAGCCTCGTGCAAAAACTCATAAGTGTAGACATGCATATTATCGACCCAATAGCACCATGGGTCTTGTATCTCAGCGGGCATAGCAAGTCCAAGAACAAATGCTAGCAAGAACCTGGTAATTTCCATTGGTTCATCGTCAATGTTGATGGAGAACACTTGTTCTCCATCCGGTCTCTCAAAGAAAATGCAGTTATTATAAAAATAAGATGCAAGTGCTGGAGAATAAAGTTCAGCCGGTCTTACCATAAGAGGTTCCCAGCCAACGTATGTGATCACCTCGCGAAACCAAGCACCGTAAGTAGTGCTTTGGAACAAATCTTCGAAAGACTGTTCGGTATTATTATAGGAGATGTCATCTCAAAACTACGCCTGGAACAAATGCAAAAACAACCGGTACTACGCTGTAAAAAACTGGAAAATTTCTGGTCCACGGAAGTCGCGGCACGCTGAAAACTAACTAGGCGAAGTCGCGCTCTTTGTATTTTGAATTCCAGTGTTTTAGCGAGAAGTCGCGCTTTGACTTGTAGCGCTGGCCTCGAGTAAAATTTTCTCGTCGAAGTGTAGAGAAGGGCTTCCTTCCTGCAGCGGCGGAAGCGGTTGCAGATTTGCAAAAATGGAGACGAAACGGGAATCGCGGGTGAAAAGTGCGTGATGGAGTTTAGGTGTAGTGTGAGTTGTGATGATAGATTGTATCAAGTTTATATAGGTTTTAAGTTGCTAAAATGGGTCGGAAAGTTGCCAAAACTAATTCACGGCGCTTCCGGAGATCCTAAAATTTCCAAACCCGAAAATGGAAACAACTCATTTTCTTGATTCTAATTCAAACCCAGTATCTTTTAGGTTGATTATATGATTGAATGTACCTATTTAATCTAGATTTCATCCTACAATGATACTTAATCATATTCTGCCTAAACAACCATATTTTCACCTTGGCCGCGAATAAATTCTAACAGTAGGGTTATATAAAAATAAAGCTTGAATTGATAAAACCACCCCCAAACAAGTTGGGAAGGTGGGATCAATATGAAACAACCACACATACTGAAAATAACCCCTTATATTAAAATTTCATTCGGAGTACCTTTCACTACAAAATTCAAAATACGGAAATAAAAATTACATTACAATAAAAATAACAAAATAAATAAAACAACAACCACTATCAATCCTCACACTCTCTAAATACCTCGCCACTGGTGGCGGAGGGCACACTCTCTAGTGGTGGCTCCTGGGCTCCCGAAGGTCCAGCAGCAGTCGTCCTTCGTCGACGACGCTCATGCCTCGTAGCTGTGTCCTCAGAAGCAGAGTCTGTATGAGGTGGGAAGCGTGCAAGCATATCCACTCTAAACCGGCGGGCCTCCATCATCGACCCTTCTTTGTTCCCATCTCTCATCCTCTCTCTCGGGTGCGGCTCGGGTTTTGTGATGAATAGTCACAAACGAGAGTCCGGAGGTCTGCGACAGATAGTGTTTAGTGAACGATGCCCCTATGAAGCACAGCCATGCGTTCGCGATCGACCAACACCTCTCGAAGGCATCCGCATCAAAGCGGTCAAGTCTTCCTCATCCTCGGAGGCATCCCCGATGTCCCCGACCTCCTCTTCATTCTCAGCTCCACCATCCTCTTCTTCTTCTTCTCTATCCTCAGCCCCCTCCAAACTTGTTGGACATACTCCCCTATAGATACGCGTGTTACGGTGCGAGGTAATGTAAATCCTATCGGGCCGGAGTCGCTTTCATCTTCGAGATGATCTTGGTGATTAACACGGAAGAGGTGCCAAAGACTTTCCGACCCCCTAATCATGCTCAAAAAAACTCCAAGATACAGAAATCGTATACGCTCTGGAGTACCCATAAGACGCGATGGAGGCAGGTCGGACCGATGTCGTCGACCTTGTCCTTCCCTAGGACATTCCGACCAATCCATCGGGTCAGAAGCGGTGGTTGGTCCCGAGGGATGCCCGGCGAACACAATGGGAGTTTGTATTGTAGCTCCCATTGATGACAGTCCACGCCCATCAAAGGCTCTACCCCATCAAACCGGGGCTCTATAAAGTGGCATCCACCGGATTCTAGGCGAAATGCCTAGAATCTCGGCCAACAAATCCCGTGAGTCAACTCCTTCCTCTTCTTCCTTACCATCACAAAATCCTACTCCCTCCAACTCCCTGGTGTTGTAGAACCGTCGGACCAAGTCTTCATGGTAGAAGGCTTCGGTTCAAGTACCACAAACTACCCCAGTCTCTACTAGCCATTTCGTCACCGTAAAACGGCGCGAAGTGGTCGGCAGTGAAAACTTGCTCCGGTATAATTCGGCGTTGTTGAGCCATCTAGTGTTTGGAATGGAGTGAGGGTTTAAATATGATGTGGTGGTGGTGGTTTAAATTGACCGACTGAAAGAGCAGTGGTGGTGGTGGAGTGGTGGCGGCGCAGCACCAAAATTTGTAAATTTCGGTGGTTTTTAGTGATTTAAATCGGTGGGGGTTGTGGTGGTTTGGTTTTAGAGAAGATTTGGGGTTAGGATTTGATTTTGGGCGTGGGTTTATTGTATTTTCTTTTTAATTTTTATTTTGTTTAGGTTTGGAGCTTTGTTAATGGCGGAATGGAAGATGAAAACGATGAACTGATGGTGAGAAGGTAAAGCGCTGAAATGTGGGTCGTGGGCGGGTTGGGCCCCAAGCCCAAAATCGAAATTTTGATTTTTTTCGATTTTTTCGCTAACTTCAATTCAAAATTCCCGCTTCGTTACCGGTCCGATTTTTGCGAATGAGATATGGAAATGATCAGGAGAGAATTTCCTATCCAATGATCCATAAAACACTCTATTCTGACTTCAGGTGACATACGAGATAGTGGAAAACGCCTCGAAGTGCATGCATGGCGTAAGTTATGCTGAGCGAATGAACTCTAAATTAATAGATTATGTCAATCCGAATCGTAATACAATTAAACGGCCTAAGCAACTCTAATGGGACATAAAACCTTTTAGTATGGAAACATTTAACACCCCACCCCAAACAAATTTTTACAACGAAGCTTAGAAAATTTGTTTTTAGCAGTGGGTCTTTTAAAGTCAGATTCTCGAGACTTCCTAGATTACTATGTTTATTTTTATTTTTTATTTATTTATTTATTATTATTATTTTTTTTAGAAGGAAAAACAATAAGCAATAAAGACATAATTCACACCATAGAGAAACATGACTCAAAAATCCAAGAAAAACATGCAAGAGTGGAAAACGTGAACTATGTGAACCGTGGACTTAGGATCCGGTACTTACAGCCACACACTCCATAGGGAGGGCCCGGTTAGCTTAATGGTGCACTCACCAATATATTAAAGTGAAAGGAAGTGCACCAAACACAGAAATTTGAGTCGCTTTATAGTCGATACTTTCGACTTTATCTAAAATATATGTATGAATATGCACGATTGATCATATATCAACAACCTAAAATAGTTGTGGATCATTCCATAAATAAATATCACAGAAAACATATCCAAACACAATCAAGCACCAAGATTTTCTACGACGCAGCCTAGTGGAATGAAAACGAAGTCGGATTACCCTATTGTGTAACCTATCATGCACCTTCTTTTTAATTTTTGAATGAGTGGGTGTTCTAGTAAATAAGTGTGGAAAAGTGAATGGTTGTGGAGAATATGGTGGATATGTATAAGTTGTAGAAAGACAGCCTGTACACAATGAGGATGTGGTTTTAGCACCGAACTCATTCATTGTGTGTGTAGGGACTGTCTCAATTCTGAAAATGAAGGTGTCAAATAGTTTGTCCTTCTGAAGTATCTGTTTGCTAGGAGGATTTAAAAAATTATGAAGCACAGGAGAAACAAAAGGATCGAGTGCAAACTCGAGATTCCTTTGAAAGGGTGGAAGGAGGGGAATCGAGGTGGATGTTGTGCAAGGTAGATATTGATAGGGTGAATCGTCACCTACTCGAGAAACTCATCAATTCCTCATCTAGATTGGTCATATCCACATTACTATGGTAGTCCTCTACATCTTTGAGAAAGTCATCTATCCCGTCCCTCATCAATAATATGTGTATCGACTAGTGTAGGGATGAAAATGTTGAGTCCGACTTTCCAAAGGAAAGAATTTTGGGCATATGACTATCGGGGGAACGTGTTGTTGAAATAATCTCGAACAATGCTTTTCGATCATGCTTACCTCTCCATCCATAGACGAATCGGGTAATGCTGTCCTTGTTTTAAAACATTGACTTCAACAACAAGATGGCCAAAAGACATGGACATTGAACCATCACGGCAATTAATGAGCGCATTGGCGGTTTACCGGGAAAGGACGCCCTAAAATGATCGGACAGAGTCGTTTAGCGACCGTATCGAGGACTACAAAATCAACCCGGATAGTAGAAATCCCGAACTTTTACCAAAGACATTTTCGACTACACCCTTAGGATACTTAATAGACCGATCGACTAATTGCAACGCGTCATTTTAGTGGGTTGCATCTTGTCTAGACCTATTTGTCTATACAAATAAAATGGGAGTAAGTTAACACTAGCCCCCAGGTCTAATAACGCGGTCGTCGTATAGGAATATCCTAAGGTGCATTGTACAGTAGGATGACCAGGGTCCTTGTACTTAACAATTCCATTATTTTCGATAAGGTTGGGAATTGTTACATTAAAAGGCGCCTTTTGGTATATTTGTCTTCGCCTAGTAGTACACAATTCCTTAAGAAACTTAGCATGATGTGGTAGCTTTTTAATAGCTTCGAGGAAGGGAAGGTTTATAGTTAGATTCTTAAAAACGTCCCTAATCTCCTCGTAATTTGTATCCCTAGTTAACATGGCTAATTTTTGTGGAAACGGTGGTTTACGTCTATATTTAGCAATGGTATCACTGGATGTTTAACCGTGGCTTTACGTTTCTTAGGTTGTGTTGTGGCCGGTACCTCTACGGTGGTAGGCTCTTGAGTTTCTATTTCGGTATCTAGTAAAATAGTAGGTGTAGGGTTACTCTTGGTGGGGTAACTATAGGCATAGTTACCTTGTTATCAACCACTCTGCCCGAGAGGAGTGGTGATGGCATTTATCTCACCTACATTTTCATATTCATTACTAGTATTATCGGTTACCTCAAAGGCTATGTTTGTTGTTTTAGGATTAGGTATTGCGTGACTGACCGGCAACACACCTTTGGTTTGGGCTTTATCTTGAGCCAACCGGTTGGGTTAAATTATTAACGGATTGTAGAAATTTTGGTTAGATTGAGCCATGGTTTGGAAAAGTTTTTGGCTCACTTGTATGAAGGTGTCAAAGGCGATCCGATTGTGGGTGTAGTAGTCACGGGTGGTGTGGATGGAACTATTTCACGTGAATTATTTATTGGTGGATTCTGATAATTATTATTTACCTAACGATACCTCTATTAGCATTATAATTATTATAATTACCTTGACCTTGTGCTTGACCTTGTCGAGGTTGCACTTGGTTGTTATAATTATTAAAATTACCCGACCACGCCCTTGTCGTAGTGGAGCTTGGTTAAAGTTGCGTTGGCTTAACATATTGATTATTGTACCCTTGAGGTGGGACTTGTTGGTTATTTCTCCAACCGAGTTGGGATTTTGTCTCCAAGGGCGTTAGGTTCACTATTAATGGAAGAAGCCTGTTCATAGGCTATATAGGACGATGGGAGTCGGGATGCTTTCGGGACTCAAATGAAAACTACATGGGTTTGAATTTACATTCATGACGGGGATAGGCTTTTGTTGTACAAAATGGCCTCTACCTTTTTAGTGAGTGATTCGATTAGAGTTTTAAGCTCGAATCGTGTTTAATTTCAAACATACCGGGCCTTAACTTAATGAAGAAGAACTAAGCGAGCCGAGAGTAATCGTCACTACCCCCAATTATTATTTAAACTTAGTTTGGTCCTCTAAAAATTTATAAGCCTCAGGGCTCCTTTGCTTAAGAAACTACCCCATTCATTATGTCAAGGACTTCTTTATGGTGGTGTAGAAGTCCTTTGAAAAGGCACGAACTAACGTGTCTTTAAGCTAAGTTATGGTGTGGACCTCTATAAGCGGATCGGTGAAATGATTCCAAGCCTCTGAAATGATTCATGAGGATTTTGTCGAAAAGAAATGAATCTTGGAAAGCATCTCATCCGTCTTTAGGGGTGGGTAAAATATTCCATAAACAATTTGAACAAGTTTAGCCCACGAGTCCCACGTAATTAGGCGCTTTGGGCGTTAACCAAGACACCGCCTTATCGGCTAAGGTGAAAGGGAATACCCTTAATTTAATTTGTTCCGCATACCAACCGTAGGATGGTGGAATGTTGTTAGGACTTGTTCAATCCCACGCGATGTCGATAAGGTTTTCATGGTCTAAACCATGAAAAGCGGGTAACAAATTAAAAATATTTGGAGGGATTCTGAAATCCCCATTTGGATGCTGCTAGAACGATGCAAGATTTGGGGCTATCGCTCAAGGCTTTGAGAAGTCCGAGAGGGAGTCTCTCTTTCTTCCCCATTATATCGGGTGGTGTGTGTGAAATAGTAGTTAGAGGTGTAGTGGGTGGTATACTAGATAGATTTGATTGTTGATGTTGTTGTGTATTTTACGTTCGGTGTTTTGTTCGGCCGACCTTAATCTCATGCAAGACTAAGTCGAACTTAACTAAACATGCAACATTCCAAACAATTACGATATACTAGTAGAAACCTCTAACCGGAGATGCAAGGTGTGGAAGAAAGGAATACTGATTAAGGCCCTTGCTTCGCTTTATGAATAGCGTCTTGTTTACGCTTGTTCGTAATATAGAGCAGGTTAGAACACTGAAAAATATGAAAGATCAAAGTTCGAATCAAAACTGTCGAAATCCGAAAAATTTAACCGCGTGAGCCATTCGCCAGCTTAGTAGATAGGCCTTCGCCCGAGTAATTGTCAAATTACAGTGTTTTTAGCGCGGGTCGCGCTCCAAATGGGGCGGGTTGCGCTCAGTGTAAATTCGAATTACAGTGTTTGTTTGAGTGAAGTCGCGGTATGGTATGGCGGCGCCGCTCGGTGGTAGACGAAATTCCAAGAACTTAGCTGGTCGCGGCGCATTGTATTTTCTCGCGGAATTTGTCACGCTGAAACGGGCAACCACAGTATGAAACAAACAAGGGTGGGTGGGTTTAATGGGACTTAAAAATGACTACTTCTACAAGGAAAACAATGCTAAAGTGTAACTAAGATGGCAGCGGTGCCATTTGAAAACTGTAAAATGTATAGTCTACCTACAAAATGAACGATGAATTCAAAACGTAAGTAAACTAAAACTAATTTTTTACTATCTCAATTATCAAATCTTCTACTCTCAATGCGAATTGCACTAAGTGGAGTAAGAAGTTCGTTCCACTCCTAGTTCCCTAGCATGGATTGTTTTCTAAGTCTAAGAAATCAGTCTTAAGTCAATGAGAGCTTTACGAAGGGGAATTAGACTACGATGCAACTACCCACGAAATGCAACTAGTCGACTATCTGACAACTAAGGGAATGCTACGTTGATTCGATGTTAAGGAGTTAGAGGGGGATTGATTCCACCTTAACTCAACTTAATCCACTAGCGACGAGTCGTCGTAATCCGAATTGAATTGCTACGCAGAACAATCGGTTCTTCCTAATCCCTAATTACACATGGCATTTCTACCAATTAATAATTAGCATGTGAACGATTAAACCCATTCTCATGGTGAACTAAACGCTTTCTAGAGTGGAAAGGAAATTACGACAATCTCCGATAATTGAATCAAGCTTTCATCAAGGCTTCTCAACCCCTCTAATGGAGGTTTAGCCTTGAATCATTCATAATCATTTCCATTTAAATTAAATCTAAACATAATATAAAGCATTGAAATTTACATAATTTAAACAATAATGAAATCTAATTTAATGACTAAAATGAAATAAAGACAGGAATTGAAATTAGATCTAGAATTGGGAATGACAAAATCGAAATTGATAAAGAATACTACTTTATTTATCTAATCAAATTGAAGAACAAGATTCAAAGGTTTAATCTACTACAATGAATTGAAACTAATTAAACTAAGTTCTAAAACTAATTAATGGAGGCTAACTAACCTAGGTCTAACTATCTACCTAACCTAACTGCCATTAACAAATAGCTAAGCTTTTGTTTTTATACATTCAGATCCAAAAATCGTGCATGGGCTTGGAGCCATGTTTTGGGCCAGAGAATCAGGCCCAAAACCCAATTCTTTCAGTCCAAAAAGGCCTCTTCAGCTGCAGTTGGCTTCCACAGACTTTTCGTCCACTTTTGATCCTCTGATTGGGTTAAGACTTGGACCATTGCGAAGTTCTTTCCGAGCCGGTCGTTTTGACATAAGGTAGGCCTCAATCCAAGGTCTGAGTCCAAAGATATGGCATTTGAAGTTCTCACGACTTTTGCTCCTTTATCTCGCTAAAGTGGCACATTTCTCGCACATAATGGACTTTGAAGCCCTGAAATGCATAAAACACGTAATCGATATTAACTCTTACTTATTATTCACATAATTGGTCTAACAGTATGATTATTAAGGGGTTAAAACTACAGTTTTGGGCTCTTATCATGCTATATAACAACTAATATATAACACACGTCTCAATAAGAAACTGCAGCAATATCTTCATTTTATACACTAAGAAAAATTTGTAAATGACTCATTCGGGTGTGTTATATTGAATGTAATGCAAGGCAACCTGTTAAGCATTGGTATAACTTGAAAGCCCCACTATTTGATATAACTATACAAATGAAAATTCCATCAAGGACTTAAGATCTTTGCAAGTCTATAACTAAAAACAAAAATTAACTATTCGATTCAAAATGTTGTGTGTCCTACGAAAGCATAGAACCATTCTTTCAAACATGAAACAACTTTACTTCTTAAAGGATTCTTGATTGAAACAAAGAGATTAATGTTAACACTAATTTCAGTTAACATGAAATATAGGTAGCAAAACCCAAATAAGTCGTCAACCACCCAAAAAGTAGTCACTCTGTGGGATTGACGTTGCAATATTCTAGTCGAGTAGTCATATCACCACAAAAGCTTCCAGTTAAACACTGTATATATGAACCAGAGAGAGACATGTACATACCTACACACCTGAAACCAAAGAAGTTATAGATCCTGTAAGTGATGGAGGACTAGACAATTTGCTTTCTGGATTAGCGCGTATATCATGAGGAAGAGAAGCATGTAGAACTTTCAAAACCTACAAATAAAAAACCAAGCATACCATAAGAAATCAAATCAAAGTACAGAGTATAAAGTACTTAAAACTTGCTAATGACATCTTACTTGGCTATTAACAGGATTGAATGCATGACCAATCCCTTGGAATAGTATAGGAGCTTCGATTTTTCCTTCCCCAAAATGACATCATAAAATCAATACAAGCATCACTAGCAATCAACATATGATCTCCATTCGCAAAACTCCCATGATCAATCACCACAGCCCTGGAATCTTCATCGAAATCAACACCACATTCAGTAGCAATCTCTCTAACCAACTTAGACGCCGACCCATCAACCGCAAGAATCAAATCCTTACCCGAATCAACAAACCCCAAAACAGAATTCAAATCTAAAGACCCACCAAATTTTTGAACAGTTGGTGAGAATAAAAATAGCTTGTCGTATAAATACTCTCCGTATTTAGATAATTTGAGATTCGAATCAGTAGCGAGGTGGCTCAAACCTTCAGACTATTGTCCCTGAAATGGAAATTAAAGAATTATAACGAATAGCTGGAGAGAGGGGGAGTTTTTTTTTTATTATCGAACAACCACTAAGAATTGGAATTGAAGAGAGAGAAGATAATGCTTTGTACCAGAATGAAGAAGATGAGAAATGTGGAGAGAGTGGTCGGTTTAGTTGAAGAAACTGACTTTCACGGGACTATTAGGCAAAATGACTACACTGGCCTTCGTAATAGTGATGAGAAATACCACCAGTCATTTATGTTTAGTACAAACACTGACAAATTGTGGCCCGGGTCATTGCTTGTGCTTGAGCGCAAAAGGAAAATACTATTTGTCCCACTTTAGACAACGCGCGTGACAAAAAAAATTCTAAAACAGTCACAAAAACTCTTTTATGCCATTTGTTACCGTTTTAAATAGAACAGTCACAAATAACATTTTAAAACAGTCATAAAAAGCCTTTTTTCTACTAGTGATTTCAATAGATTCGAGAGTAGAAAACAAATATCTTTGATAAATATAGACACGTAAATAGTTTGTAGTTTTACTTTCGTATAGAGTTTCATCGCTTTATTTCGTAGGTAAAACTATTCATTTTTATGTTTATCAAGTTATATTCCCCAGAAGTAGAGGAAGTACTTTTGGAAGATCCTGTCTATCAGGATTGATCATCTCTTCGATCACCGCTACATCTGGCTGACGACGTAAACCTTAGCACTTTTTGGGAGGCAACCCAAAGTATTGTACATATTCCAAACTCTAGGTTTGGGGGTGCACTTGTATATATAGTCGTTGTAGTATAGTTGCATTTCATTGTGCTTTCATTCTTATTTTATTGGCAGGAAATGTGATTAGTAAATAAGCATCAAACAAGGTAAAATGTTTTGATTTCTCTCTTTCCAAGCTTACATTCATTTTGTCCTTAACATCATTATTGTCATTTTGGTGGCTTAGTTTTCAACATTGGGGACAATGTTTCATTTAGGTTTGGGGGTGTTGAAATTTAAAATTTTCTCTTTGATGTTTATGATTTTTGTTGTTAAAAAAAATAAAAAAATAAAAAAATGGTGTTCTAGGTTTCAACTATGGGATTCTTGAGATAATAAAGGTTTGATACCCTTTCGATGATGAAATAGGCCTAAAAGTCTCAATTTGGCTACATACTTTGACTTGATTCGTAGAAATCTGAGTTAATTAGAGTGTAATAGACCTTGCATTAGTTCTTGAGTATCTTTGCATGAATCTTGCATTGCATTTTATGAGTAATGAACTTCTAGAATCCAAGAGTCAGATGAATTAACTAGACAAAACCTGTGAGCCTGAGCCAAAAGTCTGCATTATGTGTGAATTTTCTTGAGTGATGACACCATGGATGAAGCTTTTCCGAGTAGAGAGATGCACACTTCTTCTTGCTAGATCACCACACGGACACCTAGGTAGAATTTAGGCCTTTTTTGACCGTTTGAGCATGATATATCCCACCTATATATATATATATATATATATATATATATATATATATATATATATATATATATATATATCATTTCCTTATAAGCCCTTTTGAAGCCTTGCTCTTTAAGCTTTTTTCTTGTGAACCAAACTCCTTAACCCATATATTTTAACCCATAATATAGCTTACCTAAGTTGTTACTTGAGAGTTAGGATGACTGTGAAGAATATAAAGAAAGTGTACTCAAAGTCAGTTGCTTCCTTAACATAAAAGTCAAAGTTTCAAGACCTTGCCGCAACTCAATTAAAAATCAAAATGGCAAGAAGATGTGCCCAGCCACCTCCAAAAAAAAATCAAAAAATTAAAAAGAAAAAAAAAAAGAAAATCAAAATCTTGGGCCTCCTTGAAAGTTACAATTTGAATTGAAGAAGCACTAAAGTTCGAAGTTTCTCTAAGTAGTTGTGAAGACCCTATTCTCTCAAGTAATAGCTCTTTGAAATATCCATTCCTTTTCTTGTGAACCCCTACCTAAGCCCCATTACAACCCATTTAAGATCTCTAGCTTCCTAGGCTAAGTGTGGTGTGAAAGTAAGAAGATGATGTGATGATTGACCTCGGCTTCTTTGGTTAGTTATTGAGAGTGTAAGGATTGAGTGTGCCCTTGCATACTAGAGAGACCTTGACTTTGAGTGTAATATAATTAGTGATACGTGTCTATGACACAGCTAGTGAGAACCCAAGTTAATGATTCTTTCTAAAGATACCAGAAGTGAAGTTACTCGTGCATAGCATTACATCTTTTCAAAGTACAGTGCTTATATTGCTTAATGTTTGTGCTTATTTCATTTTTATTAATTTTGGTGTCACAAAAATTGAAGTTTATTGCCAAAAGAGATGAAAAGACTTTGCTGAGATAACTTAGGGTGATAACTTGGATAATCGAGTCTTTGTAGTCTAATTTAGAACACCGAAATTTTGTGGGTATATTCTCTGCAAACCCTCACGAGACAAAACTCGTCCTCTAGGGGTAACCTTGAGGTTTATCGGCTTGTTGCACAACCTAAGTGCAATCGCGATTCCTGCGAAAGTGAGTTAGGATTTTCTTTTGTTTTTGTTTTGCTCGAGGACTAGCAAAATATAGGTTTGGGGGTGTTTGATAAGTGCCTAAAATTGTATATTTTATATATAGTTTTATAGGCACTTTATAATATCATTTATGCTTAATTGTGTATTTTTAACGTAAAACCATACATTTGCTTTATTCCATGACATTATGCACATTTTTTGGTCATAAAGGATTATTTGCATATATGTACATCTCTTTGGAAAAGTCCAATGCAAAATATGTTTTATTAATTTGGTTTAATATTTTTTGTAGGAAATAAAGATGTTGGTCAAAGCCCAATCAATGCCCGAGCCCATAAGCCAAAGATGATCATTTAGAGAATCAATAAGTGAGAGCTCATGGAATAAATTGTGCTATCAAGAATGGAAGGAAATGTTAGAGAATTGATAATTATGGAAGAAAATCAAGAAATGATAATTGCAACTACCACCATATATTCTTACCATTTTCACCACATTAAATATCCCAATTTCCATTAATTACTTATTCCCTAGATTTCATTATATCAAATCATTCCATAATACCTTATATCCTAGCCACCATATATATTCTCTCATATCCTCACCATATTCTTGCCAATCACTTCATTCCTAATTCAAAACCATATCATTCCATTTTATCCTTTATTTGATTTCCAATTTATATTTCCTTCCTGTAGGAACCGTTATTCAGAATGCAAATATTTCTACAAACCGCGAGAACCACGCACAGCAGAATCAATGGGGTTCTCAGGATTTTGGATAGAGAACATACCTTTTGAGAATCGGCTTAAATGTAATCTCTGATAATCAAAGCTTTATCAAATCCGAAATCAACCTCTTGATCTTCTATTGTATTCCTTTAGAATAGATTGGACGTTGTGTGGGCAACAATCTACCAATTCCCTTCTTTCTCTCAAAGCTAGATCCAATTTTGGATCTATCTTTCCTTGCCTCTTTTTCTAATACAGTAAATAGTCAATTTCGGCCAAAGAGAGAGTATTCTATTTATAGGCTACAACAGGGACCATGAGGAGAAATTAGGGTTGGGCCTCCTAGCGGGCTTGGGCTTCCCATGTTCGCCCAGAACACACGGCCCAAGTCCGTCAACAAATGGCTTATTCCACTAAAGGCCATTGTTGCACTACCGCCATAATCCCAAATTACTTGTCAGCGTTTATGGGCTCCATATTATATGCTCGTTGATCTCCCCGTGTTTAAGATATCAAATGTCCGTTGATTAAGTCAAGTTACTAACAACTACATTAATCAACTTTTTATGTCCTTGAGTAGTACCATTCAACATCATTATCATGTCGGAATAAATCCACATGCAGGGTTTACATGACAATCTTTTTGAGCTCCTCAAGGGGACATCATCAACCCAACTTCCTGCGGGTCACGGATTCCTTCTATAATCAACAACACACCTTACATACAATGTCATTACCCAATCCATCGAGTTTGTTGATTTACAAATGAATCTCACTCATTGATGATTTAAAGCAATGTACAATGCACATAAGTGCCCGTTATTATATCCGGATTAAGAGGACAAGCATCCATAATAACAGAGACGTTTGTTCTCTTATACAGTCAGTATAAAGAGAAACAACCTCACTTGGTCCTGTTCAATACACACAAAGTGTACTAGTGTAACCCTATAGTCAAGATAGACTAATACCAGATTATACTACAACCGTACTAATGGTTTGTCCAAATCCATCTAGGTTGTGAACGTTTACTTATACTTTATAAGGTACTGATGATATGATCTTCTATGTGTTCACACCATATCATCTACAACATAAAGTATTAGACACATGCATATAACTAATAACATATATAATATGCATAACATTTGCCCATATGATTCTCATTCAAAATATAAAGAATTAGAGTTAATACAAAAGTAATGCTTTTAGTATATAACCCTATCACTTCCTTCCTCATGCCTTGATAATATCTCTTCCGTATTCCATTTCCTAAATTCTTTTATCTTATATTTTCTTCCTATATCCTAAAGAATATTTCTATTCTGTGTGAAGATATTATATGCATAAAGATCTTGTCGGTGGAAGCTATAAATAGATAAGAGAATTGGCATTGAGGAGAGAACCATTCTACACTCATTCTACACCCATTTTAGTATCCAAGTAGTAGAAATTTTGCTTTGTAGTTTTAGTTCATTTAATTAGTGAGAAAGAGTGCTCTTGAGTGTATAATTTTCTGAAGATCAACATCAAAGCAATAAAGGCGGTTTCAATATTCACTCTATCTCTTGTCTTTAATTATTCTTTCATATTAATTAATAGCATGGAGGGCTAAGCTTCCACCCCATGGTGGAAAGTGAAAGCTCTCCATGAAATTCTTGTTATTTTGTTTTTGTCCTTTTTGTTAGAATCTCCACTATATGTGTTTTTGATGAAATCCAATGATATCTCTTTTTAATTGATTTTTGCACTAAGGTTAAATGTGCATGGTTTCTATCACCGTGAAAAATACGGGGTATTTTCCATTGTTAGTTTATTCTTTTTGTTAAAAATCTTTTAGACTCAATTTTATTAGTTATTAAGGGATTTTTGGGATTTTTTATACTTCTTATTGTGGACATTGAATGCCTAAAAATTTCTCATTTGGAGTCAAAGAGAGTAGATGATTGAATTTAATATTGAGATGTTTTATTATGTTCTTCAAGTTATATTTTCCACTAATTCTAGAACTAGTGTTTAAGATTTAGTGAAGTTTCGGAGAAATTTAACAAGAGGTATAAAACTGAAATACAAGAATTGTTGGTGAGTTAGTAACTTTCTACCAAGGGTTTTGATAAATTGATCTTTGAAAAATAATTACTTACTGCTAGCGAACATATGCAGTGATAAAGCTCCGGGAAGTGATGGATTTTCAGCTCTGTTCTACAAGGCAACTTGGAAAATCATTGGTGAGGACTCCATTAAAGCTATTAGAAATTTCTTTATATCTGGTAGGATGCTTCAAGAAGTTAACTCTACATGTATTACTTTAATACCAAAAAATGAAAGACCAACATCATTAGGAGACTACAGACCCATTGCTTGTTGTGGTGTCATATATAAGTGTATTACAAAGATACTAACAAATAGGATGAAAGAGTTCATGCCTATTGTAGTTGCATATGATCAATCAGACTTCATTCCCGGAAGAAACATTCAGGATAACATTCTCTTATCACATGAACTTCTGCATAATTACCACAGAAAGGGAGGACCACCAAGATGCGCTGCAAAAATTGATCTAAGGAAGGCATATGACTCTCTCAGATGGGAAGCAGTTTTATTTTCTCTGCAAAGAATTAGAGTACCAGCTAAATTCATTGCTTGGATCAAGCTATGAATTGAAACTCCAATCTTCTCCATAATGATAAAAGGAGCTCCTTATGGCTATTTCAAGAGTAAGAGAGGTATAAGGCAGGGAGACCCCATGTCCCCATATCTATTTGTGCTAGTAATGGACTTGTTCCATGAACTAATGATGTAAAATGTGCGAGATGGATCATTCAAGCTTCACTACAGATGTCACAATCTGGTCATCACACATCTATCTTTTGCGGACGATCTTATAGCATTCATGCATAGGGATATTGGAACAGCAGGATCTTTGAGAAGTACTCTAGAGAACTTTAAGAAGTGTACTGGATTGGAAGTGAATATAGAAAAGAGCTCTCTTTTCTTTGCAGGTCTGGAGGACAATACATGTGAGGACATCCACAATATCATTCAGTTTCTGAAAGGCAATCTTCCTGTGAAGTATCTTGGACTGCCCCTTATAACAACAAGACTAAAAGCAGCTGATTGTGCCCCTCTGTTGTCTAAAGTGGCTATCAAAATTCATTCATGGAAAGGTAAATCATTATCTTATGTCGGAAGATTACAGCTGATTAAGGCAGTTTTGAATAATGTTAGCATGTATTGGGCATCATGTTTTATGTTTCCGAAAAGTATCATTGAGGAGATCAATAGACTCTATAGGAACTTTCTGTGGACTGGACCTGACTGTGTTACATCTCATGCTTTGATATCTTGGGAGAGGGTATGTTACCCTTATGAAGAAGGTGGATTGGGAGTAAGAGACATAGCATCAGTTAATGAAGCAGTGAACCTAAGACATCTCTGGAATGTTGTTAGCAACAAGAAAACGCTATGGGTTCAATGGGTACAGAAAAATCTTATCAAGAGGAAGGATTTCTAGCATATGGCTGTACCGAGGAATTGTTCATGGAGTTGGAGGGGAATACTAAACAACATGAAAGAAGGAAAGATGATTGTGGTGCATCAAATTGGTGATGGGCAAAATACAAGATTTTGGCTCGACCCTTGGCATCCAGCAGGGATTCTGAGGAAGTTTTTTCCATAGGCGTTACTTTACAACTCCACTTGTAATCTGAACTCAAAAGTTTCACAAGTCATAGAGAATGGCATGTGGGTGATCCCACATAATATTAAGAGACACTTGGCTGACATAGTGCTGCAAATGGAGGAGGTTATGGAAATAACAGGAGGAGAAGACAAGTTGATTTGGTCAATTTCGATGCAAGGGAATTATAGCATGAATGACACTTATCACCATGTCAAAAACACCAAAGCGAAGCCAAAATGGAGTCAACTGGTATGGTACTCGAACAGGATCCCGAGACATTCTTTTATCAGTTGGATGGCTCTGAAAGGAGCGTTAAAAACTCTAAGCAAACTCAGAGAATGGGGGCAAGGTACACTCAGACATTTGTATTTTATGCTGGCGTGAGGTAGAAACTTAACAACACTTGTTCTTTGAGTGCTGGTAGGGCCAATTCATATGGACTGTGCTGTTACAAAGAATTAGATATAGCAAGGGAAGAGCAGCTACATGGAGGGAAGAGCTGAAGTGGATTATACAGACAACGAAGGGAAAGGGAGTTAAACAAGATGTAATGAAATTAGTATGGAATGGCATGATCTATTGGATTTAGAGGGAGCGAAATAGCAGGATTTTCAAGAATAAACAGAGCACAACAGAACAGGTCACGACAATGATTTTTAATGATGCAAGGATTAAGTTGCAATTACTAAGAATCACTATGGAAGCAGGTAGTGAGATGCAATACATAAGCAGCGTCTGGAATATGAATATTGTAGAGAAGGTGCGAGTGGAGAAAAAGTGCAGATGGGAGCAAGGGGAAGAAGATAACACGCATGTCTTGAATACGGATGGGACACTTCAAGGAGATGTGGGAGGTTGGGCTACAGTGATTAAAAATGCAAAGGGAGAAGTGAATGCGGCAAGAAGAGGGAAGTCTGAGTATGGAACCATTGCTCTAATTGAACTGCAAGGTGTGGAGAAAGGACTGGAAATGGCAGTAAGCCAATGCATAAGGAGAATAGAAGCACGAACTGACTCCACAAATATAATCTCATTCATGAAAGCCAGGAGCACAGGAAAATACCCATGGCAAGCAAGAAAGTTGGTCACGAATATTACTCTTTTGATTGGACATTTGGAAATGTTTACTATACAGCATGTGTATAGAGAAGAAAATAAATTGGCTGATACCTTAGCCGATAATGTCCCAAATGTATGTAATGTCGATATTATCCCTAGTTCATTTTCTAAGGACATTAGGAAAATTGTATACGAGGATGTTATAGGCATAGAATATGTGAGATTGTAACAAGCTTATGACGAGTATTATTTCTTTTTTATGAAAAGGAGTAGGGACCTCTCTAAAAATCTCACTTGCCTACCAAAAAAATAATAATAATAATTACTTTAGTTTGTCATTATTTCCTTACAAGTTACTTTTATTTTTAGTTTAGATAAGAAATTAGAAATTCTCAACAATTGTTTGAATATTAATCACCAAGTTAGCTATTGGTTTATGAAATCTTTTCTCCCCCATTTATTCACTTCAAGATGTGGATCGATACCTCACTTACCGCTATTATAATCATATTTTATTGATTATTTTGCAGTTTTTGAGATTTTTGTTGATTGACATGTTCTAGACGACGGAATTAAATATTCAAAGAATTTGTCCAAATCATTCATCTCCTTGAGGGGGTCTGGCAAAACAGGATGTCACACGAACTGCTGGGGTTGATCAGGGTGCGCTTAACTGTCCAATCGCTGATTTTGATTTGGACAACCAGAGCGTCATTGTATGGTAGGCACACCTTGTTGAGGTCAGCCTTAGTAAAGGTTATGTCTCCATAACTGCAGTTAGTTGTACGTGGGATGGGGGCCGCTTGGGAGGAGAACTGGCAAACTTCCTGGAGAGCACCTACTCGTCTCCTCTTCTCCCTTGAGGATGTAACAGAGTTGTCCTGAAAGGTGATCATGTTGATTGTTCTATTATTATCTCTGTTAGACAAATGCTGGCGGCGTTCATGGCGAGATCGCTCCCGGGTCACGGGCTTGGGAATGAGCTCGATTGTTAGTACCCGAGCTGGAGTCCGGCTTTGCTCTCTGCGATCCATTAGTTTGTGATGCATGTCACCATCGGTAATATCAGTGTAGTGTTTGATATGCTCTGCTTCAACAAGATCCTGGAGGTAGTGCTTTAGCCCCCGGCACTTGTTAGTCTCATGATACTTCGCTTTATGAAAAACATAGTATGACTTTCCTCGGGTGTCATCCAGCTGTTTCACCTCAGGTCGGTAGTAAGAAGCTTTTTTGATATTTTTCAGTATGTAACTAGGAGATCGAGTGAGGGCAGCGAACTCGCGCTTTGTGTGCACTCTTGTTCCGGCCTTATGCCCTTGTTGTCTAGGTCGCTTATTGGAGGAGGGGGCTATGTCTAAGATCACAGTGACCTATTCTTTCTCGCCTTCCCGTTCTAGTCCTTCTTGTAGCTTGATGTACTTGCCCACACGGGTGTACAAGTCTTCGAGTTTTTTAGGACGCTATTTCATCAGCGACCTGGACAGCCAGGTGTGTTTTTGGATGGAATTGGTGAAGGCTAAGGTTGTGAACGACTCCTTGAGGTTGCTCTCCATAGATAGTAACTCTGTCTTGAATCGTCCTAAGAAAGATTGGATTGATTCATCTTTCTTCTTAGACAACTGAAAGAGTGAATCGATGTCAGCTCTTTTATGAGTGTTGTGGACGTACTAACCAGCGAACTGGTCAGTAAGCTTTTTGAAACTTTTGATCGAATTTGGTTCCAGAGCATAGAACCAATCTAGAGTGCCGTCTTTGAGACTGGCGGGGAACAGGTTGCACTATAGATGGTCCCACTCTTGGGCGCTGTAGAGCGTGAGACTTTGAATATAGGGAGCTACGTGTTGACCCGGGCAAATGCTGCCATCATGCATCACGAACTGTGGCTAGATGAAGTCCTTTGGTGAGGGTTTACTGAGTACCTCGACGGTGAACGAGGAAGCCCGATATGTTTTCAGCATCTTCTGGATGACCTGAGTGGCTTCCTTCTTCACAGTGCTTTGCTCCATTCGCTGGGATAGCTCATTGATTTGTTAGTTTACTTCGAGGATGCCGTCCTCATTAGTGTTGTTGTTTGGTATCTGGGATGCGATCGGAGTTTTGAGCGTCGTGTTTTCTTGGCACAGCAGGATGATGCTGTCGTTCATTGTTCCCATCTAGCTGACCAGATTCTTCACTTGCTTCTGGAGGCTTTCCATGCTTCGTGGGGCTTGAGATTTAGTTAGTTTGAAGATTTTTAGAAAGTATGAACTATGGTTTCTCAAGAAATCGAGCCACAGACAGCGCCAATGTAAAGGTTGTATTTGGTCAACCTTACTGATGAGAAAGATTTAGATGGAGAAGATGACCATTTGAGGTTAATTTGATCGAGTTCGTATGAATGAACTACCTATGTATCAAGTTCTCTCTTTGAGGGGAGGGAATTGAATCAGGTCAGATGTAGTTCATAATCCTCTTTATATAGGCAAGATGCTTGCGCCTTCTGCTCTTCTGCGTCAAGTTAGGTTCAGGTCTCCTTCTCATTGGCGAACCATGATGGCGAGTTATGAAGAATCAATGAGATGCATGCCTGAAGCTTCGGTCTTGAAAGCTATAATAAATACATATGTTACAAGCCATTATGAGATGGGATGAGTGAGCTTCATGGAGGTCGTCTTTGGGCAAAATTATCCTATCAACTTGAGTCACTTAGATGTGAGCTCTTAGGTTGAACAGCTGAGATCGGTTGATCATTGCTTTGATTGAACAGATCTCTTTGCCTGAGATAAGTCACTATGAAGCGAGCTCTTAGGTCGAATAGCTAAGATCGGTTGATCATTGCTTTGATTGAATAGATCGTTTTGCCTGAGATAAGTCACTATGGAGCGAGCTTTGAGGACGAGGATATGAGGTCGGTTGTATATGCTGGACATGTGTGTGATATTCATTGGATGTGAATATTACTCCCTCACATCAGAAGTACAGAATAGTCAACAGTTAAACATTTAATACAAATATGCGTAAGAAATGATGACTCAGCAAAAGCGTAACTAACTTTAGTTTTATGTTATAACTAATCATGTATTAATCATGTTCTGTAACTAATTTGTTTTGTAACTAAATAGACAATTGTTGTAATCATTATAATTCGATGAAATCGTTCTCAAGTTTTCAGTAAACATCATTTTATTTCTAATTGCACATATAGATTTATCTTTACTGAAAATTTGGTATTGGATTTCAGAAGTTTTGAGTAAGTTGTGGGTTTTTGATTTTTGATGTTTAAGAATTTGCAATTACCCATGAATTGACTGACCAAAATTCATATAGTTCCTCCCTTTATTATAAATTTTCAAATGATTCCATGAATTGAAATCTCCATCAAGAGTTGGTTGTTTGTTTGTTTGAGAAATGTATTGGGGTTTATGAGTTTTCAATCTGATTTCTATGAGAATGGGCAAGGCAGAAAAGATAGAGGGTTGAACAAACGGTGGTAGAGAGAAGAGGGAAGATGGTAGACAGCACTGCACCAGTTCGCCATTGAAGTTGAACAGTAAGACGACGGTGGTCTGTTTGATATTACTGCTCTCTTTCTTATTTGTTTTTGTTACCGGCTGTCTTTGTATTATGTCTACCAATCCACGTGGAATAACACTAGTGGTTTGTGTTAACAATATCGTAATTCTGTGTGTTATGCTAGAATGACTCAACCTTAAGGCAAAGTCCAATGGTGCGGCAAAACACCAAATATCACGTAAATTGTGATCCAATGGTGCATGAAATCGCTAACCCGCTAATGCTATCAGTATAAGTTTCGCTATGTATACAGCCAATTTTAACAATATAGCGTATGCTCTGCACGCCAGAACAAGTGGCGGCCACAGAAAAAATTCAAAATAAATCTATACGCCTCTGTGGGTAGCGCCTAGAATTCGATTTAATTTCGAAATAAATCTACACACCTATTACTGTGGCGGTTAGAAGAGGGAGAGAGATGGGAGAAAGGGTAAAATAGCGAGGGTGTGAAAAAACAAAAAGCCACACGCAAGTGTGAATGGCGGTTACAAAAGAAATTTTTTCTCACCTACACGCCAGTGTGAGTGGCGGCTAGATGGGGTGACTGTTTTTGGGCTTTTGCTACATGCCTATGCCAATGACGGGTAAAAGAAAAACTATTAGGTCAAACAACACTATCCCGCTAACCGCATATACTGTGGTATTGTGGTTTGCTGTTTTAGCGGACCAAACCATTGGACTTATCCTAATACTATTAAAAGAGGATTGAACAAGAGACTAGAAGGGAATTCCTTCGTCATTATTAACTAGTCTTTTGTTTAATGACTCTATTGCTAATGTACTTTTCGTATATTTTGTTAATTGAATAAATAAAGGGTCTTGTATTGGGCACTCATCAAATTGGATTGAGCAACCCCCCAAAAAAAAAGAAATATTACAAGTTTGCCATTAAAGCCCAAGCCCAACAACCAATCCAACTGGTCTAGTCATAACGAACCCCTCGGGTCGTTTAACGGTCTCGTCATGTCGTTTGAGCGTACACTCAAACGACCTCACCATGTAGTTTGAGCGTAGGTACACTCAAGTGGTCTGCGCGTGTCCTTTGAGACAAAACTCTTGGTTTTTTGCTAGACGATATGGCGGGATAGTTTGGGGACTCTCTTGGGCGACATGGCTGGGTCGTTTATACTTAAAAAATTCGGTTTGTTTGTCACGATGTTGATTTTAAAAATCAACTTCCACTTAATCAACCCAAAATCAAACTCAAACTCAAAAACGACTTCATCAAGCTTGTACAAACTCGAACTCAAGTTTAATCAACCCAATCTTCCACCCAAACTCCAAAAAATCATCAAGTTTGAAATCATAAAGTTTAATCAACCCAATCTTCCACCCTAATCAAGTTTAATAATCAACCCAATCCAATTTAATCAACCTAATCAAGTTTAATAAACCCAACCAAGTTTGAGTATATACTTAAACGGGACACAACTCGAATTGGGTGAAGTCACCAACTTCAATTCTCATTGTTGATTCACAACTCCACACTCGAAGTATGAACAAGACAGAAAACTCGAAGTTTTTTTTTTTTGGGTTCAATCTCGCGAAAGAGATGATACCGGCTACAAAAGGTTTGAAAAAAATAGTAGCCGGTATGCGTTGACCGGAGGGGTGTTGTATTGGGCTATTGTTGTTGGACTTAGTTGTAGGGCTTAGGCCGGAGCCTACCCAATGCAATTTGATTAGTGCCCGATTAAATCACCATAAATAAAACATTAAATCTATTTAGACTCCATTGTGGACACTCTTTAGGGATTCCAGCACACGAGATCTTTGGCAAAAGGAGAAAGAAATGAAAATACCAAATACAAAATAAAGGAAGAAGAAAAAAGAAAAAATGTACTCTAGCTTCTCCAAATTCTTCCCTTTCCCTCCACCTTTCTCTAATGAAGAACTAAATAAAGTAAAGCCTAACAACGACTTTTGGTATGGATGACTTGAATTGCGTGGAGTCGCTGGCAATTGAATCAGCGGCTACATGAGTTAAATTATCATTCAAGTGGAAGACCCTTATAACGACCACAAATGGGTTCAATGGAGAAGCATAACAACTTGTCCAGGGTTATTATTAGTGTTAAGAATCTAATATAATCCTTTTCATTATAATAAAAAAGAAGAAGAATCTAATCCTTCTTTGTTCCTTTTTGTTTTCATTGATTGATGGTGTAGATTCCATCAAAGTTATAAATAGATTACCTGCAAGTCTTGGCTGGTTCTAGTCCCATGGATGTCAATTGTTTCAAACTTAAATTAGTAATAATGTAATCAGTTAATGGCCCCATCCTAGTTGTTTTGACCGGGCTCTCTGGTTGTTTTCTAATCAGAGTTATTGTTGCACCAATCAATTTTTTTGTAGACAAATCATGAAATAAAGTGATACAAATTTAAGAGTTCAAATATGAGGAGTTCTAATATGGATATGTCAAGACTTGCAAATTTTGTTTTTGTAAATTTTCACTATTTTACTTAATATGATTCTCTCTTTTAAATTTTCAATTATAAGGAGTAACTCTCAAGGACAAAAATGCCGAAAAAGCAACTCTCAAGGACACTTTTTTATTTTTGTAACTCTTAAGGACCGGGTAGATGAAAGGTCAAGTATTCATACTAAATACACCAGGTCGTTTCGTTTGGGTCGGGCTATTAATTATTTCGCGTCAGGGGTATACTTGACATTTCATCTACTCGATCCGTTTTTATTTCAAAGTATACCCTTGACGAAATAAAAACGGATCGAAAGTAGATGAAATGTCAAGTATACCCCCGCCGAAATAAATTAATACCCGCCCAAAACGAAAACGACTTCGGTGATTTAGTATGAACATTGAATGTTCACAGTCATTGGGTATGAATATTGATTGGGTATGAACATTCAATGTTTATAGTCTTTTGGGTATGAACATTCGATGTTCATAGTCCTTGGATATAAACATTCAATGGTCATAGTGAACATTCAATTTTTGGGTATGAACATTCAATATTCAGTCCTTTGGGTATGAACATTCAATGTTCACAGTCCTTGGGTATGAATATTGATTGGGTATGAACATTCAATGTTCATAGTCTTTTGGGTATGAACATTCAATGTTCACAGTCCTTGGGTATGAATATTGATTGGGTATGAACATTCAATGTTCATAGTCTTTTAGGTATGAACATTCGATGTTCATAGTCCTTGGATATGAACATTCAATGTTCATAGTCATTGGGTATGAACATTCAATGTTCATAATTGATTGAGTATGAATATTCAATGTTCATAGTCCTTTGGGTATGAACATTCGATGTTCATAGTCCTTGGTCCTTTGGGTATGAACATTCAATGTTCATAGTCTTTGGGTATGAACATTGAACATTCAATGTTCACTATGAGCATTCAATGTTCATACATCAATATATTGTATAAGGTATATTCACATGTTTGGATATGAACAATCATTATTCATACACCAGCAGAAGGTATGAACACTCATTGTTCATAGTAAAATGACAGAAAAGGTAAAATTGGAAAATATTTATTTTAAATCCGGGCCATTTGTCCTTGAGGGTTATTTTCACGAAAGGGTATAACTGGCATTTAAAAAAATAAAATGGTCTGGCCAACTTATTTTGTCTTTGAGGGTTACTAAATTTGAAATCGTGGGTCCGTGAGTTACTAATTGCTAGAATTTGTCCTTGTGAGTTACTCACCAAAAACTGTGTCCTCTAGACTTCATTTTCTCCAAAATTGGGTGTTAGGCCCAATTTCTTGTATCAAATAGCTGGCAAGAGAAAATTAGTTCATGTTTTAATTTTATTGGTTAAGAAAGATTGGACACGTGATGGAGTCGCTAGAGAGTCACAATAGGGAGTCTGAGAGTCTGAGTAGAACTACTCTAAATAAAATGCCAGTTACCAAAAAAAAAAAAAAAAAATAATTCCTTGGTTATTATTTAAAGTTTTCTTTCCTACAAAACTAAAACTTCCAAGAGGTGGTCCTATTCTGTTTCCACTTTGCTCACCACCTAAATTCTACAAATTCTTCAAATGTTTCTATGTTGTATTCCCAAGGGCCGTTCTGACTCACAATGCTCTTTTCTTTTATGAAGAGCGTAGAGTGGCATCAAGGTTCAGATTCTATACCAGACACAGTTAAACAAAGGGTGACAGTGCACAAGAACAACCCAAAAGAGTAACTAATTTTAACAAATTTAACATAAACTATTTAATTTAGGGTTAAGTAGTATTACCCCCCACTAGATGAGCCAATTAGGATTTCCCCCCACTAGATGAGAAATTAGGGTCTCTTCCTCTAAACACATGGTCAACTTGGTTTGACTGTTAACTTTTAAGTCAAATAGCTGAAAATGACACAATTGCCCCCACCTAATTAAAATTGAACATTTGTTTTTTGAAAATAATGGGAGCATTTGTGTAATTTTCAGTTGCTTGACTTCAAATTTAACGGTCAATCCAAGTTGACCGTGTGTTTAAGGGGGAGACCCTAATTAGCCATCTAGTGGGAGTGAAATCCTAATTGGCTCATCCTAATTGGCTCATCTAGTGGGGGTAATACTAGTTAACCCTTTAATGTATTGATCACAAACCACTATCTTAGATGTATTTGGACTTAAGGTAACAAAAACCCACTCCTTAGTCCCTCACTCCCTCCTTTACTCCATCAATGTTTTGGTGTTGTCTCTTTTTCTTCCCTGAATGGGAATGGTTTTTTTTTGTTCAAAATCTTCACAAAAAAACTAAAAAATAATTTAAAATAGCAAAATCCTCTCATTTTTCACCCTCTTATCTTTTGAGATGGAAGGTACAACAAACTGTATCTCCCGGCCCTCATAGTGACAGATCAGTCCATCAATGACTTTCTTCTCTTAGGCTGTTCAAAATGCTGATATGTGACAGCCTGGTGCCTATTTCATTCATACTTTGAGCATGAGGTCTGTTGATTCAACATCCCCAACTCAAATTATTAAAATTATTATTGAGTCCTATTACTGACGGACTCCATATTGTGTTGGGCAGACCCAAAAAAAAACAATTATTACAAGTGTGCCATTGGTCCCAAAAAGTCCAAAAAAAACAAATATTACAAATGTGTCATTAGTCCCAAAAAAATGAATTTGAAAACCTCAAGCTTAAACGACCCGCCTCGCTCATTCTTAACCCAACAATGTGGCGACCCGGATCGAAGTTCAAAACGTTCATTGTCGCTTGGACTAAGTCCCAAATGACTTGGCACCACATTTGAAGAGACTCAAACGGTGTGGCCACATCGTTTGGACTAAGTCCCAAATGACTTGGCCACATCGTTTGAGACTTAGTCCAGACGGTGTGGCCACACCGGTCAAGAGGCCAAAAAACAAAACTTTATATTTTTTCAAAGTTCAAATCCCAAACGGTGTGACCACACCATTTGGACTAAGTCTCTAACGATATGGCTACACCGTTTGGACTAAGTCTCAAACGGTGTGGCCATATCGTTGGAGACTTAGTCCAAACGGTGTGGCGTTTGGGATTTGAACTTTGAAAAAAATATAAAGTTCTATTTTTTGGCCTCTTGACCGGTGTGGCCACACCGTTTGGACTAAGTCTCAAACGCCAAAAAATAGAACTTTATATTTTTTCAAAGTTTAAATCCCAAACGGTGTGGCTACACCATTTTGACTAAGTCTCAAACGATGTGGCCAAGTCGTTTGAGACTTAGTCCAAACGATGTGGCTACACTGTTTGAGACTCAGTCCAAACGGTGTGGCTACACCATTTGGACTAAGTCTCAAACGATGTGGCCAAGTCGTTTGAGACTTAGTCCAAACGATGTGGCCAAGTCGTTTGAGACTTAGTCCAAACGATGTGGCTACACCGTTTAAGACTCAGTCCAAACGGTGTGGCTAAATTGTTGGGTTTGCATAATGAACGACCTAGTCGGGTCGTTTAAGATTGGGGTTTTCGAATTCAATTTTTTGGGACCAATGACACACTTGTAATATTTGTTTTTTTTTAGATTTTTTGAGACCAATGACACACTTGTAATAATTGTTTTTTTTTTGTTGGAGTCTGCGCAACACAATATGGGGTCTGTCAATAACAAATACCTTATTATTTTGTTAGTTAACTTTTTTTGGTATTTTCTTTGGTGTTTAATTTTCTTGTATTGCCCTCTGAATTAAACTTGAATGAGGTGAATTTGCACATGACCCAACTGTTAGATCATCACTTTTATAGCTTAAGCAAGCAGCATCTAGCACCCCAATTGGACTCTGTGGCACAGATGGAACTGATGCACTATTTGTAACCTTAATAGCTCCACCAATCAATGAAACATCTTGGATAAGAATACACTTCAACAACCTCTCCTGCCAATGGAAAAAACAAAGAGGACCTCATTACATTACTAAATTTATCAAATTGCGTAAAATTCAAATTGAAGGAGTGAAACAAAAAGATGATACAATTACCTTTTCTACATGTTGGATGATACAAGATGTTGCCTTATCAACATCTACTGTTTGAGTTTCTCTCAGTACAGATATTACCACTGCTCGCTGCAGCAACTTCAGAAGGCCTGAAGTTCAAATGTTCAATACCTGCATTAATTTCCCAACCAACATTGGATCAGAAAATTTCTCAACTAATATTGTATTGCATTTTGGGATAGAACAACAATTAAAAGGATAGAAATAGACCTTAGTGTAGTTAATATAATGTTGATGGATCGAGCGATCAATGATCTCCATGGAGGTTGATCGTCGTTGAACTTCCAAAGGAAGTAATCTATGAAAGAGAATGGAATAATCGCTTGCATTCTCCAATTCAATGTGCTCAATACATGAAGCTCCATTCTCTGTATGGTTCTAGCTTCAAAGACGAATTTTGATACAAATAACCTACATACATAAACTACCAATATCAGGCAATGCGTTTGTTAAATGTGACTTAAAATCTCACAAATTCAAACCAGTGATCACAGTAATTCAACAACATATCAGAATGGTTCTGCAATCAATACCATTTTAATCTAACATGTTTTCTTTCTTCACCTGTAAATATAAAGAAAGAGGTACATCTGTTTAATTTCCTCGATTTTGGCTGCTAGAGATAAACAAGCTACAGCTAAAAGTTGCATCATCCCAGCTTTACCTTTCTAGACACAATCAAGAAAAACAAATTAAGACAGTTGCATTAGTAATTTAGTACAAATAAGTAGTGAAAATGAAAGTAGTTTTTTTTTTTTTGAATAAGTTTTTGGGGTTAGGCAGACCCCTACCTGTATTAAACTCTTATATAAACTTGACCTCTTTTATCCTCCTCCACAATACATGTCAGTCTGTTGTCTAGAGGAGGAACAAAATAGAGGACATCATTTACATTTGAAAGTGCTGCTAGAAAGTCTGCTGCCCTATTACATTCTCTATAGACATGTATGAACCTAATGACAGAAAAGTTAGCATAAACTGCCTTAATCTCTTTGACTAGATTGACACAGTACCATGGTATTTTCTCCTTACCCAAGAGAATCTTGATAAACCTAAGAGAGTCTGATGCTACCTCCACCTTTAGAATGTTAATACTCTGACAACCATAGAGACCTTGCAATATTGCCTTTAGTTCTTGAAATAAGACAGACTTCATCCCTCCTGAACCCGAGAAGCACATTGTAATATTTCCCTCACAATCTCTTATTGTTCCTCATGTTCCACACCGATCATCAGACACTGCACCATCAGTATTCAATTTAAACATATCTTGTTCTGGCTTTAACCATTCGCAGAACTTCTGAGCATAGTTTCGGTATCTCACCATTATACCAATGCAAGTCTGTCCAAGAACATTCTATCACTATAGATATTCTTGACTTCATCCAATTGACTTTGTACATACACTTTCATATCTTGAAGGAGCCTCTGTTTTACCACCTGAGCTGGTTGCCTTTTGTTTTGGAATCTTCTCTGGTTTCTCTCAATCCACACATAGTAGATCGTAGCACAGATGTAGATTTTGGTGATCTCTGCTTGTAAAGAATTCATGCTACAGTTACCTATAAGGTACCACCATTCTTCATTTGAGCTCAAAGCAGCAGGTTGACATCCTAGTAGCAATTTTACTTCCTCCCAAATGGTTTTATCAGATACACATTCAAAGAACGGATGCTTTGAATTCTCCTCTAATTGTTGCACAAACAACATGAAGAGTTATTCAACACCTTTTTCTTGACAAGTCTCCGCTTTGAGTCGGTAAATTACCAAAGAAACAATTGCCATGCAGTAAACGAGTGCTTAGGCATAACCATTTTCCCCCAAACCAGATTATACCATCTTACCCTCTCCCTAGGGACTCTCAAAGCATTGTAGGCAGATATAGAACTGTATGTACCTCTAGGATTTGGCGTCCAGATAATTCTATCTGAGTTGAGGAATGTGTTAATCTCAATGTTTAAGATTTTGTTTCTCAGTTCAGAATTTTACAAATTATGCACAAGGGCATTCCATGTACCCGAGCTGATCAACTCACTTACCTTGGACTCCAAAGGCAGATGGATTTCATTCCTGGCATTTAGGTCTTCAATGAGAGGGCGTTGTGAGCACCATAGGTCATACCAGAGAGAAGTTTCATTACCTGTTGAAATACTATACTTAATGAACTTTGAAGCCACCTTTCTTAACTCAAGTAAGTTCCTCCACACCCACGAGCACTCCTTTGGGCATGACATTGACCAGAAGTTCTTATCCTTAATATGGTGACTCCAAGTCCATTTGACCCATAAACTTTCCTCTTTAGTAACTATCTTGAATATGAGCCCACGATAGGATGCCTTATTCCATAGTCCTAGATTCATGATTCCCAACCCACCTTCTTTCTTTGTTAGTGCCAAACATTCTTTACTTGCGTGATGCATTTTTCTTTCCATATCTGGGCCACTCCAAAGAAACTTCGCACAAATTTTTGAAACTTGAGATATAACTGTCTCTGGCAAGACAAAAGTTCTTGCCCAATACACATGGAAAGAGGAGAGAACTGAGTGAATCAATTGCAACCTTCCCACATGAGATAAAATTCTTGTTTTCCAACTTTTGATTCTTGTAGTTATTCTCTCTATAAGAGGTTGGCAGTCCTTAATCCCCAATCTTGAGGAAATGAGAGGGAGACCAAGAAAAGTTATATGCTCTTGAGCTAACTGCACTCCCAAGTTTGATGACATGAGTGTTCCTTCTTCGATTGTTAAACCTCCAGTGATCAAGGAAGTCTTCTGCAAGTTTACCTTAAGGCCAGTTCCTTCTGAAAATTTCATGAGGATACCCTTTACAGCTAGTGCAGATTCCATATCACCTTTAAAGAAAACTAACAGGTCATCTACAAAACATAGGTTCACGACCTTGAGCTTTTTACATTTTGGGTGAGCTTTTATAGAAGAATTAGTTAATCCCTTCAATAAAAGTTTGCTCAATCCTTCCATGACTATAACAAACAAGTAAGGTGACAAGGGGTCTCCTTGTCTGAGGCCCCTCTTTCCTTTAAAGTAGCTCTCGGGCTTCCCATTGATGATGATAGAATAGAAAGGGGTGGAGTAGCATAACTGTAGCCATAGAATGACTTGTTGGGGTATTCTCATCTTTTGAAGCATGACATGTAAAGCATCCCAATGAACAGAGTCATAGGCTTTACTAATATCCACCTTCAAAGCACATCTTGGTGATGTATATCTTCTCTTATAGTTTCTTAGCAACTCATGAGAGAGGAGGAGATTGTCTTGTATAGATCTTGAAGGTACAAATGCTGACTGGTTGAAACCAATAAGGTTAGGTAATATAGGCTTCAATCTGTTAACCAGGACCTTTGCCACACATTTATAGGTAACATTGCAGCAGGCAATAGGCCTATAATCATTCACCTTTCCAGGGTTTGGTACTTTAGGAACCAGCGATATAAAAGTAGAGTTAAACCCACTCGGCATGGTGTGAGAGCTCAGTACAAACTTTACTGCATTCATTAGATCTACCCCAACAATGGACCAACACTTCTTATAGAAGAAAGCATTATATCCATCTGGCCCTGGGGCTTTATAGTTGTCCATCGAGAAGAGTGCTTCTCTAATCTCTTCTTTTTCAATCTGTACTTCTAATTGTGCAGCTTGAGCTTCAGTTACTGTTGGCACATTTGTGATATCTTGAATAACTTGAATATCAGCTTGAGAAGTATCACCTAGTAGAGATTTATAGTGTTCAACTATTAAATCCACTACTTTATCATGTTCTGAGATCAATAGACCTTCACCATCAGAAATTGTCCAGACTTTATTCCTTTGTTTTCTTTCCTTGAGAATGTTATGAAAAAAAGCAGTGCATCTATCACCTTGAACCATCCACGTACAACCTGCTCTCTATCTTAATTCCTCATACTCCATCTTCATGAGCTCTATATAAACCTCTCTTACTGCCCTTTCTTCTTGAATAAGAGAATTATTCGCTTCTTCAGCTTGTTAGTTTGTAGTTTTTCTTGGACAGTTTGTAGTTTTTCTTGGATAGTGAACATCTTAATTCTGGCTTCTTCAGCTTTCTTACCCACATCTGAAAAGTTTTCTCTTGACCAGCTCTTTAGGATCCCCTTGAGAGTTTTCTGCTTTTGAGCTAAGATATAGACTGGATTGCCTATCACTTGCATGTTCCAGGCCTCAGAAACAGTTTGCATAAAAGAATTGTGAAGCACCCAAGCATTGCAGAACCTAAATGGGTAAACAAAATTAGGGGTTTCATACCAATTTAGTACCATCGGTGAGTGATCAGAAACTCCTTTGGGTAGAAACTTTGCTTGGGCAGCTGGGAAGGAGTTGTACCACTCTTGGTTTACTAGGCATCTGTCGATTTTGGAGCTCCTTCTTTCTCTACCCTCTGAATTGTTAGTCCAGGTAAAGAAGCTTCCTGTGTACTGTAGATCATGCACCTCGAGAGTGTTTACACATTCTAAGAAATCGTCAACTTCTCTTGGGTGAATTAAACTTCCATATCTTTCGGAAGAGGAAAGCACACTATTAAAATCACCGCTGATGCACCAAGGTTCATTAATAGTGTAGCTACATGACTTGAGATCTATGCAAACAGTAAACTACTCAAAATTGCAAAAAATCTTCTTCATGTGTGCACATAAGATCAGAGTAAATCCAACTCACAATAATCATTACATCATGAATTAACGCAAAACGAGAAAATGTTGGATAATAGGTAACAATAATCTTGTTCATGTTTTTCCTAGATCGATAATGTTTGAAGCTTACCACTATTTGGTGGTCAACAATGATACACAAAACAGGTAACAATGATGGATATATTGGATGTTGGGATAGATAAACCAAGTACTATACAAGGAGTACAAAATTTATGGAGGGGGATAGACTCAAAAACATTCCTATAAGTACAACTACCCCATGCAACATGAAATTAAAGTATCCCTCAAGTGTCTCTCTCTCTCTCCCTCTTCTTCTCAACTAGAACCTAGAAAAAAGGTGTACTACGTACTTTAAACCTACTACTTCAGAAAATATAGTTTCAATTCATTCCTTCATACTTGGTCAGAACAGAAAAAAAAATCTTCACACCAGCCCAGCATGACAGTATGTGACCGTTTGTTGTCACTGTAACCATAAATTTAAAGAGCTTGGTGGAAGTGGGTCGGGTAAATCGACTTTGATAGACGCTTTAGCTAATCGGATTCCGAAAGATAGCTTGAAACAGAGAGCCACTCGAATCGTGGTTATAGAAGACTATTTCAGCTTATGTGAGGCAAGATGATCTTCTTTACCCTATGTTAACAGTTGAAGAAACACTCATGTTCTTTGCTGAGTTTTGGTTGCCTCGGTCACTGTCCAGGTCAAAGAAGAAAGCTAGAGTTCAAGCTTTGATTAATCAATTAGGCTTGAGGAACGGGGCAAAGACTGTTATAGGTAATGAGAGGCATAGAGGTGTGTCTGGTGGAGAAAGGCGAAGTGTTTCGATTGGGATTGATATAATTCATGATCTTATAATCTTATTTCTTGATGAGCCTATATCTGGGTTTGATTCTACTAGTGCTTTTATGGTTGTGAAGGTTTTACAAAGGATTGCGAAGAGTGGAAGTGTTGTGATCATACCAATTCATCAGCCTAGTTATAGAATCATCAGTTTACTTGATAAGCTGAGTTTTCTATCAAGAGGCCAAACTGTGTTCTATGGTTCACCATCAACTATCCCACTATACTTCTCCGAATTTGGACATCGACCGCTGTATTAGAACAATGATTTCTTTCCAGAACCTCCAGAACCAATTCGTAAACCTTGACACAGTCGATTTAGAATTGTTATTAGTAGCACCTGACACTAATTTCCCTCTTGAAATGCTAGCAGTAATCGCGTCTTTCAGCGATAAACTCCTTCCAGTTTCCTCAAGAGATCTAGGACATTTCATATTCGCGATCTCCCACGACTTATTGAACTCCACCAAGTTACTAGTCCCAGCAGAGAAGACTTCCAGTTCTCGAATCAAATCGAGTGCAAATTCAGTCCGGTTCTCCGAATTTGGACATCCGATTCCGGAGAACGAGAACCGGACTGAATTTGCACTCGATTTGATTCGAGAACTGGAAGTCTTCTCTGCTGGGACTAGTAACTTGGTGGAGTTCAATAAGTCGTGGGAGAATATGAAACGTCCTACATCCCTTTAAGGAAAATGGAAGGAGTTTATCACTGAAAGACGCGATTACTGCTAGCATTTCAAGAGGGAAATTAGTGTCAGGTGCTACTAATAACAATTCTAAATCGACTGTGTCAAGGTTTACGAATTGGTTCTGGAGGTTCTGGAAAGAAATCATTGTTCTAATACAGAGGCCCACCATGAATTCGTGGCGAACACTGGAGCTATTTGGAGTCCGATCGGAGCAGTTGTTGTTACCGGGTTCATTTTAGCTACTATGTTCTGGCAATTAGACAATACACCTAGAGGCACTCAAGAAAGAATAAGCTTTTTCGCGTTCGCTATGTCTACTACATACTACACTTGTGCTAATGCCTTTCCAGTTTTCCTCCAAGAAAGGTACATACTTATGCAAGAGACTGCGTATAATGCTTATCGTCGTTCATCTTATGTTATAGCGCGATCGATTGATGCTGTGCCGCCTATAATTCTTCTTTCAATTGCGTTTGCCTCTATAACTTTCTTTGCTGTGGGTCTTGGTGGTGGATTGTCTGGATTCGCTTTCTTCTTCTTGATGACCCTTGGTGCATTTTGGGCTGGAAGTTCTTTTGTCACTTTCTTATCTGGTGTAATCCCTCATGTTTTGTTGGGCTATACTATAGTCGTGGCAATTCCCTCATACTTTCTTCTCCATCTTAAGTGGATTCTTCATTAATCGGGATCGAATTCCAACGTATTGGATCTGGTTCCATTACATTTCACTAGTGAAGTATCCATACGAAGCCGTGTTGCTCAACGAATTTGATGACCCTGTCAAATGCTTCATTAGAGGTACTCAGATCTTCGATAACACGTCGCTTCAAGTTGTTTCGGACCCATTGAAGGTAACTTTGTTGAAGACTTTGAGCCAAACTTTGGGTGAATATTACTAGCATCACTTGTGTTACCAAGAGGGTGGACATACCGAAACAACAAGGAGTTACATAATTGACCAAGTGGAATTGTTTCTGGATTACGGTTGCATGGGGATTTTTCTTCCGAATTTTATTCTACTTCAGTTTGTTGTTTGGGAGCAAGAATAAGAGTAGGTAAATGGTGATTCTAGGAAGAACAGTTAAACCAGAATTATTTGGCGGGAAGTTCTTTTTATTATTAATTTTACTAGTACGCGAATGCACGTGATTGGAGGTCTAAAGAATATCCAAATGCCAAGGGCACCTGCTAGCTGGAATTTACTACATGAGAAAAATAAGTACGGTAAAGACGAGTTTGCAAACACGAATCCTGTTTCTAAGATTATTGTTATTTCAGATAATTACACACATTCCCTATTATTCTAAGAGAAATAGATAAACTCGTGAATAACTTCTTTAAATCTGATCTCAAAATACACTATTACATAACAAATTCAAAGAATGGTCAGAAAATTTAATCCGAGTAATATACTTATTCGACGGTTCACAAAGGAGAAAATAACTTATAAAATGTTTCACCAATTTCAACAAATGTTTCAAAAGGAAAATAAATATAATAATGGGCTAAAAGCCGTTGTGAATGAGCTATCCTCAATTCCTCACCCAACCAGTTAAGCATTTTCTTCTCATAAAAATTGGCTCATGCATGTGCCGACTAGCAAAATCCATAAAACTTTTGGGTGATGGTACCAGAGGGCTAGGACTCGAACCTTGCCAGCATCAAAGAGTTACTGATTTATTTAAAACATGTTTGCCAATTCAAAAAAAAAAAAAAAAAAAAAAAAAAAAAAAGTTGGCTCATTCCAGAGCATATTTTGTTGACTTGCGGACCTTGTGCATCTCTCCCATGATAATGAGCTAGTATTGCTATAAAATTCGAATTTTCAACATATCTTAAGCACAACATGGCATATGAGTTTAGCTTGTTGATAGTGTTGTCATCAAACTTGAACTAATAGTGCATGATCATGTGCACTTCAACTGCAGACATATCATTTTCTATATGGTGTCACCTAATATATAAAATATTTTTGCATCTGGGCTTACTATATATTAAGAAATATTGGTATTAGGAAAGATATGATTTGTATTTTGTGTTTTACACTACACCATTTTGGCTTAAAAACAACATCTGCCTCAGGGAAAAAAAAACGGTTAATGGCCCTTGTTCTACCTCGAGTGTTTTTGGTCGTCATTGATGGACTCACTGGCTGTTGTTTTCTGTTTTCTGTAAGTCTCAAATAGAAAATTTTCAGTTCTCAACACCGCCATTGTCTCTCTCCACCTCAACTCCACACCAAAGGCCGGCCACCACTATATCTCAACTCCACACCCAGGTTAGATTTACCGCTTTTCTCAGGTACTCTCTCTATTTCCTCACCTCAACTTATTTCTCTATTCAGGGAGTTCTAGGGTATTGATCGATTGTTCGTGTTTTTGTGTACATTTTTCCTTTTGTTTGATCACTTTGAGTTTACAAAATTCAACTTTACTGAACTTTGAGTTAAATTCAATTTCACGTTGTTTTTTTGTCAACTAATAGAGGTATATGAATTATGATATGACAAATTCGTATGACAATCTTGTTTCTTCTTCAGTTTTATTATTGTAGCTGAGGAAGGTCGAATTCAATGTTTGTGCTGTTTTTGTTCTCTGAATTTTGGTTCAAGATTGGAATTCAGGAGACTAGTTCCAATATACCCCATCTTCTTCTTCAAGGTTTGATTTTATTTTTCCTGAATTTTCTCTGGTAAATTTAGCTTCAAAAGTCTAGTTTCGAATTTTCAAGTTACTTGTTTGGTTAATTGATGGAAAAATTACAACCCTTTGTAGTCTCTCAACTGTAGCCAACACTTTGTTTATCTGGTATTGCAAATTTAAGCTCAAATAAGTTAGATAGTTTAAATCTGAAAGTTTTGCTTGATGTTCGTATCTATGTAATAGAAGGTATTCAATGTTTTGCTTTCTTGTAATTGTGTATGTTTTTTGTATAGATATACTAGTTTCCAATTTAAACTATTAGCTATCTTTTCTTTTTTCTGATTTTGGTTGAAATTTGAAAGTTCTAATCCGTATGTGATTAAAGTTATTGTTTCTTTTATGGGTCAGACTACGTTGGCATCTTATTTTGACATCCACAACTTACACAATGAACTAAGGGTTGATTTTTGGTAGAGAAGATCTTCCTACATACCATAGATAGAATCTCCACAAAAATTCGTCTCAATTGGATATGTCTAGCTTTATTAAAAATAGTGTTAAAATTGTAGACCGTTAGATAAATATCAAACTTAAACACAACTTTTGACAATGTTAGACATGTTCAAATATCTTGATATTTTGTGGAGATTCTATCCATGGTAGGAAGATCTTCTCTACCAAAAATTAGCCCTTAGTTCATTGTGTAAGTTGTGAATGTCAAAATAAGGTGTCAAAATAAGATGTCAATGTAGCCCTTCTTTTATATATTTGATTAAAAGTTATTCAATTAGTATATTCATTAGTAGTTAGAGAAGTTCTTTCATTTTTACGTTAAGGCTAGTAGCTTATATCCCTATGTTTTTTTGAGAATATTACTTGGAAATTGAGTTTTTCGTAGAATTTGTGAAGGTTCCATGTATTGAGCGGCATAAGTATTAGTGCAATTTCTCATATTGAATAACTCTTATTATCTAACTATATATTCATTTGAACATAATTTGATAAGGACTCAGTAACTTTGCTTTGAAGAAAAGGGGAGTTTGATTGTATAGCTAGCTGCTGAAACAATTAACAAATGAGTTGGTGTCTTCAAGACCACTCTTATGGTTGCAGCTCATATTGGGTTTGTACGTGGAGAAATGATTTGGATAGGTATATAGTTAAGTAGTTATGCATGTGTTACAGATTTGGATGGGTTTTAAATGGTGGAATTGTGTTTCAGATAGTGAAGGAAGACGACAGTAACTGGCCAATAATTCCTGATCATATTGGGAGGCAGGAGCTTGACATTGTGTTATGGAATGAGCACATCTCATTTACTACTTCAAAGATTGGGTTAACCAACTCCCATTTTTGATATCCAACGTACATCAACTATATTACAGTAGCAAAAATGCAAGTGCTCTGCCACGTGAGTAAGAGATGAAAGAAGCCTGGCTAGTACATCCTCAGTTTCTGAAGTTATTTTATGTCAGTGTACTACTACTGTTCACAATAGCTATTGAAATTGGCAACCTAAAAACAAATTAGATAATAAAAAAAAATCTAAAAATATGCAAGAGCAATATTTCTTTCGATAATAAACATCTTAATGCATGTGCAAAATTCTAAACTCTGATCAACAGTGGAAAATTTTATTACATAGACAAAAACTTTTACATTGTAAAAATTTATAGTTGCTCTACAACACTAGCTTCAATCTTTCCTCAATTTGCTTTATCTTATCTTTTATAATTTGAAGGTTGTAAGCTTAATATTAAAGTGCACTTGAGTAGTTCTGGTCTCAAGTCTGATCCCATTCAATGCATCAGAAACAACTAATGTTGGGTTACATATTTCTAGCCTTTACTGAGTGCTCATTCATGTAAAATGTACTGGCCTCTAAAGAAGGTGCTTCCACACTTGATGCATATGCACTTGGTTAGCAGTCTTACAAAAACGAAAAATAATATATTGATAACACACTTGGGAGTATTGCTATACAAATTTCAGGAGGATGGGAAGACAAATTGTATTGGCAGATCTTCGATTGGGTTTCACAATGCCACGAAGCTTCCATCCTCCAAGTCCAGCCAATATGAATACCTACAAAAGAATACCCAACAGACACTCCAATAGTATATGGTTCTTTGACTTATCTGAAAGAACAAGTTTTCTGCACACACCGTAGTGCTTAAGAAAGATATTTGCATCACTTATTTAGTTATTTGTCCTTTTACCAAAGTTTATGCTAGAAAAGCAATACCAAGTTACCAACCCCAAAGTGAGCTAGCTTGCAGGCTCGCTCAAATGTCGCCAATTTCCTTAGTAAAACTTCATCAATTTTTGTTTGATGTACTCAGGCGAATGTTTGTGCCAATGACATGTCAGATTCATTTAGCACAATAACATGAACTCATATCATGTTTTGCATGCTTTCTCTAGATTGAAGTTATACACGTAAAACCATTTCAATTTAATCAAGTGAAATAAAAAATAGCCCTCATGGATTTGTATTGTATATTGGCAATAAATCTCTAGAAAACCATTCAGTATTATGACAGTACTTTTGTGTTGTCAATATATGGGTGTCTTTGTTCTTACTATATGATCAGGCTTTTTACACACATAGACTGCAAAAAAGAAATCTATATAGTATAAGTTGATATATTACTTGCATATGCCTTAGATGAAAATAACATAATCAATATACATTTTATTCTATAAGTGTGCATGCTACAAATGAAGATAACACAGCCAACAATACCAATTCAAATAATATAGATGCCTAACCTCTTCCCAAGACTCCCTCATAGCTTCAAGCAAAGCAGTGCTGCATGTCTTAAATTCTAATGGGGAACCAGAATGAAGACATTGAAGTTGCCTCTTCCCAGCTCCTGTTATGTTCCATACACCTGCTGCAATTCATTTTCATTAGCTAACTCACATCTATTGCAATGTGAGAAACAATGTGCCTCACAAGTTCATGAAAAAGTAGGTTATCTGGTTCCCATTGTACCATTGTACACCAATATAAACTTGTTCAACTTCCAATACACAACAAAAGAAAAAGCTACATATGCTCTTTCACCTTTGGGATAGCACATATCATTGATTCAATATCTGACATTTGAACACCCACTTAGTTAATCACACAAAGCACCTCTTCCACATTTCTTTCGATAAAGATAGCACACCTGCCAGTCGTTGAATGCAAACCATAACATAAATATCATAAACTGCAATTCATTATATACACTCGTCTCCTCTACATAAAGCATTGTAAGTATGTAAAGTCTCATTATAAGTTCAACGGTAAAGAATAAGAAAAGCTAATAAAATGACGAGTTGTATTAAACGTACTAACACACTGGATGTAGCATTGGACATTAAACCCTGCTTTGAAAACAGAACCGAGTGATCCCTCTCCAAGTAGGTGATCCTCGTTGAAACTTTTTGTAGCTCTGTGACGGTGTGAGTTTTAGCAATCACCGGGTTTCTGGCTCTCCTTGTAGAACTTATTCTTTTATTTGAGTTTCCAGTTGTGCCATGGCGAACAGAGGGTGGACTCTCCAGAGCAAGCATGGATTTCTATTTTGTTTCACATTTTGAGATCAAATTTGCCATTTTGATTTTTCCTTCATGGATTTCTACATAAACTACGACAATACAATAGTCTCTATGTCAATCTCAAAGTTGTAAACCATATTTCGAGAACATTGATGAAAGGATACAAACCCGTTTAAAATGTCATTTGAGAGCGAAATCACAACATAATGGAAAATAGGTCTAACGCCAAAGAAATCCAAATTCACATTTTGATATTCTGAAAAATTCTAGTGGAATAGTAGTCTCTTCTAAGAACTCTCCCTCCATGGGGACATATTTTTAATAGAATTTAGGGAAAAAGAATGCATCTGCGTTTGTGAGGGTGGCTTTGTTTATACCATGCCCTAAAATCTCCGTATGATATCTAATTATATCATGGAAATACACTTACAAAATAGAGAAACAATTAGAAGAAGAAGTTACCTGGAGTAAAAAGTGACAACAACTTTACTTCTGAAAACCTCTAAGCTCAATGCTCGTACATAGTGTTTGTCCTGTAAAGTAATCACTACAAATGAAAAATTAATCAAAATCAAAATACACATATACCACCATTGATTAACAAATAATCAAAACTACACTATTGTAAATAATCAAAGCCACCTCGCAGTTCATCAAACACTTTTTCTTTATAAATTTTGTTTCCAAGCATTGAAGTCCTAACTATGTTGTCGTACAACGTAATTAGAGGAGGTGAAGGTTCAATTCCCACAAATACAATCCATCAACCTCTGTGATAACAAAAAATAAGTTAGATGATGCCTGTTGGCCGGGAATGACCAACTTTCAACAATTTTACTGGAACGAAACTCCCATGAATTTCACACGTGTTATAGATCAATTAAAAACACAAAGAACTTGAAGGATGTAGAATCTTCGTTCGCCAATTCCATCCTAGATTAGAGCATTCATTGTTTCAACTATCCAAAGGATTTTACAACTATTATTCAAACCATATGCGAAAAATTCAAAAGAACGAACCCAAATAAAGTTGCTTACCTTATAAAAGGTGAAATTCAATATAAGTGATGCACGTTATTGCGAGAGATAGAGGCGAGAAAAAATGATGGGAAAATTGGCATGGTGAAGCAAGGACTTTGAATCATTTTACAGTGAGTTCTACTTGTCTAATACACATAACGACATTGCAGCTAACGGGTGCATATCATTTTCTAAACTATGAAGGATGTAAGCTCTTTTTATTCTGCATTACTTTATCATCACTGAAACAACTTCTATTTAAAACTATTAACTTCCCAAAAGACCATCACATTCCTTGTAGAGAACATATGGGTACCATATCACTTATCATCTCTCTATGGATGGCGAAAGAACCATACGCCCCCAAAGTAACCAAAAGAAACTTTTAGATGTTCACTTTTACTTTTCATATACATTGATTTTGATTATTATATTATTTACTCTGATCTCATAATCAGCCATGATAATGAAGTGTTTTTTTTAACTCAACCGTATAAATATTTAACAGGATGCAAAAAAAGGAGATATGGGGCAACAAAAGTACCTTTCAAGTGCAAAGGTTCCAACATTAAAACATCTCTGCAACATTAAAACATAATGATAATAAGCAACAAATTCACAATGCATCAATCTTAAGTTCTTTCACCCATGTGTTAATGTTTGCAAACGGAAAATATGTTGGCTTCACATACCACTTTTCGAAGGTAGCATAAGAAAATAAATCTAGGGAATTATTCAGAAAAATCGAATGATCAAGAATATATACGAAACCAACATAAATAAAATAAATAAAACAAAAAAATATATAATAGTCTACACTTGAATAGAAGACACATATAAGTAAAACACACCTTCAAGCACTCGAGGCTTACATTTTAGAAGAATTAAATGTTTAACTGCTGATGCTTCAGACAATTTAAATAACATTATCATATGTGGTCACCACCAAAGTAATATTAAAATTAACAGAAGTTGCGGAACTTAGTTAGAATTCCAAACATGGTAAAATCAAACATGTATAACAACATGGGAAAATCAAACTTTTTTCCACAAAAAGTCTAACTAAATCATATGTTCTTTTGTAGTAGGCTACAAAAGGAAGAATGCAACAAACATATTAAGATTACATTGCTTCAGCAGCTTATTGAATTAGCTTGCGTAATGGCAATCCCAGAATCCTGACCTGAGTCCCATGGTAAAAAAAAAGAAATAAACAACATGTTGAAGCGGGGAGGGGTTTGGAAATAATAACCAAACATCGTGTCCTATGAGTGTATCTTTTGTCCCCTATAGAATTTAGGTGGAAAATAATGATGTGTGTGGAGCTGGCTTTGCCCGAATTTTATATTATTTTAGCTATACTTTGTTTTGACACTAACTAATTTTGCAACCTAATTTGTGTTTTTTTTTTTTATGATAGAAGTAGTAACATTTTTTGTGTAATCCTCTTCGTGTGAGTTCCTTGTGTAATCCGCTTCTTAATACTTCGGATGCCCATTCCTCTCCTACCATGGACAACACCTAGTTAACCTAAGTAAGCTTATTAGGTGGCATTCCCATATCAACATCATATACAAATTGGAAGATTTAAACTGAAATCTACTATAGTCCATTGACTCGAATTCTCATAAAATGGGGGCCAAGGACTTACATGTAAATCACCATTGTTGCAATTTTTTTTTTATCAGCAAGCGAGGTTGTTGTAGAGGTCCCCTACCCCTTTTCATAAATCTCAAATAGCTTCATTACATTCTGATATAGTCTTTCCCACTAGTATCCTCAAATACTATTTTTTTCATATCTTTTGAGAATGAGCTAGGGATGACTTCTATAAATCCTACACTATGCACATTACTAGCTAGTCTATTGCATTCTCTATAAACATGCCTAATGTTAAAATATTCAAAATGTTCTATCATGTTACAGATACCTTTCATCATGTTCCTTGCTTTCCACGGGTGCTGATTTCTTTTTTCGATAAAAGAAACAACATTAGACGAATCAGTTTGTGCTTCCAGTCTTGTTATGCTTCTCTGCTATGCTAGTTTCATTCCTTGCCATAGCCCTTCTAGTTCAATGAGTGCAATGCTGCTGTATTTTGCTTTTCCCTTTGCTGCCACTTCTACTTGCCCTTCATTACTTCTTATAACTGATGCCCATCATCCTTTATTGCCCTGTAGTGTACCGTCAGAGTTTAAGATGCTAATTCCTGGTCCGACCTTTTCCTAATTGCAATGAATTGTCTTGGGTATAATTGGGTCCACATGCATATTCCACAAGTCCATGTATCTTTCTCTTTCATGCCCTACCTCCATCTTCTTTGTCACTGAGTTCAGTTTGAGCTTTGAATCATTGATAATCTGGTTCACCACCTGTTGAGCCAGCTTGTGTTCATTTTCGAAAATCCTCTTATTTCTTTCTTGCCAAATTCCATAGAAAAAAAAGCATTAGTTACCATTTTGAGAGTGTCTTGCTTTAGACTTGTTCCTCGGCATGTGTCTAGTATCCAATCTAATTCCTCTTCCCAACTGCCTAATCTTGCTCTAGTATATCCAACTTTTCTCAATACCTCTGTCCAAGTGTATTATGCAAATACGCATTCAAAGAAAATGTGTCTTTCAGTCTCCTCTTCATGCCAGCACATCACACAAGTAGTCAAATTCACCACTCTCTGTTTCTTTAACTTTACAAGTGTCTACAACCCATCTTTCAGTAGCATCCAAGTAATGAATGAGTGTCTCAGAATTTTGTGTTTAAACCAGACCAGATGGCTCCAATTTACCTTGAGTTCTTTCTCCCTGATGCCATGATAAGTTTCTTTTAGTTTGAAGCTTCCTTCTACAGTTACAGACCAAATAACTTGATCTTCTCCTCCATGTATGCTAATTGTATCCTCCATTTCTTGAATGATATCGGGCATGTGTATTCTCAATGTTTGCCAAACCTGCCATTCTCCATTTGCCATAATTTTTTCCAGCTTAGCATTATGATTCGCGACTGAGTTGTAAGCAAATGCTTGGGCAATCATATCAAAGACTAATACCAATCAAAATATTATACATACAACATATATAACTTGCACATAAATCTAACAATCATGCTATCAAACATGTTGAGCAGCAGAAGCCGCAATATAATTCGATTTTTTTAAAAATATGAATGAAAATATATTTATGACCTGGCTCGCTGTACCAGCCCTTATAGGAGCACTGTCGGAGTGCTCTAGCCAAAGTTACTGCTACCATGCTCCATAGACACCTCTTCTCTGTGGGAAAAATGATAGAAAATAAAACAATCATCGCCTGAAAACAAAATTACCGATACAAAAAGAAATGAAGTTAAGGGGAAAAAAATAGTCTGACAAACCTGAAAGTAGCTAGATACAATATCGATGTACTTAACGCACTTAAAAAAATGCGAGGAAATTCAACATGCTCGGATTTAGGTTCCTCTAACAAAGGAAGGCCTAATGATGGACCACACTGTTATGTAGAAGAAAACATATTTTGATTATTTGAATGCTAATTTACACTATCCCAGATTAAACTATATCGCTAACTTTCACTCAACAAAACTATTAGGAGTCCATTATAACCAAAAACAGATATCCAGTGTTCATCTTGATCACATTGAACACCAACAAGTGATCTCAAAATTTTCTCACATCATTTGTGGCCATTTTTTTGAGTGAGAGACCTGATGGGCTTATAGAATGTAATGCCGAGAGCACCAATGTATTTGCGTGGTGTACCAACCAAACTGCTGCTGAATTATTGCAAGTTTCCCATATGAATTCTATGAGTCGATTGAGGTGTCAATTGTACTTTCTATACATTTTATTGGTCCTTTCTTTTTTCTCATCTAGGAAGACTGTACCGGAGCAAATCACAAAAGCTTATGAGGACAGAACTATCTTTGTAAGAGGTTTCTTATACAGATACACCTCTAACATCTCGTAAGTCTTATCAATTTTTTGTCTTAGCATGTTTGAAGTAGACTCCTAAAATTGCTAAATGAACCTCAAAAAAATAAAAGCGTAACCACTTTCTGTGAGGACATAAGTGAATGAATACCTTCAAACAACAGAGTTATGAACTTCAGTTCACCATATATTATCAACATAGTCATACAACCTCATGGATGAATTACACTATGAAAGAAGGTCCACTTACCAAAAAAATTACAACCCTGCCTGATTCTTCTTTAGGCTATGGATTAACCTTCATCCTTCCATCCCTTTGAGAAAGATCGTAGAAACTTATCAGGATTTGTATACTATAAATATATATCAAATAAAAAAGAAAATTAGATTTCATACATACATTTAATCTAGCTGCAGAGCACTCTGATCCTAAATATTTCCAACTTGATATTCGTATGGCGCATCTTCATGACATGAGATAACCATTTTAATATATTGAATGTAAAATAAGTTAGTTAATCAAATGAAAAAATGGTGCTCTAATTGCAAAGGCGAATGAGCAATCTTTGAGTGTTTTAAGGTTTCAAAGTGAGGTGCTGCTATCACTTACAAAATATTGAAAAAAGTAGGAAAGCAAGGGGATCTTACCTTTGTTGCCCAATAGTGACTTGGTTCTCACCAAAGTTAAATCAGGGAGTTATAGGCTTCTTCCCCACGATGACGTTCATCTCTAAATTAGATTCAAACACTACTAAGAGTAAGTGGTGTTGATTGATGTATGAGTGATGAGTAGTGAGTGTTGAAGTTTCTATCCTAAATATATCTTAAGATGGGAGGAATGGTGATGAATGGAAACAAGAACTTTTTAACCTTTCTTATTGATTTTTTCTTCTATTTCTAATGAGTACTGAAAGACTAGTGTTTAAGAGAAGAAAACATTGAAAACATGGAGTTATATTATGTAGGATTAAAACATGAAAGAAAGAAGAGGAAATGAGATAACTTTATCACCAAGTTACACTCATTGATAACTTCAATGAGTGCAACTAGTGTTTTTGGGATTGAATGACAAGAAATATAGAGACAAGTTGATTGGAATGAAATTATTGAAAACAACAAGTATTTGAAACCAAGTATTGAATGTAATGAAAACAAGAACGCAAATAGATTGAAATAAAGAAATAACAAAACAAGAAAATAAATTGCAATAATGTAAATCTACCTAAGAAAGCATGATAAAATTGATCTCAATTTTTGAGTTGTCAAACCAAAAATTGGATAATGTTTTCTATCCCTACTTTTTGCTTTTATACTTATACTTTTACAATGACTGATTTGCCCTCTTCCTTTACAATCAAGACACCTAACTCATTTGCATTTTACTTTTCCTTTTTCTTTTATGTTTTTGTTTTTTGTCTTTCTTCTTGAGCAAGGCTTCTTTTGTGACAAGGTCGTCATCCATCTCCAATCTTCTAAGTTAAGGACATGATTTTCAGTCTTTTGGGTTTGAGTCCTTAACCTTTGACTTTGACTTTTTCAGTACTTTTTCATAGCATCTTTAGTTTTCATAAGAAGCATTAATAAAACTCCTTTTGGCGCTAAAATACATCTTTTATGATAAGTTCTTTGAAATGGCATGTAACCTACAAAAGGCAGTAAAAGCTATGAGTTGTCTGTTTATTATGCGTAAGAAAAGATTTAATGCAGTAATGCAAAGGTAATAAAATGCACTGGGAGCTGATCAACAACCCCCAAACATCATTTTGCTTGTCCTCAAGCAAAGATAAGAGAGAAAACTAAGATCACAAATATGTGATTTATTATCCAAATCTCGTTTCGCAGAGTGCGATTGCATTAACCATATGGAACAAGGCCTTAAACCACTAAGAATTCCCTAATGGTCGACCTTAAGCCTCATGAGAGTTTTCCAGAGAAGGTACTCACAAACTTCCTCTATCTAGTACAAAGGGTCTTGTCTCCTTATTTATTCTCAGAAGTTTATACATCTCATTAGTGGTGAATAAGGATACGTTCCTTTGAACTTAGAATAACATATGTACAGTAATTAAATCATCTAAAGATAAATATGTAAACATGAGCAATGAAATACAAAAGCAGAGTCGTTTCCAAAACTTTTGGAGGGCGTCCTTAAGGTGGGTTCTCACAGGGATGTGCTAAAAACACAAACTCCCTGATAGATTCACTCAAGTTTCATCCTCTCAAATGCAGTGGACATTTATATTCCTTATATACACGAATGACGTCCAAAAAAAAACCGATGTCGGTTGATCACAGTTGCCACTTACTATCACACCATCATATTCATAATCGAGCTAGAGGTCTTTTATTATGAATTACGGGGCTAAGGTGATGGTTTAGAAATAAAAATGAAGGGAAAACAAAATCTGATAAGTTGAGAAATTGGGTCTTCAAGATACTTGTAACTACAGAAGAACCTCGTTTTACTCTTTGCTTCCAAATTATGATTCATTCTTTAACCCTTTTGGCTTTGTGACTCCATATGATTTTGATTTTTGGGAGTTCTAACCTTGCTTTTGTGTTTTTTATATCAGCTCCTTCTGATTTTGAACTTTTGGGAGATTTGATTTTTGACTCCTTTGATTTTTTTTAGAGTTTTGGTTTTTTATGGGTCTTTATTTTCTTTTCTTACTTTTCGAAGCAACTAACAGATCTATTTTTGTACAAGGTTTTCTCTTCTCTTTTCTGATACTCATCCAATTCTCAACTCGTCAGCTGGATAAGCTTTTTATTGTGTGTTGTAATAGGTTAGGGATTGATGACGAAGAATAAAAAGGCTTTTAGAAATATTTGAAGGCTCAAAAAGGGGTGACTAGAGGAAAAACTATCTTTCTGGGGTTTTAACGTTTATTTGGGGCTATATCGATCCAAAGAGAGCATAAATTCTCTCATAGGATATAGCGTGATGTTCAAACAAGTGGACGTGTGGTTTTTCTATCCGGACATCCTTTGTGTCATCACTCAATAATCATTTAGATGAGGCTTTTGGCTAGATTCTCACCGGATATGGAACTTAATTGTTCTAACCTTGGTCTAGGAAACTTACTGCTATATACAATCAAATGCTTATGCATGCCACTCATGAAAAAATGCAGAAACTATTGAACATATATTAGTCTAAGTTCGAAAAAGAAATCCTTACTCTATTGTTATAATGAGACTTTCAGACTATTTATTCATTATAGAAAAAAAAAAAAAAAAAAAGACTTTAGGTTTACTTCATGGGACATAGTATGGTCTTGGGCCTATTCTCTTGGCCCAATACATACATGATCCATCTATGAATATGGCTACTACAACACTTCAATTCACTTTTAATCCAACCATGGAAACTTGAACAGTGTGTAGTTGAACTTGAACAGTTGCCATGTAATCCAATGTCATATTAAATAGTAGTAATACACATAATTTAATACAATAAGGAATCAAAGAAAAGATCTATAGGTTATTAAACTAATAGCACAAACAATCATGCCAATATTAGACATACGCATCACTATAAGCACTGAAATTAAGTCTTGATAAAATTATTAGAATATGGAATATCATAGGTCATAGTAATCCACAAAAAACATAAATTCGGTGTTAATGTGAAGAGTAGCTCAGGAACAATTGAACAGTGGCGTATAGTTGATTTTTTACTTTAATTTACACAAAAGTCCTTAAAGGTATTACATCAACTTAAAGGTATAAACTGTAGTTAAAATCGAAATGATGAAGTAGTCCTTCTTAAAGGCATTGAATATTTATTTTAAATATTTGATCAGGGGTATTTAGTGGTATAAAAAATGTTGGTCTAATTTAAAATGTCAGGTTAATTATGGTGTACTTTAGCAATAGAGAATAGTTATAACTAATCCAATAGAAGTAGAAACAGTAAAAACCAATTAAAGAAACCACAGTATCAAAACTCAATACAACCTAATTAAGAATTCATCAGCAAAACCATACCCGACAAAAAAATATTAAAAATAAAAAATAACCAAAACGCACACACTACAATTTCAAATTCACACAAGGATATCGTATGTAAACAACAACTCCAATGAAATTAAACAACTCCAATGAAAACCACAGTCTATAGCTAAGATAAAATATCATACAAACATACCTTTTAGAAAGAGCAATGAAGTCCTCAGAAGTAATATCGTATTTACTAAACCTCAACCGCCAAACAAACAAACAAAAACACATGAAGTTCACATTCTCAAATCTCAGGCAGCGAACACAATAGAATTCAAAAACAAAAAGTTGAGAAACAAAAAATTGAGGAAAACACCATTTCTAGGTTGGCCCTTCCAAACAGAGCCTTTGGCATTTGAAATTATGTTTTGCGGCAATCACCAAAAATTAAACATAACACAGCAGAATTTTCCCAGGTCTGCTTAAAAAAGAGAAAAACTTTAAAAAACAAAGTGAAAACTCAACCTCAACTTATTTACCGAAATAGAAACCTTGAAATTGATTCCACTTAACAAATTACGAAATATAACTAATAGATCAAAACACATCTAATTATTATAATGAATTCAAGAAATATAGTTTAAGACTTTAAATATTTTTTTCTGGAGGAGTTGGATAAGGCATAGGCGCAACGTGATTTTTAGTGTGCAAGTTGCAATACTATGTGGGTGATTGAACTTCGGGTGCTAGAACTGGCCTAATGTCTAGAGGCTTATACCAACACACCTCTTGCTTAGTGAGCATCCCCAAATACAAATTAGCAATTGGCCTTGCATGAATGTTTGGGGCTTCCTAAACAACACAAAACCTTTGTGTGCAACAAATTGATCCTAATAGTGCTCTACAATTTTTTCTTTTTACCTAATGAATTAGAAACGTCTCTAATGCTACCCTGTCTTTGGTTCATTAGTTCATTCGAACTTACTAATATAACAAATTTATTTTCAGGTGAGATTTCTAAAGGATGAACTCAATTATAACAAAGAAAGTAAATTCTCAATCCTGGATATGATCACAACATATAGCTAATTGAAAAATCATGGCAACATAGAACCCTAATTTCTTTTATCTTTGAACTTTAATTTGATAACAAATAAAATATAGCAGTAATTGCAAAATCACGGAAACATTAAAAATTTATCAAAATTGCAGAAAAATATTAAAATCGATTTGTCTATGCACCTGATGAATTATTGATCCATAAATTGTTCTTTTAAAGGTTGATCCAGGACTTCTGAAGAAGAAGATGTTGTCACGACTTTTTCAAGATAACACATTTCAAACTTGATTTAGAGGTGAAGAATCAATGGAGAGATATAATTGAGTGGAAGAGAGAATGATAGCTGCTTGGGAAGGAAGAGCTGAGTCTTTTAATTTCCTTTTTTAACGTGTGTTAAGTCTCATTAATTAATTAAAACTGGCATTCAATTAAAATGATGCGTATGTTTGGTTCATTTCTGAATGTCTTATACATTCTTTTAACTTAAGGGTATAAATGGAAGCAAAATATGAAATGACAAAAGAGTCCATTTTAAAGGCAATGAATAATTTGTTTTAATATTTAATAAGAGTATTTAGAGGTAAAAAAAGGCTGATCTAATTTAAAAGGCTAGGTTAATTATGGTGTAGTAGAGATACGTTGTTACTAGGTCTATTATCTTATTTTGCATAATAAATCTAAGTGACAAATAAATTAAGTAGTTTAGGCAGAGAACCTTAATAATATTAAAAGAGGATTAAACAAGAGACAAGAAGGGAATAATTCGTTCGTCATTATTTAAAGTTTTCTTTCCTACAAAACTAAAACTTCCAAGAGGTGGGTCTTATTCTGTTTCCACTCTGCTCACCACTATAAATTCTACAGATTCTTCAAACGTTTCTATGTTGCATTCCCGGCCAAGGTCCGTTCTGACTCACAATGCTCTTTTCTTTTATGAAGAGGGTAAAGTGGTGTAGTAGCATAATGTGGAAAAGATGACTGGGTCAGTGGTGCAGGGGATAAGGTGCAGAATACTGAAGAGAAAAGGAGAGCACGGGATCGTAACCGCAGAACCCTAGACCACAGGTGTCCCTGGTACGGAGGGGAGTCGGACCGCAAGATACAAGGACAGATGGACGACCCACAAAATAAGGAGGTGATATAAAAGGAATAGGGTGAGGAGAGAAGAAAAAAAAAAGAAAAGGAGGAAGGAGAGAAAAAGAGAGAAAAGAAAGAGTGAGTTGTATCGTGCTCATACATTTGGTGCCATCTGTGGGGAAGACAAGAACAAGAGAGTAATGGCACCGAAAAAGAGAGTAGGTAGACCTAAAAAGATGGCGGTGGAGAACGTAACGCCGGATCTAGCGCCGGATGGTGTGATTGACGAAGAAGGAGACCGAAGAGAGGAACGGGAAACAGAAGAAACGAGGCTGATGAGAGAGGAGATCACGAGGTTGAGGGAAGAGAATGAAGAACTGAGAAGGGAGAGAGAAAGGGCGAAGGATGAGATCGAGGAAGAAGGGAATGAGGGATCTGACGGAGAGAGAGCTGAGGAAGATATGGCGGGACCAGATCTGGTGGAAAATCCGGTAGCAGGGTTGACTATGGAGCAAGTCCAGGAGATGATAGACAACGATAGGGAAGCGAACCGACGACAAGAGAAAAATCAAGGAGGAACGGCCAGTCAGGTGGTGGCGGGGTTGAACCGCAACCCGTTGGCAGACAGAATATGGGCACCAGAGGTTCCGAAGCGGTTCCCTCAACCTAGATTCGAAAGGTATGACGGTAAGGGAGATCTAGTGGACCACATCCATCATTTTCGGCAACAGATGCCTCTGTGGCAGGAAGCGCGGTATGATGGTCTGCGATGCATGATGTTCCCGGCAAGTCTGAAGGGAGGAGCGTCGGATTGGTATTACAGGTTACCCGCAGGGAGCATAACTAATTTTCAGGAGTTGGAGCAAGCATTCATAGATCACTTCATACACCAGAAGAGACGGGTGGTAAATATCGCGGCACTATTCAATGTGAGACAACGGTCCTCGAAGTCAGTTAGAGAGTTTTTATGTCGATTCAAGGCAGAGACATTGAAAGTTGAAAATCTGGACGAACGGACCGCGGTGATAGCATTTGAGAGAGGGTTGCGCCCGGGAACAGGAGTACATCAATCTGTGGCGAAGAATGAGATCGCGACCTTGCATGAACTTTATCTGAGGGTGGAGAAATACATAAGTTATGAAGATACAATGCAGAAGGATTCCAAAAAGTCGGGAAAAGCAGTATTGTCATTGGAAAAGGGGAGGGAGTCTAGGAGAACGGAATCTGCCGAGAAGGAAAGAGGGTGATACCGCGAAGATCGAACACGGGTAGCGGGGACACGGGAGGGTGTCCGAAGAGAGTATAGGGAGAGAAAACCGTACAGAGAGACAGAGCAGACACCCCTGAACAGACCCTTGAGCAAGATCTTACCCTTAATCAAGAATCTATCGGGGTACGAGGGACCACGGAGCACACCAATAGAGATACCTGAAAAACCGTTCTGCGATTATCATCAGATGCGGAATCACAAGACTAATGACTGCTACGCCTTGAAATGGTTGGTTCAGAGGATGGTGGAAAGAGGAGTGATGAGAGAGTTTGTGAGAGGAGAGCAGAACGAGGGACGCATGCCTCCGCCGGGAAGGATATTGGGAACTATCAATGTGATATACAGCGGTGAAGTCCTAAGTCACAATGCTCATAGAGACAAGATAAGACGGACGGTGAGCATCCAACAAATCAGTGAGAGGGTGGATAGACCGCGGCAGAATTCAGGAGCGACATCAGAGAAGGACAGGATAATGTTCAGCAGCGCAGATCTACAGGCAGTGGACTCGCCGCATGAAGACGCCCTAGTGATTACGGTAGCTATGGGGAACTACATGGTAAAGAAGGTGCTCATTGATTGTGGAAGTGCAGTGGACCTTCTATTCAGAGAGGCGTTAGAAGAGATGGGAGTAGATCTTAAGTAGCTGCGGCCTTCATGGACCAATCTGTACAGATTCAATGGAAGTATGACTGAACCCATGGGGAACTTTTGTTGCCGGTAACAACGGGTCCGGTTACCATTTTCACGCGATTCAAGGTGATAGATTCGATTTCGCAGTACAAAGCGATTTTAGGGAGACGATGGATCCATGAGATGAAGGCGGTACTATCCACGTACTATCAAGTGATACAGTTTCCAATGCCTGCCGGCGTATATGATGTTTACGGTGACCAAGTGACAGCCAAGAATAGTCACCGGGGGACCGTGAAGCGATTGATCCCCGAACCGGAGGGAGAAGCTTCTGACCCCAGAAAAAGGCGAGCATAGCAATTACAGTGCGCCTCGGTGGAGGGGGAGTTGGAGGCGTCAGAGGGACCGAAGACGATTGATGAAATCGAGATGGTAAATATAGGGGAAGGAGAAGAGGAGAAGTTCACAGTAGTAGGATCCAGCTTGCCAGAAGAATGGAAAGATAAGTTGATACAATTTTTATCTGAGAATAAAGATGTTTTCCGTGATGGAAAAAGCTTCATTTATGAAAATCACAACCTAGCTGACTGGTGGAATTTGGAAAGTTGTTAATGGAGATTAAGGAGATTAACAACTGTAGGTCATGTATATTAGATGTAGTAAACTTTTCCAGAGGGTGCAATAAGACTTTTGATTTCGAAAATATTCCACATAGTACGTGGATCTGACCAACTATATATAGTCCTGGAGTTTACTTGGATGGAGAAGAAAATATAGCTACTCTTACTCTGACTTCCTTTGTTTGTAATAAATACAGCCACCTACTCATGGGTCTGCAGAAACTATATATATGTACAAGGGAATTATTGTTATACTCAACTCAAGTTTACAAATAGCCGGCCTTTTCACAATCCATTGAGCTAAATATCCAATTCGTAGTGATACATAGAAACATAATGTGCTAGATACTTCTCATTATATATACAACAAATTTTGCTCCATGTATAAGGTTATAATGCATACACAAAAAATAATCCCTGACAATATTCAACGGTTTGAAGGTTTGAGATTGTAATTGCCTACAAAATCTCGAGTGACTAGCTTTAGGCTATTGGTATTGGATGTTCTAGTATCTAGAAAATTAGTCTTCTTTAATGGCACATGCATGGAGTGTCATTTTAGCTTAAAACAAATAAATTTAAAACCCTATGGTTTTGAGAAATTAATAAATAGAAAAACTCCGTTTTGTTTATTTGGTTTCTCTAATTCCCCACTACTTTGAGTATGTCATTTTTTAATCGCAACATGTTTGTTATTTATTTGCATTCACAGGCTTTACGAAAATATATATATACAAAAGACATATACTACATACTTGATATTCTTAAAAACAAACTTAGCAAATATAGATGCAACAATTAGCAAAGCCTTGCTAAAAATATCTCTATCTACAATGGCTTCACAGTGAGAAAGGGGTTGAATTTTTAACACATGCATTCTGTATAGTCGAAGAGCTCCTAAGTAAATATTCAAGTGTTTAATAGGTGCATAAATGACCTCTACTGAAAATAATGCAATGCATCACTTTTGGAGTTTACCATATATATAGTAGCTTGATTCGTGTAGAACATTATTATTCTCCCTCTTGGTGATTCCTTGTTTACTAATACGTACAGTAAGATTATAGACATATATATTTCAATCATCCGTTAGTTGTATTTATGTTAAAGAGTAGTTTTAACATGCAGTCGATCGATCAGTGCATTAGTTTTGAATAGTCTGCCGCCATTATGCAACCAGCTTATATATGTATCGTGGTTTCTATGTTAGAGCTGCTCCAACCTACTGGGTGGTTATTTTTGTTATTGAATTTACCCATTCATATTCTCTTTTAATTTATTTCCAAACTTGCTAGTACGTGAATGTGCTAACACATTTGCATGTAGTCTTCAGATTCAGATATACTGATGGCAATATATTTCTTCCTCCTTCAGGTCATAGGAAAAAATTTCTTAGTTTCAATAATTTTAGTGTTTCACCAAGTTTAGATCCGATACATTGCTTTTAATATAATATAAAATATATATAATTCATATAGATTTTGTTATGTCGGGGAACAATATTACCTCAAACATCGTCGTCTAACAAAAATTTTGCCCATAAGATGAGTGAAATTTAGTCCATTCTAAAAATAATATAACTAATAAAGTAGCTTCTAATAAAAATACGGATTAACTAACTTGTCAATCAAGTTATTTCGATTTTCCAACTGTTGGAGGTGAGTCCGCATATTTTAGGTATGTGCACCACTTCAAAATTTCATACTAAGCGCTCGGGATACAATGAGTGCTTATAAACCACTTACCTTGCTAGGGCCAAAAATCAAACTGGTATTGTCAAGGATTCAGTTTGGAACAAAGTCCCCATCTTGAAACATTACGGTGCCAGGAACAAAAATCGAACAACAATGCATACACTACTACAAAATGACACGTATACCACGGTCAATAAGAACGTTTATACCACGGTTCTTCTAAAAACCGTGGGAAATACTTATATACCACGGTGGAAACTTCTTTGGTCATTGGTTTACTAGTATATGCCACAGTTATATGAAAACCGTGGGATAAGTTGGGCCATATACCATGGTTAGTTTTTTTTTTTTAGCATGAGAGTACTCCACATCCCCACTACCTTAAGGCTTAAACAAAAACAATGGTATATAAATTTTCCACTTTCTACCATGGTTTATGCAAAATAGTCAAATACACGAAAAAAAAAATAGAAAAAAAAAATACACATACGAAACTCACTCAAATTGGATTCCCGCTATTCTCTCCCCACAACTTCTACAGTTCTACGACTCTTAACCTTTCCAACTTTTTCCAACTTCTACCACTCTACCACTTTAAGTGGAAGACTGTTACTAGCATTATTATTAAAAAAATCTGGAGGAGATGACAAACTTGTCTGATGGCTCTGGATCCGCACTCCATCAACACGGTCCACCAGAGAACTCATCCCCCGAAGGTTTTCCATGGTACAAGGATCACCACGCAAGTGAAGCCGGTCCGAACCGCCACCGTAAAGTTTTTCCGAATAAGAGGATGTTGGAAGGACCACGGATCTTTCAGTCCTTGGGTCGCACGAAGAGCTTTACAATAAGTTAGCTAACATGTTTGGTATAGAAAGATCGAGAGATGCTCGGCCGTGTGCTCTACGGATGCAAATGGTGCGATTAAGTACATTGGAGATGAACCTTTTAGGTAAGGTGTCGGTTTTATTTGCAATATATTGTTTATGTTTATGTGAATTCAATATCATAAGCCGCATTTCTACCGTGAATCTACATTCTCAACTCGCACAAGGTTATTTCACTTGTATCATTGCAAATGAGTTTATGGAAAACTGCAAAAAGACCGACGATTCTAATGGATTCAAAGGCTGATAACAAAGGAAGGTAGTGAAAGAAAGCTCAATTGTTTAAATGTAAAGTTGAATTATTCAAGACTCTGATCTTTGGATCATTCTTCTTCCTAGACTAGTGGGACAAACCGTTTGATTCATTTTTGAATGTCTGAGGTTGTCTCTTAGGGTAGTTCTGTTATGAAATTTCTAATGAAAGTCGAACTTTTAACTACTGCAATTTGTATTTGGCTATGTCATTGGCCATTTTATTCGAAGAATCCATCCAAATACGATTCATTAAATATTTTGCAGAAGGTTGATCACAAGGTTGCAGACCGAGGGAAGTGGATTCAACTCTTCTTTTAAGAGGGGGCCTTTAAGCATTGTTGCTTAAGATGAGAAAGATTACTTTGTTATGGATTCCTTTTAATTTTTGTGGTCTATTATAGAATTCCAATATGTTATATTATGAAACTCAGTATATACCGCACTCTGCTAGAATTGTTACTGTTTTTTCTCTTTTCTAATGGACACCTCACGCTTAGCACATGCATGTACTGAATCCCCAATCCTTTGCTTGTTGTCAACTGCTTGAGCTTACTCTCTATTTGACCAGCACAGATGCAGGAGAGAGACCAAAAGCGCTAAGGGGCGCTACGCTAAGGCTGTGCAAGAGATGGAGGAAATAGAAATCCGAGTATTCCATTTTTGTTTGTTCGTGCCAGTCTTTAGCAAACTTATAGGCAGAGGGACTTCGACCAGGAATTGAGAGCAGAAGCCGGCAAGCAGAAAGGAAGAATGGCTACTTTAGCAAATCAAAAGCGAGCACCTACGACTAAGGGGAATGAAATGTCGACCACATCTGGAGTGAGGGAGAAAATCAACCTAGTTTTGGTTTCTTTTAATTGGTGAAAAGGGAACATGTATGGCTCGGGCTTCTGAGCCTTCAGTGCACATCATTACTCGTGTGATTGTATGGTATTAGCTCGTATACTTTCGTCTTATCGAATTCTTCCCCGCCTTTTGTAAGACCGAGAAAGGAACGACGAGATGTTGAATTAGTCTTTTCTTAGGGTAGCATGAGCAGCGGAAGTTGTCGCAGTGGATAGTTGGTAGGAGACATAGAAACACATCTCCATGGCTTGCAAACCATACTCAACTGCAAGTAATCGACAACAGAATCGAGCCGATTACAGATGAGAGACAGGAGTTCTTATGGAATACTAGACCAATCAGCCATTGGAGCAGATAGAATAAGATTGACGAAAACAAAAATAGGAAAAGCAAACTTTGAATTGTAGTTAAAATTGTAATAGGATGTTGTAGACGTCAGTGAGAAGACTCTAGAACAATAATATTGCGGGAGAAATTGGATCTTCTCTGTTTTCCAATTTTTTCTATTTTTTTTGGGATTGTGGGGGTTAGGTTTAGAGATGTGTATTGTTCTTGGGACAGTTGGGAGAAAGACACAAAGTGTCGGTTATTATGTCACGATATCGATATGTACTGGGTTAAAATAATTAGGAGAACATGCCCGTAGTTCTTCTTTTATACTAGGTTAAACCTTGTTTGTGTTGGATTAGGAAAGTCAGAGTGAAAAAGGTTATAATGGAAGTTTCCATTTCAATTCTATATACAGTCTAGAATAGGTTTCGAATGTACTATATATTTCTAGAGCACTTGGCTAATTCGATCTATAAATCTTCCCTCATGCCTACTATTTTCCAGGTCTACTCAGTAATGGTGATTTTGAAATGGCTCCAACAGACAAAGGAGCGAGGGATGGACCTGTTTCTATTCCTAATTGGAAATCAAAAGGAACAGTCGAGATGATAGAATCTGGAAAGAGGTAACGAGGGATGATCCTTATAGTACCTCAAGGTTTACGTGCAGTGCGTCTTGGCAATGAAGCAGAGATAAGCCAAGAGTTTAAGGTTGAGAAGGGTTCACTGTACTCCGTCACATTTAGAGCTGCAAGGACGTGTGCACAGTTGGAGTCTCTTAACATATCGGTACCTCCTGCATCTCAGACCATTGATCTCCAGACCCTTTATACTGCACCGGGCTGGGATGCATAGTTTGCAGAAGAAAGTAAGGGCAATACTTATGATACCTCCTTATACTTGTTAGTTGAGTTGGGGATCCCATTCCCATCCCATCACTTGGGGCAAATTTGAGAAGGTTCATCTTCACTCCAATGTGTTGCAACAGTTCCGATAATAGACCTGTCCAAAACAGAAGGTTTAGCAGTTTGAGATCCTCCACTAGATGTGCATCTACAATTCTGATCCCCGGCATTCCTTGTAGATGATGGTGGCTTCACCCAGTGAGACAAGCTCGTATCAATAGCCTCTTTTCTATATGTATTTTCTGTGCCTGTGTAAACGACATACGAACTCGCTGAACTACCACTTTCATTATGCTCAAGAGATTCACTTTGACTATCAACTTCTTCATGGTTGTAGTAACTGTCTTCTTTCAGTGCCATCAACTGAGATAAATTGTGAACGGGTATCCTATAGTGGTAGAGTTGGTATCCAGGAAAATGGGGTGTTTCAGCCGGAAACGAATGAAGATGAGTTTTAGCTATGTTCTAATTTATGAGTCTTACCTTTTTAATTTATGAAAAGGAATTTGAAGTTTGTTTTCTTAGTGCACTCAAAAAATTAATGGAAGTTTTTTTATTATTATTATTATTATTATTATTATCTTTTTTTGCAATGTTTGGTAGTTTTTTGTACATTTTGGAATTTGTTGGGAAGATGGAAATGTTATGCGTGGCAGGCCGTGTAAATTTTGTTATCACGGGTTCGGTTTTAAGTGGAAGATCATTACTAGCATTATTATAAATTATTATATATATATATATATATATATATATATATATATGGTTTATATATAAACCATGGTTTGGCATAAACCGTAGTGTTTAGTATAACTATATATCACGGTATTATAACACATACACTAATATAAACCATGGTTTCAATAGCTTATATGCCACGGTTCTATTGACAACCGTGGTATATCATGGGCATACAAACCACGATTTTTTGAAAAACCGTGGTATCCGTTAAACATATATACCACAGTTTTGCTATTATTATATACTACACCACCTATTGTCACGGTTGCATAACAGTGGTAAATATATTTATACCACACTTAAAAACAGTGGTATAAGTGTCATTCTGTAGTAGTGATACCCCACCCATTGCATACCCTACGAATAAAATTCTTTTAGTAGGATGATAAGTCTAGCTAGTGAGAGGGCAACGCCACCCATTGCATACCCCTGCCAATAAAATTCTTTTAGTGGGCTGATAAGTCCAGCCTAAGGCAGTGCCAGTGCATAGTTTTCTTGTTTATTTTCCAATGGTAACCAACAAACAATGAAGAGTATCTTCGCCGCCAACAACAATTGCAAAGCAACATCAGTCATGAAGAGAATATCGAAGAAGAAAAATCCTGGACAAAGGAAGTTGGATGGGAAGATAAATTGGGCTTTTGATCTCTATTATAAACAACAAAAAATTGTCGTTAATATAGAAGATACATTTTAACTTCTAAGTAGTTTCCTATTAGCAGTTCGAAACCAGTGGGCTCTATTATCAGAATAGAAACATATTCAATTGCTATACGTAGTTGTTTCCTATTAGTTGTGCAACACTTCAACTCTCTCATCAAAAACTTTCGTGAGTGATCCAGTTGTGCAACTCTCCAAGAAAAAGTGAGTGATACACTTGGCAGAACTAAATACTGGGAAACTGCATGCTACATAGTAACGAATTTCCAAATCCACCTCAGATGTACTCTCTTTTAATATGGAGAGAGGTGATCATAGTTAGCAGATACTAAATCTCAACAGTAAATCTCGTTTGAGGTGATTTAACATATTTTCATATCTGAATATTTGATCTAGCCAACTTCTCAACGAGAAATATTTTGCTCACATCTTTGACCCACAGAGTCACACACATGACATTTGTCCAAAAAAAATCAACAAAACATTAAAATACCAAAACAGTCTCTCTCCTCTTTTTACCCACGTTCGGTCGGTTTTTCTCTCTCTCCCTCTTTAGTCTTTACCTTACTGATTTACTTTCACACTATTTCCGACCAATCGAATTCTAGCCAACCCCCAAATCTCGCCATCCGAATTTGGAATCAAAATAAATTAAATCAGTTCAAAAGTTAAAATTGAAATGAGTCCCGATCTTGGACACACTTATAAAAACACTCCCATACTCCATAACTAACTTCAAGTTTAAGTTTTTGTCATATCCCAATAAGACAATAATCGCCTCAATCCCATAAATTAATTTTAAGTTTAAGTTTTGAGCGCTACTACTCTTTTTTTTTGGTAGGCAAGCGAGGTTTTTAGAGAGGTCCCCTACTCCTTTTCATAAAAAAGAAATAATACTCGTCATATGCTTGTTACAATCTTACATATTCTATGCCTATAGCATTCTCGTATACAATTTTCCTAATGTCCTCAGAAAATGAATTAGAGATAATATTGACATTACACACATTTGGGACATTATCAGCTAAGGCAATTTATTTGCTTATCTATACACATGCTGTATAGTAAACATTTCCAAATGTCCGATCAAAAGAGTAATATTCGTGATCAGCTTTCTTACTTGCCATGTGTATTTTCCTGTGCTCCTAGCTTTCATGAATGAGATTACATTTGTGGGGTTAGTTCGTGCTTCTATTCTCCTTATGCCTTGGCTTACTGCCATTTCCAGTCCCTTCTCCACGCCTTGCAGTTCAATTAGAGCAATGGTTCCTTACTCAGACTTCCCTCTTCTTGCCGCATTCACTTCTCCCTTTGCATTTCTAATCACTGCAGGAGCGCTACTACTCAGACTCTCTCTATAATTTCTTTGGGACTCCATTTCTTATGTGGCATCCAAATCCCACTTTCTCTTTCCAAAAATAAAAAACTAAACATAGAAACAAAATAATAACAAATAACATACCTAATTAAATACTAAAATGAAAAATAGTAATAAATAAATCAACAAACTTACTAATATTTCTACAAACAAAAAAAGAAATTAAATAAAATTATAAAAAAAATCAAAAAGTTGAATTGGGTGTGACAAATAAATCATCATATTTTACCATCTTCATCTTCAGTCACACCATTTTGATATTCAGACAATTCATTATCTTCCATGTTTTGTTCATCTACACATTTGTTTAAGTCAATAGAACTGTATGATTTTTTTTTATCCATTCAGGAGGGGTATGATGTGTTTCATTTCTTTTTGGCGTTGGTTTTGACAAAGAAAAAGAGGGAGTGAAACTCTTTTTGGCGTTGGTTTTTATTTTTTTATTTATTTTTATCTTTATTTATTTTCTTTCTTTTTTTTGTTTGATTTCTACGTGTAATATAGGTAAGTTTTTGTTATTTATTTCTTACTATTTTGAATTTACTTATTTAATTGGATAAGTTATTATTTATTTATTTGTTTCTATTTTTGTTTTTTTATTTTTAGAAATAGAAATATAATTTGGGTGCCACTTAAAATAGGGAGTCGATAAGAAGTTATAAAGGGAGGAGTCGCTAACGAGTTATAAAGAGAGTCTAAATAGATTTTTTTGTTAAGTTTTTATCTAACCCATAAATTAATTTGGGATATTTCCAAGAAGGGCAAAATATTTCTCCTTTTCAAATCATCAAGTATTCCTTTCCCTAAGCGAACACACGTGATATTGAGGGGAATGGGAATCTTCTACTTGTCACTGTTGTCACTTGTCAGCACTTAGGAGAGACCTTCAACTGCAACACTTTATTATTACCCAGCATCTCATGTTTATGAACTTGCTGAAGCACACTACATTGGTGAAAAAAAATTAATTCACCACCTGCCATACCATTTAAAGCACAGCATATATACATGTTTGATAGAGTGAAATATAAATAGAGTGATCATTCTCTGGAGTTTGATTAAACAAAGATAGATACATAGGAGAAGTGTCAATGGCCCTCAACCAGCTGCTGATGAAACAGAAGAAACATTTAGAAGAAGATGGGGAAACCCTGTTACCTATGAGCCCAACAGCACAATGTCTCAATAATTTATCATATCTTTGACTCTTTTGTGTGTTCTTGAGCTTGAAACATTACTAGATGAGTTTGGAACACCTGAAATCATACGTGATGTATTTTTACCTCTCAATGCACGTTTTTCTTCGATTATTGATATCAATGAAAAAGGTGAACCAAGATGGAAAAAAGTTGATGTTAGAGTTGAAGATCATATTATAGTCCCTACATTTCCCACAGGCCTATCTACCATGGAATACGACGAAAAATTAAGAGAGTACATCTCAAAAATTGCTGGTGAACGTCTTTCTACAAATCAACCGTTGTGGGAAGTTCACGTAGTTAAGTATCCAAATAAGACTGGTGCAGGATCATTGGTCTTTAAGCTTAGCCATGCACTAGGGGATGGATATTCCATAATCAGTGTAATATTCAGTGCATTTAGAAGGGCAGATGACCCTTCTATTCCACTCACTTTGCCTAATATGTCACTGGCACTTACTAGAGGGAAGAAAAGCTTGTGGAGTTATGTTACAAGGTGCTTGAATACTGTTTCTGATCTTAGTCTTAGTGTGTTGAAGGGTTCAGTTTGGGAAGATAGTAAGAGTGCAGTTCGATCAGGAACACGCGGTGTGGAATTCGAACCAATTGCCATCTCGTCCATTTCTGTCTCTATGGAACGTCTAAAACATGTGAAATACAAGGTTGGAGGGGTAAGTATCATTTCCATAGTAACATTTCTATTTTGATTTTCTAGCAGGCCATAGTGCCATACACTATATATATACGGTTTAGATTTTGGTATCATGTTGGGTCTAATGTTGGCAAACCAAATCTAAACTTTCTTTCCTTCAAAGAAGTAGAAAAAGATATGGATCCTCTAGTTAGATTTATACGTGCCAATGTGATGGCCATATCATGGTTGAGCACAGAATTTACTATACTAAGTGCTCATCAGGAGAGCAAAATAGCCAACTTCTGACAACGTTTAGTTCGGGCGCTTCTCTCCTAAGCGTTTTGGAGGGAAGTTTAGGTTATATATAGTTGTAGTATGTTCACCACCACCGTAGTCAAATATAGTTTGAAAACTGAATCGCTTCAATTCCCTAACATACTAGGCTAAAAGAGTAGTTCTAGATTTCTAGTGCCTAAAGATGCTCATGGTCACATCATACTCTCCCATGGCCTGCTGGTCATGATTCCTTTGCAAATATATTCCTCTGGTTCTCAGAACTCTCATTTCACGAGGCAGCTTCATAGAGAATTAGAGACTACTGTCGACAGTACACTGTGGATTATTAGGATATCCAAACTGTACATAGGTACATTGTTCATATAAATGGGATCCCCATATAAATTGTGTACAAAAAACACTTTTGCAGTGTCTAAAATTTAGTGTTGAAAGACCAAACTTTAGTCGATTATTGTACTCAATAACACTGACATTTCCACATTTCAACTGCATTTAAAATTTAATTTCAATATATATGAATGCAAATATGCAATGACCATTAATTTTCTGTTTTTCAAACTTAAAAATAAGGAAAATTTTCTAACAAATGATACATACCTTGCTGGTTTCTACCTGCTGTAACAGCCGGATTGAGCGAAGCGTCAATGCTTAACCAAATCGGCAACACTTAAGATAGATGCACAGACTTTATTTCTGACAAACAGAACAAAAATTAAAAATAGTATAGTAGAGACTTGCAGGCATTATATCGTGCACCTTATTGAAGATCGTTAGGCGGTAAAATATTTTTCTATCCAATGCCAAAAATATATGGCCACCAATGACATAGTGTGTGTGTGTGTTATGGTAGTCCATCTAAAGGAGGCTTTCAGTACATATATACCAAGATATCCAAAGGGCGGGACATAATGTATTTCCCAAGTAGGTGGCTGGTTCCATTGGTACGTGGCTGGCACAAGTTAGCTCCCTGTCGATGTGGCCAAGTAGATTTTTTGAAAATTGCTTGTCTCAGATAGTCAAGATCACCGGTGAGTTCATCAATGTGTACAACTAATAGTTAGTGACTCAAATCAAACTTCCACCTTAGTTGACATTAAGCACCACCAAGGTAGTTGAGGTGCAGCGCTCACAGTACACGACAGTATAACACATTTCAACAAACATGGCCCTATGTAATTGAGGTTACATAAGTGACTTCAACTTATTTGTTTACCTTAATTTGTATCTGTTGGAAACTTGGAATTGATTGTAAGCATCAGTTTACTTTCCCTATTATGATTATTTAAAGACTGACTTATACAATTATTGTCAATTACCAGACTGTAAATGATGTGGTCACTGGTTTAATATACTACGTTATTCACTTGTACATGCTGAGGACTGGAGATATTTCTAGTAGAAAAAACATGAATTTGCTGGTAATGGTCAACACGGGAATGCTAAGAGGATATACGAACATTGCTGATATGATTAAGGCAAATATATGGGGCAACCATGTGGCCTTTTTGCATGCAACAATACCAAATATTACTGGTGAAGAGAACGTTGATCCTCTATATTTCATCATCAAAGCAAAGGAAGTTATGGACAGAAAGAAGAATTCAATGTTTACTTATCTCACAAATCCGATAATAAGCGTGTTGCGTTGCATTAGAGGACCAAAGGTGAGGGCCTAACAATTCGATTATAAGCATATCTATTCTTTCTTGAAGACTAAGAAGCAACTTGGTGGCCTGGTGCAGGGTGTTTCTGAGTATGTCCATTCAAACTTTAGGAACACAACGGCGACAGTAAGTAGTTTGATTGGTCCAAAGGAGAAAATGGCTATGGCAGGTCATCCAGTTGGTGCTTGCTACTTCTTAGTGGCAGGGATACCACAGGTAGAGCTCTTATTTTCTTTACGACACAGATCACCAGACATTGCGACTGTCGACTATTTAGATGGTTCTATGAAGGAAAATTGTTCAACTATATATAGTGTCCAAGATGGTTTTGACTCAAAAGTGTCGAAAACCCCCTGCCCCCCTAGAAGACTGAAATGGATGAGACTTTTCGATTTCGGGGGAGGATGATCTTGGTGTCAAAATCTGCTTATTTATTTGAAATTTATAACTATCACAAAATTAGATTTTGTGCATTGAACTGAGAGTATTTTAAAACTCATGAAAGAAGCATCATTCGTGAATATGTGACTCTAAAATCTAAATGACCTGATAACGTTGTTATCATTATTTAATTAATTGTTAAAGAAGTTTTACAGTGCATTTGCTTGAAATTGTTTTTTGTGCGTGGTTGCAGAGTCTTATTTTCACCGTGGCATCATGCATGGGACAATTGAGACTGGTGGCAACAATGGAAAAGAATCATATAGATTCTGAACTTTTCAACCCCTGCATGAAAGATGCATTTGAAAATATATATGATGCAGCTTGTGATGGCAGGAGAAATACTTAAAGAGGTATTCAGTGGTGGTCTTATTGATGCCGCGTAACTTATTATGTTGTAGTAGTACTAATGCAATTGCGTAAAGCAATAGCTATCATATCATCAGCAACATCACAACGAAATTTCCATCTACCTTCGCTAGCAATTGCCGCAGTTTGGTTATATTGGCATGTATTCTTGGTGTGGAGTGCACGAAGACAATCTCCTTTCGCCGAATTGTTCAGTTGCGGTTGCGATGGTATGATGTAATGAAGCATTGCAGTTAATCTATTGTCATTAGGCTCACCACTTATAGTATGTAAGGCGTGTCCTAATTTTAATGCACGTTCTTAGTATAATGTGGCTCCGTAGTCTCAATAACAGTTAACAGCCTGGTATTATTATTTCGTGAAAACCTCAGTTTGGTGTGCTTAAACATAATGCCGATGGTGAGCGCGTATCATTGATGTTAGCGACATTGTTCGTGATCAATCAAAAGAAGGATGAATTTTCCCTTTTACACTCTATTAAGTTCAGGTAATAGCAAAATTGGATGCGATTTAAAGTTTGCGCCGAATAGAAACCTGGCCTCCATCAAGGTATATTAATGGATTGGGACGTAATCTCTTAAATATTTTTGGAAAACTATTATTATTATTATTTTTTAAATTAAGCTATGGTTGACACTTGACAGGCCGTTGTCTGTTTTATTAATACTAGTAAACGGGCACGTGTGTTGCACGTGATTGAGAGCTAAAATATTGTAATATATAATATGTTATAAAGCATTGCAACACGAAATTTGCAGCATCAAATATATTTTTTGCCAAGATATCTAAACACTAAAGGTGGCAGAGGTCTGAAAGATACCTAAATATTAAGGGCCTCATAGTCGAAAACTACTAAAGGGAGAGTTTTAGGAACATATATTATAAAAACACGTAAAACAAATTCAAAATCGTTAGGACATTTGTAAATTTTATATTAGGCTAATTTTTTGTAGATATGATCTCCTAACTATTCTAAACATTGTCACAAATAATAAAAATAAAATAAAATAAAATAACTTGCCAAATGTAGTCAACAAATTACAAAATTTGGTTAATAGTGGACTTTTAATTTTCCCCGTTTTTTTATACTATATTTGGTAAGTTTAGAATTTTTTTTTTTTTTTTTTTTTTTTTTTGTGACAATATTTAGAATAATTAGGAGATCATATTTACAAAAAATTAGTCTAATCTAAAATTTATAAATGCTCTAACGATTTTCAATTTGTTTACGTGTTTTATAATATATGTCCCCCTTTCTAAAGATAATATAAGTGAAGAATTTCACAATCAGTGTCAGTATGGTATAAAGTCTCCCAACATGTTTCTAAAATTATTATAATATGCCAATCAGAGAGAAATAAATCAAATGGTAAGTAACTTATTTAAAATTGATTTCGAAATGCACTACTACATATAACAATTTAATAGAAATGTGAAAAAATTTAATCCAAGTAATCGATCAATTATTCCATGGTTCACAAAATCTAATAAAATGTCTCATCGATTTCGACAAATGTTTCCACTACAAAATAAAACTAATAATGGGTTGAAAGCTGCTGTGAAAGAGCATCCTCACCCACCCAGTTTAGTATATCTTTAATTAGGTCATTCCAATACTTATGCTGCTGACCTGCTGCATCTTTCCCATGATAATGATAATGTGCCAGTATTGCTATGAAACTCGAATCTTCAATATATCTTAAGCACGATGTGGCATATTATTTTGGGTGGTTGTTGATAGTATTGTCATAAGACTCGAACCAATGGTGCATGATCAGGTGCACTTCAACCTCAAACATATCCTTTTCTACATGGTGTAACCTGATGGTATATTAATTGTTGCTTCAAGACTTGCTATCCCCCTTGAACATTTAGTATGGCAGAGGTACTTGGTGCCATATTGTCATGTGTTGTAAGTATCACCACTTTTCATGGATCTTAATTAAAGTGCATACTGCTGAATTGTTTTGTCCAAAGATCTCCCTATATATCTGGCGAAGTGTGCACGACCATCATCATGGAACCTGCATTTTTTACTCGAGCAGTTAATAATAAAAATCCATAACAACATGATCTAAAATATTATCTTAGGGCATCTCTAATGGGGGTGTAAACCATATAGAGTGAAAATTTTACACCCTAAATATCAAAAAATTCTTTCCAATGGGGGTGTTATACCGTATGTAATATAGTATTAGTTGATAGAGAGGGTGGGGAATTCCCCTTCTCGCTATCAACTAATAAAAAGCCCAGGCGACACTTGAACAGATGTCTGAGTAAATAAATATTCGGACGTCACTTGGAGTGTCGTCCCTATCTATTTCTAAAGTCACAATTTGAAAATTTTAAACTCGGACGTTACTCGTCCCACTTTAATTTAAAGAAGGACGTCACTTGAAGTGACGTCCGAGTTTAAAATTGAACTTTTTTACATTTCTCCATTGAGAACAATAGAGAGTGGATATTTATGGACTCTATAATAATTTATAATTAGAGTTGTAAAATCCTAATGACACTTAAGTGGCGCCTATGTGGAGGTGTTATTTTACACCCCCCATTGGAGATGCCCTTAGTGTCGTCTTCTTGTGACCCAAAAGTTATGCAAGTAACCATAATACTCTTCATCAAATAAGTGAGTTTACCAACGAAGCTTTCGTAACACCACAATAGTATTTTTGTGCATCATAAAGTCTAAAAGCTTCTTATGAATGAGAATGTTTTCTTTCCATAGTAAAGGTGAAGATCTTGCATTGGTGAAAGGTTTGATAAGAGCATTCCCAATGCAAGTGAAAATAATCTCCCTCTTATCACCGCCACCTCAGCACTTACTCACCCTCTTTTCACCGTTTTGGTGAAAAACAAGGTGAAGCTGTGCAATGCAAAGGTGAATAAAATATCTTGGACGGGATGTTAGATTCCGTCTGGAGGCTTTTTGATCCAGACGGAATGTAACATCCCGTCCGGTATTTTGTCTGAAGTTAAAAAAAATCGATAAAACACACGAGACAGAATGAAACATTCCGTCCGAAAAAAAAATCGAAAAAAACACATGAGACGGAATCCAATATCATGTCCAAAGTTAATAAGTTAGCAACTATCTTGGTGAAAGGTTTCACCTTGAAATCAACTGGGAACTAAAGTCACAAGTTTTTCACCTCTGCATTGCACAGCCATTTTCCAACAAAACGGGTGACTATAGTCACAAACCCCCGTTATTCACCTGCATTGCAAATGGTGTAAGAAGAATAATTAGTTTATGCAATGTTTTTATATTTTAAGAAATGACTAAAATTATAAAAATAAAATAGAACTCCATGTGACTGCATATGAAAAACACAATGATTTTGACTGACATGGTACTAACACATTAATTAACATCTCATATTGTCTGTCTCCTAAAATCAAGACAAATTTTTAGGGGATGTCACTCAGCATTCTTATTTTAGTATTTTTTGATTAAATAATAATAATAATAATAATAAAAAAGACTCTGCTACCTGAGTTTGTGAAATACCCGGCCTCAATTTTTTTCTCTTCCAAAAGAACCCCACGTTATGCTAGGTTGGCGATGCAGGGGTAGGTGGCTAACCCCAAGATATACTGTTGGGGTCTGTTGGTCGGTTCCAATACTACCAAATATCTCTCATGGCATTTTCTTTTACTAAGATCCTAATCATCTAAGACACGGTACAGCAGTTGTACTTCAATGATTCCCATGAATCTAAAAGTGTAAAACAATCATTGAAGACAGAGTGATCATATAGCATATTTGCTCAATCTATTCTTAACATAAGCGAGAGGGAAAGGAATCATGAAACAGTATGTGAACATATGAAGGACATAGGGAAAAAGAATCTCCAAAAAAATGAACAATCATTTATAGTAATATATAGCAATATGGGGATATAATGATGAGGGAAAAACATGGCTCTCCATGATGCGTATGTAAGGGGGGTGACTTTGGTTTTGCAAAAGCATATGTTAGTCGCAATGACATTGGGGAGTTCTCAAACTGCATTTGGGATCCGAGACGAAGGAAGTGTTTGATTTGAAGTGGACGGATTTGGTTAAGAGGAGTGGCTTACATGAAAATGGGTGCCTGCATATGTAACCATATTTTTTCTGCTGGCATGTCCAGTAGCCAACGAGCAGAAAGTGCCCATTCATTCTTCAAAAGGTATGTTTCAAAAGAAAATTCATTGGTAGATTTTATGGTTTAGTTTGGTAGGGGACTTGTGCACCAACGCCACGAAGAGCTAATGGCGGATAATAAAGATATGGTTGAAAAACTAAAAATGAAAATGCTTCCACAGTTTTTTGGTACACATGGTTGAACTTTATACACATAAGACGTTTTTTAAATTTCAAGACGAGTTGTGGGAGAATTTGAGTTATAGATTTGAGCTTCTTAGTGAGAATGAAAGTTGTCGAGTTTATAAAGTTGAAAGAAAAATGGCAGAAAAGTCTAGGGTGCGGGAAATTATGTATAAAAAGGATTTGGATTTTGCTTCATGTACTTGCAAAAAATTTGAGATCTCAGGGATCCCTTGCAGGCACATTTTGTCATATTTGAACAAGATGCATGATTTTGATAAGTTGCCGGACCATTACAGTTTAACACGTTGGTGTAAAACAGCAAAGACAGGGATAGTCATTGATGATGGTGGAACTGAGATAATAGACGATAAATCGTATCTTATGAAGTGGAGTAAATTAATTCACATGTCTACACTTGTAGTTGATAAAGCCCTTAGAAGTAAGGAAGCAACTAAAGTATTTACTGATACTTTAAGTAGTGCACTTTAAAATATTAACAACTTGGTTAGTTGTGATACAAGTGTAACAGCACCGCTGGATAAAGGTAGTCAAAATTTTGGTTTTGGTACATGTTTAGGAGTATCTGAAAAAAATAATAGCTGTGAATCAAGTCAAGCGAGGGTAAAAGGGTGCGGAAAAAGGCTTAAGAGGGGAAAAAAGAAAGCACTCAGGAAGGGGAAACAAAATAAAGCCAGACGATGCAATGGTTGTAACCAGGTTGGAGTGACTCATGATAAAAGAAATTGTGCAGAGTTCATAAATCGGTAAGAAACTAGCATTATTTGTTTGTTTTTTTAGTAAAGCAACCAAATATATATATATACTTATAATTATAGTGGTAATTGACTTGAAGTGCATAGTCTTCCTTATGCGACGAAGATGCAAGGAATTGTCCAGAGCTCATAAATCAGTAAGAAATTAAATTTGCATTATTCGTTGGTTGTTGTTTTGTAAAGTAACCACATACTTATTATAGTGTTAATTGACTACCAGTGAACAATCTTCCTTATACAACGATGATTCAATAGATGAGGATGCAACAGATGATGATTCTTTGGGTGAACAATCAGTGGATGAGTTTTGAAGTTTACATGTTAAAGGATACTAGGAGGGGTGTATTTTGAAGAGTGCATGGATCTTCTTTTAAGTATTTTGTTTCTTTTTTATTGTGCTTGTTGCTTAGACATCGCAAGCTGGAATAACCATGTTCAAGAAGAAAGGTTGATTTGTTACAAAGGCTTCAAGGAGGGTCATAAATGAATGCTCGTTGTAATAGATTTGGTTGGAAGAGGAATAGACATTGAATGCGTTAACATTGTGCTCAATTATAACATGCCTGATTCAGCTGATACGTATTTGCACAAGGTTGGTAGGGCTGGTCTTTTTGGCACCAAAGGACTTGCAGTCACTTTTGTTTCATCTAATAGCGACTTGGAAGTTCGTAATCAGGTTAGTTCAAGAGAGGTTTGAAGTGGATATCAAAGAGCTTCCTGAAGATGTCGATTCCTCTCTATATATGTCAGTCGTTTTCTCTCTCAGTATCATCCGGGAAGGCGGGCAGCACGTCAATTCCTAATGGTTCTTTTTTGGGGAAGATTACTCCTAAATTCCTACTCATATAAGGTTGTACCACCTTCAAATTCGGAGTAAAACTTTACACTTGTTTTAGGTGCAGCCTATTTTTCGCTTTCGGATGTACCAAGAAATGACATTGAAACTTTTGATTAATGGATTGGGATTCATCATATTTTGTGCTAATTGTTTGTTTTTAAAAAAGTGCAAGTGCTGCTTTACTTTTGGTGGTTAGCTTTGGTCGTTTTATTTTTGAAGAATAGTTTTGACTTTTGCTAGATACCTTAAACTAAAAAAAATTCTGACACGTTGGGGATCTTTACGTTTGGTATTCACTAATGCAGAAAAAGGTAGAGTAAAGCTTACAAAAAATGTATGGGTCAAGACTAAATAACAAAAGGGTGTTGCAATATCAGGAAGAAGATGTGCATACCCATGCACACAAGGTATTATCGCAGCTCACACTGCATAAACTAAATCTTCAGACATCTGATGACTCTTTTTTTTCTTTGGCCTTTTTGTCCTTGGCAACCTGAAAACCCTCAATCTTCCATGCCACCTCATCCACATCAATCTTTAATTTCCCAGCTGACCCATTTGCTGGAACCTCGCCATCATCATGGTTTATAGGACCTGTCTGCCATATTCTAATGGTACCATCTTCTGATCCTGAAGCATAAGATTCCCTTCCAGGCGAGAAATGCACGCAATTGACCCAGGAGAATAATCGACTTCTCTTGGAGGTGCATCTGGACGATTCAAATCAAAGATGCGAAGAACTTTTTCTATCTCACCGGTGAGCAGAAGATATGTATCCTCTGAAAAAGTATAGGCACGAACAATGTGCTTGTGCTCAAATGAATGCAACTCATCACCAGTCAATGCATCCCATATTTTCGCAGTAAAATCCAATCTCCCGTCTCTCCATTCCTCAGCATCGGACTTGAATCTTTGCTGGCACTGATGAGAAAGAATCCATCAGGAGTAACAGGACTATAGAAAAAATCAACGACTGGCCTCGAATTGTTCATTTGTTTTTTAAACTAAAGAGAGAGAGACGAGAGAGAAAATAGTGTGGAAGAAAAAATAATGGAAGAGAGAGTGGGAGAGAATCACGAAGGAGAGAGAATATTAAGTGGGTTATTTCCTTATTTCCTTTTTTGTCTCTTTTCATATTTGGGGTTTTAAGTTGTAGTGCGGTGGGGGTTTTTTTTCTTTCTCACGTGATATCCTTTTTTTAAAATTAAGTCCGTATACGTACATCCGTTTGAGAGCGGGAACTTATATATATATATATATATATATATATATATATATATTAAGATAAGTTTTTTTTCCACTACAGGACAAAACAACACCCAAAGGACGGTCCAGATTGTTTCTAGCGAAATCTAATGGCTACTGTGCTCCGATCATTTTAATTGTTGAATCGGGACACTGACGGGAACGACTACCACTTGGTTTTTATAGGCTTTGTTTCCATTAGGTCGCAGGTTCGAGCCATGGAAACTTGAGGGTTTTTTGTAAGAATTTATTAAAATTAATTCACTCTGCCAAATCTTTGTGTCGCTACTTTCACCTTCGGTAAATCAAGATTTTGGATTCCATCTTGCTACTGTAAAAGTGAATCAACATGTCTTCTTGATTGAGTAGCCATTGAAGAAGGAACATCAACTACAACTGAAGAAGCAGATCAAGGTTGTTCTCATTTCTCTTCTGACTTGAACAATACTAAAAAAGAGTAATGGAGTTATGGCTTCCAAGTCTTGAACTCAAGTGAAGGTGACCTTACTTGCACAGATTGCTTTTTACATGCCACAACCATTTTCTCTTATTTCAAGTGTACATGATCAGAAGCTTTCCACTTACCCCCTTATATGATTAATCATGCTGTTGTTATTTTTTTTACATATAGATGAACCTGATGCTTTTATTTGTAATAATACTATTATTAGGAGTCCGAATTTGTTCACCAGCAATTATGCTGGTAGATTCTACCAGCGCCATAATTAGTCCACGTGTTAACAGTTGGTTTTTAAAGCATTTTAACTATTTTCTTATTAAAATATTTTTATCATAAAATTTTCTTATCAAATTTTTTTCCTTTATGAGCAACCTGCCTCTATGTTTTCTTCTCTACCAAAACATCTAAATCAAAGAGAGAAAAAGGAACTCGCATCTGAACTTGTAATTGTTTCTTTGGACCACCATATATATCTCTTTAACATATTATTTCTTGGTTACCATCCTTAATTCTAGTGCGTGCATCAATACCATTAGAAATTTGACTATAAACAACACATTGATGGAATTCAACCGTTCAACATACTTCAGAGTCCAGACTTACCTTCTAGTTCAAAAACAATTAGAAGTACTAATATATCAACTTTAACCAACAGTGGAAATAGCTATAAGGTACAATAAAATATTCTAGAATTGAAGGTTAGATTACATGGACAATTGGGTTTCATAATCTAATTTCTTTACACAAACAAACTTCTTTTTTTTGTGCATAAGTTCCATTAGATAGGATTGCAGTTTGGTTTGGTGGAGAAGAGATAGCGCAAATGCAAATGATATCGTTGGATTTACCAGTTCACATTTTCTTTTGGGTAAATTTTATTGATTATATAAGTTTAATTAGAAAATAATTTAAGTGCATAATAACCAGCTACTGACTTACATGTGGACCCGTGAGAGTGCTGGTAGAATCTACCAGCATAATTGCTGGTGAACAAATTGGGACTCCTATTATTAGTCTTATGCTAAGTTAAATGAGTATGATAATGTTATTAAGTTTTATTATGAACGTATGGTTAGGAAAGAGGTTGAGCATAATCATTATATTTTTTCCTTTTTTAGTTAAGGTTTGTGCGGAAATTGGGTCGGTTTACAAAAGGAGATAGCCTATGCTAGGATTGTGAAGAAAGGGTTTGCAGTAGATTTGTTTGGGTGGAATTCCCTAATTTATATGTATTCTTTGATTAGGAGAATTTGGAATGCGAGTAAGGTGTTTGATGAGAGGTGTGAGTTGGATTTGGTATCGTTGAATTCAATAATTGTTGGGTATGTGAAGAATGGGGAAGTTGGTATTGCGAGGGAGTGTTTTGATGTGATGCCTGAAAAGGATATTTGGAGCTAGAATTTGATGATTGCGGGGTATGTTGGAGTTGGCGATATGAAGGCTGCTCAAGTGCTTTTTGAGGGGATGGTGGTTAGAGATGCTTTGTGTTTACCTATCGTCTGTGACATATTCATAGTTCGTGATTTCGATGGAATTCTTGGAATTTCAGTAAATATTTTGGTTTTTGATAAATTTGGAATTCCGGTTCAAGAGTTGAAAAATATAAAAGTTCGGAATGCACTCAGAATATAGCGGAATAAGGGCCGGAATCCCGGTTTTTGGATTTGTCGAAATTTCGGCAATTTTGAAATCTTGAACTATGGACATATTACAAGATTGTTACAGTATTTGTCATTATGCGTCAATGTGTTGATATTATGTGTCTGTTGTATTATAATACTATTTTGTGTTTTGCTTCTAGACTCAGTATCATTTTAATCATTCTCACATATTCATTCCTAGGGTTTACCCTTTGTTATATAAAGTTTTTTCTTTGTCTGTGTATTTACACGAATATCCACTTAAGTTTATGGGTTAAGTATAGATTTCCAGCTATTGTAATAATAATAATTATTATTTTTACATAAAGGAAAACATTTATTGCTATCGTGATAATTTTTTTTCTTCTAATGTAACAAAATGTTGTTGCGGTACGGTGAGAAACCAATAGCCGAACTAAATGGGAAAAAGTAATGTTTTGCTACTGAACATAATGAAACCCATTCTTTGACATACCAATTTTCTTCATAAACAACCTTGAGAGCATTCCCAATGCAAGCAACTTTTTTTCACCTCCACATAGGACTATTTTCCCTTTTTGCTACTTTTGTGGTGAAAAACAAGAAAAGGTTGCCCAATGCAGAGGTGGCTTTAAACCTTGGATGTAATGTTTAATTCGGTCTGAATGTAAAAATAAAAAAAACGCGACAGACGGAATGAAACATCCCGTTTGAAGTTAAAAAAAACAAAAAAAAAGTCGAAAAAACACACAAAACGGAATGAAACTTTCCGTCCGAAAAAAAAAACTGAAAAAATTTAAAAAAAAAACACACGAGACGAAATAAAACATTCCGTCCGAAGCTCACAACTCAGTGAAAATCTCAGTAGCAAATGCTACCCTCGTTGTGACTTAGTTACAAGTCACCGACTTTGTCACCCTTACATTGGGCAAAAGTTGTTTGGTATTCAAAGATGAAAACTCTCAATTTCTCCTCATAGTGACTTGCATTGGGAATGCTCTTAAGATCCATTTTCATCTTGGAATGTGAGAGAGATGCTAAGGAATTAGTTTTATTGATTTTCAAGGCGACGGTTGTCCCACACAATTCTGCTATTACCTTCTTGGTGAAGAAGTCATCAACTCTTATTTTTAGTTGTCCTCTCTTGCTATAATCTGGCTTCCAAGTGTTTCTTGATGTGATTTTGTTGTCCCACTTTACTTTCAATAACGTGCTCTTAATGCAGCTCTGGCAAAGATTCTTGACTTCAATTTTGTGACACTTATATTTGCATGAAATAGTAGGTAATTGACCACCCCTGTTCCCTTTTTAGACAACTTTTAATTATAAATTTTTACTGCTTGATTGGGTGGACGTGAAGTTAAGCAATAAAAAAAGGAAAGAAGAAGAAAGTGTGAATGAAGATGGATTTTACTGATGCCAAATCCGATCTTGAAGGTACTCTTAGATATATCTCTTTTGGTTGGAGATGATTCTTTGTCCTTAGATGCCCTTAAAATCCTTTTTGCTTTGAAGCGAATTATACTTTTTACGAGTAAGGCAGAGGAACAAAATGACCTTTCTTGAGGAGAAGTTTACGACCATGTGTCTACTTACGTAGGAGTCTCCTAAGAGCCTCCACACTTGCATGTGTACTGTTTGTAAAATCTTTGCTCCGAAGCACTTATTCAAAAATTTGATCAACATCTCTCATTCTCTCCCCTTCAAAAACCTTTTATGTGCAAAATAGTCTTCATAATTCATATACTATTAAAAGTGGAGTGAACTTTTCTCTACTGTGTGTCAGCCTATAGTATAGTCAGGATGCTGAATAATCATTATCGAGAGAATTTTGAACAAATCAATATATAATACCAATATAAACAAGATAAATAATTGTCGTAGTCTGTTGTACAACGTGATGAATAATATCAATATGGCCATGAGTTCATACCACTTCAGAGACATTCTCTATATGATATGAAGTATGAACACAAGTTCTCAATTCCCTAGAGTACCAGACTTTGATTATGCTTCTTCTGACAATTCATGCTCAAAAGACACACATTGATGTTCACACACCTCCTATGTCTTCTGTCGACTGAGGACAGTTAGAAGTATGTATAAAATTTACAATAAGAAAGCTTGCAACTTCTACATGTTGTGGTCTTCTGCTATGATATCTGACGCAACTTGCACAGACGACAGTAGTCCACTTTGTATTGATAAAATAGCACTTTCAAAATTGGAATTAAGAAAAATATGAGAAACTTTGGTTATTGCCATTTTTAATGTGAACCTGTGCTGCAACTCCCCTCTTACAAAGTTGCTTACAAATTTCATTATGTTATTCTCAATATTTTTTAGAATGTATGAAACAAATTATTGCTTCACCTAATGTGCATTATTGTCATTGTGTTTAGAGTGCCGACTAGCACGAGCATTCACTAGTATATATATAGGGGATGGTTATATGAATTCCACTTAAAGTGACTCTGAAAAAACTCCACCACTAAATATAATGAATTAGAAGTTAATTTTTGGTGGAGATGTTCTCCACACAATAGAGATCATTCTCACAAAAAATCAATTCAATTGAAGATGTACAACCTTGTCGAAAATCGTTTAGAATGTTATGAAACTATCCAACGACCCAAATTTTTTAATTTTTGGTACAACTTTTGACAAGGATAAACATATTTGATTAAGCTAATTTTTGTGGGAGTGTTTGATAAGTACCCAAAACTGTAGTTTTAAACCCCTTAATAGTATTCTACTTAGGCCAATTATGTTATTAATAATGTGAGTTTATCACTATTTACTTGTTTTTGCGTATTTTAGGCTTTGGAGTTGAATAACTGTTGAAATGATGTCAATTGTGCGTAAAAAGAAGTGAAATTGATTGCTACGTGAAAAGCATCGATAAAGGGCAAGATTTATGAAGAAAAAACCCTCAAAAAGCCCAAGTCAAAGAAATCAAGCGAAAGTCAACCTAGATGGAAAATTGTATAAAAGTTAACAAAACTTCAAACGGGCATAACTTTGGCCTTAGAGCTCTGATTGAGGCCAAAGTTATGCCCGTTTGAAGTTCTGTTAACTTTTATGTAGTTTTCCATCCGAGTTGACTTTCGCTTGATTGCTTTGACTTGGGCTTTTTAAGGGGCCCATTTTATATCAAACTGACCGGCTTGGAAATTGATTTCTAGTGGTCCAAGCCTCTACCCCTTTGGAGTAGTAGAAGTCAACGAAAAGGGCACAACAATAAAACATAGTAGATTTGGCTTAAGTTAAATTATATGTAGTAAACCATAATGTGATTTTAAAGCCCATGAGCCTATGTAGAGATAAAATTTCGACCACAACATGTAAAACCATACTTGTTCTTTATAAAAGTAGTGGTTAACTTCAAGTCTAGGTATCCATTGTATTATCCAACAATAATTTAGTTTTTAAGGTTAGAAATTAAGGTTTGTACCTCCTTTTTCTTCCACCATTAATAAAACTCTCATCTTTCATCTTCTTTATGTCTATGTTTAATTGTTTTTATCATTATTATTATGTTATTCCAATGAATCTAGGCTAAATTCCCCATTAGGGAGAGTTTATATGAAGCCTAAGTGAGGCTTTTGTATGTTTAGTTAGTTTAATTATTGTTTGTGTTTAAAGTTTAATACTTTCATTGTTCTAGAGATAGGAGATGTTAGTACTAGACTAGGAGTTAATTAATCCTCACAAAAGATTGATGGATTGATTCTCTTCTCACACTACTCAACCTTTGGGATAGAGATAGAGATTGGTTGGTTGGGGATTTAACAAAGTTTGAATATTTGTGTTGGAACATTGCGGGAAAACATAAAATATTAGAGTTTTATAATAAAATTAATTAGACATATAAATGATTTGCTAAAAGGTGGATTTAAAACTCTTTCCTAACTTCCCTTTCATCAAAACCCTAGTTTTAATTGTTTAGTATAATTAGTTGATTTATATTCGCAGTTTAATAGTAGTAAAATTCACTTCACCAATTATTACTCTCACCTTGTTCTTCCTGATTTAATTAGTTGAATTTTATTTAGTCTTGGTAGTTTAAGAGTGGATTCGAGCCTTTACTAGATCTATATTACTTAGAGAGAGAGAAAGAGAGAGAGGATTGATCTAAACACTTGTTTATTTGAGTGATTGTTTGTGTTTTTACATTAATAGTTATTCTTATAAATCTGTGTTTATCAGTGTTCTCCATCATGTGATGTGTATCTTCACAAAAAATTAGTTCTCAATTCGTCTTGTATGGTAAGTCAACTTTTAGGAGTGGAGTAAGTATGGATTCAGTATAAGGTGGAGTTCATATAACCATCCCCATATATAAGATAATTAATCTTGAGCAGGTTATGGAGGAGCTTTGAGAGATTGTAATGGAGAGGTTCGACTTGCATATAGTGGAAGTTCAACAAGACTGTCGGTTTATACCGAGGAGAGTCTGGGGGTCCGAAAAGGGCTTGAAGGTCTTGAGGGAACTAAACGTCTGAGAGTTGAAGTCCAAATGATTTTTGAGAGTGATCCACATTATGAACAAGACGGAGGAACCACCGTGGTACTGTAGAAACTTGGTGGCACAAATATGGGCTGCGAGAGCGAATTTTGAGGAAGTAATCTTTAAGCATATTTTTAGAGAAGGAAATCAGGTGGCTGATTATTTATCAAAAGTTAATAGGTCCTTGTGTAATGATATTTTGTTCTTTATTCCCCCCATGGATCAAAAACTCAATGTACTGATCAAAGGGGATAAGGAAGGAAAACTGTACTAGCTTCTTGAGTATATAAAAGGTTGGGGCATCCGTAACCCTAGCTATTTTTCAAAAAAAAAAAAAAAAAAAAATCTTGTATATAACCTATTAGTTGTCTCCTCTTTAATAATGGTATATATCACTTTATGAATCAAGAGGAGGCACAAAATACATAGTTTCTCTTCCAAAATACCACTTAGATATGCTAGGTGGTCAGCTAAACAATTAGTTTCCCTAAATACATGAATAAAATAGATGTTCCACTACACCAAAAAAGGTTTTTACTAACAGCTATATCTGTTACTTATATTTTTACTAACGCTTTTATATCCGTTAGCTCGGGGTGTTATTCTGATCTTAGGGCTAAATTTAGTAACGGATATAATCTGTTACTTAAATTAATCTTAGTAACGCTTATATCCGTTACTATAATTCTTTGTAACGGATAGCCAACTGTTAATCGGTAGTTTAATCTATTCATTTCTAACGGATATAAGTGTTAGTAACGTTTGGCCCTGCTTTAGTTACTTTTCTAGAGGGAAATCAATTTTCATATGTCACAAATATATCCGTTAGTAATAGATGTGCCACTTGCTATTAATATTGATGTGTGTAACGGATATATCCATTAGTAATAGATCTGCCACTTGCTATTAATATCGATATGTGTAACGGATACATCCGTTAGTAATAGATGTGCCACTTGATATTGATATCGGTATATCCGTTACACACATCGATATCAATATATCCGTTACTAAATTTTTGTCAGTTAAAAAAAAATATATTTATTTTTTTCTCGGGTCAAAATGTCAAAAAAAGTTCACCCTGCACATATGAATATTCCATCTTATAAAGATATCACATTCCACAAACTTAATCAACATATAATAACAAAAAACAAAACCACTAATCAATTAAACATTATTATAAAAATATAGACACTAGTCCAAATTCCAATTTACAAATCAAACTTATATAGAAATGACTTCACCTAACCTAATCTTGGGATGTCTAATATGCTGTCATAGAATATCTCATTGTATTGGTTGTCATTGGTCGCCTGTTATTGCTCTCTCGAGTGTTCCCCCATCAGTTTTAGGGGTGCACATCTGCAATTTCCATAACTTCTCCCACGATATCACCACTTATTTGACAAAGCCTGGCAAGAATTGAAAAAAGTGAGAAACATTACAAAATTTCTTATGAAACTTTTCGTCTGGTTGTGAGAACTGAAGAAATGATGAGTGGGTTAGTGTGGTGGGCTAATGTTAGCTCTTGCAATAGCACTTCCTCAGCTATTAGACCACTATTTGAATAAAGCTTATGGATAAGAACAACTAATTTCTATAGACGAAGGCATACTAAAACATTTCATCCCATACAAATCACTTCAAGCCGACCCACAATGGTTTTTGTGACTTTACTAGCTCTAGTAAAATGTTTTTTGACAAAGGCATTAGGATGGAATACTGGTAAAAAAAAATGTCACAGAAGTTAACTAAACGGATGGTATTAGACAAAGATAAACACCTGGAAGAGAAGAGACCGTTACTTTGTCTCCAGATCAAATTGCTTAGTTACCCGGTAGCCAGGCCGTCCAATTTTGACTGCAAGTGAAAGAAATAAGTCAAGATTATGTTAAGGATACAAATAAATAAAGATTTATTCATGAACCACACAAGGGTTACAAGTAGGCACCTACTTATGCCGACTAATTTTTTGCATTGGGATTATGACCTATAATCTCATAATATATTGTCACAGAAAGCACGTACTCTGATTTGAATGGTGCATTGGTAGCTCCAATAATAGTGCTAAAAGCAACATCTTGAAAAGGACCCGCCATCTTTCCCTCGAGGAAACCATCGACCAATTAAAATCCGCCCGGACACCACCCTTTTTCGAAAAATTCTCCACCGCCAAAACAGCCAGAGTATGTGATTACTAAAATGTATCTAAGCAAAAACTCAAAGGAAATAATAAAATGATGAGACAAGTAGTATTGCTTGGTTCTTCTCAAAATAATCGAGGTTAAGTTCCTACGACAGTTCAAATCTACCATGATAGGAGCAGAGTTCTACCTCAAAGTAAAATGTTGGTCTCATTCAGGATTGAGTGGGTTTGAATCTAATATTCATTAGTTCACCAAAGTGTACATGAATTTTAACATGTTTACAATAATTATGGCCTCTTTTACGTAAGGGGGGGAACAGACTATCTTAAATATAAACAGTTACAATTGGGTGTCCTTGAAGCACCTTCAATAAGGTATACTTTTCAAAACTTTAATTATCGAGGAATTATGAGTCTATGGTAGATGATGAGATCAAGACATGGAAGTACGCATACCTTGACCATTGCCATTATTAGCAAAGGGGTCGAAATTTTCGATTGTATCCTCGCAGAAAAAGGTGTTGCATAGTCAAAGAGCCTTACAAGTATATGACCTAATCTATTTAAGGTCCAAATATTGTGGTAAGAAGTTAACTCACTCCTGAGTCCTCCAAAGCAATGAACTACGAGAACAGTTCCATATCTCATTGCATACAACCTGGTTTAGGCCACAAGGTTCAAATCTTGAAGGCATCAACAATATTCTTGTAAGTTTGCAACCTATGAAAAGAGTAACCCAAAGAATTATCTTATGAGAAATAAGAACATTAAATCCAACCCCTTCTTACCAAGTTCCTAGAGAGTTAGACCCACCAACCGAATGACATAAGGTCTTTTTTCCTTCCCTTATTAAGCCGCTCTCCTTTAGCAATTAGTAAGCACCTGCAAAGAAAAGGGTGATACCTTTTCAACTGTTCAAAAAGGAAAGAAGTATAGTAATGTTGGACAAGGAAAACAAGATAGCAATAGTAATGGCATGAGCAGTTAGAGCCTCAAATTTCAACAGTTCTATCAGTCGCCTAGTTGGTCCAAAACTCCAAAATGATTTACCTTATATTGTAACTAAACAACAACAAAAATTCAATCAACATTTAATTGAACCTTTTGCAAGGTATTTCCTTTTTCCTTTTTGAATTTCCAAATTATGGACTTTAGGTTCTTGAAGACTGTTAAATCCTTTAGTATAGACTCAGATGGAAATGGTATCCAAACATACATTTCAATTTTTGCATGTAAAGGATGCACTTTCAGAGATAAAGAAAGCATTGGAACATGTTGCAAAGAGACAAACCTCACTCCCAGTATTGGCATACTCTTCCTTTGACACAAGATCAACATGAGCTCCCACTAAACGCTCAACAAGGAGGTTTCCCGTCAATCCAGGATCACTGTCAACTAAAATCTGTGAAAAAAACGTAAAGAAAAGATGTGAACCAACTCTCCCACCTGCCCCAAAAAGTTAATAACAACTCTTCCCTCAAAACGATTTTATCAAACTGACCTTAAATTTCTCATGCCATCGTGAGGACTTCCACAGTCCACTGAATAGTCCCTGTGCAACATCGACTGCATTACCATCCCACTATGTTCATCACTTATATGATATAACACCGCTATCTAATTATCTTCATGCTATCCTTGGCGAAAATGGATGTACAACTAAATTTTGTGAACTGTGATACTCCTGATCACGTTAGGCAATCCATGAGCCTGCCTGACATAAATAGAGATACATAACTTAGGCAAGCAATAACTCTACGCCAGGGCATACATGGTTTCAAGCAACAGAAAGCACGACTCTGATTTGAATGGGGCATTGGTAGCTCCAATAATAGTGCTGAAAGCAACATCTAGAAAGGACCTGCCATCTTTCCCTGAGGAAACCATCCAAGATCCCCACCCTTCTTTCTTGACGGACATTCTGAATATTCTGATGTTAGCTGAAAATACAAAACAAAGTAAAAAGCTCAATGTTTGTAAATTCTCTTTATTTTAACAATCTGCCCACTCGTTTCTGATTGTTTACAATTCAACAGATCCAAACTCATCATCACATCATCATATGAGCAATGTAGAATCACCAAAGGCTTGCTATTTTAGACAATTAGTAGAATTCATATGATTATCTTAGTTGTTCGCACTTGATATAAGAAAAGTGGCAAGCTTTTCAAGCAATACACACACACAAGAAAGTGATGAAAAGAGTTCGAGATGTTCTCGTGGTACCTTAATGGCTTAGCATAAGTGATAATCACATCATTATGGATAATTAATTGGTCTGGTGGAGGGGATAGTATCTAATTATGAAAACTGATCTGGCAGCATTATTTGCCTTTGTACATGATCTCTTCATCATCCACATCATATGCTGGATTACAAAGACATCTGAACAGTCTCCCTATGCCCTGCCACAGATTATATAACAACGTCACATAGTAATAACAATTTTCTAATAGCTAAGTGTGAAATATGCTGTCTTCATAAGAGTGGCAAGTTCTTTTCTACTTGGCAGTGTAAAATTTTGATTAAATTTTTAGTTAATAGAATGCAACACTCTGTAGGAACTTGGCAACCTACATAATAAAAGGGCAAGGGTAGTTTTTCTTTCCTGTAGGAAGGTAGATGTGAAGAATAATTGGACATACCTGAGTGATTGCAGGAGTTCGATAAGAAAGTGCTCTTGGTGAATCCTCATCAGAAGAGCTATCAGAACTGCTTGCATCTTCATAAACATCAGAGACACTTTTCCTCCTTGACGTTATAGAACTTTGTGCGGGTTTTTCCTTCTAAAAATAGATCATGAGATATCATTAACACAATACTACAAATCTACAACATTCCAAAGAACTTGGTGTACAGGTTATAAAGAAAAGATTTATCATAAGTATACATTTAAAGAAAATTACACTTCACAAAACTCGGGTATAACAATTAGTATTCTTTTCTTAAATGTTGAAGTTCTCTCATGTTGGAGAGAGAAAGGAAAGTAACTGCAAGTGCACCTCTGTTATCTTCTGCATACAATTTGGTGAACCTTACGAATGGAATCTTCAGTACAAAGATATGGTACAATATTTTCCTTGAAAAATCACATCATACTGAGTGTAAAAGAAATAACACCTGAAATATTTTCCCAAGATTCTTTAAAGCTAGCGCACGAGCTTTAACTTCCTCCTTCTTAACATTGTTTTCTTTTAGCACCTGCAAATAGATACACCAAGTCAAAGTTACTCTTGAAAAGAAAAAAAGAAGGAAGTTAAGTGAGTGTAGTCTTTTAAACACTATTAAATTAGTATTTCTTCCTATTCAGAATAATATTATCTATGTTTAGGTGTGAAGTTGAACCAGGAATCAACAAATAAAGTCAGTTCATGTAAGTTATGACAATGAAAACCAAGTCAAACATTTTTTTCCACAAATTCTCTATACACCAAAGTATACAATTACAAAGTGAAGTAGGTGCTTCACTGCTTCTGATCCCAAGCATCCAGAAATAGGCTTAAAAGATGATCATGGATCCATGATAATCATATCTAAAAGGAACTCGTGACAAAGGACCTACTTCAAGGACAACTAACTTAAAGGGCAGGTAACAAATCAATTATCAGAGTACTCCAATCAGATATATACGTACTTCTTCTATCCATGGCCAATATATTCAATCAACTTAAAACATGGACACTAGACCCTTCAATCCGCACATATGTAGAATTACTTAATGATTCTTTAACAAGTTTGGACTCCTGAGCTTACCATTTGGCATACATGTAAAAGAGTTACTTCAATGTCTACCACATTAAGTTTCCATAATGAGTTCATCAGAGTGTCCTTATTGGACAGTATATGTGACTCAACATCACTTCGAGGGCCATTACCGTCTATCTTAGATTGATGTTGAATGTCTTCTTGTAGTTGTAGAAGCTGGAAAGCCCCTGGATCATTTTTTTTTAATCAGCAGTAAGCAAAATTCTATGAGTAAAGACCAACAGAATAGAACGCGGTAGAATGAACATGAGATACCTTTTGTTGCTGTGACTTGTGACTTCCAGATGTGCCCTTTATTCCGAACCCAGTTCGTCAAAAAAGGCACACCTAAATATATAGCTTTCTTCCCTAGCTCTTGTGCTGCCTGTTTCACATATAGGTAACCAATGGTGTGTTGAATATCAACTCCAAAAGCTGTACTTTCAACACATAAGAAAAGAAATCATCTATCATACTCTGACCATTTTAGTCACATGATTAGCTGGTTTGTGGTTGCAACCTTACTTTGTGGGCACAAGTCTAAAAAAGCGAGGGGTAAGCGGTAAGCCTCAACTCAATTTGAGGGGCCTCAGGGTGTGTGTGTTTCTCATTAAATATCACAATTCGGGCAAGCCGAAGAGTACACAAGAATCAGCCATAAAAGTTGGAAATCAACCATGGGTTTTACATTATAGTGAGAGCAGCATGAACAGAAATCCAAATAGAGGCGGTTCGAAATGCCAATCACTCTGGTACCCTAGTGAAAAGAAAACCAACTAAAATTTAATTATGACGATGTGGTATTGCTATCCAGTTTTCTTTTATTTTATTTTAATAGGATGATATCCAGTTTTCATTACAATAATAGTGTCAGTGTGTCACTCATCAAGGTAAATTTAACAAAGACAAAACCTCCTATATGCTTAATTGACTTGCTCGCTTATATATTTTGGAAATGGTTCTGCTTATAGACTTCTAATAGCATAATTAAAAATAAAAAACTACCCTGTGGCCTACACCTATTTAAATTTCATAGATCATGGTTGGGTCTCTGGTTTATATATATAGGATTCAAACATGAATCTCGAATAAACATGGAATCGGTGTCCATTGCATTTTCTTATATAAAGTAATAATTAGATAGCCAGTGAATAGGATAGTCAACCTGCATTAGATAGCCGTTTTGCTTCATGTTCAGCACGTTGCACGAATCCATCTTTGTCACCACGAACGTATTGGTTAAGAAAAATCTCTCAGCACCCTAGCGAGTTTTTCCTCTCGTTCCTTTTGGATAGCCTACAGTCAAGTAATTTAATGAATGAGAATGTTAGAGAACATAGATTTTATTGAGAAGCCTTGATACTAAAGCCTACAGTCAAATCCAGCGTGTGTCTATAGTACAAGGATCACCAGGTGGAACGGGCTTTTGTGGTTACAACAATGTAATGAAATTTTACAAACACTTACCTGCAACCTGTCACGTAGTTTTTCTGAAGTATCACTATCATCAGCTAATTCAGATGAAGCCATTGATGCTACTGCAAGGTGTCCAATGTAATCCTCAAAAAGTTCACTTCCAAAAACAAGGGCAAAAACAGCAGTGGGGTCCAACATGGTCTCCCTACAAAGATATGGGTATAATAGCTCAATTATCAGACAGAATAAGAAAAAGAAAAAAGAAACCATCATTATGAAGATGATGTTGTATTGTTGTGAATTAACTCATGGGTGGAACTCCCCCTGAAAACCAGCTAACAAGGTGAGGGCGCCTGAGTGCAAACCTTAAATGACCTTTGACGAAAACCAGAAAAAACATTGGTACCACCTAACGCCTTCAGATAGAAAATTTCATATTTTCCAATAACAAATTAGAACTGGACAGAAGGCTCACCAGTAGGAACACCGCATCCAAGTAAGCATACTATATGAAAAGTGTCTCATTCTTATAAATGAGGGTGGAACCGTCATCAAATTCTTCAAACACAAGCAGAGAGAGGAGAGAGTCCTTACACTGTACTTCAAGATGTAGAAGGATGTGTCGCTAGCAATAGCCACTAAGTCACCACTCGACAGCATTTCTCCAATAGTATGAACCTCGCATGCATCAAACAATTACACATTTATTAGTGATATAAATGAAAATAAGAACTTCATATTAAAATAGCTAATAGAAAGAAGAAGAAAATAAACAAAAACTAACCAGGGGTTTACGCATCCCCCGGCTGACTACTAATTGCTCAAAATATCTCGACATCTGCCATCTGCACCAGAAACTTAAATACACAAAAGGCCTTGGTTTGTTTACAACAAGGCAAGTCACGACATAAAACCAATAAAAAGATTTGACAGCTAAAGAGTTCATTATATTATTGCAACTAGACAAAACTAACCACATAAAAATTTCTAGGTATGACAACACACCCAAAAAGTTCCAAGTTACGGCAACCACAACCACATAAAAATATGTCTTGAGCTTCAACTAAAGCAGAAAGAGCAAAAAGTAGAGAATCCAAAAAAGGTCTAAAACCTACAAACATCAAGCATACTTCAATCGCCCATCAAACCAAGCTATATACCATCCTTCAAGCCAAGCATTCAAAGTTTCATTACCATCTTGTGGACCATCATAAACAGCAACATCGGGAACCAATACTTCATCAATATACACTCTTCTCTCCCACCAACTAGAATTCTGCCATGACAAATTTTTGCACTTACATCAATAGACCCTTTAGCAACTTCGTACCAAACTTATCTAGTAATGTGACTCTAGGTCGTCAAGACCCAAAAGCAGAGTCAAATTTTGAGGGGTTCTTTGGAGAATGACGCGTTGAGCCGGAACTTAACTAACTTCAGTTAAGGTGTAGTCACACCCATATGTGCTTTGGCATTAGCTGTCACATTATTGCCTGTCGTAGTATTGCCTAGTTGTTGTTGAAAGAGAACCTATAAGGGCATAGATGAAGACATGATAATTTTAAAGTGTGGATTACATATTACTAACTCTAACCATTAATCGTAATTGCCAAGAAAAAATTGACCTTGAGCATTGATTTGACCTTAGACATGTCTGTCTCGACCTTTGATTTAAATGTAGCCACATCGGCCTCAACCTTTGCAACTGATGTAGCAGCCATTTGGTTGAGTAAAGCGCTTTTGGCAAAGATGTTGTAGTTGCTTCCTAGAAACATTAGAACCAACTCCACGAACACGGTTCTTCTTATCCTTGCCAAGTACTTCAGTCAATGCATCGGAGTCGATGTCTCCCGTGTCAGTCTCTCCAGATGCTAGCATTCTTTCTTTAACTTTAAGCCACTTGATCCTGCATTTATTTGTTTTTTTAAAAAAAAAAAAGCAATCAAATAGCCCAAAATATACCGGTAGCAATCAAAAACTGAAGTTACAAAATAGAAGCAGAAAACATCTACTCACATATTTTTCCGAGCACTTTCCAAAATCTGCTCCATCATCTGCGTTCCGCGACCCTTAAGCCAATCATCAACTCGAAGTTATTTTTTCTTGAGGGTTTTGTTGTTGCTACAGGCAAATAATCATTGCTTAGTAATAGTGCTTCAAAAAGGACGACAATAGTATTCATATCTATATACATAATCAAAAGGCTTAATAATTTAAAAATGATAATGCACCAAATCGTTATGCCTTTGGGAGAAGGTTCTCCTACCATTAGTACTACCAATAGTATTCATGGCCCTATTTGCCGCATTTTTCGCATTCCTTTCTTTTACTTTAGTCTGAAGCTCATAGTCGACAAAATCTACCCAAAGAGCAGGATTAATAGCAGGTGGGCAGTTTTCCTTAAGTGCTTCAATGTTTTCAGCTTTCTCCAAAAACTTTGCCATGTATGTCGCTTTTTGTGTCATAAGTTTTTGAGAATAATTTGTCTCGACCAACGGACGAGTTTCAAAGTTTTCGACATTAAATTCGAATTCCTCCTATCATGAGTACAGTTGATAAGAAACAATATATTAAGACATAGCTTAGCTTAATGGTAAAGTTGATTATTTAATTAACATATTAAATAAATAAATAAAAATAATTACCGTCAAGGCTTTCCAAATTGCATCCTTAAAGCCATCATCCACTAGTCTCCAATCCTTGGTGTTTATAGGGATATTAAGCCTCACTTGGTTCTCTATTGCAGTTTTGAACTTGCTTGCATTTTGTCCAACAATTTGGCCATTAGGCCATAACTCAACAAGCACTTTCCTGAGGGGGACCCATTAATTGTGTCTTCTTGGATGACTGAGAAGTACATTGACCTGTGGGAGAAGAGGCATCTGATGCAGTACGGTGTGCAGTTGTACCACCTGATTCCATTATTTAAAAATAGTCTAACAATTTCCAACAACATTTGAAAACAAATTATTAAGGATTTCATAACACTTAAAATATGACATAACCAATTATTCAAAAAGAACGAAAAGAAATAAAAGAATATGCACTATCAAATTAACCATAATATCCAAAATTAATTTTCCAAACTACTAGAAAATCTTAAGATGATCATAAAAAAAGGAAGGCAGGCATTTGAACATATTTTCAAAATTATTGTACACTACAATCAACGACGTGGTTCTAGCAGTGATCTCAAATGAGGTTGCTCTGCAAGAGTAGATTGGAAGTCTTCTGGTTCTGGTGCTTCTAGCTTGTCCACTTCGTTAGTCATTCGCCTTGGTGAATGTATAACCACCCACCAATCAGGATATTTCAAATCCCTCAAATGGAATACTTGATTGGCTTCTTTGGCACAAATGGCTGGCTCATCTAACATTTTGTCGGAACTCTTGAGCCGATTAAAATTTACCACCACCAAGTTAGAGTCTGGGCTTAACTTACATCCATTGGTCTTATCTTCCACCCTAACCTAGTCACAATAAAACACCACTTCCTTGAAATTTGTGTAATTCACCTCTAGTATCTGTTTGATGACTCCATACGACCTAGCAGACGTATCGATAGGACTTTTATCTTTCCTACTTGATGTAAATGTAGTAATTGCACTCATGCAAACACCACAGTCTTTAAAAACGGTTTCATCGTGAGACTTAGTAGAAAATACATAACCATTGATCGCGATACTTTTGAAAAGTTTTAGCTTTGAACAATGGCCCTCTAGCAAAGAACCACAATTCGGATGAAGTGTCGCCATTCTCCAACAACTACAGAGAGAACATACCACAATTCAAAAAGTGAAAATAACATAAAAACATAACTTACTATCCTAATTAACAAATACCTTATTATATAACCAATCGATAAAATTTATTTGTATCTCTACTTCTATTTTTGTTATCCCTTTTTTGTTGGCATGGGAACTAGATTGCAAAGACTCACGATACTCACTACAATTTATTCAAATAAGTTAGTATATATGTGTGAATTTATTAATAGGGAAGTAAACATTCATGCCAAAAACTAACACCTGTAGTGATCATCAAGTCCATCGACTTCCAAACGGAAAAGTAGCCATCTACGGATTTGTACAAATTGCTCCTTCGACAAAATCACATCTTTACCTTCAAGCACATAACCCTCATCACTATATTCATTATTTTCATCTAGAAACACTTGACCATTGGTTTTGTGATTCTTGGGCTGTGAATTTGGAATGTACTCCATTGCATACCTAACAAACTCTGAGACAAGATACGACTTTGCAATCGATCCTTCAACAAATCGTTTGTTACTGGGTATATCTTTGCACTCCTTCATTGACCTAATTAAGTGATAAACCTATGAATGCATTTATTAATTTTATTTAAAAGCAAGGAAAAAAGAATTGGGATTGAAAGAAGGATTATTTACCGTTCAAACGGATACATCCAACGATTTTGAGCTGGTCCACACATCAATGCCTCATCAGCTAGATGCACAACAAGGTGAATGCTAATATCAAAAAATGATGGTGGAAAGTACTTTTCCAGCACGCGCACAACGCCTCTACAACCATGTACTTGGCATCTTGGATTTCTTTCCGAATTACAACTTTCGAACACAAAAGGTTAAAAAATAAGCTTATCTGATGAAGAGCTTTCCGCAAATCAGGATGAGTTGGAAAAACATGTTGAAGTAGCATGGGCAAAAGATATTACATAATCACATGATAGTCGTGTGACTTCATTACAAGCAAACCAGGTGGATCAAGACTGACAATGTTACTCAGATTAAATAAAAAACCTGAAAGGAACCTCAAAGTTTTCAAAGTTTTAAGGAAATCTATCTTCTCTGCTTTATCTAGGAAGAACGGTGTTGTAGGTTTAACTTGTTTCCCACTTGCAGGGTCAGTTTGCATCCACTGATCCCGATGTATGCCAAGTTCCCTCATATCCTCTCGTGCACGGATCAGATCTTTCGATTTGTATTTCTTATTAAGGATCGTGTTTAGTATGTGCTCGCAACATTCTTTTCAATGTGCATCATATCAATAACATGATGAACTTTGTGATAGATCCAGTAAACAAGGAAAAACAATATGGACTTTCTATACCAGGCCGATGTAACTTCATTACCTTCATTGTCGTCAACCACAATTTGACCACCTCTCTTCCGCTTTTGACCAGGTTTATACTTCACATAACTCAATGTTTGCAAAAGTACATCGCCATTTAATCGTTGAGGAGGATTTCTACGCTCTTCTTTCTTGCTACCCACTAGCCCCAAGTACTTGCCGTTCCTGAACGGGTGATTGCCTTTAAGAAATATATGGTAATCTAAGTATACATTTTTCCTACTAGACTTCAAATATATGGAAGGAGTATTGTCACCACAAAAAGGACAACAGCTTTGTAACCATGCTTCAGCCCAGCTAAGTTTCCATATGCAGGCAAATCATGGATTCCCCACATTAGCATAGCCTTCAAAGTAAAATTTTTCTCTTTTGTTCATGTCATAAGCCGGCACTCCTTTCCACAACTCTTTCAACTCATTGTACAATGGTTCAAGAAAAACATCGATGTCTTCTTTTAGTGCCTTTGGACCGGGTATAAGTAAAGACAACATCTGAAACTTTGCTTTCATGCACATAGAAGGGGGGAGATTGTAAGGCACAGTGATAACAGGCCAACAACTATAACTAGTAGATCAATGCCATGTGGATTAAACCCATCGGGTTGCAATTGCAAGCCAAACATTGTTGCTCATTAGCAAAGTTTGGCCACTTTTCTTTACAAATTTTCTACTGACCTGAATCAATTGGATGATGCATATAAGCCATAGAAGTCTCTGCTCGTGCATGCTATGTCATCTCATGCGCCATCCACGGTATAGTATACAACCGCTTGAGTCTTGGAATTAAAGGAAAATGTCTCAATACCTTGTTAGGCTCCTTGGAATTCTTCTTCCCTTTACTCCCTCCTTAACTTTAAACCTTGGTGCTTGGCACTCGGGACATTCTGTCAAATCTTTGTTCATCTTCCAATATAAGATACAATTGTTCTCACATGTATGAATGCACGTAGCCTTCATCCCTAAGTCTTTCAACATCTCCTTCATTACCGGATACTTCTCAGGGAGGGTGTTACCTTTAGGCAACCATCGCCTCAACAAGGATAAGAGTACTGTCATACCAGTTCCAGACTAACCAAATTCCTTCTTTACATTATGAAGTTCTACAAGTGCTGAGAGAGTTGTCTCAGGACCTTCACATGTAGGATACAATTTTTCAGTTGCCTTTTTCTTATAATCGTAATACCTCTTTTCTAAGTCTGGTTCAGGAACATAAGGTTCATCAAATTCAATTCCCAAACTGTCATCATCTATCACCGCATCACCGTGTAATCCAAAAGCAGAGTCGACAAAGTTTCTCATCCCAATCCTGACATCCCCAATGGTTTCTTCCTCAGTGTCCCCCATCTCAAACCCATCATCACCTGAGGTTTTTTCTCCAATATTTGCAACCAATGGAGGATGAACAATAGCGTTAGATAAGTCCTCACCATGTAAAGTCCATATCACGATAGGACTTCTCTATACCTTTTGAGATTAAATGGTATCCAACCTCTTTATACATCAACCAATACCTATTCCGACACTTCTTGCACGGGCAAGGACACTTCTTCCCACCCAACTTCCACTCTGCAAATTTAAGAAAAACCTCAACTCCCAACAAATAGACTATATCGCCTCTTTCGTTTTCACTCATCCATTCTTTGTCTATTGGTTCTGACATTCTATACTATATTTAGACACCAAGGGAACTAATGATCAGCATAAATAACAGACAACTAGCTATCCAAGTACAACCAAAAAATAAGAAAAAAATGGCATCATAAATATAAATAACAGAAACTTTATATACATAAAATAAAAACCAAATAAAACCAATAAGTCAAACACGTGCGCTAAATACAAACACGTTTAAATACTACAGAACTCACAAGATAAAACCAATGCATAAATGATCTGGAAGTTAGGACTCTAATCATGCATAATTACTAGGTCATTAACCCCCATACTGAAATGAGCTCCATACTCAAACCTATATAATCTAATTTAATCTTCGTCTATTTTTTATATGATTTAACCTTACTTTTGAAACAATGTCGTCTGACATATCGCTAGTCGTTCATAGAATGTGCAAATTATACAAGCATTGTCAGAATTCAGTAGCAACCTCTTATTTTATCATCGGCATTGCAAAATATAAACTCATGATAATACAATGAATTCAACCAAACTAAATATTCAAGTGTGCACAATAATGATATATCTTTCTCGACAAAGATCGTGAAAGAAAAAAAAAAAAAAACGAGAAAGAAAACTACTTCAACAACTATATCTAGATTCATTAAACAAAATATAAACTCACATAATATAGTAATTCAACCAAACTAAATATTCAAGTGTGCACAATAATGATATATCTTTCTCGACAGCATCGTAGAGGCAAAAAAAAAAAAAAAAAAAAAAAAAAAACTGGAGAAAGAAAACTATTTCAACAATTATATCTAGATTCATTAAACAAAGCCAGACTAAAAAGTAGATTGAGCACCGATGGGAAGCTTACCGGATTTTGAACTTCCACTTTTGATTAGTCCACTTCGTTACCAACAGTCCACTGGAATTCTACAAATAATTAAACCAGGAGAATGAGATAGAGAAAGAAAAAATTGCGCACCAAATATTGCGCACTTCGTTACCAACAGTCCACTTCGTTACTTTAAGTGTTAGCTGAAAAAGGGGGGGGGAATGAAAGCCAAGTGCGTCACCAAATATTGCGCACTTCCGGTTTTTCTTTTCTTTTTCAAATTATTTTAATTTTGTTGCCTAATTTTCTCATTTTCTCACGGATATAAGTGTTAGCATATCCAAAGATAATTGTGAAAATATTATTATATTATAATTCAAGATTTTAAGTGACACTTGCGGTCATAAGTAATGGATATATCCGTTACTTAATGAGTAACAGTTATTTCTGTTACTTACTGAAAATTTGCCCTGTTACAAAATAGCAGTTATGGTGTAGTGTTCTCAAATTCAGTACATAGTGTTTGAATGTTCAAAACTAGATTTAAACAATGTCAAGGAGGGGCTGCAATCTTGTTGATACTCTGTATTAGGGTAGGGAATTGAGTCGGGTTGACCTAAATTCAACCCAACCTGAATCCAATTCGGGTTGGGTTTGGGTCAAGAAACATATACGTTTTCATATTTGGGGCGAGTACGGGTTACACCTGCCCGAGTTCGGGGAAATAATAAATTATCCAATTAATTTCAATTAAATAAAAATTTCTAGTTATACACATGCAGTTGGGTTCGGATTCGGTAGACATATTTTAAAAATTTAGGGTTCGGATTTAGATTCGTATACTATGAAAAACATCGGGTGACCCGTTCCCTACCCTACTCTATGTAGCATGCATGGAATCTAATGCAACTATCACGTTCTTGAAATTGTTATGCAAACAACCATCCAATCCCTTTTTAATTGCCATAAGTTCTAATGTAAGGATATATACATTTATCTGAATTGCTACCATTAAAAGCCAATAGAACATTACCTTCATGGTCTCATATTGCACTACAAAATCCAACTGAGGAGCCATCTGCATTCAATATAACTATATCAGGATCAAGTTTAGTCCATGCACACTTAACATTCACCTTGCATTGTTACTGAAAGAAATTATCAGACCCGGTCTCTGGATAAGCAATCAATTATGACCAGAGTCAGCAACTGTAGTAAGTTGAGCTTGCAAATAGAGTTTTAATTCTCTACGTAGTTTGTCTTTCAACACTTTGGCCGGGCATCTTGAGTTCTAAAATTGTCGATTGTTTCTCTCAAACCACATGTAGTTGATCACTGCACACACATAGACTTTAAGTAGCTCAACTACATCATTTCTCTTACCACATAACTGAAGAATACTTGATCATTCTCGATTTGAGCTCCGATCATTAATAACAAAACCAATAGCTGACTTGACACCCTTCCACACTTCCTGAGTATGGACACTCAAATTATAAATGTTTAGAGTTATCCCTCTCTTAGCTTGGTGACACAGACAACATAAAGATTGTCTTAGAATTGAACCTTTTTCTCAATCAACTGATCCTGAATAGGGAGACTTCCTGAAAATAACTACCAACATGAGAATAAATGTCTTTGTACAGGTGGGTTTTCATATAGACACCACTAATTTTACCAAGGCACCATACACTAACTACAAAACAAATGGGTGCTAGAATTAGGACTAAAAAGAATAATATTTTAAAATAGTTTATTAATAATCAAAACACATTTTTTTTTATGAAATTTTCTAATATTCAAAATCAAACAAGAAAGATTTATAAAATTTATCACTAATTGAAGACACTCATTGTTTTTTTTAAATAAAAGAATTGATTGAATTATAAAATTTAAGGTTAGTTAAACATAAACCCCACAAGTTGCAAGATCCAACGACTATGAGATGATTTTTTTTTTAAGATGAAGAAACATGACCGTTGGATCTTACAAATGTGTGTGTGTGTGTGTGTGGGGGTGGGGGGGGGGGGGGGTAAGTCTAACTAACCCTAAAATTTATCAAAAGTTACATGAAAACAAATCAGTCTTGTAATAATTTATGAATCAAATCCATAATCTTTTCTCCACATTATTATAGTTGAAATCAAAACAAAATTTTTAATGAAATTATTTAATCGCGCATTTAAATATACCCATTCATTCAATTTTACGGAAGATGATTAAAATTTTAAATTTTGTCAACATTGAAAAGGCACATTGATTCAATAGAACGTAAGATAAAACCAAACTAATCAAAATTAAACATTTTTTTTTTTTTTTTATAAAAAAGAAATATAAATTTTAAGTGGTGCTGGTCTTAGGATCCGTCTCGTTTTGTTTTGGGTGTGGGCAACCCTTAGTAAAATAAGTGGTGCTTTTATGAAAATACAATTGTGACCAAAACCAAATTGAACTAAACCCATAACGCAAAATTTCAAAATCCTTGCAATTTCGACCAGTGAAAAAATCGAAATTCAGCTCCATATTCCGGACCAAGCGAAATTTCCAAGGTTTCTTAGAAATTAAGAATAGTTGTTAGGGTTTTATCTTCACCATCATATATGATCCTACATATATTTCAATTCAAGTCTTATTAAGATACAATTAAATCTTTGTAGGGAGAGTTGACCTTAGTCCGTATTCTCCATAGTTCATCTTCTCTATCTAACCCAACCTGAGCATTAACAAAAATTGGCAAAAGTTGACTTCTTTTTTGGGATATGAGGCTATGAGCGCGCATTACCCAAAAAAAAAACGATTTTTGTCTTAAAAAATGGTTTTATAAGTTTTATTATTCTCTAATTCAGATATTACATCCCAAGGACAAAGCCCAATAATAATTTCGCCATAAGTCTCAAACCGGGCTGATGTCACCATTTTTCACTTATAATTTCGGCTCAACGACACATTTTCAATTTTAAATTCGCCATACATCCTATGTAAATTTAAATTGGCATTTGAAAAAATAAATTTGCATAGTTTCATTTTCATATGTAAATTTAAATTTACATATGTAATTTTTTTTTTTCATATGCAAATTTAAATTTACATATGACTTATGGCAAAATTAAAATTGAAGTGGACTTGGGGCAAAAAAATTTGGGAAAATTGGGCTCTCGGCCCAATAACTTGTTCTGACAATGGGGTGTTAGATAAATGGTTTTAACAATGCGCTGGTTTATGAAGAGTCATAGGGACTGTTCTTGGGCATGGAGAAAGATTCTAGAAACAAGAAAAGTAGCAATGAAATTCATGACGTGGCTACAGGGGAAACTATCTCCCTATGGCATGATCCATGGCTGGAAGGAAAAATACTCAATGAATCGCAGGAGGCTAGAAACAACTTACAACTTCCAGAAAATGAGAAAGTGAGTGTTTTGATCACTAATGGTAATTGGAATGCACTGGTGCAAAATCTGCCACAAGGTGGGCTTAAGACTTTGATTCTTAGAATTGAGATTAACAACTATGTACCAGAAGATAGAATCATATGGACACCTTCAGCTAATGGAGAGTTCACCACTAAATCTGCATATGATGCTTTGTGAACACCTAAAGCTAAAGTAAAATGGTATAATATGGTATGGGGGAAGCTGGTGATTCCTAGGCATTCCTTTACTTCATGGCAGCTCTTCTCAGGTAGCATCCCTACTCAAGATAGACTCATTCAAAGGAAAGTTATTCAACACTCTTCATACTGTCTATGTGATACGAACTCAAGGGAAAACTCAAAGCATTTGTTTTTCAGTTGCTCTTATAGCCTGCCTATATGGAGAAGTGTTAAGCAATTATTGGGTCTGAGTTATAATTGTTGCACTGTAAATAGTGAGTGGCACCACGTGATGAAGCTTTGCAGTAAAAACGATACGGAAGCAGAGATTATCAAAGCCTATATCTGTGCTACTATAAACCATGTATGGACAGAGAGAAACTTTAGAAGGTTCCATAATGCTCAGCAGCCTTGGAATGAAGTCAGAGACAGATTGTTCTAAGAAATGAAAAGGTACCTTCAAGAAAAACTGGTAACAATTAAAGGCACAGGAAGTGCAAGAATGCTTATGAATAGATTAGGAGTGATGGTGGAATTTCAAGCAGTTGAATTCAAGAGATATACATGGATAAAACCTGTTGGAGATGTCTGCAAACTTAACAGTGATGTCTTCCTATCTGCTGATGGGGCACGGTATGGGGGTATTCTTAGAAATGGAGAAGGAGAAACCTTGATGTGTTATAATGGGGAGAGTAATGTTAGGTTAGTTCTATTCCAGGAACTAAATGCTATCTATAGGGTGTTGCAACGATGTGTGTTAAGGGAGCAAAAGAAGATAATGGTGGCGTCAAACTCGTTGAAAGCAATCCATATTCTGAACAGGAAGGATAAGCCTCCACGGTCATGCCTTAATGTCACAAATGCTATTTTAGCTATTACTGAAACACTTGTTTTTGTAACCTTTAATCATGTCTGTAGAGAGTGTAACAAGTCTGCTGACTACTTAGCAAGCCCGGGGAGAGGTAAGGAGTGTTTGTATTTTGTACCTCCTCTGGATGAACATCTTTTGAGAATTGTTGAGGAGGACAAAGTAGGCAAAGTCTATATCAGATTCTAATAAAGGTTAGGGTCTCCTTAGCCCTATTAAAAAAAAAACAATGCGATGGGATCCGGATTCTTAAATAATTGTTATATCCTCACATGGGCGGTAATGGGTTTTTGATAATGCTCTAAAGAGACTTCAATATAGTGTTGAACGCCTAAGAGCAAATCCAATGGGGTACTATATGGGCTCCTAAAGGCCATATAGCACCCAAACACCAAATGATCGACCATTCCAATGATGCTGCTAGAAGGCTCCTAAATTTGGTTGGTGTCATAAACACGAGAAAAAATTCACTCCTAGGCGATTGGGAGCGAAAAGTCTCCTAAACACCCATCCACCACACATCCATTATTACTTTTTAACTATTGATTAACTCTAGGTAATTAAAATCTAGCCAAATAGTTATTTTATTCTCTCTCTCTACCATGAAGATTATTCTCACAAAAAATCATAATATTGGATATGTCTAACCATGTAAAAATTAGTGTTCATTTGTGTTCATTTTTGAATTTTTCATCTAACGGTCTAAAAGTTTTGTGAGCATGTTCTAATGTTATACTTCTTTGAATAAGATAAATTTTTGTAAGCATGTTCTCCATGGTGGGGAGATCATATCTACAAAAAATCAGCTCTTAATTCAACTTTTAAGTTCATGATTTTGCTTGGATTAATTTACAATGTGGTTATAATGTGCGCATAAGAATGTGCCTCTATCCCTCCCCACACACACACACACACACACACACACACACATATATATATATATATATATATATATAATAAACCTTAAATAATAAATTGAAAACTACACTAATATTTATGAAAAAACTCTTAAATTTTATTATAAATGTAAATGCAATTACAATTTGCCATTTTATTACAAACCAAAATATTAACAATAATAGTTAATACAACATGAGATATTCACGCTGTAATTGAATGAAATAGAACCACTTGAAAAATCTGCAACACAAAATAAAAAAATTATTTGCAAATTTTTAAAATTTAATTTTAGCTAATAATTTTTATTTTTATTTTATGGAAAAACATAGAAATGAAATATTTATGGAGAAAAAAAATATAATGATTTGGAGAGATAATAAAATAAATATTTGTTTAAAATTAATTAACTAGAGTTAATCAAAAGTTAAAAGAGATGATGGATTGGTGCTTATGAGACTTTTCGCTCATAAGCACGTAGGAGCAAATTTTTTCTCAATAAACACAGCCAAATTTGTGGCCTCATCTAGCCGTTGCTAAAAATAAGTTTCGAGAGTCGGACATCAGAAATCATGTTGTCCATATGGATTTAGCACTTTGAACTTTAAAACCCCATTGGCATAGTTTTTGTGTGTTTGGCATTGCAAATTTGACTTGGAAGCTAAAAGGGCCAAAAATCTAATGTGACACCTTTTAGCAGCTCCCTATTGGACTTACTCTAAATTAAAAAATAGGTGTAAGGCTTGACAACTAAACATTCACACACTTTAAAAAAAAAAAAAAAAAAAAAAAAAAAATACATTCACATATGATTCTCACCACATCAGTTTCAGTTCGACGCCCTCATCTACCTCCTTTATTTCTCCTTTTAGCAAGGTCCAGTGCTTGATTTCTAAAAGGAGTAGGAGTTGACAGTTGAGTTCTATAAATCGTAAGCATTCATATTAAGAATGTTTTGAGAACTCTAACTCAAGGTGAGTAGAGATGATTCATTAATCTCTATTATAAGTAACAAATACACAGTATATGATTTACAACATATTAAGAAAGATGTTGTTGTGATTGATCTTGAGAATATCTTAGATTGATTCTAAGACATTCATTTCCTTTTTTGCAATTCTGGAAGATTCTTCTTTACACCCCCTAAAACTGGACGGGAATGACCAAAGTCCAAGTTTGGTATGTAAACCGACAAATGAAGCCCGAGGAAGGGACATTGTAAAAATATCAGTAATTTGATAGTTCGATGGAACAAACTTTGTAACGAAGTGAGCCAAGAGATACTTTCTCTCGAACAAAGTGGTAATCAATCTCTATATGTTTAGTTCTCATGTGGAACACCTGATTAACCGTCATATAGAGGGAATTGATATTATCACAAAATAAGAGAGGAGGTTTGAGAAGTGGTATGCCAAGATCTCGTGGAATAAAACCAATGTAAGTGAGTTCAGCTGCAGCTGAGGCCATGGCTCGGTATTTGGCTTTAGTAGTTGATCGAGCCATTGTTGATAGCTTTTTGGCACTCCACGAAAGACAATTGCTACCCAAAAAAGTGCATATACCTATGGTTGAGCGACAAGTACATGGACAACCAACCCAATCTGCATCAGAAAAGCTAAGGCATATAGGTCTAATGTACTATTTTCCAAAATACGGATTCCAAAATCAAGTGTGTCACTAATGTATCAAAGAATACGTTTGAGTGCTTGAAAATGAGAGACCATTGGCTTATCCATGAATTGGCATATTGCGTTAACATTGTAAGAGATATCTGGACGTGTGAGCATGAGATATTGAAGTGCACTGATAAACATGAATTTATAAAACTAAATATTAGTGCATAAATGAAGTATTTATACAGTGGTGGGTAGTGGGTTGAAGTTGTTCATCTTAGATCTTTGAAGAGTAGAAATATGATGGAGAAAAACTAAACCTTTTCTTAACTTTTCATTTGTTCTTAGGCTAAGTCCAATGGTGCAGCAAAACACCAAATTTCACGTAAAATGTGATCCAATGGTACGTTAAAACGTTAACCCGCCAACGCTATCATTATAGATTTCACTATGTATACAATCACTTTTAACGATATAGCGTATGCTCTTCACGCCAAAACGAGTGGCGGCTAGAGAAAAAAATCCAAATAAAGTTGTACGCCTCTGCGGATAGTGGTTAGAATTTCAATTTAATTTTGAAATAACTTTACACGCCACTCACTGTGGCGGTTAGAATTTCAATTTATATTTCCACCCGCCACTCCCAATAGCGGTTAGAATTGAATTATCTATTTTAAGTTTTTTTAATAAATTAGTTTGTGCAATTACCATTCTATCCTACCCTTTTATATTTTTTTTGCTTTACTTGTATTTCTTTGTTATAATTTCAATTTTAAGATTAAACTTATTCCAATTTGCAACAACTTAATTAATTATTAAAATAAAAAAACAACAAATTAAAAGGAAATACATTAAAAATGCATCAAATACATACGAAGCATTTAAAATACTTAATCAAATTAATCAATCGCTTTCTTCTCTGTATTCTTTAAAGTGCAAATTTCTTGAAGCAGTTCATGCATTGCGAAGAGTTTGATCTTTCAAAATTTGTTTCTTTGTGTTTTTGTACTATTCTTTTCCTTGAGGTGTCATAGTCAATGTATTTGTGTTCATGATCTCTTTTTCCCATGCCAATGTCTCATGTAATATTTTTTTTTCTGCAAGTTTAATCCTTAAAGGATTAGATGCTCACTTTCATAGATTTTTTTCCCACGGTTAGTCGATGCCTCAATGGCCTCCATCGCCCGTTGAGATTGTCGCATTAATTCTTTGAGAGAAGTTTCGTTTTGACTATCAACTCTTTTTTTTTGTTTTTATTTGTCTCTTCCACAATCCAGTCTTTTTGATGAACCAGGTCCTTGCATTTCAGAATCAGGTGTTCCTCCCATGCCATCTTGTTCGTTTAATGGAGTTGGAGACCCATTATGAAAATTAGTTTGAGAGAAAGCAGGTGTAGTTGGAACTGAATGGCGCGCCCATTTTTCGTAGTCTTTCAAAATAAAACGCGCATGATCAAATTTGAAGGGTTTATTATCTAAAGACCTAGTGACATACAACTTCCTTGCTTGCTCCATCTGTAAAAGAAAAAAACAATATTAGTTTGAGTTTAATTATATTCTACCTAAATAATTGATATACTCTCAATTCAATGTCCATTTCGTTAGTTTCTTATATGTTCATGTCCTCGGCTTGATTCAAACATCCACGAAATAAAGTAACTGCTTTATTTATAAGTTACCAACGACTTGTAACACTTCTCATAGTTCGTGCTTATGTAAAACCCCGTATCATCCTCTGATTCTCAAATTTTTCTTTAATTTTTTCCCATAACATGTTGCCTGATTGATTTGTTCCGGTAATTGGATCAATTGAATTATCCAACTATGCTTGGCATAATACTATGTCTTCATAAATGCTAAATGATGCTCCCTTGCTTGACATTGTTACTGAAAGAGAGAGAGATGGAGACAATATTATTAATAATACAGAAATAAAGTATTACTGATGTTTGCGGGAATGTGCATTTGAGAGAGGAAAAGACAACATTTTTATAGGGTCATTGGGTTGATAAGATTAAATTATTGGATTTCATTTTCTTGTGGTCTGTACGCTATTGATTAGGGTCATTGGGTTGTGGGCAAGATTGGAATGAATAATGTCAAATAATATTTATTGGGTTGTGGGCAAGATTGAAATGAATCATGCATGTAATCTATTTATTTGGGTGTGTGCAAGATACAGAATTGTGTAAGAAATGATGTCGTATACCAAGGGCATAATCTTTTTTAAGAAGTATAAAATTATAATACATCAAAGTCATGGATTTCAACTACCTTTATATATAACATAACCAATTTGGTCTCTCACACAACTCAATTTCTCTGAATATTTTCAATTTTTCTTCCATAATTAATTTACTAGCAAAATGAATTCTGATAGTGATAATGATTATGATTCTGATTCCTAGAGAAGACGACGACGTATTAAAAGACACTTCATGCATGAACAAGAAGTGTTGATAGCAACTGCACTCTCAATTCAATTTAATCTTGTTACAGCAGCTCATATCATTGAAAACTCCAATCAACCAACTCTCCGTATTGGGTCTGTCCCAGGACACGCTTATAGGAACCGTAATAGGGCAATGGGAAATGCTCTCTTAAAGGCCGATTATTTCTGCATCAATCCCACATATGATGAAGTTTTATTTCGGAAGCACAATAGAATGAGCAGTCACATATTCTCGAGGATTAGGAGTGGTCTTAAAGAACATACTGATTTCTGGATGAAGAAATATGATGCAGCTAATAAACTCGATTTGTCGTAATGCTGCAAAATAATGTCTGCATTGCAAATGCTAGCAAATGGAAGCCCAGTTGATTCAATGGATCAGTATTTTCATATTACGCAGTCAACAACACTCTCCTTTGTTAAAATGTTTTGCAAACATGTGGTGGAGAGATTTGGTGCACAATATCTGAGATCTCCAAATGAAGAAGACGTTGCCAGATTGCTCTGTGTTGCTGAGTTAAGAGGTTTTCCTGGCATGCTTGGCAGTCTAGACTGTATGCATTGGACGTGGCAAACATTTCCAATGGAATGGGCAGGACAATATACTGGATGACATGGATCAGCAACTCTTGTACTCGAGGCAGTTGCTTCTTTCGACATGTGGATATGGCATGCTTACTTCGGTTTACCAGGTACTAATAATGATGTTAATGTTTTGTGGCGCTCTAATCTTTTTCACAAACTAACATTAGGTTTGACCCCTCCAACAAACTATTCTCTCATGGGTAAGGACTATACTGTCAGTTATTACTTGGCTGACGGTATATATCCTCAATTGTCTACACTAGTGAAAGCGAAAAGGAATCCTAAATCAAGAAGAGATAAATTTTTTACGTTGATGCAAGAATCTTATAGAAAAGACGTTGAACGAGCATTTGGAGTTCTTCAATCTCGTTTTGCAATTGTTAGAGGCAAAGCTCGCTTGTGGGACAAAGATGTGCTCCATGATGTTATGTCGGCGTGCATTATTTTGCATAACATGATTGTTGAGGAAGAACGACATAACTATTTGAACTCTTACATTTATGGAGACTCTGAGCCTATTATTAACCATGATTACTTTGAAAATCCTAATATATATAGCAAACATTGTTCTCGACCGAAACCCCAATTCAGCTGAATTTCGCAGATTCTTGCAACTCGTGGCATATGTGCATAATATGCACGAGCATGTGGAATTAGAGCAGTGTCTGATTAACCATTTATGGGAATGGCTTGATCAGAATTAAGATGTTTTTATTTCGTGTATTTCTTTTATGTTTCCAGTGTGAGTTTACGTTTAAAGTTCTATGTTGTGCTGTAATTTCAATATTGTATTTTTCTTATTGTAAGTTCTACTTTGAATTAATATAATGTGTGTTTTAAGAACTTGTTTTTATTTTTTTTATTTCTGGGTAATGAATGCACTAGAACTTGTTCAAATCACTTCGACTGTGATGGGGAAGATACTGATCTCATTAATGTTATTACAAAATAAAAGAAACCTCAGGCTAAGGTGAAGAGTGACACCTTCAACATGGCATGGATGAAAACTTGGACTACAAAATGTAAACTGAGACTTGATCACATTAGTGCACCACTCAATTCATAATGCAACAATCACACAACATAATCAATATGATATTAAACATGTTCAACCAATACAAAAACATATGTAAATTAAGTTACTCACAAATTCCAAGCAAATTCAAAAATATTTGCGACCAATTACAAAAAAATCGGACAGAGTCTCCTTTGTAATGTGGACATTAAATCATATCTCAAAACCTGTCATAACCCGTAAATCTCACATATATAATAACCCAACAACTATTGCTAATACCAATAGATAATTATAAGTCTAGTATCATTACAAATATGTATTGAACAATGAAATACTAATAGAAACTATAACTGGTATTTCCTTCTCCCTGTGAGCTAGAGTAACGCATGGATGGATCAGTTGATTGACCCACAAAATGAGGGACATATACATCCTCCCTTGAGATAGATGGCCGAGTCTGAACTTGTGGGGGGATCATCTGAGTCTCAACTACTTCAGCGTATTCAGAATATGAAATGTTATTACTATTCAATTCTTGACGAGTGAATTCCATGATATCTTCCTTATTAGGGTACAACCCACTATTCATTTTGCTAATAATACTAGCCATAGAAGTCGTGACATGCATGTAGTCCTCTAACATCATCTTCAATTATGCCTAAATTGATACCATAATTAAATCAAATAAATGTTGATACAAAAAATAAAATAAAATAAAGTATTTAATTTACTTACTGGTGTCAATTTGGCATCAATAGAGAGATGTGGCACCAAATCTTTGTCAATTGGTGGAACACGTAAATTAAAGATTTCACCATTACGACAAGTAATAGGGATAACCCAATTGGCTTTAGGAGTAACAACTGCCTTAACTTGTGATAGTGGGGGATATGATGAGCGATTAAGGGTTGCCCCCATCGGTTGTGAGATACCTACATCCTCCTTAAGACCAGATGCACCAACAAAGTTCACATTCACACCTCTATAAGTTGGGGGTAGAAGCATTCCCACTGAGACACGAGCCCAATAGTCAGTGTATCAAGGCATCAACAGAAATACCACCACTGTTGTACCATTGAAGCAATATATCAGTCTGACATCCGTTAAGATTCATATGTGAAGGGGGATTGGATCGCAAGGAACTGAAAGAATGCCAGTAACTTGGCGATGACAACGCTCTCCTAAATACCAAACATATACTAACGGTCCAAACAAGATGCATCGCCGACTAGTCAACTCTTGTCACACCCCCGAATTTTGACAAAATTAGAAAAACAATATTTGTTCCCGACTCTTCGATTTTCGAGATGTGATGCACTCTCAACTTCTAAAAACCTATCATCTATTTGAATATTCTAATAGTTTGAAACCAATAAAATTTTAAATAAACAAAAGACCTTTTCATTACAAAAATTCACAAATCTGATTAAGTTACAAATTTCCTTTCAACAACTCTTTAATTATAATTACAACTGAAAATACAAAAATATTGTCTCAATTAAAAATCTATTACACCTTAAGGGAAAACATAACATATCCTGTAATGAGACGCTAATGCGAACCACAAGCAGCAATTAGCCTTCTTCAACACTAATCCTGTCAAGACTTATCAACTGGGTTCATTTTATGAACACACCCGATAAGCAAACATGCAAATCGGGTCAGCATTATAAACAATACTGATATAAGTAACCCTAAAATACAAAATATATTTATACATATACATACACAATTAATAAGGCAGTTAGTTCCTCCACCGAGGTGCCTGAGCTTCCAATTCAATAATAACAGGGCATTTAGTTCCTCTACTGAGGCGCCTTAACTTCAAACCGTACTAGATTAACTACATCTAATAATAAAAGAACAAAATTAAAACTTACTCTATACTTACACTGGTGTAAGCCTAATCACAGAGTGGGTCACACCTACATCAATAATCAATTCAACCACCCTTTTGCAAACCATTATGAACACAACATAAATTATAATAAATCATTTATTATAGATTTAACGTACACTTTGATATATCATCACCATTATTGTTTAAGGTTTCTTCAAGTGCCTCTAGAATCACGTCGTCTCTATCTCTTACCTAGTTTCCTTGGCTACCACAATCGCTTTTCTATGCCGAACATGTACATCCACATGCCTCCCCTCATATAATGAACCACTCCATGCGTAGTTATCCTAAGCAGGATATCGCATACCAGGTAACCCCCACACGAACGCCATTATGTGGGTATTGCCACTATTTGACATGCACTCCTTTTGTGTGTATGAGATGGTATATGGATGATGTAGATAGAGAATGGTCGTTGAACAAAATAGAAGTGTATCAAAACCTAATTATCCCTCAATAAGTAAAGGATGAGTAGGATATCGTTTCACTTTTAAGTGTATGTTATGTGAAGGACAAGACTGGAAAGGGGATTTGAGGGATTAAAAACTATGATTGTAGAGATTTTAGATTCTAATTCTAAACTAAACTAAACTAATTAAACTATTAAGAATTTATAGGGGAGAGAATTCAAGAGATTAGAATCCACCATTACTTTTCATCTGTGATCTTCTGTTTCATGGTTGTTCTCACAAGTAGACTACAATTAGGCAATCGAGCGAGTGCCGATACCCTCTTGGACGAAATATCATTGATGAATAACTCTACTTAAGGTTGTTCCTATGTTTATACTATTAATATCTTCTTTCCTTTTATGTAAGCTCGGACAGCCATTCAATGTATTACCGAGAGCAACATCAAGGAGTACTTCCTAATAGGGCGACCATTCAATGAGTCACCACTTAAGGCAAACACAAAGAATACTTCCCTTAGGTAGCCACTCCCTGAGCTACCCCTTCTAAGGCAACACAAATAATACTTCCCCAACTTTAAATAACTGTACTACTAGAAGAAAAGTACAGAACACTAGCATGATATTAATATTGCAAAACATATACCCTATTTTATACTTCCATCCTCTAGTGTGGGCAATGGAACTAATAACTAAAAACATAAATAACTAACCTGATTGGAGAACACCATGAACCAGAAGAATCATTAAACCCTAAGCACCGACTTTATCTCTTCCCTTGAAGGAGAAGATTAGCCTTCCATAAAACACGAAGAATGAGAAGAAGAAAAGTCGAAGAACATAAGACTAGAAAGACTACTTATCAAGACTCGACTAGTTAAAACTGAATCTTTTATTATTAATCTCTCTCTGCCTCAAGTTCTGGAGACAAGAATATAAGTGAATTGGCAAGTTTCATGAGGCAATTAGGTCCTCTATTTGTAGGGGTTACAATGAGTTCTAGAAACATTCCAAACCGTGGTTTGTTTCCTAATACAAATCAGCTTCTTTCAGAGTCCAACTTCGTTTCCAAAACTATGAAGGAAGTGGCTACAGTGTCGGTTCATGCGTCTGGATGCATGATCCTTGCATCTTAGATGCGAGCATCTCGTCTGGACGCACTATCCTTGCATCTCAGATGCGAGAGCCTATTTTTCCTCTTTTGCTCCATCCTTCTTTCCTCTTTTATGGGCTTTGGTCTAAGCAACGAATCCTTTTGCCTTGGGATTCCAAATAGGCTTTAAAATAGGTCCAAGTCGCATCTTTCATAGCTTCAATTCCTTGGCCTTCTCCAAGATTATCTATGGGCTTCCCATGTGATCCTTAATACTCCAAATTGCTTCGTTTTACCCCTTTTTCTCTAATATTCTACAAAACTCTCTTTTTTACCTGTAGAATCATAAAACATGACTTACAAGCATTGTTAGTCCACTAAGATGGCTAAACAAGAGGTATAATCGAGGGTTAAAATGCACTTTTTGAGCACTTATCATAGCTCCCAACTAGCCTTTTGCTAGTCTCTTAGCAAATAAGATAAAAAGAGATAAGTGATCAAAATTACATCCTAATAACAAAAAAAAAAATTCTAGCTCACTTTCGCAGACATCGCGATTGTATTTACCATATGTAACAAGACTTTAACCCTTTAAGTTCCCCAAAAATGATGAGTTATAGTCTCGTGAGGGTTTTCAGGTGATATACCCACAAAATCAATCAATAGTATGTTCAATAATGGTGGAATTTTTCAGAGAGAGAAATTTCCTTACCAATTTAGTGCTTACTCAAATAGATGGGTTTCTATTACCAACTATATTGCTGCAAAGACTCATAGATTATGATGGGATATAGTAAAAATTGACAAAATTCTTAATCAAGGCTTATGTGTGTAAGTCAATCTCTTATACTCTCCTATCCAAGAAATGGAATCCCTAGTTTACCATAGACAGATAATCTCGACTTTCAATCCTCACCGGTCATACTCTCAGCAAAGAATCTCTCAGAAGATGGTCTACTATTTTTTCTCATATATGTGGGGAAAAGAATAATGAATACGAACATCCCATATACTACCTTGAAAAATGGACTTCTAAATGAAAGTAGTCTCATGGAAAGAATGTCAATCACATCTGAAGTGTCAGGTCCTTCACTTTAGCATCCTCTCACCTATTCTAGACTTAATACCATACTATAGTGATAAGTCATGGGTTGTAACTTGGCTTGGGTATTGGTTTATAAAGGAAAGGTAAAAAGGATTCAAAGGTTGTTTCTGAAAAACACTAAGGGTTTTGCTTCATTCTTTAGAAGATTTCTTCAAATTCTGTATTGCAGACAAATTCCTTCTTTGTCTTAGCTTTTCCATCCATTTTGTTCAACTTCTTCTTCTCTTATTTATTTATTTATTTTTTAAAATCAGTGGTATATTCTTGATTAGTACTGGATATGCTTGTTTTCCACTAGCTTCTTTCACTTAGAACATAATGATGGTCTTCATTATATCTCTCTGATATTTTCTTGTAATCTTCCTTTTGTGCTCTTTCTTCCTCCTTGTTCCCCTCGTATTCTCAGAAATATATGGGTATGGCTGATAAAGATTTTGGTTATACTACTTGTTTGGAGTTGGGTAAAAAGGGTAAAGGGTTTTATGAAAGAAAATGGCTTATTGTAAGGCTCAAAATGGTTTAACATGATGGTCCTATTAGGTGGGAGAAAGGCTGAATGGGTTCACTGCATGACTTATCATTATGATACTCTGTTTTGAATAGACTACAAGACCTAATGGCTATCTCCCTAGTTGATGTCACTTCATGATTAACCAAATCAACAAATAATGAGACTATAGTACAATGACATAAAGAACTGAAAGATGTTGAGTCACTAAGACTCGGATTTTTCGTAAGAACTCTCCAAAGAATGGGTATAAAGCTCAAGTCTCATGGGCTAAGTTTAAAAAAATCTACCTCCAGTTTACTATGGGTTAAATCTCTCTTCTAGCAAAAGTACACAAAATTGACCAAGTACTATGGTGGTGCCTTGATAAAGAAATCTATCAACAAGAACTATGTCCGAGCATAATAAATAGTCTAAGTGGTAATGAAATCAATAATATCAACTATCTATCAAACTCAACACTAAGCAGTATAGAATCTATATCCCAGACTCATCATTAAAATTCATTTTTCTCATGCTACTGATATAGAAACAATAATATTTTTGTTTTTGAAAACTAATTTTCGAAATTCATTTCTAAAGTACACCCTCCCCCTACTTATGCATGCATTGACCTCAATGTATAAAGAAGTAAATGAAATGAATGAGAAATGTAATACCCTGAACTCTAGCATTTTCAAAATCTTAGCATTTCCTTATTTAAATTATTACATGTAGGCTTTTATAGAATTTTCTTGTGCTAGTTTGAATATATCATATTGAATGAGTCCATATAATTTACCCTTTAGACTTGATAAGAACAGTGAGTACACAAGTGGTTTGGGTCAGGTGAGAGAAGTGTTGTTAAAGAGAGTTGAACTAGTCAAGACTATGACTAGAGTCTTAATAACTTAGGACTCTCAGAACTTAACTCAAAAAGTGGATAACTATAAAGGGTCGTGCATACAGGTAGTGGTTAGAGGAAATATAGGGTGAGAGAATATTTAAAGAAGAACAAAATATTGTCGATGATTGAGAGGGTCGATATTCAAATGACTCACAATAAAAATAGGTGTTAGGAATCTCTTGGGTATTGATTGGCATTTATTGGAAGTACACAAGGACTGCTAGTGGGGTATTCACTAAAAGGTTTGAATTACTCAAGCTACCATTTTCAGCACTACTTATAGGCGTCTGAAGTCATCTTTCTAGTGTTTTTGTATCAATTTCTTGTGCTAAGAGGTGAGTTCTACCTTTTTTCTAACTTAAATTGTTAAGTTTGCAATTCTAGTTTTTGGTACAAGAACTTTGACTTCTGGAAGAAATAAGTATACATATCTTGTTTTACACCCCCATTATATTACTTTGTAATTTTGAAAGATTTATTTTGAAATACTATGATGAATACATTATGAGTTCCAATGTTTCAATTTTAAGGAAATAGCCATTATATCATCTTAGTTTTGATCAAAGATTTTGTGAATAGTATGTATTATATTTGGAACTCATGGTTTACGTATATATTTCTTGATATGTGACAAGTAATTGAGTTTTGACTCGGAACTTAAGAAGGGAATTGTTATCCCTAGGGTGAAAGACCCGAAAGGAACACTAGATCCATGTGTATTGACGTTAGTGCACACGTCAAGGAATGTTTGGTTGCGCAGATGTGAAAGTCAACCCAATAGTAACGTGGTTGTCGAGCGGTTAAGTCGACATGGTGTTCACATTATTTTTAGAATAAAGATCTCATATAATAATTGTATGGTTTCTGCATTTGATATGTTTTAAGGAAAATTGGCGTTTTCAATGAATTGTTATTCTTTCAATCCATGTTTTCTTTAGTAGTAATTCATTGGGCTTCTTGGAAGCTCACTCCTTTTTTCTTCTCTCTTTTTATTCTATTTTTCAGATTAGTACACTTTCAAGTTACGCTCGTGGGATTGTGGGATTCGTGGATAGCGGGAATTCAGAGTTGGAGTTAGTAGGAATAGTAGTAGGTTTTTCTATTGATTCATTCATAGTTGGTTGTAAGAATAAGTATTATTTGTTTGGAGTTTAATTGGGTAATAATATCAATGTTTTGGGAATTTAAGTCATGTTCAACCGTCATTATTTGAATTATGATATTTGGAACAAATTATTAGACTTGGAGAATATTATTTGTGAAATGACATGTCTCTTCATTTTATGGATAGTGCATCTTGGGTCTTAAATGATCTATTTTAAGATCTGGGGTGTTACAAGAAAAATGTATGATATTACCATTGATGTCGAATATCAATATTTTGATCTTTCTCTGTCATATTAAGGTTAAGCTCACAAAATAGAGAAAATCAAATACAATTAGTTCAAATCAAAATTAATCCTCATAATCAGCATTAGTCCTCATAATCATGTATCAGTATTTTTTTTTAGGTCTTTTGACGTTAGATCCCCAAGACGTAATGTGAGTCTTTTAAAGTCAGATTCTTAAGAATTTTGAGTCCTTTATAGTCAGATCTACAAGACTAGTATTCCCACCCACTAGGTTTCACTTTGTAGGGATTCTTCCGATCTCTCTTCGCAGGTGATTGACAAAAGTATACCTTGTACCAATAATTTTCTCTTAATGGCTGTAACCCAAGACAAGTTTCAGAATGGCAATTCTTACACTAACCTAGCTTACACACTCTCCTCTTACGCGCAAATGAACTTTTACCGAACCCTACACGAGCGATAGAAATAATCTTCCTTTGAAGGTCAACGGGGAGTAAATCCTACAAACTAACAGGTGGTGAACACTTAGGTTTCCATCTCAAAATTGATCTCTCGATAACATGCTTACTTCCTGTAGACATTTTATACTCGGTCTACTAGAGTTATGAGACTTTGACTCCGGTGCTTGCAACTCCTCTTAGTAAAGGATAAAGTTATGAAAATCTGAGGGCCCGGCTATTGGTGGCACTTATACTAATGAGATCCTAAAGAGTCAAGCTTATGATGCTTGGCTTCCTCATGCAAAAAACTTAAACTAGACATAGTAACAGGTTCAGGAAGACATAGAATGTAATCTTTAAGGTGTGTAGGTAACTTACCCCAATTTTCCACTTCAACAGTGGTCTGATAAACCGAATCCTTGAGAAAAATGGCCTCCACGTCTCCAGTAGGTAACTCTAGAAAAGGCTTCAATCGATGAGCGTTGACTTTGGAACGAGTCCTTCTCTTTATGTCTTCTACTTCAATAGTTCCAAAAGGCGTGACATGTCTTACTACAAATGGTCCCGTCCATCTAGATCTCAACTTTCCAGGGAAAATTTCTAGACGAGAGTTGTAGACCAGAACTTCTGTCCAGGTTCAAATTCTCTTTTCAGAATTCTTCTGTCATGTAATGCTTTAGTCTTATCCTTGTAAATCTTTTACTTATCATAAGCATCACTTCTCAATTCCTCTAATTCACTTATCTGAAGCTTCCTCCTTTCTCCTGCTTGATCTAGGTTGAAATTCATCTCTTTCACTGCCCAGTAGGCTTTATGTTCTAACTTAACAGGTAGATGACACGCCTTTCCATAAACCAAGCGATAGGGTGACATCCTTATGGGTGTTTTGAATGTTGTTCTGTATGCCCATAGTGCATCTTGGAGTCTAAGAGACCAGTCTTTCCTAGAAGGATTAACTGTCTTCTCCAGAATACTATTAATTTCCCTATTCGAAACTTCTGCTTGACTATTAGTCTGAGGATAATATGGTAAGGCTAGTTTGTGAATTACTCCATACTTTGTCATAAGATTCCCAAATACATGGTTATAGAAGTAAGAACCGTTATCACTGATGATGGCTTTCGGTGTTCCAAATCTTGGTAGAATGTTCTTTTTCAGAAAGTCCACGATGACTTTATGATTGGTGGTCTTTGTAGAAATTGCTTCAATCCACTTTGAAACATAGTCCACAGCCAGTAGAATGTAGGTGTAACCAAAAGAAGGCGGAAATGGTCCCATGAAATCTATACCCCATACATCAAAGATTTTTGAGATAAGGATCGGTTGTTGAGGCCACTCGAACCTTTTCGAGGTCTTACCTAAAAATTGGCATCTCGGACATGCTTTACAATAAACATTTGCATCTTTAAAAAGAGTATGCCAATAGAATCCCTTATAATACCTTGTCTTCAGTACGCTGCGGGCCAAAGTGTCCTCCGCAAGGCTGATCGTGATAGAATGATAGAATGGATTTCTATTCCGATTTTGGGATGCATCTTCAAATAATCTGATCTGAACACTTCTTGAATAAGTATGGATTATCCCAAAAATAATATCTAGCCTTTGAGTAGAATAAGTCTTTTTCTTGCTTGCTCCAATGCAATGGTACCTTGTCGGTTACAAGATAATTTTCGATGTAGTCGTACCATGGTACTTCTGATATACTGAACAACTGTTCATCAGGAAAAGTCTCACAGATTTGTAAATTATCTTATGTATTCTCCACTAGCAATCTAGAAAGGTGATCAGCAACGACATTCTCTGTTCCTTTCTTATCACGTATCACCAAATCAAATTCTTGTAAAAGTAGTATCCAACTGATCAACCTAGGCTTGGCATCCTGCTTAGCGAGTAAATGACGTAAGGCAGCATGGTCAGTATAGACTATTACCTTTGAACCTATCAGATATTGATGAAATTTGTCAATAGAATAGACGACAGCTAAGAGTTTCTTCTCAGTGGTAGAATAATTAATCTGAGCTCCATTTAGAGTCTTGCTAGCATAATAGATTGCGTACGGCACCTTCTTGTCTCTTTGTCCTAGAACGGCTCCAATCGAGCGCACGAATGATTGGTGCTGAAGTGAGTGTTTCCTTCAATTTCATAAAAGCTTCGACACATGAGGTATCAAAATCAAAGACAACATCTTTCCCTAACAGATGTGACATTGGTCTTGCAATTCTGCTGAAATCCTTGATAAATCGACGGTAGAATCCTACATGACCGAGAAAGGCACAGATATCTTTGACAGTTCTCGGCTTGGGTAGATCCTTTATAATATCAATCTTTGCTCGATCTACTAGAATTCCTTCATTTGAAACTTGGTGACCCAACACTATCCCTTCCTTTACCTTGAAGTGACACTTTTTCCAGTTCAGAACTAAGTTGGTATCGTAACAACGTTTAAGGACTAAGGAGAGATAGTGCAGGTAATCCTCAAAAGATGATCCAAAAACTGAAAAATCATCCATAAAAACTTTTATGTATTTCTCCACCATGTCGTCAAAAATACTCATCATGCATTGTTGAAAAGTGGCCAGTGTATTGCATAGACCAAAAGGCATATGACGATAGGAGAATGTTCCAAACGGACATGTGAATGTGGTCTTCTCTTGGTCCTCAGGGTGAATATGGATCTGAAAATATCCTGAGTAACCATCAAGAAAGCAGTAGTAAGCTTGTCCAGCTAATCTTTCTAACATCTGATCAATGAAAGGCAATGAAAAATGATCTTTTCTCGAAGCTTGTCTAGCTAATCTTTCTAACATCTGATCGATGAAAGGCAATGGAAAATGATCTTTTCCCGAAGCTTGTCCAACTAATCTTTCTAACATCTGATCGATGAAAGGCAATGGAAAATGATCTTTTCTCGATGCGCTATTCAGCTTTCTATAATCGATGCAAACTCTCCATCAAATCTGAATCCTGGTTGGAATCAACTCATTGTTCTCGTTCTCGATCACTGTGGTTCCGGACTTCTTCAGCATGACTTGAACTGGGCTAACCCATTGACAATCAAAAATAGGGTAGATAATGCCGGCGTCAAGGAGTTTGACGACCTCTTCTCGAACTACTTCCTTCATCTTCAGATTAAGCCTCATCTTTAGTTGCTTAGAAGTCTTTGAATCCTCTTCCAAATAAATTCTATGTTGAACTATCATAGGGCTGATCCCCTTGATATCATCAATTGTCCAACCAATAGCTGTCTTATATTCCTTTAAAAGTGCTACTAACCTGGATTCCTGCTCCTTAGTCAAATCTGATGTAATGACTACTGGGTAGGTTCCCAAATCTCCCAAGAAAACATACTTGAGTGTAGACGGCAAAGGCTTCAATTCTAGCTTAGGCGGCTCCTTCTTAAGCTCTTTAGATGGTCCATCAGGCGTGGGCAATTCAAACTTTGCTTTGAAGTTGATGTCATCCATGACAGGTGATGAATCCAAAATCGCATTGATTTCCTGGACACTATGTTCCTCATAGTCAGAGTCTATCAGAGCTTTCAATAACTCATTAGCAGGATATGAATGAGTCAGATAATCCTATGCTAACGCTTCAATCATACATACCTTGTTCACAGAACACACCTCTTGTGGTTGCTGTAACATATGGAACACATTGGTCTCGACTCTCATATTACCAAAGGATAACGTCATATTACCGTTTTGACAGTTGATGAGTGCATTTGTAGTGGCCAAGAATGGTCTACCTAGAATGATTGGTATCTGCCTACCAGATGTAGGTTCTATGTCGAGTATTATGAAATCAACCGGATAATAAAAATCTTTGATCTTGTCTATGACGTCTTTAATGATTCCTCTAGATATCTTCACTGATCTATCTGCCAACTGTAAAGTAACATCAATTGGTTTTAGATCCTTCAAGCCCAACTTCTCGTAGATGAAATATGGTAGAAGATTCACACTGGCACCCAAATCTAATGAAGCTTGTTCCTCCAAAGAATCTCCAATTCTGCATGTAACAGTTGGACTTCCAAGATCTTTCAGTTTCACAACTGCTAGATTCTATAGGTACGATGAACATCTTTGAGCGATAAAAGCTTATTTTGGAATGTTGGTCTTCTTCTTCATTAGATCTTTCACGAATTTGGCATACGAGGGAACTTGCTTGATGGCAGTCAGAAATGGGATATTAATATGCAAATTCTGAAATACATCGCAAATCTCCTTGCACTGGTCATCCTTTCTGGTATTCACTAGTTTTGAAGGAAACGGTGCTGGCGGATTCTTCATTATCGGTTCTCTTCTTTCGGCTTCGGTTGGCTTGGTAACAGATAGTGGAGTGATAGGTGGAGTCACTCGTGATGGCTTATTCTTACTTAATTCCACAGTAATTCCTTTAACTTCTCTTTCAACAGTTACTTCAGCGGGTGGCACAACACTATATATATCTGGATTGTTAGAACTGGGGATGGTGGGAACATAAGTTACCTCAGGCTCCGCAAAATCTTTCCCTGGTTTATAGACAATCGTGTTATCAACTTTCTTGCCTGACCTCAGAGTGGTGACAGAATTAACTTGGTCATTTGACTGAGTAATCTCCAGGTTATCCACATGCAAGACACCTCTTCCTTTCGGATTTGATTCCGGCTGGCTTTGTAATGCTCCTTTCGATCTTTCCGTCAAGGCGGCAGCAATTTGCACTATCTGGCCTTGAATGACACTAAAGTTATTCTCTAACTTATAGGTTCTTTGATTTGTCTGTTTCAGCTCATTGACAATGGTGGTGATAGCTACTTCCAGATGTGGGATAACTGCTTTGCTAGACTGAGGCGTAGGGGTAATGTATCCACTCATAAGATCTGGTACTAACTCTCTATTTATGTTGGCTTGGTATTGCTGGTTCTGGTATGACTGTTGATTTCTGTATGGTTGCTGGCAATCTTGGAACTGATACTGGTTATTCTGGAATTGATTAGACTGATTTTGGAATCCTGGAGGAAAATTCCTCTTATTTGTAATTTGTGGCTTCCAATAATTGTGTCCCTTATTGAACTGGTTATTTCTTCCTTAAGAGTTGATACTACATGCCTTTGCATTAGTATCCAGATAGTACGAACACTCTTCAGTGGTGTGGCCTTTATCAGAACATAGCTCACAAATGACATAACAAGGCTTGGATGGCTGAGGTTTAGCTTGGAAATTGTTTGCTTTCGGAGGATTCATAGAGAACTGATCAAACTTCTTGTTCAGAGTTTCAAGTCTTGTTGATAAGCTTGCCATAATTGATAGCATCGCTTGATCTGGGTCTTCACGAACTTAGTTACCAAATTGCTTTGGCACCCCTTCCACTCTAGCTACGTCCTCGTTGCTAGTACTCTATTGTTGAGTGTCTTCAGCTAAATTCTAGAGAAAGTTGTAGGCTTCCTCTCCGTCCAATGATGTAAACTTACCTTGATGCATTGACTGTATCATCTGCTTGTTTATAGTAGAAAGTCCTCGGAAAAAAAAATGAGCAAGTGTGCTCTTATCATAACCATGATGTGGACATGAGACTAGCAGATTATTGAATTTTCTCCCAACTTTGATGATATTCTTCAGTCACCTTCCCTTTGAAATTGTTGATGGCTTGCTGCATGGCATCTGTCTTCTGGGGTGGGTAGAACTTGTTCATAAACTTTGTTCTCAACTTCTCCCAGTTGTTAATTAAATTGATCGGCTGCGCAATTAACCATTCGGATGCTTTGCCTTCGAGTGGGAGTGGAAAAAAAATTAACTTGATTCTCTCATCCTTGATATTCTGGTCTTGAAAGTTCTGTGGACTGATAGAAATTTGTTCATGTGAACATAAGGCTGAACATTGTCTGAACCATTGAACTTTGGAAGCATAGAGATTACTGATGCTCTAAGTTCGAATTGGTTGGCTTCTGTCTTTGGAAAAACAATACTGCTTGGTGGGTCTCCAATGATTGGCGAATAGAAATCACTCAGCTTCTTCCTCTGTTGTACTTGCATGGGTGGGATAGCTTCAGGATTATTCGTGTTCATAACACCTCCATCATTGTGTGCGGCCATTGTATCAATCTCGTCTTGTATTCTTATAAGTCGGTTGTTAAACCTTGTCCACTGTTGTGTTCTTACCGGACGAAGATATGGATGACGGGGCATACACTAGAAAATACTACGCGAAAATGACGAAAAACTATTCTACTATGCTTGAATGAAATTAAACTAATATGCAACTATTCTAAATTATACTAAAATGCAAAACTACTTTCCTTCAACTGGGTTGGGCTTTGCAGCTAGTATCTCGCCCGTTGTCTAAAGCTGTCTCTTCTAAGGTTATGGTGAATCACTTGGATTGGTTAAATACCACGGCCCACACACAATAGTCTGTTTGTCAAGATTCAGACAAGAAAGACTAGAGTTTGATGTTTCACTGTGTTGGCTTGCAACTTCAATTGTTGAAAAGGTCCTAAATGCAATTATACTAGAAAGCAATAAAACTAAACTACGATGCAACTATACTAAGAATGAAATAAAAAGAATGAAGATTCAACTAACTTGGATGGTAGATCTTGTCTTCCAGATGTCCTTCAAGCTTCTCTCTTTTTCAAAAGGATGGATGTTGTGGCTAAAATTATCTCAAGATCCAAAGTTCTAATCTTGAAAGAAAACGTTAAACATAAACAATTTAAAACGGCAGCGGCGCCATTTGATACACGCTCCTTTTGTGTGTATGAGATGGTATATGGAAGATGTAGATAGCTGATGGACGTTGAACAAAATAGAAGCTTATCAAAACCTAATTATCCTTCAATAAGTAAAGGATGAGTAGGATATCCTTCCACTTTTAGGAGTATGTTATGTGAAGGACAGGACTGGAAAGGGGGTTTGAGGGATTAAAAACTATGATTGTAGAGATTTTAGATTATAATGCTAAACTAAACTAAACTAATTAAACTATTGAGAATTTATAGGAGAGAGAATTCAAGAGATTAGAATCCACCATTACCTTTGATTTGTGATCTTCTATTTCATGGTTGTTCTCACAAGTAGACTACAATTAGGCAATCGAGTGAGTGTCGATACCCTCTTGGACGAAACATTATTGACGAATAACTCTACTTAAGGTTGTTCCTATGTTTATCCTATTAATATCTTCTTTCCTTTTATGTAAGCTCGGACAGCCATTCAAGGTATTACCGAGAGCAACATCAAGGAGTACTTCCTAATAGGGCGGCCATTCAATGAATCACCACTTAAGGCAAACACAAAGAATACTTCCCCTAGGGCGCCACTCCCTGAGCTACCCCTTCTAGGGCAACACAAAGAATATTTTCCTAACTCTAAAGAATTGTACTACTAGAAGAAAAGTACAGAACACTAGCATGATATTAATATTGCAAAACATATACCTTATTCTATACTTCCATCCCTTGGTGTGGGCAATGGAACTAATAACTAAAAATATAAAGAACTAACCTGATTAGAGAACACTATGAACCAGAAGAATCAGCAAACCCTAAGCACTGGCTTCATCTCCTCCCTTGAAGGAGAAGATTAGCCTTCAATAAAGAAGGAAGAACACGAAGAATGAGAAGAAGAAGAGTCGAAGAACATAAGACTAGAAAGACTACTTATCAAGACTCGACTAGTTAAAACCGAATCTTTTATTATTAATCTCTCTCCACCTCAAGTTCTGGAGGCAAGAATGTAAGTGAATTGGCAAGTTTCATGAGGCACTTAGGTCCTCTATTTATAGGGGTTACAATGATTTCTAGAAGCATTCCAAACCGTGGTTTGTTTCCTAATACAAATCAATTTCTTTCAGAGTCCAACTTCGTTTCCAAAACTGTTAAGGAAGTGGCTACAGTATCGGTTCATGCGTCTAGACGCATGATCTTTGCGTCTCAAACGCTAGAGCCTATTTTTCCTCTTTTGCTCCATCCTTCTATCCTCTTTTGCTGGCTTTGGTCCAAGCAACGAATCCTTTTGCCTTGGGCTTCCAAATAGGCTTTAAAATGGGTCTAAGTAGCAACTTTCATAGCTTCAATTCCTTTGCCTTCTCCATGATTATCCACGGGCTTCCCATGTGATCCTTAATGCTCCGAATTGCTCTGTTTTACCCCTTTTTCTCTAATATTCTACAAAACTCTCTTTTTCACCTGTAGAATCATAAAACATGACTTACAAGCACTGTTAGTCCACTAAGATGGCTAAACAAGAGGTATAATCGAGGGTTAAAATGCACTTTTTGAGCACTTATCACTATTCGGCATAAAATATCGCGCATCTCGTTCTAATTTTGTGAACAGAATAATCAAGCCACTATTCGGCTACGATTTCCCTACACATGGGTCAATCAACATCTTATACACCCTATACAAGGGCCAATCATATTACATACGCCCAACACAAGGACCAAATCACATGAGTTGTGGTAGCTAGGTTCTAGGATTTTCGTTTCGTAATTTATTCACGTATCATACATTTATATCTCATAACCATTTCACTTCATCACGTGCATGCCAAATACATTATTGCACTAAGCCACAATATTTAGAAATATCTCAATACATCTTATAATGACTATCATTCTTTCCCGTGCCAAATAAATAATTGCACTAAGACTCAATCACTTGGGAAATATCCACAATTATTATACTACCTCATAGTAGCATGATAACCATAAAAAAGATAGTCTTACTCACAAATAAAGCGATGAAACTCTAAACGCAAGTAAAAGTATAAACTAAACTATTACTAGATTTATCAAAGATATTTGTTTTCTACTCTCGAATCTATTGACGTAGAGTTGGAATAAAAGATTCGTTCCACTCCTAGTCTTTTAGCATTCAAGTTTTCTACAATTGACGAGTCTATCCAAAGTCTAATGAAAGTAATGGTGGAATTTATACTACGATGTGAATTCAAATAACAAGCTACGAATAACGAAATGACAAAATGCTAAGAGTTGAATCTTGATAAAGAATTAGGGGAATTTGATTCCACATTGAATCCAACTTAATAAACTAGTATAGCATTATTGTAAACCAATTCTTAAGTTCTTACGGTAAGAATTGGTCGTTCTAATCCCTAATTATACATAACATTTCTACAAATTCATAACTATCATGTGAGGTCGTCCACCCATTCTCATGGTGAATCAACGACCTTCTAGAGTAGAATAGATTCTTACAACGGTTCTATACTATACAATCAAGTTTTCATCAAGGCTTAATCAAACCCCTCTAATAGAGGTTTAGCCTTGATTCATCAAACTATCATTTTCCATTGAATTAAAACTAGACATAATATAAAGATTTGAACTTTACTAATTTTAACTAACAATACTTCAAATCTAATTAATAACTAAGAATTGAATAACAACAAGAATTGAAATTAGATAAATGACAAAAATCGAAATGATCAAGAACTACTATTTTATTTATCTAACCAATGAAGAACAATCATTCCAATAACTAATCTAAAACAATGTATGAAACTAATTAATTAACTAATTAAAATTCCAAAAACTAGATTTATAAGCTATTTTAATGGCTACATTCTATTCTAAGCTATCTAACTATATTTTTTCTTAAGAGCTAAGTCTTGTTTTATGTAAAGCAGGAGACCAGATCCACAATTTCGTGCATGGGCTGAAGAGCCATGTTTTGGGCGGAAAATCGATCCCAAATCCCACTTTCTTTAGTCCCCAGTGCCTATTTCAGCTGGCTTTTACTGCAATAGAATTTTCGTCCATTTTTACTCATCTGATTGGGTCAAGGCTTAGACCATTGGAAATCTCTTTCTGAGCCGGTCGTTTCGACATAAGGTAGGCCAAAAGCCGAGGCCTGAGTGCAAAGATATGGTCTTCGGAAGTTCTGCTGACTTGTGCACTATTTGTACCCGTGTTGACTTTTCAGCTTTTGACCGGGCGTCATAAAGGCCTTGTCTCCTTGAATCTTGGCCTTTATCACAGAACTTCTTAGCAACCAACCATTTGCTCCTTTATATTGCCAAAGTGGCACATTTATGCACATAATTGAGTTCCATGCCTAAAATACATAAAAGCACGTAATTAGTATTAACTCTTATTTATTACTTGCATAATTGGTCTAAAAGTATAGTTTTGGGCTCTTATCAAACCACCCCCAAACAGCATTTTGCTTGTCCTCAAGCAAATATGAGAAATTAGCATAAGTGACCAAAAATAGAGTTCTAACTAATCTCTTTTCGCCGAGTGTGATTGCATTGACCATATACAACAAGGCCTTAAACCACTAGGAATTCCCTAGTGGACGAGTTATAGCCTCGTGAGAGTTTTCTAGTGAAGGTACTCACCAACTTCATCTATACTACAACAACTCAGAAATAAAACTATTGTTTCCTTATCTATGTCTCAATTATCTATACATCTCACTTAGCAAATGAATACATAATAATCAAGTCGAAACCTAAGTTAATATATGCATAATAATCTATCATCTACAAATAAACTTATTTACAATGAGTAATACTATGAAATGAACTAGCAGGTCCATTTATGAAAACTCAGAATAACGTCCTTAAGTAGGTCCTCACATAAATGTCAAGACAAAAACCACTCTGATATTTCCGCTCAAGTTTAAGCTACTCCGATTAATGCGGGGCACACTTTACCTTACAAACTCAATGACACACAAGGAAGTCGGAGTCAATCAAACACATCTGCCACTTACTATCACACTAACGCATTCCTAATTGAGCTAGAGGTCTTTATTAGGTGTTGCGGGGATTAGGAGATAGTTTAAGAAGGAAGGAAATGGATATTCAATGAGAACAAGTCTGAGATAATAGAGTCTTCATATTATGTAACTAGAGAAACCCTTAATTTTTTACTTTTGTTTCTACACTTTGTTTCCATCTTTAGCCATTTTTTTTTTCTTTTTCTTTGGCTTTTGACTCATTGATTCTATTTTTGGAGTTCTAACTCTTTATTTCCTTTTATTTTTTATTGGGATGGAAACTTACTTTTCTCTTCTGAAGCGACTAACGAATTCTTGATTTCAAAGGTTCTTCTTTTTTATATTCTTCATCTCTATTCTCAGACTTATTCAAAGAATTGGGTAGGTTGATTTTTTTATTTTGTTTTGTTTTGTAACAGGGTAAAGGATTTGTAGTTTATGAAAGGCTAAAGAAAGGCTCAGAGGGGCGACTAGCGAAAAATAATTTATAGGTTTGAATTTCTGGCTATATCGATCTAAAGAGGGCCTAAATTCTCGCTTAGGATATGGTATAGTAATCAAGCAAGTGGATGTGTGATTTATCTATCCGGATTTTACTTCTCCCTTGTGTCATTTCTCAAATGTTCACTCATATAAAGCTTTAGGCTATATTCTCACAGGATTTGTAGAATAAGTACTCTATCCTAGATTTCAGAAACTTATTGCCAACAATCATAGATACTCATGTAACATATTTATAGACAGATGCAAGGATTATTACCTACATATTAGCCTAAGTTTCTAAAAACTATTCTAATGCAAAAGCTACGTAAGACTTCTAGATTATTGAGAGCATAGAGAAAAAAAACAATACCAATATTCCTAAGTGTATAACATACTTTTTATTTATATATATTTTTTTTAATTTTGATTTTTTTAGCTAGAAAACAAGTGCATATTATACATATCTATATCCTAACAGATGCCTTAATTACACGTGTTTCTATGCCCCCAAACAAGAAGCATGCTTTGTCCTCAAAGTATTTTAAATAGAGAGGGTAGGAAAATACCATTGAAACGCGTGAAATTCTGGAATATTTGCAAAACAAGGTTATAACATACTAATATAGAAAAGAAAACTGACGCAACTCTATAAGAGTTCCACCCGTAATGTGGTTAATGAGAAACAAATTTGCTTGGGACATAAGCAGACATTAACTGAAATAAAAACTTACTTGCACTCCCGTTTACACATTGTCCTCCTCATTTTTAATGAAGAAATGAGGTTCCTTCGCATCCTGCCATGCCATGGTGATTTGCCAGGCTTCACGCCACTTAGTCGGATCAGGTGTAAGGCGCAACCTGATGAGGTTGTATCCTCCATCCTTGCCAAGTCATTGCACAGAACGATCGTATAATACAATTGGTGGGTCTCACAATGTCGAGCCCAACCCAATCCATGAAACGGGCACAAAAAACAGGAAAGAAACATAGCATTATACGGCAAATTAAAACAGGCATAAGAAGGTACTCATGCCTCTTGGCATGGGCTTGGGCTAAACTAGACATGAAGGTCTGGAGAATATCATAGAGTGTACATCCCCCAGTTAAAGCAAGGAAAATATCACAAGTTTCGTCATTCACAGAAGAATAACGACATTCCCCTCTAAAGTTTAGCATAATCCAAAACATAACAGTGCCCACGTTCATAAACAGGCTACCAAGGGCGACGTTATAATCCCTTTGGTCCTCTATCCTAAAGATTCTAGCCCCGTAATACTCATGCAAATCATCATAATTATACATGTACATATTATCTACCAAATAGGCCCATGAGTCTTGTATTTCGACCGGCATAGCAAGTCCAAGCACAAAGGCTATCAAGAACCTGGAAATTTCCATTGGTTCATCCCCGATGGTGATGGAGAACACTTGTTCTCCATCTGGTCTATCAAAGAACTTACAGTTATCATAAAAATAAGATGTAAGTGCGGGAGAATAAAGTTCATCAGGACTTACCAATAGTGGCTCCCATCCTGCTAGAATGATCACTTTGCGAAACCACGCACCATAGGTGTCACTTTGGAATAAATTTTCAAATGACTATTTCGGTATGATACGAGGGAATGTCATCCCCAATAACTTGTTGGAATAGCTGCGAAGGAGCTTAGAACAACCCACAAAAAATTGGAAATTTTTGGTGACCATTGGGATCGTATGCCAGGTGCTTCAAGGTATACTGGATGGGCGCTGGTTGCTTCTGTTGAATTCGAAGTTCCGTGCACTTGGGCGCAGGGTGTGCTCACTTTTAGCCTGGGATGGGCGCGGGTAGCGCTTTGAATGAAAACTGGAATTCCAGTGTTTTGGGCGCAGGTGACGCTCAGGTCAGGGCTTGGATTGGCGCAGTCGCTCGGGGTAGAATTTCGTCCGGAAGGTGCCTAGAAGCGCGGTCGCTCCACAGGGTGCAGGTGCGCTCCGAGGTGCAGATGGTGCTAAAATGGATAAAAAGATGGGAATCGTGGGAGTGAAAGGTGAAGGATGAAAGTGAGGTGTAGTGTGGGTTGTGAGTGTAGAATGAATGAACTTTTTATAGGTTTTAAGTTGCTAAAACGAATCGGGAAGTTACCAAAAAGTTTTAAGGCAATTGCCGAAAACAAAAAATTTCCAAAACCGAAAACGGAAACAACCCATATTTTCTATTAAAAAACAAACCTAATATCTTTTAGGTTGAATTTAGGATAGATACTGCCTAATTTATCTAGATTTCATCCTATCACAATATCTATTCATAGTGATGCCCATATCGGCAATATTCTCAACCCTTACTCCAACACAACTACTAAAATGGAGGATCTATAACAAATCATGCTAGAATAAATAATACCACCCCCAAACAACTTGGAAAGGTGGAATTAATGATAATCAATGCACAATTTGAAAAGAACCAAATTATATTCAAATTCAAATTCAAATACAATTAACTATCAAATTTAAATTTAACTACTGAATTTAAACAACTTAATATCCGAACTAAGAAAAACAATAAAAACAACTAAATAACATCGAACCCACATATTTTTAGAAAACCTAGCCACGTGATGAAGAAGGATCCTGATATGGAGATTGGGCTTGGGATGAAGAAGGGCCCGAGCCATCCGTTCTTTGGCGACGACGTTCATGCCTTTCAGACTCATCTGAAACAGAACCCTCCAAGGGTGGCATGCATCGTAGACTCTCTACTCGGAACAAACGCTGTGCTTCCATCTCAGCCTTTATTACTGTATACTGGGCTTGGTGACGCTGGTGGATAATCTCCATATTAGACAAGATATCTTCCTGACCCTTTTCTAGCACTTCTAAACTTGTCTGAAGGTTCGTTTGTTTATTTCGAACTATAATTTGCCTATCTCGTATATCTTTACAAATAGCGTAAATGCAACATATGCTAGTGTGCAACAATGACATGCGTTCTGAGTCAGACGTACACCTCTCCAAGGCATCTTCATCCAAACATGTCATGTCCTCCATTTCCTCATCCGAATCCACCACCCTATCCTCCGGCAATATCCAAGTCTTTTGGATACACTCCTTATAATTGGTTTCATTTGCATGCAATTTCAACATCCTATGCTCAGTTTTTTGTTTATTCCCCCAAGACAACATTATCTTCGTAATTAAAACAGGAATTGGTGCGATACTCTTCCCAACTCCTCTAATCATATTTAGCAAAAACTAGAGGATACAGAATTCATACCTCTTCTCTTGCAATATCCAGAGAACATGCAGACATGTGAACCCGATGTCGCTCACTTTCTCCTTTCCAATGATGTTCTTACCAATCGACTGAGCTACAGCCAGTTGGTTGGTTCGCAGAGATGGCTGTCGAGCACAATGAGAAGTCATATTATATTGACCCTCCATGAGGGTGTCGTTCATCAATGCATGAACTCTAGTATACTGGGATTCCTGTACGGTAGCTTCTAGGTGGTGTCCAGGCGTAATGCCTAAAATTTTAGCCAACTTCTCTCTCGATAATTCTCTCCTAGTCCCAGCCACTTTCATGAAAATTTTCTGACCATCCAACTCTCTCTTCTTAAAGAACTGTTCGACCAAATGGAGTGGTAGAAATCATCTGTCGAGTACCACAGCCTATTCCAACCCCTACTAATCATCTCATCACCATAAAACGTCACGAAGCGGTCGGCCATAAACGTTTGTTCCGTAACAACCTTCGTCTTTGAGCCATTGATATCTTTGAACGATTTGGGGTTTAAAAGGACTGTGGGAATGGAGTTTGAGACTCCCTTACTAACAAAACAATAGTGGTGGCGCGGCAGTTCGAGTTTCTTTGGGTTTTGGGTGATTTCTGGTGGTGGAAATTTTTGGAATTGGTGGAAGAGTGTTTTGGAGAAGATTTGAAGTTGGAATTGTATTGTGGGCGTGGGTGTATTGAGGTTTATTTTTTATTTTTATTTTTGGTTAGGTTTTTGAATTTAGAAATGGCGGAATTGGAAAGAAATCGCGATTCTGTTTGATTTGGAGGAAGGAGACGCACGCGCGTGCGTTGGCCCCAAGCCCAAATTGATTTTTCGATTTTTGTCGAGTTTTAGCGCAACTTCAAACTAAAATTCCCGCTTTGTTACCAGTCCGATTTTTGTGAATGAGGTATGGAAATGATCAGGAGAGAATTTCCAATCCAATGATCCATAAAACACTTTAGTCCGACCATTGGTGACATGTAAGAAGATGAAAAACACCTAGAAGTGCGTGCATAATGTAAGTTATGCGAACGAATGAAATCTAATTTCATAGATAATGTCAACCCGGATCGGAATACGATTAAACGGTCTAGACAACATAAATGTAAAGTTTGACCATTAATGAAAGAAACCCAAACACCCCATCCCCAAACAAATTTTAGACAACAGAGTTTAGAAATTTTGTTTTAACAATGGGTCTTTTAAAGTCAGATTCCCAAGACCTTTAACAATTAATTGGATATATTAATATATATACCATGCAATTTTCCATATATTAACAACTAAAGAGTTGTGGGTCTATCCATAAATAATTACCATGGAATTCACCCCCAAACAGAATCAAGCACCAAGATTCTTTATGACGTAACTTATTGAAATGAAAGCGAAGTCTAATGGATCTAGAATGTAACCACGCATGCACCTTCTTTCTCGCCTTTACACGAGAGGGTTTCCAAGAGAATGATCGTGAAAAAATGGATGTTTGTGGAAGATATGGTGGATATGGATGAATTTTAGATGTAAGGAATGGAAGAAATGAGACTGTAGGTTTGGCACAAAACTCATTCATGGTGTAGGTGGGAACTGTCTTAATTCTGAAAATGAAGGTGTCAAGTGCCTTTCCATTGGGAATTATTTCTGTATTAAGAGGATTTAGAAAATCATTAAGTAAAGAAGAAACAAAAGGATCAAGCTCAAACTCTAGGTTCCTTTGAAAGGGTGGAAGGTGGGGAATATTAGTGAGGGAAAATGAATGAGTGTCAGCTAGCGCTCTCAGGTCTAGATCATTAGAAGCCTTGAGATATACCAGACATTCCTCAATAGGTGGTTCAAAAGAATCACTGGGATAGAGGGTGAAAAATTCATCTTCTGTCATAGTGTAAAGGGATAAAGGGATGTTGGCAGGGTGGGACTCGCGAGGTGGCAGGGAAGAGTTGCAAAAGAGTTGAAGGAAATCTTCCTCAATTTCCTCTACGTCCAAGGAGTATTTGTTGAAGTTAGAACTTCCAAAGGAAAGGAATTTGTGCATCTGGTCATTCGGAAACGTGGTTTTGAAATAATCATGAGCTAAGCTCTCGATCATGCTAACCTCTCCATCAATATTTGTATAAGGCAACTGTTTGATCGTCTTAAAAACGTTAACCACAACGGAAAGATGGCCAAAAGACAAGGACATCGAACCATCGCGGCAGTTTATAAGTGCGTTGGCAGTTGCCAAGAAAGGGCGTCCTAAAATGATTGGAACAAAATCGTTAGCGACTTCTATATCGAGGATAACAAAATCTGCAGGATAGTAGAAATCCTAAATCTTAACCTGCACGTTTTCTACTACACCCTTAGGATACTTGATAGACGTATCAGCTAGTTGCATGTCATTGATGTAGGTTGCATTTCATGTAGACCTATTTGTTTATATAAATAATAAGGGAGTAAATTAACACTCGCCCCGAGGTTTAATAAGGCAGTGGCCGTGTGAGTATCCCCTAAGGTGTATTGTACAATAGGACGACTAGGGTCCTTGTACTTAACTATTCCATTGTGTTATGTTAAAGTTGGAAACTATTCTGTTAAAAAGGCGTCTTTAGGAATCTTTGTCTTACGCCTAGTAGTGCATAACTCTTTAAGAAACTTAGCATGGTGAGGTAACTTTTTAATCGCTTCAAAGAAAGGTAAGTTTATCGTTAGATTTTTAAAAACTTCCCTAATCTCATCAAAATTTGTATCCTTGTTTAACATAGCTAATTTATGAGGAAACGATGGTTTCTCTCTATATTTAGCGTATAAGTCAACTGGATGTCTAACCTTTGCTTTCTGTTTCTTAGGTTGTGGTTTAACTGGTACCTCTACAGGGGTAGGATCTTCAGTCTCTGTTTCGGTATCTAGTATAATATCTAGTGTAGGGACTACTGGTGGGGTAACTATAGACATAGTTATTTTGTTATCCACCACTCTACCTGAACGGAGAGTGGTGATGGAATTTATTTTCCCTACGTTTGCATTTTCGTTACTAGTATTACCGTTTACCTCAAAGGCTGTGTTTGGTGTTTTCAGATTAGGTATCGCTTGTCCTGGAAAGACACCTTTGGGTTGCACTTTCTCTTGAGATAACTGCTATAAGGAAAGTTGGATGGCTTATAAAATCTGTTGTTGAGATTGCATAAAGGTATCAAAACGATCCGGTTGTAGAGTAGTATTTGCTACTGGTTGTGTGGCAGGAACTATGTCACGTTGATTATTAATTTGTAGATTTTGGTAGTTATTATTTATCGGAATGATACCTCTATTAGCATTATAATTATTATTGTTATAATTATTATAATTACCCTGGCCTTGTCCTTGCCTTGGTGGACCTTAGTTGTAATTGTATGTTTGCCTAACATTTGGGTTAAACAACCTCGGAGGTTGTTGATTATTCCGCCAACCGAAATTGGGATTTTGTCGCCAAGCTGTGTTAGGTTCGCTATTAATAGAACAAACGTTATCTTGTTGTGATTGTTGTTGCTCATAAGCGAAAGGACAATAGGAGTCGGGATGCTCTGGACTCAAACAGAAATTACATGGATTGGAGTTGACATTCATGATGGGGGTAGGCGTTTGTTGAACAGAAATAGCCTCTACCTTTTTAGTTAGAGATTCAATTAAATTTTTAAGTTCCGGATCGGGTTTCATCTCAAACATACCGGTGGCCTTTACTGTTGTAGAAGAACTAGCGTTGCGGGAGATATCGTCACTACCCCCCTAGTTATTATTAAACGAGTCCGATCTTCTAAAAATTTATAAGCCTCTGAGGGTCCTTTACTTAAGAAACTACCCCCATTCATTATGTCAAGGACTTCTTTATGGTGGTGTAGGAGTCCCTTGAAAAGGGCACGAACTAACGTGTCTTTCGCGAAGTTATGATGTGGACACTCTATAAGTAGATCGGTGAAAACGATTCCAAGCCTCAAAATGATTCATGAGGATTACGAAAAGAAATGAATCTTGGAAAGCATTTCATCGGTCTTGATGGTGGGGGTAAAAATGTTTCATGAATAGTTGAACAAGTTTAGCCCACGAGTCCACGAATTAGGGCGTTTGGGCGTTAACCAAGACGCCTTTATCGGCTAAGGTGAAGGGAAATACCCTCGGTTTAATTTGTTCGGCACCTCCTTCGTAGGATGGTGGAATGTAGTAAGGACTTGGTCAATCCTACGATGTAATGCCGATAGGGCTTTTCATGGTCTAACCCATGAAAAATGGGTAACAAATTAAATATATTTGGGGGAATTCGGAAATCCCCCACTGGGTCTGATAGAACGATGCAAGATTTAGGGCAATCATTCAAAGCTTTGGAAAAGTCCGAGAGAGGAGTCTCTCTTTCTTCAGCCATTACTTCAGGTGTGGTGTGTGGTATGCTAGCTAGAGGTGTAGTGAGTGGTATACTAGAAAGACGTGTTTGTTGCCGTTGTCGGTTAATTACGTTAGGTGTTTTTCTTCGGCCTGACCTTAATCTCATGCAAGGCTAAGACCAATCTTAATGAAACATAACAACACTCCAAACAATCCTGATATGCTAGTATGAACCTCTAACAGAAGATGCAAGGTGTGGAAGAAAAGAGTACCTGAAAGCCTCGTTGCTTTGCTTATGAATAGCATTTTGTTTACGCGTGCTCAGTGTATATAACAAGTTAGAACACTGAAAATCAGGAAGAAAAGGAAGTTTGAATCAAACCTGTGGAAATCGGGCAGTTTCAATAGAGGCGGTCACGCCGTAATAGGCCTTCAGGGCGCAGTCGGCTTCGAGTCAAGCCGAGTTCTAGTAGTGTGGGCGGAGGTCGCGCTTCAAGTTAGCCTTGGTAGGGCATAGGTCGCGCTCAGGCAAAAAGTGGAATTCAAGGCGTGTGGGCACAGGGTGCGCTCCAATTTGGCTTGCCTAGGGCGCAGGTCGCGCTCCGAGTAATTTTACGTCAAAAAATTCAGTGCTGAAACGGACAACCACAGTGAGAATCAAACAAGGGTGGGTGGGTTATGGGACTTTGAAAAACTATCAATTCTAAAGAAAACAATACTAAAGAGTACTAAGACGGCAACGGCGCCATTTGATAACCGTAAAATGTATAGTTTTACCTACGAATAAGATACGAAAACTCAACACAAGTAAAACTAAAACTGAACTTGTACTATATTTATCAAAGTTTTCTACTCTTGATTCTATCGAAATAGAGATGGAGTAAAAGATTCGTTCCACTCCTAGTTCGTTAGTATTCAATGTTTTCTAATATTATCGGTCCTATCCAAAGTTAATGAGGGTAATGGTGGGAATTTATACTACGATGTGAATTCAAATAACAAGCTACGAATAACGAAATGACAAAATGCTAAGAGTTGAATCTAGATAAAGAATTAGGAAAATTTGATTCCACCTTGAATCCAACTTAATAAACTAGCATAGAATTGTTGTAAACCAATTCTTACGTTCTTATGGTAAGAATTGGTCGTTCTAATCCCTAATTATACATGGCATTTCTACCAATTCATAACTAGCATGTGAGGTCGTCCACCCATTCTCATGGCAAATCAACGACCTTCTAGAGTAGAATAGATTCTTACAACGATTCTATACTACAAGTTTTCATCAAGGCTTCATCAAACCCCTTTAATGGAGGTTTAGCCTTGATTCATCAAACTATCATTTCCCATTGAATTAAAACTAGACATAATATAAAGATTTGAACTTTACTAATTTTAACTAGCAATACTTCAAATCTAATTAATAACTAAGAATTGAATAACAATAAGAATTGAAATTAGATCTACAAATTTAAATGACAAAAATCGAAATGATCAAGAACTACTATTTTATTTATCTAATCAATGAAGAACAATCATTCCAATAACTAATCTAAAATAATGTATGAAACTAATTAATTAATTAATTGAAATTCCAAAAACTAGATTTACAAGCTATTTTAATGGCTACTTTCTATTCTAAGCTATCTAACTATATTTTTTCTTAAGAGCTAAGTCTTGTTTTATGTAAAGCAGGAGACCAGATCTACAATTTCGTGCATGAGCTGAGGAGCCATGTTTTGGACCGGAAAATCGAGCCCAAAGCCCACTTTCTTCAGTCCCCAGAGCCCGTTTTAACTGGCTTTGACTTCAGCAGACTTGTCGTCCACTTCTGCTCCTCTGATTGGGTCAAGGCTTAGACCATTGGAAATCTCTTTCTGAGCTGGTCGTTTTGACCTAAGGTAGGCCTGAGTCCAAAGATATGGTCTTTGGAAGTTCTACTGACTTGTGCACTGTTTATGCCCGTGTTGACTTTTCAGCTTTTGACCGGGCTTCATAAAGGCTTTGTCTCCTTGAATCTTGACCTTTATCACAGAACTTCTTAGCAACCAACCCTTTGCTCCTTTATATCGCCAAAGTGGCACATTTCTGCACATAATTGAGTTCCATGCCTGAAATACGTAAAAGCGCGTAATTAGCATTAACTCTTATTTATTACTCGCATAATTGGTCTAAACGTAGTATTATTAAGGGGTTAAAACCACAGTTTTGGGCTCTTATCATAGCATCTCACAGATATAATGATGGACCGTTTTAATCTATTTCTCCAAAAATATTGCATTTAATATATATCCCAACATATCATATAATATCACAACTGCTCCAAACGTACCGCATAACATTTTTATAGCATTTTAAGAATATCATGTCTCTTAAAATCTCAAACTCGTCACGTGTTAAAAATACACAATATCAATGTCAAATCTTTCTTAGATAAAGACAAAACAGTTTATACAGACTTTCACAACATGCTACCATTGGATTAGTCCATAAAATTTAATATATATAAAATAGACAAAGTTAACAGTCAACAGTCAAAAGGTTGACGGGTCAACAGGTCAAGCCCAACAATCAACAGTTCTAAACCGGTGGTCATCCAAACAGGTCCTAACCCAAACCCGTATTTAAACACTTCCACCCATAGTCCGAACCCAACTAAACAAAACAAAACCCCAAAACCAAGGCCCAAAAGTCTAAACACTTAAAGGCTCACCTTAACCCATTCTAATTCATATGGACCGGCCCAAAACCAAAAATAGAACTGGCCCAAAGAAACCACTAATTAGTTTTGGCCCAAACAAACAAACTAAGATTTTGGCCCATAAACAATAAATAGAACCTAGCCAAAACCAAACTAACTTAGTTCCAGGCCCAAGCCCAAGCCCAACCAAGAAATATAACCAAGTTCACCACCTCCTCCTTCTTCTTCCTCACCACCTCCATCGATCAACCACCATCAGCTCTTCTCCTCCTCCACTCTCATGCCAACAGTTTGACTCCTATTGAAAAACCCTATGACTTTAATAAATGAAAAAACTCGACTCCTCTCACCCTCACTAGTGCACCATCGCGAATTCCGGCCACCACCAACCTCTCGTCGTCCACTCATCCCACCGATTTCACTCCTAGACAAAACTCTGCCCCTTTAATAAAAACAAAAACTTAATTTATTGATCCAACAACCCTTCCTCAAAACTAGATCGACATCTCGTCTGCCATTAACAGCTATTCAAAGCTTCCATCGCACCACTCTCTAGCACCCAATCATCCCCACTACCCCCAAACATCATCCAACCAAAATCAAAACATAATAAACAACATCAAGATTCAAATAACAAATTTCAAATCATAGACTGGGTGATTTCTTTATTTTTGGCTTTAGCCGCCATTAACGACCTGTTCCGAGCTCCAGCAAATTCAATTAAGAGTTTCAATGATTAACCACTAAAAATACTAACTTCTATCAATTCAACAATTAAACAAGATGAGAGAAAAATAGAATAAAGACATAGGAAAAACATATCAAAACTGAGCGGAAGAAAAACTCTGAACATAGAGTTACGAAGAAAACAGAAAAACTATAACTACTTACCTTCGTATCGCCGAAACAGAGTATATAGAAAAAGAAAGTGAGTTGATTCCAATGCACAATCCGGGCTCCGTTCTTCTTTGTTTTAACTTGTCTAGTTCTAAGCAAAAATTAGTTTTCCTAAAAATCCTCCATTTTTTATAAACTCTCCCATTCTAAAGAATTCTCTGCCATATTTTACTTTAAGAAACTTTCCATATTTTCTCTCATAAATTACGAAATTATTCTCTCCATGTTTCCTTATTAGTAAAATCTCTACACTTTATTTTAAAACTTAAAAACTTTCCTATTAAATCATTTTCAAACCAAACAAACTATTTTTCCTCTTTTTTTCAAAATGTCAAACATACCTATTCACTTCACTTAACTTAAGACTTAGTCAATATTATATTATTATTATTATTATTAATATTATTTTGAAAAATAATTAATTTTGGACATTTAATAAAATAGAGGTGTTACAATTATACACATCTCAAAAGAATCTTGTCCCGAGATTCAGAAGTAAGGTAAGCTATACGAACAAATAACGGTGGTTATTAAATTAGAACGTACTCAAGAATGTACAGACGTTAAACTTAAGCAAGATAACGTCGATATTAATTATTTTTAAATAATTTCAGAATATATGTCCTCATGTCATTACAAAATCTATTATAGTTTAATTGTCTATATTAAAATAAATTATTACTACCTTCACTTAAACACGAGACAAATATATCGTTTCTCATTAGCATGCAGTTTCTTGACACGTAGCAACCTCTACGAAAAATAATATTCTACTTATACTAATCAATAATGTGGGGTAAGTTCATCCCTTCATAAAATATTAGAAAAATTTTCATTATCATGCACAAAAAAAAATTAGTGTCCTAATACACTTAAAACGAAAAAAAATCACTCATGTCATTGAAACTACAATAAAAAAAAAATCTCAAACATTTTAATTAAGCGTACTCCCGTATCATCTGAGTCAAATCGAAAGGAAAACATCTAATTAAAAATAAAAACAATAATATGAATCAATAACGTTCACTTTTCTAAACACCAATGTATCATCATCAATAACTCATAAAAACACTCTTATCCAATTTTACATCAATTTCTTCTCATGCATATATCAAAATTTATTTTCTTTTACTAGTAAGCTATGTTTTTTTTTTAATAAACAAACAAATCAAGTTTCTCTTATTATCATGGATGACCTTCTAAGCAATTGACATACTACATATTTCATAAGAAAAATTGAAACAACAAAATGCATATAATTTGTAGTTTATTTCCTGACTACTCACTATTATAAATTATGGATCTAAAAGTGTAAAAAAACTTCGACACACTAACACATTTTAATCACACAAGAATAAAATTAATTAGTTGGCAAAAGTTATAAAGAATGAAAGAATTACACTAATTATTATGTATGTGAAATTTATTGAAATGTCACATGATAGTAACAACCTCAAACAATAAACTTTATATTTACTTTATTTATGCTATCAGAAACCCTTTTTATTTTATTGTATCTACAAATGTTATTTATTTGTATTGTTAAACAAAATATTAAGGAACTCTAACTCAAGTTTATGCAATTATAATTCATCAACATAAGGGGAAGATAAACAATCAAACATACAATACTCTCATTAAAGCAAGCAAAAATGAATCATTTAAAACTATATAAATCATAAACATGAAAACAACCATCGAATCCTAATTCAGGAATGCAACTGGATCAAATATAACACGTATTCTAAAAAAAATAATTTTTCATATACATCCATCAAAATTATATAGACTGAAACAAAACAATTAAGAAGAAATACTTGACGTTCATTGTTATTATTATTATTACTAATTATTTTAAACAGTGAAAAGGTTCAAAAATTAATCTCCATATACAATGGCAATTAAAATAAGACTTGTTACCGTATAACAAAAAATTTAAAAAATTTAGGATAATATAAACTCACTTCTAATATATCACCAACAACAAGTTATATTGGCATGAACAAAGTTCAATATACTAATATTTATGAAAAAACAATTAAGGCATATGTTTAAGAATACTTAAAGATGCAAAAATCAATGTGAAACTAATTTAACAATATTAATCAATCATGTCATAATTTATGGGCACGAAACACACTTATAAGACAAAATAATAAATTGGTTTGCTGTTGAAGTAAGATCATCATTATATTAAGACATCCTTTACATAAATTTCAATATGGTTTACGACAACCAATTATCACAACTATTTTAATTAATCATTAATAATGCAGCATTAAAAAAACAACATACATATGCATGTCTTATTGATAAAACAATACTATCATCATATAGATACGGTAATAGTTCATCTATATACAATAGTATAAGAAAGTGTGTATACGCAAGTATACACATCTCAAAAGGAATACAAGTATATTTTATTTTATTTTTTCTATTTCTAACTAATCAGATCTAACAAATTAATTTCTTATACTTTAAAACATTATTCATCTATTAAAGTGTACGAGTAAGGCGAGATAGTTCCTCCAACACAGAGGCAATTAGTTCCTCACTTAGTACGTCACAAAGTCATCAGTTAATGCAGCTCATTCAATATAGATTAAAATATCTCCTTGTTTCTTGAATAATAATATAATACTCAAATACAAAGTTCACAAACATGTTGTTGTACTTAATCCATAATCCATGTGAAAATGAACACCAACAATAAAACAACATTATAGCATCACACATAATTTTGATCAAATCCGTTAATAATTAACATATAACAAATATAACTACTCCTCATATGATAAGGAAAATATAAAGCATTTCATATGCACTCCATAAAGTAACTAATATAAATATACATATTACACATACAAACAAATCAAGAAAAAAAATTAACTCGCTTTATTTATTTATCTTTTTTTTTCTTTGTAAAAATAAAACGACTAGCGCAAATAGTTTTGAAAATAATATTTCCTAAACACTACCCATAAATCACGATCCGAGAATTACTTAGACTCATCTAAGTATAAGCTAACCAAATGCTCTGATACCAAATTATCACACCCTAAATTTTGACAAAATCGGAAAAACAATATTTGTTCCCGACTCTTCGATTTTTGAGGTGTGATGCACTCTCAACTTCCAAAAACCTACAATCTATTTGAATATTCTAATAGTTTGAAACAAATAAAAATTTTAAATAAACAAAATACCTCTTCATTACAAAAATTCACAAATCTGATTAAGTTACAAATTTCCTTTCAACAACTCTTTAATTATAATTAAAATTGAAAATACAAAAACATTGTCTCAATTAAAAATTTATTACACCTCAAGGGAAAACAAAACATATCATGTAATGAGACGCTAACGTGAACCACAAGCAGCAATCAGCCTTCTTTAACACTAATCATGTCAAGACTTATCAACTGGGTTCTAACTATGAACACACCCGATAAGGAAACATGCAAATCAGGTCAGCATTATAAACAATACTGGTATGAGTAGCCCTAAAATACAAAATATATTTATACATATACATACACAATTAATAAAGCAGTTAGTTCCTCCACCGATGTGTCTTAGCTTCCAATTCAATAATAACAAGGCATTTAGTTTCTCCACCGAGGTGTCTTAGCTTCAAACCATATTAAATCAACTACATCTAATAATAAAAGAACAAAACTAAAACTTACTCTATACTTACAATAGTGTAAGCCTAATCACAGAGTGGGTCACACCTGCATTAATAATCAATTCAACCCACCATTTTGCAAACCATTATGAACGCAACATAAATTACAATAAATCATTTATTATAAATTTAACGTACATTTTGATATATCATCACTATTATTGTTTAAAGTTTCTTCAAGTGTCTCTAGAATCACGTCGTCTCTATGTCTTACCTAGTTTCCCTGGCTACCACAATCGCTTCCCTACGCCGAACATGTACATCCACATGCCTCCCCTCATATAATGAACCACTTCGTGCGTAGTTACCCTAAGCGGGATATCGCATACTAGGTAACCCCCCACACGAATGCATTATGTGGGTACTGCCACTATTCGACATAAAATATCACGCGTCTCTTTCTAATTTTGCTAACGAAATAATCAAGCCACTATTCAGCTACGATTTCCCTACACATGGGTCAATCAACATCTCATACACCCTATACAAGGGTCAATCATATTACATACACCCAACACAAGGGCCAAATCACATAAGTTGTCGTAGCTAGGTTCTAGAATTTTCGTTAAGTAATTTATTCAGGTATTATACATTTATATCTCATAACCATTTCACTTCATCACGTGCATGCCAAATACATTATTGCACTAAGCCACAATATTTAGAAATATCTCAATATATCTTATAACGACTATCATTATTTCACGTGCCAAATAAATTATTGCACTAAACCACAATCCCTTGGAAAATATCCACAATTATTATACTACCTCATAGTAGCATCTCACAAATATAATGATGGAGCGTTTTCATCTATTTTTCCAAAAATATTGCATTTAATATATATATCCCAGCATATCATATAATATCACAACTACTCCAAATGTACCGCATAATATTTTTATAGCGTTTTAAGAATATCATGTCTCTTAAAATCTCAAACTCGTCACGTGTCGAAAATACACAACATGCTAATGACAAATCTTTCTTAGATAATGACAAAACAGTTTATACAGACTTCCACAACATGCTACCAATGGATTAGTCCATAAAATTTAATATATATAAAATAAACAAGGTCAATAGTTAACAGTCAAAAGATTGACTGGTCAAAAAAGTTGACTGGTCAATAGGTCAGGCCTAACAATCAACAGTCCTAAACCGGTGGTCATCCAAACAGGTCCTAACCCAAACCCGTGTTTAAACACTTCCACCCATAGTCCGAACCCAACTAAACAAAACAAAACCCCAAAACCAAGGCCCCAAAAGTCTAAACACTTAAAGGCTCACCTTGACCCATTCTAATTCATAAGGACCGACCCAAAACCAAAAATAGAACTGGCCCAAAGAAACCACTAATTAGTTTTGGCCCAAACAAACAAACTAAGATTTCGGCCCATAAACAATAAATAGAACCTAACCCAAAACCAAACTAACTTAGTTCCGGCCCAAGCCCAAGCCTAACCAAGAAATAGAACCAGGTTCGCCACCTCCTCCTCCTTCTTCCTCACCACCTCCACCGATCAACCATCATCAGCTCTTCTCCTCCTCCACTCTCATGCCAGCGGTTTGACTCCTATTGAAAAACCCTATGACTTTAATAAATGAAAAAACTCGATTCCTCTCACCCTCACTAGCGCACCAGCACAAATTCCGGCCACCACCAACCTCTCTTCCTCCACTCATCCCACCGATTTCACTCTTAGACAAAACTCTACCCCTTTAATAAAAACAAAAACTCAATTCATTGATCCAGCAACCCTTCCTCAAAACTTGATCGACATCTCATCTGCCATTAACAGCTATTCAAAGCTTCCATCGCACCACTCTCCAGCACCCAATCATCCCCACTACCCCAAAACATCATCCAACCAAAATCAAAACATAATAAACAACATCAAGATTCAAATAACACATTTCAAATCATAAATTGGGCAATTTCTTTGTTTTTTGCTTTAGCCACCATTAACGACATGTTCCGAGCTCCAGCAAATTCAATTAAGAGTTTCAATGATTAACCACTAAAAATACTAACTTCTATCAGTTCAACAATTAAACAAGATGAGAGAAAAATAGAATAAAGACATAAGAGAAACATATCAAAACTGAGAGGAAGAAAAACTCTGAACATATAGTTTCAGAGAAAATAGAAAAACTATAACTACTCACCTTCGTATCGCTGAAACAGAGTATATAGAAAATGAAAGAGAATCGATTCCGATGCACAATCCGGGTTCCGTTCTTCTTTGTTTTAACTTGTCTAGTTCTAAGCAAAAATTAGTTTTCTTAAAAATCCTCCATTTTTTCATAAACCCTCCCATTCTAAAGAATTCTCTGTCATATTTTACTTTAAGAAACTTTCCATATTTTCTCCCATAAATTATGAAATTATTCTCTCCATGTTTCCTTATTAGTAAAATCTCTACACTTTATTTTAAAACTTAAAAACTTTCCTATTAAATCATTTTCAAACCAAACACACTATTTTCCCTATTTTTTTCAAAAAGTCAAACATACATATTCACTCCACTTAACTTAAGACTTAGTCAATATTATTATTATTATTTTGAAAAATAATTAATTTTTGGATATTTGATAAAATAGAGGTGTTACAACTCTAATGCTTTCCGAACATATGGATGGTTTATGCGTATGCATGTGGAATCTGCCCATGGTAGCCATACAATAGAACTTCGAGTACGAGACTCTACCTGATGTCTTGCTAGACTAAGATTACAATGAGCTTCACCCGCAACCTTATGATGGTAAGCTGGATCGCAATTATTTATAGCAAGAAATTGGTCGGGCTCTTCAAGTATCTGAACGTGCATCCCATTTCGAAAATATGAATAATATCAATACTGAACAAAAACAAATATATTAGCACATAACTAACTAATCAAATCTATTTAAAAAATAATTAACTTTAATTACCTCAATGACTTGCTACATCCTCACCACAACTTTACTACCATTGCCAATGCCGAAACGACATACCAAGTCCAAAGACCCAATTAGATGCGAATATGCAGCTCCTCCCCAATCATAACTACCGATCTCATCTATCTGAGTAAGACTAGCTAGATATCTCAAACGAACCTTGCTGTGGGAGTTTTCTAATAATATATTTCCAATAACATACAATATGAAAACACGAAACCCTATTTCTCTTTCATTAACACCATCTTGCATTGCATAAGCTGTATACGTATTTAAATGACTGAGTTTGATATTGCTGCTATAAATCTCACCTTCCGTTAAAAAAGGTAAATATTTGACAACCTCATCAAATAACTCATATTTTGAATCAAATGCTACAATCTTTCCTTCTCCAACACGCAACCCCATAAGCATTGAGAAATCAAGTGGTGTAAAGCCTATCTCACCACATGGAAAATGAAATGTGTGGGTAGAGTCCCACCATCTCTCTACAATTGCTTCAACTAACTGTCTATCAGACTTTTCAATGTCAATTTGAGTAAAGACGTCAAAACCAACATTCTGAAGCATCGATTGAAATTCTCCAAAGTTCACTAGGCTCAACCATTCCATAACAGGGGCCAAAGTCCCTTTCTTACCGACTTTTTCTTTCGTTCCACCACCTTCACAAAGAGTAAAGGATATGTGTGTACTTTCCTCTACAACAACACGGTGATAAGAACTAGGATCAAACTCAGAATAAGAAGTCCCTACACGTACATCTTCTGGATTTGGGGCATTTGGTGCCCCTGACTTTTTCGACTTTGTACCCTTACCTCTGAATTTGTGTAAAATGTTGGACATTGTAACTGGTGAGAAATAAATTAACACCAAAATCAAACATAATTTATAATATGAAACTAAAGAAATGGGTCTTGCATTACGACAAATAAAATTAAGTGTGAGTTATGATATAGCACAAAACTAGATGATATGGCATTACGACAAATAAAATTAAGTGTCGCATTAAACTACCTAGACTTTATCTTCTTTTTCTTTCTACTGATGGTATGACAAGTTCAATTCGTTCCACCTTTTCATTTAGCATGATCTTTCTTGGTTTGCAAAATGCTCCTAGTTTAATAGATGTCCTTGTGACTAAAAAGATCATATTAAGTGTGATTTAACAAGCCATGCAAGTTTTTAGGTGAGTTTTGTGCCAGTACAAACTAAACCTCCATCTGGGATCAAATGGATCACATATGCTTCTTTGTTATTGGATCTTCCTCTAATGATCATACTCTTAGGGAGGATTGTAAGCTTTTTGGTTTGTTTTAATGAAACTAGTAAGGTCAGTCTCAACCCAAAAAAAACCATGCAAGTGTGAAGTGTCTCTGTGCCTGGAGGATTTATTAATTCAATATAGATCCTTTTAGAGTCTTAGGCTCACTTATTATTTTTTAACAAAATGTTTGAGAAGCATACAAAAGGATACTAACACATCATTTACCAAATCAGGTGGATGTATTGCTGAGACTTAGACAATGTGTCCCTGTTGTGATTCGAACATCATTAATACCTTCTCCTTAGGTGACTGAACTTTAGCACCAAAGATAGACCCAGCTCTGCTATAAAACTACACCAATCCATTATTAAAATTATCTAGGATCATGTGCGGTACTTCTTTTTTCTGACCATTGTAAAGTCTACCATGAAACAATAAAATCTCGCAGGATAGTGCATAAAACATAAGTAGGCAAAATGTGGATTTCATCTTCATGTACTAGAGATAACTTATATCTCAAACCAGCCTAACAAAATTAAAGTTCAGTGGGTTGAGTTTAAGAGCAAATTGCACCAGTAGGAGTCAAAGATGAAATACATAGTAAATAATGATATTCCAACTTACAGGGCAACTCACGGGTTAAACCATCCATGAATAACTGATTTCTGTCAATAATAAAACTCATGAACTTTTCAGCCCAAATATCTTCAATGATTGCATTAAGGGCTTGAATAATTAGTCAAGTAAACTCCCCAACGAGTGTCGAACACACACAAAAAGGGGTGCACAACTAATTTGACAATATTATGCTATGAAGATACACAAACAAGTGACCTTGTTTGTTGAATCTAGAAAAGATCTATGAAATGGACTAGAAATTATCAACACTAAGAAAGATGAACAAGTCCTAATAGTCTCAATGACCACAAAAACATATATTATGGAATCAATGACAACACAAGCATGTACTAAGCACAATATACACGATTGAAGAAATATTCTCAAAACTATACTAATTCCAATTCCATCAATGAATAATACATTCATTTCAACTCAAAACTCACAAAAAAAATATAAAGTTTACCAAAATCATACCTATTTGTGGGAAGTGGCGATGAAAGATCCAAAATTCGGTGCCAATTCTAAACTTCTATTTTTCTCGTGCGAAAGTGGTGTTGAAGAGTGAGAGTGAGAGTGAGAGTAATTTTTAATTTTTTGGTGTTTTAGTATTTTTTTTTTTTTTTTGAGAGAGAAAGGGTAAAATGGGGAGATAATTATCCACACGCCTGTGGGAGTGGTGTATACAAAAACCTGGTTTTTTTTCTTGCCCGCCATTGCTAATGGCGGATAACAAAGGTCGATATTATTGTGGAAAACAAATAACAGTATTTAACAAAAGTCAATATGTTGCCTGCACGCTAGTATCACTGGTGGCTGAAAAAACAAACCATTGGGTCTGATTTCGCTATCCCACTAACGGTATACATTGTGCTATTATGGTTTGGTGTTTTGCTGCACCAAACCATTGGACTTAGCCTTAGTGAACTTTTGGTGTATGAAGATGTAGACAACAACTAGCTATTAAGGTTTTTGAGGATTAAAACATGAAGACTTTGTTTTTATTTTTTTCAAAAATAAGCTAGGGTTAGGTAGACCCCCACCTGTATTAGTCAATTTTCCCCATTTGCATCCTCGCTTACAATGGTTTGTGAATCAAAATCTAGAGGACTAGCAAAATACACAATAGACATCTCATGGTTATGATCTAAACTGGCAAGGTAGTCAGCTACCCTATTCACTTCTCTATATACATGTGAAAAGGTTATATACCTAAAACTAGCCTTTTTCTTCTCAATAGCAGCCACTACATCTCGACAGTACCATGGGGGTTTCTCAAGCTTGTTAATAGCATTAAGCACTCGCATGGAATCAGATTCCACTTCTACCTTAACAAAAACCTTCTTTCAAACATCTCTCCAAACATACATCAATAGCTTTGAGTTCTTGACAGATCACTGACCGGTGACCTCCACTACCACTAAAAGCTGCAACCATTATGCCTTCTTTGTCTCTCATCACACCCCCATGACTTGGGCCCTTGTTATTCAAAAGTTCCATCAACATTAGCTTTGATCCTGTTGCCCATTGGCGGAACCCATGAACACTTTATTTCTACATGTTGCTTGAACTGGGTAGTGCTGTTAAGCCTGTGGAAGAGATTACGAGTAGTAACAGTGTCTTTGACATCAGGTCTTACGACTTGTAGATAATTCATCAAGTCTCTTACCATCTTGTTATAAACCACCTCTAGAGGTTTAGAAGTTTGCTGAAACCTTCTATCATTCCTTTCTTTCCAAATGTTATTCACTGATGCACAGAAGAAAACATTGTAGATCTCTCCCACTTCTACAGTTTTACACAATCTCAGCAGAGAAGCCCATTCTCGATTTGCATTTCTATTATCAGTAGAAATACCCAACAATCATTTTACTCTCGAGAAAAACTCCTTAAGAGTATTGGCATTCAAAGAACAAATGAGCAAAGAATTATCTGTTTTAAAACAAAGACAACAGGCAGACTGGTGTATTATTTTCTTTCGAACTAACGTATCTTGTGTGGGGATGTTGTTGGAAAACAACTGATATGTGGTAAAGGAATGATGTGACATCACCCACCTTCCCCAGACCATTGTACACCATTTCTTCTTTAGTCTTTCAGGAGACAAAGCTGTGTAGGCACTACTGGAAGAGAAAACCCCACTATGACGTGGTGTCCAGACTATGAAGTCATAATCAAGGTGTTGATTTATCTCTATTGTAAAGATGCTTTCCTTCAGAGTTTACGATTGTAGACTTTGCACTTCTGTATTCCATCTACCCGAAGTCAGGAGGACACTTACTTTAGAGTTCAAAGGAAATCTCCAGGCAGCCACCGCCTCAACATCTTGGATCAGGGGAGATCGAGAACACCACAAGTTATGCCATAAAAGTGTGTTTTCCCCATTTACAATTGAATACTTGATAGACTTTTTTGCTTCCTTTCTGGTATTCAAGACATTCCTCCAAGTCCACGAGCAGTCTTTTGGTATACTCATGGTCAAAAAATACTTCTCCTTTATATGCTGTTTCCAGACCCAATCCACCCATATGGTGTCCTCTCTTGTTACCAGTTTGAAAATTAATCCACAATAAGCTCCTGAGTTCCACCTTTGCAAATTTATTACTCCCAAGCCACCTTCATCTTTGGGAAGACAAACTGTGCTCCAACTAGCTTGATGGTGTCCTTTCTTCATGGTTGTGCCAGTCCATAAGAATTGTTCACAAATCTTTTCCACTTGTTCAAGGACAGTAACAGGAAGAATAAAAGTTCTCGACCAATAAGTGTGGAAAGAAATAAGAATTGAGTTAATCAGTTGTAATCTACCTGCATGCAAGAGCAACTTTGCTTTCCAATTTGTTATCTTCTTAGTAATCTTCTCCACAAGAGGCTGACATTCCATAATCCCCAATCAGGCAGAAATAAGAGGTAGGCCTAAGTACCTCACAAGAGGTTTAACAAGTTCTATCCCTAAGATATTAGCCAATGCTAAAGCATCCTGGTGATTTAACCCTCCCACTAATAAAGATGTTTTGTGCTTGTTGATATTTAACCCCGTTGCATCTCTAAAGAAATTTAAACACTCTTTAATAGCCATCACAGAAGCACAATCACCCTTACAAAACAAGAGGACATCATCCACAAAAGCAAGGTGAGACAATCTCACTCTATTACATTTCGAATGAAAGGATATGGCTTTGTTGTTGATGTTCTGTATTATGATAGAGCTGAGAATTTCCATCACCAGCACAAACAGATAGGGTGATAATGGATCCCCTTGACGAATACCTCTTTTGCCTGCAAAGAATCATTCAGGTGCACCATTAATCATGATGGAATAAGGAGGAGTGGCAATACTCATCTCTATCCATTTAGACACAGAAGGAGAAAAGTTAAAGAGCTTGATCATAGCTAGGATAGCCTCTCAACTCACTATATCATAAGTTGTTCTTATATCCAGCTTTATTGAGCATCTGGGAGTACCATACTTCCTATCATAGCCTCTGAGCAATTCATGAGAAAGCAAAATGTTATCTTGTATGGATCTACCAGGGATAAAAGATGATTGATTAGCTTGCACAATGTCATTAATAACTAGTTTTATCCTATTAGCTACTACCTTAGAAATGCATTTATAGATGGTATTACATAATGTAAACATGTAGATCTTGATATGTAAGATAGCTTGGTTAGCAAGTTATACTCATTTGATTGATTAAAATGAGTATAACTAACTTTGGTGTGTTGAATGAATGAATAAGAAGATGTTTTGAAGAACTATTTTGATGAAAAACAAGATTAAACATTTTGAATGGAAGAAAACTAACTTGATTCAATAAAGTTTAAAGCTTTAAAACAATGAAAATGGAAAACAATAATAATAAAACTAAATAAAAACAATTAACTAATTATGATCTCCTACTCCTACTAGAGTCTAGTTATTAGTTAGCTAGCTCTTCTATTTTGTGGGCATCTCTACATTTATATATGTGTAGAGATGTACAAGTTTGCCCCTCTCATATCTTATCCATCAAGCAACCTAATCTAGAACCTTCTTGTACCTTCAAGATTTGAGTGGATAGGATCAAGCCTTTTGGGCCTAAGCCCATGTCTTTGGAAATTTGAGCCTTTGGTCTTTTGAAGCTTTAGGTACTTAACTATTGTCTTGCAAAGGGTTGAGCCCTTGGTCTTTGAAGTCTTGGAGTGTTTCCTGAGCTTTTGAGTTTTTAGACCCTTTAGTTGACTTTGACCTTGACCGTTGACTTTGTCAAATGACTTTTTGGCACTTTTTCTAAACTGTTCCATGAGGTTCCTTTTAGGCTCCTTTTGGCTCTAGAACACGCTTTTGAGATATTTAGTCCAGAATAGGCTTGTATCCTGAAAAAGCAATAAGAACATGAGTTTTCTACATTATTGATCATATATTTGATTAAATTAAAGCATTATAAGAGGATAAAAACGTATATCTGAGACCTGATCAATAATCACTAATATTTAACCTAAGAAACACGTGTTTAAATCAATATTCTACTATCTCTTTATACTATCAAGTAATATAGATCTAGTAAAAGTTCGTTCCACGCTTGAACTACCAAGACTAAATAGAATTTAACTAATTTAAATCAAGAGAAAATGTGAGAGTAATAAATATTTGAAAGGTGAATTAAACTACGAATATAAATCAATTGATTACATTAAGCAATTAAAATTAAGGTTTTGATGGAGGAAAAGTTAGGGAAAAGTTTTAAATCTACCTTTAGCAAATCATTTATATGTTTAATGTAACTATTGCAAAGTTCTTACCTTTGTGACATCCCATAATGTTCTAACACAAATATTCAAACTTTATTATCTCTAGTTAACAACCTACATCTCTATAGTTATTGATTAACTATCATGACGAAAAATTTATTCACATATCTCTAGTATGAATTCACAATTCCTAGTTCAAATTCAAACACTTCCTATCTCTAGAAATGTGCAAGAATCGAACATAAAGCGCAAGCAATATAAATCTACACTAAATACATCAAATCCTTACTTTTAGCTTTATTATAACTCTCCCCAATATGAGAATTAGTCTTGTGTCATCGGATTATCAACAAAATAATAATAATATGAAGATATAGTGTTAAAATATGAAGAAAGATGAAAGTTTTATTAATGGAGGTTTAATGGAGGCTACAAACCCTAATTCTAAACCTAAAAACTAAACTAATGTTGGATAATTGACACTTGTAGATAGTGGGGTCTAATGTGAGTAGAGTGTGATGGAGAATAACTAGACTTTTCTTAACTTTCCTATTGTTCTTAGTATGGTTTTTGGTGTATGAAGATGTAGAGAACTAGTTATTGATGGTTTGAACAATAAAACATTAAAACAAGAGTTGTTCTATATGGAAAAACATGAAGATTTAGATAAGAAAAAGGTAATTTGGTTAGTAAGTTATACTCATTTGAATGATTCAAATGAGTATAACCAACTTTGGATGGTTGAATGAATGAATAATAAGATCTTTTGAAGAACTATTATGGTGAAAAACAAGATTAAACTCTTTGAATGGAAGAAAATCAACTAGATTCAATAAAAGTTGAAGCTTGAAAACAATGAAAATGGAAAACAATAATAAAAGCTATTTATTATTCCTATTCCTAATTATTTATACTACTCCTAATTAGCCTACTCTAACTTGCATACCTATTTTGTGGGCATCTCTTCATATCTTATCCATTAAGCAACCTAATCTAGAACCTTTTTGTGCCTACTTTTAGTGGATAAGATCAAGCCTTTTGGGCCTAAGCCCATGTCTTTGGGAATTTGATCATTTGGTCTTTTGAGGCTTTTGTGCTTAGCCATTGTCTTGCAAAGGGTTGAGTCTTTGGTCCTTGAAGCCTTGGAGTGTTTCCTGAGCTTGAGTTTTTAGACCCTTGAGTTGACTTTGACCGTTGACTTTTTGACACTTTTTCTCAGTTGTCCAATAAGGTCATTTTAAGCTCATTTTGGCTCTAGAACACGTCTTTTGAAGTATTTGGCCTAGAATAGGGTTGTATCCTGAAAAAAACAATAAGAACATTAGTTTTCTACATTATCGATCATATAATTTGACTAAATTGAAGCATTGTAAGAAGATAAAAACGTATATTTGGAAACTGATTAATAATACAATAGATACTTAGACTTGAAGTTAACTACTACTTTTATAAAGAACAAGTAGGGTTCTACATATTGTAGTTGAAATTCTATCTCCATAGGCTCATAGGCTTCAAAATCACACTAAGATCCAATACATAGAATTTATAACTTAAACTAAATTTGCAACGTTTTACTTTTGTGCCCATTTCATCAATTTATGCTACTCCAACTGGGACGAGGCTAAGACCATTAGAAAACTATTTTTGAGCTAGTTGTTTTGATATACAGTGGGCCTCAGTCAGAGCTCTGAGTCCAAAGATATTCTCGTTTGAAGTTCTGTTCACTTTTCTGCAGTTTGCCATCCGAGTTGACTTTCACTTGACTCCTTTGACTTGGGATTTTTTAGAGTTTTTTCTTCATAAATCTTGGCATTTTTCTATGATTCTCACATAGCAATTAATTTAGCTTATTTTCACGCACAATTAACATTATTTCAACACTTATTTAACTCTAAAGTCTGAAATACACAAAAGCAAGTAAATAGTGATGAACTCACATTATTAATAACATAATTGGCCTAAGTAAAATACTATTAATTAAGGGATTTAAACTATAGTTTTTGGTGTTTATCATGCACCAACAAGACTTCTATACAGAGTCAGATCAGAAAAATATTCTTCCGATGAAGAAAAAGACTTAAATTTTGCCGCCATAGGTGTAGAAATAGATTTACATGATTAAATTTGAGCACGTGAAAGTAAATCATGAACATATTTCTGCTGTGATAAAAGTATATATACCCCCAGGGAAGACTTGAACCTCAATTCCAAGGAAGTAATGGAGAGGGCAGAGTGTATGGCAATTGTGGAAGGAGTTGAGCATGCAATCCTTAAGGGTTGGAGACTTTTGTGGGCAGAAACTGATTCTGAAGTTGCTGCCAAAGCCTTCAGTACTGGTAACTTACCATGGGAGCTGACTCCAAGATGGAGCTATTGCCGGAAGCAATGGCGGAGCCAAGGGGGCCCAAGGTACACCTTGGCTCACCCTCAACTTCTTAAAAAAAATTAATTTTTTTCTATTATTATTTTTTTCGATAATACTCAAAAAAAGTAACTACCATATATATGAAAACGGTTTTGTTACTAAACCCTCACCGTAACTGACCCCAAAATAAAAACTCCTTTCCCCTAACTAACGTGAAAAAGCTCTCGATCTCTAATTTTATGTATTTTGAGAAACAACACTTTTGTCGGGTGTTTTTCCTTGTTTGGAAAAACAAAAAAGATGAAAGAGAAAAAAAGATCGAGTAATAACACTCTCAAGTCTCAGTCCCAATAATTCATACACTACTAAAAGAAGGGCTTTTTGTGTCACTTTTTAAGTGACACAAGAAGTCACTTGTGTCACTTTTGAAACTAATTCTGGAGTGACTTATAAGCCCCCTCGACATAAAAAGTTCTACCAAAAGTGACACAAAAGCCTTACTAAATGTGTCACTTTTGTTAATAAAAGTGACACTTAAGAATAACCTCTTGTGTCACTTTTAAGAAAGAGAGTGTCAAAGGTTTTTTGTCAAAAGTGACACTAGTTGTATCCGTTTAGAACTAGAGTGGGACATAATTTCGTTAAAAGTGACACATTAAGTATACTAGTTGTGTCACTTTTGGACCAGAGTGAGACATAAGTACGTCAAAAGTGACACATTAAGTATACTAGTTGTGTCACTTTTGGACCGAGAGTGAGACTTAAAATGCGTCAAAAGTGACACATTAAGTATACTAGTTGTGTCACTTTTGGACCAGTGAGAGACACAAGTGCGTCAAAAGTGACACAAAAAGCCCCTTTACTTCTTGTGTCACTTTTGGGAATCAACTCCATATAACTTCATTATGAAAAATAAAAGCGACACATAAGAGTGGTCATTTATTGTGTCACTTTGAATAGATATTATGTCACTTTTTTCAAAAGTGAGACAAATGAAAATAATTTTTTTAAAACATTTTCTCATTTTAGTATTCGATCGTATTCATTTCTCAACCTGCATCCTATCGTCATAACCAAAATCCCATTAACCTGCTTTTATGACATAAACAACATCCACATACATTTATCAAAACATCACAACCAAAATCACTTTAACTTTGCTTTTATTTATGATACGGAAACAACATCCACTCGAGAAAGAAAGAAACAACATTCAAAACAATTAACTTCTATTGATTTCATCGATCAAACCAAGTATTTTTTCATCTAGTTTGACTCCCAACAAAAGAAGTCATTCCAATACCAAAAGAATCATAATTAAAAAAAACTACATAACGCCAATACTATCCTAGCAATATCTTAGCTTGTTGTGCACACTTCCAACACCAAAAACCTAGCTGCCATCTATTCATCTGTTAATCGATCCATGACACCTGCATCATATCATGAAGTCGTCATTCCACTATGACTAGTATATAAAATTAAAAAGCAAGTGAATCAAGAAGGGTATATTATAAGAAAAAAAACGATAAGAAAAGTATATATACATAAACAAAGGGAAAATATGGAAACCCACTTACCCAAATTAACTACTCGATAAATTGTTGGATAAAGTCAATGAATTCAAGACGAAGTTCATCTATTTCATTGGTGTAACTCTTCTTGCTAGAGAACTCCAATACCTGTTCGACGAAAAATATATTATAAATATTATGAAAATAAATGATGCAGGCAATGCATTGCCTACCATATTTACAAATGCACCAATTTATAAGCTAGCTAAGACTATATGAAAAATAATGCTACTTTGCAGTCACCTTCTTTTTTATCGGTGGACCAGGATCCTCTACTAAATCTCGCATAAAGCGCAATACATAATATCCGCATACAATCCCCCCTTGTTGTTGTGGGCACTATACATAATTAATACTTGCATTAACACATACACAAATTGAAAGATACTTTGTATTGTATTCCAAAGAAACTAAGCTTACTGTCACATAGTTCCAATTTGGATTTGGATTCATCTTTCTCTTTCCTTTGGACATATTTGATGTCTTGATCGCACTGAAAATGAAAATGCATTTGTTTCATTATTCTCATTATTTTCAAGATAGAATCAAATATACAATGAAAAATACAATAAATAAAGACTAAACTCACGTGTTTACTAATAATTTAAAAGCTGGATCCGGCGGCCCTCGAAAATCTTTTAAAGAATCCAACCAGTACACTTCCATTGATGGTATGTCAAGAACCATTAAGACCTAATGCCCCCTACATGACCAGTTATGTGGATACAAATTCAATTAAGTACTTTTAATTATATAACCAATCGGAAAAAAATAAATAAAAATAAAAATAAAATAATTTTAATTATATGAAAATAATGTATATGTACTACAAATGTATAAACACAGTTACCCTGTGTTGAAAGGAATTAAAAGCACACGATCACAGTGTTCTTCAGCCAACTTCTGAATATATCAAGCCTTCTCATCATCTTTTGTATAAATAGTAAAACTTTCTGGGTTACCAAATGCATAATTTGCTCGAGCAATTCCAAAAGTCGCATATAAATATCTACAACATATATATACATTCTGTTAAGTCGTTGATAAGAGCCCAAAACTGTAGTTTTAACCCTGTAACAGTCATACTATTAGACCAATTATGTGAGTAATAATTAAGAGTTAACACGATTCACGTGTTTTATGCATTCGGGCTTCAAAGTCCATTATGTGCAGAAATGTGCCACTTTAGCGAGATAAAGGAGCAAAGGTCGGTTACTAAGGAGTTCCGTGATTAAAGGCCAAGATTCAAGAAGATAAAGCCTTTCTAAAGCCCGGTCAAAAGCTGAAAAGTCGGCGCGGTAAACTTGAAGACACAAGTCGTGAGAACTTCCGAAGGCCGTATCTTTGGACTCGGACCTCGGAATGGGGACTACCTTATGTCGAAACGACCGGCTCGGAAAGAGATTTCCAATGGTCCAAGCCTTGACCCAATCAAAGGAGCAAAAGTGGACGAAAAGTCTGTTGAAGCCAACTGCAGCTGAAGAGGCCTTTTTGGACTGAAAGAATTGGGTTTTGGGCCTGATTCTCTGGCCCAAAATATGGCTCCAAGCCCATGCACGATTTTTGGATCTGAATGTATAAAAACCAAAGCTTCACTCTTTGTTAATGGTAGATAGTTAGACCTAGATTAAAGATTAGATTAGTAGCCTCCATTAATTAATTCTAGATCTAGTTTTTCTTAGATTTAATTAGTTTAATTTAATTAGTTTCATATCTTGTTTTTATTTAATTCCTTGAATGATTGTTCGTCATTTAATTAGATAAATAAAATAGTTATTATTATTCAATTTCGATTTTTGCCATTTGCATTTATAGATCTAGTTTAAATTCTTGTTCTTATTTCATTCTTAGTTCATTAATTAGATTTCAATTATTGTTTAATTTAGACTAGTAAAGTTAGAATTTTGATATGATGTGTAGTTATAATTCAATGGGAAATGATGGATTGATGATTCGGGGCTAAAACCTCCATTAGAGGGGTTGATGAAGCTTTGATGAAAACTTAGTCGTATAGTGTAGAAGCATTGTAGAATCTATTCCACTCTAGAAGGTCGTGATTCGCCATGAGAATGGGTGGACGGCCTCACATGCTAGTTAGTATTTGGTAGAAATACCATGAACACTAGGGATTAGAACTCAAAATTCTTGCCGTAAGAACGTAAGAATCGAGACATAAGAACCTATGCTAGGTTATCAAGTTGGATTCGAGGTGGATTCAATTCCCCTCTAATCCTTTATCTAGATTAAAAAACAATCATATTTCCATAGCATTCGTAGTTTAAATTCAAATAATCAATTTCATATTGCATCGTGAGTATAATTCCCCTCGTAAAACCTCTCATTAGACTTAAGACCGATTAATTAGATTAGAAAACATTCCATGCTAGAGCACTAGGAGTGGAACGAATTTGTTACTCCACTCTATTTCGATAGAATTGAGAGTAGAAACTTTGATAAACATATAGGCTCATAAGATAGTTTTAGTTTACTTACGTTTTGAGTTCATCGTTCATTTCGTAGGTAGACTATCCAATTCCAATTTTATGTTTTATCAAATGGCGCCGCTGCCATCTTAGTTTCACTTTAACATTGTTTTCATAGTATAATTAGTCATTTTAAGTCCCATTTCACCCACCACCCTTGTTTGATTCATCTTTGTGGTTGTTCGTTTCAAAGATTGAAAAGTTCCGCGAAAATTACACCGAGCGACGACGCCCTTCATACCGAGCGACCAGCTAAGTTATTGGAACCGGAGCGCCGACCGCGCCCTAAGCTGAAATTTGCGGTTTCCACAGGTTTGTTTCAATTTCGATTTTTCAAGTTTTTCAGTGTTTTTAACTTGTTATATACACCGAACACGCGTAAACAAGGCGCTATTCATAAAAGCGAAGCAAGGGCCTTGTCAGGTATTCCTTTCTTCCACACCTCGCATCTCCGTTAGAGGTTTCTACTAGTATATCGAGAATTGTTTGGAGTGTTGCATGTTTAGTTAAGTTCGACTTAGTCTTGCATGAGATTAAGGTCCAGTCGAAGAAAAAAACAACTAACGTAATTACACGCAACGTCAACAAACAAGTCTATCTAGTTTCCCACCCACTACACCTCTAGCTACTATTTCACACACACCACCGATATTATGGTGAAGAAAGAGAGCTCCTCTCTCGACTTTTATAAAGCCTTGGCGATAGCCCTAAATCTTGCATCGTTCTAGCGGACCCGGTGGGATTTCCGCATAACCCCAAATATATTTAATTTGTTACCCATTTTTCATGACCATGAAAAACCTTATCAGCACATGCGTAGCATTGAACAAGTCCTTACAACATTCCACCATCCTACGATTGGTGCGGAACAAATTAAATTGAGGGTATTCCCTTTCACCTTAGGCGATAAAGGCGGCATCTTGGTTAAGCGCCCAAAGCCTAATTACGTGGACTCGTGGGCCAAACTTGTTCGGTGTTTATGGAACATTTTACCCACCCCTAAAGGCGGATGAAATGCTTTCCAAGATTCACTTCTTTCGGCCGAATCCTCATGAATCATTTTCGAGGCTTGGAATCGTTTCACCGATCTCCTTATAGAGTGTCCACACCATCACCTAGCAAAAGACACGTTAGTTAGTGCCTTTTTCAAAGGACTTCTACACCACCATAAAGAAGTCCTAGACATAATGAATGGGGTAGTTTCCTAAGTAAAGGAGCCTCGGAGGCATATAAATTTTTGGAAGATCGGACTAAAGCGTAATAATAATTGGGGGTAGTGACGATTACTCCCTCCTCCGCTTCTTTCTTCTTCAACAGTTAAAGGCTACCCGGTATGTTTGAGGTTAAATCAGATCCCGAGCTTAAAACTCTAATTGAATCCCTCACTAAAAGGTAGAGGCCATTTACGTACAACAAAAGCCTATCCCGTCATGAATGTAAATTCAAATCCAAGTAGTTTACGTTGGAGTCCCCGAGCATCCCGACTCCCAGCGTCCTATAGCCTATGAACATTCTTGTTCCATTAATAGTGAACCTAACGCCCTTGGAGACAAAATCCCAACTTCGGTTGGAGAAATAACCAACAAGTCACACCTACGGTACAATAATCAATATGTTAGGCCAACGCCGCGTTAGAACCAAGCTCCACCACAACAAGGGCCGGGGATCAAGGTAATTATAATAATTATATCAACCAAAGCGCAACCTCGACAAAGTCAAGCACAAGGTCAATGTAGTTATAATAATTATAATGCTAATAGAGGTATCGTTCGGTAAATAATAACTATCACAATCCGCCCATAAATAATCAATCGAGATAGTTCCAATCCACACCACCGTGACTACTACACCCACACAACTAAATCGTCTTGACACCTTCATACAAGTGAGCCAACAATTTTTCCAAACCATGGCTCAATCTAACCAACACATTCTACAATCCGTTAATAATTTAAACCAACAGCGGTTAAGAGAAAGCCCAACCAAAGTGTTTCGGGCTAAAGCGATACCCAACCCTAGAACGACAAAACACAGCCTTTGAGGTAAACGTAATACTAGTGCGAAAACTACATCCGTGGAAGTCAGCTAAATGTCATCACCACTCTCGGATTGGGAAGAGTGGTTGATAACAAAGTAACTATGCCTATAGTTACCCCATCGATACTCCACTACACGAATATCGAACTAGATACGAAATAGAAACCCAAGAACCTACCAGCGTAGAGGTACCGGTTAAACCACAACCTAAAGAAACAAAAGCCAAGGTTACACATCAAGTCGAGCCATACGCTTAAATATAGAGCCCGAAACCACCGTTCCCTCGAAATTAGCCATGCTAACCCGGGGATACTAACTTTGAGGGAGATTAGGAACGTTTTCAAAAATCTAACGATAAACCTTCCTTTTCTCCGAGCTATAAAAAGCTACCTAACCATGCTAAGTTTCTTAAGGAGTTGTGCACTACTAGGCGTAAGACCAACATACCTAAAGGCGCATTTCTAACCGAGCGGTTCCCAACTTTATCCGAAAATAATGGAATTGTTAAGTACAAGGACCACAATTAGATCCTCTTGTCTGATGCACCTTAGGAGATTCTCACACGACGACCTTATTACTAGACACGGGGGCTAGTGTTAACTTACTCCCCGTTTTATTTGTATAAACAAATAGGTCTAGAGGAGATGCAACCTACTAAAATGACATTGCAATTAGGCGATCGGTCTATTAAGTATCCTAAGGGTGTGGTTGAAAACGTCTTTGGTTAAAGTCCAAAATTTTACTACCCGGCCGACTTCGTTATCCTCGACCGCGAAGTCACTAACGACTCTGTACCTATCATTTTAGAGCGTCCCTTCTTGGCTACTTGCCAACGCTCATAAACTGCCACGATGGTTCGATGTCCTTGTCTTTTGGCCATCTTTCTGTTGAGGTAAATGTTTTCAAAATGAGGACCAGATATCCGATTCATCTACAAATAGGGAGGTTAGCATGATCGAGCTTAGCTCAAGATTACTTCAAAACATGTTTCGGAGAAACAGTTAACAAATTCCTTTCCTTCCGAAATTCCGACTTTAACAATGACTCCCCTGGTAGTATCACGAAATTGAAGAAGAATTCACGCAACTCTTTTGCACGCTTCTTTACCACTTCAGCGAGTCCCCTTGCCAACAACCATTCATCCCTTGATGCTATGGCGGAAGATGAATTTTTCAATCTCTATCCCAGTGATCCTTTTGACCCACCTATTGAGGAATGTCTTGCATATATCAAGATTTCGATGATATGGACTTGAGAGCTCTAGGCGAGAATCATTCACCTTCCATCACCAATATTCCCCACCCTCCACCTTTTCAAAGGAACCTCGAGTTTGCACTTTCGATCCTTTAGTTTCTCCCCGTGCTTCATGATTTTTAAATCCACCTAGTAAACAAATACTTCCCAAGGATAAACCACTTGACACCTTCATTTTAAGACTTGAGGAGCAGGTCCCTAACTACACCATGAATGAGTTTTGTGCTAAACCCACATCCTCATTTTTTCCATGCTTTCCCTCTAAAACTTATCCCAATGCACCATATTTTCCACAACCATTCACTTTTCCACACTTATTCACTAGGACACCCTCTCATTCAAAGATGAAACATAAGATGCATGCTTTCGGTTATGTTATAGGTCTATCCGACTTAAGCTTTCATTCCACTAGGGTGCATCGTAGGAAATCTTGGTGCTTGATTGTGTTTGGATATGTTTTCTGCGATATTTATTTATGGAACGATCCACAACTATTTCGGTTGTTGATATATGATAAACTGCATATTCATACATATGTTTAGATAAGTCTAGGGAATCGACTTTAAAAGACCCAAGTTTTAAAATACAATACCAGCGTTCTAGAGTATAGGCGAAACAAAATTTTCAAACTTAAAAAGAGTTTTCCAATTTTGTTTGGGAGTGGCGTATTTTGGTATTCATTTCAAATCATGTTGCCACCCTAAGCCTATAATGTTTACTCCAATTAGAGTTTGTGTTAGTTAGTGCGTGCCCGGTTTAATTGTGCTTCATATTATCATTATCATCTTTACAATATTTACATTCAGTCTTGCCAATTTTTGCCACGTTTTTATGGTAAATTCTTTCCTTATCTCTTTACACTTTGAGGACAAAGCGTTCGATTGTTTGGGGGTGGGATAGAAACATTTGCAAAAATTAGACACTTTTAGGATGTAAATTACGCACTTTTATTTATAAAATGTTAAAAATTATAAAAATTAGTTAGTTACATAATTTAATTGTGCTATTGAATTGTTTCATGAACCCCTTTCTCCCAAATTGTTTGGGGGTGGTATAGAAACACGATGTAAATATTAAGCACATATTAGGTTGTATATTACGTATTATTTGTCTTAAAAATAATAAAAATAAAAATAAAAATAAAAAGTTTATGTTATACACTTAGGAATATTGGTATTGTTTCTTTCTCTATGCTCTTAATAATCTAGAAGTCTCACGTAGCTTTTGCTTTAGAATAGTTTTTAGAAACTTAGGTTAATATGTAGGTAATAATCTTTGCATCTATCTATAAATATATTATATGAGTATCTATTATTGTTTGGCAGTAAGTTTCTGAAATCTAGGCTAGAGTACTTATTCTACAAATCTTGTGAGAATATAGCCTAAAGCCTTATATGAGGGAAACATTTGAGAAATGACACAAGGGAGAAGTATATTCCGAATAGAGAAATCACATGTCCACTTGCTTGACCACTATACCATGTCCTAAGAGAGAATTTATGCCCTTTTGGATCGATATAGCTAGAAATTCCAACCTAAGTATATTTTCCACTAGTTAAGCCCCAATCGAGCCTTTCATTAGCCCTTTCATAAACCACAAATCCTTTACCCCTGTTACAAAACAGAACAAAATAAAAAAAAAATCAACCTACCCAATTTAGATAAGTCGAGAATAGAATAAGGAAGAAAGAAGAAGAGAAAAACATGTAAACAAAAGTTAGTTAATTGCTTCAAAAAAATAAAGAAAAGAAGTTTCCATCCAAAGAAAAAGAAAAATAAAAATAGAAATAAAATAAAAACTCCAAAAATAGAATAAAAGGAGTCAAAAGTCAAAGAAAAAGAAAAAAAAAAAAATATGGCTAAGGATGGAAACAAAGTGTAGAAGCAAAAGTAAATAACAAGGTTTTCTCTAGTTACATAATATGAAGACTCTATTATCTCAGACTTGTCCCTTTTGAATATCTATTTCCTCCCTTCTTAAACCATCTCCTAATCCCCGCAACACCTAATAAAGACCTCTAGCTTAATTAGGAATAGGTTAGTGGGATAGTAAGTGGCAGATGTGCTTGATCAACTTCGGCTTCCTTGTGTGTCATTGAGATTGTAAGGTAAAGTATGCCCACTGCACACTAGAGTAGCAAAACTTGAGTGGGAAAATCAGAGTGATTTTTGTCTTGACTTTTATGTGAGAACCTACTTAAGGACGCTATTCCGAGTTTCAGAAACGAACCTGCTAGACATTTCATAGTACTACTCATTGTATATATGTTTATTTTAGATGATTGATTATTATGCATATATTAGCTTAGGTTTCGACATGATTATTCTGTATTCATTGCTAGTGAGATGTATAGATAATTGAGACATAAATAAGGAACCAATAGTTGTATTTCTTAGTCGTTGTAGTATAGGTGAAGTTTGTGAGTACCTTCACTGGAAAACTCTCACGAGGCTATAACTCCATTTTTGGTCACTTATGCTAATTTCTCATATTTGCTTGAGGACAAGCAAAATCCTGTTTGGGGGTGGTTTGATAAGAGCCCAAAACTGTAGTTTTAACCCTGTAACAGTCATACTATTAGACCAATTATGTGAGTAATAATTAAGAGTTAACACTGATTACGTGATTTTATGCATTTCAGGCTTCAAAGTCCATTATGTGTAGAAATGTGCCACTTTAGCGAGATAAAGGAGAAAAGGTCGGTTACTAAGGAGTTCCGTGATTAAAGGCCAAGATTCAAGAAGATAAAGCCTTTCTAAAGCCCGGTCAAAAGCTGAAAAGTCGACGCGGGCAGAAATAGCACACAAGTCAGCAGAACTTCCGAAGGCCGTATCTTTGGACTCAGACCTCAGAATGGGGCCTACCTTATGTCAAAACGACCGGCTCGGAAAGAGCTTTCCAATGGTCCAAGCCTTGGCCCAATCAGAAGAGCAGAAGTGGACGAAAAGTCTGTTGAAGCCAACTGCAACTGAAGAGGCCTTTTTGGACTGAAAGAATTGGGTTTTGGGCCTGATTCTCTGGCCCAAAACATGGCTCCAAGCCCATGCACGATTTTTGGATCTGAATGTATAAAAACCAAAGCTTCACTCTTTGTTAATGGTAGATAGTTAGACCTAGATTAAAGATTAGATTAGTAGCCTCCATTAATTAATTCTAGATCTAGTTTTTCTTAGATTTAATTAGTTTAATTTAATTAGTTTCATATCTTGTTTTTATTTAATTCCTTGAATGATTGTTCGTCATTTAATTAGATAAATAAAATAGTTATTATTATTCAATTTCGATTTTTGTCATTTGCATTTATAGATCTAGTTTAAATTCTTGTTCTTATTTCATTCTTAGTTAATTAATTAGATTTCAATTATTGTTTAATTTAGACTAGTAAAGTTAGAATTTTGATATGATGTGTAGTTATAATTCAATGGGAAATGATAGGTTGATAATTCGAGGCTAAAACCTCCATTAGAGGGGTTGATGAAGCTTTGATGAAAACTTAGTGGTATAGTGTAGAAGCATTGTAGAATCTATTCCACTCTAGAAGGTCGTGATTAAGCCATGAGAATGGGTGGGCGACCTCACATGCTAGTTAGTATTTGGTAGAAATGCCATGAACACTAGGGATTAGAACTCGAAATTCTTGCCGTAAGAACGTAAGAATCGAGATACAAGAACCTATGCTAGGTTATCAAGTTGGATTCGAGGTGGATTCAATTCCCCTCTAATCCTTTATCTAGATTAAAAACAATCATATTTCCATAGCATTAAGTAGTTTAAATTCAAATAATCAATTTCATATTGCATCGTAGTATAATTTCCCCCTCGTAAAACTCTCATTAGACTTAAGACCGACTAATTAGATTAGAAAACATTCCATGCTAGAGCACTAGGAGTGGAACGAATTTGTTACTCCACTCTATTTCGATAGAATTGAGAGTAGAAACTTTGATAAACATATAGGCTCATAAGATAGTTTTAGTTTACTTACGTTTTGAGTTCATCGTTCATTTCGTAGGTAGACTATCCAATTCCAATTTTATGTTTTATCAGTCGTCGCATATGAAAAGTTAAATTATAACTAACACAAATAAGTTCACCAAATTATTCATACCTCATGTAGGAGATAATGCAGCTACCATTTAACATTCTCTTCTCACACACATCCATCAACTCATCTTTTGAAACTCGTACTTCCTCCATCTCATCATGGAAAAGAGTTCCAACCATTGGAACTTCTATAAAAGCGTTGTCTTTCACTATTTTGTCGACACAATCCAGAAACTTTCTGATCTTATATTGAATCTTGCCGTGAAGTGGAATACACTTCTCTACCTAACAAAAAGTTGATGAACAAAATTTATGTTTATATAACAAAATTAAATAAATTACCATACAAATATCCATATCCTTATACTACCTCGTCACTTTTAAGTATCACAAGTTCCTTAGGCCATGCCACAAACGAGTTTATCGTGCATCTTTAACAAATACATGTTCATCGCCCGTTTGAACCGAGAAAGTCATCACCACACAATGCTTTATTTATTGAGACCTTCATATATGACTCTCCCAAAGGCATGTTGTGAAAAGATATCCTCGGCCCCTTCCTTGCTAAAACATGACCTTCGGCAACAATGTTGTCTTTAGATCCCAATGCCAATATACAATCTTGGTCCTATAACAAATAAGCAAAACAAAGACAGCATTATCTAGTAACAAATTTGACACAAACATTTAATCAACCTTTTTAATTAAGAAAATATTTTTTACCTTCCCATCTTTAGCTTTAAGTTTTTGAATCCACAATGCTCTTTCCGTTGTCTATTTTTTGACTACTATCGACAAAGTGTACATCAAGTTAGTATATGTGAAGCACTTGGAATAAAAGAATGAAAAAAAACTACGTATCATTCCCTGCATTTACTCCTATAACAAATAAGCAAAACAAAAACAACATTATCTAGTAACAAATTTGACACAAACATTTAATCAACCTTTTTTAATTAAGAAAATATTTTTTTACCTTCCCATCTTTAGCTTTAAGTTTTTCGGAATCCACAATGCTCTTTCCGTTGTCTATTTTTGACTATATGACGAAGTGTACATCAAGTTAGTATATGTGAAGCACTTGGAATAAAGGAATGAAAAAAGCTACGTATCATTCCCTGCATTTATTATACCACAATGAATATAACATGGTTAAGGCAACTATAGAATGAGCTTACCTGTACATTTTTCGACTTAAGTTTTACTGAAGTCACACCTTTTTTTTGTTGACCACCATCTTTTCTCTATACATTAAATATGAGTTTAGTTAAAGAGAACACTCGAAATATGTAGAAAATCAAAAATACAAATTTAAAAGCCAAAAAACTTACCTGCTTAGACTTGACAATCACCTTATGCCTATTATCACTTTTGGCACTATTGGATTCCACATTTTCTAATGGCAACGAGTTGACGAGTTTTGGTCCTTGCTTGAGCAACTCGCTCAACAGTTCTGTCGTCGCTGGTGAATTAGTCTCACCTTGTTCTTTAAGCACATGTAGCACCAAAATTTTCAACTTCTCGTTTTGAGCTTCTTTCTCTTTCAACTTCACTTCCAAATCCTCGTGATATTTCTTTGATCTTTTATTAGGAAGATTGAAGTACATAGTGGGAGTCGTATATTGTCCACCCGCCCTAACTCGACCACGAGGCTCTGGAGTTCCCAATGCCATAGTAAGTATGTCATTCTTTCCTTCCGTTGCCAAAACCCCCTCCTCTACCTTATTTTTCAGCTCCTCCTGCAAAAATAGATATAAAATTCAAAATCAATGAATGAGCGACCACAGGCTGCTCTAAGAAGAGACGAAGTATGCGGATTTTCAAGATTGTCATTCTGTTTCTGCAAGAGTAGTATATCGTTAAAAACCATCATAGAAAACTTAGTCAATGTGTAGGAGATAATATCGATATGTAAATAATTAAGCTAATTTATGATCGGATTATTCTTATCTTTCTTCAGACAGAGAAGATGAGTAGATACCGATATATTGGAATTGCAGATCTTGCCAACACCTCAACTTCAGTTGGCGAGATACGTGTCAAGCGTGTGGTGACTCGAGATCTGGTGAAAGTTATGGTTCAACTGGATTGTGTGGACTGCCATACTTCGGGCCGAATGGTCTTTGCCGCGACAAGGAGCTGTGGTGTTCACAACTTTGCAAGCCGTATGATCTGCTTTAAGTGTGGTGCTCTTAGGAATGAATCAGCTACTGTGTATCAAAACGCCATGCCATGTTCTATAGATTACATAGGCCGCTCGGGTTGGAGTTCAGGTGACTGGATTTACATAACCTACATCTTTAGATGGATGTTGACATTCATACAGCAGAAGGGTAGCAATGATTAAAATCTTGCACATTTTCTTAGTCACAACTGACATGCTCTTGAGCATTAGATGATGATAACTGCAAGAACCTTTACTTAACTAAAAATATTCTCTTAATGGTCTTAAACAGGTCTGACTGCAATGAGCACAACTTTGCAAACAGAGGAGAATGTTACAGATGTAACACACCAAGGGGCTACAGCACCAACACATAAATTTATACTTCACGTAAGGGACATTTGCCACAGCCAACTTATTGCTAACAAACTAATAAAATATAGAATTGAAAGTCTAAGACATTAAGTGGTTTTACATTTCAATCGTGCGGTCTAAGAACTAAGAAGAAAACCAAAGAGGAGTCTAGTCTAATATCCAATCCTCCCCACACACCCCACCCACGTCAAATTGTAATTCTAAGTAGCTTTGAGCAAACAATGGATGAAGATCGAAACCTTGTTAAGGGAATTAGTTTTCACTTTGTTAGTTTTCTGTGCGGGTATTATAATGTAACTCAAAATTTGATCTAATAATCAACGTGTCTTTGTCGTCAAAGGTCTGCAGTATGCGATAATTCCTCTCAATTTTAAGCTTATAAACAAAAACTTCAATACAAGTTTCAAACGATTAATAAACAAACCAACTGCTCACTATAAATATTTCAATTTAGTTTACAACCTAAACTGCGATATGGAAAATGGTGCTAATTATTATAATATCTGAACTTATCACGGATGACAATCTATTATCAATTCAACATGTCGGTCCCTCCGGTATGATATGGATGATCTCTAACAACATGCACACACTCTCCATTTCGATTCCGGATCCTCAATGATGCATCCTCTCGAACCCGTCTGGACCATTTTACCATCGGGGTAAAATCACCACAAGTAATGGTGCTACTATGACCAGAAAACATATTCAAAAAGACATTCTTGTCACCATTCCACATCCATGCTGTAGAATCCTCTGAACCAGCTAAGACCACATATCCTCTTGGATGCCACCTAACCCACTCAATACCCCCTCCTGGACCTTCAAGTGTACACTTGAGACTACCTGAAGTGATGTCCCACACTTGAATAAGTCCATCAAACCCTCCAGAAGCGAGGAGCTTCCCGTCAGAACTAAAGGCTAAACAAGTAACGAAGTCTCTATGCCCTGGGAGCTCTTTAGCCCAATCCCCATGACCAATCTTCCACATAAATCCCTTGTCATCTCCACCTCCTGTTGCCACCAATAGTGGCTCGGTTTGACCGGTCCGAACTTAACCGCGTAAAGTTCACCAAGTATGACCAATAAACAAATGTATTAAACAAATTGATGTGGTTCAAATTTTGTAAGTTAAGTTTTGGCTATGATGGAGATAGGGACAGCACATTCCACACAATCCCCTTCAATAGGGATATTATGTAAAACCCAAATGGTCCCAGCCTATAAGAAGTAAGACACGAAAGAATATATTAAAGGGATGGGTTAATGAGTCTGGAGCCCTTAATCCCCACGAACCGAATTCTGAGATCGTCCGCGAAGGGGCACGGAGACCCTCTTCTTCTTTGTCTTGCCATCATTTCATGGAATTAAGGACTAGGGATGGAGGTCTAAAGATGATAGTACTCTCGAAACTCGATATTCAGATACTCAACTACTATTTGTGAGAATAATGGAACTAGCGGCTTTTTACTTTGTCAAAAAAAATGACCCTACCGAAACAGAGTACTATCGAGTACTATTACAGCTCTAAGTTCAGAGTACTATTACAGCGGTACTATCAGTACTAACAGAAACAAGTACTATTACAGCTCTAAGTTATATCCATTCATGGAGCAAAATACAAGGCCAGATCAGAGCTCATCGACAATTTATGGTAGCCGAGGGCCGGAGCGAGCGAGGCAGTCAGGCAGATAGTGGCTTTGGGCTATTTCCCACAGGATCGACCTTATTGTATTGATTAGGGACAGTTGCTTGCTTTGGCTTACTCAATAGGGGATACCCTGATCTTTATTTCCCGGGTTGTGCGTCGAGAAGCGAAAGATCACTCCACTTAAAAGGAGAGGAAGCTTTCAAGAAAGGAAGCCTTGGAGGGATAAGCGGCGAAGTCAAAGGTAGCAAGCAAAGGCTGTGAAAAGCCATGCCCGTAGAAGCTTTGAAAGCTATCTCTCAAAAGGGGTTTGGAACCGAACCCTGATGGAAAGGTGCCTAGAAGTGCCTACTACTAGACTACATTCAATCTCGGGTCGGGCGTTCATCGTTATGCTTGCTAGTTTCGGTAAAAAAAATCATAAATCGAAGCTAGATCAAGCTAGATAGGGAACCACATCATCTAGATCGGTACAAAAATACATCAATATATCAAGCTAGGTATCCTACACAATATCAAATATGCTTCATGAAACACACATACAATGATGAGCTTGATACTTACAATCTTTTGAACTACCTCCTTTGTGGCATCATCGATATTCACCACTTTTGTCTTGTCGAGCTAAACATACAAAAGATATCTATCATCTTCATCAATAGGTATCCCAGCTTCTATCTATTATCAATTACAAATAACCAAACCAACCAAGTAATATTAGATTACCTCGTTGGTTTTATCTAACAAACTTAAATATAATATCTACTTACCATCTTATCGACAAGGCCATCATAACCTAATTTGCTTAGTCGATGGTTATACTTGTTCAAGTTTCTTCTTTCCAATTGAATCTTGCTTAGTTCCTAACAGCCCAAATGAAAATAGTATATTAGTTTATCACACCTTAACAAAATTATAAATTTATTAGAAATGAAAATTCAAAGGAAATGACAGATATATACCTGGAACTCTTCCGATAACCTTATTTTTACAAATTTCTCCCAATCTTGCTTCTTAACATTCGGATAGATTTTTGGTGGATTCATTAGATCGGGGTCATCTATGTAAGGTATGACAAAATATTTTGTGCAATATATAATTCTTAAATTTCCGTCATATCTTACCACATTGCTGCAATCCTTTTTTCTTAAACTTAGGATCTGCCTCAAATTTTTCCTACAAATAACCAAGGCAGAGATGAGTCTACACTTCTATAAAGACAACAATAATAATTCAAAATCAGTATAATAGGCAAAACAACCGCTTTACCAAACTTGAATCCCATACATCATCTTTTATTTGCTTGTCAACTTTTCGTCGGTTTGGGTACTTCGGCTAGTGGAACCATATTTTTAACTAGTGTGCCAACCCAATTCTTGAACTTCGCTCGAATAAATGCACCTTTGATCTTTCCTTTTTCGCATTAAACTCCACCACAAGCTTACCTTTAAAATGCTTAGTGAGTGAAAGCTTTTAGCTTGACCCCTAACACTTGTAATATTGTCACCTTCCTCGATTGGATGCTTCCTTTTTTTCTGAGATGATTTGGCACTTGTTTTTGGATCCATATCTAACTAAACCTTACAAAAAAACTATAGAAAAGGAAAATCATTAGAAGATGACATGATCAGTAGCAATAAGCATGTCTATGGCAAAAACTTGATATCATAATTTGAATAGAACCAAAATAATCGTAAGGACAATACATAAATGACAAAAGTTGGTCACAATCTCTTATTAACAAAGCAAATATCGATTCCACCACAAAAAACAATGAAAACTAATAAATCAAGAAGTTTCTTTATGCTCAACCCAAGTGCCCTCGCAATCTTCACGGACGTAAACTGACTGAGATTCATCATTAACATCCAATGAGTCAACATTTGGCAATTCAACAAAATTGTCATCTCCTACATGAGCATCAACAAGCTCATCATCGTTATCGTCGTCGTATTCGTGAAAACATCTTTGAGGAGATTCTACAACAACTGACCACGTTGGGTCAAGTTGATCAGGTACATAGAAAACTTGCTCGGCCTGAGAAGTTAAGATGAAGGAATCAGATTTATAACCAACTCTACCAAGATCCACTAAAGTGAAACCCATGTCATCCTTCCTAATTGCATTCTTGCTATCAACCCAGTCACACTTGAACATTGGAATCTTGAAATTTGTATAATCGAGCAACCATATTTCAGCAATAACACCGTAGAAAGACATGTTCGAAAAAATTGGGTTTTGATCCTTTGCGCTTGAAACCTGTGGTGTTGTTGCTGTCAAACTCACGCCACTATTTTGATTTACTCGTAAAGCGTCTTGCCGTTTCGTGGCAAAACGATAACCATTAGTGACATAGGTAGAATATTTGTAAACATGTGCCAAAGGCCCCTTCGATACCCACTTCAAGGTGTTTGACACCTTGTTGTCAGGATTTCCCCTCTCGAGCAAAACCTGTGCATTGTTGTGTAAACATTTTAGTCCTAATCTAAGTTAAATTAACATACAAAAATAACAAAAACAAAAAATACCAATTTATAATATACCTTGTCTCTAAGCCAATCACTAAATGAGCGATTGTGTTCAGCATGCAACCATGTGGGTTTTTTTGATTTACGAGGTTGTTGTTCCTTCAGATAGTTCATATGTTCTCTATCATGTTAGGCCACAAAATAAACTAGTTAGCTATCGGAATCCGAAACCAAGGAACTAAAATAGACTTTTAAAGTGAATAACTAAAGAAACCTTACTCGATGTAAAATTTGAACATCTCTTGTGTTTTGCAACACATAGAGATGTGCCTGGTCCAATGTTTTTCTATCTACTTGACTATGGGTACTTCCTCGGGGAAGATTTCCAGATGATATCAAATCTGTGGTAGTGTTATCTTTACGGAGAGGAATCCCAATTGCATCTAAGTCAGGTAAGAATTCGCTACAAAATTCAATTGCTTCCTCTACAATGTAATTCTCAGCAATACAAGCTTCCGGTCAATTTCGATTGCGTATAAAGCCTTTTAACACGGTCATGTACCTAAGAGATTGAACAATAGTAATGTTTATAAAGAAAAGCGCATTAAGAAATATTGAAGGGTAATATATAATTCATTGTACCTCTCAAATGCATACATCATATCCATCGGTAGAATACAGGACCACAAAGATCAACTTCCCTGACAAAGTGCACTGTTAGATGAATCATAACGTCGAAAAATGATGGCGGAAAATACTTTTCCAAAGAAACATCTTTATGAAAGCACAATGTCTTCCCTGAATTTGAGGCAATTTTTCCTTATCTATTACTTTCGAGCAAATAGCCTTAAAAAGAACATAGCCTAATAATTGCACATCTCACATTCTTTGGCAAAATTGTTCTTATTGCAACCGGAAGAAGTTCTTTGCATCAAAACATGACGATCGTCGCGACTTCATATTTTGCAGTTTTAGATCTTGCATCGAGACAAGAGGCCTAAAATTGAAGAGTATCCACTTGGGACTTTTAACTCATGCAAAGTTTTGCATAGTCTTTTTCTCATCTCTAGATAGTGTGTGTGACAAGCCGGAGGCAAGAACGATCGCTTTTCCCCAATTGTTGGAGCCAATTCTGTCCTTAGACCCATTTCTTGGAGGTCAAGACGAGACTTAATGGTGTCTTTATTTTTACGTGGAATGTTAAGTAGGGTCCCAACAATGCTTGTCACATACATTTTTCTCCGTGTGCATAAAATCCACATTATGTCGAGTTCTAGATATCTCCGGTATGGAAGCTAAAAAAACTGATTTCTTCTTAAAACAATTGGTAGCACCGTAATGGTTCCCTTTGTTCCCCATATGACTTTGATCCCTTCAACTTCTTCTAGTACTTTCAAACCGGTTAAGGGTTCGGTGCCTCCCCAGCTCTGTTTTACCATTGAAGGCTTTTTGTCTTCGATATGGATGATAAGCCTTGAAGAAATCTTCTATTGGTACGTATATCACGTTCTTCCCGAGTGCTTAAACCTGGTTGAGGGCGTGCCCTCGCCGCAAAATAGGACAAGCAAAATAACCTTTCACAAAGCACCCGAAAAGATTGCTATCACAGCGGGAAGATCATTGATTGTCCATAACAAAACAGCTTTAAGTATAAATGATTCATGGCGGTAGACATCATAAGCCTCCACCCCTATCTCCCACAAAACATGTAAATCGTCAACCAAAGGGTGCCAAGTAGACGTCGATATTGTTTCGAGGTTGATTTGGACTGATATCAACATCGTAAGCATCATATACTTTCTTTTCATGCATAGCCACGGTGGGAGGTTGTATGTGACCAGGCATAACAATGCCATAAACTATACTTAGTACTAAGAGTACGGTGTGGATTGACTCCATTGGCTGAAAGTGCTAGGCGAAGATTTCGGGATTCTCACGCGCAAATTCTGGATATTTTTCGTCAACCAACTTCCATGCTGGAGAGTCTGCTGGGTGGCGCATCTTACCATCAACCACCCTTTCATCGGCATGCCATGTCATTGACTTTGATGTTTGGGCAGATTGAAACATCTTCTTGAATCTTGGAATTGGTGGATCGAAAATACCACAAAACTTTTCTTTGGTACTCCACGATTTGTTGGTCACTCTCTTGTTCTCTTTATATCTTGAGACTCCACAAATAGGGCACATAGTTTCATCTTTGTATTTATCACCCTATAGAGTATACAATCATTTGGACATGCATGTATTTTCTCGTACTTCATCCCATAAACGGATAATGTCTTCTTGACTCCATTCAAGGATTTCGACAAGAGATTTGGTTGAGGAAGCATTTGTCCCAAGAGCTTCAATAACCCGAAAAACTTGTGTCGGACCACCCACTATTTGCTTTCAGATTAAATAAAATGATAACTATTGATAGCTTTGTGAATTTTGAGCAACCCTCGTTACAAAGGCGTTTGGCATCTTCAAGCAATTCCTTAAATTTCTCCGGATCGATCATTATAATGGTCCTCTGCGGCCTTAGCCATTTCTCTCATCGTTCAACATCTTGAGTCTCAATCTCATCATAATATCCAACATCTTCAGAGTCTCAGTCTCATCATAATGTCCAACATCTTCAGAAGTCTCAACCTCATCATAATGTCCAAAAGTGTCTTGTTCTGTAAAACTAGTCGGGGTCTCGGAAAATAGAGAGCTTTAAGCCATGAAACCGCCAAATAGTGTAACCTTGGCTAATACCACGTTCGAAAAGATGATTTCTGACCTCAGTCTTAGTTAACTCGTTGATATTTGAACAATCTCTACATGGACAACGTATGAAACTTCCTTCTTCCTTTCCAACACTAATTAACCTTTCAACTCCTTGAATATATTAAACTTGTTAACCGGTCCTTGGACATCCAAGACTTATCCATATCGTAGCAAAATGCAACAAACCGATCTCTTAAAGAAAAAGCGAGTAAAAAAAAAAATCAAGTACAAAGACCACACATTCAAAAATAAAGTATCATGGCAAGATGATATCAACACATGACACATTAGTAGGAAAAACATTAAGTAAGTCTAAGATGATATGATAATTGTATTATGCAAAATCAAATTACATTGGAAATCTAACTAACCAATTTAGGCTACTCTCAATAACCAAATAGAAGCTAAAACGGATCTCACGACCGCGACGCGGATCTGCGGACCGACACTGCGGCATTTTTCAAAATATAGGAAATGGATTAGTCTTGGACACGTTTGAATAATATATATATTAACCCAACAACAAAAGGAAAAGGTCCATAATTTTAAAAATGTTTAATACCTAACATGCATATGCTCATCAAAGCCATTATCTAAAAGTTCTATTTAGCGACGGTTTACTATAAAACGAAGTGAGGGCGTATGCCTCCGCGGAGGCGAGAGTGCAAACCCGTCCATCCGGGAAAAAACCTATCATGTGACATTATAAAACTAAACCAGATGGATAAATTGATTACTATTTCCTTAAACTTTATCTTATCATGACATTAGCTACCACACATTAATTCAAAAGCACACAGTCCAAACAAAGTCACCACTAAGCAACGATATATAGATGATTTGGCATCATAAAATTGTTATAATAAGCGGACTCAATAAAGATCAACACATCTTTAAAGATCGATACAGTACAAACAAAATCACCATTAAGCAAAGGCAAATAGATAACGGCGTCTTATAACTATTATATGAACTCGACTCAAGGATCACCAAATCTTTAAAGATCAGTAATTGAGGGTGGATCACGATATACTAAGTATAAACCTAAGTATCATGCATTGAGTCCCTTCGCTTCAAGGACCTCATGGTGTATTAGGACTTATGAAACTCTGGTTTCAGCTTGAACTCCTTTGAACATTGGGGAATGCAGTAAGACACTTTTAACCAGTACCTATGAAATTCCTGTTTTACCAAGTTTATAAGATAGAGTATGTCGTATAACTATATAACTATAAACTATGTCAACCAACTATGAAGTGAGAACTATAAAATTCCTTCCTAAAATAATACAATATAATTGTAAACTGAAAAAAAACGAATGATATGTGTTTGAGTTTTATAGCTAAAACCGTATAGAGACATCCATAAGTCAAATGTAAGAATAGATGGCCCATAAGATGACTAAGCTGTTCAACAAAGGTGACAAAAGGTGTGCAACTTTTTCTCATGCAGACCAAAAGCGATTACAATGGAGCATTTGCTATATAAACAACTTAGAATTTTTCTGTTACGTTGCTTAAAGTCAAATGGATTAGTCCTTGACTTAACTAGCATAAATTGGACTAAAAACGTATGAGATTGATAAACAAAATAATTTTTCAAAAAGTTCATCGAGTTTGACAACTTTGGTATAGACATATATGCATCATAAACATAACCAAAGGTAGAAATCTCAAAGCAATCCGCGACATCTAATTAATCTCTAAAAACAAAACAATTATCCAATAAACTTTGACATTTAGCAAAGTATAATTACTTCATCAAATAAATCAATCCATAATGTAACTAGCATTCATAGGAAAACCAAATAACTAAACAAATGACAGCAGGGGGATTTCAAAGCGACCACGGTTATTAGATCAACTGTGACATTTAACAAGCACAATTTTCAAGGAGTTACACGAAAATATCGGCACCATCAAGCATAAAAATCCTGGCTCCTCACCGTCTTCCCCATCAAGAACAACTACATTACCCAATCTCCCTCCTCTCCTTCTTCCCACATATTCTCAATCTCTCTCCACTTCCCACCACTCTTCAACTCCAAAACCACACCATCTCTATAATACTCATCCACTGGAAAAACCCCCGAAACTGTCCTCGACTCACCATACCAACCCATAACCCAAAACTCCATCTCCTCACCATTCCCAACTAAAAACCCAACACACCCAGCTCGAAACCTCGGTAACCCATCCATCTCCACCCACTCATTTTTCTCCACATCATATCTCCACTTGAACTCATCCTACTTCCATTGCCCCAAACATAGCGGGTCTAGACCCCCACCACCACAATAATCCCCCCATTGACCACCGCTGCATAAAACTCCCCGAGCCGATAACATAGGCGATAAACACACCCATCATTGGTAAACATATCAAACCTATATATCGAGCGGGCCCGATGGCGGTCCATAGGAAACGACACGGCGTCGAACAATGAGCCGCCAATTACGTGTGAGGAGGGGTTATCCCCAGCGTGTCGGAAATTACTATTCTAAGCGTGTCCCCAGCGTGTCGGAAATTAAAATTTAATTATAAAATCCGGATACTCTAAATTACATTTATAGCGAACGACAAACAATATTATCTAGTGTTGATTGAATGCAAGCTATGGTTATAAACTTATAATGGTGCTTAAATCGGTTTCTTGACCAATTCCCTTTCATTCAATCTCAAATTTATTGATCAAAGTTTACGATTTAGTTTTTATCAAAATTTACGTTTTGTTTCCTGTATAGACTCAAAGATTCGACAACAACAAATACAGAGTGCTATAATAGACTCAAAAACAAAACTTTGATCAGATTAATTTTCAATAGCATCCAAAACATAGACAATTAAATAAAAACGAAAAAAAAATATTACCTTTATTTTCTTGCTCGCGAGAGAGAGAGAGAGAGCTGGAAAGCGAACCGGAGAAAGACACCAGACGAGAGATGGGTGAGGAGCGCGCGTGGTGCAATAAAACGCCGGTGAGAAGTTGGGAGGAAGAACGCGCGGTTACGAGACAATTTTTCTTTTCTTTTTTTTTTCTTCTGGTATTTTTCTTTTTTAACCTAAGTGATGACTATGAAGGGATTTAAACGACCTTCAGTTTCTATTTCTATTCCCTTTCTATTCCTTTTCCTTTTAGGTTTAGTTGTTTTTGGGAGGGAAGTTAAAAATATAGCCGCGCGCCCAAAATCAAGACTTTGAGTTTCATGGCATACGAAGTAATTATTCGTATTTGTATTCGTACTCGTACTCATGTCGCTTATTTATTTCGATAATTTGTTAATTTTTGTTTTCGTTTGTTTTCGATATTTTTACACCCAGAAGTGACACATCAAGGCAAACCACTAGTGTCACTTTCAAATAATGGGACACAAAAAATAAAATTACTTGTGTCACTTTTCCTAGAAGTAACACATCAGCCCTCGTTCTATAAAAAAGTGACACATCAAAACTCTGTGTCACTTTTTTCTAGTAAGTGACACAAGACAAAAAAAAATAAGTGACACAAAAAGCCCTTCTTTTAGTAGTGATATGTATGTTTATTGGTATGCTTTCTAAACCTTAATTCTCCAATCTCTTATTTTTTTAGTTTTTTTGTTAATAAATTTTATTAATTATAATTCAATTTTGTATGTAATGAATTTGATTTATCGGTTACTCGAGTCCATTACAATTTTAATTTGTTGCATAATATTTTTTGATTGTCAATTGTAGTGAATTTATTACTTTTGAATCTACTTAAGGCATTGATTGGAATTTCGGGATTGAATGAAAATGAAAACAATTAAAATAAACACTAAAGTGATGACAAAAAAAATGTACTAGTGTCTAAACATGTATAGTTTAAAACAATGGTGGGATCATAAACCATGTTGGCGTAACAAGCTAGCTTGAAAATCCAAATTTTGCTTACCCACTATAGATTTTTGAGAAAGCGTAAATATGGGAATTATATTCCCAATCTAGAATTTGTAAACACTTTGTAAGTCTGTAACACCATTTTTTGCTATTAATATTAATTACCCTTTAGCCAAAAAAAAATGACTAAACATTGTTCAATATTCTTTATTGCGCCTAAGTGCTTATTTTTTTTCCTAATGCCTTTTGGACTATTTTCCTTACAGTTCCAAAGAATTCATTTTTTTTTTTTCATTTGTGGAATTTTAAAATAGTTTCCATAAGCATATATATTTGTAAGAAGCATATATTTCTAGGCACTTTCTACTTAAGTTCTTAATTTTCCAAAGCTAAATGTCCGTGTATTTATTTTTTTTCTCCTAAATCAATCTATTAAGCAATCAGTCTTTTGTAATTCCAAAATTTACATGTCTTTTGTGATGGGATTCAAATTGTGTATTTTTTTTATACTTTTAAAAAATATGCAAGGAAAACAAAAATTCGACAAATTGGGTGTTATCTTATTTTAGTTTTTTTTATAGTGACTAATTGTGGCTCACCCTCACCCAATTTCCTGGCTCCGCCACTGGCCGGAAGGAGTTGCAAACATTCAAGATTTCTACAGTGTGGAGAGAAGCTAATACATCGGCAGATGCATTGTCTAATAAAGGTGCAGCCCTACCCCTTCAGGAGGTTGTCATTATGGAAGGGAAGCCCCAATGGTTACACAAGTGGGAAGCTCCATTTGAAATATTTTACGGATTTTGTTAGTTCAAAATACTTGTATTAGTATGAGTATTATGTGAGATTTGATTGAATTAGGGAGGTCCAGTATGTTGCCCTACTCTAAACACATGTACTTAGATCCTTTTTAATGCAATTCAACTTAGCAAAAAAAAAAACCAAGATCCTTGATTGCAAATTCAGAACCGAGAGAAGTGATCGATGAATGACTGCAAAGCTTCTAAATTATCACCTGTTAGGACAATAGCATCAACATCATATAAGAGAAGAACAATGATACCCTTACTACTGCAATGAATACAGACCGATGGGTCAGCAATACTGCAGAAAAATCCAAGATCCAGAAGATACAAACTGAATCGATCAAACCATGCTCTTGGAGCTTGTTTTAACCCATAGTGAGCACGCTTCAATTTACACACGAAATCAGGCTTTGTGGTGTCAGCGAATCCAGGTGGTTGCTCCATGAAAACTGGTTCTTTAAAAGTGTTGGTTCGGTATTTGAAGGAGCAACACTATTGTTTGTTCCTTGTGCTATGGGTGTTGGATCGTATGACTCATCCTCTTGAGCATGAGAAGTGGACACCTCAGGAATAACAGGAGAAGAATTATGATCATGAAATGCAATATGCTATTGTTCTGGAGCATGTGCTGGATCAACTAGTATTTGTACTGCTGGTGATGGTTCATTAGGCAAGACCATATCATTTGTGACGGATTGACGTGGACCGTCAAAGACACTATTGCTGGCCGTAGAAATTACATCGTCCCTTGAAAGATACCAATCAATAAATGTTGATACATCGGAATCACCTTGTTGTGAGCTAAATAAAGAATTAGGACAAGCATAAGGAAATAGCTAGTCCTTCATCGAACTGGCTATGTAATGACGAGATATGTACACTCTTCCAATTAGTGGATAAAGACACCGGTAGCCTTTGTGCTTAACTTGTCACTATATCCCAGAAATACACAAGGAATCAATCGAGGTGAGAACTTATTTTGTGCATAATTCCGCAAATAAGGGAAGCATCGACATCCGAAGATTTGTAGAGAAGTATAATCCAGACTTTCTTTTGGATTAAATTGCACGGAGGTTTCATTCCGAGTTTGCCAAAAGGCGCACAATCGATTTATAAGAAAAGTCATTGTAGAAAATGCCTCAACCCTGTAACACCGAGGTACTGAAGTATTAAATGGCATAGCAAGTCCTAACTCCACAACATGCCGATGTTTTCTTTCGGCTACACCATTTTGTTCCGGTGTTCCAGGACAAGAGATTTGATGAATATAATACCAGCATTTGCTAAATGGTGCAATAAAGCAGTTTTGGAGAATTCACCCCCTCAGTCAGATTGAAAGATTTTAATTTTTGTTTCCAACTGTCTTTCAACCATAGTTTGAAAGAGCTTAAAGCATTCATAGAAGTCTGATTTTTGTCGCAAGGGAAACCACCATATACCGTAAAAAATCCATCCACAAATAAAGCATAGAATCGAAAACCTTGTTTTGATCGAACTGGGACAGGTCCCCATAGGTCACAATGAACATTCTCTAGTGCAGCATTAGAAATATGATTGGAAGCAAAGAAAGGCAATTTGCAACTTTTACTCAATTGGCACCCTTCACATATAAAAAAAAGTTTTATTCCATTTATTTACACGAATCAGATTTTTATTACTCAAAAACTTAATTATTCTTGGCTGAGGGTGTCCTAGCCTTTGATGCCAAGCGTCTTCACTAGTAGTTCTGAATCGTGTAGAGAAAAGCCCTGTCTGCGATGCTTCATTATTCAATATGCAAAGGTTCCCTAGCTTACTCCCGGATGCCAGCACCTAGTTTGTTCTCCAATCCTTAATAGAAAATCCAGATCCAGAAAATTCAAAAGAACAAGGAAACTCAGAAGTAAGTTGTTATACAGATACTGAGTTCTTTTTCATTTCAGGCACAAATAGAACGTCATTTAATGGAATAAAACCACTTTTAGTAGAAATAGATGAATGACCAATATGAGTAATTGGTAATATGCTACCATTTCCAACCATAACTGAATCAAAACCAGAATATAGTACTATATATGTTCGCTTTTTTTTCGGTAGAAACACGTCATATATATATTATAGCATCAAAGGTCCAATACTACTCTCCAACATATGTCCAGGCAGCAGGCTCACATCCTGATTTTTGAATGCCCACTTTGCTAGGTCATGGGCTTCAAAATTTGAACATCTGCTGATCCAGTTAAACTTACAAAAGGTAAACGACTGACATAAGCCCATAATCATACATCTGATAGAGTTTAATTTCCAGTTCAAAGAATCTAAACTACAGGAGCTCTGTACAACCTGCTTACAGTCTCCTTCAAAAAGAAACGAAGTTTTGCTTGTTGTCCTTGCTAATTTGGCTGCCACTTCCATTGCCACCATCTCAGCCTCCTCAGCACTGCCTGCTTTAAAACTTCGAGTAGCTACTTCCACCAGCTTGCCTTCCCCATCCCAAGCCAATGCCCCCGCAGCAACTCTCTTATACTTGCAGTAAGCCGCATCAGATCTAATTACCAAAGTGTTCTCTTCTATCATAGGGAACAGGGTATTGTAATCCAAATTATTGCATAAAAAAGGAGGGTTAGAGTGTTGTGTGATCACTCCCTGAGTATCAGTAAAAGCTCGGCTGCTTCTACTCCTCTTAGCATAGGTCCTATGCAACAGACCCTCTTTGTTAGGTGTTTTACCCTCAAACTTTGCTTTATTCCTCATCTCCCATATCTCTTGCAGAAGAATACATGCGAGCAGACCCTTTTTTGCCATACCAGGATCTTTGGCCTTTGTCCACTCTAGAAACTCGTCCAGCCAATCTTTAATGGTCAGAGTTGCCCTCTCATCCACTCTTGCTCCCAAATCAGAGGCAAACCAAACTATCTTAATCCATTCATATTGGAAAAACAAATGATTTGGGTCCTCTTGATAAGTCCAGCAAAGAGGACAAACATAGTCTCCCTTAAGGTTGTGCCTGGTCAGTACGTCCCCTGTGGGGAGTATGTCCATATAAAGCTTCCATAGGAACAGCTGGGTACTAGCTGGCAACTTAGTTTTTCAGAGAGCCTTGATGCTCTAAGTATTAAAGGAGGATGGACCTCCATACCATCCAGAGTTATTAAAGAAATGATAAGCAGACTTCACAGAAAGTCTACCATTCATGGTGCCCCCTCTTGCCAAAGTAAAGGGTCTAATCACCACTTATTTGATGAGTGTTGCTATATCAAATGGGAACAACCTGGGAATCTTATGGTTGCCCCATCCAGAATCATCCCTAAGCATCAAGTCCCTCACCTTTAGGCTCTCAAGGTCTGGTCTGTCAGGTAACATCTCTACCAGTTTGATAGGGGCCTCATTTATCATGAGCCAAGGTTGCTTCATGACATTGACCTTGTCCCATTTGCCAATGCTCCAAACAACCCCTGGTAGGATATCCCTAGCAGTTCTATGGACTCCCTTCCAGAACCAAGAGGCCCAAGGTGGGGGTTCAGCTTTAACATCAAACCAAGACTTCCTATAAGCAGCTAGGAAGGTTTTTGCCCATATAGAAGTGTTATCTATGAGAGCTTTTCAGGCCAGCTTTGCCAGCATAGCCCTATTCATCTCCCCAGCTTTTCTTAGCCCTAGGCCTCCCAAGGCCTTAGGTTTGCATATACTATCCCACCCTATGGTGTAGATACTTTTGCTGTCTTCCTACCCATGCCACCAGAAGTTCCTACAAACTTTGTCAATCTTTTGACATGTAGATCGAGGTAGTTTGTAAGTGGCCATAGCAAAAAGAGGTGTAGCGAGTGCTACAGCTTGTATGAAGGTTGTTCTCCCAGCTTGAGAAAGGACTTTTGCCCTCCACCCTTTTATCTTATTGTGCACTTTGTCCACCAGGAAGTCAAAGTCCTTTTTTTTCTTTTGGGAGAGGACTATAGGAACCCCCAAATACTTGTCATTTCTATCAAAGAATCTCATCTTCCAATATCTTTTTAACATCTTACTATGCATCCTGTGCATATTTTTACTACAGAAGATACTAGACTTATCAAAGTTTATTTTCTATCTAGAAGCTTTGTAGTAGTCCTCAAGGATGTTCTTAAGCTTTCCACTCTTAGCTAGATTAGCTTTAGTGAAAAGGATAAGATCATCAGCATACATCATATGAGTAATAGGAGGAGCATTCCTTCTGATTTTAATGCCATGTATATCTCTATTACTCTCTACCTTTACTATCATCCTTGAAAGAGCTTCTGACACCAGAATAAACAGGTATGGGGAGAGAGGATCTCCCTGTCTCAGGCCTCTATCCGGATTAAATTGCTTAAGGGGAAACCCATTAAGCAGCACCCTATAGGAAACAATTGTGATACATTGGGAGATGAGGAATCTCCACTTATCACTGAACTCTAACCTTTGAAAGATACTGTCAATGAAGGACCACTCTACTCTGTCATAAGCTTTAGCCATATCCATCTTAAGGGCTAAAAACCTTTTTTTGGTTTTCATATGGTTCATATTGTGAAAGATCTCACTGGCTAAGCCAATATTGTCTCCAATACTCCTCCATCTTAAGGGCTAAAAACCTTTTTTTGGTTTTCATATGGTTCATATTGTGAAAGATCTCACTGGCTAAGCCAATATTGTCTCCAATACTCCTCCCTTTTATGAAGGCACATTGAAAAGGGGAGACAATCTTATTGATATGTGATTTGAGTCTATTAGCCAGAATCTTTGCTATAATCTTGTAGCAGAAGTTACAGAGGCTAATAGGTCTGAACTTAGCTATATGATCCGGATTAGAGATTTTTGGAATAAGAGCAATAAAAGTCTCATAGAAACTAGGGTTCATGCTACTTTGAGTAACTTTTTTTTTTTTACACAATCAATCATAGAAGGACCAATAACATTCTAACACTGCTGATAGAAGCAACCCTGGAACCCATCAGGTCCAGGTGCTTTAAGAGCCCCCATCTTCTTTACCACATTCCAAATGTCATCCCCAGTAGGACAGGTAGTGAGAATCTCATTTTCTCTGTCTGTAATGCATGGAGAGAACAGAGTAAGAATATTTTCATTGATATCTGGCTCATTAGAGGTATATATACCATCAAAGTATTCTTTCACTGCCAGACCCACTTCCTGCCTTCCCTCCCTCCACCTGCCCTCATTATCTTTAATCTTATCAATATGGTTTTTTCTCCTTCTGTAAACAATAGATAGGTGGAAGAACTTGGTGTTCCTGCCACCTTCTTTGATCCAGCGTTGGCTAGACTTCTGTTTCCAAAAGTCTTCCTCCTTTTCATACCACTCAAACAAGCTAGCTTTCAGCTGTTTTGCTTTCTCATGGTTGGTAAGATTAAAAGCTTTTTGGAGAACTCTATCCAGATCCTTTTGGATTCTCTTAATATTGTGGAAGATGTTACCAAAAATTTTTTTGTTCCAAAAAGTAAGCCTTTTTTCAGTATTTTTTAGCCTGTTTATAACCCTCCAGTCAGGCATAACATGAGTTACCTCATTCCATGCCTCATCAATAACAGGTTTACAAGTAGCATCCTTTAGCCACATGTCAAAGAACCTGAAATGCCTCTCCACATTCTCCACTGTTGGCTTGAGATGGATCATAAGAGATAGGTGATCTGATGTAGCATTAGCCACATTCCTGACCACCATATTGGGGAACAAATCCATCCAGTCAGCAGTGGCAAATGCACGATCAAGCCTTTCAAGGATGTTGTCTTTTACCTTTCTATTGTTGTTCCATGTAAACTTGGGGCCTTTATACCCCAAGTCAATCAAACTCAAATTATTAATCAGAGAATTAAAATCAAGCATGCAATTGGTAAAAACAGCTTTGCCCCCTATTTTCTCATCCAGAGATTTTATGGCGTTAAAATATCCAAAGATGATCCAAGGGCCAGGTATGGCAGGGGCAGTTTCTCTAAGTTTAGCCCAGAATCTATGTCTAAGATGTGTATTAGGTTCCCCATAGACAAAACTAAAAAACCAAGAAGTAGAACTTTGGTAATCTGAGAGTTTACCTATTATCTGGTTTACCGTAGCTCCTAGAACCTCCAGATTTACTCCCTCTTTCCAAAATATAGCCAGACCACCTCTCATCCCATTAGTTGGTACACAAAAGGAATTATCATACTTAATCACCTTACTTAATTGCCTTATCCTATTTTCTCATACTTTTGTTTCAGACAAGCAAATAATCTCAGGTTGATGTTGCCTCACCAGATCCTTTAGATTTTGAATTGCCGTGGAGGAACCTATTCCCCGGTAATTCCAAGCTTGTATCATTTTTGGTGAGGCAGCTGTTTGGGGACAACTGCCGCAAACCCTAGAGGAGGACCACACAAACCTCCACTGCTACTTGACTCACTACTGTTGCCTTTTACTCTTGCACCACCACCATAGCCACTACACACACCCCTTGATTTCTTGGTTCTCTTACCTTTCCACTGCTCTCTGAACTTGGGATTGAGACTTTTCACCACCGTTGAGTCATCAAAAGCAAGAGGCTGAGATTGGGAGATACCATCTCAGATTCATAAACCAAATCACGAGGGGCATTTCCAGTTGATACCTCCTCTTGATGATTCTCATTATACACTACCATACCTTGCTCCTCGTCATCAGATGGATCCTCTTCTTCTTCATCTGTTGAGTAGGCATTTACCTCTGATGAATAATCTTCTTCTTCCTCTGTAAAAGCATCTGAAGGAATGTCTTATTTAGGGATGTCCCCTCCTTCATCTACATAGGGCTCACTAGAATCCAACGAACCTTCAGATGGTACACTTAACTCCATCGACTCACTTGATACTGGGATAATTGGGGCATTTTCCGGTATCATCAAGTTCCCCATTCCCCTTGACCTCAGATCATCAGCTTCAAGCTTAGCCCTCTTCGACTTCTGTACTGCCAGCCTCCAACTAATCCTTCGTCACCCATGATCACCCATACTTTCTGTTTCTAAACCGTTTCCTAAGAGCCTAAACACTTTCCTTTTTTTCCCCACACCAGACTCTGTTGATTCCTTTCTGAAGCATCTGAAAAAACCTCTTTTATTTCCTCTTCTAGCCACCACAAATTTTCCCCCTTTGCCTCGTGTTGGTTGCCCAATGAAACAAAAATATGGTGTAACAGGTCCATTCTGGATGGAGGCACGCTTAGTCCCATCTAATTCATGGTAATCAAGGTGAGGAATAATTGCCTCGGTAAGGTGAGAAGCACTATTTTTCGGAGAGGTATAATCACTCCTTTTTGCTTTTCCAGTTCCCGAGCTAGCACCTTCCAAGCCTAGGTCTCCTATTTCCACCTTGACACACTCCGAATCTGGGTTAGATGCAAACCTTCCAGAAGCTGGATCATAACCTAGGCCCAACGTCAAGTCCACCGATCAACTTTCCTTACCCATGTCCTCATCCAGTTCCATACCCGGCCCATTCCTATCTGTGCTCCAAACCACCAATGCCCCATAGCTGGTTCCTTGCATATTTAAAAGGCCCATGTGTCCATCTTGTGCCTCTTGGGCTTAGACGTGTGTATCTGACCCAAGACCAGGTCCAGTGAGGTTTGGGCCCCCCAACCCAATAATAGCAATGGTCACTGACAAAGACTTTTCAAAAAGAGCCGTTCTGCTCTCTTCCAAACCTAGTACGCTCTCCTCAGCTGCCACAGGCCTGTTGTCAATTGGTTATTCCATGTGTGGTCTTCTTCTTGGAGGTGTTGTCAGAATCCCCATCCTGTTCCAGTTCCGTTTCACCGGTGAACCTCTGTTCTTTGCTGGAATCTGGTCATACCTCAGTTTTTGTGGTGTTCCAGAGATCGTAATTGACCTAGGGCTTGAGCTTATTGCCCCATTATAGAACATATTTGCTCTCATCATGAAAGAGAAATTGTTCTTTACATCCCTTGGAGATCCCCCATACTTCCTCATTTCCATACTGTACTTTTCACGCTGGTAACAATAATGTAGATCATGCCCAATACAGCCACAGAAGTAACAGAAAATTTCCAATTTTTCATACTTGAAAGTGATTGGGAAAGTTTCCCCCAATTATGTTTGGAGATCTATGCCTTTTAGCAGTCTTTCCTTGATATCCATCCTCACTCTGACCCTAGCTACCGGTTTGTTGAACTCCGTTGAGCACAGTAGGTCCACCGCCTTAACTTTGCCCAAGCTTTGCCCCACCTTGTTTACATTATCTTCATTGATTCGGTTACTTGGGAGCCCATATATCTAAACCCAAAAATCCACCATATCAAACTTCCAGTTCTCATCTACTAGTTCAGAGGCCTTCCATTTTTTAAACGAGAGAATGAACCCCTGAACCATCCAAGGTCCATTCTTTCTTACATGTTCATATTCCCCAGGGTTCTCGAATTCCAGCTTAAACAAACCCTTCGCTAAAGATTCTATCTTGGTGTTACCCCTCGTTTGCCAGCATCTATGGAGCTCCTCCGCAAGATCTTGAAGGGGTATGTTTTTACCTCCAAACAACTTTCCCAGCAGGGTGTACTGTCCCCCTACACTGGCCTCCATATTCTTGCAACCAATATCAATTACTCTTTTTTCCTTGTTGCAAAAAAGATTCTGCATCTCATCTTGGAGTATTTCAACTTTAGATTTGGATGATTCATCTGTCTCCATCCTTGTTGGTGGCCCCCCTGTAAGGGAGTCCATGGTATATCCTGCAAAATAGTTAGATGGGGAGAATAACAAGGGAAAGAGAGTACTAAAGCTACCATATCTAGCCAAAGCCAATATAACAGTATCTACAGAAAAAACAAAAATAAAGGAGAAAGAAATCAAGACTATATAGAGAAAGCGTGAGAGAGATGATATGCAGAGAATGAAGTAAGCCTATACATAGCAGGGGATCAATTTGAATTTTGAAGATAGAAGTTCAAAAGAGATAGAGGGAAGCTGCTTTGAGCCGCAGCAGAGCTTCTACAATTGGCTTAATTACAAAAATATGCAACGTATTTGGGTCCTCTTAACACTTGCATCATCATACTATTTTTTGTAACAAACGTATCAACGTACTAATATCGATTTAACAAAAATAGCAATCCGTTAGGATCTGTCACTTAAGTGATGATGTGTCTGTTTTTTTTTCAATTTTATTTTTTTGTATTTTCCACCCGACATAATACAAGGACATGATGTGGCAAAATGTTGGTTACAAAATATGGATCTTTCTAAAACCCACAGTTTGAGTAAGAATGGGTCTCAAACCGACCCATATATTTGTCCTTCTTCTTCACCCATTAGCCCCGTTTTCACCAACTCAAATCTCAAAACACCAAAGTAAATTGCAATTCCGCCGTTAAATTTGCATTAAATTTGCGACTCCGCGTGTTCTGGCAATAAGAAAAAGTCTTATTCTTTTTTTCCTTGGCATTGATTTCTTCCTGCATAGTATCTCTCCAGCAAGAATGATTAAAGGCTTTAGCAAATGATTCAAGTTCATGAGAAGATTGAACTGACATGAGGTGCACCTACTGCAGGATCTGTCATCTCATGAATTCCTTCAAAATTGGGAACCCACGGGTTTTTAAGATTTTCAATACCCATGTTTCCCAAAGCGACACTTCGTTCCACTCCTTTCATTTATACTCCAAGTGCGATCGCTATAATATATAAGAGAAAGAGAGTTATAAGTTAAAAAATATTTTATCCAGAGAAGGAATGATACAGGCATTAAAACTATTTCCGTTTTGCAGGTTGCTCAAGTGCTATTAACACTTCCATACTCTTTTCACAACTACGTAGACGTAGAAGTTCTCGAAAGAATGATATATATCTCGAGATTTATATTATATGCCAAAATTTTGATTTTGATTTGCAATTTTGATATTTTGATATATGCAAAAAATTTAGTATTTCAATAGATGTCGGCATTTTGTTTCATTAGTAAACAATTTGCCACATAAGTTGCTTATATTTTGCCATGTGGAGAATATAAATAAAATGAAATTGAAAAAAAATGGACACATCATCACTTAACTGACGGATCCTAATGGATTCTTATTTTTGTTAAATCATGCATAGTATATTGATACGTTTGTTACAAAAAATAGTATGTTGATGCGAGTGTCAAGAGGACCTAAGTACGTTGCATATTTCTGTAATTAAGCCATATATGTTTGTGATCTTACTTCGATCACCAGTCATATGTGCAGTGTGTAGTAGCACCGGTGTTAGGCAACCATTCAGATAGCTCCTTAGAGACGTTCATGTTAGGGAAAATGATACCAATAGATCCCCACTAAGATAGCTTGAATATGAACACTTTAAACTCCAATCGAATCTTAAGCTTTCGCTACAACCAATAACCTCTATTCTAAGCAATTGAATTAACTATCACAAACAAGTAATAGCAATGTAAAGTAAAAGCATAACACAATGAGACAAGATTTACCGTGGTTTGGCCAATTATGCCTACGTCCACAAGAGCCAATCCTTTTATAAGTATGGGAATGAAGTTTACAATCACTCCTCACAAGTATCTCCAACTTACTAGATCTCTTTTCACTTACCTCTCTCCTTAAAAGTTTTTTCTCTTTGCAAGGTTTTCCACTCAATTTTGGTTGCACTCAAAATTTGTTTCTCTCAAAAATGTATATTGCTCAAAAACCTAACTTTGGTTTTATAGTATTCTGAAATTTTGGCGAGCTATGAAATTCTGGTTCCAATCGACATGCCAATGTCGAATTATCAGGTCCCGAACGACATGGTGAGGTCGGGATGATGTTTCTCCAAACGATGTGTGCAGATCATGGGAAGTCAAACTTTTAGTAGTATTTGCTCCTAATGACGGCTGCAGACCACTCGAGCTCCTTACGAACAATGTCATGAGATCGCCCAAGCCACATGTGGACGATGCCACCAAGTCATACCAACACATGGTGAGGGACCCTAACAATCTCCCCCCCCCCCCCAACCATGAGGGGGGTACTCCACGCATTCCCGAATCAACATGAGGAGTGTGCTACTATTCCGGTGGTAGCACAACAAATATCAAACTTGCCTTTCGGAAAAAATTTGGTCATCATATTCGACCCATTCTTGTCGGTATGGATATTCTCAATGCATAATTGCTTTTTTTCGAGAACTTCTCTAATCCAATGATAACTCACATGTATGTGCTTAGATATAGAAAGAAAACTCAGATTCTTGCTCAAATGGATAGCGCTCTGATTATCACAAAGAACTACAAACTGTTTCTGCTTTAGCCTTAGTTCATTGGAGAACATCTTCATCCATAGCATCTCTTTGCAACACTCAGTTGGCTTCTGTAGTGGAGAGGGTAACACACTTTTGCATCTTAGATTGCCAAGAAACTGCTCCCCCTGCAAATGTAAACAGATAACCAGAAATGAACTTCATCGAGTCAACATCACCTACCATATCTGCATCTGTGTAACCTTCAAGTAAGGTCTTATTTCCACCAAAACACAAACACACCTTAGAAGTGCCCTTGAGATATCTCAATATCCACTTAACACCTTCCAAATGCTCTTTACCCAGATTTGACAGAAATCGGCTTATAACACCAATGGTGAAAGCAATATCCGGTCTTGTACACACTATTGCATATATACATCAAGCTGCCAACTGCAGATGCATAAGGAATCTTTTGCATTTCTTTCTTCTCATGCTCACCCTATGGACACTTATATTTGGTCATGCAGAATTGACCACCAAGCGGACAACTCACTGGCTTCCCTTGATCCATGTTGAATCTCTTCAACACCTTCTCAATATAGCTTTCTTTATCGAGAAAGCCACAACTTCCCACTATTTCGATTTTGTCACAAGTGATCCGCATACCAAGTATCTATTTTGTTTGACCCAAATCCTTCATCTCAAAGAACTTATTCAAGTTTTTATTCAAATTGGATATGTTGTTGATGTTTTGGCCAACTGTCAATATATCATCTACATACAACAAGAGCACTATAAAATCCCCATCTGGAAACTTCTAAACAAACACACAATGATCGAACATAAACTACTTGTAGCCATGTTTCACCATAAAGGACTCAAACTTCATGTACCACTGTCTCGGTGCCTTCTTCAAACCATACAAACTCTTTTTTTACCAAATCCCTTCACAACAAGCTAGGTGAGCTTTGTGCCTTAGATGTTGATTACTCTCTTCATGATTGACTTTGAAAACCTATTTGTTCTTGAGAACTCTTCTTCCTTTCGGTTTCTCGATCAACTAAGTCATAAGTGTGATTCTTGTGTAAATTAAGAACCCATCTCATCTTGTATGACCTTCAACCACTTCTTTTTGTATGTACTTTTAAGAATCTCTTGATAGTACATAGGTTCTCCACCATCAGATAGTAAAACATACGTATATAGTGGATACCTGGTTGAAGCTTGTCTTTCTCTCTCGGATCTCCTCACCTCATCTTCTTGTGGCTCAAGAGGATGCACTTCTTCTTGCTCAGGTGGTGGTTCATGCACTTTATCTGCATCTTCTATCTCAATAGGTTCAATCCCATCATGAACAATAGGATCATCATCATGAGCCTCAAACCCATGGTTCTTTGCATTCTCAATCCCTTCTGCAACTCATTCCACAGTAGGAACTTCTGGTTATAAATCAACAAGATCATCAACGAAAGCTTCTAGCTTCTCACCATTCTCAAAGTCTTCTATTGTTTGATCTTCCAAGAACACAACATCTCGACTTCGGATTACCCTTTTGTTGATTGGATCATAAAGTTTGTAACCAAACTTCTCATCGCCATAACCCAAAAAAATGCACTGCTTGGCATTGTCATCAAGCTTTGACCTCTCATCCTTGGGAATGTGAACAAATGCTCTACACCCAAATGCTTACAAGTATCCATAATTAACATCTCTGCCTGACCATACTCTCTCTAGATAATCACTATTCAGAGGTTTCAAAGGTGATAGGTTGATCACATGTATGGCTATGCGCATTGCTTCTTCTACCCAGTAACTTCTTGTTAACTTAGAATGAGACAACATACATCACATCCTATCTACAATGGTATGGTGCTTAAGGTTTGGTGATTCTTCTGGTTTATGGTTTTCTCCAATCAAGTTAGTTCTTTATGTTTTGAGTTATTAGTCTCATTGCCCACACCATGGGATGGAAGTATAGAATAGGGTTTATATTTTACAATATTAATATCATGCTAATGTTCTTTACTTTTATTCTAGTAGTGTAGTTCTTTAGAGTTAGGGAAGTATTCTTTGTGTTTTCCTAGAAGGGGTAGATCAGGGAGTGGCTGACTAGGGGTAGTATTTTTTGTGTTTGCCTTAAGTGGTGATTCATTGAATGGCTGCCTAATTAGGAAGTACTCATTGATGTTGCTCTCGATAATACATTGAATGGCTACCCGAACTTACATAAAAGGGAAGAAGATATTAATAATGTAAACATAGAAATAACCTTAAGTAGAAATAAGTGTTAACGGTGTTTCGTCCAAGAGGGCACCAACACTCGCTTGATTACCTAATTGTAGTCTACTTGTAAGAACAATCATGAAGTAGAAGGTCACAGATCAAAGGTAACGGTGGATTCAAATATTTTAAATTCCCTCTCATATAATCAATCACTAGTTTAGTTTAGCATTAGTAATTCACAATCTCTACAACCATTGTTTTTAATCTCTCAAACTCCCTTTCCAATCATGTCTTTATTCACAATACAACTTAAAAGTGAAACGATATCCTACTCATCATTTACTCAATGAGAATTAATTAGGTTTTGATCTTGTGTAGTTTTGGTCAACGACATCTGATAAGCACCCACAATTGTAATATAAACCCCATAGAGACATTATATATTGGTTAATTATGTGTGTAATAAATGCAAATTAATTGTATTTCCATGCTTTTGCAGGTTTTGATACGTAAACAATGAAATTTCAACAAAACTGGCATTTTGGCATGGAAACAAAGTGAATATGCTAATTGGAAACAAAGCCTTTTTATCAAGTCCAAAAGAAGCCAAATGGAAGCTTAAATCAAGCCCATGAAGCCTGGTCAAAATATTCAATTCCAGGTCAACCCTAGTCAAATCTTGCAGAAAAGTCAATGAAACTTCAGAAAATCGTATCTTTTGACTCCGAACTCCGTTTTGGGTGTGTGACCTGTCAAAATGATCAGCACGACAAGCTCTACACAATGGTATATAGGTTATATCAATTTACTAGACTAAAAATTAAAACAGGTCCGAACCAAGACAAAGTAAAAATCCAATTACTATTCGTCATGCTATCATTAAGTGGAAGCTTATGTAATCACCCATTTTCTCCACTTAATACATGCACAAACCACATCTAATTATTTATCTTATAATGGGAGTTACTATTTACCCATTTTCTCCACTTAGATTAAATAAATTCCATTATAAAAGTAGATTAATTTGTAACATTTGGATTGAAAATATAAGATGTAATCTTGGCCACCCATTTCACTCTTTTGAAACTATAAATAGGAGGGGTGGTGCTCTAAATAAACTTGCCAATTTACTTGTGATTTGTGGTCTTGTAGCCCTTCACTCTCTTCTTCTTCTTCTTCTTCTTCTCAATCTTTAGTTCTTCTTAAGTATCTCTTGTAAGTAGTTCATAGATCCTAGGATCATGAGCTAAAACCCTCCTTTGTGGAGGGTTGATGATGCTCATGTGAGGAGAAGCTCCATTAATAGAGTCTTTCATTACTTTAATTTTCCACAAGCTTGTTATCAACATCAACTGCAAAATAGTTTATGTTAATAACAAGCTAGGACTTGTTAGAGTATTCTAGAGATAGAGTACCATAATAAGTCCTCATGCTACTAGGTTATCTTAGAGATAAGATAAATCTACTAGGGATCAAACTTGGTATTCTTCTTGGGTTTGTCTATGAACCCAATAATGATTATAGTTCTTGTAATTAATTGATTAAAAATAGTAGTTAACCTTGCATGAGTGGAGTTAATCCTCCACATATAACTTTCCACATTTTTTTCTCTCATTCTATCTTCTCTAAGCAAATTTAGAATTAAGTTGTTGATTGTAATTTGAAAGTGAATTTAAAGTAAGTGTAGTGTAAAACTTCCAACAAAATTCTTCGCTTATAAAGGTTTATTGTGATTAGTTGAGTGAAGTTGTGAACCAAGAGTGCTTAAATGTTAGGCATGGGATGAAACCTTGCTCGAGCTACTCGAACAATGATTTGAGAGCAAGGTACTTGATATAAATCAGCTAAAAAGTGATTATCAAATGGCGCCGCTGCAATCCTAACATCTACCAAAACGCGACAAGAGAGCTCGTATACGTCACGGGGAATCCCCCCTCTTCTCTCCCTTCCATTTATTCTATTTATTTTTTTTTACTTTATTTTTGTCTACTATTATTTTTTAACTTTTGTTTTATTTTTTTTGTCACAGGTTCTCATATCTAGCACTAGATTCAAGTTCTTGAGATCACGACTAAAAAGATGGCGTCTTGTGAGTCCCCGGTTTAACGATTAATTGTAGCGACTTGTAGTAGTTGTTTTTTAGTCGCGCCTGCTACTGTTCTGGGGAATTAGATTCCCACGTTTGAACGTCAAGTCCTCCAAAATCCATATGATATCACTACCTACCTGAGGTAGTGAAACCTATTCCTGGAAGGGATATTAGTATTCCATATCTTGCGAGGAAGTTCTGAAATCATTTCTATATCTATAAGGTGGAGTTACGGGATGATTTTTAGGTTCCATTTTCTATCACTCCTCGGCTCACTTGCTAGAGGAGTAACTTCTTGCATGATATAACCTGTTTAGACCTTGTATACGTATAGTAGTATGTATTATAATATTTGTTTGCAGATTAGGATTGCTTAGTATATATGTATGTATGAATGTATGGTTTAGAGATTTTGTATAAGTATTCGATTTTGTCAAGAAAGAGGAGAACATTCCAACAAGGGTTAAAATCTGAGTTAGGTAAGTTGTTTCTAAGCCCTTCAAGGCAAAGCTGCTCTCTATATGACATTCACAATCTCAATGAGTATTGACGAAATTGAATCTTTATACAAAACATGCGTTAACTAGTGTCGTATATATTGTGTAAATAGACGCATGTTTTGTGAGTTGTCGTATATAGCATGCTTATAATTTGAGTTGTCTAAGCATATTTGTAATATGAGATTTGTTTTTACGTCGCATGTTAAAATTTGTTGATTATAAGTTGTTTACATTCTACGTATTTTTGTACCTTGTATAAATTGTGTTTTAGTTGTATTGCCATATTTGTTTGTATAATTCGTGAATATTAAAAACACTACGTAAATAAATAAATATATATATATATATAGTGATAAGAGCCCAAAACTGTAGTTTTAACCCTGTAACAGACATACTTTTAGACCAATTATGTGAGTAATAATTAAGAGTTAACACTGATTACGTGTTTTTATGCATTCCAGGCTTCAAAGTCCATTATGTGCAGAAATGTGCCACTTTAGCGAGATAAAGGAGCAAAGGTCGGTTACTAAGGAGTTCCGTGATTAAAGGCCAAGATTCAAGAAGACAAAACCTTTCTAAAAGCCCGGTCAAAAGCTGAAAAGTCGGCCGCGACTTGACACAAGTCGTGAGAACTTCCGAAGGCCGTATCTTTGGACTCAGACCTCGGAATGGGGCCTACCTTATGTCAACACAACCGGCTTGGAAAGAGCTTTCCAATGGTCCAAGCCTTGACCCAATAAGAGGAGCAGAAGTGGACGAAAAGTCTATTGAAGCCAACTGCAGCTGAAGAGGCCTTTTGAATTTGAAAGAATTGGGTTTTGGGCACGATTCTCGCCCCAAAACATGGCTCCAAGCCCATGCACGATTTTTGGATCTGAATGTATAAAAACCAAAGCTTCACTCTTTGTTAATGGTAGATAGTTAGACCTAGATTAAAAATTAGATTAGTAGCCTCCATTAATTAGTTTTTATCTCAGGTTTTAAATTTCATTCCACTGTTTTAAATTAAAACTTTAAATCATTGTTCTTTATTGATTAGATAAATAAAATAGTTATTCTTGTCAATTTCGATTTTTGTCATTTACAAATTATTAGATCTAATTTCAATTCTTGTTATCATTCAATTCTTAGTTATTAATTAGATTTGATTATTGTTTAGTTAAATTTCATAAAGTTAGAATCTTTGTAATATGTTGTATTCAATTTCAATGGGAAATGATGGTTTGATGAATCAAGGCTAAAACCTCCATTAGAGGGGTTGATGAAGCCTTGATGAAAACTTAGTTGTATAGTGTAGAAGCGTTGTAGAGTCTATTCCATTCTAGAAGGTTAGTGTTTAAGCCATGAGAATGGGTGGGCGACCTCACATGCTAGTTATAATTGGTAGAAATGCCATGTTAATTAGGGATTAGAGCGAGCAATTCTTACCATAAGAACGTAAGAATTGGATTACAACAGTCTATTCTAGGTGATTAAGTTGGATTCGAGGTGGATTCAATTCCCCTCTAATTCTTTATCTAGATTCAAGAACATTAGTATTTCCATATATTTCGTAGTGACATTCAACATATTGCTTTTCATATTGCATCGTAGTATAATTCCCCCTTCGTAAAACTCTCATTAGACTTAAGACCGACTAATTAGACTAGAAAACATTCCATGATAGAGCACTAGGAGTGGAACGAACTTCCTACTCCACTATATTCGATAGATTTGAGAGTAGAAATCTTTGATAAGCATATAGGATCATAAATAGTTTTAGTTTACTTACGTTTTGAGTTTCATCGTTCATTTCGTAGGTAAGCTATTCAATTTTATCATTATCATATAGTGTCTAGGAAGCTTGCAAAAATTGAGGTTCTCAATCAGTCAAGTGACCTGGCTGTTTGTCTATGCCAACGTAAACCTTATTCAACTGTTATCATTAGCAAAGGCTCAAGCTTACATTGTCCATCTTCATCCTCACGTAATTGAATTAATCACGTAAAAATTTATTCCTTGTATGCCTTAGCTAATTTTATACTTGTATGAGATTAAGGTCTGGTACTAATAAGGAACTTGAACACACATATCGTAGAATAAAATACCATAAGCAATTACGTAAATTATCACCTCAAACAAGCTACTCCTCTGACACTAAACCTCAAAAAGCGAATCAATTGCCATTAACTCCTCTAGTTATGGCTGAAACAACTATTATAGTCGAGAAGCCCCTTTCGAACTTCTACACTGCTTTAAAGGAAGGACCTTCTTCCTGTATCAAACTTGCAGACCTTAATGTGAACTTTCGAATCCCGCCAAACGTCTTCAATTTGTTACCCGTTTGCCATGGTTTGGAACATGAGAAACCATATAATCATCTTCATCAGTTCCAGACAGTCCTAAATACTTTCCATCATCCCAACATTTCCGACGAGCAACTCTTGCTACGGTTCTTTCCTTTCACCGTAGCCGATAAAGCTTCGGTCTGGTTAGCAGGCGAACCACCTCATTCTTACGACACATGGGAAAAATTAGTACAATCATTCATGATTAAATTCTACACTCAGAAGAAAACCAAAGAGATACTTCAGAAGATCCAATTCTTTCGTCAACATCCTCAGGAATCCTTTACAGAATCCTGGGAAAGATTCAATGATCTTCTTCTCGAATGTCCCCATCACCAACTCGACACTGGTGTCCTCGTTCGTTCTTTCTTTAATGGTCTTTCCGATCATCAACAAGAAACGCTCGATATCATGAACGGTGGTAATTTCTTGGATAAAGGTGCTAATGAAGCATTCAAATTCCTTGAAAAACAAGCATCGCGAAGTACCTCTTGGGGAAGAACTAATTATTCTCGCTCATCGCACGACACTCCTCTAAAATCCACATTTATGTTTGAAGTCAAACCTGATCCAGAATTAAAAACTTTGATCGAGTCCTTGACCAAGAAAGTAGATGCTCTTTCCGTGCAAGTTAATGATACAAAACCACAACAAGTCATGAACGTCAGCAGTTCCCCATGTTATCTTTGTCAGAGCCTAGCCCATACTAAACTCTCTTGTCCGTTGCTTTATGAATCCATGCCATATCAACCTGAAGAAGTTTGTGCCTTCAACATACCTAACGCATCATGGCGACAACATCCAAATTTTTCTTAGCGTAACAACCAACAACAAGGACCTCCAGGTTTCCCCAATCCACCAGTTAGGCCACCTCCAAACTTCAATTCATATCAGCAAGGATATAATCAGCAATTCCAACAAGGACAAGCCCAGTTCTCAAGTAATTCTACTTCCAATTTCAACTATAGTTTTGTGCCCGTCGATCAAAATTTCTCACAATAACAACCCATCAACAACTACCGTGATCTTGTTCCAGCGGCACCACCTGTGCAATCTCCAGTTGATAAACTCAACGACAATTTTCTAACTTACATGAATCAACAATCTCAAATCCTGACATCAATTCAACAATAGTTTCAAATGTTAACGCAAGATAAAACTCAGAAAGGTGTGTTTTCTGGCCAAGCGGTACCAAACCCTAAGACTACAAACATAGCTTTGAAGCTAGCAATACTCAAGGTACCAGTAATCCAAATCAGGGTGAGGTGAACGCAGTCACCACTCTTCTTTCGCTCGTAGAACCTGTTGACATCAAATCCATTATGCGGAAGTTCAACCTTTTGAAGCTGAGACAGAACATGTACCTACATCTGCCGAGGAGCCGACAACTGAAGCAACAGACCTCACTAAGTCTCAATCCCAGCTTAAGGACAAAGAGCAAGTTGATCCATTTGAAAGATACAGACCAAAAGCACCTTTCCTAGTACGATTGGCCAAGAACAAACCTGATGAAAATTTTGATGAAATTCGAGAAACCTTCAAAAATTTCACAATAAATCTTCCATTTCTCGATGCTCTCAAACATTTGCCACGACATGCTAAGTTTCTTAAAGACATGTGCACTACCAAAAGGTGAACACATGTTCCTCAACAAGCGTTCCTCACAGAACAATTTCCTTTTATCACTGAATTCAATGGTATAATAAAGTATAAGGACCCTAGCAAACCTACTGTTCCATGCACTTTGGGAGATAAGTACACCGCTACTGCACTTTTAGACCTAGGAGCAAGTGTTAATTTACTTCCCTACTATTTGTTTAAACAGTTAGGTCTTCATGAGCTAAAGCCCACAAACATGACATTGCAATTAGCCAATCGATCTATCAAGCATCCCAAAGGAATTGTCGAAAACATCATTGTCAAGGTCCAAGACTTTTATTATCCCGTTGATTTTGTCATTCTTGACACCAAAGTTGCATGTTACTCGATTCCTATCATTTTAGGTCATCCCTTTCTTGCCACTACAAACATCCTCATCAACTATCGTGATGGTTCTATGACAATGTCTTTCGGCAATCTCTCTGTCGAGGTCAATGTTTTTAAATTGATGCAACAAATCCCAGATGCTGACATCTACGCTAAGATTAGCATGATTGAAGGTATAGCACACGAGTATTTCACCAGCGCGTTTCCAGATAATGACGTTCACCAATTTCTTTTTTTTAGTGAATCCAATTATGATGTTGACTCTTACATTCAAGAGGTTAACACGTTACTAGAGTCAATACCACTTTTTGACCCTACGGCTGCGATATCTTGTGATGTTGAAGACACTCAGCACATCTTTTTAGTTGATGATGACATCCCTCATGAATCCTTGATTCCAACTCCCCCACCTCCATATTTAAAACCACTCCTTTCTGATCTAAAGTACATCCATCTCGACATAGATGGCAGTCACCCAATCATTATTTTATCACAGTTGACTGCAGATAAAGAAGTGTGTTTACTTCATGTCATTCGAGAACACCATTCCGCCATAGGATGGTCCTTAGCTGACATCAAGGGCATTGACCCTAGTGTGTGCACTCATCGCATACATCTCGAGAAAGGAGCCAAGACATCACATGAACCTCAATGTCATCTAAACCCCACTATGAAAGAAGTGGTGTGGGAAGAAGTTTTACGCTTGCTTAATGTTGGTATCATTTACCCCATCTCTGACAGTGTTTAGGTAAATCCTATCCACGTTGTTCCAAAAAAACAGACATTACAGTTGTGTGTGATGAAAAAGACGAATGGTTCTCCACTCGCATGCCCGTCAAATGGATAATTTGCATCGATTACTGCAAACTTAATGATGTGACTCATAAAGATCACTCCCTCTTCCATTCGTTGACCAGATGTTAGAACGATTAGCCGGACATGCTTACTATTATTTTCTTGATGGATATTCCGGCTACTTTCAAATTGTCATCAATCCAGCAGATCAAGAGAAAACCACTTTCACTTGCCCCTTTAGAACTTTTGCATACAAACGTATGCCATTTGGTCTTTGTAATGCACCTGGAACCTTCCAACGTTGTATGCTTTATATCTTCAGTGACATGGTTGAAAGTTTTATGGAAGTTTTCATAGACAACTTCTCTATCTATGGAAATTCTTTTGATGACTGTCTTTCTCATCTTTCCAAAGTATTTAAGCATTGTCAGGAGAAGAATCTAGTTCTAAATTGGGAAAAATGTCACTTCATGGTCCAAAAAGGAATAGTTTTAGGTCACATTGTGTCAGAAGCTGGTATAGAGGTAGATACAGCCAAAGTAATAAAAATAGAATCTCTGCCCATTCCACGGAATGTCCGTGATATTCATACCTTCTTAGGACATGCCAGGTTTTACAGGAGATTTATTCAGGATTTTTCGAAGATTGTTAAGCTTCTTACCAACTTACTGCTTAAGGATGCCATATTTGATTTCAACTTTGATTGCAAGACGGTCTTTGACATTTTAAAGGCCGCTTTGCCCTCAGCACCAATCATTCAACCTCCTGACTGGCTGAAACCTTTTGAGCTTATGTGCAATGCTAGCGACTATGCCGTTGGTGTCGTACTAGGCCAAAGACGAGAAGATAAGCCCACTGTCATATACTATGCCAGCAAGACTCTGAATGATTCCCAAAGAAATTACACCACAACTGAAAAAGAATTTCTGGCCGTAGCATATGTCCTTGAAAAATTTTGCCCTTATCTTGTTGGTTCTACAACCATTGTGTACACAGACCATGCAGCCCTTAGGTACCTTCTCGCGAAGAAGGATGCTAAGCAGAGATTGATTCGTTGGATCCTTCTCATACAAGAATTTACCTTAGAAATAAAAGATAAAAAAGGGTCAGACAATGTGGTAGCAGACCATCTTTCAAGGCTAGACCATGATTGTGATAGTGATTCCGAGTTGATCTCAGATTTTTTTTCCTGATGAGCATTTATTTATACTCCATCTTCTCCTCTCCTTGGTACACTGACATAGTTAATTATCTGGTGACTGAAGAACTTCCTTCTTCTTGGCCACGCAGTGCTCGAAAAAAGTTCTTATCCACAGTGAAATATTACTTCTGGGATCAAATATTGTGCTGATCAACTTATACGTCGTTGCATTCCTGAATGGGAACATCACGAGGTTCTTTCTTTTTGCCATGAGCAATCTTGTGGTGGTCATTTTAGTGGTAAGAAAACAGTAGCAAAAGTTATCTAATGTGGTTTTTACTGGCCCTCTCTCTTTCGTGATGCCCACGATCATTGCAAAATATGCGTACGATGCCAACTACTTGATTGTGTTACTCAATGAAACATGATGCCCTTAAATCCAATTCTCATTGTCAAATTTTTTTATGTTTGGGGCATCGATTTCATGGGTCCTTTCCCTATCTCTCATGGTTTTCTCTACATTCTAGTAGCAGTTGACTACGTGTCTAAATGGATTGAAGCAATGGCATGTCGAGCAAATGATCATATGACCGTCGTGTTTTTTGTAAGGGAACATATTTTTTCACGATTTGGCATCCCTAAAGCTATCATCAGTGATTGGGGCAAACATTTTTGCAACCGAATTTTTGAAACCTTGGTAAGAAAATATGGAGCTACCCACAAGGTAGCCACTCCATATCATCTTCAAACCAGTGGGCAAGTGGAAGTCTCTAATCGAGAGATTAAATCCATTTTAGAGAAAACAGTTAATCCATCTAGAAAAGATTGGTTTCACAGACTTTCTGATGCCTTAGGGGCATATAGAACATCTTTTAAGACTCCTATAGGGATGTCTCCTTACCGTCTTGTATTTGGAAAACCTTGTCATCTGTTGGTTGAACTTGAGCATCGTGCTCTTTGGGCTATCAAAAGCCTCAATTATAACATCAATGCGGCAGGCAAGAAGAACAAATTGCAATTAAATAAGTGATAAGAGCCCAAAACTGTAGTTTTAACCCTGTAACAGTCATACTATTAGACCAATTATGTGAGTAATAATTAAGAGTTAACATTCGTGTTTTATGCATTCCGGGCTTCAAAGTCCATTATGTGCAGAAATGTGCCACTTTAGCGAGATAAAGGAGCAAAGGTCGGTTACTAAGGAGTTCCGTGATTAAAGGCCAAGATTCAAGAAGATAAAGCCTTTCTAAAGCCCGGTCAAAAGCTGAAAAGTCGACGCGGGCAGAAACAGCACACAAGTCAGCAGAACTTCCGAAGGCCGTATCTTTGGACTCAGACCTCGGAATGGGACCTACCTTATGTCAAAACGACCGGCTCGGAAAGAGCTTTCTAATGGTCTAAGCCTTGACCCAATTAGAGGAGCAGAAGTGGACGAAAATTCTGTTGAAGCCAACTACAACCACAAGAGGCCTTTTGAATTTGAAAGAATTGGGTTTTGGGCCTGATTCTCTGGCCCAAAACATGGCTCCAAGCCCATGCACGATTTTTGGATCTGAATGTATAAAAACCAAAGCTTCACTCTTTGTTAATGGTAGATAGTTAGACCTAGATTAAAGATTAGATTATTAGCCTCCATTAATTAATTCTAGGTCTAGTTTTCCTTAGATTTAATTAGTTTAATTTAATTAGTTTCATATCTTGTTTTTATTTAATTCCTTGAATGATTGTTCGTCATTTAATTAGATAAATAAAATAGTTATTATTCTTGTCATTTCGATTTTTGTTATTTCAATCTATTAGATCTAGTTTTAATTATTGTTGGTTACCATTTCTTAATTGTTAATTAGAATTTAATTATTGTTTAATTTAGATTAGTAAATTTCGAATCTTGATATTATGTTTAGTTTAGATTCATATGGAAATGATTGCGTAATGATTCTCGGCTAAACCTCCATTAGAGGGGGTTGAGAAGCCTTGATGAAAGCTTGATTCGATTATCGTAGAAAAGTAAATAATTAATTTCTATTCCACTCTAGAAACGATTAATTCGCCATGAGAATGGGTTTAATCGTTCACATGCTAGTTATGAATTGGTAGAAATGTCATGTGTAATTAGGGATTAGGAAGAACCAATTGTTCTGCGTAGCAGTTCAATTCGGATTACGACGATTCATCGTTAGTGAGTTAAGTTGAGTTAAGGTGGAATCAATCCCCCCCTAATTCCTTATTATATAATCAACGTAGTATTTCCGTAGTTGAATCAATTATAGTTTGTATCTTGTGGGTAGTTGCATCGTAGTATAATTCCCTCTCGTAAACCTCTCATTAGACTTAAGACCGATTAGTTAACTATGAAATCATTTCATGCTAGAGAACTAGGAGTGGAACGAATTTGTTACTCCACTCTATTTCGGTAGAATTGAGAGTAGAAACTTTGATAAATATAGACACGTAAATAGTTTTAGTTTACTTACGTTTTGAGAGTTCATCATTCATTTCGTAGGTAAACTCAATCATTTTTATGTTTATCAAATGGCGTCGCTGCCATCTTAGTTTCATTTTAGCATTGTTTTCATAGTATAATTAGTCATTTTTAAGTCCCATTTCACCCACCCACCCTTGTTTGATTCATACTGTGGTTATCCGTTTCAGCGTTGAAAAATTCCACGACAAAATTACACTGAGCGCCACCGCGCCTATAAGGAGCGCACCTGCGCCCTATAGCCTGGAACAAGAGCGTGACCCGCCCCCATACTAAGTGCGACCCGCGCTAAGTTACTGGAACACGGAGCGCGACCGCGCCCTCAGCTGATTTTGTCGAATTTTCACAGGTTTGTTTCGAACTTCGATTTTTTGAATTTTTCAGGGTTCTAACTTGTTATTTACACTGAACACGCGTAAACAAGACGCTATTCATAAGCAAAGCAAGGACGCAATCAAGTATTCCTTTCTTCCACACCTCGCATCTCCAGTTAGAGGTTTCTACTAGTATATCAGAATTGTTTGGAGTGTTGCATGTTTAGTTAAGTTCAACTTAGTCTTGCATGAGATTAAGGTCTGGTCGAAGAAAAACAACTAACGTAATTACACGGCAACGTCAACAAACAAGTCTATCTAGTTTCCCACCCACTACACCTCTAGCTACTATTTCACACACACCACCTGATATTATGGCTAAAGAAAGAGAGACTCCTCTCTCTGACTTTTATAAAGCCTTGAGCGATAGCCCTAAATCTTGCATCGTTCTAGAAGACCCAGTGGGGGATTTCCGCATCCCCCCAAATATATTTAATTTGTTACCCGTTTTCATGGTTTAGACCATGAAAAACCTTATCGGCTACGTCGTAGGATTGAACAAGTCCTTACAACATTCCACCATCCTACGGTTGGTGCGAACAAATTAAATTGAGGGTATTCCCTTTCACCTTAGGCGATAAAGGCGTCTTGGTTAACTTCCCAAGCCTAATTCTACAATGGACTCGTGGGCCAAACTTGTTCAAATTTGTTTATGGAACATTTTTACCCACCCCTAAAGACCGATGAAATGCTTTCCAAGATTCACTTTTTCAACGTAATCCTCATGAATCATTTTCGAGGCTTGGAATCATTTCACCGATCTCCTTATAGAGTGTCCACACCATCACCTAGCAAAAGACACGTTAGTTCGTGCCTTTTTCAAAGGACTTCTACACCACCATAAAGAAGTCCTAGACATAATGAATGGGGTAGTTTCCTAAGTAAAGGAGCCTCGAGAGGCATATAAATTTTGGAAGATCGGACTAAAGCGTAATAATAATAATTGGGGGTAGTGGACGATTACTCCCACTCCGCTAGTTCTTCTTCAACAAGTGCTACCAAGATGTTTGAGGTTAAATCGGATCCCGAGCTTAAAACTCTAATTGAATCCCTCAAAAAAAGGTAGAGGCCATTTCGTACAACAAAAGCCTATCCCGTAATGAATGTAAATTCAAATCCATGTAGTTTTCGTTGAGTCCCGAGCATCCCGACTCCCATCGCCCTATAGCCTATGAACATTCTTGTTCCATTAATAGTGAACCTAACGCCCGAGGAGACAAAATCCCAACTTCGGTTGGAGAAATAACCAACAAGTCACACCTACAGGGTACAATAATCAATATGTTAGGCCAACGCACAGTTATAACCAAGCTCCACCACAACAAGGACAGGATCAGGGTAATTATAATAATTATAACAACCAAGTGCAACCTCGACAAAGTCAAGCACAAGGTCAATGTAGTTATAATAATTATAATGCTAATAGAGGTATCGTTCCGGTAAATAATAACTATCACAATCCGCCCAAAAATAATCAACACAAGATAGTTCCAGTCACACCACCCGTGACTACTACACCCACACAACCGGATCGTCTTGACACCTTCATACAAGTGAGCCAACAACTTTTCCAAACCATGGCTCAATCTAACCAACACATTCTACAATCCGTTAATAATTTAAACCAACAGTTAGCCCAAGAGAAAGCCCAACCAAAAGGCGTGTTTCCAGGCCAAGCGATACCCAACCCTAGAACAGCAAACACAGACGCTTTGAGGTAGACGGTAATACTAGTAATGCGGAAACTACATCCGTAGGTCACTAAATGCCATCACCACTCTCCGTTACGGAAGAATGGTTGATAACAAAGTAACTATGCCTATAGTTACCCCATCAAGATACTCTACACCGGATATCGAACTAGATACGAAATAGAAACCTGAAGAACCTACCGCTTTGTAGAGGTACCCGGTTAAACCACAACCTAAGAAACGAAAAGCCAAGGTTACACATCAAGTCGAGCCATACGCTAAATATAGAGCGAAACCACCGTTCCCTCAAAAATTAGCCATGCTAACCAGGGATACTAACTTTGAGGAGATTAGGAACGTTTTCAAAAATCTAATGATAAACCTTCCTTTTCTCGAAGCTATAAAAAAGCTACCTAACCACGCTAAGTTTCTTAAGGAGTTGTGCACTACTAGGCGTAAGACCAACATACCTAAAGACGCCTTTCTAACTGAACAGTTCCCAACTCTATCCTAAAATAATGGAATTGTTAAGTACAAGGACCGGTCAGATCCCTTCATCTGAATGCACCTTAGGAGATTCTCACACGACGACCGCGCTACTAGACCTGGGGGCTAGTGTTAACTTACTCCCGTTTTATTTGTATAAACAAATAGGTCTAAAGGAGATGCAACCTACTAAAATAACATTGCAATTAGCTGATCGGTCTATTAAATATCCTAAGGGTGTGGTTGAAAACGTCTTTGGTTAAAGTCCAAAATTTTTACTACCCACCGACTTCGTTATCCTCGACCGCGAACTCACTAACGACTCAGTACCTATCATTTTAGGGCGTCCCTTCTTGGCTACCGCCAACGCTCATAAACTGCCGCTGATGGTTCGATGTCCTTGTCCTTTTGGCCATCTTTATGTTGGGGTAAATGTTTTCAAAATGAGGACCGCGATATCCCGATTCATCTACAAATGGCGAGGTTAGCATGATCGAGAGCTTAGCTCAAGATTACTTCAAAACATGTTTCCGGAGAAACAGATTAACAAATTCCTTTCCTTCGGAAATTCCGACTTTAACAATGACTCCCTGGTAGTATACGAAATTGAAGAAGAATTCCTGCAACTCTTTTGCACCGCTTCTTTACCACTTCGCGAGTCCCCCCTTGCCAACAACCATTCATCCCTTGATGCTATGACGGAAGATGAATTTTTCAATCTCTATCCCAGTGATCCTTTTGACCCACCTATTGAGGAATGTCTTGCATATATCAAGATTTGAGAGATCTAGCTGAGAATCATTCACCTTCCATCACCAATATTCCCCACCCTCCACCTTTTCAAAGGAATCTCGAGTTTGCACTCGATCCTTTAGTTTCTCCTGTGCTTCATGATTTTTTAAATCCACCTAGTAAACAAATACTTGCCAAGGATAAACCACTTGACACCTTCATTTTAAGACTTGAGACAGTCCCTAACTACACCATGAATGAGTTTTGTGCTAAACCCAATCCTCATTTTTTCCATGCTTTCCCTCTAAAACTTATCCCAATCCACCATATTTTCCCACAACCATTCACTTTTCCACACTTATTCACTAGGACACCCTCTCGTTCAAAGATGAAACATAAGGTGCATGCTCGATTATGTTATAGGTCTATCCGACTTAAACTTTCATTCCACTAGGGTCTGCGCGTCGTAGGAAATCTTGGTGCTTGATTGTGTTTGGATATGTTTTCTCGTGATATTTATTTATGGAATGATCCACAACTATTTCTCGTTGTTGATATATGATAAACCGCATATTCATACATATGTTTAGATAAGTCTAGGGAATCGACTTTAAAATACCCAAGTTTTCGTCTACAATACCAACTTTAAGAGTATAGGCCAAACAAAATTTTCAAACTTAAAAAGAGTTTTCCAATTTTGTTTGGGGTGTTAATGATTTTGGTATCCATTTCAAATCATGTTGCCACCCTAAGCTGTCATGTTTACTCCAAGAGAGTTTGTGTTAGTTAGTGCGCACCGGTTTAATTGTGCTTCATATTATCATATCATCTTTACAATATTTTTGTTACAGCACTTGCCAATTTTTGCCACGTTTCTATGGTAAATTCTTTCCTTATCTCTTTACACTTTGAGGACAAAGCGTTGATTGTTTGGGGTGGGATAGAAATATTTGCAAAAATTAGACACTTTTAGGATGTAAATTACGACTTTTATTTATAAAATGTTAAAAATTATAAAAATTAGTTAGTTACATAATTTAATTGTGCTATTGAATTGTTTCATGAACCCCCTTCTCCCAAATTGTTTGGGGGTGGTATAGAAACACGATCTAAATGTTAAGCACATATTAGGTTGTATATTACATACTATTTGTCTTAAAAATAATAAAAATAAAAATAAAAAGTTTATGCTATACACTTAGGAATATTGGTATTGTTTCTTTCTCTATGCTCTTAATAATCTAGAAGTCTCACGTAGCTTTTGCATTAGAATAGTTTTTAGAAACTTAGGTTAATATGTAGGTAATAATCTTTGCATCTATCTATAAATATATTACATGAGTATCTATGATTGTTGGGCAGTAAGTTTCTGAAATCTAGGCTAGAGTACTTATTCTACAAATCTTGTGAGAATATAGCCTAAAGCCTTATATGAGTGAAACATTTGAGAAATGACACAAGGGAGAAGTATATTCCGAATAGAGAAATCACATGTCCACTTGCTTGACCACTATACCATGTCCTAAGAGAGAATTTAGGCCCTTTTTGGATCGATATAGCTAGAAATTCCGACCTAAGTATATTTTCCGCTAGTCACCCCACTAAGCCTTTCATTAGCCCTTTCATAAACCACAAATCCTTTACCCTGTTACAAAACAAAACAAAATAAAAAAATTTAACCTACCCAATTTAGATAAGTCTGATAATAGAATAAGGAAGAAAGAAGAAGAGAAAAAACACATGTAAACAAAAAGTTAGTTAATTGCTTCAAAAAATAAAGAAAAGAAGTTCCCATCCAAAGAAAAGAAAAAAAAAATAGAAATAAAATAAAAACTCCAAAAAAATAGAATAAAATGAGTCAAAAGCCAAAGAAAAAAAAAAAAAAATGGCTAAGGATGGAAACAAAGTGTAGAAGCAAAAGTAAATAACAAGGTTTTCTCTAGTTACATAATATGAAGACTTTATTATCTCGGACTTGTCCCTTTTGAATATCCATTTCCTTCCTTCTTAAACCATCTCCCCAATCCCATGAACACCTAATAAAGACCTCTAGCTCAATTAGGAATAAGTTAGTGGGATAGTAAGTGGCAGATGTGTTTGATCAACTTCGGCTTCCTTGTGTGTCATTGAGATTGTAAGGTAAAGTATGCCCACTCGCATTAATCGGAGTAGCAAAATTTGAGTGGAAAAATCGAGTAATTTTTGTCTTGACTTTTATGTGATAACCTACTTAAGGACGCTTATTCCAAAGTTTCAAACGGACCCATGCTATCGCATTTCATAGTAGTACTCATTGTATATATGTTTATTCGTAGATGATTGATTATTATGCATATATTAGCTTAGGTTTCGACATGATTATTCTGTATTCATTGCTAGTAAGATGTATAGATAATTGAGGCATGAATGAGGAAACAATAATTTTATTTCTTAGTCGTTGTAGTATAGATGAACTTTGTGAGTACCTTCACTAGAAAACTCTCACGAGGCTATAACTCATCCACTAGGGAATTCCTAGTGGTTTAAGGCCTTGTTGCATATGGTCAATGTAATCGCACTCAGCAAAACGAGAGTAGTTAGAACTCCATTTTTGGTCACTTATTCTAATTTCTCATCTTTGCTTGAGGACAAGCAAAATGCTGTTTGGGGGTGGTTTGATAAGAGCCCAAAATTGTAGTTTTAACCCTGTAACAGTCATACTATTAGACCAATTATGTGAGTAATAATTAAGAGTTAACACCGATTCGTGTTTTATGCATTCCGGCTTCAAAGTCCATTATGTGCGAAATGTGCCACTTTAAGCGAGATAAAGGAGCAAAGGTCGGTTACTAAGGAGTTCCGTGATTAAAGGCCAAGATTCAAGAAGATAAAGCCTTTCTAAAGCCCGGTCAAAAACTGAAAAGTCGACGCGGCGTAAACAAAGACACAAGTCGAGAACTTCCGAAGTCCGTATCTTTGGACTCGGACCTGAATGGGGCCTACCTTATGTCAAAACGACCGGCTCGAAAAGAGCTTTCCAATGGTCTAAGCCTTGACCCAATCAGAGGAGCAGAATGGGACAAAAAGTCTATTGAAGCCAACTACAGCTGAAGAGGCCTTTTTGAATTTGAAAAGAATGGGTTTTGGGCCGATTCTCGGCCCAAAACATGGCTCCAAGCCCATGCACGATTTTTGGATCTGAATGTATAAAAACCAAAGCTTCACTCTTTGTTAATGGTAGATAGTTAGACCTAGATTAAAGATTAGATTAGTAGCCTCCATTAATTAATTCTAGGTCTAGTTTTCCTTAGATTTAATTAGTTTAATTTAATTAGTTTCATATCTTGTTTTTATTTAATTCCTTGAATGATTGTTCGTCATTTAATTAGATAAATAAAATAGTTATTATTATTCAATTTCGATTTTTGTCATTTACATTTATAGATCTAGTTTAAATTCTTGTTCTTATTTCATTCTTAGTTAATTAATTAGATTTCAATTATTGTTTAATTTAGATTAGTAAAGTTAGAATTTTGATATGATGTGTAGTTATAATTCAATGGGAAATGATGGGTTGATGACTCAAGGCTAAAACCTCCATTAGAGGGGTTGATGAAGCTTTGATGAAAACTTAGTGGTTTAGTGTAGAAGCGTTGTAGAATCTATTCCACTCTAGAAGGTCATGATTCGCCATGAGAATGGGTGGGCGACCTCACATGCTAATTAGTATTTGGTAGAAATGTCATGAACACTAGGGATTAGAACTCGAAATTCTTGCCGTAAGAACGTAAGAATCGAGATACAAGAATCTATGCTAAGTTATCAAGTTGGATTCGAGGTGGATTCAATTCCCCTCTAATCCTTTATCTAGATTCAAAAACAATCATATTTCCATAGCATTCGTAGTTTAAATTCAAATAATCAATTTCATATTGTATCATAGTATAACACCCTTCGTAAAGCTCTTATTAGACTTAAGACCGACTAATTAGATTAGAAAACATTCCACGCTAGAGCACTAGGAGTGGAACGAATTTGTGACTCCACTCTATTTCAATAGATTCGAGAGTAGAAAACAAATATCTTTGATAAATATAGACACGTAAATAGTTTTAGTTTTACTTGCGTTTGTAAGTTTAATCGCTTTATTTTGTAGGTAAAACTATTCATTTTTATGTTTATCAATAAGCTTGAGGAAATTCGGAGTAATACTTATGATCTCTCGAAAACCTGTAAAGCAAACATGAAAATAATCCATGACAAACATATATTACGAAAGAATTTTCAAATTGGTTAAAAGGTCTTGCTTTACAACTCACGGCTACATCTTTTACATGGAAAACTTAAAACACGATGGTCTGGTCCTTTCATTGTCACCGCTGTCACCCCTTATGGGGCAATATCCTTGCTAAATCCAAGAGATGATAGCAAATTTCAAGTCAATGGTCAACGCCTCAATCATTTCCACGAGTTACGCTCTTCAACTATAGAAAAAACTCTTCTACAGGATCCTATCTATGAATATTATACCTTTTTCATGGTGTACTCCATTCCACTCTTATTTAAAGGGAGTGCACCATTCTGGTACCCGGGCCCTCCTTTCTTTTCTTCTCTCAAAATTATCTTGGAGTGTGTGGTTGCAAGTGTCTGAGCCTTCGTCCACAACAACTCTATTTCATAATTGAGTATAAATGTCTTCTAATAATCGACCAAACATGAATTCTGGTACAAGATGGGTACCCAAAATTTCCCCTCCTTCCTTCTCCACTCTTTTCTACTCTCTTCCAACTGACATTCAGCTCATCATTTGGTGTAAATCTCACCCATCTCGAATAGGTCAATGTCGTAGATCTTTTGCTCGTAAACGACATATGCGAAGGATGGGGTGGTCTATGCATTGTCAAACACCTTTATGTCCAGGTCTTGACTTCCTATCCAATACTAGCTGGTATAAGATATACTTTTGTCTGACACCAGCTGAGCAGGATAAACTTTGTCGTCGCGCCGTTGCTCCCACAAGATGGGAATCGTCTTGAGGATCTGACATTAAAAGACTCACTCTGTATATATTCATCTTGAGGATCTGACGTTAAAAGACTCATATTGTATATACTCGTGTCTTTTACAATTCACCTTTGCGCTATTGATGCACACAAAAAGATTTCGTGTAGGCCGTCATTTGTTTACCTACTAGGGACACAGGCAATGGATTCTACCTAGACCAACCCCTGATAGGGCAGTTTGAGGCTATATCCATATGTAATAAGGGTAATATTAGTCCAACACGTTCCTCGCAAGGACTAGAACGGTGATGTACAGCCGTCCTGACCACTAGGCCCCCAAAACATAAAGGTGAAGCCACTGTCTGGCTAGATTGGGTTCATTTATGAGCCGACATGAAAATTGTCTAGGATCATCTAGATTAAAAAAGAGTTCAATAACCGTAACAATGATGGTAACACGTTAATATTCCCATGTATAGTTGGAATAAAAAACTGAAAGGGGTTGAGTCTTACTTCAATGAGCCTCAACCCCCTTCACGTTGTACATTCTTCTTCCTTAAAAAAATAATAAATAAATAAAAATAAAAATGTACGATATTCCTCAACTCAAATCGTGTGCGCCACTATTTCAGTAGCATGTGCGACCCTTTCAGCTCTCCACAGCTTTCAATTTCGGGGTTTGCTACATCTTTTCATAATATGTGTGTTGGTCTAACTACCCTATGAAACCTTCCTCCATATGTTCTACCTCAGGAAGAAAACCTCGATCACCGTCTTAGGGATCTGACATTAAACGACCTATTTTCTGAGCTCCAAGGTAGAAAATACGTGTTGGTCCAACTTCATTGTGACACCTTCCTCCGTATTTTCTAATATTTTTGCACAACTTCTTTTTTGTCTTGGGAATCTGACTTTAAAAGACCCACTTTGAAAACTACTCACTTTCACGTGAATGCCACGTCAGAGTATTCAGTCAAAAGCACATGTATTCTTTGCTTTTCGTCTTGACCTTCCCCACATAATCCGGATTTCACAACTCACTCCCATTCTCATCCACGTCTACTTATATCTTGGCTGCAAGACTTTTTCTTACAACTACCTCCCTTTCATTCCATCATATCCATCCTTCTATTTCTTTTCTACTTTCCATGGCTAATAGGCGAGTAATAGTGCCCGAGCAATATTTTGAAAGAAATTTTCTTGAAGGCCTATTTCATCCCTTTTTCGACACTAAAATCATACATCGAGGTTGGGAGCCTCTTTTGCATCATTCGCAAATCATGTTTTCTCGAGAGTTGGTTATGATGTTCTATGAACATAGCAACTTCCATAACGATAAATTCTTTTTCCTAAGGAATGGAAGGCAGTATGAATTAACTCGGGAACTCATTTATGAGGTCGTTCAAATTCCCATGACAAATCCTGAAGTTCATCTTCAAGAAACCCCTTTTGAAACTGTGCAACAACTCATGCTTGCAACAATTCAAGATGGTGAATTCCACGACAAACTTCATATTGTTCGTCACAAGTCCTTACAAAAAAATCAACTAGCTGTGGTCTACTGGTTGGCAAACAATGTCGTTGGCAACGCCAAAACATCTGAAATAAATAAAACTCTTCTCCACCTACTTTGGGTGTTACAGACTAAACGAGACAATTTTTGCATAATCCGGTATCTCTGGAATTCGATTACTCGTACCAGAAGTGGAGTAGCCCCTTTGCCTACCATAGTCACACGAATCATGTTGAAGTGGGATTTCTACATTGAATATGCTGAAGTGGGATAGTCGCAATATAACAATTCACTCCAACTGTTGGATGGTTATTAGACACCATCTGCCACAATGAACCAGGGTAATAACCAAGCTAACAACACTCTCTCTTCTGGGAATTTCTTCACTGACGATGCCCTTGCCCACATAGTTAACCCTATGGAGGGTATTCGATTTCTTCACCAAGGTCTAAGGGCCCTCCATAATAGTCAAAACATCTTCATCGGGACATTGCTATACCTACAAGAACGTCAGACGGTACACAACGAAGACTATAAAGAGTTAATGCAAGCCCACACTCAGTTTTTAGGAAATCATACCCTCAACTTGGAGCATAATACTGAGATTTTTGAGAACCATGGCAATCTACAGTAGCAAGTCCTCAGGCAAGTTGATGAACTTCACCATCTTGTGACAAGTTTCGTTCCACCTTCTACTTTTCCTACTTATCAACAAGGGCATCCCTCTTCTTATTGTGCTCGCCACTAGACTTTGTTTCTGAGTTATTTACTTGATTTTTCTTTCTATGTACATCTCTTTTGTTTTTATGTGTTATTTGGAGTGTTTTTTAGTGATAGTTTAGTTTGGTACGTTTTTTAGGTTGTAATTAAGTATATTAGTTTTATAATAATATTCTGTTCCTACAGCCCATTTTACTCCCTTTGTTTATAATTCTTCTTGGGAGTACATTCTAACTATCGTCCATCTTCTTTCATCATCAATGCAATACTTGGATTCCAACTTTTCTTGCTTTCCCTATTCCAGCCAATGTGTGCCTCAAGGATAATACATGTTTACTCTTAAGTGGATAACATAATCACGAGTTTTTAGGAGTGGACTATTTGGTGCTTAAGCCAATGTAACTACCTTTTTGACTTTTAATCAAACTGATTACTAGTCTGTCGGACTTAACTGTTATAAATTGCACATCTTAGACCTCATATTTCATCCCTTTCTTCACTCAAACAGAATTAATCTTCACTTTATAAGCTCAGTTTTTGTTGCAGAATTATTCTTAAACTCCCTCTCTTACAAGCTCCATCTTTTTCTCTCAGGATGTCGACTCTATAAATCATTCCTGAACAATCTTTCCAAGCTATGATGGACTCTCCCTCTTATGGACTTCATTTTCATGACTTCATTGCCGACATTGGTTGGTCTTCTCGCTCTTCAACCCGAACAAACATATTCTCCAAGTTTGGCTGCATACTTTTATGCTCATATAGAAGACACACAACTGCTTTCAACCGTGCACATGGTTTCTTCCTTGATGGCTTCACAGTCCGACTTGGTGATACACACCATGTTTTTCCTGAACCTCTGATAGCTATGGCTTTGGACCTACCTTATCAAGAGCCAACCACCACTCGGCCCTACATCTCTCAAAACACTTACAATTCCTTCTCTTGGCCTACCTTTTGCTACTCTTACGGTGCTGGTCTCTGCAGGAAGAACGAAGCTGCACCAGGACAATGGCCTGACCAAAACATTCCCCTTGCAAGCATGACGATGAACGTAGGGAATGCAATGTTATTTATCCTTCTAAACATCATGGGCGATTGTCATTTTTCTACTGCCAATGAGTCTTCTTGCATCGTCTTCAATGCACTTGCTCAGCAGCATACATTTTTCAACATCACTCACTATGTAGTTCAGAATTTAAAACGAGCTCAGGAGTTTCGACACCGTTATTTATTTTTACCCGTCACCACCAACCGCTTAATGAGGGCCTTCTTCCCACAGTTTTCGGCCGGTTTTACTGACTGGGTTATAGTAGATTCTTTGTGTCTTGCAAATAAAATAATTCGTTCTTTACGATTTTGGGTATGGCGACGTTGTTCAATGTACCTGAAGAACGGTCCTTGCTACCCGAATGATAATAAAATGATGCGACACTTGGACCTATCTGGAGCTACAAAATGGAGCAAACTCTGGCAGACCATTATTAACTGGCGTGATCTAAAGAGTGGCACTTTACACATGATGATCCTAGATTGGATGTGCCCTAAATTTACATGTTGGGCTGTATATATATGTATTTGGTGTGCTCTTCCCTCTTTGTTGTGTGATATTTGTTTGTTTCTTTGTATGTTGTTTGTTTTCTTTGCTTAGTGTGATATTTTCAGTTTTCTTTTGTTATATTGTATATTGTGTTCGAATAACATATTGTTACAGTTTGTTCACTAAATCTTTGCTCAAGCTTCTCAGGTATCTTCTTTCTCTCTCTAACACTTTGAGGACAAAGTGTCCTTCTGTTTAGGGGTGGTTAGAACATTTTTTGCAAAAATTTAGCGTATTATTAGCTTGTTTATAGTTTTACTTTCTTTTCTTTTCAACGAATTTAGTGACAAAGTCTTGTTTCTTTTTCTATAATGAAAATTGTCTAGAAATCTCACCTTAGCACTAGGATGAGAATTTGTTCCTTGAAATTTAGGTTAATACGTAGGCAATAGTTTTTACATCTTTTCATGAACATTCATGCAATGAGTATCATTGACCGTCTTAGCGATAAGTTCTAGGACCCACGATTAGACTACTTAATTTCAAATCCAATGAGAATCTAACCTAAAAGCCTCGGCAGGGAGTGATTTATGAGTAATGACACAAAAGAGTAGTTATTTCGAGTAGAAAATCACATGTTTACTTACTTGATCACCATCCGATTCCTAGAAGATAATTTAGGCTTTCTTTGGATCAATATAGCCATAAACACATACATGTACAAATTTTTACCGCTAATCGCCCCATTGAACCTTTCATTTAGCCATTTTTTTCATTTTTCACCAAACATTTTCTTACCCATCTATTAAACCCCAAGATAAAATAAACCCACCTATTTGATGAGTATGAGAAATAGGATGAATGCAGAAAAAAAGTGAAGAGAAAGACTTGTCCAAACAAAAATCAGTTATTTGCTTCAAAAAGAAAAGGAAAAGAAAAATAGAAATAAAATTCCAAGTAAAAAGTAAAAAAGTCATCTTTGGATCAATATAGCCATAAATACATACATGTACAAATTTTACCGCTAATCGCCCCATTGAACCTTTCATTTAGCCATTTTTTTCATTTTTCACCAAACATTTTCTTACCCATCTATTAAACCCCAAGATAAAATAAACCCACCTATTTGATGAGTATGAGAAATAGGATGAATGCAGAAAAGTGAAGAGAAAGACTTGTCCAAACAAAAATCAGTTATTTGCTTCAAAAAGGAAAGGAAAAGAAAAATAGAAATAAAATTCCAAGTAAAAAGTAAAAAGTCATAGTTAGAACTCCCAAAAATCAAATCAAAAGGAATCAATAAGCCAAAAAGGGCTAAGCATGGAAAATATATTTAGAAGCAGCAAACAAAGGATTTCTCTAGTGTCCAAAATTTTGAAGACCCTGTTCTCTCATACTTATCATATTTTGGATTTTCCATTCTATTTTCTTCTACACTATCACCTAATCCCCATAATTCCTATTAAAGACCTCTAGCTCAACTAGGAGTAGGGTAGTGTGATAATAAGTAGTAGTTGTGATCGATCGACCTCGACTCTTCTGAATATCATTGAGTATGTGAGGAAACGTGTGCCCACTGCACACTGGAGTTAACGAAACTTGAGTGGAAAAATTATGAGAGAATTTGTGTTTCGACATATGCCTATGAGAACCTACTTAAGGACGCTCTCCAAAGGATCCAGAAATGGCCCTACTTGTACAGTTCATTGTAAAAATTCATTGCATGCATGATCATATGTAGATGTTTTAATTATTGTGAATTTATTAACTCAAGTTTCAATGGAATTAGTTCTTGTTCTCCGTTAATGAGATGTCTAGATATCTGAGATTAATTAAGAGAATAAGTCTTTGTTACTGAGTCGTTGTAGTATAAATGAAGTTTGTGAGTATCTTCTCTGAAAACTCTCCGCGAGGCTATAACTTCGTCCACTAGAAAATTCTTAGTGGTTTAATGCCTTATTACGAGATAGTCAATGAAATCGCACTCTGCTTGAAACGAGAATTAGCTTAGACTATACATTTTGGCCACTTATCTGTTTTTAGTGTCTCTTGCTTCGAGGACAAGCAAAATGTTGTTTGGGGTGGTGTGATAAGCACCCAAAACTGTAATATAAACCCCGTAGAGACATTATATATTGGTTAATTATGTGTGTAATAAATGCGAATTAATTGTATTTCCATACTTTTTTTGCGGTTTCGACACATAAAACGATGAAATTTCAATAAAACCCGGCATTTTGGCATGGAAACAAAGTGAATATGCTAATTGGAAACAAAGCCTTTTATCAAGTCCAAAAGAAGCCCATTGGAAGCTTAAATCAAGCCCATGAAGCCGGGTCAAAATAGTCAATTAAGGTCAATCCCAGTCAAATCTTGCGAGAAAAGTCAAATGAAACTTGAGGAAAATCATATCTTTTTGACTCAACACTACACCGGAAAAGACATTTACTAATGGTTATATCCATTACCAATATTTTTACTAATAGTTATATCCGCCGTTAGTTAAGCCACTCTCACTTAGGCCAACGTTTGTAACGGATATAACCGTTACTAATATTATTTGTAACAGATAGCCAACAACCCATGGCCCGATAAATTTTTCATTTGTAACGGATATAAGTGTTAGTCAAGTTTGGCGCGCTTCAATTTCTTGCAGGAAAATAATTTGTTTGTCATGGATATAATCGTTAGTAATGGATGTGGTCACTTGTTTACTAACTATTGTTTGTAACGGATATATCCATTAGTAAACTGGATCCAATAAAAAAAAATCCTAGGTCAAATAATATCCAATACAAATTTGGTCAAATAATGTCAGATGAGCAGAAGCAGAACTATGTGACTGACTTCTCATACTTATATGCAATGATATGATGAGTACAAAATTTTCACCAAGGCTGGGCAGAGAAAGGAGCTCCCAAAGCCTTCAAGAGTGGTGGACGTGAATGGACTAAGTCGAGACTATGGAGAAGCAAATTGATTATTGGACCCTCTCGCTTCATATATCGACTTCTTCGAATTCTACATAGATCCGAAAAGCTTAAAGTCATCTGAATTTCAGCTCACCCTTTAACATTATAACCTTCACTATTAAAATTATTATAAATACCAACCTCATTACTCTCCATTCTCCACTAGATCTAAGTAAACACATAACATTTAACGGAATGCAAACATAAAACAATTACCCGTTCTCTTTGGTGAGGAAATCTAGTATGGTCAATAGCGGCCACTTGCGCACTAATTGAAGTCAGCCGATCCATTTCTAACATTCCCATTATTACTACCATTAATTTCTCCATTTCCAGCCATACTCATCATCATATACTTGTTACTCTCTCACATTTCATAAAGATCTCTTACGATGACAACAGATCTGTAACTCAATAAATCATTTCCCATATCTGTTTTCCCATATTTCTTGCAATGAGTTTCTCTGAAACAAGACAAAAGTGCATACCCTAGAAGCTACAACATATGCAGCTTGAATGATGGTCATCCCCTTTAATGGTGTAAGATTAGTGAGCAGTTCCCACAAAACTATGGAGAAGCTGTAGATGTCAACCTTATGATCATAGTGTTTCTTCTCTCCACATAGAAGTGGGGTGGGTTGTGCTGCACAACTGATTAAAATGGAGAAGGTTGAGCATAATATGCTTTGTGATAGCATATTTATTTCAAGTTTCAAAAGCAAACAAGTAGTCGGCAGAGGAGATACCTCGGGGCCATCCATCCATGTAAGTACCAATCTCGATGAGGGCATTGCTTCAATGTAACTGTCTCCTTCCGAAGCTAGCCCAAAGTCGGCCAAAATTTAACCTTTGTTTGGTCTTACGTTAGCAAAGACATTACCAATAAAACAACAATCATTTAGCAGTAGAATTACTCACTTGCATAAACTTGAGCTATATTTGATTATTATATTTAAAATTCAAGTTCGAAATAGAAGGCGAGCAATACACGGATAAACTATGAAAGTTTTAAATTTGTTAACCTCGCCAAAATCGGGAAAGAACTTTACCGGCTTGGTCCGCGGTGAATGATGCCAATAGAATGTAAGCATTCCATCACTTTCGAGCAATATCTAATGCAAAGTTTAAAGAGGGGGCAAATCTAGACAGCTTGGACGCATGTCCCACAGATACTTTTTAAGTGAACCACCTTTCATCAGATCCGTGACTATTAGCATATATGGTTGCAGAAATGCACCAATAAACTGTCACACCATAAAAGCTTATGTCAGTATCAAGAATAATGAGCCAGTACTATCAATAGAATGTCCATACTTAAATTCCAAAAGTATTCAGTTATATGTGTGGTATATCTAAATAGTAAGATGCAATTTATATTTAATTACAAAGTCGTAGGCTGCATATATGAAATATGAGTCATGAACTATTCATTTCTACTCAAGGAAAAACAGTTCCTAGACACTTAGAGATCAATAAATTACATGCATTGTTCATTTCTGCACGATTTTAGAAGAACATATAAGAGTCAAGTACTAGGATATGACAGAAACTCTCACATACATATCTACAAGGTGGTAACTATGACGAATTCAAACTGAACTGTGGATAAATGACTCGTAAACAATATAAACATAAACATGACACAACCTGATCCAGTGTCCAACTTTTACAACGCCTCCGGCATCTTTGACTCCACGGTAACCTAACACACTCCTATCCTGTGAAAGTGTGTCCACATGGGTCTAAAATGCAGGCACAACATGGTCAGCCTGAGACATAAAGTCGAGACTAAATGTGAGCTCTAAGCAAGTAAAAGAATCTATAATTAAGATAGGAAGGTAGATATAATGTCGATGGAGATACTACGAAAACCAACAAAAGTGAACCCCCTAGGAGCTACAGTTATCTTAGTAAAGGACAATGTGTTTGTTAAAAAAAGCAAATTCCAGAAACAAAACTTTCAGGGTATTGATAACATGGGTGGCGTGGTAAACAAATGACTAGCTAAACCCAAGAACCACATGCTCGAAAAAATCCCGGCCTTTGGTTCGGTGGTATTAAAAAAACAATAAGCTAAAATTAAAATCTACTTGGATTAAATAAGGCTAAATTTACTGGAGATCTTTGTGCATTCAGTCACAAGCTTCACGCCTTTTCCCATATCAGCAGATGGATAACCTGGCAATATGCGGGTCCTTCCCATCAACTGTAGACCATAACCCTTTGTGCCCCATATCTGTTCCTGAAGCATAACGACTTTGCTCGACATCTATAAAGAAATCACCATTTAGAATATTACCCCCAAATGTAATTCCAACTCTTTCACTATGTTTATACCTCAATTGGATGTTGATGATCTCATTGCCAGCTTGATCTATGACAGATGTCCAACTCTTACCATGAACTGGAAAGAAGCAGGAACTACTTAAAAACGGGCGGGATCAGACCATGTGAAGCTTGTGGGGAGCTAGTGCTGGAGGAGTGACTGAGACAGCAATTCCCAAGCAAGATGAACTTCCTAATTTTGGAGAATGCAATAGCGAGATCTCTATAAGAAAACATACCGGGGTGATAGAGGTTCCCGGATGTTGCAATCGCATCACCGCCATCCGCTTCATATATATCTCAAACACCACGACTATCCGCGGATATACACAATGACTCCTTTCTTTAACCTGAATTTGTAAAACAAAATGGAAAAGTACAAGAAAATGAAAATGACTATGAAAAAAAAACTATGGTTCTAAGACACCGTTAAAAGTTCATGTATACATACCTGACAACACATGCATGGAAGCTAAGATTTGTTTCTAAGGAATATATCATTAAGCTTACCAGATATTTGCAATGCCACCTACTTGCGGGGGTTCCAAGAGTATAAGATATAACAACAAGCCCTCGGCTTGATGATTCATCAATTCTTGTGGGATAACCAATGGCAACCCTACACGATAAGAGCACCTTGAGTACCGTGCCTTCAAAGAAAATAACTTGAAGATACTTTAGGAATAAGCTGTAAACAATTGATGGGGATTTCATAACCAAAGTCATAGATAATCCAAGCACCTGCCTAGCGAGAATCTTGGATAGATAAGAAAGTAAATGTACCCATGAACTCTTAAACTTTTAAACTCAAGAAAGCGAAAGAAAGGATCATCTAGTGTGGCAAGCATCTTCCTTATTGTTGTATCGAGGCGGAACACCATTATAGGATGATTACATAACCAAAATATCAAACCTGATTAGGAAGTAACCGCGTCAATAAAGGAAGTTGTAAATAAGCTATAAGAACAAGATATTAAGCTTGTACATGTTTTTTTCTCGGCGTGTTCATTGGTTCATTCTTGTGATGTAGTCTCGCGATACGAAAACCGAAGGAGGGTATGTACTAGTTATGTACTATTTTCATATACTAGAAAAACCAAAATAATAATAAAAGAAAAATAGATAGAAGGATAGTATGTACCCGGTATGTTTTAGCATTATAATAACAAGTAGCAACAATGGAGTTCCAACATTATGAACCTCCATGCATCAAACAATTACACAATCATTAGTGGCAAATAAAAGTAAAAACTTCAAATTAAAATAGCTAATGGAAAGAAGAAGGGAAAAAAAAACCCGGGGGCTTACACATCCCCGGTGACTACTAATTGCTACAAGCATCTAAAATATCTCTATCCATGTTGCCATCCGCACGGAAACTTAATACCACGAAGGCCTTGATTTCTTTCCAACAAGACAAGTCAAGACATAAAACTAATAAAAAGAATTGACATCTATGTACAATTAAGATTCTAAGTCATGATAACACTAACAATTCCAAGTCCTGGCAACCACAACCACATCAAAGTTTAACGCTATATTTGTTTCTTAAGTTTCCAAACTAAAGCACAAAAACCAAAAAGTAGAGCAATCCAAAAAAGATCTAAAACCTACAAACATCAATCATACTTCAATAAATCCGTCAAGCCAAGCTATATATACCCTCCTTCAACCCACGCGTTCAAAGTTGCATTACCATCTTGTGGACCGTCATAAACAGCAGCATCGGGAACCAATACTTTATCAATATACACTCTTCTCTCTCCACCAACCAGAATTTTGCCATGACAAATTGTTGCACCAATATCAACAGACCCCTTAGCAACTTCTGCACCAAACTTATCTAGTAATGTGACTATAGGTTGTTCAAGCGACCCAAAAGTAGGGGTCAAGGATTAGAGGAGTTCTTTGGAGAATGGCGTTGGAGCAGAATTTGAACCAAGTTCAGTTCTAGGTGTAGTCACACCCATATGTGCCGGGCATTGGCTGTCACATTATTATTGCATAGTTGTTGTTGAATGAGAACTGCGATGGAGTAGATGATGCAAGGATATTTTTATGTGTGGATCAAGTATTAACAACTCTAACCATTACCACTAATTGCAAAGAAAAATTGACCTTGAGCATTGGTTTGACCTCAGACATGTCTCCATCGACCTTTGATTTAAATGAAGCCATGTCGGCCTCGACCTTTGCAACTTATGTAGTGGCCATTTGGTTGATTAAATCATTTGCCACAGCAACATGTTTTAGCTGCTTTCTATTAATATTAGAACCAACTCCACGGACATGGTTCTTCTTTTCCTAGCCAAGTACTTCAGTCAACGCATCAAAGTCGATGTCTTCAGTGTCAGTCTCTCCACTCGCTAGTCTTCTTTTCTGAACTGCTTTCACTTGATCCTGCAATATATTTTTTTTAAAAAAAATCAAATCAAATATCTAAAAATATATCCGATAGCAATCAAAAACTACAATTAGTTAATAGAAAGAAATCTACTCACATATTTTTCGAGCACTTGACAAAACCCCGAACCATCCGCGGCATTCACGGCCCTTGCACCGGTCATCTACCAGTCCTTTTTTGCTTGAGGGTTTTGTTCTTGCTACAAGCAAATAATCAATGCTTAGTAATAGTGCTAAAAGAAAGACAACTAAAAGAAAATATATTAGTCACTAGCATAGTTAATTGTTTTGCACATTTTATATATGATCAAACGACATTTTATTTCAAAAGTGATAATGCACCCAGCTCCTTATGTATTTGGGAGAAGGTTTTCCTCCCATTAGTAGTACCAATATCATTCATTGCCCTATTGTTTGCATTTTTGCATTTCTATCCTTTTACTTTAGGTTGAAGCTCATAGTCAACAAAATCAACCCAAAGAGTTGGATTAACACCAAATTGGGTAGTTTGCCTTAGCTGCTTCAATGCTTTCAGAGTTTGCCAAGAACTTTGACCGATACGTCGCTTTCACAGTCCTAAGTTTTTTAGGATAATTAGCTCAACCCATGGACAAGCAAAAAATTGGATACATTAAATTCATATTCCTTCTATCATGAGTAAAGTGATTGATAAGAAAAATATAGTGAGATATAGATGAAAGAAAGGTAGAGTTTACCAAAAACAATACAAAAAAATATCATCAAAAGGCTTTTCAAATAGCATCCTTAAAGCTATCTTTCACTAGTCGCCAATCTTTAGTGTTGATGTAATATGAAGCCTCACTTCATTCCCTATTGCAGTCTTGAAGTTGCTAGCATTTGGTCCAACAATTTGGCCATTAGACCACACCTCAACAAGCAACTTCCCGAGGGACCTCTTAATTATTGCCATTTTGGATGACCGAGAACTACATTCACAATGGGGAGAAGATGCATCTCATGCTTGTTTGCGATGTGCATTTGTATTACGACTCCATTATTCAAAAAACAACCTAACAATTCCCAACAATTGGAAACATATTATCAAGGATTTCATAATGCTTCAAATATGACATTTAACAAACAATTATTTAAGATCTTTAAAATGTAGAATAGATAAAGTAAAAAGAAAATAAGAAAAAGTAAATGAAGAGCACTATCAAATTAACCAGGATATCAAAAAATTAGCAACCAAATCTAGTACATAATCATCAAAAGAGAAAACTAGTATTTTGAACATGTTTTCAAAATTACAACTACACACACTACAATCATTGGCGTGGTTCTAACAATGATCTCAAATTAGGTTGTTGTGCAAGAGTAAATTGAAAGTCTTCTGGTACTTCTAGCTGGTCCACTTGACTAGTCATTCGCCTTGGTGAATGTATGACCACCCACCAATCAGGATTTTTCAGATCTCTCGAATAGAACACTTGATGGGCTTCTTTGGTGCAAATGGCCGGCTCATCTAACATTTTGTCAGAGCTCTTGCCGATTAAAATTTACCATCAATAAGTTAGAGTCCGGGCATAGCTTTACGACCATTGGTCTTATCTTCCACCCTAACCCATCACAATAAAACACCACTTCCTTTGAAATTTGTGTAATCCACCTCTAGTATTTGTTTGATGACCCCATACCACATAGCGGATGCATCGATGGGATTTTTATCTTTCCTACTTTATGTGAATGTAGTAATTGCACTCATGCAAACACCCATCTGCCTTATGTAAAACGGTCTCATCGTGAGACTTAGTAGAAAATAAATAACCATTAATGTGATACTTTCAAAAGTTTTAGCTTTGAACAATGGCCTCTAGCAAGAACCACAATTCAGGATGAAGTGTCATCATTCTCCAAAGAACTAAGAAAGAAAACATAACACAATTCAAAAAAGTGTAAATAATATAAAAATCGTATCTTCCTATCCCCATTAAGTAATACCTTATTATATAACCGGTCGATAAAATATGTTTGTATCTCTACTGCCTTCGCTATCCTTTTCCCTACTTGCTTTGGGAACTAGATTGCAAAGACTTCATGATACTCACTACAATTTAACCAAAAAGTTAGTATATATCATCAATTTATTATGGAGAAATAGACATACATGTGAAGAACTAACACTGTAATGATCGTCAAGTCCATCGACTTCCAACCGAAAAAGTAGCCATCTACTTTGTATTTGGAATTTTCTCCGACGACAAAATCACATCTTTACCTTCAAATACGGGACCTTCATCAATATATTTCATCATTTTCATCTAGAAACACTTCACCGGTGGTGCTTTTGTGATTTTTATGTGATGGATTTGGAATGTACTCCATTGCATATTAATGACTCCGAGACAAGATATCGACTCATGTCGATTCTTCAACAAATCGTTTGTTACTAGGTATATCTTTGCACTCCTTCATCGACCTATTTAAGCGATAAACCCATGAATGCATTTATTAATTTTATTTAAAACCGAGACAAAAATAATGGAGATTGAAAGAAGCATAATTTACCTCTCAAACGGATACATCCAACGATCTCTAGTCACCACACATCAATGCCTCGTCGACTAGATGCACAACAAGGTAAATGCTAATATCAAAAATGATGGTGGAAAGTGCTTTTCCAACACACACAATGCCTCTGCAACCATGTATTTTGCATCTTGGATTTCTTTTTGAATTGCAACTTTCAAACATAATATGTTAAAAATAAGCTTATCCGGTGAAGAGCTCTCTCGCAAATCGGGATGAGATAGAAAAGCATGTTGAAGTAGCACGGGAAAAGATATTACATAATCACATGATAATCATGTGATTTCATTCTGAAACAAACAAAGGTGGATCAAGACTCGGCGATGTTACCAGATTAGATGAAAAACACGATGGGAGCTTCAAATTTTTAAAGTTTTAAGAAAATTCATCTTCTCCTTTTATCTAGAATGAACGGGTCTTTATAGGTTTAACTTGTTTCCCACTTGCGGTCGGGTTGCATCCACCGATTTGGTGTATGCCAAGTCCCCTCATATCCTCTCGTGCACAGGTCCGGATCCTTTGATTTGTCTTTTCTTACTAAGGATCGGTCGGTATGTGCTCTGTAACATTCTTTTTGATGTGCATCACATCAATAACATGACGAACTTTATGATGAATCCAGTAAACAAGGAAAAACAATATGGACTTTCTGTACCATGCCAATGTAACTTCATTACCCTCATTGTCGTTAACCACATTTTGACCACCTCTCTCCACTTTTTACCAGGTTTATACTTCACATAACTCAATGTTTGCAAAAGTGCATCACCATTTAATCGTTGTGGAGGAGTTCTACGCTCCTCTTTCTTGCTACCCACTAGTCCAAGTACTTATCGCTCTGACGGATGATTACCTTTAAGGAATATCACGGTAATCAAGGTATACATTCTTCCCCGCTATACTTCAAATATATGGAAGAAGTGTTGTCACCACAAATAGGACAAGCTTTGTAACCATGTGTTCGCTGCCAGCTAAGTTTCCATATGTGGGCAAATCATGGATCCCCACATTAGTATAGCTTTCAAAGTGAAGTCTTCTTTTTTGTTCATGTCATAAAAGCTGGCACTCTTTCCCACAACTCTTTCAACTCGTCATACAAAGGTTCAAGAAAACATCAATGTCTCCTTTTGGTGCTTTATTGGTTTTGGTTACTTATTTTCTTAAGTCAGGGTCCCTTCTGATCGAGATCCGAGGGTCCACCGGTCAAGTCCAAAGTCCAAAGCGTCCGTATTGGCGTCACGTTTTGAATCCAAGTCACCTTCCCGCGTGGGATTGGTAGGATAGGTCAGTAAAGGATCGTCAAACCTTAGAACGCGGATAGGTTATGGTTGGAGTTACAACTTTAGGTGGTAGGATTTTTAGGTTTTCTTTAGTTGGTTTTAATTAAAATAGCGGTAATGCAAATAATATAAGAATTACTGGCGATTATATGTAGGTAAATAAAAGTAAAACGAGGGAGAGAGTTAATCATGCTCATGCAAGAATCATTTTCAACGGTTTTATTACTAAATCAAGCACATCTACTGGTTAGGTCTCCGTTTGGGAGGAGCGGCGTCGGTAATTGATCCCTAGTGCATGCCCATCTACATTGGCATTTCACTAGCATAAGGAGTTTAGATAATACCTCATCTACGGTATATTATTTCTGCTCAGCGCGATTCCGCATCCCGGTAGACCAATTGGGAGTGTCGACACCGAAGTGTGTGAACATTTTTGGATTACCGCGGCGAAACTATCTGGAGAACATCGGCCTCCAACTTTATGCAGTCTCGGTCATTTTGGGACGGATGTTAATTCTATGTCTAATTCTAAGTAGTGATCCTAGAATATTAACGAGTCAATCAGTTTTACCGAAGCGCGTAACCCTCCCACGAGGGGATTGGCTTGTCATCGTAGAAGGAATAATAAAACTTGTTTGTATACATTAAGTAAATAAATCACCGGGAGGAAATTAAACAAGGAAAAGAAATAAGCGTTATTAAGGTAAAACACTACGTATTAAAGGCTGCTGAAACAAATAGCGGAGGTAAGTCTTGAAGAAATTTAAGCGTAGCTAAAGCAATAAATTTCTTTGAAGGCGCTAATGAAAGGCGAAGCCTTCATATTTATAAGGCATCATAGGATGACCATCCGTAACCGATTTAATTTGCTTTTGGCCTATGCTAATTGAATGGTTGAAACTTTGAGAATCAAAGTTTTGTTTTAATTGTGTTTAACTTTTTAGTCTTTTTCTTTGTTTTCGGTTTAGTCTTGTAGCTCGTTTCAATTCAAGCCCACGGTTTTGAATTGATCGTCTTCTCTTCTTGCAGGGTGGTATCAATTTGAAACCATCAATTGCCACCCTGCCTATGCTGACTCATCGTATCTTCTGGGCATAAATGTGTCCAGGTGGTGTGTCGATTAAACCAAAATTGGCATTTTACGACTTTTTTGTCCTTGCTGGCGAGTTAGATTAGGAATTAAGCTATGGAAGCTTCACTTAAGCGTCGGCACCTAGATTTATCGATTTGAGCCGGAGTTTCTTTTCCTTGCCTCTTTATATGTGGGGATTACTTGCGGTTCGTTTCTTTTGGAAACTTGACTCTGAGTCGGGGCTTTGTTTGGGCTTCACGAGGGATTGGCGGGGAATTCGATATTCGTATTCTTGTACTTGGCGGCTTTCACACTAGCGTCGGCACCTAGATTTATCCGATTTGAGTATCGGAAGTTTCACTGCTTCTTCATATGTGGGCCGTTACGCTTTTGGTTGTTCTTTTGGAAACTTGACTTTCTGCGAGGTCAGTGGGAAACTCAAATATTCGTATTCACGTACTTTGATGCATGTTTTATCGCTATCTTCATTTTAATTCGGAAACGCAAAATCACGAAAAATAATTATTATATGATTATTAAACCATAATTGACCAAATGCTATGTCTCGCAGGGTTTAATATTACAGGTTTGGGTGCTTATCACCTATTCCGACCAATGTGTGCCTCAAAGGATAATACATGTTTACTCTTAAGTGGATAACATAATCCGCGAGTTTTTAGGAGTGGACTATTTGGTCTTAAGCCAATGTAACTACCTTTTTGACTTTTAATCAAAGCGATTACTAGTCTGTCGGACTTCTTGTTATAAATTGCACATCTTAGACCTCATATTTCATCCCTTTCTTCCTCAAAGCGAATTAATCTTCACTTTATAAGCTCGGTTTTGTTGCAGAATTATTCTTAAACTCCTCCTTACACAAAGCTCCATCTTTTCTCTCAGGATGTCGACTCTATAAATCATTCCTGAACAATCTTTCCAAGCTATGATGGACTCTCCCTCTTATGGACTTCATTTTCATGACTTCATTGCCGACATTGGTTGGTCTTCTCTCGTTCTTCAACCCGAGCAAACATATTCTCCAAGTTTGGCTGCATACTTTTATGCTCATATAGAAGACACACAACTGCTTTCAACCGTGCACATGGTTTCTTCCTTGATGGCTTCACAGTCCGACTTGGTGATACACACCATGTTTTTCCTGAACCTCTGATAGCTATGGCTTTGGACCTACCTTATCAAGAGCCAACCACCACTCGGCCCTACATCTCTCAAAACACTTACAATTCCTTCTCTTGGCCTACCTTTTGCTACTCTTACGGTGCTGGTCTCTGCGGGGAAGAACGGAAAAACACGGGACAATGGTTTAACCAAAACATTCCCTTGCAAGCATGGCATGGCGAAGCGTGGGAATGCAATGTTATTTATCCTTCTAAACATCATGGGCGATTGTCATTTTTCTACGATAATGAGTCTTCTTGCATCGTCTTCAATGCACTTGCTCAGCGGCATACATTTTCAACATCACTCACTATGTAGTTCAGAATTTAAAACGAGCTCGGGAGTTTCGACGCAGATTATTTATTTTACCCGTCACCACCAACCGCTTAATGAGGGCCTTCTTCCCTACGGTTTTCGGCCGGTTTTCTTGTTGGGTTATAGTAGATTCTTTGTGTCTTGCAAATAAAATAATTCGTTCTTTACGATTTTGGGTATGGCGACGTTGTTCAATGTACCTGAAGAACGGTCCTTGCTACCCGAATGATAATAAAATGATGCGACACTTGGACCTATCTGGAGCTACAAAATGGAGCAAACTCTGGCAGACCATTATTAACTGGCGTGATCTAAAGAGTGGCACTTTACACATGATGATCCTAGATTGGATGTGCCCTAAATTTACATGTTGGGCTGTATATATATGTATTTGGTGTGCTCTTCCCTCTTTGTTGTGTGATATTTGTTTGTTTCTTTGTATGTTGTTTGTTTTCTTTGCTTAGTGTGATATTTTCAGTTTTCTTTTGTTATATTGTATATTGTGTTCGAATAACATATTGTTACAGTTTGTTCACTAAATCTTTGCTCAAGCTTCTCAGGTATCTTCTTTCTCTCTCTAACACTTTGAGGACAAAGTGTCCTTATACATTTAGGGTGGATTTAGAACATTTTTTGCAAAAATTTAGCGTATTATTAGCTTGTTTATAGTTTTACTTTCTTTTCTTTTCAACGAATTTAGTGACAAAGTCTTGTTTCTTTTTCTATAATGAAAATTGTCTAGAAATCTCACCTTAGCACTAGGATGAGAATTTGTTCCTTGAAATTTAGGTTAATCGTAGGCAATAGTTTTACATCTTTTCATGAACATTCATGCAATGAGTATCATTGGATGTACTTAGCGTAAGTTCTAGGACCCACGATTAGACTACTTAATTTCAAATCCAATGAGAATCTAACCTAAAAGCCTCGTGAGGGAGTGATTTATGAGTAATGACACAAAAGAGTAGTTATTTCGAGTAGAGAAATCACATGTTTACTTACTTGATCACCATCCGATTCCTAGAAGATAATTTAGGCTTTCTTTGGATCAATATAGCCATAAACACATACATGTACAAATTTTACCGCTAATCGCCCCATTGAACCTTTCATTTAGCCATTTTTTCATTTTTCACCAAACATTTTCTTACCCATCTATTAAACCCCAAGATAAAATAAACCCACCTATTTGATGAGTATGAGAAATAGGATGAATGCAGAAAAGTGAAGAGAAAGACTTGTCCAAACAAAAATCAGTTATTTGCTTCAAAAAGAAAAGGAAAAGAAAAATAGAAATAAAATTCCAAGTAAAAAGTAAAAAAGTCATCTTTGGATCAATATAGCCATAAATACATACATGTACAAATTTTACCGCTAATCGCCCCATTGAACCTTTCATTTAGCCATTTTTTTCATTTTTCACCAAACATTTTCTTACCCATCTATTAAACCCCAAGATAAAATAAACCCCCTATTTGATGAGTATGAGAAATAGGATGAATGCGAGAAAAAGTGAAGAGAAAGACTTGTCCAAACAAAAATCAGTTATTTGCTTCAAAAAGGAAAGGAAAAGAAAAATAGAAATAAAATTCCAAGTAAAAAGTAAAAAGTCATAGTTAGAACTCCCAAAAATCAAATCAAAAGGAGTCAATAAGCCAAAAAGGGCTAAGCATGGAAAATATATTTAGAAGCAGCAAACAAAGGATTTCTCTAGTGTCCAAAATTTTGAAGACCCTGTTCTCTCATACTTATCATATTTTGGATTTTCCATTCTATTTTCTTCTACACTATCACCTAATCCCCATAATTCCTATTAAAGACCTCTAGCTCAACTAGGAGTAGGGTAGTGTGATAATAAGTAGTAGTTGTGATCGATCGACCTCGACTCTTCTGAATATCATTGAGTATGTGAGGAAACGTGTGCCCACTGCACACTGGAGTTAACGAAACTTGAGTGGAAAAATTATGAGAGAATTTGTGTTTCGACATATGCCTATGAGAACCTACTTAAGGACGCTCTCCAAAGGATCCAGAAATGGCCCTACTTGTACAGTTCATTGTAAAAATTCATTGCATGCATGATCATATGTAGATGTTTTAATTATTGTGAATTTATTAACTCAAGTTTCAATGGAATTAGTTCTTGTTCTCCGTTAATGAGATGTCTAGATATCTGAGATTAATTAAGAGAATAAGTCTTTGTTACTGAGTCGTTGTAGTATAAATGAAGTTTGTGAGTATCTTCTCTGGAAAACTCTCACGAGGCTATAACTCGTCCACTAGAAAATTCTTAGTGGTTTAATGCCTTATTACAGATAGTCAATGAAATCGCACTCTGCGAAACGAGAATTAGCTTAGACTATACATTTTTGGCCACTTATCTGTTTAGTGTCTCTTCTTTGCTTGAGGACAAGCAAAATGTTGTTTGGGGGTGGTGTGATAAGCACCCAAAACTGTAATATAAACCCCGTAGAGACATTATATATTGGTTAATTATGTGTGTAATAAATGCGAATTAATTGTATTTCCATACTTTTGCAGGTTTCGACACATAAACGATGAAATTTCAATAAAACCGGCATTTTGGCATGGAAACAAAGTGAATATGCTAATTGGAAACAAAGCCTTTTTATCAAGTCCAAAAGAAGCCCATTGGAAGCTTAAATCAAGCCCATGAAGCCTGGTCAAAATAGTCAATTCTGGGTCAATCCTGGTCAAATCTTGCAGAAAAGTCAGCGAAACTTCAGAAAATCATATCTTTTGACTCCGAACACTACACCAGAAAAGACATTTACTAATGGTTATATCCATTACCAATATTTTTACTAATAGTTATATCCGTTAGTTCTGGGGCGTCACTCTCACTTAGGCCAACGTTTGTAACGGATATAACCGTTACTAATATTATTTGTAACAGATAGCCAACAACCCATGGCCCGATAAATTTTTCATTTGTAACGGATATAAGTGTTAGTCAAGTTTGGCTTCATTTTTCTTGCAGGGGAAAATAATTTGTTTGTCATGGATATAATCGTTAGTAATGGATGTGGTCACTTGTTTACTAACTATTGTTTGTAACGGATATATCCATTAGTAAACTGGATCCAATAAAAAAAAATCCTAGGTCAAATAATATCCAATACAAATTTGGTCAAATAATGTCAGATGAGCAGAAGCAGAACTATGTGACTGACTTCTCATACTTATATGCAATGATATGATGAGTACAAAATTTTCACCAAGGCTGGGCAGAGAAAGGGACCTCCCAAGCCCTTCAAGAGTGGTGGACGTGAATGGACTAAGTCAGGAGACTATGGAGAAGCAAATTGATTATTGGACCCTCTCCTTCGCCATCGACGCTTCTTCCGAATTCTACATAGATCTGAAAAGCTTAAAGTCATCTGAATTTCAGCTCACCCTTTAACATTATAACCTTCACTATTAAAATTATTATAAATACCAACCTCATTACTCTCCATTCTCCACTAGATCTAAGTAAACACATAACATTTAACAGAATGCAAACATAAAACAATTACCCGTTCTCTTTGGTGAGGAAATCTAGTATGGTCAATAGCAGCAGCTGCTGCACTAATTGAAGCTGCCCGTCCATTTCTAACATTCCCATTATTACTACCATTAATTTCTCCATTTCCAGCCATACTCATCATCATATACTTGTTACTCTCTCACATTTCATAAAGATCTCTTACGATGACAACAGATCTGTAACTCAATAAATCATTTCCCATATCTGTTTTCCCATATTTCTTGCAATGAGTTTCTCTGGAAACAAGACAAAAGTGCATACCCTAGAAGCTACAACATATGCAGCTTGAATGATGGTCATCCCCTTTAATGGTGTAAGATTAGTGAGCAGTTCCCACAAAACTATGGAGAAGCTGTAGATGTCAACCTTATGATCATAGTGTTTCTTCTCTCCACATAGAAGTGGGGTGGGTTGTGCTGCACAACTGATTAAAATGGAGAAGGTTGAGCATAATATGCTTTGTGATAGCATATTTATTTCAAGTTTCAAAAGCAAACAAGTAGTCGGCAGAGGAGATACCTCAGGGGCCATCCATCTGTAAGTACCAATCTCGATGAGGCATTGCTTGAAGAACCGTCTCCTTCCGAAGCTAGCCCAAAGTCGGCCAACTTAACCTTTGTTTGGTCTTCTGTTAGCAGCACATTACCTGTAAAACAACAATCATTTAGCAGTAGAATTACTCACTTGCATAAACTTGAGCTATATTTGATTATTATATTTAAAATTCAAGTCGAAATAGAAGGCGAGCAATACACGGATAAACTATGAAAGTTTTAAATTTGTTAACCTCGCAAAATCAGGAAAGAACTTTACCAGGCTTCGGGTCACGGTGAATGATGCCAATAGAATGTAAGCATTCCATCACTCGAGCAATATCTAATGCAAAGTTTAAAGAGGGGGCAAATCTAGACAGCTTGGACGCATGTCCCACAGATACTTTTTAAGTGAACCACCTTTCATCAGATCCGTGACTATTAGCATATATGGTTGCAGAAATGCACCAATAAACTGTCACACCATAAAAGCTTATGTCAGTATCAAGAATAATGAGCCAGTACTATCAATAGAATGTCCATACTTAAATTCCAAAAGTATTCAGTTATATGTGTGGTATATCTAAATAGTAAGATGCAATTTATATTTAATTACAAAGTCGTAGGCTGCATATATGAAATATGAGTCATGAACTATTCATTTCTACTCAAGGAAAAACAGTTCCTAGACACTTAGAGATCAATAAATTACATGCATTGTTCATTTCTGCACGATTTTAGAAGAACATATAAGAGTCAAGTACTAGGATATGACAGAAACTCTCACATACATATCTACAAGGTGGTAACTATGACGAATTCAAACTGAACTGTGGATAAATGACTCGTAAACAATATAAACATAAACATGACACAACCCCGATCCAGTGTCCAACTTTTACACGCCCGACATCTTCGACCTACAAGAACCTAACACACTCCTATCCTGTGAAAGTGTGTCCACATGGGTCTAAAATGCAGGCACAACATGGTCAGCCTGAGACATAAAGTCGAGACTAAATGTGAGCTCTAAGCAAGTAAAAGAATCTATAATTAAGATAGGAAGGTAGATATAATGTCGATGGAGATACTACGAAAACCAACAAAAGTGAACCCCCTAGGAGCTACAGTTATCTTAGTAAAGGACAATGTGTTTGTTAAAAAAAGCAAATTCGAAACAAAACTTTCGTGGTATTATTGATAACATGGGTGGCGTGGTAAACAAATGACTAGCTAAACCAGTGAACCACATGCTTTCGAAAATCCCCGGGCCTTTGGTTCGATGGATGTAAAGCAATAAGCTAAAATTAAAATCTACTTGGATTAAATAAGGCTAAATTTATTGGAGATCTTTGTGCATTCATCCACAAGCTTCACGCCTTTTCCCATATCGGCCAGATGGATAACTTTGGCAATATGCGGGTCCTTCCCATCAACCGTAGACCATAACCCTTTGTGCCCCATATCCGCTTTCTCGAAGCATAACGACTTTGCTTTCGACATCTATAAAGAAATCACCATTTAGAATATTACCCCAAATGTAATTCCAACTCTTTCACTATGTTTATACCTCAATTGGATGTTGATGATCTCATTGCCGCCTTTGATCTATGACGGATGTCCAACTCTTACCATGAACCGGAAAGAAGCGGGAACTACTTAAAAGCGGGCGGGATCAGACCATGTGAAGCTTGTGGGGAGCTAGTGCTGGAGGAGTGACTGAGACAGCAATTCCCAAGCAAGATGAACTTCCTAATTTTGGAGAATGCAATAGCCAGATCTCTATAAGAAAACATACCAGGACTGATAGAGGTTCAGATGTTGCAATCGCATCACTGCCATCTGCTTCATATATATCTCAAACACCACGACTATCACAGATATACACAATGACTCCTTTCTTTAACCTGAATTTGTAAAACAAAAATGGAAAAGTACAAGAAAATGAAAATGACTATGAAAAAAAAACTATGGTTCTAAGACACTGTCTGTTAAAGTTCATGTATACATACACAACACATGCATGGAAGCTAAGATTTGTTTCTAAGGAATATATCATTAAGCTTACCAGATATTTGCAATGCCAGCCCTACTTGCAGGGGTTCCAAGAGTATAAGATATAACAACAAGCCCTGTTGATGATTCATCAATTACTGTGGGATAACCAATGGGCAACCCTACACCAGTAAGAGCACCTTGAGTACCAGACTGCCTTCAAAGAAAATAACAGATACTTTAGGAATAAGCTGTAAACAATTGATGGGGATTTCATAACCAAAGTCATAGATAATCCAAGCACCGCCTAGCGAGAATCTTGGATAGATAAGAAAGTAAATGTACCCGCAAACTCTTAAACTTTTCTCGCTCAAGAAAGCGAAAGTGAAAGGATCATCTAGTGTGGCAAGCATCTTCCTTATTGTTGTATCGGCGGAACACCATTATAGGATGATTACATAACCAAAATATCAAACACAGATTAGGAAGTAACACGTACAATAAAGGAAGTTGTAAATAAGCTATAAGAACAAGATATTAAGCTTGTACATGTTTCTTCTCGCGTGTTCATTGGTTCATTGCGCAGTGTAGTCTCGCGATACCGAAACCAGAAGGAGGGTATGTACTAGTTATGTACTATTTTCATATACTAGAAAAACCAAAATAATAATAAAAAGAAAAATAGATAGAAGGATAGTATGTACCAGTATGTTGCGTATAATAACAAGTAGCAACAATGGAGTTCCAACATTATGAACCTCGCATGCATCAAACAATTACACAATCATTAGTGGCAAATAAAAGTAAAAACTTCAAATTAAAATAGCTAATGGAAAGAAGAAGGGAAAAAAAACTAACCAGGGGCTTACACATCCCCCGGCTGACTACTAATTGCTACAAGCATCTCGTCATCTCTATCCATGTTGCCATCTGCACCAGAAACTTAATACACGAAAGGCCTTGATTTCTTTCCAACAAGGCAAGTCAAGACATAAAACTAATAAAAAGAATTGACATCTATGTACAATTAAGATTCTAAGTCATGATAACACTAACAATTCCAAGTCCTGGCAACCACAACCACATCAAAGTTTAACGCTATATTTGTTTCTTAAGTTTCCAAACTAAAGCACAAAACCAAAAGTAGAGCAATCCAAAAAAGATCTAAAACCTACAAACATCAATCATACTTCAATCGCCCATCAAGCCAAGCTATATACCCTCCTTCAACCCACGCGTTCAAAGTTGCATTACCATCTTGTGGACCGTCATAAACAGCAGCATCGGGAACCAATACTTTATCAATATACACTCTTCTCTCTCCACCAACCAGAATTTTGCCATGACAAATTGTTGCACCAATATCAACGGACCCTTAGCAAATCGCACCAAACTTATCTAGTAATGTGACTATAGGTTGTTCAAGCGACCCAAAAGTAGGGTCAAGTTCTCGAGGAGTTCTTTGGAGAATGGCGTTGAGCAGAATTTGAACCAAGTTCAGTTCTAGGTGTAGTCACACCCATATGTGCTTCGGCATTGGCTGTCACATTATTATTGCATAGTTGTTGTTGAATGAGAACCTGCGATGGAGTAGATGATGCAAGGATATTTTTTATGTGTGGATCAAGTATTAACAACTCTAACCATTACCACTAATTGCAAAGAAAAAATTGACCTTGAGCATTGGTTTGACCTCAGACATGTCTCCATCGACCTTTGATTTAAATGAAGCCATGTCGGCCTCGACCTTTGCAACTTATGTAGTGGCCATTTGGTTGATTAAATCATTTGCCACAGCAACATGTTTTAGCTGCTTTCTATTAATATTAGAACCAACTCCACGGACATGGTTCTTCTTTTCCTTGCCAAGTACTTCAGTCAACGCATCAAAGTCGATGTCTTCAGTGTCAGTCTCTCCACTCGCTAGTCTTCTTTTCTGAACTGCTTTCACTTGATCCTGCAATATATTTTTTTTAAAAAAAATCAAATCAAATATCTAAAAATATATCCGATAGCAATCAAAAACTACAATTAGTTAATAGAAAGAAACAAAATTTCTACTCACATATTTTTCCCGAGCACTTGACAAAACTGAACCATCACGGCATTCACGGCCCTTGCACCAGTCATCTACCCGAGTCCTTTTTGCTTGAGGGTTTTGTTCTTGCTACAAGCAAATAATCAATGCTTAGTAATAGTGCTAAAAGAAAGACAACTAAAAGAAAATATATTAGTCAGCTAGCATAGTTAATTGTTTTGCACATTTTATATATGATCAAACGACATTTTTATTTCAAAAGTGATACGTACCAGCTCCTTATGTATTTGGGAGAAGGTTTTCCTCCCATTAGTAGTACCAATATCATTCATTGCCCTATTGTTTGCATTTTTTGCATTTCTATCCTTTACTTTAGGTTGAAGCTCATAGTCAACAAAATCAACCCAAAGAGTTGGATTAACACCAAGTGGGTAGTTTGCCTTAGCTGCTTCAATGCTTTCAGAGTTTGCCAAGAACTTTGACCGATACGTCGCTTTCACAGTCCTAAGTTTTTTAGGATAATTCGTCTCAACCCATGGACAAGCAGCAAAATTGGATACATTAAATTCATATTCCTTCTATCATGAGTAAAGTGATTGATAAGAAAAAATATAGTGAGATATAGATGAAAGAAAGGTAGAGTTTACCAAAAACAATACAAAAAAAAATACTGTCAAGGCTTTTCAAATAGCATCCTTAAAGCTATCTTTCACTAGTCGCCAATCTTTAGTGTTGATCAGAATATGAAGCCTCACTTCATTCCCTATTGCAGTCTTGAAGTTGCTAGCATTTGGTCCAACAATTTGGCCATTAGACCACACCTCAACAAGCAACTTCCCAGAGGGACCTCTTAATTGTGCCATTTTGGATGACCGAGAACTACATTCACCTGTGGGAGAAGATGCATCTCATGCGCTGCAGTGTGCATTTGTATTACCTGACTCCATTATTCAAAAACAACCTAACAATTCCCAACAATTGGAAACATATTATCAAGGATTTCATAATGCTTCAAATATGACATTTAACAAACAATTATTTAAGATCTTTAAAATGTAGAATAGATAAAGTAAAAAGAAAATAAGAAAAAGTAAATGAAGAGCACTATCAAATTAACCAGGATATCAAAAAATTAGCAACCAAATCTAGTACATAATCATCAAAAGAGAAAACTAGTATTTTGAACATGTTTTCAAAATTACAACTACACACACTACAATCATTGACGTGGTTCTAACAATGATCTCAAATTAGGTTGTTGTGCAAGAGTAAATTGAAAGTCTTCTGGTACTTCTAGCTGGTCCACTTGACTAGTCATTCGCCTTGGTGAATGTATGACCACCCACCAATCAGGATTTTTCAGATCTCTCGAATAGAACACTTGATGGGCTTCTTTGGTGCAAATGGCCGGCTCATCTAACATTTTGTCAGAGCTCTTGCCGATTAAAATTTACCATCAATAAGTTAGAGTCTGGGCATAGCTTACAGCCATTGGTCTTATCTTCCACCCTAACCCAGTCACAATAAAACACCACTTCCTTGAAATTTGTGTAATCCACCTCTAGTATTTGTTTGATGACCCCATACCACATAGCAGATGCATCGATAGGATTTTTATCTTTCCTACTTTATGTGAATGTAGTAATTGCACTCATGCAAACACCACTGTCTTGCGTAAGAACGGTCTCATCGTGAGACTTAGTAGAAAATAAATAACCATTAATGTGATACTTTCGAAAAGTTTTAGCTTTGAACAATGGCCCTCTAGCAAAGAACCACAATTCAGATGAAGTGTCATCATTCTCCAGCAACTACACAAAGAAAACATAACACAATTCAAAAAGTGTAAATAATATAAAAATCGTATCTTCCTATCCCCATTAAGTAATACCTTATTATATAACCAGTCGATAAAATATGTTTGTATCTCTACTTCTGTCTTCGCTATCCTTTTCCTACTGCCTTGGGAACTAGATTGCAAAGACTCGCGATACTCACTACAATTTAACCAAAAAAGTTAGTATATATCTGTCAATTTATTATGGAGAAATAGACATACATGTGAAGAACTAACACCTGTAATGATCGTCAAGTCCATCGACTTCCAACCGAAAAAGTAGCCATCTACGGATTTGTACAAATTTCTCCGACGACAAAATCACATCTTTACCTTCAAGCACAGGACCTTCATCAATATATTCATCATTTTCATCTAGAAACACTTCACCAGTAGTGCTTTTGTGATTTTTGCGCCGTGGATTTGGAATGTACTCCATTGCATACTTAACAGACTCAGAGACAAGATACGACTCTGTAATCGATCCTTCAACAAATCGTTTGTTACTAGGTATATCTTTGCACTCCTTCATCGACCTATTTAAGCGATAAACCCATAAATGCATTTATTAATTTTATTTAAAACCGAGACAAAAATAATGGAGATTGAAAGAAGCATAATTTACCTCTCAAACGGATACATCCAACGATCTCTAGCTGGGCCACACATCAATGCCTCGTCAGCTAGATGCACAACAAGGTAAATGCTAATATCAAAAAATGATGGTGGAAAGTGCTTTTCCAACACACACAATGCCTCTGCAACCATGTATTTTGCATCTTGGATTTCTTTTTGAATTGCAACTTTCAAACATAATATGTTAAAAAATAAGCTTATCTGGTGAAGAGCTCTCCGCAAATCAGGATGAGATAGAAAAGCATGTTGAAGTAGCACGGGAAAAAGATATTACATAATCACATGATAATCATGTGATTTCATTCTGAAAACAAACAAGGTGGATCAAGACCGATGTTATGTTTCAGATTAGATGAAAAACGATGGGAGCTTCAAATTTTTAAAGTTTTAAGAAAATTCATCTTCTCGCTTTATCTAGAATGAACGGTCTTTGTAGGTTTAACTTGTTTCCCACTTGCGTGGTCGGTTTGCATCCACGATTTCGGTGTATGCCAAGTCCCCTCATATCCTCTCGTGCCGGTCAAGATCCTTTGATTTGTCTTTCTTACTAAGGATCGCGGTCGGTATGTGCTCTGTAACATTCTTTTCAAGATTGTGCATCACATCAATAACATGGCCGAACTTTATGATGAATCCAAGAAACAAGGAAAAACAATATGGACTTTCTGTACCATGCCAATGTAACTTCATTACCCTCATTGTCGTTAACCACATTTTGACCACCTCTCTCCACTTTTTACCAGGTTTATACTTCACATAACTCAATGTTTGCAAAAGTGCATCACCATTTAATCGTTGTGGAGGAGTTCTACGCTCCTCTTTCTTGCTACCCACTAGTCCAAGTACTTATCGCTCCTGAACGGATGATTACCTTTAAGGAATATACGGTAATCAAGGTATACATTCTTCCTGCTATACTTCAAATATATGGAAGAAGTGTTGTCACCACAAATAGGACAAGCTTTGTAACCATGTGTTACGCAGCCCGCTAAGTTTCCATATGTGGGCAAATCATGGATCCCCCACATTAGTATAGCTTTCAAAGTGAAGTCTTCTTTTTTGTTCATGTCATAAGCTGGCACTCTTTCCCACAACTCTTTCAACTCGTCATACAAAGGTTCAAGAAAAGCATCAATGTCTCCTTTTGGTGCCTTCGGACCCGGTATAAGAAAAGACAACATCTAAAACTCTAATTTCATGCACATGGAAGGGGGGAGATTGTAAGGCACAGTGATGACATGCCAACAGCTATAACTAGTAGACTGAATGCCACGCGGATTAAACCGATCGGTTGCAATTGCAAGCCAAACATTGCGCTGCTCATTAGCAAAGTCTGGCCACTTTTCTTTACAAATTTTCCACTGGCCCGAATCAATTAGATGACACATATAAGCCACGGAAGTCTCTGCTCGTGCATGCCATGTCATCTCATGTGCTATCCACGGTATACTATACAACCGCTTAAGTCTTGGAATTAAAGGAAAATATCTCAGTACTTTGTTAGGCTCCTTAGAATTCTTCTTCCCTTTACCCCCCTCCTTAACTTTATATCTTGGAGCTTGGCACTTAGGACATTCTGTCAAATCTTTCTCTGTCTTCCAATATAAGATACAGTTGATCTCGCACGCATGAATGCACGTAGCCTTCATCCCTAAGTCTTTCAACATCTCCTTCATTCTTTGGATACTTCTCGGGAGTGTGTTATCTTTAGGCAACCATCGCCTCAACAAGGATAAAATCTTGTCATACGGGTTCGGACCAACCAAATTGCTTCTTTACATTGTGAAGTTCTACAAGTGCGAGAGAGTTGTCGGGACCCTCACATCGCGAGGATACAATTTTTCAGTTGCCTTTTTCTTATATTCATAATACCTCTTTCCTAAGTCTGCTTCAGGAACATAAGGCTCATCAAACTCCGGTCCCAGACTGCCATCACCCACAACTCTTTCATGCAATCCAAAAGAAGAGTCAACAAAGTTTCCCATCCCAATCCCAACCTCCCCAATAGTTTCTTCCTCGGTGCCTTCCATCTCAATAGCAACATCACCAATGGTTTTTTCTCCAATATTTGCAACCACTGGAGGATGAACAGCAATGTTAGATAAGTCCTCACCATGTAAAGTCCATACATAATAGGACTTCTCTATACCGTTTGAGACTAAATGGTGCTCAACATCTTTATAACTCAACCAATACCTATTTCGACACTTCTTGCATGGGCAAGGACACTTCTTCCCACCCAACTTCCACTTTGCAAATTTAAGAAAAACCTCGACTCCCATAGAATGGATCAGGCGCCTCTTTCCTTTTCACTCATCCATTCTTTGTTTATTGGTTCAGACATTCTATACTATATTTAGACACCAAGGGAAATAATGATCAGTATAAATAACAGACAACTAGCTATCCAAGCACAACCAAAAAGCAAGAAACAAATAGCATCATAAGATTCAAATGCAGGTAACATTGTTTTCAATCCATAAAGGGGCAAGCGGTTAGAACACTAAATTTTGCAGGTGTATAGCTCGTCACTTAATGCAACATATAATTTTCCACCATATCTACAACTCAAAACTAACAAATACTATGAATATATGTCATGCACCCATATTTTTTCAGAATGAAAGAGCCACTAGGAAATTGTATTTGTGAGTACAGATGCTGCTTTAGCACTACCTATTGATTTGATTTATTCTAGTGCAAGGCAACTAATGAAATTAAATATGCACCAACCTAAAAGAAAAGGTATAGCCTAGTTATATTCTTATGTCCTCAACAACTAATTATCGCATTTCAAGTAGTATGTAATCCAGGAGCTATGTACATAACCAACAAAGAAGCAAACTTTTATAACCACATCTATTAAACCAATAAAGATTAATATTTTACCTCAAAATTAGACTTAGCTGCAACAAGTGAAACTTTTGAGAAAATCAGTCAACCCTTCAAAAAAGAAACATATCAAGTATGAGAAAAAACATCTACACAATGGATAAGTGTCATACACTAACATTTTCAGAAAATTCTATCTTACAGTTGTTTTTCTAAGCTAACTGCCTAGTATGCACTACTCCCACTTACAAATCACAGACAACAACAAGTTAAGGATGCTATGAATAGATAAACATACAATCAATCAGTATTTTCCAGTGAATTCTCAATCAAATCGTGCATTCTAAGATATTTAGAACTGCTTAACTGAAATGAAAACCCTTCATACCTTTAACAAAGTAACTATAGCTTTCATACCAAACAATGTTTATCTATAACATTTGACACATATTATTGATTAAACATAAAGCAGTAAAAGATGAATAATTATGCAAAAACACGAATATGACAATCATTTCAAATCAGGTAAAGGTCATCCAGTCTTCAAATCATTTCCGTTTGAACTACAACGCGAAAAAGCATTCAAAGACATTATCGAAACGGAAATCCTAGCAAAGCAATACTAATTAATGTATGAACATAAATCACCAAAAGCACAAACAACCATCACCCATTTATACACACCCAAAATCCAGGAAAAGGAACCAACTTTTTTTACTCAAAAACAAGATTACCTTTCTTTTAGGAACAGCCATGAGCTCCATAGACCCAATATTATTACCAAACTCAAAACTGGGCATTTCCAATTTTTTATCATTCTCAGGGAATAAAAATACATTCCCATGACTCATCATTGAAGTACCCAATGGTGCACAAATAGCAGTAGCCACATGATTCCATCTTCTAGACATGCACAAGTTGTTCACTAATATGCCCATCTTATTTTTCAGTCTAATAAATGTCATCTTTTGCAACGAGATTGACCAAACTTTACAAAGCATTGCAACAAACAAATATCATGCATCAGATAGGTGTCAGAACGTTTTTATTTTTAAAAACCGATGGTTGTTCTTTTTAGCTATCTGGTGAAAACCATTGCCACCCCAAACTGATGACAACCATTAATTTCTAATAAATCGATGGTTGTTTAGACACATAAATTCACCAAACTTAAGAAGAAAACTATCGCATTTCTTAAAAGTCCTAATACAAGTAAAAAAAAAAAAAAAACATACCTGAAAACCCAGAGTAGTTGTTGAACTGCTGTGGAGTTGAAATGGGTAATGGAGATTGTTTCTGAGTTTGGTGCGAGGTTAATAAAAATGGCTTTTGAACGATATTGTCTCTGAGAGTGGAGAGGCGAAATAGTTGGACTTTACTTTCTTCTGACTTTTGGCTTTTAGGCTTTTGTTTTATTTTCTTTTTTCTCGATTTTTTTCTTTTTTTATCGGTAAAGCATATTAAAAGTTGGGTCAAAAAAATAAATTGGGATATATACTAACAAAAAAATTAAGAAGTAACGGATATATCCATAAGGAAATTGGTAACATATATATCCGTTAGAAATGAAAAAAATGGTATGTTAGGAATTGACCATTCTGGTGTAGTGGAACTCCGTTTTGGGTGGTGACCTGTCAAAACGATCAGCGCGACAAGCTCTACACAATGGTATATAGGTTCTATCAATTTACTGGACTGAAAATTAAAATAGGTCCGAACCAAGACAAAGTAAAAATTCAATTATCATTCATCATGATGTCATTAAATGGAAGCTTATATAATCACCCATTTTCTCCACTTAATACATGCACAAACCACTCCTAATTATTTATCTTGTAATGGGAGTTACTATTCACCCACTTTCTCTACTTAGATTAAATAAATTCCATTATAAAAGTAGATTAATTTATAACCTTTGGATTGAAAATGTAATATGTAATCTTGGCCACCCATTTCACTCTTTTGAAACTATAAATAGGAGGGGTGGTGCTCTAAATAAACTTGTCAATTTACTTGTGATTTGTGGTCTTGTAGCCCTTCACTCTCTTCTTCTTCTTCTTCTCAATCTCTAGTTCTTTTTCAGTATCTCTTGTGAGTAGTTCATAGGTCCTAGGATCATGAGCTAAAACCATCCTCTATGGAGGGTTGATGATGCTCATGTGAAGAGAAGCTCCATTAATGGAGTCTTTCATTACTTTAATTTTTCACAAGCTTGTTATCAACATCAACTCCAAAATAGTTTATGTTAATAACAAGCTAGGACTTGTTAGGGTATTCTAGAGATAGAGTACCATAATAAGTCCTCATGCTAGTAGGTTGTCTTAGAGATAAGATAAATCCACTAGAGATCAAACTTGGTATTATTCTTGGGTTTGTCTATGAACCCAATAATGATTATAGTTCTTGTAATGAATTGATTAAAAATGGTAGTTATCCTTGCATGAGTGGAGTTAATCCTCCACATATAACTTTCCACATCTTTTTCTCTCTCTCTATCTTCTCTAAGCAAATTTAGAATTAAGTTGTTGATTGTAATTTGAAAGTGAATTTAAAGTAAGTGTAGTGTAAAACTTCCAACAAAATCCTTTTCGCTCATAAAGGTTTCTTGTGATTAATTGAGTGAAGTTGTGAACCAAGAGTGCTTAAATGTTAGGCATGGGACGAAACCTTGCTCAAGCTACTCAAACAATGATTTGAGAGCAAGGTACTTGATATAAATCAGCTAAAAAGTGATTATCAACATCCATCATCCATCATCATCCATAATCTTACATACCATTCTCAACCATAAAAACAACGTGTCAACTACCACAAAGGAACATTTGCATAGTTTCCCTACCCCATTACCAAACGAGCTCTAGAAACCATCATCATCTAACTTCCCAGTGGAAGTTAGGCTTAGTCGAATGTCAGAGACATGTCTTACATCCTTGAGTGTCAAGGTGTAACCGGCATTAGTTTCTACATGAACATCACCAATGCCTGTAATCGATCTTCGAAACTCCATTGTTATCCATCTTCACCTCACCAAAATCCCCACAATTGTAGGTAGTGAAGAAACTTCTATATGGTGTGATGTGATAAGATGCTCCGGTATTTATCACCCACTCTGTATCCTGACATAAGGTACTAACACAACACTCACCACAATCTGATATAATTTCCACTAGATCATCATCTACTACTGCAGTAGTATCTTGACTTGTGCTTCCATTCCTCTTTACCATGTCTTTATGTACACAGTTATTCTTCTCATTCTTCTTCAGTGTTCTACACTCATATCTGAAGTGATCTTTGGTGGCACAATAGTAACATTGTCTCTCTTTCTTAAGAGTTCTAGATTCACCCCTAGATTTGCTTCTGCCATCACCTCTAGAATGAGGTGGCTTTCTACTCCTACCTCTCTCCTATTTTTCTGTGCCAAAGATCTCTGAGTGAGAGGAGCTACTCCATGAACCCTTTCTTGTCTCCTCATTCAATAATGCCCCGGTAACCATTTTCATTTAAATGATTCTATCCTTAGCGGCTCCACCAAGAGAAACTGTCAATCAAAGTCTCCCAACTATCAGGTAAAGAGTTCAATAGTAACAAAGCCTCAACTTCGTCACCCATATATATCAATCTTCATCAAATGCAACTAATTTATGGTATTTTGCGCTTCATTAAGATGCTCATACATTAAAGAACCTTCTTTGTACTTCGAATTAACAAATTTATTAATGAGTAACACTTTGTTTCCGGCAGACTTTCTCTCATAGAGGTCTTCGAGTTTCTTCCACAAGCTAAAAACGGTAGTCTCTTGGGATACATGGTGGAATACACTACTGTCAATCCACTGTCGAATGTACCCAATAGCTTTTCTATCAAGCTTTCTCCACTCAGTCGTAGATAATGCATCCGATTTTACTCCTATATTCTCAATGGGTTGTGCTAAGTCTTTGCAATAAAGTAAGTATTCCATCTTGGTTTTCCAAATAGTGCAGTTACTTCTATTTAGACTAGCCATGCGAGTGTTTATAGAATGACCCATCTCAACAAACTATTTCAACTCAAACCTCCTCTTACGAATTTAATCAAACATCTTTCGAGCAAAGCTTAGAACAACAATCTTTTTTATTGATCTAACCACGGCTCTGATACCACTTGTTGGGGAAAACGATACCAATTGATCCCCACTAAGATAGTTTGAATATGAATACTCTAAACTCTAATAAAAAAATATAAGTTTTCACTACAACCAACAACATCTATTCTAAACAATGAAATTAACTATCACAAACAAGTAATAGCAATGTAAAGTAAAATCATAACGCAATGAGAAAATATTTACCGTGGTTCGGCCAATTATGCATACGTCCACAATAGCCAATCCTTTAATAAGTATGGGAAGATCCTAGGAAGATTACAATCACTCCTCACAAGTGTCTCCAATTTACTAGATCTCTCTTTACTTATCTCTCTCCTTAAAAGTTTTTCTCTTTGCAAGAGTTTCCTCTCAATTTTGGTTGCACTCAAAATTGATTTCTCTCAAAAACTTTTGTTGCTCAAAAACCTAACTTTGGTTTTATAGTATTTTAAAATTCCGGTTCCAACCGACATGCCAATGTCGAATTATCAGATCCTGAACGACATGGTGAGTTCGGGATGATGTTTCTCCAAACAATGTGTGGGCAGATCATGGGAATGAAGTCCGTATTTGCTCCTAACAATGGCTGCAGACCACTACAAACGATGCGCCCAAACCACATGTGGACGATGCCACCAAGTCGTACCAGCACATGGTGAGGACCCCAACAGTTCATTGCTGCCAAAGCTTTAGGAATATCTTCCGGCATAAAATATTGATTGAAGCAGTTCCAACACTTTAATACACTATGCCCAGGCTTATTACAAATTTGCCAAGTAAGAGAACCATCACCTTCATTTATGCTTTCAGAGGAATTAGGAGTTCCTCCGTTATTCTGGATCGCCCTTTGTGGCCCAGCTTGAATGAAACCACGTCCCTTAGAGTTAAAGTGTTGCTTTCCTTTTGGTTTTCTTTTATTATTGAATTGTTGACAATAGAAAGCTAAAGAGTGGTTTGGATTCTCAATTATATAACTTTGGACTCGTGACTTATGGCTTTGAAGCAAAGGAACAACCTCTCTGTAGGAGGGTACTGGAGGCTTAAGCATAGAAGAGGTAAAGGATTCATATTGTGGACCAAGCCCACAAAAGAGAATGAACACCATCGTTCTATCACTGACCGGTTTGCCAATCCAATGGAATTCAAGTTGTCAGTAATACTCTTAAATTTTCTAAGGTATTCATCCATGGTAAAAGTACCTTTTTTAACAAGTTGAAGTTGTTGGAGCAAATCAAACTCCCTAGACTCGGAGTCCTCAGCAAAAGCATCAGCAAGCGCCTTCCACACATCTATGGGATTTTCGCATCCAATGACCAAAGCAAGTGTCTCCTCTGACAAGGTGCATGTAAGCCATGCTTTTGCTAGCCGATCGGTACGAACCCATGAGCCATGACTCATGGTTTGGATTCACCTCCCTCTTTCCTTCTGAGTTTTGGATTTCCCTATCTGGCGTATAGAAATAGAACCGTCGATAAAGCCGAGCAGTTCCGTGGCTTTCAATCAACGCGGGGATTTGAGTTTTCCATAACAGGAAGTTGCTTTGAGTGAGTTTGAGAGAAACATAGTTCCCAATATTAATGTCGGAAGGAATTAAAATGAAAAAAAAATATGAACCACACACTTAATTATGTGGATGGCTCCGATACTATAAGAATGTTTTGAGAACTCTAACCAATGCATCTTAGGGTTGATCATTCCCAAATTAGTTATTATTACTAGTATTTTGGGCACGCTCCATGCTAGTAACCAAACCATGAAAGCAAGCCCAACAAAAGTACAGTCCATACATGTGGCAATGTTGATTTTAAAAAAATTACAACCGATGCCTAGTCAAAATAAGCCCAACCAAATTGCAACCGAAGTCCAGTACCAAAAAAGCCCATCGAATTCCAGCATAAGCCCAGTCGCACTTGTTGACCACTCTAATTAGATTTGAATATTATATTTGCATATTTACCCTTGTTAAATATAACAAATTACACATAAGATCATATTAGAGCATTGTAAATAGAAAATATAAAAGAGGATAAAATTGGAAGAAAAAATCCAGTCGACCCAAAACATTACTGTTACCTGAGGAGTTTTCTTTACAGAGTAAAGATTATTAGTATTTTTAGAGATTTTTAGGAATTGAGTCTAATTAGTGTTTCTAGGTAGGGGTGGGAATTTGGCCGTAACGACCCTAACCCGATCCTGACCGATCCGACTCTAAACCCTATAAAGCCCTCATAACTAAAGCCCTCACAGAGTTTAGAGCAAGGCCGACCCGACCCTAAGGCCTTTCTAGGGTAGCTTGGCTAGGGCTAAGGTTCTGAAACATAGGCCCGACCCTTTATTCAAATTACTAACCAAGCCCTAGTTATAGTTTCACATTTTCACTATAAATACACGTCTATAATTATCCAACTCGTTGTTAAATAGTTTAAATTAAAATAACATTGTCCTTTAGAATTTATCACTTACACCCGCTATATTTTCAATAACTTGTCTTTATATAACAAAATTTGTCAACATATCTAGTAGCCATTAAAAAACAATGAAGCACTAAGATAAAAAAAAATAAGACTTTATTCATTTGATCATCAAATCAAAGTCTATAACTTATTATTCTCAATTTATTTTTCCCCTTACTTTTATAAATTATATTTTTTATTCACATCCAAACCAAGTCTAGAACTAAAAGTTTCCGTCACACCATTAAAAGCGAAATACAAAGTTTGTAAATTTGTAACACGTAAAACCAAAAACAACTTTCATCCGAAAATGGCATTTGTAAAACGAAGAAAATATATAGGCCCGACCCTAAACCCTTTAAAGAGGGCTTAGAGTAGGGTCAGGGCTTGAGATTTAAAACTTATGACCCGGCCCAACCCGACTCTATGCTGACTTTAGGGCCGGGCCGACCCGGCCTTAATATCTAAGGGGCTTTTAAATGTTTAGGGTCGGGCTAGCCCGACCAGGCCCATTGCCCACCCCTATTTCTAGGTGTGTTAGGCTATTTCTATTTTTGGGGTTATTTTAATTACAAATTTAATGTTTCTATTTTGATTAGAATAGATTTCTATTTTCAAAGTTGTAGAAAGGTATAAATTGAGTTGTATGCCTTTGGCCATGGTTAGTGTTGAATAATAAAGTTTGAGTGTTAGAGAAAGGTTTTCTCAATTGAATTCTTATTAGAGTTCGTGTTCTTCGCGAGGAACAAAGTTGTCGAACCGTAAAATCGACATAGATTTTGGAATTAGGTTCCAAAATCATATCTTGGTCATACGTGACCCTCACTAACTCAAGGTGAGTAAAGATAATTCATTAATATCTATTTATAATACAATTACAACTAATAATTTCTATAAATAACAAATACACAATATATGATTTACAACATATTAAGAAAGATGCTGTTGAGAATATCTCAGATTGATTCTAAAACATTTATTTCCTTTTTTATGGAATTATGGAATTTACATATTTCTTTAGAATGGCTCGGCCTAAAGGACCAAACTAAAATCCAACGTATTTAAGGTCAAGCGCCATTCATTATATATGGGCCCATAAGAAATACGGAAATGATAAAATTGGGGCTCGAGCTACGTAAGGATTCTCATAGGGATGAGGGTCTGCAGACCGTTGGATGTGTGATCTAACGGTCTGAAAATCAAAAACAAAAATGATGAGAGAGAAAATGAGAGGATTTTATATTTCTAGACGGTTAGATCACACATCCAATGGCCCATGAAGACATTCTCGGGGTAGACAACCTCTAAAATTGGAGTGATGTCAGTTCCACTTGTGGTTCTGAATGAAAAGTGAATAGCAAATTTCAAGACTTCAATATGACCAGCATCCCATGTTACTATGACATGTCATGAGCATGGTGAGATAAATTGGGTGGGCAAAAAAAAATTAATTCACCCACCTACTATACTAATTATAAGTTGTTGGGACTGAATGATTGAATAGCATATAAATAACAAGATCCCTTCAAGGAATTCATCACTGAATCAATAGAAAGATAGGGAGAGTTGGAAAGTGATAATGGACTTCAACAAGCCTATACGAACACTAAAAGTAGAAGAAGATGAGGAAACCCTGTTGCCTGTGAGCCCATCAGGACAATGTCTCAGTAATTCTACGTTAACTTTAACCATTTTGTTTGTTGCGGAGCTGGAAACATCGTTCGATGAGTTTGAGACAACTGAAATCATCCGTAACGTGTTTTTACCACTCAATGCACGTTTTTCTTCGATTCTAGTTGATAACGATGAAAAAGGTTCACCCGCGTGGAAGAAGGTTGACGTTAGAGTTGAAGATCATATTATTGTCCCAACATTTCCCATAGGTTTAACTGACATGGAATACGACGAAAAATTAAGAGAATACGTATCCAAGATAGCTGGTGAACGACTTTCATCCAACCAACCCTTATGGGAAGTTCATCTAGTGAAGTATCCAAATATGTATGGTGCAGGGTCTCTAGTGTTCAAGTTTAGCCATGCACTTGGAGATGGATTCTCCATAGTTGGTGTAATTTTTAGTGCGATCAAAAGGGCTGATGACCCTTCACTTCCACTTACATTACCTGATATGTCATTAAGTATTGCTGGAATGAAGAAAGGCTTGTGGAATTATGTTACCAGGTGTATTAATACTGTTTCGGACCTCAGATTTAGTATATTGAAGGGTACAGGTTTGGAAGATAGTAAGAGTGCAGTTAGATCAGGAATGGTTGGTGTGGAATTCGAGCCAATTGCTATCTCTACCATTTCTATTCCTATGGAACGTCTGAAACTGATAAAAGCCAAGATTGGAGGGGTAAGTGCAATACGTTGGCCCAACTATATTTGTACCTAAGTTCTATATATTTCTAGCATAATATTTTACCTAGATAATATTTTACATACTGACACTACTTTTAGCATAATCACTCACGGAAAAAACATGCATGTAAGATGATCATTGACCTGTATTTTGGAATTGAATACAGGCCAGCTGGCCCTGTGTGCGCTTCGATCTCAAAGTTAAGTTTAGATTAGATCTTATGGAGAAAATCGCCCACTCTAAATCTCTCATTCACGTTATCGGTTAGTATATAATATAATTAAGTATTTAGTTTGTAGGGCCGTGCATACGACCGGCTCTTTCGAAAGTATTTAGATTTTTTTTAGAAAATTGAGACTACCGTTTTAGTCACTAATCCGTTTTAATTTTTTAACAAATTGTTTTAAATTAAGTTTTAAAAATCCGTTTGTTTAATTGAGAGATCATGTTTTAATAGGAAAATAACACTTGTTTTAATTAGATATGTTAGATTTTTTCTTTTCAATAGGAGAGGAATTTCCATTTTAATAGGAGAATGATTTCCGCTTTAATTAGAAGTGATAGAATTTATTTTAATAGGAAAAGAATTCTCGTTGTAAAAAAAGATTCCCGTTTTTCATAGGAGAAAATTTTCATTTTTAATAGGAGATGACGTGAAATTTTAATAGAGCTCGGAAAATACCCCTTGTGAGAGCTTTAATATTAAGATATAAAAATGGCATGCCTTTCTTTGGTATATGGTTTTTTTTTTGGGTAACTCTTTCAGTATATAGTTGTCATGTTCTCCCTTCTAGTTTTGAACTTTTAGTGCGGGCATACTACTTGTCTTACATTCCTTACATATATGACTAGCAAAAAGCACGTGCTGCGCACGTATTCAACTACGCAGTCATTGTTTAACTTTCTCACGTGATGAGGAGACCCACCAATGAAGACAAATGGCAAAGTTTAGATATTTAAAAAAAAAGAAAAATTATAATTATACCCTTATAACATATGTGAAAAAGACTATTTTACCTCTATTTGTTTGAATTTTCCAAACATAAGGCCCATTATTATTAGAAATTAATTTAAAAAACTATAAAACTATAATTTTGCCTCTACAAAATGACCAAAAAAAAGTAAAAAATAGAGTTATTTAGACTTTGGTCCTACTATTAATAGCGAAATTAGGCTTTGGTCCTACTTTTCAAATTTATTAGGTTTTGGTCATATATCTGTTTGTTGACTGTGAGTCAATATAGTTGACCCTGGCCAATCTGTTTGTATTTTCAAAATGACAACATTACCCTTCAGAGTAGAACCAAAGTCTAATATCGCTATGAATAGTAGGACCAAAGCCTAAATAACCCTATAATAGAATAAATCATATGATAAGATTTGTCACGTGTCTTATCATGTTTGTATATGATATTTTGGCAACTAAAACCATTAGAAGCACTGCGAGCAATGGGTTAGATATTTAATTTGGTGCGTGTTGAATATGATATTTGGGATTGGGTCTCGTATGGTGGGTTAGATAATGAGAATAGTGCAAGGTCGCAAGGGTCGTGTTTCTAGCAATATGATTGGCGGGTTGAATACACGCTTTATCCACCAATCTCCGCACTCGATGCATCTTTTAATTCGTTCGACTTGGTTGGACCCATTAGACAATGGCTCAAAATCCTCAAAATAGGTTGTAAAACTTCCTATTGAAGAGGAAATTTTCTATCTTTCTTGTCCTCACCTTTCTTCCCCTTAGTTATCTCCCCCACGCCACCTTCACTGGTAGAAGCGTTCTGTTTGCTACCTTCATGAATATCCTCACCATTGTGTTTTCTACCATATTTTTCATTCTCGTACATGTCGCCATCCTGACCAGCCCAAATCACACAAAGCTTGCAGAAATCGATCTTAGAACGTAAGGGAATAAGAGCTATCTTACTATAATACAATTCAAAACAAACACCGACTATCCGAGCCCTTTTAGTAGATCTGATTGTACCATGGGGTTCCAATATTTGTGACAAAATAGCTAAGTTCCATTCGGTTGTGCTATTCATTACAACTACCTCGTGATAGATGCTTGGATGTGATAAATTCGGAACATTTACTGTTATTGCTTGCCCTCTCCTAGATGTTGTTTCATAAGCATATATAGCCAAGAGTATGGCTTCGAAACCAATAAGCGACTTCCTTAAACTTGCCTGAGAAAGGTATACTCCATCGATAATAGGCAATAATTTTAAAACTACTAATTGAAGGGTTGGGTTTGAGGATTGAAATGTGTTGTAAAACCAACGACAGAGTTCATTTTCTCCAGCGCCAGAATTGGGTATCTTAAGGTGGTTTGAAATTTGCTTGGTAATCTCAAGGTGATGTAGGAGTAAAGATTCAAGGGTTTCAGAAGAAGAAACAGAAAGAGGGATGGAGCCAAGAATGAACGAGAGTGCTTCAAATGCATAATGAACTTCCGAATTGCTATATGACATGATGTGATGATGGTGTATTCAACCCGCCAATCATATTGCTGGAAACACGACTCTTACACTATTCTCATTATCTAACCCACCATACGAGACCCAATCTCAAATATCATATTCAACACGCACCAAATCAAACACCTGACCCATTGTTCACAGTGCTTCTAACGGTTTTAGTTGCCAAAATATCATATACAGACATGATAAGACACGTGACAAATCTTATCATGTGATTTATTCTATTATAGGGTTATTTAGGCTTTTGCCCTATTATTAATAGCGAAATTAGGCTTCATTCCTACTCTAAAGGGTAATATTGTCATTTTGAAAAAACAAACAGATTGATCAGGGTTAACTATATTGACTCACAGTCAACAAACAGATATAGGACTAAAGTCTAATAAATTTGAAAAATAAGACCAAAATCTAATTTCGCTATTAATAGTAGGACCAAAATCTAAATAATCCTAAAAAATAATGGGCCTATTGATCATGCCCCATATTTTTCTAGCCAAATTCTAAAGTAGGCATACTATACCTGCGCTATGACATATGGGCCTTCCATTAGGCAAGGGGTGAGAGTGTATTGCATGACCGAGCGCACCCATAATCCCACCCGTACTCTAGCGGCTCTAATTTTTCTATATAGTAAAATATATCTACTGATGCACCCATTTATGGAAGTCAGGGATGCCCACTTGCCTCATCCAAGGCCCAAAATATCGATATCGATGAATATATCGGTGTACCCAAAAACCGATATATATCGAATATATCATATATATCCATTTTTTTGGTGACCAGTTCAAACTATTTAAAATATCGGATATATCAGATATATCATAAATATAATATCAGAAATATATCGGAAATATATTGAAAATATCAGATTTATATTAAAAAATAGTCAAAAAGTCAACCGATATATATCGTAAATATCGGATATATCGGCAATATAAAATTTTATATCGGAAATTCTGATATATATCGGAAAAAAAAAGAGTTCTATATTCGGTGGATATATGTCGAAAATATCGATATCGGTATACCAAAATACTAATATATATCAGATATATCGGCGATATTTTGGTCCATGCCCTCATCCACATCCATTATGGTTGTATGACTAACCTTCTATAGATGGACAGAGAATGAATTGTGGTTTTTGATCCTGCACGTGACACGGAATATATTATTCGAATGTTGAGGCGTGGATACACTATACATCTTAGGCGTCAAAATATATAATTGCGATATTTTGCTGCACTTTGTACTCTGGCCACATAAACAATTTTGAAATGTGACAACTAGGGGTGGGCAATGGGCCGGGTCGGGCTAGCCCGGGCCTAAATATTTAAAGCTTTTCAGTTATTAGGGCCGGGCTAAAGTCCCCATAGAGCCAGGTCATAAGTCTAAATTTCAAGTCCTGACCCTACCATAAGCCCTCTTTAAAAGTTTAGGGCCGGGCCTATATATTTTCTTTTTTTGACTGCATCAGTTTTAAAACTCATTTATATTACAAAAAAATTTCAAAGATTTGCAAACTCAAAGTCCCACCACTTTGAAATTTGAATAACAACCAATCTAGTAATAATTCTTGATAAGTCCAACAATTTAAAATCATATCCATAATCTAATAAAATTTGGAAGTATATAGGGACTCATATTTATATTTCAAAATTACGGTTAAAATGCACAAGACACATTTTGGAATGAGCTTTTCATCGACATAAATCCGTTATTTCTTGTACTCAAATCTCACCAAAATTACATTTAACATTGAAGAACACAAAGACAAATAAGAGTATGGAATGAGTTTTTTTACCGACGTCAACCTATTTTTCATTAAGGCTAGTGCCGGTGCTCATTATTGTTCTTGGCGACTAGGTTAGGCGGGGAGTTGTGAGATGTACGTGAGTTGTGAAATATAAATAATTAGGTTTACACGTTTTTATGATATAAGACAAGTTATTAGAAGTACCGATACGGTAAATGATAAATTACAAAGGACAGTGTTATTTTAATTGAAAATATATAACAATGAGTTGGATAGTTTTAGTTGTGTATTTTATAGTGAAATTATAACTAGGGCTTGGTTATAGGGTCGGGCCTATTTTTTGAACCTTAATCGACGACCGCCTTTAGAAGGCATTAGGGCCGGGTCGGCCCTGCCCTAAACTCTGTGAGGGCTTTAGTTGTGAGGGCTTTATAGGGCTTAGGGTCGGGTCGGTCAGGGCCGGGTTAGGGTTGTTAGGGCCAAATTCCCACCCCTAGTGACAACACATTCTTATTTATAAAAGTTTAGAATGCCAAAAACTTGGTGTTTTTGGAAATGCCTAGAAAATTTGGTATTAAATTTGTGGACGGTTAGATGGTATTTTATTAGTTTACTAGGGTATGCCCGTGCCTACGGCTTCCGAGACCTCGACGCGCCTGCAGCACTATCTCGACGCTCGACGAAGGCGCAAAGCGTATGCACACTTTCTGCGCGAAAACAACTCGTCACGCCTTTGGTGCAAGGCGTACGCGCGCCTTCGACGCGAAACAATATCGCAAAAGTTCAAAACCCAATCAAGGCCAGCCAATAGCATCAATTGGGCTAACACCATGTCAAATTTGGAGGCCCAACAATTTATAAACTCAGGCGCAATTGGTGACTTCTGACTGATTTTTGGATAGATTTCATGGTACTCATTTAGTTTAACAAAATTGTACAAACTCTTAAAACACGAATTTGCCAAGTCACAACTTGTGAGGATGAATTGTAGCCGTCGGATGGGCCGGTGCCTACGGCCCTTAAAGACCCCCTGCCTACCCCCATTATTACCATATTTTTTTAATTGATCCCATGCTTATGTTTGCAAACCCATAAAAGATTCAACCCATAAAAATTTTGTCCAATGTTGACTTTTTTGTGTGGGGGTGGGTGAGGTGAGAAAAACTGTTTAACTCACCCCATAAAAGCTTTTTAATTCACCATCCATGAGTTTTGAGTGGCTATAGTTAGGGGGTGTGTCGACCACATCTCATCTTATGACGTGGAATATGTCCTCCCACTCCTTTCTGTTTTGTTAGATAAATAAAGATTATAAAAAAAATAGAGATATTTTTGGGTGATCTTGGACATACCCATAAAAATACTCCTGTACCCCATAACTAACTCAGTTTTTGCCATACCCCAATAACCGCTTCAATCCAATAATATCTTCCAAATTAATTTGAGATATTTCCAATAGGGGTAAAGAAAGAGAAAAAACAAAAAGACCGAGAGACTCATTCCAAAAGGAAACAACAAATAAAAAAAATTGAAAATAATACTCTAGACCTTGAAGAATCTTTGTGTTACTACAACACACTACACAATAAGAAAACTTATAATAAAGGTAAAAAATGCCCAAAAAACAAATTATTTTTTTCCTCTTCTAGAAGTTTGCTTCAAATTTTTTTTTTTTTTTTTTTTTTTTGCAATTTGCAATTACTTCTTCATCATTGTAGAAGGGTTAAAGGAGTTTAGTAGAAATATATCAAATTGAAAATTTCTCAAGCGGAAAATGAGAAAGACAGCAAGGAGCTGCAATGAGGAAAAAAATACATTAATGGCTGATGAGTGAGAGGAGGAGGAAGACTAAATTCTACAATTTTATCTATTTCTAATTTCTTTCGTAAAGGAGAAAAAAAAATGACATAAAAAAAAGAAAATAAGTGCGAAGGGTTTGTGTTTGCTGAAAGGATAAACACTTGTTTTGTTTTGTCTTTGATATACTTAATAAAAGAAAGGGTAATTTATGAACCTAAATGTGTCTTAAACAATTTTATTTATTTATTTCAAAGTTGGGGTACGGGAGTGTTTTTATGGGTATGTCCAAGATCACCCATATTTTTTAATAAAATAAATTAGTTGCCAATCTTTATATGAGACCCAATATATATATACACTCGACTGTTGTTTCAGACAGGGCTAACTGTGCACTTGTCTCATGTAATATAATTTTCTTTAAAAAAATATAAACAAATGAAAAAAAAAATAGAAATCGTGTTTGGAAATACAACCCAATTATTATTATTATTATTATTATTATTTTAAAACAAAATGATAGGGTTAGAACCCTAAACCCTTACCTGCATTAACATTTTTGAAATATCATTCCTCTTACCTTCAGTCATAACAGAAAGTGTCCTACTATACAGCCCAATTTTAGTTTGGGCTTTGATGATAAATCTAAAGCCCGGCCTATGCCGACTAGTTTGTGGCACATTAATTATTAATCTTTTTTGTTCTTTTAGATAGCCTATTAATTTATCTCATGAGATTTCCTTTTCTTAAAATCAGCATGTGATTTAGTTGAACAGCACATATGACAATTTCTGACTTCCTTTATAATTTAGTATGTTCTTGATGTTGTTATTGTTGATGAAGAGTAGCACTAACAGTTACATGTTTGTAGACTGTGAATGATGTGGTCACTGGTCTGATCTACTACATGATTCACTTGTATATGCTGAGGAAGGGAGATACTTGTGGTGGGAAAGACATGAACTTACTAGTGATGTTCAACATGAGAATGCTAGGAGGGTATAAGAACATTGCTGAAATGATGAAGGCAAATATATGGGGCAATCATGTGGCTTTTTTGCATGCACCAATACCAAATATTAATGGGGAAGAGAAAATTGATCCTCTATATTTCATCAACAAAGGAAAGGAAATCATGGACAGAAAGAAGAATTCATTGTTTGTTTTTCTCACTAACTCAATAATAAAGGTGTTAAGGTACCTCAAAGGACCAAAGGTGAGACATTGATCTTACGAATTTAGTTTCTTTGTTTAACAAGTAATTTTCTCTATCGTACCTGCATTTTAATTCTCAAACATAGATACTTAGCAGTTTGATGTTCTGCAGGGCGTTGCTGATTACGTGCATTCAAACTTTAAGAATACAACTACTACTGTGACAAGTTTGATTGGTCCAAAAGAAAAACTGACTTTGGGTGGTCATCGGGTTGGTTCTTCCTACTTCATCGTCGCAGGGATACCTCAGGTAAGCTCAAATTTCAGCAATTTTAATAACAACTTGGAAAGTGTTATAGATGCGATTAAGTTATTTATGTACCCAGGTCTTTCCGATGGTTTAATTTTTTCATTAAAAAAAACAAAATATGAAAAACAAAAACGAAAATAGACTAGACTAGATTACTGATCAATAAACATTTCAATTTGATCAGACTATTTCACCCCATTTTTAAGTGTTTTTTTTTTACCTTGAACCCAGTCTGAATACATAAAAGTTTGCCCTGTCTACAAGTTTGTTCCTGTAGTATTGTATTGTAATCAACGTTTTGATACAACTGGCATGCTAAGAACCTGATATAAATTATCAATTGCATATATAAGAATTCAATGTTGTTTCGTGGCTGAAATGAACAAATCTAAGGTCTGGCTAGTTTACCCAACTTACTTCAATTTGGACAAAGAATACTCCCAACATTTCTCACTTCTTCCAATTAAAAATGTGAACAATTGATTTTGAAATGTGTTTCTAAAGACATTAATAATTATCAATTCATTATTTGCCATTATATTCAAAAACACGCTAATTAAATTCTGACCACTAATTCCACTAACATTTTGATACAATTTTCAAGATTGTATGATAGATTTGGGTTAATTAGAGGAAACCGAGACCTCGGAATCAGTTTACTGAGGAACTGTGACCTCTATTGCAACTCAAAGTTGAACAATAACAAATAACTTTAGCCTAATGTTTATTATTCATTCTACCACTTAAACAAGGAGATGGTTATATGAACTCCACTTAAAGTGACTCCAAAGTGACTCCACCACTAAATACAATGAATTAGAAACAGATTTTTGGTGGAGATGTGTATAGACTGTGATTACAACCTCTGATCTTCCTCCTCTCTCCTCTTTTTCGTTCTCCATTTTTTCTTTCTTCCTGGCGCTCTTTCTCTATCTATATCCTCCCTCTTTCCACGTACCGCAGCGGTTACCTTGCAGTTCGGTGCCGCTCTCCCACTTTCCACGTTTCGCAGCAGTTCCAGAGCGGTTGGGATACCGCGGATCTGATCCTGTGCACCCTGTCTTCCAACGCTATACCGCATCCGTCCCTTTGTCACCACTAACCTCCTAGGTTATGTGTACGTCCTATACAAGATGTTCTCTACACAATAGAGATCATCTTCACAAAAAATCAGTTCATTTGAAGATGTACAACCTCGTCAAAAATCGTTTAGAATGTTATGAAATTATCCAACGGCTTAGAATTTTTTAATTTCATAACAACTTTTGACAAGGTTAAACATATTCAATTGAGCTGATTTTTTGTGGGGGTGTTCTCTATCATGTGATGTATACCTCCGCAAAAAATTAGTCGTCAATTCATCTTGTAAGTCCACTTTTAAGAGTGGAGTAACTTTGGAGTCACTATAAGGTGGAGTTCATATAACCGTACATCAAACAACTAACAATTCAAATACCCAATAACAAGAGTACAAGACCCACTTATCCACTACTGAGAATAAGGGGTCATTTGTTTTTGCCTCTTATAATACCTTGAGCTCTTATAACCTCTTATAAGGTGTGGCCCAGTGATTTTGAACATTTTTTTTGGTTTGTTTTTTGCCTCTTATAAGAGGCATTCTACTAGAAATGTCTTATAAGAGGCTCCAATTCTATAAATACCAAAATTGGATCTACTTCAATTTTTTAAGTCTTATAACTTGAAAAATGACTCAAACACCCCCGTCCATATACCCCAGCCTCATTTATCTCTTCTTCCTTTTTCATTATCTTATTTTCCAAATAACTCTATTACCCTAGCCACCACCGGCTACCACCACCACCTCCACCACCAAACTATTAAAACCACCACCACCACTGCCGCCACTACCACCACCACCATCACCACAACCACTACCACCACTACTACCACCACTACTACCACTACCATCATTACCTCCACCACCACTACCACCATACTATTAAGACTATCACCACCACCACTACCACTGTGTTATTAAAACCACCACTACTACCACCACCACCATCACTACTACCGTACTATTAAGACCAATATCATCACTTCCACTACCACCACCACCGTACTATTAAAACTATCACCACCACCACCACCACCACCACCGTGCTATTAAAACCAATATCATCACCTCCACTACCACCACCGCCGTGTTATTAAGACCACTACCACCACCGCCGCCAATTAAAGTAGTTTCCTAAAATCGATATTCTAATTATCAAAATTGATTTGAAACCGAAAATCAAACTATACGTTTGTTTCAAATTAATATATTCAAGTTAAATGTGATGTAAAGTAGGGTTATATTTGTCAAATAACCATCTATAAGATGTCATGTATTTGTTTTTTTCTATTTTTACAAGTGCTTATAAGAGGAACTTAAAATAAAAAACAAACCACTTTATAAGACCATCTTATAAAACCCTCTTATAACTTAACCCAAAAAAACAAATAGCCCCTAACTCAAATACATTACACACCTCTAACACTAGCTAACACCATACCCCCATTCTCCCACACATTTGGCACATAATACATTTATATCAACAACACCCACCGGACGTGCTGATTGAATTGTTCTCGATTGAAGGTGCTTTTAGAATTTCATGGAATAGACTATTTAGAGAGGAAGAGCAACATATAGAACAAAATCCAAAATGAGCAAAATATGCTTCATAATTATTGTTATATTGATCAACTCAATATGAGTTTAAATAGAGAGTTACATCATTTAACATGAAAATAAATCACATAAAATATCCTAATTATAATATCCTACTATGTAGATCTGTTCCATAAGATGGAGATATTCTGGACAATCCCACATTCTATTCTTGAATTATATCCTGCTGTGTAGGGATATTTTCTAGTATTTTATTATCATATTCTCAAATAATGATCCAGTGTTTCTCACTGTATCATATACTCCAACACCCTCCCTCAAGCTCAATGATAATTTTCTGAAACATTATCTTGAGCTTGCAAGAAATAATTTAGTGCCAACAAGATTGGACTCCTCTTCATAAGATAGTACCAACATTAAAAAAACTCCTCATGAGATAGCAAAAACAACATAATATATCAAGCCATGGTGATGATTGCACAACAAGAACCAACACTAAATCCACCAAAAAGTGGGCAACAACGAAAAGAATTTATAAAAAAAAATAATAATAATAAATAAAAATCTAAGGGTTCCTTATTAAGCAAAATATGCGGAACAAAGAACAAAAGAAACATGACTGAATCCTGTCCTGATATCATGTTAAATTGTCAATTTCTCTATAAGTTCGAACTTATATGAAGAGTAATTATATTAATATATTATATAATCATATATGTCAACATTCCCCATCAACAGGACATGTTGGAAATACACAGACAAAAAGACTAGACACCTTCACCTGGTAGGAGTTGAAGCCAAGACCTCTCAGAAACCAATGACTCTGATATCAACTAGAAAAATAGAATTTCATGAAATAGATTATTTAGAAAATATGAGCAACATGTATAACAAAAACCAAAAGAAGCAAAATATGTTTCATAATTTTTGTTATATTGATCAACTCAATATGAGTTTAAATAGAGAGTTACATAATTTAACATGGAAATAAATCACATAAAATATCCTAATTATAAATATCTTACTATGTAGATATGTTCCATAAGATATGGAGATATTATGGATGATCCCACATTCTATTTTTGACTTATATCCTGCTTATGTATGGTATGGTAGGGATATTCTCTAGTATTTTACTCTCATATTCTCAAGATCCAGTGTTTCTCACTATATTATATACTCCAATATTATGGCTTAAACTTATGGATTTTCTTATATGGACCCAATACTTACTTAGATGGTGGACAAATTGCAAGTTACAGCTTAATCACATCAACATATTTAAACCATTTTTTTTTTGGCAGAGTCTTGTTTTCACTGCAGCATCAGGCATGGGACAAATGAGGCTAGTGGCAACAACGCAAAAGAATTTTATTGACACCCAACTTTTCGCCGCTTGCATGAAGGACGCCTTTGAAAATATATTCGATGCAGCTTGTGGTCATGGAAGAAATCCCTGAAGGGTGTACTCTTAATCTCTTATTGAAATTGCTCGTTTTGTGTTCTATTGCTACAAAAGCACACAATTTAGTTCTATTTGCTTACAATAATTATTAGTGCAATTTGGTCATGCTTTTATTATCATTTAAAGTAAAAAAGTGCATTGTGTATACCGAGGTGTTTTAAGTTGAAATATATCATTTATAGTTCAGCCTTATGAATATTACCCACTGTAATTATTCCCTTTTAGATACTGGATTTCTATATTCTCATTTAGCGAAGGGAAAGGTGGTAAGTTTGAAAATAGCAAAATTCATATATTTTGAGTAATTCTACGTTGACACAAGATTTAGACACAGACAACTAACACATTGAGGTGGCTGGGGACATGTCATGTCAACGTACACAAAAGTCAAACAAACCAATTTTTTTTCTTATTTATTTTATTTTATTTTTTTAAATTATTAAATTCTCGTATTTGTTTTCCGAGATTATGAAAGTTTAATAATTTAAAAAAAATAAAAAAAATACAAAAAAACAATTAGTCCGTTTGACTTTTACGTATGTGGACATAACACGTAGTCTGCACCTCAGTGCGTTGGTTGACTATGTCTTAATCCTGTGTCAGCATAGAATTAGTCAAATAAATGAGTAACCGAACTTGAGAAAAAGACCAACATACAGTATCTAAGGGCTGGGTACACTCTTGGGACGAAGTACGGACACGGTTAAAAATGGGCTCAGACAAGAGTGTAAGTCTACTTGTGGTTCTGAGCGAAAACAGGGAACTGCAATTTCAAAGACTTCAATATGACCCAGTTTCCCATGTTAGTATGCACGTTACTATCTATATGAGTATGGAGGGATACATTGAGTCGGTGAAAATAATTTAATTCACCCCAACGACCATACTAATTATAACAGCAACAACAGGACTGATTGAATAAGTGATAAATAGCAAAACCCTTTCATGGAATTCATAACCTAATCAATAGAAATAGGAAGAGATAGGATAGTGGCAATGGCCTTCAACAAGCCTATACGAACACTAAAAGTAGAAGAAGAAGAGGAAACCTTATTGCCTATGAGCCCAACAGGACAATGTCTCAGTAATTCTACATTGTCTTTAACCATTTTGTGTGTTGTGGAGCTCGAGACATTATTCAATGAGTTCGAAACAGCTGAAATCATCCGTAACGTTTTTTTACCTCTCAATGCACGTTTTTCTTCGATTATTGTTGATATCGACGGAAAAGGTGCACCGGGGTGGAAGAAAGTTGACGTTAGAGTTGAAGATCATATTATTATACCTACATTTCCTACGGGTTTATCCAACTTGGAATACGACGAAAGATTAAGAGAATACATATCCAAAATTTCAGGTGAACGTCTTTCGTCGAACCAACCATTATGGGAAGTTCATGTAGTCAAGTATCCTAGTATGAATGGTGCAGGGTCTCTAGTGTTCAAGTTTAGCCATGCCCTTGGAGATGGATACTCTATAGTTAGTGTCATATTTAGTGCAATTGAAAGGGCTGATGATCCGTCTCTTCCACTAACTTTGCCTAACATGTCATTGAGTATTACTGGAGGGAAGAAAAGCTTATGGAATTATTTTATGATGTGTTTTAATACTGTTTCTGATCTCAGTTTTAGTGTATTGAAGGGTTCAGTTTTGGTAGATAGTAAGAGTGCAGTTAGATCAGGTATGGTTGGTGTGGAATTCGAGCCAATTGCTATCTCCTCCATTTCTATTTCTATGGAACGTCTAAATCTGGTCAAATCCGAAATTGGAGGGGTAAGTTCAATTCGACACAATGTTTACATAATTTCTGTTTCTAGGGTTGTATTTCACCTAGATTTTATTTTGCTGTTTGTGACATACTGAGAAAATATAGGATCCCAACAGAAGTGGTACAGTGAAGTTAAATGCTATTGACTTTCTTCTTTCTAGTACGTACTCTAATCCAGGGCTTTATGTTTGGAGCATGACCCCACCCTTCTTAGTTGGAGAGAAAACTGGATACTGCACCTGATATAAGTCATATAACTAACACATTAAAACTAATCTAACTAAGGGTGTGTTTGTTATGATGGAAACACTATGGAAAGAAAATGAAAGGAAAGGAAAGGAAAATAAGAGTGGTCCACCTTTTTCATAGTTTTTAAAGCGTTTGTTTACCTATGGAAAGAAAATGGGCTTTTCCATATGGAAAGAAACGGAAAAGGTTTTGTGTCTTTAGCTAACCCCTGAAAATTTTGTGGAAAGAAAAGGAAAGAAAATAGATAGATAGGGACTTACTACTAATACACCCATGACCCAACAATACAATTATTCCTTTCCATAGCTTTTGCAAACAAACATGATTATTCATTTATCCAGTTTTTACTTTTCTTTCCCTAGTTTACCAAACACATACCATTTAAAATTATTTCCTTTACATTCCATTCCATAGTGGACCATCCATTTTATTTCCTTTTCTTTCCTTTCCATGAGTTAAAATTTAACAAACACACCCTAAAAATCAAGAAGACTAAAAAAGTCACCAATCTAACCGATTTTTTCCTCCGCGAAGTATCCATCCATCTAACTGTCTAAATGAATGCGAAGATAAATGGCCCACTTCCAGAGTTTCAGTACGAAGATAAATGGCCCAAATGACCTTGGCAATCCAGCCCAATACTAAACTGGTGCTGAGAGAGCGGTCCATGCCGGCTAAGTTGTACTGTGGCCCAAAATTTTCTTTTTTCTTTCCAAAGTCCAAACGGCCAATTAATATTTGCTATGAATCTCTGATACATAATATTTCCTGCTCTTAAACTCAGAATGTGGTTCAATATACATGTTTGTACTTGTTGTTAATGAGGAGGACTAACACTTACATGTTTGTAGACTGTAAATGATGTTGTGACTGGTTTGATATACTACATAATTCACTTGTACATGCTGAGGAAGGGTGATACTTCTGGTGGGAAAAATATGAACTTACTAGTAATGTTCAACATGAGAATGCTAGGAGGGTATAAGAACATTGCTGAAATGATGAAGGCAAACATATGGGGCAATCGTGTGGCCTTTTTGCATGCACCAATACCAAATATTACTGGTGAAGAGAAAATTGATCCTCTATATTTCATCAACAAAGGAAAGGAAGTCATGGATAGAAAGAAGAATTCATTGTTTACTTTTCTCACAAATCCAATTATTAACGTGCTGAGGTGCCTCAAAGGACCAAAGGTGAGACACTTATCTTACGAATTCAGTTTCTTTCTTTAGCATTTTTCAGTGGCTTCAACTTGCTTTTCAGCAATATTATGTACTTAGATGTACTGGTGTTTTGCAGGGTGTTGCCGATTACGTGCATTCAAACTTTAAGAATACAACTACTACTGTGACAAGTTTGATTGGTCCAAAAGAAAAACTGGCTTTGGCTGGTCATCCTATTTCATCTTCCTATTTCATCGTTGCAGGGATACCTCAGGTAAAGCTTAAATTTCAGCAAGTTAAGTATACAACGAACACAGAAGATGCGATGAAATGATTTTTGTAGCTCGTCAAGGTTTGATTCTGAATCATTTAAAACCTTGTAGATTATTCTACTTCACCTCTAGACTCACCTATATATGTTCTTATCAATGTTACCATGGAACCTCCTCTGGAATCTAGATAGACATAAAAATTTGCCTCACTTGAACTTTGAGCGAGTAATTAAAGATGGTATTTGTTATTGAGAGACCCATATTGTGTTTGGCAGACTCCAACAAAAAAAACAATTATTACAAGTGTGCTATTGGTCCCAAAAATCCAAAAAAAATAATAATATATATTATAAGTGTGCCATTGGTCCCAAAAAATTGAATTCGAAAACCCCAAGTTTAAACGACCCGGCTAAGCCGTTCATTGTACAAACCCAACGATGTAACCACACCGTTTGAGACTTAGTCCAAACAATGTGGTCACATCGTTGGGGACTCAGTCCAAACGGTGTGGCCACACCGTTTGAGACTTAGTCCAAACAATGTGGTCACATCGTTGGGGACTCAGTCCAAACAGTGTGGCCACACCGTTTGAGATTTGAACTTTGAAAAAAAATATAAAGTTCTGTTTTTTAGCGTTTGAGACTTAGTCCAACCGGTGTGGTTAATACCGGTCGAAAAGAAAAACAAAACTTTATATTTTTGAAAGTTCAAATCTAACGGCAATGGTCACACCGTTTGAACTAAAATCTCAACGATATGATTATCCAACGATATGGCCACACCGTTTGGACTAAGTCTCAAATGATGTAGCCACATCGTTTGGGATTTGAACTTTGAAAAAATATAAAATTCTGTTTTTTGGCCTCTTGACCGGTGTGGCACACCGTTTGGACTAAGTCTCAAACGATGTGGCGAAGCCGTTTGGACTGAGTCTCCAACGATGTAGCCACACCGTTTGGATAGTTGGGTTTGCGAATTCAATTTTTGGTGACCAATGGTACACTTGTAATATTTGTTTTTTTTAGACTTTTTAAGACCAATAGCACATTTGTTATAATTGTTTTTTTTTAAGTTTGCCCAAGACAATATGGGTCCGTGAGTTATAGGATCCAAGATTTGAGGCGATTGCATACTAGCGGGTCAAAATTAATACTGATACTTTAATTGTTTCTTTTTAATTTTTTATTGCTTGGTTTTGCTTTTCATAACCACACTTGATCCGATTACCAACCTTTCGATCTTGATAGTCAACCACTCTACCAACCCCAAATCCCCAATCCATGGGGTCGTGGTAATCAAGGCCCAAAATTTCGATATCGGTTAATATATCGGTGTACCCAAAAATCGAGATATATCGGATATATCGGATATCTCGGTTCTTTTGGTGACCAGTCCAAAGTTTCTAAAATATCGGATATCTCACCGATATATCTCGGATATCTTGGATCTCTTGCCGATATATCTCGAATATATAGGATATTTCGGAAATTTCAATATTAAATTATTAACAATTGGTCAAAAAGTCAACCGATATATATCGATTATCTCGGAAATATCGATTATCTCGGCGATATAAACTTTCATATCGGAAATTCCGATATATCTCGGAAAAAAAGGGGTTCAATATTCGGTGGATATATCTCGGAAAAATCGATATCGGTGTACCAATTTACCGAGATATATCGGCGAGATATCGGATATCTCGGCGATATTTTGGGCCCTGGTGGTAATAATATTGATACAATTAGCGATGGACCCAGAAACTTTTTCAAGGGTATTCAACCGTGCGATAATTGAAAATCCTTTAGTATCTTAAATATGACATTAATATAAATTCCAATAAAGTATTGACGTATATAAAGTGAAAGAGAATGATAAACGGGGCTTTTGCTCCTCTTCTGGCTAAGTGGCTGTATATCAGTAAGTGTTCTACAAAACGCTAGGGGTAGTCGGAAGGAAGGAGGCCTAAATTGGCTTCAGGCGAAGGCCTAAAGCGAAATTTAAGCGTTAAGCGTTTTTTCTCCCGATAATATATATATAGTAATACACACCTATACTATAAGAAATGAAGAAAATTATTTACCATAATTCAAAAAATAAACATAAACAAAAATATTTATTACAAAAATGCGTAATAGTTGAAGAATATCGACTTCATATAAAAACATACTCTTTGTTATAATGACATATAATTTACATTAGACTTTAGTCTTTTAAATTTATTCAAATTTTAAGTCTACACACGGGTCTTTAATTTTCGACATTTAATCATTCAAAAAAAAAAAAATTGACTGGACTGCCTAGATCCGCCTAGTTTGTCCACCGATTTTTTAAACTACTTGGGCCTAGGCGAGTCGGTTGGGCACCCCCTAGCACTTAGAGACCACCTAGACCAATTTTTAGAACAGTAATATCAGTGTATGCAAAAAATGGGCCTCAACCCCTTAGTTTAGATCCGGGTTCATGTAAACTCCTCTATTCGGCCCATATCATAAAACCTTCCTATTATCCATGCGTTATAACATAACCCCCCTGTTTTTCAGATTGGGAAAGAAATCACGTATGTTTATCATTTTATGATATTTTTCTCTTTCTCTTTTACCCTTTGAAGAAAAACCCCATTTGCATTCCTTGTCTTTCTCCTTCAACTTGTTTTGATTTCTTTGGATTCTCTTTCAATCAAGTTCGATATCGTTAGATTTTGAGAAATTAGGTTTGGAAAAAAAGAAATCTTTTTCAATAATGAATAAATCAAGTTTAACAATAAAGAAACATGAGTTCATAAAGAATAAACAATGAAAAATCACTCTCTTTTTCATTTCCATTGATTGTTGTGAATCTTTGTATTTGTTTTATTGATTTTTCTTTCTTCTTCCTAATTTGAATAAATTAGGTTCCTGTGACTGTAAATTTGTTTTTGAATAAAAATTTAAATATGCAAATTTATTTTTACTTATTGATTTTTCTCAGCAGATCCCGTGACTCTATGTAAATATGACTATGCAAATTTAACTTTACATATGTAAATTGATTTTTACATACAAATGTCACTATGCAAAATTTAATTTACATATGTAAATTGATTTTTACATGTCAATGTCACTGTGCAAATTTAAATTTACATAAGAATTTTCAAATCTCAGATCTGGTTTTGAGTGGAAGAAAAAAAAAATCAAATCTTGATATTGCTTCTCAAATTTGATTTGTTTGGTTGGAGAACAATAAATTTCAGGATAAATTGATTGAGAGAAAGAAAATAATAATTTCGTATTTGAAAAGAACAAAAGGAGATAAAGTGAGAAAGGAAAAAGAAAAAGGGTAGTGGTCTTAGGGGCATTTTCGTCTGTTTCAAAGAGGGAGGTTACGTGAGTTTGTTTACATACAGGGAGTTTTAATAGACCGGTTTTCTGAGTAGGGAGATTAAACCCAAAACCTATCAGTAGATGTAACATTTTCTATTAAGTGAAGGTAATACATATATCAAGTAAGGTGGCTTTTCTGGTTTGTTACTTGCTAAATGTATACCCGATTTTTCCCTGCTGTTGCCTTCTAATCCTACCGAATTGGGCTTGGACATAACATTTTGACCAGACGAATCTGACTAACACCTCACATACTAAGTTTAATGGACGGGGCAAATGAAAATGTTGTAATTTACATGCTTATGTTTTGTAATGGTTTTGGATGCAGAGTCTCGTTTTTACTGTAGCATCATGCATGGGGCAACTGAGGCTAGTGGCAACAACGCAAAAAAATTTCATTGACTCCCAACCTTTTGCCGCTTGCATGAGGGAAGCCTTTGAAAATATTTTCGATGCAGCATGTGATCATGGAAGAAATCCATGAAGGTGTATTCTTATTGAAATTCCTGGTTTTGTGCTCTATTGCTACAAGGACACGCCATCCAGGTTCCATTTGCTTAAGAACAATAATTATAACTGCAATTTGATCAAGCTATTGTTGTCATTTGCAATAATTAAAAGCGCATCATGAATTAGGTTTGAACTTAATTACGTGTTTTGATTAATAATTTGTGTGGAATTGAAATGAAATTCTATGGAGTTTGTATTTTGCCGCCATAGTGTCGTGGACAGCTGAATGAATAATACCGGGTGATAATTGTACAAGAGAATTGCTAGCGTCCTGCCCCTCTACCGGGGTAGGACCATTCTAACCCGCAAGAAGACAAGAAAAAGTACCAGACCACTTAATCAACCAGTTTCTCGTTCATTGAGAAAAAACTTGTTCTCATCTTCTCTAAGTTTCAAACCATACAACACCGCCAAGTTGCAAACCACTACAACCACCGGCGACCACACCAAATTTACTTGTAAATCAGTTAAGATTATTTATCTAAATCTTCTTCTTGGCTTTGGCCAATAATTAACGATGATAATTTAGACCCAATGAAGCAACCCATGTTGAAATTCAAAAGTTTCATTTTATTTTTTTTCTGCAAATTCGACCCAAAGATCCAAAATAACATCTAAATGATTCCATGCCAATATTAAAGTTTTTAAAAAAGGAAAAAAAAATGGAAAAAGAGAGAGAGAGAGAGAGCTCCTGATAGCATTATTTCTAAATGAATGGGTTATACATACACAACTCTAGATACTATTCATCCATTATTGACTCCATTACAGCCTACTCCATCAGTTTCGCCTTCTAAAAAATCTTGATTGGCAATTGATGGCTGGTTTTTGGCGTAAAGAGTTTTTACTTCATGTTTTTATTATCCTGTTTTATTTCAAAACCATGTAGAGTCCAACCGGCCAAACAATTGTGAAGTTAGTGATTTCTGTCTTTTAGTGGGTTAGGATGGTCCTACCCCGGTAGAGGGGCAGGACGCTAGCAATTCTCATTGTACAATCAGGAGATATCTATCCAAGCACAAAGACAAAGCCGGCCCCAAAAGGTTTTGGAAAAACTACTACGTTACATGAGAATCAATATAAAATTTTGTAAAACTACAAGTCTACAACGCTCCGCCCTCCAAAAAAAATTCAAAAGAACGTACTAGACTATTAGTCCGTGCCTCCAATGGTCACTAGTTTGATTCTCTTCAAGTCCACTGGCGAGGCAATACCCGATCAGACCTGCAATTAGTTGAGGTGCATGTAAGCGGGCCTAAACCATGGACCAAAATATCGCCGATATATCAGATATATATCGGTATTTTGGTACACCGACATCGATATTTCCGACATATATCCACCGAATATAGAATTCTTTTTTTTTCCGATATATATCGGAATTTCCGATATGAAACTTTATATCGCCGATATAATTGATATTTCTGATATAATCGATATATATCGGTTGACTTTTTGACCATTTTAAAATATAAATCCGATATTTCCAATATATTTCCGATATATATCCGATATTTCCGATATTTTAAATAGTTTGGACTGGTTACCAAAAAAATGAATATATCCGAAATATCCGATATATCCAATATATATCGGTTTTTAGGTACAATCGATATATTCATCGATATCGATATTTTGGGCCTTGGCCTAAACACCCGATTAGCTAAAAAAAAAAAAAATACTAGTACGTGCCCTCTCACATACTCTCGCTCCCTCAAATGATTATGAAAAGAAGTGCTCCACCCATACATCACTTAAAATTTAGGTGGTTTTGGCTCAATGAGCTCAACGTTTGGATTGTGTCCGAGTTGACATTTCAATTCATACCAAATCATATATCTGTGGTGCTTCAGTAAAAGCGGAAATGGCACCAAAGCCCAATTACAATGCAATTATATTTGCATTTATGCATACGTGTGCGTTATTCTTATTTTTCTTCTGCTATTTTTGTTTTCCCTTTTTATTTCGCGTTGGAAAGACCTAAGGATATGTGCTACCATTCTGGATCTAGTAGCTAAAGACAGTAGACACCAATCATCACCAATTGTAAAATGTTGTTATATATTGTCACCAAATACATCCCAATCAACTGTGCAATTATGCATACATGTTCCTTATGCTTCTTTTGTTTTCTCTCATTATTTCTGAAAGTACAGTATAAATGAATATTGGAAAAACCAGATTCTACCATTCTTGTAGACAGTAACCATCAAGTGTACAAAGTAGTTAATCGCGCCCATTAGATGTTAAATGACCAAACAATCCGACTAACAATCTAGCATGCATTTACAATTTAGTAATTTACCATGCATGCATTAGGAGTTTTCTAAATGCACAATATAGTTTGCATTGCAAGTCTGGGTAGCAAACTAAGCTTTGATGATGTGGAAGTATAGTACAGGTTAAAAACAAAGCCAAGTAACGCAGCATGACCATAGTTTTATATTAAATGACCAAGGCAATTGCATAAAATAAGCTAACTATGTATTAGGAGTCGACTACATATTTACTTTTGCCTTCATAGGTTTTAAGTGCACAATATGATTTGCATTTGCTATTACAAGTTTGTTAAGCGGAATGACGCTGCTAGCTACGTGGTTGCAACCAACTTAATACTATTTGTTGAGATTATAATCTCATATCCGGTGTCTAAACACTACTAAAAAAATGACTTGTGATGACGGCTTTTAGCCGTCATGAAACAGGTTTAATGACATTTTTTCGTTTAAAAAACAACCGTCATTATAGAGCCCGTCATAAAAGTTAACAAAAAACGTCATAAAGTTGATGACGGTTCTAGAGAAGCTGACATCAAAACTCGAACTTAATATGACAAAAATTCATTTATAAACGTCATAACTGGATCCTTTTGCATGACATGTTTTACTTAACCGTCATAGTTTATTAGAAAAAGTGACAAGAACTAAACCTTCATTTATGACTGTTTTTATTTAAGCGTCACCTTGAGAAATAAAAACGACAAGAAATTAACACTAAAAACAACTATCAAGAATTAGTATGCCACACGACAGTTCTTTGGAAACCGTCATAACTCTTTTTTTTCCTGTAAATCTAAAAATTCCTGTAAACCAATACATTCCGACACCACCAATACATTCAGATACTTGACAGCTAGAGTCCATTACGGAAACAAGAATCATACTTTTATTACCAACATAAATCATTCCAAGAACTTGATCATATTACATGATTTATTCACGCAGAAAAAAAAAAAAAAAAACTCAAACACTTGATTCAAAATCAAGTCTCATAATCCAACAACAATACAATTTACATAACCCATCCAACAAATTACTAATCAACCGATCCATCTCAAGCAAACTTAATTGAGCTACCGTGTTATCTCACTTCTAACCTAAAAAACAATATAAAGAAAAATGTATTAGTTTCACTACTAAAAAAAGGACATTTGATGACAGCTTTTAGCTGTCATGAAATATGTATAATGACACTTTCTAATTGAAAAAATAGTCGTCATTACTGGGGGTGTCATAAAAAGTCTACTAAAACCGTCATAAACTCCAAGACAGTTTTAGTGGAAGTGTTAAGAAAAATCAATTTTTAATGTCAAAAATTACCTCAAAAACCATCATAAGATGGAAAGTATTTATGACGGTTATCATAAAGCAGTCAAAAGTTAGTGGTAAAAAGCATCAAGATATAGCTTGGCTTATGACTTGTATGACAAAAACGTCATGAAAATTTCTTGATTTTTCAAAAAAAAAAAAATTAAAAAAAATTATTATTACCAAATTTATCATATAATCAATTTACCAGGAATTGCATTGCAAATAATTTAAACCAAAACATGACATAAAACTTTTCCATTTCTGAATTTATCAATAGCATAACAGTAAAAAAATGACTAAAATTCAATTACATTTGTCCACATGTATATATCCTAAATAAAAGTACATCTTTGAACTAAAAAAATAGAGCTTTCCATAGTCTTACTAACTAAAAAGAAGTTTTCCACCATTTGACTCTTTCAATCGAATCTAAATAAGCTTTCCACGGCCCTGACTCTTTCAACCGAATCTAAAACAAACAAAGTTAGGAACAAATGGGTTAGTTTGTTTTTTATAAGAAAAAAAGAGTAACCAATTAATCAATTATATAATATGTAGAATAAGTAAAAAAACCTGAAAAAATAATTGAAAAATCATTAATGCAAATAATGCTACCATGCATGGTAATTAACCCTTAAAAAGCAATGTTGACGACAAACTATTTGATCATCTTCACTTAAAATTGCACTATTGCAGATTGGTTATCCCATTCCTTGGAATTTGGAATACAGTTTAAGGAAACAAATGCCTAAATGTGTTTCTAAACATGGAATCCGTTCTTATGCCTAGCGGGAACTACTTCTGAACTGAATATGCAAAATGGAATGGACAGCTCACCCTAAAGGTAATGAGAGCAGATCACAATTTTAATTTTTTTGCTAACTATGTTCCAACTTGCACTGGATGAAAAAACAAAGTAAATTTACAAGGATCTAAGTGCAAGAATAAATAGCACCAAGTGTGTAAGTGTGTAGTAACTTACTTAAACATGAGATAAACACTCATGGGGCCCTCCACTTTATAAAGCACAATGTCCTTATGTTAACATGTGTAGCACATATATTTTATTTATATACTTTAGTATAAGGGGTCTTCGATCTGTGGTCTTGGACTATTGGCAAAAGGCACCACTAGAACAAAATAAGAAGTTAAATGGAGTTCAGGAAAAAGGATCATAAACTTTCAGAAACCAAGTTAACTACTTTACATCTTTATCACTTACATTATTTACTACCATTTGTATACATAGCCAACAAACATAAACTATATATATCCTAGTCTACTACACAAGATCACATATCAAAATTGCAATCGATTATTTTTTTACACTATTATTAGTTTAACCACAGTACCATAAATAAGAGTCACAAAAGTCAAGTTGCATACGAATAAATGGCTCTTAATGCAATACTATAAAATTTGAATCCACTACAGAATCTGGAATGCATCCTTAACTTAAGCAGACCCCATAAAGACCACTTTAACTATCTAAGATCAGTGCAGCACATTCGGAAAAACAAGAAAAGATCGGACTTCAGACGTACTTGTGGTCAAATCAAGCAAGCAGTACTTAAGGCATATGATAAACCAATCAAAGTATAGCATGGATAATTAAGTGCAACAACTCAGCCATATGCAACAAAAGGAAGACCACACATGAAAAAAAAAACTTACTAATCACAAAATGATTGAAGCGGGTTGTTTTTCACAAAACGTTCTCACTTGATATTTCTTGGTCGACCCCTTTTTCCAAGACTTACATCAGGAGGATTCTGACTTGGGGACAGAGAAGCAACCTTTACTGATCCATCATGAGATGCATTCTTGGTAGACTGAGAAAATGCTTCCCCCTTCTTGGGAGAATCACTACCAAGGACAGAAACATTATGCATCTCAGTGTCACCATTGCTTGTGATTAACTTTGCAGATTTTTCTGAAAGTGCATCGCCTACACTAGGAATAGCAACATCACTCTCCAGATTTTCAGTACCCTGGCCAACAAATAAGATAAACGTGTGATTCGATATATCTGATCAAACGATGTATATTTGGGGTTCCAAGAACATATAATTTTCAATAAAAATAACTACCTGCGTTGCCTTATCAGAATTAGTTTTCTTTTGCGAACTTCTATCAGTAGCCTGAAGCACGCCAAAGCATTGAGTCAGAAATATCAAAACAGTCGCCTACTATATTGTACTTGTTGTTTACGCAATGTGACAAAAATAAGGCAGTAGGTAAATGTGCAACATACTCTAGAGTCTAGACCTAGTAAGCGTGCTTCTCAAATAGCAAGAACCCCATCTAGCCTTTTATCAAACATCTAATATGCAAAGAACATAACCCCCACATCCACAAAACATTTCGAACAACTACTACAGAGAATCAAAATCACAGTAGCTGATTTAAGCATGTACAAATACAATGCAACAAAACATTTTATTTGAAACTAGAAACAAAACATTTTATGTGAAACTAGATTTTCAATAAAAAAGACCAACTATTTCTGATAAAAAACTTCCAAAAAAACAAACCTTTTTAGATCGAAATGTTAAGTAACAGGATTGCAAAGATGAAGAGACGAAAATAAAAGTACCCACATGGTTACCATAAGTTCAGCAAATATCGAATTTTTCTTCTCAAAATGTGCAGCACAAATCTTCTCCCATGACTTTCAAAACAAGTCCAGTGGTTAAGCGAACTCCCAGTGGCTTAGGAAGCGGTTTCGAACATTGAAGAGAAAAGAAAAAGATACGGTAGAGGAAGCTTATCCAGGGTTTCGAGAGACTAGCAGAGGCAAGGGACTAAAATTGGTTTCAAGAAGAGAGGTCACAGTGCATGGGAATTCTATTCTTTTATGCACTTTTGTGTTTTATCTTTTCTTTTTGGTGAGACTGTGGAGAGGCTTGACCGCTTGACTCCCAAAAGCAAATAACTTCGGCGGGTTCAAACCCCTACCGACGGTTAACCTAAACTGTGTCATAAATTTCTTGAAGCTTTTCTCAGTGAAGTCATAAATTTCTAAAGCCGTCATAACAAAGAAGTCAACTTGACGGTTTTAGAAAATTTGTCATAAAATCATCATATTTTCTTGACACTTCTATCATACCCGACACAATCTTACATAGTTGTCATAATAATTTCACTAGGAAACTTATCTTGACGGTTTTTAACAAAGCCGTCAAGATAGAAAGAAAAACAACTGTCATAATATGTCCTTTTTTTAGTAGTGTTTGTTTAATAAGTAAACTAAAAATATAATCATATAACGACTTCTACACAGTATTAAAAAAATACACAAACAATGTGTTAGCACACTAAGTCAATAACTACTAAACGAAAGAGATACAATCAACTATGACAGAGAACCATATTGGTTAAGCCCCAAATAACATACACTATTGTAGGATATAGCTGATCTGTATATATATCTACCACAAGTACACAAATAACTCTTTAGCTAATAGACAATGGAAAGAACATAAGAAATCAGTCCTAAATTCGAAATGTATGGTGGAAAATCTTCAGACTAAGCTTCATATACAACCCCCAAAAATCTATCAAACATAAAAGATATATAAAATGGTGCACATACCTATGCCGAGATAAATTTCTCGATGTACTCGATAAACTCCAAACGAATTTCAATAAAATCCGCGCTTGTATATGTCCTAGTGTTAGCCATCTCCATTAGCTACATAAGTCAACAAAGAAATTACAATCATCTCTGTTCTTTTTATATACTTGCAATTAGTATGAGAAATATCAGTTCTTAGGATACCAATTGCAGCTGCAAGCTTTAATCCTTCAAGGGTAAACTGAAATTGAACATTTCTTCTTTGGAAAGAAGAACATATTATCTTGATAAAAAAATATTATCCATACGCATCTTTAAAATCTAAAAAGTATAAATGGATTGTTTCTTTAATGCAATCACAGAAATTTCTAATATTCTTATAGTAACTGTTGATCCGCCTTTACGTTAAGAGTCTGCCACTACAGGCCTTACATGCACTACATAAAATATTAGCGACTACATTTCTTTATTAAGCGCTCAGATTAACAAAGGGCTACATCAATGGAACAAATAATCAGCTAACAAGCAATGGAGAATTTAATTAAGATAACTAGCTCAGTGATGTTCTCAAACTCGCATAAAATAGAGCTCAACGGTTATTGGTAATGGCAATGTTATAAATAGCTACAGACAGATACTCTCCCTTTTGTAAATTCAATGTGCAAGTGTAGACACAACAATGTGTCAGCATTTTTCTGACAAAGATGATCATCCAAACCTAACGTAGATGCTTAAGCAAAACACGACTATTATCTTTTCCCCTCATCAATAAAAAGAATTTATTATATTTAGAAAAGGAATTCAAACATCTTATACAGCAAGGGGTGTGAAATTTATACTCAATTACATCATTTATACATTAATCCAAAAGGAGATTAATAACTGAGTCGGTAAGGAAAGTGACGACTGACACTTGTCAATTTAAGGAGAGAAATCAGTTTAAATGATAATTACGTTAAAAAATAGATTGTATTAATGACGGGTACTTGTTCAGTTGTTGTTAAAAATAAAATCATCCTATGAAGTAAATCTTTGTAACTTTCAATTGTCATATGCACATATTAGTACAATTAGATTAGATCTAGGAACTGGGGGACTCGGCTGTAATTACTAAAGTAACCCAATCAGGTGAATAACATAGGACTGCCTTAATAATAGAAACTCATGAAGTAGCAGCTGAACGGGTTAAACTTGTGATATCACAGTTAGTTTCCAAAGTGCTCCCCACGATGTTATCCAATCAAGCCACCATATCAAACACAGTTAAACTTCGAGGTTCTTGTAAAGCTAAAAAATTAAGCACATTCTATGTAATAAAAGTGTTTACTGCGGTAAGGATGTAATCACACTCCACAAACATCGCGTTTTGTGGGAAACTCCTCTTGATGAAAGACCCATACTCACTACTAGCCCTTACGGGATGTTATGGACAGCTATGGCGAGTCACTAAGAGACCTTGAGAAAAACCTTTGGAGCCAGCAAAGGAGACTCCAACACCAGATCCCTCACCAAAAGAATGGAAGGTCATTATTCCAATAACAAGGATGACTTTATTTGCATCAGCACCCTTTATGTCCAACATGCTCACTTCCCCATATTGTTCAAGGAACTGTAAAAAGCCAGTAACAGTGGTTTCTTATCGGTCGGAAAAAACACATGTGAAGACAAAATTATGAATGGCGAAATAAATTCCTCAATCGTAATTGTATGTTTGAAGAACACACCATCAAGATTATGCGTGATTGAGCGCCACCTGAGGAAAGAAATCCTTCTACTGGATTTTTACCTCGGAGAAGATTGTTTAATGTCTATAATGACACACAAATGGTTAGAAACTGTGGCGACCAATATATTGGGTGTGGAAACGTAACTAATATCACAACTCAAGGTTTAATATTTAATGATTCAGAAATAAGATATATATATATATATATAAAAATAATAATATAAAGAGATGATTACCTTCTTACAAAGCCAAATGAAAGCACCACTAGCTAGAATCCCAATGACAACCCGGTTGCCACTACCATGATCGACCTCCTGCACAAGGTCAAAGCTAGCAGCCGGCATTACCCCAACAGCCATTCCATTGCAAATTCCGGCCCATTCATGGATCAAGCTCTACAAAGAAGAATGGGAGAGCTCCTAAGCCAGTTGGAGCAGCCATTGCCAAAGTAAACCATGCAATTGTAGACGCTGAGACTCTAGTAATCCCAGTATTACTGTCATGGTGCAACCTAGTGAAGACGTCTTGAGAAGTGTTAAAGGCATTCTGAAGACCAGTGCCGTCTATGAAGTTATTTGTGAGGGGCAGTCCTTATATTTTCCTTAAGTTGTAGTTGGGCATCTGCTATGAGTGACGCGTGACGACAGAAAAGATGAGGATTTGTTGAAAATGCAAACCCATTTTTTTCATCTCTTAAATTTCACATGATTTAGGATAAACAGTAGTTGAAGGATCCCCTTATGTTTTACGCAAAGTAGCGTTAAAATCCAATCCATCAGTAAAAGATAAAACACAAATCCCTACCTAATCTTCATTCATCAGCTAAATATTATGAGTTAGAAAAAAGGAATTACCGGAGTCGTCGATCGATTGTCTTTTTTCTTCTCTTATTTATATATATTATTTAGAGAGAAGAAGGAATCCATCTACAAATACCGGTTTGGATTTTTACTTTATTTCGTCAACGACCCTGGATTCATATTTTTCTTCACTGTCGTAAGTACATGGGCCATGTGATGGACATTGGACAACAACTTCAAAGGCCGGAATGAAAAATATAAAGCTCAACCAAACCAAGTATGTGTGCCTGCCTGAAACTCTGAAAGCAATTGTTAGGGGGTTTAAGCTCTGGGCAGGAATTGTTAGAGAGAGGAAGATAGTAACCACTCAACCTTCCCTAATGGTAAAATTTAAACCCCACACCAGAATTGAACAAGGGGATATAAACCACTCCAGTTTACTATGAGGAGTAGACGAGGGTTTAACATGCTTCTTTCCCACTCTATTTTTCCCATCTTCTTCAAAACTACTTTCAACAATTCATTTAAATATTCCTGACTTAAAAGCACCACCACCAACGATCTTTCCGACCCTTGTTTTGAAGCCCAGGAGCCTCCTCCTGTTTCCGCACAAGACTTTGCGTTTCTTTCATCCATAGAGATTTCTTTCTAATAAGACTATTGTCGAGAATGATTTGGTATGAACAATTCTAAAGGCAACAAACTATATTCACGTACCTTGTGAAGAATACTGCTGCTGATGTCCAGTAGCCTTCCTCGGAGTTGCAACACCAATGCGCAGTGGCCTACTAGAACAGAACTGCCCATTCATTTCATCAATAGCTCGCGACTTTTCATTATCATCACCAAACCTGACAAACCCATGCCATAACCTTTTGAACGACCAGTGTTTGCATCAATAACAACTTTTGCCCCTTTTACAGCAAAAGTTCAAAATTTTCATACAAGCCTCCCTGAGTTTACAAAAGTTCACATTTTTCACATTGAGCTTCGGTAACACATTGCAAGCAACAGTTTTCTCACCAAATCACACTAACAATGGAGTCAAATTTAATTAAAAACCTTAATAGAAAACCAGTTTTTAAAAAGAGAGAGAGAGATAGACTTACTGATGGTGTGGTGGTGAGGACTGAGGAGAGAGAGGGAGATTGGTGTGGCAGGAGGGGACTGAGAGAGTAAAGATGGAGTGCGGCAGGATAAGTTTTTTTTTTATAAGTGGGGAGTCTATTGACAGTTCAATTCTTAGTGAGGAGTCTATTGATTTTGGTATTCCTTTTTTCGGTTTAGTTGTCGACAGTTTAATTGAAATCCAAAATTGACCAAAGCTAGTGCCCAAAAAATTGTGAGAATGTTGACGGTTTATTCTATTGCTAATTTGACTGTTTTAAGAAATACTATTATATTTTCTTGACACTTGTGTCATACACGATATAATATTGTAACAGTTGTTATAAAATTATTATATTTTCTTGACGCTTGTGTCATATACGACATAATGTTGCAACAACCATCATAAATTTATTATATTTTCTTGACGCTTGTGTCATACACGACATAATGTTGCAACAGCTGTCATAAATTTATTATAATTTCTTGACATTTGTGTCATACACGACATAATATTGCAACAGCCGTCATAAATTTATTATAATTTTATGACGTTTGTGTCATACACGACATAATATTGCAATAGCCGTCATAAAAATATTACTAAAACACCTATCTTGACGGTTTTTAACAAAGCCGTCTAGATAGATAAAAAACAAGCGTCATAATATGTCATTTTTTTAGTAGTGTCAAAAAAGGATACTAAGAGTCAATTTGACTTCTCCCCACGCACTAAATTCCGGGAGTGAATTTGTTTTAAGAAAACTTATTCCTATAGTCCACTACAAAATTTGCATCTCGAGTATTTATCTTAATTTTTGTGGTAGAGTCCTCATTTAGTTAGATTTCTAAATTGGAAATAATAAAAGAGAATAGAAAATCCCACATTATATGCTAAAATCTCCATATTCTATGGCGCCTTTCAAACTTATTCTCCACTTAATTAAAGACATTTTAAACACATATTAACCGATTTTCTCTCCTTCTCAAGGTCTCTCTCACACACCCGCCCTTTCAAATTTCATTATTTTACTCATTAAGTTCTTAACCATTTGTCCATTGATCATCTCAAACTCGCAAATTGGTATATATTATTTTTGTATTTCAATTGAAATCAATCTACTATTCACTCTTGTATGTGAAATTGAGGGTTTTCATTTTTAATATGAATCTATTAATTTATTATTTGCTTTTTTTTTGTCAATTTTCTAAGAAAAAAAAAAGCCTCACATGGCTCGTCGCGCTAAGGCCACATCTAGGCTTGAGCGCCCTAAATACTACATAATGAAATAGGAAGGAGGTAGGTGTTTACAATTATGTACGGATAGGAGGTATTACTAAATAGTGAGAAAATATAGAGAAAAAAAAACACTACTCGAAATTGGGAGGAGGTTATGAGAAGTCCAATTATCTTATGGTATTGAATATTTGTGCATCAAACCTAAACACAAATTGTTGACAAGTGGAGAGGCTCCAGGATATATATATTTGATTGTAAGGCTTTCACTACTAAAAAAATGACATATTATGACGCTTGTTTTTTTATCTATCTAGACGGCTTTGTTAAAAACCGTCAAGATAGGTGTTTTAGTAATATTTTTATGACGGCTATTGCAATATTATGTCGTGTATGACACAAGCGTCATAAAATTATAATAAATTTATGACGGCTGTTGCAATATTATATCGTGTATGACACAAACGTCAAGAAATTATAATAAATTTATGACAGCTGTTGCAACATTATGTCGTGTATGACACAAGCGTCAAGAAAATATAATAAATTTATGATGGTTGTTGCAACATTATGTCGTATATGACACAAGCGTCAAGAAAATATAATAATTTTATAACAACTGTTACAATATTATATCGTGTATGACACAAGTGTCAAGAAAATATAATAGTATTTCTTAAAACAGTCAAATTAGCAATAGAATAAACCGTCCAACATTCTCACATTTTTTTTTGGGCACTAGCTTTGGTCAATTTTGGATTTCAATTAAACTGTCGACAACTAAACCGAAAAAAGGAATACCAAAATCAATAGACTCCTCACTAAGAATTGAACTGTCAATAGACTCCCCACTTATAAAAAAAAAAAACTTATCCTGCCGCACTCCATCTTTACTCTCTCAGTCCCCTCTGCGCACCACCAATCTCCCTCTCTCTCCTCACCACCACCACACCATCAGGAAGTCTATCTCTCTCTCTCTCTCTCTCTTTTTAAAAACTGGTTTTCTATTAAGGTTTTTAATTAAATTTGACTCCATTGTTAGTGTGATTTGGTGAGAAAACTGTTGCTTGCAATGTGTTACCGAAGCTCAATGTGAAAAATGTGAACTTTTGTAAACTCAGGGAGGCTTGTATGAAAATTTTGAACTTTTGCTGTAAAAGGGGCAAAAGTTGTTATTGATGCAAACACTGGTCGTTCAAAAGGTTATGGGTTTGTCGGGGTTTGGTGATGATAATGAAAAGTCGCTGAGCTATTGATGAAATGAATGGGCAGTTACGTTTCTAGTAGGCCACCGCAAGCATTGGTGTTGCAACTCGAGGAAGGCTCTTGGACATCGCCAGCAGTATTCTTCACAAGGTAATGCGTGAATATAGTTTGTTGCCTTTAGAATTGTTCATACCAAATCATTCTCGAAAAATAGTCTTATTAGAAAGAAATCTCTATGGATGAAAGAAACGCAAAGTCTTGTGCGGAAACAGGAGGAGGCTCCGGGCTTCAAAACAAGGGTCGGAAAGATCGTTGGTGGTGGTGCTTTTAAGTCGGGGAATATTTAAATGAATTGTTGAAAGTAGTTTTGAAGAAGATGGGAAAAATAGAGTGGGAAAGAAGCATGTTAAACCCTAAATGCGCTCCTCATAGTAAACTGGAGTGGTTTATATCCCTTGTTCAATTTCGGTGTGGGGTTTAAATTTTACCATTAGGGAAGGTTGAGTGGTTACTATCTTCCTCTCTCTAACAATTCCTGCCCAGAGCTTAAACCCCCTAACAATTGCTTTCAGAGTCAGGCAGGCACACATACTTGGTTTGGTTGAGCTTTATATTTTTCATTCCGGCCTTTGAAGTTGTTGTCCAATGTCCATCACATGGCCCATGTACTTACGACAGTGAAGAAAAATATGAATCCAGGGTCGTTGACGAAATAAAGTAAAAATCCAAACCGGTATTTGTAGATGGATTCCTTCTTCTCTCTAAATAATATATATAAATAAGAGAAGAAAAAAGACAATCGATCGACGACTCCGGTAATTCCTTTTTTCTAACTCATAATATTTAGCTGATGAATGAAGATTAGGTAGGGATTTGTGTTTTATCTTTTACTGATGGATTGGATTTTAACGTTACTTTGCAGAAACATAAGGGGATCCTTCAACTACTGTTTATCCTAAATCATGTGAAATTTAAGAGATGAAAAAAATGGGTTTGCATTTTCAACAAATCCTCATCTTTTCTGCCGTCACGCGTCACTCATAGCAGATGCCCAACTACAACTTAAGGAAAATATAAGGACTGCCCCTCGCAAATAACTTCATAGACGGCACTGGTCTTCAGAATGCCTTTAACACTTCTCAAGACGTCTTCACTAGGTTGCACCATGACATGAGTAGAATTTGGGATTACTAGAGTCTCGGTTCTACAATTGCATGGTTTACTTTGGCAATGGCAGCTGCAACCGGCTTAGGAGCTCTCCCTTCTTCTTTCTAGAGCTTGATCCGCAATGGGCCGGAATTTGCAATGGAATGGCTGTTGGGGTAATGCTGGCTGCTAGCTTTGACCTTGTGCAGGAGGGTCAGGATCATGGTAGTGGCAACTGGGTTGTCATTGGGATTCTAGCTAGTGGTGCTTTCATTTGGCTTTGTAAGAAGGTAATCATCTCTTATTATTCTTTTATATATATATATATATATATATATATATCTTATTTCTGAATCATTAAATATTAAACTTTGAGTTGTGATATTAGTTACGTTTCCACACCCAATATATTAGTCGCCACAGTTTCTAACCATTTGTGTGTCATTATAGACATTAGACAATCTTCTCCGAGGTAAAAATCCAGTAGAAGGATTTCTTTCCTCAGGTGGCGCTCAATCACGCATAATCTTGATGGTGTGTTCTTCAAACATACAATTACGATTGAGGAATTTATTTCGCCATTCATAATTTTGTCTTCACATGTGTTTTTTCCGACCGATAAGAAACCACTGTTACTGGCTTTTTACAGTTCCTTGAACAATATGGGGAAGTGAGCATGTTGGACATAAAGGGTGCTGATGCAAATAAAGTCATCCTTGTTATTGGAATAATGACCTTCCATTCTTTTGGTGAGGGATCTGGTGTTGGAGTCTCCTTTGCTGGCTCCAAAGGTTTTTCTCAAGGTCTCTTAGTGACTCTGGCCATAGCTGTCCATAACATCCCAGAAGGGCTAGTAGTGAGTATGGGTCTTTCATCAAGAGGAGTTTCCCCACAAAACGCGATGCTGTGGAGTGTGATTACATCCTTACCGCAGGTAAACACTTTTATTACATAGAATGTGCTTAATTTTTTAGCTTTACAAGAACCTCGAGTTTAACTGTGTTGATATGGTGGCTTGATTGGATAACATCGTGGGGAGCACTTTGGAAACTAACTGTGATATCACAAGTTTAACCCGTTCAGCTGCTACTTCATGAGTTTCTATTATTAAGGCAGTCCTATGTTATTCACCTGATTGGGTTACTTTAGTAATTACAGCCGAGTCCCCCAGTTCCTAGATCTAATCTAATTGTACTAATGTGTGCATATGACAATTGAAAGTTACAAAGATTTACTTCATAGGATGATTTTATTTTTAACAACAACTGAACAAGTACCGTCATTAATACAATCTATTTTTTAACGTAATTATCATTTAAACTGGTTTCTCTCCTTAAATTGACAAGTGTCAGTCGTCACTTTCCTTATCGACTCAGTTATTAATCTCCTTTTGGATTAATGTATAAATGATGTAATTGAGTATAAATTTCACACCCCTTGCTGTATAAGATGTTTGAATTCCTTTTCTAAATATAATAAATTCTTTTTATTGATGAGGGGAAAAGATAATAGTCGTGTTTTGCTTAAGCATCTACGTTAGGCTTGGATGATCATCTTTGTCAGAAAAATGCTGACACATTGTTGTGTCTACACTTGCACATTGAATTTACAAAAGGGAGAGTATCCGTTCAGAGCTATTTATAACATTGCCATTACCAATAACCGTTGAGCTCTATTTTATGCGAGTTTGAGAACATCACCGAGCTAGTTATCTTAATTAAATTCTCCATTGCTTGTTAGCTGATTATTTGTTCCATTGATGTAGCCCTTTGTTAATCTGGGCTTTAATAAAGAAATATAGTCGCTAATATTTTATGTAGTGCATGTAAGGCCTGTAGTGGCGGACTCTTAACGTAAAAAGCGGATCAACAGTTACTATAAGAATATTAGAAATTTCTGTGATTGCATTAAAGAAACAATCCATTTATACTTTTTAGATTTTAAAGATCATTATGGATAATATTTTTTTATCAAGATAATATGTTCTTCTTTCCAAAGAAGAAATGTTCAATTTCAGTTTACCCTTGAAGGATTAAAGCTTGCAGCTGAAATTGGTATCCTAAGAACTGATATTTCTCATACTAATTGCAAGTATATAAAAAGAACAGAGATGATTGTAATTTCTTTGTTGACTTATGTAGCTAATGGAGATGGCTAACACTAGGACATATACAAGCGCGGATTTTATTGAAATTCGTTTGGAGTTTATCGAGTACATCGAGAAATTTATCTCGGCATAGGTATGTGCACCATTTTATATATCTTTTATGTTTGATAGATTTTTGGGGGTTGTATATGAAGCTTAGTCTGAAGATTTTCCACCATACATTTCGAATTTAGGACTGATTTCTTATGTTCTTTCCATAATCTATTAGCTAAAGAGTTATTTGTGTACTTGTGGTAGATATATATACAGATCAGCTATATCCTACAATAGTGTATGTTATTTGGGGCTTAACCAATATGATTCTCTGTCATAGTTGATTGTATCTCTTTCGTTTAGTAGTTATTGACTTAGTGTGCTAACACATTGTTTGTGTATTTTTTTAATACTGTGTAGAAGTCGTTATATGATTATATTTTTAGTTTACTTATTAAACAAACTAATACATTTTTCTTTATATTGTTTTTTAGGTTAGAAGTGAGATAACACGGTAGCTCAATTAAGTTTGCTTGAGATGGATCGGTTGATTAGCAATTTGTTGGATGGGTTATGTAAATTGTATTGTTGTTGGATTATGAGACTTGATTTTGAATCAAGTTTGTTTTTTTTTTTTTTGTCTGTGAATAAATCATGTAATATGAACAAGTTCTTGGAATGATTTATGTTGGTAATAAAAGTATGATTCTTGTTTCCGTAATGGACTCTAGCTGTCAAGTATCTGAATGTATTGGTGGTGTCGGAATGTATTGGTTTACAGGAATTTTTAGATTTACAGAAAAAAAAAGAGTTATGACGGCTTCCAAAGAACTGTCGTGTGGCATACTAATTCTTGACAGTTGTTTTTAGTGTTAATTTCTTGACGCTTTTATTTCTCAAGGTGACGCTTAAATAAAAACAGTCATAAATGAAGGTTTAGTTCTTGTCACTTTTTCTAATAAACTATGACGGTTAAGTAAAACATGTCATGCAAAAGGATCCAGTTATGACGTTTATAAATGAATTTTTGTCATATTAAGTTCGAGCTTTGATGTCAGCTTCTCCAGAACCGTCATCAACTTTATGACGTTTTTTGTTAACTTTTATGACGGGCTCTATAATGACGGTTGTTTTTTAAACGAAAAAATGCCATTAAACCTGTTTCATGATGGCTAAAAGCCGTCATCACAAGTCATTTTTTTAGTAGTGTGAGTTCTTTTTCTTCAAAACATACGGTAATACCAAACATATGTAAGGATAAATAAGGGAATTTTGAAGCCTTCTAAATTTGCCTCAAGCGGCCACCTAAGTGGCTAATGGATGAGGCAGCACTGGTAGTAATAATACCTCCCCACATAATATAATAGTAAGCACCTCCATCCTATTTCATTATTTAGTCATATAGCCCTGCACTATTGTAAGGCATCTCTCATTCCTATTTATTCAAACAAAAACTTTATTTGCAAAATAATAACAGATTGATTCAAACAAAAACGTCAAATACAGTTTTTATTTTGCTGATTCTTGATCATACTGTTAATACGGCAGCTTGACATGGATCTAAAAAGAATATGGATAAGGTGAAAACATTCTTGAAAGAAATGAGACGATAGAAATAAACTGATTTCATTGACTTGACTATACAATGAACTTACATGAATCTATTTATACTCTACAACATTAGAGAGAGAATTAGAGACGCTAACAGAATAACAGAATCAGTTATAACTAATACACTAGCATAACAGAAATTAGTTATAGTCTTTGTTGACTTATTTGCTGACTAGACTGCTGACTAGATACTTGATCATTCTCCTTAATATACCCCCTCAAGCTGAAGGGAGATGGTTGGATTGAAAGCTTGATCTTGAGTGTATTGAATCTGATTGCAGAAAGACCTTTTGTAAAGATATCTGCCACTTGATCTTGAGTGCAGAGATAGTTGACATTTATCAGTTTAGCTTGAACCAGTTCTTGTATGTAGTGGTAGTCGACTTCCACATGTTTTGTCCTAGCATGAAAAATAGGATTTCTTGTGAGAGAAATGGCGCTGATGTTATCACAATGTATCAGTGGAGGTTTATGCAGTGTGTATTGAATGTCCTTTAAGAGTTTGCAAATCCATGAAATGTCAGCTGCAGTATGAGCAAGTGCTCTATATTCTGCCTCCGTAGAAGATCTAGCAATGGTCTGTTGTTTCTTTGCACACCAGCTGATTAAATTTGAGCCAAAGTAGACACAGTATCCTGTAGTAGATCTTCTATCTATATGACATCTTGCCCAATCTGAGTCAGAGAAAGCTGTAATGTTCTGTGAACCTTTCTTGTAAATAATACCTTCTGATATAGTTCCCTTCAAATATCTAAGGATCCTTTTTACAACAATTAAATGTTGTACCCTTGGAGCATGCATATGTTGACATACATTATTAACAGCAAATGATATGTCAGGCCTTGTCCATGTCAGGTATTGTAAAGAGCCAACCAATGTCCTGTATTCTGATGGATCACTAAGGAGAGGAGTGGTTAAGTCAAGTTTTGTACTTGCTGAAGGAGAAGAGATTGGTTTGGTATTTGTCATTTTGGCTTTCTTGAGTATGTCATATATGTATTTGGTCTGACATAAGAAGATGGAGTCTTTGTTCCTGTGAATTTCAAGACCTAGAAAATAATGCAATGATCCCAAGTCTTTCATGGCAAAAGGAAGTTTTAGTTGCTCAATGATAAAGTCACAGATAGAGTTTGAACTTCCAATAATCAAGATATCATCAACATATACAAGAATAAGAGTGATATTGTTGTTGTGATGTTGAATGAAAAGAGAGTTATCAGCATGAGAAGGAACAAAACCAAGAGAGTATAAAGCTTGAGCAAACTTTTCATACCAAGCTCGAGGGGCTTGGTTAAGGCCATACAAAGATTTATGAAGTTTACATACAAAATTTGGTTTGGTTGGGTCAATGAAACCAGGTGACTGAGACATATAGACAGTTTCCTTGAGAGTACCATGGAGAAAAGCATTACTTACATCAAGTTGCTTTATTTCCAAATCATGTTGTAAAGTAATAGCAAGAAGAAGCCTTATAGTAGTAGGCTTTGCTACTGGACTGAAGGTTTCAGAGTAGTCAAGACCTGCCATTTGGTGATAGCCCTTTGCAACTAATCTAACTTTGAGCTTATCAAGAGTACTATCAGCTTTGTATTTTATCCGAAATACCCACTTGTTTCCAACAAGGTTTTGACCAGTATATGGTACCAAAGTCCATGTTCCATTATGAATCAAAGCATTAAATTCAGAAGCCATGGTTTCTCTCCATCCTTTATCCTTTATGAGTATAAGAAGTAGGTGTAGATTGAATGTTTTGGACTTGAGATAACACTGAAGCAGAGAGAGAATACTTGGGATTAGGTTTGAGAATACCACTTTTGAATCTTGTTGTCATGGTGTGATTTTGTGTAGTGAGATTTTGGCATGTCAAAGAAGGTGACTTGCTTGATAATGAAAATGGTATGGCTGACACATTTCTGTGTGAATGATTTGTTGAGGAAGAAGATATGTTTGTGACTGGTAAAGGATTTGATTGATTTACAGAGGTATTATGAGTAAGAGGTGTGTTTGTATAAGAATTTGGAGAAGTTACATTTGGTGAAGTAGGTGAAACTGGAGACATCAAAGTACTGTTTGGTGAAGCAGTTGATTCTATACTGTTTTGTTGAATTGGAATAGATGAAGATTTTGTTTTATTATGCAGAGGAGTGATGAATTGGGTTTGAGTAGTTTCTCTGCTGGGAATAGTAGTGATTGTACTAGAACTTTGTTGAAAAGGAAACTCATTTTCATTAAAAACTACATGTCGAGACAACTACACTTTTCTAGTGGATAAATCTAAACATCTATAACCTTTGGTTGTTGTACTATATCCTATAAACACACAAGGTTTAGATTTAAAATCAAGTTTGGAGTTATTGTATGGTTTTAACCAAGGATAACAAGTACAGCCATATACCTTAAGGAAGTTGTAATCTGGTTTTTGATTGAATAAAAGTTGAAAGGGAGAGATGTCGTTGAGTTTAGCAGAAGGCAATCTATTTATCATGTAAACTGCAGTTTGAAAGACTTCTACCCAGTATGTCATAGGAATGAAAGATTGAGCCATCAGAGTTCTTGAGGTTTCTACAATATGACGATGTTTCCTCTCTACCACTCCATTTTGTTGAGGAGTGTAGGGGCATGAGAAATAGTGTGTAATACCATTGAGTTTCAAATAATAATCAAACTTTGAACTTGTGAACTCACCCCCAAAATCTGTTCTTATGGATCTAATTTTGCAATTAAGAAGAGTTTCAACATTTATTTTGAATTGAACAAATACAAGAGTGAACTGAGATTTATTACTTATGGGAAAGAACCAGCAAAATCTAGTATAATCATCCACTAAACTAACATAGTATCTGAAGCTAGACATTGATGTAGTTGGAGAAGGTCCCCAAAGATCTATGTGAATCAACTGTAGTGGAGTGGCTGACCTTATTTTTGAACTGACAAAGGGAAGCTTGTGCATTTTGCCCAGTTGGCTTGATGAGCAGAAATGTGATGTAGCTTGTTCTTCAAGAGAGAGTTTGTTTATTTTGAGAACATTGGCGAGAGTAGCTTGAGCTGGGTGCCCTAACCTTTTGTGCCATATAGAGACAGGAGCTTTAACAGAGAGAAAAGATGTTGGCGGTATGCGAGAATTTGACTGTGCTTGAAAAGAAATAGGATACAGGCTATCCTTAGTAGGTCCTTGCAAAAGAATCTTCCTGGAGGTAAGATCCTTGACATAGAAAGATGTTGGAGTAAAAGTTAGAGAACAGAAATTGTCTAAGACAAATTTATGTACTGAAAGTAGGTTATGTGCAATTTTGGGAACATGCAAGATGTTGTTTAACTTAAAGGTATTAGTAGAGGTGTTGAATAATGAATTTCTAGAATGAGTTATTGACAAACCTTCCCCATTTCCGACCATAACTTTGTCAGCACCAATATAGTCAGAATGATGAGATATATTAGAAAGATCCGAAGTCATATGATTACTAGCTCCAGAATAAGCAAGTCATATGTTATCACTGGAGGTGTTGTTGTATGGTGTAGAACTATATGCTGCTGGTGCTGTAGAATAAGATGTTGATGGTACTGAAGAAGTGCTGGCCATAGCTGCATGTTTGGCAGGTGGATGTTTCCCAGAGAAAGCATAATTCATTCTATTATAACAGTTAATAGCAAGGTGCCCATATCTGCCACATATCTGACATTGAGGTCGAGTTGACATTGGTAGTGACTAAGAAGTAGTTGATGCAGAACTGGAAGCATTGTTATAGTTTGGGTTATAGTTATTGCCCTTGTAGTTGGTTGTTCTACCTCTACCCCTTCCTCTAAAATTATTGTAGACACCTCTTCCTCTTTGCCCATTCATTTGTGCTATTTGTCCTTGAACACTAAAGTTGTTAGAACCAGAATTTGATTCATACCCTTATTTGAATGCAGCAAAAGCATGATTTGTTGGTTCAGATAGAGTGCTTTTTTACCTTTCTTCAACTGATATTTCTTCACTTAGAAGAAGACCGTGAAGCTCATCAGTTGTTACTGGTTCTAATCTCACTTTGACTGAGGTAATAAATGGTGCATAATCAGAAGGTAAACCTTTGAAGATATGATATTCCAAATCACTATCAGAGATAGTATTTCCAGCTTCGGCTAAGCCATCTGCAATTTGTTTCACATGTTGTAGATATTCTGACATTGTAAGACTGCCATTCTTGACAACTTGAAGATTATCTTTGAGCTGATGAATTCGAGCCTTTGATACGGAAGCAAACCTCGATTCCAAAGCACACCATAGATCTTTTAAAGTTGGAAAACCAACAATGTATGGCAACAAGCTTTCTGATATTGTCACATTGATCCAAATTAGTAACATTTGATCATTTTTCAACCATTCGCTGTGAAGAGGATTGATAGTAGTTGTAGATACACCTTCGTTATCAAGAATGTATTGTGATGGACATGATAATAAACCATCAATATAAGGTAGTAGATTGAATCTTTTGAGAAATGGAATGAAAAGTGATTTCCAGGGTAGATAATTCTCGATTCAGTTTCATTGGAATGTAGTTCTGGATGTTTTGAATGTGAACAAGATTGGAAACAATCGATTGTTGGTTTTGACTCATTTGAGCAGTTTGTGATGAAAGTTGACCTTGAAGACTCATAATTTGAGCAACTAGTTTTTCAATTGCAATAGAATTTTGATTTTCCATGATTGAGATTTGAAAACTTGATTGATTGATCAAGATTTGATAATTGATAAACTAAGAAATTGAGTTTTGAGATGAATACTCGAATTTCAATTGAAACTAGATTGATGAATGATAACTATTTGAGTAATTACCTCAATGAAGAAGAAGATGATGATTAAAGAACAAGAACCACTAAGCTTTCACAACCGCCATTAATGGTGTCGCAAGACATTGGCTATGATACCATGAAAATATTCTTGGAAGAAATGAGACGATGGAAATAAACTGATTTCATTGACTTGACTATACAATGAACTTACATGAATCTATTTATACTCTACAACATTAGAGAGAGAATTAGAGATGCTAACAGAATAACAAAATCAGTTATAACTAATACACTAGCATAACAGAAATTAGTTATAGTCTTTGTTGACTTATTTGCTGACTAGTCTGCTGACTGGATACTTGATTATTCTCCTTAATATAAGGTACATTTTATTCATAACGTTACAAGAATCGGTGCCTAACACACATATTGCATACTAGTAGTCTTGTAGATCACGCTTCTTGGCTTCCAAAAAGCCATGGCGCCACGTGTGGTTTGATCTTTGGGTTTAGGCCAAATTTGGGCCTAATACCATCACTACAACAGAGCATGGTTTTAGCAGCGCCATACCCCATCGCTAAAGGTGCTTTTGAGCGTGGCAAAAGATCTGTCGCAATGCACCAGATGGCGTTGCAAAGGCGTGGCTAAAAAGTGCGTCTCAAATACTCAAATGCAACGCCAAAAGTGGCGTGGCAAATGTTCCTAGTTTTGTTCGCGGCCTATGGTATTGCTAATACACTAATTCCGTTGCTACTTTATTTATGAAAATTAAATTAATTGTAAATTTATTTCAAACTATTTGCAGCGCTTGGCGTCGTAAAAGAGAGCTTGTAACAACTAGGATGGCGTTGCAAAAATGATACCTTTAGCTGCACAACTAGGCATCGCAAAAGGCAACCTTTTGCTACACTATTTCCGTTGCGGAAAGTTTGAATTTTTAGCTATACATTTGGCGTGGCAACAGACGTCCATAAATTTAGCGACACACCAAGTGTGGCAAAAAGTGTCTACGTTACGGTAGAATCAAATCTTTTAGCTACACCAAAATTGTTGCGAATGATATAAATTCCAGAAAAGCACACACTTTATTTGGGACGCATTTAGCATTACAAATGGTGCAATTCATATATATACATGTACATTTTCATTTACATAATCCTGCTCAAAACAATTTTTATAGAACACAGTAACCCTATAACAATTCACCACAAATCATAACAAAATGAATTTCATTACTAAACCATTCAATACAAAAGATCTTAAAGAATTCACATAACTATTTTTTGCGAAAAAACATCGTCTCACATAATCTTAACAACGTTCAACTAAATTAGACGAATTATTCAAAACTAAAATTCCACAAATAATGTCTATAATATGCTAATTTGAGCAGCATCCACTCGGAGCTTCTTCTTGATTCTACTACTTCTGGCGACCAATCGACCAATCTGGCATAACAAATTAAAAAAAAAATCACGTAAGTAAATTTATTAGAAACATTAATAAACCTAATACACACTCAAGTTGACAATGCATGTGAAACTATGCACCTCCTATATGCGTAAATTGGTGCCCATAGCCAAAAGCTTAGAAAGAACTTATCAAAGTTATAACTCGATCACATTCATGAAGGTACAGATCAAATAAGAAGACAAAAATAGCAAAAAACTAATAGATTTTGAACTAAATTGTACATATAAATGCCAAACCATTAAAAAACCTCGTGTCATAAAGTTATCACCAATGAAACAATAAAATAAGTAAGGCTAAACATCAAGTAAATCAAGCAAACAAGCTCAACTACAAAAAAGCGGTTCAATAGATGGCATAGTCAGATGTAAAGGTATCGACCAACCTATAATGAGATTTTTAACCCCCCGCCTATGATTTAGGAGTCAAGAAGTCCCCGCCCGGCTATTCCTTCTATCCCTTGCTCTTGTTTAACAGAGCGGAATATCCTTTGTCCTAACCTTTATCCTTGGCTATTCCTTCTATCCTTTGCTACTATTTAATAGGGAGGCTCGGGGAAAGAACCTAAGCACAAAAAACACTACCGCGAAAAGGAACAAGGGCGCCCGAGATGGATAGGCTAGGATCGGGAAGCTCAACCATCAACAAAATGCTTTCGAAGGAAGGTTTGGGGGCTCTAGAATAGCGTTTAAGCCATATGTGTTGAACCAACTCTTTTAAGGTAACATATGAGACCGATCAAGTGTAGGAATTAGTCTTTGGAAATTGACCCTATCTTTTCTTCGGAAGGGAAAAAGTTGTTTGGCCAAACCACTATCTCTTGATTGATCGATCATACACTTGCTTTTCCAGCGTGCTAGTTCTCTTGATATTCTTTCTACAACTATAGATTTGGAGCCAATCGGGTATGACCGTGTGTCAAACTGTGTCAGCGGGAGACGAAGGAATATTGGTGATTCTTTCCAATGAGAACTAGGCAAAGGCCCCATATGCTTTGGGAAACCATTAGAAAGTGCAAAGTTGAGAAACATGACCACATAGGAGGTCGCTGCTGCCGCTTCAGTTGCAGTTCGGAGAAAACTGCTATGTCCGAAGTAGAAGAGGCGGCAAAAGCTGATGCCACGGGGAGAGGCTGCTTGCTGCTCATGCATGTTTCGGAATCGTAAACCGCTCCTCGAAGTTGGCTTAAAGATCGGCCGATCATTAAAAGTTAGTTCCCTGCATGGACCCATTCTTACATTTGCACTTTCTATTTCATAGTTGATTTCCATCTTAGTTCTTTATATCGTAGACCATTTATATCAAAATTTACAACATATGTATACTTCCATCTGCCCAAAATGTCCAACAGAGTACAGTTACTCAAAAGTTATTTTAGTTTGCAAAATAACTTCTACTCTCAGACAGAAAATTAGATGATTTATGGCAATCCTATCAAAGCTAAAAGTAAAGACCAAAAGTAAGCATCTCACTCTTACCAAGTGATGTCCTAGTGTACTTTCAGAAGAAAAATCGGTAGACATTACACAATCATGTCCTCCATAACATCAAGTGTCCTTCCTCTAATGCAACACCACACTCATTGAGTGCTTGCTTTCTTAGCAGCTCAATGAGTTGTAAATGTATCTCGATACTCTGTGAAAGTTGGTCACAAAATGTCAGATGCAGGTTGAGGATTGCAAAGGAGAGAGGATAAAACTAGAAGGGACTTGAATAGTGTCAGCATATGTCTGCAGACAATAGGATCATCTGAAGGCATGGCTTTGGATAGAACTAAACAGGAAACAATCAGGACCTCCAACCCATGAATTTTAGTTAGGCAATGAGTGTTGATATTTATTTGTGCATGTGACTACAGCATGAACCAAAAGTAAGAAGCTATGAAGCACGGACACTCGATCGCGATTGATCCTAAACCAGCAGAGACGGTTGATCGATGAAATGGAAACAGAGCTAGAAGGAGGGTCAAGAACAGACAAGCGAAGCCTTTCTATCCAACACCCACACTTCGAGCAAGCGCTCTCCTCCATTTCAGCCTTAATAATTGGATCGATAACATGAAAAGGAGCTATCTGTTCAAACAAATTTTAAAATTGAAAGTGTGTATCTTTGAAAATGCAAAGATAGCGGACCTTAATAGTTATGATCGACCAGCGAACAACCCTAGATGCACTATTGGTGGACTAGAACCGCAAAACATCTTGCAAAGCTTTTTTAGCTTGTGATCAATAGCGAAGTCTACATCTTATTGATCAACTATGGGTGCCTTTGAAATCGAAAAATCTAGCGGATCCACAACACTAGTTACCTAATTGGATGATTATCACCAACCACCACCTAGAAACTCTCCCCGGATAATAATAACCTTCCTCTTGGATGCCCAAATAAAAGCGGCAACCAAAGACTGCTCTTTACACGGTAGCAAGTGCGGGGTTATCTTCAATTCTAAGATCTCTTCTAAACCATACTATACTACTACTGTTGCTATTACCACCACCACCACCTAACAAGTCCACTTGACATTTTTTTTTTTTCTCTTAGCAACTCAAACCCAAGAAAACAATCTCGTATCAAATCTATGTTACGGTCATGCGGTAATAATTACTATAGACTGTGAAAGAGAAGTTTTAGGACTTATAACAAGATTGCTTTTTCTTTTTCTAGTATGGTTTAGGCCAATAAATGTATGGGTCATAGATTCGCTCTTATCCCCTTGAACTTGTAATGTTTTTATCCTTATTCTAAGTAAATTATTACTGCTTTGTGGTCGAGTGGAGAGTGGGATTATGGTGAAATTTGTCAAGAGGTACGCAAAGGAAGCAGAGGGGGCGTAAGCCGATGCAGAGGCAGCACAAGCTTTTGCTGAAGCAGCAATGATGACACTAAAAAACAGAAATACGCCTAACCTTTATCCTTTGTCCTAACCTTTATCCTTCGGCTATTCCATCTATCCTTTGCTATTGTTTAATAGGGGGGCTCTAAAAAACAGAAATACGCCTAACCTTTATCCTTTGTCCTAAGCTCGAGGGAAGGGCTGGGCTTTAGAATATCGTTTAAGCCATGCATATTGAACCAGCTCTTTTAAGGTAACATATGAGACCGATCAAGTGTAGGAATTAGTGCTAGTTATCTGACGTCTTAAAGGTTCAGACAAACCAAGCTTTCAAGGAATTATCAATGCATCGATGTGTACACCTAATTGTCAATCATATATCCCTAATTGTGTGAAAAAAGAAAAAAAAAACCCAATACATCATTAACAGAAGATAAGATACCAATATTTCTTACTTGCTTAAAGTTTTCAAACCACCGTACCATTGAGAACCTCCACTGAACTGTAGCATCCAAGCCTCCATCCTAGCTTGAACGGCCAAAACCTCTTCCAATTTAGTTCTTTGGGATACCATTTCAACAAATGAGCTCGTCATTACGTTTTTCACTTCCTCGACCCCTCGTCCTTTGTACTTCCTCTTGACCTTGCTCCTTTGCACTTCCTCCTCTAAGTGAATGGATCTCATCCTTCTAGCTGATGGTGGCATGACACCATGCCCAAGGCCTTTATAATATCCAGATCTTACACCCAATATGTACTAAAAATTTCATCCTCCGTCTTTGGCTCACCACCCTACGCTTGGACTCAACTTTAAGTTGTTGCATCCGGTTCTTTGTAAGTTTAAACTAGGGATAAATATATGAAATTAAAGTGCAATGGTAAAAGCAAGTAAGAGTCATTTAACTTACATAATTTTCTTGAGTTACAGGAATAGTCCATCCCTTACTACTAAAGTGGGTTCGACGGTAGAATTCAATCTTTCCCACAGTTTGTTGGGTTTCAGAGTCGCGCTGAAAAATATTTGAAAATGCATAATTTATTTTAAATAATAGTACATAACTCCAAAGCAACATAAATTATGTAAATAAAAAATAGTACCGATTCCTCAAAGAAATGTAGAAATGACTTTGAACCAGCACAATGGTTTGTTGAGAGCTTTTGCCGATTACTTGAATTCTGCTCGCTAATTTTCTGAAGTAAAATGAATATTGTATTACAAGTTGTATTTGAATCATATAATCATATAATCAGTGGCTCATTGGACTCAACTTTAAACTAAGATGGAATAGATGCAAAGAGCTGCATTATTGCCTAATCTCAAGTCAGGAGGAAAACAAAAGGTCTTAGCCTTAAAAAAAAAAAAATTAGAACAATCCTTTCCTTGGAACATAGCCAGACTACCACGTACTTCAACCTCAAAAATATAATTATATCATCTTCTAGATTTTCTTAATTTCCTCAAAACACATGAAACCAATCACAACAACAATAACCAGCCAACAATAACCATTTAAAGGAGACCAATAAGTAAACTATCATACCTTGAAATCTTCCCTTCGAAACCAATCACAGCAAGCATCCCATTTATCTTGTGCCACGCCACCATAAGGATTTCTTCGTGCCACTGCATCATTTCCAAAACGTTTATAGTGCAAGTGAAGAAGACACCTATATCCTCTTAAGCGCTCCCCTAATATCTTGTCCACGACGTACTTCACATGTGGAAGTTGCATATCCACATCAAACTTGTCCTACAAGAAATGCATTACAAAGTTACAAGGAATCATTCTGATATGCTATGCAACTAGAATAAAAACTTTATTACCTTAATGCGATCACGTAATGGTCCTCTCACGTCCTCTTCCACTTTATCCCAATCACTATCTGTAAGAGGTCCATGTTGTCGCGCTACTACTCCAATCTCCCTCACGAATTGAGTACTCCACCTTCCCACAGGTCTTGCATGATCTTTGTGGATCTCTATCCTAGGTTTTTGACCAGTAGCAACTTTGTAATCAATGAGTTTCTTATTCATAGCCTTGCCTCTTTTTTTCTTAGTTGGAACTGTTAACAAAAACATTCATAAAAAGAAGAAAAAGAAAAGAAAAAAAGATGCCTAGTCTTTTATTATTGAACTATCCAATGCATTAAATAAATCAAAATATAATCTTATTACCAATACTTGATGTGTTCACTTCGCTAACGGTTGAAATTGGTTGCGCCCTCACTCGTCGAGTTACACCTGGCGTCATAACTATACATGCAAAACTTAAATTTGATAAAAAACAATTTATATCAAATGGCACATAATCTAAATACAATAATAAAGCACATTAAAAGTTATATATAAAAAGATTAATATAGCATTAAAATGGAGAGTTTCAATTCTTAATATATAAGCATGTACCTGACTTATTAGCACGAAATAGATCCAACAACAAAACTATCACTTAATGTAATGCAATCCAAACAACCTGTCCTAGCTAGAATATGCTTTAACGCTTAATGTGAATGCATGGCATATATATATAGATATAGATTACCCACATACAAAATGGATAATGAAGTTTTTCATTAACATTCAGTCAATGTCTGTATCATCATCACTGGATACAACATGCTCCTCTTCAGAACAATACTCCATTAATGTGTCATCTATTTCATCATCTTCCTCATCAATAATGAAATTGTCATTGGTTTGATGACTTTCCATAGCGGCCACGACCACATTAGCATCAACTTCGTTTGGGTCCAAATCCTCCTTATCTAGACGTATGGGTATGAATGGTGCATTTTGAACCCCACTGCTGCTTGCTTCATGAGTTTGATCAAGTTGGACATTGTCAATATTCACCCCAACCTGCTCCTCCTGATATGATATGCTACATCACTACCTGCTTCTTCTTTCTCGGAACATCAAACACGCGTTTGAGGCTTTGTCTTCGCACAACTTTCCAACTAACACCTAATTTGGTATCATCGACGTAAAAGACTTGACATGCTTGCGTGGCTAAGACAAACTGGTCATCTTTATACCATGTCTTGGAGCCATTAATACTAGTAAAGTGACCATCCGTTTGAATCCCCGTCCTTCTATTACCAACATCATACCAATCACATTTGAAAAGATAAACTCGATTCCCAAATAGATAACTAACCTAAAAAACATCAGTTAACACACCATAAAAGTCAATCTCTTCTCCTTGGTGTTCTCCTTTTACTTCAACACCACTATTTTGGGTTCGGAGATTTTTTTCTCGATCCTTGGTGTGAAACCTAATCCCCTTAACAATGCATCCGCTATACCGTTTCACACGTTTATCAGGCCCACATGCCAATGAATATAATTCAATTGTCGCTTCAGAGGAGTTCTCACTGCGCAATACTTGCATCTATTCATAAAATTAGTACACCAAATTAGGAAAACATAATTAGCATATTATCCAAGTTTATAACCATTGTATAAAAAAGTAGCAATACGAGCTCTTACACGTTTTTTGAAACCAACTAGGAAACAACATTTCTTGTCTCTCATGTAAGTTGTGTGAGCTTTGCATTTCAAGCTCTGTCATGTGTTGACTGCATGCATATCAAATATATATAAACTTAATAACTCAGAGTAGTTGATGATGATAAAAAGACTTCGGTAAGCTAAATGCAATAAAACTTACTCTAAATATGTTGAAATTTCTTGAATTATTCAACACATAGTAATGAGCCTTGGCATAGTCTTTTGGATCAAGAATGGAACTTGTATAGGCTCCTAAAAGGCCGAACATTTTGTCGAAAACACTAAATCCAACCTGTTGATTCTCATTACCACCATCATAGTTTCGTTCTTCACGATTGAACCGAAGTTTCAACTCCTTGAAGATACATGGAGCAAAAGCGTGAGACATTCGGTGTCTACATGCAGCCCAACAATTGAACCTTAGGTGAGCTTTATTTCTAACATATTGTTTTAGCGTGTGTAGATACCTATTTGCATATAACACACACATGTAATATATATATAGTAAATAAAAACTTGAACATGCTAATTTCAAATTAAATAAATTACTAACAGTAAACCTCACCTTTCAATAGGATACATCCACCTATCTTGCCTTTGGTCCTCCAAGTATCGCCTCCGCATTGGCAAGTGGATAGCCAAATGGACCATTACATCAAAGAATGCAGGAGGAAATATTTGTTCGAGCTTACAAAGTATCACCGCAATGTCCTTTTCCATTTTCTCTAATACTTCCAATTTTAAAGTCTTGCAACATAACTCTTTAAAGAACATTCCCAACTCAACCAATGCAATGGCTACATCATTGGGCACAAAACCACGTATTGCAATTGGGAGAAGTTGTTGCAAGAGCACATGACGATCATGACTTTTCATTCCTGTTATCTTACCATCTTTAGCATTTGCACATCTAGAAATGTTAGATGCATAACCATCGGGAAACTTCACCGACTTCAACCACTTTCATAAAAAGATTTTTTCTCGAAGATGACAATGTGTAGCATCTTTGGTGGCATTACAAACTTATCACCTCTTGGGATTAGATGCAACTCTTTTCTTATACCCAATGTGGCCAAATCTAATCGAGCTTTTACTTGAATCTTTTGTTTTTGCTATCTATATCTAACAATGTCCCCACTACATTGTCACGGATGTTCTTCTCAACATGCATAACATCCAAGTTATGTAAAAGTAGCTTAAAAGTGTCCCAATACGGTAACTCAAAAAAATATGTTTTTCTTTGTCCAATTCAACTCCATCTCAATGCGCTTTCTCTTCTTGTTTGGCTTTCCGAATTTCTGAAGAGGTTCTACATAGTTCACCTGTGATAACAATTCATCCCTAGACAACTCTGTAGGTGGCAACCTGCTCTCCCTATTTCCATCAAATAAGTGTTTGCCACGAGTTCTCCAAGGATGCCTTGGCTGCAGAAAACGACGATTGGCCATATAACACAACTTTCGGCCATTCTTTAAATACATGGAAACTGTATCCTTGTTACAATTAGGGCAAGCCAGTTTCCCCTTCGTGCTCCAACCAGATAAATTACCTAGTCTTTGGAAAATCATTTATAGTCCATAACACTGCAAAGATGCAACGAAATGTTTCCTTTGCTCTTTGCATCATATGTCTCCACCCCATCATTCCATAACTCTTTTAGTTCATCAATCAAAAAGGTCGTAAATAGACATCGATATCATTCCCAGGTGATGTAGGCCACGGGATCGATAGGCACATGAAGGTGAATGGTTCTTTCATACACTTCCACGGTAGTAAATTATACGGCATAACCGATTACCCCACATACTATATTGGCTGCTCATATTGCCAAAGCGGGTTAAATCCATGCGGCTTGCGAGACCAAAGGCTTAACATTTGCGAGGATCATTGGCAAACCACTCATGTTCCTTGTCAAAATCACCCCAAGCTTTAGAATCTGCTGGGTGTCTAAGTACGTTCTCCTCATGCTCAAGTTTTTCTTTATGCCATCTCATATCTGCAGCATTAACCCTCGACATGAATAGCCTCTTAAGCCTTGGTTTAAGTGAAAAGTAACGCAACACCTTCTGTGGAATTTTTTTAGTCTTGCCTTCGAAGACTTGATACCTCGGCTCATTACATTCTGGATAATTTTGAAGATTTTCATTTTCTTTCCAAAACAACACACAATCATACTTGCATGCATGGATTGAGATATAACCAAGTCCCAAGTTACGCATTAATGCCTTCACCTCGTAATGGGACTTTGGGAGGTCTCACCACCGCCAGCAATATTGCTTTAATCAACTGGAGAATCATAGTGAATGATTTGTTACTCCGTGATTAATTATCTTCAAATGAAGCAACTTCACGACACAATCTAACTTTGAAGATTCACAGCCGGATACAAAGGTTGGCGTGCTTCACTCAAAAGTTCATCAAATGGATCTATATTACCTCGATTCCCTATGTTCCACATTAGGCACCAGATTATCAATGTGTATTGGAGCCTGCAAATCTTCAAACATGTCATCCAGTCCATCAAACTGTACCCCTTCACCAACATCATCGTCATCATCGTCACTATGTTCCTCATAGTCTTCTCCATGAAAAACCCAACGGGTGTAATTCTTGTCCATGCCGTAAAGGTCTAGATCGTCTTTTACCTCGTCGATGTGCTTGTAATTCCTATTTTTGCATTGTTTGCATGGACATCTAGTCCTTCCCGTTCTGTCTGTATGACTATGAGCAATCTCAACAAAATCTATAATTCCTTTTTTATAGTCAGGCCTAAACCTATTCGGCGATTGCATCCAACTCTTATCCATTTCTAGTAATCAAAGAAGAAAACATGAATCAAGTATGTTGCACCTTTAATAAATATGGCAAAGGAAACATATCTCACCAAAGGAAAAAAAAAACTTGTACACGTCACATGGTAGAACAAAACAGCACTACTAGATTAAAATGAGGAAAAAATATCGCAGTCACTCGATCTATTATCATACTTAAGCTGATATGAATAATTGAAACTACTGTATAAGGACAATTTGACTTGCCGCATCCACAATATAACTTATATTTGACTTGCTGCATCCAAATTTAATCATAAAAGATAAGAAATGTATATATCTTATTTATATAGTAGCTATTCATGACTACTTCTCAAGCTAATCCCTAATTCATTTTTGATACACTGGACAAAACCTATTTGGCAATTGCATCCAACTCTTATCCATTTCCGTGTTCCCTACTACGAGATAATAATTGTACATCACAAAATAAGAAAACCCAAACATTTAAACTAACCAAGGACAGTCCATTAACAATCCAACTTCCTACACCACTATTGATAGAAATTAATTTAGGCATGCATATAAGAATATACGAACAATTACCAGAAACAATGTGTAATTTAACTTCACAAAGTGGTATTGTATTCAAGATTGCATTCAACTAGACTTCTACTGTCCTTAAAATGCATACACATGATAGAAAGATTGAAAAGCAACCAAAATCAGAGAAAAAGGGCCAGCAATCATCACCGTAACTCGGTTCTAATACATAAGTCATCTTAGCAAACATGCACACACGTTACGGAAACCAGCAAGCACATAATTCACCCATAAGCTCATTGTATATAACTATGGCAGTTTATGGAAACCAGTTTTTTCCAATAGTTATGGCAGTTTATTAGATTTACAATTTTTTCAATCAAAATAGAAATAGTTAAATTAAATACACTCTGAGAGAGAGGAAATCTCATTGTATATAACTAAACCAAGTGCCTAATAAGAGCCTATTATGGTGGAGATGCAAGTGCAAGTGCAAATGGGGATTTAGTGACGTTATGTTCAAATTTCACTCCTTAGGTTCTTATAAGAACAAAACTGAGAGGACAGATGATCCTACAAGCAGCAAATGCTTGTAGCTGATGTTCCCATCAGCTCAAAAAAAAAAATCCATCAAGTTAATATGATACAGAATAACAGAATTACAAATACTAAAAAATGCTAGCAAGATGATTTAGAATAACAGTATAGAAACAACTGAGGTGACGAGGATATACCTTTAGCTGAATCTAAAGATGTGTAAAGGTATGCTCTAATTCACTAGTGTTCAATATACTTTCCATATTTTTGTATCTAACATGTGTTTCGTGTTGTGTGCATGTATTGGATTTTTGTCGCTTTCTTTATTGGTTCTGTGCAATTTAATCTGCGAAGGCTTTTACTGTATTATATTTGACCGTTCCTCGATATTGAATATATGAAATATATATCTCAGGTTCAAAGGGCATGATATGGCGGGCCTTGTTCATATCGGGGGTAGCAGAGTAGTGATCTTGATCCCCAAGTAATCCATAGGTCCGAGGTAATTCGTTGTCTATTCCACTTGTTTACCGGCATAATCACTTCAAAATAGAAAGTGGCACAAGAACTTCAACTAGTGAATGAACACAGAGAAGTTGTCATCACCCGTGTAGTTGAATAGCTTATCGTATGACATTAATCTTGTTCACCTTAGATCAATAGTATCAAGATTAAATTCCCTTAGCATATGAGTCCTTATATGTGCATTTATTAATTTCTGGGGAAGGGTGGGGGGGTGGGGCTGGGCTGGGAGTTGATCTTTTAGCTTAGATAGTTGACAGACTTTATCTTAGACCTCTCGGCTATAAAGCCGCCTTGGGCTCAGGTTCTGCTTCCTGTTTTATATATGTTACTTGGTAAATAGTTCCCATATATTGGAATGGTTCCTGTAACTCAAACTCTTATATTATGAGTTGGTAATTGAAGTGACTTCTACTCTTATACACGGATGAACTCTTTCATCATTTCTAACTAATAGCCACAACTCTGCAGATGCATTTGTATTTTGTTTTCTTTAGTCAAATTTTCATATAATCTGATTTTGCATAATACCATAATTATCTTAGACTTGCTTAATTTTTTTTCCAACTAGTGTACCATGTGTTGATATCGATCATCTTGCCATTACACTTTATTTCTCAATGCGTTTCTTTATATATACTTGATGGTTATTCTTGTCTTTATTTTATGGTCTACAATTTGTTTTATACTTACTTTTTCTTCTGCATATACTATTCTGATGGTTATTTGTTCCTAAGATTAGTATCTCTTATTATTTATTCACCAGTTCAATCAAACATGGGCCTTCTTCCATATGCAAGTTTTCAAGTGAAAAGTTCGTAACAAAAAGGGTGGTTTGGTATGGCACCATCTATGTACAATTTCCTATAACGGACGCATTGATGAGATACTTAATTGCGATAAACCACTTTAGGATGGAGATGGAATGTTGGAGATGCTGAATTTGGTAAAGTCATCCCCTGGTCAAGTAGATGTGTATTTTTTACTTGATGAAGCTCCTCGACTCTCCTACCTTTAAAATTAAAGATTGTACATTTCTTTTCTTATGAGTTTTGAGACATCAAATTTAGTCTTATATGTAAGCAAGTACATATGTAGTATTTTGTCTAAGTGTTTAGAGAGTAAACAGTTAAAGTTGCATTTATCTCTACTTTTGGATGTCAAGCTTTTGTAAACGTCAAGTTATCTTGATATTTTGGTATTTTAATGGAAATTTGGTGCAAAATGAAAATGAAGTTGTGAAAGTGTGATTTGTGTGCTTGTTACAACAGGTTTTAATGGAAATTCTTGCAGGTGGGAAAAAGAACAAAAAACAAATTCCAAAAGGACGGCCATGGGCGGGATGTAATTTCATAATTTTTGAAGACAACAAAATAAACTACGCAACCGCCAAAAACCATCGAATATTTTCAATTAACCATGGCTTCAAGCAGTTGTATTATTTGAAATTAACTACAGCCGTAAACTGTCGATTTATTTAAATAAAGCAACGGTTAGTAGCCGTCATTAATGAAAACGATAGCGAATTTAAGGACGGCTATTGCGATGGTCGATAGCCATCATTTTAAACCATTTAGGACGGTTAGTGGCCGTTGCAAATTGAGAATTCTGACATTGTGTTAGTATTGTAATATCACTAAAGAAAGGCTACCACAAGCCTCCACCAGCCTCGAATGTTCGAAAAGCTTTACTAGAACTTTTCTGGTGAGTTATTCTAAAGACAGGGAATGCCTAGATTGGGTCTTGTTCAGTTAAGATCTCCCGTAGAGAAACTACTAATGAAATATATTAGACCTTGCCTCTAGATAATCTACAACAACTAAAAAAACACTCGAGACCTTTCTTAAATATAGCTATCAATTGTTCAAAAGTTAAATTCTAAAATATAGCTACCAATTGTTCATAACTACTAAAATTGCATTACAACAAACAAAAGTTCAATTTTAATCTAAAAAATATACAAGCTAGAGAACATGAAAAGGCTACCTGAAATAAGTTTTCTGACTTCAACCTATTTTCCTTGTTGCAAGTGTTTAAGTTGAGGACTGAACCAAGTTTTCAAACACACTCTATTACATTAAGTTGCAAAGATCGAGGAATCAACAAAATTAGCCAAAATAAAATAAGACATATAAGGTTCTCACTTGTAAACTCAAAACCCAAATTCACACGCACACGTCATAAACAAGGCACCACTTACAATGCTGAAATCGTACAAACCTTAATTGACCTAAAGAAAAGTGAAGGAAAGATTCATACCATACTTTTCTACTTTCAGCAACACTTTTCTATTAGCTAGTGATATCCATATCCAAAAAATTGACTCAATATTTTAAAAGTCGGTCATTTTTTTAATATCTTCTTAGCAATAGGGTCATGGTTGGGAAACTAAGGTCTCCCTTCTATTTCAATATGCTCTAGCAAAGAGAACCATATATAAAAGCTGACTCAAGTATGGAATGAGCCACCACTCTTCTTTCTTGATATCATAACTTTACATGTATAGTCATGCAATTTGTTCTTTAACTGATAATACCAATATTTTTACAATAGTATGGCATGGTTCATATATTGCATAACAAGAATATTAAAAGGCAACGCTATTCCCATAGAAAGATTGATATTATTGGAAGAGGAGAAAGGGTGTGAGAAATATCTGTTGTGGGAAGTAGGGAAAAGTAACAATGGAAGAAGAGAATGCTTATTGTTACTACTGTGATCAAGAGTTTGAAAATGAGGATGTACTTGATAGGCATCAGAAATCAACCCATTTCAAATGCCAGCACTGTTATTAGCGGTTTTTAAGCGTTGGTGGAATGGCTATTGACGTTATTCAGACTCACAGGGAAACTCAAACTACTAACAATAACTCTTCAATGGCACCAACATTAATTTTCACCAGGACTGTTTGAAACGTGACCTGTTGTGCCGTTCAAGGCTCAAAACTGAGTGTTGTAGTCCATGAACTTTGACTCCGAGGAAGCTCATTCAGTTATAGAATGCGTTAAGGGCTCTTAAGGAGAGAGAGGGGCAAGGCTGCCTGATTCTAAACAGGTTAAGACACCATCTGGGTTATAGTATTGAGGGAGGTGGAATAGAAAATTACGTGAATCAAGGCCTACTGCGTCCCGTCGATGATTGTCTTATGGATGTCTTGAAAAAGATACCACAAGATGTTTCATCAGACAAGTCCTCTTGATTGACTAATTGGTAATCTTGTATGTTATAGCTTCGACCTGAAGTCGGCTACCGATAGGTGTTAGTCTATCTCTTTGAAGTTATGCAGGTCTTGATCGACCTGCTGTGCCGGTCAAGGCTCAAAACTGAGCATTGTAGTCCACGAACTTTGACTCCGGGGAAGCTCATTCAGTTATGGAATGCGTTAAGGGCACTTAAGGAGGAGAGATAGGGGCTAGGCTGCCTGATTCTAAACAGGTTAAGGCACCATCTGGGTTGTAGTATTGAGGGAGGTGGAATAGAAAATTCTGTTAATCAAGGCCCGCTGCGTCCCTTCCATGATTGTCTTATGGATGTCTTGAAAGGGATACCACAAGATGTTTCATCAGACAAGTCCTCTTGATTGACTAATTGGTAATCGTATGTTATAGCCGACCGAAGTCGACTAACGACAAGTGTTAGTCTATCTCTTTGAAGTTATGCATATATTTCACTTATGTTAAAGCTTGGACTGAATAGCTTTACCTTAATAGCAAGCCGGTCTATGGATCTAGGTGAACCCGAGGGTTTGAGTCGGAAAAAGGCTGGGGAAGAATTACCCAACGGGGTTTTGAGTTAGACGGATCGATGTTCAAATCTCAATCGACACTAAACACCAACCCAATCGAAATCTCCCTCCCCATACTATGGGTTTGGTGGTGATAGAAAATTCGGTTTTCCGATCTTGGCTTTCAAAGACAGTAGGTTTGGTACGGGACGAGCCGGAGGGGTATAGATGGTATAGAGGAGAAGACCATAGGACGGGACCGAGAATAAGTTGGGATTTCTATCCGAGACTTGACACGACATATGAATCCTTATTCCATAACGAAAGAAAGTGGATGGATCTTTCGAAGTGTTGGGTGAATCCACACTCCCCACCAGTGATTTTTTTCACCGTTATAAGCAGTATCTGCAACTTCGGCCCCCACTTCACCATGCTCTCAATCAGAAAATACAGATGTCACATTTGTTAACTATGTTAACTCTAAATCCTGCGCTTCTGGTCCAAATAATGGCCGTCCTTCAATCGACCCCCTGCCATTGACATCTAACAGAGCCCCAACATATCTGGAAACTAAATCCCTCTATCTAGTTTGGGATGATGAAGTCTTCTCCATGGAGGAAAACAGAGCACTTGACATGCATGTCAAACAAGAAGAAGCTTGCTGTTGAAAGTATGGGGTGGGTGAAACTAGCCAGATGATTGTCCTTGATGCAGCAGATAGAAGGATATTGGTGTAGGCCTATTTTGGGTTCCCGCGGATATGTAGGTTGTAAATTTTATGGACTGAGTCCACTGAGATCTGAGGGAGCAAAAATCCATATACGAAAGTAACTATATTTAAGCTGCAAGGTGACATTGTATTTGAGGAAGGTCACAATATTGTTGTTGTATCTTTATGAATGCTATAAGCTGAACCAAGAATAAAAATGGACGACTAAAGGTCGTCGCAGAACTTTTACATAAGATTGATATTGGAATAGAATACACGCTAAAATTCATTCAAATTGAAATATAAAGATTTGTTCTTTATATCACAAATCAAAAACAAAAACAAAATACCCAAAATCAAAAGCAAAGAAATATATCTTACCCATTTGTAGAGAACCCCAATTCGAAAGCAATTCTACTGGCTCCACAAATCACTGCAAAGAACACCAAAAATTCCACTTTAAAGCTAAAACAATCAATCAAGACAAGAAAAAAAACAAAACAAAAAAAAAAAAACCATTTCAACTAGGGCAGGGAACAAAAAAACGAAGCTTTTGATTTTGTTATCGCTTCAATTCTTTTCACCTCAGTAAAGTCAGAAACGGTGGATGTTGAGGGTGGAGGAGAGATAAGCTTTGAAGATGTGGAGAGAAAAAGGATGAGTTTTGGAGATGGAGGAAAGAAGTTTCGGTTTAGATGGAGAGATCGAGAGACGACAATCTAGGGTTTTAATAGGTTTTGTTTTACGGTATTTCTAATTTTGTTATGATTTGGATTTTGGAGCGGGAACATGAAAACTGTGAATAAAATAATATTTGCAGCCAAAAGCGAATATATCCGCCCAAACCAGAGCCCATTGGCAACATCGAAATCGTCACAACAAGCGCATACACATAGTCTATCCCGGAATTACCAGTGACGGCAAGGGGGTTGCAATAGATATTTAATCTATAGCAGCACCACACTCGTTGCCAAAAATAAACATTATCAATTTAATTATTTATCATAAATTTAAGCAAACAATTTTGCAACGCTCAAGGCGTCGCTCTAGGTATTTCCCAAAATGAAAATTCTATTAAGACGGATGACCTTTAGCAACGCCACACGGTGTTGTAAAAGATAACTTATTGCAACAAATTTTAGGCGTGGCAAAAGAGTGCGTTGCAACAGACCCCTTTTGTTGTAGTGCATGTGAAAATCCAGTTGGACTTTGGGTTTCTGCTATATTTTGGGCCAAAATGTAATATGTTTTTTTTAGAGCAAACGGTGACTGGTAATTAAACAACAACATTGACCATAACTAACAGCTTTCATTAAACTTTTTCTTGAGCCAAAAATCCAAAATAGGCACCAATGCACCATGAAGATTGGTGAATGCGACTTGCTTTGCTACCAGACTTTTCAAGTCCCAACATAAAATCAACTTTTCGGCTAACCAGTCACCATTGAGTGAAATGTTGGGAAGGCCTTTTTGTGCATGGGGCTACTTTTACCCAAGGCCGAAAATTTCAGGATTTGAAGATATTTCGGACCTTCCCAAAACAAATACATATTGGAAAAATAAAAAAATAGGATTGATATATCATTTTTGCCTATTTTGGTGATAATATTTAAAAAAATAAAAAAATCAAGATATATTGGAAATATTATCGATATATAACGATATATATCGGGATATATCGGTCAACTATTAACAAAATCGGTTAAAAGTCAAAATGTCCAACTAAGTCAAACGATATATATCAAATATGTCGGAATATATCACTGATATATATTTTTATATCAGTTTTACCGATATATATCGGTTTAAAATTAATTTAATTTTTGGAGCCGATATTTCAAATATTTCGAAATCAGTAGGCTGAAAAAACGATAAATATCGGCAAAAAATCAATTTTTCGACTGATATTTTCAGCTCTGCTTTTATTCACGATTCAAGCACTTTGTCTACAAAATCAGTACTTCCTACTTTGGGTCAGGCCCACATAAATCATATATACAAGGGGATGGTTATATGAACCTACTTTGGGTCAAGCACTTAAGGTTGTATATATAGTGAATGTGTGTTGTTAATGGGGACCAAGGGGTGGGCGAGTGGGCGCGATATAACATAAGTCATGTTTATGATCCTGTGCTCCAAAACTTTGCCGCTTTTAGTTAAAAAGTTCTTAGACAAAGCTTTCTTATCTTCTACATCCTATTTCCCTTTCCTATTCAGGTAAAATCCATCACTGCCTAACAGTGAATGTTCTAAATAGTTCAAGGAAGAAGGATCTCTTTCTCATTCCTAGCTCCTTCTTGCAGTCGGGTAAAATCCCTCACTGACCTACAGTGAGTGTTCCGTATTCTTTCAGAAAAGTTGGCACATTTTGCTTAACTTTGCTTTCAGGGAATTTCTACAAGAGATACAGCGCGATTTTGAAAAAGGGAACTGCTCTCTCTCTTTTTAGGGTCGTTAAGTTTCTTTCACTTCAGGTTAAATTCTCTACCGTCCACAGTTGAGTTTTGAAGTGAGAAACTCTTTCCTGGATAGTTTCATGCCTTCTTCCTGTTTGGGTAAAATCCTACATTGTGTACAGTGTTAGTTCTGAAACAGGGAGAGTTCAAGTATGGATCTATCGGAGTTCGAATTGCCAAGAGGGCTGGCTCCGTTGAACGCTGGTTCGCGGGAGACTCTTGAAGGGAATAATACAAGAAACATAGAATCAGGGGATGGGCTGACAGGTAGACAACCCCTATCTTATGCAGAGGCGACAAGGAAAGCCATACCCCAGCAAGATGATTTGGAAAAGCTTTCGGAACCTGAGAAGATGGGGGATTATCCTGCGATAACCATCCCAGAGAGAGCACTTGAGAAGGGTCTGCAATTTTGTAAACATTGCCTCGTTGGTAGGATTGACTTACAAAAAATATCCATTGACAAAGTGCGTACCCTCGCAAAACAACTCTGGCAGCCCACAGGAGATTGGCTAATCACGCCCATTGGTAAAGGGTATCTATTTCTTCGATTCTCCAATGCTGAGGACCTTAAGCGAGTGTGGGCAAAAGGTTCATGGGAGTTTGATCACATCCCGATGCGGTTAAATCAATGGACTCCAAATTTCTGTCCGGATACTCAAAGACAGACTCATGCTTTGGTATGGATTAGATTTCCTGGTCTTGGGCAGGAATATTGGGAACCCGAGGTGCTCAGGTCAATTGCTAGGGGGGTGGGATACCCTATGCAGATCGACGATAAAACTCTTAACAGAGAATATGGTTATTATGCCAATATTTTGGTGGACGTGGATCTTTCAGAATCAATCCCTGACCAAATTTATGTGCGAACAAAGAATTTTCAGTTCTGGCAAACGGTTGAGGTTGGGAAACTGCCAAAATTTTGCAATCATTGCAAAATTGTCGGACATCTTGTCACGGAATGCAGAAAGCTAAAGGGAGATTTGCGAAGTAATATTGGAAATGAGAAACGAGATAAAGAGGTTGTGAGGGATCAAGCAGGCCGAGGTGACAAGGCTGTCCATAGAACTAGGAAGAATAAGGGGAAGTCTTCTTCTCAGGCAGATATGAACAAACAAGGAGAATGGAGGGCTAAGTCTTCAGAGACACCAAAAGAGCTCACGGTACAGAACATATTCGAGGGTTTGGATGTCGAAGAGATTCTCAACATTGTCGACGATAATGTCACAACACCAGCTGTGGAGAATGGGATATATGAGGATGGACATGAGGCTCTACCAATGCAAGCTGGGGATGTAGCAGCGGAGGGCATCCCCAGTGGACCTCAACATCAACAAGAAGTTTTCGATAAGAATACTACGGAGGGCAATGCACAGTTAGAGGCAGCAACAGTGGAAACCATCTCAGAAATGAACATGCAACAGATAAATCCGATAGAGAGGAACACTGATAATAACAATGGGCTATCTACAACTCTGCGCACTTCAGTAGGTGGTGGCAGTCCTTGTTCCAATAACCCAGAAATCTCCCCTGGAAAAAGACTAGCGGATTCTGAGGCAGATAAGGTCTTCATTATGTTAAAAAGAACAAACAAGGATTCCAACCTTGAGGAGAGACCTCCAGATCCCAATAATTCTCCACCACTCAGGTGGGCTGACTTAGGAGATGATGACAGGAATGATGACCCAGAACAGGATGGAGATACCTTCATGGACGCGAGCCAAGAGACGTCTCATGATGATCAAGCATATCCTAGCAGAGGTGTTTACAAGCCACAATGGCAGATTCAGTGAGACAACTCCCCTCCACGAGATCTAGATCACTTAACTAGGTCCCATGAAGGGATTTCTAATCGGTTTCCGACTTTTCAACAATAAATCTCCAATATTCACAATGAGATGCATATATTGGAATATACGAGGTATCATGAAATGATAAGTCACAAAATCGACTTTCTAAGTTGATTCACAAATGGGATCCGGATATTATAGGTATTCTTGAACCTATGATAAAGGCGAGAGGACATGTCAAAAATTTTCTTCAGGTCAACGGGGCTGAACACATTTTCCTCGTAATTCAAGACATCTTGGATACCCATCTTTGGCTTTTTGGAAAGTCTCTCTTACTACTCCTACTATCTTTCACTGCTCTCCGCAACAGCTCACAGTAGAGGTAGAAGGGACGCTTATTACAATAGTACATGCCCATTGTATATATGTACAAAGGAGACATCTATGGGCTGAATTGCAAATCATCAGCTCCTCCAACCTGCCATGGATGGTCATGGGGGACTTCAATGCCTATCTGAGCTATGGGGATAAAAAAGGTGGTAACAGACCCTCATCAGAGGCCATGAATGACTTCAGAGAGTGTATCAGCTACTCTCTTCTGATGGAAGTACCGTATCAAGAATTTCACCATACTTGGTGGAATAAACAGGTGGGAAGTTTCAAAATCTTGGGTAAATTGGATAAGATTTTCTGCACCGTCCTTTGGGGAGCTAAATACCCAGGCTGGCAATACAAAGTGACCAACAGACTATGTTCTGATCATACTCCTCTGGTCGGGAGAAGTATAGACATCCCCAAACCAATGAATATCCCTTTCAAGTTCTTTAATATGTGGTGTGATCATCCCTCCTTCAGAGAACTGGTGCAACAAAGCTGGGAAACTCCCATCATGGGACACTTTCGATTTATATTCTTACTCGAAGTTGAAGAGATTGAAAAGGGCTCTGAAAACATGGAACAGGGAAGTCTTTGGCAATATTAAGGTGAAGGTTGAGGAAGAAACCAAAATCCTTGAACAGATGCAGGAGCAGTTTGATCAAGGAAACATGTCGGAGGGTTTCACTGCTCTCATGGTGGACCAAGAGAATAAGGTGGAGATGTTATTGGAGCAAGAACAGAAATTCTGGAGACAGAAAGCTCGAGCACAATGGGACAATGACAACGACAGAAGCACCAAATTCTTTCATGCCCAAGCAAATTTGAACAGATGTAGATCTACGATCACTGATATGAAGAATTATGAGGGGGTCGCTATGGACTCTCAAGAAGAAATTGGCTCCTTCCTAGTGGCGCATTACTCAGAGAAATTTAAAAAGGTGGAGCATGATATCGATTGGGATCTTATTGCCTCCATGCCTCAGATTATCACGGAGGCTGACAACGGTTCTCTCTCCACCCAACCTTCAGCAAAAGAAATAAAATCCGCAGTTTTCCAGCTGAAAGCAGATAGCTCTCCAGGACCTGATGGTTTCGGTGGGTGCTTCTACCATCACTGTTGGGACATTGTGCAACATGACCTTGTCAGAGCTATACAATACTTCTTCATCAAAGCGAGACTGCCCATGGGTTTTAACGCTAACTTCATAGTCCTAATCCCGAAAGAGAAAAATGCAAACCAGGTGAAGAAATTCAGACTATATCGCCTATCTAACTTCATTTATAAAGTGATCACTAAGATTCTTGCCATGAGATTATCTCCGTTTTGCAGAAAGGATCATCAGCAAAGAGCAATATGGGTTCATCCCAAATAGGAACTCCCAGCAGGCCATTGGACTAGCTTCCGAATTGATTAATGAGCTTCAAACTCCTAGATATGGAGGTAACATCGCCATAAAGTTAGATATCTCGGCTTTTCGACACTATGGATTGGAACTTTCTTTGGGCGGTGCTACAACAGGTGGGATTCGGAGACAAATGAATTCAATGGTTGAAGGGAGCATTCGCAAGCAATACTTTATCAATATTGCTCAACGGGGGTCCACAAGGTCACTTTACTGTAGAAAGAGGTCTCAAACAGGGCGACCCTCTCTCTCCCATGCTTTTTGCCCTGGCGAGAGGATTGTCTAAGCAGGTCAATCAGCAAACTGATCCAAAAGAAAGAGCTCTCTCATATGGTGGTCAATACAAAGTACTGTAGCCCCTCACATTTGATGTTTGCAGATGATGTATTTCTATTCAGCAATGCTAATATGAAAGGTATCAAGAATCTGATGAAACTTCTGAATCGATATCAGGACTCCTCGGGGCAGGTTATTAATAAGGAAAAATGCAAGATTTTTCTTAGCCCTATGTCTAACAGAAGAAAGGCTCGTATTCAGGGGGTGCTGAACATTAATGAGGGTTTTCTGCCGGAGAACTACCTGGGTGTTCCTCTCATCAAGGGAAAAGTTACCAAAGCGACTCTTGCTCCTTTAGTGGATAAGATCAGAAAGAGAGCGGCAGGTTGGGTGGGTAAAATGCTATCCTTCCAAGGAAGGGTGGTGCTAGCAAAGCACGTCCTCAATAGTATACCGGTTCACAATATGGCTATCTACAAATGGCCAAAATCGGTGATAAAGGAATGTGAAGCTGTCATCAGAAAATTTATCTGGAGTGGCAACCCAGCGGAAAGGAAAGCTCTAATGGTTTCTTGGGAGAAATCATGCAAACCAACAGAGGAGGGAGGGTTAGGAATCAGGAGGCTCAAAGATATTAATCTTGCGATGTTAATGAAACAAGCTTGGGCCATTTGTTGTCAGGGAGATGGTGGTTGGGCAGATTTCATGAGGGGGAAATATATCAACAGAGTTGGTGGATGGTCAAACTACAAAACCTCAACAGTTTGGTCAGGCATCAAATGGGCACTCACTGAAATGGCACCCCTACATGGTTGGAACGTCGGTAATGGTGAGGCGATAAACATTTGGAGAGAAAACTGGTTGTTGCAGAGGCCCATATGTGACTTTTTTCAGGAGGAAAGGAAAAAAATTGTTAAATTCCAAGCTAGACTCTGTGATTACATACATGAGGATAGATGGTCCTTCTCCAACGAAATGACACTAGTACTCCATCAGCTGGGCATCGACATCTCTAAGCTACCCCAACCTGACAGTTCCAAAGAAGATTCAAGAGTTTGGATCGATTCGATAAATGGGCACTTCACAGTGGCAGCGGCAGTTGAAAGCATCAGGAAAAAAGCACTGAAATCAGCTTGGAGTAAGTTCATTTGGAGCGCCAAAATTTTGCCGAGAACACAGGGTATTGCTTGGAAACTAGCGCATGGTGCGGCTAGAACGGATGACCAGCTGCAAAAAAGGAAGTTTCACCTTGCATCTAGATGCTGTATTTACCAAAATCAGGAAGAAACGCTGGAACATATCTTATTCCATTGCGCCTTTGGTAAGAAGATTTGGCAGTTTGCTCAGCAAATCTTTCAAATACAGAGGGATTTGGAGTCCTTCTCTGATGTGTGGCAGCAGTGCAAGCACTACAGCTCACTCATCTTGGATATGTGGAAGGCTTGCTCCTTGACGATCATGGTCAGTCTTTGGAAAACCAGGAACAAAGCCCTCTATGACGACAAAGCTCCAAGCTACACACAAGTTTGCTTCTTGGTCAGGAGAGCGATTACAAGAGCGCATCATAAGTCCTCGGGGATTATGGAAAACTCGATGCATGACCTCAAGATTCTAAAGCATTTCCAGCTACAACTCAAATTTCGCAGGTCCCCAAAGATCTTTAAGTACTATTGGCTACTTCCTCCTCCGGGTATACTCAAGATAAACACTGACGGATGTTCGAAAGGAAATCCGGGAAGATCAGGGTGGGGATATATCTTCAGAAACTACAGAGGAGATTTTTTGGGAGCGGCTGCTGGTGGGATGGGTATATCCACTAACTACATGGCGGAAACAATGGCTATTATACAGGCCATTAAACAGGCAATTGATTTGGGTTGGCGCTATCTTTGGGTAGAATGTGATTCTACTCCAGTTGTCCAGGCTTTCCAGAACAACACAACACATTGGAGAGTCAAAGAAACCTGGCAATCTTTGAAAGATAAAGCGGCATGGATTAACCTCACTTCATCTTGGCAAGAGACCAATCTGGGAGCGGACAGCTGTGCCAGACAGGGAGCTGCGTTAACACAGGGGGACAGTATATGGTGGATTTCTCGACCTTCATTCATGATTCATCTGGAGAACCATCATACGACTTATTATCGTTTTGTTCACTAGATCTTCTTTTCTAGTGCAGGCTTGTATCTTTTTGTTTTCTTTTTCTGCTACATTTGCTATCATGTAATCCTTATTCTTTATAATTAATCAATTACCTTTAAAAAAAAAAAACTCCACTTAAAGTGACTCCAAAGTTACTCCACCACTAAATACAATGAATTAGAAACAGATTTTTGGTGGAGATGTTCTTTACACAATAGAGATCATCCTCACAAAAAATCAGTTCATTTGAAGATGTACAACCTCATCAAAAATCGTTTAGAATGTTATGAAATTATCCAACGGCTTAGAATTTTTTAATTTCATAACAACTTTTGACAAGGTTAAACATATTCAATTGAGCTGATTTTTTGTGGGGGTGTTCTCTATCATGTGATGTATACCTCCGCAAAAAATTAGCTGTCAATTCATCTTGTAAGTCCACTTTTAAGAGTGGAGTAACTTTGGAGTCACTATAAGGTGGAGTTCATATAACCGTTCTCTATATACAATATCTAAATCTAAACACCTCTTTAGAGGCCTGCCCAAGCTATTAAACCAGGCTTGAGCCGCCATAACATATAGGCTTTAACGAGCTAGCCAAAATAACCTAGCACTTTTTGACACCTAACCAATTTAAGATATCTAAGCTTTCGGCTGTTATTCTGGGCTTTTTTACTATTCTGATATAGCCACGTGTCGACGTGGCTATGTTAGCAAAATAAGCTGTCACTTTTTTGTGGTTCTTACGTGTAATTATTACAGACCTTTTTCGTTTTTTTGTTATTTTATAATCTTGGGGCCCACTTCCAATCATAAAAAAAGTGAAATTCATTCTCGATTTTTATTCTTTTCTTAATGGACCCACCTGAAAAAATATATTCGTGCTTCATGTAAAAGAAACCAACGTTTTATCGAGAAAAAAAAAAGTAAAAGAAACCAACGACTACTCAACGAGGGTCCATTATTAATGTTGTCGAAACAAATAGTTTGAGTTAGGGGTGACTTCGGATCGGATCGGATTAACCTCCTTCGGAATTTTTCCAAAAAAATTTCGGAACCTAATATGCTAGCCAAATCCGATCCAATTTTTTTTTCGGATTCAAAATATATTTCCAATTTCGGAACTTTCGGAAATTTTGGAATAACTCAGAAATTTCGGAATACTTGGTAAATTTTCAAAGATCTCTTTACTTTCAATTATTTTTGGAATATCATACGCCAATGTTCATTGTAGGGAGAGAAAACCATGTCCACAATACCAATGTACCAACAACAATACGCACTTGTTTATTGAGAAAACCCATTTTCATTCAAACAAGTGATCCAAGAAAAAACGAGAAAAAGAACCTGCAGCCACCAATAGCAAGCATTGCATTCTGTTGAGGTCTGGATATTTGTAATGTTTCAATCTTTTTTCGTGTGTGAAAATTGAAGCGTGAAGTGTCTGTATAAATAATGGACTATGGTCTTGGACTCAAAGTAGCTTTACATAATATTCTATCTATTGGAATTTGGCTTTTGGATTGGTCTGGAAGTCATTGTATGACTCAATGACATTTTTTTTCATATCATTGTTGTTATGGCGGGGACGATTGTAATGACAAGTAGAGTGGTCCAATTCAAGTGGGGAAGTAGCGGCTAGGTTATGTTTTGTTTTGTTTTTGGAAGTAAAAAACTAGAAAATGAATGAACGGTCGAGATCTAATCAAGTGGATAGTGAGAGAAGTATATATTTTCGGAATAAATTGGCAATAATATCGAAATTTCGATTTTTGGATCGGATCGGATTTTAGAATTATATCCAAATCCGATCCAATTTTTTTTCGGAATTTTCGGAAATCGGAAAATCGGCCCATGAAAACTACACCCAAAACCAGACCAATTTCGGGTCGGATTTCGGAAAAATCGAAAATTCGGCAAAAAGAGACACCCCTAGTTTGAGTGGTAGCTATATGCCTACTGCCTATTTCTGAAGTTTCTTTTTCTTATTTTGTAGGCTTTAACGTGTTGATTTAATATCAACACATATTATTATTATTATTATTATTATTATTTTTATTTTTAGCATAATATTGTCAAGTATCTTATTGTGGGGGCTAATAAAAACATTGTAGGTCAGCACCTCTATATTACACTACACTATTTTGGACTAGTTTGGAATGTAGGGGCTCGTCCCTCAATGGCTTGTCCCTAAAATGTATTATCTTAATTTTGGACGGCCCAACATGATTTGGCTTCATCTGTTCCAAAGTGGCCCAAAATAGTGGCCTATAAACATGAAGAAGTTGCACGCACATTTTTTTTCACATTTTATGGATTTTTTATTGTTGGAGACTTTGTTGTAACTAAGTGTAAGGGAGTAATATTCACATCCAATGAATATCAAACACGTGTCAAGCATACTAACCGACCTCGTATTCTCGTCCTCAGAGCTTGCTTTATAGTGACTCGACTCAGGCAAGCAGCCTATTCAACTTGCGCCCAGAGTGATGTCACCGCCAACCGATCTCACGTACTCGTCCTGCGAGCTCACTTCAAAGTGACTCGAGCAGAGTAAACGATTTCACTCAGAAGCGATCTTTATAGCACTTAATCCTCTCGTTCCACGTATGTCTTTATTACAGCCATTAAGACCAAAGCTTTAGGCACGCTTCACAATAAATGTCTTTAACTCGCCACCATGGCTCGCGAGTGACTTGGATCTGACCTGACATAAGAGAGCGAGAGATGCAGACACCTTGCCTATATAAAGAGGATGAGAAACTACGTCTGACCTAATACAAGTTCCTCCTGTGAGAGCTTGATACGTAGGCAGTTCGTCCATACGAACTTGGTCAAACCCAATCAATCAACCTATTCTTCCCCAAATTGCCTACATCAGTAAGGTTAAACGAATCATAATATTTACATTGGCACCGTCTATAGATCGAATTACTTGAAAATTCATCTATGCAAATTTCAATTTCTTCCAATCAACTTCATAAAATCGTCAATTTTGAAGCCCACGAAGCATGGAAAACCTACAAGAACAAATGACGATTATGGTTACCCAAATAGGAGCAATGAACGACAGTATCAACATACTACGATAGGAAAACGCGACACTAAAAAATCAGGTCGCTACACAGAACCCGAACGAAGTCACCGCTAAGGACGACATAAATGAGGTGAACAAACAAATCAACAAGCTATCCCAGCAAATCGAGCAGAGTATTGTGAAGAAGGATACCACTCAGATCGTCTAGAAGATGTTGAAGACATACAGAGCATCCCTATTTATAGCGGTGGTACTCAGTAAACCCTCCCCTCAGGACTTTATCTAGTCGCGCTTTGTGATATATGATGGCAGTATGTGTCCCGGTCAACACGTAGCTCGCTACATCCAGAGCCTCGCACTCTATAGTACACATGAGTTCGACCCCCTACAATGCCATTTGTTCCCTGCAAGCCTGAAAGACAGAGCTCTCGACTGGTTCTATTTACTGGAACCGAACTTCATCTATAGCTTTGAGAAGTTGACTGATCAGTTAGCTAACCATTACGTCCACAACAGATGTAAGAAAACCGACCTCGACTCACTCTTCCTGCTGTCCCAGAAGAGCGACGAGTCAATCCGCTGCTTCTTAGAACGATTTAAGTCTGAGTTGATGTCTATGGATAGCGACCTTAAGGAGTCCTTCGCAACCTTAGCATTCACCAAGGCGATCCAGAAAAACACATGGATATATAGGTCGCTAATGAAAGAGCGTCCTGAAAAATTGGAAGACCTGTACACTCGCGTGTACAAGTATATAAAGCTACAAGAATCTTTAGACCACGAAGGCAAGTAAGGGGAAGTCACAACAATCTCAGATGCTGGCCCATCCTCAAAAAAGTGATCCAGACCACAAGGACAGAAGTCTGATACTAGGACACACACGAAACGCGAGTTCACTGTGTTGACAAGATCTCCAAGCTACATACTGGAGAAAATAAAAACTGCGACCTATTACCGACCTGAGGTAAAATGGCCAGAAGACACACCAGGAAAGCCGTACTGTGTTTTCCATAAAACAAAGTGCCATGAGACCAACGAATGCCGAGGGCTCAACCACTACCTTCAAGACCTCATTGAGGCAGGGCATATCAATCACTATACTGATATTACCGATGGCAACCTGCGCCACAAGCTCATGGCTTGCAGAGAGCGAAGCTGAACTCCACCACGTAGCCATAACAGAGATTGCTCTCAGGCTCAAGGACGCTCAATGGACCGATCTTGCCATGAGCGTTGCCAGCATTCCTCTAACAAAGATAATAATAGGATGATCAATATGATCACTTTTCAGGACGATTCTGTCACATCCACAAGGGAGAAAAGGAGACGAATAGGCACTCTACAAGAAGTTTATTAGTTCTCCTCACAAGCGGCTCCTGCCCCACGCACAACTGGCCACAGCTCAGGAGACATCACCTTCACTGAGGCCGACCTCAACATGGTCTTCCTCCCGCATAATGACGCTCCGGTTGTCCATCTTAAAATAAGAGACTGGATAGTAAAGCGTGTCCTGATCGACCCATCCAGCTCATGTGATATTCTGTTCTATCAGACTATCAAGGAGATGAACCTGCCAAAGTCGGTGATGATAGATCCAATATTCCCCCTTTATGGCTTCAATGGATCTCGAGTTGACCCAATTGGTGACATTATCTTTCATGTCTCAGTTGGGTCACATGAGGACAAAGTCAGCATCAACATGCATTTCAGCGTTCTGGATGTCAACTCGTCCGTCCTATATTATTATTTTAGGACGCCATTGGATCCACAAGATGCAAGCAGTGCCATCAACACTCCATCAAGTTTTACGCTTCCTTGGCCCCAGATGCATGATGGAGCTCAGAAGCAACCAGCTCGATGCTCACAATTACAAACAGATCCTCTCAATCAACAATCATATTGGGGCTTCACTCAAAAACAAGGGAAGGATCGCCAAAACCAAACTAGAAGAAGACTTCATCTTTGAGATTAGGACCCTGACCAAGACCCCTCAAAGTGATCTGCCAAAGGAAAACACTGGGGGCTCGGTCAAAAACGTTCCTCCAGAAGCCAAGACCCCAGAGGTCGCCCAACCCCTTCATGTCAAGGAGGCACTGAAGCTTTAATATTATAGTGAGTATACTTCAAAAGAGTTTAAATTAAGAGTTGAGGTTCATTCTAAATTGTTTAGAGTTTGAGTGAGGGAGATATGAAGAAGAAAGGTAGACTCATGAATATTAAAATGGTTCTAAGCTAATGACCTTGAAAGCTTTGATTGTTTGATTGAAATGACTTGAAAACATGAAAGGAAGATGGATTAAAACATTGAAATGAAAGAAACAAACAAGATTGAAGATTAAAACAATGAACAAGTAACAAGTTTGATTGAAATAAAGAAAAGGAAATAACAAGTTGATTGAAATAAAATAAAACAATAAGAAATTAAAAACATGAATTGAAAAACAAGACAAGAAAATAAATAAACCAAATGGTTTGGATCCTAAGACAATGGATGAGTTCTCTCTCCCTTGCTTTTTGTTTATATACCCCTACTTTTGCCATTTACAGATTTACCGTTCTCTATTACAAACTAGACACCTCACCCCTTTCACTTTTGCTTTTACTTTTGCTTTTTAGTGCCTTCTTGAACAAGCTATGTTTAGGGATAAGTCTTCATAATTTGAAATAAGGGCCTCCATCTTTTGTCTTCTAATTTGAGTCCTTTAACTGTTGACATTGACTGGTTGACTTTAGCTTTTTTAGCACTTTTCAACAGCAACTACTGGTCTTCATAATAAGCGTGATTAAGGCTCTTTTTGGTGCTAAGACGCAGCTTTTCAGATAAGTGGTCTGAAATACTCCCTTACCTAAAAAAGGTAGTAAAAGTTATGAGTTGTTTTTTCGTTAAGCGGAAGAGAAACTGTAATACAACAATATACGGGTAATAAAATGCATATTTGGGAGCTGATCACCACCCCCAAATAGCATCTTGTTTGTCCTCAAGCAAGGATGAGAGAAAAAAAACTAAGATCACAAATGAGTGATTTATTATACGTTATACTAATCTCATTTTGCAGAGTGCGATTGCATTGACCATATGCAATAAGGCCTTAAACCACTAGGATTTCCCTAGTGGATGATATTTAAGCCTCGTGACAATTTTTCAGTGAAGGTACTCACAAACTTCCTCTATTTAGTACAAAGGATCTTGTTTCCTTATTTATTCTTAGAAGTTCATATATCTCATTAGCGGTGAATAAGGACAAACTCTTTTGAACTTAGAATAACATATGTACAGTTATTTAAGCATCTAAACATAATTGTACAAAACATGAGCAATGAAATGCAAAAGCAGAGTTGTTTCCGAGGCTTTTGGAGAGCTTCCATAAGGTGGGTTCTCACAGGGGTGTGTTGCAATCACAACTCTCTGATAGATTCACTCAAGGTTCATTATCTCAAGTGTAGCAGACACTTATATTCCTTGTATACTCAAATGATGTCCAAAGAAATCGGGGTCGATTGATCACGTTTGCCACTTACTATCACACCATCCTATTCCTAATCGAGCTAGAGGTCATTTATTAGGAGTTACGGGGCAAGGGTGATGGTTTATAAAGAAAAAGGAAGGGAAAAACAAAATATGATAAGATGAGAAAATGGGCCTTCAAGATACTTGTAACCAGAGAAGAACCTCATTTTGTTCTTTTGCTTTCGAATTATGATACATTCTTTTAGCCATTTGGCTTTTTGACTCCATATGATTTTGAATTTTGGGAGTTATAACTTTGATTTGGTTTCTTTTTGCTTTTGATATCGTCTCCTTTTGATTTTGAACTTTTGAAAGATTCGATTTTTGACTCATTTGAATTTTTTTTGGAGTTTTAGTTTTTGATGGGTTTTTATTTTCTTCTCTTTCTTTTCTTTTCTTTTCTTTTTGAAGCAAATAACTATTATGTTTTTGTACAAGGTCTTCTCTTTTTCTGATATCCATCCAGTTCTCAACTCATCAGCTGGGTAAGCTTTTTATTGCGTATTGTGATGGGTTAGGAATTATTGGTGAAGAATAAAAAGGCTTTTAGAAAGGGTGAAGACTCAAGAGGGGTAACTAGAGGAAAACTATATTTTCGGGGTTTTAACGTTTATTTGGCTATATCGATCCAAAAAGAGCCTAAATTCCCTCATAAGATATGGCGTGGTGATCATGCAAGTGGACATGTGGTCTTTCTATCCGGGCATCCTTTGTGTCATCACTCAATAATCATTCAGATAAGGCTTTTGGCTAGATTCTCACAGGATATAGAACTTAATTGTTCTAAGTTTGGCTTTGAAAACTCACTGCTATATACAAACAAATGCTGATGCATGCCATTCATGAAAAGATGCAGAAACTATTGTACGTATATTAGTCTAAGTACGAAGAACAAGTCCTTACTGTATTACTATAATGAGACTTTTAAACTTTTTATTCATCATAGGAAAAGGAAACAAGGCTTTTTAATACTAAACGGAAAAATATTTTTGGTTTTTTTTTGAAAAATAATTTTAGAAAGGAAGAAATATAATATTATATATACTATATAGAAAATGCCTATTTTTTGCAAGATATTACTATACCAACTCTATGATGGAACTATGCTTGTCCTCAAGGTATGAAGAGATAAGGAAAGAGATTACCATAGAAACATGAGCAAAAACGATGATACACCTGTATTCTATTCTTCATGATGAAAATATACCACCCCCAAATAAGTTTGGGGCGTGGGTTGTTTGATATAGAACGAGAAATACATGATTTATTATACTAGGGATATTTATTCTACTATAAAATCTTTTTGGGTTTTTGTATTTTTGAAAACATGAAATGCATGAAAGAAAAATAGAAAATTTTGGCATGATGTATATGTTTTACCTTCTACTTATAAACCAAATTCCACAAGAAAAAGCAAAATAAAACAAGCAGATAATATTAAGCATAAAGTTAAACTTATACTACATCATACACATGAAAAAAAAGAAACATTAAAATAGATAGATCCAACTATACAGACACTAGGAATCCTAGTCAAAATCCGTGCATGACTCGTGTCGACGTCCAGAAGATCCTTCTCCTTGCTAACGTTGAGGCCTGACATCTCTATCACTACGCGGGAGTGCGTCTCTGATGCTCTGCAGTGTTCTAGTGACACTGTGCTAAAAACATCGCTGCTCCTGCTGGAAGGATTGCTGCTCCTCTCTAAGGGTATGCTGTTTTGCTATGATATTCCGCTATTCCGTTATGATGTTACCCTGAGTTTCCCTGAGCTGGTGGAGATATAAGTGCAGCATCCTCTAGCCTCCATGGAGGAAGTGAATTCTATCCATGGGCTGAGTGAACTGTCGAGTGGCATTGTCACGCCCCGAGACCCAACACACATCCCGAGGACGTGGAATGAATCTCGAGGAAGACACCTATCCCGATTCTACCGAAATTTCGGCAGAGTTTCCTTTGTTTGATCGACGTTCGTAAACCCTAAAAACCTGTCATAACCTGTCATAAACCCTGGACATCTTATAATTCCCTTCCAACAACCATACATACATCCAACAACCATATATACTACACTTAACTCTAACTACTACAGGGATATGACGATATAACTACAAAACAAGGAGAACCGTTGCCAAATACGATTATTACATCAAAATGACCTAGCTCTCTATATATACAACAAAAGAAACTAGTCTCTTTCTATACAACCAAAGGAAAAGAGCTAGGCTCATTATATACAGCAAAAGAATAACCTAGGTCATCTCTATACAGCAATCCAAATATAACCTTGACTCGCCTCTGGACAAGCAGCATAAAGGGAATCCTCCCAAATCACCATACCCGTCATCACTAGGGTTAGGGAAACCCTCCTCCGCAACTGGCTCGTCTGAAATGTTAAGTAGGATGAGCAAACAACTATGCCCAGTAGAAACGCACATAGCCAATAAATAGACTACTTATAGAAAACATTTAAAACATGCAGGGTTCTATAATAGTATTCAAATATTGTGATTATGTATATATACATCACTAACTAGCAGAAATCATCTCGACATGCTTCATTGATATTCAAAATAGAGTTTTCACAATCATCATACAACTATTGTGGCCGCTGCATCCTATTAGAATGGTGAGGGTACGACCGGGTACTCGATGATCCGCGGGCAATCTCGGTTCAGTACTTCCCAGTGTGAACCATGCACCGTTGTTTTCCTGATTTTACCGGCAGGGAGCTGAAATGCCGTTGTTGTGTTCGTACACACAAAATCCCCAAAGCTTTTAGGGCTCAGGTGGGCCACGGACCACGACCCCATACGGCTGTCACCTAACTTACGGTGGTCAACCGTTCGACGACCGCAGACCTTTCAGGGATCGACACATCCAGGAGTGGACTAAACTCTCACTCGGCGTCTAAACCTCATCGAGGTAACATGTAACCCCACTCAAGCTAATCACCATACAACGTGACACTACAAGCATGGTTATCTAGAAAAGTAGAAAAGGAATTCCGGACTACATCCGGTGATGCATCCCTTTAAAGGTGGCCCACCACCTCGAAAGGTGTACACACCGTTGGAATCCTAGAGCTAACCCGTCTCCGAAACGCGACAACAGTTCCTTCTTTATAGAATTCACGGTTCCTTTTCTAAATCTCCTCGTGATAAACATAGTAATATCTATATATATATACCAGATTACCGATTATTTTCAAATACTCTAGTTACATATCTAGTTTTTCTTTTAAACTGTTGATTATATAGGTGTGAGTTCTGGATTTCCGAAATCGAAAGCGTAACAACCTATGACTCCCAAACGGGCCAGTCATAGTAAATAACAACCGATGATTCCCAAACGGGCGAATCATCGTAAAATATTCGACCATCGGGACCAATCGCTTAACAGCACCTAGTTACAAACAACCGGGTAATCCTTACCGCGATTACAAAATCCATCTCTGTCTCGCTTCGGTGAGACAAGAGAGGCGAACCTTTCCCCAAAACCAGTTTTTCACTTTTAACGAGAAAACAATCCCTCGCTACTCCCCCGATTTTACAGAAAACCATTTCACGCTAAAAGCTATCCATATACTTAATTCATATCGAGGAAAACTACAATGCAAAACATGAATATCATATATACATGCATGGTTGATACATAAAACTATTTCTTAACATTTTAAACAACTCAAATCATGCATGAAAATAAGCGGACTATATATTGGTATGTAGGTTCCTACCTTAGCAAGCTCCGTTCTCCTCAAGCCCCACTTAAAAATAATCAAGCTCGCTTAACTGAATCCCCTCAGATTTACTCCTACACATCATATATATATATCATTCGACCATTAGAAATTATCGAACTAACGAGAATTATTATATAGCGTAAAGTCGAGAAGAATCTCGACAATCTGAATTTGGTTTCGGTATTTATTTTTATCTAACTACCGTTAAGCAGCTCTACGGGCCATTTTCCATCTGTTACTCGACGCCGATCTCTACTGGCTATTTCAGCCATGGCAGGCCCTCATATCTACGCCAATCCTATCCTATCCCAATTCCAATTCCAAATTTTAACTACAACCCATTCTACACCTCTCAATTAACATTAATTCTATTAATAAAATCGGTGGGTGTTCTTATCCCTCGATCACTACTCAATCAACTCTTATACAGTTATAAATCGACATAAATTCATTGAAATTGTAATGAATAACCAAATTCTTACCCAGTCAGCAATAAAAATCGTTCATAGCTTGCTGCTCCACCAAAATCGCAGCTCTCCTTCTCCAAACCGAGCTACTGCCGATATTAAACCCATCCCATTTCAGTTATACTTCCTCAATACAACCAACTACATAAAAATCGAGTTCAAATGATTTACTTTAAGCGAATTCACTAACCTTTCATTTGAAACACACGACGACTCCAAGGATTTTCGGCTGATTTAGTTAAGCCATTCCTCTCCAAATAGCTACTGTCGAATTATACAGCCCCCATTCAATATCTCTCATCAAATGCAACCTCAAGCTATTGAATTCGAATCCAAATAATTATTTAAAACGAAAATAAAACTCACCTTCCGCGGTGTTACGGCAAAATCCGAATTTTTTGTGAGTCTCCACACCTGAATTCACTGTTGTTAGTGAGTGGTTGTTCGAATTCGTGGGTTTGAATTGATTGAAGAGGAACTACCCCAACTGCCGCCGCGATTCCACTTCAGTTTCGCTTGGTTACGCTCAAATTTCCAGTAGATTACTTTAGTGTAGTGTTTCTAGGTTGGGAGTGTGAAGGATTGTGATAGAATCGATGGAAATTGAGAGGATTAGGTCTCTCTCTCTCTTAGGGTTTTGAAAGTGCGAATTGGGGAAGAAGGGAATTGAGTCTGCGCGATTTTCGGTTTCGCAATTTCGGTTTTTTTTTTTTTTTTTGGGCCGATATATTTGGGCCCAAGCCCGATCGATTCCAATTAGGCTTAAGGTCCTAATACGCCTAACCACCACTCGTTTGACGTCGCGTCTTGATTATTTTTCGGCCTATCCCGCTAAATTTAATCTGCTATATTCTATCTCACCGCAGGCTATGACCATAACCCACTCATGCGTGTAAGCTGTTAACTCGTGCCAGCTTCGACGCGGAAAAGCCGCTAACCGACATTTTTGCCAAATTTCCGCCTATAGTCGCTTACCTAACGTGCCTTATGAGTCGGAGTTAAGTTTTAGTAAGTTACGTACGGTTGAAATATAAACCCGACGACCAACTTACATAAACGACCCTAGATTTAATAGGAAATTTACGAAAATACCCTTAATAATAATTCAGGACTTTACATCCTACCCTCCTTAAAAGAAAATTTCGTCCTCGAAATTAAATCATACCTTATTGCTCGAACAATTCTGGATATTGTCGCCTCATATCGGCTTCTTTCTCCCAGGTTGCTTCCTCTACATTGTGATTTCTCCACAAGACCTTTACCAACGGAATGACCTTTGACCGCAATCTCTTTTCTCGTGATCTAGAATCTGAACTGGCCCTTCCGGATAGGTAATGTCTTCTTCAACTCCAACGATTCCAAATCAACAATATGTAGTGGATCCGCTCGTATTTGCGGCGAAGCATCGAGATATGGAACACGTTATGAACACGTGATAACCTTTTCGTAGCTCGAGCTTATAAGCTAGCTCGTCGGAGATCTTGAATGTCGGGAATGGTCCCACATATCTAGGTGCAAGTTTCCTTTCATCCCGAACCTCGAATACCCCTTCTTCGGAGATACTTTCAAGAATACCCTGTCACCTTCATAAAATTCCAAGGGACGCTTCACGCCTATCCGCATAGCTTTTCTCGACTGGGCTGTGAGCAACCGATTCAGATCACTCTGATCTTCGGTGGTGTCACTAACCATCTCTCGCCCCAACATAATACTATCTCGGTTTCAGTCCACAGAGAGGTGTTCGCAAGGTCCGCCATACAACGCTCAAAGCGGAGCCATACCAATACTAGATTGGTAATCTGTTATTGTAGGCAAACTCAGCCAATGCCAAATGAGTCTTCCAACTACCCCCAAAATCAAGCACGCAAGCCCGAAGCATATCCTCTATGATTTGGATGACTCTTTTCCGATTGCCCATCGGGTTCTGCCGGATGAAATGTCATGATTGAATTTCAGTTTGGTCCCCAATTCCTTTGAAGACTTCTCCAAAATGAACGGGAAATTGAGTACCTCTATCTGAAATTATAGATAATGGTGCCCCATGCAACCTCAGTATCTCTGACATGTAGATTCTACTTAGCTTTTCAGCAGAGTAAGTAGTCTTAACAGGTATGAAATGAGCAGACTTGGTCAGTCTATCAACAATGACCCATATAGAATCCATTCCCTCACTGGTCCTCGGTAACCCGGATACAAAATCCATGGTTATATTCTCCCACTTCCATTCCGGAATCTCCAGAGGTTTAAGAAGACCAGGTGGTCTATGGTGTTCAGCTTTCACCTGTTGGCATGTGGCACACTTCTTCACATATTCCGCAATGTGCCGCTTCATTCCCGGCCACCAAAACTGACGACGCAGATCTCTGTACATTTTGGTACCACCAGGATGAATGGTATACTTCGATCTATGGGCTTCACTCAAGATATTATTCCGCAAAGAGTGATCAAAAGGTACCCAAATTCTTCCTCTGAATCTGATGCTTCCATCTCCGGATTTTTCCCAATCAACATCCTCAGCATTATCCACATATCCTCGGTACCTAGGTCCATCCCTCGATGTAGTCTGAGCATCTACAATCTCCTGAACCAAGGTGTTTTCTGCACGTCGCTATCCGTCATAAATAACTAAATAACAGCACTTATGAGGATCTCCACTTCCATTTTCCGTGATCTCAAAACCATAAGAAGCAGCAGACTCCAGCAATTGCCACTCCTTCATCATCATCTGAGCACAGACATGTTCTCGCTTCCTACTCAATGCATCGGCAACTACATTTGCTTTACCCGGATGGTATTGCAATGTGAAGGTATAGTCCTCCATGTACTCAACCCATCTCCTCTGCCTCATATTCAAATCTTTCTGCGAGAACAAGTACTTGAGACTCTTGTGATCCGAGAATATCTCAAACTTCTCACCATACACATAATGCCTCCATATCTTTAGAGCATGAATGATCGCCGCTAACTCCAAGTCATGAGTAGGATAATTCTTCTCATGGGCATTCAATTGCCTAGAAGCATACGCTATCACTTGGCCTTCTTGCATTAAGACACATCCTAATCCGGTGTTAGAGGCATCAGTATAAATCACATAGCTCTTCTCCGGATCTGGAATAGTCAAAACTGGCGCTGTTACCAATCGCGTCTTTAGCTCTTGGAAAGCTTTTTCGCATGCCTCCGTCCATTCAAACTTCACATCCTTCTGCGTGTCAATCTAGTTAAGGACGACGCTATGCTAGAGAATCCTTCTACAAAACGACGGTAATAACCTGCCAATCCCAAGAAACTCCTGATTTCCGTCGCTGACGTCGGTCTCGGCCAATTATTCACTGCCTCTATCTTTGAACGATCAACTTTGATTCCATTCTCCGATACCACATGCCCTAAGAACCTCATTTCATTCAACCGTAACTCACACTTGCTGAACTTGGCATAAAGGCGATGATCAACTAATGTTTGGAAGACAATCCTCAAGTGTTCCTTGTGTTCCGCCCTAGTCTTGGAATAAATCAAGATGTCATCTATGAATACGATAACAAATTGATCTAGGTATTTCCACATCACTCGGTGCATGAGATCCATAAATGCAGCCGGAGCATTGGTCAATCCAAATGGTAACACAAAAACTCAAAATGCCCTAGCCGTGCGGAAAGTCAGTCTTTCGTATATCTTCTTCCGAATTCTCATCGATGGTAGCTCGTTTCGAGATCTATCTTCGAGAAATACTTAGCACCCCTTAACTGATCAAATAGGTCATTGATCCTAGGCAACGGATATTTGTTCTTGATAGTCACATTATTCAGCTTCCGATAATCCACACATAGCCGAAAAGATCCATCTTTCTTCTTCACAAACAACACCGGTGCTCCCCAAGGTGACTGGCTTTCCCTTATAAACCCCAATCTTTTCAATTCATCTAATTGGGACTTGAGTTCTCTCATTTCGAGAGGAGCCATTCGATAAGGAATCATCGAAATGGGCGACGTTCCCGGCATTAGATCTATTACAAAATCTATCTCACGCCAGGGAGGCAATCCCGACAATGCATATGGGAACACTGCCGCAAACTCACTAACCACAGGAACAAGCTCAGAAGATTCAAACTTCGGCCCTTGGAGACTAAGACCAGCTAGCAATCCGTATCTATCATACTTGAAGTCAGACTTGGCCTTCACCACTCGAGATACCGTATTTCTAATCCCCTCAAACACAACCTCAGGCTGTCCCGGTACTCTAAGCGTCACTGTCTTGGCAAAACAATCTACATGGGCATGATACTTCCCTAACAAATCCATCCCTACGATGATATCGAAATCTTTTAGGTCCATCACCGTTAGATCGACTATCATCTCCCTATCACCTATCTTTATCACACAATGGTGACAAACTTCAAAGAACATAGTTCTCTTTCCTAGAGGAGTAGATAGAATAAGCTTCCTCCCGGTATTAACTACATTCAAACCAAGAATCTCCACCATATTTTTAGCAATAAAAGAATGAGTAGCACCAGATCAAACAAGACATGCACCTTATGTGTAAACAGACATATCATACCTTCAACCACTTGATCGGTAGCGCTGATATCTGCCCCCATAGCATTATATACCGTGGCTTCCTCTTGGACTGGAGCAGGATCCATAACCTCTTCCTCTGGCACTAGATAATACACTTTGCCCCTGTGGTCTCTGTTCCACCCTCGGCTGGACTTGGGGGAAAAACCGCTGATATGCCCAAACTTCACCAGAACCATAGCAAACCACACTCTCCCTCGACCGTGTGTACTCTGGGGTATTACAGATTGCAATCTAGCTCTCGACCACGAGGCCTCAAATTCTGCACCGGTGCTCGGGTGCGAAGAAGGAGCAGTACCCTCGGTGGCCTTCGTGATCCACTCATCGGTCTCCGAATTGGTAGACTTCGTGGCTGGCCTAACCACATTCAAACCCTATGTACAGCCTGGTGCCTCTCCATGTTGTGCTCGGTTGGATGACCGGCCTATACATCTGTTGCGACCCTGAACCACTGCCTTGGTAGACCTGTCTCTTTCCTGTATCCTGCCTACCCTGAACTATCGGCTGCCTTACCCTTCCAACCTCTTGCCTCAGAGCAATAACTCGATCATCAACTCTTTCAATTCCTTGAGCTCTTCTCACAGCCTCAAAGATAAGTATCGATCGAAGGACCGACATCTCTTGCTCTGCGATATACGGTTTCAAACCGTCAATGAATTTCGAGCCTTAGCTTTTTTCCGTGGAAATCATCTCCTTCCCGTGATCGCGGAAAGAACGGTGAATCTCTTCATCATCTTGTCCCCACTGTCATGTTTCCTTGTTCTAACTTGAGGAATTCCATTCGCTTCTTATCTCTCGCCGCCTCGGTGACATACCTCAAAAGGAAGAGTTCCTCAAACTTAGCCCAACTCATAGGAAACGTCTCCACATCCTTAACACTGATCCACCAGTGTTTGGCTTCACCTCTAAGCATGAAGGCAGCCAAAGTGACTCGTTCCACATCAGTACACATCATAGAGTCTAGCATACTCGACATATCTAGCAACCAGTCTTCGGCTACTTTAACCTCAGATGACCCCACAAATTCAGGTGGACGTAGCCTGATGAAATTTGCAAGTAGAAACCCCGACTGACTTTGCACTGGTGGCCTGAACTCCTCAACTCTCGCTACGGTTGGGGATGCTACCTCTGGTGTTCCACCAGGTGGAATAACAGCGGATGCTAAAAGAGGTTGGGGCTCGTTCCGACTAGCCCTCAAACTTTCGATCTCAGCTCTCATCTCATTTTGTGCTTGAGCCATTTGATTCATCACAGCGAGGAGCCTATCCATTCGGTCCTCCCGACTACGATCCGTAGTATCATCACCACTAGTACCTTCGGGATCCATGGTAACTATTCTGCACATATACACAGAGCCAATTCAGTGCATGATAAATGAGAGAGAATTCTCAAAATTATGCAAGAGGCGCAGGTATAGCCCTATGGAACTCACATGCATAGAATGAGTGCGAGTAGAATTTCAAAAGATGAGCACAGGTGCGCTCCTACAGAGGGCAGGTGCGCCCTCCACCTCGAAATGAAAATTCACTCCGACCCTTATAGTGTCCGATTCGTCCAAACTTTCGACACGTCTCCGCGCTCTCTGCTGTGACCAGACAACTACCCGTGCGACCTCTCGACCTTGCTAAGCTATTATTAACGCTTAACGTACTAACTACGGGTAGTGTATCCCTACCTAGAGTTTATAGGGTTCCGACGAAACTTTCGAACGCGTCGCGTTTGAGTCCCCCACTATAGCTCCCAGACGGATCTAATAGTGGACGCTCTGATACCACGTTTTCTGTCACGCCCCGAGACCCAACACACATCCCGAGGACGTGGAATGAATCTCGAGGCGCATTAACTATCCCGATTCTACCGAAATTTCGTGAGTTTCCTTTGTTTGATCGACGTTCAGAACCCTAAAACCCGTCATAACTCGGGTCATAAACCCTGGACATCTTATAATTCCCTTACAACAACCATACATACATCCAACAACCATATATACTACACTTAACTCTAACTACTACAGGGATATGACGATATAACTACAAAACAAGGAGAACCGTTGCCAAATACGATTATTACATCAAAATGACCTAGCTCTCTATATATACAACAAAAGAAACTAGTCTCTTTCTATACAACCAAAGGAAAAGAGCTAGGCTCATTATATACAGCAAAAGAATAACCTAGGTCATCTCTATACAGTCCAAATATAACCTTGACTCTGCCTCTCGTCAAGCATAAGGGAATCCTCCCAAATCACCATACTTGGTCATCACTAGGGTTAGGAAACCCTCCTCCCGAATCGCTCTCGTCTGAAATGTTAAGTAGGATGAGCAAACAACTATGCCCAGTAGAAACGCACATAGCCAATAAATAGACTACTTATAGAAAACATTTAAAACATGCAGGGTTCTATAATAGTATTCAAATATTGTGATTATGTATATATACATCACTAACTAGCAGAAATCATCTCGACATGCTTCATTGATATTCAAAATAGAGTTTTCACAATCATCATACAACTATTGTGGCCGTCACCGCTGCATCCTATTAGAATGGTGAGGGTATCGACCGGTATTTTCAACCCAATCCGCGGGCAATCTCGGTTCAAGATTTCCTTCGGTGTGAACCATGCACCGTTGTTTTCCTGATTTTACCGGCAGGGAGCTGAAATGCCGTTGTTGTGTTCGTACACACAAAATCCCCAAAGCTTTTAGGGCTCAGGTGGGCCCTGTGACCACGACCCCATCCCCATAATGGCTGTCACCTAACTTACGGTGGTCAACCGTTCGACGACGCAGATCGCTTTCGGGATCGACACATCCAGTGGACTAAACTCTCTCCTCTCCGGCGCCTAAACCTCATCGAGGTAACATATAACCCCACTCAAGCTAATCACCATATGGTGACACTACAAGCATGGTTATCTAGAAAAGTAGAAAAGGAATTCCGGACTACATCCCGTTGATGCATCCCTTTAAAGGTGGCCCACCACCTCGAAGGTGTACACCACAGTTGGAATCTAGAAATGACTGCGTCTCGGAAATGCGACAACGGTTCCTTCTTTATAGAATTCACAGTTCCTTTTCTAAATCTCCCTCGTGATAAACATAGTAATATCTATATATATATACTTTCGATACCGATTATTTTCAAATACTCTAGTTACATATCTAGTTTTTCTTTTAAAGCGTTGATTATATAGGTGTGAGTTCTGGATTTCCGAAATCGAAAGCGTAACAACCTATGACTCCCAAACGGGCGATCATAGTAAATAACAACCGATGATTCCCAAACGGCGAATCATCGTAAAAATACGACCATCCGGGACCAATCGAACTTCGCACCTAGTTACAAACAACCGGGTAATCCTTACCCGCGATTACAAAATCCATCTCTCGTCTCCTTCATCGAGACAAGAGATTGAACCTTTCCCCAAAACCAGTTTTTCACTTTTAACCGGAAAACAATCCCTCGCTACCCCGATTTTCTGAAAACCATTTTTTTAAAGCTATCCATATACTTAATTCATATCGAGGAAAACTACAATGCAAAAACATGAATATCATATATACATGCATGGTTGATCATAAACTATTTCTTAACATTTTAAACAACTCAAATCATGCATGAAAATAAGCGGACTATATATTGGTATGTAGGTTCCTACCTTAGCAAGCTCCGTTCTCCTCAAGCCCACTTAACGGAATCAAGCTCGCTTTACCCAATCCCCTCGTATTTACTCCTACACATCATATATATATATCGACCATTAGAAATTATCGAGCTAACGAGAATTCTTATATAGCGTAAGTCGAGAAGAATCTCGACACTCTGAATTTGGTTTCGGTATTTATTTTTATCTAACTACGGATTAGCAGAGCTCTGAGGCCATTCTCGCATGTTATTCTCTCGGCGATCTCTACTGGCTATTTCAGCCATGGCAGGCCCTCATATCTACGTAATCCTATCCCATCCCAATTCCAATTCCAAATTTTAACTACAACCCATTCTACACCTCTCAATTAACATTAATTCTATTAATAAAATCGGTGGGTGTTCTTATCCCTCGATCACTACTCAATCAACTCTTATACAGTTATAAATCGACATAAATTCATTGAAATTGTAATGAATAACCAAATTCTTACCGGTCAAGAATAAAAATCGTTCCTAGCTTGTCGCTCCACCAAAATCGCAGCTCTCCTTCTCCAAACCGACTCTTTGCCGATATTAAACCCATCCCATTTCAGTTATACTTCCTCAATACAACCAACTACATAAAAATCGAGTTCAAATGATTTACTTTAAAGTTTAATTCACTAACCTTTCATCTGAAACACGACGACTCCAAGGATTTTTCGGCTGATTTCGTTAAGCCATTCCTCTCCAAATAGCTCTTTGTCGAATTATACAACCCCCATTCAATATCTCTCATCAAATGCAACCTCAAGCTATTGAATTGAATCCAAATAATTATTTAAAAGCGAAAATAAAACTCACCTTCATGTGTTATTCACGGCAAAATCCGAATTTTTTGTGAGTCTCCACACTGAATTCACTGTTGTTAGTGAGTGGTTGTTCAATTCGTGGGTTTGAATTGATTGAAGAGGAACTACCCCAACTGCCGCCGCGCTGATTCCACGGTTTCGGCCGGTTTGGCTCAAATTTCGATGGATTACTTTAGTGTAGTGTTTCTAGGTTGGGAGTGTGAAGGATTGTGATAGAATCGATGGAAATTGAGAGGATTAGGTCTCTCTCTCTCTAGGGTTTTGAAAGTGCGAATTGGGGAAGAAGGAATTGAGTCTCAGCGATTTTCGGTTTATAATTTTTCGGTTTTTTTTTTTTTTTTTTGGGCGATATATTTGGGCCCAAGCCCGATCGATTCAATTAGGCTTAAGGTCCTAATCGCCTAACCACCACTTCGTTTTGACGTCGCGTCTTGATTATTTTTCGCCTATCCCGCTAAATTTAATCTGCTATATTCTATCTCACCGCAGGCTATGACCATAACCCACTCATGCGTGTAAGCTGTTAACTCGTGCCAGCTTCGACGCGGAAAAGCCGCTAACCGACATTTTTGCCAAATTTCCGCCTATAGTCGCTTACCTAACGTGCCTTATGAGTCGGAGTTAAGTTTTAGTAAGTTACGTACGGTTGAAATATAAACCCGACGACCAACTTACATAAACGACCCTAGATTTAATAGGAAATTTACGAAAATACCCTTAATAATAATTCAGGACTTTACAGGCATCTTCAGCGAAGTAATCCACCTTCTCAGTCAGTCATGCTTGCTCACCGGCTCTGGCTTCCGGTGGAAGCCATGACTTCTAGATGCAGTGGGCATAGATAGGACCTGTGGTAGCGTCCTTGACCTCCACTAGGGCGTCTGTGGCTTGGAACCCCCAGTGCTACATGATCTTGGTGACCAGCACTGGTAGAGGGGCAGATGTCTTCTTCGGTTTACAGATGATAGAACGCTCTTTACACACGTTTATTGGCTTTCAGTTACTTATTTTCTTAAGTCCGAGGTCCACAGTCCAAAGTCCGAGGTCCGCGGTCAAGTCCAAAGTCCAAAGTCCAGCGTCCAGGTATAGTCGATGCGTTTTAGTCAAGTTACCTTACTCACGTGGGATTGGTAGGATAGGTCGAGTAAGGGATCGTCCAAACCTTAGGGCTCGGATAGGTTCACAACTGGAGTTACAACTTTAAGTGAGAAGGATTTTTAGGTTTCCTTTTAGTTGGTTTTTAATTAAAATAACGGTAATGCAAATAAAATAAATTAATACGGCGATTATATGTAGGTAAACAAAATGTAGAGAAACAGGGAGAGAGTTAATCATGCTCATGCAAGAATCATTTCTTAACAATTTTTATTACCAAATCACTACATCTCTAATTCGTCTCGTTTCGAAGACGACGTCGAGTATTGATCCCTAGTGCATGCCCACATCTCTAGGTCGCATTTCACTAGCATAAGGAGTTTTAATAATACCGCATCTACGGTATATTATTTCGCTCTGGCTCGATTTTTTTGGACGACGGATTGGAGGTATCGACACTGAGAGTCGTAGCGACCATCTGGAGCATCGGCTGATCAACTTTGTACATTCTCGATCATTTTGGGACCGGATGTTAATTCTATGCCTAATTCCTAAGTAGTGATTCTAGAATATTAACGAGTCAATCCGGATTTTTACACGAGCAGCATAACCCTCCCCGGGGGGGATTAGCTCATCATCATAGAAGGAATAATAAAACTTGTTGTATACATTAAGTAAATAAATGCAGGACAGAAATTAAACTAGAAAAGAAATGACTGTTATTAAGGGTAAAATAACTTACTGTATTAAGCTGCTGAAATAAAAATGGCGGAATGTAAGTACTGAAGAAGAAGAAAAACTAAGTGTAGCTAAAGCATTAATATGCTGAAGACCTTATAATGAAGCGCGAACCCCCTATATATATAAGCGGATGTCCCTTCCGTGAATTCTAACAATTAAATCGGGTTTGTTTGTTACCTATTTGAAGCGTTCAAAACTTTGAGAATCAAAGTTTTGTTTCACTAGATTAAATTTTTGTCCTTTAGCCGATTTTTATGTTTTGTTTGTTAGCTCATTTCAATTCAAACCACTTGGTTTGAATTGGTGCGATATCTTCTCTCTTGCCGGTGGTATCAAATTTAAACCATCCTTTGCCACCTGCCTATCTTTGACTCATCATGCCTTACGGGCCCGAGAGTGTGTCCACCTAGTGTGTCCGATTGGTATTGATTTTGGCGTTTTTACGACTTTTTGTCCTTCTAGCAGAGTTCGTAAGCCGGTCGCTATGGCAGCTTTACTAGCCAACGTCGGCACCTAGATTTATCCGATTTGAGATTCGGAAGTTTCACGCCCTCTTTATATGTGGGCCCGTCCCTTGACGGTTACGTTCTTTTGGAAACTCCGGCTCAAGTCGGGGCTTTGTTGGGCTTCCGGGGATTGAGTGGGAATTCCAAATATTCAGTATTCTTGTACTGGGCGCTTCACTAGCCAACGCGTCGGCACCTAGATTTATCCGATTTGAGCCGGAAGTTTCCTCGCTTTTATATGTGGGCCCGTTCGCACTAGTTACGTTCTTTTGGGAACCCGGCTCTAGTCGGGGCTTTGTTGGGCTTCCGAGGGGATTGAGTGGGAATTCCAAATATTCCGTATTCGTACTTGGTAGCTTCACTAGTCAACGTCGGCATCTAGATTTATCCGATTTGAGCTTCGGAAACTTGTTGCTTCTTCATATGTGGGCCCATTCCGCACTAGTTCTGTTCTTTTGGAAACCGACTTCCGCGGGTCGAGTGGGAAACTCCAAATATTCCGTATTCTGTACCCGATGCATGTTTTATCACTATATTCATTTTAATTGCGGAAACGCCTGCAAAAGTCACGAAAATATAATTATTACATGATTATTAAACACATAATCGACCAAAATGCTATGTCTCTCGGGGTTTAATATTACAGTTTTGGGTGTTTATCACACCACCCCCAAACAGCACTTTGCTTGTCCTCAAGCAAAGAAGAGACATTAAAGCGATAAGTGATCAAAAATGTGTTGTCCTAAACTAAATCTCATTTTTAGCGAGTCGCGGTTGCATTGACCGTGATGCAACAAGGCCTTGAACCACTAGGAATTCCCTAGTGGACGAGTTATAGCCTCGTGAGAGTTTTCCAGAGAAGATACTCACAAACTTCATTTATACTACAACGACTTAGTAACAAAGGCTTGTTTCCTTAATTAATCTCAGGTATCTAGACATCTCACTAGCAGGGGAAACAAGGATTTTATTCTTTCGAAATTCAAGTTAATATACATACAATAATCGAAACATCTACGTATGAGCATGCATGCAGTGATCTAATAATGAAATGTACGAGCATGGCCGTTTCTGGATCCTTTGGATAGCATCCTTAAGTAGGTTCTCACAGGTATGTGTCGAAACACAATTTCTCTCTTATTTTTCCACTCAAGCTTTGCTATCTCCGATTAATGGTGTGGGCACGCGTTTCCTCACATACTCAATGACAGTCAGAGGAGCCGAGGTCGAGAAGTCACAACTACTACTTATTATCACACTATCCTATGAGGTCTTTATTAGGTGTTATGGGGCTTAGGTGGTAGTGTAGAAGAAAATGGAATGGAAAGTTCAAAAAAAATGATAAGTATGAGAGAATAAGGTCTTGAGATATTTATACTAGAAAACCCTTTTTTCTTTCTGCTTCTAACATGGTTTCCATACTTGGATTTTTGTATTCCCTTTTTGATTTTTGATCTTTGGGGGATTCTAACCTTGACATTTCTTTTTTGATTTTTGGAAACATATTTCTATTTTCTTTTTTTTTTTCTTAAAAGCAGTAACTGATTTTGATTTGTGACAAGGTTTTTCTCTTCATTTTTTTGCACTTCATCCTATTTCTCACACTCATCATCTAGGTAGGCTTATTTATTTGTGGTTACTAGATGGGTAATGATTTTTGGTAAAGTAGAAAGGATTAATGAAAGGTTCGATTGGGGGCGACTAAGCGGTAAAATTTTTTCTGGTCGCGAATTTTTGGCTATATCGATCCAAAGAAGGCCTAAATTCTCCTAGGATTTGGGTAGTGATCAAAGTAAGTAGGCGTGTGAACTTCTATTAGGAAGAACTACTCCTCTGTGTCATTACTCATATGTCATACATTTGAGGCTTTTGGTTAGATTCTTACAGGATATGGAAACTAAGTTGTCTAACCGTGGGTCCCAGAAACTTACTGCTGTGTGCATTTAATGATAGTCGATTACATGAATGCTCATAAAAAGATGTAAAAACTATTGCATACGTATTAAATTAAGTTTCTAAGGACAAGTCCTGATTCTGATGCTAGGGGGAGATTTCTAAATATTTTTCATCATAGAAAGGGAAACGAGAATTTGTCACTAAATATGTTTATTTAGACATTAAGTAAACTATATACAACTATGCATGCCTAATTTTTGCAAAAGGTTCTCACCACCCCCAAACAGTCGGACACTATGTCCTCAAAGTGTTAAGAGGAAGAAGGAGTATACCTGGGAGGCTTTGAGCAAAAATAAAGCTGATATCTTCCATAGAAATTTATTGTAACACACTATATATTATACATCATAAAAGTAGAAGCACACTGTTAGAGTAGCACACTGTTAGGTCATTTATTTATTTCACATCAAAACATAAAACAAATATGTACATGCATCAACTCACATTGCCCCAACCTTGTGGGGGATAGTCCTTCCTTGCCTGCCCCCTGTAGAAATGCAATTCCTTAGATCCTGCCAATCTATCATAGCTTTCGGACTTCCTCCACTTCCTTTTCTTTGCATTGTCTAGATGAGCTATCATTTTATCATCATTAGGGAAAGAACGAACTTTCTTGAGATACCTTGCGGCGTGTCCATGTCGAAATCGCAAGGAAGCGAATTATCTTGTTTGTTGGACACATAGAGTCAACCTTTACCCAGTCTTGAAAGGTGGCTGCAAACTCGGGGAAGTATCGTCCTCACTATCCCGCATCTTTATGGCGGCGGGGTGATATAGTCTTGCCGAAAAGACCGATCCTTCTTAAGATTCTCAATTACTAGTTACGTCAGAATGTCGAAGGTGGTACGTTCTTTCGGGCCAATGCATGGAATGTCTTACCACGATGCCTTTGATGCCGTGGAAAAATGCCAATCTCCCATGATGTTGGAAGAATAAATAACATGGCGGTTCCAACATTCATGGTCATCTTGGCTAGTGGAATAGTGAATTCTCGGCCATCGGCCCGGCCGACGCGTTCTTTGGCGTGGGCAAGGCCATCGCCATAACGGGCAGCAAAATCTTCCCTAGAGTAGTCATTAAGGTCATTCTCTATCATGTATTGGATGGGGAGATCTGGGTGAAGAGGATGAAGGTCTAGAGCCATAGCCACCTTTGTTGGCTCATAAAAGGCGTGTCGGGTGTTACCAATACGTAGTGTAAACCCATTCAAAGGGAAACCCGGACGGTGGTAGATCTTCCATGTTATTATAAAAATAAGTTGCCAAACACGGGGAGTATGTCCGCTCGGGTGTAGAATGAGAGAGTTCCATCCAACTTGAGTGATGTAGTCTCCGAAAAAGATGTCCATATCTTGGGAGAATTTAGCAAGGAATGGAAAGATTGTTCGGAATCATCTTTGGAGCTTCCATTGTGAAAAAAAATGTGACTGTTTTTAGACAAGGATAAACAAATATTAGAGCATGATGAGAATAATTAAGTAAAACAAATTACCATCACGAAAATTAAAAACTAAAAGGAAAATGATAATATAATATTGTAATATTTAAATGGTTTTATTGGCCCAAAGTAACGGCGAGGATCCTTATGTGGGAGGAATCCGTTTATAAGATTCTCTATGCCGTCAATCCGTGCAACAGCCTGTTGCAACATTTTGCTTTCTGTCTGGTAAATCTCGGCGTGGTTCTCCATTATGAGAGTGTGATTTGCCAAGAATTGGTTGTGGTTGTGCAAGAATTGTGCTTGTTCCTCTTCGTTTATTGTCCGCAGTCCTGAAATTCAAAGAAGGTGGTGATAATAATGTTCTGACGTTTGAATAATGTCATCAGTCCTTGTTGAATTAAGCGAAGCCCTTCCATGGGATTAAATACGTTGCATAAGGCATTTTCAGTAAAGATGTTGTCGGTGGAACAATCTTCGTTGGTTTCTACACCGATATGGTTCTTTGCAACGTCGGGGTTCCAGAATCCGTTCCTACATACTGAGTGAATGGTAAGAATGTTAGCTGTTCAAAGAGGTGTATGAGGAGAAGTACTAGAAAAACCCCAATGTATCATGATAAGTGTCACAATGGTTGGTAAAGCGGTTGCCTTTTTCCTGGCACGTGCGATCGCATTCCAGAGAAATTTTATAATGCAAAAATCATTGCAGTTAGTCTGCAACACCCAGAGTAAATGGAGGAGTGGTTTGGTTATTTCAGAAGTCTTGGATGTGCCTAGGACATTATGAGCTACCCATTGGATCACAGATAATTGGTTCTTTTGTAAAGATCGCTGATAAACAATACGGTTTTTCCGGTTGTATTCGCCGTGAAGGATAGTTGCAAACATCAGATGTTGGATATTATCGAAAGGTGAATCCTGAAGGTGTACTCCTTGGTTTGTAATAGGAATTTGAAGTACCTCAGAGATGATTTCCATAGTCAATTCATGCTCGCATCCGTTAGCACGGACAAAGAATTGTCCGTTTTGGAAATAACCGCTTTTATAAAATAACAAGACCAATTCTCTGGAATAAAATGTTTGCTTATGGTGTAAAAGAGGGTACCATCCTCGACGTAATATTTCAGTGTCAAAAAAGGATGAAAAAGACCATTTTGAAAATTTTCCATAAAATTTTGCTCGTGCCACCTAAACTTCCGAGTGAGGGCCATTAAAGATGGAGTGGTGAAAAATTATTTTGGAAAAAGGGAAGTTAAATTTTTTTGAGGTGTCTATCCTTGGTATAAATAGCCACCCATCCGAAAATGTAAAAGATACGTTTCGAGGTGTCACAGGGTAGTTAGACCACGTGTATCTTCTAAGATATGCGCAAAAGTGGATGAAGTGTGGATGAGAAGAATGGGGCATGTGACAAGGAGTGCCCCTTTGTTTGTTTTTTTTTTTTTTTTTAACGTAAGTAGAAGGACAAGGAAAATGTAGATATACTATCACAATAGGATGTAAGAACGTACAATGGTATGGAAACACAACATAATGATACGATGTCTTAACTACAAACCTAAATATTAGATAGAATTATATGCCACATTAACAACATGACTATAATAAAACAACCGAGCATGAAAACTTGAGTAGCATATTCAAGCTGCTGCTGCTCAAACTTTTCTAGTGCATCCATGAATCTTGAACTTGGAGTGATCTAAAAACGTTTTTTAGAATAAGAAGTGTAGAGGGAAGAATAAGAAATGAGTGAATATGGAGGAAGAGTTGAACTTATTTATATAAAGAAAATTGCCGTTTTCTGACCGTTTTCTAGATGTGGTCATGACCGTTTTCTGACCGTTTTTTAGTTGTGGTTCATGACCGTTTTTTAGATGTGGTTCATGACCGTTTTCTGACCGTTTTTTGATGCGTTTTCATTATCGGTTTCTGAACGTGTTAGTTATGTTAAAATTTTGTTGTTTAAGTATGACATATGAAATATATTTATATATATGTATATAATTTATTATTAGCAATATATGTTCCTACCTATATACTATAATATTAGATATAGCTAATATAAAACTATTTAGGAACCATCTACTATTAAGCTAGAAAGTGAAAACACGTAAATAAAATGTCCGATATAATATTATAGAAGACCGGAAAAATAAATCTAGCTACCGATGATCATCCGGTGTCAGAAAGCGAGAATCCGGGGCCGCGTGAAGAAGAACCGGGGAGTCTGCGACGTCGCGGCAAGACGAGCTTCGTGGAGGCTAACTGCTCTGGATATCACCAAGGGTATCCATCACCGAGCTCGAAATCGATCTTTGGCTCGCCATGAACATTCGGCTGAAACTGGTTCGGGCGAGTAAGCATCTTGTCTGAAAATGCAGTCATGGAGGCTCTCATTTCTTCTTTGGAATTCACCCATGCTATCTCTGTCATCGACTTCGTGGTGAAAGTGGTCATATCTGTCCTTAACTCGCCCAAGGTACGTCTCATCGATACTTGGCGAGTGTACATGTCTCTCAGACCACTGTTCACTGCACGTAGGGCCTCTATGGGTTGGGTGATCTTACTCATGGCAGTGTCATCAAAGTATGGTGGGTGAGAGGATCCTACGCTAGCGTGCTCGGTAGCCCTAGGTGTTGTGGGCTCCTAAGGGTCTTGTATGCATTTCTTAAAGACCAACATATTCTCATATTGTGGTATAGGGAGTAAAGGGGTGGCAGACAGAAATCCTAGATTAATCATGACTTGCGTTACTAGAACGGCAAGGGGGGCTGACCTAAGAGTGGCATGTGTGATAATATCAAAAAGAAAGGTAACGATGCAGAAGTTACCCTTTCGCTCCTGGAGGATCCAGAGAAGGTGGAGGAAGGTCTTGTAGATGTCGGAAGGCTTCGAGGTGCCAATGACGTTCAGTCCCAGCCATTAAGTCACTGCTAGCTGGTTCCGTCGCACCGAGCGCTGATACGCGCATTTCCCGTCGATGTTGTACTCTCCCTCGATAAGCGTGTCGAGCATTAGGTCGCAAGTCCGTGGGTACACGGACTGCTGCTGAGTTAGTACGTGGTCGACCAGTGGAATGCCCGTGATCCCGGAGAGCAACACCGGTGTGACTTCGTGGCGCACACCCTCGACGGTGACCCAAAAATGGTCGCCATTAAAGCTTCCATTGTCGTAGAATTTCATCACCAAATCCTTAGAATAAAGCCCTCCATTGGCATATAACAAACTCTCCCATCCTCTAGAGTGAATTTCGTGATCAAAGAATGGAGCAAACATCCCGTTTTCAAACAAATTTCCAAAAAATTTTTCCACACAAATCCGTCTGTTTCCAGCCATTGCTGATCTAAGAGGGAGGATGGCTATTGATTATTGATGAGGGGGAGAATTGGGATGATCTGACGGAAGGAAATCTTGATCGGAGCTGTGCGGGTCTCGCGCGAGACCTGGTTTTAGTGTGGGCCTGTCTCGTGCGAGACTGATTCGAGAGGGGGCAAGATCCGGTTTTTTAGGAAGACGAATCGTGGATTTGTGACACTTGTGATCGGGTATTTTGGGTTTAAATGGACTGAGAAATTGATATTTGGGTTGGGCCAAAAATTTTCTCGAAGCCCAAATCAAGCCTAAAGCCTGATTTAAACCTAAAAATTTAAATGCGTACCCACGACTCGTTTGGACTCCGAATTGGACGAATGAGATATCGAAACGATCGGCACGAAAAATTCTATCCAATTGTATGAGTCATTCTTGAAAGTCACAATATATATATATATATTTTTTTTTTTAAGAGAAGGAAAGTGTAAAGGTTTTATTTACATACAAGGGAGATATACGTGAAAAACACTGGATGTCCAGGGGAGTCACCATCTTAAATCATAGACAATTGTCATGTCGGCTCTGGAGCGAACCCAATCCAGCCAAACTGTGGCTTCACCTCTATGTATTACTAGCCATTTGGCCCGGCCTATGGCCGGACTTGCTACATAAATAGCTAATGACTCAAAAACCTAAAGTCCACTTGAATAAATAATATATGTATATTGATAGCTAATGATTCACTGCTTATAATATATATATATATATATATATATATATATATATATATATATATATATATATATATATATATATATATATATATATATATATATATACTTTGTTTGATGGGTTTATGTTTTTCTAATTTTTTAAAGTATTATTGTCCTAAATACATCTCTATAAATACTCCAAGATGATTTGGCATGATCTGTCATGAAGATAGTACGACTAATATATTTATTTGTTTGCTAATGTAGAAAAAGTAACAACAAAAATTGTTTATTCAAGTATTAATGGTTGTATGAATACCTCCTCCATGCCATGATACTCGTATCTTTGCCATTTATGATTTTTGGCACATAAACGACTCATTGTCCTAATGATCCAGGAAAATGATAACATCGATAAGAACATTAGTCATTTGATACATGTTTATGATATTACCATACCCTAAGCATGCACCACCAATTCTGATAAGGTATATGCTTTCTGTAGTCTAAACTCGAAACTGTAATTATTTATCTTTTGTAGCCTTACTGCAACTGCAGCTCACTTAATTGTTGGTGAAGATATTGGTTTGCATAGAAGATTCTGGTTTGTTGCTTGGATGTTCTGAGACATCTCTTAAACTCACCCTGGCCTTGATTTTAGGTACGATATTATATTTGCTACTCTCTTCAGATGATTGGGTTAATAGTTAATATTGGTTCAGCCACTCTAGCTTTTTTTTTTTTTTTTTTTTTTTTAATCTTTGGGTCTCATTTTCTTTGGCAGTTCAGCACTTTTTTACATGATCTTTCAAAGTATAAGTATCAGTTTCCTACATCTACAGAATATCTTAAAATCAAATGAGAATATAAAACAGTATATTTTGATTTGGAAAGTTACATACCAGTGCGACTTTGATATTCCATTAGCTGTGGATGTCTTCTTCTATGCTCTTTTAGCACTTATTCTCTATGGCTGCTGTGTGTACTTGCAGACATCATAATTCTTCTATGACGCTTAAGATTAGACCCTTCAATATATTCTCATAAGGTTAGACCCTTTAATATTTTATTTTGTTAGAATATTTATCAAGTGTGTATAATAAAAATTAAAACTTAGTACTATTATTGTTTTTCAGTGCAAGAATACATCGTCTATTGAACTGAGCAATTCTAGAGGTATATCTTTTTTCGTCATCCATAAGGTAAACCTGAACAACTCTTCCTCTCTTTGGCTAAAGCTTTAACTCCTCTTATAGATGTTGCTTATCTCTGAAGATAGAACAGGAATCATCCACCATGCCTGTGGAATGGTGTATTTGCAGCTGATAATGATTTAGAAATTGTCTTCTTGGACAGCACTTACTTGACTGTATCAGCAACCTTTGGGGCGTATAGGGAGTGCATTTGCAGCGGAGTTGGGAACAATGCAGGTTTCGAATGATCGATACATTGAGAGTTCTTGTAATCAATGACCAGTGGATTACCTTGTGACGCCGAGAGTGATTGCTTGTTGTGTTGCTTTGCCGATTTTGACGCTGATTTGTTTTACATTTGGGTTGGCTTCCAGTGCCCTTCTTACTGATGGGGTTTATGGTGTTAGTGTAAATATTATACTGGAAGCCTTAGAATATAATCAGTGCAATGATCAAGTCGTAGGTGTTTCGGGGAATTATTTCTATTGATAGCTGTGCTTGGGGTGTTACAACTCTTGGAGGTGTTAAGGGCGTTGGGGAGTCTACTACTTCGACAGTTTGTTTATCGTAAGATATGTGACACTGAAGAGGCAGTTTGCTTACAGCTTTTGTTGAGAGATTTTGTTTGGTATGAACTGATGAAGAGAAGATTTATAAACACTCGGATATTTAATTGTAAAAGATTTGTAACTACATCTGATGTACCGGAGACATCAGGGGCACTGCATCATGATACAGATATAATAACTACATCTCGGCCAAAATTTTCTTTAATAACATAACATAATAACAAACACAAAAATATATTGATACTAATTGAACTGATACCAAATAAAGACAAAATTTGATCAAAATTTGATCGTAATAACATATCTTTATTCAAATTGAAAAGTAACATAATAGTGAATAAACTAAAATATCAGTGATGAACCGTGAACAAATGTTCGTATAGAAGACATGAAACTTACATGGAGAACTTCAGGAAAATATGACTTCTCCATGGCCATTTCCTCCACTGCTATCTCCTACTGATCTCATAGTAATGGAGAGAGGGGACAGCTAGTTTTCTGTCCTAGTGAAAAACTTACATCCTACACCTTAATTGAACATGTTCATGCTAGTGAGGCCGGGTTCACTTATCACAATCTCCATGTTGAACATCGTTAAAAACTTCTTTCAATTATGACGCGTCAATTCATTAGCGTACATATCCATAAATCCGGCCTAGAATGCCTACAAAAACAAATAGAAAGTTAACTGGTCGGATTCAAGAATACATGAGATTGAAGTGGGACGTAGTTACGTATAATGAATTTGACATGATCTAACTCACCATTTCACAATATACCTCTGATGTGGGCATGTGACATCTAATTATTAAAAGATTGGACTCCACATCTAATGCGGTTTGAAGTTTCACTTGCTGACTTTTCTATTGAGCATGAGGAAATCTCAGCTGAATGGTGTTGGATTTGTTACTGGGTCGTTAGTAAAGCCTATTACTCGTTCTCCAGCAGTGAAAGCAGTCCTTGCCAATTTTCCAATATCTATTTTCCAATATCAAGCAAATCCGAATTACTTTGATTCACTTCAGATAACTTAGATGCATGTCTATACAATTTTAAGCTTAAGAATATATTCAGAAGAAGAATATGAAATGATATGGGACTTACTGCACCATGGCTCTGGGTAAACCATAATAACATCATAATTGTTAATTTTCATAACTGCTGCAAGCTCAAGACCGATGTATCCTCCTCCAACAATCACATCCTTTCCAGCCTTCTTGGCTTTGATTGCCTCATTGAGCTTATCAGCATTGTCAATTTCTCTCAAATAGAAGATGTTCTTGGCATCAGCTCCTGGGACGCCAGACGCCAAAATCTGTCAGCCTAAAGACCTGCAAAGCAGTAAACAAAGAATGCGTAAAAATCTAATCCAACCAAACCTATATATCCTCCCATCAGATTTCGTAGAATCTGACTTAAAACAGATATAGAATGATAAAGAATGTTAGATAAAATTGAATGTAGAGTAAGCCCATTGTCGTAAAATCCACTCTGTGAATAAGCAGTACTTGACAGAATTGAATGGAAATGCTAGCTTCTAACCTTAATTATTCAGAAGCATCGGTCTCAAATCAAGTGCCAAGCTATAAAGTACGGCTCCACTCCAAATCATGTACCGTTATTTTGGGCCTCTAAAGCGTTTTGCCTCCACCAATGACGTGGCCGAGAAACTTGATCTCCTTTTGAGTGAGCAAAAGAGCACTTTTCCCTCTTGACATATAACTGATTTTCCCTGAGGATCACAAAAAGTAACTTACCAGGGCTCTCACTTTTCAGAGTTATCATATAGGTCGTCAAAAGGTTCCATGGTTAGAAATTCAAGTACACAACACACACAGGAAAATTGAACAAAGCAATGTATGGATACCATGTAAACTCCTAAACCAATCAAGAGGAACCTATGTATCTCTCAAGATTCAGTTCCTATAAACGACTAATGACTACACTCATAATTTTTCAGCTTCAGTCCTTAATTTCAAGAATAATCAACTAATCTATTTTTGAAATCATGACATGCTCGACCGATACTTGTACCTCACAGTACCAAATTCCACAGTTTCCTTAACCTATTATCATTTCTTGTAACTCTCCAATTTCTAAACTCTACCAAATCAATGACATGCAAATTATTTATTAAAAACAAAACAAAAAACAACCCAGATGCTTAGCAAGCAATCAATCAGTAGTAAATAACACGACAAAAATAAGATAGCAAAAACATCACACCTTGCCCTGAAATAGTGATGCGTCATACAGCCTCTCTGAGCAAAGGTTATATACTTTATACTTTCCCTACATACAGAAACTTGGTTAGTAAGCCCATAACAACCTGACAAATGCATAAAAAGGTGAAGTTGGCCAGCACATTTCATTGGTTTTGGAGTAAAGATATTCTCCGTTCATATAAAAGTATGTGAGTCCAACATGAAAATCAAACCAAAAAGAGTACCCGTTTGTTATCTTTGTCAAATTAGAGACAGGTAACCCACCTCTAATTTACATTGAGGGGTAACTTATATGCATTGGTCATGACATCCATCCAAAAGCAACATTCATTCTTTTAACTACGTGTGTGCAGGGGTTTGTCATGAAGAGAGTTTGTCTATGTGTGCACAGGGGTTCGCGTGTCTCGTTTTTTTTTACAATAAACTACACCTGAATAAGCAGTAAGTACATTGTTACCTTATGGTTAGTCTCAAAGAACCTTATGATCCCCCACCAGCAAGAACATCCTCTTCTCAATTTCTGTGCAACAATTTGGCAAAATCTTTGTCGAATATCTTCTATCCTTCCTGATTAAAAAATTAAGTACACGCATCACTATCATAGTATCATGTACTTAATATTCAAAAAACTAATAGCTCTAATCATATTAAAGAAGAAAGAACAGTTATGATCACTCATACCTGGCAGACTTTAATGCATCAAAAGAAGTCATGGATGTTAGCCTACCCTGTGGATCGGTTATATCCAAGATCTTCAGCTGCGGTTCGCTTCGGTGGTGAAACTGCAAATACGGGGCTCCGAAGGTCTTGTTTGTTACAACGCGGCTGTTCGGAGCAGCTTTTTTTCAGCGGCAAAGTCGCTTGTAGGTTAGATTGGTTTAGAGGACAGCTTTCCTGATACAGAGTTTCCAATACTGCGAGGAGTCGATAAAAGATAGGATTCTATCTCCACCTTTGGGGACATGGAACCCTGCTCTGGCAAATAGTTCTTCTTATGAAAAGCAAATTCTTTCTCCTCTACTTAGCTGCAACTGGGCTCCTTTCATTCCGCAGAGGAGATCTCTCTGACTTGGGCGTGTAATTCACAGTCGTATTCCGGTCTTGCCCGGTCCTCTCTCTTTGCTGTTTTAGCGGAATAAGCAGTCTTGATGCTCGGCCTGGTACCATCCGTAAGGTGATGGGCATAGCTAAACCTGAAACCCTGTCCCAATACCCGGAGCTAGTGGATTCGTTAGCCCATGAAGGACATAATCGATTCGCTGCCTTAGACTTAGAAGGCACCGCGGCAGTTCACTGCTTTCGCGAGAAAGCTCTAGAGACCTCTTTAAGGTTTAAGGAAAGGCTGTTATTGCCGAGATCAATAGCATATCGAAAGCCAAGAATAAATCAAAAGAAAATGAAATCAGAGAAATGAATTTAAATAATGAATTATTTGTTTGTACTTTCCCGAGTAAGACTCCTAATCTGGGAATTTAGGAATACCACTCCATCATCTGAATACTTGGGAATACTGAATCAATTGGTGCTTAACCCGGCTTATCAATGTTCCAAAACCTCAATCGTTTGTTTGTCCCCAACTCGGAATGTTTATGAACCAATTAGGAATATTCCTACACTGCCCTGTGAATACCCACTCCCCACGTTAACACCATTTGGTTTGCCATTGATGGATAGATTCTTTCTCTATGTAAGTCTATACTTACTTCTTGTATGCAATCATTAGTTATTGTAAAGCACACAAATCCAAATATATATCTACAATTGAGATCTGAACTTTGAGGAAAGTACCTTAATAGGATGAGCAAACCGTTCGATCTAATTCTTCGTTTCCTCGAGATACGATGATGGAACGTTGTTTATCAGCTTCAATTAATGTTTCTAGTGTTTCTGGACTTGAAGATGAAGGTGGTGGAGATATCTCTTCCCTGTTCAATGGCCAAAAGCAAGGGTTCATCGTGAGTGTAGAGATAAACCAAAAAGATCTGAGTCCAATATATGGCTACCTCAAGTGGGTGGATCAACATAACCACGTTGTATCCAGTCCAGTAGTAGCCATTACAATCTAATGCATTAACCACCATTTACCACAAACATTGAAGCTATATTTGTGTCATCCATTGCTAGTCAGTTTTAATAGAAAAGTGAGACTTATCTTGCTGAAATGAAAAGAAGTGAATTACCGTTAGCCGAACGCATCATAGGCGAGCTTGTCTGACCAATCCCATGATTTGGTGGAACTTCATCAACCTTATGAGAGAAACGTATCTAACATAAGAAAGCGAAAATATAAAGTACACATGAAAGAAGCAAAAATGATAGTGTTGAAATCAATTTTCCACTGTTACCTCCAGATATCCAAAAAGACAAAAGTGAAGTAGATTAAACAAAAAGTAATTTACCGGGGCTCTTACTTTTCAGGTTTTCTTTTGTTTAAGAATAGAGATAATAAGATTTAAGAATGGAGTAAGATTGGAGATAAAATTTAAGAATGGAGATAAAATTTAAGAAAGAGGTTTTTATCTACTTATCTATTTTGGGTTTTTATGTATTTTGGGCTACGAACAATTGAAATCTTCAAAAAAGGGCGTAGATTTACTTTTTTTAAGAAAAATCTGATGTGTCAGTCTGAGAGAAAAAAAGGGGGTTGACGTGGGTCACTGGGAGCATTCTCAACTACTCAGTATTAATGGTCTTAGATGGGGTTAGGGGCAGGACGGTACCATCCTGGACCGTGCGCGCTACGGTCTAATAAAATTGCCCTTTTTACATACGGCTATCCTCAAACCGCCCCAAGGGACTCAAAGTAACCAATTCTAGGGTTGGTCTGGTGGAATCCATTGCCCGTTTGTGTTCCAAGTATGCAACATCTGAGGTTTGACACGAATCCCTTGTGCAAAACTTAATGCAAAGGGAAAAGGTAACAAAATAATCATATTTACAAGGTGAGTCTTTTAACGTCAGATCCTCAAGACGAATCCCAACCTGTGGGAGAAACGGCGTGGCGACGAAGATTATCCTGCGCAGCTGGTGTTAGACAAAAGTATACCTTAAACTGGCTAGTATCGGATAGGAAGTCCGGGCCTAGACAGAAGGGTGTTTGGCAATGCATACACCAGCCCATCCTTCGCGCACGTCGTTTACGAGCAAAAGAACTACGACCATTTCCTATTCGTGATGAGTGAGACTTACACCAAATGATTAGCTGAAGTTCACGAGGTAGAGAGTAGAAAAGGGAAGAGAAGGAAGGAGGTGAAATTTTAGGTACCCATCGTTTACCGAAAAACACGTTTGCTTGTGTTACAGAAGACATTTATACTCAGTTCTGCAAAAGAGTTTTCATGGACTAAGGTTCCGGCGCTTGCAACCACACACTTCAAAGAACTTTGGAAATCATAAGATAGAAGATGGCCCGGCTACCAAAATGGCGTACCCTCTATAGAAACAAGATTGAGTACACCAAATGAAACATCTAGTCAGTGTAAACTGGATTCTGAAGAAGAGTCTGTTCAATATCTGGTGAGCATAATTCGTGGTAATGTTTTAGGCGTTGTCCATTGACTTGAAATTCGCTGTTATCTTTTGGATTAAGCAAAGAGATTGCCCCATAATGTTTCACACCGACACAATGAAAGGACCGGACCATCGTGTTTTCAATTTACCGGGGAAAGATGTGTAATCGGGGAGTTGTCGAGAAAAACTTTTTTGGCCAATTTTGAAATCCTTACGTAAAATGTGCTTGTCGTGCACTCTTTTTCATATTAGCTTTGTAGGATTTCGAGAGATCATAAGCATCACTCGAATCTCCTCCACTCATTTAATTGCGGTTTTAAGCTTCGCCTGCCCTCGATGATATTGTAATTGAGGCTTTTGATGGCCCAAAAGGCACGGTGCTCAAGTTCAACTGGCAGATGACAAGGTTTTCCAAAACAATGCGGTAAGGAGACATCCCTATAGGTGTCTTAAATGTCTGCTCGGTATGCCCACAAGGCATCCGATAAAGCGAGAGACCATTCCTTTCTTGATGGGTTGACGGTTTTTCTCGAATAGACTTTATCTCTCTGTTGGAGACTTCAACTTGGCCACTCGTTTGTGGGTGGTATGGAGTAGCAACCTTGTGAGTAACTCCATATTTCTTCATTAAAAACCCAAAAATTTTGTTACAAAAATGTGTACCCCCATCACTGATGATAGCTTTGGGAACACCAAAACGAGAGAAAATGTTTTCCTTTGCAAATCTCACGACAGTCTTATGGTCATTTGAGCGACATGCGAGTGCCTCAATCCATTTGGACACATAGTCTACAGCGACTAAAATATATAGAAAACCTTGAGAAATAGGGAAGGGTCCCATAAAATCAATGCCCCAAACATCAAAATTTTCCACAATCAAGATAGGATTTAGGGGCATCATATTTCGTTTGGTAATTCGACCTAGGTGCTGACAACGAATGCAAGCTATGCAATGTTCGTGTGCATCGCGAAAAAGGGTAGGCCAGTAAAAACCACATTGTAACACCTTGGCCGCAGTTTTCTTTCCACTGAAATGACCTCCGCAAGATTGTTCATGGCAAAAAGATAATACGTCGGTGTGTTCCCAGTCGGGAATGCAGCGACGAATGAGTTGGTCGGAACAATAATTAAAGAGGTAGGGTTCATCCCAGAAATAATATTTTACAGTGGATAAGAACTTTTTATGATCAGGACGTGACCAAAAGGAGGGGACTTCCTCAAGAACTCAGGTAGTTAACGATATCCGCCGCACCATGGAGATGAGAAAATAGAGTACAAGTATTCGATGCGGGAAGGAATCACCGATAGCCCGGAATCACTATCGATGTCACCAACCAGCCTTTGATAAAATGGTCGACTCACGACATTTTCGGTTCCTTTCTTGTCTTTGATTTCGGGGTGAATTCTTGTAAGAAAAGGATCCAGCGGAACAATCGTTGTTTTTGCGTCCTTTTCGCGAGTAAGTACCGAATCGGCGGCATGGTTAGATATACAATGGTCGATGTTCCAACTAGGTAGGGGCGAAACTTATCCAAAGCATAGACAACAGCTAGGAACTCTTTCTCAGTTGTGGTATAATTACGTTGAGCGTTGTTAAGAGTTTTACTAGCATAGTAAATGACAACGGGTTTGTCGTCACGTCGTTGGCCTAGCACGGCACCAATAGCAAAGTCGCTAGCGTCACACATTAGTCTGAATGGTTGAGACCAATCAGGGGGTTGAATGATAGGAGCGGTAGTCAGAGTGGTTTTTAGAGTATCAAAAGCTTGTTTGCAATTGAAATTGAAGTCGAATACTGCATCCTTAAGCAGGAGATTGGTTAAGGGTCGAGCAACTTTAGAAAATCCTGAATGAATCTCCCAGAAAACCAGTGGCCTAAAAAGGCACGGATATCAATTAATGCGTGGGAAAGGTAGCGAAGAAATTTTAACAATTTTAGCTTTATCAACCTCTATCCCGTCTTTTGAAACAATATGACCTAGAACAATTCCTTTGGTAACCATGAAATGACACTTCTCCCAATTGAGTATCAGATTTTTCTCTTCGCAATGCGTTAAAACTTTGGAAAGGTTGGATAAACAGTCGTTAAAGGAATTTCCGTAAATGGAAAAGTCGTCCATGAAGACTTCCATATAACGTTCCACCATATCACTAAAAATGTGAAGCATGCAGCGTTGGAAAGTGCCTGGAGCATTACAAAGACCAAAAGGCATTTGTCTGTATGCAAAGGTTCCAAAGGGACATGTGAAAGTTGTCTTTTCTTGATCGGCGGGATCGATGACAATTTGGAAGTATCCGAATAGCCATCAAAAAAAAACAGTGAAGTAAGCATGACCGCTAAAGCGTTCTAGCATCCGGGTCAATGAATGGGAGAGGGAAGTGATCTTTACGGGTTACGGCATTAAGTTTGCGATAGTCAATGCAAATTCTCCATTTTAAAGGAATGCGAGTGGAGATGCACTCACCCTTTTCATTTTGCACAACTTGAATGCCGGACTTTTTTGGGAACAACGTGGACGGGACTAAACCGATCACTATCCGAGATAGGGTATATGATACCCGCGATCAAGTAAACGTAGAACTTCCTCTCGCACTACTTCCTTCATTCGGGATTAAAGGCGTTGTGGTTCTCGTGATGTCTTTGTGCGTCATCAAGATGTATACGATGCGTGCATATGCTAGGGTCTATTCCTTGATATCATCTAAAGACCATCCGATAGCGGGCGGTGTTCACGAATGACATGAATCAAAGCGTGCCTCTTCGATGCGTAGTCAAGTGAGCAGAAATTATTATAGGGTGACTACTACCGGGATCGAGATGTACGCACTTCAAATCGGGGGTAGAGGTTTTAAACCGGAGTTGGAGGATTGGGGATCAAGGATTCGTGAGGGATCATCTCTTCAATGGAAAAGAGCGAATCCGGTTATTCTGAATTAGTTTGTACCGAAGCATTAGGGTCAAATAGTGGTACTGACTCTAATAATGCATGGACATCCCTTATGTAAGAGTCATCGTCAAACTCCGGATTATCAAAAGAAAGAAATTGGTGTATCTCGTCTGGGGGAAAAGAGTTTGTGAAATAATCATGTTCTAGACTATCAACCAAGCTAATCTCGCCCTCCATTATAGGATCGGGAAACTATTTCATTAATTTGAACACGTTGAGTTCGACAGAAAGGTTTCCGAAAGACAATGTCATTGAACCGTCCCGACAATTTATGAGAGCGTTAGCAGTTGCAAGGAAAGGACGTCCCAAGATGATAGGGATGGAGTCATAGGCTACTTCTGTATCTAGAATGACAAAATCAACTGGATAGTAAAAATCTTGGACCTTTACTATAACGTTCTCTACTATGCCTTTTGGGTACTTAATGGAGCGATCCGCGAGTTGCAGAGTCATATTGGTAGGTTTCAATTCATGAAGACCTAACTACTTAAATAAATAGTAGGGAAGTAGGTTAACACTGGCACCTAGGTCTAAAAGCACAGTAGCGGTATACTTGTCGCCCAACATGCATGGTACAGTTGGTCGACCTGGGTTCTTGTACTTTACCACACCATTGGTAGTGGTAATCGAGGGAAACTGCTCAGTGAGGAACGCTTGTTGAGGTACATTAGACGTCGTTTGGTGGTGCACATGTCCTTCAAAAACTTGGCATGCTTGGGCAAATGCTTTAAGCGATCTAGGAAATGTAAGTTTATGGTCAAATTTTTGAAGGTTTCACCGGATCTCATCAAAATGGTCGTCATGTTTGTTCTTTACCAAACAGCAGGAACGGAGCTTTTGGACGGAATCGCGTACAAGGATCAATGGTATATTTTCCTAGGGGCGTAGGTGTAGATTTTGATGGTACAACTGCGCCCCGCTATAGGTTGCGAGGTAGGAGTTGGAAGGGCGTTAGTCGTGGCTTCCGTCGATTCCTCGTCGGCATACGATATATTATTGTCGATGGTTCGCCGTAAGCGAAGAGTGGTAATGGCATTTACCTCACCACCCGGCTTGGATTACTAGGTCCCGGTGCATTGTTGAGTTCAAAGGTAGTGTTTGTAGGCTTAGGGTTTGGAATTGCTTGGCCGGGAACACGCCCTTTGACTTTTTATCCCGAGCTAAACAAAAAACTGTTGGATAGAAGCTAGGATTTGATTCGTTGATTCATGTATGTCGTGAAAGTTTCACCCGTTTTATCACCGTGGATTGTACCAGGAGGAGCGGGAACTAGTTCACGGTTATTATTCACGGGTTGATTTTGGTAGCCATATCCTTGGTTAGCGGGAACAAGGTTGCGGTTGTTTTGGTATCCCATATTTGCGTTATTGGGAAAATTACTTTGCCCTTGCTGAAATTGTGGAGGATTTCCTTGACGATAGGAATTGTAGTTCGGGTGGGTGGTCGTGACAGAACGTTGTTGCCTGAAGGAGCTTGTTGTTGGACGGGGGTGCCCAAGCTAAATTCGGATGTTGTTGCCAAGGTGTATTAGGGATGTTGAAAGCACAAGCCTCTTCAGAAGGTTGGGGAGGACACTCGTATACCAAAGGACAATAAGAATCGGCGTGCTCAGGACTTAAACAAAGAGGGCATGGGGAAGCGTTGGCAGCCATGACCTGTTTGGGTTTTTGTTCATTTACTTGTACCGAAAGATCATCCACCTTTTTGTTTAGGGACTCGATTAGAGTTTTTAATTCCGGATTGGGTTTGACCTCGAACATAGACGTAACTTTGGTAGGAGTGTCGTTAGAAGATCTAGAAGAATCAGTGTTTCCCCAATGGGTGCTTCATGAGGCCTGTTTCTCAAGAAAAGTGTATGCTTCAGTAGCGCCATTGTCCATGAAACAACCGCCGTTCATGATATCTAATGTTTCCTTTTGATGGTCAGAGAGACCATTAAAGAATGAACGGACTAATACAGTGGTGTCGAGTTGATGATGGGGACATTCGAGAAGTAGATCAGTAAATCTGCTCCACGCTTCCGAAAAGGATTCCTGGGGGTGCTGGCGAAAGAATTAAATCTTTTGAAGCATTTCTGTAGTTTTCTTCTGAGTATAGAACTTTATCATGAATGCTTGAACAAGTTTGGCCCATGTGTCAATGGATTGCGGTGCTTGTCCGGCGAGCCAAACTGAAGCTTTATCAGCTAAGGTGAAGGGAAACAACCTAAGCAAGACTTGTTCGTTGGTAACGGTCGGATGGCGGAAAGTGGTGACTACTTGTTGCATCCGACGAAGATGATTGTACGGTTTTTCATGGTCTAAACCATGGTAAACAGGTAACAAACCGAAAATGTTTGGCGGAATACGAAAATCACCTACAATCGCATCGAGTTTAATGCGCAGAAGCGTGTCCTTCCCCGAAAAGAATATAGAAATCGAAAGGGTTTCTCGACTGTGAGATTTTCTTCAGCCATAATTAAAGGAGATAATGGAAACGGAGATGTTTGATGAGGTTGATTTACGGAGGAGGAACTATGCCTAGGAGATAACATAAACAGTTGTTTCTTGTATTTTCGACGATGATATGTAAGTTCTAATTCCTTATGTTTACCAGACCGTAGTCTTATACAAATATGAATTTTAATTTAGTGCTCATAAGGAACGAATAATGACTGGAGGTTTTAGAAGTTAGGAAGGAGGGAGTTGAAGCACGTCTTCCTGAGCTGTTGCTAACTCGAGCAGGGAAGCTAGGATAATGTGTGAATATTCCAGCAGCTTAGCACGTTCCTTAATTAGGCAACCTCAATTTTTTTTCAAGTTTCCTAGGCACTGATGGAATAGGATGATGTTTTATGATGGTGTATTATGCGGGGTGTTATTAAGATGATTTAGATGAAATTTTTAATTACTATGATTTTTTATTTTTTTATTTTTTAATTTTAATTTTTAATTTTTTATTTTACGTAATTAGTGTATTATGGAGACGTGATTACGAAATATGCAATTAAAAACGATAGATGCCAAAATAGAACTAACTAATCATATACTAATTTACGCAGAAAGTCTACCCATGCAAATCTATATTACCTATACGTGCAACTATATGTAAGTTATACGTGAGCTAGGGGAATGTCGAGAACGAACTCATGCAATTGAATACCGCGTACGTGAATTGATGTAACATACACATACAAAAATATTCTAAGCAGGTGGTTTGGCGCTACGCATATATCAAAATATATTCGAATCATATTAATTGTGTTACGTGAATATGTGATGACGAACCACCTTTACATGCACAGAGTTCTCATGCCAACATACAAATATACGAGGTAAAACAGGTTATAGCAAATAATATCCTCGACAAAGTTTGAGGAGTTTAAGAGTTTGAAACCCAAGGCCCCGCGATTCCTCGTGATAGCGATCGACTACTCCCAAGCTTATGCTTACTAGAAAAACAGGACCAAAGAGCCCAAAAGAGTAATCGAAAAGGAAAGTGGCTCAGACTGAAAACCGGAGTGTTGATACTCGGGTTAGTCTTATGCGGTTACTAATTCAGTCTCGTCCGAGACTCTTTTGTCTGTTCAGTACTTCAAATTCCTATGGAGTACTTAGACTGTGCTAATGAAAATAAACAACTTGGTTCACAGATATTTGTTAGTAGAAAAAAGTTAGGGTAAAGAGTTACAGTAAAGAGTTAGTATTGTAATAGAAATGAAAATTAAAAAGATGAGGAGGTAAGGGAGGGGTTTTTATGTATGTATTCCAGTTATTACGTTAAGTCCAGAGTCCTTCGGCGTGCAGCGGCGCCATTTGATAGAACGCTCTTTACACACGTTTATTGGCTTTCAGTTACTTAATTTCTTAAGTCCGAGGTCCACAGTCCAAAGTCCGAGGTCCACAGTCCAAAGTCCAACGTCCGTATAGTCGTACGTTTTAGTCAAGTTACCTTACTCACGTGGGATTGGTAGGATAGGTCGAGTAAGGGATCGTCCAAACCTTAGGGCTCGGATAGGTTCACAACTGGAGTTACAACTTTAAGTGAGAAGGATTTTTAGGTTTCCTTTTAGTTGATTTTTAATTAAAATAACGGTAATGCAAATAAAATAAATTACTACGGCGATTATATGTAGGTAAACAAAATGTAGAGAAACAGGGAGAGAGTTAATCATGCTCATGCAAGAATCATTTCTTAACAGTTTTTATTACCAAATCACTACATCTCTAATTGCCTCGCTTCGAGACGACGCCGAAGTATTGATCCTTAGTGCATGCCCACATCTCTAGGTCGCATTTCACTAGCATAAGGAGTTTTAATAATACCGCGATCTCTCGGTATATTATTTCCGCTCGGCTCGATTTCACATCATTTGGACGAATTGGAGAGAGTTGTCGACACTGCAGAGTCGCTACGAGAAGCGTCTCTGGAGCATCGCGATTCAACTTTGTATGCGATCTCCATTTTGGGACCGGATGTTAATTCTATGCCTAATTCCTAAGTAGTGATTCTAGAATATTAACGAGTCAATCCGATTTTACATGAGCAAAGATAACCCTCCCCGAGGGGGATTAGCTCATCATCATAGAAGAAATAATAAAACTTGTTGTATACATTAAGTAAATAAATGCGGGGACGTAAATTAAACTAGAAAAAAAATGACTGTTATTAAGGGTAAAATAACTTCGTATTAAGTCAATAAATAAAAATGGCGGAATGTAAGTACTGAAGAAGAAGAAAAACTAAGTGTAGCTAAAGCATTAATATCCTTGAAGACCTTATAATGAAGGCGAACCCCTCATATATATAGGCGGATGTCCCTTCACGTGAATTCCTAACAATTAAATCAGGTTTGTTTGTTACCTATTTGAAACGTTCAAAACTTTGAGTTTTGTTTCACCTGTATTAAATTTTTGTCCTTTAGCTGATTTTATGTTTTGTTTGTTAGCTCATTTCAATTCAAACCACTTGGTTTGAATTGGTACGTGTCTTCTCTCTTGCCAGGTGGTATCAAATTTAAACCATCCTTTGCCACCTGCCTATGCTGACTCATCATTCCTTCCGGGCCCCGCAGAGTGTGTCCACCTAGTGTGTCCAGTAGCGGCGCTGATTTTGGCGTTTTTACGACTTTTTTGTCCTTTGCGAGAGTTCGCCGCCTCGGTCGCTATGGCAGCTTCACTAGCCAACGCGTCGGCACCTAGATTTATCCGATTTGAGCCGGAAGTTTCTCGCCTCTTTTATGTGAGCCCGCCCCGCGACCGGTTACGTTTTTTTGGAAACTTCTACCAAGTCGCTTTGTTGGGCTTCACGGGGGATTGAGTGGGAATTCCAAATATTCCGTATTCTTGTACTTGGCGGCTTCACTAGCCAATGTCGGCACCTAGATTTATCCGATTTGAGCTTTGGAAGTTTCTCGCTTCTTTATATGTGGGCCCGCTCGCACTAGTTTCGTTCTTTTTGGGAACTTCGGCTCTAGTCGGGCTTTGTTGGGCTTCACGGGGATTGAGTGGGAATTCCAAATATTTTCAGATTTCTACTTGGCAGCTTCACTAGTTAACGCCGGCATCAAGATTTATCCGATTTGAGCCGGAAACTTTCGCTTCTTCATATGTGGGCCCGCTCGCGACCGGTTACGTTCTTTTGGAAACTTCGGGTTCACGGGGTCGAGTGGGAAACTCCAAATATTCCCGTATTCCTGTACTTCGATGCATGTTTTATCACAATATTCATTTTAATTACGGAAACCTGCAAAAGTACGAAAATATAATTATTACATGATTATTAAACACATAATTGACCAAAATGCTATGTCTCTCGGGGTTTAATATTACCGTTTTGGGTGCTTATCAACAGAGTTACTCGAAGATAAAGGAGACGATGCAGAAGTTGTTCTTCTTCTCTTGAAGAATCCATAAAAGATGAAGCATCGCCTTAGCTATATCCGAAGGTTTGGTCGAGCCTAGCAGGTTGTAGGCTATCCACTGAGATATTACTAGTTGGTTCCTTCATAGCGAACTCTAATAAGCGCAGTGAGACTTGGGGTTTTTAACCCCCTCGAGAAATGTCTCTACCATCATCACATCGATGGTCTTTCCGTTTGGGGACTATTCCGTATGAACATAGGCTTTCAGAGGAATCCCCAGAATACCACTCACCACCTCCTTGGTGAACTCCAGTAAGCGGCCATCTGACAAGCGTGATTTTATGGTGGAGAATGGTATATGGGATGAGATATGGATGATGGGTGTTGTTGGTCAAAACCACACAAGATCAAAACCTAATATCCCTCTAAAGTAAAAGATGAGGTGGGTATCAATCTGCTTCTGACTTGTATCATTTATGAAGGACGAGAGTGAAAAGGGGTGTCGAGGGATTAAAAACTATTTTATAGAGATTATGGATTACTAACTAACTAAACTAATACTAAATTTAAGAATTGGAAATAAGGAGAGAATATGAGAGAGAGAGAGCGAGATTCAAGAGATTCAAATCCACCAATGCTTTTGATTTAATGACCTTTTGCTTCATGTTGTTCTCCAAGTAGACAACAATCAGGCAATCAAGCAAGTGTTGATGCCTTTTTGGGTGAAACATCGTTAAACAATTATTTCTACTTATATGTTATTCCTATGTATGTGTTATTAATATCATCTTTCCTTTTATGTGAGCTTGGGCAACTATTTAATGAATCACCATCTAAGGCAAACACAAGGAATACTTCCCTTACTCTAGAACACTACACAACTAGAAGAAAAGTACAGAATAGTAGTATAATATTCAATTACAATAAATAAAACTTTATTGTAGCATTATATTCAATTGCAATAAATAAAACCTTAAACTAGCATGATATTCATTTGTAATAAATAAAAACCCTAATCTATACTTCCATACCCTACTCTGGGCAATGGAACTGATAACTAAACAAACATAAAGGACTCACGTGATTGGAGAACACCCTAAACAAGAAGAATCATCAAACCCTAAGCACCGGCTTCATCTTCTCCCTTGAAGGAGAAGATTAGCCTTCCATGAAGAAGGAAGAACACGAAGAACGAGAAGAAGAAGAGTCGAAGAACATAAGACTAGAAAGACTATTTATCAAGACTCAACTAGTTAAAACAGAATCTTTTATTATTAATCTCTCTCTGCCTCAAGTTCTAGAGACAAGAATGTAAGTGAATTGGCGAGTTTCATGAGGCACTTAGGTGTTCTATTTATAGGGGTTACAATGAGTTCTAGAAACATCTCAAACCGTGGCTTATTTCCTATTACAAATCAATATCTTTATGAGTCTAACTTTGTTTCCAAAACTGTAAAAGAGGTGGGCTACAGTGTCGATTCATGCTTCTGGATGCACGGGTTAGTGCAATTCCTTGGGCCCCAGATGCAAGAGTATGTTTTCCCTTTTTTTTGCTCCATCCTTTTTTCCTTTTTTGCGGGCTTTGGTCCAAGCAACGAATCCTTTTGTCATGGGCTTCCAAATAAGCTTTAAAATAGGTCCAAGTTGCATCTTTCATGGCTTCAAATCCTTGTCCTTCTCCATGATTACCTACGGGCTTCCCATATGGTTCTTAATGCTCGAATTGCTCCGTTTTGCCCCTTTTTATCTAATATTCTACAAAACTCTCTTTTTCACCTGTAGAATCATAAAACATAACTTACAAGTACTGTTAGTCCACTAAGATAGCTAAATAAGAGGTATAATCGAGGGTGTTAAAATGCACTTTTTGAGCACTTATCACAACTCCCCAACTAGCCTTTTGCTAGTCTCTTAGCAAATAAGATAAAAAGATATAAGTGATCAAAATCTCATCCTAATAACAAAAATAAAATTCTAACTCACTTTCCCAGACATCGGGATTGCATTTGCCATATGCAATAATACTTTAAATCTTTAAGTTCCCCAAAAAGGACGAGTTATAGTCTCGTAAATGTATTCAGTTGATATACCCACAAAATCAATCAATAGTATGTTCAATAATGATAACATTTTTCAGAGAGAGAAATTTCCTTATCAACTTAGTGCTTACTCCAATAGATGGGTTTCTATTACCAACTATATTGCTGCAAAGACTCATCGATTATGCAAAGAGATAGTAAAAATTGACAAAACTCTTAACTAAGGCTTATGTGTGTACGTAGTCAATCTCATATACTCTCCTATCCAAGAAATGGAATCCCTAGTTCACCTTTAGACAAACTAATCTTGACTTTCAATCCTCACCGGTCATACTCTTAGAAAAGAATCTCTCAGAAGATGGTTTACTATTTTACCTCATGTATGTGGGGAAAAGAATAATGATTACGAACATCCCACATACTACCTTGAAAAACGGACTTTTGGATGAAAGTAGTCTCATGGAAAGAATGTCAATCACGTATGAAGTCTTGGGCCCTTCACTTTAGCATCCTCTCACCTATTCTAGACTTCGTACGATACTGTAGTGATAAGTCTTGGGTTGTAACTTGGCTTGGGTATTGGGTTATGAAGGAAAGGTAAAAAGGATTCAAAGGTTGTATCTGAAAAACACTAAGGGTCTTGCTTCTTTCTTTGGAAGCTTTCTTCAACTTCTGTATTGTAGACAAAGTTCTTCCTTTGTATTAGCTTTTCCATCAATTCTATTCAACTTATTCTTTTTCTTTTTGACTTTCTTTTCTATTATTATTATTACTATTATTATTATATAACCTTAGTACTTGATTAGTAATGGATATGCTTGTTTTCCACTAACTTCTTTCACTTAGAATAGAATGATGGTCTTCATTGTATCTCTCTGATATTTTCTTGTAATCTTTCTTTTGTGCTCTTTCTTCCTCCTTATGCCCCTCGTATTCTCATAAACATATGGGTATGACTGATAAAGATTTTGGGTTGTACTCCTTGTCTGGAGTTGGGTAAAAGATAATGGGTTTATGAAGGAAAATATTTTATGTAAGGCTCAAAAGGGTTTAACATGATGGTCCTACTAGGTGGGATAAAGGTTGAATGGGTTTACTAGCTACTTGACTTATCAGTATGATACTCTGTTTCGAATAGACTACAAGACCTAATGGCTATCTCCCCAGTTGATGTCACTTCATGATTAACCAAATCAACGAATAATGAGACTATATTATAATGAAATAAAGAACTGAAAGAGGTTGAGTTACGTAGACTCAGATTTTTAGTAAGAACTCTCCATAGAATGGGTATAAAGCTCAAGTCTCATGGGCTAAGTCTAAAAAATCTACTTCCAGTTTACTAGGGGTTAAATCTCTCTTCTAACAAAAGTACACAAAACTGACCAAGTACTATGGTAGTGCCTTGATAAAGAATTCTATCAACAAGAACGATGTCCGAGCATAATAAATAGTCTAAGCGGTAATGAAATCAATAATATCAACTATCCATTAAACTCAACACTATGTGATGTAGAATATCTATCCCAAACTCATCATTAAATTTCATTTTTCTCATGCTATTGATAAAACAAAACAAAAAAAATTTTGTTTTGAAAACCAATTTTTGAAATTTATTTATCAAGTACACCATCCCCGAACTTAACATATGCATTGTTCTCAATGTATAGAAATTAAGTAAATGAAATGATCGAATGAGAAAAATGGGAGATGTTACCATTGATGTCGAATATCATTACATGATTCTTTCTCTGTCAAATAAAGGTTAAGCTCACAAAAATAAAGAAAATCATGTATAATTAGTCCAAATCAAAATTAATCCTAAAAATAAAAACATTTCCTTTTACCAAGATTTTTTTTTTCCTTTTACCAAGATTTTTTTTTTTTTTTTTTAGTTAGGTCTTTTAAAGTTAGATCCCTAAGACTATATATATTATATCATGCATTATCAATTTAGAGTGAGGTGATAAGATTTTCTTACCCAAATATGACGAATGTTTGGAGGACGAGGAGGTCTCACCTTGTGGGTCGTCAAAAATACTCCTTGATATGCTGAAAAGATTATTGGTGAAGTTGCAAAAATCTTTCTTTCTAACAGAACAATAGTATTAGATGTGTCCTTTACCACCACAGTAATGATAATGGATGTCTGCCTGACTGCGCTCAAGGTGGGTGGTAGACTGGTTCACATACTTCTCTCGTTCAGACAATGATGGTGTAAAAGAAGCTTCAATAGTGCAATGGTTCTTATCAATATTCCACTTTCTGCTTCAAAAGACTCATTTCAGTTTCTAGATTATGTTGTTTTTCCAAAACTTCTTTAAGTTGATTCTCTAGCAACTAATTTTTCTTGGAAAAAGTCTGTTGTTCATCCTGAAATAACTAAACAAACATAAAGAACTCACCTGATTGGAGAACACCATGAACCAGAAGAATCATCAAACCCTAAGCACCGACTTCATCTTCTCCCTTGAAGGAGAATATTAGCCTTCCATGAAAAAGGAAGAACACGAAGAACAAGAAGAAGAAGAGTCGGAGAACATAAGACTAGAAAGACTATTTATCAAGACTCGACTAGTTAAAACCGAATATTTTATTATTAATCTGTCTCTGCCTCAAGTTCTGGAGACAAGAATGTAAATGAATTGGCGAGTTTCATGAGGCAGTTAGGTCATCTATTTATAGGGGTTACAATGAGTTCTAGAAACATCTCAAATCGTGGCTTGTTTCCTATTACAAATCAACCTCTTTTTGAGTCCAACTTCGTTTCCAAAATAGTAAAAGTGGTGGGCTACAGTGTCGGTTCATGCATCTGGACGCATGGGCTAGTGCAATTCCTTGCGTCCCGAACGCAAGAGTCTGTTTTCCTTTTTTTTTGCTCCATCCTTTTTTCCTCTTTTGCGGGCTTTGGTCCAAGCAACAAATCCTTTTGCCATGGGCTTCCAAATAAGCTTTAAAATAGGCCCAAGTCACATCTTTCATGCCTTCAAATCCTTGGCCTTCTCCATGATTATGTACGAGCTTCCTATATGGTCCTTAATGCTCCGAATTCCTCCATTTTGCCCCTTTTTCTCTAATATTCTATAAAACTCTCTTTTTCACCTATAGAATCATAAAACATGACTTACAAGCACTGTTAGTCCACTAAGATGGCTAAACAAGAGGTATAATCGAAGGTTAAAATGCACTTTTTGAGCAGTTATCACCATCCTTAACAACCGTAATGCGGTCATCCTCTTCTCTAATCATGCAATTATAAAATGAAAGAGTAAGAGAGGGAGAATAAATCACATCTTCTAACAAAACCAAGGGTTCCCATCCTCTTCTCCTAATCTCAGCCCTGAAGTGCATTTCAAACGGATCATAATAGAAGAGGTTTTGAAAATTTTGCTCGAGCATGATTTTAAGAATTCGAGACATTTAGAGTAGGGATTTAAAAAAATTGGGGTTTTGAGTTGGAATGGGGATTGAATTTGGGGATGGTTGCAAAAATTTGGAGTGGTGGTGTGTTGAGGTGTATGGGCGGTCACAGGCTAAGAGGGGGTGGCTAGGGCTGGGAATTTTTGGGATGGAGAAGAAGGGAAGGGGCAATTGTGTGAGATAAAAGGGTTGATAGCACGTGCTTTGTACGTGCCTCTTTTAAGAGTTTGACATTTTTGGCCCAAGCCCAAATGAATCAGGAAATTCCGATCTTGTCCTTAGTACCTTGCTAACTTCAAGAGTCGATCCATGCTTCGTTACTCATCCGATCTTGATCTGTGAGGTACCAAAACAATCAACATATAAAATGCAACATAACGGTATAGGATACACTCATATCCAACAGTAGATGAGAAACAGATGATGGAAAGAATTGTACAAGAACTGAAGGGAAAATATGTATAGATAACATAAAGAAAATTTTAATAAGTTTGAGAGAAATTTTAAAAAGGTGGGTCATTTTAAGTCAGATCCCCAAGACTTGGAAGTTTTTGAAAACTTGAGTCAATCCCAACCAGACGGTTGAATTACTCTCCTCAGCTGTGCTCGATGAGCAGGTGGCTGGCATATGAAAACCGTAAAAACTGAATTGTTATGAGGTTGAAAACCGGGGCAAGTTGATGTTTGACAATTCAAGCATCAGCCTTCTCTCTTAGCTCGTCTCTTACGTGCGTATGAACTTTTACCTAAACTAGGAATGATTTTCGGTATATGTGTCCATATCTTAAGCTACAGTTCTCTAAGAAGTGCTTGTGCACGATAATTGAAACTGATCCATCTAGTCTTGCTAGGTGGAGGTCTTTTGTTTGCTACAAAAGACATTTTTGAAAAGTTTTTCAGAAACGAGAGAGATTTAGAAAGGGAAAAGATTTAAACTAAAGGGGAAAGATTTTTAAGAAAGAATTTTTTTGAAAATTTTGGAAATTTTTGAGTCTTTTAACGTCAGATTCTCGAGACAAAATAGAGAAGTGGAGGCAAAAAGATAGAATTAAACAGAGAATAGTATCACTTTGGGTTACTCTATTTATTTAATTCTCGTTTGGAGACGCCTCGTCCCCCCCTTTTTTTTTATTGATAATGATAATGAGTTTTACAAATGATTAGGACAAGCGTGCTACAAGCTGCGCTGCAAATCCTTTCTAAATGGCAAATCCTATCCTCCTAAATACAAACTCGTTAGAACCAGTTGTCATTTCGTTACTGTCCATAACTTTCTGCAACCTCTTAAGGAGCTCAACCGACTGTTGTGCCAAGAAACCAAAAGTGTCGAAACTGAACGGAATGAAACAATGCTGGTTAGCCTTACAAACATCCTCGTGTTTCTCAATCTTTCATGCCACTGATCTATTAGCCGCTCCTCCTACTTCAAAGACTCCATTCCCAAGCCCTACTAACGGAGAGACTCTAGTTATATCAACACATGCATACTTCCCTTCAGACCAACTGTAAATCAATATATCCGTAGGCCGAAGTGTCGATCTCCCCTCATTCGGATCAGTGAGAAAATTGACAAGAGCCTCCTTCTTCACTTGTACCCCAGCCCTCCAAAATGCATCACATAAAATGTCTCTAACATGATCATGTCAGTATTTGAAACCTAGAAAATGTCAACAGTGTGCTGCATGGTCCTCGAAAGCATCAAATCTACACTTTTTGCAAACATGGCATAAACCACTATCATAGTACAAAGGAATCATGAGACAGTACCAGAGAATAGAATGATACTCCACCGGCAACATACGCTGTCCAAGTCCCTCCATCGAAATAGCAAGTAGAAAATCCTTTGCGTGTTCCAACTGCAAACATCCCATGACTGCCTTTTGACGAGCAGATAAATCAAACTCCCTCTCGAGACCAACAACAATCTTACCATAGAACGCTTCCGCCAAAATATTTTGTGGTTTTGAGGGGATGGTAGCATTCACAGCCAGAGAATTTAGGTCAAAATTGGGTAGACAGAGACTCAATGCACTGCTAGCAACATCAAGAATCTCATCCAAAGACATTGGACCACAACTCCTAAGAATGTGGTTCTAAAGCTCAGACATCTGAAAACGGGATGCCACAAAAGCAAATGTAGAGACATCAGTGGCATAATAAATACCTAAACCACCCAAATGTAATTAGAGTGTAGATAAACGCTACTACAAATCACCGAAGCTAGGACCATTAGAAACCACAATACCTTATAGAACACTGCGGAGATGCCGATCAAAAGTTTGAGCTGCCTGTCTGAAAATGGATGGTGGACAAGTACAAATCACGAAGACTAACTTAGAGAGCCTAACACAAGCTCGTAAGAGCGCTAGCTCACACTGTGGATATTCCAATACAGCCAAACGGTCCATCAAAGTCATAGCCTTGTCAATACGCAAGTGAGCAAGACTCATGGCAAAAGATGCATCAGTGCTAACTGCACCTCCAAGCAACCTGACCCCCTACTGAGGATGGGACAAATCTAAAGGAAAGAGACCAGGAGTAGAGCGATGTGGATATGGTGATGGTCAAAATATCTCAGTTTTAGCCACATTAAGAACCAACCTGTAAGAAGGTTCTTCTTTCTGAATCATACCTAAAGCTGTCGCCACCTGTTCTGTATCCCCAATAAGAGTCCCATCATCTAGGTACCAAGCCTGTAGCAATAACTGACAACTGGACTAGATCCGTAGAATCAGAGGATGCAACACCAGTGCAAATAGAAGGGGCCCATTCTAGAATGCAACGTTGGATGATCTGATTTGGGCAGTACTTGAAAAGGTATGGGTTATCCCAATGATAGCACTTTACTTGAGCCAGGAACTTCTTCCTCTAATTTCTATTCCACAATGGCGGAGTCTCTTCCGTCACCAGATAATTCATAATATCAGCATACCAGGGTGCAGAGAGGATTGCGTAAAGGTGTTCATCAGGAAAAGAATCTAAAATGGGCTTGGAATCACCGTCACTATCATCAGTTAACCTAGACAGGTGGTCAGCCACTATGTTTTCAACTCCTTTTTTATCTTTAACTTGATCTCCAAGGTGAATTCTTATAGGAGGAGAATCCATCGGATCAACCTCTGCTTAGCATCCTTCTTCGCGAGAAGGTACCTAAGTGCTGCATAATCAGTGTAGATTAAGGTTTTTGAACCTATTAAATATGGACAAAATTTGTCTAAAGCATAGACAATGGCTAAGAATTCCTTTTCAGTGGTCGTATAATTCCGTTGAGCCTCATTTAGAGTTTTATTTGCATAGCAAACAACTATAGGTCCTTTATCATGTTTTTGACCTAGAACAATGTCAACAGCGTAGTCGCTAGCGTCACACATGAGCTCAAATGGTTTCGACCAATCAGGAGATTGAATTATCGGTGTAGTTATTAAGGCGACTTTCAACTTTTCGAAAGCCTGCATGCAGTCCGAGTTAAACTCAAAGGGTTCATCTTTTATAAGAAGATTAGTTAAAGGTTTAGCAAATTTTGAGAAATCTTGGATGAATCTTCTATAAAATCTAGCATGGCCTAGAAAGGCTTGTATGTCACGGATGTTCTGTGGAATAGGTAGAGTAGAAATTTTGTTTATTTTAGCTTTATCTAATTTTATACCATTTTTAGACACAATGTCACCTAACACTATTCTCTTTTTAACCATGAAGTGACACTTTTCCCCAATTAAGGACCAAATTCTTTTCTTGACAACACGCCAATACTTTGGATAGGTTGGATAAGCAATCGTTGAAAGAATCACCATAGAGGGAAAAATTATCCATAAACACTTCCATGAATCTTTTCACCATGTCACTGAAAATGTGTAGCATGCATCGTTGAAATGTGGCAAGTGCATTACAGAGACCAAAGGGCATACATGCATAAGCATATGTTCCAAAAGAGCAAGTGAAGGTAGTCTTTTCTTGATCTGATTCATCAATTAAAATCTGAATGTACCCTGAATACCCATCCAAGAAACAGTAATAAGCATGCCTTGCTAAACGTTCAAGCATCTTATCTACAAATGACAGGGGAAAATGATTTTTCCTGGTGACGGCATTCAGCTTCCGATAATCAATACAAATCCTCCACATGATGGGAACACATGCTGGTATCAATTCTCCTTCCTCATTATAGACCATTGTAATCCCAAATTTCTTTGGCACCACATGAATAGGGCTGACCCATTCACTGTCAGATATGGGGTAAATGATTCCAGTATCTAGTAATATTAGGATCTCTGCCCTTACTACCTCTTTCATAGTTGGATTTAACCGGCATTCTGGCTCTTTAGAGGTCTTGGCATTCTCTTCCAGGTGAATCCAGTCGGTGCAAATATTTGGATCAATTCAATTTATATCATCAAGAGACCAACCAATGGTAGAACGATGTTTTTAAATCACTCTAATCAAGCTTTCCTCTTCCTCTTTTGATAACTGGGATGAAATGATGATGGGATGTGTACCATCTGTATCAAGATAGATATATTTTAGGTCAGGAGGGAGATGCTTAAGAGCAGGAGTTGGTGTTGTGGGTAATAATGTCTCTACAGGATCTTGTTCTTTTATAGAAAACACATGGGATGGTGATGTGATCAGCTCCCAAATATACGTTTTATTACCCGTATATTGCTTCATTACAGTCCTTCTTACGCTTAACGAAAAGATAACTCATAACTTTTATTGCCTTTTTCAGGTTAAAGAGTATTTTAGACCACTTATCATAAAAGCTGCATCTTAATTAGCACCAAAAAGAGCCTTAATCACGCTTATTATGAAGACCAATAGCTGCTCTAGAAAAGTGCTGAAAAAGTCAAAGTCAACAGTCAACAGTCAAAGTTAAATGGTCAAAGTTAACAGTCAAAGGACTCAAATCAGAAGACTAAAGATGGATGTCCTTATTTCAAATTATGAAAACTTATCCTTAAACCTACCTTGGTCAAGAAGGCACCAAAAAGTAAAAGCAAAAGCAAAAGCAAAAGCAAAAGTGAAAGTGAAAGGGGTGAGGTGTCTAGTTTGTAATGAAGAAGGGCAAATATGTAAATGGCAAAAGTATGGGTATATAAACAAAAAGCAAGGGAGAAAGAAGTCATCCATTGTCTTAGGATCCAAACCATTTGGGTTGTTTATTTTTTTGTCTTATTTTTCAATCTATGTTTTTAATTTCTTGTTGTTTTATTTTATTTCAATCAACTTGTTATTTCCTTTTCTTTATTTCAATCAAATTTGTTACTTCTTCTTAGTTTTTATCTTCAATCTTGTTTGTTGCTTTCATTTCAATGTTTTAATCAATCTTCCTTTCATGTTTTCAAGTCATTTCAATCAAACAATCAAAGCTTTCAAGTTCATTAGCTTAGAACCATTCTAATATTCAAGAGTCTACCTTTCTTCTTCATATCTCCCTCACTCAAACTCTAAACAATTTAGGATGAACCTCAACTCTTAATCTAAACTCTTTTGAAGTATACTCACTACAATATTAAAGCTTCAAATGGCGCTGTAGTCATGGATTGAAGGAGTGAGAGTGATTGGTTGAGAATCTAAGAAAGGAGCATCATTCTCATCTCTCCATTTCTATTTTTTTTTTCAATTTTTCATCATTTTATTTTTATTATTTCTTTATACTGAGATACTACTTTGACAAATCAGGTTATGGGACAACAAAGGTGGAGAGGAGCCGGTCAAACAGGCGAAATATGACCGCCATCCACCTGCGCCGGCGGGCGACCGAGCGGGAGTGGCGAGGGAGACCGCCCAGCCACCTCTACAGAAGTGTGTTCGATTTTTTCACATCCCAGTTCATTTGTGACACACCGTTGTACTCCGAGCTCGGATTTTGTAATAGAGTAAGAGAAAAAAGTGGAACTTGTTTGTAATAGTTAGTGATAAAAAGAAAAACGAAAAAAAGGAAAACTTGGTTTTTGATTGATTTCTTATGATGAATAGGAGTTAAACTTGGTTTAAGTTTATTACTAACCAAGGGATTAGAGTTTTAATTAACTTGGGAAGTTCAAGTGTGTGAGGCAAGTTGTGGATCATAGCTCACACACTATGGATCAACTTAGTAATCAACACTCTAAGTCTATTTGACTCTAGATTATCTAGGTGATTAATCTAAAATTAGCTAATTTGATTAGTATAATCTTAGTTTAGTTTTAAGTTTGAATCTTTGAAGGCAAATGATATATGTCTTCTTTACTACTACTTAGAGGTTTGAACTCTCTAAATTGATGCAAAAGCAACTCAAGGTCCTTACTCACGATCTTCGATTTCGTAGAGTTGGAATAAGGATTCGAACCAACCTAAAGTCTAGGACAACTACAAATTGGTTGTTACAATAAAGGGAACTAAGGAGTAAGGGTATAATACTAATGCTAGGTTTTCTTTCCTACACAACATTAAGAAAAACATTAAAGTTTGAATCATGCACTTGATACAAAAGATAATTTACTAAAGAAAAAAAAGTGGAGAGCTAATCCTCCTCATGTGATACTAACGTTAAGTTGTTGATTTGAAAAGTTTATTTATTCTTCCTAGACTCATAGACAAGCCCCTAATGGAAGAAAACTTGATCCATAGCATATATGGCTCACTTAAGAGCTCATACACGCTAGCAAGTGGAACCAAGCAATGACTTATCTCTAAGCTCATTGCTTTGATTCCTAACTAGACTCTACACCAACTATCATTTTGGGATAGGATGTAGAGTTAGTTGTTCTTCCTAAAAACCTACCAAACCAACAACAATTGTTTTTTCCTCACATGAGTTGGATTAACTCCCCAAAAGGGAAGTTAGCTCATGATCCTTGAGACATGGAATTTAAACTAGAGAAACAAAGAAAGAGAGAAAAAGGAAGAAGATAAACAATCCAACTCACTTCTATTTATTTTCTAGAAGAAAACAAGTGTTTCCTCCATTAAAACTATTACAAGCTTTCCAATAAAAACTAAAAACTAACTTATGATTTTTTTCACTAAGGAACTAAAATAATGCAATGTAAGGAAAATAAGTCAAGGGAGTAAATGGAGTGTCCCCCACCCTTGTCTAATTTCTTCTCCATTTGAGAGAAATCTCATTTCCTCCCACGTGAATCATCAAACCACATTAATTCATTTTTATCCACCACATTAAAACAAAGTGACACCTTGCCTTTTTTTTTTTCACTATTAACACCTAATCTAATTTATTACATGCAAGGTGTCAACTTTGCACCAATAATTTGTTATTTTTGTCTTGACATGCTCCATGATTGATGACTCATCCAATCTTGTTGCCCCCCGATAGTGGGTCCATGTGCATCCAATTGGCGGTCCGTATTTTGGGGGTTTTTACAACTTCCCCCTATGCGTAGAGTTCATCGCGTCCGATTGTCCGAGCAGCTCTCTTGTCGATTCGAGTCCCGGTTCAAGAGGTAGGAGCTTTGGAAGTTTGATGCTTCGCGGATTTGAAAGAATTCATATATACTGGTTCCTCGTGCTTTTTATCGCAGTTTAACCAATATTTCCATGTTTATCGCAAATACCGCAAAAGTATGAAAACATATTTATTTCATGATTATTAAACACATAATTAACCAAATTTATATGTCTCAATGGGGTTTCATAATACACTTTTGGGTGCTTATCACACTACCCCCTAAACAAAGACTTTGCTTGTCCTCAAGCAAAGAAGAGACACTAAAATAGATAAGTGGCCAAAAATGTGTAGTCCTAAACTAATTCTCGTTTCGCAGAGTGCGGTTGCATTGACCATATGCAACAAGGCCTTATACCACTAGGAATTCCCTAGTGGATGAGTTATAGCCTCGTGAGAGTTTTCCAGAAAAGATACTCACAAACTTCATTTATACTACAACGACTCAGTGACAGAAACTCGTTTCCTAAATTAATCTCAGATATCCATACATCTCCTTAGCAGGGAACGAGGATTGATTTCTTTGAAACTCAAGTTAATATGTATTCAATAATTAAAACATCTACATATGATTATTCATGCAGTGAACTTTTCATTGAAATATACTAGCAGGGTTGTTTCTGGATCCCTTGGAGAGCGTACCTAAATGGGTTCTCACAGGTATGTGTCGAAACATAATTTCACTCAAAATTTTACCACTCAGGTTTTGTTAACTCCAGTATGCAGTGGGCACACGTTTCCTCACATCTCAATGATAAATGAGGAGCCGATGTCGATCAATCACGTCTACTACTTATTATCACACCACCCTACTCCTAATTGAGCTAGAGGTCTTTATTAGGTATTATGGGGCTTAGGTGATAGTGCACAAGAAAATGGAAATGGATAATCAAAATTTACGAGTATGAGAGAATAGGGTCTTCATATATTTACACTAGAGAAATCCTTGTTTCCTTTCCTTCTTCTAACTAAGTTTTTCCAACCTTGTTCTTAAGCCTCTGGATAATGATTTTTTTTTTTTTTTTTTATAAACAATATATATATATATATATATATATATATATATATATATATATATATATATATATATATATGGCTTAAGAACATGATTCTATTTTTCTTTCCTGAAGCAAGTAACTGACTTATATTTAGGACAAGTCTTTCTCTTTATGCTTCCACATTTCATCCTATTTCTCATACTCATCACTTAGGTAGGTTCTTTTATTTGGTTTAATAGATGGGTAAGGAATTTTGTGGTGAAAGTGAAAGGTTTGATGAAAGGTTCAATTGGAGTGACTAGCGGTAATATTTGTAAATGTAAGAATTTTTAGCTATGTCGATCCAAAGAAGGCCTAAATTTCGCCTAGGGTTCGGGTGGTGATCAAGTAAGTAGATGCGTGATTTCCTCTAATCGGATAAACTACTCCCTCGCGGTCATCACACACAAATCACTCATGTCAAGGCTTTTGGTTAGATTCTCACAGGATTTATAGTTTAAGTAACTAACCGTTGGTTCCGTAAACTTACCGCTATGTACAATTGATGATACTCGATTACATGAATATTCATGAAAAGATGTATAAACTATTGCATAATGATTATCTAAAGTTTCTTAAAACAAATCCTAATTAGGATACTAATGTGAGATTTCTAGACAATTTTCATCATTGAAAAAAGAAACAAGACTTTGTCACTAAGTACAATTATTAATATGAAAATAAAAACAATATACAGGCTACAAGATGCCTAATTTTTTTTTGCTATAGGTTTAAAACACCCCCAAAACGTAATGATGCTTAGTCCTCAAGTATCAATAATTAAAGAGAGAAAGTACCGAGAACCGTGGAGCAAAATTAGGACTAGATTGTCGGAATGTAAAGGTTGGAGAGCATAATATATTATTCAGAAAGAACAAGAAAATGTTCAATAGCACACTAAACATAGCACACCTAAATAAAAACAATAGCATATACTAAACATGAAAACAATAGCACACCAAGCATAAGGTTTAGCTAGATATATGTACAATGGCAAACTCAAGTTTACCATCCAAGCCAGATGAAGAAGGTCAAGGCCCTCTTTAAGGAAATGCATTTCCTTAGCATCGCGCCAATAAATAATAGTCTGCCAAATTTCGGTTCATTCTTTGTCTCCGGATTCCCTCAAATTGGTCTTCATCTTTTCGTCCTTTGCGTAACATCGAACATGCCTCAGGTATCGAGCGGGACGCTTCCATTGACGAAACCTCAATGAGCGAATGATTCTGTTTGCTGGGCACATGAAATCCACCTTGACCCAGTCATGAAAAGTAGCTGCAAACTGTGGGAAATGTGTCTTCATGATCCGGCAAGCGGTGACTGGTAAAAGTATATACTGATCCTGAAAAGTGCGAGTTCATTTCAGGTTGGAGACAACACAACCTAAAATGTTAAATAATGCATGACCCCGAAGCTAGTGTAACTGAATACGACGCAAGCGACCTCATTGGCGAGAGAAAAATGCCAATCTCCCATAATGTTCAGGAGTACAAATAACATTGCAGTCCCCATGTTCATGGTCATGCTTGCTAATGGAATGGTGATGTTGCGCCATGGTACATGGCCATTGCCTTCTTGTTTGATCTCAAGACCATCACCATAAGAGTCACGAAACGCTTGCCACCGAAAGGAACGGTAAGAATTATGATAGATGTAATGCCAAGATGCAAGCAGTTCGTGGTATGGAAGGTCCAAAGTTAGGGCAAGTTGTTGTTCGGGAAAAGATATGAGGTGTGTCACCAACTTGGATTGTGAACCCGCCTAAGTAGAACCCATGCGCATGGTTGAATGCTGGTGTGTCTTCCATATTAGCATAAAAGTATGCAGCCAAACTCGGAGAATAAGTTTGGTCAGGTTGAAGAATTAGGGAAGACCACCCAATGTTTGTGATGTAATCATGGAAGAGATGGCCATAGGCATTGGAATCCATTATAGACTGAAAGGATTGCTCAGGAATGAGTTTGGGAGGTACCATGGATGATGAAGATGTAATATTTGATGAAGATGCCATGGTGGGTGAAGTAAAGAAATGTGTAACGATACCGGCAACTATATGGAAAAATGAGTATGTAAGAAAAAATAGACCCCCCAGAAAGCACATGTTAAAATTGATATTAGTCACAACGGAAATGATGACAATCCTACTAAGCATTGTATACAAAAAGAAGACAAAAAGATAAGACAAAATACATAGTACGACGGAAAACGTAATAACATATATGATTATATACTTATTGACTTAGCAATATCATGGATTCTTATATTGATCTTGAGATGCATATTTTGCACCGCATCGTTTAGGTCTTCTATTTGTTGGCCGAAAGCTGATCCTGAATGTCCCCTTTTGGCAAAGAGAGTAATCGCTTTGATTTTCCATTAGAGAGAGCGTGATTTTGCAAGGATTGAGAATGATTTTCCAAGATCTCCTCCTCGCTCAACATCATGCGTTGCTTGACGATCTTGGAAATCCTCAAGAGTTGTGATGATGATATTCGACGCGTGTAGTTCCCTCAAACCCCGATGAAGAAGTTTAATGCCTTCCATGGGATTAATAATATTCAAGATGGCATTTTCATCAAATAAATGGTCAATTTGAGCTTGGGTTGTTTCTCGCTTCATCTATCGAGTATCGTGGGTCCAAAACCAACGGAGTAGTCCGTTTGGAGTACCTTTATATATGCTCTTTGAAGGGGTGTCTCTAGAGAAATTATTGATAACCCCAACGATCATAATCAGCGTTACTAAAGTGGGTAGGGTGCCGACCTTCTTGTTTTCTTGGTGATTACGTTCCGAGGTGTTGGATCGGACAAAAATCATCTCTTTGAGTTTGCAAAATCCAAAGTAGGTGAAGTTGAGGCTTTGTGACTTCGATTGATGTGATGTACCTACCACATTATGTCCCAACCAAGGAGCACAACACGCGTTGATTTTGTTTCAAACAAAGTTGAAGAACAATGTGATGTGTATTTTGACGTTGCCATGAGATACGGTAGCTCGCAAGAAAGTTTTTATGAATCAAATGATGACTCTTGAATAAGGGACTCCCGGTATGTATTGGGATTTGAAGTATGTCGGAGATCATTTCCTTATTCAATTCCAATCGTTGTCCATAGGCATTGAAGTAGAATTTTCCATCTTCATATCCGCTAAATTGGTAGAACATCAAAACCAATTTCTGAATAACCAAATGAATGATATAGAAGAGGAGTCCATCCCGACGATGATTTTCGTGTCAAAATAAGGAGAAAACCGCCCTTTCGAAAAGTTTTTTAGGTAGTCTTTTCTCTGCCGCTATTTTTCTTGGTTGAGCCATTACATCGAGGGAAGGATAGTGAAAATTGTTTGAATAAGAATGGCTGAAAAAAAGAAGAGATTTATAGCCAATCTATGAGTCTATACCAATCTGAGTCCAAGTGTAGTTAATAACCCATGTGATTATGAACAAAGATCATAGGGGATCCACAAGAAGTCTTTGTCATGTCGATATCCAAATACAATTAATGAGATGGTTTAATGTTAGAAAATATGGAGGAAAGTTTCATGTGGTAGTTAGACTTACACGTAATTTCAGAAATGATGATCATAACTCAAGAATAGAATATGGATAGAATAATCGAGCTGCATGTGTGACAAGTGTTATGTGTACCTTGTAGCGTGCGCGATTTTCTCTGAACACCATGTGTATCCATTAATTATTTTGGTGAGTTTTGGATGGCCTTTCTATGTTATGGTTTGTTTATTTATTTACTTATTATTTATTATTTATTATTATTATTTATTATTATTATTATTATTTTATTTATTATTATTTTTTTTAGAGAGGAAAAGACAACTAATATACACAAATATTTAATACGGAACTTCTCCATTTAATACGTAACCCGTACAAATGTGTGAGAATTATTTAACACACCATACTAATATACAAAATGAAAATCAGAAAAAAAAGAAAAACGGTTACATAGATCTAGATGTTCTGGATCATGTTATGCATGAGTGACAAGATAATAATGATAAACACTGTTATCACGATTAATGTGAGCCCATTCGCGTTGCTCCTTTTCCCATCGGTCTATTTGATTCATTATGTTCAAGGAATTGAAAATTTGTGAAGAAGAATTTGTGAAGAGTGAGAGAAGGGAATGAGTGAAAGTGGAAAGGAGAGTTGTATTTATAACTTGATTTCTGACCGTTGTGCATCTGACCGTTTGGATCAGTCCGTTGGGTTCTGACCGTTTGGATTAGTCCGTTGGGTTCTGACCGTTGGGCTTTGAGAGTAGGCCCAATGAATCAAGGAGCAAACTCATATTTTTGAAAGTACTATATTTGCATAACATAAATAATTTCTCATTCAAACCGTTTGGAGATACAAAATTATGAGAAATCAACCGATATATAATAATTTAGCACTAAAAAAGTAAAAATGCAATGCATAAGGGAAATAAATGACATAGTCATTTCTAAACCAAGGGAAATAAACAGCTACTAGGAATCCTCCGGGTTAGCAGAAGATGAACCCGGGTTTCTACGTCTTCTGCCACAACAACTAACTTCAGCCGAAATGACCGGTCCGAAATGGCCTATAGAGTGTAGCAACTGATCTTGGAATTGCTGCTGAGTTGCCATCATCATTCTCTGGAAACGGCCTTGGCGATTTCTCATTTCTTGCTAGAAGTCAATCTGGGAAGTAAGCATCTCTTCCTGGCGAAGAAACATCCCGCAAGCGATACTAGTATTCATGTGCCTCAAGGCGTCCATAGGAGTATTGATTCGGCGCATGGTATCTTCATTAAAACAGTCGGGTGGTGAAGGAGGAGGAGGAGGTACGTTATCATGCTCAATGTCATCTCTAGCTACTGGGTCCCAGTGGTCTAAAACACAAGTCTCAAAAATTCTAAAATTCTCGAAAGACCTTGTTTCAATGAAAGGAGTAGCGGATCGAACCCTAAGTTAAGCATAAGCCGAAAGTAACAAGTACGCAAAGAGGAGCCGATTCGCTTTGACGCTGGTCAGAAGAATATGGCCCGTGAAATGGACCATACAGAAAGTGTTCTTCCTCCTCCGTAGGATCCACGGCCAGGTGTAAGAAAGTCTTGTTCACGCCGACGCCTTTGAAGTTCCAATGACGCCAGACGCCATCGAGTGACGGCTAATTGGTTACGCCCGAGGTTTAATGCTGGTACACGCAATTCGAGCCAGTGTTGTACTCTCCCCTCGAAGCGTGTCAAACATCAAATCCCTCGTGGTCGGATACTCGACAATAACAGTGGTCGGACTATCACAGAGTTTATCGAATCAGGCGGTATTTGAAATCAACTCCGCGCATGAGTTCACGCTCCAACCCATCCGCCGAATCCAAAATTCGCCACCCCGAAACCTCCATTGTTGTAAAATTTCAACACTAAATCCTCAGAGTACTGAGCTGGAATTCGATGCAATAGATATTCCCACTCTCTACTAGCAATTTCTTCATCGAAAAATGGGTGAAACATCCCGGAATTGTAGAGATTTGCGAAATTTCTCTCAACTGTAATTCGCCTTCGTGCTGCCATAGCGCAGTGTAGAGGATATTTTGAGGGTGCAAATAGCAAGAGGAGGTGGAGGAGATGGTGCTGGAGGAAGGGGGTTGAGTTTGGTGGACTTTGGCCTGCGTGCGCGGGTCAAATTCACCTCTGCCTTGTCGCGCGCGCGAGTGATGTGTGGGGGGGACCAAGATCCGATTTTTGTGGGAGAAGAAATGAGAGAGGTGGACGCGTGGGTGCCTCACGCGTGGGCTTTGTACCCGGATTTTTGATTTTTGGGTCGGGTCAAAATTTTGGCCCAAGCCCAAATGAATATCAGAAATTCCCTTTATGTCCCGAAATGTTCCGAAATTTCAAACGTGAAAATTCGATTCGTTTCAACTCCAAATTGAACGGATGAGATATCAAAATGATCGGCATTAAAAATGCCATCCACTAGAGTATGAAAAAATCACATTTTTTTTTTTTTTTTTTTTTTTGTTTTTATTTATTTACACTTTTATATACAAATGTACAAGTCGAGAAGAACGGTCAACAACACCGAAGTCCAAATAAAACAACACATCAAAACAGCTTTTAACTCAGCAACTTTCATGTCGGCTCGGGCGAACCCAATCCAGCCGTGATCGCGTGGCTTATCCTTTATGTTTTGGGGCCTGTGGTTCGGGATCGGTATTCATCCCCGACCAATGTGCAATGGTCTAATAATAATATTACCCTTAGTACATATGGTATAGCTCAAACCGCCTCAAAACAGTCACATAGAAAACTGATCGGGTTGGCCTCGGTGGAATCCATTGCCCGCATTTAACTAGGAAATGTCCGATGGTGCATATCACGACTCTCTTTGGGCACCATGTCGGGTGCTAATAATAAAAAAAAAAGTATATACATGTTGAGTCTTTTACGCCGATCCTCAAGACGATTAATGTGAGTCTTTTAACATCGATCCTCAAGACGATTGTGAGTCTTTTAACGCCGATCCTCAAGACGAATGTGAGTCTTTTAACGCCGATCCTCAAGACGATTGTGAGTCTTTTAACGCCGATCCTCAAGACGATTCCCAACCCTCGGGAATAACGGACGACGACGAAGTTTATCCCATCGAGCTGGTGTCGACAATAATATACCTTATACCGCTCATCTCGGATAGAAGATCAAGACCGACGAAAGGAGTTTGACAGTTCATACACCACCCTATCCTTTTCGCATGTCGCTTTCGAGCAAAAGTACTACGACCATTACCAATTCGAGATGGGTGAGATTTACACCAAATGATGAGTTAGAGTTCGCGAGGAAGAGAATAGAAAAGGGAAGAAAAGAAGGATTTGAAAATTTTGGTACCCATTGTTTTCCGTAGGCACGCTTTGCTCGATTATCGTAAGACATTTATACTCGGGGTTCAAGTAGAGTTTTGTGGACTAAGGTTCGGCGCTTTGCAACCACACACTCTAGGGATTTTTAGAAAAGAAAATAGAAGAGGGCCCGGCTACCATCTTTAATGGCATACTTTTCCCCTGTTTAAATACATGGAAAGAAGTACACCAAATAATCTATTAGTCCGTGGTAGACTTGATCATTTAGAAGAGTCTCTTCGACATCCGAGAGAGCGAACTCATGATAATGTTTAAGGCGCTGGCCATTTACTTGAAATTCGCTACCATCATTTACGCTTTTCACAGAGATAGCCCCATAAGGGGGTGACAGCAGAGATGTTGAAAGGACCGCACCATCGAAGTTTTAATTTTCTTGGAAAAATGTGTAATCTTGAGTTGTACATCAAAACTTTTTGACCGACTTTGAACTCTTTTTCTCAATATGTGCTTGTCATGCACTCTTTTCATGTTGGCTTTATAGATTTCGAGAGATCATAGGCATCATCTCAATTTCCTCAAGCTCATTTAACTGTAATTTTCTCTTTTCGCCTGCCACGTTAGTGTTATAATTGAGGCTTTTGATGGCCCATAGAGCACGGTGCTCAAGTTCAACCGGCAGATGACAAGGTTTTCCAAAAACGAGGAGATACGGAGACATCCCTATAGGTGTCTTAAAAGCTGTTTTGTATGCCCACAAGGCATCAGATAATCGTAGAGACCAGTCTTTCCTAGATGGATTGACAGTTTTTTCCAAAATGGATTTTATTTCTCGATTAGAGACTTCTACTTGACCACTGGTTTGAGGATGATACGGAGTTGCCATTTTGTGCGTGACTCCATATTTCTTTAGTAATGATTCAAAAATTTTATTGCAGAAATGTTTTCCCCCGTCACTATTTATAGCTTTTGGAACACCAAATCGAGAGAAAATATTTTCTTTTACAAACAAAATGACCGTTTTATGATCGTTAGCACGACATGCCAATGCCTCAATCCATTTTGACACATAGTCAACTGCTACAAGTATGTATAGGAAGCCATGAGAATTTGGAAACGGATCCATGAAGTCGATGCCCCATACATCAAAGATTTCAACAATTAGAATGGGATTTAAGGGCATCATATTGCGTTGAGTAATGCGACCTAACTGCTGGCAGCGATTGCATGCTTTGCAATGCTCATGTGCATCTTTAAACAGTGTTGGCCAATAAAAACCACATTATAGAACCTTGGCCGCAGTTTTCTTACCACTAAAATGACCACCATAAGATTGTTCTTGGCAGAAGGATAACACATCGTTGTGTTCCCAGTTGGGAATGCAACGGCGGATTAGTTGGTCTGAACAATACTTGAAGAGGTAGGGATCATCCCAGAAATAGAATTTCACAGTGGATAAAAACTTTTTCCGGTCATTACGAGACCAAGATAAAGGGACTTCCTCGGTAACTAAGTAATTTACTATGTCGCACGCACTAAGGGAAGAAAAAATAGAGTACAAGTGTTCATCCCGAAAGGAATCACAGATAGGTTCGTATCGCGATCAACATCACCGACAAGTCTTGATAAATGGTCCGCAACCACATTTTCGCTACCTTTTTATCTCTAATTTCGAGAGTAAACTCTTGCAAAAGGAGAATCCATCGGATCAACCTTTGTTTTGCATCTTTTTTGCTAATAGATAACGGCGTCGTGATGGTCAGTGTAGACAATAGTTGGAGAACCCACTAGGTAAGGACAAAACTTATCCAACGATATACAACGGAGAAACTCTTTTCAGTGGTGGTATAGTTATGTTGAGCTTCATTAAAGGTTTTACTCGCGATAGTAAATGACAACTGGCTTATCTTCTCGGCGTTGTTCTAGTACAAACTTCTATAGATAGTCGCCACACATTAATTCAAAAGGTTTAGACCAATCAGGTGGTTGAATTATGGGAGCCGTAGTTAATGCGGTTTTAATATCTCAAAGGCTTGTTTGCAACTGAAACCGAAATAAAAATGGCATCTTTAAGCAGAGATTGGTTAAAGGTCTAGCAACCTTTGAGAAATCTTGAATAAATCTCCTATAGAAACCTCGCGGTCCTAAGAATGCGCTAATGTCTCGAACTGTTTTTGGTATGGGAAGTGAAGCAATTTTTCTATCTTAGCTTTGTCGACTTCGATTCCGGCCCTTTGAAACGATGTGTCCTAAAACTATTCCTTTAGTAACCATGAAATGACATTTTTCCCAATTAAGAACAAGGTTTTTCTTCACAACGTAAAGACCTTTTCAAGATTTGATAGACAGCCTATCGAAAGAATCCCCATATATTGAGAAGTCGCCCATGAATACTTCCATAAACCATTCAACCATATCACTGAAAATATGAAGCATGCAAATATTGAAAGTACTGTGTGCATTGCAAAGGCCGAAAGGCATTCGCCTATATGCAAATGTACCAAAGGGACAGTGAACGTTGTCTTTTTCTTGATCGCCAGGTCTATGACTATCCGAAAATAACCCGAATAACCATCAAGAAAACAGTAATAGGCATGACCGCTAAACGCTCGAAAGCATCCGATCGATGAATGGAAGTGAAAAGTGATCCTTACGAGTGACGGCATTAAGTTTGCGATAGTCAATGCATATTCACCATTTTATTGGGATACGAGCGGAAATGCATTCATCTTTATCATTTTGCACAACCAGAATGCCAGATTTCTTTGAACCACGGTACATGACTCACCCAAACACTATCGAGATAGGGTAAATAATGCCCGCGATCTAGTAATTTTAACACTTCCTCGACCACATCTTTCATGGGGTTTAAAGCGCGCGCGGTTCACGCCGACGCCTTAGCATTTTCTTCTAGGTGTACGCGATGGGTGCACACATTAGGTTCAATGCCTTTAATGTCATCGAGGGACCATCCAATAGCGTAACGATGTTGTTGAATGACATTAATTAAACGAGCTCCCCGATCGCCACCAATTGTGAAGAAATAATAACCGGGTGATGACCATCGCATCAAGTCAGACGATTTTAATTCGAAGGAAGAGGTTTCAATTCAGGGGGGGCGAGTGGGTATTAAAGATTTTTGAGGAAGGTCATCATCCATGTAGTAAACAGATTGATGATCATCCAAGTTACTTGACATCACCGTTGTAGGGTCAAATAATGGTACCGACTCTAATAACTCATTTACTTTGTGGTATAATCATCGCCCTCAAACTCAGATTCGCTTAAAGGAAAGAAATTGGTACACTTCATCTTCGTGAAAAGAGTTTGTGAAATACTTATGGAATGTTGTCAACCCCGCTGACCTCACCATCAATGTCGCTCGAAGTTGTTTCATCAACTTGAACACATTCACCTCGACCGAAAAGATTTCGGCGACATGGTCATGGAACCATCTCTACAGCTTAATAAGAGCATTAGCAGTGGGCGAAGAACCGGACGCCCTAAGATGATAGGAATGGAATCACATGCAACTTCAGATCCAAAATAACAAAGTCTACAGGATAGAAGAAATCTTGACTTTTACAAGGACGTTTTCCACAATTCATTTTGGATACTTTATGGAACGATCGGCTAACCGTAGAGTCATGGTGGTAGGTTTGAGCTCATGAAGACCTAGTTGTTTAAATAAATAATATGGAAGTAAGTTCACACTAGCTCCTAGGTCTAGTAGTGCAAAAGAGTCGCGGTATTTGTCACCTAAGGTGCATGGAACCGCTGGGTCTACCGTGGTCCTTATATTTTACTATACCATCAGGTTCGTGATGGAGGGAAACCGTTAATGAGGAACGCTTTGTCGAGGAACATTAGTTCTCCTTTTGTGGTGCACATATCTTTCAGAAATTTTGCATGTTTTGGTAATAGTTTTAAGGCATCGAGAAAAGGTAAGTTGATTGTTAAATTTTGAAAAGTCTCGAATTTCAAAGAAAATTCTCATCATGTTTATTCTTTTTGCTGCGCGCAGAAAACGGTGCCTTAGGGCTGAATTTGGCAAAGGGTTTACTTGCTTGTTTCCTACATTCGAGAGGTGTGACTTTGTTGAATCGGGGAATCTTCCGTAGGTTCATTATTAGAAATAGATTCCTTGGAACCCCTTTTTCCTTTGGTTGATCATCCGCATAATGATCCGATTGTCTACAGTTTTTCCAGATCGTAGAGTAGTGATTGCATGCACCTCACCTTGGTGGGGGTGCTTGTACCGTGGGCATTGGTGAGTTCAAAGGTCGTGGTTTGCCGGTTTAGGGTTTGAACCGCCAGGCAGAAACATGCCTTCGACTATTTTCTTGTGCCAATTGTTGGAGTGATTGTTGGATAGACGTTAAAATTTGAGACCGTTGGTTCATGTAAGCTAAGAAAGTCTCGCTTTGTCCTATCCAAAATAGGGTTGCGCAGTTCAGGCAAACAAAGTAGTAGTTCACGCATTATTGTTGAGAAGTTGTTGATTATAGTTGGATCTGGATTAGCCGGAACAAGGTCGCGGTTGGTTTGATAATTAGCATTGGAATTATTTTGAAATTGACCTTGTTGGTATTGTTGATTATTTCCTTGGCGGTATGGAATAAAATTGTTGGTAGGTCGAACAGTGGATTAGCTTAAAACCGGAGGAGCCCCCATTTGTTAGTTATTTTGCGCCAAGTTTAAATTCGGATGTTGTCTCCACGGTGCATTGGGAATGTTGAATGCACATGCCTCCTCCGATTGTTGAGTAGGGGAAGCATATAACAAGGGACAATATGCATCGATGGTCGACTAAGACAAAGGACACAAGGGGGCTGTGTCAACGCTCATGACCGGTTTTGGTAGTTGATCGCTTACTTGAACCGCAAGGGCATCTACTTTTTAGTTAGGGGATTCTATCAAATTTTTATTTCGATCGGTTTTACCTCAAAAAAAATAGATGTGGCCTTTGTAACATTGTCCTTTGATGACCGAGACGACTCGGTGTTACCCCTAGCAGTGTACCTTTTTTCGCTTTGTTTTTCAAGAAAAGTATAAGCTTCAAGAGCTCCTTTGTCCATGAAGCAACCTCCGCTCATTATATCAAGAGTTTCTTTTTGATGATCGAAAGACCATTAAAGAATGAACGAACAAGGACACTTTGTCCAGGTTGGTGATGAGGACATTCTAACGTAAGATCAAGAAAACGACTCCATGCTTTCAGAAAGGATTCATGAGGATTTTGATGAAAGAATTGAATTTTCTGAAGCATTTCAGTTGTTTTTTTTCTGAGTGTAAAATTGAAGCATGAAAGCTTGAACTAGTTTATTCCATGTATCTATGGATCGTGGTTGTTGTCCCGCTAGCCAAATTGACGCTTTTTCCGCTAAAGTGAATGGAAACAAATAAGCAAAAGAGTTGTTCCTTAGAGATCACTGGATGGTGAAATGTTGTTGCCACTTCTTGAAGCCTACGAAGATGATTGTAAGGTTTTTCGTGCTCCAAACCATGATATATAGGTAACAAACCGAAAACGCTTTTGGCGAGATAACGAAAATCACCGACAATGTCCTCAAGTTTGATGCAGAAGAAGGTCCTTCCCAGAATGCAAAGATAGAAGTCCGAGAGGGGCTTCTCTCATTGGGTGGAGGATCGTCGGCCATAATGACGTAAGTTGATGGCTTAACGAAGGATTGTGATGAAGGTAATTAGCGTAAGAAGAACAATTTTAGGTGAGAGCTTACGCAATTGCTTATCGATTTTTTCGACGATAGGTATGTTCAATTTCTTTAGTGGAACCAGACCTTAATCTCATGCAAGCATAAAATTAGATCTAACTTACGTAAGGAATTTAGTAGGACTCGAATTTTATTATTATCTTAAGCATTAGAGTTTAACAACACATGCCTAAGCCGGGCCGCAAGTTTAGCAAATGAAGCTAGGAATACGCGGTGCATAAACCAAACAGCCAGTCACAAGAGAGATATATGAGGGAGGCTTTTCCGGCAAACACGGTTCTAATAAGTAACCTCAATCTTTCAAGTTTCCTAGACACCATCGAAATATGATTAAGATTTATGGAATTAAAATTTATGCAAAGGCGGTATTAATTTTAATTTTTAATTAATTAATTAATTAATTTTTTTAAAGATTTATGCAAGGGTGAAAATACAAACATGCAAATACAATCTACTCATACAATACTAGGTGCAGAGCATGTGAAGGTATTTCTACTCATAATGATAGCTATAATAATAGACAAGCTTGTGTCATCGATAAATATTTCCATACGTACAGGCAAATATACATCAGTAATACTTATATGTACGCTAATTTGTAAATCGATATTACGTAAACGTATATCAACAGTAACATGCAAATTTGAATCACTCATACGTATCTAAATACATAAGCATGGATATAGTATACATACGCAGATAAATAACGACAAAACTAAACATGCAAGGTATTATACATAAACTAAAAATACGACTTTTGTATTGCATAATAATTCGATTTCGAATACTCATTGAGATTGCGAATGTCATATAGAGAGCAGCTTTACCCCGTAGGGTTTAGAAACAACTTTACCCAACTCAGATTTTAACCCTCGTTGGAATGTTCTCCTCTTTCTTGACAAAATCGATTTATTAGATAATACCGCGGTAATGATATAATGAGAGAAATATTAAACATATAACAAGAAACACTTATACGTAGAAAGACATATACCCATGCAAAACAATACCATTAATATGTAAATATACATTAATATGGAATTCATGTCCGTATAATCGTATATAAATATTTACCGGTGTACGAACTTGATTCATGCATAATTCTAGGCTAAAACTTAAATAATAATCCATAAATTTTTCCTAATACTGAAATTTTTCCTAATATACATGGCATACATGCAGAAAAAAAAACATAAAAAAAAAAATTACAATAATACTGATATTTTGGAACCTGTAGCTTCCCGCTTTTCCGCCCTTGAACTGAAACAAAGGTTTCAATTCGTCGACGCAATTAATCCTAAAGGATTATCGAATTTTTCAGGTACAGGGCCAGATATTTAGGCCTGGAAATGGATCAAGGTAGATCAGGAGATGCTGGTGGTTGAACAGGAGCAACAACTGAAGAAATTCACCCGTGGACGCGGGCCCCACTCTCGCACGCGACTCCACACCCGTGCACGCTTGTCAAGTAATTCAGAATAGTTTCAAATTTTCTCAGAAGTCTTATAATCGCCTAAATTTATCTTTCCCAGTCCTAACTTTTGGTACCTGGAAGTGGAACGAAAAATCCGTGAGCTTACAGGTTTATTTCGAGGCAAAAATACGAAAAAACAACAAAAACGTAAAAACGAACGAAAAGGAAAAGAAGAAAGAGAATGGGGGTTCCCCCTTGATGCAACTTCCGATCCGTAGCACAAGTCCTATGGCTTTAGAACAGCAGCGGCGCCATTTGATATATGTCTTATTTACTACTACTTAGAGGTTTGAACTCTCTAAATTGATGCAAAAGCAACTCAAGGTCCTTACTCACGATCTTCGATTTCGTAGAGTTGGAATAAGGATTCGAACCAACCTAAAGTCTAGGACAACTACAAATTGGTTGTTACAATAAAGGGAACTAAGGAGTAAGGGTATAATACTAATGCTAGGTTTTCTTTCCTACACAACATTAAGAAAAACATTAAAGTTTGAATCATGCACTTGATACAAAAGATAATTTACTAAAGAAAGAAAAGTGGAGAGCTAATCCTCCTCATGTGATACTAACGTTAAGTTGTTGATTTGAAAAGTTTATTTATTCTTCCTAGACTCATATACAAGCCCCTAATGGAAGAAAACTTCATCCCTAGCATATATGGCTCACTTAAGAGCTCATACATACTAGCAAGTGGAACCAAGCAATGACTTATCTCTAAGCTCATTGCTTTGATTCCTAACTAGACTCTACACCAACTATCATTTTGGGATAGGATGTAGAGTTAGTTGTTCTTCCTAAAAACCTACCAAACCAACAACAATTGTTTTTCCCTCACATAAGTTGGATTAACTCCCCAAAAGGGAAGTTAGCTCATGATCCTTGAGAAAAGGAATTTAAACTAGAGAAACAAAGAAAGAGAGAAAAAGGAAGAAGATAAACAATCCAACTCACTTCTATTTATTTTCTAGAAGAAAACAAGTGTTTCCTCCATTAAAACTATTACAAGCTTTCTAATAAAAACTAAAAACTAACTTATGATTTTTTTCACTAAGGAACTAAAATAATGCAATGTAAGGAAAATAAGTCAAGGGAGTAAATGGAGTGTCCCCCACCCTTGTCTAATTTCTTCTCCATTTGAGAGAAATCTCATTTCCTCCCACGTGAATCATCAAACCACATTAATTCATTTTTATCCACCACATTAAAACAAAGTGACACCTTGCCTTTTTTTTCACTATTAACACCTAATCTAATTTATTACATGCAAGGTGTCAACTTTGCACCAATAATTTGTTATTTTTGTCTTGACATGCTCCATGATTGATGACTCATCCAATCTTGTTACCGTCCGGTATTTTGGTAATTTTTTACAACTTCCCGCCTATGCATAGAGTTCATCATCCTGATTGTCTGAGCAGCTCTCTTGTTGCATTCGGAGTCCTGGTTCGAGAGGTAGGAGCTTTGGAAGTTTGATGCTTTCGTATGGATTTGAAGAATTCATATATACGTTCCTCGCGTGCTTTATCGCAGGTTTAACCAATATTTCCATGTTTACTGCAAATACCTGCAAAAGTATGAAAACATATTTATTTCATGATTATTAAACATATAATTAACCAAATTTATATGTCTCAATGGGGTTTCATAATACACATTTGGGTGCTTATCAGCAAAGTTGTATAATTTGTCAAAAACCCAACTTGTAGGCTTTTTAAGTGGGTCTTTATTTATAAATTAAAGCAGGGTAAAGCTCGAAAGATTGGGCCTGATTCTTAGATTAAGTGCCAACCGACGTCGCCTTCTCCTCAAGCAACGTATAAGCACGGCTTGAGAGTTAAATTCTAAACCTCCTCGAAGCCCAAGTAAGAGGATACTTGTGTGTTCAAGCATGCTTATGTGATTTTCTGAAATTTACTTTCCGCACTGCAATTTACATTCGTGCATGAGGCTGAACCTGAGCCATAACAACCATTGGAAAGTCATTACCCAATGTAGGTAAATTGGACGTTGCTTGATTCTTGGAAGCCCTAGACCAAAAAAATTAATTAAAATCAATCAACTAGAGCCTAAAGTAGTCACGCTCCTCTAGAAAAGGACAAAAATATAGCCACGAAGATTTAGAGTAATCAGTTACCAGATTCTGGTGGACCAACTACTTTCCTCACTCCCCTCCCCCAGATTCATCGTGAATGAGATTCTTGGTAGCACACCACTTGGTGAAGTGACTGCCTACTCTTCTGAGACGCGTAGTAGAGCCATCCTAGTCTATCACCCAACTGTTACTCTGAACAGGACATAGTAAAATATAGACCAAAAGCAGAATTTTCAAAACTCCATACTTGCAAAAACGAATTTGGATTTCTTGAGCATACATTATATTGTTCCATTTGCACATGTTAGGATAATTTTGCGGTCTTGCTAAAAGTGTATAATATTGCGTTCAGGCACTTCTAGTATTAGCAAGAATAAAACTTACTCACGTAGGAGAGTTTGTCGACCTAGACAATCTCCTCTTTCTAGTCCTCCATATTATAAGATAGCTGACGAAGTAGTGCAAGCTGAAAAGCCCCTCTCCAACTTTTAAACACTGTTGCAAGATGGGCCGCCATCTTGTATACGACTCACACCGCTTACAAGCGATATTAGGATTCCACCGAACGTGTTCAATCTTCTACCCATATTCCGCGGATTGGAACCCAAGTTACCGTACGAGCATCTACACCGGATACATGAATTATGTAATACCTTTCATCATCCAGGTGTCATCGACGATCATGTTAAGCTATGAGTGTTTCCTTTCACTCTAACTGGTAAGAGTCACGCTTGGCTTCTCTCACAGAAGGTCGACTCTTTTGATACATGAGAAAATGTTGTGATCTCCTTTATGAAGAAGTACTTTCCACCGAAGAAAATAGAAGAGATAAGAAACAAGATACAGTTCTTCAGACAGAGTCCGAGTGAGATATTTTCCGAAGCATGGGATAGATTCTCTGATCTACTCCATTCATGTCCTCACCATAAACTAGAAAAATCCACTCTGGTCCAATGTTTCTTCAAAGGTCTTCTCCCATAACACAAAGTAACCCTCGACATCATGAGTAATGATATTTTTTTTGATAGAGGTGCAACTGAAGCTTTAACCTTTCTTGAAAACCAAGCTGAAAAGATTACCCATTGGGATGACATAAACAATTTCTGAACAGCCCAACCCAGTACAACCAAGGCTAGTGGTATTTTTGAGGTGAAATCAGATCTAGAAATCAAAACCCTAATACCTCACAAGAAAGATAGATGCCCTCACAACCAAACAAAAAGACCAAAGCACTCATCCTGTCATGAACATAAATACCTTACCTTGCAATTTCTGTCTAAACTTAAATCATATAGATGCCACCTGTCCCTAGCTCACAAACCTATCATCACTTTAGCCAGAAGAAGTATGTGCTTTCAATGTACCAAATGAACCATGGAGGCAACATCCAAACTTCGCATGGACAAACATTCCACAAAACCAAACACCACCAGGTTTCAACAAACAAATACCTTCAGACAATGACAAAGACAAGGTACCTATAACAACCAGAAAAGAGCATTGGTTCCATCCCAGTTTAATTAGAACTATCAAAACCAACATGTCAACAATCAAAGAGACCTAGTTCCTGTTACACCATCAACTAGTGTTCAAACAGATAAATCCACTGAAATAATGCTATCTATCATGCAACAACAAGCCCTAAATCCTAGCATTCATACAACAATCTCTGAACTTGTTAGCCCAAGATAAAACCTAAAAAGATGTGTTCCCAGATCAAGCTACCCCTAATCCTAAACCAACAAGCATAGCCTTTGAAGCAACAAGTGACGTGAACAAAGCTAGAGCGCTAAAAACTCTTTCTTAAAGATCCCATCTACGAGGATTGACTCATCTTGTTCCGATATATTCCTTTCCCATTCCATTCCTTATTTTCCTTTAAAAGGGGATATATCAATAAGGTAACCAGACCTCTCCACTTGGAGGGTGTGGTTGTAAGTGCCGGAACCTTAGTCCATAATATATCTCGCATATTCTTTGTAAAACACTTTTTACTCGTCGTTGGAGTAAGTGTGAATCAATGGAGCGAGTATACAATTTTTATTTTCTTTATTTTACACTTCTTTTCAAAAAATGTTTGATTTCTTTGTACAATTAATGATGGATTCTTGATACATCAATAGTTAAGTGATTTTTCAAAATGGGCAATATATTTTACACAGACCAACCCCTAGAACTATGCAATCTAGGGGCAGTTTGAGATCACCTTTGCTTACTAAGGGTTGCCTATATCACAAAGCTATTTGTCCAAATCAGACATTCCATGTCTTACGCAGTAAATCCCCCAACTCGCATAGCTAAAGCTCTGTCTGTCTAGATTGGGTTCGCCACAGAGCAGACACGAAAGTTGCCTAAGAATATCTGTTATGATTTGTTTTAAAGTAGTTACATCTAGAATCACTACTTTTGAGTATGAGTTTCTTAAAACATCTCTCCATAGTTTTCAAAACCAAAAGATATAAAAAATGAAAGTTATACGTCCGAAGTAACCAAAATGATACTGGGTTAACGTATACTTTTATCTTCTTAGCAAAACCTCTATATAGATAGAGATAAATTTTGAATGAGAAAAAAAAAGACAAGGCGTCTCCAAACGGGTATTAAACAAATAGAGTAATCCAAAGTGATACTATTCTCTGTTTAATTCTATCTTTTTGCCTCCACCTCTTTATTTTGTCTAGAGAATTTAACGTTAAAAGACTAAAAAATTTTCAAAATTTTAAAAAATTTCCTTTATTAAAAATCTTTTCCCTTTCGTTTGAATCTTTTCCACTTCTAAATCTCTCTCGTTTCTGAAAACCTTTTCAAAAATATATTATGGAGCAAACAAAAATCCTCCACCTAGCAAGACTAGATGGACCAGTTTCAATGATCGTGTGCAAGCATTTCCTAGAGAAATGTAGCTTAAGGTATGGACACATATACCGAAAATCATTCCTGGTTTAGGTAAGAGTTCATACGCACGTAAGAGACGAGCTAAGAGAGAAGGTGATAAGAGCCCAAAACTGTAGTTTTAACCCCTTAACAATATTGCTTTTAGACCAATTATGTGATTAATAAGTAAGAGTTAGTACTGTTATCGTGTTCTTGTGTATTTCAGGCATTGGAGTCGAATATGTGAAGAAATGCGTCCCTTTTACGAGATAAAGGAGCAAAAGTTGGTTGCTAAGAAGTTCTATGATTAAAGGCCAAGATTCAAGGAGAAAGAGCTTTTTTAAAGCCCGGTCAAAGCTAAAAAGTCAAAGTCAATGCGGGCAGAAATAGCGCATAAAAGTTAGCAGAACTTCCGAAGGCCGTATCTTTGGACTCAGACCTCGGAATAATACCTACTATACGTCAAAATGACCAGCTTGGAACGAGCTTTCTAATGGTCCAAACCTTGACCTAATTAGAGGAGCAAAAGTGGACAAAAAGGTTGTTGAAGTTATTTCCAGCTGACCCCTTTGTAGACAGAAGTAATGAGGTTTTGGGCTCTATTTTCGGGCCCAAAACATGGCTCCTAAGCCCATGCACGAAATTGTGAATCTAGCCTCTTCTATATAAAGAGGACTAAGGCTTAGCTCTTAAGTTACTTAGTTACTTAGTTAGATAATTGATAAACTTAGTTTTTTTTGGGAGAATTCAATAGTTGGTTAGCTTTAGTTTGTCTTAATTTCATAATTAGTTAGTCATAAACCAAAGTTCTAAATTAGTTTTAATTTAGTTTTAATTCATTTTGAATTATTAGACTATTGTTCATTAGATTAATAAAGTAATTTTTATTTATTCAATAATGTCTTGTTCTTGTTGTTCTTATTTCAGAAATGATAATTTAATGACTCAAGGCGAAACCTCTATTAGAGGGGTTTGAGGAAGCCTTGATGATGACTTGATTTTTGTTAGCATAGATACAGTTGTAATGTTCTATTCTACCCTAGAAAGTAATTAGTTCACCATGAGAATGGGTTTGATTTCTTCACATGCTAGTTATTAGTTGTTAGAGATTACCATAAAGAATTAGTGATTAGAAATACCCAACCTTTACGTGAAAACGTAAAGATTAGGATTACAATGAATTCTATGCTAGTTTATTAAGTCGAATCAAGGTGGAATCAAATTCTCCTAATTTGTTCCCATATTGTCATCTTAGTATTGAATTGCCGTAGTTGATTTATAACATCTTGATTAGTTAATTGACCATCGTAGTTAAATTTAATTCCATTACTCTCAGTGATTTTGATAGAGCCGATAAACGTAGTTAACGTTAATTCTAAAGAACTAGGAGTGGAACGAATTCTCTGCTCCAATTATATTGCATTGATAATGAGAGTAGATAACTTTGATACTAAGCACAGATAAATTCTAGTTTAACTTACATTTGAGTTTAATTACTTATTCGTAGGTAAAAATATCATTTTTTCTATTATCAAATGGCGCCGCTGCCATTTTAGTTTTGTTTAGAATTGTTTCATTCGTATTGTTAGTCCTCCCAAAGTCCCATTACACCCACCCACCCTTGTTTTGTTCTAACTGTGATTGTTTGGTTCAGAAATAATTTTTTTTCGCAAAAAAAGCCAGAGCGCAACTTGCGCCCTATATAGGCAAATTCAGAGCGCACCCCGTGCTGAAGTGCCTGGACATCTAGTCAGGCAAGAGCACACCCTGCGCCCTTCCAAGGCAAATTCAGAGGGCACCCCGCGCTGAAGTGCCTGGACATCGAGTCAGGCAAGAGCGCACCTAACGCCCTTCCTAGGCAATTTCTGAGCGCACCTCACGCCTTCTTCTAAACAGCCCGATTTTCACAGGTTAGTACAAACTTCCATTTCTTCAAGTTATTTAGTGTTTCTAACTTGTTAAATACACTGAGCTCACGTATACAAGATGCTATTCAAAAGCGAAGCAAGGAGGCATTAAGGTACTTCTTTCTTCCACTCCTCGCATATCATGTTAGAGGATTTATACTAGCATATCAGGGTTGTTTTGACTGTTGTCGTGTTTCTTTAATATTGGACTTAGCCTTCCATGAGATTAAGGTCAGGTAGAGAAAAAACGACTAACGTAATCTATTGTGAACGTCAACACACACACCTATCTAGTATACCACATACTACACCTGAAATAATGGCTGAAGAAAGAGATACTCCTCTCTCTGACTTTTACAAAGCCCTGAACGATAGCCCAAAATCTTGCATCGTTCTTGCAGACCCAGTGGGGGATTTCCGAATCCCCCCGAATATATTTAATTTGTTACCAGTTTTTCATAGGTTAGACAATGAAAAACCTTATCTGCATATGCGTAGGATTGAACAAGTTCTTACCACATTCCATCATCCTACGGTAGGTGCGGAACAAATTAAACTGAGGGTATTTCCTTTCACCCTAGCCGATAAGGCGGCGTCTTGGTTAACTGCCCAAGCGCCTAATTATGTGGACTCATGGGCCAAACTTGTTCAATTGTTTATGGAACATTTTTATCCACCACTGAAGACAGATGAAATGTTTTCCAAAATTCATTTTATCCGCTAGAATCCTCATGAATCATCTTCAGAGGTCTGGAATCGTTTCACTGATCTTCTTATAGAGTGTCCACATTATAACCTTGCAAAAGACACGTTAGTTCATGCCTTTTTCAAGGGGCTTTTACACCATCACAAAGAGATCCTTGATATAATGAATGGGGGTAGCTTCCTCAGTAAAGGAGCCTCAGAGGCTTATAGGTTACTAGAAGATCAAACAAAGCGTAATAATAACTGGGGGGGGGGGGGTAGTGACGATATCCCCCCACTCCGTTAGTTCTTCTTAAATAGTTAAGGCTACCAGTATGTTTGAGGTTAAATCTAATCTTGAGCTTAAAACTCTAATTGAATCCCTCACTAAAAAGGTAGAAGCTATTTCTGTTCAACAAAAGCCTACCCCTGTCATGAATGTAAACTCTATTCCATGTAATTTCTGTTTGAGTCCTGAGCATCCCGACTCCTATTGTCCTCTCGCGTAAGAACAACAACCATCACAGCCAGATAATGTTTGCTCCATCAATAGCTATCTTATTCCTAATGCCCTTTGGAGACAAAATTCCAACTTCAGTTGGAGAAATAATCAACAAGTCACACCTCTAGGGTATAATAATCAAAATGTTAGGCCAGCAAACAATTACAACCAAGCTCCACCATGACAAGGACAAGGACAAGGACAAGAGAATTATAATAATTATAATGCTAATAGAGGTATCGTTCTGGTAAATAATAACTATCACAACCCACCCATTAATATTCAACGTGACATAGTTCCTATCACACAACCTGTAACAAACACTCCTCCACAACCGGATCGTTTTGACACCTTTATGCAAACCTAGCAACAGATTTTATAGTCCATCCAACTTTCTTTACAGGAGTTAACACAAGAGAAAGTACAACCCAAAGGTGTATTTCCAGGTCAAGCGATACCTAATCCTAAAACACCAAACACAACCTTTGAGGTAAACGATAATACTATTAATGAAAACGGAAATGTAGGTGAGCTAAATGCCATCACCACTCTTCGTTCAGGTAAAGCGGTTGATAATACTGTAACTATGCCTGTAGTTACCCCACCAGTAGTCCCTACTCCTGATATTTTACTAAATACCGAAGTAGTAACTAAAGATCCTACCCCAGTTAACCACAACCTAAGAAACAAAAAGCCAAGGTTAAACATCCTGTTGATCCATATGCTAAATATAGAGAGAAACCACCGTTTCTCCCAAGATTAGCCATGTTAACCAAGGATACGAATTTCGATGAGATTAGAGAAGTTTTCAAAAATCTAATGATAAACCTCCCTTTTCTTGAAGCGATTAAAAAGTTACCTCACCATGCTAAGTTTCTCAAAGAGTTGTGCACTACTAGGCGTAAGACAAATATTCCTAAAGATGCCTTTTTAACTGAACAATTTCCAACCTTATCCGAACATAATGGAACGTTAAGTATAAGGACCCTGGTCATCCTACTGTACAATGCACCTTAGGAGATTCCCACACGACGACCACACAATTAGACCTGGGGGCGAGTGTTAACTTACTCCCTTGTTATTTATATAAACAAATAGGTCTACAAGAGATGCAACCTACTAAAATGACGTTGAAATTAGTTGATTAGCCTATTAAGTATCCTAAGGGTATGGTTGAAAACGTGCTTGTTAAGGTTTAGGATTTCTACTATCCTGCTGATTTTGTTGTCCTCGATACAGAAGTCGCTAACGACTTTGTTCCGATCATTTTAGGGCGTCCTTTCTTGGTAACTGCCAACGCACTTATAAACTACCGCGATGGTTCGATTTCCATGTCTTTTGGTTATATTTCTGTTGAGGTAAATGTTTTTAAAATGATAAAATAGTTACCAGATTCATCTATAGATGGGGAGGTTAGCATGATCGAGATCTTAGCTCAAGACTATTTTAATAACACGTTTCCAAAAAACCAGATGCATAAATTTCTTTCCTTTGGAAGTTCAGATTTCGCCCATGACTCCTACTTAGAGGAAGTCAATGGCATTTTCGAGTCTACTCTTATCGTAGACCCTTCTTTTGCTCTATCTACTGAGTTTAAAGACTTGCTACCTAAACAAGTCTTCACTACTCAAGATAAGGACCCTCCAGAAGCCTTTATCGACATTCCTTTGACCTTTGTGCTGAAACCTCTTTCTTTTGAGTTGAAGTATATTCAACTTGATCTGAATGGTAGTCATCTGGTAATTATATCTTCTCAGTTGCCTGCTGATGAAGAGGCATGTTTGATTAGGGTGATTCGGGAACATCGTTCCGCGATTGGTTGGTCCCTAGATGACATTAAGGGGATTGACCCTAATGTATGCACACATCGTATCCATTTGGAGGATAATGCAAAGACTTCTCACAAATCTCAGCGTCGCTTGAACCCTGCCATGAAAGAGGTGGTAAGGGAAGAAGTCTTACGGTTATTTGATGCTGGTATCATATATCCCATTTCCGATAGCAAATGGGTAAGTCCCATTCATGTAGTTCCTAAGAAATCGGGGGTTACCATGGTGCGTAATGCTAAGGGTGAATATGTTTCCACACGAGTCCCTATTAAATGGAGGATTTATATTGATTATAGACGTTTAAATGCCATGACACAAAAGGATCATTTTCCTTTACCCTTTATCGACCAAATGCTCGAACGTCTAGCTGGCCACGCTTATTATTGTGTTTTAGATGGCTACTCTGGCTATTTTCAAATTATTATAGATATTGATGACTGATAAAAATATTTAATATTCACGTTTATTGGTTTTCTTGATTAATTAAGTCCGAGGTCCACAGTCCGAAGTCTGAAGTCCAAAGACCAAAGTCCCAAGTCAAAAGTCCGTATAGTCGTACGTTTTAGTCAAGTTACCTTACTCACGTGGGTTTGGTAGGATAGGTCGAGTAAGGGATCGTCCAAACCTTAGGGCTCGGAAAAGGTTCACAACTGGAATTACCACTTTTGGTGAGTAGGATTTTAGGTTTTTTAATTGGTTTTAATTAAATTAACGGTAATGGAAATAATGTAAATTACTACGGTGATTTTGATGTAGATAACCAAAGATAAAGAACAGGGAGATAGTTAATCATACTCATGCAAGAATAATTTTTTTAACAGTTTATATTACCACATCACTACATCCTTAATTCGTCTCGTGTTTGGAGACGACGTCGAGTATTGATCCCTAGTGCATGCCCACATCTCTGAGTCGCATCGCACTAGCATAAGTGGTTGAACTAATATTTCATCTCTGGAATATCATTTCAACTCCTAGCTCAATTCCACATCAGCTGGACAAATTGGAGAGTCAGTTCGACACCATAAAGTCGCGGCGCTGAGACATTTTGGTCGGCGCCAGATCGATCGAGCATTAGCACTCCAAATTTGTACAGTCTCAGTCATTTTGGGACTGGATGTCTAATCTATGCCTAATTCCTAAGTAGTGATTCTAGAATATTAAAGAGTCAATCCGGATTCTCACACGAGCAACATAACCCTCCCCCTGAGGGGGGGGGGGGATTAGCTCATGGTAATTGAATGAATAATAAACTTGCTGTATACATTAAGTAAATAAATGCAGGACAGGAATTACACTAGAAAAGAAATAACTGTTATTAAGGGTAAAATGACTTACAGTATTTAAGCTGCTGAAATGAAAATGACAGAGTTTAAGTGTTGGAATAAAACTATAGACGTTAAAGTAAAACTAATGTATCGCTAAAGCATGAAAATGCTGAAGGAAAAATAATGAAGGCTACCCCCTCATATATATAGGCGGGAGACTGGAGACGAATTAATTTGGTTTTGGCCTTATGCTAATTGAAACGTTCAAAACTTTGAGAATCAAAGTTTTGTTTTTATCTGTTTTAAATTTTGTCTTTTACCTTATTAAGGTTTCGTCCTTTAGCTAATTTCAATTCAAACCACTTGGTTTGAATTGGTACGTGTCTTCTATATTGCGAGGTGACACCAAATTAAAACCATCACTTGCCACCTGCCTATGTTGACTCGTCATGCCTTTTGGGCCCACAAAGTGGGTCCACTTAGTATGTCCAGTGGTGGCGCCGATTTTGGCATTTTTACAACTTTCTGTCTTTGCGTAGAGTTTGTCGCCCTGGTCGCTCTGGCAGTTCACTAGCCAACGCGGCAGACTCGATTTATCGATTTGAGCTTGAAGTTTGTCGCTTCTTTATATGTGGACCCGCTCGCTTTGGTTTTGTTCTTTTGGAAACTTTGGCTCTAGTCGCTCTCGTTTGGCTTTCTTCGGGGTCGAAGTGGGAAACTTCAAATATTCCAGTATTCCCGTACTTCGATGCATGTTTTATCATTATATTCATTTTAAATGTGGAAACCTGCAAAAGTACGAAAATATAATTATTATATGATTATTAAACACATAATCGACCAAAATGCTGTGTCTCTCGGGGTTTAATATTACAGTTTTTGGTGCTTATCACACCACCCCCAAACAGCGTTTTACTTGTCCTCAAGCAAAGAGGAGACATTAAAATGATAAGTGGTAAAAAATGTGTTGTCCTAAGCTAAATCTCATTTTCATGGAAATGCGGTTGCATTGACCGTGATGCAACAAGGCCTTGAACCACTAGGAATTCCCTAGTGGGACGAAGTTATAGCCTCGTGAGAGTTTTCCAGAGAAGATACTGACAAACTTCATTTATACTACAACGACTCAGTAATAAAGGCTTGTTTCCTTAATTAATCTCAGGTATCTAGACATCTCACTAGCAGGGGAACCAAGGATTTAATTCTTTCGAATTTCAAGTTAATATACATACAATAATCAAAACATCTGCGTATGAGCATGCATGCAGTGATCTTATAATGAAATGTACGAGCAGGGCCGTTTCTGGATCCTTTGGATAGCATTCTTAAATAGGTTCTCACAAGTATATGTCGAAACACAATTTCTCTCTTATTTTTCCACTCAAGTTCTGCTATCTCCAGTGTGTAGTGGGCACACGTTTCCTCACATACTCAATGACAGTTAGAGGAGCCGAGGTCGAGAAGTCACAACTACTACTTATTATCACACTATCCTACTCCTAATTGAGCTAGATGCCTTTATTAGGAGTTATGGGGCATAGGAGGTAGTGTGGAAGAAACTGGAATGGAAAATTAAAAAATGATGAGTATGAGAGAATAAGGTCTTTGAGATATTTATCATAGAGAATCCTTATTTTCTTTCCTGGTTCTAACATGGGTTTCTATTCTTGGATTTTTCAAGCTTTTGTATTCCCTTCTGATTTGATTTTTTTGGGGGGAATTCTAAATTTGATATTTCTTTTGATTTTTGGAAACATATATATATATATATATATATTTTTTTTTTAAAACCCAGAATCGATTTTGATTTGTGACAAGGTTTTTCTCTTCATTTTTCTGCACTTCATCATATTTCTCATACTCATCATCTAGGTAGGCTTATTTATTTGTGGTTAATAGATGGGTAATGATTTTTTTTTGGTGAAGTAGAAAGGATTAATGAAAGGTTCAAAGGGAGCGATTTTTTTTTTTTTTTTTTTGAGGTGTGAATTTTTGGCTATATCGATCCAAAGAAGGCCTATATTCTCGCCTAGGATTTGGGTAGTGATAAAGTAAGTAGACGCGTGTGAACTTCTCTTATTCGAAGAACTACTCCTCGTGGTCATTACTCATATATCACACATTTTGAGGCTTTTGGTTAGATTCTTACAGGATATGAAAACTAAGTTGTCTAACCGTGGGTCCCAGAAACTTCTGCTGTGTACATTTAATGATAGTCAGTGCATGAATGCTCATGAAAAGATGTAAAAACTATTGTATACGTATTAAATTAAGTTTCTAAGAACAAGTCCTAATTATGATGCTAGGGTGAGATTTCTAAATATTTTTCATCATAGAAAGGGAAACGAGAATTTGTCACTAAATACGTTTATTTAGACATCAAGTAAACTATATACAACTATGCATGCCTAATTTTTGCAAAAGGTTCTCACCACCCCAAAACAAATGGACCTTTGTGTCCTCAAAGTGTTAAGAAGAAGAAAGAGTATACCTGAGAGGCTTTGAGCAAAAATATAGTTGACATCTTCCACAGAAATTTATTGTAACACACTATATATTATACATCATAAAAGTAGAAGCACACTGTTAGGTTATTTATTTATTTCACATCAAAACGTAAAACAAATATGTACATGCATCAACTCACATTGCCCCAACCTTGAACTGGGGGATAGTCCATCCTTGCCTCGTCCCTGTAGAAATGCCATTCCTTTGCATCCCGCTAATCTATCATAGCTTTCCAGACTTCGCTCCACTTCCTCTTTTTTGCATTGTCTAGATGAGCTATCATTTTATCATCATTAGGGAAAGAACGAACTTTCTTTAGATACCTTGCAGGGCGTCGCCATGTCCAAAATCGCAAAGAACGAATTATCTTGTTTGTTGGACACATAGAGTCGACCTTTACCCAGTCCTGAAAGGTGGCCGCAAACTGTGGGAAGTACGTCCTCACTATCCTGCATGCTGTAACTGGAAGGGTGATATAGTGCTACCAAAAAGACCGAGCCTTCTTAAGATTCTCAATTACTAGGTCTGTAATGTCAAAGGCGGTATGTAGCAGGGCCAATGCATGGAATGTCTTACACGCTGACTTTGATGCAGTGGAGAAATGCCAATCCCCCATGATGTTCAGAAGAATAAATAACATTGCAGTTCCAACGTTCATGGTCATACTGGCTAGTGGAATAGTGAAGTCTGGCCATCGGCTAGCTTCGGCACATTCACTGATGTGGGCAATGCCATCGCCATACCGGGCAGCAAAATCTTCCCTAGAATAGTCATTAAAGTCATTCTCTATCATGTATTGAATGGGGAGGTTTGGCTGAAGAGGAGGAAGGTCTAGGGCCATAGCAACAGTTGGCTTGTAAAAAGAGTGTCGGGTGTTACCAATACGGAGTGTAAAGCCATTCAAAGGGAAACCCTGGACAGCTGGTAGATCTTCCATGTGATCATAAAAATAAGTTGCCAAACCTGGGGAGTATGTCTGCTCCGGGTGTAGAATAAGAGAGTTCCAACCAACTTGAGTGATGTAGTCTCACGAAAAAGATGTCCATATGCGGAGAATTCAGCAACGAATGGAAAGATTGTTCTGGAATCATCTTTGGAGCTTCCATTGTATAAGATGTATGATTAAAAAATGTGACCTGTTTAGACAAGGATAAACAAATATTAGAGTATGATAAGAATAATTAAGTAAAAACAAATTACCATAGGAAAATTAAAAACTAAAAAGAAAATGACAAATAATATAAAATTGCAAAATTTAAATGGTTTCATGGGCACAAGTAACGGCGAGAATCCTTTTGTGGGAGGGATCCATTTATAAGATTTTCTATGCCGTCAATCTGTGCAATAGCCCGTTGCAACATTTTGTTTTCTGTCTGGTAAATCTCTGTGTGGTTCTCCATTATGAGAGTGTGATTTGCCAAGAACTGGTTGTGGTTGTGCAAGAATTGTGCTTGTTCCTTTTCGTTTATTGTCCGCAGGTCCTGAAATTCAAGAAGACTGGTGATGATAATGTTTTGACGTTTGAATAATGTCATCAGTCCTTGTTGCATTAAACGAAGCCCTTCCATGGGATTAAATATGTTGCATAATGCATTTTCAGTGAAGATGTTGTCAGCGGAACAATCTTCGTCGGTTTCTGCACCGAAATGGTTCTTTGCAACGCCGGGGTTCCATAATCCGTTCCTACATACTGAGTGAATGGTAAGAATGTTAGCTGTTCGAAGAGGTGTATGAGGAGAAGTACTAGAAAAACCCCAACGTATCATGATAGGTGTCACAATGGTTGGTAAAGGAGCTGCCTTTTTCCTGGCACGTGCGATCGCGTTCCATAGAAATTTAATAATGCAAAAATCATTGCAGTTACTCTGTAAGACCCAGAGTAGATAGAGGAGGGGTTTGGTTATTTTGGAAGTCTTAGACGTGCTGAGCACATTATGAGCTACCCATTGGATCACAGATAATTAGTTCTTTTGCAAAGATCGCTGATAAACAATACGGTTTTTCCGGTTGTATTCGCTGTGAAGGATAGTTGCAAACATCAGATGCCTGATATTGTCGAAAGGTGAATCCTGAAGGTGTACTCCTTGGTTTGTAATAGGAATTTGAAGTACCTCGAGAGATGATTTCCATAGTCAATTCACGCCAAGATTCGTTAGCACGCACAAAGAATTGCCCGCTTTGGAAATAACCGCTTTTATAGAGCAACAAGACCAATTCTCTGGAATAAAAAGCTTGCTTATGATGTAAAAGAGGGTGCCATCCTCGATGTGATATTTCTATGTCAAAAAAGGGATGAAAAAGACCATTTTGGAAATTTTCCATAAAATTTTGCTCGGGCACGAAACTTCGAGTGAGGGCCATTAAAGATGGAGTGGTGAAAATTTTTTTTTTGGAAAAAGGGAAGTTAGATTTTTGAGGTGTCTATCCTTGTTATAAATAGGCACCAATCCGAAAATGTAAAAGATACAGATCGAGGTGTCACAGGGTAGTTAGACCACGTGTATCTTCTAAGATATGCGCAAAAGTGGATTTAGTGTGGATGAGAAGAATGGGGCATGTGACAAGGAGTGCCCTTTTTTTTTTTACACAAAATAGCGTAAGTACAAGGACAAGGAAAATGTAAATATACTATCACAATAAGATGTAAGAACATACAACGGTATGGAAACACAACATAATGATACGGGAAATGAAATACAAACCTAAATATTAGATAGAACTATATGCCACATTAACAACATTATTATAATGAAACAAACAAGCATGAAGACTTGATTAGCATATTCAATTTGCCGCTGCTCAAACTTTTCTAGTGCATCCATGAAGGTTGAAATTTGGAGCGGACTAAAAACGATTTTTTAGAATAAGAAGTGTAGAGGGAAGAATATGAAATGAGTGAATGTGGAGGAAGTGTTGAACTTATTTATAGAAAGAACTTTGCCGTTTTCTGACCGTTTTTTGTGCATTTTCATGACCGTTTTCTGACCGTTTTTTGTGCGTTTTCATGACAATTTTTTGTGCGTTTTCATGACCGTTTTCTGGCCGTTTAATAAAACGTTAGTTTACGGTAAAGTTTGCTGTTAAGTGTGACATCTAAAATATATATGTATATATATGTATATAAATTATTGTTACTAATATTATTATATATGTTCCTACCTATAAAATATAATATTAGACATAACTAATATATCCAGGCAAAATTTTTTAGGAAATAACCTACTATTAAGCTGGAAATGCAAACACGTAATTCAAATATCTGACATAAATATTATAGAAGACTGGAAAAATAAACTAGCTACTGATGATCCTCAAGGGTTGCAGAAGAATCCTCGGGGGATGCAGAAGAAGAACAAGGAGTCCTGCGACGTCGTGCAGTACGAGCTCCCGTGGAGGCTAACTGCTCCTAGATATCACCCAGAGTATCCATCACCTGAGCTTAAAACTGATGCTGGCTCGCCATGAACATTCGCTGGAACTGGTTTTGGCGAGTAAGCATATGGTCCTGAAATGCAGTCATGGAAGCTCTCATTTCCTGTTGGAATTCGCCCATGCTGTCTGTCATCGACTTGTGGCGAGTGGTCATATCTGTCCTTAACTCGCCCAAGTTACATCTCATCGATACCTGGCGAGTGTACATGTCTCTCAAACCAATCGCTCAAAGACGTAAAGGCCTCTATGGGGTGGGTGATCTTACTCATGGCAGTCTCATCAAAGTAGGGTGGGTGAGATGATGAGCCTACGCTTAGGCGTGCTTTCGGCAGCCCTTGGTGCCGTGGGTTCCCTAAGGGTCCAAGATGCATTTCTTGAAGACAAGCATATTCTCATATTGTGGTATAGGGAGTAACGGGGTGGCGGACAGAAAACCCAAGGTAATCATAACTTGTGTTACCAGAACAGCAAGAGGGGCTGATCTAAGAGTGGCATGCGTAATAATATAAAAAAGAAAGGTAACGATGCAGAAGTTACCCTTTCGCTCCTGGAGGATCCAGAGAAGGTGGAGGAAGGTCTTGTTGATGTCTGAGGGCTTCGAGGTGCCAATGACGTTCAGTCCTAGCCTCTGGGAGAAACGGCGCGGCGACGAAGATTATCCTATGCAGCTGGTGTCAGACAAAAGTATACCTTAAACTGGCTAGTATCGGATAGGAAGTCAAGACCTAGACAGAAGGGTGTTTGACAATCCATACACCAGCCCATCCTTCGCGCACGTTGTTTACGAGCAAAAGTACTACGACCATTCCCTATTCGTGATGAGTGAGACTTACACCAAATGATTAGCTGAAGTTTGCGAGGTAGAGAGTAGAAAAGGGAATAGATGGAAGGAGGTGAAATTTTAGGTACCCATCGTTTACCGAAAAGCACGTTTGTTCGTGTTGCAGAAGACATTTATACTTAGTTCTGAAATAGAGTTTTCGTGGACTAAGGTTCTGGCGCTTGCAACCACACACTTCAAAGAACTATGGAGATCATAAGATAGAAGATGGCCTGGCTACCAAAATGGCGTACCCTCTTTAGAAACAAGATTGAGTACGCCAAACGAAACATCTAGTCTGTGTAGACTGGATCCTAAAGAAGAGTCTGTTCAACATCTGGTGAGCATAATTCGTGGTAATGTTTTAGGCGTTGTCCATTGACTTGAAATTCACTGTTATCTTGTGGATTAAGTAAAGAGATTGCCCCATAATGTTTCACAGCTGACACAATGAAAGGACCAGACTATTGTGTTTTCAATTTACCAGGAAAAATGTGTAATCTTGAGTTGTAGTAAAACTTTTTGGGTAATTTTAAAATCCTTACGCAAAATGTGCTTGTCGTGCACTCTTTTCAAGTTAGCTTTGTAGAATTTCGAGAGATCATAAGCATCACTCCGAATCTCCTCAAGCTCATTTAATTGCAATTTTCGCTTCTCGCCTGCCTCGATGATATTGTAATTGAGGCTTTTGATGGCCCAAATGGCACAATGCTCAAGTTCAACTGGCAGATGACAAGGTTTTCCAAAAACAATGCGGTAAGGAGACATCCCTATAGGTGTCTTAAATGCTGTTCGGTATGCCCACAAGGCATCCGATAAGCGAAGAGACCAGTCCTTTTTTGATGGGTTGACAGTTTTCTCCAGAATAGACTTTATCTCTATGTTGGAGACTTTCACTTGGCCACTCATTTGTGGGTGATATGGAGTAGCAACCTTGTGAGTAACTCCATATTTCTTCATTAAAAACCTAAAAATTTTATTACAAAAATGTGTACCCCCATCACTGATGATAGCTTTGGGGATACCAAAACGAGAGAAAATATTTTCTTTAACAAATTTCACGACAGTCTTATGGTCATTTGAGCGACATGCGAGTGCCTCAATCCATTTGGACACATAGTCTACAACGACTAAAATGTATAGAAAACCTTGAGAAATAGGGAAAGGTCCCATAAAATCAATGCCCCAAACATCATAAATTTCCACAATCAAGATAGGATTTAGGGGCATCATATTTCGTTTGGTAATTCGACCTAGGTGCTGACAACGAATGCAAGCTATGCAATGTTCGTGTGCATCGCGAAAAAGGGTAGGCCAGTAAAACCCACATTGTAATACCTTGGCCGCAGTTTTCTTTCCACTAAAATGACCTCCGCAAGATTGTTCATGGCAAATGGATAATATGTCGGTGTGCTCCCAGTCGGGAATGCAGCAACGAATGAGTTGGTCGGAACAATACTTAAAGAGGTAGGGGTCATCCCAAAAATAATATTTTACAGTGGATAAGAACTTTTTATGATCAGGACGTGACCAAGAGGAAGGAACTTCCTCAGTAACTAGGTAGTTAATGATATCTGCGTACCATGGAGATGAGAAAATAGAGTACAAATATTCGTCTGGGAAGGAATTACAGATGGCTTCAGAATCACTATCAATGTAACCAACTAGCCTTGATAAATGGTTGGCCACGATATTTTCGGTTCCTTTCTTGTCTTTGATTTCCAGGGTGAATTCTTGCAAGAGAAGGATCCAGCGGAATAGTCGTTGTTTTGCGTCTTTTTTCGCGAGTAAATACCGAAGTGCGGCATGGTCAGTATATACGATGGTGGATGTTTCAACTAGGTAAGGGTGAAACTTATCCAAAACATAGACAACAGCTAGGAACTCTTTCTCAGTTGTGTGTAATTACGTTGAGCGTCATTAAGAGTTTTACTAGCGTAGTAAATGACAATGGGTTTGTCATCACGTCATTGGCCTAGTACGGCACCAATAGCAAAGTCGTTAGCGTCACACATTAATTCGAATGGTTGAGACCAATCAGGGGGTTGAATGATAGGAGCGGTAGTCAGAGCGGTTTTTAGAGTATCAAAAGCTTGTTTGCAATTGAAATTGAAGTCGAATAATCGCGATCCTTAAGCGGGGAGATTGGTTAAAGGTCGAGCAACTTTAGAAAAATCCTGAATGAATCTCCTGTAAAACCCAGCGTGGCCTAAAAAGGCATGGATATTACGAACTATACGTGGGAAAGGTAGCGAAGAAATTTTAATAATTTTAGCTTTATCAACCTCTATCCTGTCTTTCGAAACAATATGACCTAGAACAAGTCCTTTGGTAACCATGAAATGACACTTCTCCCAATTGAGTACCAGATTTTTCTCTTCGCAACGCATTAATACTTTAGAAAGGTTGGATAGGCAGTCGTCAAAGGAATTTCCATAAATGGAAAAATCGTCCATGAAGACTTCCATATAACGTTCCACCATATCACTGAAAATGTGAAGCATGCAGCGTTGGAAGGTTCCTGGGGCATTACAAAGACCAAAAGGCATTCGTCTGTATGCAAAGGTTCCAAAGGGACACGTGAAAGTTGTCTTTTCTTGATCGGCAGGATCGATGACAATTTGGAAGTATCCGGAATAGCCATCAAGAAAACAGTAGTAAGCATGACCGGCTAAACGTTCTAGCATCTGGTCAATGAATGGGAGAGGGAAGTGATCTTTACGTGTTCTGGCATTAAGTTTATGATAGTCAATGCAAATTCTCTATTTTAATGGAATGCGAGTGGAGATGCACTCACCATTTTCATTTTGTACAACTTGAATGCTGAACTTTTTGGGAACAACGTGGACAGGCTTAACCCAATCACTATTAGAGATAGGGTATATGATACCCGAATCAAGTAATCGTAAAACTTCCTCTCTCACTACTTCCTTCATGGCGGGATTAAGGCGGCGTTGTGGTTCTCGCGATGTCTTTGTGCCGTCATCGAGATGTATGCAATGCGTGCATATGCTAGGGTCTATTCCCTTGATATCATCTAGGGAACATCCGATAGCGGAGCAGTGTTCACGAATGACATGAATCAAACGTGCCTTTTCGTCGGTAGTCAAGTGAGCAGAAATTATTATAGGGTGACTACCATCGAGATCGAGATGCACGTACTTCAAATCAGAGGGTTGAGGTTTTAAATCCGGAGTTGGGGGATTGGGGATCAAGGATTTATGAGGGATCATCTCTTCAATGGAAAAGAGCGAATCCGGTTCTTACGAATCTTTGCAACAACGTTGATGAGGATCAAATAGTGGTACCGACTCTAATAATGTGTGGACATCCCTTATGTACGAGTCATCGTCAAACTCAGGATTATCAAAAGAAAGAAATTGGTGTATCTCATCTGGGGGAAAAGAGTTTATGAAATAATTATGTTCCAGACTATCAACCAAACTAATTTCGCCTTCCATTATAGGATCGGGAAATTGTTTCATTAATTTGAATACGTTGAGTTCGACAGAAAGGTTCCCGAAAGACAATGTCATTGAACCGTCCCGACAATTGATAATATGATAAGAGCCCAAAACTGTAGTTTTAACCCCTTAACAATCGTACTTTTAGACCAATTATGTGAATAATAAGTAAGAGTTAATACTGATTACGTGTTTTTATGCATTTCAGGCTTCAAAGTCCATTATGTGCAGAAATGTGCCACTTTAGAGAGATAAAAGAGTAAAGGTCGGTTGCTAAGGAGTTCTGTGATTAAAGGCCAATATCCAAGAAGACAAAGCCTCTGTAAAGCCCGGTCAAAAGATGAAAAGTCAAAGTCCACGCGGGCGTAAAAAAGTGCACAAAGTCAACAGAGAACTTCGAAGACCATATCTTTGGAGTCGGACCTCTGAATTGGGCCTACCTTACGCCAAAACGACCGCGGTGAAAGAGCTTTTCCAATGGTCTAAGCCTTGGCCCAATCAGAGGAGCAGAATTGGACAAAAAAGTCTGTCGAAGTCAACTGCAGCTGAAGAGGCCTTTTGGATCGAAGTATATTGGGTTTTGGGCTTGATTCTCTGGCCCAAAACGTGGCTCCAAGCCCATTCACGATTTTTGGATCTGAACATATAAAAACAAAAGCTTAGCTCTTTGTTAATGGTAGATAGTTAGGTTAGAAAATAAGTTAGGTTAGGAAGCTAATGTTAATGGAGTTTAGGGTTAGAATAATTTTTAGATCTAGAATTAAATCTCTATTTTAATTAGTTTTCATTTCCCTTATTTTATTTTAAAGTATTAAAATATTGTTATTGCTTCATTAGATAAATTAAGTAGTTTATTATTGATCAAATTCGATTTTGTCATTTATCTATTGCTTAGATCTAATTTCATTTCTTGGTTGTTAGTCATTTCGTAGTTATTGATATTGGGTTGGATTATTGTTTAGTTAAATTTTATAAAGTTAGAATCTTTAGATTATGTTGTATTCAATTTCATATAGAAATGATAGTATAATGATATTAGAAATTTCACATCACCCATTACTCTCACCATTGTTCCTTGTGTCGAGTAGTTGAATTCTAATTAAGTCTTGAGGGTTTAAGAGTGGAACAAATCCTGACTCTAATATATTACTTCGTTATTGAGAGTAGGAATATTGATATAAACACGTATTTACGTATTATGATTATTTGTGTTTACGCATAGATAGTTAGAATATGTAAAATCACTTTTATCAAATGGCGCCGCTGCCATCTTAATCTCGTTCATGACAAGAATTCAATTGCTTGAATCCAAGGGGCAATCCCCCATTCTCTACCCACCCACCCTTTTAATTTTTCATTCTTGTTTCTTGAATTTTCTCGAATCGTTCTTTCGCTTCAGGCATAGGGGCTGCAGATTCACAGAGAAAAACACTGCAGTGAAGGTATTTCTAAATTTTGGAAAATTCTGAAAATTTTCATACATACTATTTAATGTGTTGTTGATTTACTGGAATATTTTCAGATTTTTCAAAGTTGTTTTACCTTGTGAAATAAATACGATCTTTACAGTGCAGCATTTCAGTTTTCACACCGTATGTTCTTGAAAAACAGACAAGTAAGGTTACTTAGGGAGTTCTAAAAATTCTATAATTTTTACAGGAGTATCTATCCTAAGTCAGGAGTTTGTAGTAAAAATTTGATGAGTTTTTGATTTGTTTTGACCTCCTAAATAGTAGAGTGTTTCCAGTGTGTTTCTGCAGTGTTGCAAACACTTAATATCAGGAACACCAGCCAATAAGGAGAGGTTGTAGAACTCCAATTGCTCTAAAGTTTTTACAGGAACAAGTAGGATCTGTTAAGAGTCTCCAGTAAAAATTTGGAAATTTTTGTCTTTGTTTTGATGGGTTAACCATTCGGTTGTTTGTATTGTGTCCGAAAACTGTTTCACAAACTTTGCAGGGCAGTAAAGGGACTTTCATAGCTCCGATTGATCTGAAATTTTACAGGCTACTTGATAGACATCTTAGAAAATTACTGTAAAAATTTCAAATTTTTTGGAGTACGATAAAAGGCCTAAAACTTGAAAACCCTGGAGCGCGACCCGCTTCAAACCGAAGCGACTGACCGCGCCCAAAACACTGGACATTCGACAAAACAGAGGGCACCCGCGCCCTCGAAGGAAAATTCAGCGTGAACAGCCCAATTTTCATAGGTAAATGCAAATTTTTATTTCTTCAAGTTATTCAGTGTTTCTAACTTGTTAAATACACTGAGATTGCATATACAAGACGCTATTCAAACGCGTATCAAGGAGGCATTCAGGTACTCCTTCCACTCCTCGCCTCTTCTGTTAGAGGAGTTTTAATTCTAGTATAATTAGGCTTGTTTTTTGTAGAAATAAATACAACACGCCTATCTAGAATTTCACACACTACACTTGCATCAATGGCTAAAGAACAAGAGACTCCTCTCTCTGATTTTTATAAAGCCCTAAACGATGGCCCTAAGTCGCATCGTTCTTTGTAGACCTAGTGGGGGATTTTCGAATCCCCCCTAATATATTTAACTTGTTACCGGTTTTTCATGGTTTAGACCACGAGAAGCCTTACCAGCACATGCGTAGGATAGACCAAGTTCTCACTACATTCCATCATCCTAGCGTAAGTCCAGATCAAGTTAAACTTAGGGTGTTTCCTTTGTTAACTGCCCAAACGCCAAACTCTGTGGACTCATGGGCTCAACTTGTTCAATTGTTCATGGAACAGTTTTACCCACCACTGAAGACAGATGAAATGCTTCACAGGATTCATTTCTTCCACTATAATCCTCATGAATCCTTTTCAAAGGCCTGGAATCGTTTCAATCGATCTTTTCATTGAATGCCCAAGATCATAATCTTGCGAAAGACACGCTTGTTCGTGCTTTCTTCAAGGGGCTTTCACATTATCATAAGGAGGTTCTAGATATCATGGCTGGGGGTAGTTTTCTTAGTAAAGGAGCCTTAGAGGCTTATAAATTCTTAGAAGATCAATCTAAGAAGAACAACAATTGGGGAGGAAGCGATTCCTCCCGCTCCTCTCCTTCTTCTCTTGAGGTTAAACATGATCCCAAGCTGAAAACTCTTATCGATGCCCTCACTAAAAAGGTAGATGTCATCTCTGTTCAACAACAACCCACTCTAGTCATGAACATTAACTCTACTCATTGTAATGTCTGTTATAGTCTTGAGCATTCCGACTTTTATTGTCCTCTTGTCTATGCACAAACACCACCACAACCATCACACTTTAACCAGTTAACTTAACATCAAGGACAAGGGAACTTAGGTGACCAGAATAGAGGTTTAGTACCCAGAACCCAGAACTATCAACATCAAGACATGAACGCTCAACAAGCTTTAATTCCAATACAACCATCTACAGACAAAGTAGTAGTGACCTTGTTGGAGAAACAAAATCAAATTATGCAACAAAACTCCAACTTGATGAAAGATCAGCATGATCAAAACTCTAATATGATGAAACAAACGATGCAAATGATGCAGTCTTTGTGCCAAAAGGTTATTGACATGTCTTCTAACCAAAATAATAACCAAACCGGCGTGTTTCCAAGTCAAGAAATGCCTAATCCTAAGTTAACAAACACCGCTTTCAAAATAAAAAGTATTCAGTGTAATGGTAATATAAAAAAGGGGACCTACAGGCAGTCACTACCCTTCGTTCAGGGAGAGTAGTTGATAACCAAGTGACTATGCCTAAAGATCACCCGCAAACTATAAATGATACCATACCAAATACGGTCATAGAAATTGAAGACCCTACACCTGTAGATGTTCCAATATGGAAACCTAGTTGGAAAGTGATAAAAGATAAAGCAACGGTTAACAAATATGTTCCCCCTCATATTAGGTATAGGGATAAAACACCGCATGAACAACTAGATTTTCCTGTAAAAGGTGAAGTTAAGTCTATTGAGAGTTTTGTATATCACATTAGTGCTTCCGACGATGTCGTCCCTACACTAGTACATATCCCTCTTATGGAAGAAGACAAAGATCACAATTTTGACTCTTTTGAACATAACCGAACTAGAGAAAGAATTTTCAACCCTACCTTCTGACCATAGAAGAGATGGACTAAACCTCATAATAGACGAGATAGATGAATTCCTCAAAGATGGAGATGAATACCATAATTATATGGATGCGAACAACCTAGATGAGGAATTGGACGAGTTTCTAAGAGCCTGTGATGATCCACCTTCTCAAGCACTACCTAGAGCACCACCCTACCACTATCCACCTGAGTTAATCCCTCATAAAATCCAATCATTCTTCCCACCCTTTTCTTCTAACACTTATCCACATTCCAAGTATTTTCCAAAACCATTCATTTACTCACGATCATTCACTTGGACACCTTCTTATTCGACTAAGTTGCGTCGTAGAAAGTTTTGGAGCTTGAATCTGTTTGGTGGTGCATTCCATGTTAACTATTTATGGAAAGATCCACAATTGTTTAGATTATTGATATATGGGAAACTGCATGTAAATACATATATATCACTTTAAGTCTAGGGAATTTGACTTTAAAAGACCCACGTTTTAAAACCAATTTTTACAAACCTGTTTTCAAAAATTTGTTTGGGGGTGGGGTGTTTGGTTTTTCCATGCTTGATCACTAAACTTCCTATTCTTATCCCCACCTCGCTCCCTTTAAGAGTAGCTAGATTTCTCCTTGTTTGTTGTTGTGATGTTGTTTTTTATTATTTTTAGTAGATAGGATGTTATGTTGTTAAATTCCGTAGTTAACTTTGAATTTGGTAGTTAAATGTTGTTTGAATTTCAATTTTAATATAATGTTGTTCTTTTCAAATTGTGCATGGATTTTATTGTTAATCCCACCTTCCCGAATTGTTTGGGGGTGGTATTATTTATTCTATCATGATTTGTAGAAGATCCTCCATTTTAGAGTTTGTTTTGGAGTGAAGGTTGAGCATATTGCCGTAATTGGCATACCTATGATTAGATGTGGTGGTAGGATGAAATCTAAGAGAGTTTAGAAGTTACTATTCTAAATCCAGTATAAAAGATATTAGGGTTGTTATAGAATTAAGAATATGAGTTGTTTCCATTTTCGGGTTCGGAAATTTAATTGTTTCCGGAAATTGCCTTAAAGCTTTTTGGCAACCTACCGATTCGTTTTAACAATTCAAAACCTATAAAAACTTCGTTCATTCTACACTCACAACCCACACTACACCTAACTTCCATCTCTCATCTTTCACTCCCACGTTTCCCGTTGTTCTTCACCATTTTCACAAATCAGCACCTCGGAGCACACCTGCGCCCCTGCAGGAGCCTTCTCGCACCTTTACACATTTATCGAATTTTTTACATGCAGGCCTTTTCGCACCAAGTTGAGCGACTCGCACCCAAACACTGTAACTCAAAAACCTCGAGGAGCGACCAGCATGAGTGGAAGCGCACCCGCCTACCGCCTTTCCGTGAACACGGAAAATTCCGGTTTGGGGTGGGTTGTTCCCGGGTGATTTGCAGCTATTCGGGCGTAGTTTTGAGATGACATCTCCAATAATAATACCGAACAGTATTTCAAGATTTGTTCAAAGCACTACTTATGGTGCTTGGTTTCGCGAGGTGATCACACACGTAGGCTGGGAACCGCTTATGGTTCTTGCTAGCATTTGTTCTTGGACTTGCCATGCCCGCTGAAATACAAAACCCATGATGCTATTGGGTAGATAATAGGCATGTCTACACTTATGACTTTTTGCATGAGGCTTATGGGGTAGGCATTTTCCGTATCGAGGACCAACGCGAATATAACGTCGCCCTTGGTAGCCTGTCCATGAAGATAGGAACTGTTATGTTTTGGATCATGCTAAACATTTTATGGGAATGACATTTTTTTCTTCTGTGAATGATGCCACTTGTAGCGTCTTCCTTGCTTTAGCCACGGGACGTATGTGCCATGACCTTCCCAGAACCTTGATGTCTAGTTTAGCACGAGCCCATAGCATGAGGCATAAGTATCTTCTTATGCCTGTTTTAGTTTGCCGTATTATGCTATGTTTCTTCCCTATTTTTTGTGCCCGTTTCACGGATTGGGTTGGGGTCGAAATTGTGAGACCCACCAATTGTATTATCCGATCTTTCCGTGCAATGAGTTGGCAAGGGTGGAGGATACAACCTCATCAGTTGCACCTTACACCCCATCCGACCAAGTGGCTTTTAAGGTTAGCATCCATAAATGATAAATGGCGGCAAGCTTGGCAAATTATAATGGCATGGCGGGGATCGCGAAGGAACCTCACTTCTTTATAGAAGAGGAGGATGACGAAAACGCTGGAGTGGAGGTAAGTTTTTAGTTTCAGTTAGTGTCTGCTTATGTCCCAAGCAATTTAATTCTGTTACCCCATAATGGGTGGAACTCTTATAGAGTTGCGTTAGTTTTTTTATTTCCTATATTAGTATGTTCTAAGCTTGTTTTGCAGATGTTCCAGAATTTTACGCGTTTCCATGGTATTTTTCTACCCTCTTTATTTAAATGCTTTGAGGACAAAGCATGCTTCTTGTTTGGGGGCATAGAAACACATGTAATTAAGGTATCTGTTAGGATATAGATATGTATAATATGCATTTGTTTTCAAGTTAAAAATTTCAAAAATATAAATAAATAAGTTTATGCTATACATTTAGGAATATTGGTATTGTTTTCTTTCTCTATGTTCTTAACAATCAGAATATTGGTATTGCATCAGAATAATTGTTAGAAACTTAGGTTAATATGTAGGAAATAATCTTTGCATCTATCTATAAATATATTACATGAGTATCTATGATTGTTAGCAGTAAGTTTCTGAAATCTAGGCTAGAGTACTTATTCTACAAATCCTGTGAGAATATAGCCTAAAACCTTATATGAAGCCCGAAACATTTGAGAAATGACACAAGGGAGAAGTAAAATCGGATAGAGAAATCACACGCCCACTTGCTTGATCACTATACCATATCCTAAGCGAGAATTTAGGCCCTCTTTGGATCGATATAGCCAAAAATTCAAACCTATGAATTATTTTCCGCTAGTTGCCCCTCTGAGCCTTTCTTTAGCCTTCCATAAACCACAATTCCTTTACCCCTGTTACAAAAACAAAACAAAATAAAAATTCAACTTACCCAATCTAGAATAAGTCTGAGAATAGAATGAGTGAAGAAAGAAGAAGAGAAAACCGTGTAAACAAAAATTAGTTAGTTGCTTCAGAAAAAGAAAAGAAGTTTCCATCCAAGGAAAAGAAAAAAATAGAAATAAATAAAAACTCCAAAAATAGAATAAAAGGGAGTCAAAAGCCAAAGAAAAGAAAAAGAAAAATATGGCTAAGGATGGAAACAAAGTACGAAGCAAAAAGAAAATAACAAGTTTTTTTCTAAGTTACATAATTTGAAGACTCTATTATCTCGGACTTGTCCTTTTGAATATCCATTTCCTTCCTTCTTAAACCATCTCCTAATCCCCGCAACACCTAATAAAGACCTCTAGCTCAATTAGGAATAGGTTAGTGTGATAGTAAGTGGCAGATGTGTTTGATCGACTCCGGCTTCCTTGTTTGTCATTGAGATTGTAAGGTAAAGTGTGCCCACTTGATTAATGGAGTAGCAAAACTTGAGCGGAAAAATCAGAGTGGTTTTGTCTTGACATTTATGTGAGGACCTACTTAAGGACGCTTATTCGAAGTTTCAGAAACGAACCACGCTAGGCATTTCATAATATTACTCATAGTATATATATTTGTATCATAGATGATTGATTATTATGCATATAATAGTTTCGGTTTTTGACTTGGTTATTCTTATTCAATTGCTAGTGAGATGTATAGATAGTTGAGACATGAATGAGGAAACAATAGTTTTATTTCTTAGTCGTTGTAGTATAGATGAAGTTTGTGAGTACCTTCACTGGAAAACTCTCACGAGGCTATAACTTCGTCCACTAGGGAATTCCTAGTGGTTTAAGGCCTTGTCATGATATGGTCAATGCAATCGCTCAGTGAAACGAGAGTAGTTAGAACTCCATTTTTTGGTCACTTATTCTAATTTCTCATATTTGCTTGAGGACAAGCAAAAAATGCTGTTTGGGGTGGTTTGATAAGAGCCCAAAACTGTAGTTTTAACCCTTTAACAATCGTACTTTTAGACCAATTATGTGAATAATAAGTAAGAGTTAATACTGATTACGTGTTTTTATGCATTTAAGGCTTCAAAGTCCATTATGTGCAGAAATGTGTCACTTTAGAGAGATAAAAGAGCAAAGGTCGGTTGCTAAGGAGTTCTGTGATTAAAGGCCAATTTCCAAGAAGACAAAGCCTCTATAAAGCCCGGTCAAAAGATGAAAAGTCAAAGTCCACGCGGGCAGAAACAGTGCACAAAGTCAACAGAACTTCCGAAGACCATATCTTTGGACTTAGACCTCGGAATTGAGCCTACCTTACGTCAAAACGACCGGCTCGGAAAGAGCTTTCCAATGGTTTAAGTCTTGGCCCAATCAGAGGAGCAAAAGTGGATAAAAAGTTTGTCGAAGTCAACTGCAGCTGAAGAGGCCTTTTTGGACTGGAAGTATTGGGTTTTGGGCCTGATTCTCTGGCCCAAAATGTGGCTCCAAGCCCATGCACGATTTTTGGATCTGAACATATAAAAACAAAAGCTTAGCTCTTTGTTAATGGTAGATAGTTAGGTTAGAAAATAAGTTAGGTTAGGAAGCTAATGTTAATGGAGTTTAGGGTTAGAATAATTTTTAAATCTAGAATTAAATCTCCATTTTAATTAGTTTTCATTTCCCTTGTTTTAATTTAAAGTATTAAAATATTGTTATTGCTTCATTAGATAAATTAAGTAGTTTATTATTGATCAAATTCGATTTTGTCATTTATCTATTGCTTAGATCTAATTTCATTTCTTGGTTGTTAGTCATTTCGTAGTTATTGATGTTGGGTTGGATTATTGTTTAGTTAAATTTCATAAAGTTAGAATCTTTAGATTATGTTGTATTCAATTTCATATAGAAATGATAGTATAATGATATTAGAAATTTCACATCACCCATTACTCTCACTATTGTTCCTTGTGTCGAGTAGTTGAATTCTAGTTAAGTCTTGAGGGTTTAAGAGTGGAACGAATCCTGACTCTAATATATTACTTCGTTATTGAGAGTAGGAATATTGATATAAACACGTATTTACATAAATTGATTATTTGTGTTTACGCATAGATAGTTAGAATACATAAAATAATTGTTATCATGATAGCGTTAGCAGTTGCAAGAAAAGGACGTCCCAAGATGATAGGAATGGAGTCATAGGCCACTTCAGTATCTAAAATGACAAAATCAACTGGGCAGTAAAAATCTTGGACCTTGACTATGATGTTCTCTACTATGCCCTTTGGGTACTTGATGGAGCGATCCGCGAGTTGCAGAGTCATATTAGTAGGTTTTAATTCATGAAGACCTAACTGCTTAAATAAGTAGTAGGGAAGTAGGTTAACACTGGCACCTAGGTCTAAAAGTCGTGTAACATTTATACTTGTCAACGCATGCATGGTACGGTTAATTGGACACGGGTCTGTACTTTACCACACCATTAGTAGTGGTAATCGAGGGAAACTGCTAAGTGAGGAACGCTTGTTGAGGAACATTCGTACGTCGTTTGGTGGTGCACATGTCCTTCAAAAACTTGGCATGCCTGGGTAAATGGTTAAGCGCATCTAGGAAAGGTAAGTTTATGGTCAAATTTTTGAAGGTTTCATGGATCTCATTGAAATGTTTGTCACGTTTGTTCTTTACCAAACGCGTAGGGAATGGAGCTTTTAGGCAGAATCGCGCATAAGGATCAGTGGCGTCCTTCACTAGGGACGTGGGTGTAGAATTGGAAGGTACAACTTCGTCCGTTATAGGTTGCGAAGTAGGAGTTGGAAGGACGTCAGCCGTGGTTTCTGTTGATTCCTCGTCTGGCATACGTATTTTATTGTCGATGGTTCGGCCAGAACGAAGAGTGGTAATGGCATTTAACTCACCCTGGCTTGGATTACTAGATCCTGGTGCATTGTTGAGTTCAAAGGCAGTGTTTGTAGGCTTAGGGTTAGGAACTGCTTGGCCAGGGGACACGCCCTTTTGACTTTTATCCCGAAAGCTAACAGGTGAAGATCATTGGATAGAAGCTAGGATTTGATTTTGTTGATTCATGTATGTCGAGAAAAGTTTCACCGTTTTTTTTATCGGTATGGATTGTACCAGCCGAGCAAAGGGGAACTAGTTTACGGTTATTATTTCTGGGTTGATTTTGGTAGTCATATCCTTGATTAAGCGGGAACAAGGTTGCGATTGTTTTGGTACCCTATATTTGCATTGTTGGGAAAATTACTTTGCCCTTCTTTGGAATTGCGGAGGATTTCCTTGACGATAGGAATTGTAGTTCGCTGGCGGTCGCAGAGGAACGTTGTTGACACCCGGAGGAGCTTGTTGTTGGGCAGGGGGTGTCCAAGCTAAATTCGGATGTTGTCGCCAAGGTGCATTAGGGATGTTGAAAGCACAAGCCTCTTCAGAAGGTTGGGGAGGGCACTCGTGTACCAAAGGACAATAAGAATCGGCATGCTCCGGACTTAAGCAAAGAAGACATGGGGAAGCGTTGGCAGCCATGACCTGGTTGGGTTTTTGATCATTTACTTGTACCGAAAGAGCATTGACCTTTTTGTTTAGGGACTCGATCAGAGTTTTTAATTCCGGATCGGGTTTGACCTCTAACATAGACGTAACCTTGGTAGGAGTGTCTTTAGAAGATCTGGAAGAATCAGTGTTTCCCCAATGGGTGCTTCGTGAAGCCTATTTCTCAAGAAAAGTGTACTCTTCAGTAGCGCCCTTGTCCATGAAACAACTGCCGTTCATGATATCTAATGTTTCCTTTTGATGGTCAGAGAGACCATTAAAGAATGAACGGACTAATACAGCGGTGTCAAGTTGATGATGGGGACATTCGAGAAGTAGATCAGTAAATCTGCTCCATGCTTCCGAAAAGGATTCCTGGGGGTGCTGGCGAAAGAATTGAATCTTTTGAAGCATTTATGTAGTTTTCTTCTGAGTATAGAACTTTATCATGAATGCTTGTACGAGTTTGGCCCATGTGTCAATGGATTGCGGCGCTTCGCCTGTGAGCCAAACTGAAGCTTTATCAGCTAAGGTGAAGGGAAACAACCTAAGCAAAACTTGTTCGTTGGTTACAGTCGGATGGCGGAAAGTGGTGACTACTTGTTGAATCCGACGAAGGTGATTGTACGGTTTTTCATGGTCTAGACCATGGTAAACAGGTAACAAACTGAAAATGTTTGGCGGAATTTGAAAATCACCTACAATAGCATCGAGTTTAATGCAGGAGGAAGGTCCTTCTTGTAAGGCAGTATAAAAATCCAAAAAGGGTTTCTCGACTGTGGGATTTTCCTGGGCCATAATTAAGGGAGATGACAGCAACGGAGATGTTTGACGAGGTTGGTTTACGGAGGATGAACTATGTCTAGGAGATAGCATAAGCAGTTGTTTATTGTATTTTCGGCGACGATATGTAAGTTCTAATTCCTTATGTTTACCAGACCGTAGTCTCATACAAATATAAATTTTAATTTAAGGCTCATAAGGAACGAATTATGACTGGAGGTTTTAGAATTAAGGAAAGAGGGAGGTGAAGCACGCCTTCCCGAGAAATTGCTAACTCGGAAAGGTAAGCTAGGATAAGCGTCTGAATATTCCAGCAGTCACCTGAGAGAATTGAGGGAGGCTGTTCGTGTCAGCACGTTCCATAATTAGGCAACCTCAATTTTTTTTTCAAGTTTCCTAGGCACTGATGGAATAGGACGATTACTTATGATGGTGTATTATGCGGGGTGTTATTAAGATGATTAAGATGAAATTTTAATTATTAGGATTTATTTATTTATTTATTTTATTTATTTATTTATTTATTTATAGTTTACGTAATTAATGTATTATGGAGACGTGATTACGAAATATGCAATTAAAAACGATAGATGCCAAAATAGAAACTAATTAACATATACTAGTTTACGCAGAAAGTCTACACATGTAAATCTATATTACTTATACGTGCAACTATATGTGAGTTATATGTGAGCTAGGGGAATGTCGAGAACGAACTCATACAAATGAATACCACGTACGTGAATTGATGTAACATACACATACAAAAATATTCTGAGCAGGTGGTGATAAGCACCCAAAACTGTAATATTAAACCCCGAGAGACATAACATTTTGGTCGATTATGTGTTTAATAATCATGTAATAATTATATTTTCGTACTTTTGCAGGTTTCCGCAATTAAAATAAATATAGTGATAAAACATGCATCGAAGTACGGGAATACGGGAATATTTGAAGTTTCCCACTCAACCACCGTGAAGCCCAACAAAGTCTGATTAGAGCCGAAGTTTCCAAAAGAACAAAACCAGTGCAGAACGGGTCCACATATAAAGAAGCAGCAAACTTCCGAAGCTCAAATCAGATAAATCTAGATGCCGACGTTGGCTAGTGAAGCTGGCATAGCAACCCGGGCAAAGAACTCTGCGCAAGGACAGAAAGTCGTAAAAACGCCAAAATCGGCGCCGCTACTGGACACACTAAGTGGACCCACTCTACGGGTCCAGAAGGCATGACGAGTCAGCATAGGGAGGTGGCAAAGGATGGTTTCAATTTGGTACCACCGGCAAGAGAGAACCGCGATACGCACAATTCAGCGGGTGGTTTGAATTGAAATGAGCTACAAAACAAAAACTTAAAAAGCAAAAAGACAAAAAACGAAACAGATCAAAACAAAACTTTGATTTTCAAAGTTTTGAACAAATCAATTAGCTAACGAACAAAACTCAATTAAATGGTTCACAAGCCATCCAACCTATATATATGAGGGGGTCGCCTTCATTATTTCCCCTTCAGCATTTTCATGCTTTAGCTTCCGCCTAGTTAGTTTATTTCTTCAGTACTTACATTCTGTCATTTCCATTCCAGCAGCTTAAATTCTGCAAGTTATTTTACCCTTAATAACAGTCATTTCTTTTCTAGTTTAATTCTCGTCTCGCATTTATTTACTTAATGTATACAACAAGTTTTATTATTCCTTCTATGACCATGAGCTAATCCCCTCGGGGAGGGTTATGCTGCTCGTGTAAAAATCCGGATTGACTCTTTAATATTCTAGAGTCACTACTTAGGAATTAGGCTTAGATTTGACATCCGGTCCCAAAATGATCGAGATCGTACAAAGTTGGATCAGCCGATGCTCCGAACGGTTTAGCGACCAAAAATATCTGGCGTGACTCTGCGGTGTCGATGACCTCCGGGCGTCGGTGATGTGAAATCGAGCCAGGAGCTGAAATAATATACCAGAGATGAGATATTATTGAAACTCCTTATGTTAGTGAAATGCGACCTAGAGATGTGGGCATGCACTAGGGATCAATACTCGACATCGTCTCTGAAAACGAGACGAATTAGAGATGTAGTGATGTGGTAATATAAACTGTTGAAAAATGATTCTCGCATGAGTATGACTAACTCTCTCCCTGTTTCTCTATTTTTGTTTACCTACATATAATCGCCGTAGTAATTTACATTATTTGCATTACCGTTAATTTAATTAAAACCAACTAAAAAGAAACCTAAAAATCCTACTCACCAAAAGTTGTAATTCCAGTTGTGAACCTATCCGAGCCCTAAGGTTTGGACGATCCCTTACTCGACCTATCCTACCAAACCCACGTGAGTAAGGTAACTTGACTAAAACGTACGACTATACGGATGTTGGACTTTGGACTTTGGACTTGGGTCTTTGGACTTCGGACTTTGGACTGTGGACCTCGGACTTAAGAAAATAAGTAACTGAAATCAATAAACGTGTATAAATGCGTGTTTATCAAATGGCGCCGCTGCATGCCAAAGGACTCTGGACTTAACGTAATAACTGGAATACATCCATAAAAACCCCCTCCCCTACCTCCTCATCTTTTTAAATTTTCATTTCTGTTACAATACTAACAAGTTACGTAACTCTTTACCCTAACTTTTTCTACTAACAAATATATGTGAACCAAATTTTGTTTATTTTCATTAGCACAGTCTAAGTACTCCGTAGGAATTTGAAGAAATCTTGAACGCAGACAAAAGAGTCTCGACGAGACTGAATTAGTAGCAAGCGAGACTAACCTGGAGTATCAATACTTCGGTTTTCAGGTATAGGCCACTTTCCTTTTCAGTACTCTTTTGGGCTCTCTGGTCCTGTTTTTCTAGTAAGCATAAGCTCGGGAGTTAGTCGATCGCTATATGAGGAATCGCGGGACGCCAGGTTTCAAACTCTTAAACTCCTCAAACTTTGTCGAGGATATTATTTGCTATAACCTGTTTTACCTCGTATATTTGTATGTTGGCATGAGGACTTCTTGCATGTAAAGGTGGTTCGTCATTACATATTCACGTTAACACAATATGATTCAAATATATTTTGATATATATCGAAGGCCAAACCATCTGCTTAGAATATTTTTGTATGTGTATGTTACATCAATTCACGTACAACGGTATTCAATTGCATGAGTTCGTTTCGACATTCCCCTAGCTCACGTAATAACTTACATATAGTTGCACGTATAGGTAATATAAATTTGCATGGGTAGACTTTCTGCGTAAACTAGTATATGTTAGTTAGTTTCTATTTTGGCATCTATCGTTTTAATTGCATATTTCGTAATCACGTCTCTATAATACATTAATTACATAAACAAAAAAAATAAAAAAAAAATAAAAAAAAAATAAAAAAATAAAAAAATAAAAAAATAAAAAATCATAGTAATTAAAAATTTCATCTAAATCATCTTAATAACACCCCGCATAATACACCATCATAAATCATTATCCTATTCCATCAGTGCCTAGGAAACTTGAAAAAAATTAAGGAACGTGCTAGCACGAACAACCTCCCTCAATTCTCTCAGGTGACCTGGCTGCTGGAATATTCACACGCTATCCTAGCTTCCCCGCCGAAAGTTAGCAAGCATTTCGTGAAGACGCGTTTCAACTCCTCCTTCCTAAATTCTAAACCTCCACCATTATTCGTTTCCTTATGAGCCTTAAATTAAAATTTATATTGGTATGAGACTACTGATCACCGTAAACATAAGGAATTAGAACTTACATATCATCGCCGAAAATACAAGAAACAACTGTTTATGTTATCTCCTAGACATAGTCGCTCCTCAGAATCAACCTCGTCAAACATCTCCGTTGCCATTATCTCCTTTAACTATGGCTGAGGAAAATCTCACAAATAAAAACCCTTTTCGGATTTCTATAACGCCTTTACAGAAGGGACCCGCTTCCAAAGATTAAACTTCGATCGCGATTGTAGGTGATTTTCAGATTCCGCCAAACATTTTCGGTTTGTTACCTGTTTACCATGGTTTAGACCATGAAAAAACCGTCTGATCATCTTCGCCGGATGCAACAAGTAGTCACCACTTTCCGCCATCCGACCGTTACCAACGAACAAGTCTTGCTTAGGTTGTTTCCCTTCACCTTAGCTGATAAAGCTTCAGTTTGGCTTGCTAGACAAGCGCCGCAATCCATTGACACATGGGCCAAACTCGTACAAGCATTCATGATAAAGTTCTATACTCAGAAGAAAACTACAGAAATTCTTCAAAAGATTCAATTCTTTCGCCAGCACCCAGGAATCCTTTTCGGAAGCGTGGAGCAGATTTACTGATCTACTTCTCGAATGTCCTCATCATCAACTCGACACCGCTGTATTAGTCCTTTCATTCTTTAATGGTCTCTCTGACCATCAAAAGGAAACATTAGATATCATGAACGGCGGTTGTTTCATGGACAAGGGCGCTACTAAAGCATACACTTTTCTTGAGAAACAGGCTTCACGAATCACCCATTGGGGAAACACTGATTCTTCTAAATCTTCTAAAGACACTCCTACCAAAGTTACGTCTATGTTCGAGGTCAAACCCGATCCGGAATTAAAAACTCTAATCGAGTCCCTAAGCAAAAAGGTCGATGCTCTTTCGGTACAAGTAAATGAACAAAAACCCAAACATGTTATGGCTGCCAACGCTTCCCCATGCCCTCTTTGCTTAAGTCCTGAGCACGCCGATTCTTATTGTCCTTTGGTATACGAGTGTCCTCCCCAACCATCTGAAGAGGCTTGTGCTTTCAACATCCCTAATGCACCTTGGCGACAACATCCGAATTTAGCTTGGGCACCCCCTGTCCAACAACAAGCTCCTCCAGGTGGCAACAACGTTCCTGTACGACCACCCGTGAACTACAATTCCTATCATCAAGGAAATCCTTCACAATTCCAGCAAGGGCAAAGTAATTTTCCCAATAACGCAAATATAGGGTAACAAAACAATCGCAACCTTGTTCCCACTAATCAAGGATATGGCTACCAAAATCAACCCGTGAATAATAACCGTGAACTAGTTCCTGCTGCTCCTTTGGTACAATCCACAGCCGATAAAATGGCTGAAACTTTCCTAACATACATGAATCAACAGAATCAAATCCTAGCTTCTATCCAACAGTCTCTTCAGCTGTTAGCTCAGGATAAAAGTCAAAAGGGCGTGTTCCCTGGGCAAGCAGTTCCAAACCCTAAGCCTACAAACACTGCCTTTGAACTCAACAATGCACCAGGATCTAGTAATCCAAGCCAGGGTGAGGTAAATGTCATTACCACTCTTCGTTCTGGCCGAACCATCGACAATAATATATGTATGCCAAACGAAGAATCGACGGAAGCCATGACTAACGTCCTTCCAACTTCTACCTCGCAACCTATAACGGATGAAGTTGTACCTTCAAAATCTACACCCACGTCCCGAGGAAAAGATACCACTGATCCTTATACGCGATTTCGCCCAAAAGCTCCGTTCCCTGCCCGTTTAGTAAAGAACAAACATGACGAACATTTTGATGAGATCCGTGAAACCTTCAAAAATTTGACCATAAACTTACCTTTCCTAGATGCGCTAAAGCATTTGCCCAAGCATGCCAAGTTTTTGAAGGACATGTGCACCACCAAACGACGTACAAATGTACCTCAACAAGCGTTCCTCACTGAGCAGTTTCCCTCGATTACCACTACCAATGGTGTGGTAAAGTACAAGGACCTGTGTTAATTAACCCATTCATGTTGGGCGACAAGTATATCTACACTTGACTTTTACACCTAGGTGCCAGTGTTAACCTACTTCCCTACTACTTATTTAAGCAGTTAGGTCTTCATGAGTTAAAACCTACCAATATAACTCTGCAACTCGCGGATTACTCCATCAAGTACCCAAAAGGCATAGTAGAGAACGTTATAGTAAAGGTCCAAGATTTTTACTACCCAGTTGATTTTGTCATTCTAGATACTGAAGTAGCATATGACTCCATCCTTATCATCTTGGGACGTCATTCTCTTGCAACTGCCAACGCTCTCATAAATTGTCGGGACGGTTCAATGACATTGTCTTTCGGGAATCTTTCTGTCGAACTCAACGTGTTCAAATTAATGAAACAGTTTCCCGATCATATAATGGAAGGCGAGATTAGCTTGGTTGATAGTCTGGAACATGATTATTTCACAAACTCTTTTCCCCCAGACGAGATACACCAATTTCTTTCCTTTGATAATCCGGAGTTTGACGATGACTCATACATAAAGGATGTCCATGCATTATTAGAGTTAGTACCACTATTTGACCCTAATGCTGCGTTGCAAACTGATTCAGAAGAACCAGATTTGTTCTTTTCCATTGAAGAGATGATCCCTCACAAATCCCTAATCCCCAATCATCCAATTTCGGATTTAAAACCTCTACCCTCTGATTTGAAGTACGTGCATCTCGATCTTGATGGTAGTCACCCTATAATAATTTCTGCTCACTTGACTACCGACGAAGAGGCACGTTTGATTCATGTCATTCATAAACACCGCTCCGCTATCGGATGGTCCTTAGATGATATCAAGGGAATAGACCCTAGCATATGCACGCATCGTATACATCTCGATGACGGCACAAAGACATCGCGAGAACCACAACGCCGCCTTAATCCCGCCATGAAGGAAGTGGTGAGAGAGGAAGTTTTACGTTTACTTGATGTGGGTATCATATACCCTATCTCTGATAGTGATTGGGTTAGTCCTGTCCACGTTGTTCCTAAAAAGTCCAGCATTTAAGTTGTACAAAATGAAAATGGTGAGTGCATCTCCACTCGCATTCCTTTGAAATGGAGAATTTGCATTGACTATCACAAACTTAATACTAGAACCCGTAAAGATCACTTCCCTCTCCCATTCATTGACCAGATGCTAGAACGTTTAGCCGGTCATGCTTACTACTGTTTTCTTGATGGCTATTCGGATACTTCCAAATTGTCATCGATCCCATCGATCAAGAAAAGGCAACTTTCACGTGTCCCTTTGGAACCTTTGCATACAGACGAATGCCTTTTGGTCTTTGTAATGCCCCAAGCACTTTCCAATGCTGGATGCTTCACATTTTTAGTGATATGGTAGAACGTTATATGGAAGTCTTCATGGACGACTTTTCCATTTACGGAAATTCCTTTGACGACTGTTTATCCAACCTTTCTAAAGTATTAACGCGTTGTGAAGAGAAAAATCTGGTACTCAATTGGGAGAAGTGTCATTTCATGGTTACCAAAGGACTTGTTCTAGGTCATATTGTTTCAAAAGACCGGATAGAGGTTGATAAAGCTAAAATTGTTAAAATTTCTTCGCTACCTTTCCCACGTACAGTTCGTGATATCCGTGCCTTTTTAGGCCATGCTGGGTTTTACAGGAGATTCATTCAGGATTTTTCTAAAGTTGCTCGACCTTAACCAATCTCCCCTTAAGGATGCAGATTCGACTTCAATTTCAATTGCAAACAAGCTTTTGATACTCTAAAACCACTCGACTACCGCTCCTATTATTCAACCTCCTGATTGGTCTCAACCATTCGAACTGATGTGTGACGCTAGCGACTTTGCTATTGGTGCCGTGCTAGGCCAACGACGTGACGACAAACCCATTGTCATTTACTACGCTTAGTAAAACTCTTAACAACGCCAACGTAATTATACCACAACCGGAGAAAGAGTTCCTAGCTATTGTCTATGATTTGGATAAGTTTAAGCCCTACCTAGTTGGAACATCGACCATCGTGATATACCGACCATGCCGCAATTCGGTACTTATCGCGAAAAAAAGGACGAAAACAATGATTGTTCCGCTGGATCCTTCTCTTACAAGAATTCACCGGAAGTCAAAGACAAGAAAGGAACCGAAAATGTCGTGAGCCGACCATTTATCAAGGCTGGTTGGTGACATCGATAGTGATTTCGAAGCTATCGGTGATTCCTTCCCGCACGAATACTTGTACTTATATTTTCTCATCTCCATGGTGCGGATATCGTTAACTACCTAGTTACCGAGGAAGTCCCCTCCTTTTGGTCACGACCTGATCATAAAAAGTTCTTATCCACTATAAAATATTATTTCTGGGATGAACATTACCTCTTTAAGTATTGTTCCGACCAACTCATTCGTCGCTGCATTCCCGACTGGGAACACACCGACGTATTATCCGTTTGCCATGAACAATCTTGCGGAGGTCATTTCAGTGGAAAGAAAACTGCGGCCAAGTTGTTACAATGTGGTTTTTACTGGCCGACCCTTTTTCGCAATGCACACGAACATTGCATAGCTTGCATTCGTTGTCAGCACCTAGGTCGAATTACCAAACGTAATATGATGCCCCTAAATTCTATCTTGATTGTGGAAATTTTTGATGTTTGGGGCATTGATTTTATGGGACCCTTCCCTATTTCTCAAGGTTTTCTATACATTTTAGTCGCTGTAGACTATATGTCCAAATGGATTGAGGCACTCGCATGTCGCTCAAATGACCATAAGACTGTCGTGAGATTTGTAAAAGAAAACATTTTCTCTCGCTTTGGTGTTCCCAAGGTTATCATCGATGATGGGGTACACATTTTGTAACAAAATTTTTGGGTTTTAATGAAGAAATATGGAGTTACTCACAAGGTTGCTACTCCATACCACCCACAAACGAAAGTGGCGGTGGAAGTCTCCATAAAGAGATAAAGTCTATTCGAGAAAATTGTCAACCCATCAAGAAAGGATCGGTCTCTTCGCTTATCGGATGCCTTGTGGGCATACCGAACAAAGAGCGACGTGAAGACACCTATAGGGATGTCTCCTTACCGCATTGTTTTTGGAAAACCTTGTCATCTGCTAGTTGAACTTGAGCATCGTGCCCTTTGGGCCATCAAAAGCCTTAATTACATTATCATCGAGGCAGGCGAGAAGCGAAAATTGCAATTAAATGAGCTGGAGGAGATTTGGAGTGATGCTTATGATCTCTCGAAATCTTACAAAGCTAATATGAAAAGAGTGCACACGACAAGCACATTTTTTTGGCGTAAGGATTTCAAAATTGGCCAAAAAGTTTTTTGTCTGACAACTCTAGATTACACATCTTTCCCCGGTAAATTGAAAACACGATGGTCCGGTCCTTTCATTGTGATATTGTGAAACATTATGGGGCAATCTCTTTGGTTAATCCAAAAGATAACGATTGAATTTCAAGTCAATGGACAACGCCTACAACATTACCACGAATTACGCTCACCAGATGTTGAACAAACTCTTCTTCAGAATCTAGTATACACAGACTAGATGTTTTGTTTGGCGTACTCAATCTTGTTTCTGAGAGGGTACGCCATTTTGGTAGCCGGTCCATCTTCTATCGTATGATCTCCAAAGCTCTTTGAAGTGTGTGGTTGCAAGCGCCAGAACCTTAGTCCACAAAAACTCTTTTTTAGAATTGAGTATAAATGTCTTCTGCAACATGAGCAAACATACTTTTTGGTAAACGATGGGTACCTAAAATTTCACCTCCTTCCTTCTCTTCCCTTTTCTACTCTCTACCTCGCAAACTTCAGCTAATCATTTGGTGTAAGTCTTACTCATCAGAAATAGGGAATGGTCGTAGTTCTTTTGCTCGTAAACGACGTGCGCGAAGGATGGGCTGGTGTATGCATTGCCAAACACCCTTCTGTCTAGGCCCTGGCTTCCTATCCGATACTAGCCAGTTTAAGGTATACTTTTAACTGACACCAGCTGCGCAGGATAATCTTCATCACGGCGCCTTCTTCCCATGAGTTGGAATTCGCCTTGAGAATCGACATTAAAAGACTTCGATTCGTCTTGAGGATCTCGACGTTAAAAGACTTCGACTTCGTCTTGAGGATCTGACGTTAAAAGACTCACCTTGTAGATATGTTTATATTGTTGCCTTTTCCCTTTGCATTAAGTTTTGCACATGGGATTCGTGTCCAACCTCAGATGTTGCATACTTGGAACATAAACGGGCAATGGATTCCACCAGACCAACCCTAGAATTGGTTACTTTGAGTCCCTTGGGGCGGTTTGAGGATAGCCGTATGTAATAAGGGCAATTTTATTAGACTGTAGCGCGCACGGTCCAGGATGGTACCGTCCTGCCCCTAACCCCATAATACATAGAGGTGAACCCACAGTCTAGCTGGATTGAGTTCGCTCCAGAGCCGACATGACAGTTGTCTATGATTTAAGATGGTGACTCTCCTGGACATCCAGTGTTTTTCACGTATATCTCCCTTGTATATAAATAAAACCTTTGTTTATAAATAAAACACTCTCCTTCTTTTAAAAAAACCTTGTGACCTTCAAGAATGACTCATACAATTGGATAGGATTTTTTGTGCCGATCGTTTCGGTATCTCATTCGTCCAATTCGAAGTCCAAACGAGTCATGGGTAAGCATTTAGATTTTTTAGGTTTAAATCGGGCTTTAGGCTTGATTTGGGCTTGGGGAAAATTTTGGCCCAACCAAAATATCAAATTCTCGATCCATTTAAACACAAAAAACCGGAACACACGCGTCACATTTACATCATTCTTCTCACTAAAAAACCGGATCTTGCCCCCTCTCGATTTAGTCTTGCACGAGACAGGCCCACACTAAAACCAGGTCTCGCGCGAGACCCTCACATCTCCGACCAAGTTTTCCTTCCGTCAAAACATCCCATTTCTTCCCCTCATCAGTAATCAATAGCCATCCTCTCTCTAAGACCAGTAATGGCCGGAAATAGGCGGATTTGTGTGGAATTTTTTTTTGGAAATTTGTTTGAAAACGGGATGTTTGCTCCATTCTTTGATCACGAAATTCACTCAAGAGGATGGGAGAGTTTGTTATATGCCAATGGAGGGCTTTATTCCAAAGATTTGGTGATGAAATTCTACGACAATGGGAGCTTTAATGGCGACCATTGTTGGGTCACCGTCGAGGGTGTGCGCCACGAAGTCACACCTGTGTTGCTCTCCGGGATCACGGGCATTCCTCTGGTCGATCACGTACTGACTCAGCAGCAGTCCGTGTACCCACGGACTTACGACCTAGTGCTCGACACGCTAATCAAGGGAGAGTACAACATCGACGGGAAATGCGCGTATCAGCGCTCGGTGCGACGGAACCAACTGGCTGTGACTCAATGGCTGGGACTGAATGTCATTGGCACCTCGAAGCCTTCGGACATCAACAAGACCTTCCTCCACCTTCTCTGGATCCTCCAGGAGTGAAAGGGTAACTTCTGCATCGTTACCTTTCTTTTTGATATTATCACACATGCTACTCTTAGGTCAGCCCCTCTTGCCGTTCTAGTAACGCAAGTTATGATTAATTTGGGTTTTCTGTCCGCCACCCCACTACTCCCTATACCACAATATGAGAATATGCTTTTCTTCAAGAAATGCATACAGGACCCTTGGGAACCCACAGCACCTAGGGCTGCCGCACGCTAGCGTAGGATCCTCTCACCCACCCTACTTTGATGAGACTGCCATGAGTAAGATCACCCACCCCATAGAGGCCTTACGTGCAGTGAACAGTGGTCTGAGAGACATGTACACTCGCCAAGTATCGATGAGACGTACCTTGGGCGAGTTAAGGACATATATGACCACTCGCCATGAGTCGATGACATGACAAAGATGGGCTTAATTCCCAGGAAATGAGAGCTTCCATGACTGCATTTCGGGATTAATATGCTTTTCGCGGAACCGGTTTCAGTGAATGTTTATGGCGAGCAAAGCATCGATTCGTGCTCGGTGATGGATACTCTTGGTGATATCCGGGGAGCAGTTAGCCTCCACGGGGAGCTCGATCTTGCACAACGTCGCGGGACTCCTGGTTCTTCTTCCGCAGCCCCCGAGGATTCTGCTATAGCACCTGAGGATCATCAGTAGCTAGATTTATTTTTTCCGGTCTTGTATAATATTTATATCAGTTATTTTATTTACGTGTTTGCATTTTCCAGCTTAATAGTAGATGGTTCCTAAATATTTCTATCTTGATATATTAGCTATATCTAATATTATAGTATATAGGTAGGAACATATATTGGTAATAATAAATTATATACATATATATAAATATATATTTTAAATGTCATACTTAAACAACAAATTTTAACGTAAACTAAAGTTTTATAAAACGTTTAGAAACCGATAATGGAAACGCATAAAAAACGGTCAGAAAACGGTCATGAACCACATCTAAAAAACGGTCAGAAAACGGTCATGAACCACATCTAAAAAACGGTAAGAAAACGGTCAGAAAACGGCAATTTTCTTTCTATAAATAAGTTCAACTCTTCCTCCATATTCACTCATTTCATATTATTCCCTCTACACTTCTTATTCTAAAAAACGTTTTTAGATCACTCCAAGCTCAAGATTCATGGATGCACTAGAAAAGTTTGAGCAGCAGCAGATTGAATATGCTACTCAAGTCTTCATGCTCGGTTGTTTTATTATAGCCATATTGTTAATGTGGCATATAGTTCTATCTAATATTTAGGTTTGTATTTAAGTCATCGTATCATTATGTTGTGTTTCCATACCGTTGTACGTTCTTACATCTTATTGTGATCCTATATCTACATTTTCCTTGTCCTTCTACTTACATTTTTCTAAAAAAAAAAAAAAAAAAAAAAAAAAAAGGGGCACTCCTTGTCACATGCCCCATTTTTCTCATCCACACTACATCCACTTTTGCGCATATCTTAGAAGATACACGTGGTCTAACTACCCTGTGACACCTCGAAACGTATCTTTTACATTTTCGAATGAGTGCCTATTTATAACAAGGATAGACACCTCAAAAAATTTAACTTCCTTTTTCCAAAATAATGTTTTTTCACCACTCCATCTTTAATGGCCCTCACTCGAAGTTTCGTGCCCGAGCAAAATTTTATGGAAAATTTCCAAAATGGTCTTTTTCATCCTTTTTTTGACACTGAAATATTACGTAGAGGATGGTACCCTCTTTTACACCATAAACAAGCATTTTATTCCAGAGAATTAGTCTTGTTATTTTATAAAAGCGGTTATTTCAAAAACGGACAATTCTTTGTCCGTGCTAACGGATGCAAACATGAATTGACTATGGAAATCATCTCTGAGGTACTTCAAATTCCTATTACAAACCAAGGAGTACACCTTCAGGATTCACCTTTCGATAATATCCGGCATCTGATGTTTGCAACTATCCTTCACGGCGAATACAACAGGAAAAACCGTATTGTTTATCAGCGATCTTTACAAAAGAACCAATTATCTGTGATCCAATGGGTAGCTCATAATATCCTAGGCAGGTCTAAGACTTCTGAAATAACCAAACCCCTCCTCCATTTACTCTGGGTCTTGCAGAGTAACTGCAATGATTTTTGCATTATTAAATTTCTCTGGAATGCGATCGCACGTGCCAGGAAAAAGGCAGCTCCTTTACCAACCATTGTGACACTTATCATGATACATTGGGGTTTTTCTAGTACTTCTCCTCATACACCTCTTCGAACAGCTAACATTCTTACCATTCACTCAGTATGTAGGAACGGATTCTGGAACCCCGACGATGCAAAGAACCATGTCGGTGCAGGAACCAACGAAGATTGTTCCACCGACAACATCTTTACTGAAAATGCATTATGCAACGTATTTAATCCCATGGAAGGGCTTCGCTTAATTCAACAAGGAATGATGACATTATTCAAACGTCGAACATTATTATCACCAGCCTTCTTGAATTTGGGGACTGCGGACAATAAACGAAGAGGAACAAGCACAATTCTTGCACGACCACAACCAATTCTTGGCAAATCACACTCTCTCATAAAGGAGAACCACGCCCGAGATTTACCGCATGAGAAAGCAAAATGTTGCAACAAACATGCGACGGATTGATGGCATAGAAAATCTTATAAACGAATCCCTCCCACAAAAGGATCCTCGCTGTTACTTGGGCCAATGAAACCATTTAAATTTTGCAATTTTATATTATTTATCATTTTCTTTTTAGTTTTTAATTTTCGTATGGTAATTTATTTTTACTTAATTATTCTCATCATACTATAATATTTGTTTATCCTTGTCTAAACAGGTCACATTTTCTTTTCACACATCTTCTACAATGGAAGCTCCAAAGATGATTCCAGAACAATCTTTCCATTCGTTTCTGAATTCTCCGGCATATGGACATCTTTTCAGAGACTACATCACTTAAGTTGGTTGGAACTTTCTTATTCTACACCCGGAGCAGACGTACTCCCCAGGTTTGGCAACTTATTTTTATGATCACATGGAAGATCTACCAGTTGTCCAGGGTTTCCCTTTGAATGGTTTTACACTACGTATTGGTAACACACGACACACTTTTTATGAGCCAACAGTGGCTATGGCTCTAAACCTTCCTCCTCTTTAGCCAGATCTCCCCATTCAATACATGATAGAGAATGACCTTAATGACTATTCTAGGAAAGATTTTGCTGCCCGGTATGGCGATGGCCTTGCCCACGTCAAAGAACATGCCAAAGTTGGCCGATGGCCGGACTTCACTATTCCACTAGCCAGTATGACCATGAATGTTGGAACTGCCATGTTATTTATTCTTCTGAACATCATGGGGGATTGACATTTTTCCACTGCATCAAAGTTAGCGTGTAAGACATTCCATGCATTGGCCAAGCAACATACCACCTTCGACATTACAGAACTAGTAATTGAGAATCTTAAGAAGGCTCGGTCTTTTCGACAACACTATATCACCCTGCCAGTTACAGCATGCAGGATAGTGCGGACATACTTCCCTCAGTTTGCGGCCACCTTTCAGGACTGGGTAAAGGTCGACTCTATGTGTCCAACAAACAAGATAATTCGTGTTTTGCGATTTCGGACATGGCGACGCCCTGCAAGGTATCTTAAGAAAGTTCCTTCTTTCCCTGATGATGATAAAATGATAGCTCATCTAGACAATGCAAATAAGAGGAAGTGGAGTGAAGTCTGGAAAGCTATGATAGATTGGTGGGATGCAAAGGAATGACATTTCTACAGGGACGAGGCAAGGAGGGACTATCCCCCAGTTCAAGGTTAGGGCAATATGAGTTGATGCATGTACATATTTGTTTTACGTTTTGATGTGAAATAAATAAATAAACTAACAGTGTGCTATTCTAACAGTGTGCTTCTACTTTTATGATGTATAATATATAGTGTGTTAAAATAAATTTCTGTGGAAGATGTCAGCTATATTTTTGCTCAAAGCCTTTCAGGTATACTCTTTCTTCCTCTTAACACTTTGAGGACACAGTGTCCGACTGTTTGTGGGTAGTGAGAACCTTTTGCAAAAATTAGGCATGCATAGTTGTATATAGTTTACTTAATGTCTAAATAAACGTATTTAGTGACAAATTCTCGTTTCCCTTTCTATGATGAAAAATATTTAGAAATCTCACCCTAGCATCAGAATTAGGACTTGTTCTTAGAAACTTAATTTTAATAATGCATGCAATAGTTTTTACATCTTTTCATGAGCATTCATGCACTGACTATCATTTAATGTACACAGCAGTAAGTTTCTAGGACCCACGGTTAGACAACTTAGTTTCCATATCCTGTAAGAATCTAACCAAAAGCCTCAAAATGTGTGATATATGAGTAATGACACAGAGGAGTAGTTCTTCCGAATAGAGAAGTTCACACATCTACTTACTTGATCACTACCCAAATCCTAGGCGAGAATTTAGGCCTTCTTTGGATCGATATAGCCAAAAATTCACACCTGTAAAAAAAATTTACCGCTAGTCGCCCCACTGAACCTTTCATTAATCCTTTCTACTTCACCAAAAAAATCATTACCCATCTAGTAACCACAAATAAATAAGCCTACCTAGATGATGAGTATGAGAAATAGGATGAAGTGTAGAAAAATGAAGAGAAAAACTTTGTCACAAATGAAAATCAGTTACCTGTTTCAGAAGAAAAGAAAAAGGAAAAAATAGAAATATGTTTCCAAAAATCAAAAGAAATATCAAGGTTAAAATTCCCCCCCAAAAATCAAATCAAAAGGGAATACAAAAGCTTGAAAAATCCAAGTATGGAAACTCATGTTAGAAGCAGGAAAGAAAATAAGAATTCTCTAGTATAAATATCTCGAAGACCTTATTCTCTCATACTTATCATTTTTTAATTTTTCATTCCAGTTCTTTTACACTACCACCTAAGCCCCATAACACCTAATAAAGGCCTCTAGCTCAATTAGGAATAGGATAGTAAGATAATAAGTAGTAGTTGTGACTTCTCGACCTCGGCTCTTCTGACTATCATTGAGTATGTGAGGAAACGTGTGCCCACTGCACACTGGAGATAGCAAAGCTTGAGCGGAAAAATAAGAGAGAAATTGTGTTTCGACACATACCTGTGAGAACCTACTTAAGGACGCTTACCAAAGGATCCAGAAACAGCCCTGCTCGTACATTTCATTATTAGATCACTGCATGCATGCTCATACGTAGATGTTTCGATTATTGTATGTATATTAACTTGAATTTCGAAAGAATAAAATCCTTGTTTCCCCTGCTAGTGAGATCTCTAGATACCTGAGATTAATTAAGGAAACAAGCCTTTGTTACTGAGTCGTTATAGTATAAATGAAGTTTGTGAGTATCTTCTCTGGAAAACTCTCACGAGGCTATAACTCGTCCACTAGGGAATTCCTAGTGGTTCAAGGCCTTGTTGCATACGGTTAATGCAACCGCACTCTGCGGAATGAGATTTAGCTTAGGACAACACATTTTTGACCACTTATCGTTTTAATGTCTCTTCTTTGCTTAAGGACAAGCAAAGTGCTGTTTGGGGGTAGTGTGATAAGCACCCAAAACTGTAATATTAAACCCCGAGAGACATAGCATTTTGGTCGATTATGTGTTTAATAATCATGTAATAATTATATTTTTGTACTTTTGCAGGTTTTTGCAATTAAAATAAATATAGTGATAAAACATGCATCGAAGTACGAGAATACGGGAATATTTGAAGTTTCCACTCAACCCCCGTGAAGCCCAACAAAGCCCCGACTAGAGCCGGGTTCGAAAAGAACAAAACCGGTCGTAACGAGTCCACATATAAAGAAGCAGCAAACTTCCGAAGCTCAAATCGGATAAATCTAGATGCCGACGTTGGCTAGTGAAGCTGCCATAGTGACCCGGGCGACGAACTCTGCTCAAGGACAGAAAGTCGTAAAAATGCTAAAATTGGCGCCGCCACTAGACACACTAAGTGGACCCACTCTGCGGGTCCAGAAGGCATGACGAGTCAGCATAGGCAGGTGGCAAAGGATGGTTTCAATTTGGTACCACCTGGCAAGAGAGAAGACACGTACCAATTCAAACCATGTGGTTTGAATTGAAATAAGCTACAAAACAAAAACTTAAAAAGCAAAAAGACAAAAAGCTAAACAGATCAAAACAAAACTTTGATTCTCAAAGTTTTGAACAAATCAATTAGCTAACAAACAAAACTCAATTAAATGGTTCACAAGCCATCCAACCTATATATATGAGGGGGTCGCCTTCATTATTTCCCCTTCAGTATTTTCATGCTTTAGCTTCCGCCTAGTTAGTTTATTTCTTCAGTACTTACATTCTGTCATTTCCATTCCAGCAGCTTAAATACTGTAAGTTATTTTACCATTAATAACAGTCATTTCTTTTCTAGTTTAATTTCTGTCCTGCATTTATTTACTTAATGTATACAGAAAGTTTTATTATTCCTTCTATGACCATGAGCTAATCCCTCCCCTCAGGGGGAGGGTTTTGCTGCTCGTGTAAAAATCCGGATTGACTCTTTAATATTCTAGAGTCACTCCTTAGGAATTAGGTTTAGATTTGACATCCGGTCCCAAAATGACTGAGACTGTACAAAGTTGGACTGCTGATACTCCAGAACAATCTCGCGCGTGACCCAAAATATCTCGCGCGCGACTCTCTGGTGTCAAACAGCTCTCCAATTCGTCCAGCTGATGTGAAATCGAGCCAGGAGCTGAAATAATATACCAGAGATGAGATATTATTGAAACTCCTTATGCTAGTGAAATGTGACCTAGAGATGTGGGCATGCACTAGGGATCAATATTGGACGTCGTCTCCAAAAATGAGACGAATTAGAGATGTAGTGATGTGGTAATATAAACTGTTAAAAAATGATTCTCGCATGAGTATGACTAACTCTCTCCCTGTTTCTCTATTTTTGTTTACCTACATATAATCGCTGTAGTAATTTACATTATTTGCATTACCGTTAATTTAATTAAAACCAACTAAAAAGAAACCTAAAAATCCTACTCACCAAAAGTTGTAATTCCAGTTGTGAACCTATCCGAGCCCTAAGGTTTGGACGATCCCTTACTCGACCTATCCTACCAAACCCACGTGAGTAAGGTAACTTGACTAAAACGTACGACTATACGGACATTGGACTTTGGACTTTGGACTTGGGTCTTTGGACTCGGACTTTGGATTGTGGACCTCGGACTTAAGAAAATAAGTAACTGAAATCAATAAACGTGTATAAATGCGTGTTGATCAGGTGGTTTGAAACTACACATACATCTAAATATATTCGAATCATATTGATCGTGTTAACGTGAATATATAATGACGAACCACATTTATATGCAAAGAGTTCTTATGCCACACACAAACATGCAAGGTAAAACAGGTTATAGTAACAACCAAATAATATCCTCGACAAAGTTTGAAGAGTTTAAGGATTTGAAACCTGGTGTCCCGCGATTCCTCGTACACGATCGAACTAACTCCCGAGCTCATGAACTTACTGAAAAAACTGGACAAGAGAGTCCAAAAGAGTACTGGAAAGGAAAGTGGCCTGTACTTGAAAATCGGAGTGTTACTAATTTAGTCTCGTCCGAGACTCTTTTGTCAGTTCAGTACTTCAAGTTCCTACGGAATACTTAAACTGTGCTAATAAAAATAAACAAGATCTGGTTCACAGATATCTGTTAGTAGAAAAGGTTGGGGCAAACAGGTATGTAATACGTTAGTATTGTAAAAGAAATGGAAATTAAAAAAATTGAAGAGGTAGGGGAGGGGGTTTTACGTGATGTGTTCCAGTTATTACGTTAAGTCTAGAGTCCTTCGGCGTGCAGCGACGCCATTTGATAAAAACGTTTAATATTCACATTTATTGGTTTTCTTGATTAATTAAGTCTGAGATCCACAGTCCAAAGTCCGAAGTCCAAAGACCAAAGTCCCAAGTCCAAAGTCCGTATATTCGTACGTTTTAGTCAAGTTACATTACTCACGTGGGTTTGGTAGGATAGGTCGAATAAGGGATCGTCCAAACCTTAGGGCTCGGAAAAGGTTCACAACTGGAATTACCACTTTTGGGGAGTAGGATTTTAGGTTTTTTAATTGGTTTTAATTAAATTAACAGTAATGCAAATAATTAACGGTAAAGCATGAAAATGCTGAAGGAAAAATAATGAAGGCTACCCCCTCATATATATAGGCGGGAGACTAGAGACAGATTAATTCGGTTTTAGCCTTATGCTAATTGAAACGTTCAAAACTTTGAGAATCAAAGTTTTGTTTTTATCTGTTTTAAATTTTGTCTTTTACCTTATTAAGATTTTGTCCTTTAGCTAATTTCAATTCAAACCACCTGATTTGAATTGGTATGTGTCTTCTATATTACGAGGTGGCACCAAATTAAAACCATCACTTGCCACCTGCCTATGCTGACTTGTCATGCTTTTTGGGCCCGCACAGTGGGTCCACTTAGTATGTCGATGGCGGATACCGATTTTGGCATTTTACAACTTTACGTCTTTCGCGTAGAGTTTGTCATGCTGGTCGCTCTGGCAGTTCACTAGCCAACGTCGACACCCCGATTTATCAGATTTGAGCTTCGGAAGTTTGCTACTTCTTTATATGTGGATCCGTCTCAGACCGGTTTTGTTTTGTTTTTGGAAACTTTGGCTCTAGTCAGGCTCTGTTGGGCTTCACTGGGGTTGAGTGGGAAACTTCAAATATTCCAGTATTCCCGTACTTCGATGCATGTTTTATCATTATATTCATTTTAAATGTGGAAACCTATAAAAGTACGAAAATATAATTATTACATGATTATTAAACACATAATCGACCAAAATGCTATGTCTCTTGGGGTTTAATATTACAGTTTTGGGTGCTTATCAATGACCAAGAAAAGACTACCTTCACATGTCCTTTTGGAACATATGCCTATAAACGAATGCCTTTTGGCCTTTGTAATGCTCCTGGTTCCTTCCAGCGGTGTATGCTTCATATATTTAGTGACATGGTAAAGCGCTTCATGGAAGTTTTCATGGATGATTTTCTATCAATGGAGAATCTTTTACTGACTGCCTGTCTAACCTGTCTAAGGTTTTGACACGGTGTGAAGAGAAGAGTCTAGTTTTAAATTGGGAAAAATGTCATTTCAAAGTTAAAAAAGGAATAATGTTAGGGCATATTGAATCTAGTGATGGCATCGAAGTACATAAGGCCAAATTAGATAAGATAGCGTCTCTACCTATACCACGGACTGTCCGTGACATTAGGGCATTTATAGGCCATGCAGGTTTTTACAGGTGTTTTATCAAAGATTTTTCAAAAATAGTTAGGACTTTAACTAATCTGCTTTTAAAGGATGCCATTTTTTATTTCAATTATAACTATAAACAAGCTTTTGAAACTTTAAAAGATGCTTTAACATCTGCACCGATTATACAGCCTCCCGATTGGTCTAAACCTTTCGAACTCATGTGTGATGCTAGTGATTATGCTGTTGGTGTTGTGTTGGGACAGAAACTAGATAATAAGTCCACTGTTATTTACTATGCTAGTAAAACTTTAAACGATGCTCAAAGAAATTATACAACTACGGAAAAAGAATTTTTAGTTGTCGTTTATGCTTTAGATAAGTTTTGTCCTTATTTGGTTGGTACTAAGACTTTAGTTTACACGGACCATGCAACCCTTAGGTACTTTCTCACTAAGAAAGATGCTAAACAGAGATTGATCCGATGGATTCTTCTCCTGCAAGAGTTCACCTTAGAAATTAAGGTTAAATGGGGGGTCGAAAATGTAGTTGCCGACCACTTATCTAGACTAACAAATGACGATGATAGATGATAGTGATTCTAAGTCCATACCTGACTCTTTTCCAGATGGGCATCTGTATGCTATTTTTTCTGCACCATGGTATGCTGACATTGTGAATTATTTAGCTTCTGATATTATTCCTGATGTTTGGTCAAGAAACGAATGTAAAAAGTTCTTGGCCTGAGTTAAGCTATACTACTGGGATGAGCCATACCTTTTTAAGTATTGTGCGGATCAGATTATTCGTCGTTATATTCCCCAGTGGGAATGTAATGAGGTTCTATCGTTTTGCCATGACAAAGAGTGTGGTGGCCATTTTAGTGGTATGAAAACAGTGGCTAAAATTCTGCAATGTGGGTTTTATTGGCCTACCCTTTTGAAAGATGTCTAAGTGCATTACAAGACGTGTGTTCGTTGCCAACAACTGGGGCGAATCACAAAACGTAATATGATGCCTCTAAATCCCATCATGGTAGTAGAAATTTTTGATGTATGGGGCATTGATTTCATTGGTCCTTTTCCTGTTTCCCACGGTTTTATTTATATTCTAGTTACTGTGGACTACGTGTCTAAATGGATAGAGGCCATGGCTTGCCATAGCAATGACCATAAGACAATTATGTTTTTTTGTTAAGGAATATATTTTCTGTCGGTTTGGCATTCCTAAAGCATGGTTGAACACATTTTTGTAATAGAGTCGTTACGTCTCTAGTTAAAAAGTATGGAGTTACACATAAGGTAGCAACTCCTTATCATCCACAAACTAGTGGCCAAGTAGAAGTTTCCAATAGGGAAATAAAAGAAATCTTAGAAACAACTGTAAATCCTGATAGGAAAGATTGGTCTAAGCGTCTAACTGATGCCTTATGGGCATATAAGACTGCTTTTAAAACTCCTATTGGTATGTCTCCCTTCAGACTTGTATCTGGGAAACCTTGTCATTTGCCCGTTGAATTGGATCACCATGCTATGTGGGCTATAAAAAGCCTTAACTTAAGTTTTGATGAGGCGGGTGTCAAGCGCAAATTGTAATTAAATGAGCTTGAAGAAATCCGTAGCGATTCTTATGATCTTGTGAAAGATTATAAAGCTAACATGAAACGTGTTCATGATATACAAATCTTGCGCAAAGAGTTTATGATTGGTCAAAAGGTCTTTCTTTACAACTCCCGTCTACATATTTTCCCAGGGAAATTAAAACTCGTTGGTCTGGTCTTTTTCTGGTTACTGAAGTCACCCCTTACGGGGCAATTACTTTGGTAAATCCCAAGGACAACAATACCTTTCAAGTCAATGGCCAACGGTTAAAACATTTTCACGAGTTAATGTCCCTTGATATGGAGGAAGTCCTTTTACAGGACCCTGTCTATGAGGACTAACCTTTGTTGTTTGGTGTACTTCCTTTCACTTCCATATATTGGTGAGTGCACCATTCAGGTAACCGAGCCCTCCCTATGGAGTGTGTGGCTGTAAGTACCGGATCCTAAGTCCACGTTTAATATAATTCACGTTTTCCACTCTTGCATATTTTCTCGGTTTTTGAGTCATGTTTCTCTATGGTGTGAATTATGTCCTTATTGCCTTATTGTTTTTCTTTATATTAATCCGTATTCACAAAAAGTAAAAAATATTAAAACCATAAAAATAGTAATCTAGGAAGTCTCGGGAATCTGACTTTAAAAGACCCATGTTTAAAACAAATTTTCTAAACTCTGTTTTATAAAATTTGTTTGGGGGTGGGGTGTTGGTCTTTCCATCATTGATTGCTTAACTTTCCATTTTTGTTGCTGATGCCATTTAAATTGTATTTTGATTTGGGTTGACATTATCTATGAATTTAGATTTCATTTGTTCGCATAACTTACTTTCTTCACGCATTTCGAGATATTTCCCATCTTTTTATATGTCAACCACAGTTAGAATAGAATGTTTTATGGATCATTGGATTGGAAATTCTCTCCTAATCGTTTTCATAGCTCATTCACAAAAATCGGACCGGTAACGAGTCAAGAATTTCAGTTTTAAGGTTGCGCGCATAGGGAAAAAATGGGTATTTCCGAAATTGTTTGGGCTCGGGCCCAAAATATCGTAGTCACGTGCCTCGCACGTGAGTCCACAGTAAAACCCAAAAACGCATCATGTTCTTCTTCTCCATTCCACCTCCTTCAGCTTCAATTAACAAACCAAAAATTTAAAAAAAAAAAAAAAAAAAAAAAAAAAAAAAAATGAAAACACCACCACCGATTTTACCCACTCCAAATTCAACCCTTACACTAACTCATCTCCTCCACCTCCATTAAACCGCCCAAAACATAAACATAAACCAAATTTTTCTCTAAAAATCGCACCAATGAAACCCAACCAACCACTTAAACCCAATTTCGATTTCTTTGTTAAATACCTCTCCTCCACCTTACCCTAACCCATTTTCGAAAAAAAAAAAAGGCCCCAAAAAGGCAAAATTCTCCCGGAACAAGTTTTCAAATCAGACCATTTTGCACCGTTTTATAATGACGAGATGAAACATAGGGATTGGCAAAGGTTGTGGTATACGGAGAATGATTTTTACCATGAGGATTTGGTTTTGAATTTTTACAAGAAACGGGAAATCGAGGGTAGGAATATTTTAGTGAGGTGAATGGTGCGAAGAAAGAAGTGAGTGCTTCGATGTTGACTCATGTTCGGGGCATTGAGCCAAACCGCCACCTTGTAGCGATCATGCAGGAATCCCAGTAAGGGGGTAGAGGAATTGATGAGAGAGACTGTGTTGGAAGGACAGTACAATATGAAATCGTATGTCGTCCGACAGTTATCTTTGAGAACCAACTAGCTGGTTGTAGCTCAGTAGGTTGGTAAGAATATCATTGGGAAAGAGAAGTTCAGTGACATCAGTTTGAACTGTCTGCACATACTCTTCTAAATCTCTCATTTCTGAAAACCTTTTCAAAAATGTATTATGTAGCAAACAAAAACCCTCCACCTAGCAAGACTAGATGGATCAGTTTCAATGATCGTGTGCAAGCATTTCCTAGAGAATTGTAGCTTAAGATATGGACACATATACCGAAAATTATTCCTGGTTTAGGTAAGAGTTCATATGCACGTAAGAGACAAGCTAAGAAAGAAGGTGATAAGAGCCCAAAACTGTAGTTTTAACCCCTTAACAATATTGCTTTTAGACCAATTATGTGATTAATAAGTAAGAGTTAGTACTGTTATCGTGTTCTTGTGTATTTCAGGCATTGGAGTCGAATATATGAAGAAATGCATCCCTTTTGAGAGATAAAGGAGCAAAAGTTGGTTGCTAAGAAGTTCTATGATTAAAGGCCAAGATTCAAGGAGAAAGAGCCTTTTTAAAGCCCGGTCAAAGCTGAAAAGTCAAAGTCAACGCAGGCAGAAATAGCGCATAAAAGCTAGTAGAACTTCCGAAAGCCGTATCTTTGGACTCAGACCTCGGAATTAGACCTACCATACGTCAAAACGACCGGCTCAGAACGAGCTTTCTAATGGTCCAAGCCTTGACCCAATCAGAGGAGTAAAAATGGATGAAAAGGTTGTTAAAGTCATTTCTAGTTGAAAACCCCTTTGTGGACTGAAGTAATGAGGTTTTGGGCTCGATTTTCCGGCCCAAAACATAGCTCCTAAGCCCATGCACGAAATTGTGGATCTAGTCTCTTCTATATAAAGAGGACTAAGGATTAACTCTTAAGTTACTTAATTACTTAGTTAGATAATTGATAAACTTAGTTTTTTTTTGGAGAATTCAATAGTTTGTCTTAATTTCATAATTAGTTAGTCATAAAATCAAGTTCTAAATTAGTTTTAATTTAGTTTTAATTCATTTTCAATCATTAGACTATTGTTCATTAGATTAATAAAGTAGTTTTTATTCATTTAATAATGTCTTGTTCTTGTTGTTCTTATTCCAGAAATGATAGTTTAATAACTCAGGGCTAAACCTCCATTAGAGGGGTTTGAGAAAGTCTTGATGATGACTTGATTTTTGTTAGCATAGATACAGTTGTAATGTTCAATTCTACTCTAGAAAGTAATTAGTTCACCATGAGAATGAGTTTGAGTGCTTCACATGCTAGTTATTAGTTGGTAGAGAGTATCATGAATAATTAGGGATTAGAAATACCCAACCTTTACGAGAAAACATAAAGATTAGAATTACAACGAATTCTATGCTAGTTTATTAAGTCGAATCAAGGTAGAATCAAATTTCCCTAATTCCTTCTCATATTGTCATCTTAGTATTGAATTGTCGTAGTTGATTTATAACATCTTGATTAGTTAATTCACCATCATAGTTAAATTTAATTCCATTACTCTCACTGATTTTGATAGAACCGAAAAACGTAGTTAACGTTAATTCTAAAGAACTAGGAGTGAAACGAATTCTCTACTCCAATTATATTGCATTGATAACGAGAGTAGATAACTTTGATACTAAGCACGGATAAGTTCTAGTTTTACTTACATTTGAGTTTAATTACTTATTCGTTGGTAAAAACTATCGTTTTTCCTATTATCAGAAGGCTGGTGTTTGAATTGTCAAACACCAACTTGCCCCGGCCTTCAACCTCATAATAATTCTATTTATAAAGTCTATATGTGTTATCCCCCAGTGCATTACGCTCAGTCTAAGAGAGTAATTCAATTGTCTGGTTGGGATTGACTCAAGTTTTCAAAAACTTCCATGTTTTTGGGATCTGACTTAAAATGGCCCACATTTTTAAAATTTCTACCAAACTTATTCAAAACCCAAAAAAAAAATTAATTAAAATTTACTTTCTATTATCTGTACATATTTTTCCTACAGCTCCTGTACAGTTCTTTCCATCATATATTTCTCATCTACCATTTGATGTAAGTGTATCCTATACCGTTATGTTGGATTTTCGATGCTGATCGTTTTGATACCTTACGGGTCAAGATTAGACAAGTAACAAAGCATAGATCGACTCTTGAAGTTGGCAAGCCACTGATGACAAGATATGAATTTCCTGATTCATTTGGGCTTGGGCAAAAATTTCAAACTCTTAAAAAAGGCATGTGTGAGGCACGTGCCATCAACCCTTTTAGCCCATGCAATCGCTCCTTCCCTTTTTCTACATCCCAAAAATTCCTAACCCTAGCCGCCCCACTTGACTCGTGGTCCCGACCTCACCCCGACACATCACCATTCAATTTTTTCAGAACCTTCCCCAAATTCAACCCCCATTCCAACTCAAAATCCCAATTTTTTAAATTCCTACTCTAAATGGCTTGAATTCTTAAAATCATGCCGAAGCAAAATTTTCAAGACCTCTTCTATTCCGATATGTTTGAATCCACTCCAGGGCTGAGATTAGAAGAAGAGGATGGGAACCCTTGGTTTTGTTGGAACATGCGGTTTATTGTCCCTCTCTTACTTTTTCATTTTTTAATTGCATGATTAGAGGGGAGACGCATTACGGTTGTTAAGGATGGGCACTCGCTGGAGCTCACCAAAGAGGTGGTAAGTGGTGTTCTAGGGATTCCTCTGAAAACCTATGTTCAGATGGAAAGACCATCGGTGTGATGATGGTAGACACACTTCTCGAGGTGGTTAAAAACCCCAAGTGTCACTGCGCTTATTAGAGTTCGCTACGAAGGAACCAACTAGCAGTATCTCAGTGGACAACCTACAACCTACTAGGCTCGGCCAAGCCTACGGATATAGGTAAGTCGATGCTTTATCTTTTATGGATTCTTCAAGACCAGAAGAACAACTTCTACATCGTCTCCTTTATCTTCGAGTAACTCTGTAAACCGTAGAAGACATCTGCCCCTCTACCAGTGCTGGTCACCAAGATCATGCATCACTGGGGGTTCTAAGCCACAGACGCCCTAGTGGAGGTGAAGGATGCTACCACAACTTCTATCTATGCCCACTGCGTCCAGAAGTCATGGCTTCCACTTGAAGCCAGAGCCGCTGAGCAAGCACGCCCAACTGAGAAGGTGGATTAATTCACTGAAGATGCCACTCGACAGTTCACTCATCCCATGGACGGAATTCACTTCCTCCATGGAGGCTAGAGGATTCTGCACTCATATCTTCACCAGCTCAGGGAAACTCTGGGTAACATCATAATGGAACAGTGGAATATCAGAGCGGAACAACATACCTTTATAGAGGAGCAGCGATCCTTCCAGCAGGAGCAGTGATAGTTTTCAGCACAGTGTCACTAGAACACTGTAGAGCATTAGAGACGCGCTTCCGCGTAGTGATAGACATGTCAGGCCTCGACGTCATCAAGGAGAAAGATTTTCTAGATGTCGAGATGCCACGCACGGATTCTGACTAGGATTCCTTGTGTCCGTATAGTTGGATATATTTATTTTTATGTTTTTTTTTTTCACGTGTATGACATAGTATACGTTTAACTTTATGTTTAATATTATCCGCTTGTTTTATTTTGCTTTTTCTTATGGAATTTGGTTTATGAGTAGAAGGTAAAATAGATACATCATGCCAAAATTTTCCATTTTTCTTTCATGCATTTCATGTTTTCAAAAATACAAAAACCTAAAAAGATTTTATAGTAGAATAAATATCCCTAGTATAATAAACCATGTATTTCTTGTTCTATATCAAACAACCCACTCCCCAAACTTATTTGGGGGTGTCATATTTTCATTATGAAGAACATAATACAAGTGTATCACTATTTTAGCTCATGTTTCTATGGTAATCTCTTTCCTTATCTCTTCATACCTTGAGGACAAGCATAGTTCCATCATAGAGTTGATATAGTAACATCTTGCAAAAACTAGACATTTTCTATATAGTATATATAATAGTATATTTCTTCTTTTCTAAAAAAAAAATTCGAAAAAGATAAAAAATATTTTTCTGTTTAGTATTAAAAAGTCTTGTTTCCTTTTTCTATGATGAATAAAAAGTTTAGAAGTCTCATTATAACAATATGGACTAATATACGTATAATAGTTTCTACATCTTTCCATGAAAGGCAGGCATCAGCATTTGTTTGTATATAGCAATGAGTTTCCGAAGCCAAGGTTAGAACAATTAATTTTCATATCCTATGAGAATCTAGCCAAAAGCCTCATCTGAATTATTATTAAGTGATGACACAAAGGATGCCTGGATAGAGAGACCACATGTCCACTTGCTTGATCACAACGTCATAACCTATGAGGGAATTTAGGCCCTTTTTGGATCGATATAGCCAAATAAACGTTAAAAACCCAAAAAGATAGTTTTCCTCTAGTTACCCCCCTTGAGCCTTCACCTTTTCTAAAAACCTTTTTATTATTCACCAATAATTCCTAACCCGTTACAACACATAATAAAAAGCTTACCCAGCTGATGAGCTAAGAACTAGATGGTTATCAGAAATAGAGAAGAGAAGACCTTGTACAAAAATAGAACAGTTATTTGCTTCAAAAAAGAAAAGAAAAGAAAGACCCATCCAAAACCAAAACTCCAAAAATCCAAAGTAGTCAAAACAATTAAATCTCCCAAAAGTTCAAAATAAAAAGGAGACGATATCAAAAACAAAAAGAATCAAAAACAAAGTTAGAACTCCCAAAATTCAAAATCATATGGAGTCACAAAGCCAAAGGGATAAAAGAATGTATCACAATTCGGAAGTAAAAGAACAAAACTAGGTTCTTCTCTGGTTACAAGTTTCTTGAAGACCCAGTTTCTCATCTTATTAGATTTTGTTTTGCCCTTCTTTTTTCTTTCTAAACCATCACCCTATCCCCGTAACTCCTAATAAAAGACCTCTAGCTCGATTAGGAATAGGATGGTGTGATAGTAAGTCGTAAGCGTGATCAATCGACCCCGGTTCCTTTAAACGTCATTTGAGTATGCTAGAAATATAAGTGCTCGCTGCACTTGAGAGAATGCACCTTAGGTGAATCTATCTAAGAGTTGTGATTGCAACACACCCCTGTGAGAACCCACCTTAAGGAAGTTCTCTAAAAGCCTTGGAAATAACTCTGCTTTTGCATTTTATTACTCATGTTTTGTACAATTATCTTTAGATGCTTAAATTATTGTACATATGTTATTCTAAGTTCAAAGGAGCTTGTCCTTATTCATTGCTAATGAGATGTATGAAATTTTGAGAATAAATAAAGAAAAAGGCCCTTTGTACTAAATAAAAGAAGTTTGTCAGTACCTTCACTGAAAAACTCTCACAAGGCTTAAAACTCGTCCACTAGGGTATTCTTTGTGGTTTAAAACCTTGTTAAATATGGTCAATACAATCGCACCCTGCAAAACGAGATTAGTATAACATATAATAAATCACTCATTTGTGATATTTGTTTTTTTCTCTCATCCTTGCTTGAGGACATGCAAGATGATATTTAGGGGTTGTGATCAGCTCCCAAATGTGCGTTTTATTACCTGTATATTGCTACATTACAGTCCCTCTTACGCTTAATGAAAAGACAACTCATAGCTTTTACTGTCTTTTTCAGGTTAAGGAGTATTTCAGACCACTTATCATAAAAGTTGCGTCTTAGCACCAAAAGGAGCCTTAAGCACGCTTATTATGAAGACCAGTAGCTGCTGTGGAAAAGTACTGAAAAAGTCAAAGTCAACAGTCAAAGTAAAATGGTCAAAGTTAACAGACAAAGGACTTAAAACAGAAGACCAAAGATGGATGCCCTTATTTCAAATTATGAAGACTTATCCCTAAACCTACCTTGGTCAAGAAGGCACCAAAAAGCAAAAGCAAAAGAAAAAGTGAAAGGAGTGAGGTGTTTAGTGATAAGAGCCTAAAACTGTAGTTTTAACCCCCTAATAATATTATATTTAGACCTATTATGTTTATAATAAATAAGAGTTAGTACTGTTTACGTGCTTTTATGTATTTCAGGTATTAGAGTCAAATATGTCACTTTTGCAAGAGAAATGAGCAAAGGTTGGTTGCAAAGAAGTTCTATGATTAAAGCCCAAGTTTCAAGGAGAAAAAGTCTTTTTAAAGCCCAGTCAAAGTTGAAAAGTCAAAGTCAACGCGGGTAGAAAAAGAGCAGAAAAGTCAACAGAACTTCCGCAGGCCGTATCTTTGGACGCAGACCTTGGAATTGGGCCTACTGTATGTCAAAACGATCGGCTCGGAAAGAGCTTTCTAATGGTCTAGTCATTGATCCAATCAAAGAAGTAAAAGTAGACAAAAAGGTTGTTACAGTAATTTCCAGTAGAGAAACTCTTTTTGGACTTAAGTAATTAGGTTTTGGGCTTGATTTAATGGCCCAAAACGTAGCTCCAAAGCCAATGCACGAAATTGTAAACCTATCCCTCTCCTATATAAAGAGGACTAAGGAAAAGCTCTAACTCTCTCTCTTATTACTTAAAGGGAACCCATTAGATAATAAATTAGTTTTCTTCTATAGTTTTAAACCCTAGTTATTATTTTATTAACCTAGCCTCCATTAATTCAAGTCAAGTTATCTTTAATAAAGTAGTTATTCATTATGTCTTATTCTACTTATTATTTTGTTTATGATAGTCTCATGATTCATAGCTAAACCTCCATTAGAGGGGTTTGATTAAAGCCTTGATGAAGACTTGATGTGTTAGTATAGAATAGTTATAGTAAAATATTCAACTCTAGAAGGTAGTTAATTCACCATGAGAATGGGTTTCAGTTGCCTCACATGCTAATTATTAGTTGGTAGAGATGTCATGAATAATTAGGGATAAAAAAAATATAACCTTTATGTGAAAACATAAAGATTAGAAATATTACAAAATTCACACTAGCATATTAAGAATTAATCAAGGTGGAATCAAATCCCCCCTAATCTCTTCTTCTCATTAAATAGCCATAGTATAATTTAGAATATCTTAATTAGTTATTTTCGCCATACTAGTATAATTAAATTATTGCTCTCATTGATATTGTAGAATTGTTTAAGTTAGAAATTTACGTCTAAGTAGCTAGGAGTGGAACGAATTCTGACTCCAGTTTTATTATAAGATAATCGAGAGTAGAACTTTGATAACAACTAGTGGTAATTCATGTTTTTACTTTTACCAAGTTTAATTAGTTAAGTAGGAGTAAAAGCTTGTTTTTACAATTATCAAATGGCGCCGTTGCCATCTTAGTTGTGTTTAGATTCGTTTCCCTTCGTGTTTTCAATTCTACCAATATCCCACTTCACCCACTCACCTGATTGTTTGTGTTCTCACTGTGTTTATTTTTTTCAGAAAAAATGGGATTTTTTTGCTCCTAGAAGTCGACTGATAAATTTTTTCGAAACAATACCTTTGAGCAATCCCGCGCCCTAATAAGTCTATTTCTGAGCTCGCCCGCCCTCTTGTTACTGGAATTTTTTTTTGAAATAGTACTTTAAGTGCGCCCGCACCCTTGTTTACTCTATGCTTGAGCGTGCCCGCGCCCCTTTGAAGAAAATCCCGATTTGCACAGGTTAATCATAGGATCTCTTTTTGTTCAAGTTATTTATTATTTAGTGTTTCGAACTTCTTTAATATACTGAGATCACGTATCAAAGACGCTATTCATACTCGTAGCAAGGAGGCATTCAGGTACTTCTTCTTTCAGTCATCGTCTCTTGATAAACGTAAAAATTTAAATAAACAGTTTTACATACGAATACAATTACGCATAGGTAAGTAAAACTAAAACTAAACTTTACCCGTGTTTATCAAAGAGTATTCTACTCTCAATTCTATCGAAATAGAGTGGAGTAAAAGATTCGTTCCACTCCTAGTTCGTTAGTATTCAATGTTTTCTACGACTATATGTCTACCAAAGTCAATAAGAGTTTTACGAAAGGAATTATACTATGATGTGAATTCAAAAAACAAGATACGCTTATTCAAACTAGGGAATTTCTAAATCGACTATATGATAAGGAATTAGGGGGATTGATTCCACCTTAACTCGACTTAATCAACTAATAAAGATTCGTCGTGATCCAAATTTCAATGCTTTCACATATCAAAATGGTAATTCTAATCCCTAAATTATAAATGGCAATCTTTACCAATTAATAACTAGCATGTGAAGCAACCAAATCCATTCTCATGGTGAACTAATTACTTTCTAGAATTGAATAGATTATCACGACGATTTCAAAGTTAACAAAGATCAAGCTTCATCAAGGCTTCTTCAACCCCTCTAATGGAGGTTTAGCCTAGAATCATTATGCTATCATTTCCCAATGAAATTAAACAAGACATCATATAAAGATTGTAAATTTACTAATTTAATCTAAACAATAACTCAAATCTAAATTAACAACTAAGAAATGATTAACAACTAAGAATCAAGATTAGATCTAAATAATTTTAAATAACAAAAACTGAAATTACGAAGAACTCACTACTTTTATTAATCTAATGAAGGAATAACAATGATTCAATAATCTAAATTAAAACAAGGTATGAAAACTAGATCTATAACTATGCTCTAATGGCTACTTTCTACCTAACCTCATTTATGCTTAAGAGTTAAGTCTTGTCTATTAAAATAGAGGAGACAAGATCCACATTTTCGTGCATGGGCTGAAAAGCCATGTTTTGGGCCGGAAAATCGAGCCCAAAGCCCAATTTCTTCAGTCTACAGACCCTTTTCTAGCCGAATTTGATTTCAGCAGACTTTTTGTCCACTTCTGCTCCTTTGATTGGGTCAAGGTTTAGACCATTGGAAATCTCTTTCCAAGCCGGTCGTTTTGACATAAGGTAGGTCCAATTACGAGGTCTGAGCCCAAAGATATGGTCTTCGGGAGTTCTGCTGACTTTTGTGTGCTGTTTCTGCCCGCGTTGACTTTGACTTTTCATCTTTGACTGGGCTTTTTAAAGGCTTTTTCTCCTTGAATCTTGGCCTTTAATCACAGAACTCGTTAGCAACCAACCATTGCTCCTTTATCTAACCAAAGTGACACATTTCTGCACATAATTAACTCCAAAGCCTGAAATGCATAAAAACATGTAATCAACATTAATTCTTATTTATTACTCGCATAATTGGTCTAAAAGTATTACTGTTAAGGTGTTAAAACTATAATTTTGGGCTCTTATCAAACCACCCCCAAACAGCATTTTGCTTGTCCTCAAGCAAATATGAGAAATTAGAATAAGTGACAAAAAATGGAGTTCTAACTACTCTCGTATCGCCGAGTGCGATTGCATTGACCATATGCAACAAGGCCTTAAACCACTAGGAATTCTCTAGTGGACGAGTTATAGCCTCGTGAGAGTTTTCCAGTGAAGGTACTCACAAACTTCATCTATACTACAACGACTAAGAAATAAAACTATTGTTTCCTTAACTATGTCTCAATTATATATACATCTCACTAGCAATGGATACAAAATAATCAAGTAGAAACCTAAGCTAATATATGCATAATAATCAATCATCTACAAATAAACATATATATAATGAGTAATACTATGAAATGCACTAGCAGGTCCATTTATGAAAACTCGGAATAACGTCCTTAAGTAGGTCCTTACATAAATGTCAAGACAAAAATACTCTGATTTTTCCGCTCAAGTTTTGCTACTCCAGTGTGCAGTGGGCACACTTTACCTTACAATCTCAATGACACACAAGGAAGCCGGAGTCGATCAAACACATCTGCCACTTACTATCACACTAACATATTCCTAATTGAGCTAGAGGTCTTTATTAGGTGTTGCGGGGATTAGGAGATGGTTTAAGAAGGAAGGAAATGTATATTCAAAATGGACAAGTCTGAGATAATAGAGTCTTCATATTATGTAACTAGAGAAAACCTTGTTCTTTACTTTTGCTTCTATACTTTGTTTCCATCCTTAGCCATATTTTTTTCTTTTTCTTTGGGTTTTGATTCCTTTCATTCTATTTTTTTTTGGAGTTCTAATTCTTTATTTTCTTTTATTTATTTATTTATTTTTATTTGGATGAAAACTTTCTTTTCTTATCTGAAGCGACTAACAAATTTTTGATTTCAAAGGTCTTTCTCTTTTCTATCCTTCATCTCTATTCTCAAACTCATTCAAAGAATGGGTAGGCTGATATATATTTGTTTTGTTTTCATAATAGGGTAAAGGATTTGCGGTTTATGAAAGGCAAAAGAAAGGCTCAGAGGGGAGACTAGCGGAAAAATAATTCATTGGTTTGAATTTATGGCTATATCGATCCAAAGAGGGCCTAAATTCTCGCTTAGGATATGGTATAGTGATCAAGCAAGTGGACGCGTGATTTCTCTATCCGGATTTTACTTCTCCTTTGTGTCATTTATCAAATGTTTCACTCATATAAGGCTTTAGGCTATATTCTCACAAGATTTGTAGAATAAGTACTCTAGCCTAGATTTCAGAAACTTACTGCCAAATAATCATAGATACTCATGTAATATACTTATAGATAGATGCAAAGATTATTACCTACATATTAACCTAAGTTTCTAAAAATTATTCTAATGCAAAAGTTACGTGAGACTTCTAGATTATTCAGAGCATAGAGAAAGAAAACAATACCAATATTTCTAAGTGTATAGTCTAACTTTTTATTTATATTTTTGAAATTTTTGAATTTTTACTAGAGAACAATTGCATATTTTACATATCTATATCCTAACAGATGCCATAATTACAAGTGTTTCTATGCCCCCCCAAACAAGAAGCATGCTTTGCCTCAAAGTATTTAAATAAAGAGGGTAGAGAAATACCATTGAAACGCGTAAAATTCTGGAACATCTGCAAAACAAAGTTAAACATATTAATATAGAAAAATAAAAACTGACGCAACTCTGTAGGAGTTCCACCCATTATGGGGTTAATAATAATTAAATTGCTTGGGACATAAGCAGACACTAACTGAACTAACAACTTACCTCCTTTCCCACATTTAAACATTGTCCTCCTCATTTTCCTTTCGAAAGAGATAAGGTTCCTTCGCATCTTGCCATGCCATGATAACTTGCCAAGTCCGCCGCCGTGTGTCATCAACTTGTGCTAACCTGTCGAGTGTTACTATGTCTGATGGGGTGTAAGGAGCAACTAAATGAGGTTGCACCTGCCATCCCGGCCAAGTCATTACTCGAAATGAGCGAACCACCCAATTGGTGGGTCTCATGACTTCAAACCTTTTCCAATCCGTACTATTTGTAGAAGTAAATTGCCAACATTGAGGGAAGGCTACCAAGGGCTATGTTATAACGCCCTTGGTCCATTATACGAAACACCCCTCCCCCATAATACTCATGGAAATATGTATAGTCATAGAAGTATGCATTATCGGTCATATATCCCCACGTGTGAATAGGATCAAGTATTGGTATTCCCGAAACTAACGCTACCACATACTTATTGAATTCTAGTGGCGTGTCATCAATCATGACGGAGAATTCTTGTTCTCCATCCTGGTTACAATATAACTTAACATTATTGTAAAAATATTCAGTAAGCTTTGGTGAATACGAGTCGTCTTCACTTACCAGTAGATGCCTCCATCCTAACTGTAAGATCCTGTCGCGGAACCAATATCCATAAGTCTCGCTTCCCAACAAGTGTTCGAAAGACTGCTCTGGTATGACTATAGGTGATGTCATCACAAAACTACTCTCTAGAACAGCTGGAACGATCCTAGAACAACCCACAAAAAATCATATTTGTTCGTTCCCACGGGGGTCAGGGCGCGGGGTGCGCTCAACCTATGCCTGGGTAGGGCGCAAGGTGCGTTCAGGCTATGATCGAGCTCCAGGCACTTAGGCGCAGGTCGCGCTCACTTTCAGCTTGGGATGGGCGCGGGTCGCGCTAAGATGAATTTCGAGTTCCAGGCACTTAGGCGCAGGGCGCGCTTACTTTTTGCCTAGGATGGGTGCGGGTGGCGCTCTGGTGAATTTCGACTTACATTGTTTTGGACGAAGGTGGTGCTCCACTGAGGCGCAGGAGCGCTCCGAGCTGCTGAGTTGCTAAAATGAAGAAGAGAAAGGGGAAACGTGGGAGGGAAAGGTGAGAGATGAAAGTGAGATGCAGTGTGGGTTGTAGAATGAAGGAAGTTTATATTGGTTTTAAGTTTCCAAAACGAATCGAGAAGTTGCCAAAAAGCTTTACGGCAATTGCCGAAAACAAAAAAATTCCAAAACCGAAAACAGAAACAACCCATATTCTTGATTCTAAAACAAAACTAATATCTTTTAGATTGAATTTAGAATAGTAACTTCTAAACTCTTTTAGATTTCATCCTACCACAACATCTAATCATAGGTATGCCAATATCGGCAATATTCTCAACAATCACACCAAAACAACTTTTAAAATTGAGGTTCATATAAAAATCATGCTAGAATAAATAATACCACCCCCAAACAATACGGGAAGCTGGGATTAACAATAAAAACAACGCACAATTTCAAAAGAACCACATTATATTAAAATTGAAATTCAAATACAATTTAACTACGGAATTCAAATTTAACAACGAAATTCAAAATTAACATCCAAAATAAAGAAAAACAAATACAAAACAACATCAACTCTTAATATCCCTAAACCACGCGCTACTGGTAGAGGATAGAGCATGAGATGAGGAAGGGCCCTGAGTTCTCGATGGGCTTGAGCCATCCGTCCTTCGGCGATGACGCTCGTGCCTCACAGACGCCTCCTCCTCAGAAGAACCCCCGTGGGGTAGGAAGCGCTCAAGCATATCTTCTCGGAACTTGTGCTGTGCTTCCATCTCACCTTCATATCTTCCCAACGCTCATCCTCGCGCTGGGCACGAGTCTCATAGTTATGATGGATGACAGTCTGGCCAGTCCAGTGGTCTTCTCAAATTGTATTAAGGGAATGCATGCCACGATGAAGCATCGACATGGGTTCTGCATCCGACCTACACCTCTCCAAGGCATCAGCATCAAGACATGCCGTGTCCTCCTCATCCTCTGACTCATCCTCTCCAACTACCCTCTCTTCAGGCAACCTCCAAACCTTCTAAACACAGTCCGTATATGCTATGACATTCGTATGCAACTTAATCATAGTCCGCTCAGTTTTTGGAGCTGCTCTCAAAGTCATCATGATCTTTGTTATCAAAACAGGGAGAGGTGCAATACTCTTCCCAACTCCCCTAATCATATTACTCAAAAACTCCAGAATACAGAATTCATACTTCTGCTCCTAGAGTATCCATAGAACGTGAAGGCAGTTCAGACTGATGTCATTGACCTTTTCCTTCCCGATGAAATTTCTACCAATCCACTAAGTTACAACCAGTTGGTTAGTTCGCAAAGATGACTGGCGAACACATTGCGAGCTCGCATTGTAGTTCCCTTCCAAAACCGTCGCGTTTATCAAAGGCTCGATCCCAGTAAATTGGGATTCCTGCAATGTCGCATCGAGATGGCGCCTAGGCGGAATGCCTAAAATCTCAGTTATCAACCTTGTAGATACTTCCCTCCCGGCCACCTTAACAAAAATTCTATTCCCATTCAACTCCCTCGTCCTTTAATATTGTCGGACCAAATCTTCGTGGTAAAAATCATCTGTTGAGTACCACAACCTACTCCAATCCCTCCTAATCATCTCGTCACCATAAAACGGCGCAAAGCGGTCGGCAGTAAACGCTTGCTCCGGCAAAATTCTTCGTATTTGCGCCATTGAAAGTTTTGGACTGATTTGAGGGTTTGTATAAGGTGTAGGAAACAATGTGAAACAACCTCACTAAAAAAAAAACAATGGTGGTGGCGCGACAGTTCGAAATTGTTTGGATTTTTCAAATGTTTGGGTGGTTCAAATTGATGGAGAAGGTGGTGGGAGAGGTTTGGAGAATATTTGGGGTGGGAATGAACTTGGGCGTGGGTTAAGTTTTTTTTTTTTTTTTAATTTTTTATTTGGTTAGGGTTTGAAGGTTTGTTAATGGTGGTGGTGAAATGGGAAATGTGAACTGTTGGTTTGAAGATGGAGACGCACGTGCGCACGAGATTGGGCCCAAGCCCAATTTGATTTTTCGATTTTTTTTCGATTTTTTGCTTAACTTCAAACTAAAATTGCCGCTTCGTTACCGGTCCGATTTTGACAAATGAGATATGGAAATAATCAGGAGAGAATTTTCAATCCAATGATCTATAAAAAAACTCCATTCCAATCATTGGTGAAATATAAGAAGATGGAAAACGCCTTGAAGTGCGTACATGACGTAAGTTTTGCGAACGAATGAAATCTAAATTCATAGATAATGTCAACCCGAACTAGAATACGATTAAATGGCCTAAGCAACACAAATGGAAAGTTGAACAATCCAGGATGGAAAAAACAAACACCCTACCCCCAAACAAATTTTTGACAACAGAGTTTAGAAAATTTGTTTTAAAAGTGGGTCTTTTAAAGTCAGATTCCTGAGACTTCCTAGATGACCATATTTATTGATTTGATGTTTTTTTTACTTTTTATGCATGATGTTTACTATAAGAAAAACGAAAAGCAATAAAGACATAATTCACACCATAGAGGAACATGACTCAAAAATCGAGAAAACATGCAAGAGTGGAAAACGTGAATTATATTAAACGTAGACTTAGAATCCGGTACTTATAGCCACACACTCTATAGGGAGGGCCCAGTTACCTGAATGGTGCACTTACAAATATATGAAATTGTAAGAAAGTACACCAAACAACAAAATAAGCCGTTTATAGTCAGATACTCGAGACTTTAACAAACAACTGGATATATATATATACCCTGTAGTTTTCTATATATCAACAACCTAAAGAGTTGTGGGTCTTTCCATAAATAAATAACATGGAATGCACCCCCAAACAGAATCAAGCACCAAGATTTTCTACGACGTAACTTATTAAAATGAAAGCAAAGTCTGATAGATCTAGAACGTACCCAACCATGCACCTTCTTCTTCATCTTAGAAAGAGAGCGTGTCCAATTGAATGATCATGAGAAAATGGATATTTATGGAAGATATGTTGGATATGGAAAAGTTTTAGAAGGAAGGAATGGAAAAAATGAGAATGTGGGTACTGTCTCAATTCTGAAAATGAAGGTGTCAAGTGCCTTTCCCTTAAGAATTATTTATGTATTAAGAGGATTTAGAAAATCATTAAGCACAGAAGAAACAAGAGGGTCAAGCGCAAACTCCAGGTTCCATTGAAAAGGTAGAAGGTGGGGAAAATTGGTGATGGAAGATGAATGAGTGTCAGCTAGAGCTCCCAGGTCTAGATCATTAGAAGTCTTGAGATATGCCAGACATTCCTCAATTGGTGGGTCAAAAGAATCACTGGGATAGAGGGTGAAAAATTCATCTTCCGTTATAGCGTCAAGGGATAAATGGATGTTCGTAGGTTGGGACTCGCGAGGTGGTAGGGAAGAGTTGCAAAAGAGTTGAAAAAAATCTTCCGCAATTTCATCTACGTCCAAGGAGTCCTTATCGAAGTTGGAACTTCCAAAGGAAATGAATTTGTGCATCTGGTCATCCAAAAACGTGGTTTTGAAATAATCATGAGCTAAGCTCTCGATCATGCTAACCTCTCCATCGATAATCGTGTCAGGAAACTATTTCCTCATTTTAAAAACATTGACCTCAACAGAAAGATGGCCAAAGGACAAGGACATCGAACCATCGCGGTAGTTTATAAGCGGGTTGGTAGTTGCCAAGAAAGTGCGCCTTAAAATGATCAGAACAGAGTCGTTAGCGACTTCTATATTGAGGATAACAAAATCCACAGGATAGTAGAAATCCTGAACCTTAACCAGCATGTTTTCCACTACACCCTTAGGATACTTGATAGACCTATCAGCTAATTGCAACGTCATTGTCATAGGTTGCATCTCCTGTAAACCTATTTGCTTATATAAATAATAAAGGAGTAAGTTAACACTCGCCTCCAGGTCTAATAACGCAGTGGTCGTGTGAGTATCCCCTAAGGTGCATTGTACAGTAGGACGACCAGGGTCCTTGTACTTAACGATTCCATTGTGTTCCGTTAAAGTTGGAAACTGTTTAGTTAAAAAGGCGTATTTAGGAATCCTTGTCTTATGCCTAGTAGTGCACAACTCATTGAGAAACTTAGCATGGTGAGGTAACTTTTTAATTGCTTCAAGAAAAGGTAAGTTTATCGTTAGATTTTTAAAAACTTCCCTAATCTCGTCAAAATTTGTATCCTTGTTTAACATAGCTAATCTCTGAGGAAACGGTGGTTTCTCTCTATATTTAGCATATGGATCTTAGGTTGTGGTTTAACTAGTACCTCTACAGGGGTAGGATCTTCAGTTATCATTTCGGTATCTAGTTCGATATCCGGTGTAGGGACTACTGGTGGGGTAACAATAGGGATAGTTACTTTGTTATCAACCACTCTGCCTGAACGTAGAGTGGTGATGGAAATTGGCTCACCTACGTTTTCATTGTCCTTACTAGTACTACTGTTTACGTCAAAGGCTGTGTTTGTTGTTTTAGGATTAGTTATCGCTTGTCCTGGAAACACACCCTTGGGTTGTACTTTCTCTCGTGCTAACTGCTATAAGGAAAGTTGGATAGCTTGTAAAATCTGTTGTTGGGTTTGCATAAAGGCGTCGAAACGATCCGGTTGTGGAGGAGTGTTAGCTATAGGTTGTGTGACAGGAACTATGTCACGTTGATTATTAATGGGTGGATTTTGATAGTTATTATTTACAGGAACGATACCTCTATTAGTATTATAATTATTATTGTTATAATTATTATAATTATCCTGACCTTGTCCTTGTTGTAGTTGAGCTTGGTTGTTATAATTATTATAATTACCCTAACCTTGTCCTTGACCTTGTCGTGGTGGAGCTTGGTTATAATTGTTTGCTGGCCTAACATTTTGATTATTAAACCCTGGAGGTGTTACTTGTTGATTATTTCTCCAACTGAAGTTGGGATGTTGTCTCGAAGAGGCGTTAGGAATAGGATAACTATTAATCGAGCAAACATTATCTTGTTGTGATGTTTGTTGTTCATAAGCGAAAGGACAATAGGAGTCAGGATGCTCTGGACTCAAACAGAAATTACATGGATTGGTATTGACATTCATGACGGGGATAGGCTTTTGTTGAACAGAGATAGCCTCTACCTTTTTAGTTAGAGATTCGATTAAATTTTTAAGTTTAGGATTGAGTTTCATCTCAAACATACCGGCGGCCTTAACTGTTGAAGAAGAACTAGCTAAACGGGAGATATCATCACTACCCCCCAGTTATTATTATGCTTTGTTTGATCTTTTAAAAATTTATAAGCCTCTAAGGATCCTTTACTGAGGAAACTACCCCCATTCATTATGCCAAACACCTTTTTGTGGTAGTGTAACAATCCCTTGAAAAAGGCACGAACTAACGTGTCTTTCGCAAGGTTATGGTGTGGACACTCTATGAGAAGATCGGTAAAACGATTCCAAGCTTTTGAAAATGATTCATGAGGATTCTGTCGAAAGAAATGAATCTTGGAAAGCATTTCATCGGTTTTCAGTGGTGGGTAAAAATGTTCCATAAATAGTTGAACAAGTTTGGCCCACGAGTCCACGGAATTAGGCGCTTGGGCAGTTAACCAAGACGTCGCCTTATCGGCTAAAGTGAAAGGAAATACCCTTAGTTTAATTTGTTCAGCACCAACCGTAGGATGGTGGAATGTAGTAAGGACTTGGTCAATCCTACGCATGTGCTGATAAGGTTTTTCATGGTCTAACACATGAAAAACGGGTAACAAATTAAATATATTTGGGGAATTCGGAAATCCCCCACTGGGTCTGATAGAACGATGCAAGATTTTGGGCTATCGTTCAAGGCTTTGTAAAAGTCAAAGATAGGAGACTCTCTTTCTTCAGCCATTATATCAGGTATGGTATGTGGTATGCTAGCTAGAGGTGTAGTGAGTGGTATACTAGAAAGGCGTGTTTGTTGACGTTGCCGGTTGATTACATTAGGCATTTTTCTTTGGCTTGATCTTAATCTAATGCAAGGCTAAGACCAATCTTAACTAAACATGACAACACTCCAAACAATCTTGATATTCTAGTATGAACCTCTAACAGGAGTTGCGAGGTGTGGAAGAAAGAAGTACCTGAATGCCTCCTTGCTTCGCTTATGAATAACGTCTTGTATATGCGTGCTTAGTGTGTATAACGAGTTAGAAACACTGAATAACTTGAACTAATGGAAGTTTGAACTAACCTGTGGAAATCAGCCGTTTCAGAGTAGAGGGCGAAGGTCGCGCTCAGAATCATCCTAGGTAGGGCGAGGGTCGCGCTCAGGTCCAACTCGAGCTCCAGGCGTTTCAGCGTGGGGTGCGCTCTAACTTTGCCTTGGCAAGGCACGGGTCGCGCTCAGGGAAAACTCAACTTCCAGGCACTTAGGCGCGGGTCGTGCTCAGGTAAAATTCAAGTTCCAGGCACTTAGGCGCGGGGGGTGCTCGAGTTTTGCCTTAGTAGGGCGCTGGTCGCGCTACGTGTATTCCTGCGAGGAAAAATTCAGTTCAGAAATAAATGACCATAGTTAGAATCAAACAAGGGTGGGTGGGTTATGGGACTTTGGGAGACTAACAATACTAACGGGAACTAAGATGGCAGCGGCGCCATTTGATAAACGTAAAAATTTAAATAAATAGTTTTACCTACAAATACAATTACGCATAGGTAAGTAAAACTAAAACTAAACTTTACTCGTGTTTATCAAAGATTATTCTACTCTCAATTCTACCGAAATAGAGTGGAGTAAAAGATTCGTTTCACTCCTAGTTCGTTAGTATTCAATTTTTTCTACGACTATATGTCTACCAAAGTCAATGAGAGTTTTACGAAGGGAATTATATTACGATGTGAATTCAAATAACAAGATACGCTAATTCAAACTATGGAATTTCTAAATCGACTATATGATAAGGAATTAGGGGGGATTGATTCCACCTTAACTCGCCTTAATCAACTAACAGAGATTCGTCATGATCCAAATTTCAATGCTTTCGTATATCAAAATGGTAATTCTAATCCCTAATTATACATGGCAATCTTTACCAATTAATAACTAGCATTTGAAGCAACCAAACCCATTCTCAGGGTGAACTAATTACTTTCTAGAATTGAATAGATTATCACGACGATTTCTAAGTTAACAAAGATCAAGCTTCATCAAGGCTTACTCAATCCTCTCTAATGGAGGTTTAGCCTATAATCATTATGCTATCATTTCCCAATGAAATTAAACAAGACATCATATAAAGATTGTAAATTTACTAATTTAAACTAAACAATAATTCAAATCTAAATTAACAACTAAGAAATGATTAATAACTAAGAATTGAAATTAGATCTAAGTAATTTTAAATAACAAAAACTGAAATTATGAAGAACTCACTACTTTTATTAATCTAATGAAGGAATAACAATGATTCAATAATCTAAATTAAAACAAGGTATGAAAACTAATTAATGGAAAGAAAACTAGATCTATAACTATGCTCTAATGGCTACTTTCTACCTAACTTCATTTATGCCTAAAAGTTAAGTCTTGTCTATTCAAATGGAGGAGACAAGATTTACATTTTCGTGCATGGGCTGAGGAGCCATGTTTTGGGCCGGAAAATCGAGCCCAAAGCCCAATTTCTTCAGTCCACAGATCTCTTTCCAGCTGGATTTGACTTCTGTAGACTTTTTGTCCACTTTTGCTCCTCTGATTGGGTCAAGGTTTGGACCATTGGAAATCTCTTTCTGAGATGGTCGTTGTGACATAAGGTAGGTCCAATTCCGAGGTCTGAGCCCAAAGATATAGTTTTGGAAGTTATGCTAACTTTTGTGTGCTGTTTCTGCCCGCGTTGACTTTGACTTTTCAGCTTTGAGTGGGCTTTTTAAAGGTTTTTTCTCCTTGAATTTTGGCCTTTAATCACAGAACTCCTTAGCAACTAACCCTTGCTCCTTTATCTTGTCAAAGTGACACATTTCTGCACATAATTAACTCCAAAGCCTGAAATGCATAAAAACACGTAATCAGCATTAACTCTTATTTATTACTCGCATAATTGGTCTAAAAGTATTATTGTTAAGGTGTTAAAATTACAGTTTTGGGCTCTTATCATTTTTTCTGTCAGAGGATTTTTAATTCTAGTATATCAGGTTGTTGTTTGACTGCTGCTAGTATTTTTTTTTTTTCATATTGGCTTAGCCTTGCATGAGATTAAGGTCCGGTAAGAGTAAACCATCTAACGTTACCTATCTAGAATATGCATAGGAGAGAACAAGTTTTTATCACATTTTATCATCCTACCGTAGGTTTTGAACAAATTAAACTAAGGGTGTTTCCTTTTACCCTAGCCGAGAAGGCGACATCTTGGCTAATTGCCCAACCGCATACTTCTGTGGACTCATGGGCCAAATTTGTTCAATTGTTCATGGAACAAATTTACCCACCACTGAAGACAGATGAAATGCTTTAAAAGATTTATTTCTTCCGCCAGAATCCTCATGAATCCTTTTCAGAGGCCTGGAATCGTTTAACTGATCTACTTATTGAGTGTCCACATCATAACCTTGCGAAAGACACGCTTGTTAGTGTCTTTTTCAAAGGGCTTTTACATCATGATAAAGTGGTTCTTGATATAATGACTGGGGGTAGTTTCCTTAGTAAAGGAGCCTCAGAGGCTTATAGGTTTTTAGAATATCAATCTAAGTGTAATAATAACTTGGGTGGGGGTAATGATAAAACATAAAATGAATAGTCTACCTACGAAATGAACGATGAACTCATGGTCGTAAGTAAACTAAACTATTTATGATGCTATACTTATCAAAGTTTCCTACTCTCAATTCTATCGAGATATAGTGGAGTAAGAAGTTCGTTCCACTCCTAGTGCTCTAGCATGGATGTTTTCTAGTTTATTTAGTCAGTCTTAAGTCAATGAGAGCTTTACGAAGGTGATTACTACGATACTTACTGAATATGATTACTTGACTTTTAAACTACTAATGCTATGGAAATATGATTATTTTGAATCTAGATAAATGATTAGAGGGGAATTGAATCCACCTCGAATCCAACTTAATAGCCTAACATAGATTCTTGTATCTCGATTCTTACGTTCTTACGGCAAGAAATTCGAGTTCTAATCCCTAGTGTTCATGGCATTTCTACCGAAAGTACTAACTAGCATGTGAGGTCGTCCCACCCATTCTCATGGCTTAATCCGACCTTCTATATTGGAATAGATTCTACAATGTTTCTACACTATACCACTAAGTTTTCATCAAGGCTTCATCAACCCCTCTAATGGAGGTTTTAGCCTTGAGTCATCAAACCATCATTTCCCATTTCATTATAACTACACATCATATTAAAATTCTAACTTAACTAAATTAACTAACAATGGTTCAATCTATTTAAACTACGGAATGATAATCAACAAAAATTAAAATCAGATCTATAAATTGAAATAACACAATTAGAAATTGAGAAAACAACTATTTTATTTATCTAATCAATCAAGAACAATGATTCAAAGACTTAATATAAAACAAAAATTGAAAATGGAACTAAAGCTTAATTTAATTAATGAAAACAGATCTAGAATTATCTATATTATTTTAGGTCTAACTAGCTACCATTAACAAAGAGCTAAACTTTTGTTTTTATACTTTCAGATCCAAAAATCGTGCATGGGCTTGGAGCCATGTTTTGGGCCGGCGAATCAGGCCCAAAACCCAATTCTTTCAATCCAAAAAGGCCTCTTCAGCTGCAGTTGGCTTCCACAGACTTTTCATCTACTTCTTCTCCTCTGATTGGGCCAAGGCTTAGACCATTGGAAAGCTCTTTCCGAGCCGGTCATTTTGACATAAGGTAGGCCCAATTCCGAGGTCTGAGTCCAAAGATACGGCTTTCGGAAGTTCTGGTGACTTGTGTGCTGTTTCAGCCGTGTCGACTTGTCAGCTTTTGACGGGCTTTAGGAAGGCTTTATCTTCTTGAATCTTAGCCTTTAATCATGGAACTCCTTAGTAACCGACCTTTTCTCCTTTATCTCACTAAAGTGGCATATTTCTGCACATAATGGACTTTGAAGCCTGAAATGCATAAAAACACGTAATCAGTGTTAACTCTTAATTATTACTCACATAATTGGTCCAAAAGTATGACTGTTAAAGGGTTAAAACTACAGTTTTGTTCTCTTATCAAACCACCCCCAAATAGCATTTTGCTTGTCCTCAAGCAAAGATGAGAAATTAAAATAAGTGACCAAAAATGGAGTTCTATCTACTCGTTTACTGAAGTCGCGATTGCATTGACCCTATGCTTGATAAGGCCTTAAACCACTAGGAATTCCCTAGTGGACGAGTTATAGCCTCGTGAGAGTTTTCCAGTGAAGGTACTCACAAACTTCAACTATACTACAACGACTAAGAAATAAAACTATTGTTTCCTCATTCATGTCCCAACTATCTATACATCTCACTAGCAAATGAATAAGAATAACCAAGTCAAAAACCTAAGCTAATATATGCATAATAATCAATCATCTATGATACAAATATATATACTATGAGTAATACTATGAAATGCCTAGCAGGTTCGTTTTTGAAAACTCGGAATAGCGTCCTTAAGTAGGTCCTCACATAAATGTCAAGACAAAACCACTCTGATTTTTCCACTCAAGTTTTGCTACTCCAAAGTTAATGCGGTGGGCACACTTTACCTTACAATCTCAATGACAACAAGGAAGTCGGGTCGATCAAACACATCTGCCACTTACTATCACACTAACCTATTCCTAATTGAGCTAGAGGTCTTTATTAGGTGTCATGCGGGGATTAGGGGATGGTTTAAGAAGGAAGGAAATGGATATTGAAAAGGACAAGTCTGAGATAATAGAGTCTTCATATTATGTAACTTAGAGAAAACCTTGTTATTTTCTTTTGCTTCTATACTTTGTTTCCATCCTTAGCCATATTTTTCTTTTTCTTTTCTTTGGCTTTTGACTCCCTTTTATTCTATTTTTGGAGTTTTTATTTATTTCTATATATATTTTTTTTTCTTTTCCTTGGATGGAAACTTCTTTTCTGAAGCAACTAACTAATTTTTGTTTACACAGGTTTTTTTTTTCTTCTTTCTTCACTCATTCTATTCTCAGACTTATTCTAAATTGGGTAGGTTGATTTATTTTTTTTTCTATTTTGTTTTTTTTTGTTTTTGTAATAGGGTAAAGGAATTGTGGTTTATGGAAGGCTAAAGAAAGGCTCAGAGGGGCGACTAGAGGAAAATAATTCACAGGTTTGAATTTCTGGCTATATCGATCCAAAGAGGGCCTAAATTCTCGCATAGGATATGGCATAGTGATCAAACAAGTGGACGTGTGATATCTCTATCCGGATTTTACTTCTCCCTTGTGTCATTTCTCAAATATTTCGCTCATATAAGGCTTTTAGGCTATATTCTCACAGGATTTGTAGAATAAGTACTCTAGCCTAGATTTTAGAAACTTACTGCTAACAATCATAGATACTCATGTAATATATTTATAGATAGATGCAAAGATTATTACCTACATATTAACCTAAGTTTCTAACAATTATTCTGATGTAAAAGCTACGTGAGACTTCTAGATTGTTAAGAGCATAGAGAAAGAAAACAATACCAATATTCCTAAGTGTATAGCATAACTTATTTATTTATATTTTTGAATTTTAAAAATTTTAACTAGAAAACAAATGCATATTATACATATCTATATCCTAACAGATGTTTTAATTACACGTGTTTCTATGCCCCCAAACAAGAATCATGCTTTGTCCTCAAAGTATTGTAAATAAAGAGGGTAGGAAAAATACCATGGAAACGCGTGAAATTCAGAACATCCGCAAAACAAAGTTAGAACGCACTACTATAGGAAATAAACCGACGAAACTCTATAATGAAGTTCCACCCATTATGGGTTAACAAAATGAAATTGCTTGGGACATAAGCGGACACTAAAAACTAAAACTTACCTTATCTCCCCGCTTTAAGCATCCTCCTCCTCATTAAAGATATGAGGTTCCTTCAGATCCCGCCACCCATTATAACTTGCCAAGCTTGCCGCCATTTATCATCTACTAATGCTAACCTATTAAGTGTTATTATGTCCGATGGGATGTAACGAGGGCTTAACAAATGAGGTCGCGACCGCCATCCCAGCCTAAGTCATTATTCGCGAATGAGCGAACCACCCTATTGGTGGGTCTCATGACTTCAACCCTTTTCCAATCTGTGAATTGTGCACAGAATACAGGTAAACAACTACGCATGATGCGGCTTACCAACACAAGCATAATAAGATACTTACGCCTCATGGTTTGGGCTCTCTTAAGACTAGTGACCAAAACTCGGGGAATGTCATAGTGGCGACGTCCCTCAGCTAAAGCGAGGAAAATGTCACCAGCAGCATCGTTTTGCGTATGAACCGCCATTCCCCAAAATATTCATCAGGATAAATAACATGGTGGTGCCTACGTTTAAGGAAAGGCTACCAAGGGCAATGCTATATCGCCCCTGGTCCATTACTCGAAATACCCCTCCCCCATAATAATCATGGAAATATGTATAATCATAAAGATATGCATTATCAGTCATATATGCCCATGTGTGAACAGGATCATGTATTGGTATTCCTAAAACTAAGGCGACCAAATTTTTATTGAATTCATGTGTCGTGTCATCGACTACGACATAAAATTCTTGATCTCCATCCTGATTACAATAGAATTTAACGTGGTCATAGAAATAAGCAGTAAGTTGTGGTGAATATGACTAGTCATCACTTACCAGTAGATGACGCCATCCTAACTGCAGGATCCTGTGTCGGAACCAGTGTCCATAGGTCTCGGTGCCCAACACATCTTCGAAAGACTGTTCAGGTATGACTATAGGAGATGTCATCACAATAACTCTTTGAACAGTTCCACAAAAATCCTGGAATGACCATCTGAATATTGGAAATTTCCGCGTTCACGAGAAACCGGTGGTGCGGCGCGGCGCTCGTGTAGTAGGCGGGCGCTTCTTTGTGTAAATGCGACATGAGTGTTATAGCTGGTCGCGCTTGGTATGAGGGTGGGTCGCGCTCTAGGTCCAGTAGCTGAGGGCTGGTCGCGCTCAGTATGAGGGCGGTCACGCTCTGACAAAATTCTTCAAAAAAAGTAAGGCAGCGCTTCGTAAGCATTTGAAACCGGAGTTTAGATGAAAAAGAAAGTAAAACTTGGAGTGGATGGTGCGGGATGATGGTGGAATGTATTGTGGTTTGTTAGTGTAGAAAGAAGGGAGTTTAAATAGGTTATGAGCTTCCAAAACGAATCGGGAAGTTCCCTATTTGTTTGAAGGCAATTTCCGGAAATAGGAAAATTCCCAAAACCGAAAACGGAAACAAGCCATTTTCATGATTTCCTAAAAATCCTGGTATCTTCCATACTGGATTTAGAATAGTAACTTCTAAACTCTCCTAGATTTCATGCTACCACCACACAAGTCATAGATATGCCGATATCAGCCAAATTATCAATCTTTCCTCCAGGACAACGTAAGATATATATGATCATATAACGACTTATGCTCGGTCTAAATATTTCCACCCCCAAACAAGTCGGGAAGGTGGGATAAATGATAAAACAAGCAGTACTCGAAAATAACTAATTATATTAAAAACAAAATAAAATATAAATCCAAACAACATTAAATAAACACATTACTATTTAAATTTAACTAATGAATTAAAATCCATCTAATAAAACGAAATATGAAATAACAGCGAACTCCAACTGGGGTGAACACCTAGTTTTGTGATGATGATGGACCTTGAGATGGAGATTGGCTCTAGGATGGAGAATGGCTTGAACCATCTGTCCTTCGGCGACGACGCTCATGCTTGTCGGACTCGGCTGAAACAGAAACCTCCACGGGTGGCATGCGTCGTAGCATCTCTATTCGGAACAAGCGTTGGGCTTCCATCTCAGCATCGAAAATCGCATATCGGGTTTGTTGTTGCTGGTGGATAGTCTCCATGTTAGACAAGATATCGCCGTAACCCCTTCGAAAGCATTTCAAATCTCCTCTCGAAGGTTCCTTGCTTCTTTTGAACTACTATCCGTCTATTTTGGGATATCTCCACAAATACCATAAAAACGCACCGCAAGGCAGTTTGCAACACTTGCATCGCTCTACATTAGAATTACACTTCTCTAATGCATCTTCATCCATCCATGTCATATCTTCCCTTTCCATCCTCCCGACTCATCCATTTTTCTTCTTCGACAACGCCAAGTCTCTTGGATGCAATCCGTATAGATACTTGCATTAGAATGCAATTTGATCTTAATAGGAGCAGATCTTGCGACAGCTCTAAAGGAGAGCATGATCTTAGTGATCAATAATGGGAAGAGGCGCTTAAACTCTTCCCCACTCCTCGAATCACATTAAACATTAAATCAAGGATGCAGAAATTATACTTCTTTGTTTGCAAAATCCGCAGAACGCGCATATTGCAGCCGATATCATCGACTTTGTGTTTCCTAAGGGGCGTTCCTACCAATCCACCGAAGCTACGGCCGGTTGATTGGTTCTCGTGGTGTTCGGGGGGGACGAATGGGATGTCGGATTGTATTCACCCACCACGACAAGATCCTTCATCAAAGCGGAACTCAAAGATATCGGGTTCCCTGAATTGTCGTTACTAGGTTGCTTTCAAGCCGTAATTCCTACTTGATTCAGCTAACAACCGCCTCCGTTATTTCTCTCCGTTCCTCCTAACTTTATGAAAATCATATCCCTTCCAATTCTCGCTTTTTATAAAAACTGTTCTACCAAATCATAGTGGTAGAACTCTCGGAAAGTACCACCATCCATTCCAATGTCTCTTGAACATCTCCGCGTCATAAAATGGCGAAAAATCGCTTTAAAGCAAACGCGTTTTCGGCAAAATTCTACGTCAGAAGCCATTGAAATTTCTTAGACTACTAATGGTTTGTAGACTGTGGGGGAGGCGAGTTTGAAGAAAACTACTAAAACGACGTTGGTGGCGTTGGTGGTGGTGGTGGAAACTATAATTGGTGGGTGTTTTTCAAAGTTGGGTTGGTGGTGATGATTGTTTAGAGAAGATTTAAGGTGGATTTGATTTCCTTGTTGTAGGTGTAGTTAGGTTTTCTTCCCTCTCTCTCTATATATATATATTTTTTATTTTGGTTTTCCAAGTTTGATTTAAAATAGGTAACCGGCGGTATTGAAAGGGAAAGAAAGGAACCGTGCGTTTTTTTTTCTGGGAAGGAAGGAGACGCGCAATGATAAGTACCCAAAACTGTAATATTAAACCCCGAGAGACATAACATTTTGGTCGATTATGTGTTTAATAATCATGTAATAATTATATTTTCGTACTTTTGAAGGTTTCCGCAATTAAAATGAATATAATGATAAAACATGCATCGGAAGTACGTGAATACGGGAATATTTGAGTTTCCCACTCGACCCGTGAAGCGAAGTTTCCAAAAGAACAGAACCGCGTGGAATGGGGCCCACATATGAAGAAGCGACAAGTTTTCAAGCTCAAATCGATAAATCTAGATGCCGACGCGTTGGGTAGTGAAAGCCGCCAAGTACAGAATACGGAATATTTGGAATTCCTACTCAATCCCCGTGAAGCCCAACAAAGCCTGACTAGAGCCGAAGTTCCCAAAAGAACAGAACTAGTGCAGAACGGGCCCACATATAAAGAAGCAGGAAACTTTTGAAGCTCAAATCGGATAAATCTAGGTGCCGATGTTGGCTAGTGAAGCTGCCAAGTACAAGAATACGGGAATATTTGGAATTCCCACTCAATCCCCGTGAAGCCCAACAAAGCCTGACTTGAAATGAAGTTTCCAAAAGAATGTAACCGGTCGCGGGGCGGGCCCACATATAAAAGAGGCGTGAAACTTCCCAAACTCAAATCGGATAAATCTAGGTGCCGACGTTGGCTAGTGAAGCTGCCATAGCGACTCGGCTTAATTTAACTCTCAAGAAGGACAAAAGTCGTAAAAACGCCAAAAATCGCGCAATCGGACACACTAGGTGGACACACTCTGGGCCCGTAAGGCATGATGAGTCAAAGATAGGCAGGTGGCAAAGGATGGTTTAAATTTGATACAACCTGGCAAGAGAGAAGATCGCATACCAATTCAAACCGTGGTTTGAATTGAAATGAGTTAACAAACAAAACATAAAATCAGCCTAAAGGACAAAAAATTTAATATGGTGAAACAAAACTTTGATTCTCAAAGTTTTGAACGCTTCAAATAGGTAACAAACAAACCTGATTTAATTGTTAGGAATTCACGTGAAGGGACATCCGCCTATATATATGAGGGGGCCTTCATTATAAGGTCTTCAAAGATATTAATGCTTTAGCTACACTTAGTTTTTCTTCTTTCAAGAGACTTACATTCCGCCATTTTTATTTTATTGCCTTTAATACAGAAGTTATTTTACCCTTAATAAAGTCATTTCTTTTCTAGTTTAATTTCTCATCCGTGATTTATTTACTTTAATGTATAAGAAGTTTTATTATTCCTTCTATGATGATGAGCTAATCCCCTCGTGGGGAGGGTTATGCCGCCGTGTAAAAACCGGATTGACTCGTTAATATTCTAGAACCACTACTTAGGAATTAGGCATAGAATTAACATCCCGTCCCAAAATGACGAGATCTGCATAAAGTTGGATTGCCGATGCTCCAGACAGCCTTCGCGCGACGACTCTCTCGGTGTCGACAACTCTCTCCAATTGGTCCAATTGATGTGAAATCGAGCCGAGAGCGGAAATAATATACCGTAGATGCGGTATTATTAAAACTCCTTATGCTAGTAAAATGCAACCTAGAGATGTGGGCATGCACTAGGGATCAATACTTCGACGCCGTCTCCTAAAACGACTTAATTAGAGATGTAGTGATTTGGTAATAAAACTGTTAAGAAATGATTCTTGCATGAGCATGATTAACTCTCTCCCTGTTTCTCTACATTTTGTTTACCTACATATAATCGCCGTAGTAATTTATTTTATTTGCATTACCGTTATTTTAATTAAAAATCAACTAAAAGGAAACCTAAAAATCCTTCTCACTTAAAGTTGTAACTCCAATTGTGAACCTATCCGAGCCCTAAGGTTTGGACGATCCCTTACTCGACCTATCCTACCAATCCCACGTGAGTATGGTAACTTGATTAAAACGTACGACTATACGGACGTTGGACTTTGGACTTTGGAGTTGGACTGTGGACCTCGGACTTAAGAAAATAAGTAACTGAAAGCCAATAAACGTGTGTAAAGAGCGTTTTATCAAATGGCGCCGCTGCACGCCGAAGGACTCTGGACTTAACGTAATAACTGGAATACATCCATAAAAACCCCTCCCTTACCTCCTCATCTTTTTAATTTTCATTTCTATTACAATACTAACTCTTTTATCGTAACTCTTTACCCTAACTTTTTCTACTAACAAATATCCGCGGAGCCAAGTTGTTTATTTTCATTAGCACGATCCTAAGTACTACGAGGGAATTTGAAGTAATCTTGAACAGAGAAAAGAGTCTCGGACGAGATCAATTAGTAGCACGCGAGACTAACCTCGAGTATCAACACTCCGGTTTTCGTGTATGAGCCACTTTCATTTTCAGTACTCTTTTTGGGCTCTTTGGTCCCTGTTTTGCTAGTAAGCATAAGCTCGAGTAGTCTATCGCTATACGAGGAATCGCTGGACGCCGTGTTTCAAACTCTTTAAACTCCTCAAACTTTGTCGAGAATATTATTTGCTATAACCTATTTTACCTCGATATTTGTATGTTGGCATGAGAACTCGCGGCATGTAAAGGTGGTTCGCCATCACATATTCACATAACACAATTAATATGATTCAATATATTTTGATATATCCGTGAAAGCCAAACCACCTACTTAGAATATTTTTGTATGTGTATGTTACATCAATTCACGACGCTGTATTCAATTGCATGAGTTCGTTTCTCGACATTCCCTAGCTCACGATAACTTACACATAGTTGCACGATAGGTAATATAGATTTGCATGGGTAGACTTTTCACAGAAACTAGTATATGCTAGTTAGTTTCTAATTTGGCATCTATCGTTTTTCATTGCATATTTCGTAATCACGTCTCCATAATACACTAATTACGTAAATTAAAATAAAAAAAATATAAAAATAAAAATAAAAAAAAAATAAAAAAAAATCATAGTAATTAAAAATTTCATTTAAATCATCTTAATAACGCCCCGCATAATACACTATCATAAATCATCATCCTATTCCATCAGTGCCTAGGAAACTTGAAAAAATTGAGGTTGCCTAATTAAGGAACGTGCTAGCACGAACAACCTCCCTCAATTCTCTCAGGTAACATGGCTGCTGGAATATTCACACGCTATCCTAGCTTCCCCGCCGAAGTTAGCAATGTACTCGTGAAGACGCGGTTTCAACTCCCTCCTTCCTAACTTCTAAAACCTCCAAGTCATTATTCGCTCCTTATGAGCACTAAATTAAATTTGTATGAGACTACGGTCCGGTAAACATAAGGAATTAGAACTTACATATCATTGTAAAAAATACAAGAAACAACTGCTTATGTTATCTCCTAGGCATAGTTCCTCCTCCAGAATCAACCTCGCCAAACATCTCCGCTTTCCATTATCTCCTTTAATTATGGTGAAGAAAATCTCACGGTGGAGAAACCCTTTCGATTTCTATATCGCTTTTACAGGAAGGACTCGCCTCGCATTAAACTCGATCGCGATTGTAGGTGATTTTCAGATTCCGCCAAACATTTTGGTTTGTTACCTGTTTACCATGGTTTAGACCATGAAAACCATACAATCATCTTCGCCGGATGCAACAAGTAATCACCACTTTTCGCCATCCTAACCGCTACCAACTTTAACAAGTCTTGCTTAGGTTGTTTCCCTTCACCTTACCGATAAAGCTTCAGGTTTGGCTCTCACGGACAAGCCTAATCCATTGACACATGGGCCAAACTTGTTCAAGCATTCATGATAAAGTTCTATACTTTAAGAAAACTACAGAAATACTTCAAAAGATTCAATTCTTTTCGCCACCACCCCCCGTGAATCCTTTTTCGAAGCATGGAGCAGATTTATCGATCTACTTCTAATGTCCCCATCATCAACTCGACATCGCTGTATTAGTCCGTTTCATTCTTTAATGGTCTCTCGACCATCAAAAGGAAACATTAGATATCATGAACGGCGGTTGTTTCATGGACAAGGGGCCATGGAAGCATACACTTTTCTTGAGAAACAGCCTCAATGGCACCCATCGGGGAAACATCGATTCTTCTAGATCTTTCTAACGACACTCCTACCAAAGTTATGTCTATGTTCGAGGTCAAACCCGATCCGAATTAAAAACTCTAATCGAGTCCCTAAAAAAAAAGGTCGATGCTCTTTCGTACAAGTAAATGAACAAAAACCCAAACAGTCATGGCTGCCAACGCTTCCCCATGCCCCTTTTTGTTTAAGTCCCGAAAGCACGCCAATTCTTATTGTCCTTTGGTATACGAGTGTCCTCCCCAACCTTCTGAAGAGGCTTGTGCTTTTAACATCCCTAATGTACCTTGGCGACAACATCCGAATTTAGCTTGGGCACCCCCTATCCAACAACAAGCTCCTTCAGTGGCAACAACGTTCTGTGCACGACCACCGCGAACTACAATTCCTATCACAAGGAAATCCTCCACAATTTCAGCAAAGGGCAAAGTAATTTTCCCAATAACGCAAATATGGGATACCAAAACAACCAAGAACCTTGTTCCCGCTTAACCAAGGATATGGCTACCAAAATCAACCCGTGAATAATAACCGGAACTAGTTCCCCGCCGCTTCCCTTGGTATAATCCATACCGATAAAACGGGTGAAACTTCCCCGACATACATGAATCAACGTAATCAAATCCTAGCTTCTATCCAACAGCCTCTTCAGCTGTTAGCTCAGATAAAAGTCGCGGCGGCGGTTCCCCGCCAAGCAATTCCAAACCCTAAGCCTACAAACACCGCCTTTGAACTCAACAATGCACCAGACCTAGTAATCCAAGCCGGGTGAGGTAAATGTCATTACCACTCTTCGTTCTCGCCGAACCATCGACAATAATATACGTGATGCCGACGAGGAATCGACGGAAGCCATTTAATTAACGCCCTTCCAACTCCTACCTCGCAAGAACCTATAACGGATTTTAAGTTGTACCATCAAAATCTACACCTACGCCCCTAGGAAAAAGATACCATTGATCCTTGTACGCGATTCCGGCCCAAAAGCTCCGTTCCTCGCCCGCTTGGTAAAGAACAAACATGACGACCATTTTGATGAGATCCGCGGAAACCTTCAAAAATTTGACCATAAACTTACCTTTCCTAGATGCGCTTAAAGCATTTGCCCAAGCATGCCAAGTTTTTGAAGGACATGTGCACCACCAAACGACGCATTTAATGTACCTCCTCAACAAGCCGTTCTCATCGAAAGCAGTTTCTTTGATTACCACTACCAATGGTGTGGTAAAGTACAGGACCTGTGTCTAATTAACCGTACCATGCACGCCATGCAGCGACAAGTATACCGCCATCGCGCTTTTAGACCTAGGTGCCGTTGTTAACCTACTTCCCTACTACTTATTTAAGCAGTTAGGTCTTCATGAATTGAAACCTACCAATATGACTCGCGAACTCGCTGGATCGCTTCCATTAAGTACCCAAAAGGCATAGTAGAGAACGTTATAGTAAAGGTCCAAGATTTTACTATCCAGCTTGATTTTGTCATTCTAGATATCAAGTAGCCCGTGGACTCCATCCCTATCATCTTGGGACGCCCTTTCCTTGCAACCGCCAACGCCTCATAAATTGTCGGACGGTTCAATGACATTGTCTTTTCGAACCTTTTCTCATTTAACTCAACGGTTCAAATTAATGAAACAGCTTTCCCAATCCTATAATGGAGGGCTTAGATTAGTTTGGTTGATAGTCCGAACATGATTATTTTACAAACTCTTTTCCCCTGCACGAGATACACCAATTTCTTTCTTTTGATAATCCGGAGTTTGACGATGACTCATACATAAGGGATGTCCATGCATTATTAGAGTCAGCATCACTATTTGACCCTAATGCTTCTGGGTATAAACTAATTCGTAAGAACCGGATTCGCTTCTTTTCCATTGAAGAGATGATCCCTCACTTAATCCTTGATCCCCAATCCTCCAACTCCGGATTTAAAACCTCTACCCCCGATTTGAAGTAATGACATCTCGATCCCGATGGTAGTCACCCTATAATAATTTCTGCTCACTTGACTACGCATCTAAGAGGCACGCTTTGATTCATGTCATTCGTGAAACACCGCCCGCTTATCGGATGGTCTTTAGATGATATCAAGGAAATAGACCCTAGCATATGCACGATCGTATACATCTTGATGACGGCACAAAGACATCACGAGAACCACAACGCCCTTTTAATCCCCGAGAATGAAGGAAGTAGTGCGAGAGGAAGTTCTATCGCTTATTTGATGCGGTATCATATACCCTATCTCGATAGTGATCTGGTTAGTCCCCGTCCACGTTGTTCCCAAAAACTCTGGCATTCAAGTTGTGCAAAATGAAAAGGGTGAGTGCATCTCCACTGCATTCCTTTAAAATGGAGAATTTGCATTGACTATCGCGAAACTTAATGCCGTAACCCGTGAAAGATCACTTCCCTCTCCCATTCATTGACCAGATGCTAGAACGTTTAGCGGGTCATGCTTACTATCGCTTTTCTTGATGGCTATTCCGGATACTTCCAAATTGTCATCGATCCCACCGATCAAGAAAAAAAAAGACAACTTTCACATGTCCCTTTGGAACCTTTGCATACGCATCTAATGCCTTTTGGTCTTTGTAATGCTCCGTGCACTTTCCAACGCTGATGCTTCACATTTTTAGTGATATGGTGGAACGCTATATGGAAGTCTTCATGGATGACTTTTCCATTTACGGAAATTCCTTTAACGATCGTTTATCCAACCTTTCCAAAGTTTTAACAGCGTAAGAGAAAAATCTGGTACTCAATTGGGAGAAGTGTCATTTCATGGTTACCAAAGGAATTGTTCTAGGTCATATTGTTTCAAAAAGACGGGATGGAGGTTGATAAAGCTAAAATTGTTAAAATTTCTTCGCTACCTTTCCCACGCATACTCGGGCGGATATCCGTGCCTTTTTAGGCCACCGGGTTTTACAGAGATTCATTCAGGATTTTTCTAAAGTTGCTCTCGACTTTAACCAATCTCCCGCTAAGGATGCAGATTCGACTTCAATTTCAATTGCAAACAAGCTTTTGATACTCTAAAACCGCCTCGACTACCGGGCCCTATCATTCAACCCCGATTGGTCTCAACCATCGAACTAATGTGTGACGCTTAGCGACTTTGCTATTGGTGCCGTATAAATAACGAGGTGACGACAAACCCGTTGTCATTTACTACGCTTAGTAAAACTCTTTAACGACGCCAACGCAATTATACCACAACCGAGAAAGAGTTACTAGCTGTTGTCTATGCTTTGATAAGTTTTCCCCTACCTAGTTGGAACATCGACCATAGTATATATACCTGACCATGCCGTAATTCGGTACTTACTCGCGAAAAAAGGACGAAAACAACGATTGTTCCACTGGATCCTTCTCTTACAAGAATTCACCCCGGAAATCAAAGACAAGAAAGGAACCCGAAAATGTCGTGAGCCGACCATTTATCAAGGCTGGTTGGTGACATCGATAGTGATTCCAAGCTATCGGTGATTCCTTCCCGCATCTAATACTTGTACTCTATTTTTCATCTCCATGGTACGCGGATATCGTTAACTACCTAGTTACCGAGGAAGTCCCTCCTTTGGTCACGCCCCGATCATAAAAGTTCTTATCCATCGTAAAATATTATTTCTGGGATGAACCCTACCTCTTTAAGTATTGTTCGACCATTCTCATTCGTCCGCCGCATTCCCGATTGGGAACACACCGACGTATTATCCTTTTGCCATGAACAATCTTGGAGGTCATTTCAGTGGAAAGAAAAACCGCGCCAAGGTGTTACAATGTGGTTTTTACTGGCCTACCCTTTTTCGCGATGCACACCTAACATTGCATAGCTTGCAGATTGTCAACACCTAGGTCGAATTACCAAACGAAATATGATGCCCCTAAATCCTATCTTGATTGTGGAAATTTTTGATGTTTGGGGCATTGATTTTATGGGACCCTTCCCTATTTTCAAGGTTTCCTATACATTTTAGTCTTTGAGACTATGTGTCCAAATGGATTGAGGCACTCGTGATGTCCCTCAAATGACCATAAGACTGTCGTGAGATTTGTAAAGGAAAACATTTTTCTCGCTTTGGTGTTCCCAAAGCTATCATCGCTGATGATGGGGTACACATTTTTGTAACAAAATTTTTGGTTTTAATGAAGAAATATGGAGTTACTCACAAGGTTGTTACTCCATACCACCCACAAACGAAAGTGCAAGTGGAAGTCTCCAACAGAGAGATAAAGTCTATTTCGAGAAAACTGTCAACCCATCAAGAAAGGATCGGTCTCTCCGCTTTATCGGATGCCTTGTGGGCATACCCAACAAAGATTTAAGACACCTATAGGGATGTCTCCTTACCACATTGTTTTGGAAAACCTTTGTCATCCGCCAGTTGAACTTGAGCACCGCGGCCTTTTGGGCCATCAAAAGCCTCAATTACAATATCATCGTAGGCAGCAGGTTTTAAAACCGCAATTAAATGAGTCGAGGAGATTCGAGGATGCTTATGATCTCTCAAATCCTACAAAGCTAATATGAAAAGAGTGCACGACAAGCACATTTTGGCGTAAGGATTTTCAAAATTGGCCAAAAAGTTTTATCAGATAACTCCGTGATTACACATCTTTCCCCGGTAAATTGAAAACACGATGGTCCGGTCCTTTCATCAGGTCACCTGTGAAACATTATGGGGCAATCTATTTGCTTAATCCAAAAGATAACAAATAATTTCAAGTCAATGGACAACGCCTAAAACATTACCATGAATTACGCCACCAGATATTGAATGTGACTCTTCTTCGTAATCCATTTTAATCGACTAGATGTTTCATTTGGTGTACTCAATCTTGTTTCTATAGAGGGTACGCCATTTTGGTAGCTGGGCCATCTTCTATCTTATGATTTCCAAAGTTCTTTGAAGTGTGTGGTTGCAAGCCGAACCTTAGTCCACTAAAAACTTTTTTAACCGAAAGTATAAATGTCTTCAGAACACGAAAGCAAACGCGGTTTTCGGGTAAACGACGGGTACCTAAAATTTCACCTCCTTCCTTCTCTTCCCTTTTCTACTCTCTACCTCGCTAACTTCAGCTAATCATTTGGTGTAAGTCTTACTCATCATGAATAGGAAATGGTCGTAGTTCTTTTTGCTCGTAAACGACGCGGCGCAGGTTGACGGGTCGGTGTATGCATTGCCAAACAATTTTCTCGTTTTAGGCCCGACTTCCTATCCCGGATACTAGCCAGCTTTAAGGTATACCTTTGTCTAACACCACAGCAAGCAGATAATCTTTCGCCGCTACCTTTCTTTCTCCTGTGTTGGGATTCGCCTTGAGGATCCGACGTTAAAAGACTCCACCTTGTAAATATGATTATTTTGTTACCTTTTCCCTTTGCATTAAGTTTTGCACAAAGGGATTCGTGGTCAAACCTCAGATGTTGCATACTTGGAACACAAACGGGCAATGGATTCCACCGCACCAACCCTAGAATTGGTTACTTTGAGTCCCCTTGGGGCGGTTTGAGAATAGCCGACGTAAAAGTGCAATTTTATTAGACCGAGCGCCAAGACGGTCCAGATGGTACCGTCCCCGCCTCTAACCCCATAATACATAGAGGTGAAGCCCACCGGGCCTGGATTGGGTTCCGATAAGAGCCCAAAATTGTAGTTTTAACCCCAGAACAGTCATACTTTTAGACCAATTATGTGAGTAATAATTAAGAGTTAACACTCGACATTTGTTTTATGCATTTCGGCTTCAAAGTCCATTATGTGCAGAAATGTGCCACTTTAGCGAGATAAAGGAGCAAAGGTCGGTTACTAAGGAGTTCCGTGATTAAAGGCCAAGATCCAAGAAGATAAAGCCTTTCTAAAGCCCGGTCAAAACTGAAAACTCAAAGTCCACGCAGGCAGAAACAGTGCACAAAGTCAACAGAACTTCCGAAGACCATATCGTTGGACTCAGACCTCGGAATTGGGCCTACCTTATGTCAAAACGACCGGATCGGAAAGAGCTTTCCAATGGTCTAAGCCTTGACCCAATCAGAGGAGCAGAAGTGGACGAAAAGTCTGTGGAAGCCAACTGCAGCTGAAGAGGCCTTTTTGGACTGAAGAATTGGGTTTTTGGCCCCGATTCTTCCTGCCCAAAACATGGCTCCAAGCCCATGCACGATTTTTGATCTGAATGTATAAAACAAAAGCTTAGCTCTTTTGTTAATGGTAGCTAGTTAGACCTAAATTAATATATAGAATTCTAGATCTAGTTTTATTAATGAAATTAAGTTTTAGTTCCATTTTCAATTTTGTTTTAGATTAAATCTTTGAATCATTGTTCTTGATTGATTTAGATAAATAAAATAGTTATTTTATCAATTTCAATTGTGTATTTCAATCTATTAGATCTGTTTTAATTATTGTTGATTACCATTTCTTAGTTGTTAATTAGATTTTAATCATTATTGTTTATTTAAGTAAATTTCAATTTCTTACATTATGTTTAGTTTAGATTCAATGGGAAATGTTAGTTTGATGACTCAAGGCTAAAACCTCCATTAGAGGGGTTGATGAAGCCTTGATGAAAACTTAGTGGTTAGTATAGAATTGGTTGTAGAATCTATTCCACTCTAGAAGGTCGTGTTTCGCCATGAGAGAATGGGTGGACGACCTCACATGCTAGTTAGTATTCGTAGAAATGCCATTAACACTAGGGATTAGAACTCAAATTCTCGCCGAGAAACGGAGAATCGAGATACAACATTCTACGTTAGGTTGTTAAGTTGGATTCGAGGTGGATTGAATTCCCTCTAATTTCTTTATCTAGATTAAAACAATCATATTTCCATAGCATTAGTAAGTTAAAAGTCAAGTAATCAAATTCAGTAAGTATCGTGAGTAATCACCTTTAAAGCTCTCATTGACTTAAAAACGACTAATTAGATTAGAAAACAATCCATGCTAGAGCACTAGGAGAGGAACTAATTTGTTACTCCACTCTATTTCGATAGAATTGAGAGTAGAAACTTTGATAAAATAGACACTTAAATAGTTTTAGTTTACTTTACGTTTTGAGTTTTATCGCTTTATTTTAGGGAAAACTCATTCTATTTTATGTTTTATCAAATGCCGCTGCCATCTTAGTTGCACTTTAGCATTGTTTTCATAGTAGAATTAGTCATTTTAAGTCCCATTAAACCCACCCACCCTTGTTTGATTCATACCTTGGTTGTCCATTTCAAAGTTGAAAAATTCGGTAAAATTACAATCGAATCGATGCTCCTTCTGAGCCTACCCGGCCTAAATTCCTAACTCACTCGACATGAAGCTGACCCCTTGCTTAAAACACTTAAAAACAAATTTGAAAATTATTTCGGAGAGTGATCACGCTTCTATTCTAGCCGACCGCCTCCCTGCGGTTAAATTTTTCGGATTTCACAGCTTTGACTCGAACTTTGCTCTTTTCATATTTTTTTGTTCTAACCTCGCTATATACAATCGAACAAGCGAAACAAGACGCTTATTCATAAGCTTAAGCAAGGACGAATCAGGTATTCCTTTCTTCCATACCTCGTGATCTCCGCTAGAGGTTCATACTAATATATCAAGATTGTTTGTGTTGTTTTCGTGTTTAGACTTAGACTTGCATGAGATTAAGGTCCGGTCGAGAAAACACCGAACGAATTAACCTTCAACAAACAAACATATCGAAAGTATACCAATCATAACACCTCTAACTACTATTCCACCAACCATACCGACATAATGGGTGAAGAAAGAGAGACTCTCTCTCCGACTTCTACAAAGCTTTGAGCGATAGCCCTAAATCTTGCATCGTTTCTAGTAGACTCCTGGGGATTTTCAATCCCCCAAACATATTTAATTTGTTACCCGCTTTCCATGGTTTAGGCCATGAAAACCTTACCAACACATGCGTAGGGATTGAACAAGTCCTTACAACATTCCATCATCCTACGGTTAAAAGCGAACAAATTAAACTAAGGGTATTTCCCTTCACCTTAGCCGATAAGGCATTGCTTGGTTAACGCCCAGCTCTTAACTCAGGACTCGCGGGCTAAACTTGTTCAGCCTATTTATGGAACATTTTTACCCACCCCTAAAGACGGATGAAATGCTTTCCAAGATTCATTTCTTCCAACGTAACCCTCATGAATCATTTTCTCGAGGCTTGGAATCGCTTTCACCGACCGCTAATAGAGTGTCCACACCATAACCTAGCAAAAGACACATTAGTTCGCGGCCTTTTTCAAAGGACTTCAACATCACCATAAAGAAGTCCTTGACATAATGAATGGGGTAGTTTCCTAAGTAAAGGAGCCTCAGAGGCTTATAAATTTTAGAAGAACAAACTAAACGCTAATAACAATGGGGGCAGTGATGATATCCCCCCGCCTCGCTAGTTCTTCTTCAACAGCTTAAGGTCACGGTATGTTTGAGATGAAACCCACCTTAACTTAAAAATTTAATCAATCTCTAACTAAAAAAGTAGAGGCTATTTCTATTCAACAAAAGCCTATTCCGGGCCATGAACGCCAACTCCAACCCATGTAATTTCTGTTTGAGTCCCCGAAAGCACCTCGACTCCTATTGTCCTCTCGCCTATGAACAACAACAATCGAGCAAGATAATGTTTGCTCCATTAATAACTATCCTATTCCTAATGCCCCATGGAGACAACATCCCAACTTTAGTTGGCTAAACAATCAACAAGTTACAACCTGTGGTTTAATAACCAAAATGCTAGGCAAACAAACAACTATAATCAAGCTCCACCTAGGCAAGGACAGTGGACAAGGTCAGGAAATTATAATAATTATAACAACCAAGCTAAACCACGACAAGGTGTAGCACAAGGTCAGAATAATTATAATAATTATAATACCAATAGAGGTATCGTTCGTTAACAATAGTAACTATCAAAACCCACCCATAAATAATCAACGGAGATAGTTCCACCGCACCACTGCGGACTACTACACCTACACAACCGGACCAGATCGACGCCTTTATACAAAGTTACCCAACAACTTTTCCAATCAATGACTCAATCAAACCAACAGATATTATAATCCATAAATCGTGGCATACAACAAGTTTTTAGCCCAAGAGAAAGCCCAACCAAAAGGCGGTTTCCAAGACAAGTTTATACCAAACCCTAAAACAACAAACATAGCCTTTGAGGTAAACGGTAATACTAGTACGGAAACGACTATAGTAGGTGACCTGAATGCCATCACCACTCTCCGCCTCGAAAGGTGGTTGATAACAAAGTAACTATGCCTATAGTTACCGTGATCAAGATTCTCTACACCGGATATCTAACTAGATACCGACATAGAAACTAAAGAACCTACCACCGTAGAGGTACCAGCTTAAACCACAACCTAAGAAAAGAAAGCCAAGGTTACACATCAAGTCGAGCCATACGCTAAATATAGATTTTAAACCACCATTCCTCAAAAATTAGCCATGCTAACTGTGGATACCAACTTCGAGGAGATTAGGAACGCTTTCAAAAATCTAACGATAAACCTTCCTTTTCTCGAAGCTATTAAAAAGCTACCTAATCACGCTTAAGTTTCTTAAAGAGTTGTGCACTACTAGGCGAAGACCAACATACCTAAAGACGCTTTTTAACCGAACAATTCCCAACTTTATCCTAAAAATAATGGAATTGTTAAGTACAAGGACCCCGGTCGCCCCATCGTAAAATGCACCTTAGAGATTCCCACAATTTAACCGCTTTATTAGACCCGGGGCGAAAGTGTTAACTTACTCCCCCGTGATACTTGTATAAACAAATAGGTCTACAGGAAATGCAACCTACAAAAATAATGTTGCAATTAGCGACGTGTCTATTAAGTATCCTAAGGGTGTAGTGGAAAACGGTTTTTGTTAAGGTTCGTGGAGTTCTACTATCCCCGCTGATTTTGTTATCCTCGATACGTAAGTCGCTAATGACTCAGACCGATCATCTTAGGATTCTTTTAGCAACCGCCAACGCGACTTATTAATTGCCGCGATGGTAAGATGTCCTTATCTTTTGGCCATCTCACGGCTTGAGGTAAATGTTTTAAAATGATGAAACAGCTACCGTGATTCGCCTCTATAGATGGGGAGGTTAGCATGATTGAGAGCTTAGCTCAAGATTATTTTAACAACACGCTTCCCGAAAATAATATGTACAAATTCCTTTCTTTGGAAAGTCAGATTTTGTAAATGACTCCTACTTAGAGGAAGTCAACACCATCCTTGAGTCCACACCAATTGTAGACACTTCGGTTGCTCCATTATATTGAGTATGAAGACTTGCTACCCAAGCAAGTATTCATTATGCAAAATGAGGACCTCGATTTAAACATCTATTGATTTTCCTTCCACCCAGCTGCTTAAACCCCTTCCCCATAATTAAAATATATACAACTTGATCCGATGGTAATCATCCGTAATTATATCTTCTCTGTTATCTAAAATGAAGAGACAAGTTTAATCCGGGTGATTAGGGAACATCTTTTTCGATTGGTTGGTCCCTAGTCGACATTAAGGGAATTGACCCTAAGGTTTGCACTCATCTTATCCATTTGAGGATAACACGAAGACTTCGCTTTAACCTCGCCGCTTTTGAACCCCGCCATGAAAGAGGTGGTTAGGGAAGAAGTTTTACGATTACTTTCGACGTGGGTATCATATACCCAATCTCCGATAGCTTAATGGGTCAGCCCCATTCATGTAGTTCCTAAGAAATCGGAGTTACCATGGTACGTAACGAGAATGGTGACTATGTTGTCACACAAGGTCCCATGAAATGGAGGATCAGATTGATTACATGACGGTTAAATGCTATGACACTAAAGAATCACTTCCCTTTACCCTTTATAGATCAAATGCTCGAACGCCTAGCTGGTCATGCTTTTTTTATTGTTTTCTAGATGGCTACTCGTGCTATTTTCAGATTATCATTGATATTAATGAGCAAGAAAAGACCACCTTCACATGTCCCTTTGGAACGATGCCTATAAACTAATGCCTTTTGGCCTTTGTAATGCTCCCCGGTACCTTCCAAATGTGTATGCTTCATATATTTAGTGACATGGTAGAGCTTTATGGAAGTTTTCATGGATGATTTTTCTATCTATGGAGACTCCTTCACGATCGTTTGTCTAACCCGCGTCTAAGGTTTTGACACTGGTGTGAAGAAAAGAGCCTCGCTTTTAAACTCGGGAAAAGTGTCATTTCATGGTGAAAAAGGGCATAGTATTAGGTCACATTGTATCTAGTGATGGCATCAAGCAGATAAGGCCAAACTAGATAAGATAGCTTAATTTACCTAAAACCACGGACCGTCCGCGGATATTAGAGCCTTTCTAGGCCATGCAGGTTTTATAGGCGATTTATCAAAACTTCTCAAAAATAGCTAGGCCTTTAACTAATCTCGCTTTTGAAAGATGCAATCTTTGATTTTAATTTTAACTCAGACGCAGGCTTTTGAAACTTTAAAAGCCGCCTCTAACCATCGCACCCATTATACAACCTCCTAATTGGTCTAAACCTTTCAACTCATGTGTGATGCTAGTGACTATGCAGTTGGTGCAAATCTTTGGGACAAAAACTAGATAATAAGTCCACCGCTATTTATTATGCTAGCAAAACCTTAAACGATGCTCAACGGAATTATTCAACTACCAAAAAAGAATTTTTAGTGTCATTTATGCTTTAGATAAGTTTTCGCCCTTATTTGGTTGGTTCTAAAACTTTAGTTTACACGGACCATGCAGTTCTTTAAATACCTTCTTGCAAAGAAGGATGCTAAGCAGAGATTAATCCGATGGATCCTTCTCCGCAAGAGTTCACATTAGAAATAAAGGACAAAAAAGGGTCGAAAACGAAGTTGCCCACCACTTATCTAGACTCACAAACAACGATCGATCGATTCGAGTCCATACCGCACTCTTTTCCCCGATGAGCATCTCAGATGCCATTTTTCAGCACCATGGTATGCCGACATTGTCAATTATTTAGCGGCCGATGTTATGCCTTATAATTGGTCAAGAAATGAACGTAAGAAGTTCTTGGCCGAGTTAAGTTATACTATGGGATGAGCCCTATCTTTTAAGTATCAGGCGGATCGATTATTCGCCGTTGTATTCCCCAAGTGGGAATACAATGAAGTTCTATCGCTCTGCCATGACAAAGAGTGTGGTGGCCATTTTAGTGGGATGAAAACAGCCGCTAAAGTTCTTCAATGTGGATTTTATTGGCCTACCCTTTTAAGGATGCCCAAGTGCATTGCAAGACGCGGTATTCGTTTTGCCAACAACTTGGGAGAATCACAAAACGTAATATGATGCCATTAAATCCAATCTTAATAGTAGAAATTTTTGATGTTTGGGGCATTGATTTCATGGGTCCTTTCCCAGTTCCCACGGTTTCATTTATATTCTAGTTGCCGTAGACTACGCGGTCAAAATGGATCGAGGCCCTAGCTTGCCGAGAGCAATGACCATAAGACCGTTGTATTTTTATTAAAGAATATATTTTCTCGGTCGGTTTGGCATTCCTAAAGCCATCATTAGTGATGGTGGAACACATTTTTGCAACAGAGTGGTTGCATCCCTAGTGAAAAAAAGTATGGAGTTACACACAAAGTAGCAACTCCTTATCATCCACAAACTAGCGGACAAGTAGAAGTTTCTAATAGGGAAATCAAAAAGATTTTAGAAACAACTATAAACCCCGATAGGAAAGATCGGTCAAAGCGCCTATCGGATGCCTTATGGGCGATCGAATCGCTTTCAAAACTCCTATATCGGTATGTCTCCCTTTAGACTTGTATTTGGGAAACCATGTCATTTGCCCAATTGAATTAGAGCAGCACCGGCTCGTGGGCTATAAAAGCCTTAACTTCAATATTGATGAAGCAGGTGTCAAACGCAAGTTGCAATTGAATGAGCTTGAAGAAACCGTGAGCGATTCGCACGATCTCGCCGAAGGATTATAAAGCTAACATAAACGCGGTTCATGATAAGCATATCTTGGCGAAAGAGTTTGTGGTCGGACAAAAGGTTTTGCTTTTACAACTCCCCGCCTACATGTTTTCCTGTGCAAACTAAAACCCGTTGGTCCGCCCTTTTCTCGTTATCAAGTCACCCCTTACGGGCAATCACCTTGGTAAATCCAAATGACAACAGTACCTTTCAAGTTAATGGTCAACGGTTAAAACATTTTCACCTAACTTCGGCCCCCCCGATGTAGAGGAAGTCCTTTTACAGACCTCGTTTATGATGGATCGACCCTTGTCAATTGGTGTACTTACTTTCATTTCCATATACTGATAAGTACACCATTCAGGTAACCGGGCCCTCCCTATGGAGTGTGTGGCTGTAAGTACCGGATCCTAAGTCCACAGTTCACATAATTCACGTTTTCCACTTTTGCATGTTTTCTCGGTTTTTGAGTCATGTTCCTCTATGGAGTGAATTATGTATTTATCGTTTTTTGTGTTTCTTATAATAAACAAATAAAAATAAAATTTAAATTCCTAACATCATAGAAATAGCAATCCAATAAGTCTTGGGAATCTGACAGTAAATGACCCACGTTGTAAACAAATTTTGTGTTTAAAAATTTGTTTGGGGGTGGGCAGTCGATCTTTCCATCAGGGATTGCTCGAACTTTCCATTGGTTTTGTTTAGGCCCATTAGTTCAATTGGGTTGACGTAATCTAAACTTAGATTTCCTTCGCTCAAGATAACTTACGCCACACACGCACTTCGAGGCGTCCTTCCACCCTCTTATACATCACCCATGGTTAGAATTGAGTGTTTTATGGATTATTGGATTGGAAATTCTCTACTGATCATTTCCATAACTCATTCGCAAAAATCGGACCGGTAACGAAGCGGGAAATTTAGTTTGAAGTAGCGCCAAAAATCGACAAAAGTCGAAAAATCGAATTGGGCTTTCATACTTCAACTCGCTACAAGACTCTACAGCGCCAGCCCCCTTTCCACAAACACAATCGCGACTTCATCTTCTCAAACCGCTTTTCAAAAATTTAAATTAAACCCTAGCAACCAAAATAAAAAATAAAAAAATAAATAGAATATATCAAAATAGAAACACCACCCACGCCCATTGTGTAACACCAACACCAATCTCCCACACAATCTCCAACCGTTTCCATCAAGCAAACACCCAACAATTCAAGTCTCCAACCTCCACCATACCCACCACCATCATTTTTTAGGAAGTTTTCATCAAACTCGCCTCCTCCACCTTATACAAACCTAAAAACAGAAACTTCATGGCGCTTACGACGAGAATTTTGCCGAAAACGAAGTTTGTTCCCGACAGCCATTTTATGACGTGGAGATGTTCAAGAGACATTGGAAAGGCCTGTGGTACTCAACCGAGGAGTTCTATCACTATGATTTGGTAGAACAGTTTTATAAAAGCGAGAATTGGAAGGGGATAGGATTTTCATAAAGTTGGGGAAACGAGAGAAGTAAAGTAACGAGTTGTTGGTCTGACTGTTAGGGAATTACGCTTTGAAAGCAACCTAGTAACGATAATTCAGGAATCCCAAAGATACCGGAGTTCCCGCTTTGATGAAGGATACCGCCGTGGAGGGGAATACAATCCGACATCCCATCAAGGCCGCGCATACCATTCGAACCAATCAACCGGTCAGAGCTCGCTGGATTGGTAGGAATGTCCTCTAAAAAGACAAAGTCGTTGATATCGGCCCGCAATGTCCGCGTTCTCTCCGGATATTGCAAACAAAGAAGTATAATTTCTGTATCCTCGATTTAATGTTTAATGTGATTCGAGGAGGGGGGAAGAGTTTGCCTCCCCGATTGATCACTAAGATCATGCTCTCCTTTAGAGCTATCACAAGATCTGCTCCTATTAAGATCAAATTGCATTCTAATGCAAGTATCTATATGGATTGCATCCAAGAGACTTGGCCGTTAATCAAGAAAAATGGATGAGTCGGAGGATGAAAGGGAAGATATGACATGGATGGATGAAGATGCATTAGAGAAGTGTAATTCTAATATAGAACGATGCAAGTGTTGCAAAAACCGCCTTGCGGTGCGTTTATGGTATTTGTGGAGATATCCCAAATATAGTAGATAGTAGTTCAAAAGAAGCAAGGGAACCTTCAGAGGAGATTTGAAATACTTTCGAAGGGGTTCGGACGATATCTTGTATAACATGGAGACTATCCACCAGCAACAACAAACCCAAGATGCGACTTCGATGCGAGATGGAAGCCCAACGCTTGTTCCGAATAGAGATGCTACGACGATGCCACCCGTGGGTGGAGGACTCTGTTTCAGCCGAGTCCGACAGCATGAGCATGCCGTCGCCGGGCGACAGATGGTTCAAGCCATTCTCCATCCCAGAGCCAATCTCCATCTCAAGGGTCCATCATCATCACAAAACTAGGTGTTCACCCCGGTTGGAGTTCATTTGTTATTTCATATTTCGTTTTATTAGAAGGATTTTAATTTAGTAGTTAAATTTAAATAGTAATGTGTTTATTTAATGTTGTTTGGATTTATATTTTATTTTGTCTTTAATATAATTGGTTATTTTCGAGTACTGCTTGTTTTATCATTTATCCCACCTTCCCGACTTGGTTGGGGGTGGAAATATTTAGACCGAAAGCATAAGTCGCTATATGAACATATATATGTTACGTTGTCTTGGAGGAAAGGTTGATAATTTGGCCGATATCGGCATATCTATGACTTGTGTGGTGGTAGCATGAAATCTAGGAGAGTTTAGAAGTTACTATTCTAAATCCAGTATGAAAGATACCAGGATTTTAGGAAATCATGAAAATGGCTTGTTTCGTTTTGGGTTTTGGGAATTTTCCTATTTCGAAATTGCCTTCAAACAAATAGGGAACTTCCCGATTCATTTTGGAAGCTCATAACCTATTTAAACTCCCTTCTTTCTACACTAACAAACCACAATACATTCCACCATCATCCCGCACCATCCACTCCAAGTTTTACTTTCTTTTTCATCTAAACTCCGGGTTCGGGCTTTTACGAGCCAGCCAAGGCTTTGTCGAGCGCGCGATGCTTTTACTTTTTTTGAAGAATTTTCGTCGAGCGCGACCGCCCTCATCTATCGGACCTAGAGCGCGACCAGCGCCACACCGTAGAATCGTGATTTACACAATAAAGCCGACGCTTCTACTACGAGCGCGCTTCTTCAACACGAAGCGCGCGCTACCGGTTTTCGTGGAACGCGAAATTTCCAATTTTCAGACGGTCATTCAGGATTTTTGTGAAACTGTTCAAAGAGTTATTGTGATGACATCTCCTATAGTCATACCGAACAGTCTTTCAAAGATGTGTTGGGCACCGGAGACCTATGAACATTGGTTTCGGACAAAGAATCCCTGCAGTTAGGATGGCGCCATCTATCGGTAAGTGATGACGATTCATATTCGCCACGACTTCATCGCTTATTTCTATGACCACGTCAAATTCTATTGTAATCAGGGTGGAGATCAAGAATTCTCCGTCGAATCGATGACACGATACATGAATTCAATAAAAATTTGGTCGCCTTTAGTTTTAGGAATACCAATACCGACCTCGTTCACACATGGGCATATATGACCGATAATGCATATCTTTATGATTATACATATTTCCATGATTTTTATGGGGGAGGGGTCTTTCAAGTAATGGACCAAGGGCGATATAGCATTTCCCTTGGTAGCCTTTCCTTAAACGTAGGCACCACCATGTTATTCATCCTGATGAATATTTTGGGGGAATGGCAGTTCACTTCGTAAACACAATTGCTGGTGACATTTTCCTCGCTTTAGCTGAGGGACGTCGCCGCTATGACATTCCCCGAGTTTTGGTCACTAGTCTTAAGAGAGCCCAAACCATGAAGCGTAAGTATCTTCTTATGCCTGTGTTGGTAAGCCGCATCATGCGTAGTTGTTTACATGTATTCTATGCACAATTCACAGATTGGAAAAGGGTTGAAGTCATGAGACCCACCAATAGGGTGGTTCGCTCATTGCGAACAATGACTTGGCTGGGATGGCAGGTGCATCCTCATTTGGTCGCCCCGTACATCCCATCAGACACAATAACACTTAACAGGTTAGCATTAGTGGATGATAAATGGCGCCAAGCTTGGCAAGTTATAATGAACTGGCAGGATGCGAAGGAACCTCATATCTTTAATGAGGAGGAGGATGCTTAAAAGGGAGATAAGGTAAGTTTTTAGTTTTGTTAGTGTCTGCTTATGTACCAAGCAATTTAATTCGGTTAGAGTTGCGTCAGTTTTATTCCTATATTAGTACGTTCTAACTTTGTTTTGCAGATGTTCCTGAATTTCACACGTTTCAATGGTATTTTTCCTACCCTCTTTATTTACAATACTTTGAGGACAAAGCATGCTTCTTGTTTGCGGGGGCATAGAAACACGTGTAATTAAGGCATCTGTTAGGATAGATATGTATAATATGCATTTGTTTTCTCAAAAAAAAAATAAATAAATAAATAAGTTTATGCTATACACTTAGGAATATTGGTATTGTTTTCTTTTTCTATGCTCTTAACAATCTAGAAGTCTCACGTAGCTTTTGCATCAGAATAATTGTTAGAAACTTAGGTTAATATGTAGGTAATAATCTTTGCATCTATCTATAAATATATTACATGAGTATCTATGGTTGTTAGCAGTAAGTTTTTGAAATCTAGGCTAGAGTACTTATTCTACAAATCCTGTGAGAATATAGCCTAAAGCCTTATATGAGCGAAACATTTGAGAAATGACACAAGGGAGAAGAACAATCCGAATAGAGAAATCACACGTCCACTTGCTTGATCACTATGCCATATCCTAAGCGAGAATTTAGGCCCTCTTTGGATCGATATAGCCAGAAATTCAAACCTATGAATTATTTTCCGCTAGTCGGCCCCTCTGAGCCTTTCCTTAGCCTTCCATGAACCACAATTCCTTTACCCCTGTTACAAAAAACAAAACAAAATAAAAAAATATATATAAATCAACCTACCCAATTTAGAATAAGTGAGAGAATAGAATGAGGAAGAAAGAAAAAGAGAAAACACCGGTAAAACAAAAATTAGTTAGTTCTTTCGAGAAAATAAAGAAAAGAAGTTTCCATCCAAAAAAAAAAAAAAAAAAAAAAAAAAAACTCCAAAAAGCCAAAAAAAAAGAAAAAAAAAATATGGCTAAGGATGGAAACAAAGTGTAGAAGCAAAAAGTAAATAACAAGGTTTTCTCTAGTTACATAATATGAAGACTTTATTATCTCAGACTTGTCCTTGTTGAATATCTATTTCCTTCCTTCTTAAACCATCTCCTAATCCCCGAAATACCTAATAAAGACCTCTAGCTCAATTAGGAATATGTTAGTGTGATAGTAAGTGGCAGATGTGTTTGATCGACTCCGACTTCCTTGTGTGTCATTAAGATTGTAAGGTAAAAGTGCCCATCAAGCAAGACTAGAGTAAATAAACTTGAGTGGAAAAATCGAGTGTCAGATCTTGACTATTATTGTGAGAACCTACTTAAGGACGCTTATTCCGAAGTTTTTAAAATGGATCTGCTAGACATTTCATAGTATTACTCATTGTATATATGTTTATTATAGATGATTGAGTATTATGCATCTATTAGCTTAGGTTTGTGACTTGGTTATTCTTGTTCATAGCTAGTGAGATGTATAGATAGTTTGGAGCATGAATAAGGAAACAATAGTTTTATTTCTTAGTCGTTGTAGTATAGATGAAGTTTGTGAGTACCTTCATGGAAAACTCTCACGAGGTTATAACTCCTCCACTAGGGAATTCCTAGTGGTTTAAGGCCTTGTTGCATATGGTCAATGCAATCGCACTCAGCAAAACGAGAGTAGATAGAACTCCATTTTTGGTCACTTATTCTAATTTCTCATCTTTGCTTGAGGACAAGCAAAATGCTGTTTGGGGGTGGTTTGATAAGAGCCCAAAACTGTAGTTTTAACCCTCAGAATAGTCATACTTTTAGACCAATTATGTGAGTAATAATTAAGAGTTAACACCGACACGTGTTTTTATGCATTTCAGGCTTCAAAGTCCATTATGTGCAGAAATGTGCCACTTTAGCGAGATAAAGGAGCAAAGGTCGGTTACTAAGGAGTTCCGTGATTAAAGGCCAAGATCCAAGAAGACAAAGCCTTTCTAAAGCCCGGTCAAAGCTGAAAAGTCAAAATTCCACAAAAGTAAACAAAGTGAACAAAGTCAACAGAACTTCCGAAGACCATATCTTTGGACTCAGACCTCGGAATTGGGCCTACCTTATGTCAAAACGACCGGCTCGGAAAGAGCTTTCCAATGGTCCAAGCCTTGACCCAATCAGAGGAGCAAAAGTGGACAAAAAGTCTGTGGAAGCCAACTGCAGCTGAAGAGGCCTTTTTGGATTGAAAGAATTGGGTTTTGGGCCTGATTCTCTGGCCCAAAACATGGCTCCAAGCCCATGCACGATTTTTGGATCTGAGTGTATAAAAACAAAAGCTTAGCTCTTTGTTAATGGTAGCTAGTTAGACCTAAATTAATATATAGAATTCTAGATCTAGTTTTATTAAATAAATTAAGCTTAGTTCTATTTTTAATTCTTGTTTTAGATTAAGTCTTTGAATCATTGTTCTTGATTGATTAGATAAATAAAATAGTTGTTTTCTCAATTTCGAATTGTGTTATTTCAATTTATAGATCTGATTTTAATTCTTGTTGATTATCATTCCGTAGTTTAAATAGATTGAACCATTGTTAGTTCATTTAGTTAAGTTAGAATTTTAATATGATGTGTAGTTATAATTCAATGGGAAATGATGGTTTGATGACTCAAGGCTAAAACCTCCATTAGAGGGGTTGATGAAGCCTTGATGAAAACTTAGTGGTATAGTGTAGAAACATTGTAGAATCTATTCCAATCTAGAAGGTCGTGATTAAGCCATGAGAATGGGTGGACGACCTCATATGCTAGTTAGTACTTCGGTAGAAATGCCATGAACACTAGGGATTAGAACTCGAATTTCTTCTTGGGAAGAACGTAAGAATCGAGATACAAGAATCTATGTTAGGCTATTAAGTTGGATTCGAGGTGGATTCAATTCCCCTCTAATCATTTATCTAGATTCAAAACAATCATATTTCCATAGCATTAGTAGTTTAAAAGTCAAGTAATCAAATTCAGTAAGTATCGTAGTAATCACCTTCGTAAAGCTCTCATTGACTTAAGACCGACTAATTAGATTAGAAAACATCCATGCTAGAGCACTAGGAGAGGAACGAATTTGTTACTCCACTCTATTTCGATAGAATTGAGAGTAGAAACTTTGATAAAATAGACACTTAAATAGTTTTAGTTTACTTACGTTTTGAGTTTTATCGTTCATTTCTTAGGTAAACTATTCATTTTTCAGTTTATCACCCCATTTGGTCAAGTTATTTTACGCAAATATTCATGGAGTGGAAATGCATAACCTCATTTTCAAAACAAAAGTCTGGGGGAAAGATATTGTAGTTACTCCGGTAAGCATCGCGTCAACCCTTCAGGTTTCTCGAGGAGACGTTCATCTTCTTTATCCATTGAAGGTCAATTTTCAACACCATTACAAAGATTTTATTACCAAGTTTGTTGGAGTGGGGTCTTATGAAAATAGTCTGCCATTGACTAGGATGAAACAGCGGTTTCGTATTCTCCATCGGATATTATTCTCAACTGTCTTGCCAAAATGTGGTCATTTTAACCACATCAATGACTTTGGGCTTTATCTGTTCAATGTAATGTGGAAAGGGGATAAACTCGACTTGGGAACTATAATCTAGCATAGCATTGTGGAGCATTCTAGTAGAAGCAAAAAGAATATATGTATTCCTTATGACATTCTTATCAGCAAAATCATCACAAACACTGGTGTTCCTCCCCATTATATGTATATTGAGCAGGATTCGCCTATTAGCCGACTCATTGTTTCGAGGATGACAAGTAGGCCTGTGTCGAACAAGATAGTGATGACAACTCCCCAATAGAAGTGATTGCTGCCAAAATAAAAGACATTTACCGGCTAACGCAGAGTACAAAATCCGAACTGGACATAATGGTAGAATACTTGAGGAAGACATACCCAAACTTTCCGCCCTCCTCCTTGGAACTCAGTACAGACATTTCCTTTCACGAACAATATAGTGATAACGACTACCCAATAGTCCCTAATGCTGCCCAAACAAAATACTTGTCCCGGCTAGCGCTGGGTACAAAATCCAAACTGGCTATAATGGCAAAATACTTGAAGAAGGTATGCACAAACTGTCCGTCCTCCTTGGAACTCAGTATAGACAGTTCTTGAATTTGGCGTTCAGACTATATCCCATCCGATTATGAAGGTCCGGAGGCTCCTGAGAAAGATGAATGGCAGAAGAGGATCCAAGTAGATATGAATATGAAAGAAGATGGTAATAATAATGAGGATGGTGAGACGAGTATGAGATGGTGTGATGAGGAAGTTGAGAATAAAGTCGATGCTGACAGTAAGGAAGTTGATAGTGAAGCAGATGGTGACGAGGAGTGGTTTGAATGTGCTGTTAATCAGGTATTCCATCATGTTCCCGTCGCCGTTCTATCTAATTTAGCTCGACAATAGATCTTGATTTTTGCATTTAGTTCTCCTGTTGACAATTTTTTATATAATTTTACAGGTGAGCTACAACGAACCTTAGAGAGAGGATGGTTTGCGTTAAAAGGACACGTGTATCAAGTTCCGATCATTTAATGTTGGGTGTTATTATGTACTCTTGATAAAATTCATTGCTATTGTTGTCTTATGAATTATTCCAAGATGATTTACTAGGTCCTACTTGTTAACTTATTTTATTTTATTATGGTTTGGCACTTGGGTTGATTCAGTGGCCATTTTAACATTTCACAATTTCATGGCTTACCAAACGGTTTTTTCTCATCAAGAATACATAGAACTCGTTGTTTACTATTTGGCAAGTGTATTTCTATGACAATATTATCAGGAATACAACTTAGTAGTTTAATGGCAGTTGTATAATATTTCGCACTTGGTTTATTATGAATCATTTTTATCATGAACTAAACTTTGGACTTGATTTTGGGAAACTACGCACTATATTTTTTCTCTAAATGAGAACTCCATCACTATGCACTCATTGCACTTGGTTTACTATGCACTCATCTAACACTAGATTTTGGTTAATTTTATACTGCCTTTGTGTTGTGTTATATATATATATATTTTTTTTAAAAATCAGTTTGGGGCAAGGACGAAAATATCAAATTCGAGCAATATATCATGTACCCCATAAACCGAGATATATAGGTGGATTTTTGATAATGTTGTAGATCTTCAAATGAACTGCCAAAGTATAGCATATAGTATCCTTTTGGTCTGCCAAAGTAAGGATGATACATACCATATACCATCCATTATTTGGGATGCTACATACCATATACCATGTACATATACTATATACCATGCACAGATGAAACTGGCCTTAACGACCTCCACAGATCGCTGGTCTATAGATCCAAACGATCTGAAGAGATCGTTTAGAACAACTTGCAGCGGTCTGACGAGGTCGTTAAGAGTGAATCCGAGTGGTCTTCCCAGATCGTTTAAAGTGATTCTGAGCGATCTTCCATAATTGATAGAGGTAAATGAGTTTCAAGGTGAGTGGTCATAAATATTTGCTGAATGGCTAATGGCCTGATGTCCATATGTAGTTATCCGTTTCACGAGCCTGCGCACAGTAGTTTGGCATCTATAAAGTGTACATATTCGACAGTTTACTAGTTAACTAGGATCAAGAACAAGCTTTCTCACTCAAAAGTACTTCAATGGAGCTCCCACAAGTGACAAGCCATTTTGGGATGATACATTATATATATATATATATATATATATATATATATAGATATAGATATATATATATCATAATTGACAACTTGTTCATAATTGACTGTTGTATGTATCAACAACAGTAATAATACATTAATTACAAAATCTAAAATCACTTACAAAATACTTACAAAACAAAATTCACGGTGAATTTGAAATAGTAATATCATAGATCACTTCAACTGCACAAAACTATGTTTCAAACTCCCAAAATATATTCTGACAAATCTCGTTCAAATCTCATTTTGCTTCATTATATTCGGACATCACCATTGAAACTGCCATTTGATGTCGAAAGTATGGAATGTCTAGCTGGGTGAAGTTGTAGTCCAACTGTTGCCTATTCCAAAACTCCATGAACTTACAAGTGAACACCCTGCAGTCATACCTACATAGAGAAATTCCATTTTAGTCACTTTAGATGGTAAAATTCTAATAAATTTGAAATTAAACATTTTACCCATTGGCCTGTCGTGGAGCTTCCCATTGTGTAATTATCCAATCTGTGACTGGAGAATCTATGGCATGAGCATCGCCAAGAGCACGCAACAAAGTATGCATATAGGAAACCTAAGCAAACAAAAAATAAAGCATAAGCATAAAGTGTAAAAATGGATAATATATACGATATAACCTCATGTCAGAACGATGATATGTAACATGTAACATCCGTCTGACATTAAGGTACATAACATACAAAATATTGCAAAATGAGCCACACAATAATTAGTTTGGCATTAGCATTAATCTAACCAGTTTGGTGGTAAATGGAAGACCACCGGAGATATTACTAGCCGATGTTGACAGCGAATCCATCACAACTACGGTGTGATCCTTGGGGTCAATAACGTATAACCACCAATGATGATCTTTCAATATCGGTATGTACCACTGCACAATAACAATTGAATTAGTTCCCATGGTTCAAGCCCAACCTATGTTATAGAACGTATGATTCATGACAAAATCATCTTACTCTTCGATATTGTCTTATGTCTGAATCTAACTTAATTGCTTTTGTTGCAGCAGCAAGCTTCAATGGGTCAGTGCTCTATTCCTACAAAACTTAATTGGAACTCCTAAACAATGATGGATGCATAGAATGTCTCTTGTTTGAAATCCTCCTAGTTATTGATTCACTGTCTCATAATTTAACTTATAGTTTGGAACATAAAAGATTCAGCTTGATACCTTCATATGTGTGTTCATAAGCGCCAAATAATAGTAGTCTTTACCCATAAACCTACGCTTTTGTTATGCAATCAGATAGGCACACCAAAGAAACCCAAACTATAACAAATAACATATTAGTAACTGCATTTATTTGATAAACAGTAGTAAATTTATGAAATCAAACACTACGATGATAGTAACATATGAAAAGTGACACTTCACTGGTTCCTAACAAACATTTAAATGTAGATCGGGACTCGTGCCACGTAGAAAAACTTGCAATGAATTCGCTGTGACAAGAAAGAATAGTATTAATTGGTGGATGAGGCAACAAAAAAACATGTAGGCAATTCAATGAGACTATTTACCCAGGTTTGGCAGTAGGAGAGAATATCCAGCGGAAGACTTTTTCTTCGTCAGTTGTTAGCAACCAATGAGGTTCTAGCCACTTTGGATCTATATCCGTATATGGCTTGTCTTCAATGTCACAGCTAACTACAAACTACAATGCAACCCAAATTATACACTAATTGCAGCTTATATGCTAATTGAAGGGTATGCTTCTATATTCTAGTTGAAGTTACCTTATTCTCTTTGGGGGTCACTGGAGAAGAGAATAGAACCTTGCCTTTATTTAAAGGTGGTGTACATAAATCTTCTTCATTGTCGAAAGGCAGAATGGAGATATCAATATCATCCTTTGGTGGAACTCTTCCCCTACTTCGGGTATTATTAATTTCATCTGCTAACATCTTCTTCAATCTATTCATAGAAATAGAAAGCGCACCAACATCTTCCACTACTTGACTTAGAGCTGGTGTGAGTGTACTTTTAATATCTTGGACCTCATCCCGTACAATTCTTAACTCCCTCTTCAGAGAGTTAATAGCGTCATATATGTTGTACGATAAACTTGGTTCAACTTTGTATTTTTCTGAATCTGGGATTTTCGTATATAAAACAATAGAGAACACAAGGTCATTGTTTATAATAGACATGAAAAATAAAGAACTAGCAAAGAAACAACTTTATGAAAACCCAATAACAACAAATGGCCTCTATCATGATACATAGTTATATATAATTACAAATATGCAAGTTATAGTGTGTGTTTTTTTCAGGAGCCAATATCAAAATAAATGGGTTAATCTCTTAAAGTTAAGATTTTTCACTGCTCTCCTTTAAAAAAAAAGATTTACCATCACTTAAAGGCTATATTGCTCAAATTTCCTCAAAACTAATAACCTCCTGAAAATCCACCAAAAACTACTCTTTTCTTCTTCTCAAATCAAACCAAATATAACATATCATCCGATTAGTACCTCTTCTACTTAAAGCCAAAGACCGAATACGGTATGTCAACACCTCTAGAAGTAGTTAACAACCAAAAACATATATTTACACTTTCCTACATATTATGTATTATGCAAAACACTAATAGATGTCGAAAACATATCAAACGTTCTAGAAGAAGAGACCGTTTGTATCAGAACTTAGTTAGTATAACTAACTCACCTAACCTCATGTATACATACTACACTAGTCCTCTGTGTTCGAATTGTTAATGATTTAAATTAAAATTTTCACTACCAAAGTAGACTAGACGACCTCTGTCATGATAAATCAAATTTTATACAATCACCTTAACTACTATCACCAAAACAAAGATGGCCTTTCTATGCTTGGGCGGATCTGAACAAAACCATACCATTGTGCACCATATATCAGACCAAAACACATTCATCCTTATACAAGACACTCCTTAACCCAAACTATATAATTTTCAAGTATATTGAGAGTGAAAAATACAAACTTTAGAAAAGGTAGCACCTTTGAAGATATGATTATGTTTCCCTTTGTAAAATGAGTTGCCAAACTTAAGTATATGAGTTACCAACAACTAAAACTATATGAACAAGAACAAAGTTAAATAGCCTACTCATCCTCTTCACCATCTTTGCCAACTTAGTTAGTTTCCGAAATGAACTGCTGCACCTCACAAAAATGGATTTCTCAAAGTCTACCAGATGTCACTTGGCGCAAATCTCTTTATGGTTTGCAACCTATGCTTGCATTGGTACGAACTCCTATTATACCTGCAGATAGAGTACGCGCGAACAGATATTTGTGGGTTTTTTTATGAGTCGGGATCCCCTAAAACCGGCCACACAATAACTGTTTTAACTCCCGACCTATCCACTTTCACAGCCGTGCCTTTGCATTTGATTTCTACTATCCCCTAATAACCGATTTTCAACGCCCACAGTAGATTTCGATTTTTGGGTAATGTAATAGATTTTGGAATGTTTAATTCCTATTTTCCTAAGCGGTTAAAATCGGTGATATGCGATTAATCGGTGATTCAATGTTCAAGCTAAGTAGAATTGTTAATTCCAGAAAGTACGTTGAATTGTAATTCAATGTTCAAGCTAAGTAAAAACTTAATATGTTCCATCATTCCAAGCCACCTCATATATAATGGACCAAACATGTAAAGATTATATGAACCTTTATGTCCTTGATTTGGATAACATGCATGTTCCAAGATCCTACTTGAAATATGCATATTTATTTCTTTTGTGACTACTTACTTTGTAGTGAGATACTCACGACACCATAGTGCTTCTTCTATGCATGTGTTTTCAAAACAATTTTTCTAGTTTCCTTCTTCCATGCATGTGTTTTCAAAACAATTTTTCCTAGTTTCCTTCTTAAGCTATGCATGTGTTTTCTAAACAATTCTTTTGGTATCTTTTTGTTTTTTGATTCTCTACAAGGCATATACTATGGAACTAGAAGTAAAACTTGCAAAACTTAGAGAACATAAGGAAGAGTTGCAGAAGATCGAAACAGGAGGATTGGAAGGTACACATTGTCTAAACCATCGTCCTTTCTCACTCTTAAACATAAGTTAGTATTTGACCTAGATAATAATGTCAATGTTAGGACATGGTCCTTATTATAAGTTAGATATTAAAATTTAGTCTTACTTGTAAGCACATGTGACGTACTCTCAAAAGAGCAAACGGCATGACCACAGTAGTAGGTGACGGTCAAGTAACAGAAGTAGGACCAAAAACTAATATTTTAGCATTTCTGGACCAAAGTCTAATTACCATAGTAATAGTAGGACCAATGTCTAAAAAACCCTATTAATTTCAAATAGTACTCTTCAAGAAAAAGATTTTACATAAATACATACCCTATTTTAAAAAAAAAATTATTCTTTAAACTAGAAAGTAGATGTGTGCATACACACCGGCACTTTTAAAAACTTGTTCAACAATTATAACTATATATATATATATATATATAATTTCTTTTAACAAATCGTTACTCTTGTTTGCGTCGCTAACCCATTTTAATTTCCTGGAAGTTTTGATCTGCCAAAGTATGGATGATAAATACTATGTAGTATCCATTATTTGTCATGCTACAGACCATGTACCATCTGGATGAGCACCATTATCACTTGGTTCTCACCATTCTTACGGGAAGTTTTGGTCTACCAAAGTAAGGATGATACATACTATATACCATCCCTATTTGGAATGCTACATTCTATATACCATCCTTTTGAGCACCATTATCACTTGGTTCTCACCATTCTTACTAGAAGTTTTGGTCTGCCAAAGTAAGAATGATACATACTATATACCATCTATTATTTGGGATGCTACATACCATATATCATGTACATATACTATATACCATGTACAGACGAAAGTGGGAGTAACGACCTTCTCAGATCACTGGTATATAGATCCAAACGATCTGAAGAGATCATTTATAACAACTTAAAGCGGTCTGACAAAGTCGTTTAGAGTGAAAACGAGCAGTCTTCCCAAATCGTTTAAAGTGATTCTGAGTCTTTCATCATCGATAGATGGAGATGAGTTTCAAGGTGAGTGGTCATAAATATTTGTTGAATGGCTAATGCCTAATGGCTAATGGCCTGATGTCTTACCTAAGTAGTTTTCCGTTTCACAAGCATGCGCACTGTAGATTTTAGCATCTTTTTTTTGCCGAGTGAGCTCAGAATTGTATTAAGTATGGGAAAAGGGGTAGGAGATTACAAGAGTTTAAGTGTAAAATACATAATAGAAATAAAGAAAGGGGAAAAGATGGCAGCATACACTGATGAAGTGAGATCGTAACCCGTAGGCCTCCAATATATCACTACATCAGGTACCACTTCCATTCAATCAAATATAAAATAAGTGTTAGTGTAAATCTCCCATTTATATAGCTGTTTCAACAAGATTTGCCAAAACACACCAGTTGAGGGTCGGAAGTAATATTTTTTATTGGAGATGGTGGTTGGGAAAAGATGAGACTGGATTTCGGTTTTGAAGTTACCTACGTACCCAAATGTATTGCTTGGGATCAAGTCTCGATGTGTAGTTCTAGAAAAATGACGAAGGTTGGATTTTATAGGTAGGATTAGTTATAGTTACTTCCTCGTTCTCCAATATTCCAATCGTGGGATGAAGTTAGAGAACTGGCAGGAAAACTGTCCACTCGTGGGATGAAGTTGGAGAACTGGCGAGAGAACTGTCCACTCGTGGGATGATGTTGGAGAACTGGCGGGAGAATTGTCCACTCGTGGGATGAAGTTGGAGAACTGGCGAGAGAATTGTCCAATCGTGGGATGAAGTTAGAGAACTGGCGGGAGAATTGTCCACTAGTGGGATGAAGTTGGAGAACTGGCGGGAAAATTGTCCAATCGTGGGATGAAGTTGGTGGAAGTTGTTTGACTCGCAAAACATGTGCGCAATTGATATTGATTTTACATGTAGGTATGTAGGCTTTGAGCATGAGTTCTGAGCGTGAGCTTTATAGCAAATAAGCTCTGAGTATGGGCTATGAGCATGGGTTTTTTTGTAAATAAGCTCTGAGTATGGACTCTAAGAGTGGGCTTTTTTATAGATGGGCTTTGAGCATGGACTTGTATTGAATTGGGCTTTTATTGGGCCACATTTGTGGGGGCCGGAACATCGCCCTCTCTTTGTTACATGGACAAAGCCTGTGTGGCAAAGATTTATTTATTTATTTATTTTTGTAGGTTTGTTGGTTTGTAAACTGTTATATTGATTGGTAAAATAGTAAATGGATAGTGGAAATTGAGGTGGGTCAGTCTAATTGATCACATTGTACTTGTAGTCCTGTACAAAAATAATTTCAGAATTGAAGAAGGAAAACTAGACATTGAGTCCGTGTTCAGTTAATCAAAATAAGTTGGTTCTACAGCATCAGATCCTAAATAGCTAACTTCAGCATTCTCCTTTTATTCCTCCCTTACAACAGAATCTTGTCATCGTAGTGATAGAACAACACTGCTTGGATTTAAGGCAAAGATCTTCTAAACTGTTACAAGCATGGAAGCAATCCAACGACTGTTGCACCAAATGGGCTGGTGTCCAGTGTGACTCCACTGGCCGGGTTGTCAATGTATCTCGTCCTGGGATTTCTTCCAGCGATGATTTCATAATTGATACATCAATGAACGATACACTATACTATCAGGTCGAGGTAAGATTCACTGCATAGACATCACTCTTGCAGAAGTTTGTGTTGTAAGCAAATAAAAGAAAACAATAGAAGACAAGGACAGAATAACAGGTAATAACCAAGGCGCGGATTAGGCTGTCCTTAAGGAAAGATTTCGCCCCTTCCAATGGTGCAGAAAAGCAACAGTGGCGTCTTCCTCACAGGATTCAATGGTTAACAGGAGCCTGACTTTGCACTAGAACAGAGTACTCTCTAGAACGGCTATATAACTCTCTCTGGCGGTTGACAGGAAGAAGAGAAGAAGAATAAGATGGGTTCTATTTCGTGTGAGGTGGGATGAAGGGACAGTATCCACGAGTTCTGTTTCTGTTTCGCTGGTGTATAGAGACAACAACAACAGCACGACTTCTGTCTCTCTCTCTATACTCGAGTTCTATCTTCTATCTCCTATCTCTATCTGCCTCTGTATTGTAATCTAATGTCCCCCCTCTATGAACACAGCAATGTTTATATAGAGGATCATTCGGTTACCAGATGGGATGGGAGAAGGACACCTCTCAGAGTCGGTTTCACAAAACCAATTCGAAGTAGAACTCTAGCTATGAGACAGAATCCAACTGGAAGTGGGACTCCAGCCAAAACTTGTTCAAAAAGAAAAACAAGTTTAGGCAATTGGTAATCCACTACCCACTAGTCAGCAAGCCCAAGCCCAAGCCCGATGCGGGCGGGCGCGTGTGTGGCTTTGGGTGAGTCCTCCCTCCTAACACAAAAGCCTTTGTACCCTAAGGGCACGCCCTTATGCTAGAGGATCACCTCATATACCTCACTTGCTAGTGGTGGTACACCAATGTGGGACTAAACAACACACAAGTGTTTTGAAATACACTTGGAGATTCCAACAGTTTGCATGCAGACCCAACACAACCTCAAACCATATGAAGACTGACTTCAAATTCTTCACTTTTTCTCCACATGCTCTTCATCCTTGATCACCAATTTAATAAGCGCCTCAGCCACAATGATAAATAGCATAGGAAAGGGAGGCATCCTGCCTCAACCCTTAAGATCTTTTAGAATGCATAGTCGACAAACATGTTTTAATCCAACTACACCATTTCTGACCAAACCCCATTCTACCCATCAAATAATCCATGAAGGACCAGCTAATACTATCAAAAGCCTTCACAAAATCCATTTTACAAATCATTCCTAGACATCTTGTGCTCTTTCTCGAGTTGATAAGCTCATTTAATGTCAGTACTTCATCTAAAATCTACCTACCTTCAATTGTTGATCCTGGATAGACAGACAGTATGGAAGATATCACATGCTTCAACATTTCAACCCCAGCGTTGGTGTCTTTGCATTTACTTATAAATTCCCCCAAGTAGACTAATAGGTCAGAAATTAGAAATCAATGCAATCCCGTCAACCTTCTGGGCCGAAGTAATAAAAGTGTTGGTGAAACTCCAAAAAAAAAAAAAACATGTTATTGTCTTGCAATTCTTATACAGCATTCAAAATATCTTATTTCATAAAGGCCCATCATTTCTGAAAAACAAGCATCGGAAACCAATCTGGCCTAAAGGATTTTTCTGCCAGCAGAGATTTAAGGGCCACTTTGACCTCGTCTTCCTCAAAGTCCCTTTCCAACCAAGCTGCAGCTTCGGCTCCCACAGAGTTGATTTCAATGCCATCAAGAATAGGTTTAACGGGGAATTCTTCCTTAAATAAATTGTTGTACCAATCAACTATCTGATTTTTAATCACTTATTGATCCTGTGTTAACTAACTTCCCATCCACCTATAACCTAGATATAGTATTACTTCTAACTCTAGCATTGACAACTTTGTGAACATATCCTGTACATCTTTTGCCCTTTGTCACCCACAAAGCTTTAGCTCTCAACCTCCACTAGGTATCTTCAAGACTAAGTAACTCATTCAGCTTTCTATTAGTTTCAGCTTTGGCATTCAAATCTTTATTAGAGAGGTTCTGTTGTTCTTCTTTATCTTGGAATAACAAAACTTCCATTGTCGCAATGATTCAAAGGGATTACGAGCGACATTTATGGGCTTGCGAGCAACATTTATGCACACTAGAATGGATGTTATTCCATCAGCTCCATCGGTTCCTGAGGGTGGTGAAAAAGGGCCAATACACTATCCATCAGTTGATTCCAGTCTAATTGATTTCCCTGCGCAGTTCTATGGACAGCGGCCAATACTTCATATGTTAGAAAACACAGCGGCAATTCGATCCCAGTGGCAATTCAAATGGATCAGCACACCAGTGGCAGTTCAATTACACATCCAGCGGCAATTCAAAAAAATAGCAGCGGCATTCAGTGGCAAAGGATTAAATTGGAAGAGTCCTAGCAGCAGCATTCAGCGGCATTCAATATTACACATCCAGCGGCAAAATAGTAGCGGCATTCAGTGGCATTCAATATTACACATCTAGCGGCAAAATAGCAGCGGCATTCAGTAGCAAAGGATTAAATTGGAAGAGTCCTAGCAGCGGCATTCAATATTACACATCCAGTGGCAAAATAGCAGCGGCATTCAGGGACATTCAATATTACACACCCAAACCGCAAAAATAGCAAATGCATTCAAAGAAGAAAGGATTAAATTGGAAGAGTCCTAGCAGCGGCATTCAATATTACACATTCAGCGGCAAAGGATTAAATTGAAAAAATAACACTTTGGGGAGTCCTAGTGGTTTACGATTCCATGAATTAGAAATTATATATAAAGGAGAACTTGTGGTCAGACTTAAAAGATAGAGTTAGCTAGGTTTGAGAAGAGAAGAATAAAAGTTCCAATCTTCTTCTTCATGTTTTTAGTTTTACTTTTGCAATAAAGTATGTTTCTATTAACCGTTCACATTTGTTTTTTATTTGTTTAATTCATTCTTATCACAAAAAGTCGATTGCCATGTTATGAATAGTAAGGGTTTTTGTTTTGAGGAATGTATATTAGGATTTGGGTCCTAGTAAGAGACAAGAAACCATGTTTAGTTCTTATAATTCTGCAAAGAAATTGTCTTCTTTGGTTTTGAGATAAGGGTTAATATGATACTATTCTATTTTTTTTTTTTACAGTATTGAAAATATTTGTTTAATGGAGAGGAATTATAACTTGAGGAGAAGATGGGGTGATAAGGGGGATTTTAATATGAATAGGGTGGTGAAAGGTATTGATGCAGATAGCTTGAGAGCACAGTATGATATTGGAGATGATGTTTCTATTGAATATGTTGGTAGCGATATCGACCAAAAGTGTGAAAAGGAATAGATAATTTTATTGCTTTCACACTTTTGGCTTGGTTGTCGTGTTCCATTCCGAAAATCAGTTTTCGAGTTATTAGCTCGATGGAGATTACATCCTTTACAATTATCCCCTGGCTATTGTGCTATCTTTGCCCGTGTAGCTAAGATTTGTAAGGTTTATCAAAGGAGTATGTTGTCAGACCTTTTGTTTGAACTATTGAAGCATCTGCGACAAAACAAGGCTTCTTCTAAAAGTTATGCGTTGGGATATCATAACCATCACAACCAGAATTATCGATTTTATGGGATGCCTTCGAACTACAAGAATGCGAAATTGTATGGTTTTAAGATCAAAGGCAATTGGAGGTTCGAAAATATTGATTATCCTAACAATATATCAGGTAAGATATGCTCAATATTCTTATAATTATTTTAAATAGTTAGCATCACATTATGATTTTCTTGTTCATTTTTTATAGGGGATATTCTGAAGTTTCCAAATATATCATTGTTTAGCAGCGAGATGATAAAAAAGAAGTTTGTTAGTTTGTTTAGTCATAATGTAGATGTCTATGATCTGTCGTTTCCAGATGATATTGTAGATTATTATCATGATATAGAAACTGGACTGCTTAATGAGCCTAGGGAATTAGCACCTTACTGTGGCTCAAAGAAGAAAAAGAATGTTATTGTAGATGATAGCAGTGAAGATGAGGAAGAATTAGAAGGAGATGACTCTGAGGATAGTGGACAAGAAAATATTAGAAAGAAGAAAAGAAGCATACGTCCAAAAAAGAAGAAAAATAAAATTGGGGATAACTCAAGTAAAATTGACGAAGGGATTGAGAGTCGAGAAATGGTATGTATATAATATTTCTTTTAAAATATCATATATGTAATACCTATAATATGTTTTGGAATGATATTTAATTATGATAAGTTTTTTGTCTTCCGGCACAAAAAACTACTGATGTGCATGATATTGATGATGATGATGATATCGGTGGGGAAGCGATGACTAACAGTATATCTGGACTTGATGTTAATGTTGATCTTGTTTTTGTGATTTAGAATAATATTAGTTATTGATTGTTTAATGGTTCTTTTGGTAATGTAGATTGAAAAAGTTTTCGATGGTGGAGATACAATGGGTTCAACTTCTGTTGTCAAGATCAATTTTGGAGTGCTGATAATGTAAAAATGATTAGTCTACCTACGAAATGAGTGATGAATTCACAACGTAAGTAAACTAACAACTATTTTTTGTTGCTTATTTATCAAAGATATTTTCTACTCTCAATCCTATGAGATATAGTGGAGTAGAGTGATTCGTTCCACTCTTAGTCCTTCCGTATGCTTGTTTTCTAGTCTCAATACTCTACTTAAAGTCAATGAGAGCTTTACGAAAAGGGGACTAGACTACGATGCAACTACCCACGAAATGCACTAGTCGGTTATCAGAATACTAAGGGAATGCTACGTTGATTCGATGTTAAGGAGTTAGAGGGGGATTGATTCCACCTGAACTCAACTTAATCCACTAGCGACGAGTCGTCGTAATCCGAATTGAACTGCTAAGCAGAACAATCGGTTCTTCCTAATCCCTAACTACACATGGCATTTCTACCAATTAATAATTAGCATGTGAACGATTAAACCCATTCTCATGGTGAACTAAACGTTCTAGAGTGGAAAGGAAACTACGACAATCTCCGATAATTGGAATCAAGCTTTCATCAAGGTTTCTCAACCCCCTCTAATGGAGGTTTAGCCTTGAATCATTCCGCAATCATTTCCATTTAAATTTAAACTAAACATAATATAAAGCATTGAAATTTACTTAATGAAACAATAATGGAATCTAATTAATAACTAAGAATTGAATGATAACAAGAATTGAAATTAGATCTAATAAATTGTAAATGACAAAAACGAAATTGAATAATAATAACTATTTATTTGTCTAATGAAATGAAGAACAAAGATTCAAAGGTTTTATCTAAACAAGGATTTGAAACTAATTAAATAAAACAATTAAATCTAGATCTAGAAGCTATTCTAATGGCTACTTTCTATTCTAAGCTATCTACCTAACCTAACTGCCATTAACACTGAGTTAAGCTTTTGTTCTTATACATTCAGATCCAAAAATCGTGCATGGGCTTGGAGCCATGTTTTGGGCCAGAGAATCAGGCCCAAAACCCAATTCTTTCAGACTCAAAAGGCCTCTTCAGCTGCAGTTGGCTTCCACAGACTTTTCGTCCACTTCTGCTCCTCTGATTGGGTCAAGGCTTGGACCATTGCAAAGCTCTTTCCGAGCCGGTCGTTTTGACATAAGGTAGGCCTCATTCCGAGGTCTGAGTCCAAAGATATGGCATTCGGAAGTTCTGCTGACTTTTGCTCCTTTATCTCGCTAAAGTGGCACATTTCTGCACATAATGGACCTTGAAGCCTGAAATGCATAAAAACACGTAATCAGTATTAACTCTTACTTATTATTCACATAATTGGTCTAACAGTATGATTATTAAGGGGTTAAAACTACAGTTTTGGGCTCTTATCAAACCACCCCCAAACAGCATTTTGCTTGTCCTCAAGCAAAGATGAGAAATTAGAATAAGTGACCAAAAATGGAGTTCTAACTACTCTCGTTTCACTGAGTGCGATTGCATTGACCATATGCAACAAGGCCTTAAACCACTAGGAATTCCCTAGTCGACGAGTTATAGTCTCGTGAGAGTTTTCCAGTGAAGGTACTCACAAACTTCATCTATACTACAACGACTAAGAAAATAAAACTATTGTTCCTTATTCATGCTCCAAATTATCTATACATCTCACTAGCTATGAACAAGAATAACCAAGTCAAAAACCTAAGTTAATATATGCATAATAATCTATCATCTACAATAAACATATACACCATGAGTAGTACTATAAAATGTTTAGCAGGTTTGTTTCTGAGAACTCGGAATAGCGTCCTTAAGTAGGTTCTCACAATAATAGTCAAGAAACAACACTCTGATTTTTCCACTCAAGTTTCGCTACTCCAGTGTACAGTGGGCACACTTTACCTTACAATCTCAATGATAAGTCGTGCCACTTACTATCACACTAACCTATTCCTTTGAGCTAGAGGTCTTTATTAGGTGTTACGGGATTAGGAGATGGTTTAAGAAGGAAGGAGCGGATATTCTAAAGGACAACACTTCATATTATGTAACTAGAGAAAACCTTGTTATTTACTTTTGCTTCTACACTTTGTTTCCATCCTTAGCCATATTTTTTCTTTTTTTTTTTCTTTGGCTTTTGACTCCCTTTTATTCTATTTTTGGAGTTTTATTTATTTATATATATATATATTTTTTTTTTCCTTGGATGGAAACTTCTTTTCCTTTTCTAAAGCAACTAACTAATTTTTGTTTACACGGGTTTTTCTCTTCTTCTTTCTTCACTCATTCTATTCTCGGACTTATCTTCATTGGGTAGGTTGATTTATTATATATATATATATATATATACTAAAGGAATTGTGGTTTATGGAAGGGCTAATGAAAGGCTCAGAGAGGCGACTAGCGAAAAAATAATTCATAGGTTTGAATTTCTGGCTATATCGATCCAAAAGGGCCTAAATGCAGGATATGGTTTAGTGATCAAGCAAGTGGACATGTGATTTCTCTATCGGATTTTACTTCTCCCTTGTGTCATTTCTCAAACATCATATTAAGGCTTTAGGCTATACTATAGCCTAGATTTTAAACTTATTGCCAAACAATCATAGATACTCATGTAATATATTTATAGATTGATGCAAAGATTATTACCTACATATTAACCTAAGTTTCTAACAATTATTCGATGCAAAAGCTATGTGAGACTTCTAGATTGTTAAGAGCATAGAGAAAGAAACAATACCAATATTCCTAAGTGTATAGCATAACTTATTTATTTATATTTATAAATTTTTGAAATTTTTACTAGAAAACAAATGCATATTATACATATTTATATTTAGCAGATTTAATGAAAACAAAAGCATGCTTTTCCTCAAAGCATTTAAATAAAGAGGGTAGTAAAAATACCATAGGCGCAAAAGAAGGTTAGAACGTACTAATATAGGAAATGGCTGACTCAACTCTATATGAAGTTCTACCCATTATGGGGTTAAAAGAATGAAATTGCTTGGGACATAAGCCGACACTAACAGAAACTAAAACTTACCTCCACTCCATTTGTTATTCGTCATCTTCATCATCCTCCACTTCTATAAAGAAGTGAAGTTCCTTCAGCGTCCTGCCATGCTATGATAATTTGCCGGGCTTCACGCCATTTATCATCTATGGTTGCTAACCTATTAAGTGCCACTTGGTCTAAAATGCAAAGTGAAATAACGCCACCCTTGAGTCATTGCACGGAAAGATCGAATAATACTATTGGTGGGTCGCACCGTGTCTACCGTAATCCAATCCGTGAAACGCGTGTACAAAAAAGGAAAGAAACATAGCATGGACATTGAAATTAGAACAGGCATAAGAAGGTACTTATGCCTCATGGTTTCAAAGTTCGGGAAGATCATAGAACCGGGCGTCTATTGGCTAAAGCAAGGAAAAGCGCTGCAAGGCGCCATTGTAAAAATGTTTAGCATAATCCAAAACATGATGTTCATGTGAGGATAGTTTGTGTAGACATGCATATTTATATAGGTTTAAAGTGGGCATAGCAAGTCCAAGAAAAGGATCAAGAAAGTAATTTCCAAAACGTCAATAATGGAGAACACTTGTTCTCCATCCGGTCTCTCAAAGAAAATGCAGTTATTATAAAAATAAGATGCCGGATATCCTACCAAAATTTCCAAACATATGTGATCACCTCATGAAAGCACGTAAGTAGTGCTTTGGAACAAACAACTCATGTTATCCTCGGATTGGGATAATTCAAACCCGAAAAAAGAAAATCTTTTAGGTTGATTTTATGATAGAATGTACCTATTTAATCTAGATTTCATCCTGAGTGATGGAGTTTAGGTGTAGTGTGAGTTGTGAGGATAATCAAGTTTATATAGGTTTGCTGAAAAGGACTTAATCATATTTCGGAAACAACTCATATCCTAAACAACCATATTTTCACCTTGACTCGCGAATTAATTCTAATACTTTTAGGGTTATACAAAAATAATGCTTGAATTGATAAAACCACCCCCAAACAAGTTGGGAAGGTGGGGTCAATATGAAACAACCATGCATAATGAAAATAAACCCTTATATTAAAATTTCATTTGGAGTACCACTACAATATTCAAAGTACGGAAATAAAAATTACATTACAATAAAAACAACAAAAGTAAATAAAACAACAAAAGTAAATAAGACAACAAAAGTAAATAAAACAACAACCACTATCAATCCTCAGACTCTCTAAACAGCTCGCCACTGGTGGCGGAGGGCACACTCTCTAGTGGTGGCTCCTGGGCTCCAGAAGGTCCAAGTTAGCCGTCGTCTTCGCCGACGACGCTCATGCCTCGTAGTGTGTCCCGAGGCGAGTCTCAGATGAGGTGGGAAGCGTGCAAGCATATCCACTCTAAACTATCCTGGCGCTGGGCTTCCATCTCAGCCCTCGCCTGCTCCCATCTCTCATCCTCTCTCTGGGTGCGGATCTCGAAGTTGTGATGAATAGTCGCCTGTCGAGTCCGGAGGTCTGTGCAGATAGTGTTTAGTGAACACATGCCCCTATGAAGCATAGCCATGCGTCAGCATCTGCATCAACACCTCTGGAAGGCATCTGCATCAAAGCAGGTCACGTCCTCCTCATCCTCGGAGGCATCCTCATCCTCCTCCTCTTCATTCCCAGCCCCACCATCCTCTTCTTCTTCCTCTCTATCCTCCGCCCTCCTCCAAACTTGTTGGACACACTCCCTATAGATACGCGTGTTCCGGTGCAGGGTAATGTAAATCCTCTCAGACGCTGGAGCTGCTTTCATCTTCAGCATGATCTTGGTGATTAACACAGGAAGAGGTGCCAAAGACCTTCCGACCCCCCTAATCATGCTTTCAAAAACTCGGGATACACGAAATCGCATTACGCTCCCTGGAGTATCCATAGGACGATGGAGGCAGGTCGGACCGATGTCGTGACCTTGTCCTTCCCTAGGACATTCGACCAATCCACCGGGTTAGCCTACTGGTTGGTCCCGAGGGATGCCCGGGCGTACCACAATGGGAGTTTGTATTGTAGCTCCCATTGATGACAGTCACGCCCATCAGAGGCTCTACCCCGTCAAACTGGGGCTCCTGTAAGGTGGCCTCCAGATGGATTCTAGGCGGAATGCCTAGAATCTCAGCCAACAGCCCAGTAGTCAACTCCCTTCTCTTCTTCCTTACCATCACAAAAATCCTACTCCCCTCCAACTCCCTGGTGTTGTAGAACCGTCGGACCAAGTCTTCATGGTAGAAGGCTTCGGTCGTGTACCAGAGACTATTCCAGTCTCTACTAGCCATTTCGTCACCGTAAAACGGAGCGAAATGGTCGGCAGTGAAAACTTGCTCCGGTATGATTGGCGTTGTTGAGCCATTTGAAGTTTGAATACCGGTTTGGGGTTTGTAGAGGGTGTGGTAGTGGTGGTTTAACTTGACCGACTGAAAGAACAGTGGTGGTGGCGTGTGTGGTGGCAAAGACCAAATTTTGAATTTTTGGTGGTTTTTGTTGGGTTAAATTGGTGGAGGTGGTTTGGTTTTAAGGAGGCTGTATAATAGGTGCAGTGGTTAGGGCGGCTTTTAAGGTTTCAAAAGCCTGTTTACAGTTAAAATTAAAATCAAAGATTTCATCCTTCAAAAGCAGGTTAGTTAAAGGCCTAGCTATTTTCGAAAAATCTTTAATGAAACGCCTATAAAACCCTGCATGGCCTAGAAAGGCTCTAATCTCACGGACAGTCCGTGGTTTAGGTAGGGTCGCTATCTTATCTAGTTTGGCTTTATCTACTTCGATGCCATCACTAGATACAATATGACCTAGCACTATGCCCTTTTTGACAATGAAATGACACTTTTCCCAATTTAAAACGAGGCTCTTTTCTTCACACCGTGTCAAGACCTTAGACAAAGTTAGACAAACATTCTCGTAAAGGAGTCTCCATAGATAGAAAAATCATCCATGAACACTTCCATAAAGCTCTACCATGTCACTAAATATATGAAGTATACATCATTTGGAAGGTACGGGGCATTACAAAGGCCAAAAGGCATTCGTTTATAGGCATATGTTAGAAGGGACATGTGAAGGTTGTCTTTTCTTGGTCATCAATATCAATAATAATCTGAAAATAGCCGAGTAGCCATCCGTAAAACAATAAAAGCATGACCAGCTAGACGTTCTAGCATCCGATCTATAAATGGTAAGGGAAAGTGATCCTTTTCGTGTCATAGCATTTAAACGCCTCAGAATCAATACTGATTCTCCATTTCATAGGACCTTGAGTGACAACATAGTCACCCCTTCCCGCTACGCACCATGGTAACTCCCGATTTCTTAGGAACTACATGAATGGGACTTACCCATTCACTATCGGAGATTGGGTATATAATACCCGCATCGAGTAATCGCAAGACTTCTTCCCTAACCACCTCTTTCATGGCAGGGTTCAAGCGACCGAGGTTCGCGAGAAGTCTTCGTTATCCTCCAAATGGATAACGATGAGTGCAAACATTAGGTTAATTCCCTTAATGTCGGCTAGGGACCAACCAATCGCAGACCGATGTTCCCTAATCACCCTTATTAAACATGTCTCTTCATCCTTAGTTAACAGAGAAGATATAATTATCGGGTGACTACCATCCGGATCAAGTTGAATATATTTTAACTCCGGGGGAAGAGGTTTAAGCACTGGTGCGGACGGAATGTCCATTGATGTTTCATAAGTGTCCTTATCTTGCATAATGAAGACTTGCTTAGGTAGCAAGTCTTCATAATCAGTGTATGGAGCAACCGACGGGTCTACAATTGGTGTGGACTCTAGGATGGTGTTGACTTCCTCTAAGTAGGAGTCATTTACAAAATCAGAAGGTCCAAAAGAAAGGAATTTGTACATATTGTTTTCAGGAAACGTGTTGTTAAAATAATCTTGAGCTAAACTCTCGATCATGCTAACCTCCCCATCTACAGACGAATATGGTAACTGTTTCATCATTTTAAAACATTTACCTCGGCTGCATGATGGCCAAAAGATAAGGACATCTTTCCATCGCGACAATTTATAAGCGCATTGGCAGTTGCCAAGAAGGGGCGTCCTAAAATGATTGGTACAGAGTCATTAGCGACTTCTGTATCGAGGATAACAAAATTAGCAGGATAGTAGAAATCCTGAACCTTAACAAGCACGTTTTCCACTACACCTTTAGGATATTTAATTGACATGTCCACTAATTGCAACGTTATTTTTGTAGGTTGCATTTCCTGTAGACCTATTTGTTTATACAAGTAATCACGGGGAGTAAGTTAACACTTCTCGCCCCAAGGTCTAATAAAAGGCGGTCGTGTGGGAATCTCCTAAGGTGCATTTTACAAGAGGGATCGACCGTGGTCCTTGTACTTAACAATTCCATTGTTTTCGGATAACGTTAAGGGAACTGCTCAGGTTAAAAAGCGCCTTTAGGTATATTGGTCTTACGCCTAGTAGTGCACAACTCTTTAAGAAACTTAGCGTGGTTAGGTAGCTTTTTAATAGCTTTGAGAAAAAGGAAGGTTTATCGTTAGATTCTTGAAAACGTTCCTAATTTCCTCAAAGTTTGTATCCCCGGTTAGCATGGCTAATTTTTGAGGGAACGGTGGTTTAAGCTCTATATTTAGTGTATGGCTCGACTTGAAGTGTAACCTTGGCTTTCGTTTCTTAGGTTGTGGTTTAAGCTGGGACCCTACAACGTGGTAGGTTCTTCGGGTTTCTATTTCGTATCTAGTTCGATATCCGTGTAGGAGTATCGATGGGGTAACTATAGGCATAGTTACTTTGTTATCAACCACTCTTCCGAGAGCGGAGAGTGGTGATGGCATTTAGGTCACCTACGATTGTAGTTTCCGTACTAGAATTACCCGTTTACCTCAAAAGGTCGTGGTTTGCTATTTTAGGGTTTGGTATTGCTTGTCCCGAAACACGCCTTTTGGTTGGGCTTTTTCGCTTGGGCTAACTGTTGTATGCCCTGATTTATGGATTGTAAAATCTGTTGGTTTGATTGAGTCATTGTCTGGAAAAGTTGTTGGGTAACTTGTATAAAGGCATCGATACGATCCGGTTGTGTAGGTGTAGTAGTCACGGGTGGTGTGGATGGAACTATCTCGTTGATTATTTATGGGTGGGTTGTGATAGTTATTATTATTAACCGAACGATACCTCTATTGGTATTATAATTATTATAATTATTATGACCTTGTGCTTGACCTTGTCGTGGTTGCGCTTGGTTGTTATAATTATTATAATTCCCTTGACCTTGTCCTTGTCTAGGTGGAGCTTGGTTAAAATTGTTTGTTTGCCTAACGTTTTGATTATTGTACCCTGGAGGTATTACTTGTTGATTATTTCTCCACTGAAGTTTGGGTGTTGTCTCAAGGGCGTTAGGAATAGGATAGTTATTAATAGAGTAAACATTATCTTGTTCGGTGGTTGTTGTTCATAAGCTAGAGGACAATAATCGCCGTGGTGCTCTGGACTCAAACAGAAATTACATGGGTTGGAGTTTACATTCATGACGGGGATAGGCTTTTTTGTTGAGCGAGAAATAGCCTCTACTTTTTAGTTAGAGATTCGATTAGATTTTTAAGTTCGGATCGGTTTTCTTCTCAAACATACCGGGCGGCCTTTCTTGTTGAAGAAGAAACCATGGAAGCGGGGATATCATCACTACCCCCAATTATTATTCCGTTTAGTTTGGTCTTCTAAAAATTTGTAAGCCTCCGAGGCTCCTTTACTTAGGAAACTACCCCATTCATTATGTCAAGGACTTCTTTATGGTGGTGTAGAAGACCTTTGAAAAAGGCAACGAACTAACGTGTCTTTAGCTAAGTTATGATGTGGACACTCTATAAGGAGATCGGTGAAACGATTCCATGCCTCGAAAAATGATTCATGAGGATTACGCCGGAAAAATGAATCTTTGAAAGCATCTCATCCGTCTTTAGGGGTGGGTAAAAATGTTCCATAAACAATTTGAACAAGTTTAGCCCACGAAGTCCACGTAATTAGGCGCTTTGGGCAATTAACCAAGACGCCGCCTTATCGGGCTAGGGTGAAAGGGAATACCCTCGGTTTAATTTGTTCGCACCAACCGTAGGATGGTGGAATGTAAATAAGGACTTGTTCAATCCTACGATGTAATGTGATAAGGTTTTTCATGGTCTAACCCATGAAAACGGGTAACAAATTAAATATGTTTGGGGATTCAAAATCCCCCAATCGGGTCCGCTAGAACGATGCACGATTTAGGGCTATCGCTCAAGGCTTTGTAAAAGTCGGAGAGAGGAGTCTCTCTTTCTTCAGCCCATTATGTCGTATGGTGTGTGTGATAGTAGTTAGAGGTGTAAGTGGGTGGTGTACTAGATAGACTTATTTGTTGCCGTGTAATTACGTTTGTTGTTTTGTTCGACCGGACCTTAATCTCATGCAAGACTAAGTTGAGCTTAACTAAACATGCAACACTCCAAACAATTCTCGATGTACTAGTAGAAAACCTCTAACGGAAATGCGAGGTATGGAAGAAAGGAATACCCGATAAGCGTCCTTGCTTCGCTTTTATGAATAGCGTCTTTGTATACGCGTGTTCGTGTATATAAGAGATTAGAACACTGAAAAATATGAAAGATCAAAGTTTGAATCAAAACTATGGAAATCCGGAAATTTTAACTGGAGGCCAAGGCTTCATAGAAGCTGGCCTTTCGGTAATTAATTTTCAGTTTACGTTGTTTTTATGGTGGTCGCTCCAAATGGGAAGTCGAAGTGGGAAGTCGAGTTCGATGTTGGTTGTTTGAGCTGGTCGCTTTTGTATGGTATGGGCCAGGGGGTAAACAAAATTCCAAGAACTTAGCTGGTCGCGCTCCTTGAATGCTGGCGCTGCCGCGGTATTTTTCGAATTTGTCAATTTGAAATGGGGAACCAAAGATGAAACAAACAAGGGTGGGTGGGTTTAATGGGACTTAAAATGACTACTTCTACTATGAAAACAATGCTAAAGTGTAACTAAGATGGCAGCGGCGACGTAGAATTCTGCCGGAAAACGCGTTTGCTCTCGGGTTTAGCCCCATTTTATGACGCGCAGATGTTTAAGAGACATTGAACGGATCGTGGTATTCGGCTGAGGATTTCTATCACTATGATTTGGTAGAACAGTTTTATAAGAAACGAGAATCGGAGGGAAATAGGGTTTTCATTAGGATAGCAGGAACGCGGAGGGAAGTTACGAGACAGTTGTTGGCTGAGCTATTAGGAATCACGCCTGTAACCAACCTAGATATCGACCATTCAGAACCCCAAGATATCTGCAGTTCCTGTTTTGATGAAAGATAACGGTCATAGAGGGTGAATACAATACGATATCTCATTGCGTTAAGCGGAGACGACCACGAGAACCAATCAACTGGCTGTAGCTCAGTGGATTGGTAAGAACGTCCTCGGGAAAGACAAAGTCAGCGACATCGGACTTCAGTGTCTGCACGTTCTCTGGATTTTGCAAACGAATGAGTGTAATTTCTGCATCCTTGATTTAATTTTGAATGTGATTAGAGGAGTGGGAAAGAGCCTGGCGCCTCTTCCCGTATTGATCACTAAGATTATGCTCTCATTTAGAGCTGTCGCTAAATCTGCTCCTATTAAGATCAAATTGCATTCTAATGCAAGTATTTATAAGGAATGCATCCAAGAGACTTGGCCGTTGTCTGCAGAGAATACAGTTGAGTCGAATAATGAAGGCGAAGATATGACATGGTTGGTTGAGGATAATTTCGATAGTCATACTTCTAATTTAGAACGAATGATAATGCTGCAAACTGGGTTGCGATGCAGTTATCGTATCTGTGAAGATATCCGACATAGACAAATTGTAATTCGAAATAAGCAAACGAACTTTCAGACGAGAGTTGAAATGCTCGAAAGGGGTCAGGAAGATATCTTGTCTAACTTGGAGATTATCCACCAGAATCACCAAGCCCAGTATGCAGTACTCAAGACTGAGATGGAAGCACAGCGCTTGTTCAGGATAGAGATGCTACGACGTATGCCACTCGTGGATGAGTCTGTCTCAGCTGAGTCTGAGAGGCATGAGTCATCATCGCCTTGAGCCGGATGGCTCAAGCCATTCTTCGCCACGTAACCGTCTCCATCTCGGGGACCATCTTCTTCACACGCCTAGGTGTTCACCATCGGCCAGGGTCTGTTATTTCATTGTTTTTATTGTTTTGTTAGTGGAATTTTATTTCAAGAGTTAGATTTAAATATTAAGTTGTTTGTTTTAGATTGCTTGGATTTCATATTATTTTAATATAATTTATTTTGATCATCTTTCGTAAGGTTGTCTTGGAGTAAAAGTTGAAAATAGTGGTAGCATGATATGTAGGAGAGTTTAGATACCAGGGTTGTTAGGAAATCAAAACTATGGTTAGTTTCCGGTTTCGGGTTTGGCAGTTTTCTATTTCCGGAAATTGCCTTAAAACAATTTGGCAACTTGCCGATTCGTTTTGGAAACCCAGAACCTATTTAAAACTTCCATCATTCTACACTCACAACCCACAATCATCTCTCACCTTTCACTCCAACCTTTTTCCTCTTGTTTTTCTTGTAAACTCGATTTCTCACGCACCTCTGGCTAGGCTGGCTTCAAGCAGAGCGACTTCTTCCTACAACACTGTCAATCTAAAAATCTTAAGAGCGCCCGCGTCCAAGCAGAGCGCGACCCGCGCTCAAACACTGCAAATCGAAAAATCCTCCGAAGCCAAGCAGAGCGACCAGCCAAACACCTGTAATTCAAAACCCCACGAGCGCCTTCGCGCTCTATCTACAGCCCAGCGCGCCTCCTCCCGTAAGCCGCAGGAAATTCAAATTTTTTCGAGGTTTCTTCCGTGTTTTCGCACTTTTGTTCTCTGAGTAGTTTTAAGATGACACCTCCTATAGTGATTTCCGAGCAGTCATTTGAAGACTTGATGGGAACCGATACCTATGGAGCATCGTTCGCGGCGGATCGCGGCGATTAGGATGGCGGCATCTTCTGGTAAGTGATGACGACTCTTTTTCACCTAAGCTAACTGAATTCTTCTATAATAATATTACTTTCTTTTGTACCCAAGAAGGAGAACAAAAATTTTCCCTTGCTTTTGATGGTACGACTATGGAATTCAGTAAGCACTTGATAGCTTTGGTTTCGGGATTGCCATTACCTGACCATATGCACACGTGGGGATATATGACAGATAACTCATACCTATATGAATATGCCTATTTCCATGAGTATTATGGGGGAAGGGTGTTTCGTATCATGGACCAAGACCAATATAACATCGCCCTGAGTAGCCTATCGCTGAATGTAGGCACAACCATGTTGTTCATCATGATGAACATTCTAGGAAACGGCGGTTTACTTACGCCAATAATATCGCTGGGGTGACGCGTTTTCCTTGCTTTAGGCGAGGGACGTCGTCGGTATGACATTCCCCGAAGTTTTAGTTGCTACTCACGGCGAGGCCATTCCTTGAGGCATAAGTACCTTCTTATGCCCTGTCTTGGTTTGTCGCCTTATCTTGGCTTGCTTACCTACAGATGATTCGTACCGCGATTACAGATTGGGAAAGGGTCGAAATCATGAGACCCACCAATCGTGTGGTAAGATCATTCCGAGCCATGACTTGGCCGGGATGGCAGGTGCAACCACATTTGGTTGCCCCTTACACCCCTTAGACCAAATAACACTAGAAAGGTAAGCACTAGTTGATGATACACGACGGAAGGCGTGGAAAGTTGTTATGGCATGGCAGGATGCGAAAGAACCTCATATAGAAGAGGAGGATGACGAGTAAATGTTGGGGTGCAGGTAAGTTTTTAGTTAAGTTAGTGTCTGCTTATGTCCCAAGCAATTTTATTCTGTTAACCCCATAATGGGTGGAACTCTTATAGAGTTGCGTCAGTATTTTTATTACTATATTTGTATGTTTTAACTTTGTTTTGCAGATGTTCCTGAATTTCACGCGCTTCAATGGTATTTTTCCTACCCTCTTTATTTAAATGCTTTGAGGACAAAGCATGCTTCTTGTTTGGGGGTATAGAAACACGTGTAATTAAGACATCTGTTAGGATATAGATATGTATAATATGCACTTGTTTTCTAGTTAAAATTTCAAAAATTCAAAAAATATAAATAAAAAAAAAAAGTATGCTATACACTTAGGAATATTGGTATTGTTTCTTTTCTCCATGCTCTTAACAATCTAGAAGTCTCAATGAGCTTTTGCATCGAATAATAGTTAGAAACTTAAGTTAATATGTAGGTAATAATCTTTGCATCTATCTATAAATATATTACATGAGTATCTATGATTGTTTGGCATAAGTTTAAAATCTAGGCTAGAGTACTTATTCTACAAATCCTGTGAGAATATAGCCTAAAAGCCTTATATGAGTGAAACATTTGAGAAATGACACAAAGGGAGAAGTAAAATCCGGATAGAGAAATCACACGTCCCACTTGCTTGATCACTAAACCATATCCTAAACCATATCGATATAGCGAGTAAATTCAAACCTATGAATTATTTTTAGGCCCTCCGAGCCTTTCATTGGCCCTTCCATAAACCACAATTCCTTTAGTTACAAAAACAAAACAAAATAAAAAATAATAAAAAAAAAAAAATAATAATAAATCCTACCCAATTTAGAATAATGAATGAATGATAAAGAAAGAAGAGAAAAAACCTGTGTAAACAAAAATTAGTTAGTTGCTTCCGAAATAAAGAAAAGAAGTTTCCATCCAAAGAAAAAAAAAAAAAAAAAAAAAAATAGAAATAAATCAAAACTCCAAAAAATAGAATAAAGGAGTCAAAAGCCAAAGAAAAGAAAAAAAAAAATATGGCTAAGGATGGAAACAAAGTGTAGAAGCAAAAGTAAATAACAAGGTTTCTCTAGTTACATAATATGAAGACTCTATTATCGGACTTGTCCTTTTGAATATCCACTTCCTTCTTTCTTAAACCATCTCCTAATCCCCCATGACACCTAATAAAGACCTCTAGCTCAATTAGGAATAGGTTAGTGTGATAGTAAGTGGCGGATGTGTTTGATCGACTCGCTTCCTTGTTGTCATTGAGATTGTAAGGTAAAGTGTGCCCTTGCATTAACCGGAGTAGCTTAAACTTGAGTGGAAAAATTAGAGTGGTTTTGTCTTGACATTTTATGTGAGGACCTACTTAAGGACGCTTAATCCGAAGTTTTCATAACGGACTGCTATTACATTTCATAGTATTACTCATTGTTATATGTTTATTTTAGATGATTGATTATTATGCATATATTAGCTTAGGGTTCTGACTGGGTTATTCTTATGTATTTGCTAGTGAGATGTATAGATAGTTGAGACATGAATGAGAAAACAATAGTTTTATTTCTTAGTCGTTGTAGTATAGATGAAGTTTGTGAGTACCTTCATGGAAAACTCTCACGAGGGCTATAACTTCGTCCACTAGGGAATTCCTAGTGGTTTAAGACCTTGTTGCATATGGTCAATGCAATCGCACTCAGTGAAACGAGAGTAGTTAGAACTCCATCTTTGGTCACTTATTCTAATTTCTCATCTTTTCTTGAGGACAAGCAAAATCTTTGTTGGGGGGTGGTTTGATAAGAGCCCAAAACTGTAGTTTTAACCCCTTAATAATCATACGGTTAGACCAATTATGTGAATAATAAGTAAGAGTTAATATTGATTACGTGTTTTTATGCATTTCAGGCTTCAAAGTCCATTATGTGTTAATCGTGCCACTTTAGCGAGATAAAGGAGCAGTCGTGAGAACTTCCGAATGCCATATCTTTGGACTCAAACCTCGAATTGGGCCTACCTTATGTCAAAACGACCGGCTCGGGAAGAGGTTTATAATGGTCTGAGCTTTGACCCAATCAGAGGGGCAGAAGTGGACGAAAAGTCTGTTGAAGCGAACTGCAGCTGAAGAGGCCTTTTGGACCGAAGAATTGGGTTTGGGCTGATTCTGACGGCCCAAAAACATGGCTCCAAGCCCATGCACGATTTTAGATCTGGATGTATAAAAACAAAATATTAGCTCTTTGTTAATGGTAGCTAGTTAGACCTAAATTAATATATAGAATTCTAGATCTAGTTTTATTAATTAAATTAAGTTTTAGTTCTATTTCAATTCTTGTTTTAGATTAAATCTTTGAATCATTGTTCTTGATTGATTAGATAAATAAAATAGTTAGTTGTCCATTTTGAATTTTGTCATTTCCATTCTAGATCTAATTTAAATTCTTGTCCTTAATTCATTCCAGTCATTAAATTAGATTCATTATTGTTTTAAGTAAGTAAACCTCAAATTCTAACATTATGTTTAGTTTAGATTCAATGGGAAATGTTAGTTTGATGAATCAAGGCTAAAACCTCCATTAGAGGGGTTGATGAAGCCTTGATGAAAACTTAGTGGTTAGTATAGAATTGGTTGTAGAATCTATTCCACTCTAGAAGGTCGTGTTTTAGCCATGAGAATGGGTGGGGACGACCTCACATGCTAGTTAGTATCCGGTAGAAATGCCATGAACCCTAGGGATTAGACTCAAAATTCTTGCCGCGGAAAACGTAAGAATCGAGATACGACAATCTATACTAGGTTGTTAAGTTGGATTCGAGGTGGATTCAATTCCCCTAATAATTTTTATCTAGATTCAAGAACATTAGTATTTCCATATAGTTCGTAGTGACATTCAACATATTGCTTTTCATATTGCATCGTAGTATAATCACCCCTCGTAAAACTCTCATTGACTTAAGACTGATTTCTTAGACTTAGAGAACAATCCGTGCTAGAGAACTAGGAGTGGAACAAACTTCCTACTCCACTTAGTGCAATTCGCATCGAGAGTAGAATCTTTGATAATAGACTCGTAAAAGTTCAGTTTTAGTTTACTTACGTTTTGAATTCATAGTTCATTTCATAGTTCATTTCCTTAAAACTAAAACTAGACTTGTGAGCCTTTGTTTATCAAAGTTTCCTACTCTCGATCAATAGACGATAGTGGAGTAGAGTGATTCGTTCCACTCTTAGTCCTTCCGTATGCTTGTTTTCTAGTCTCAATACTCTACTTAAAGTCAATGAGAGCTTTTACTTAAAAGGGACTAGACTACGATGCAACTACCCACCTAAATGCACTAGTCGGTTATCGAGAATACTAAGGGAATGCTACGTTGATTCGATGTTAAGGAGTTAGAGGGGATTGATTCCCACGAACTCAACTTAATCCACTAGCGACGAAGTCGTCAGAATCCGAATTGAACTGCTAAGCAGAACAATCGGTTCTTCCTAATCCCTAACTACACATGGCATTTCTACCAATTAATAATTAGCATGTGAACGATTAAACCCATTCTCATGGTGAACTAAACATTCTAGAGTGGAAAGGAAACTACGACAATCTCGATAATGGAATCAAGCTTTCATCAAGGTTTCTCAACCCCCCTCTAATGGAGGTTTAGCCTTGAATCATTCCGTAATCATTTCCATTTAAATTTAAACTAAACATAATATAAAGCATTGAAATTTACTTAATGAAACAATAATGGAATCTAATTAATAACTAAGAATTGAATGATAACAAGAATTGAAATTAGATCTAATAAATTATAAATGACAAAACGAAATTGAATAATAATAACTATTTATTTGTCTAATGAAATGAAGAACAAAGATTCAAAGGTTTTATCTAAACAAGGATTTGAAACTAATTAAATAAAACAATTAAATCTAGATCTAGAAGCTATTCTAATGGCTACTTTCTATTCTAAGCTATCTACCTAACCTAACCCATTAACACTGAGTTAAGCTTTTGTTCTTATACATTCAGATCCAAAATCGTGCATGGGCTTGGAGCCATGTTTTGGGCCGAGAATCGTGCCCAAAACCAATTCTTTTTCAATCCCAAAAGGCCTATTCAGCTGCAGTTGGCTTCCACAGACTTTTCGTCCACTTCTGCTCCTCTGATTGGGTCAAGGCTTGGACCATTGCAAAGCTCTTTCCGAGCTGGTCGTTTTGACATAAGGTAGGCCTCATTCGAGGTCTGAGTCCAAAGATATGGCATTCGAAGTTCTCACGACTTTTGCTCCTTTATCTCGCTAAAAGTGGCACATTTTCGCACATAATGGACTTTGAAGCCCGAAATGCATAAAACACGTAATCAGTATTAACTCTTACTTATTATTCACATAATTGGTCTAACAAGATGATTATTAAGGGGTTAAAACTACAGTTTTGGGCTCTTATCAAACCACCCCCAAACAAAAATTTTTTGCTTGTCCTCAAGCAAAGATGAGAAATTAGAATAAGTGACCAAAATGGAGTTCTAACTACTCGTTTCATTGAGCGATTGCATTGACCATATGCAACAAGGCCTTTTAAACCACTAGGAATTCCCTAGTGGACGAAGTTATAGCCTCGTGAGAGTTTTCCAATGAAGGTACTCACAAACTTCATCTATACTACAACGACTAAGAAAATAAAACTATTGTTCCTTATTCATGCTCCAAATTATCTATACATCTCACTAGCTATGAACAAGAATAACCAAGTCAAAACCTAAGTTAATATATGCATAATAATCTATCATCTACAATAAACATATACACCATGAGTAGTACTATAAAATGTTTAGCGTGTTTGTTTCGAGAACTCGGAATAGCGCCCCTTAAGTAGGTTCTCACAATAATAGTCAAGAAACAACACTGATTTTTCCACTCAAGTTTCAGCTACTAAAGTGTGTACAGTGGGCACACTTTTTACCTTACAATCTCAATGATACATGTGAAGTTCTGAGTCGATCAAACACATCTGCCACTTACTATCACACTAACCTATTCCTAATTGAGCTAGAGGTCTTTATTAGGTGTTACGGGATTAGGAGATGGTTTAAGAAGGAAGGAACGGATATTCTAAAAGGACAAGTCGAGAGATAATAGAGTCTTCATATTATGTAACTAGAGAAAACCTTGTTATTTACTTTTTTGTTTCTACACTTTGTTTCCATCCTTAGCCATATTTTTTTCTTTTTTTCTTTTCTTTGGCTTTTGACTCCCTTTTATTCTATTTTTGGAGTTTTTATTTTTTTATTTATTTTTTTTTTTTTTTTTTTCTTTGGATGGAAACTTCTTTTCTTTTTCCTCAACAACTAACTAATTTTTGTTTATAATGTGTTTTTCTCTTCTTCTTTCTTCACTCATTCTATTCTCGGACTTATCTTCATTGGGTAGGTTGATTTATTATATATATATATATATATATATATATATATATATATATATATATATATTTTTTTTTTTTTTTTTTTTTTTTTTTTGTTTTGTTTTTTTGTAACAGTGGTAAAGGAATTGTGGTTTATGGAATGGCTAATGAAAGGCTCAGAGGGGCTTACTAGCGGAAAATAATTCATAGGTTTGAATTTCTGGCTATATCGATCCAAAAGGGCCTAAATTCTCGCTTTTAGGATATGGTTTAGTGATCAAGCAAGTGGACGGTGATTTCTCTATCCGGATTTTACTTCTCCCTTGTGTCATTTCTCAAATGTTTCGCTTCATATAAGGCTTTAGGCTATATTCTCACAGGATTTGTAGAATAAGTACTCTAGCCTAGATTTTAAACTTTCATCGCCAAACAATCATAGATACTCATGTAATATATTTATAGATAGATGCAAAGATTATTACCTACATATTAACCTAAGTTCCTAACAATTATTCCGATGCAAAAGCTATGTGAGACTTCTAGATTGTTAAGAGCATGGAGAAAGAAACAATACCAATATTCCTAAGTGTGTATAGCATGACTTATTTATTTATATTTTTAAATTTTGAAATTTTAACTAGAAAACAATGCATATTATGTCTATCTATATCCTAACAGATGTCTTAATTACACGAAGTTTCTATGCCCCCAAACAAGAAGCATGCTTTGTCCTCAAAGCATTTAAATAAAGAGGGTAGGAAAAATACCATCAAGCGCGCGCGGAAAATTCAGGAACATCCGTAAAACAAGGTTAGAACGCACTAATATAGGAAATAAAACCGACACAACTCTATAACGAAGTTCTACCCATTATGGGGTTAACAGTAATTAAATTGCTTGGGACATAAGCGCACACTAACAGAAATAAAACTTACCTCCACTCCCGTTGTTATTATTATCTTCGGCCATCCTCTACTTCTATAAAGAAGTGAGGCTCCTTCGCGCCCCGCCATGCTATGATAATTTGCCGGGCTTCACGCCATTTATCATCTATGGTTGCTAACCTATTAAGTGCCACTTGGTCCGATGGGTGTAGGGTGCAACCGGTGAGGTTGTATCCGCCACCCTTGCCAAGTCATTGCACGGAAAGATCGAATAATACTATTGGTGGGTCGCGACCGTCTACCGTAATCCAATCCGTGAAACGTGTACAAAAAACAGGAAAGAAACATAGCATAATATTGAAATTAGAAAGGCATAAGAAGGTACTTATGCCTCATGGTATGGGCTCGTGCTAAACTGGACATCAAAGTTCGGGAAGATCATAGAACCGGGGCCCATTGGCTAAAGCAAGGAAAACGCTGCAAGTGGCGCCATTCATCGAAGAAAAACGCCATTCCCCTAAAATGTTTAGCATAATCCAAAACATAACAGTTCCTATGTTCATGGACAAGGCTACCAAGAGGGCAACGTTATAGTCCCCTTGGTCCTCAATACGGAAAATGCCTGCCCCATAAGCCTCGTGCAAAGACTCATAAGTGTAGACATGCATATTATCGAATCCAATAGCACCATGGGTCTTGTATCATCGGCAGCGGGCATAGCAAGTCCAAGAACAAATGCTAGCAAGAACCCGTAATTTCCATTGGTTCATCGTCAATGTTGATGGAGAACACTTGTTCTCCATCCGGTCTCTCAAAGAAAATGCAGTTATTATAAAAATAAGATGCAAGTCTTTGGAGAATAAAGTTCAGCCGGTCTTACCATAAAGGTTTCCCACCAACATATGTGATCACCTCAAAACCAAGCACCGTAAGTAGTGCTTTGGAACAAATCTTCAAAGACTGTTCGGTATCAATGTTGGAGATGTCATCTCAAAATTACGCTTTGGGATAGCTGCTAATGATCCGGATACTACGCTAAAAACTGGAAAATTTGGTGGTCCACGCTGAAAGTCGCGGCGAAGAAGTCGCTCTTTGTGTTTTGGAATTCCAAGAACTAGGCGCCGAGTCGCGGGCAAGGAGGCACGCGGCGCCGCTTATTAGTATTTTGGAATTCCAGTGTTTTAGAGCGAAGTCGCTTTGACTTGGCTTGGGCTGGCCTCGACAAAATTTTTCAAAAGTGTAGGGCTGCGCCGCTACTACTGGCGGGGGGCCCGAAGTTGCGATTTTGCGAAAAATGAAGTCTAAAACGGGAATCGCGGGGTGTGAAAGGTGAGTGATGGAGTTTAGGTGTAGTGTGAGTTGTGAGGATAGTTTGTATCAAGTTTATATAGGTTTAAAGTTGCTGAAAAGGATCGGAAAGTTGCCAAAACTAATTACGGCAGTTTCCGGAAATCCTAAAATTTCCAAACTCGAAAACGGAAACAACTCATATCCTGGATTCTAATTCAAACCCAGTATCTTTTAGGTTGATTTTATGATAGAATGTACCTATTTAATCTAGATTTCATCCTACAATGATACTTAATCATATTTCTGCCTAAACAACCATATTTTCACCTTGACTCCGCAATTAATTCTAATACGAGGGTTATACAAAAATAATGCTTGAATTGATAAAACCACCCCCAAACAAGTTGGGGGAAGGGGTCAATATGAAACAACCATGCATAATGAAAATAAGCCCTTATATTAAAATTTCATTTGGAGTACCACTACAATATTCAAATTACGGAAATAAAAATTACATTACAATAAAACAACAAAAGTAAATAAAACAACAAAAGTAAATAACACAACAAAAGTAAATAAAACAACAACCACTATCAATCCTCGACTCTCTAAACAGCCGCCATCGGTGGTGGAGGGCACACTCTCTAGTGGTGGCTCCCCGGGCTCTAGAAGGTCCAGCAGCTAGCCGCCCTTCATCGACGACGCCATGCCTGAGTTTGTGTCCTCGGAAGCAGAAGAGTCAGATGAGGTGGGAAGCGCGGCAAGCATATCCACTCTAAACCGGGCTACTGGCTTCCATCTCCCCGCTTTCGCTCCCATCTCTCATCCCTCTCCGGGTGCGGATCTCGGTTGTGATGAATAGTCCCGTCGAGTCCGGAGGTCTCAGGCAGATAGTGTTTAGTGAACACATGCCCCTATGAAGCATAGCCCATGCGTTCTCGCGATCGCACCAACACCTCCGGAAGGCATCCGTGATCAAAGCAGTCACGCCCTCCTCATCCTCGAGGCATCCTCATCCTCCTCCTCTTCATTCCCAGCCCCACCCATCCTCTTCTTCTTCCTCTCTATCCTCTCCCTCCTCCAAACTTGTTGGACACACTCCCTATAGATACGCGTGTTCGGTGCGGGGTAATGTAAATCCTCTCGGAGCCGGAGCTGCTTTCATCTTCAAAGATGATCTTGGTGATTAACACAGGGAAGAGGTGCCAAAGACCTTCCGGCCCCCTAATCATGCTTTCAAGAAAACTCCGTGATACGTAAATCGCATTTCGCCTCCCCGGAGTATCCATAGACGTGGAGGTAGGTCGACCGATGTCGCCGACCTTGTCCTTCCTAGGACATTCCGACTAATCCACCGGGTCAGAAATTTGGTTGGTCCCGAGGGATGCCCGGCGCATAACAATGGGAGTTTGTATTGTAGCTCCCATTGATGCAATCCACGCCCATCGAGGCTCTACCCCCGGCCAAACCGGGCTCCCGTGAAGGTGGCCTCCAGATGGATTCTAGGCGGAATGCCTAGAATCTCACCAACAAAACCTCAGTAGTCAACTCCCTTCTCTTCTTCCTTACCATCACAAAATCCTACTCCCTCCAACTCCCCGGTGTTGTAGAACCGCCGGACCAAGTCTTCATGGTAGAAGGCTTCGGGTCGCGGTACCGTAGACTATTCCAGTCTCTACTAGCCATTTTGTCACCGTGAAAACGGAGCGAAATGGTCGGCAAAGGAAAACTTGTCCGGTATGATTCGGCGTTGTTGAGCCATTTGAAGTTTGAATACGGGTTTGGGGTTTGTAGATGGTGTGGTAGTGGTGGTTTAACTTGACCGACCGAAAGAACAGTGGTGGGTGGTGGTGGTGGTGGTGGTGCAAAGACCAAATTTTGAATTTTTGGTGGTTTTGTTGGGTTAAATTGGTGGAGGTGGTTTGGTTTTAGTTTTAGAAGAGATTTGGCTTGGAAATTTGATGGTTGGCGTGAGTTTATGGTATTTCTTTTTAATTTTTATTTTTGTTGGGTTTTGAGCTTTGTTAATGGTGGAATGGAGTGGAAAAAACGATGAACTGTTGCTGAGAATGTAAACGCTGAAGCTACTGGGGCGGGCTGGTTGGGGTTGGGCCCAAGCCCAAAATCGAAATTTTGATTTTTTCGATTTTTTCGCTAATTTCAAATCAAAATTCCCGCTTCTATCGGGTCCGATTTATGCGAATAAGATATGGAAATGATCAGGAGAGAATTTCCTATCCAATGATCCATAAAACACTCTATTCCGACTTCAGATGACATACGAGATAGTGGAAAACGCCTCGAAGCGTGCATGACGTAGTTTTATGCTAACGAATGAACTCTAAATTAATAGATTATGTCAATCCAAATCGTAATACAATAAAACGCCTAAGCAACTCTAATGGGACATAAACATTTTAGTACGGAAACATTTAACACTTCACCCCCAAACAAATTTTTACAACGGCTTAGAAAATTTGTTTTTAGCAAAAGCTGGTCTTTTAGAGTCGATTCGAGACTTCCTAGATTACTATGTTTATTTTTATTTTTATTTTTTATTTATTTTTAGAAAGAAAAACAATAAGCAATAAAGACATAATTCACACCATAGAGAAACATGACTCAAAAATCCGAGCAAAACATGCAAGAGTGGAAAACGTGAACTATGTGAACCGTGGACTTAGGATCCGGTACTTACAGCCACACACTCCATAAGGAGGGCCCGGTTACCTTAATGGTGCACTCGCCAATATATTAAAGGGTAAGAAAGTGCACCAAACACAGAAATTGAGTCGTTTATAGTCAGATACTCGAGACTTTATCTAAAACATATGTATGAACATGCAATTGATCATATATCAACAACCGAAATAGTTGTGGATCATTCCATAAATAAATATCACGTAAAACATATCCAAACACAATCAAACACCAATTTTCCCTATGACTCAACCTAGTGATATGAAAGGGAAGTCGGATTACCCTATTGTGTAACCTATCATGCACCTTCTTTTTAATTTTTGAATGAGTGGGTGTTCTAGTAAATAAGTGTGGAAAAGTGAATGGGTGTGGAGAATATGGTGGATATGGATAAGTTGTAGAAAGACAGCCTGTACACACTGAGGATGTGGTTTTAGCAATCAACTCATTCATTATGTGTGTAGGGGACTGTCTCAATTCTGAAAATGAAGGTGTCAAATAGTTTGTCCTTCTGAAGTATCTGTTTGCTAGGAGGATTTAAAAAATTATGAAGCACATGAGAAACAAAAGGATCGAGTGCAAACTCGAGATTCCTTTGAAAGGGTGGAAGGAGGGGAGTCGAGGTGGATGTTGTGCAAGTTAGTTCTTGATAGGGTGAATTGTCACCTACCAAGAAACTCATCAAATTCCTCATCTAGATTGGTCATATCCACATTACTATGGTAGTCCTTTACATCTTTGAGAAAATCCTCTATCCCTTCCTCATCAATAATACGTGTATCGACTAGTGTAGGGATGAAAATGTTGGAGTCCGACTTTCCAAAGGAAAGATTTTTGGGCATATGACTATCGAGGGAACGTGTTGTTGAAATAATCTCGAGCAAAGCTCGATCATGCTAACCTCTCCATCCATAGACTAATCGGGTAACTCGTGGTCCTTGTTTTAAAACATTGACTTCAACAAACAAGATGGCCAAAAGACATGGACATTGAACCATCACGGCAATTAATGAGCGCATTGGCAGGTTGCCAAGAAAGGACGCCCTAGAATGATCGGGACAGAGTCGTTAGCTTAATTTCGATCGAGGACTACAAAATCAGCCGGATAGTAGAAATCCTGAACTTTTACCAACACATTTTCGACTACACCCTTAGGATACTTATAGACCGATCAGCTAATTGCAACGCCATTTTAGTGGGTTGCATCTTGTCTAGACCTATTTGTCTATACAAATAAAATGGGAGTAAGTTAACACTAGCCCCCGTGTCTAATAACGCGTCGTCGTCGTCAGATAGGAATCTCCTAAGGTGCATTGACAAAGAGGGATCTAATTGTGGTCCTTGTAATTTAACAATTCCATTATGTTCAGATAAGGTTGGGAATTGTTTCTGTTAAAAAGCGCCTTTTGGTATATTTGTCTTACGCCTAGTAGTACACAATTCCTTAAGAAACTTAGCATGATGTGGTAGCTTTTAATAGCTTCGAGGAAGGGAAGGTTTATAGTTAGATTCTTGAAAACGCCCCTAATCTCCTCGTAATTTGTATCCCTAGTTAACATGGCTAATTTTTGTGGAAACGGTGGTTTCGTCTATATTTAGCAATGGTATCACCCGGATGTTTAACCGTGGCTTTTGTTTTTAGGTTGTGTTGTAACCGGTACCTCTATAGTGGTAGGCTCTTCAGTTTCTATTTCGTATCTAGTAAAATAGTAGGTGTAGGGTTATCTTGGTGGGGTAACTATAGGCATAGTTACCTTGTTATCAACCACTCTGCCGTAACGGAGAGTGGTGATGGCATTTATCTCACCTACATTTTCAAATTCATTACTAGTATTATCCGTTACCTCAAAGGTCGCGGTTTGTTGTTTTAGGATTATGTATATTGCGTGACTTGGCAACACACCTTTGGTTTGGGCTTTATCTTGAGCCAACTGTTGGGTTAAATTATTAACGGATTGTAGAAGCTGTTGGTTAGATTGAGCCATGGTTTGGAAAAGTTTTTGGCTCACTTTGTATGAAGGTGTCGAGGCGATCCGGTTGTGTGGGTGTAGTAGTCACGGGTGGTGTGGATCGAACTATTTCACGGAATTATTTATAGGTGGATTCTGATAATTATTATTGACCGAACGATACCTCTATTAGCATTATAATTATTATAATTACCTTGACCTTGTGCTTGACCTTGTCGAGGTTGCACTTGGTTGTTATAATTATTAAAATTACCCCGACCTCGCCCTTGTCGTAGTGGAGCTTGGTTAAAGCCGCTGCGGCGTTGGCCTAACATATTGATTATTGTACCCCTCGAGGTGTGACTTGTTGGTTATTTCTCCAACCGAAGTTGGGATTTTGTCTCCAAGGGGCTTAGGTTCACTATTAATGGAAGAAGCCCGTTCATAGGCTATAGGACGATGGAGTCGGGATGCTCGGGACTCCAACAGAAACTACATGGGTTTGAATTTACATTCATGACGGGATAGGCTTTTGTTGTACAGAAATGGCCTCTACCTTTTTAGTGAGTGATTCGATTAGAGTTTTAAGCTCGAATCGTGTTTAATTTCAAACATACCGGCGGCCTTTAACTTGTTGAAGAAGAACTAGCGGGGGATATCATCACTACCCCCAATTATTATTTCGCTTTAGTTTGGTCTTCTAAAATTTATAAGCCCCGAGGCTCCTTTACTTAAGAAACTACCCCCATTCATAATGTCAAGGACTTCTTTATGGTGATGTTGAAGTCCTTTGAAAAGGCACTAACTAACGTGTCTTTTGCTAGGTTATGGTGTGGACACTCTATAAGCAGATCGGTGAAACGATTCCAAGCCTCTGAAAATGATTCATGAGGATTTTGTCGAAAGAAATGAATCTTGGAAAGCATCTCATCCGTCTTTAGGGGTGGGTAAAATGTTCCATAAACAATTTGAACAAGTTTAGCCCACGAAGTCCATTGTAATTAGGCTTGGGCAAGCTTAACCAAGACGCGCTTTATCGGGCTAAGGTGAAAGGGAATACCCTTAATTTAATTTGTTCCGCACTCAACCGTAGGATGGTGGAATGTTGTTAAGACTTGTTCAATCCACGATGTAGCCGATAAGGTTTTTCATGGTCTAAACCATGAAAAACGGGTAACAAATTAAAAATATTTGGAGGGATTCTCAAATCCCTCACCGGTCTGCTAGAACGATGCAAGATTTGGGGCTATCGCCAAGGCTTTGTAGAAGTCCGAGAGGAGTCTCTCTTTCTTCCCCATTATACCGGTGGTGTGTGTGAAATAGTAGCTAGAGGTGTAGTGTGTGGTATACTAGATAGACTTGTTTGTTCTTTTTGTTGTTGTGTATTTACGTTAGGTGTTTTGTTCTACCGCACCTTAATCTCATGCAAGACTAAGTCGAGCTTAACTAAACATGCAACACTCCAAACAATTCGATATACTAGTATAAAACTCTAACAGAGACGCGAGGTGTGGAAGAAAGGAATACCTGACAAGGCCCTTGTTTCGCTTTTATGAATAGCGCCTTGTTTACGCTTTGTTCAAGTGTATATAGCAGCTTTTAGAACACCGAAAAATATGAAAGAGCAAAGTTCGAATCAAACCGCCGAAATCCGAAAAATTTAACAAGGCTTTCCGCTTGCAAAGGAGTAATTTTCAAATTTTCAAATTACAGTGTTTTTAGGGCTGGTCAAGGCCCATATGGGGGCGGGTCGCTTGTCCAAGAACATAGGGATGGTCATTTCGAGGGATATGCAAGCATCAATGTAAATTTTGCCCGAATTTTTCAACTATAAAATGGACAACCACAAGATGATTCAACAAGGGTGGGTGGGTGAAATGGGACTTTAAAAACAGTACTAACACTACTACGAAAACAATACGAAAGTGAAACTAAGATGGTAAATAAGCCATTTGATAATGTAAAATGATTAGTCTACCTACTTAAATGAGTGATGAATTCACAACGTAAGTAAACTAACAACTATTTTTTTTGTTGCTTATTTATCAAAGATATTTTCTACTCTCAATCCTATGAGATATAGTGGAGTAGAAAGTGATTCGTTCCACTCTTAGTCCTTCCAGATGCTTGTTTTCTAGTCTCAATACTCTACTTAAAGTCAATGAGAGCTTTACTAAAAGGGGACTAGACTACGATGCAACTACCCACCTAAATGCACTAGTCGGTTATCGTAATACTAAGGGAATGCTACGTTGATTCGATGTTAAGGAGTTAGAGGGGATTGATTCCACCTGAACTCAACTTAATCCACTAGCGACGAAGTCGTCAGTAATCCGAATTGAACCGCTAAGCTGAGAACAATCGGTTCTTCCTAATCCCTAACTACACATAGCATTTCTACCAATTAATAATTAGCATGTGAACGATTAAACCCATTATCATGGTGAACTAAACGTTCTAGAGTGGAAAGGAAACTACGACAATCTCCGATAATTGGAATCAAGCTTTCATCAAGGTTTCTCAACCCCTCTAATGGAGGTTTAGCCTTGAATCATTCCCAATCATTTCCATTTAAATTTAAACTAAACATAATATAAAGCATTGAAATTTACTTAATGAAACAATAATGGAATCTAATTAATAACTAAGAATTGAATGATAACAAGAATTGAAATTAGATCTAATAAATTGTAAATGACAAAATGAAATTGAATAATAATAACTATTTATTTGTCTAATGAAATGAAGAACAAAGATTCAAAGGTTTTATCTAAACAAGGATTTGAAACTAATTAAATAAAACAATTAAATCTAGATCTAGAAGCTATTCTAATGGCTACTTTCTATTCTAAGCTATCTACCTAACCTAACTGCCATTAACACTGAGTTAAGCTTTTGTTCTTATACATTCAGATCCAAAAATCGTGCATGGGCTTGGAGCCATGTTTTGGGCCAGAGAATCAGGCCCAAAACCCAATTCTTTCAGTCCAAAAAGGCCTCTTCAGCTGCAGTTGGCTTCCACAGACTTTTCGTCCACTTCTGCTCCTCTGATTGGGTCAAATCTTGGACCATTACAAAGCTATTTCCGAGCCGGTCGTTTTGACATAAGGTAGGCCTCATTCCGAGGTCTGAGTCCAAAGATATGGCATTCGGAAGTTCTGCTGACTTTTGTTCCTTTATCTCACTAAAGTGGCACATTTCTGCACATAATGGACCTTGAAGCCTGAAATGCATAAAAACACGTAATCAGTATTAACTCTTACTTATTATTCACATAATTGGTCTAATAGTATGATTATTAAGGGGTTAAAACTACAGTTTTGGGCTCTTATCAAGTGCCAACTCCTTTTGGTGGAAGTAGTTTTGGAGTTCCAACACCTATTGTTGGCACCAATGCTGGTGTAGCAACCTCTGCCGATGGCACCATTGCTGGTGCGTCAAGTTTAGTATCAACTATTGTTGGCACTAGTGCTGGATTGCCGACTTCTATTGACACCAATGCAGGCGTGTCAATAGAAGTGTCTACTGTGGTTAGTACCAACATCATTGTTGGCTCAACTGTACCTTCTTCAATGCAGCCAGGGATGACCGGTAGTTCTACAACGTCTGTGCTCATCACTCCAGACGTGCAAGCCTTGACAATTGAAAGTTAGATGTTGAATAGTTATTTTTATAGTATATACTTATTATTATATATTATTATTTTAAATCATTTTGTCTAATATTTCAGATCCAGAGTTATTGTGTTTGGATTATCAACGAAGTGTAGATTTTCTAATTAAAAACCGTTAATATGTTGAATTCAAAGCTTGCAGAGGTAATGTGTGTGTGTGTGTGTGTGTTTTTTTTTTTTTTTTGAGTAACACATTATTTTTGTTCTCTTAGGCATCAAAGCTTGGGGATTATGCTAAAGAAATCTTAGAAGCTAAAGAAAATTATAAGATTAAAACCAGTGAATATGCGAGATTGCATATTTTGTTTGCGCGAAGCCTTTCGTAAGCGACTCGCACGGTTTCTCTTAGTGCGGGAGTTTGTACTTGGAGTCTTTGACAGAGATGCTTCAGTGTTCAAATGATCCCAAACACTTTTTGCCGTGGACCCTGAATCATCTTCGAGAAGTTGACGCAGCTGTTTCTTCAGATTGTTATTTTTGCTCTCCAATTGTCTGAGACGACGGTCGACTTGAGTTGATGGATCAGATACATGGATACCCACTCTCTCAGTTGAAGATGGCCGAGGACCATCGGACTTGGAAAGTGAATTCGCAGCAAAAGGGGAGTGCTGAACTTGTGCGGTAAAAGGGATACTTTCACCGTTAATGTTTGTTTTTCGAGAAGCCATTGACGTAACTTTTGTTTTGTGGTTGACGGTAGGAGCACAGATGGCGCCAAATATGTTTCAGCAAGATTTGCCAAAACACACCAGTTAAGGGTCAGAAGTAATGTTTTTTATTGGAGATGGTGAAGGAGATGGTGGTTGGGAAAAGATGAGACTGGAGTTCGGTTTTGAAGTTGCCTACGTACCCAAATGTATTGCTTGGGATCAAGTCTCGATGCATAGTTCTGGAAAAATGACGAAGGTTGGATTTTATAGGTAGGATTGGTGATAGTTACTTCCTTGTTCTCCAATATTCCAATCGTGGGATGAAGTTGGAGAAGTAGTGGGAGAACTGTCCACTTATGGGATGAAGTTGGAGAACTGGCGGGAGAATTGTCCACTCGTAGGATGAAGTTGGAGAACTGGCAAGAGAACTGTGCACTCGTGGGATGAAGTTGGAGAACTGGTGGGAGAATTGTCCAATCGTGGGATGAAGTTGGAGAACTGGCGGGAGAACTGTCCACTCGTGGGATGAAGTTGGAGAACTAGCGGGAGAATTGTCCAATCGTGGGATAAAGTTGGTGGAAGTTGTTTGACTCGCAAAACATGTGCGCAATTGATATTGATTTTACGTGTAGGTATGTAGGCTTTAAGCATGGGCTCTGAGTGTGGGCTTTATAGCAGATAAGCTCTGAGCATGGGCTCTGAGCGTGGGCTTTTTTGTAGATAAGCTCTGAGCATGGGCTTTGAGTGTGGGCTTTTTTATAGATGGGCTTTGAGCATGGGCTTGTATTGAATTGGGCTTTTATTGGGCCACATTTGTGGGGGTCGGAACAATAGCCATGGAGGCTTACCATGATACATAAAGGGGGACTCAGAAGACATAGTTGTTGCTTTCTTTGCCACCGACTGAAAAAGCTCGCAACACGTAATTATTTATATGTCGTTGTTTGTGTTACGTATCTTTTACAAATCTTACATAGCCTATTAAATATTGATTATGAACCTCATACTATACAGGTCTCACACTTCATATTCTTTTTTCTTGTAACCTCATATTTTTTGAATCAATTACCTTTTAGCGAAAAAAAAATATTAAATATTGATTAGTATAGTGGCTAGCAAGGTATCAATCCTACTCTAAATAATTAAGTGATGATGATAGAAATTTCTAATCTAAAGTACTCTAATGGATGCAAGTAAAAGATGTGGCTAAGTAATAATTAATATGTGGTTGATTTGATTTGAGATTTAAACTATACATAAACTAAACTAAATTAAATATATGAATATGAATCAAGAGAGAGAATATCTTGGGAGAGATGAATCCACCAAAATCATAGAATTAGTCTAATAGATCTACCTATCATGCTTAATATAAATCACCAATAGAAACTCACCATACCTACAAACCTTATGCTCATAACCATGATGATAATATGTGGCTTTCAACGTGCTTTCTATCTTTCCATTAAATACTTCTTCAATCTCCAATGATATCTTTTATCTAACCAAATTGTGCTTTAAGTGGCATTCAATATAAAACTCTAGGTGCCATGGAAAATCCACATGTGGCATTAACCATACAACTAATTGAGGTGCTATAAAGAATCCAATCATCACACTAAAAACTAGAAGAAAAGAATCTAGGGTTTGTGGTATTTGGCTCTACACAATCATGAATTACCCTAAGATCTCCTAACCTCCACAGGAGCGTTAGATCAATGGATGAATAAGAAGAAACTCAATGAGGGATTTAAACTAAAACATGATAGAAGAAGAACTAAACTAAAACATACGAAAAAGGCTTCATCTCCCCTCCCAAGAGAAGGGAGATTAGCCCCTCATACTATGCTATGAACACAATATGAAAATGAATAATCTTTATAACTATTAATGGTGAAAAGATCTGAACTTTCTTCTCTCTTAATTCTAGATCTAAGATGCAAAACACTAAATTTCCTAGATGATGTAAACTCAGGTTTTTGTGCCTTATATATTGGCTTACATGCTCGTCTGGATAGAGATCCGAATCCTATGTTTATTTGGTGTCAAACTCTCTATAATCTTTCTAGAAGCAATCCAAGAAAAATTAAATTCGGTTGGACCAAAGTTGGACGTGGCCCACTTTGGCCTGCAAGCTATTTCCCAAGCTGCAGCTTCTAACAGCTTTCAGTTTCCTAATTCTTGTGAAACTCTGACTTCTTTTCCATGTTGATCTCATCTTCCTATGAAGTCGAAATTAAGGCTTTGAGATCAGATTGAAGACTCTTCTAACTCAATTATTATCCTCTTTAGAGTCCCATTAGGCTTGGCACTTATGGAGACAAATATGACCGTTTTTGCCCTAGGCCTTTAGCTGTAATTCCCAGTGACTCCTTTTTGACTTGTTTGACTTCTTTTCCCTCCATATTTCATATTTAGGTTCTTTGACCTACAAAAACTCAAATTGCATCATATTAGAATATTTAAATATAAAATAGAGACTAACATACACATAATTGGGGTTATAAATAATTACTTTTGAGCACTTATCACCTACACATCCAAAATTAGCAAAGGGGTAGTGCGACAAAGCAATCAACAACTTGGGGAGGTGAGACAACTTTTCCAGCTCTGATTTTAAACCCTTTTTCAAACCACAATAAGTAACAAATTCAGAACAAGGTGGAGATGCCAAAGCCTTGAGAATCTGGTCTCTAGTAATCAAATACTGCACTCTAGCAAGGAAGGAGGTTCATCAAATTGAATCTCTGATAAAAGACCACGTATTCCAACAAACATTTGCCATAGAGTGTCTTCTAGCCGATTGTTCTGTGGGAAGTGGATGCTTCAGCAACTATTCCTACTCGTGTTATTACCATCTACTACTGCTGAACTCATTGTTGACATGTATATAAAACATTGACAGGGCACTATGAACATAGCAGGGCGGAATAACAACAAATATTGATTCCAAAGTGAGAGTCAGCACTCGGTAAAATAAGGAGACCATGAGGAGCTTATATCTTGATTAATTAAGTCTTGACTTCAAAGAAATACGCTAGTCAAAACTTTTTACATCAACAGTACAAATGATCCAATATCTATAGAAAGTATACATAGAGACAAGTAACAATATAATAATTTGTAGATACTGTAGATTAGGGTTATAAAGTAAACATTAAACACAGACAATAGATCTCCCTTACAAGTCACAAGTACCTAAAACTACATTGATCTCCTACATCCTCGACGATAATGCCACTGACTACAATTAAGATCTCCTGAAGACAATATAATTCTTTGTACTGCAATCTCGACACTTTCCAGGATGGCTAAGCACTCTGCCATATAGTTTGTATTAACACCGACCCCTGATGGTTAAGTTGATGGATGTCCCAAAGGAGATGTGGACCTTTGATGGATTGTCTTATCTAGCAAGTTTGGTAGGAGGAACGCCTATGTTTATGGACGAGGCCACTGCAAAACGGAAAAGGTTATCTTTTGTGCGGTTTTGCATCGAATTCCCCGTAAATCATGAGTATAAGGAAACGATAAACGTAAAGGCTGGGAATCGAGAGGTAGTCATTCCTCTAGAATATCCATGGAAGCCTGTGTCCTGTAACAAATGCAACAAATTTGGGCATACAAGTGATAAATGTACAGGCATAACCACTAGGGTGTGGGCAAGGAGGGCAGCACAACAGAATGTGAATGTACAAAGCTCTGAACAAGCAAATGTGAGTAACTTAGGAAGCCAAGAGGAAGGAGAGATAGGAAGTACTCAAGAAGTAGAGGGGGTAAGTGGAGAAACACTTGCAGTAGTGGTTGCACCTGCCATAGAGCAAGAGAATATAAGCAGTAATGTAGGAAACCAAGAAGTAGCAGATTTACAAGCACTGGGTATGTATGAGAACCGCGACTTTGCCACCACAAATGGGGCCTGGCCGGGGGTGTAAATGAGGAATTCGCACAAAGGTATGATAGTTTGGATACCTCTGGAAAAGCAGTATGAATGTACTCTGAAGCAAACCAAGGAGATGAAACTCATTCGCAAGTGTTTACGCAAACCCCCCTACAACAAATCAGACCAGCCCATCCAGCAGATGAACTGTTCCAGGCTGAGAGAAATATTTTTGAGGAGTTAGCGGATTTGGAGGATGACGACTTATCTGATGCAGAGCTAGAATTATTTGGAGATAGAGAGTCCACGCCAGCCTCTACTAGAGTAACAATCGAGAGGTCCTCAGTACAGACTAGAGCCCAAAAGAAACAAAATACTATTTCAAAGAAACAAAATCTGGAAAGAAAAAGGGAAAGCCCAAAGGAAGTGGGGAAGAGGAAAAACCACTAAACTCTTTAAATGATTAAAGCATGCAGCTGGAATGTAAGGGGTCTAAATGGGAGTACAAAGGCAGCGCTGATAAACAAGTTTATTTTGGAAAATAAGATTCGATGTATGGGGATACTAGAAACAAAGGTAAAAATGGATAAGTTTAGTAGTATAGTAGAGAGAGTTTGCCCATCATGGGCAGTGGAACAGAATTATTCAAGCAATGAGTATGGTAGAATATGGTTTGCTTGGGATAGGAGTTATCTGGATGTGACCAAGGAGGTGGAAGGAGGCCAGTTCATCCATTGCAAGGTGAAACTATTGCAACATGGCTTCTCTTTTTTTGTCACCATGGTATATGCTAGTAACCATAGAAATGAAAGGTTGATTCTGTGGGAGGAATTGAAGACTCTTAGTGCTAGTATAAAAGGACCATGGTGTGTAATGGGAGATTTCAACAATGTGTTATTCTCACATGAAAGAGTTGGTGATATGGCTGTGCATCCGAGGGAGACAGTTCCGTTCACAAACTGTTTGAATGTGGCAGGACTCTTTGACCACTCGCTCGGGATGCTTTTATACATGGAATAGTGGAGGGATAGTGTAAGAAAATGGTCAAAAATAGACAGATGCCTAATAAATGCCTGCATGGACTTCAAATAAGGTGGCAACAAAGGTGGAATTCCTAACGCAAGGAGTTTGAGACCATTGTCCGATGGTAATGACTTTTTCTCTACGGTCGAAGTCACCCCCTTTTCGATTTTGTAACTCTTGGATGCTCCACCAAGAGTTCGAGGAAACTTTGAAAAGTCTGTTGGGACATAAGGGATCATGGCAGTCCAACCTTTATGCTAACTAGAAAACTCAAGAGTTTGAAAGGAGTGTTAAAAAGGGTGGGCAAGAACCTTTGTCATGATACACGAAGCCCGAATGGATACAAGAGCTGAATTGGAGTCAATACAAGTTAGAATGCAACAAGCACCCATAGAAGATAGTTCTCTCGGTGCCCAAGAGTATCTCATTAGAATGAAGTTGTGTGATCCGCTTCAAGTTTGGAGGAGGTCGACATACTCAGGAGCAGAGAACAGATATAGATTGGATGGAGTTTGGAGATAAATGCAGCAGTTTTGTCTTTAACGCTCTCAAGGAAAAGAATAAGAGAAGTCAAATATGGGAGATCATAGACATACAAGGAATCGTAAGAGAAAGGAAAGGAACCAAGAAAGCTTTCTGCGCAAGACTATAAGGACTTACTTGGGGTGACTTCTAGCGCCTCGTGTGGGACATATTTTCTGGAAAGTTTGAATGTTGTGGAGGTAAGCAATACCTCACGCCAGTTCTTAGAGTCCCCAATCAGTGAAACAGAGATAAAGGAGGCTTTATTTGGTATGGAAGACAATAAGTCACCGGGACCTGATGGATTTAATGCTTGTTTCTTTAAGAGGTGTTGGGCTACTATTGGTGAGGACTTCATTAAAGCTATAAAGCATATATTCTTGCATAAGCAGTTGACTGGAGGTATCAACTCCACTCTCCTTTGTCTTATTCCGAAAATGAAAAATGCTTTAAATGTTAGTGAGTTTAGACCTATTGCCTGCTGTAATGTTATATACAAATGTGTATCAAAGGTACTAACAAACAGGCTGAAGACATGCATTCCATCATTAATCTCAAGCTCCCAATTGGCATTCATTCGGGGAGATCTATACAGGACAACCTCCTACTTGCCCATGAACTTCTCAGAGGATACACAAGGAAGAAAGGGCAGAAAAGATGTGCAATTAAGCTTGACATCAGGAAAGCTTATGACTCAGTCTCATGGCAAGCACTTGAAGCTATTCTACAGAAATTCAGATTTCCCCCAGTGTTTATTGAATGGCTGAACATGTGTTATGCATCTCCTGTCTTCTCTGTGATGGTAAATGGGACTCCGGAAGGGTACTTTCAAGGGAGACGAGGGCTTCGACAAGGTGACCCAGTTTCACCATATATGTTTGTGCTTATTATGGAAGTTTTGAGTTCGCTGCTCCAGCAAGGGCTTCAGGAAAATAAGATACAAGCCCACTCAAAATGTAAAAAACTGGATATCTCTCACCTCTGGTTCGTAGATGATGTGCTCCTCTTTTGCAAAGGAAACATGGAGTCTATCCTAGCAATCAAGGATAGCCTAGCCTCCTTCTCTCAAGCAACGGGCCTCCAATTGAGCAATGGGAAGACCACTATCTTAACAGGGGGTATAACTGAAGAGGAAGGGGAAGTACTAGCAGCTGTAATGAACATCTCCTTAGTCTCTCCACCAGTTACATACCTAGGCCTACCCCTTACAGCATCAAGACTGGGTATAAGGGACTGCTTGCCTCTCATTGAAAAGATCACGAGTCGAATATCGAACTGGAAGAATAAAGATTTGAATAGAGCAGGCAGAGTACAGCTAGTGAAGTATGTCCTATCCTCTTTTCAAACATACTGGGCAAAGACTTTTGTTTTGCCTAAAGCAGTTTTGGAAAAGGTGGGTAAGATATGCAATGATTTATCAGGCAGGGACCAAACATGGCAAAAAGATGCACCACTCGAGTCATGCAACTCTCAGGAAGGAAAAAGAACAAGGGGGACTTGGGTTGATAGACCCAAAACTATGGAATCAAGCAGCATACTGTGGACTAGTCTTCAAACTGGTACAGAGGTCAGAGAACTTGTGGGTGAAATGCACATGGGAACATCACATCAAGCAAAATCATTTTTGGACAATGAAGATACCTCAGGACTGCTCCTAGGTCTGGAGAGGGATACTGAAGCACCGTGAAGTCTCATGGAAATATGTGAGGTGTGTCATTGCAAATGGAAATGCGACAAGTTTCTGGCATGACCCCTGGTGCTCGAGCCCTCTCTATCTAAATGAACAAGCTAAAACACTGCTAGCTGGCACAGTAAATCTAGATGCGAGAGTAGCTGATGTAATCTCGGATGGCTGTTGGTCGAGGACTATTACAGAGTTACCTGACAACGAAGTGAATAAGAGGATCATGGGAACCGAGATTAATTCCTTCATAAGTTTAGATCAGGTCATTTGGACTCCGACAAGTTCTAGCAGTTTCTCAATCTCCTCAGCTTATGCAGCGCTCAAAGATGTGCGAACCAAAGTCAAGTGGTACAAGATAGTATGGGGCAAGCTTTCAGTTCCTAGACATTCCTTTACAATGTGGCAATTATTCTCAGGGGCCCTTCCTACACAAAATAGACTAAAGGTAAAGAAGGTGATTCAACGTTCTCGATGCTGCTTATGTGATGGCCACGAGGAGAGCTCGGCCCACGTATTCTTTGACTGCTGGTATTCGAAACTAGTGTAGCAAGGTATGAAAAAAGCAATGGGATTATCAGAACTGGTTCGCAGCTCACACGCTGAGTGGTACCAGCTCATGCGCCTCTGTAGAACAAAAACAACTACAACCGAAGTTATAAGGGCGCTGATATGTGCGGCAGTTCAGGCAATATGGAATGAGAGGAACTGGAGATTGAAGAAGCAACGGTATAGAACTTCGATCTTTGTCGTCCGGTTCGAGCTGAATAGAATGAAAATCTACTTGGGGAAGAAATTGGAGACGGTGAAAGAGGATGCAGTATTGAGAGCGTTGTTGCTGAATTTGGGTATTGGAGCTAAGTTCAAACAAAAGGAGGAGAAGTGGGTGCGATGGCAGAAATCAGATAAGGATATCCCTACTCTTAACTCGATGGGTCTCGCAGGTGGGAGAGTAGGTTATGGAGGAGCTTTGAGAGATTGTAATGGAGAGGTTCGACTTGCATATAGTGGAAGTTCAACAAGACTGTCGGTTTTATACCGTGAGCTTTGGGGGGTCCGAAAGGGCATGAAGGTGCGAGGGAACTAAACGCTGAGAGTTGAAGTCGGTCGGATTCTTTGAGAGTGATCCACATTATGAACAAGACGGAGGAACCACCGCGGGTAATCAGAGAAACTTGGTGGCACAAATATGGGCTGCGAGAGCGAATTTTGATGAAGTAATCTTTAAGCATATTTTTAGAGAAGGAAATCAAGTGGCTGATTATTTATCAAAAGTCAATAGGTCCTTGTGTAATAATATTTTGTTCTTTATTCCCCCCATGGATCAAAAACTCAATGTACTGATCAAAGGGGATAAGGAAGGAAAACTGTACTTGCGTTCTTGAGTATATAAAAGGTTGGGGCATCCGTAACCCCTAGCTAAAAAAAAAAAAAAAAAAAAAAAAAAAACACCGACCCCTGCCAAAGTATAGTTAGCATATAGCATCATTTAATTTAAGATTTATTAGAGGTCTTTATAATTTCTACTTATTTCATAACTTTCCTGAGTATTGAGATCCCATATGGTTGAAGTAAATGAAATTGGTCTGCCACGCGAAATTGCCTAAAGTATTACATTTAAAGAGAGAGTAACTGCACGAAATATGGTTGACCTACAAGAGTTGGTCGATAAGAAGTAAGAACCACCACCGTCGCATGACTTGTGATATTATAGTTAGTGGACATAATGCCACTGGTTATAATTTCACTACTCATGTCACAGGGGTGGTTCTTACTTCTTATAGACCAACTCTTGTAAGTGAACCTTATTTCATTCAGTTACTTTCTATTCAAATGTAATAAAGGCTATTTCAAGGTATGCACTAATTTCATTCACTTCACTCTCAATACTCGGGGAAAGTTTCAAACAAGTAGAAATTATAAAGACCTCTAATAAATCTTAAATTAAACATTTTACCCATTGGCGTGTCGTGGAACTTCCTATTGTGTAATTTCCGCTTGCGAAGAGCACACAACAAAGTATACATAACTTGTATCATCCGTCTGACTTTAAGCTACATAACATACAAAATATTACAAAATGAGTCACACAATAATTAGTTTGGCATTAGCATTAATCTAACCAATTTGGTAGTAAACTCAAAATCACCAGAGATATGCTTATACGCTAATTGCAGCTTATACGCTAATTGTTTTGACAACAAACATCCTCTATCATGATACATACTAATAAAGATGCAAGCTATAATGTGTTTTTATTTTCAAGAGCCAATATCGAAATAAATGGGTTAATTTAAAGAAGTTAATATTTTTCCCTGCTTGACAGTCATAAAAAACAAAAAATTAAGTATTGTCATGATTCTGGAATAAATAAAAACACAAAATTTATGCAATAACCTTAATGACTGTTACTAAAACTCTGTTGGCTTATGGAACATACATGGAAAAAATAACTATTAGTACCTTAATATACTTGCTTAATGATCTAAACCCTATTTTCCCAATATGAAGCACAACATCTACGAGGCAGATGTCTTGTTGCAAGTGTGTTTTCATTGAAAGAGCTTAATGGTACAAGATAATCCCCTTCATTGTAATTAACCACTACCGTCATTAACAACAATAAATTCTGAGGGATCTCCCTCCACTATCAATTCGCAGTATGGCAAGGAAACAACATGCACTTCACTTATTCAACATACAAAAGAAATTTCATGCAGATGTTAAGGCAAATAATATAATTCACACATATTGTGTGAGAAGAAATATAAAATACAATAGCATCCATACCTAAAACCAGTCAAAGCAAGCTTAGTGCGGTTGTACTCTTACAGGCTTCTGAAGAACAGTAGACAAGTAAACCTGAGACTTTCCAGAAGAAATAATTTTTTCTCCTACCACCCATTTCAACTTCTTGTATCCAAATCGCTCAATTACCCGTGTTAGAGTCATCTTCTTCTCCTCATCTACATAATGAAAGTTATCCAACCAAAATAAGCCTCCAGCTCTTAAAACCTAATCAATATCAAAAATCAAAAACTCTATTTTCTCTTGACGGCCCCCTTCGCTTAAACTATTGACAATATGAACCAGATCAAACACATTGTCATAAAAGGGGAACCTCTGATCTAAACTAAACAACATAGGAAATAGCCCCCTTGCAGTAATGAACTCATTAAAAGGGGCATCAACATTCAATGTCGATGTTACAACAGTCACATTTTTCTCTGCCATGCATCATTGCTGCAAAGGTCCCAGACCCACCACCAATATCTAGTCCTATTCTAATTCCCCCACTCCTCAAATCCATAACATCATGGACAAGAAAATCATTCTTACTTTTAGCCTGAACAAATCTATACTTTTCAGTTCCATTAACCAAATCAAAACAACCAACACAATCTGTCTTCATACCCAAGAACTTCCTTTTCCATCTGGGCTAGTTTCTTTTGAGATAAATCAATTTCTCTAAGGATTAAAGAAACTTGTACAAGAACGATTACTATTGCAGTCTAGACTAGTTTCTTACCGCAAATCTCGAGATGGTTTGCAACCCATGCTTGCTTTGTACGAACAATTGCGCGAATTGATTTGTACCCGTGATCTTGGATTTTATAAGAGTCGGGATCCCCTAAACCAGGCCACTTGATAACTGTTTTAACTCCCTATCCACTTTCACAGCCGTGCATTTGCATTGAACTCCCTAATTATAGATTTTCAACGCCCACAGTTAGGAATGTAATAAAAAACTGTTGACCCATCACCCGGTAGGGGACTCAGTGTTCAGCCGCAGCCCAAACCCACACCGACCCGCCACCGTTTCTATGCGGTCAGGCTATGGGTGTAGGTTATATGCTCAAACCCGACCCGTTAGGCCGCCCGACCCACACCGTATCAAAAGCCGTTGACCCAACCCCGTTGATCAGCACAATTTCAAGACTCTGACTCTAATATTTTTGAATATGAATTATATTTTCTTTTAACTTTTGTATGATTTTGGGAGATAAAAAATTGATGAGTTCATCATCAATTTAAATATTCAATCAAGTTTGAACATTAGGCAAATATGAAAAGTTCAAATTCAACTTTCGAGTTTTGGAGAAGATGCATCATTCATCCTTGTATTACTTTCAAATTCTTTTAGTCGATATTTTATTGTTTTGTACCATAGATCCTCGTTCTCATCTTCATTTTATCATGTTGTGGAAAATAATCAATTTACAAATGTTAAATCATGAAAATTCAAATTCAAATTTTAAGATATGGTTTTGGGTTCAAGTTGCAGTTTTTTATTTTTGTTTATTTTTCATTGATTGATTCCATTTTGTTTCTCTGTGTAATGTTGTGAATTGGAAAGATATTACCTCAAGAATTAAAATTATAACTTTTTTATTTTTGTAGGAAATAAGGATCTTGGTCAGAGATTATCGAAAAAATAAAACGGATCTTGATCAGAGCCCAATATGAGCCTGAGCCCATGAGCTGAAGATGGCCCATTTAAAGATGGACTTATTGGGTGTTGACATTGTTTGCCCATTAGCGTTTCATGTTAGTTTTAGGAGAAGTTTTGAGATCCATGTGACAAGGATGGGGTCCGGATAAAGATGAGTCCTCAAGAAACGGATTGATGTTCCTGGAGCATAATTGTTCTTGAGCAAATGTCAGAAAACCCAAGTCATTGTGCTCAAGTTCGTCAAGTAACTACACCAAAATAGCCTATTTGTAACGGATATACATCTGTTACAAAAAATACTACTAAGAGCATCTTTAGGAGAGCTACCAAAAAAACACCAAAATTTTGAACCAAACCAAACACAAAACCAAAAAAACACCAAGCAACTTTAGGAGTAACATCAAAATTTCACCAAACAACTACGCGGTTTTGACAAAACCGCCCCATATAGCCCACGCGGTTTTGCCAAAACCGCGCCACTAAAGCCCAACTGACAGGCCCAAGCCTACACGGTTTTCAAAAAACCGCACCATGTATCGCACATAAACTTTTTTCTTTTTTTTCTTTCCCAATCTCTGGCGCGGTTTTCACAAAACTGCGCCATATAAGCCTAATTAGAAGCCCAAGCCCACGCGGTGTTGGGAAAACCGCGTGAGTGATTTGATACAACATCAAACCTGGAACCAAATATTGGCTGATTTGGTGTTTGGTTTGGTGTTTTTTTGGTGTTTTCATCAACATGTAGCTCTCCTGGAGTTGAAAAAACACCAAATTGTTAGAAATTTGGTGTTTGGTGCTAGGTTGATATCACTCCTAAAGATGCTCTAATGGTTATCTTGCATTGACACAAAAGCGTGACTAATATTAGTAATGGAATCTGTAACACTTATTATCCGTTACAAAATTTACTAACGGTTATAAAGTGTCACTAAAATTAATTTCCGTAACGGATACATAACAGTTAGAATTTATTAGTAACGGTTACCAAATTTGTTATCCTCTATTAATAACAGATATAAACATCACTTTGATTTTATGTTGCTAAAGGTTACATGTCCGTTACTAGCGAATTTTCATTGTATAAAAAAAAATGGTTTCGTTTGCCCTTTTATATGTGGGCCACCTGTACTGGTGCACGTACCCGTACCTACACCTTTTTTTACTCCACAATGTATCAGTGATGACTTGGAACAACTTTTAGTCAAACAACACTTCATTAAATAATTACAACTCAAGTCTAAAACTTCAGAGTATCATATAAACAACTTAAGAAAGTAAAATTTCAGTATAAATAAATCTCCACCTATGTACAAGCTAACTAATTATTCGAGTAAGCAATCCTTACGCATCAGAATGAAGATCTCATCTTCTCCAACATAACTATTTTAAGTACAATTTTTACAACACCTTACAAGCTATGATTCGATATCTCTAAAGCATGTAGTCTTTCACTCTTCTATATGACATCTTGATTATGCACTTGTGACTCGTCAACATACGGTGAATGTCACATTTCCCTACAAACAATAATTGAAAACAGTGTAAGGGTAGACCCATCCAACCAAAGATAACACACTAGCACATGATAACAAGTACACTAGCACATGATAACACACTAACACATATTAGTCTCTTATACTAGTCTCTTAGTTCCTTACGCACAATATCCTATAAGGGATGAAACAAAACTTGCCCCACTGACGTAACTGATAGGGTTATATACTAAAAGCATTACTTTTGTATTAACTCTAATTCTTTATATTTTGAATGATAATCATATGAGCAAATGTTATGCATATTATATATGTTATTAGTTATATGCATGAGTCTAATATTTTATGTTGTAGATGATATGGTGTGAACACACAGAAGATCATATTATCAGTACCTTATAAAGTATAAGAAATCGTTCACAACCTAGATGGTTTTGGACAAACCATTAGTACGGTTGTAGTATAATCTGGTATTAGTCTATCTTGACTATAGGATTACACTAGTACACTTTGTGTGAATTGAAAACAGGACCAAGTGAGGTTGTTTCTCCTTATACTAACTATATAAGAGAACAAACGCCTCTGTTATTATGGATGCTTGTCCTCCTAATCCGGATATAATAACGGGCACTTACATGCATTGTACATTGCTTTAAATCATCAATGAGTGAGATTCATATGTGAATCAACAAACTTGATGGATTGGGTAATGACATTGTATGTAAGGTGTGATGTTGATTATAGAAGGAATCCGTGTCCCACAAGAAGTCGGGTTGATGATGTCCCCTTGAGGAGCTTAAAAAGATTGTCATGTAAACCCTGCAGGTGGATTTATTCCGACATGACAATGAGGTTGAGTGGTATTACTCAAGGACATAAGAAGTTGATTAATGTAGTTGTCAATAACTTGACTTAATCAACGGACATTCGATATCTTAAAAATGGGGAGATCAACGAGCATATAATATGGAGCCCATGGCCCGATACGTAATTTGGGATTAGGGCGGTAGTGTAACAATGGCCTTTAGTGGAATAAGTCATTTGTTGACGGACTTGGGCCGTGTGTTTGGGGCGAACATGGGAAGCCCAAGCCTGTCAGGAGGCCCAACCCTAATTTCTCCTCATGGTCCCTGTTGTAGCCTATAAATAGAATACTCTTTCTCTCTAGCCGAAATTGACTATTCACTGGTTCTGAAAAAAAAAGGCAAGAAAAGTAGATCTGAATTCGTTTATGATCTTGAGAGAAAGAACGGGTTGATTGTTGATTTCGGATTTGATAAAGCTTGGATTCTCAGAGTTATCTAAATCGGATTCAAAGGTATGTTTTCCAATCACAAATCGTGGACACCCATTAATTCCGCTGCGTATGGTGTTCGTGGTTTGTAGAAAATAGTCATTCTGAAATAACGGTTCCTACAGTAACTTAGAAAGAAACCAACTTGATAAAGATTATATTACTAAAAAGAGGATGAATAAGCCGACAAAAACTAACTTAATAAGGTCGTTACACCAGAAACTGAGGTAGGTAATGAAAACTAGTCTAGTGAAACTATTTACAGTTAACCTTCTAGCTAAGAGTTCTCCTGCAAATAATACACTTGAGTTAAATCTAGTAAGTAGACAAAAGTTTTAAGCTAAAGTCCTATAGTGCATTGGCAACAGTTCTGGAATTTTCTTGGCCATAAGCCTAGATTTAGAGATCCTAGCAAGGCGACAAGGTGAGGAGGCTGCCTGGACAGCAGCTAAGCTACCTCAAATCGAGAACTCACTAGCACAACACAAGTGGCGAGCTACAATTCAAAGTTAGTAGGTCAGATCTTACATAAGATAAGCCACCATATGTTTTCAACAGCTCAATCATGTTGTATTTTTTTGCCCCTTCTGTATCAGTAAGGGGCTGGGTGCCAAAAGAAAATCAGTTTAGAGTGCGAGGCAAATAAACTAAATATTTATAATCAAATACATTAGTACACAAAAAGCTAAACAATATGTCTCGAAGTTTCATATAGTACTCCAAAGCATGTAGTCACTACAATATGTCTCGAAGCTAAACAATTATATTCAATACATCATCAAACCTCTTTCAAAGTCTCGAAGCTAAACAATTATATTCAAAGTTACCCGGACAAATACATATTCTTTTCAACTTTCAAGACCCAATATTTTCTCAAATCTTGCTTTTTATAAGTTGAAGTGTAAGAACCTACAGAATATACCCTGCTCAAAGTCTTGGCGACAATTGACAGCCAACAACATTTGACCAATAGAATGATGACGAATAACAGGTCAAGTACAATTGAAGGATATTTAAGTTCTCTCCCTCTAAGAACTGTACGAAGCCATCCCACCATGCCTTGTGAGATTAAGCATAACATTACACAATTTACAATTGGACAACATGAAAATCAAGTCAACGCTACGCAAAAAAAAACAACTGACGGGCTATCACAAAATCCTACTTGGTACAATTTAAAGACACAGACAAAGTTGCACAACTGTACTATGTGGCCAGAGCATTACAAGATTCACTATTTCAATACCCTGCCTTGTGTGCGGCGGTTCAATGATACTCCCAAATGCATCCCATGAGAACTCTAGTCAAGTTCCAATAGTAAAACAAACTACACCAGCAGGTTCCTATACTAGGGACTTGAAGAGAAAGATAGTGACATCGAATTTTTACTCATGCAACTAAGCAAAAGCTGCATTATTAACTAAGTAACCATAATTAGTCAAATGCTTAACTCAAACATCAGCACAGGCATTATTAAAGGAGCCCAATTTAGCAGCAGTTAAATAGCAAAGACCAGATCAGGCAGGTGATGAAGAGGCATTTTAAAACTTTATATAACCTTCAGTATGAATTACTACAATAAACCAGAATGTACTAAGGACTTTCTGCCACAAGGCATGCACAATTACTATAGAAGCACACCAAGAATGTGATTATTGATCATAGAAGCACCATAGCTACTGAAAGCCCTTCTGTAGGCTTAAAGTTTTCACAGGCTATTAAGTCCCTTCTGTGATCAAAGCACCCTTCAAAGAAATGCTATGAACATCACATCCAACCATGGAAAATAACAATCCATCAAAATAATCAGAATTGCCCACCCTTTCTTTTGTTTCCAGCTTTTCTATTCATTTGGTTTATGATCCATGAGAATACCCAATGATCGAATACAAAATAGAATTATGTCCAGGTTCCTACCAGCTCTGAATAAAAGAGCAGAATATGCCCAAGTTCATTTCGAAGGATCCCAATCTGCTGTCTTTAATTGTAAGCTATTTGACTATTGACTTGTAGTCGACATTTACATTCTAATGAGCCTTAAGGCAGACCTCGGTAGAAATATACAATTTAAGACAGACTTCTTTTGTGCTCAATGCTGGCTCTTGCCCCCTAAGATTAAGGAATGGAGGTGGGTATTATCTCGCTATCCACACCTCAAACATCAGCACAGGCATTTTATGGGAAGTTTTCTCATAGATCATCCCATGTAAAGATTTTACAAATTCTTTAGGAAACTTTTGACCAATCAAAGCCGGCCTATACATCCGTTAGACTATAAGTAACTCAGTCAAGCAACCCTCATACGCAAAAAATGCACAAAGGTTATAACCTCTTTGTTAGTAGAAGAGGCTTAGGTCTAACACTACACTCACTCAAGAAGAAGTAAAAAAAAAAAAGAAATTGACAACTTATTAATAAAAAAAAAATCACATGTCAAAAAAGGATATAAAACTAGACCAAGTCAATTACCTTGGTGACTGAAATGAGCCTAGATCTTCAAATTCTCAAAAAGGGCCGGAATTTTTAAGGTTTAAGCGGTTTGAGAAGAAAAAAAGTGATTAAATACCAACACGAAAATAACTTGCGCGGCAGGATGTGAATCCTAGATTCCTGGACAAAGATGATTACAAAGGAATGCTCAAAGACTAAAAAATTAGCTCTAAATTATTGACTAAATCTTGATATCATTAGTAGCTAAATTACCTTCTTTTATTACATGGTCAATAGGCCATGCAATGGAATAGCCTAGAGCATCTTCAAATGTCTTCATACCATTGCTTGGTCTCCATAACTTCGCCTTAGGATCGTTGACAAATTTTACCTCCATCTTAGAAGCACCAGACCCAAGTTATTTTCCCTGCACTACGATGTCGGGATTATCTGATAACCAAACCCCTTCAGCCACAACGTCTCCTCTATCCATGCGGAACAACTTGCAGTTGACACCCATGTGTGGGTTGTTTGGCTTTAAAATCATAATCATACTACTTAGTCATTAAAAACTGTTAAAAACAAATTCAAAAGTAATAAAAATGGCTTTACCATTCGTGCATTTGTAGTTGTACTGAACATTGGGTCGTATCCCTGTTTAAGACAATGCAAGAAAATATAGGCTTTGTTTGGCTGCAAGAGATATTGTATTACTTAACTATGATTAGGTGATACAAATCATGAGAAGAACTACTTGTGCATCTGCTTCTTATCCTGTCACATGTTTTACTTTGCTACTGTTTGGTTGACATTCACACCTATATACTCTTTTTTGATACCATACCAAAAAAAAAAAAAAAAAAAAACTCATAAACAAAATTTGCAAATAAAAACTAAAAAACAAATAAAAGGAAAAACAATTGTAATTAAATATTGAATGCATAAACACCTAATTGATTTATACAAAAAACATCCCCAAAGAAAGAAAAATCCCAATTTGATGAATAATAATGTGAAGATTTCAACACAATTTTTAAGAAAGAAAAAAATAAAAGAAAAAAAAAAGTTTTAATGAAAAGAAATAAATAAGACGGAGAAAGAAGAAATACATAAGATTTATGGTTGCATTACTAAAATTCCCATAAATAGATAGTGAGAGAGAGATAGAGAGAATAAGGGGGAGAAAGAGAGAGAATAAGAGACGTGTTTTTCTTATTATTATTTTTTCCTCTCTCATGGATAGAAAACATGTTTTAGCGAATCTGGGCTTTTCTTTTGGATTTGCTTATCCACACTTTTGTGTTTCCGCAATTCAAGAGGCTTAGTAGAGTATCCATGATTTAGACTGACCAAACACCTATACAAAATAAACATGACTGCCACATCACCAATTTCTTTATAAGGACTCTCTATTCACACTGCCAAACAGAGCCATAAGGAAATGCTCAAACAGATGCACATATGTAATGCTTTGCAAGCCCTTAACCACTAACACGAAGTTATCATCAATGATTCACTAAATTCTGCATAAGGATAATTTGCTCTTGCATCTTTTCTTTTCAAGGATATGTTGTTGCATTTGTTCTCTTACTACTCCATGCATCTCTTCCCTTATCGCTTCTTGTATTTCTTGCCTAATATCGTCTTGCATCTCTTCCCTTACAGGCTCAATGCTTGAAACCTTTCTTGATAGTTTTTCTACTTGTCGCTCTAGTTGTACAACTTTCTCCTTGCTTTCTGATAGGATACCCATTTGTGATGGAGTAACACCAAATCCAACTCCTCTAACATGACCCGGATGCTCAGTCCCAAAGACTTGTGAAATTGCATCATCTTGGAGGGAGGAGGAAGAAGATTCTGCTGCCGTGTCCTTGATTTCTTGTATTGTTTTCTAAAAATTTGGGTAAGACCAATCAAGCGATAAAAGAGCAAAAATAGGGAGTCACCCCTCTTAAGGAATGTATTCAGAAAATCTTTATCTTACCATTTTTCAGCTACTTACGCATTCACGGGGTTTTACATTCTCTTTCATATGTCCCTTTACCCAGACATTTGATCTCGTTATGGAGGAGGGATCCGAACTCTCCTTTTTCTAACATAAGAGAAACTTAAACAATTTAAACATTTGGTTTTATGTCTTGTATAAGCATGGAATTCAAGTATTCAACATCGACATGAATTACCATTTTAGCCTCGGGCGTGCATATCCTAGTTGATTGCTTGTAAGGGGAAGTGTGTGTTTCAACCGGATTTGTTTGAATATCTTCCTCTTTTCCTGTAACATACATCAATAATATTATTCGATATTTCATCTTCCACGTATAATCTACCAAAAACAATGAACGTGACACACTTGGTATTCATGTGATGAATGTTTCCTAACAAATATCTTCCACATTGGACGGTTCATATCTTTAGGGCATGCAGCAATCCTATCATGCTTATTATCATGAGCATCAATTAGGGCATTTAGTCTTGACTTTGATGTTCGCCATAAGCACCCAGACTTCTTTAAAACGTAATTCCTTGCTTCTTCTTTAAGAACAAACTTTTGCTACAATTTCAAATAAAAAGCAACATTTATTATTAGTACTAAAATAATAAACATTTTGAATATGAGAATTTTCTCGCAATAGAGTACCTTGGTCATTGTCCACAAATTGTTTTTTAGTTCTCCTGCTTACGTCTCTTTTTTCCCTTTCTTTCACCTTGTTTCATACTCTGTATGATTTATGGTATCACCCAAGTTCCATTTACAATAAGATCGATCTGTAACTTTGGCTCGACATCCTTTCAATTCCATATCATAAATGTTTAAGGCTTGCTTAAGAGAAGCATTGCTTAACCACCCATCTCGCCAGATATCCAATTATAAAGAGAGCTCTTTATAAATTCCATTTGTTTAAGAACTTTCCTGAGTATTGAGATCATATAAGGTTAGAGTGAATGAAATTGGTCATAACTTTGGCTCGACATCAAAATTGCCCAAAGGATCACATTTGAAGAGATAGTAACCCTCGCCCGGAGCGAAATAAAGGTTCACCTACAAGAGTTGGTGGACAAGAATTAAGAACGTCCGAGACCTGAAAGCACCATGGCATGACTTGTGATATTATAGTCAGTGGACATGCCACTGGCTATAATTTCACTAATCATGCCACGGTGCTTTTAGGTCTTATTTCTTGTCCACCAACTCTTGTAGGTGAAACTTATTTCGTTCAGTTACTTTCTCTTCAAATGTAATCTTTTGGGCAATTTCGAGTGGCGGACCAATTTCATTCACTTTTAACCTTATATGATCTCAATACTCGGGAAAGTTCAAAAACAAATGGAATTTATAAAGAGCTCTAATAAATCTTAAATTAAACGTTTTACCCATGGGGCTATCGTGGAACTTTCCATTGTGTAATTAACATCGCCAAGAGCACGCAACAAAGTATGCATAAATTGTATCATCCGTCTGACATTAAGCTACATAACATACAAAATATTACAAAATGAGCCACACAATAATTAGTTTGACATTAGCATTAATCTAACCAGTTTGGTGGTAAACTCAATACCACCAGAATCATGCTTATACACTAATTGCAGCTTATACACTAATTGTTATGACAACAAACGGCCTCTATCATGATACATACTAATAAAGATGCAAGCTATAGTGTGTTTTTTTTTTACGTGAGCCAATATCAAAATAAACGGGTTAATCTCAAAAAGTTGAGATTTTTCCCTGCTTGCCTTTCATAAAAAACAAAGAATTAAGTATTGTCATGATTTTGGAATAAATAAAAACACAAACTTTATGCAATAACCTTAACCTTAACTACTGTCACCAAAACAAAGTCATACCCCACGATATATTAATCTGTCAAATACCAAAACACTCCTAAACTCAAACTATACAATATTCAAGTATATTGAGAGTGACCAAATACAAACTTTAGAAAAAGTAGCACCTTTGAAGATATGGTTATGTTTTGTAAAATGAGCTACCATCAAACTTAAGTATATGAGTTACCAAAAAATAAAAAGTATATGAACAAAAACAATTAGTACCTCAATATACTTGCCAACTTATCCTCTTCACCATCTTTGCCAACTTATTTAGCAGTAAGAAATGCAAAACCTCACAAAATTTGCTAGATCAATGGATTTTTCAGAGACCTGCTGTCACTTAGCGAAAATCTTGAGATGGTTTGCAGCCCATGCTTGCTTTGTACGAACGATTGCGCGAACTGAGAAGTACCCATGATTGTGGATTTTATAAGGGTTATTTTATACCATCCGAAGTCGGCTGTGATTGGCTGGTGGAGAGAGAGAAAAGATGAGAGAGATAGAAAGAGAGTTTGACTCGTTATTTTATTTCCACCAACCAATCACAGTAGACTTCAGATGTTTTTTTTTGTGCTGGGCCATATGTTTTAGTTCTATCGTAATATTTATAAGAGTCGACATCCCCTAAACCAGGCCACTTGATAACTGTTTTAACTCCCTATCCACTTTCACAACCGTGCGTTAGCATTGAAATCCCTCATTATAGATTTTCAACGCCCACAGTTAGGAGTGTAATAAAAAACCGTTGACCCATCACCCGGTAGGGGACCCGGTCTTTTGTCGCCACCCAAACCCGCACCGACCCGACACTGTTTCTACGCGGTCGGGCTATGGGTTTCTACGCAGTCAGGCTATGGGTGTAGATTATATGCTCAAACCCAACCTGTCAACCCATCGGACCCACACCGTATCAAAAGCTGTGGACCCAACCACGTTGATAAGCACAATTTCAAGACTCTAACTCTAATATTTTTGAATTTTGTTTATATTTTGTATTGGCAAAATCTAGAGTACGTTGGATTATGGGTACGCATGTAATCTAGGCCCTCCACCAGCAAAAGGTGAGGGTGTATTGCATGGCAAGGTACTGGATCTAGGTTGTCTTAGCCATGCGTACCGGTACAGCCAGCGCATGCTAGAATCCCTCTTTTATAATTAACTTTTGTAAGAATTTGGGAGATAAAAAATTATGAGTTCAACATCAATTTAAATATTCAAGTTTGAACATTGGGCAAATATCAAGAGTTCAAATTCAACTTTCAAATCTTGGAGAAGTTGAATCATTCATCATTGTATTAATTTTGAATTCTTTTAGTTTATATTTTATCAATATATTTTATTGTTTTGTACCATAGATCCTCGCTCCCATCTTCATTTTATCATGCTATGGACAATAATCAATTTACAAATGTTAAATCATGAAAAAGAAACTTCAAATCCTCAAATATGGTTTTGGGTTCAAGTTCAAGTTTTTTTTTTTTTTTTTTTTTCATTGATTGATTATATTGTTTTTCTCTATGTTGTGAATTGGATAGATATTACATGCAGAATTAGTATTAGAAAGTTTTTATTTTTGTAGGAAATAAGGATATGATCTTGGTCAGAGCCCAATCAAAGCCTGAGCCCATGAGCTGAAGATGGCCATTTAAAGATGGACATATTGGGTGTTGACATTGTTCGCCCATGAGTGTATAGTACATTTGTCTGCATTGTCTACACAAAAATATCTGAATGATATTCTAAACAAATCAAGCTCAATGATCTTTTTCAGCCAAATAGAACTATATTATGTAAATTAGAAGTTCTCATCTTCAACAGAAGTAAAACTGGTTTATGCTTTCATATAGCAAACTCTACAATGATGAAAGGAATTATCTCCGCTTGAACTTTTTTGTCTACACAAAAGTTTATATCTGATTGTTTTGTAACAGAACTTTAGATAGTGGTATCATGTGATAATTCTCATCTCTTCGAGTTTTGCAAGCATACACAAAAGCCTATTCAGATGATCTTGTTTTGGACATCCTCGAGTTTCTTCAATATCTCTTGCGGTGTTCTTCTATCCAGCTCATCAGCAATTTTCTTCTGCTCAACAGGAGACATTGTTGAAAAATGCTTGCACAAATCACCATCAATCACATTCTGCAAAATTGTTTCACAAACCTGATGGTTTATAACACCCTCATAGAAGAAAATAAACGTGCTTGATGGAGTGTATAACTTATCAGCGAGAGAAGACACTCAGCAGGCTCCATAAGAAATGACAGAACAAGTTGTTATATCACTAGTATACTGCTGAGCAGTGGGGGCGTGAGCGGAGAGGGAGAGGGAAAGGGAGAGGGACGAAGGGAAGAGAAAAGAAGAGAAGAGATGAGGACAAACAGAAGGAAACCACCTCCTTCATCTTGACACCATGTCATGGAATCTAACTCCGATTGCATAATTGTATTCAACCTATATATTAAAAACATCGTAAGTGTTGTCCACACAACGCCCAATTTCTCCACATATAATCTCGTTTGGTAAAGTCAGAGGAAGGGTTCCTACGCATTCAAATATGTCTATCATCTTATCATTAAAGAGAGGAATCTCATGCTCAATGCTCCTCTTTTCACACTTAAGGCGGTTAAGCATATATTTAGTCTTACTATTGAGGCCAAACGAATAAATGGTATTACTCATTTACTCAGGTCATACAAATGGTATTGTAGGCGTGCAAATGACGGAGTGACGCTGACATTGGAAGTTTCCCGGGGGTTTAAAGTTTCAGCCTTCTTTGTCAAATATCACTACTAATGTAAATGCAGTTTCTGTTATAAGCAACCTATGGAGGCTTTTGCTGGGAACCGTATTTCACTTGCAAAGGAAATTATACGAAAGATAAAAAGGGATCCCCTTGTTCTGTTAAAAAAAGACACTTTCAAAAGAGATAATACAAGCATTCATTTCACAACCTTCCGACACAAGCCCTGCTAGAGCAAGCAATTATATTCATTATGGCATGGCTAAGTTAATAGGAACAAGGGTGTCTAGCCATTCCATGTGTATAGTACAATCAAAAATCTGAAACAGCAAATTTGATGATTCCTGGTAAGATTTTCCTTTAAATACTTGAAAACAAGAGGAGTCCTGGTATAATTCATCTCCGTTTAGCACCATAATTTCGTGTTACCTGCAAAAAGTGTATCAACAGCTCAGCTTCCATCTTCTATTGTAACTGCAAGTACAAATGGACTGCTTAAGCTTTTAGTTCTATGGGAATTGTCAAATCTTGACTATGTTACTACATTCTACTTACAAAAGAGCTACTCACTGAGAACAAAGGATCTCAAAGATTTTAATATTTACACAGACCACTTATGAGAACCTTGCTTTAACCACTGACGAGTGGAAAGGATAAAATTTATTCTACTAATACCTTAGAGCACACCTAACTCAGAATATCAGGTACACCACGGATTATTTAGGTGAAAGGTTTTGGCATGCGGCACATTCTAGTTGAACTAACTTTTGGAGTAACTTCTTCTGGAACAAAGCTTAGAAAACAGTGGCCTGATCATAATAGTCTTACGTCTTAACATGTCAGAATAGATCCCTACAACTTTGTTTGGGTTATATTCTCAGTTAAATCAAGTGGCAAGTATGTAAGCATGGAGGCCTGACTAGGTGTCTTCACCCAAGTCAAGCATATACCATAATACAACTAGCATAAATTGCAGATTGCAGACGGTAGGATATGATTTTTCATGAGCTAAATTAATTTAAGCATTAATCACTAGCCCTTCAACCTTAACAATAACAGTATATATATGAGATACTCCTATCCAAATACGGGATTGCCTTGGAGTTATGAGATCCAACAGTCGTAATATTTACTAAGCACATAATTGAATGAACTGAGCTTGTTTTTTTTTCTTCTTTAAAAAGGTAAAAGTATCGATCAAGATCCAAGAAACACTGACAATGGCCAGATGAAAAGAAAAAATGGTTGCAGGAAATGGCAAGAGAAATAACACATTTTTTTCATACATTCATGATGATAAGAATAACTTATAAAAAAGAAAATACTAATGTACTTACACGAGGCTGGACCTTCTTTAATCTACTTCCCATGTCATCCTCATCAATATTTACAAGCTTTCTATGAAATGAAGAGGTATCTAATTTCCTTCCCCTCTTAGAAGATGAGGTTGTGGAGCCGTTTGGAGCTACCCTCTTTCGACCCTAACTGGGAGACTTGCATCATTCTCCTAACACAAAAAAAGATGTAGGAAATAAGATAAACACTAAAACTTATAATATCATATGAGTTTAGCTATGTTTGCAGCAAAAACAAAACTCCGTTAAGATCAATATCGAGGATTGGCAATGGCTTATTGCAACCTAACAATAAAAACTAGTTCCACACCAGGGAAAATTCAAAGAGAGATAACAGAATCCATACTAAAATGTCATTGGCTTCATTTTCGTCGAATTCCTCTACTTCATCGCCTGATGGAGAGCCACTGTTTTCTTCGTCCATTGCAAATACTGTGTCTGACGCTGAAGCAGCAACTGAGGCAGACCTAATGTTCAACAAATGAATAATGAGAATAATGACCAGGAAAACAAGTTTTGTGCAGAGATATAAGAAACTTCAAGGCAAAAAGAAAAAAAAAAACTTGTTGCTGTGTGGTGAGCTAAACTTTACAATCACTTTGCAAAACAGGAAAAATGAACCTCCTTGGACTGCGACCAATATCAGTTTGCTACAACCCTATTTTACGCAGATGAAATATACACCTCAACCAGGATGGCATTTGGTGAGCACTGATGGCTGACTTAGACAATATTCTGCAGGTGAAGGTAAAGTCCTAAGAGTTAGACGCTAGTTGTCATGGCTTTCTAGGCAAGCTCTACCATAAGTTGCAATCAATTCCTATGAGAGAGAGTAGCCCTTTCCTATGAGAATAATTCCTATAAGTTGCAATCAATTCCACTAACCACTAACCTAAAAAGAGATGAAGGGAGAGAGAGAGTACCTTTTGTGAGCAGACGGTGGGTTGATGTGGCTATAACACTCAATGATTGGAATTAGGGATTTGAGAATGGGTAAGAACACTAAACGAAACTAGCGCTAAAGCGGAAATTTTTCGTGTATTTTCTTACTTTTATTTTTTGAATTTTTCCTTTCGTTAACCTGTTTGGGGCAACTTGTTCCCTAATGTTCCGGTTTTGTGGCTGAGAAGACTGCGCACCACTATATGTGGCTGAGAAGACTGCGCACCACATCTATAGTGCGGCATCCATACTCTAGAACCCCTAGTTATTAAGTTAAAAGGCAAATTGGTAATTACATCGTAATTAATTCTAAATAGTGCGTCTTTCCGTAATCACCTAACAGACTCACCGTTTCGCTTCCACCGCAAAAGAAAATATCAAAACGATAAACACCTGTTCAGTTTTTAACTTCCCATTCCCAACTTAAGAGATACAATGGCGACGGGTCTTTTATATCTAATTTTTTGTCGAGATAACAAGTAATTATTTCTAATAGCTATTCTTCTTCTCCTTTCTCAACTTTTATCTGAGAAAAGAAAAACTCGCTCGCTCACTTCCCAATTTACCTTTCCCATTTTTATTTTTTACAATGAAGACTTACAACCTTTAATAATTTAATTCCCAATTTCCCATTTTTAAATGCAATTGTTCCACGACTTATTTCTATTTGGATTTATTTTTACATGGTTCTAACTTTAATTTTGGGATTGTTACAATTTCAGAAGAAGCCCTTTCATTTTTCTTCGTGGCAAGGGCTTTGAACTCGCCATATAAAATGGGTAAAACTACTGAACTCTTTACTTTTGTGATTGTTAATTTTTGCACCACAAATTGTTAAGCACTTAGTCCTTGATTACTTTTTGTTTTCGATTTTTCAATTTTTCATTCTTTTTGTATTCTAGAAAATTGGTTCATTACTTCATTCACATTTCTGTAAACTGCGATGGAAGAGGCAATGTCTATATTCTTCTTTTTATCCTCTTAGTTTTATTCTTCTTTGATAACGTCTAACTATCAATTAGCATTTAAATTTTGTTATGTTCTTATTTTTTTAGGGTGTTATTTGGTTGTCAAACTAATCATACATTGTGTTTTGATTTTTTTTGTCGTGTGGATAACAAATAATTGTATGCTCTATAATGGTTCTGTAGCAAGAGGGTTGCGATTATATTAGTAAACACAGATTGTATCATTCCTGTGTTTCATATATTTTCCTGAGTTGCCGTGTCCCTTGAATTTTGTAGGATGTTTTACTTCTTCTTTGAATAACGAAACAGCAAAAAGGATCCTTTGGTTATATGGTTGAATGGACGCCCAGGATGTAGTAGTGAATTGGTTGTTTTCTATGAAAATGGACCTTTCACTATGGTTGGGATAAGGTATGATCATTTGTGTCTAATTTCCTAGTTCACTTTATCTGCTGGGCATACTGTAGAATAAATGATAGTAAGGACTCAGGGCATAGAATTAGGTTCTTGATAAAGTAGAGATCCTTGCCTGTTTTTCTATTAAAAAAATCAGTCTGCAAAGATCTATCAAGCATACATCCATGTAATTCATTGTGATAGTCCCATACACCAACAATCTCAACATAATTTCTACTCACATGCAAGCATCAAACCTTTTGTATGTTGACCCGACCCATTGGAACTGGTTTGAGTTATAGTTTTGATAAAGCGACCTTCTTGCAAGTTTGTTTCCCATACATATTATGAATTATTATGATATCGAAACTGCAGTTATAGTTCTTTATATTATTCAATTATTGTGATATCACTAAAGCTAGATCAATAAAGAGAATTCTCATTCTAATCAAAGTATCAAACTACATAAATGAATTATAAGTTCAAATAGCATATTTGTTGTTGCAAAATTTGTTGGTGATTCATCAATAATTGTCATTAAATTATCAAAGATTTGCTGCTTGGGCTCTGAATGACTATAGTTGATTGGTTTCATATTTTTGCCCTGTTTATTCATGAAGTTCCTGATCGATTTATTTCAGATTCCTCAAAATTCTTAAAAAATTCCATACACGAGCACGTGAAACATCCCAACTCTATAATTTTTTCATTTATAGAATTAAAGTTTATAAAAAACTATAGTTATCCCAAGATTCAAAACCCTTTGTTTCCTCAGCCCTAACCATTCTATCTCTCTCGAATCTCAACATTAGTTCTTCTCCTCTATAATCATATTGTTCTTCTCTCTTGAAAGTCAGTGTCTTATTATCCCCTCTATTTAAAACTAATTTCTTCCTCTCTCTTCATCGTTATCTTTTTTTCAGTTGTGATGCCCTCATCATCTTTCAGGTAATTTTCCTTTGTCTCTTCTCAAGCTCTCTAATTTTCCTTTTACTTTCATTGGTTTATTGGCGAACGAATTAAGAATGGCAGAAAATAGGAAATGTCAATGATTACTTAAATGGATTCATTTTGTCGATTGGTGGTACTATTTTGCATGCTCTATTCAAGTAATTGGAATGGGGTAACAATAGGTGATTTGGTGGAACAAAGTTTTTAGTAGTTACTATTTTTTTTTTTCTAATATGGTGTGTTGATGATTTCACTGATCAAGTTTTTATTATTGCTTTATGTTTAAAAATGAAGGAAGAAAATAATAGAATTATTGAACCTCTTCTAGATAATCTCGGTGAAGTCCGGTATGTTCTAAAGCTAACAACTAAAAAGAATATATATATATATATATATATATATATATATATATATATATATATATATATATATATATATATATTTGTTTTCCGTTGCTAAGATGTACGTACTGTAAGACAACAATATTTACTATAAAATATTTCTTTAGTTATTAATTTTAGATTAATTTGATATCTATTGATATTCGTTAGGCAATTCAAAGTTAAAACGACTCAATTGAAGGGTGGCTGAGGATAGAGGAGCTTAACCAAACTTTGGTTTTTTATGTAGGTAGTAAAGCCCAGAGAAGAAGGATAGCCCAATTGTCTAACCTATGTTTCGAGTCTTCATCCAATTGTTTTTTTTATTTGCTAGAATTGTGCAATTTTTAGAGGTATGTTGAGATTATATAATTGTTAGGTTATCATCTTCATCCATTTATCAAATAGAATACTGAATTGTGAACGATCTTTTTAGATAGCCCACCTTTCTTATGGACAACTATTATGGAAATATAATGATGCGTAAAGTAAACCAAATCCAATGTCCATTTATTATCTCTATTGATGTGTGTTCACTACATCACATGTTATTGTTTAAACTTTAGATTTTTTAGTGCAACTCCACTTCTTGGGGTAGAAGCAGTAACCACTCAACATCACAACCTAATAGTGTAGAATTTATGTCAATGGAATATAGGCGTTATAGTAATGGTAGCAACGATGATATTTCAGCCTTTGATAATGATAGTTGAAGTGCTTGCAGTGAATAGAGCCAAGATCATGGATCACACGGTTGGGTTCGTAAATGAATTTCTAAGTCAATTGGTGCGAAGAGTGTCGATCAAGCTGCCAAAGCCACTTTGAGGAGGTCTCAAGTCTCCATTAGAGCACACTATGAAGTAGCATTGGTAAGTAATATGTAGGAAAAAATTTCATTTGTATGCATCGTCATTTGTTCTCTAATTAGTCCAAAAAATGGACTTCCGGTTATTAATGGATGGCAAATTGTCTATGGAGAAGCATTATGGGAAAAATGGCTTAAAGGGAACCCATTCCCACCCGCTTATTATTGGTGCACCACCAAGGCATTGTATCTTTAACGAGTTAGTTCCCTGTACCCTTGAACATTGCTTCCTCATGTCTGTGCATTGAAACTGGACTGAACAATTATTGTATTGCAGTATCTTTATGATTTTGGTCTTGCAGCTTAACTACTATTGCTTTAGTGACTCAGGCCATGAACTAATCATTTATGCATTTCTTAAGTATGTATGAACCAATAACATAATAATACCTTGGAGCTGTAAATTATATTCTCTTAGTATCCCCATATATTGGTCTAATTGGAGGTTTTTTTAGAACTAAACACCAACTTTTAGAAATGAGTGGCCTATTATGTTCTTATAACTGCACTCAAGTAATTTGTAAATATGTGCAACTAATACATGCCTGTGGACTGGAATGATTCAAACCTTTGTTCTTTAATTGAAATGTTGGGTTTGGGAATTTAGTTATGCAGTTATCAAGAATATAAAAGTAATAAAACATTATTCAATTTGCAATCTATTCTTGAAATGGTGGTATTTTATTGGGACATTGTCTTTCTGCTCTCGTTAGGACAACTTTGATTTTTGCTGTATTACCAACAGTACTACCATTGCTACCATTGTTGTCAGTTAATATACATCCTATATGCTCCCAAGGATGAGGTCCTGAAGCCATCAGGCTTTAGTTTCACCAAGTAATGAGGTGGAGAAGTCCGATAAGTAGATATATAGCATTTCTCCGATTAAAGTTCACATCAGAGTCAACCTTGATATATACCACAATGCCTCCAGTACGATTTTCTTGCTGCCTTACGTTATTACTTCTCTGACCCTTTTAATCAAGGAGGAAGCTGGGACTGATTCTATTCCATGATAACTTTTAGTTGACAAAACACAGTAAAAGATTATTACTCTTCCCCTTTCCGTTGTGCAGATAGAGTATGTTATGAAGTTTTCTACGATCGAACCTCTAAATTCTAATGTAACATTACCACGACTGTCTACAGCATGGTTGCCAATGTCCACTGCACATTACTTTATGGAGGCATATTTTTGTACCCTACAGATAAGAAAAGTACAAGTGGAAAACTACGGTATGGTATTTGGAACATCCTATTCTCTTTTTGATATGCACATCAAATTTTGATATGTCTCATTGTAATAATTCGGTGGCATATGAGATATTTTTGGATCCTTTTTTTATGAAGTTGTATGTCTTGAAATAGAGTTCTCTATGAAGTTTTCCCAATGTCTTTCTTGATGGAACAAGCAGGAGGTCAGGCATTTACAGGCAAAGAACGGGTGAGGGCTAGAGAACATCCTTGCTTTTCAAAGTGGATGATTTTTTGCTTTTTGTATCTATAGTTGAGACATTCTACCATGTTCTTTATCGTATGTATGGTTGGCGTTGGTTCCGTTGGCATCATCTGTAGACCTGTCCATTACTATTTAGGTTCATATTAATTTTCTTTTAAAGATATGCTTTTTATCTTGTAGGAAAAGCATTCACGTTAGGGTTCTGTAAGTTAGGATACCGCAGAGAGAGAGAGAGAGAGAGAGAGAGAGAGAGAGGATTGTCAATGATTCTCGCTTTTAATTGATCTTTGTTAATTATGGAGGATAACGTTTTTTGGTCTTGGCAGTGCACTTGATTTGGTTCCGTCGAAGATCCATGAGCGGTCCCCAATATTCCTCGGCAGCTATGATGATGTTGAAGAAATTAAAAAAGCTTTTATCTTTGCTAAAGAAAAGAAAGCATAAACATGCAAAAATCCTAAATATAGTCTTTTAACTTTCCCCATATATTCTACTTCTTATAATACCTCTTTGTAATTTGAGGATACAAAATTAGTGATGAAAAGAAGAAAAACAGTTATTAGTTTGATATTCTCGATTGGTATCATTCACTAGGAATTCTTCTTTGTGCATAGAAGCATGCATTTGATGGTCGCTTTTTTTTGGCATTTTGTCGGCAATGTGTTACAAATCGATCGACAACACAACGTATTACCGTCAATCACATAGAAGGATCCCCCTCTTTTCAACTATCCACCGAACCATCAATGTCAAACATTAACTGATTTCGGCTCCATAGTTCAAGAGACATACGGGTTTGGAACCACCATGCTTTCAGTGAGTTGATCTTGAATGGTTAAGTTTTAGTGAAACAAAGCCCATATGATTTTCACTTCGGATACTCACTTTCAAAGTTTCAATACCAAAAAAAATGAAGAAATTTCCTACTCCTCTAATTCAAAAAAAATTTTGGAACTAGCGCAGAAGAACCCGAACCCGTTAAAACCCGAACAAGATTCCATTACTTGGATTATTTTATATATAATGCGGATACTTGGATTTTCCAATTAGTTCCGTATTCCGGTTTTACACCAAAAATTTTAATTGGAAGATGCTTTGGAAAGTTGGACATCTACTTTCTTTTTTCTCTTTGCGGAAAGGGTAAATTGGTAATTTACATAATTTCCCAGGACTATAAAACCCAACGCCTTCAGAAAACAAATAGAGACACCATTTTGCGGTTTCACAATAAAAAAATAATAAACCGTTCGTTCGTCTTCTCCGTTCCTGATATTCCCAATTAAAAGCCATTAAGATCGAAAGTTCAAATCAAACGGGCTGCATATGTTGGTCATTTTATGTACAACAATTTTTTGCAACCGTTTATAATTGAAAGATTCAATTGCTCTGGTTATCCAGATCAAGGGTTCCAACTGTAAGTCGCAAATCAACTATATATTTTCCCTTTCCACAATTTCTAGATTTTTGAATCAATCAGTAGTCTAAATTCATACTATTGAAAAGGTAAGATATTTCCTCCTGTAGCATCTAAAAGTGGTTTTCTATAAAAAAAAAAAATCCCGACTCTTCACTCTTGTAGTACCAGTTCTTCTGATTTGTTTTAGAAATGTGATCTATAAGAAGTGCAGTTATGCTATTTCTCATATGTTATTGCTTTTGAGTAACTACAATTTGGTTGTTTGTTTTGTTTAAACTTTTGTGTTTTCTTGCAAGGTATACCACCTATGTACTTTCGCCATGAATCTTTTTTGGGTTTTACAGTATCCAACATTGGACGCAACTATTCTCCTAAAGTGCACGAAGCAAATGTGGTGAAGAACAACAGAGTATAGCAAAAAATATCATTTTAGATAGTGAAGCGTATCATTTGTAGTCTCATATCTATTTTTTGTTTTTCCATTTCTTTTTGATTCATGGAAATTCCATTGTTTGATAATTACCTCTTATATAAGATATGCCTTATCTTTATTTAATTTTTCGGTACGAGTTGAAGTGTGAAGAGGAACAAAGTAGTTGTCTTCTTTTCTTAAAGATTTTTTGAACAATGTATGTTTATGAACATTTAAGTATATTTATCTAGAAACCCTCTATGCTATATGGTATTTTTTTTAGATATACCAAACGGGAAGAAACTAAACCATTTTACATGTTGTATAGTTTCAACACCAATCTATTTTTTTTTTTACTAAACCAGGCTTATTATATGATTTGTTGTGTTTGTGCATCTTCTTAAAAGAACTCATTTCGGGAGAGTTTCCTAAAAACAAGGTTAATAGTAGACAATCATGGTTAGCTTTTTATCCACCATTTTCTTTTTAACTTTTAATTGTTTGAAAAAAATTCCTGATCGATAACTTTCATCCTCACTTTTATGTTTAGTTACAATTGATATTTGAGGCTTCACAAAACAAGATTGTTTAATATCAATCAGTTTGCGCTTCACAAAATCGGTTTGAGGCTTTTGTATGTTGGTCTTTTTTGGTTATAAGTCTTTGTGTTTCTCAGAAAAATTTGAGTCAAAAAATGTATGTCTTCATTCAAATTTGTTAATGATGTAAACTTTTTGATAGCTATGGGACTCGAAAGTATATATTTAATTTGTGTTTTCGATAATGGCTTTTTACAAGGTGCTTGGATGATCTGGCATTAGTCGAGACATTCAAGTTCTTTGCTGTACTAAGTCCGTAGTTGGGTTAATCAATGAGAAGTATATTGTTTTAAATTTTCAGGTTATGACATGTTTTATATTTATGTAATGTCGAAAATATAGAGGAGACTCTGTCAAAAAATTTTCAGAAAAGTCACGTACTTTAGGTATATAATTGTAATGAAGTTTTGGGAAGTTGGAGTTCGAATATTTAATATGTGTTTTCGGTAGTGGCTTTGGGCCGAGGTGCTTGGATGATCGTACCAGTTTTGCATCTTGACCTTCATCTCCAAGTTAGTGCATTTCATCTAATTTTATTTTATTTTATTTTTGTGTTTGTTCATGTGTTTCGACGAACAACAGAGTCGGCCAATCAGGTGTACACAATGAATGATTAATACTCGAAGAAGACATATTAAGTAGTAGGTTCAGTCTCAATATTTCCTTCTTGCATGTGTAAGTGTGATGTAGTTTTTAAATTTTTGCACTACTAAAAAAACTACTTTTTTTTCCTAGATTGAAAATTTCTTCAAAAATGGAATCAAAGCGATGGGAAATTATATCTATGCGAAAAAAGATAAAGCATGATACAGAAGACAGAATAAGCAGTTTACCTGATAATGTTCTTCACAAATTTTCACTTTAGTAGATTCAAAATACGCTATGCAAATGAGCATTTTTGGTTTGGGCTGAGTGTGCATAATGGATCACGCTTTTAACGCCTCTGAACTCCTTCATTATGCACTCTGTCAAAATACTAAATGTGGAGTTTGGTGATAATAATATTTTCAGAATGGGAACCAATAACCAATGCAAGAATTGATTAAAGGATTGTGCAACTAATGACATGGTGAAACAGATGTAATTTAGCGATGCAACTAGCATCCATAATTTATTCTTTTTTTCGCCTCCATACAGATGATTTGAAAAAAACACCACTCCGTCATTTTAATCATTCAATCTCCATACACATGAAATGAGATCCACAATATATTGAAAATTTTTAAATGGTAATTTTGCCACATAGATATCTTCCAGAAAGTTTTTACTTACACATTCAATTCGCTCACATATTAGGGTTTTTTAGACTTTGGTACCACTCTTTAGTACGATATTAATAAATAGTACCACATTTCAAAAATATTAGGAAATAGTACCACTTCTGTCAGTTTGACCAAAGTTCGTATTTTCATAATGTCCATAATACCCTCAATGTGGTTATCACATGGTGAGTAGGCAAAATACTGTTTCCGATCCAACCCGAGTATGTCATGTTTTAACCGATGTTTTAACCGATCCGAGAACGCGAGCTCATGAAATCGATCCGAGATCTGATTTACAAGAAACGGAGATAAACCAAGATTATTGGTGCTCACGCATTAGTCGTCATCGTAGTTGTCGCAGTCTCAGAATCAAAATTCAAATTGGCAGCAGTAGATTCCTTTTAGGGAGAAGTGACAATTGGACCATCTCGAACTTCTGATTCTTCATTTCAACAGCTTGAGGCTTGACCAAAATCGAATTCAACGCAAACTCGTATTCCGAGCGGGCAACAAAAACCTATTAATACTCTCTTGCGAAAGCCCATCTCTCGCTCCCGCAATAAACCCAGTAGGTGGTTTAGGCTTCTTATCGAAAAAACACATGATCAAATGTCTGATCCTTACTAACTTCCTTATTCCCTCTAAACACATAACTCTTATTAATAAAAGGAAACCCAAGTTCATGTAAACTAACAAAAGTCCCAAAAGTAATTAGCCCCACTAGAGAATTATCCGGTACCAACCCGACCACCTGCGACAAGGCAGATTTCAAGAAACCCAACTCTTCCTCAATTATACAAGTATCAACAACAAACAAAAACATAGGTGGCAAAACATAATTGGTTTTCTCCAAAGACTCATATTCAATAGTAGTATACTGTTGGAAAAGTTCAGCAGGGAGATTGCCTTGGGATATGGAATGGTAATGAGCAGTGGCGGAGCCAGGGGGGCCCAGGGTACACCCTGGCGTACCCTCAACTTCACCAAAACAAAAAAAAAAAAAAGTTATCATGTATTTCAGAACTGAAAGTGACCTTTCTGTACCGATTTCTCCTGCACTCGATATTGAAAAGGGGAAAAGGAAGAACTTCAAGCGAAGGCATAAGTAAGTGCCTCCTTTGGATGGATTGTAAGCAAAGCGGAGTCTAGCTCTCACTAATAGTTAGGGGCGTCGGCAAGAACACGAGAACCATGGCTAAGAACGCCTGACTATATATAGTTAATTTAATTATCCGTTTATTACAATTCACCATTTGGAGTCTTTTCACTTTGCGGGGAGAACCAGCCATGTTAATCAAACCTGACATGGCCGCGACATTCGAGTCGACCTTTTTAAAAATGAAGCGAGAAAAGAAATAGGCTTTGCTGAACCTATGCGAAAATGGATCAGAGCATGCATAGCTAATCAATCTAATGAACCCTTTTTTTCAGGGAGCGAGATTCATCCATGCTACCAAGAGCCTGGGGCAAGGATGCCCGTTATCCCCATAAGGAGTTAGTGGCGAAATGTTGAGCGAGCCCTCAAGAAAGAACAACGATAGGATAGGGGAAACTTATGGGACTAAAAAAACCGGGGATTCCGGCTCCCCTGATTTACCAATTTGCTGATAACACTGTCATCATAACGGGTATAAATCAAGCCACAATTACCCCGATGATTTTTCATAGATAGATCAGATGGAATTAGCGGATCAGCTTAAGAATTATATCATTGATGTGTGTTTGGATACTAAGATTGGTAAAGTAAATGGAATTAGTGCCTAGCCAAAAAAATGGTTGAGACGAAGAAAGACTACCCACTTGTATATTTGTTAATTAAGTTGGTGTTGATTTTGTTGCTCTTTGCTACCAGTAGAAAATGTATTTTATGCTATGAATATCATAAAAAATCGTCTGTGCAATCGGATGACGGATGAATGGTTGAATGATTGTTTAATAACATACATTGAAAAAGAAGTTTTTGATAACATTGATACCGAGTTGATCTTGCAACGCTTTCAAAAGATGAGGAAGAATGACAAAAAAGAAAGCCGCCAAGGACAACTATGAATAAGTACTTGTTTAGATTGAATTATTTTTTATTTATTTTTATTTTTTTATATTACATTTATTGCAATCATTTTATATAATTTTTTTATGTTCGAAATATATTTGTTTTGTGATCAGATTTGAATTTTTAGTTAAAAAAAAATTAGTGTTTTTTTTATGCTTGGTTTTACGGGTGGCTCGCCCCTCACTTAAATTCGGCTCGGCTCCATACTTGGTAATGAGATGGGAACTGATTACATTGGTGACAGAAAACACAGATCCAAATTTTGTTGATATAATCAGTTATGGAAAACGGGTTTAGAATTGATCTGCATGTTTTGCAAGGTAGAGGAGAGTATGGTACGACGGGCATGTCTGGGAATGGTTTTAAAGGTGTGTAGATTGCGGAAACTGGGATTATGAAATTTGAAGATAATGATGAGAGATTAGAGAGAGGGTGTTAGAGGTAACGATTAGTGAGTCTAAAGATTTTAATGAAAGAGAGAATGAGCAGGGCCGGCTCAAACCAAAGTGTGGCCTAAGGCGGATTTCATAATATTGTTATATTGAGGCCTTTTTTTCTCAACAATTTAATAAAGAAAAATGGTATATAAGTAGTAAGAAACTAAGAATTGAGGCCTATAAATTTTGGGAAGTTTTTTTCCCACGTATTCTGTGTGGAGGCCTAATTTTCAGGAAGGAATTTACATTTTAGATTCTTAGTTTTAGAAATTTCTTTTGGGTTTTATGATATAAGCGTGTGGAGGCCTAATTTTCAGGAAGGAATTTACATTTTAGATTCTTAGTTTTAGAAATTTCTTTTGGGTTTTATGATATAAGCGAAATTAAGGCCTATTTTTAAGGTGAACTTTGGGGATTTTCCAACAAACTCAAGCAACTTACGAGGCCTTTTTCAAAGTGAGGCCTTAGGCGGTCGCCTTTTTTCTATAAAGGACGAGCCGGCACTGAGAATGAGTGTTAGCGTTTGAATGAGACAGAGAAGAAGATGGTTACGGGATAGAGTGAGAGTGATATGTCGGAGTTTCCCTCTTTTTATTTTATTGGGATTAACGGAAAATAAAAGATAAGCGGCCAAGATTAGATTAGATTAGATTAGATCGCATTGGACCAATAAGAATGTAACACGTGGTGACTAGCAACTTAAAAATAGTACCAAAACCTAATTACCTAAAAACGCGGAGAGAGGCACAGCGAGGGGTAATGTCGCCATATTGAAAATACTACCAGATTATTTGTGATCAATTTGGTCAACTAATGGTCAAGAAAAAAAGTGGTACTATTTTTTTTTTTTTTTTTTTTTTAAAATTTGGAACTATTTCCTAATATAGGTATAAAACAAGATTTTGGACTCGGGGCATACGGCCGGAATATATTAAATATTTTGTGTGCTGAAAAGGCTTTACAAAATATCTCACACAAAATTTTGAATTAGAATATATTTTTATTGAAAATAAACTGAAATACGTTAATGAGCAGCAATTATGGTACATAAGTACTTGGAAACTAAGGGATCAAATTGAGATAGCCTCTCCACTTTGTGGTTTAGGATATTAATCAATAATTTTCAAATAGAATTATCTTAAACTCGATCTAGCTTGTATAATAGTTTTCTTAGGTTTATGGTGATTTAGCAGCAAATTTTCGAATCAGAATATATTTTTATTGAAAATAAACTGAAATACGTTAATGATGCGATTATGGTGCATAAGTACTTGGAAACTAAGGGATCAAATTGAGATAGCTTCTTCACTTTGTGGTTTATGATATTAATTAAGTAATTTTCAAATAGAATTATCTTAAACTTGATCTAGATTGTATAATAGTTTTTAGATTTATGGTGATTTAGGGACAAATTTTGAATCGAGAATATATTTTTATTGAAAATAAAACCGAAATACGTTAATGAGCAGCGATTATGGTGCATAAGTACTTGGAAACTAAGGGATCAAATTGAGATAGCCTCTTCACTTTGTGGTTTAGGATATTAATCCGTAATTTTCAAATAGAATTATCTGAAACTCGATCTAGCTTGTATAATAGTTTTTAGATTTATGGTGATTTAGCGGCAAATTTTGAATCGAGAATATATTTTTATTGAAAATAAACTGAAATCGTTAATGAGCATAAGTACTTGGAAACTAAGGGATCAAATTGAGATAGCCTCTTCACTTTGTGGTTTAGGAAATTAATCCGTAATTTTTAAATTGAATTATCTTAAATTAAATCTAGCGATTTATAGTGATTTAGCGGTAAATCATCACATTTCGGACTTACGTATTAATGTATAAAAATCACTAAAACAGATTAATTATTTCCATATCCTCAAAGAATACATTACTCTCACTTGAAAAGATTTATCACATGAGCGTATCATCTGAAGCGGGTGCCATTATATTAAATTATTCTAAAAAATTATTATCAACTATGCATAGTTATGAGATATGAAAATTATATTATTAATTACTCATTTAAATTTCTTGCACCACTCTCTATAAAAATGAAGCATCATACCTTGATAAAACTCATCGACTTCTTTTTATTATTAGGTTTAACAATAAAAGTTTGATTAAAGTTTTGTGAGAATGCCCAATGTGGCGAAGATAATATTGAAGCTACTTGAATAGCAAGACATTCTGAATCACAAAAAAAGAATTATGATAAACACTACTTAAAATATAAAACTATATTTGTTGAGACATTTATTCACCTACATATAATACAAATATATTTTAGGGTTATTAGTTCAATGCATTTGCATCAATTTTTTGATTTTCCATTAATTATTCTTTGATGTTAGTTTAATGTAGCACGTTGCATCCAGTTTCCAAATTCTCATTAATTATTCTTTGAGGTTAGTTCAATGTAGTTGCATCAAGTTTCCAATTTTCCGTTAATTATTATTTGAGGTTAGTTCAGTGCAATTGCATCCACTTTTTGATTTCCTGTTAGTTAATCATTAAGGTTAATTTAGTATAGTTGCATCCAGTTTTCGATGTTTCGTTAATTAGTATTTAAGATTAGTTCATTGCATTTGCATCCAGGTTCCAATCTCCCATTAATTACTCTTTGAGGTTAGTTCAATACATCTGCATCCAGTTTTTGATTTCCCGTTAATTGTTTTTCTAGAATCTAGATTAGTTCGATAGTTTACAATTTCTATACAGTTTGCATACATGTAAGAATCTGTTTTTATAAACTCATTTTCATTTTGGGTTCCTAATTACTCGTAATTACTCATGTGAGAAGGCTAAAAAAGCGGCATTTATGCTTTGAGGTCAGTGCGATACAATTACATCCGACTTCCGATTTCCAGTTAACTATTTTTTGAGGTTATTTTAATGCATTTGCATCCAATTTCAGATTTCCCGTTAGTTAATCTCTGATTTTAGTTTAATACAATTGCATCCAGTTTTTTATTTTCTGTTAATTATTCTTTGAGGTTAGTTTAATGCAGTTGCATCCAATTTTCGATTTTATGTGTAATTGTTCTTTGAGGTTCGTTCAATGCATTTGCATCAAGTTTCCGATTTTCCGTTAATTATTTTTTGAGGTTAGTTCAATGTAGTTACATCAAATTTATAATTTCCCGTTAATTATTCATTTAGGTTAGTTCAATGCAGTTTCATCCAGTTTTCAATGTTTCGTTAATTAGTTTTTGAGATTAGTTCATTGCATTTGGATCTAGTTTCTGATTTCCCGTTAATAACCTTTAATATTAGTTCAATACATTTATATTTAGTTTTTGATTATTTATGTTTTGAGGTTAGTTCGATGCAATTATATCCGGTTTTTGATTTCCCATTAATTATTCTTTGAGATTATTTCAATGCATTTGCATTTAGTTTTCGATTTCCCACCAATTATTCTATGAGGTTAGTTCAATATAGTTGCAGTCGGTTTTTGATTTTCTGTTAATTATTTTTTGAGTTTAGTTAAATGCATTTGCATCTAGTTTCTAGTCTCCCATTAATTATTATCTGAGGTTTGTTTGATATATTTGCATATCGTTTCCGATTTACCGTTAAATATTTTTCAAGGATTTGCATCCAATTTCTAATTTTCCGTTAGTTATTATATGACGTTAGTTTAATGCAATTGCACACAGTTTCCGATTTCTAGTTAATTACTTTTTGAGTTTAGTTTATTGCATTTGCATAAAGTTTTGATTTCCATTAATTACTCTTTGAGCTTAGTTATGTATTTGAATCTAGTTTCGATTTCCTTTTAATTATCAATGTGGTATGTAACCATACCAACTTACCGATCCATCTATAAGGTCCTTGCAAACATGACATAAAAAGTAAATTATGCTTGATTTACTATGTGGGATCATTGATGATTATCCAGGTTCGATTTCCTATAAATTATTTTTTAAATTATGCATGACTCACTATGTGGAATCTTCAAATATTTTCTCTGAACGGTGTTGTTATATTAATTATTCTGAAAAATATTTGTAAATATGCAAAACTATTATATATTAATATTATATTGATCACTCAACCAAATTTCTTATAATATAAAAACCTCACTCTCTATTAAAAAAAGAACTCACTTTTGATAAAACCCTTCAACTTTATTTTGTTTTTTAATAATAGAAGTTTGATTGAAATTTTGTGAGATTGCTTAATAAGGTGAAGTTCATATATATTGAAGCTACTTGAATAAGAAGGAGTTTCCAATCATACGGAAAAAGATAAGATAAACACCATTTTAAATACAAAATTATACTTATCGAGACATTCCCACAACATATAACCCAACTATGTTTTGAGGTTAGTTCAATTCATTTGCATTAGGTTTAAGTTTCCATTATTTATATTTTGAGGTTAGTTCAATGCGGTTGCATCTAATTTCCAATTCTCATTATTTATTTTTTGAGATCAGTTCAATGCAGTTGCATCCAGTTTCTGATTTCTCGTTATTTATTATTTTCGATTAGTTTAATACATTTGTATCCAATTTCCAATTTTTTGTTAATTGTTCTTTGAGGTCATTTCAATGCATTTGCATCCAGTTTCTGATTTTCCGTTAATTATTATGTGAGATTAGTTTAATGCATTTACATCCAGTTTCCGATTTCTCGTTTATTATTTGATAAAGTTGCATTTGTATCTAATTTCCGATTTTCTGTTAATTATTGTTTGAGGTTAGTTCAATGAATTTGCATCTAGTTTCCGATTTCCCATTAATTATTTCTTGAGGTTAGTTCAATACATTTGCATCCGGTTTATTTTATGATATTAGTTCATTCTGCAATTGCATCCGGTTTCGATTTCCCATTAATTATTTTTTAAGATTAGTTCCACGCATTTGCATCATGTTTCCAATTTATAATTAATTTTTCTTTGAGGTTAGTTCAATGCAGTTACATCAATTTTTTATTTCACCGCTAATTTAATCTTTGTGGGTTAGCTCAATGCATTTGCATCAAGTTTTCGATTTTTCGACAATTAATTTTTTATGTTAGTTTGATGTATTTGCATCCAAGTTTTGATTTTTCGTTAATTATTCTTTGAGGTTAGTTAAATGCAGTTGTATCCATATTCCAATTTTCTATTAATTACTTTTTTAAGATTAGTTTAATCTTTGCATTTGCATCCAGTTTTTGATTTCCCGTTAAATATTATTTGAGGTTAGTTCGATGCATTTGCATCCAGTTTTGGTTCCCCATTAATTGTTTTTGACGTTAGATTCATTTAGTATTATATATTTTTAAAATATCTGTCATTATTGCTTTGTATTTTTTTTTTTTTTCCATTTTCTATTATATAATTTGTGATGTTATTTTTTGTATAATTGTTTTTAACTATGTTTTGAGGCTGTATTAAGGATATATTCTAAATAAGTCGATGCTTTATCATAGACACTAAAATTGTATGATTTGTAATAGGGAATTAGTTTATACAAATCACCTATTTTTTAGCAATTTTTTTTTATTTGATAAAATATATAAGAATTGGAACACTAAAAGTGTTTGATTTGTAATAGAAAATTAATTTTTACAAATCACCTATTTTTTAGCAATTTTTTTTATTTGATGAAATATATAAGAATTGAAAATACACTCAAACTTTCAAAATATAAGAATTAGAAATATACTCAAACTCTCCAAAGAGGTTCCATGTATGTGGAATTGTAGGCTATTAGAAAAGACAATCTTTCATATTAGAGTGTCACATAGGAGAGAGAGAAAACTAACTCTCATATTAGAGTGCCACATAGGAAGGAGAAAATCCTCCATTAGAAGTCTCTGCTTTAGTATATAGATAGTAGAAGTGGTACCAAAGTCTAAAAAACCCCACATATTTTATCCGACTTAATAGCTCTATAAAACAACTATCAATAGAGGCCAATGTATTTTTTCTAATTGTTTCTCAATGTGATAATTTCTTAAAAAAAAATAAAAATAAAAATGACATTTGTTAGCTAGCTACAACTTCTTTCTCTATCCAAGCTACCTGCTTATTTAAACCAACCAAAATATATTATATTTAAAGCTTTTAAATGGTAATCTTGCCACAAACCCATCTTCTGGAAAGCTTTTATTTATACATTCAATTCACTCCACATATTATATCCGCCTTAATAGATCTATATATAGAACAAATATTTACAATGTCCAATGTATTTTTCATAATTGCTTCTCATTGTGATCGTTTCTAAATAAATAAATAAATTGTTTTTGTTAGTTAGCTAGCTACAATTTATTTCTCTGTCCAACCTATCTATTTAAACCGACCAAAATATTTAAAACGACAAAAAAGAGAGCTGATGGATTCGCTAGATCATTATGAAGACAATGATAAAAAAAAAGTTATTCTTCTTGCATTTCTTTTAGATATTTTATTCTCCAATGTAGAATAACAATTATGTTGAACACCATGATATAATATTTTTATATCTTACAGATAGTATACTCATATGAATCCAACAATGTTCCTCAATCACATATAAATGCTCGACAAGATAATTACACAACCAACAACACAAATAATGTTGATGAAATACCTATTTTTTTGATAAATTAGTTTGTGGCATATGCATTGATATTGACTAAATTACAGACGGTTAAATACCTCTTCAAATATATTTATTCGTACCATGGCAGAGCAGCAGAAAGCAAATCGGAGAAAGAACACAACTAGCGTATTGAAGTGTTCTTTTCTTATTGAAGTTTTTTGTCAAACCTCGACCTGTATTAATCTAAAACATATTACATAACATATCCATTCAAACAAATGTAATATGTTAATTTTCTAATTTACATGCGTTCATTCCTTTGATTTTCTCCACCCCAATTTTCTTTCCTAGAGCGTGCAAGCATACATACCGTTTACTAGTGTATATAATCTATGTAATACTTGTCAATCAGTTAACTTTTGGTGATTTGATATTTTACCCACATCACAATTTCATTTATTTATATATTTAGATTTAAAACTTTTTGGGTCATGTTTACTCCATTTTCGATAACTTGATAAGATTGGATTATTCATGTTGGTAGCAAATTGTCGGGCATGAGCTGTATGTGAGGTGTAATATATTAGATTGATTCTGTAATCTAGTAGAGTGTATTTTAAGTATAGGAATATTTAGTTTACCTTAGATAGGTTGTTTCATTCTTTTCTTTCTTTGAGGATGTAAGTGTATCTATATATTGCCTCCTAACTTGGAGAAGAATACATATGAGAGAATTATTGTATATGCATAACTCTGTTTTAACATGGTATTAGGAGTGTTGATTCGATCTTGAGGGGGCGGAGTTGGTTTTTTTTCCCCCTCCGAATGGTGTAAATCTGTAGTGAGTCCGATGGCCATCACTACAAACGAATCAACCAAACTAGTCCCAACACCAGCAACACAAATCATTGTCCAAGACAACTCTATTTTTCTCCTTTGGTATTACACTTTCGATGAAACCAATTACTCATTATGGTTCCAACTTATGGAGATGCGTATTGGCGTTCGCAACAAAGTTGGATACCTCACGGAGAAACAAAAAAACCAATACTTGGAGATCCAAATCTTAGAACATGGATTACTGAAAATCACAAAGTCAAAAGTTAGCTTATTGACTCAATGAGTCTATTGTTGAAACCTGTATTTTTTAATTGATGGATTGGAGGAAATATAGGAGGCAGTATAAAAAAACTTCTATGATGGATTGGATGAAACCTGTATTTTTTAATTGAATCGAAGGTCCTTTCATACCATGCAAAGTGGTCGACCATTGTCAACCTACTACAATGAACTTGTTGTTGTTTCCAGGAAATTGATCACAACACTATCTTTCAAGAAAGAACTGTTGAAGGGGTGGTCCAGCTGCATTCTGCCATGGCTAGCCTTCAAGTTCATGTTATTCTCAGTGGACTTGACTCAAAATTTGAGCGGGTCTCTGGAGAAATCTTACGAAAAGACCCGAAACTCGATTTAGAGAGTTTATATGCGTATGTCAGGAGAGAACACCAACAGAAACAAACAATGGGAGGTTCTCGTCCAATCTTTGAAAGCTCAGCTATGTTGGCTAATCATACTCGACAAGGCCCATCATGGGGCTTTTCAAAGAATTGTAACCATCAAACACCTGGTAAATCTAGCGGCCTTGTATGTTCTCATTGTGGTGAAACAGGTCATTCTAAACAGCGATGCTATGAACTAATTGGTTATCCTGAGTAGTGGGACTTCATGAAGAAACCTCGAAAGAAGATTGCAGGACAAGCTATATATGGTGGCATCTACCGATGACGATTAATCACCACCCATTGCAAATGTTGCTCACCCAGGCATTGTTAGTAAGGCTTATGTATTCTCATCTACAACTTTTAAGAATAATACTTGGATTATTGATACAGGTGCATTCGATCATATGACTAGGGATTCTAGTCAATTACAATTTTGTTTCCCTTCTCCTTAATCTGATATCTCCACAGCCAATGGTAGTACCTCTCCCATTACTGGAGAGGGTTCTATCATCTTATCCACTACTCTCACTTTAGATATGGTTATTGTTGTTCCATCCCTTGAATATAATTTGTTATCTGTTGGCCAAATTACCTCTTCCCTTGCTTTTACTGTAACATTTTGGCCCACTTTTTGTGTTTTTTAGGACATTATGACTCGGAAGATTCTTGGTTATGGTGTTAGACGAGGCAAACTCTACTACTTGGAGTTGACAGAAAATGGGGGGCCATAATTCAGTCAGGCAAATCAAACTAGTAGCGAAAGAGACAGCTTGAACAACCATATGGCTGTGGCACTGAAGACTAGGACACCTTTCTTTTGGTTATCTAAGGAAGTTAAAACCACACCTTTTTTCAGTTTTGAATGATTTAGATTTCAAGTGTGACACTTGTGAATTGGATAAGAGCCATCGTATTCCATATTTACCAAGTTTGAATAAAAGTTCAGTACCTTTTGCGGTTATTCACTTTGATGTTTGTGGTCCTGCAAAGACCCATTATTCTATTTCTAAAGCCCGTTATTTTGTTACATTTATTGATGAATGCACTAGAATGACTTGGGTGTCTTTGCTTAACGAAAAGGTGATGTATACCGACTTTTAGGAATTTAAGTAATATGGTTAGCACCCGATTACCAAAACAGATTCATGTTATACAATCCAACAATGGTACTGAATATGTAGATACATGATGGGAATTTAACCGTCTAAATAAATAGACTAATTAAACCCTATAATTAAACCTTAAAGGCCTGACTATCATTGAAAAATAGTTACGGTGACGGATTCGATCCCACGAGAATGCAATTGGGGACAATTGAGTGTTATAATTCTACTTAACCTAATCGAATAATATTTTAGTCATTTAAAAATGCTAAACTAATTAAATTATTACTAACAAAAAGGAATTTAAATTGATTGATATGATTGGAGATATACTAGGGTATTCGAATCCACCACAATTAATTTCATCGCTTTTAATTATTTATTTGTTTCATTCCCCTAATATTTTAGAGTAGCAATTGAAGGGTAATCGTTGCTATCTGGATATGATCGTGATAATATTGTAGAACAAAAGATTGATTTTTATTCACCGAACAGCAGGTTTAAACCCCAAACATCCAATGTATCCAAATTATGAAAAACACAAGATACTTGGTATTTAAAATTATGAAATAATATACCAAGCTTTGGTGATCGAATTATAATCTAAACTACCAAGAATACATGATATTAACGGTGCCCAGAAAACATTCGACAATCGATTGAAGGAAAAAATCATTAAACATTGAGGCTCATAATTCGTAGGGAATTTCAACAGACAAATAACCAAACAACTTTATTAATAGGGTTTCATCTCCACCCTAGCAAAGGAGTTAGCTAGACATAACAATTGAACTTAAACAAAGGTAAGGGTAAGAAGAACTCATGTCGATAGTGAAGCCTTCTCCTCCTTTCTTCGCTTCAAACCTGGCAAGATCTCAATCGATCCCCAATCTTGGTTTTTCTTTTCTTATATGTCTCTCAAAGAGTAGCACTCAATTAGTAATTCCACTTTAATTAGAAAGGGATTCTAATTTTAATTTGAAGTGACGACATGAAGCATTTGAAATATTAAAGTGCCAATTTCCTTTTAGAATGCAAAGTATGTAACATTTATGTGCTTATCAATACATCTTTTGGCACATCTTTTTACGAGTCATCTTTGGAATTAGATCATCGGACCTCTTGTACCTATACTCTCTGACAAAATGGATTGGTGGAGAGGAAAAATAGACAATTCTTTGGAAGTAGTTTGTGCATATCTTTTTGGAATGAATATGCCCCGATTTTATTGGGGAGAGGTCGTGAAATCTGTTGCTTATCTTATTAATCGAACACCCTTTAGAGTTATCGACTTTCGCAGACTTTAAGAAAAAAAAATGCAATCCTTTCTTCGATTCCTCACTTTCTAAATCTTGAACCAAGAATCTTTGGTGGTACTTGTATATGCTCACATTCAAAAAGCTTATTTAAATAAACTTGATCCATGTGCAAAACAATGTGTGTTTGTTGGCTATTTTGAGTTTCGAAAAGGATATAGGTCTTATGATCCTTGATCAGCTCCCAAATGTGTGTTTTATTATCAGGTATATTCTTTGCATTATAATATCTCTTACACTTAATGAAAAGACAACTCATAGCTTTAGCTTTTGCATTTTTTAAGTTAAGGAGCATTTCGGACTATTTATCATAAAAGTCGTGTCTTAGTACCAAAAGAGCCTTAATCACGCTTTATTATGAAGACCGATAGCTGCTATGGAAAAGTCTTTGAAAAGTCAAAATCAACAGTTAAAGGACTCAAATCAGAAGACCAAAGATGGAGGCCCTTATTTCAAATTATGAAGACTTCTCCCTAAACCTACCTTGGTCAAGAAAGTACCAAAAAAGCAAACAAAAAGTAAAAGTGAAAGGGGTGAGTTGTCTAGTTTGTAATGGAGAAGAGCAAATCTGTAAATAGAAAAAGTAGGGGTATATAAACAAAAAGCAAGGGAGAGAGAACTCATCCATTGTCTTAGGATCCAAACCATTTGGTTTGTTTATTTTCTTTTCTTATTTTTCAATTCATGTTTTTAATTTCTCGTTGTTTTATTTTATTTCAATCAACTTGCTATTTCTTTTTCTCTATTTCAATCAAACTTGTTACTTGTTCTTTGTTTTAATCTTCAATCTTGTTTGTTGCTTTCATTTCAATATTTTAATCAATCTTCCTTTCATGTTTTCAAGTCATTTTAATCAAACAATCAAGCTTTCAAGTTCATTAGCTTAGAGCCATTCTAATACTATAAAAGTCTACCTTTCTTCTTTATATCTCCCTCACTCAAACTCTAAACAATTTAGGATGAACCTCAACTCTAAATCTAACTTTTTGAAGTAAACTCACTAAAAATATTAAAGCTTCAAATGGCTACTGTCATGGATTGAAGGAGTGAGAGTGATTGGTTGAGAATCTAAGAAGGGAGCATCATTCTCACCTCTCCATTTCTATTTTTATAAAAAATTTTAGTCATTTTATTTTATTGTTTCTCTTTACTAAGATACTTTTACAAATCGGGTTGCAAAACAATGAAATTTGGAAAGGAGCTGAAGACAAGCATCAAAAATCAATGACCATTCTGGCGACCGGGAGGCTTGTAGCGTGGCGAGGGTGACCTTGACCACCTCAACGAAGTGTGTGCAATTTTTTGAAGTCCAATTCATTTGTGAATAGCGGGTTGTACTCCAGAGCCGGATTTTGTAATAGGTAGGAAAAACAGTGGAACTTGTTTGTAATAGTTAGTGATAAAAAGAAAAACGAAAAAAAAAAAAAAAACTTGGTTTTTAATTGATTTCTTATGATGAAAAAGAATTAAATTAAACTTGGTTTAAGTTTAATAATTACTAAAGGATTAGAGTTTTAATTGCCTTAGGAAGTTCAAGTGTGTGAGGCAAGTTGTGGATCATAGCTCACACCCTTTGAATCAATTTGGTAATCAACACTCTAATTCCAATTCACTCTAGTTAATCTAGGAGATTAATCTAAAACTAGTTAATTAGATTAGTATAATCTTAGTTTAGATTTAAGTTTGAGCCCTTGAAGGCAAAGTTGTATAAATTGTCAAAACCCGACTTATGGGCTTTTAAGTGGGCTTTATTTGTAACTTAAAAAGGGGGTAAAGCTCAAAAAGGTTGGGCGATTCTCGGATCAGCCTTGACCGGCGTCGTCTTCTTCTCAAGTAGTGTGTAAGCAAGGCTTGAGAGGTAAATTCTAAACCTCCCGAGAAGCCCAACTAAAGAGGATACTTGTGTGTTCAAAGCATATTTCGTGATTGTTTGAAAATTCTTGTCTGCCTTGCAATTTACATTCATTATAAGGTTGAACCAGAGCCATAACAACCATTGGGAAGTGAAAAAGCCAAACGCTGTAGTTTTAACCTATATTGATCATACTTTTAGACCAATTATGTGAGTAATAATTAAGAGTTAATCTTGATTACGTGTTTTATGCATTTTCGGGCTTCAAAGTTCATTATGTGCATAAATGTGCCACTTTAGCGAGATAAAGGAGGCAAAGGTCGGTTGCTAAGGATTTTTGTGATTAAAGGCCAAGATTCAAGAAGACAAAGCCTTTTAAAAGCAGGTCAAAAGGTGAGAAGTCGACGGGCGAAACAACACTCAAAGTCGGTGGCGAGAACTTCGGCGTATCTTTGGACTCGGACCTCCGGAATTGGGCCTTCCATTTTATGTCAAAACGACCGGCTCGGAAGAGCTTTCCAATGGTCGACGACTTGACCCGATTAGAGGGGTAAAAGTGAAAAAGTCTATTGAAGCCACCTGCAGCTGAAGAGGCCTTTCTCGGGAAAAGAATTGGGTTTGGGCACGATTCTGCCCAAAATATGGCTCCAACCCATTGCGCGATTTTTTGGATCTGAAAGTATAAAACAAGAGCTTGACTCTTTGTTAATAGTAGATAGTTAGACCTAGATTAGTTAGCCTCCATTAATTAGTTTTTCATATCTTGTTTTAGATCACAGTTTCATGTTTAATTAATTACTTTAGAACAAAGTAGATTATTAATTTAGTATTTGAATCATTGTTTTATTATTCATTGATTAATAAAATAGTTTTCTTGATAATCTAGTTTCATTTCCATTAATTGTTTAGTTTTAATTCTTAGATTCAATTACTTGTCATTATTAGTTTCAATTAATTCTTGCATGATTAGTTTCAATTGAGTTTAAATAAGCAAAAGTTCAAATCTTTTATATCATGTCTTGTTTGAATTCCATTGGGAATGATAAGCGTGATGATTCTCGGCTAAACCTCCATTTGAGGGGTTGAAGCCTTGATAAGCTTGATTCGATTATCGTAGAAGTCGTCATAATTTCCTTTCCACTCTAGAAATGATTAGTTCACCATGAGAATGGGTGTAATCATTCACATGCTAGTTATGGTGGTAAGAAATGCCATGTGTAATTGGGGATTGGGAGATGGCAGATTGTTTCTTGGCTTGATTCGGTCGGGATTCTGACGGAGTGCGTGGATGGTGGGATTAAGTCGAGGTTAAGGTGGAATCAATCCCCTCAACTCCTTATCATAGAATCGGCGATAGCATTCCCATAGTTGTTCTAATAGTCGACTAGTTGCATCTTGTGGGTAGTTGCATGGTGAGATCAGTTGCCATTTCGTAAATCTCTTATTAGACTTTAGTTAAAGATTATCTGATGAGAACCGCGACATGCTGAAGGGACTGGGAGTGGAGCGAATCATCCTTTCCATTATATCGTAGGATTGAGAGTAGAAATCTTTGATAAATATAGGCACGTACTTAGTTTTAGTTTTACTTACATTTTAGAGTTTCATCGTTCATTTCGTAAGTAAACTTTTATCTTTTACATTTATCAAATGGCGCCGCTGCCATCTTAGTTTCACTTTCGCATTGTTTTCGTAGTATTTAATAAAAACATTAACAATGAAAACATGCACTTAATACCGAAATGGAAATTTGAAAGAGAAATTGGAGAGTTAATCCTCCTCATGTGAAACTATCATTAGTGTTGATTTGAAATAGGTTTTGATTCTTCCTAGACTCATAGACAAGTCCCTAGCGGAAAATAGATTTGATCCCTAGCATGCATGGCTCACCAAAGAAGCTCATACATGCTAGCAAGTGAAACCAAACAATGACTTATCTCTAAGCTCATTGCTTGATTTCTAACTAAACTCTACACCAACTACCATTTTGGGGTAGGATGTAGAGTTAGTTGTTCTTCCTAAACCTACCAAACCAACAATTGGTTTACCCTCACATGAGTTAGACTAACTCCCAAAGGGAAGTTAGCTCATGATCCTTGGGACAAAGACTTATGAACTAATAAAAACTACCAAGAAAGAGAGAGAGAGAAGAAATATCCACAACCAAACTCACTTCTATTATTTTCTAGAAGAACAAGTGTTCCTCCATTAAAACTATTACAAGCTTTTTTTTAATAAAACTAAAACTAAAACTTCTCATTTTCACTAAGGAACTAAAATAATGTCATGTGAGGAAAATAAGTCAAAGGGAGTAAAATGGAGTGTCCCCACTACTTGTCTAATTTCTTCTCATTTTAAGAAATCTCATTTTCTCCCACGTGGATTATCAAACCACATTGATTCATTTTTATCTACCCACATTAAAACAAAGTGACACCTTGCCTTTTTCTCACTATTAACACCTAATCTAATTTATTACATGCAAGGTGTCAACTTTGCACCAATAATTTTGTTATCTTTGTCTTGACATGCTCCATGATTGATGACTCATCCAATCTTGTGGCCCGCGTAGTGGGTCCATATGCATCCAAATGGCGATCCGATTATTTTGGCGGTTTTACAACTTCCGCCTATCATCGTAGAGTTCATGCATACGATTGTCCGAGCAGCTCTCTTGCCGATTTGAGTCCTGGTTGAGAGGTAGGAGCTTTGGAAGTTTGATGCTTACGTGGATTTGGAAGAATTCATATATCTTGCCGTTCCCTCGTTTTTATTGGCAGTTTAACCAATATTTCCATGTTTACCAAAAATACCGCAAAAGTATGAAAACATATTTATTTCATGATTATTAAACACATAATGAACCAAATTTATATGTCTCAAAGGGTTTCATAATACACTTTTGGGTGCTTATCACACTACCCCCAAACAACACTTTGCTTGTCCTCAAGCAAAGAAGAGACACTAAAATAGATAAGTGGCCAAAAAATGTGTAGTCCTAAACTAATTCTCGTTTCGCAGAGTGCGGTTGCATTGACCATTGCAACAAGGCCTTAAACCACTAGGAATTCCCTAATGGACGAGTTATAGCCTAAGTGAGAGTTTTCCTTTAAAAGATACTCACAAACTTCATTTATACTACTAACGACTTCGTGTAAACTTCGTTTCCTAAATTAATCTCAGATATCCATACATCTCCTTAGTAGGAACGAGGATTGATTTCTTTGAAACTCAAGTTAATATGTATTCAATAATTAAAACATCTACATATGATTATTCATCTTGGAACTTTTCATTGAAATATACTAGCGAGGGTTGTTTACGGATCCGCGGAGAGCGTGCCTAAATGGGTTCTCTGGTATGTAAAATAAACACAATTCCACACAAAATTTTACCACTCGGGGTTTTGTTAACTCCGGTGTCGCGATGGGCACATGTTTCCTTACATCTCAATAGCGCTGAGGAGCCGATGTTGATCAATCCGCCTACTACTTATTATCACACCACCCTACTCCTAATTGAGCTAGAGGTCTTTATTAGGTATTGTAGGGCTTAGGTGATAGTGTACAAGAAAATGGAAATGGATAATCAAAATTCTGAGTATGAGAGAATAGGTCTTCATATATTTACACTAGAGAAATCCTTGTTTTCTTTCCTTCTTAATCGAAGTTTTTCCAACCTTGTTCTTAAGTTCTCTGGATACTAAGGATTTTTATATATATATATATATATATATATAAGGCTTAAGAACATGATTCTATTTTTCCTTTTTAAAGCAAGTAACCGACTTATATTTGGGACAAGTCTTTCTCTTTATTCTTTCCACATTTCATCCTATTTCTCATACTCATCACTTAGGTAGGTTCTTTTATTTGGTTTAATAAATGGGTAAGGAATTTTTGGTAAAAGTGAAAGGTTTTGATGAACGGTTCGATGGAGGACTAGCGGTAAAAATTGTAGCAGTAAGAATTTTAGCTATGTCGATCCAAAGAAGGCCTAAATTCTACTTTGGGGTTTGGGTGGTGATCAAGTAAGTAGATCGTAATTTCCTTTAGTGGGAAAACTACTCCTCCGCGGTCATCACACACAAATCACTCATATCAAGGCTTTTGGTTAGATTCTCCACAGATTTATAGTTTAAGTAACTAACCGTTGGTTCGAACTTTTACTGCTATGTACAATCAATGATACTCGGTACATGAATATTCATGAAAAGATGTATAAACTATCAGCATTATTATCTAAAGTTTCTTAAAACAAATTCTAATTGGGATACTAATGTGAGATTTCTAGACAATTTTCATCATTGAAAAGGAAACAAGACTTTGTCACTAAGTACAATTATTAATATGAAAAAAAAAACTATATATAGGCTACAAGATGCCTAATTTTTGCTACAAGGTTTAAAGCACCCCAAAACGAATGATGCTTAGTCCCGAAGGATCAATAATTAAAGAGAGAAAGTACCGAGAACCGTGAAGCAAAATTAGGGCTAGATCACGAACAGAGAGGTTGGAGATCATAATATATTATTCGAAAAGAACAAGAAAATGTTCAATAGCACACTAAACATAGCACAAGATATAATGAACCATAAGCGTGACTGTAAACATGAAAACAATAGCACACCAAATAGATGGTTTAGCTAGATATATGTACAATGGCAAACTTCAAGTTTACCATCCGCCAGGATTTGAAGCGTGTCTGGCCCCTCTTTAAGGAAATGCATTTCCTTAGCATCACGCCAATAGATAATAGTCCGCGATTTCGCCCATTCTTTGTCTCCGATTCCCTCAAATTGGTCTTCATCTTTTCGTCCTTTGGGTAACATCGAACATGCCTCGTATCGGCGGGATTCCATTCCATAAACCTTAATGAATTGAATGATTCTGTTTTTGTGGGCACATGGAATCCACCTTGACCGGAATCATGAAAAGTAGCCGCAAACCGCGGGAAATGTGTCTTCATGATTCGCAAGCGGTGATCGGTAAAAGTATATACTTATCCTGAAAAGTGCCAGCTTTCGCTTCAGGCGGGAGACAACACAAAAAAATGTTAAATAAAGCATGACCGAAAGCTAGTGCATGAATACAACAAAAGCGACCTCATTGGCGAGAGAAATGCCAATCTCCCATAATGTTCGAGAGTACAAATAACATTGCAGTCCCCATGTTCATGGTCATGCTTGCTAATGGAATGGTGATGTTCGCCATGGTACATGGCCATCTCCTTTTCCTCGCTTGATCTCAAGACCATCACCATAAGAGTCGCCAAATGCTTGCCACTGAAAAGAACGGTAAGAATTATGATAGATGTAATGCCAAGATCTTGGCGAGGTTCGCGGATATGGAAGGTCCAAAGTTAGGGCAAGTTGTTGTTCGGAAAAGATATGGGGTGTGTCACTTTCGGATTGTGAACCCTTCTAAGTAGAAACCATGTGCATGGTTGAATCTTTGGTGTGTCTTCCATATTAGCATAAAAGTATGCAGCCAAACTTGGAGAATACGTTTGGTGGGTTGAAGAATTAGGGAAGACCACCCAATGTTTGTGATGTAATCATGGAAGAGATGGCCATAGGCATTGGAATCCATCATAGACCGAAAGGATTGCTCAAGAATGAGTTTGGGAGGACCATGGATGATGAAGATGTCAGGTTTGATGAAGATGCCATGATGGATGAAGTAATGAACTAGGTGCGGCAACTAGATGGAAAAATGAGTATGTAAGAAAATAGACCCTCCCCAGAAAGCACATGTTAAAATTATATTAGTCACAATGGAAATGATGACAATTCTACTAAGCATTTCATACAAAATAAAACAAAAGGATAAGATAAAATACATAGTAATCGACGGAAAACGTATAATAACATATATGATTATATACTTATTGACTTAGTAATATCATGGATTCTCGATATTGATCTAGGAGATATATTTTGCAAAAATTGTTTAGGTCATCTATTTGTCGGGTCGAAATGCATCCGAATGTCCCCTCGGCAAAGAGAGTACGCTTTGATTTTCCATTAGAGAGCATGATTTTTCAAGAATTGAGAATGATTTTCCAAGATCTCTTCTTGTTCAACATCATCGTTATTTGACGATCTTGGAAATCTCGAAGGGTTGTGATGATGATATTTCGACGGCGTGTAGTTCCCCAAACCCCGATGAAGAAGTTTAATGCCTTCCATGGGATTAATAATTCAAGATGGCATTTTAGATCAAATAAATGGTCTTAATTGGAGCTTGAGGTGTCCGCTTCATCTATCTATCGAGCATCGGGGTCCAAAACCAACGCGAGTAGTCCGTTTGAAGTACCTTTATATATGCTCTTTGAAGGGGTGTCTCTGGAGATATTATTGGATAACCCCAACGAATCATAATCTAGCGTGAACCAAAGTGGGTAGAACTGTCGACCGCCTTGTTTTCTTGGTGATTACGTTCTGCAGGTGTTGGATCGGACAAAAGTCATCTCTTTGAGTTTGCAAAATCCAAAGTAGGTGAAGTTGGTGCTTTTGACTTCAGATTGGTGTGATGTACCTACCACATTATGTCCTTAAATCCGGTGGAGCACAACACGTTGATTCCGTTTCAAAGAGCGTTGAAGAACCATGTGATGTGTATGTTCGACGCCGCCATGAGATACGGTAGCTCGCATAAAAGTTTTTTCTTGAATCGAATGATGACTCTTGAACAAGGGACTCCCGGTTTTAGTGGGATTTGAAGTATGTCGGAGATCATTTCCTTATTCAATTCCAATCGTTGTCCATAGGCATTGAAGTACAATTTTCCATCTTCATAATCGCTAAATTGGTAGAACATCAAAACCAATTCTCGGATTAACTAGTCAGTTGAATGATATAGAAGAGGCGTCTATCCTCGACGTATGATTTCAGTGTCAAAATAAGGAGAAAACCGCCTTCTTCGAAAGTTTTTAGGTAGTCTTTCTCTGCTATTTTTCTTGGTTGAGCCATTCTTTGAGGAAGGATAGTGAAAATTGTATGAATAAGAATGGCTTAAAAAAGAAGAGATTTATAGGCAATCTATGAGGCTATACCAATCTGAGTCCAAGTGTATTTAATGACCCATGTGATTATGAACAACATCATGGGGATCCACAAGAAGTCTTTGTCATGTCAGATATCCAAATACAATTAATGAGATGGTTTAATGTTTAGAAAATATGGAGGAAAGTTTCACAGGGTAGTTAAACTTACACATAATTTCAGAAATGATGATCATAACTCAGTAATAGAATATAGATAGAATAATCGAGCTGCATGTGTGACAAGTGTTATGTGTATCTTGCAGCGTGCGCGATTTTCTCTGAACACGATGTGTATCCATTAATTATTTCGGTAAGTTTTGGATGGCCTTTCTTTGTTACTTATTATTATTATTATTATTATTTTTTTTTATTATTATTAAAGAGGAAAAGACGACTAATATACACAACTAATTAATACGGAACTTCTCCATTTAATATGTAACCCGTACAAATGTGTGAGAATTATTTAACACACCATACTAATATACAAAATGAAAATCAGAAAAAGAGACGGTTACATAGATCTAGATGTTCTGGATCATGTTATGCATATGAGTGACAAGAGAATAATGATAAACACTGTTATCACGACTAATGTGATAGCCCATTCGCGTTGCTCCTTTTCCCATCGCTCTAGTTTATTCATTTTTGGCAAGAAATTGAAAATTTGTGAAGAAGAATTTGTGAAGATTGAGAGAAGGGAATGAGTGAAAGAGGAAAGGAGAGTTGTATTTATAACTTGGTTTGTGACCGTTGGGCATGTGACCGTTTGGATCAGTCCGTTGGGTTCTGACCGTTGGGCTTTGAGGGTAGGCCCAATGAATCAAGGAGCAAACTCATATTTTTGAAAGTACTATATTCGTGATAACATAAATAATTTCTCATTTAAACTGTCTCGAGATACAAAATTATGAGAAATCAACCGATATATAATAATTTAGCACTAAAAATAAAAATGCAATGCATTAGGGGAAATAAATGACATAGTCATTTCTAAACCAAAGAAAATAAACAGCCCATCGGGAATCCTCGGGTTAGCGTAAGATGAACCCGGTTTCTACGCCTTCGGCCACGAATTTTAACTTCAGCCGAAATGATCAAGCAGGAATGTGGCCTATATAGACTATAGCAACCGATCTTGAATTGCTTCCGATTAGCCATCATCATTCTCCGAATTGGCCTTGGCGATTTCTCATTTCTTGCTGGAATTCATTCCCGGGAAGTAATCATCTCTTCCCTGGCGAAGAAACATCCCGCAAGATACTAGAATTCATGTTCCTCAAGGCATCCATAGGAGTATTGATTCGGGCGATGGTATCTTCATTAAAAGCAGTCCGGTGGTGAAGGCGGAGGAGGAGGTACGTTATCATGCTCAATGTCATCTCTAGCTACTGGGTCCCAATGGTCTAAAACACAAGTCTCAAAAATTCCAAAATTCGAAAGACCTTGTTTCAATGAATGGAGAGTAGCAGACTGGAACCCACTAAGTTAAGCGAAAGTAACAAGCCAAAGAAGAGGAGCTTGAACCCGCTTTGACGCGGGTCGTAAGAATATGGCCCAGGAAATGGACCATACAGAAAGTGTGCTTCCTCTCCTGTAGGATCCACAGCAGGTGCAAGAAAGTCTTGTTCACGTCGACGCCTTTGAAGTTCGACGGCGTTGCCAACCATCGAAAGTGACGGGCTAATTGGTTTACGAGCGAATCTGCTGGTACACGCCTGATTCGAGCGGTGTTGTACTCCCCTCGAAGCGTGTCAAACATCAAATCCCTCGTGGTCGGATACTCGACAATACCGTGGTCGGCTATCGAGTTAATCGAATCTGGCGGTATTCAAATCAACTCCAGTGAGTTCACGTTCCATCCCATCCGCCCGTAATCCAAAATTGCCACCCCGAAACCTCCATTGTTATAAAATTTCAACACCAATTCTTCGGAATATTGAGCTGGGATTCGATGCAATAGATATTCCCACTCTCTACTATCAATTTCCTCATCGAAAAATGGGTGAAACATCCCGGAATTATAGAGATTTGTGAAATTTCTCTCAACTGTAATTCTTCTTCGTGCTGCCATAGCGCGGCGTAAATTAAGTTTTGATGGTGCAAATAGCAAGAGGAGGTGGAGGAGGTGGTGCTGGAGGAAGGGGGTTTAGTTTGGTGGAGTTTGGCCCGGCGGCGCGTCGAATTCATCATTGCGGTATGCCGTACAGGAGTGGATTGTGAGGGACCAAGATCCGTTTTGTGGAAGAAGAAGTGAGGGTGGGCCGTGGGTGGGCCGCCCCCGCGTGGGCTTTGTACCCGGATCTTGGGTTTTGGTGGGTCAAAATTTTGGCCCAAGTACAAATGAATTACAGAAATTCCTCTTATGTCCCGGAAATGTTCCAAATTTCAACGCGTGGAAATTCGATTCGTTTCAACTCCGAATTTAACGGATGAGATATCGAAACGATCAGTATTAAAAATGCCATCCACTAGAATATGAAAAATCACATTCAAACATCAATTTTTTTTTTTATTATTATTATTATTATTATTTTTTTTAACAATCTTTGGTTTTTATTTATTTATCCTTTATATACAAATGTACAAGTCGAGAAGAACGTGTCAACAAGACCGGAAATCCAAATAAAACAACACATCACAAACAGCTTAACTCAGGCAACTTTCATGTCGGCTCAGGCTTTAACCCAATCTAGCGGCATTCTATGGCTTATCCTTTATGTGTTTTGGGGCCTAGGGTTTAGGGCGGTACCATCCTTGACCAATGTGCAATGGTCTAATAATAATATTACCCTTAGTACATATGGTATAGCCTCAAACCGCCAAAACAAATACATAGAAAACTGAACGGGTTGGCCTGGGGAATCCATTGCCCGCATCGAACTATAGGAAATGTCCGATGGTGCATATCACGACTCTCTTTGGGCACCATGCTGGGTGCTAATAAAACAAAACGAGTATATACATGTTGAGTCTTTTAACGTCAGATACTCAAGACGAAAGTGAGTCTTTTAACGTCAGATCCTCAAGACGAATGTGAGCCTTTTAACGTCAGATCCTAAAGACGAATGTGAGTCTTTTAACGTCAGATCCTCAAGACGAATCCCAACCTGTGGGAGCAACGGGACGACGACGAAGTTTATCCTGTTGAGCTGGTGTAAGCATATAATCAAGATTCCATTTGGTTTTTATATATATATATATATATATATATATATATATATATATATATATATATATATATATATATGTATATAAGGCTTAAGAACATGATTCTATTTTCTTTTTCAAGCAAGTAACTCCGACTTATATTTGGGACAAGTCTTTCTCTTTATTCTTTCCACATTTCATCCTATTTTCATACTCATCACTTAGGTAGGTTCTTTTATTTGGTTTAATAAATGGGTAAGGAATTTTGGTGAAAGTGAAAGGTTTGATGAACGGTTCGATGGAGTGACTAGCGGTAAAATTTGTAAATGGTAAGATTTTTTTAGCTATGTCGATCCAAAGAAGGCCTAAATTTTCGCCTAGGGGTTGGGTGGTGATCAAGTAAGTAGAGATCGTAATTTCCTCTAATCGGAAAAACTACTCCTCCGTGTCATCACACACAAAATCACTCATATCAAGGCTTTTGGTTAGATTCTCACAGGATTTATAGTTTAAGTAACTAACCGTTGGTTCCGAAACTTTCGCTATGTACAATCAATGATACTCAAGACATGAATATTCATGAAAAGATGTATAAACTATTGCATACATGATTATCTAAAGTTTCTTAAAAACAAATCCTAATTAGGATACTAATGTGAGATTTCTAGACAATTTTCATCATTGAAAAGGAAACAAGACTTTGTCACTAAGTACAATTATTAATATGAAAATAAAAACTATATATAGGCTACAAGATGCCTAATTTTTTGCTCTGAGGTTTAAAGCACCCCAAAACGAATGATGCTTAGTCCTCGAAGGATCAATAATTAAAGAGAGAAAGTACACGAGAACCGTAAGCAAAATTAGGGCTAGATTCTTTGGAACAGAGGTTGGAGATCATAATATATTATTCAGAAAGAACAAGAAAATGTTCAATAGCACACTAAACATAGCACAAGATATAATGAACCATACGCGTTTAAACATGAAAAATAATAGCACACCAAATAGATGGTTTAGCTAGATATATGTACAATGGCAAACTCAAGTTTACCATCCAAATAGGACGTGAAGGTTCGTCCTCTTTAAGGAAATGCATTTCCTTAGCATCACGCCAATAGATAATAGTCGCGCGATTTCGCCCATTCTTTGTCTCCGGATTCCCCTCAAATTGGTCTTCATCTTTTCGTCCTTTGGGTAACATCGAACATGCCTCGGTATCGGCGGGGACGCTTCCATTGACTAAAACCTTAATGAGCGAATGATTCGTTTCTTTGGGCACATGGAATCCACCTTGATTGACCATGAAAAGTAGCCGCAAACCGTGGGAAATGTGTCTTCATGATTCGCAAGCGGTGGTCGTAAAAGTATATACTTATCCTGAAAAGTGCGAGCTCGTTTCAGTTTGGAGACAACACAACCTAAAATGTTAAATAAAGCATGACCACGAAGCTAGTGCAATGAATACGACCTTAAGGCCTCATTGGCGAGAGAAATGCCAATCTCCCATAATGTTCGTGAGTACAAATAACATTGCGGTCCCATGTTCATGGTCATGCTTGCTAATGGAATGGTGATGTTGCGCCATGGTACATGGCCATCTCCTTCTCGTTTAATCTCAAGACCATCACCATAAGAGTCGCTAAAATGCTTGCCCTTTGAAAAGAACGGTAAGAATTATGATAGATGTAATGCCAAGATGCAAAGAGGTTCGTGATATGGAAGGTCCAAAGTTAGGGCAAGTTGTTGTTCAGAAAAGATATGGGGTGTGTCACCAACTCGATTGTGAACCCTTCTAAGTAGAAACCATGTGCATGGTTGAATCTTTGGTGTGTCTTCCATATTAGCATAAAAGTATGCAGCCAAACTTGGAGAATACGTTTGTCGGGTTGAAGAATTAGGGGAAGACCACCCAATGTTTGTGATGTAATCATGGAAGAGATGGCCATAGGCATTGGAATCCATCATAGACTGAAAAGGATTGCTTTCGGGGAATGAGTTTGGGAGGGACCATGAATGATGAAGATCGTGTTTGATGAAGATGCCATGATGGATGAAGTAATGAACTAGGTACGGCAAGTGGATGGAAAAATGAGTATGTAAGAAAATAGACCCTCCCAGAAAGCACATGTTAAAATTATATTAGTCACAATGGAAATGATGACAATTCTACTAAGCATTTCATACAAAATAAAACAAAAGGATAAGATAAAATACATAGTACGACGGAAAAACGTAATAACATATATGATTATATACTTATTGACTTAGTAATATCATGGATTCGATATTGATCTAGGAGATGCATATTTTGCACCGCATTTGTTTAGGTCATCTATTTGTTGGCCGAAATGCGATCCGAATGTCCCCTTGGCGGGCAGAGAGTGCAGTTTGATTTTCCATTAGGAGAGCATGATTTTTCAAGAATTGAGAATGATTTTCCAAGATCTCTTTCCCTTTCAACATCATGCGTTGTTTTGACGATCTTGGAAATCCACGAAGGGTTGTGATGATGATATTCTCGACGTTTAGTAGTTCCCTCAAACCCCGATGAAGAAGTTTAATGCCTTCCATGGGATTAATAATATTCAAACATGGCATTTTCATCAAATAAATGGTTAATTGGAGCTTGAGGTGTTTCGCTTTCATCTATCGAGCATCGGGGGTCCAAAACCAACGGAGTAGTCTGTTTGAAGTACCTTTATATATGCTCTTTGAAGGGGTGTCTCCGAGATATTATTGGATAACCCCAACGATCATAATCTAGCGTGAACCAAAGTGGGTAGAACTGGCGACCGTCTTGTTTTCTTGGTGATTACGTTCGGAGGTGTTGGATCGGACAAAAGTCATCTCTTTGAGTTTGCAAAATCCAAAGTAGGTGAAGTTGACTTCAGATTGGCTTTGATGACTTCAGATTGGTGTGATGTACATACCACATTGTGTCCCAACCGGTGGAGCACAACACGTTGATTCTGTTTCAAAAAGCGTTGAAGAACCATGTGATGTGTATGTTCGACGTCGCCATGAGATCTGTAGCTCGCAAGTAAAGTTTTTATGAATCGAATGATGACTTGAACAAGGGACTCCCCGGTTTTAGTGGGATTTGAAGTATGTCGGAGGTCATTTCCTTATTCAATTCCAATCGTTGTCCATAGGCATTGAAGTAGAATTTTCATCTTCATAACCGCTAAATTGGTAGAACATCAAAACCAATTCGGGAATAACTAATACTGAATGATATGATGTCCATCCTCGACGTATGATTTCATTGTCAAAATAAGGAGAAAACCGGCCTTCTTGAAAAGTTTTTAGGTAGTCTTTCTCTGCCGTTATTTTTCTTGGTTGAGCCATTCTTTGAGGAAGGATAGTGAAAATTGTATGAATAAGAATGGCTTAAAAAAGAAGAGATTTATAGGCAATCTATGAGGCTATACCAATCTGGAGTCCAAGTGTATTTAATGACCCATGTGATTATGAGCGAGATCATAGGGGATCCACAAGAAGTCTTTGTCATGTCGGATATCCTAATACAATTAATGAGATGGTTTAATGTTTAGAAAATACGGAGGAAAGTTTCACATGGTAGTTAAACTTACACGTAATTTCAGAAATGATGATCATAACTCAGTAATAGAATATGGATAGAATAATAGAGCTGCATGTGTGACAAGTGTTATGTGTACCTTGCAGCGTGCGCGATTTTCTCTAAACACGATGTGTATCCATTAATTATTTCGGTGAGTTTTGGATGGCCTTTCTTTGTTACTTATTATTATTATTATTATTATTATTATTATTATTATTATTTTTTATTTTTTATTTTTTTATTAAATCTTAAAAAAAAAAAAAAAAAAAAAAATAAAATAAAAATTAAATTAAATTAAAATTAATTTAATACCACCTTTGCATAAATTTTAATTCCATAAATCTTAATCATATTCCAATGGTGTCTAGGAAACTTGAAAGATTGAGGTTACTTAATTAGAACCGTGCTTGCATGGAAATCCTCCCTCATATCTCTCTTGTGACTGGCCATTTGGTTTATGCACACGTATTCCTAGCTTCCCCGCTACGTTAGCGGCTGAGCTTAGGCATATGTTGTTCAACCCTAATGCTTAAGATAATAATAAAATTCGAGTCCTCATAATTCCTTACGTAAGTTAGATTTAATTTTATGCTTGCATGAGATTAAGGTCAGTTCCACTAAAGAAATTGAACATACCTATCGCCGAAAAAAAATACGATAAGCAATTGCGTAAGTTCTCACATAAAAATTGTTCTTCTTACGCTAATTACCTTCATCACAATCCTTCGCCGCCATCAACTTCGTCATTATGGCCGACGATCCTACACTGGAGAGAAGCCCCTCTCGGACTTCTATCTTGCATTACGGAAGGACCTTCTTCATGCATCAAACTTGAGGACATTGTCGGTGATTTTCATTATCCCACCAAACGTTTTTCAGTTTGTTACCAATATATCATGGTTTGGAGCACGAAAAACCGCATAATCATCTTCGTAGACTTCAACAAGTGGCAACAACATTTCATCATCTAGGAGTCTCTAAGGAACAACTCTTTGCCCATTTGTTTCCATTCACTTTAGCGGAAAAAGCATCAATCGGCTAGCGGGACAACAATCACAATCCATAGACACATGGAATAAACTAGTTCAAGCTTTCATGCTTCCGGTTTTACACTCGAAAAGAAAACAACCGAAATGCTTGAGAAAATTCAATTCTTCCGTCAAAATCCTCATGAATCTTTTACGGAAGCATGGAGTCGTTTTCTCGATCTTCGTTAGAATGTCCTCACCACCAACTAGAAAAGTCGTCCTTGTTCGTTCATTCTTTAATGGTGCATTCGATCATCAAAAAGAAACTCTTGATATAATGAGCGGAGGTTGCTTCATGGACAAAGGAGCTATTGAAGCTTATACTTTTCTTGAAAAACACAAAAAAAAAGGTACACACCGGGGTAACACCGAGCCGCCTAGATCATCAAAGGATATTGTTACAAAAGCCACATCTATATTTTTGAGGTAAAACCGATCCGAAATAAAAATTTGATAGAATCCTAACTAAAAAGTAGATGCCCTTGCGGTTCAAGTAAACGATCAACTACCAAACCCGGTCATGAGCGTTGACACCGCTCCTTGTGTCCTTTGTCTTAGTCCTGATCATCCTGATGCATATTGCCCCTTGTTATATGCTTCCCCTACTCAACAAGCGGAGGAGGCATGTGCATTCAACATTCCCAATGCACCGTGGAGACAACATCCGAATTTTGCTTGGCGCCAAAATAACCAACAAATGGGGGCTCCTCCTGGTTTCGCTTAATCAACACGATTTCGACCTACCAATAATTTTATTCCATACCGCCAAGGAAATAATCAACAATACCAACAAGGTCAATTTCAAAATAATTCTAATGCTAATTATCAGACCAACCGCAGCCTTGTTCCAGCTAATCCAAATCCCAACTATAATCAACAACTTCTAAGCAATAATCGAGAACTACTACATTTGTAACAACCTGCGCCAACCATTACGGATAGGACAAATGAGACTTTCCCGGCTTACATGAACCAACAGCCGATCTCAAATTTTAACGTCTATCCAACAATCACTTCAAAGAATTGGTGCAAGAAAAGAGTCGAGAAAGGCGTGTTTTGCCACAAGCGGTTCCAAACCCTAAACCAACAAACGACCTTTTGAACTCGACTAATGCCCCCGGTACAAGCACCCCCACCCAAGGTGAGGTCCATGCAATCCACGACTCTACGATATGGAAAAACCGCCGACAATCGGATCGTATGCGGATGATCAACCAAAAGAACGGGGAGGGTTCCAAGGAATCTATTTCTAAGAATGAACCACGGAAGATTCCCCAGATTCAACAGAGTCAACACCTCGAATGTAGGAAACAAGCAAGTAGACCCTTTTGCCAAATTCGCCCTAAGGCACCGTTTCACGCTTTGGCAAAGAATAAACGATAACAATTTTCTTTGAAATTCGAGAGACTTTTCAAAATTTAACAATAAACTTACCTTTTTCGATGCCTTAAAATTATTATCAAAACATGCAAAATTTCAAAGATATGTGCACCACAAAAAGAAGAACTAACGTTCCTCACAAAGCGTTCCTCATGAGCGGTTTCCCTCCATTACCGAACACAATGGTATAGTAAAATACAAGGACCCCGGTAGACCAGCGGTTCCATGCACCTTAGGTGACAAATACCGCGCTCTCGCTCTACTAGACCTAGGAGCTAGTGTGAACTTACTTCCATATTATTTATTTAAACAACTAGGTCTTCATGAACTTAAACCTACCACCATGACTCTACGGTTAGCGATCGTTCCATAAAGTATCCAAAAGGAATTGTGGAAAAGCGTCCTTGTAAAAGTCCAAGATTTCTTCTATCCCGTAGACTTTGTTATTTTTGGATCTGAAGTTGCATGTGATTCCATTCCAATCATCTTAGGACGTCCGTTCCTGCCAATCGCTAATGCTCTTATTAACTGTCGAGATGGTTCCATGACCATGTCCTTCGAAATCTTTCGGTCGAGGTGAATGTGTTCAAGTTGATGAAACAACTTCCGTGAGTCGACATTGATGGTGAGGTCAGCGGGGTTGATGGCATTCCGCAAAGAGTATTTTACAAACTCTTTTCACGAAGATGAAGTGTACCAATTTCTTTCCTTTAGTGACTCGAGTTTGAGGGCGATGATTATACACAAGAAGTAAATGAGTTATTAGAGTCGATTACCATTATTTGACCCTACAATGGTGATGTCTAGTAACTTGGATGATCATCAATCACATTTTACTACATGGATGATGACCTTCCTTAAGAATCTTTAATACCCACTCCGCCCACCCCTGAATTAAAACCTCTTCCTTCGAAATAAAAACGCGATACGACTTTGCCGATGGTCGTCACCCAGTTATTATTTCTTCACAATTGACTGACGATCAGGAAGCTCGTTTAATTAATGTCATTCAACAACATCGTTCTGCTATTGGATGGTCCCTCGATGACATTAAAGGCATTGAACCTAATGTGTGCACCCATCGGATACACTGAAGAAAATGCTAGGACGTCGCGTGAACCACAGCGTCGCCTAAACCCTACCATGAAAGATGTGGTCCGAGAGGAGGTGTTAAAATTACTAGATGCGGGTATTATTTACCCTATCTCTGATAGTGTTTGGGTGAGTCCTGTACACGTAGTTCCAAAGAAATCGGCATTCTGGGTTGTGCGAAATGATAAAGATGAATGCATTTTCGCCGTGATATCAAAGTAAAAATGGCGAATATGCATTGACTATCGCAAACTTAATGCCGTCGCTCGTAAGGATCACTTTCCACTTCCATTCATCGATCGGATGCTTTCGAGCGTTTAGCCGGGTCATGCCTATTAACGCTTTCTTGATAGTTATTCGGTTATTTTCGGATAGTCATAGACCTGGCGATCAAGAAAAGACAACGTTCACCTGTCCATTTGGTACATTTGCATATAGACGAATGCCTTTTGGCCTTTGCAATGCACCTGGTACTTTTCAACGCTGCATGCTTCATATTTTCAGTGATATGGTTGAACGGTTTATGGAAGTATTCATGGACGACTTCTCAATTTATGGAGATTCTTTCGATAAGCTGTCTATCAATTCTTGAAAAGGTCTTTACGTTGTGAAGAGAAAACCTTGTTCTTAATTGGGAAAAATGTCATTTCATGGTTACTAAAGGAATAGTTTTAGGACATATCATTTCAAAGGACGGAATCGAAGTCGACAAAGCTAAGATAGAAAAAATTGCTTCACTTCCTATACCAAAAACAGTTCGAGACATTCGCGCATTCTTAGGACACTTGAGGTTTCTATAGGAGATTTATTCAAGATTTCTTAAAGGTTGCTAGACCTTTAACCAATCTCCCCGCTTAAAGAAGCCGTTTTTATTTTGATTTTAGGTTGCAAACAAGCCTTTGAGGTATTAAAACCGCATTAACTACGCTCCCATAATTCAACCACCGATTGGTCTAAACCTTTTGAATTAATGTGTGACGCAGTTTACTATGCTATAGGAGTCGTACTAGGCAACGCCGAAGAAGATAAGCCGGTTGTCATTTACTATGCGAGTAAAACCCTTAATGAAGCTCAACGTAACTATACCACCACCGAGAAAGAGTTTTCGCCGTTGATATATCGTTAGATAAGTTTAGATCCTTACCTAGTGGGTTCTCCAACTATTGTCTACCCGACCATCGCACGCCGTTATCGTTAGCTTAAAAAAAGATGCAAAACAAAGGTTGATCCAATGGATTCTCCTTTTGCAAGAGTTTACTCTCGAAATTAGAGATAAAAAGGTAGCGAAAATGTGGTTGGAGACCATTTATCAAGACTTGTCGATTGATGTTGATCATCGATCTTGAACCTATCTGTGATTCCTTTCCAAATGAACACTTGTACTCTATTTTTTCGTCCCCTTGGTACGCTGACATAGTAAATTTCTTAGTTACCGAGGAAGTTCCTTTATCTTGGTCTCGTAATGACCGGAAAAAGTTTTTATCCACTGTAAAATTCTATTTCTGGGATGATCCCTACCTCTTCAAGTATTGTTTAGACTAACTAATCCGCCGTTGCATTCCCGACTGGGAACACAACAATGTGTTATCCTTCTGCCATGAACAATCTTGTAGTGGTCATTTTAGTGGTAAGAAAACTGCGGCCAAGGTTCTACAATGTGGTTTTTATTGGCCAACACTATTTAGAGATGCACATGAGCATTGCAAAGCATGCAATCGCTGCCAGCAATTAGGTCGCATTACTCAACGCAATATGATGCCCTTAAATCCCATTCTAATTGTGGAAATCTTTGATGTATGGGGCATCGACTTCATGGGTCCATTTCCAAATTCTCATGGCTTCCTATACATACTTGTAGCAGTCGACTATGTGTCAAAATGGATTGAGGCATTGGCATGTCGTGTTAACGATCATAAAGCGGTCGTTTGTTTGTAAAAGAAAATATTTTTCTCGATTTGGTGTTCCAAAAGCTATAATTAGTGACGGGGAAAACATTTCTGCAATAAAATTTTTGAATCATTAGTAAAGAAATATGGAGTCATGCACAAAGTGGCAACTCCGTATCACCTCAAACCGATTGGTCAAGTAGAAGTCTCTAATCGAGAAATAAAATCCATTTTGGAAAAATCGTCAATCCATCTAGAAAAGACTGGTCTCTACGATTATCGATGCCTTGTGGGCATCTGAGCGACTTTTAAGACACCTATAGGGATGTCTCCGTATCGCCTCGTTTTTGGAAAACCTTGTCATCGCGGTTGAACTTGAGCACCGTGCTCTATGGGCCATCAAAAGCCTCAATTATAACACTAACATGGCGGTAAAAAAAAAATTGCGGTTAAATGAGCTTGAGGAAATTCGGAGTGATGCCTATGATCTCTCGAAATCCTATAAAGCCAACATGAAAAGAGTGCATGACAAGCACATATTGCGAAAAGAGTTCAAAGTCGGTCAAAAAGTTTTGATGTACAACTCAAGATTACACATTTTTCCGGAAAATTAAAACTTCGATGGTCCCGGTCCTTTTTCATCGTCTCTGCTGTCACCCCTTATGGGGCTATCTCTGTGAAAAACGAAAATGATGGTAGCGAATTCCAAGTAAATGGCCAACACCTTAAACATTATCATGAGTTGCGCTCTCCAGATGTCGAAGAGACTCTTCTCAATGATCCAGTCTACACAGACTAATAGATTCGCTGGTGTACTTCTTTCCATGTATTTAAACAGGAAAAGTATGCCATTAGGGTAGCCGGGCCCTCTTCTATTTTCTTTTCTAAAATTCCCTAGAGTGTGTGGTTTGCCCGGAACCTTAGTCCACAAAAACTCTGCCGAGGCGAAGTATAAATGTCTTCGATAATCGAGCAAAGCGTGCCTCCGGGAAAACAATGGGTACCAAAATTTCAACTCCTTCTTTCTCCTCCCTTTTCTATTCTCTTCCTCGCTGAACTCCAACTCATCATTTGGTCCAAATCTCACCCATCTCGAATTGGTAATGGTGGTAGTACTTTTTTTTGCTCGAAAAGCGGCGGCGAAAAAGGATGGGGTGGTGTATGAACTATCAAACTCCTTTACGTCGGGTCTTGATCTTTTTATCGAGATGAGCCGGTATAAGGTATATTATTATGCGACACCAGCTCAACAGGATAAACTTCGTCGTCGTCCCGTTGCTCCCACAGATTGGGATTCGTCTTGAGGATCTGACGTTAAAAGACTCACATTCGTCTTGAGGATCTGACGTTAAAAGACTCACATTCGTCTTGAGGATCTGACGTTAAAAGACTCACTTTCGTCTTGAGGATATGACGTTAAAAGACTCAACATGTATATACTCATTTTGTTTTATTAGCACCCAGCATGGTGCCCAAAGAGAGTCGTGATATGCACCATCGGATATTTCCTAGTTCGTACGGGCAATGGATTCCACCAGGCCAACCCCGTTCAGTTTTCTATGTGACTATTTTGGGCCGGTTTGAGGCTATACCATATGTACTAAGGGTAATATTATTATTAGACCATTGCACATTGGTCAAGGATGGTACCGTCCTAAACCCTAGGCCCCAAAACATAAAGGATAAGCCACAACCGGCATTTGGATTGGGTTAAGCCGAGCCGACATGAAAGTTGCCCGAGTTAAAATTTGTTTGTGATGTGTTGTTTTATTTGGATTTCGGTGTTGTTGACCGTTCTTCTCGACTTGTACATTTGTATATAAAGGATAAATAAATAAAAACCAAAGATTGTTAAAAAAAAATAAAAAAAAAAATTGATGTTTGAATGTGATTTTTCATATTCTAGTGGATGGCATTTTTAATACTGATCGTTTCGATATCTCATCCGTTAAATTTGAGTTGAAAGCGAATCGAATTTCCACGTTTGAAATTTCGGAACTTTTCGGGACATAAGAGGAATTTCTGTAATTCATTTGTACTTGGGCCAAAATTTTGACCCGACCCAAAAACCCAAGATCCGGGTACAAAGCCCACGCGCGGGGCACCCACGCGTCCACCCCCCTCACTTCTTCTTCCACAAAAAACGGATCTTGGTCCCATCATTAATCCGCAAGGCGGCATACCGGCGATGAATTGACCCCAAGACGCCGGCCAAACTCCACCAACCTCAACCCCCTTCCTCCAGCACCACCTCCTCCACCTCCTCTTGCTATTTGCACCATCAAAACTTAATTTACACCGCGCTATGGCAGCACGAAGAAGAATTACAGTTGAGAGAAATTTCACAAATCTCTATAATGCGGGATGTTTCACCCATTTTTCGATGAGGAAATTGCTAGTAGAGAGTGGGAATATCTATTGCATCGAATCCCAGCTCAATATTCGAAGAATTGGTGTTGAAATTTTATAACAATGGAGGTTTTCGGGGTGACGAATTTTGGAATTACGGCGGATGGGATGGAACGTGAACTCACGCTGGAGTTGATTTCGAATACTGTGCAGATTCCGATTAACTCTGATAGCCCGACCTGTTATTGTCGAGTATCCGACCCGCGAGGGATTTGATGTTTGACACGCTTCTCGAGGGGTAGTACAACACGGCTCGAAGCTGCGTGTACCGGCATTCGCTCGGGCGTAACCAATGAGGCGTCACTCGATGGTTGGCGACAACGTCATTGGAACATCAAAGGCGTCGGCGTGAACAAGACTTTCTTGCACCTGCTGTGGATCCGGGGAGAGGAAGCACACTTTCTGTATGGTCCATTTCCTGGGCCATATTCTTACGACCGCGTCAAACAGGTCAGCTCCTCTTGCTGTGCTTGTTACTCAGCTTATGCTTAACTTAGGGTTCCAGTCTGCTACTCCATTCATTGAAACAAGGTCTTTCGAGAATTTTGGAATTTTTGAGACTTGTGTTTTAGACCATTGGGACCCAGTAGCTAGAGATGACATTGAGCATGATAACGTACCTCCTCCTCCGCCTTCACCACCAGACTATTTTAATGAAGATACCATCGCGAATCAATACTCCTATGGATGCCTTGAGGAACATGAATTCTAGTATCGCAGCAGGATGTTTCTTCGCCGGGGAAGAGATGATTACTTCCCAGAATGAATTCCAGAAGAAATGAGAAATCGCCAAGGCCAATTCCAGAGAATGATGATGGCTAATCAGCAGCAATTCAAGATCAGTTGCTACATTCTATAGGCCACATTCCCGCTTGATCATTTCGGCTGAAGTTCGTTCGTGGCGAAGGCGTAGAAACCGGGTTCATCTTCGCTAACTTGGGAGGATTCCGAAGAGTGTTTCTTTTCTTTGGTTTAGAAATGACTATGTCATTTATTTCCCTAATGCATTGCATTTTTATTTTTTAGTGCTAAATTATTATATATCGGTTGATTTCTCATAATTTTGTATCTCCAGACGGTTTAAATGAGAAATTATTTATGTTATGCGAATATAGTACTTTCAAAAATATGAGTTTGCTCCTTGATTCATTGGGCCTACTCTCAAAGCCCAACGGTCAGAAACCAACGGACTGATCCAAACGGTCACATGCCCAACGGTCAGAAACCAAGTTATAAATACAACTCTCCTTTCCTCTTTCACTCATTCCCTTCTCTCAATCTTCACAAATTCTTCTTCACAAATTTTCAATTTCTTGCCAATAATGAATAAACTAGAGCGATGGGAAAAGGAGCAACGCGAATGGGCTATCACATTAGTCGTGATAACAGTGTTTATCATTATTCTCTTGTCACTCATGCATAACATGATCCAGAACATCTAGATCTATGTAACCGTCTCTTTTTCTGATTTTCATTTTGTATATTAGTATGGTGTGTTAAATAATTCTCACACATTTGTATGGGTTACGTATTAAATGGAGAAGTTCCGTATTAATTAGTTGTGTATATTAGTCGTCTTTTCCTCTCTAATAAAAATAAAATAATAAAATAATAAAAATAATAAAATAATAAAAAAAAAAAAAAAAAAAATAAAAAAAAAAAAATAATAATAATAATAATAATAAGTAACAAAGAAAGGCCATCCAAAGCTCACCGAAATAATTAATGGATACACATCGTGTTCAGAGAAAATCGCGCACGCTGCAAGGTACACATAACACTTGTCACACATGCAGCTCGATTATTCTATCCATATTCTATTACTGAGTTATGATCATCATTTCTGAAATTACGTGTAAGTTTAACTACCCTGTGAAACTTTCCTCCGTATTTTCTAAACATTAAACCATCTCATTAATTGTATTTGGATATCTGACATGACAAAGACTTACTGTCATGTCATTTTCTTGAGGATCTAAGTAGTGTCATTGATACGTGTAAGTTAGGGCTAAAATGGAGTGTCCCCCACTCTTGTCTAATTTCTTCTCCATTTTAGAGAAATCTCATTTCCTCCCACGTGAATTATCAAACCACATTGATTCATTTTTATCTACCACATTAAAACAAAGTGACACCTTGCCTTTTTTCTCACTATTAACACCTAATCTAATTTATTACATGCAAGGTGTCAACTTTGCACCAATAATTTGTTATCTTTGTCTTGACATGCTCCATGATTGATGACTCATCCAATCTTGTGGCCCTGCATAGTGGGTCCATGTAATGCGATCCGATGGCGATCCGTATTTTTGGGCGGTTTTACAACTTCCGCCTATCGTAGAGTTCATCGCCCGACGATTGTCCGGCAGCTCTCTTGTCGATTCGAGTCTGGTTCGAGAGGTAGGAGCTTTGGAAGTTTGATGCTTCTACGTGGATTTGGAAGAATTCATATATCGCCGTTCCTCGTGCTTTATTGCGAGGTTTAACCAATATTTCCATGTTTATTGCAAATACCTGCAAAAGTATGAAAACATATTTATTTCATGATTATTAAACACATAATGAACCAAATTTATATGTCTCAATGGGGTTTCATAATACATTTTTGGGTGCTTATCAAATATTACCACCCCCAAACAATTCGGGAAGGTGGGATTAATGATAAAAACACGCACAATTCGAAAATAACCAATTATATTAAAAATAAAATTTAAATCCAAACAACATAAAACAAACACATTAATATTTAAATTTAACAACTAAATTAAAATCCAACTAATAAAACAATAAAAACAATGAAATAACAGTGAACACAAACTGATGGTGAACACCTAGCCATGTGATGAAGATGGACCCTGAGATGGAGATTGGTCCTGGGATGAAGAATGGCTTGAGCCATTTGTCCTTCGGCGCCGACGGCTCATTTCATGCCTCGGACTTCGGCTGAAACAGAATCCTCCACGGGTGGCATGTGTCGTAGCATCTCTATTCGGAACAAGCGTTGTGCTTCCATCTCATCCCTGAATCTTGCATCTTGGGCTTGGTGATCTTTGGTGGATAGTCTCCATGTTAGACAAGATATCTTCGACCCCTTTCGAGCATTTCAACTCTCGTCGAAGGTTCGTTTGTTTATTTCGAACTACAATCTGTCTATCTCGGATATCTTCACAAATACCATAAGCCTAACGCAAAGCAAGTTTGCAACACTTGCATGCGTTCTAAATTAAATTACAACTATCTAATGCATTTTCATCCGGACATGTCATATCTTCCATTTCATCCAACTCAACTACATTTCCTTTGGATAACGGCCAAGACTCTTGGATGCAATCCGTTATAAATACTTGTATTAGAATACAATTTGATCTTAATAGGAGCAGATTTTTGCGGCACTCTAAATGAGAGCATGATCTTAGTGATCAATACGGGAAGAAGCCATGCTCTTTCCCACTCCTCTAATCACATTAAAAATTAAATCGAGGATGTAGAAATTATACTTATTCGTTTGCAAAATCCGGAGAGCGTCGCGGACATTGCAGACCGATATCGCTGACTTTGTCTTTCCCGAGGACGTTCCTACCAATCCACTAAGCTACAGTCAGTTGGTTGGTTCTCAGACTTGACTGGCGGACGCAATGAGATCTATCTTTTATCAAAGTAGGAACTTCGGTATACTGGGATTCCTGAATGGTCGTTTCTAGGTTGCTTTTCGGTAATTCTAAAAATTTCGACCAACAAGCGTCTCGTTACTTCCCTCCTCCTTCCTGCTACCTTAATGAAAATCCTATCCCCCTCCAATTCTCGCTTCTTATAAAAATGTTCTACCAAATCGTAGTGATAGAATTCCTCAATCGAGTACCACAGTCCATTCCAATTTCTCCTAATCATCTCCGCGTCGTAAAATGAAAAAGCGGTCGGACGAAACGCAAGCGTGCTCGGCAAAATCCGACGTCTTAAAATAACCATGGGAAATATTGAAACAATCTACGGGTTTGTATAATGGAGTGTGGGGATGCGATTTTAGACAACTTTACTAAAAGAAACGATGGTGGTGGCGCGTCAGTGGCGCATCAGCTCCAAATTTTTAGATTTTTGGTGGTTTTTGGAGTTTTAAAATTGTTGGGGTTGGTGGTGGTAATGGTTTGGAGAAGATTTCAGATTGATTTAAATGCTTGGCGTGGGTGTAGTTAGGTTTTTTTTTTATTTTTATTTTATTTTATTTATTTTTTTATTTATTTATTTTTATTTTGGTGTTTAAGGTTTGTTTTAAACATTGGTAACCGGCTGGATTGGAAAAGAAAACAACTGTGCGTTTTTGGGAAGGAAGGAGACACACAGACGAGCGTGCAGTTTGGGCCCAAGCCCAATTCGAATTCTGAACTTTTCTGATATTTCGCGCAATTTCAAATTCAATTTGCCGCTTCGTTACTGGTCCAATTTTGGCTAATGAGTTATGGAAATTGATAAAAGATAAAATTGAATAGTCTACCTACGAAATGAACGATGAAACTCAAAACGTAAGTAAACTAAAACTATCTTATGATGCTTATATTTATCAAAGATTCTACTCTCAAGTCTATGAGATATAGTGGAGTAGAAAGTTCGTTCCACTCCTAGTGCTCTAGCATGGAATGTTTTCTAATCTAATTAGTCGGTCTTAAGTCAATGAGAGCTTTACGAAGGTGATATGCTACGATACTTACTGAATTTGATTACTTGACTTTTAAACTACTAATGCTATGAAAATATGATTGTTTTGAATCTAGATAAAGGATTATAGGGGAATTGAATCCACCTCGAATCCAACTTAATAGCCTAACATAGATTCTTGTATCTCGATTCTTACGTTCTTACGGCAAGAAATTGAGTTCTAATCCCTAGTGTTCATGGCATTTCTACAGAAAGTACTAACTAGCATGTGAGGTCGTCCACCCATTCTCATGGCCGAATCCGACCTTCAGTTAGAATAGATCCTACAATGTTTCTACACTATACCACCAAGTTTTCATCAAGGCTTCATCAACCCCTCTAATGGAGGTTTTAGCCTTGAATCATTCCACAATCATTTCCATATGAATCTAAACTAAACATATTATCAAGATTCGAAAATTACTAATCTAAACTAAACAATGATTAAAATTCTAATTAACAACTAAGAGATGGTAACCAACAATAATTGAAACTAGATCTAATAGATTGAAATAACACAATTCGAAATTGATAAAACAACTATTTTATTTATCTAATCAATCAAGAACAATGATTCAAAGACTTAATATAAAACAAGAATTGAAAATGGAACTAAAGCTTAATTTAATTAATGAAAACAGATCTAGAATTATCTATATTATTTTAGATCTAACTAGCTACCCTTAACAAAGAGCTAAGCTTTGGTTTTTATACTTTCAGATCCAAAAATCGTGCATGGGCTTGGAGCCATGTTTTGGGCCAGAGAATCAGGCCCAAAACCCAATTCTTTCAGTCCAAAAAGGCCTCTTCAGCTGCAGTTGGCTTCCACAGACTTTTCGTCCACTTCTGCTCCTCTTATTGGGTCAAGGCTTAGACCATTGGAAAGCTCTTTCCGAGCCGGTCTTTTTGACATAAGGTAGGCCCAATTCCGAGGTCTGAGTCCAAAGATACGACTTTCGGAAGTTCTCACTGACTTGTGTCTTTGTTTTCACCCCGTGTCGACTTTTTTCACTTTTGACCGGGCTTTAAGAAGGCTTTATCTTCTTGAATCTTGGCCTTTAATCACGGAACTCCTTAGTAATCGACCTTTTCTCCTTTATCTCACTAAAGTGGCACATTTCTGCACATAATGGACTTTGAAGCCTGAAATGCATAAAAACACGTAATCAGTGTTAACTCTTAATTATTACTCACATAATTGGTCCAAAAGTATGACTGTTAAAGGGTTAAAACTACAGTTTTGGGCTCTTATCAGAAATGATCAGTAGAGAATTTCCAATCCAATGATCTTTAAAACACTCAATTCCAACCATGGGTGACGTATAAGAAGGTGGAAAACGACTCGAAGTGCGTGAATGACGTAAATTATGCGAACGAAGGGAATCTAAGTTATAGATAATGTCAACCCAAATGAACTACGACTAACGGGCCTAAGCAACACAATGGAAAGTTCGAGCAATCCGGATGGAGAGATCGACTGCCCACCCCCAAACAAATTTTTAAACACAAAATTTGTTTTAAATGTGGGTCGTTTAAAGTCAGATTCCCAAGACTTGTTGGATTGCTATTTCTATGATTTTAGAATTTTTATTTTTTTATTTTTTTATCAGTTTATTATAAGAAACACGAAAAACAATAAATACATAATTCACCCCATAGAGGAACATGACTCAAAAACTGAGAAAACATGCAAAAGTGGAAAACATGAATTATGTGAAACGTGGACTTAGGATCCGGTACTTACAACCACACACTCCATAGGGAGGGCTCGGTTACCTGAATGGTGCACTTACCACTATATGGAAGTGAAAGGAAGTACACCAAATGACAAAGGTCAATCCTCATAGACAGGGTCCTGTAAAAGGACTTCCTCTACATCGAGGGGCGAAGTTCGTGAAAATGTTTTAGCGGTTGACCATTAACTTGAAAGATACTTGTTGTCCTTGGGATTTACCAAGGTGATTGCCCCATAAGGGGTGACTTGAAGAACGAAAAGGACCGGACCAACGGGTTTTAGTTTCCCGGGAAAATATATAGGCGGGGAGTTGTAAAAGCAAGACCTTTTGACCGACCACAAACTCTTGCGCTAAGATTTGCTTATCATGAACACGTTTCATGTTAGCTTTATAATCCTTCAGCGAGATTGTAAGAATCGCCACGGATTTCTTCAAGCTCATTCAATTGCAACTTGCATTTGACACCGCCTCATCAATATTGAAGTTAAGGCTTTTTTATAGCCCACGAGCACGGTGCTTTCTATTTCAACGGGCAAATGACAAGGTTTCCCAAATACAAGTCTAAAGGGAGACATACCTATAGGAGTTTTGAAAGCAGTTTTATCGCCCATAAGGCATCCGATAGACGCTTCGACCCGATCTTTTCTATCGGGATTTCTGAGTTGTTTCTAAAATCTTTTTGATTTCCCTATTAGAAACTTCTACTTGTCCGCTAGTTTGTGGATGATAAGGAGTTGCTACTTTGTGTGTAACTCCATACTTTTTCACTAGGGATGCAACAACTCATTTGCAAAATGTGTTCCACCATCACTAATGATGGCTTTAGGAATGCCAAAACGACAGAAAATATACTCCTTAATAAAAAATACCACTGTCTTATGGTCATTGCTACGGCAAGCCATGGCCTCTATCCATTTAGACACGTAGTCCACGGCAACTAGAATATAAATGAAACCGTGGGAAACAGGGAAGGGACCCATGAAATCAATGCCCCAAACGTCAAATATTTCTATTATCAAGATTGGATTTAATGGCATCATATTATGCTTCATGATTCGCCCAAGTTGTTGGCAACGAATACACGTCTTGCAATGCACTTGGGCATCCTTAAAAAGGGTAGGCCAATAAAATCCATATTGAAGAACTTTAGCGGCTGTTTTCATTCCACTAAAATGGCCACCACACTCTTTGTCATGGCGAGCGATAGAACTTCATTATATTCTTTGGGGAATGCAACGATGAATAATCGATCCATGACAATACTTAAAAAGGTAGGGCTCATCCCAATAGTATAACTTAACTCTGGCCAAGAACTTCTTACGTTCATTTCTTGACCAATTATAAGGCATAACATCAGCCGCTAAATAATTTACAATGTCTGCATACCATGGTGCTGAAAAAATAGCATACAGATGCTCATCAGGAAAAGAGTCCGGTATGGACTCAGAATCACTATTATCGTCGTTTGTAAGTCTAGATAAGTGGTCGGCAACTACGTTTTCGACTCCTCTTTTGTCCTTTATTTCTAATGTGAACTCTTGCAGGAGAAGGATCCATCGGATTAATCTCTGCTTAACATCCTTCTTTGTAAGAAGGTACCTAAGGGCTGCATGGTCCGTGTAAACTAAAGTTTTAGAACCAACCAAATAAGGACGAAACTTATCTAAAGCATAAATGACAGCTAAGAATTCTTTTTCAGTAGTTGTATAATTCCGTTGAGCATCGTTTAAGGTTTTACTAGCATAGTAAATAACAGTGGACTTATTATCTAGTTTACGTCCCAAAGGCGGCACCAAACCGCATAATCACTAGCATCACACATGAGTTCGAAGGTTTAGACCAATCGGGAGGCTGTATAATTGGTGCAGAGGTTAGGCCTTTTAAAGTTTCAAAAGCCGCTTACGGTTAAAATTAAAATCAAAGATTGCATCCTTCAAAAGCAGATTAGTTAAAGGCCTAGCTATTTTTAGAAATATTTAATAAAAACGCTTATAAAACCCGCATGGCCTAGAAAGGCTCTAATATCGCGGACGGTCCGTGGTTTAGGTAGAGTCGCTACCTTATCTAGTTTGGCCTTATCTGCTTCGATGCCATCACTAGCTACAATGTGACCTAGTACTATGCCCTTTTTCACCATGAAATGACACTTTTTCCGTTTTAAAGCGAGGCTCTTTTCATCACACCGTGTCAAAACCTTAGACAAAGGTTAGACAAGCGATCTGTGAAGGAGTCTCCATAGATAGAAAAATCATCCATGAAAACTTCCATAAAGCTTCTACCATGGTCACTAAATATATGAAGCATATACTGCTGGAAGGTACCAGGAGCATTACAAAGGCCAAAAGGCATTTGTTTATAGGCATACGTTCCAAAGGGACATGTGAAGGTAGTCTTTTCTTGGTCATTAATATCAATAATAATCTGAAAATAGCCTGAGTAGCCATCCAGAAAATAATAAAAAGCATGACCAGCTAGGCGTTCGAGCATCTGATCTATAAAAGGTAAAGGAAAGTGATCCTTTCGTGTCATAGCATTTAAACATCTGTAATCAATACAGATTCTCCATTTCATAGGACCTTGTATGACAACATAGTCACCCTTTCCGTTACGTACCATGGTAACTCCCGATTTCTTAGGAACTACATGAATGGGACTTACCCATTCGCTATCAGAGATTGGGTATATGATACCGCATTGAGTAATCATAAGACTTCTTCCCTAACCACCTCTTTCATGGCAGGGTTCAAACAACGCTGATGTTCGCGAGAAGTCTTCGCGTTATCCTCCAAATGGATGCGATGAGTGCAAACATTAGGGTCAATTCTCTTAATGTCGGCTAGGGACCAACCAATCGCAGACCGATGTTCCCTAATCACCCTGATTAAACGTGTCTCTTCATCCTTAGTTAACTGAGAAGATATAATTACCGGATGACTATCATCCGGATCAAGTTGAATATATTTTAACTCCGTGGGAAGAGGTTTAAGCACTGGGGTGGAAGGAATGTCAATAGATGTTTCATCAGGGTCCCCATTTTGCATAATGAATACTGGCTTATGTAGCAAATCTTCATACTCAAGGATGGTGTTGACTTCCTCTAAGTAGGAGTCATTTACAAAATCTGAAGTTCCAAAGGAAAGGAATTTGTACATATTGTTTTCAGGAAAAGTGTTGTTAAAATAATCTTGAGCTAAGCTCTCAATCATGCTAACCTCCCCATCTATAGACGATTCTGGTAACTGTTTCATCATTTTAGAAACATTTACCTTAACAGAAAGATGGCCAAAAGATAAGGACATCTTACCATCGCGGCAATTTATAAAGCGTTGGCGGTTGCCAAGAAGCGGGCCCTAGGATAATCGATCTGAGTCATTAGCGACTTTTTTGTATCGAGGATAACAAAATCGTAGGATAGTAGAAATCCACGAACCTTAACAAGCACGTTTTCCACTACACCCTTAGGATACTTTATAGACACTGTCCGCTAAAGCGCAGCGTTATTCTTGTAGGTTGCATTTCTGTAAACCTATTTGTTTATACAAATAATACGGAGTAAGTTAACACTTTCGCCCCAGGTCTAATAAAGCGTCGTCGGTGTGGGAATCTCTAAGGTGCATTTTCTGATGGGGCGACCGGTGGTCCTTGTACTTAACAATTCCATTATTTTCGAATAAAGTTGGAACTGCTCAGGTTAGAAAGCGTCTTTTCGGTATGTTGGTCTTCACGCCTAGTAGTGCACAACTCCTTAAGAAACTTAACGTGATTAGGTAGCTTTTAATAACCGAGAAAAGGAAGGTTTATCGTTAGATTTTGAAAACGTTCCTAATCTCCTCAAAGTTTGTATCCCCCGGTTAGCATGGCTAATTTCGAGGGAGCGGTAGTTTCGCTCTATATTTAGCGATATAGCTTCGACTTGATGTGTAACCTTGGCTTTGTTTCTTAGTTTGTGGTTTAAGCGGTACCTCTACGATTGGTAGGCTCTTGATTTCTATTTTGGTATCTAGTTCGATATCCGGTGTAGAGTATCGATAGGGTAACTATAGGCATAGTTACTTTGTTATCAACCATTCTTCGTAAGCGGAGAGTGGTGATGGCATTTAGGTCACCTACGATTGTAGTTTCCGTACTAGTATTACCGTTTACCTCAAAGGCTGTGTTTGCTATTTTAGGGTTTGGTATCGCTTGTCCTGGAAACACGCCTTTTGGTTGGGCTTTCTCTTGGGCTAACTGTTGTATGCCCTGATTTATGGATTGTAAGATCTGTTGGTTTGATTGAGTCATTATTTGGAAAAGTTGTTGGGTAACCTGTATAAAGGCGTCGATACGATCCGGTTGTGTAGGTGTAGTAGTCCGCGGTGGTGCGACCGAACTATCTCCGTTGATTATTTATGGGCGGGGTGTGATAGTTATTATTGTTAACCGGAACGATACCTCTATTGGTATTATAACTATTATAATTACCCTGACCTTGTGTTTGACCTTGTCATGGTTGCTCTTGGTTGTTATAATTATTATAATTCCCCTGACCTTGTCCTTGTCTAGGTGGAGCTTGGTTATAGTTGTTTGCTTGCCTAACATTTTGGTTATTAAACCCTGGAGGTGTAACTTGTTGATTGTTTCGCCAACTAAAGTTGGGATGTTGTCTCCATGGGGCATTAGGAATAGGATAGCTATTAATGGAGCAAACATTATCTTGCTCTAATTGTTGTTGTTCATAGGCGAGAGGACAATAGGAGTTAGGGTGCTCAGGACTTAAACAGAAATTACATGGGTTGGAGTTAACATTCATGACGGGGATAGGCTTTTGTTGAACAGAAATAGCCTCTACCTTTTTAGTTAGAGATTCGATTAAATTTTTAAGTTCTGGATCGGGTTTCATCTCAAACATACCGGCGGCCTTAACTGTTGAAGAAGAACTAGCAGAGCGGGGGATATCATCACTACCCCCCCCAATTATTATTGCGCTTAGTTTGATCTTCTAAAAATTTGTAAGCCTCCGAGGCTCCTTTACTTAGGAAACTACCCCCATTCATTATGTCAAGGACTTATTTATGGTGATGTAGAAGTCCTTTGAAAAAGGCACGCGAACTAACGTGTCTTTTGCTAGGTTATGGTGTGGACACTCTATAAGCGGATCGGTGAAACGATTCCAAGCCTCGAGAAAATGATTCATGAGGATTACCGCCGAAAAAATGAATCTTGGAAAGCATCTCATCTGTCTTTAGGGGTGGGTAAAAATGTTCCATAAACAGCTGAACAAGTTTAGCCCACGAGTCCACAGAGTTAGGCGCTTGGGCAGTTAACCAAGACGCTGCCTTATTAGCTAAGGTGAAGGGTAATTTGTTCCGCACCAACCGTAGGATGATGGAATGTTGTAAGGACTTGTTCAATCCTACGCATGTGCTGATAAGGTTTTTCATGGTCTAAACCATGAAAAACGGGTAACAAATTAAATATGTTTGGGGGGATTCGAAAATCCCCCACTGGGTCTGCTAGAACGATGCAAGATTTAGGGCTATCGCTCAAGGCTTTGTAAAAGTCGGAGAGAGGAGTCTCTCTTTCTTCAACCATTATGTCAGGTGTGGTGGGTGGGATAGTAGCTAGAGGTGTAGTGATTGGTATTCCTCATTGAATTATAACTAAACATCATAGCAAAATTCTAACTTGACTAATTTAACTAACAATACTTCAATCTAATTTAACAACTCAGAAATGATACTCAACAAGAATTAAAAATAGATCTATAAATTGAAATGACAAAATCGAAATTGACAAACTAGCTATTTTATTTATCAAACTAATAAAGAACAATGATTCTAAAGATTAATCTAAAACAAGAATTGAAATGAACTAAACTTAATTTTATTTAATGAAAACTAGATCTAGAATTATCTATAGTTTTAGGTCTAACTAGCTACCATTAACAAAGAGCTAAGCTTTTGTTTTTATATGTTCAGATCCAAAAATCTTGCATGGGCTTGGAGCCATGTTTTAGGCCAGAGAACCTAATACTTTCAGTCCAAAAATGCCTCTTCAGCTGCAGTTGACTTCGATAGACTTTTCGTCTATTTCTGCTCCTCTGATTGGGCCAAGGCTTGGACCATTCGAAAGCTCTTTCCGAGCCGGTCGTTTTGACATAAGGTAGACCCAATTCCGAAGTCTGAGTCCAAAGATACGGCCTTCGGAAGTTCTGCTGACTTTGTGTGCTGTTTCTGCCCGCGTTGACTTTGACTTTTCAGCTTTGACCGGGCTTTAGAAAGTCTTTGTCTTCTTGAATCATGACCTTTAATCACAGAACTCCTTAGCAACCAACCATTGCTCCTTTATCTCATCAAAGTGGCATATTTCTGCACATAATTGACTTTGAAGCCTGAAACACATAAAAACACGTAATCAGTATTAACTCCTAATTATTACTCACATAATTGGTCTAAAAGTATGACTGTTACAGGGTTAAAACTATAGTTTTGGGCTCTTATCAATTACTTCGATCTAAAAAGAGTTTATACGTTGGAAATTATTGCAACAGCCTTTTCGTTCACTTTTGCTCCTCTGATTGGGTCAAAGCTTAGACCATTAGAAAGCTCTTTCCGAGCCAGTCATTTTGACATATGGTAGGCCCAATTCCAAGGTCTGAGTCTAAAGATACGGCCTTCAGAAGTTCTGCTAACTTTTATGCGCTATTTTTGCCCGCGTTGACTTTGACTTTTCAGCTTTGACCGGGCTTTACAAAAGTTTTTTCTCCTTGAATCTTGACCTTTAATCATAGAATTTCTTGGCAACCAACCTTTGCTCCTTTATCTCGCAAAAAGGACACATTTCTGCACATAATTAACTACAATGCCTGAAATACGTAAAAGCACGTAAACAACACTAACTCTTATTTATTAATCACATAATCGGTCTAAAAACAATATTGTTAAGGGGTTAAAACTATAGTTTTGGGCTCTTATCAACGTGTTAATCTCCTCAGGTTGTACTGCGTTCGCCTATTTGTGTGCTACAAACTGCTTCAACTACCCCCTTTTAATTAGATCCTGTAGTTCATTTTTCAAAGTCTTGCAGGCTCTGGTGCTGTGACCCTTACTCTTATGAAACTTGTAGTAGGTCTTTTGGTCTCTGGTACCCAGGGAGCTTAGCTTAAGCGGAGCTGGCCATTTGAGGTAACTCTGATTCTTGATCGAGTTCAGAACCTCATCTGTCATTTTGTTCATAGGGGAGAAGTTTCTGTCCATCGAGGGAAGAGCTTCTTCAGCTCCTTCCACATCTGGCTTCTTCTGTGGTTTTCCATCTTTATTACTGGTTACATTTTGGTACTGTCCTCTGGGCATCTGTCCCTTTAATGGGGATTCAACCCTTTGGCGGCCACAATGACGGTCTCTCTTCGGTTTTTGAGGGGAAGAGTTCCCTTCTCGAGGGGCCATAGGAGCTGTCCGACTAGCATTTTTTACTTCCTAACGTCTGTTCAAGACATCCTCCTCCCACCCCGTATGAGTCTCAACCCTATCTAGGAGTTCCTCTAAATCACGGGGTGGTTTCTTGGAGAGGGATCTGAATAAGGCCTTGTTTCATTGTTTGGAAGCTATTATGGCAGTCTATTCATCGCAAGGCTCTATATGGATTGAAATTTCTATGAATCCTTGCATGTAAGACCTCAATGTTTCTCCATTATTTTTCTTGATGTTGAACAATGCGTCAATCCACTTTGGTTGGTGGTTGTTGCATGAGTACCTGTCTATGAAGGTCCTAAACATTTCTTCTGAGGACCTGATCTTCCACTCAGGTAGCCTGTTGTACCACTAGAGCGTAGATACAGACAAGGAAGCTTTGAACTCTTGACACATGACGTGGTCATACCTTTCATACTGTCTCATACTTGCTCGATATCTGAACACGTGATCAACCGGATCTGACTTGCCATTGAAGACACTAAACTTAGGTTGCCGGTAACCGCAAGGGTAAAACTTTCTCATTATTCGAGATGCGAAAGGAGATCTGCCTGCCCCTATTATGGCGGATTGAACAAGGGAGTCTTGCATTTTTCTCCCCTTGCCTGTCATCCGATGCATATGACGAATCAGGGCATTCTTCTCAGTTTTACATGCAGTTCTTTGGTGGAATGCTTTTTGGTCTGAGCTCTTTTCCAGTGTCGAGGGTCGACGTCACGATCTTGGTTAGTTGACTCTGGTTTAGATGTTGTATCCAAGTTCTCATCTAAGTTAATGTATTCTAACTCAAATGTCTGGCGTCGAGCTAGACCCCCACACATTGGGTTCCTTGCACGACCCCCTTCTGGAAGGTCGTCGTCATTTAGATCGATGAGTGGCTCTTTCCCTGTGTTAGATTGATACAAATGCCTCAACAACTGTACTTCTCATTCAAGATTACTTCTTTGCTGTTCCAAAGCCTGTACTACCTGGCTTGCCTGAACAGACTCTGGGTCGGTAAGGATAGCAATCTCACCATCTTGACGATCCTCTTGTGCGTTATTCCTGGGGCCTACACCAGGAACTAGCTGGTCTGTTGGTGCTGGTCATAGGTTTTTGGAGGAGATTACTCGCATCGTGGTGACCGACATTCTCCCCCCCTTCAGGTATCTCATGCTCTTCTTCTCTCACAGCGCCACTGTGCGTGTTTATGCCACCTTTTGTTTTCTTTGCTCCTGCCATCACAATGGTAAGAGTTTTTAAACTAAATCAGTCATTTGGAACGAATGTTTACTTGATTTCGTCCCCACAGACAATGCCGAAAGATGTAAGAAAAATTTCGAGTATCCCCTGATCTTCCTCTGTGCCTTATGATCTAGGAGCTTTTACTGAGTAGAGAAGGGATGAGATGATTGCGAGTTCAGGGTTGAACCGCCTGGCGGCTGCCTACGTATCTCCTTGTTTATTTTGGAGAATTAAACCCTATTTTATGTAGTTCCTAAGAATGAATATCTATGATTTATATAGGAAGAGCTATGAGAGTCCTAGGGTTAGGACTGTCCTCACCGCTTGTGAGTTCCCTTCCATCTTTGCACTCTTTCTTCCTATTATGATTCCTCTCCTTATGGAAGTCTGAATCTAGACATATCTTATGAGAGGTAAGTTTTCTTGTTGATCATAATGTCCCATCGTGTATGGGAAGATTATATCTAAAAGGTAACTCCTAAGATATGTCATCACGATTCCTTCCTTATCATCAGAGATCACCATCTTCAGTTTTCTTCTATTCAGGAACTGTCTATATCAGTTCCTAATAACTTGGAGAACTGGTATACTTAGAGGCGGTTAGCCACATTCCTAGCATATGTCCACTAAACACTCGTGTTAAGCACGAGATCACTTATTCACAGAACTGATATGGTCGTCCTACCATCCCTTGCACTATAGGAGACAAGTACACTGTGGCTGCCTTGCTCGATCTTGGAGCAAGTGTTAACCTCCTTCCATACTATCTCTTTAAATAACCCGGTTTCCACAAGCTTACACCTACCACCATGACATTGCAATTAGCCGACCGATCCATCAAATACCCAAAATGAGTGGTCGAAAATGTGATTGTCAAGGTTAAGGATTTCCGGTCATTGAATAGGTGACACGTGTATGGGAAATAACCTAAGACTATAAATGTCCATATGACATGAGGACCATCAAGCATCTTTGTATTTTATAATTCCGTTGGTTTCTGTGAGGGATGGAAATTATTCTGTAAGGAAGACATCTTTTAGAATGTTAGTTTTTCTTTTGTTGGTGCACATATCCTTAAGAAACTTGGCATGCTTTGGTAAATGTTTGATGACATCGAGAAATGGTAGATTTATGGTTAGGCTTTTGAATGTTTCTCTGATTTTATCAAAATTTTCATCCTCCTTGGGTGTCATGAGACGATCTGGGAAAGGTGCCTTCGGTTTGTATTGTCTAACTGGGTTAGGTGGAGGAATTGATGGTTTAGGGACTAGAACATTGCTAGGAATATGTGGAGGTATTTTGTTTTCAATTTCTGGTTCTGGTACTAGAATGGTTACCTCTACAGGTTTAGGGTCTTCTGGTAAGACTACCTTGTTGTCAACAGTTTTGCCAAATCGCAACATTATGACTGCCTTAATCTCTTGTGTTGGAAGGTTTTGAACTTTTTGGCCTGGAAATGAACTTTTATGGTTTCGCTCTTGGGCTAACAAGTTCACAGATTGTTGCATGGATGCTAAGATTTGGGATTGTTGTTGCATGATAGATATCATTATTTCGGAGGGCTTATCTATTTGGACACTAGTTGATGGTGTAACGGGAACTAGGTCTCTTTGGTTGTTGATAGGTTGGTTTTGATAGTTCTGGTTAAACTGGGATGGAACCAATGCTCTGTTCTGATTATTATAGGTACCTTGTCCTAGTCCTTGTCTGAAGGTATTTGTTGGTTTGTTGAAACCTGGTGGTGTTTGGTTTTGTGGAATATTGGTCCATGCGAAGTTTGGATGTTGTCTCCATGGTGCATTTGGTATATTGAAAGCACATACTTCTTCTGGCAGAAGTGATGATAGGTTTGTGATCAAGGGACATGTGCCATCTATATGATTTAAGCTTAGACAGAAATTGCATGGTAAGGTATTTACGTTCATGACAGGATGAGGGGTTTCGTATTTTTGTTTGGTTATGAGAGCATCTATCTTTTTTGTAAGGGTTTCTATTAGGGTTTTGATTTCTGGATCTGATTTCACCTAAAAAATACCACTAGCCTTGGTTGTACATGGTTGGGCTGTTCTGGAATTGTTTATGTCGCCCCAATGGGTACTTTTTTCAGCTTGGTTTTCAAGAAAGGTTAAAGTTTCGGTTCCACCTTTATCCAAAAAATTACCATTACTCATGATGTCGAGGGTTACTTTGTGTTATGGGAGAAGGCCTTTAAAGAAACATTAGACAAGAGTAGATTTTTCTAGTTTATGGTGTGGACATGAATGGAGTAGGTCAGAGAATCTATCCCATGCTTTGGAAAATGTCTCACTCGGACTCTGTCTGAAGAACTGTATCTTGCTTCTTATCTCTTCTGTTTTCTTCGTCGGAAAGTACTTCTTCATGAAGGAGAACATAACATTTTCCTATGTATCGAAAGAGTCAGCCTTCTGTGAGAGAAACCAAGCGTGACTCTTACCAGCTAGAGTGAAAAGAAACACTCGTAGCTTAACCTGATCGTCGGTGACACCCGGATGACGAAAGGTATTACATACTTCATGTATCTAGCGTAGATGCTCGTACGGTAACTCGTGTTCCAACCCGTGGAATATGGGTAGAAGATTGAACATGTTCTGTGGAATCCTAAAATCGCTCGTAAGTAGTGTGAGTCGTATACAAGATGGAGGCCCATCTTGCAATGGTGTGCAGAAGTTTGAGAGAGGCTCTTCAGCTTGCACTACTTCGTCAGCCATATTAAGAGATGGAGAACTAGAAACAGGAGATTGCCTAGGTTGACGAATTCTCCTACGTGAGTAAATTTTATTCTTACTAATACTAGAAGTTCTTGAACACAGTATCATACAGTTTTAGCAAGACCTCAAAACTATCCTAACATGCGCAAACGGTGCAATGTATGCTCAAGAAATTGAAATTCCTTTTTGCAAGTTTGAAGTTTTGAAAACTTTGCTTTTGGTCTATATTTTACTATGCCCGGTTCAAAGGAACAGTTGGGTGCGAGACTAGGATGGCTCTACTACGCATCTCAAAAGAGTAGGTGATAAAACATAAAATTGATAGTTTACCTACGAAATGAACGATGAAACTCAAAACATAAGTAAACTAAAACTATATTATGTGTCTATATTTTATCAAAGATTCTACTCTCAATCCTATGAGATATAGTGGAGTAGATGATTCGTTCGACTCCTAGTCCTTCCAAGATTGTGCTCTCTACATTATAAGTAAACTTAACTCTAAAGTCTAATGAGAGATTTACGAAATGGCAACTAGACTACGATGCAACTACCCACAAGATGCAACTAGTCGATTATTTAAACACTATGGGAATGCTACGTTGATTCTATGATAATGAGTTAGAGGGGATTGATTCCACCTTAACTTCGACTTAATCCTACTAATCCATTTAATCGTCGTTATCCGAATGAACTACTTTGCCAGAACAATCTGGTTACTCCTAATCCCTAATTACACATGGCATTTCTACCAATTCATAACTAGCATGTGAACAATTACACCCATTCTCATGGTGAACTAATCGTTTCTAGAGTGGAAAGGAAATTACGATGACTCTATGATAATCGGAATCAAGCCTTCATCAAGGCTTCTCAGCCCCCTCTAATGGAGGTTTAGCCGAGAATCATTACGCAATCATTTCCGATTAAATTAAAACTAAACATAATATAAAGAATTGAATTTTACTAATCTAAATTAAACAATACTTAAATTCTAATTAATAACTAAGAATTGAATAACAAGTAATAAATGAAATTGGATCTAACAATTGTAAATGACAAGAATCGAAATTGACAAATAGCTATTTTATTTATCAAACTAATTAAGAACAATGATTCTAAGAGTTTAATCTAAAACAAGAATTGAATATAAACTAAAGTTAATTTAATTAAATAAAAACTAGATCTATAATTATCTATTGTTTTAGGTCTAATTAGCTACCATTAATAAAGAGTCAAACTCTTGTTTTGATACTTTCAGATCCAAAAATCGTGCATGGGCTTGGAGCCATGTTTTGGGCCAGAGAATCAGGCCCAAAACCCAATTCTTTCAGTCCAAAAAGGCCTCTTCAGCTGCAGTTGACTTCAACAGACTTTTCGTCCACTTCTGCTCCTCTAATTTGGTCAAGGCTTAGACCATTGGAAAGCTGTTTCCGAGCCGGTCGTTTTGACATAAGGTAGGCCCAATTCCGAGGTCTGAGTCCAAAGATACGGCTTTTGGAAATTCTGCTGACTTTGTGTGTTATTTCTGCCCGCGTCGACTTTTCAGCTTTTGACCAGGCTTTAGAAAGGCTTTGTCTTCTTGAATCTTAGCCTTTAATCATAGAACTCCTTAGCAACTGACCTTTGCTCTTTTATCTCGCTAAAGTGGTACATTTCTGCACATAATGGACTTTGAAGCCTGAAATGCATAAAAACACGTAATCAGTACTAACTCTTAATTATTATTCACATAATTGGTCTAAAAGTATGATAGTTAAGGGGTTAAAACTACAGTTTTGGGCTCTTATCAGTAGGTAGTCACTTCACCAAGTGGTGTGCTACCAAAAATCTCACTCACGATGAATCTGGGAGGGGAGTGAGGAAGGTAGTTGGTCTACAGGGATCTGGTAACTGATTACTCTATATTCTCTTGGCTAAATATTTTTGTCCTTTTCTAGAGGAGCATGACTACTTGGGCTATAGTTGATTGATTTTAATTAATTTTTTTGGTCTTGGGCTTCCAAGAATAAAGCAACGTCCAATTTACCTACATTGGGTAATGACTTCTCAATGGTTGTTATGGCTTGGGCTCAGCCTTATGTGTGAATGTAAATTGTAGTGCGGAAAGTAAATTTCAAACACTCACGTAAGCATGCTTGAACACATAAGTATCTTCTTACTTAGGGTTCGAGGAGGTTTAGAATTTACCACTCAACCCGTGCTTACACGCTGCTTGGGGAGAAAACGACGTCGGTTGGCACTTGATCTGAGAATCAGGCCCAACCTTTCGAGTTTTACCCTATTTTAAGTTACAAATAAAGGCCCACTTAAAAAAACCACAAGTTGGGTTTTTAACAATTTATACAACTTTGCATTTAAGGGCTCAAACTTAAAACTAAACTAAGATTACACTAATCTAATTAACTAGTTTTTAGATTAATCACCTAGATTAACTAGAGTCAAATGGACTTGGAGTGTGGATTACCAAGTTGATCCATAGTGTGTGAGCTATGATCCACTACTTGCCTCACACACTTGAACTTCCCAAGGCAATTAAAACTCTAATCCCTAGGTAAGTAATAAACTTAAACCAAGTTTAGCTCCTGTTCATCATAAGAAATCAATCAAAAACCAAGTTTTCATTTTTTACGTTTTTCTTTTTATCACTAACTATTACGAACAAATTCCATTGTTTTCTCCTACTCTATTATAAAATCCGGGCTTGGAGTACAACTGTGTGTCACAAAAAATCGAACACACTTCTGTCAAGGTGGCTGGGCGGTCGCCCTAACAACCCGCGCGATCACCTGCCGGCGCCGATGGACTGTGGTCGTCTTTTGCCTGTTTGATCAGCTCCTCTCCACCTTTGTTGTCTCGCAACCTGATTTGTAAAAGTATCTCAGTACAGAGAAACAAGAAAAATAAAATGATGAAAAATTGTCAAAAAAAAAAATAGAAATGGAGAGATGAGAATGATGCTCCCTTTTTAGATTCTCAACCAATCTCTCTCAGTCCTTCAATCCCCGGCAGCGGTGTGATATAAGAGAAAAGACAGTTTCTTACCCTATGAATAATTATTTATGCTAGGAATAAGAAAGATATTTGTTCTACGTATTATCAAAGTTCTACTCTCAATTATCATGCAATAATGGGAGTCAGAATTCATTCTACTCTTAGTTGCTTAGACGTAATAATTTCTCTAACTTAAACAATCCTACAATATCAATGAGAGCAATAATTAAATTATACTAATATGGTGAAATTAACTAATTTAGATATTCTAACTTATACTATGGCAATTTAATGAGAAGATGTGTATAAGAAGAAGAGTATTAGGGGGATTTGATTCCACCTTGATTAATTCTCAATATGCTAGTATGAAGTTTGTTGTAATCCTAATCTTTCTGTTTTCACATAAAGGTGAGGTCTTTTTAATCCATAATTATTCATGGCAATCTCTGCCAACTAATAATTAGCATGTGAGGCAATTTAAACTCATTCTCATGGTGAATTAACTACCTTCTAGAGTGGAATATTTTACTATAACTTATTCTACACTAACACATCAAGTCTTCATCAAAGTTTCAATCAAACCCCTCTAATGGAGGGTTTGGTATGATTCATTAGACTATCATAATTAAAATAATAAAAATAAGACATAACAAAGAACTACTTTATTAAAGATAACTTGAATAGAATTAATGGTGGCTAGGCTAATAAAACAGTAACTAGGGTTTAAAACTAAAGAAAACTAATGATAAAAAGCTTAATTAACTAAGGGATTATTATTCTAAGTAATAGGGAGAGATATTTGAGTTTTGCCTTAGTCCTCTTTATATAGGAGAGAGCTAGGTTTACAATTTCGTGCATGGACTTTGGAGCTATGTTTTGGGCCATTAAATCAAGCCCAAAACCTAATTACTTAATTCCAAAAAGGGTTTCTCTACTTGAAATTATTGTAACAGCCTTTTCATCCACTTTTACTCCTCTGATTGAATAAAGTTCTGGACCATTAGAAAGCTCTTTCCGAGCCGGTAGTCTTGACATATAGTAGGCCCAATTCCAAGGTAGAAGTCCAAAGATACGGCTTGCGGAAGTTCTGTTGACTTTTATGCTCTATTTTTGCCCGCATTAACTTTGATTTTTCAACTTTGACTGGGCTTTAAAAAGGTTTTTTCTACTTGAAACTTGGGCTTTAACCATAGAACTTCTTAGCAACCAACATTTGCTCTTTCTCTTGCAAAAGTGATATATTTCTTTACATATTTGACTCCAATACCTGAAATACACAAAAGTACGTAAACAATACTAACTCTTAATTATTATAAACATAATTGGTCTAAATGTAATATTATTAAGGAGTTAAAACTAGAGTTTTGGGCTCTTATCAAACCACCCCCAAACAGCATTTTGCTTGTCCTCAAGCAAATATGAGAAATTAAAATAAGTGACCAAAAATAGAGTTCTATCTAATCTCGTTTTGCCGAGTGCGATTACATTAACCATATGCAATAAGGCCTTAAACTACTAGGAATTCTCTAGTGGACGAGTTATAACCTTGTGAGAGTTTTCTAGAGAAGGTACTCACAAACTTCATCTATACTACAACTACTAAGAAATAAAATTACTGTTTCCTTATTTATTCTTAGATATCTATACTTCTCACTAGCAATGAATACAAAATAATCAATTCAAAATCTAAGCTAATACTTGTATAATAATAAATCATCTATGAATAAACATATATATAATGAACTATGCTATGAAATGCAATAACAGGTCTATTTATGAAACTTTGGAATAGTGTCCTTAAGTAGGTCCTCACAAATATGTCAAAACAAAAACCGTATGATTTTTCTACTCAAGTTTCACTCACTCCAGTGCAGTGGGCACACTTTAGCTTACAAACTCGATCAAAAACATTTGCCACCTACTATCACACTAACCAATTCCTAATTGAGCGAGAGGTCTTTATTATGTGTTACGGGGATTAAGTGATGGTTTAAGAATGAAGGAAATGGATATTCAAAAAGGACAAGTCTGAGACAATAGAGTCTTCAAAATATATAACTAGAGAAAACCTTGTTCTTACTTTGCTTCTACACTTTGTTTCCATCCTTAGCCATTTTTTTCTTTTTCTTTTGGCTTTTGACACATTTGATTCTGTTTTTGGAGTTCTAACTTTTTATTTTATTTATTTTTATTTTCTTTGGATGGAAACTTTACTTTCTTTTCTTTTCTTATTTGAAGCAACTAACAAATTATTGGTGTTCCACAAGTCTTTCTCTTTTCTTTTCTTTTCACCTCTATTCTTAGACTCATTCAAAATTGGGTAGGCTGATTTATTTTTATTTTGTTTTTGTAAAAGAGTAAAGGATTGTGGTTTATGAAAAGGCTAAAGAAAGGCTCAGAGGGGCGACTAGCGGAAAATAATTTCATATAGGTTTGAATTTTCTAACTATATTGATCCAAAAAAGGCCTAAATTCTCGCTTCGGATAGGGTATAGTGATCATACAAGTGGACGTGTGATTTTTCTATTCGGAATTTACTTCTCCATTGTGTCATTACTCAAATATTTCACTCATATAAGGCTTTAAGGCTATATTCTCACAGGATTTGTAAAATAAGTACTATAGCCTATATTTTTGAAACTTACTGCCAATACAAACACAAATGCTCATGCAATATAGTTATGGAAAGATGCAATGACTATTACCTACATATTAACCTAAATTTCTAAAAACTATTCTAATTTAAGAGGTAACGTGAAACTTCTAGACTAATATCATCATGGAGAAAGAAACAATACCAATATTCCTAAGTGCATAGTATATATATATATGTGTGTGTGTGTGTGTGTGTGTATAATATGCACTTGTTTTATAGTAAAAATAAAATAAAAAATAATGAGTATTTATACTATGCACTTAGGAATATTGGTATTGTTTCTTTCTCCATGATGATATTAGTCTAGAAGTTTCACGTTACCTCTTAAATTAGAATAGTTTTTAGAAATTTAGGTTAATATGTAGGTAATAGTCATTGCATCTTTCCATAACTATATTGCATGAGCATTTGTGTTTGTCTTGGCAGTAAGTTTCAAAAATATAGGCTATAGTATATATATATCCTAATAAGTGCCTTAAATTACGTGTGTTTCTATGCCACCCCCAAACAAAAACATGCTTTGTCATCAAAGTATAGAAATAAGAAGGATAGAAAATACCATGTGATAAGAGCCCAAAATTGTAGTTTTAATCCCTTAACAATAATACTTTTAGACCAATTATGCGAGTAATAAATAAGAGTTAATGCTGATTACGTGCTTCTATGTATTTCAGGCATTAGAGTCAATTACGTGCAGAAATATGTCACTTTTGCGAGATAAAGGAGCAAGGGTTGGTTGCTAAGAAGTTTTGTGATTAAAGGCCAAGACTCAAGGACAAAAAACCTTTTTAAAGCCCGGTAAAATCGGAAAAGTCAACGTGGCCAGAAACAACGCACAAAAGTCAGCAGAACTTCCGAATACTGTATCTTTAGACTCAGACCTCGGAATTGGGCCTACCTTATGGAAAAACAACCATCTTGGAAAGAACTTTCCAATGGTTCAAACCTTTACCCAATCGGAGACGCAAAAGTGGACAAAAAATCTGTTGAAGTCGAATCTAGCTGAAAAGGCCTCTGTAGACTGAAGAAATTGAGTTTTGGGCTCAATTTTTCGGCCCAAAACATGGCTCCAAGCCCATGCACGAAATTGGGGATCTCTTTCTCTTGTTGAAAAGAAGAAAGGGGGGAACTCATGAGCTAGACCTAGATTAGAAAATAAATTAGCTTAGATTCCATTAATTAGTTTTATTTACTTGTTTTTAATTACTTGTTTTTAATTCAGTTATTGAATCAATACTCTTTTATTTCATTAGATCAATAAAGTTAGATTGTTACTCATAATCTTGTTTTAATTATTAAATCACTTAGATCTAATTTCGATCATTTAGTTATTAATCATTTCTTAGTTGTTAATTTAGTTTTGAATTCTTGATTAGATCAATATCGTAAATTTATAATCTTTATATTATGTCTTGCTTAAATTCATATAGAAATGATAGTTTAATGACTCAAGGCTAAAACCTCCATTAGAGGGGTTTGAGGAAGCCTTGATGAAAACTTGATTTTGTTAGCTTAGAAATTGTCGTGATAATCTATTCAATTCTAGAAAGTAATTAGTTCACCCTGAGAATGGGTTTGATTGCTTCACATGCTAGTTATTATTTGGTAGAGATTGTCATGAATAATTAGGGATTAGAAATATCAGTTTGTTATGTGAAAGCATTGAAATTTGGATTACGACATTTCTTTGTTAGTTGATTAAGTTGAATCAAGGTGAAATCGAATTCCCCTAATTCATTCTCTATTGTCAAGTTAGTATTTGAATTCCGTCATTTCGTTATTCGCATATTGATTAGTAGTTTCCCATCGTAGTATAATTTCTGTCGTTACTCTCATTGATTTTTGATAGACTGATAATCGTAGTTAACTTAGAATTCTAAAGAACTAGGAGTGGAACGAATCTTCTATTCCGACCATATTGCAATAGCATTGAGAGTAGAAAACTTTGATAACATTAAGCACATAATAGTTTTAGTTATACTCGCATTTGAGTCTCGTTACTTATTCGTAGGTAAAACTATCTTTTTACATTTTATCAAATGGCACCGCTGCCATCTTAGTTCCATTTAGAATTGTTTTCATTAGTATTGTTAGTCTTTTCAAAGTCCCATTAAACCCGCCCACCCTTGTTTGATTCTAACACTGATTGTCTGGTTCAGAAACTAAAAAAAAAAAATCAAATAACAAGCATGAGTGCGCCCCGCACCCATACGAGGCTAACTTTAAGCACCCCTAACGCTGAAGTGCCTGGAACTTGAACGACCAGCGCTACCTACCAACCAAGTTCAAAGTTCGATTTGGCCCCCTTTGGAACTCGAACTCGAAGTTGGACTGGCGACCCGCCCTACCAAGGCTTTTTCTGAGCGAAACCTATGCCCTTTTTTGGAAAAGCCCAATTTTCACTGGTTAGTTCAAACTTGTTACTCAGTGTTCCGAACTTCAAGTTATTCAGGTACTTGTTACGTACACTGAGCTCGTGTATACAAGACGCTATTCATAACCGAAGCAAGGAGGCATTCAGGTACTTCTTTCTTCCACTCCTCGCATCTCCTGTTAGAGGTTTATACTAGAATATCAGGATTATTTTGAGTGTTGTCGTGTTTAGTTAAGATTGGTCTTAGCCTTGCATGAGATTAAGGTCAAGTAGAAGAAAAATGCCTAACGTAATCAACCGGCAACATCAACAAACACGCCTTTCTAGTATACCACTTACTACACCTCTAGCTAATATACAACACACTACACCTGAAATAATGGCTGAAGAAAGAGAGTCTCCTCTCTCTGACTTTTATAAAGCTTTGAACGATAGCCCAAAATCTTGCATCGTTCTTGCAAACCCAGTGGGGGATTTCCAAATCCCCCCAAATATATTTAATTTGTTACCTATTTTTCATGGGTTAGACCTTGAAAAACCTTATCAGCATATGCGTAGGATTGAACAAGTCCTTACCACATTCCACCATCCTACGGTTGGTGCTGAACAAATTAAACTAAGGGTGTTTCCTTTCACCTTAGCCGATAAGGCGGCGTCTTGGTTAACTGCCCAAGCGCCTAATTCTGTGGACTCATGGGCTAAACTTGTTCAACTATTTATGGAACATTTTTACCAACCACTGAAAACAGATGAAATGCTTTCCAAGATTCATTTCTTTCGACAGAATCCTCATGAATAATTTTCAGAAGCTTGGAATCGTTTCACCGATCTTCTTATAGAGTGTCCACACCATAACCTCGCGAAAGACACATTAGTTCGTGCCTTTTTCAAGGGACTGTTACACCACCATAAAGAAGTCCTTGACATAATAAATAAGGGTAGTTTCCTCAGTAAAGGAGCCTCAGAGGCTTATAAATTTTGAGAAGATCAAACAAAGCGTAATAATAACTGGGGGGGGGGGGTAGTGACGATATCTCCCGCTCCGCTAGTTCTTCTACAACAGTTAAGGCCGCTGGTATGTTTGAGATTAAACCTGATCCTGAACTAAAAACTTTAATCGAATCTCTCACTAAAAAGGTAGAGGTTATTTCTGTTCAACAAAAGCCTATCCCCGTCATGAATGTCAACTCTAATCCATGTAATTTATGTTTGAGTCCTAAGAATCTCGACTCGTATTGTCCTCTCACTTACAAACAACAAACACCACAACAAGATAATGTTTGCTCAATTAATAGCTATCCTATTCCTAACGCCCCTTGGAGACAACATCCCAACTTTAGTTGGAGAAATAATCAACAAGTAACACCTCCAGGGTTTAATTATCAAAATGGTAGGCCAGCAAACAATTACAACCAAGCTCCACCACGACAAGAACAAGGTCAAAGACAAGGTCAGGGTAATTATAATAGTTATAACAATAATAATTATAATGCTAATAGAGGTATCGTTCAAGTAAATAATAACTATCACAACCCACCCATTAATAATCAACGTGACATAGTTCCTGTCACATAACCTATAGCTAACTCTCCTCCACAACCGGATCGTTTTGATGCCTTTATGCAAACCCAACAACAGATTTTACAAGCCATCTAACTTTCCTTACAGTAGTTAGCACAAGAGAAAGTATAACCCAAAGGTGTGTTTACAAGTCAAGCGATACCTAATCCTAAAAAAACAAACACAGCCTTTGAGGTAAACGGTAATACTAGTAAGGATAATGCAAACGTATGTGAGCTAAATGCCATCACCACTCTCCGTTCTGGCAGAGTGGTTGATAACAAAGTAACTATGCCTATAGTTACCCTACCAGTAGTACCTACACTTGATATTTTACTAGATACAGAACTAGAAACTGAAGATCCTACCCCTGTAGAGGTACCAGTCAAACCACAACCTAAGAAACAGAAAGCCAAGGTTAGACATCCAGTTGATCCATACGCTAAATATAGAGAGAAACCACCGTTTCCCCAAAGATTAGCTATGTTGAACAAAGATACAAATTACGATAAGATTAGGGAAGTTTTCAAAAATCTAACAATAAACCTTCCTTTTCTTGAAGAGATTAAAAAGTTACCTCACCACGCTAAGTTTTTTGAAGAGTTGTGCACTACTAGGCGTAAGACAAATATTCCTAAAGACGCCATTCTAACGGAACATTTTCCAACTTTATCAGAACATAATAGAATCGTTAAGTACAAGGACCCTGGTCGTCCTACTGTACAATGGACCTTAGGAGATTCACACACGATGACCGTTTTATTAAACCTGGGGGCGAGTGTTAACTTACTCCTGTATTATCTATACAAACAAATAGGTCTACAAGAGATATAACCTACTAAAATGATGTTGTAATTAGCGGATTGGTCTATTAAGTATCCTAAGGGTGTGGTTGAAAATGTGCTTGTTAAGGTTCAGGATTTCTACTATCCTACTGATTTTGTTATTCTCGATACGGAAGTCGTTAATGACTCTGTTCCGATCATCTTAGGGCATCCCTTCTTGGTGACTGCCAACGCACTTATAAATTGCCACGATGGTTTGTTGTCCTTATCTTTTGGCCATCTTTCTATTGAGGTAAATGTTTTTAAAATGATAAAACAGTTACCTGATACGACTATCGATAGGGAGGTTAGCATGATCGAGAGCTTAGCTAAAGACTATTTTAACAACATGTTTCCCGAAAACTAGATGTATAAATTCCTTTCTTTTGGAAGTTCAAATTTCACCGATGACTCCTACTTAGAGGAAGTCAACACCATCTTCGAGTCAACACCTATCGTAGACCCTTCTGTTGCTCCATCTATTGAGTTTGAAGACTTGCTGCCTAAGCAAGTTTTCACTAATCAAGATGAGGACCTTCCAGAAGCATTTATCGACATTCCTTCCACCCCGGTGATTAAACCACTTCCTTCTGAGTTAAAGTATATTCAACTTGATCAGGATGGTAGTCATCCAGTAATTATATCTTCTCTATTATCTGAGGAGGAAGAGACACGTTTGATTAGGGTGATTAGGGAACATCGTTCTGCGATTTGGTGGTCCCTAGCCGACATTAAGGGAATTGACCCTAATGTTTGCACTCAACGTATCCATTTGGAGGATAACGCAAAGACTTCTCGTGAACCTCAGCATCGCTTGAACCCTGCCATGAAAGAGGTGGTCAGGGAAGAAGTCTTACGGTTACTCGATGCGGGTATCATATACCCAATCTCTAATATCGAATAGGTAAGTCCCATTCATGTAGTTCCTAAGAAATCAGGGATTACCATGGTATGTAATGCCAAGGGTGAATATGTTGCAACTCATGGTCCTATGAAATGGAGAATCTATATCGATTATAGACGATTAAATGTCATGACACGAAAGGATCATTTTCCTTTACCCTTTATAGATCAGATGCTTGAATGCCTAGTTGATCATGCTTTTTATTGTTTTTTAGATGGCTACTCTGGCTATTTTCATATTATTATTGATATTGATGACCAATAAAAGACTATCTTCACATGTTTGTTTGGAGCATATGCCTATAAACGAATACCTTTTCGCCTTTGTAACGCTCCTGGTACCTTCCAACGGTGTATACTTCATATATTTAGTGACATGGTAGAAGTTTTCATGGATGACTTTTCTATCTATGGAGACTCTTTCACTGACTGCCTATCTAACCTATCGAAGGTTTTGACACAGTGTGAAGAGAAGAGTCTGGTTTTAAATTGGAAAAAATGTCATTTCATGGTGAAAATGGGAATTGTCCTAGGGCACATTGTATCTAGTAATGGCATCGAAGTAGATAAGGCCAAACTAGATAAGATAGCATCTCTACCTATACCATGGACTGTCCATGATATTAAAGCCTTTCTAGGCCATGCAGGTTTTTATAAACATTTTATCAAAGATTTTTCAAAAATAGCTAGGCCTTTAACTAACCTGCTTTTAAAGGATGCCATCTTTGATTTTAATTTTATCTGTAAACAGGCTTATGAAATTTTAAAAGCCGCCTTAACCTCTGCACCCATTATACAGCCTCCCGATTGGTCTAAACCTTTTGAACTCATGTGTGATGCTAGTGATTATGCTGTTGGTGCTGTATTGGGACAGAAACTAGATAATAAATCCAGTATTATTTATTATGCTAGTAAAACTTTAAACGATGCTCAAAAGAATTATACAACTACTAAAAAAGAATTCTTAGCTGTCATTTATGCTTTTGATAAGTTTCATCCTTATTTGGTTGGTTCTAAGACTCTAGTTTACACGGACCATGCAGCCCTTAGGCACCTTCTCGCAAAGAAGGATGCTAAGCAGAGATTAATCCGATGGATTCTTCTCCTGCAAGAGTTCACATTAGAAATAAATGATAAAAGAGGGGTCGAAAACGTTGTTGCCGACCACTTATCTAGACTTACGAATGACGATGATAGTGATTCTGAGTACATACTTGACTCTTTTCCTGATGAGCATCTGTATGCTATTTTTTCTACACCATGGTATGCTGACATTGTGAATTATTTAGCTTCTGATATTATTCCTGATGATTGGTCAAGAAATGAATGTAAGAAGTTCTTGGCCAGAGTTAAGCTATACTGCTGGGATGAGCCCTACCTTTTTAAGTATTGTGCGGATTAGATTATTCGTCATTGTATTCTCTAGTGGGAATATAATGAGGTTCTATCATTCTGCCATGACAAAGAGTGTGGTGGCCATTTTAGTGGTATGAAAACAGCTGCTAAAATTCTTTAATGTGGGTTTTATTGGCCTACTCTTTTTAAAGATGCCTAAGTGCATTGCAAGACGTGTGTTCATTGCCTAAGTGCATTAAACCCAATCATGGTCGTAGAAATTTTTGACATATGAGGCATTGATTTCATGGGTCATTTTCCTGTTTCCCACGGTTTCATTTATATTCTAGTTGTCGTGGACTACGTGTCTAAATGGATAGAGGCCATGGCTTGCCGTAGCAATGACCATAAGACAGTTGTGTTTTTTGTTAAGGAGTATATTTTCTATCGATTTGGTATTCTTAAAGCCATCATTAGTGACGGTGGAACACATTTTTGCAACAGAGTTGTTGCATCTCTAGTGAAAAAGTTTAGAGTTACACATAAGGTAGCAACTCCATATCATCCACAAACTAGCGGACAAGTAGAAGTTTCTAATAGGGAAATAAAAAAAATCTTAGAAACAATTGTAAATCCTGATAGGAAAGATTGGTCTAAGCGTCTAACTAATGCCTTATGGGCATATAGGATTGCTTTTAAAACTCCTATAGGTATGTCTCCCTTTAGACTTGTATTTGGGAAACCTTGTCATTTGCCCGTTGAATTGGAGCACCATGCTATGTGGGCTATAAAAACCCTTAACTTCAATTTTGATGAGGCGGGTGTCAAACATAAGTTGGAATTGAATGAGTTTGAAAAAATCCGTAACGATTTGTATGCTCTCGCAAAGATTATAAAGCTAACATGAAATGTGTTCATGATAAGCAAATCTTGCGCAAAGAGTTTATTGTAGGTTAAAAGGTCTTGCTTTACAACTCCCATCTACATATTTTTCTAGGGAAATTAAAAACCCGTTGGTCTGGTCCTTTTCTGGTTACTGAAGTCACCCCTTACGGGGCAATCACCTTGGTAAATCCCAAGGACAACAGTACCTTTTAAGTCAATGGAAAACAGTTAAAACATTTCCACGAGCTAATGTCCCCTGATGTGGAGGATGTCCTTTTATAGGACCCTGTCTATGAGGACTGACCTTTGTTGCTTGGTGTACTTCCTTTCACTTCCTATATTGATAAGTGCACCATTCAGGTAACCGGGCCCTCCCTATGGAGTGTGTGGTTGTAAGTGCCAGATCCTAAGTCCACATTTAACATAATTCATGTTTTCCACTCTTGCATGTTTTCTCGGGTTTTGAGTCATGTTCCTCTATGGTGTGAATTATGTCCTTATTGCTTTTTGTTTTTCCCTATATGAATCCGTAGTTATATATATATATATATATATATATATATATATTAAAACCATAAAAATAGTAATCTAGGAAGTCTCGGGAATCTGACTTTAAAAAACCCACGTTTAAAACAAATTTTCTAAACTCTGTTATCTAAAATTTGTTTGGGGGTAGGGTGTCGGTCTTTCCATCCGTGATTGCTAACCTTTCCATTTGTGTTGCTTATGCCGTTTAATCGTGTTTTGATTCGGGTTGACATTATCTATGAATTTAGATTTCATTCGATCGCATAACTTACATCATGCATGCACTTCGAGGCGTTTTCCATATTTTTATATGTCACCCACAGTTATAGTAGTGTGTTTTATGGATCATTTGATTGGACATTCTCTCCTGATCGTTTCCATATCTCATTCGCAAAAATCGGATCGGTAACGAATCGGCAATTTTAGTTTGAAGTTGCGCGAAAAAAATCGAAAAATTTCGGAAATCGAAATGGGCTTGGGCCCAAATACCTCACGCACGTGCGTGGAACGTACGTATCCTTCATCACATCAAAAACAGATCGCAAGTTTTGTTTCCAATTCCGCCATTACCAAATTTTAAGCCCTACACCAAAATTTTAAAAAAAAATAGAAAACCTAAACACCACCACGCCAAAATAGTTTCACCCACTCCAAAACATCTCCACCACCATTTCCAACCTTTTGCACCACCAAAACATAAAAAATTCAAAAAAAAAAATTCTGACCACCACCGCGCCACCACCCAAATTTTTGAGTTAGGTTGATTCAAACTCCATTCCTACATTGCCTCAAGCCCACAAATCGAGTCCAAACTTCAATAGCGCAAAGACGAAGAATTTTGCCAGAACAAGCTTTTATTGCCGACCACTTTGCGCCGTTTTATAGTGACGAGATGATTCGTAGGGATTGGACGAAGTTGTGGTATTCGACAGATGACTTTTATCACGTCGATTTGGTCCAAAAATTCTATAAGACGAGGGAGTTGGATGGTAATAAAATTTTTGTGAAGGTGAATAAAATAAAGAGAGAAGTTGCTAAAAATTTGTTGGCTCGTATTTTCGGCATGGAGGAAGGACGTAATCTAGTAGCCACATTGCAGGAATCCCAAATTGGTGGGATCGAGCCTTTGATGAAAGAGACGGTTTTGGAGGGAAACTACAATGCGAGTTTGCATTGTGTTCGCCAGTCATCTCTGCGAACCAACCAGCTGGCTGTAGCTCAGTGGATTGGTAGGAATGTCATTGGCAAGGAGAAAATCAGTGACATCAGTCTGAATTGTCTTCACGTTCTATGGATACTCTAGGAGAGGTAGTATGAATTCTGTATCCTCGAGTTTTTGATAAATATGATTAGAGGAGTTGGGAAGAGTATTGCACCTCTCCCTATGTTGATAAGAAATATCATGATGAATTTGAGCGCTACTCTAAAATCTGATCAGATTATGCTGAACTCACATTCAAATGCAAGTATTTACACGCAATGTATCCAGAAGACTTGGAGGTTGCCGGCTGATAGGGTTGTTAGTTCGGATGATGAGGAGGAGGACATAGGATGTTTTGAGGCCGATGCCTTGGAGAAGCATACTTCTGATGTAGAACGCATGTTAATGCTTCATCGTGGCATGCGTTCTCTTAATACTATTTGTGAAGATCTCCAGACTCGGCAGACTACCATACATCAGAATTATGAGACTCGTGCCCAGCGCGAGGATGAGTGTTAGGAACAGATGAAAGCATTTATGGAGGTACATCGCAAGTTCTGAGTAGAAATGCTATAACGCTTGCCACCCCAGGGGGGTTCTTCTTCTGAAGAGGCGTCTGTGAGGCATGAGCGTCGTCGAAGAAGGACGACTAACTCTGGCCCTTCTTCGTCTGAGGGTCCATCTTCATCGCGTGGCTAGTTGTTTAGAAAAATTTGTTGTTTTGATGTTATTTTTATTGTTTTTATTAGTTTGGATGTTAAGTTGTTGATTTCAGTAGTTAAATTTGAATTCGGTAGTTAATTGTAATTTGAATTTCAATATTAATTTAATTTGGTTCTTTTCAACGCATGCGATGACTTTTGCGTTAATCCCACCTTCCCGAATTGTTTGGGGGTGGTATTATTTCTTTTAGCATTGTTTTGATATGATCCACCATTTTAGAAGTAATTTTGCGATGATTGTTGGGAATGTTGCCGATATTGGCATGGCTATGATTAGATATTGTGGTAGGATGAAATTTCAATGAGTTAAGAAGTTGTTATTCTAAATTCAACCTAAAAGATATTAGGTTTGTTTTGGAATAAGGAATATGGGTTGTTTCCATTTTAGGTTTTGAAAATATTTTGTTTCCAGCAATTGCCTTAAAGTTTTTTGGCAACTTGTCGATTCGTTTTAGAAACTAAAACCCTATATAAACTTCCTTCATTCTCCACACAAAACCCACACATCTCACTTTCATCTCTCACCTTAAACCTCCCATTTTTCCTTTTATTTTTCACTTCACCCTGCTCAAAACACACGGAGCGTGACCCGCGCCCTCCCAAGATAAATTGTTAACGTGCCTAGTGCTGACACACATGTTACTCCATTTGCACCTGAGCGCGACCCGTGCCTATACAAGGCATAGTCGGAGCGCACCTGTGCCCTGACCTCCGGAGCCATGAAAAATTCCTATTTTTTGTGGGTTGTTCTAGGATTGTTTGCAGCTCTTCTAGAGAGTATTTATTGTGATGACATCCCCTCGTATCATACCGGAACAGTCTTTTGAAGACTTGTTCCAAAATGACACCTATGGTGCGCGGTTTCGCGAAGTAATCATACAAGCAGGATGACAATCTTTAATGGTAAGTTCTGATGAACTTTACTCTCCTACACTTACCTTGTATATTTATGACCATTGTAAATTCTTTTATTGGATGGATTGAGAACCCGTGTTCTCCATCAATATTGATGACGAAACAATGGAAATAACCAAGTTCTTGTTGGTTTTGTTGTTGAGCTTCCTATGCCTGCAGAGATTCAAGACCCATGGGGCTACATAGTTGATAATTTCTCTGCTTACAACTATGAGCTTTTGCATGAGACTTATGGGGCCGACATTTTCCGTGTAGAGGACCAAGGGGCATATAATGTAGCCCTTAGTAGCTTGTCCCTTAACGTGGGCACGGTCATGTTCTTTATCATGCTAAACATATTAGGGGAGTGGCATTTTTCTTTTGCGAATGACGCCACTTGCGATGTTTTCCTTGCTCTAGCTAAGGGACGCCTGCTATATGACCTTCCCAAGACATTAATGTCTAGTTTAGCACGAGCCCAGAGTATGAGGCATAAGTACCTTCTTATGCCTGTTTTAGTTTGCCATATTATGCTATGTTTCTTCCCTATTTTTTGTGCCCATTTCACGGATTAGGTTGGGATTGACATTGTGAGACCCACCAATTGTATTATCCGATCTTTCCATGCTATGACTTGGCTGGGATGGCAGGTGCAACCTCATTGGGTTGCCCCCTACACCCCATCCGACCAAGTGGCCCTAAACAGGTTAGCGATTGTAGATGATAAATGGCGTGAAGCCTGGCAAATCACCATGGCGTGGCATAATGCGAAGGAACCTCATTTCTTTATAGATGAGGATGATGCTTAAACGCGGGAGATAAGGTAAGTTTTTAGTTTCAGTTAGTGTCTGCTTATGTCCTAAGCAAGTTGATTCTTGTTAACCTCATAACGAGTGGAACTCATATAGAGTTGCATCTATTTTTTTCTTTTTCTATATTAGTATGTTTTAACCTAGCTTTGCAGATATTCCAGAATTTCACGCGTTTCCATGGTATTTTCTACCCTTTTTATTTCAATACTTTGAGGACAAAGCATGCTTCTTGTTTGGGGGTGGCATAGAAACACGTGTAATTAAGGCATTTGTTAGGATATAGATATGTACAATACGCGTTTGTCTTCTAGTAAAAATTCAAAAATTTCAAAAATTCAAAAATATAAATAAAAAGCATATGTTATACACTTAGGAATATTGGTATTGTTTTCTTTCTCTATGCTCTTAATAATCTAGAAGTCTCACGTAGCTTTCGCATTAGAATAGTTTTAAGAAACTTAGGTTAATATGTAGATAATAATCTTTGCATCTTTCTATAAATATATTGCATGAGTATCTATAATTGTTTGGTAGTAAGTTTATGAAATCTAGGCTAGAGTACTTATTCTACAAATCCTGTGAGAATATAGCCTAAAACCTTATATGAGTGAAACATTTGAGAAATGACACAAGGGAGAAGTAAAATCCGGATAGAGAAATCATATGTCCACTTGCTTGATCACTATACCATATCCTAAGCGAGAATTTAGGCCATCTTTGGATCGATATAGCCAGAAATTCAAACCTCTAAATTATTTTCCGCTAGTCGCCCCTCTGTGCCTTTCTTTAGCCTTCATAAACCACAATTCCTTTACCCTTTTACAAAAACAAAACAAAATAAAAAATCAACCTACCCATTTTAGAACAAGTCTGAGAATAGGATGGGTGAAGAAAAGAGAAAGAAAAAACTTGTGTAAACAAAAATTAGTTAGTTGCTTCAAAAAAGAAAAAGAAAAGAATTTTTCATCCAAAGAAAAGAAAATAAAAATAAAAATAGAAACAAAATAAAAACTCCAAAAATAGAATAAAAGGAGTCAAAAAGCCAAAATAAAAAGGCTAAGGATGGAAACAAAGTGTAGAAGCAAAAGAACAAGGGTTTCTCTAGTTACCTAATATGAAGACCCTATTAACTCAGACTTGTCCTTTTGAATATCCATTTCCTTCCTTCTTAAACCATCTCCTAATCCCCACAACACCTAAATAAGACCTCTAGCTCAATTAGGAATAAGTTAGTGTGATAGTAAGTGGCAGATATGTTTGATCGACTTCGGCTTCCTTGTGTGTCATTGAGATTGCAAGGTAAAGTGTGCCCACTGCACACTAGAGTAGCGAAACTTGAGCGGAAAAATTAGAGTGTTTTTGTCTTGACATTTATGTGAGGACCTACTTAAGCACGATATTCCAAAGTTTCATAAACGGACATACTAGTGCATTTCATAGTATTAACTCATTGTATATATGTTTATTCATTGATGGTTGATTATTATGCATATATTAGCTTAGGTTTTGACTTGATTATTCTGTATTCATTGCTAGTGAGATATATAGATGATTGGGAGCCTAAATAAGGAAACAATAGTTTTATTTCTTAGTTGTTGTAGTATAGATGAAGTTTGTGAGTACTTTCACTGGAAAATTTTCACGAGGCTATAACTCATCTACTAGGGAATTCCTAATGGTTTAAGGCCTTGTTGCACATGGTCAATGCAATCGCACTCGGGGAAACGAGATTAGTTAGAACTCTATTTTTGGTCACTTATTCTAATTTCTCATATTTGATTGAGGACAAGCAAAATTCTCTTTGGGGGTGGTTTGATAAGAGTCTAAAACTGTAGTTTTAACCCCTTAACAATAATACTTTTAGACCAATTATGCGAGTAATAAATAAGAGTTAATGCTGATTATGTGTTTTTATGTATTTCAGACATTGGAGTCAATTACGTGCAGAAATGTGTCACTTTTGCAAGATAAAGAAGCAAAGGTTGGTTGCTAAGAAGTTCTGTGATTAAAGGCCAAGACTCAAGGAGAAAAAGCCTTTTTAAAGCACAGTAAAAGCTGAAAGGTCAAAGCGGGCAGAAACATTGCACAAAAGTTAGCAGAACTTCTAAAGACTGTATCTTTGGACTCAGACCTCGGAATTAGGCCTAACTTATGTCAAAACGACCTTCTTGGAAAGAACTTTCCAATGGTGCAAACCTTGACCCAATCAGAGGAGTAGAAGTGGACAAAAAGTCTATTAAAATCGAATTTAGTTGGAAAGGCCTCTGTGGACTGAAGAAATTGGGTTTTGGGCTCGATTTTTCGGCCCAAAACATGACTCCAGGCCCATGCATGAAATTGGGGATCTCTTTATCTTGTTAAAAAGAAGAAAGGGGGGGACTCATGAGCTAGACCTAGATTAGAAAATAAATTAGCTTAGACTCCTTTAATTAGTTTTATTTACTTATTTTTAATTCAGTTGTTGAATCAATACGCTTTTATTTCATTAGATCAATAAAGTTAGATTGTTACTCATAATCTGGTTTTAATTATTAAATCACTTCGATCTAATTTTGATCATTTAGTTATTAATCATTTCTTAATTGTTAATTTAGTTTTGAATTCTTGATTAGATCAATATAGTAAATTTATAATCTTTATATCATGTCTTGCTTAAATTCATATAGAAATGATAGTTTAATGACCTAAGGCTAAAACCTCCATTAGAAGGGGGTTTGAGGAAGCCTTGATTTTGTTAGCTTAGAAATCGTCGTGATAATCTATTCAATTTTAGAAAGTAATTAGTTCACCATGAGAATGAGTTTGATTGTTTCACATGCTAGTTATTATTTGGTAGAGATTGCCATGAATAAATAGGGATTAGAAATACCAGTTTGTTATGCAAAAGCATTGAAATTTGGATTTCGACATTTCTTTGTTAGTTGATTAAGTTGAATCAAGGTTAAGTTGGAAATCTATGGAAAGGTGGAAAATAAGAGTGGTCCACCTTTTTCCAGTTTTTAAGGCGTTTGTTTATTCATGGGCTTTTCCATATGGAAACAAATGGAAAAGGTTTTTGTCTTTAGCTAAGAAATTTTTTAAATAGATAAATAGGAACTTTAATACACTCCACTCAACAATACAATTATTCCTTTCCATAGCTTTTGCAAACAAACATGATTATTCCTTTCCCTAGTTTTTACTTTCCTTTCCCCAGTTTACCAAACACATACCATTTAAAATTATTTCCTTTCCATTCCATTCCATTCCATTCCATAGTGGACCACCCATTTTATTTCCTTTCCTTTCCATGAGTTAAAATTTAACAAACACACACTATATTGTCAAGTTAGTATTTGAATTCCGTCATTTCGTTATTCGCATATTGATTAGTAGTTTCCCATCGTAGTATAATTTCAGTCGTTACTCTCATTGATTTTTGATAGACTGATAATCGTAGTTAACTTAGAATTCTAAAGAACTAGGAGTGGAACGAATCTTCTATTCCAACCATATTGCAATAGCATTGAAAGTAGAAAACTTTGATAACATGAAGCACAAAATAGTTTTAGTTTTACTTGCGTTTGAGTCTTGTTACTTATTCGTAGGTAAAACTATCTTTTTACATTTTATCACCATGGAAACGCTTGAAAATTTTAGAACACCTGCAAAACAAATTTAGAACATACTAATATAGATAAATAAAAACTGATGCAACTCCTATATGAGTTCCACCCATTATGGAGATAACAAAAATTAAATTGCTTAGAACATAAGTAGACACTAACCAAAAGTAAAACTTACCTCATATCTATCATTTAAGCATTGTCCTCCTCTTCTATAAAGAAGTGAGGTTCCTTTCCATCCTTCCACGCCATGACAATTTGCCATGCCTCACGCCATTTGTCATCTACATTTGCTAACCTGTTAAGCGCCACTTGGTCGGACGGGGTGTAAGGGGAATTAGGTTGTTGCCCCCACCCCGGCCAAATCATCGCACGAAAAAAGCGTATAATGCAATTGGTGGGTCTCACAATGTCAACCCCAACCCAATCCGTGAAACGGGTACATAACTTAGGAAAGAAAAATAGCATTATGCGACAAACTAAGACAAGCATAAGAAGGTACTTATGGTTCACTACTACAAAAATGCAATAAGATAGCGTTCATTTAATAGCACTTATAAAAAAACGCTATGTATTTTGAAGGATAGCGTTTATCTATCTAGTGCTATGGTATGTTTGTAATTGGAACACTAACAATTTGCATTTGCCATGCAAATGCAATAAAATCAATTGTGTTTTCTGGTTACTGCTATAAACGGCAGGTCGGACTTCAGCCCAAAATTTCAGCCCACTTCAACTGAAATTCCCAAAAACTGAAAGAGGCCGCTTTTTTTTTTTTTTCTCTATTTTCCCTCTTTCCCCAAACATCGACCACCATCTCTCTCTCTCTAATGCAAAACCATTTCTCCACCACCACGTCCAAAATCTGAGAATGGAACTTTGAATTTTTTGGAGATTGAATTTTGAAACCAGCGAATCAATCTTGCTGCTACAAGAAAAGTATCTCTTTTCGAACCCTTATCTATTTCTAACCCCTTATGTATTTTAGATTTATATACATGACCATGTCAAGATTTCCAAATACACGTTTTGCTGTCTTCATCCCTCTCTCATAGCCACTCAAAGAAGGTAATGTAAACTCACTCTCTCACTCATCACTCTCACACTCAACCAAATCCTAAATCTCTTCTTTTGTCGATTGTTAAAATTAAATTTGATTTCATATATATTAATATTTTGTTTGTTTCGATGATTTTTTTAGGTTGTTTTGTAACACTATCAGGTTGTAGACAATTTTTTTATTTGAGTGCTTGTATGTTTGTTTCCCAGTTTTATAAAATGTTTTCATGTTTATATTTCACCTTTTCAAGTCCTTATTTGTTGGTGTGGCTTATACTTTTTGTTGGGAGTTGGGGCATATGCTTTTGTGTGGAAGGAGTGACCTGAATGGGTTTTTTCTAGTCTGTGTTGAATTTAAATTTAGAAATGTGCTTATTCATATGACTAACACACAAACTTCTATTCCAATTAAGTTTTCAGTCAGCTTGCCAATGCAGTTTTGCAAAGTAAATACATTTCCCGATAAGGTCTGTATGTCATCACTATTGTGGAAGATACTGATTCACACAAACAACATGACCTCTTGAATTAATCACATGAAAATGAGTGTAAAACATCAACTGTTCCCTGTGCTTCTTCTTTCCTCAACTTAAGATAAATGGGGTAATTTGCTCTAAACAGAAAAGGATGGATGAATCGGTCACCGAGTCTGCTTGATGTCATTTTCTATTGTATTAAAAATAAGGCCGTCTATCAGTTCTATATCATCTGCAACATCTCGTTGATCACCTTAATTAGCTTGCGAAATTCGCTGTCTTTAGAGAAGCTATACCGTGGTCCTACTTTTTTAATCTGTGCATGTTAGTTGTTTTGTAATCAATATGTCCTTTGTGTTGGTTCTTTTCCCCTTTTTTTTCCTTAAATGGAGAAGAGTGCGAGTAGTTTCATCTACCCGTATGGTAGACATGTGTTCAGCTCAATGGACAGTGGAATTGTACGAGAACCAGTGGATTTCAAGACCTCGAACTTAAGGTCTTGTGAATTAGGCAAGTCTGAATTGGGGAGTTCATTTTTTTCTCTCCTATCCAGACCTTCTTCATAGTTGCAGAGTGGAACTCAACCAATGCCAAGTTCAGCATCATCCACGGCTTCTGCTATGCTTCCAATGCATAATAGTAATGTCCCTTGTTGGGTTTCCATCCCTACAACAGGGAAACCACCAGATTGGAACTAGATCAGACCATTATCTTCGTGTTCCATCACGGACAGCGTCAACCACCATTTTCAATCGTTCCCCTGATTTGCAAGGTAAATAATTGGGGTTATTTAATTATTTTTTTTTAATAAATATTGATTATTATGAAATGAGGTTTAGTTAAATTTTAAAAATTTACTTTTGCATTTGGTTTTTTGTAGTTAAGTTCAAAGGAGAATACTCTAAATCTGTAAATTATGACTGATATGACCTGTGCTATTAAATCGGCGAGTACTCGACGAGTACTCGGTAGGGAATCGCTACTCGGTACCTAGCCGACCCGACCAACCAATTACTCCCCGTAAGTGATCGGGGTCCAAAAATCGCCGAGTAATCGGCCGAGTTGCCGATTTATGAGGAATCGGAATCGGACAAGTTACTCACCATAAATCGGTATATAAAAGAAAACCAAGATTTTTCTTTTTTCTAACCGCGAAATCAAGTTAGGGATTTTCTCCAGCCGCGAAAACAAGCTCCAATTCCAACCTCTTCTCTAGCCTCTCTCCAATTCCAATTTGTGAAAACAAGCTCTAATTCCAAATCGTTTTTTTTTTTTTCTCCACTTTTTTTTTTTTTTTTTTTCTCTGTCTCTCACTCTCTCCGGTCTCTTCTTCTCTACGTTTTTTTTTTTTTTTTTTTTTTTTTTTTCTTTCTTTCTTCTCCTCTCTCTGCCACCACTTTCGCTCCACTCTCCACTCTCTTCTCCTCTCCAATCTCGACTCTCCACTCTCTTTACAAATGCAAAACGTCGATTTTTTTTTCCCCGATAATCTTCACAAAATATGTTCAATGAACACTATGTGGTGTATTTTGACTGAACACTATGTGGTGTATTATGATTTTTGAGAACCCACTTGAATACTTGATGACAACTTAATATAAAAAAAAAAAAAAAAATGTGCGACCCATGTTTTGCATTTGTAACTATGACAAGTTAAAGAAAATAAAAGATTGAAAAAACAATGATATTGACTGAAACTTTAGTAGTCAAATAACTATGGACAATGTCAACATTTCTATAGCATATTGATAGCAAAATTTTTGTACAATGTTGTATGCCACATTGCCCAGCGTCATGTACATGCTACATATAAACATATAAAAATGAAGACATCTCGAGTAATCCCGATTAATCCCCGACCGAGTAGACCTACTCGCTACTTGCTCCTCCACCGAGTAGCGGTTTAAAAAATCGCCCGAGTAATCCCGATTAATCCCCGACCGAGTAGACCTACTCGCTACTCGCACCTCCATCGAGTAGCGACCGAGTAGCGATTTAACTACCCAGGATATGACTTTGGTTGCCAGTCAACCATCAACTTTCTAGCTTGTCTAGATATTTGAAGGACCATAAAAGTATAGAACTCTAGTTGAATACTTGAATACCATCTATTTGTAATCCTTAGTATTTCTAGTAAGATGTCTTATTTCAAGTAAAAAATAGTTTATCTGAGTTGCTCTCTGTTTGCTAATGCTGCTGTTGGTTACCCTCACGTACTTCTTGGTTTACCTTCAATTCACTACTTGTTTATAAATTAATTAGCCCAATGAACTCCCCTATGACAAACTTCTACATTGTGTCCATTGAGCGTACTAGATGTGATTTTTTTTTCCTTGATACTTCTAAAAATGTTAATTTCTTATGCTAGCTTGTTAGAAGAGATCTAGATCATAATCCATTTATATTTTGTATTGGCCTAGTAGTGTCTGCTTTGTGGTATTAAAAATGAAAATTTGTTTGACATGCTAGTTTAGGCTTTGTTTGGTTATGTTGGTATGTGGTCCTATATTATTTTTCTAGTTCTTTGATTGAAAGCAGATGTTATGCAATAACAGATGTTTGGTTATGTTGGTATCTTGTCCTATGTTATTCTGTTAGTTATTCGATTAAAAACACTTCTCTCATGGCTATATTTTTCATGTGTGCATAATAGGCCTTCAATCGAATGCTTTATTATGAATGATTCTTCTATGCATGTGTTGGTTTTGATCTTTTGCATGAAGATTGCAAACTGTGAGTACTTGTGGGTATTTTCTGTATGGCACGTACTCCAGGCATGTGGTCTGGTGAAAATCCAATTTTGGAATTTTTAGAAGAGTGGAGTACTGAGAATTTTGAGGTAACTCCTGTACATAGTCTATATCCTTAGTAGTCTCATCCATATCTTACCTGGACTGTATGTCATCACCTCTAAGTTGATTATATATAATATTACATATGTTTATATATTTAAAGTTGTTCCAGGGTTTGTGGATATAATATCAACTGTCTTTCTCTTCAAGGTGCCATTGCCAAGGCAGGTGGTGTAAAAGCTTTAGTGAATCTGAACTTTAAATGGCCTTCTGGTGTGATGGAGTGCTTGTATGTACCTTCCCTCTGTTGTATAACATTATGTTTTTATGTGGTTCTATGAATGCGTTATAACATGATGTTCGTTTGTTTGTGTCAGGAACGTGCTGCTGGTGCACTTGCAAACTTGGCCGCCCATGACAAATGTAGCACAGAAGTTGTTGTAGCGGGAGGTGTGCAAGCTCTGGTGTTGCTTGCTCGATTTTGCAAGTCTGAGGGAGTACAAGAGCAGGTAATACGTGTGCCTGGTTTTGCGTTTTTTACATGCACCACTTAACATGCATATCAACCCATATCCACCTATTTATAGATTAAAGATCATGGAGAAGATGATGGGAATCTCAAATACCCATAATCCATGATGGTTCGATTCTAATATCTATGATATGTTATCACTCAAGAAGAAGAAATGAGAGGGAAATCGGTTTTAGAGCAGATTTGGCGCTTTTCACCAAAACAGTTGTATCTTTCTCTATAGTGATTGGTTTTTTACGCGGTTTGGACCGTTGGAAAATAGATTCAAAGAGCTTTCGTAAGGTATATGGTTCGGTAGGTGGTTCTACTATGATTGCGTTTGAATTTCAGTTCAATGTGGGGGTAAATACATGTGAGAATCTTGTGATGAATGAGGACGAGAGCTGTTCGACCCACGGCCTTTGGAGGATTTAATATTGTTTTTACTGCTGTAAATTTCCTATAGATTTGAGGTGAGTACATCTACCTACTTCTCTTTGTATTCTAAATAAATTATAGTTTCAAAGTATGTTGAATTTGGCGCGACTCTTGAATATCAATGCATGATTATTTTTATGTATTGTGAATGAAATATGTTTTGGGCTTAGAAGTTTATACTTTCATTGTTCAAATCATTATAGGTTGAACACATAATTAAGTTAATCACTATCCAAGTCCTTGGGTGTTGGGTATTGTTCTCTCGAGTTGCTATGTTTTAATTAGAATACGGCTTGTTTCAATTCTTGTCGTGTTTGAGATTATGTGATTTGTTTTGTATTAATGGTTGAAGTATTATACTTGATGCAAATGCATCCACAATGGTGGTTTCCTACTAGGGGTTTTGGTAATATGGGTATGTATATCTTGTCTAAGAATATGAGTTAAATATTTTTGTTGGCTTGTTGATTTGTTAGAAGTGAATGTAAATCCTGTGTTTGTATATTATATGAAACATTTCAATGTAGACTTCAGTGGGGCCATTTAAAATCAGTACAAGGCTAGCTCAAAAGCTTTGTGAAAGAGCATTGACCGTGGGCTTGAAAACTATGTTGGTGCCTATGTTACATCTTTGTGATTTTTTATGTGAACTAAGGTTACTTTTTACTGGTTTCTTGAGTTAATTGAAATACTTAAGAACTTGTTCAAGTGATTCTTTTTATAGAAAAGTTAGGCCTGATTCTTATTAGTGTAATCATTTTATGAAGTGCACAATAGTGTGATCAGTTTTTGTTTTCTTCTTTGTTCTATTTTCAATGACTTGTTTGTTATTTAGTTTTGGCGTTAGTTTATTTTTCAGGTGGGTCAAGTTCAACTAACCAAACGATACTCTGTTAGCTACACTATGGGTTGTTCTTTAACAAAAGATAAGCACGCTCAAGTGGTCGGTCGCTCAACTGAATTTTGCCTTGGTGTTTTAACAAGGACTCAGGTAGACATGTAAGGGGTCTATAAGAATAATGGTTTCATTCAATGAGGTCCTCATAGATGAAATTTAGTTCAACTGTTTTTGTTTGTTTGTTCACTTATTGTTTTTTAGTAGTTCTTCAGTCTCGTAAATAAGTATTCCGGATGGATGGCTAACTCTTCGAACTGCTGGGTGATAGAGCAGGTGGGTTATGTTAGGAATAAGGAAGCATCTCCAACAGAGGTTTACGGATTGAAAGCAAGTGGAGCGAGGAAGTAGGGAAGGACATGCTTTGTGATTTCCTCTCCTTAAGGTGCGCTGCCTGACCGACCAACCCACAAGCAACGACTTTCACACTTGCTTTAAGCATCATTCCTTAACTAGCTAAGAGTTCGTGGAGCATCCTAGTTAAGGGTTGAAAGGATTGGCTTGTTCTGTGAAGTGGGGGACAGGTAAATATTGAACAAATGAAGTGATCATGTGACTTTTGCTTGGTAGTTAATCAGTACATAGTTAAATTCTATTTTACGTTATTAAATGCTATTTCTATATATTCCGATTGTCACAGTTAAATTCAGCAACTGATAATTCTTTATACTATTTTTGAAGATTTGCATTGCTACTTGCTAGAGCGTAAGGTATCATGCATACTCCAAATCCTTCTTACTGCCTTGACTTTATATATTTTTTTTGGTAAGTGCCTTAACTTTATATTCCAAAGATTTTTTCTCCTGTTAATGAGTATCTTATAAGGTCGCATGTACTTATGCCATGATCTTTGTATTTTTTTTGTTGTCTTTTCATGTATAAGAAGATATATTATATTGACTACCTATTTTTCATTCCTATGTCTAGTTCCTTATGTAACTTATATTGTGTATCTGTATAGATTTATTTTATATTATTTTGAGTATAACCATATAACTACAAGTGATTATTCCTTTTTAAATCAAATGTATGTCGTGTTTTTTTTTTTTTAAGTGGATCTATAAGCTCAAAATGGGAAAGAGTGCTCACTCAGTGAGAGTGAGAGGTTGATGGTTCGAATCCATCTGGATCCAAATAAAAATAAAAATTAATCGTGTTTCCAAGATAAAAAAGCGAAATTCATTACAAATACATGTGATTAGGAAATGCTTTAAAATAGATAGCGCACAAATTAAAATGCTATAGAATTGATAGCGCTAAAGAGAAAATGTTATTAATAAATAGATACCAATAGAAACAAACGCAATAAGATAGCATAGCACTTCCATATTAAACGCTATCGATTGGTAATAGCGCTAAGGGAAAAACGCTATCGATTGGTAATAGCGCTAAGAGAAAAACGCTATAAATATAATAGCGTTTTTTAAGAAACGCTATAAATTCGATAGCGTTTTCTATGAAAATGCTATCAATAAAAGCATAGCATCGTCATTAATAGCGTTTTGGAAAACGCTATGGACATCATCCATAGCGTTTTTCGCATGCTATCTTCAGACTTTTCTGTAGTAGTGGTTCATACTATGGGCTCTTGTTAAACTAGACACTAAGGTCTGGGGAAGGTCATAGAGCATACGTCCCTCTGCTAGAGCAAGGAAGACGTCATAAGTGGCGTTCTTCGCAGAAGAAAAACACCATTCCCCTAAGATATTCAGCATGATGAAGAACATAATAGTACCCATGTTAAGGGACAAACTACCAAGGGCTATGTTATATTGCCCTTGGTCCTCATCCGGTCGATAAAAGAACTTACAATGATTATAGAAATAAGTAGTAAGTTGATAAGCACCCAAAACTGTAATATTAAACCCCGAGAGACATAGCATTTTGGTCGATTATGTGTTTAATAATCATGTAATAATTATATTTTCGTACTTTTGCAGGTTTCCGCATTTAAAATAAATATAGTGATAAAACATGCATCGAAGTACGGGAATACGGGAATATTTGAAGTTTCCCACTCAACCCCCGTGAAGCCCAACAAAACCAGACTAGAGCCGAAGTTTCCAAAAGAACAAAACCAGTGCAGAACGGGTCCACATATAAAGAAGCAACAAACTTTCGAAGCTCAAATCGGATGAATCTAGATGCCGACGTTGGCTAGTGAAGCTGCCATAGCGACCCTGGTGACGAACTCTGCGCAAGGACAAAAAGTCGTAAAAATGCCAAAATCGGTGCCGCCACTGGACACACTAAGTGGACCCACTCTGCGGGTTCAGAAGGCATGACGAGTCAGCATAGGCAGGTGGCAAAGGATGGTTTCAATTTGGTACCACCTGGCAAAAGAGAAGACACGTACCAATTCAAACCAGGTGGTTTGAATTGAAATGAGCTACAAAACAAAAACTTAAAAAGCAAAAAGACAAAAAGCTAAACAGTTCAAAACAAAACTTTGATTCTCAAAGTTTTGAACAAATCAATTAGCTAACGAACAAAACTCAAATAAATGGTTCACAAGCCATCCAACCTATATATATGAGGGGGTCGCCTTCATTATTTCCCCTTCAGCATTTTCATGCTTTAGCTTCCGCCTAGTTAGTTTATTTCTTCAGTACTTACATTCTGTCATTTCCAATCCAGCAGTTTAAATACTGTAAGTTATTTTACCCTTAATAACAGTCATTTTTTTTCTAGTTTAATTCATGTCCTGCATTTATTTACTTAATGTATACAGCAAGTTTTATTATTCCTTCTATGACCATGAGCTAATCCCCTCGGGGAGGGTGGTCTTTGCTTCGTGTAAAATCGGATTGACTCTTTAATATTTTAGAGTCACTACTTAGGAATTAGGCTTAGATTTGACATCCGGTCCCAAAATGATCGAGGCGTACAAAGTTGGATCTGCGATGCTCCGAAACAGTCTCGCGCGCCGCGACTCTCTGCGGTGCGGGCGACTCTCCAATTGGCCCGGTGATGTGAAATCGAGCAGGGAGCTGAAATAATATACCGAGAGATGAGATATTATTGAAACTCCTTATGCTAGTGAAATGCGACCTAGAGATGTGGGCATGCACTAGGGATCAATACTTTCGGCGCCGTCTCCGAAAACAAGACGAATTAGAGATGTAGTGATGTGGTAATATAAACTGTTGAAAAATGATTCTCGCATGAGTATGACTAACTCTTTCCCAGTTTCTCTATTTTTGTTTACCTACATATAATCCCCGTAGTAATTTACATTATTTGCATTATCGTTAATTTAATTAAAACCAACTAAAAAGAAACCTAAAAATCCTACTCACCAAAAGTTGTAATTCCAGTTGTGAACCTATCCGAGCCCTAAGGTTTGGACGATCCCTTACTCGACCTATCCTACCAAACCCACGTGAGTAAGATAACTTGACTAAAACGTACGACTATACGGACGTTGGACGTTGGACTTTGGACTTTGGACTTGGGTCTTTGGACTTCGGACTTTGGACTGTGGACCTCGGACTTAAGAAAATAAGTAACTGAAATCAATAAACGTGTATAAAGAGCGTTTTTATCAAATGGCGCCGCTGCACGCCGAAGGACTCTGGACTTAACGTAATAACTAGAATACATCCATAAAAACCCCCTCCCCTACCTCCTCATCTTCTTAAATTTTCATTTCTGTTACAATACTAACGAGTTACGTAACTCTTTACCCTAACTTTTTCTACTAACAAATATCTGTGAACCAAGTTTTGTTTATTTTCATTAGCACAGTCTAAGTACTCCGTAGGAATTTAAAGTACTAAACAGACAAAAGAGTCTCGGACGAGACTGAATTAGTAGCACGCGAGACTAACCTGGAGTATCAACACTCCGGTTTTTCGTCTGAGCAACTTTCCTTTTCAGTACTCTTTTGGACTCTCTGGTCCTGTTTTTCTAGTAAGCATAAGCTCGGGAGTAGTCGATCGCTATACGAGGAATCGCGGGACGCCAGGTTTCAAACTCTTAAACTCTTCAAACTTTGTCGAGGATATTATTTGCTATAACCTGTTTTACCTCGTATATTTGTATGTTGGCATGAGAACTCCTTGCATATAAAGGTGGTTCGTTATTACATATTCACGTTAACACAATATAATTCAAATATATTTTGATATATGCGTAGCGTCAAACCACCTGCTTAGAATATTTTTGTATGTGTATGTTACATCAATTCACGTACGCGGTATTCAGTTGCATGAGTTCGTTCTCGACATTCCCCTAGCTCACGTATAACTTACATATAGTTGCACGTATAAGTAATATAGATTTGCATGTGTAGACTTTCTGCGTAAACTAGTATATGTTAGTTAGTTTCTATTTTGGCATCTATCGTTTTTAATTGCATATTTCGTAATCACGTTTCCATAATACACTAATTACGTAAATTAAAAAATAATAATAATAATAATAATAATAATAATAAATAATAATAATAATAATAATAATCATAGTAATTAAAAATTTCATCTTAATAATCTTAATAATACCCCGCATAATACACCATCATAAATCATCACCCTATTCCATCAGTGTCTAGGAAACTCGAAAGATTGAGGTTGTCTAATTAAGGAACGTGCTAACACGGACAACTTCCCTCAATCCTCTCAGGTGACCTGGCTGCTGGAATATTCACACGTTATCCTAGCTTACCTGCTCGAGTTAGCAACAGCTCAGGAAGACGGGCTTCACCTCTCTCTTTCCTAAATTCTAAAACCTCCAGTCATTATTCGTTCCTTATGAGCCTTAAATTAAAATTTATATTTGTATGAGACTACGGTCTGGTAAACATAAGGAATTAGAACTTACATATCGTCATCGAAAATACAAGAAACAACTGCTTATGTTATCTCCTAGACATAGTTCCTCCTCCGTAAATCAACCTCGTCAAACATCTCCGTTGCCATTATCTCCTTTAATTATGGCTGAGGAAAATCTCACAACCGAGAAACCCCTTTCAGATTTCTATATTGCCTTACAGGAAGGGCCTGCTTCCAGCATTAAACTCGATACGATTGTAGGTGATTTTCGCATTCCGCCAAACATTTTCGGTTTGTTACCTGTTTACCATGGTTTAGACCATGAAAAACCGTACAATCATCTTCGTCGGATGCAACAAGTAGTCACCACTTTCCGCCATCTGACCGTTACCAACGAACAAGTCTTGCTTAGGTTATTTCCCTTCACCTTAGCTGATAAAGCTTTAGTTTGGCTCGCCGGACAAGCGCCGCAATCCATTGACACATGGGCCAAACTCGTACAAGCATTCATGATAAAGTTCTATACTCAAAAGAAAACTACAGAAATGCTTCACAAGATTCAATTCTTTTCCAGCACCCCTAGGAATCCTTTTCGAAAGCATGGAGCAGATTTACTGATCTACTTCTCGAATGTCCCCATCATCAACTCGACGCCGCTGTATTAGTCCGTTCATTCTTTAATGGTCTCTCTGACCATCAAAAGGAAACATTAGATATCATGAACGGCGGTTGTTTCATGGACAAGGGCGCTACTGAAGCATATACTTTTCTTGAGAAACAGGCTTCACGAAGCACCCATTGGGGAAACACTGATTCTTCTAGATCTTCTAAAGACACTCCTGCCAAAGTTACGTCTATGTTCGAGGTCAAACCCGATCCGAAATTAAAAACTCTAATCGAGTCCCTAAACAAAAAGGTCGATGCTCTTTCGGTACAAGTAAATGAACAAAAACCCAAACAGGTCATGGCTGCCAACGCTTCCCCATGCCCTCTTTGCTTAAGTCCTGAGCACGCCGATTCTTATTGTCCTTTGGTATATGAGTGTCCTCCCCAACCTTCTGAAGAAGCTTGTGCTTTCAACATCCCTAATGCACCATGGCGACAACATCCGAATTTAGCTTGGGCACCCCTTGTCCAACAACAAGCTCCTCCAGGTGGCAACAACGTTCCTGTACGACCACCCGCGAACTACAATTTCTATCGTCAAGGAAATCCTCCACAATTCCAGCAAGGGCAAAGTAATTTTCCCAACAACGCAAATATAGGGTACCAAAACAACCGCAACCTTGTTCCCGCTAATCAAGGATATGGCTACCAAAATCAACCCGTGAATAATAACCGTCAACTAGTTCCTGCTGCTCCTTTGGTACAATCCACAGCCGATAAAACGGCTGAAACTTTCCTGACATACATGAATCAACAGAATCAAATCCTAGCTTCTATCCCACAGTCTCTTCAGCTGTTAGCTCAGGATAAAAGTCAAAAGGGCGTGTTCCCTGGGCAAGCAGTTCCAAACCCTAAGCCTACAAACACTGCCTTTGAACTCAACAATGCACCAGGATCTAGTAATCCAAGCCAGGGTGAGGTAAATGCCATTACCACTCTTCGTTCTGGCTGAACCATCGACAATAATATATGTATGCCAGACGAGGAATCGACGGAAGCCACGACTGACATCCTTCCAACTCCTACCTCGCAACCTATAACGGACGAAGTTGTACCTTCAAAATCAACACCTACGTCCCTAGGAAAAGATACCACTGATCCTTATACGCGATTCCACCCAAAAGCTCCGTTCCCTGCCCGTTTGGTAAAGAACAAACATGACGAACATTTTGATGAGATCCGTGAAACCTTCAAAAATTTGACCATAAACTTACCTTTCCTAGATGCGCTAAAGCATTTGCCCAAGCATTTGCCCACCAAACGACGTACGAATGTACCTCAACAAGCGTTCCTCACTGAGCAGTTTCCCTCGATTACCACTACCAATGGTGTGGTAAAGTACAAGGACCCGTGTCGATTAACCGTACCATGCACGTTGGCGCACAAGTATACCCCATCGCACTTTTAGACCTAGGTGCCAGTGTTAACCTACTTCCCTACTACTTATTTAAGCAGTTAGGTCTTCATGAATTAAAACCTACCAATATGACTCTGCAACTCACGGATCGCTCCATCAAGTACCCAAAAGGCATAGTAGATAACATTATAGTAAAGGTCCAAGATTTTTACTACCCAGTGGATTTTGTCATTTTAGATACTGAGGTGGCATGTGACTCCATTCCTATCATCTTGGGACGTCCTTTTCTTGCAACTGCTAACGCTCTCATAAATTGTCGGGACGGTTCAATAACATTGTCTTCCGGGAACCTTTCTGTCGAACTCAACGTGTTCAAATTAATGAAACAGTTTCCCGATCCTATAATGGAGGGCGAGATTAGCCTGGTTGATAGTCTAGAACATGATTATTTCACAAACTCTTTTCCCCCAGACGAGATACACCAATTTCTTTCTTTTGATAATCCGAGTTTGACGATGACTTCATGACATAAAGGATGTTCATGCATTATTAGAGTCAGTACCACTATTTGACCCTAATGCTGCGTTGCAAACTGATTCAGAATAACCGGATTCGCTCTTTTCCATTGAAGAGATGATCCCTCATGAATCCCTGATCCCCAATCCTCCAACTTCGGATTTAAAGCCTCTACCCTCTGATTTGAAGTACGTGCATCTCGATCTCGATGGTAGTCACCCTATAATAATTTCTGCTCACTTGACTACCGACGAAGAGGCACGTTTGATTCATGTCATTCATAAACATCGCTCCGTTATCGGATGGTCCTTAGATGATATCAAGGGAATATACCCTAGCATATGCACGCATCGCATACATCTCGATGACCGCACAAAGACATCGCGAGAACCACAATGCCGCCTTAATCCCGCCATGAAGGAAGTGGTGAGAGAGGAAGTTTTACGTTTACTTGATGCGGGTATCATATACCCTATCTCTGATAGTGATTGGGTTAGTCCTGTCCATGTTGTTCCCAAAAAGTCCGGCATTCAAGTTGTACAAAATGAAAATGGTGAGTGCATCTCCACTCGCATTCCTTTGAAATGGAGAATTTGCATTGACTATCGCAAACTTAATGCCAGAACCCGTAAAGATCACTTCCCTCTCCCATTCATTGACTAGATGTTAGAACGTTTAGCCGGTCATGCTTACTACTATTTTCTTGATGGTTATTCCGGATACTTCCAAATTGTCATCGATCCCGCCGATCAAGAAAAGGCAACTTTCACGTGTCCCTTTGGAACCTTTGCATACAGACGAATTCCTTTTGGTCTTTGTAATGCCCCAGGCACTTTCCAACGCTGCATGCTTCACATTTTTAGTGATATGGTGGAACGTTATATGGAAGTCTTCATGGACGACTTTTCCATTTACGGAAATTCCTTTGACGACTATTTATCCAACCTTTCTAAAGTATTAACGCGTTGCGAAGAGAAAAATCTGGTACTCAATTGGGAGAAGTGTGGTTACCAAAGGACTTGTTCTAGGTCATATTGTTTCAAAAGACGGGATAGAGGTTGATAAAGCTAAAATCGTTAAAATTTCTTCGCTACCTTTTCCACGTACAGTTCGTGATATCCGTGCCTTTTTAGGCCACGCTGGGTTTTACAGGCGATTCATTCAGGATTTTTCTAAAGTTGCTCGACCCTTAACCAATCTCCTGCTTAAAGATGCAGTATTCGACTTCAATTGTCATTTACTACGCTAGTAAAACTCTTAACGACGCTCAATGTAATTATACCACAACTGAGAAAGAGTTCCTAGCTATTGTCTATGCTTTGGATAAGTTTCGCCCCTACCTAGTTGGAACATCGACCATCGTATATACTAACCATGCCGTAATTAATTACTTACTTACAAAAAAAGGACGCAAAACAACGATTGTTCTGCTGGATCCTTCTCTTACAAGAATTCACCCTGGAAATCAAAGACAAGAAAGGAACCGAAAATGTCGTAGCCGACCATTTATCAAGGCTGGTTGGTGACATCGATAGTGATTCTGAAGCTATCGGTGATTCCTTCCCAGACGAATACTTATACTCTATTTTCTCATCTCCATGGTACGCGGATATCGTTAACTACCTAGTTACTGAGGAAGTCCCCTCCTTTTGGTCATGTCCTGATCATTAAAAGTTCTTATCCATTGTAAAATATTATTTCTGGGATGAACCCTACCTCTTTAATTATTGTTCCGACCAACTCATTCGTCGCTGCATTCCCGACTGGGAACACACCGACGTATTATCTTTTTGCCATGAACAATCTTGCGGAGGTCATTTTAGTGGAAAGAAAACTGCGGCCAAGGTGTTACAATGTGGTTTTCTTGGCCTACCCTTTTTCGCGATGCACCACGAACATTGCATAGCTTGCATTCGTTGTCGACACCTAGGTCAAATTACCAAAGCGAAATATGATGCCCCTAAATCCTATCTTGATTGTGGAAATTTTTTGATGTTTGGGGCATTGATTTTATGGGACCCTTCCCTATTTCTCAAGGTTTTCTATACATTTTAGTATTTGTAGACTATGTGTCCAAATGGATTGAGGCACTCACATGTCGCTCAAATGACCATAAGACTGTCGTGAGATTTGCAAAAAGAAAACATTTTCTCGTTTTGGTGTTCCCAAAGCTATCATCGGTGATCTTGGTACACATTTTTGTAACAAAATTTTTGGGTTTTAATGAAGAAATATGGAGTTACTCACAAGGTTGCTACTCCATACCACCCACAAACGAAAGTGGGCCAAGTGGAAGTCTCCATGAGGAGAGATAAAGTCTATTATGGAGAAAACTGTCAACCCATCAAGAAATGACTGGTCTCTCCGCTTATCGGATGCCTTGTGGGCATACCGAACAGCATTTAAGACACCTATAGGGATGTCTCCTTACCGCATTGTTTTTGGAAAACCTTGTCATCTGCCAGTTGAACTTGAGCATCGTGCCCTTTGGGCCATCAAAAGCCTTAATTACAATATCATCGAGGCAGGCGAGAAGCGAAACTGCAATTAAATGAGCTGGAGGAGATTCGGAGTGATCCTTATGATCTCTCAAAATCCTACAAAGCTAATATGAAAAGAGTGCACGACAAGCACATTTTGCGTAAGGATTTCAAAATTGGCCAATAAGTTTTACTGTACAACTCCAGATTACACATCTTTCCTGGTAAATTGAAAACACGATGGTCTGGTCCTTTCATTGTGTCAGCTGTGAAACATTATGGGGCAATCTATTTGCTTAATCCAATAGATAACAGTGAATTTCAAGTCAATAGACAACGCCTAAAACATTACCACGAATTACGCTCACCAGATGTTGAACAGACTCTTCTTCATAATCCAGTATACACTGACTAGATGTTTCGTTTGGCATACTCAATCTTGTTTCTATAGAGGGTACGCCAATTTGGTAGCCGGGCCATCTTCTATCTTATGATCTCCAAAGTTCTTTGAAGTGTGTGGTTGCAAGCGCCGGAACCTTAGTCCACGAAAACTCTTTTTCAGAACTGAGTATAAATGTCTTCTGCAACACGAGCAAACATACTTTTTGGTAAACGATGGGTAACTAAAATTTCACCTCCTTCCTTTTCTTCCCTTTTCTACTATCTACCTCACGAACTTCAGCTAATCATTTGGTGTAAGTCTCACTCATCACGAATAGGGAATAGTCGTAGTTTTTTCCTCTAAAAGCGTCTTGAAGGATGGGCTGGTGTATGCATTGCCAAACACCCTTCCTCGTCTAGGCCCCGACTTCCTATCCGATACTAGCCGGTTTAAGGTATACTTTTGTCTGACACCAGCTGCGCAGGATAATCTTCATCCCCGCGCCGTTTCTCCCACAGGTTGGGATTCGTCTTGAGAATCTGACGTTAAAAGACTCGATTCGTCTTGAGGATCTGATGTTAAAAGACTCGACTCGTCTTGAGGATCTGACGTTAAAAGACTCACCTTGTAGATATGTTTATATTGTTGCCTTTTCCCTTTGCATTAAGTTTTGCACATGGGATTCGTGTCCAACCTCAGATGTTGCATACTTGGAAAACAAACGGGCAATGGATTCCACCAGACCAACCCTAGAATTGGTTACTTTGAGTCCCTTGGGACGGTTTGAGGATAGCTGTATGTAATAAGGGCAATTTTATTAGATCAGTAGCGCCAAGACGGTCGGGATGGTACCGTCCTGCCCCTAACCCCATAATACATAAAGGTGAAGCCACAGTCCGGCTGGATTGGGTTCGCTCTAGAGCCGACATGACAGTTGTCTATGATTTAAGATGGTGACTCTCCTGGACATCCAGTGTTTTTCACGTATATCTCCCTTGTATGTAAATAAAACCTTTGTTTATAAATAAAACACTCTCCTTTAAAAAAAAATCTTGTGACCTTCAAGAATGACTCATACAATTGGATAGCATTTTTTGTGCCGATCGTTTCGGTATCTCATTCGTCCAATTCGGAGTCCAAACGAGTCGTGGGTAAGCATTTAGATTTTTTAGGTTTAAATCGGGCTTTAGGCTTGATTTGGGCTTGGGGAAAATTTTGGCCCAACCAAAATATCGAATTCTCGATCCATTTAAACACAAAAAACCGGAACACACGCGTCACATTTACATCATTCTTCTCCCTAAAAAACCGGATCTTGCCCCCTCTCGATTTAGTCTCGCACGAGATAGGCCCACACTAAAACCAGGTCTTGCGCGAGACCCTCACATCTCCGACCAAGTTTTCCTTCCATCAGAACATCCCATTTCTTCCCCTCATCAGTAATCCATAGCCATCCTCTCTCTAAGACCAGTAATGGCCGGAAACAGGCAGATTTGTGTGGAAATTTTTTTTGGAAATTTGTTTGAAAATGGGATGTTTGCTCCATTCTTTGATCACGAAATTCACTCTAGAGGATGGGAGAGTTTGTTATATGCCAATGGAGGGCTTTATTCCAAGGATTTGGTGATGAAATTCTACGACAATGGGAGCTTTAATGGCGACCATTGTTGGGTCACCGTCGAGGGTGTGCGCCACGAAGTCACACCTGTGTTGCTCTCCGGGATCACGAGCATTCCTCTGGTCGATCACGTACTGACTCAGCAGCAGTCCGTGTACCCACGGACTTATGACCTAATGCTCGACACGTTAATTGAGGGAGAGTACAACATCGATGGGAAATGCACGTATCAGCGCTCGGTGCGACGGAACCAATTGGCTGTGACTCAATGGCTGGGACTGAACGTTATTGGCACCTCGAAGCCTTCGGACATCAACAAGACCTTCCTCCACCTTCTCTGGATCCTCCAGGAGCGAAAGGGTAACTTATGCATCGTTACCTTTCTTTTTGATATTATCACACATGCTACTCTTAGGTCAGCCCCTCTTGCCGTTCTAGTAACGCATGTTATGATTAATCTGGGTTTTCTGTCCGCCACCCCACTACTCCCTATACCACAATATGAGAATATGCTTGTCTTCAAGAAATGCATACAGGACCCTTGGGAACCCACAGCACCTAGGGCTGCCGAGCACGCTAGCGTAGGATCCTCTCACCCACCCTACTTTGATGAGACTGCCATGAGTAAGATCACCCACCCCATAGAGGCCTTACGTGCTGTGAACAGTGGTCTGAGAGACATGTACACTCGCCAAGTATCGATGAGACGTACCATGGGCGAGTTAAGGATAGATATGACCACTCACCACGAGTCGATGACAGACAGCATGGGCGAATTCCAGCAGGAAATGAGAGCTTCCATGACTGCATTTCAGGACAATATGCTTACTCGCCAGAACCAGTTCCAGCGAATGTTCATGGTGAGCCAAAGATCGATTCAGAGCTCGGTGATGGATACTCTTGGTGATATCCAGGAGCAGTTAGCCTCCACGGGAGCTCGTATTGCATGACGTCGCAGGACTCCTGGTTCTTCTTCTGCAGCCCCGGAGGATTCTGCAACAGCACCTGAGGATCATCAGTAGCTAGATTTATTTTTTCCGGTCTTGTATAATATTTATATCAGTTATTTTATTTACGTGTTTGCATTTTCCAGCTTAATAGTAGATGGTTCCTAAATATTTCTATCTTGATATATTAGCTATATCTAATATTATAGTATATAGGTAGGAACATATATTGGTAATAATAAATTATATACATATATATAAATATATATTTTAAATGTCATACTTAAACAACAAATTTTAACGTAAACTAACGTTTTATAAAACGTTCAGAAACCGATAATGAAAATGCATCAAAAACGGTCAGAAAACGGTCATGAACCACATCTAAAAAACGGTCAAAAAATGGTCAAAAAACGGCAATTTTCTTTCTATAAATAAGTTCAACTCTTCCTCCATATTCTTCCTTCTACACTTCTTATTCTAAAAAACGTTTTTAGATCACTCCAAGCTCAAGATTCATAGATGCACTAGAAAAGTTTGAGCAGCAGTAGATTGAATATGCTACTCAAGTCTTCATGCTCGGTTGTTTTATTATAGTCATGTTGTTAATGTGGCATATAGTTCTATCTAATATTTAGGTTTGTATTTAAGTCATCGTATCATTATGTTGTGTTTCCATACCGTTGTACGTTCTTACATCTTATTGTGATCGTATATCTACATTTTCCTTGTCCTTCTACTTACATTTTTCAAAAAAAAAAAAAAAAAAAAGGGGGCACTCCTTGTCACATGCCCCATTCTTCTCATCCACACTACATCCACTTTTGCGCATATCTTAGAAGATACACGTGGTCTAACTACCCTGTGACACCTCGAAACGTATTTTTTACATTTTCGGATGGGTGCCTATTTATAACAAGGATAGACACCTCAAAAAAAATTTAACTTCCCTTTTTCCAAAATAATCTTTTTTCACCACTCCATCTTTAATGGCCCTCACTCGAAGTTTCGTGCCAGAGCAAAATTTTATGGAAAATTTCCAAAATGGTCTTTTTCATCCTTTTTTTTGACACTGAAATATTACGTCGAGGATGGTACCCTCTTTTACACCATAAGCAAGCATTTTATTCCAGAGAATTGGTCTTGTTATTTTATAAAAGCGGTTATTTCCAAAACGGACAATTCTTTGTCCGTTTTGGAAATCATCTCTGATTAACATGAATTGACTATGGAAATCATCTCTGAGGTACTTCAAATTCCTATTACAAACCAAGGAGTACACCTTCAAGATTCACTTTTCGATAATATCCGACATCTGATGTTTGCAACTATCCTTCACGGCGAATACAACCGGAAAAACCGTATTGTTTATCAGTGATCTTTACAAAAGAACCAATTATCTGTGATCCAATAGGTAGCTCATAATGTCCTAGGCACGTCTAAGACTTCGAAATAACCAAACCCCTCCTCCATTTTTACTCGGGTCTTGCAGAGTAAGCGCAATGATTTTTGCATTATTAAATTTTCGGAATGCGATCGCGACGTGCGGGAAAAGGCAGCTCCTTTACCAACCATTGTGACACTTATCATGATACATTGGGATTTTTCTAGTACTTCTCCTCATACACCTCTTCGAACAGCTAACATTCTTACCATTCACTCAGTATGTAGGAACGGATTCTGGAACCCCGATGTTGCAAAGAACCATGTCGGTGCAGGAACCAACGAAGATTGTTCCACCGACAACATCTTTCTTGAAAATGCATTATGCAACGTATTTAATCCCATGGAAGGGCTTCGCTTAATTCAACAAGGACTGATGACATTATTCAAACGTCAGAACATTATTATCACCAGCCTTCTTGAATTTCAGGACCTGCGGACAATAAATGAAGAGGAACAAGCACAATTCTTGCACCGCCACAACCAATTCTTGGCAAATCACACTCTCATAATGGAGAACCACGCCGAGATTTACCAGACATAAAGCAAAATGTTGCAACAGGCTGTTGCACGGATTGACGGCACAGAAAATCTTATAAACGGATCCCTCCCACAAAAGGATCCTCGCTGTTACTTGGGCCAATGAAACCATTTAAATTTTGCAATTTTATATTATTTATCATTTTCTTTTTAGTTTTTAATTTTCGTATGGTAATTTGTTTTTACTTAATTATTCTCATCATACTCTAATATTTGTTTATCCTTGTCTAAACAGGTCACATTTTCTTTTCACACATCTTCTACAATGGAAGCTCCAAAGATGATTCCAGAACAATCTTTCCATTCGTTGCTGAATTCTCCGGCATATGGACATCTTTTCAGAGACTACATCACTCAAGTTGGTTGGAACTCTCTTATTCTACACCCGGAGCAGACGTACTCCCCAGGTTTGGCTACTTATTTTTATGATCACATGGAAGATCTACCAGCTGTCCAGGGTTTCCCTTTGAATGGTTTTACACTACGTATTGGTAACACCCGACACGCTTTTTATGAGCCAACAGTGGCTATGGCTCTAGACCTTCCTCCTCTTCAGCCAGATCTCCCCATTCAATACATGATAGAGAATGACCTTAATGACTATTCTAGGGAAGATTTTGATGCCCGGTATGGCGATGGCCTTACCCACGTCAAAGAACGTGCCGAAGTTGGCCGATGGCCGGACTTCACTATTCCACTAGCCAGTATGACCATGAATGTTGAAACTGCCATGTTATTTATTCTTCTGAACATCATGGGGGATTGGCATTTTTCCACTGCATCAAAGTCAGCGTGTAAAACATTCCATGCATTGGCCCAGCAACATACCACCTTCGACATTACAGAACTAGTAATTGAGAATCTTAAGAAGGCTCGGTCTTTTCGGCAACACTATATCATCCCCGCGCCATTCATAAAGATGCGGGATAGTGCGGACGTACTTCCCTCAGTTTGCGGCTACCTTTTAGGACTGGGTAAAGGTCGACTCTATGTATCCAACAAACAAGATAATTTGTTCTTTGCGATTTTGGACATGGCGACGCCCTGCAAGGTATCTTAAGAAAGTTTGTTCTTTCCCTGATGATGATAAAATGATAGCTCATCTAGACAATGCAAAGAAGAGGAAGTGGAGTGAAGTCTGGAAAGCTATGATAGATTGGCGGGATACAAAGGAATGACATTTCTACAGGGACGAGGCAAGGAGGGACTATCCCCCAGTTCAAGGTTAGGGCAATGCGAGTTGATGCATGTACATATTTGTATTACGTTTTGATGTGAAATAAATAAATAGCCTAACAGTGTACTACTCTAACAGAGGCTTGCTTCTACTTTTTATGATGTATAATATATAGTGTGTTACAATAAATTTCGTGGAAGATGTCACTTTATTTTTTTGCTCAAAGCCTCTCGGGTATACTCTTTCTTCCTCTTAACACTTTGAGGACACGATTGTCCCGAATTGTTTGGGGTAGTGAGAACCTTTGCAAAAATTAGGTATGCATAGTTGTATATAGTTTACTTAATGTCTAAATAAACGTATTTAGTGACAAATTCTCGTTTCCCTTTCTATGATGAAAAATATTTAGAAATCTCACCCTAGCATCGTAATTAGGACTTGTTCTTAGAAACTTAATTTATCATTATGCAATAGTTTTTACATCTTTTCATGAGCATTCATGCACCGACTATCATTTAATGTACACGCCAGAAAGTTTCGGGACCCACGGTTAGACAACTTAGTTTCCATATCCCGTAAGAATCTAACCAAAAGCCTAAAAAATATCCGATATATGAGTAATGACACGAGGAGTAGTTCTTCCGAATAGAGAAGTTCACACGCCTACTTACTTGATCACTACCTAAATCCTAGGCGTAGAATTTAGGCCTTCTTTGGATCGATATAGCCAAAAATTCACACTGTAAAAAATTTTTACCGCTAGTAAGCCCTCTTGAACCTTTCATTAATCCTTTCTACTTCACCAAAAAAAAATCATTACCCATCTAGTAACCACAAATAAATAAGCCTACCTAGATGATGAGTATGAGAAATAGGATGAAGTGCATAAAAATGAAGAGAAAAACCTTGTCACAAATCAAAATCAGTTACCTATTTCAGAAGAAAAGAAAAAGAAAAAAAAATAGAAATATGTTTCCAAAAATCAAAAGAAATATCAAGGTTAGAATTCCCAAAAAAAAAAATCAAATCAAAAGGGAATACAAAAGCTTGAAAAATCCAAGTATGGAAACCCATGTTAGAAGCAGAAAAGAAAAAAAGGATTCTCTAGTATAAATATCTCGAAGACCTTATTCTCTCATACTTATCATTTTTGAATTTTCCATTCCATTTTCTTCTACACTACCACCTAAGCCCCATAACACCTAATAAAGACCTCTAGCTCAATTAGGAATAGGATAGTGTGATAATAAGTAGTAGTTGTGACTTCTAATTCTCGGCTCCTCTAACCGTCATTGAGTATATGGAGGAAACGCGTGCCCACCGCAGACACCGGAGATAGCAAAGCTTGAGTGGAAAAATAAGAGAGAAATTGTGTTTCGACACATACCTGTGAGAACCTACTTAAGGATGCTATCCAAAGGATCCAGAAACGGCCCTGCTCATACATTTCATTATTAGATCACTGCATGCATGCTCATACGTAGATGTTTCGATTATTGTATGTATATTAACTTGAATTTCGAAAGAATAAAATCCTTGTTTCCCTTGCTAGTGAGATGTCTAGATACCTGAGATTAATTAAGGAAACAAGCCTTTGTTACTGAGTCGTTGTAGTATAAATGAAGTTTGTGAATATGTTCTCTGGAAAACTCTCACGAGACTATAACTCATCCACTAGGGAATTCCTAGTGGTTCAAGGTCTTGTTGCATACGGTCAATGCAACCGCACTCTGGGAAATGAGATTTTGCTTAGGACAACACATTTGTGACCACTTATCGTTTTAATGTCTCTTCTTTGCTTGAGGACAAGCAAAGTGCTGTTTGGGGGTGATGTGATAAGCACCCAAAACTGTAATATTAAACCCCGAGACATAGCATTTTGGCCGATTATGTGTTTAATAATCATGTAATAATTATATTTTCGTACTTTTGCTGGTTTCCGCAATTAAAATAAATATAGTGATAAAACATGCATCGAAGTACGGGAATACGAAAATATTTGAAGTTTCCCACTCAACCCCCGTGAAGCCCAACAAAGCCTGACTAGAGCGAAGTTTCCGGAAGAACAAAACCGGTCGTAAGCGGGTCTACATATAAAGAAGCAAACAAACTTCCCGCTTAAATCGGATAAATCTAGATGCTGACGTTGGCTATTGAAGCTGCCATAGCGACCCGGGCGACCAACTCTGCGCAAGGACTGAAAGTCGTAAAAATGCCAAAATCGGCGCCGCCACTGGACACACTAAGTGGACCCACTCTGCGGGTCCGAAGGCATGACGAGTCAGCATAGGCAGGTGGCAAAGGATGGTTTCAATTTGGTACCACCTGGCAAGAGAGAAGACACGTACCAATTCAAACCAGGTGGTTTAAATTGAAATGAGCTACAAAACAAAAACTTAAAAAGAAAAAAGACAAAAAGCTAAACAGATCAAAACAAAACTTTGATTCTCAAAGTTTTGAACAAATCAATTAGCTAACGAACAAAACTCAATTAAATGGTTCAAAAGCCATCCAACCTATATATATGAGGGGGTCGCCTTCATTATTTCCCCTTCAGCATTTTCATGCTTTAGGTTCCGCCCAGTTAGTTTATTTCTTCAGTACTTACATTCTGTCATTTCCATTCCAAAGAAATTTTAAATATCGTAAGTTATTTTACCCTTAATAACAGTCATTTCTTTTCTAGTTTAATTCCTGTCCTGCATTTATTTACTTAATGTATACATCAAGTTTTATTATTCATTCTATGAACCATGAGCTAATCCCCCCCCCCTCAGGGGGAGGGTTATGCTGCTCGTTTAAAAATCCGGATTGACTCTTTAATATTCTAGAGTCACTACTTAGGAATTAGGCTTAGATTTGACATCCGGTCCCAAAATGACTGAGATTGTACAAAGTTGGACTGCTAATGCTCCAGAACAATCTCGTGCGCGACCCAAAATGTCTCGCGCGCGGCTCTCTGGTGTCAGACAGCTCTCCAATTCGTCCAGCTGATGTGAAATCGAGCCAGGAGCTGTAATAATATACCAGAGATGAGATATTATTGAAACTCCTTATGCTAGTGAAATGCGACCTAGAGATGTGGGCATGCACTAGGGATCAATACTCGACGTCGTCTCTGAAAAAGAGACGAATTAGAGATGTAGTGATGTGGTAATATAAACTGTTGAAAAATGATTCTCGCATGAGTATGACTAACTCTCTCCCTGTTTCTCTATTTTTGTTTACCTACATATAATCGCCGCAGTAATTTACATTATTTGCATTACCGTTAATTTAATTAAAACCAACTAAAAAGAAACCTAAAAATCCTACTCACCAAAAGTTGTAATTCCAGTTGTGAACCTATCCGAGCTCTAAGATTTGGACGATCCCTTACTCGACCTATCCTACCAAACCCACGTGAGTAAGGTAACTTGACTAAAACGTATGATTATACGGATGTTGGACGTTGGACTTGGGTCTTTGGACTTCGGACTTTGGACTGTGGACCTCGGACTTAAGAAAATAAGTAACTGAAATCAATAAACGTGTATAAAGAGCGTTTTTATCATAAGTGCTGGAGAATAAGTTTCATCAGCACTTACCATTAAAGGTTGCCATCCTACCTACATAATCAAGTCACGGAACCAGTATCCATAGGTGTCGCTCTCGAGCAATTCTTCAAAGGACTGCTCCGGTATGACTTGAGGAGATTTCATAGTAACCAAATACACTACTAAACTCCTGGAAGTGAGTGCAACAATGCAAAACCCAAAAAATAGAACTGGAGGTGTGTTGAGGTCAGGGCGCTAGCGCGCTCAACTCTGTCTCTGCGTTCCAGGTCCTTGGGTGTGGGCGCGCTATGTTGTATGGCAACAGAGAGGGTGTGCCCACTCCGAGTGTTTTTGTAGGTATAAAATTAGAGGTGAATTTGAGAGGTGTTGTGTGAAGTTTAGAGCATCCTATGTATTTATAGAGCTCTAGTTTCTTAAACAAATGTCCTCAAGGTTCCCAAATTCATACGAAAAGCGATGGAATAAGAAAAGACTTCTAAAACCAAAATAGAAACAGGCTCCAAAATCAAACCTATAACCTTTAGGTTGGAATTAAAAAAAAAATAGCAATCATCCAAATTCTAATCCTTGAGGTTGCACAACCCAAGAGTAGCTAATTCTAGCTACACCATATTAGCAACATGCTCACACAAACCATATTCTCAAAACCTTGCACTATTAAATTCCAAATACAGGTGGATAGGGTAAAATACAATGCTAAACAAATAATGCCACCCCCAAACAAGTCGGGAAGGTGGGATTTATGAAAAATAGATAACAAGCTCGAACAAAAATTAAACTATCTTGAAATTTAAATTACAACCAAATACATAATCCAATATTAACTACTGAACTCAACAATTGGAAATCAAATATTATTCTACTAAAAACAGGGAAATTTCCTAAAATAATAATAAGACAAAGGAACTAGCCACAAGATGAGGAAGGGCTAAGAAAAGGAAGTTGAGCGATCAAGTATGGAAAGACCAAACATCCCACCCCCAAAACAAATTTTTGAAAAAAAGGTTTAGAAAATTTGTTTTAAAACGTGGGTCTTTTAAAGTCAGATTCCCGAGACTTGCTAAATTACTGTTTATAAGGTTTTAATTTTTATTTTATTTTTTATAAGTAAGGTTTAATATAAGGGAAAACAATAAAACAATAAATACATAAATCACTCTATAGAGAAACATGACTCAAAAACCAAGAAAACATGCAAGAGTGGAAAGCATGAATTACATTACATGTGGGCTTAGGATCTGGTACTTACAGACACACACTCCAAAAGGAGAGCCCGGTTATCTTAATGGTGCACTCCCATAATATAAGATTGAAAAGGAATACACCGAAAAATAAAATGAGTCCTTTATAGTCAGTTACTCGAGACTTACTAGACTAAAACATGCATTCACATGCAATTTTCCATATATCAACAATTTAAAGAGTTGCGGGTCTATCCATAAATAATTTACACGGACTGCAAACCAAAACAGAATTAGGCACCAAGATTTCCTATGATGTGGTGTAGCAGAATGAGAGTGAATACAGATAGATCTAGAACCTAACCTAGCATGCAATTTATTCTTTTTTCTCCAACGAAAGGGTAGCCAAGTGAATGATCATGAAAAAAATGGATGGTTGTGGAAGATATATAGGATATGGAAAAGTTTTAGAAGGAAGGAATGGAAAAAATGAGAATGTGGGTTTAGCACAGAACTCATTGGTGGAGTGGTATAATCACACATCTAAAAATGAAAAGGTCAGGTGGCTTTTCCTTGGGTAGTATTTCCATATCCGGAGTGTTTAAATAATCATGAAGCACAGGAGAAACAAAAGGGTTAAGTACAAATTCAAGGTTCCTTTGGAAAGGTGGAAGATAGGGAATATTGGTGATGGAAGGTGAATGAGTGACATTAAGATATGAGATGGGTGAATGGAGCTCAACTAGTGTTCTTAGTTCTATATCATCAGAAGCCTTGAGATATGCAAATTCCTCAATAGGTGGGTCAGAAGAATCAGTGGGATAGAGGTTGAAAAACTCTTCTTCCGTCATGGCGTCGAAGGATGAATGGATGTTGATAGGGTGGGTATAACACCCCATTTATTTTCTTTGTTTTCCCTATTTATTAGGGTTATAAAAAAAATAATAATAAAAAAAAAATAAAAGAAAAGGATAAAGATAAAATAAGATAAGATAAAAATGTGGGAGAGTTAGAGGGGTTTGGTTACAACCGAACTCTCCTTTTTGTTGGTTTTTCTGGTTTTTGAAAAAAAAAAAAAAAAAAAAAAAAAAAAAAGAGAGAAGAACAGAGAGAGACGTACAAGAGAAAAGGAAAATGAGTGTTTACTGGGGCATAGTGCTTGAGTGGAGAGAGAGAGAGAGAGAGTTTTACTCAAAGAAGAAATGGATGTTTCTTGCTGGGGGATTTGCTGACAACAGGACCGTATCACGAGTGAGTAGTCTAAACATGTTCTTTAAAAAATTTATTTGATTGATAATCATATGATTCTATTAGTTATTTACTTATTTTATATATTGGAACCTTGTAATGAAAATATTGATGTGGTCAAAAAGATTTAATTGGCATTCTTGCGAACTTAAGCCTTACTTTGGTTATGCAGAAATAGTCATGGGTATGTTCTCTATAGTCAATGGTGGCTGGCATATATATAAATATTTGGAAGTAGGTTTGCGTGGTGCCTTCCTTTTTGTTTTTGAGTGTCACAGCCACAGTGTTAAAATTGAACCATCATATTGTATATAATGGAAACTTTGGAGAGAGCGAAAATTAAGCTATGGGATGCACATTTTTATATGAATACAACCCACCGTCTGGGATTATCAAGGCATTTTTTTATCTCACCATTGATTATGTACAGCCCTCCTAAGGTGGTGTGGCCTACTGAGCTATATATTTAAAACTTATATGTAATTTGCTTAGAAGGCCGCACATCTAGATTTAGCTTACCGTATTTGTATTGTATGGCAGCTTCAAACATTTTTTCGGCCCCTAGATTTAATTGATAGAGGATGTATAGTGGTAAGCCCACTACCATGTTTTGCTACACGTATAAACTTAAGGTATTTAGTGAAGGTTTCCCAATATACTGCATGGGATGTATTAGCTAAGCAAACTTCAGTTTTCTTTGCTGTTTAACAACAATTTCTTAGCTATATGGGTTTCCCTTTCCTTTCTGTTTTGTCTTTCCTTGGGAGAACTTGAGGTGGAGGTCCATTTATATTTTGGAAATGGGAACTGTACTCGTGAGAAACAGAAACATAAAGGCGGTACATACCTCACCTACCTGAGAAATCTACTTGTCTAATATATAAGAAGTACATGCTGAATTTGCTAAAGAAATGTTTGACTATAGTTACTGTGCACCTCTGTATGTTATTAGATGTGCGTCTACTGGGAATTTCCATGTTTGATTTCTACACACAGCTACAGAGTGAAGTAAATTCATATACAATTGAATGATATGTGGTCAAAAGTAGAAATGTTTGACTGAGATACATGAATATATTTTTCTCTGTTCCATGATTAAATACCGAGTGTTGTCGCTGGTCTGATTTCGAACTAAATTTTGATTTAGTTATAATTTGAACTCGAATTTTAGGAAAACATAAAAATATAAGGTCTGGAAGTCTGCTTTCTAACCCAATCGACCTCGTTGCATTCCAAGGTTTGTGGATATGGTTACGGTGTTCGGAAGTTAGCACGTCAGAATTTTCTGACTGCAGAAATCCGGATCTGTGCCTGTTTTCGAACTACGTTTTCACATAGTTAGGTTCAGATTCAAACTCTCGCTAAAACATGAAAAAATAAGTCTTATGTGTCTGCTTTCCAACCCAATTGGCCTCGTCACATTCCGAGGTCTGTGGTGATAGATATAAGGTCTAGAAGTTTGGTTGACAGAAAACAGTGGGTCAGAAATCAGTTTCTGCGTACTGTGTTCAAGTCCAGTTTTAAAATAGTTAGGGTGAGAGTTAGAATTTTTATAAAACATAAAAAAGTAAGATTTAGAAGTCTGCTTTCTATTCCAATTGGCCTTATTGCATTCCGAGACCCGTGGAATTAATTATGGTGTTTGGAAGTTTGACTGGCAGAAAATAGTGCGTCAGAAATCAGTTTCTGCGCACTGTATTCGAGCTTAGTTATCGAACATTTAGAATGAGATTGGATATTTTTGTAAAACATAAGAAAGTAAGTTCTGTGTGTTATCTTTTCAATGCAAAAAGCCTCGATGCATTTTGGACACCTGTGGAAAGTGTTGTGTCATTCGGAAGATAGTCCGTCAGAAATCTAGTTTGCTAAAAAAATTAGGATTTTTACCGTTTTCAACTTAAGTTTTCTTCTAGATGGGCTGAGGTTGGGACTTCGAGTTCTACATGAAAAAGTATGTCTACATACCATAGTTTCTAAATAATTAAGTTACATGTCCTTTGGATGAATGTAGGAAAAATTATAGCATTGACTATGTGGCTGGTAAGAACTAGGAAGGCTTGATTCCAATCTTGAAATATTTGGATACGTAGGCAGCTTTGAGCAAAAGTGCAGCCACTGCACTACACTACACTATATCTATAATATATATATTGGTTTGTGTGATAACTATGTGATTGTGTTAGAAATTATTGTTGTTTTGAGACTACATAAATATATATGTGTGAGATAGAAGTTGTATATGAATATAGACTTTAGTATATGTGGATCTGTTTTGGACATTAGTGTGTGTGGACTTGAATTTAGGCAAATGAACTATTTGTTTACGATATTGTGTATATGAGTGTGGTTATGTAAATTGTATTTGTTTGATTATAAGTCTGTTTACATTCAATGATATTTAAGTGTTTGATTTGCCTTGACGCGCGAAAATGACTCTCTGCATGTGTGGTCTGTTTTGACATGAGTAATGCTAATATAATTATAAGTGATAATAATGTTTTAATGTGTCACCCACATCTTTAGAACTCTCCACGCCTCAGGATTTGGTAATGAGATATTATGACTTGTGATGTCATGTGATAGATGGGTATTCATTGAATGTGCCATGAATAACCCGGGAATTCATTGAATGTGCCATGAATGACCCAATAGTTTGGACTGCCCTAGAGAGGAACTAAGGTATTTGCCTTGCGGGTTGGTCGTATTCTTTGAATGTACGGGAATGTAGGTTTGGGTATTCCTTGAATGTGGCGGGAATGACTCAGGGCATTTATCGAATGTGCCATGAATGGTCCGTTAGTGTTATGATGGGTATTCCTTGAATGTGGCGGGAATGACCCAAGTTATTCATTGAATGTGCCATGAATGACCTGATATTTTGTTATGCCCAAAAGAGGCTTTGTGATTATGTGTATGGAAAGCCCGAGAGATGGTTTGTGACTCACAAGTTACGAGTTTACAAGATGAAAGTATGTTTCCTGGAGGCGATATCCCGCTTGGGACATATGTCTTGTAGTGGTACTCGGTGTGAGTGAGGCACACGGATATGTGTGATTTGGCAAATGTGTGTAGTGCAAATCGTGGAGTAGGAATTAAAGGTTGGGATGTGTCTTTGAATAAATGAGTCAACAAGATAATTAATAAGCAAAGTAAAAATATTGATTTTACGTGTGATAGAGTTATTGCATATGATGTCTATGATTTCTTATGAGAAATGTTTACGTGGTTTGTATGAGTTGATACTCACAAGGGATGAATGTACTCCTTGGGTGGGATATTTCCCCATTCTCATAAGTAGACGAGTGGTTTTTAAGTAAAATTATATGAATTGTGTGATGTATGGATATGAGGTGTGACTGTGAATAATATTAGTAAATGATTGTGATTTCTATGTGACTGCGAAATGACTATAACTTGATATGTTATTACGAAAATATTAATGACTTGTAATAGTCTGAGATATATAGTTATGCACTTGGAAACTTTATGACGTAATGATGTCATGTGAATGACTACCCTTGATATAGGTGGTATGATAAGTAGTATTCTCCGAATATACGGGACGAACTAGGTCATATCAATTAGACTTAAATGTCTTAAATGAGGTTTGGTTATGAATGGAAATTGGACTGGCTGAGATAAATCAGTTTATTGTGATGTCTAACTCTGTTTTGCAGGAGGGTAGGATCTATTAATCTTTTCTGCAGGGATGTAAATATCCTACCCTAAGACGACGTGTTGGCTTAAAGGTAAGGTATATCAAACTCATATTTAATTAGGTTATCATAAGTGCATTTAATAAATGGAATGTAAGTGGTATTTATGTTGTGAGTTATTTTGAAAAGTGGGAATAATGAGTACTATTATATGAGATTCTTAGAATTTGTATATTGGGGGTGAAATCTTACTTGGGAAGAAACTACACGCCGTTTTGGAAAACGAAACTATATTGTCTTCCAAGTTGAAATGGTTGGTAATGTTACATTTATTAATTTGAAAGATTGTTATATATATTTTGTTGTTAGTCTACTCATACCAGCAAATTCAATTTGCTGACCCATGTTTGCTTTGTTTTGCAACGTGGGTGTGTTCTTGGGAACATAGATGGTGGAGTGCAGTGGATAAGGATACGTGATTTGGAGTTGCTCTTGGAGTCTTCTGGTTTAAGATTTTCTGAAGAGTTGGTTAGTTTCTTTATAATTTAATAATGTGATTTAAGGATTTTTTCTTTTCGTTTCTTTTGATTTCAGTTTTTGTATATATCGTGTTTGATAACAGGGTTTTGGGTTTTGTTTCACCCCGAGTTTCCAGATAATTAAATATAATTGTTTTAAATATTGTCCGGAAATTTGGGGTGTGACAGTGGGACTCGCGAGGTGGCAAAAAAAAATTGCAAAAGATTCGAAAGAAATCTTCCTCGATTTCATCTACGTCCAGGGAGTCATCATCAAAGTCAGAACTTCCGAAGGAAAGGAATTGGTGCCAGGGTCCTTATACTTAATGATTTCATAATGTTCAGATATAGTGGGAAACTGTTCAGTTAAAAAGGCGTATTTTGGAATGTTTGTTTTCCGCCTAGTACTGCACAACTATTTTAGAAACTTAGCATGTTGTGATAATTTTTTAATAGCTTCAAGAAAAGGTAGGTTTATCGTTAGATTTTTAAAAACTTCCTTAATCTCTTTAAAATTTGTATCATTGTTTAACATGGCTAGTCTCTGGGGAAACGGTGGTTTCTCTCTATATTTAGCATATGGATCCAAAGGAGTTTTAACCTTGACCATTTTCCTCTTGGGTTATGGTTTAACTGGAACGTCTACAGGAGTAGGATCTTAAGTTTTTATATCGGTATATAGTAATTTTTCATTTTCAACGACTACTGGTGGTGTATTAATGGACATAGTTACATCGTTGTCAACCACTCTGCCAGAACGGAGAGTGGTGATGGCATTTTACTCACCTACGTTTAAGTTTTCAATACTAGTATTACCGGTTACTTCAAAAGATGTGTTTCGCGTTTTAGGATTATACATAGCTTGACCTGGAAACACACCTTTTGGTTGGGCTTTTTCTTGGCGTAATTGTTGTATGGAATGATTAATGGATTGTAAAATCTATTGGTTAGCTTGCATGTAGGCTTCAAAATGATCCGGTTGTGAAGGTGTAGTAGCCACAGGTGGTGTGACTGGAACTATCTCACGTTGATTATCAACGGGTGGGTTGTGATAGTTATTATTAACCGGTATGATATCTCTATTGTTATTATTATAATTATTATGATTCCCTTGTCCTTGTCCTTGTGTTGGTAGAGCTTGGTTGTAATTGTTTGCTGGCCTAACATTTTGATTATTAAACCTTGTAGGTGTAACTTGTTAATTATTTTGCCAACCGAAGTTGGGGTTTTGTCTCCAAGGTGCGTTAGGTTGGCTATTAATGGAGCAAATATTATCCGGCTGTGATGGTTGTTGTGACAGTTGTTCATAGACCAGAGGACAATAGGAGTCGGTATGCACAAGGCTATAATATAAATTACATGGAAGAGAGTTGATGTTCATGACAGGAGTAGGCGTATGTTGAATAGAAATAGCTTCTACCTTTTTTGTGAGGGATTCGATTAGAGTACTAAGCTCAGGATCAAATTAAACCTCAAACATACTGGAAGCCTTGAATGTGGAAGAAGAATTAGCGAGAGGGGCATTATTACCCCCACTAGTTATTATTCTGCTTAGATTGATCTTCTAAAAACCTATAAGCCTCTGAGTCTCCTTTACTAAGGAAACTACCCCCAGTCATTATATCAAGAACCTCTTTATGATGATGTAAAAGCCCTTTGAAAAAGGCACGAACAAGCGTGTCTTTCGCAAGGTTATATGCCAACACTCAATGAGAATATCAGTGATATGATTCTGGGCCTCTGAAACGGATTCATGAGGATTCTGGAGGAAGAAATGAATCTTTTGAATCTTTTCATCTATCTTTAGTGGTGGGTAAAACTGTTATATGAACAATTGAACAAGTATGGCCCATGATTCTATAAATTTAGGCGTTTAGGCAATTAACCAAGATGCCGCCCTATCGGCTAGGGTGAAAGGAAACACCCTTAGTTTAATTTATTCTGAACCTACGGTAAGATGATGAAATGTGGTAAGAACTTGTTCTATCCTACGCATATGTTGATAAAGCTTCTCGTGGTTTAACCCATGAAAAACCGGTAACAAATTAAATATATTCGAGGAAATTTGAAAAATCCCCATGCGCAGTAAGAACGATGCAAAGGGCTATCGTTTAGGGTTTTATAAAAATCGAGAAATTTGTTTATTGACCATTAATGCAGGTGTAGTGTGTGATATTCTAGATAGGCGTCTGCATTGACATTTACGATAGATAATGTTAGATGGTTTACTCTTACCGGGCCTTAATCTTATGCAAGGTTAAGGCCAATATGAATAAAAACCCACTAGCAGTAGTCAAACAACAACCTGATATACTAGAATTAAACTCCTCTGACAGTAGAGACGAGGAGTGAAAGAAGGAGTACCTGAATGCCTCCTTGCAATGCATATGAATAGCATCTTTGATACGCGATCTTAGTGTATTGAAGAAGGTCAGAACACTGAATAGTAAAAAATAACTTCGGTGATTAACTTTGTGAAAATCGGGCTTCTTCGGAAATGGCTGAAAAAATATAGGGTAAACAAATGCTGGTATTGCTTTAAGGTATTGTTCGAACAAAAAAATCCAGTAATGACCTTGCCTCTTTTTGTGTTTATTGGATGGTATATGGATGATGTAGATAGATGATGGTCGTTGAACAAAATAAAAACGTATCAAAACCTAATGATCCCTCAATAAGTAAAGGATGAGTAGGGTATCGTTCCACTTTTAAGTGTATGTTATGTGAATGACAGGACTGGAAAGGGGGTTTGAGGGATTAAAAACTATGATTATAGAGATTTTAGATTCTAATGCTAAATTAAACTAAATTAACTAAATTATTGAGAATTTATAAGAAAGGGAATTCAAGAGATTAGAATCCACCAATACTTTTGATCTATGACCTTCTGCTTCATGGTTGTTCTTACAAGTAGACTACAATTAGGCAATCGAGCGAGTGTCGATGCCCTCTTGGACTAAACATCACTAACAATTAATTCTACTTAAGGTTGTTCCTATGTTTATACTATTAATATCTTCTTTCCTTTTATGTAAGCTCGGGCAGCCATTCAATGTATTACCGAGAGCAACATAAATGAGTACTTCCTAATAAGGTGGACATTCAATGAATCACCACTTAAAGCAAACACAAAGAATACTTCCCCTAGGCAGCCACTCCCTGAGCTACCCCTTCTAAGGAAACACAAAGAATACTTCCCTAACTCTAAAGAACTATACTACTAGAAGAAAAGTAAAGAACACTAGCATGATATTAATATTGGAAAACATAAACCCTATTCTATACTTCCATCCCCTGGTGTGGGCAATGGAACTAATAACTAAAAACATAAAGAACTAACCTAATTGAAGAACACCATGAACCAAAAGAATCATTAAACCTTAAGCATCGACTTCATCTCCTCCCTTGAAGGAGAAGATTAGCCTTCCATAAAGAAGGAAGAACACGAAGAACGAGAAGAAGAAGAGTCGAAGAACATAAGACTAGAAAGACTAATTTATTAAGACTCGACTTGTTAAAACCGAATCTTTTATTATTAATCTCTCTCTCTGCCTCATGTTCTGGAGACAAGAGTATAAGTGAATTGGCTAATTACATGAGGCACTTAGGTCCTCTATTTATAGGGGTTACAATAAGTTATAAAAGCATTCCAAACCGCCATTTGTTTCCTAATACAAATTAACTTCTTTCAGAGTCCAACTTCATCTCCAAAACTGAGAAGGAAATAGATACAGTGTCGTTCCATGCGTTTGAACGCACGATCCTTGCATCTCAGAGGCGAGTATTGCGTCTTGACCCACGATCATTGCTGCCCAGACGCGGAAGTCTATTTTCCCTCTTTTGCTCTATCCTTCTATCCTATTTTGCGGGCTTTGGTCCAAGCAACAAATCCTTTGGCCTTGGGCTTCCAAATAGGCTTTAAAATAGGTTCAAGTCGCATATTTAATAGTTATAATTCCTTGGCCTTCTCCATGATTGTCCACGGGATTCCCATGTGATCCTTAATGCTCTGAATTGCTCCGTTTTATCCCCTTTTCTCTAATATTCCACAAAACTCTCTTTTTCACCTGTAGAATCATAAAACATGACTTACAAGCATGGTTAGTCCACTAAAATGCCTAAACAAGAGGCATAATCGAGGGTTAAATTGCACTTTTTGAGCACTTATCACAACTCCCAACTAGCCTTTTTCTAGTCTCTTCGCAAATAATATAAAAAAATAGATAAGTGATCAAAATCACATTCTAATAACAAAAAATAAAATCCTAACTCACTTTCGCAGGTATCGCGATTGCATTTACCATATGCAACAGGGCTTTAAACCTTTAAGTTCCCCAAAAAGGATGAGTTATAGTCTCGTGAAGGTTTTCAGGTGATATACCCACAAAATCAATCAATAGCATGTTCAAGAATGATAGTATTTTTCAGAGAGATAAATTCCTTACCCACTTAATGTTTACTCCAACAGACGACCTCCATTGCTAACTACATTATTGCAAAGACTCATAGATTATGATGGGAGATAGTAAAAATTGACAAAATTCTCAATCAAGGCTTATGTGTGTACTTAGTCAATCTCATATACTCTCCTATCCAAGAAACGGAATCCCTAGTTTACCTTTAGACAGATAATCTTGACTTTCAATCCTCACCGGTCATACTCTCAGAAAAGAATCTCTCAGAAGATGGTATACTATTTTACCTCGTGTATGTGGGGAAAAGAATAATGAATATGAACATCCCACATACTACCTTGAAAAATGGACTTTTAGATGATAGTAGTTGATAAACGTAAAAATGATATTTCTACCTACGAATAAATGATGAAATTCAAACGTAAGTAAAACTAAAACTTTATGAAGACTAATTTATTAAAGATTTCTACTCTCGAATCTATTGAAATAGAGTGAAGTAAAAGATTCGTTCCACTCCTAGTTTTTTAGCATTCAAAGTTTTCTATATATTATCAGTCCTAGCCAAAGTTAATGAGAGTAATGTGGGAATTATACTACGATGCAAATTATACTAACGAATAAACGATACTTCAACTACGAAATGCTAACTTGATACCATGATAAGGAATTAGGGAGGATTGATTCCGCCTTAACTCGACTTAATTTACTAACGAAGAATTGTCGTAATCCGAATTGAACTGCTTTCGCAAAACAATTGGTTCTTCCTAATCCCTAGTTGTTCATGGTAACTTCTACCAACTAACATTTAGCATGTGAAACAATCAAACCCATTCTCATGGTGAACTAATCGTTTTCTAGAATGGAATGGAAAATCACGACTATTTTACGCTAACACAAATCAAGCTTCATCAAGGCTTCTTCAACCCCCTCTAATGGAGGTTTAGCCTAGAATCATTATACTATCATTTGCAATTGAATTTAAACAAAACAAAATATAAAGATTCTAACTTTACTAATATAAAGATTCTAATCAATAATTCAAAACTAAATTAACACTAAGAATTGATTAACAACTAAGATATGAATTTAACAATACTAAAACTAAATAAGAATTTAATCACTAAACTAAATTGGAATTAAAAACTAATACTTTATTATAAAACTAAATATGATTCTCAAATAATAATCTACCTGTTCTAACTAATTTATTGCAAAGTAAAAACTATATCTAAAACAATAATTGAAAACTAATTTTATGGAATGTAAAAATTAGATCTAGAATTCTATGCTAATGGCTACTTGCTACCTAAACTCATTATCCCTTAAGAGCTAAGTCTTGTGTGTGGAAATGGAGGAGACCAGATCCACATTTTCGTGCATGGGCAGAGGAGCCATGTTTTGGGCCAAAAAATCAAGCCCAAAACCCAATCTCTTCAGTCCACAGGGCCCTCTTCAGCAGGATCTGACTTCAGTAGGCTTTTTGTCCACTTTTGCTTCTCTGATTGGGTCAAGGGTTGGACCATTGGAAAGCTATTTCAGATCCGGTCGTTTTGACATAAGCTAGGCCCAATTCCGAGGCTTGAGTCTAAAGATATGGTCTTTGGAAGTTCTTTTGACTCTTGTGTGCTGTTTCTACCCGTGTTGACTTTGACTTTTCAGCTTTTGATCGGGATATACAAAAGCTTTTACTCCTTGAATCTTGGCTTTTAATCACATAACTCCTTAGTAATCAACCCTTGTTCTTTTATCTCACCAAAGTGGCACATTTCTGTACATAATTGACTTCTATGCCTGAAATACATAAAAGCACGTAATCAGCATTAACTCTTATTTATTACTCGCATAATTAGTCTAAAAATATTATTGTTAAGGGGTTAAAACTATAGTTTTGGGCTCTTATCAAACCACCCCCGAACAGCATTTTGCTTGTCCTCAAGCAAATATGAGAAAATAGCATAAGAGACCAAAAAATGGAGTTCTAACTAATCTCGTTTCACCGAGTGCGATTGCAATGACCATATGCAACAAGGCCTTAAACCATTAGGAATTCCCTAGTGAATGATTTATAGCCTCGTGAGAGTTTTCCAGTGAAGGTACTCACAAACTTCATCTAGACTACAACGACTAAGAAATAAAGCTATTGTTTCCTTATTTATGCCTCAATTATCTATACATCTCACTAGCAATGAATAAAGAATAATCAAGTCGAAACGTAAGCTATTATATGCATAATAATCAATCATCTACGAATAAACATGTATACAATGAGTAATACTATGAAATGTACTAGCAGGTCTATTTCTGAAAACTCGGAATAGCGTCCTTAAGTAGGTCCTCACATAATTGTCAAGACAAAAACCACTCTGATTTTTCCGCTCAAGTTTCGCTACTCCAGTGTGCAGTGGGCACACTTTACCTTACGATCTCAATGACACAGAAGGAAGCCAGAGTCAATCAAACACATCTGCCACTTACTATCACACTAACTTATTCCTAATTGAGCTAGAGGTCTTTATTAGGTGTTGCGGGGATTAGGAGATGGTTTAAGAAGGAAGGAAATGGATATTCAAAAATGACAAGTCTGAGATAATAGTGTCTTCATATTATGGAACTAGAGAAAACCTTATTCTTTACTTTTGCTTTTACACTTTGTTTCCATCCTTAGCCATATTTTTCTTTTTCTTTGGCTTTTGACTCCTTTGATTCTATTTTTGGAGTTCTAACTCTTTATTTTCTTTTATTTATTTATTTATTTTATTTGGATGGAAACTTTCTTTTCTTATCTGGAGCGACTAACAATTTTTTGATTTCAAAGGTCTTTCTCTTTTCTATTCTTCATCTCTATTCTCAGACTTATTCAAAAAATGGGTAGGATGATATATATATATTATTTTGTTTTTGTAACAGGGTAAAGGAATTGTTGTTTATGAAAGGCTAAAGAAGAGCTCTGAGGGGCGACTAGCGGAAAAATAATTTCATAGGGTTGAATTTCTGGCTATATTGATCCAAAGAGGGCCTAAATTCTCGCTTAGGATATGGTATATTGATCAAGCAAGTGGACGTGTGATTTCTCTATCTGGATTTTACTTCTCCCTTGGGTCATTTCTCAAATGTTTCACTCATATAAGGCTTTAGGCTATATTCTCACAGGATTTGTAGAATAAGTACTCTAACCTAGATTTCAGAAACTTACTGCCAAACAATCATAGCTACTCATGTAACATATTTATAGATAAATACAAGGATTATTACCTACATATTAACCTAAGTTTCTAAAACTATTCTAATGCAAAAGCTACATGAGATTTCTAGATTATCAAGGGCCTAGAGAAGGAAAACAATACCAATATTCCTAAGTGTACAACATAAACTTTTTTTTAATATTTTTTTAAAATTTTTGAATTTTTAATTAGAAAACAAGTGCATATTATACATATCTATATCCTAACAGATGCCTTAATTACACGTGTTTCAATACACCCCCAAACAAGAAGCATGCTTTGTCCTCAAAGTATTTAAATAAAAAAGGTAGAGAAATACCATGGAAACGCGTGAAATTCTGGAACATCTGCAAAATAAGGTGGAAACATACTAATATAGCAAATAAAAACTGACACAACTCGATATGAGTTCCACCCGTTATGGGGTTAAGAAGAATCAAATTGCTTGGGACATAAGCATACACTAACTAAAATAAAAACTAACCTTAACTCCAGTTTAAGCGTCATCCTCCTCATCCTCCTCTCCAAAGAGATTAGGTTCTTTCGCATCCTGCCATGCCATGATAACTTGCCAAGCCAGTCGCCGTGTGTCACCAACTTGTGCTAACCTGTCGAGTGTTACTATGTCTGATGGGGTGTAAAGAGCAACCAAATGAGGTTACACCTACCATCCCGGCAAAGCCATTACCCGAAATGAGTAAACTACCCAATTGGTGGGTCTCCTGACTTCAACCCTTTTCCAATTCGTGAACTGGGTACATAATTCAAGTAGACAAGTGAGCATGATGCAACAAATCAAAATAGGCATAAGAAGATACTTATGCCTCATGTTTTGGGCTCTCTTAAGACTAGCCACTAATACTCGGGCCCATGGGGGTCAGGATGCCGGGTGCACTCAACCTATGCCTGGGCAGGGCGCGGGGTGCGCCTTGGTGAATTTTAAGTTCCAAGCACTTGGGCGCAGGGCGTGATAACAGCCTAAAACTGTAGTTTTAACCCCTTAAAAATAATACTTTTAGACCAATTATGCGAGTAATAAATAAAAGTTAATGTTGATTACGTATTTTTATGTATTTCAGGCTTTGAAGTCAATTATGTGCAGAAATGCGCCACTTTGGCGAGATAAAGGAGCAAAGGTTGGTTGCTAAGAAGTTATGTGATTAAAGGCCAAGATTCAAGAAGAAAAAACCTTTAAAAAGCCCGGTCAAAGCTGAAAAGTCAAAGTCAATGCGGGCAGAAATAGCACACAAAAGTCAGTAGAACTTCCGTAGACTGTATCTTTGGGCTCAGACCTCAGAATTGGGCCTACCTTATTTCAAAACGACCGTCTCGGAAAGAACTTTCCAATGGTCTAAGCCTTAATAGAATCAGAGGAGCAGAAATGGACAAAAAGTCTACTGAAATGAAATCCAGTTGGGAAGGGGTCTGTGGACTGAAGAAATTGGGCTTTGGGCACGATTTTTCGGCCCAAAACATCGCTCCTTGATAAGAGCCCAAAACTGTAGTTTTAACCCCTTAACAATCGTACTTTTAGACCAATTATGTGAATAATAAGTAAGACTTAATACTGATTACCTATTTTTATGCATTTCAGGCTTCAAAGTCCATTATGTGCAGAAATGTGCCACTTTAGCGAGATAAAGGAGCAAAGGTCGGTTGCTAAGGAGTTTTGTGATTAAAGGACAATTTTCAAGAAGACAAAGCCTCTGTAAAGCCCAATCAAAAGATGAAAAGTCAAAGTCCACGCGGGCTTAAATAATGCACAAAGTCAGTAGAACTTCCAAAGATCATATCTTTGGACTCAGACCTCGGAATTGGGCCTACCTTACATCAAAACGACCGGCTCGAAAAGAGCTTTCCAATGGTTTAAGCCTTGATCCAATAAGAGGAGAAGAAGTGGACAAAACGTTTGTCAAAGCTAACTCTAGCTGAAAAGGCCTTTTTGGACAGAAAGAATTGGGTTTTGGGCCTGATTCTCTAGCCCAAAACATGGCTCCAAGCCCATGCACGATTTTGAATCTGAAACATATAAATACAAAGAAAAGCTTAGTTCTTAATAAGCTAGTTATATTTATAAAACTAGTTCCTTGTAATGGTAGCTAGGGTTAGATTAGAATAATTTAGATCTAGATTTAGTTTTACATTAATTCATTAGTTAATTCTTGTTCAATTTCAGTATTACATTATTGTTATTCATTTGATTAGATTAATAAAATAATTTATTATTATTCAATTCGTTTTTTTTGTCATTACATTTATAGATCTAGTTTAAATTCTTGTTGATATCATTTCTTAATTATTAATTAGATTTCAATTATTATTTGTTAAATTAGTAAAGTTGGAATCTTGATATTATGTTTAGTTTAGATTCATATGGAAATGATTGCGGAATGATTCTCGGCTAAACTTCCATTAGAGGGGGTTGAGAAGCCTTGATGAAAACTTGATTCCAATTATCGTAGAGTCGTCGTAATTCCTATTCTACTCTAGAAACGATTAATTCACCATGAGAATGGGTTTAATCGTTCACATGCTAGTTATGAATTGGTAGAAGTGCCACGTGTAATTAGGGATTAGGAAGAACCAATTGTTCTGCGTAGCAATTCAATTCGGATTACGACGATTCGTCGTTAGTAAGTTAAGTTGAGTTAAGGTGGAATCAATCCCCCCCTAATTCCTTATCATAGAATCAACGCAGTATTCCGTAGTTAATTAGTCGTATCTTGTGGGTAGTTGCATCGTAGTTTATAATTCGTAAATCTCTCATTAGACTTTAGTTAAGATTGATTAGACTTAGAAAACATTACATGTGAAAGAACTAGGAGTGGAACGAATCATCTACTCCACTATATCTCAATAGGATTGAGAGTAGAAATCTTTGATAAATTAGTAACAATTAAGTTGTAGTTTTACTTTCGTTTAGAGTTTCATCGCTTTATTCATTAGTAAAACTATTAATTTTACATTTATCAAATGGCGCCGCTGCCATCTTAGTTTACTTTCGCATTGTTTTCGTAGTATAAGTACTCTTCTTAAAGTCCCATTTCACCCACCCACCCTTGTTTGATTCTAACTGTGGTCGTCCGTTTCAGCAATTCAAAGTTCCTCGGAAAAAATACGGACGCACTGGGCTGCTTCAAAAGGAGCGACACCACACGCCTGGAGCCCTGAGCGTGACCCACGCCCAAACCGAAGAAGAACAGGCCAAATCATTGGAACTTCGAATTTACATTGGCGCGACGCTCAAGGAGAAGGAAGCCGCTACCAATTTCAATTTGAATTTTGCGGATTTCCACAGTTTGTTTTGAACCCGATTTTTCAAGTTTTTCAGTGTTCTAACTTGTTATATACACTGAACACGCGTAAACAAGACGTTATTCATAAGCGAAGCAAGGACGCAATCAGGTATTCCTTTCTTCCATACCTCGCATCTTCCGTTAGAGGTTTATACTAGTATATCAGGATTGGTTGGAGTGTTGTCGTGTTTAGTTAAGTTTGGTCTTAGCCTTGTATGAGATTAAGGTTTGGTCGAACAAAAACACCTAACGTACTTACACGGCAATGTCAACAAGCACGCCTATCTAGTATACCACTCATTGCACCTCTAGCTAATATTCCACATACTCTACCTGACATAATGTTCGAAGAAGGAGAGACTCCTCTCTCTGACTTTTATAAAGCCTTGAGTGATAGCCCCAAATCTTGCATCGTTCTAGCAGACCCAATGGGGGATTTCCGAATCCCCCCAAATATTTTTAATTTGTTACCCGTTTTTCATGGTTTAGACCATGAAAACCTTATCGACATCGCGTAGGATTGAACAAGTTCTTACAACATTCCACCATCCTACGGTGGGTGCTGAACAAATTAAATTCAGGGTATTTCCCTTCACTTTAGCCGATAAGGCGGCGTCTTGGTTAACTGCCCAAGCGCCTAATTCTGTGGACTCGTGGGCTAAACTTGTTCAAATTGTTTATGGAGCATTTTTATCCACCCCTAAAGATGGATGAGATGCTTTCCAAGATTCATTTCTTTTCGACAAAATCCTCATGAATCATTTTCAGAGGCTTGGAATCGTTCACCGATCTCCTTATAGAGTGTCCACATCATAACCTAGCTTAAAGACTTCGTTAGTTCGTGCCTTTTCAAAGGACTTCTACACCACCATAAAGAAGTCCTTGACATAATGAATGGGGTAGTTTCCTAAGTAAAGGAGCCTCGGAGGCTTATAAATTTTTAGAGGATCAAACTAAGTGAAATAACAACTGGGGCGGGGGGTAGTGACGATATCCACCGCTCCGCTAGTTCTTCTTATACAGTTAAAGCCGCCGGTATGTTTGAGATAAAACACGATCCCAAGCTTAAAACTCTAATCGAATCACTCACTAAAAAGGTAGAGGCCATTTCTGTACAACAAAAGCCTATCTCCGTCATGAATGTAAATTCCAATCCATGTAGTTTACATTTGGAGTCCCGAAAGCATCCCGACTCCCATCGGCCCTATAGCCTATGAACATGCTTGTTCCATTAATAGTGAACCTAACCCCCTTGGAGACAAAATCCCAACCGGTTGGAGAAATAACCAACAAGTCACACCTCCGTGGTACAATAATCAATATGTTAGGCCAACGCACAGTTATAACCAAGCTCCACCACGACAAGGATAGGGTCAGGGTAATTATAATAATTATAACAACCAAGCGCAACCTCGACAAGGTCAAGCACAAGGTCAAGGTAGTTATAATAATTATAATACTAATAGAGGTATCGTTCTGGTAAATAATAACTATCACAATCCGCCCATAAATAATCAACGCGAGATAGTTCCAGTCACACCAATCGTGACCACTACACCCACACAACCGGATCGTCTTGACACCTTCATACAGGTGAGCCAACAACTCTTCCAAACCATGGCTTAATCTAACCAACAGATTCTACAATCCGTTAATAATTTAAGCCAACAGTTAGGCCAAGATAAAGCCCAACCTAAAGGTGTGTTTCCAGGTACCTATTCCTAAAACAACAAACGCAGCCTTTGAGGTAACCGGTAATACTAGTAATGAAAATGAAAACGTAGGTGAGCTAAATGCCATCACCACTCTCCGTTCTGGTAGAGTGGTTGATAACAAAGTAACTATGCCTATAGTTACCCCACCAGTAGCCCCTACACCTGCTACTTTACTAGATACCGAAATAGAAATTGAAGAGCCTACCACTGTAGAGGTACCAGTTACAACACAACCTAAGAAACAAAGAGCCAAGGTTAAACATCCAGGTGATACATATGCTAAATATAGAGAGAAACCACCGTTTCCACAAAAATTAGCCAATGTTAACTAGGGATACAAATTATGAGGAGATTAGGGACGTTTTCAAGAATCTAACTATAAACCTTCCCTTCCTCGAAGCTATTAAAAAGCTACCACACCATGCTAAGTTTCTTAAGGAGTTGTGTACTACTAGGCGTAAGACCAATATACCAAAAGACGCCTTTTTAACATAACAATTCCCAACTCTATCTGAACATAATGGAATTGTTAAGTACAAGGACCCTGGTCGTCCTACTGTACAATGCACCTTAGGAGATTCCTATACGACGACCAGGTTTTATTACACGGGGGCTAGTGTTAACTTACTCCCGTTTTATTTGTATAGACAAATAGGTCTAGAGGAGATGCAACCCACTAAAATGACGTTGCAATTAGCTGATCGGTCTATTAAATATCCTAAGGGGGTGGTTGAAAACGTGCTGGTAAAGGTTCATGATTTCTACTATCTGGCTGATTTCGTCATCCTCGATACAAAAGTCGCTAACGACTCTGTCCCGATCATCTTAGGGCGTCCCTTCTTGGCAACTGTCAATGCGCTCATAAATTGCTGCGATGGTTCGATGTCCATGTCTTTTGGCCATCTTTATATTGAAGTAAATGTTTTTAAAACAAAGACACAGTTACCCGATTCGTCTATGGATGGAGAGGTTAGCATGATCGAGAGTTTCGCTCGAGATTATTTCAACAACACGTTCACTGATAATTAGATGTCCAAATTTCTTTCCTTTGAAAGTTCAGACTCCAACATTTTCATCCCTACATTAGTCGATACACATATTATGGATGAGGACGAGATAGATGACATTCTCAAAGATATAGAGGAATACCATAGTAAGGTGGATATGACCAAGCTAGATGAGGAATTCGATGAGTTTCTTAGAGCAGGTGATGAGTCACCCTATCAAGAACTACTTTGCACAACATCCGCCTCGACTCCCCTCCTTCCAACCTTTCAAAGGCATCTCGAGTTTGCACTCGATCCTTTTGTTTCTCCTGTGCTTCATAATTTTTTAAATCCTCCTAGCAAACAAATACTTCAGAAGGACAAACCATTTGACACCTTCATTTTCAAAATTGAGACAGTCCCTACCTACACCATGAATGAGTTTTGTGCTAAACCCACATCCTCATTTTTTCCATTCTTTCCTTCTACAACTTATCCATATCCACCATATCTTCCACAACCATTCACTTTTCCACACTTATTCACTAGGACACCCTCTCGTTCAAAGATGAAAAAGAAGGTGCATGCTAGGTTACGTTATAGGTCTATCCGACTTCGCTTTCATTTCACTAGGTTGCGTCATAAGAAATCTTGGTGCTTGATTGTGTTTGAGTATGTTTTTTGTGATATTTATTTATGGAATGATCCACAACTATTTCGGTTGTTGATATATGATAAACTGCATGTTCATACATATGTTTAGATAAAGTCTCGAGTATTTGACTATAAACGACTCAACTTTTGTGTATGGTGAATTTCCTTTCATTTCCATATATTGGTGAGTGCACCATTCAGGTAACCGGGCCCTCCCTATGGAGTGTGTGGCTGTAAGTACCGGATCCTAACTCCACGTTTAACATAATTCACGTTTTCCACTCTTACATGTTTTCTCGGATTTTTGAGTCATGTTTCTCTATGGGGTGAATTATGTCTTTATTGCTTATTGTTTTTCCTTATAAAAGTAAAAAAAATATTAAATAATAAACATAGTAATCTAGGAAGTCTCGGGAATCTGACTTTAAAAGACCCACTTTAAAAAAAAAAAAAAAAAAATTCTAAACTCTGTTGTAAAAAAATTTTGTTTGGGGGTGGGGTGTTCTTGTTTCTGTCCTAGAATGTTTTATGTCCCATTAGAGTTGCTTAGGCCGTTTAATTGTATTCTGATTCGGGTAGACATAATCTATGAATTTAGAGTTCATTAGTTCGCATAACTTACATCATGCACGCACTTTGAGGCATTTTCCATTTACTTATATGTCACCCATGGTCGGAATAGAGTGTTTTATGGATCATTGGATTGGAAATTTCTCCTTATCATTTCCATATCTCATTCGCAAAAATCAGGTCGGTAACGAAGCGGCAATGTTATTTTGAAATTACGCGAAAAATCGGAAATTGTCCGAATTCGAATTGGGCTTGGGCCCAACCCGCGCGCACCTGCTCCTTACCTTAAACCTTCAATTCGCGTTTTCATCTTCACCGCCGCCATTAACAAGCAACCAAGCTTCAAACCCTAAACCAAAATTAAAAATTAAAAAGAAACTAACTACACCCATGCCAAACATCCAAACCCACTCCAAATCTTCTCAAAACCGTCCCACCACCACCTCCATCAATTTACAAAACCAAAAACCACCGAAAAATCCAAATATTGGAGCTGCCGCGCCACCACACCACCGCCACCATCGTTTTTCTAGTGAGGTTGTTCCTCATTGCTTCCCCCTACCTTATTCAAACCCCCAAACCTTATCAAAACTTCCAATGGCTCAACAACGCCGAATTTTGCCAGAGCAAATCTTTACTGGCGACCACATCACGCCGTTTTACGGTGACGAAATGGTTAGTAGAGATTGGAATAGCTTGTGGTACTCGACCGAGGACTTTTACCACAAAGAGTTAGTCCGATGGTTTTACAACACGAGGGAGTTGGAAGGGAATAAAATTTTTGTTATGGTGGCAAAGAGGAGGAAAGAAGTATCTGTTGGGTTGTTGGCTGAGATTCTAGGCATTCCGCCTAGAATCCATCTTGATGCCAAGTTACAGGAGTCCCAATATACTGGGGTAAAGCCTTTGATGCACGCGACTGTTACCGAAAGGAACTACAATGCGAGCTAGCATTGTGTTCGCCAGGCATCCCTCAGAACCAACCAGCTGGCTGTAGCTCAGTGGATTGGTAGGAATGTCATAGGGAAGGAGAAGGTCAGCGACATCGGTCTGAACTGCCTCCACGTTCTATGGATACTCCAGGAGCAGAAGTATGAGTTCTATATTTTGGAGTTTTTACTTAACATGATTAGGGGAGTGGGGAAGTCTATTGCACCTCTCCCTGTTTTGATAACCAAGATCATGTTGAAGTTGAGAGCGACTCCGACGTCTGATAGGATTTGCCTCACCCGACACCGAAATCCTCGTATTTATACCGAGTGTATCCAACGAGTTTGGAGGTTGCCTGAGGATAGGGTAGTCGACGAGGACGACATCGAAAATGAGAATGACTCGGAGGATGAGGAGGACATGACATGTTTTGATGCTGATGCATTGGAGAGGTGTTGGTCAGATGCAGAATGCATGGCTGTGATTCATCGTGGCATGCGTTCCCTCAATACTATTTGCGAAGACCTACGGAGTCGGCAGGCTACTATGCACCATAACTTCGAGATTCGTACCCAGCGAGAGGGTGAGCGATGGGAACAGATGAGGGCTGAGCTGGAATCTCAGCGCCAGTTTTGAGCCGATATGCTTGCACGCTTCCCACCTCACGGGGATTCTCCTTCTGAGGATACATCAACGAGGCACGAGCGTCGTCGCAGGAAGACGAATGGTGCTAGCCCATCGGGAGCTCAGGAGCCACCTCTTGAGCATGTGCCCTCCGCTACCAGTAGCGACGTGTTTAGGGATTCTATAGATTGATATTTGATGTTGTTAGTTATTATCATTGTTATTTATTTTTAATGTAAGTTTTAAATTTCGTAGATTTGAATTTTGTAGTGAAATGTACTTTGAATGAAAAACTTAATATAATGTGGTTATTTTCATTGTGCGTGGTTGTTTCATATTGATCCCACCTTCCCAAATTGTTTGGGGGTGGTATTATTTATTCCAGCATGATTTTTATATGACCCTCATTTCTAGAAGTTATTTCGGAGTTAGGGTGAGAATATTGCCGATATAGGCATATCTTTGAATAAATATGGGGTAGGATGAATCAAGAATATGAGTTGTTTCCGTTTTCGGGTTTGAAAATTTTAGTTTTTCTGGAAATTGCCGTAAAAGCTTTCTGGCAACTCCCCGATTCGTTTTAGCAACTTAAAACATATAAAAACTTCATTCATTCTACACTCACAACCCACACTACACCTAACTTCCATCTCTCACCTTTCACTCCCACGTTTCCGTTGTTCTTCACCATTTTCACAAATCAACACCTCGGAGCGCACCTGCGCCCTAAGCCATTGTCAGAAATTTTACACTGAGCGCACTTACGCCCTGACCTCCGTAGACCATAAATTTCCATTTTTCTGTGGGTTGTTCCCGGATCAGTTGCAGCTGTTCTAGAGGGTCATTTTGAAATGACATCTCCTACAATAATACCGGAACAGTCTTTTGAAGATTTGTTCCAAAGCACTACTTATGGTGCTTGGTTTCGCGAGGTGATCACATACGTTTGGAACGCTTATGGTAAGACGATGAACTTTATTCTCCAAAGACTTGCATCTTATTTTTATGATAATTGTATTTTCTTTGAGAGACCGCATGGAGAACAAGTGTTCTCCATCAACATTAATGAGGAACCAATGGAAATTATCGAGGGTTCTTACTAGCATTTGTTCTTGGACTTGCTATGCATTTGAAATACAATACCCATGGTGCTATTGGGTAGATAATATGCATGTCTACACTTATGAGTTTTGCATGAGTCATTATGGGGCAGGCATTTTCATTATCGAGGACCGGGGAATATAACGTCGCCTTTGGTAGCTTGTCCATGAACATCTAACTGTTATGTTTTGGATCATGCTAAACATTTTAGGGGAAAGAAGTTTTTTTTCCTGTAATTGATTTCATGTGGAGCTTTCCTTGCCTTTTAGCCATGGGACGTATGTGCCATGACCTTCCCAGAACCTTGATGTCTAGTTTAGCACGAGCCTATAGCATGAGGCATAAGTACCTTTTTATGCCTGTTCTAATTTCCCGTATTATGTTATGTTTATTTCCTATTTTTTGTACACGTTTTACGGATTGGATTACGGTCGACACTGTGCGACCCACCAATAGTAATATTCAATCTTTCCGTGCAATGACTTGGCAAGAGTGGAGGATACAACCTCATCAGGTTGCACCCTACACCCCGTCAGACCGAGTGGCGCTTAATAGGTTAGCAATAATAGATGATAAATGGCGGGAAGCCTGGCAAATTATCATGGCATGGCAAGACGCGAAGGAACCTCACTTCTTTATAGAACAAGAGGAAGAGGAGGATGAAGAATAAAAGCGGGAGATAAGGTCAGTTTTTAATTCCAGTTAGTGTCTGCTTATGTCCCAAGCAATTTTATTCTTGTTAACCCCATAATGGGGGGAACTCTTAGAAAGTTGCGTCAGTTTTCTTTTCTATATTAGTATGTATAACCAGGTTTTGCAGATGTTCCAGAATTTCACGCGTTTCCATGGTATTTTTCCTACCCTATCTATTTAAATACTTTGAGGACAAATCATATTCCTTGTTTGGGGGTGGGCATAGAAACACGTGTAATTAAGGCATCTGTTAGGATATAAATATGTATAATATGCACTTGTTTTCTAGTAAAATTTAAAAAAAAATAAAATTCAAAAATATAAATAAAAAAAGTTTATGCTATACACTTAGGAATATCGGTATTGTTCTTTCTCTATGCTCTTAATAATCTAGAAGTCTCATGTAGTATTACATTATAATAGTCTTTAGAAACTTAGGTTAATATGTAGGTAATAATTCTTGCATCTATCTATAAATATATTACATGAGTATCTATGATTGTTAACAGTAAGTTTCTGAACTCTAGGCTAGAGTACTTATTCTACAAATCCTGTGAGATATAGCCTAAAGCCTTATATGAGCGAAACATTTGATAAATGACACAAGGGAGAAGTAAAATCCGGATAGAATAATCACACGTCCACTTGCTTGATCACTAAACCATATCCTAAGCGAGAATTTAGGCCCTCTTTGGATCGATATAGCCAGAAATTCAAACCTATGATTTATTAAACGCTAGTCGCTCCTCTGAGCCTTTCTTTAGCCTTCCATAAACCACAATTCCTTTACCCTGTTACAAAAACAAAACAAAATAAAAAATTCAACTTACCCAATCTAGAATAAGTCCGATAATAGAATGAGTCTTGAGAAAAAGAAGAGAAACTGTGTAAACAAAAATTAGTTAGTTGCTTGAAAAAAAGAAAATAAGTTTCCATCAAGGAAAGAAAAAGAAAAATAGAAATAAATAAAAACTCCAAAAATAGAATAAAAGGGAGTCAAAAGCCAAAGAAAATAAAAAGAAAAATATGGCTAAGGATGGAAACAACGTATAGAAGCAAAAGAAAATAATAAGGTTTTCTCTAAGTTACATAATATGAAGGCTCTATTATCTCAGACTTGTTCTTTTGAATATCCATTTCCTTCCTTCTTAAACCATCTCCTAATCCTTGCAACACCTAATAAAGACCTCTAGCTCAATTGGGAATAGGTTAGTGTGATAGTAAGTGGCAGATGTGTTGATCGACTCCAGCTTCCTTGTGTGTCATTGAGATTGTAAGGTAAAGTGTGCCCACTGCGCACTGGAGTAACGAAACTTGAGTGGAAAAATCAGAGTGTTGTATCTTGACTATTATTGTGAGAACCTACTTAAGGATGCTATTCCGAGTTTCAGAAACGGACTTGTTAATGCATTTCATAGTATTACACATTGTATATATGTTTATTCGTAGATGATCGATTATTATGCATATATTAACTTAGGTTTCGACGTGATATTTATGTATGCGTTACTAGTGAGATGTATAGATAATTGAGACATGAATGAGGAAACAATAGTTTTATTTCTTAGTCGTTGTAGTATAGATGAAATTTGTGAGTACCTTCACTGGAAAACTCTCACGAGGCTATAACTCGTCCACTAGAGAATTCCTAGTGGTTTAAGGCCTTATTGTATATGGTAAATACAATCGCACTTAGCGAAACTAGAGTAGTTAGAACTCCATTTTTGGTCACTTATTCTAATTTCTTATATTTTCTTGAGGACAAGCAAAATGCTGTTTGGGGGTGGTTTGATAAGAGCCAAAAACTGTAGTTTTAACCCCTTAACAATCGTACTTTTAGACAAATTATGTGAATAATAAGTAAGAGTTAATACTGATTACGTGTTTTTATGCATTTCAGGCTTCAAAGTCCATTATGTGCAGAAATGTGCCACTTTAGCGAGATAAAGGAGCAAAGGTCGGTTTCTAAGGAGTTTTGTAATTAAAGGCCAATTTTCAAGAAGACAAAGCCTCTGTAAAGCCCGGTCAAAAGATGAAAAGTCAAAGTCTAAGCAGGCAGAAATAGTGCACAAAGTCAGCAAAAGTTCCAAAGACCATATCTTTGGACTCAGACCTCGGAATTGGGCCTACCATACGTCAAAACGACCGGCTCAGAAAGAGATTTCCAATGGTCTAAGCATTGACCCAATCAGAGGAGTAAAAGTGGACGAAAAGTTTGTCAAATATAACTCCAGCTGAAGAGGCCTTTTTGGACGGAAAGAATTGGGTTTTGGGCCTGATTCTCTGGCCCAAAACATGGCTCCAAGCCCATGCACGATTTTGGATCTGAAACATATAAGCACAAAGAAAAGCTTAGTTCTTAAGAAGCTAGTTGATAAAATTAATTTTACGTATTCTAACTATCTATGCGTAAACACAAATAATCAAATTACGTAAATATGTGTTTATATCAATATTCCTACTCTCAATAATGAAGTAATATCAGAGAGTCAGGATTCGTTCCACTCTTAAACCTCAAGACTTAAACAAATTCAACTAATCAAACCCAAAAGGAACAATAGTGAGAGTAATGATTTGATGTAAATTTTCTATTCTACCATTCCCAACAATTGAATCTAAACAAGACATAATATAAAGATTTGAACTTTATTTGTTTAAACTCAATTTGAAACTACTCATGCAATAATTGAATTAAACTAATAATGACAAATAAGTAAATCTAAGGATTTAAGCTAATAAATAAATGAAAATGAAACTAGATTATGGAGAACTAATTAACTTTATTTATCTAATAGAACAATAAGAACAAGATATGATTGAATGAATAACAACTATTTTATTTATCTAATGAATGATATTCAATGATTTAAATAACTAAGCTAAAACAAAGAATGAAACTAATTAATGGAATGAAAACTAAGTAATTAACTAATCTAGATCTAACTATCTTTTTCTAACCCTAAACTCCATTAACATTAGCTTCCTAACCTAACTGCCATTAACAAAGAGTCAAGCTTTTGTTTTTATACTTCCAGATCCAAAAATCGTGCATGGGCTTGGAGCCATGTTTTGGGCCGAAAAATCGGGCCCAAAACCCAATTTCTTTAGTCCAAAATGGGCTCTTCAGCTACAGTTTGCTTCGATAGATGTTTCATCCACTTATGCTCCTCTGATTGGGCCAAGGCTTGGACCATTGGAAAGCTCTTTTCGAGCCGGTCGTTTTGACATAAGCTACTCCCAATTCCGAGATCTGAGTCCAAAGATATGGCCTTCGGAAGTTCTGCTGACTTTGTGTGATGTTTCTGCCCGCGTTGACCTTGACTTTTCAGCTTTTGACCGGGCTTTACAAAGGCTTTGTCTCCTTGAATCTTGGCCTTTATCACAGAACTTCTTAGCAACCAACCCTTGCTCCTTTATCTCATCAAAGTGGCACATTTCTGCACATAATTGACTTTGAAGCCTGAAATGCATAAAAACATGTAATCAGTATTAACTCTTACTTATTACTCACATAATTGGTCTAAAAGTATTATTGTTAAGGGGTTAAAACTACAGTTTTGGGCTCTTATCAAACCACCCCCAAACAGCATTTTACCCCCAAGCAAATATGAGAAATTAGAATAAGTGACCAAAAATGGAGTTCTAACTACTCTCGTTTCGCTGAGTGCGATTGCATTTACCATATGCAATAAGGCCTTAAACCACTAGGAATTCCCTAGTGGATGAGTTATAGCCTCGTGAGAGTTTTCCAGTGAAGGTACTCACAAACTTCATCTATACTACAACAACTAAGAAATAAAACTATTGTTTCCTTATTTATGTCTCAATTATCTATACATCTAACTGGCAATGAATACAGAATAGTCATGTCGAAACCTAAGCTAATATATGCATAATAATCAATCATCTACGAATAACATATATACAATGAGTAATGCTATGAAATGCTTAGCAGGTCCGTTTCTGAAAACTCGGAATAGCGTCCTTAAGTAGGTCCTCACATAAAAGTCAAGACAAAAATCACTCTGATTTTTCCGCTCAAGTTTCGCTACTCTAGTGTGCAGTGGGCACACTTTACCTTACAATCTCAATGACACACAAGGAAGCCGGAGTCGATCAAACACATCTGCCACTTACTATCACACTAACCTATTCCTAATTGAGCTAGAGGTCTTTATTAGGTGTTGCGGGGATTAGGAGATGGTTTAAGAAGGAAGGAAATGGATATTCAAAGGACAAGTCACGAGAGATAATAGAGTCTTCATATTATGTAACTTAGAAAACCTTGTTATTTTCTTTTTGCTTCTATACTTTGTTTCCATCCTTAGCCATATTTTTCTTTTTCTTTTCTTTGGCTTTTGACTCCCTTTTATTCTATTTTTGGAGTTTTATTTATTTTATATTTTTTTTTTTTTTTTTTTGAATGGAAACTTCTTTTTTTTTTTTAAAGCAACTAACTAATTTTTTTTTACAGGGTTTTCTCTTCTTCTTTTCTTCACTCGTTCTATTCTCGGACTTATTCTAGATTGGGTAAGTTGAATTTTTTATTTTTTTTGTTTTGTAACAGGGGTAAAGGAATTGTGGTTTATGGAAGGCTAAAGAAAGGCTCGAGAGGGCGACTAGCGGAAAATAATTCATAGGTTTGAATTTTTGGCTATATCGATCCAAAGAGGGCCTAAATTCTCGCTTAGGATATGGCATAGTGATCAAGCAAGTGGGCGTGTGATTTCTCTATCCGATTTTACTTCTCCCTTGTGTCATTTCTCAAATGTTTATTTCATATAAGGCTTTAGGCTATATTCTCCACAGGATTTGTAGAATAAGTATTCTCTAGCCTAGATTTGAGAAACTTACTACTAACAATCATAGATACTCATGTAATATATTTATAGATAGATGCAAAGATTATTACCTACATATTAACCTAAGTTTCTAACAATTATTACGATCACGAAGTTTCATTGAGACTTCTAGATTGTTAAGAGCATAGAGAAAGAAAACAATACCAATATTCCTAAGTGTATAGCATAAACTTATTTATTTATATTTTTGAAATTTTTAACTTGAAAGCAAATGCATATTATACATATCTATATCCTAACAGATGCCTTAATTACACGTATTTCTATGCCCCCAAACAAGAAACATGCTTTGTCCTCAAAGTATTTAAATAGAGAGGGTAGGAAAAATACCATGGAAACGCGTGAAATTCTGGAACATCTGCAAAACAAGGTTATAACATACTAATATAGAAAAGTAAATTGACGCAACTCTATAAGAGTTCCACCCATTATGGGGTTAACAAAATTAAATTGCTTGGGACATAAGCAGACACTAACTGAAACTAAAACTTACCTCCACTCCGGCGTTTTACTCGTCATCCTCCTCTTCTATCAAGAAGTGAGGTTCCTCAGCGTCTGCCATGCCATGATAATTTGCCATGCTTCACGCCATTTATCATCTATGATTGCTAACCTATTAAAGCCACTTGGTGGGATGGGGTGTAAGGTGCAACTGATGAGGTTGTATCCTCCATCCTTGCCAAGTCATTGCCGGAAAGATCGATAATATAATTGGTGGGTCTCACAAATGTCGACCCCCAACCCAATCCGTGAAGCGGGCACAAAAAAACAGGAAAGAAACATAGCATAATACGGGAAACTAATATAGGCATAAGAAGATATTTATGCCTCATGCTATGGCCTCGTGCTAAACTAGACATTAAGGTCTTAGGAAGGTCATATAGCGGCGTTCCTCGGCTAAAGCAAGGAAAACATCGCAAGTGGCATCATTCGCGAGAAGAAAAATGCCACTCCTCTAATATGTTTAGCATGATAAAGAACATTCTTGTATCACATTAAGGGACAAGCTACCAAGGGCTCGTTATATGTCCCTTGGTCCTCTACACGGAAAATGCGGACCCATAAGCCTCATGCAAAAGTCATAAGTGTAGACATGCATATTATCTACCCAATAGCATCATGGGTCTTGTATTTCAATTGGGCATGGCAAGTCAAGAACAAATGCTAGCAAGAACCATAAAGCGGTTCCCCACTACGTGTGTGATCACCTCATGAAACCAAGCACCATAAGTAGTGCTTTGAAACAAATCTTTGAAAGACTGTTCGGTATTATTATAGGAGATGTCATCTCGAACTACGCTCTGGAGCATTGCGAATGAACAGGGAACAACCCGGAAAAGCTGGAATTTTTACGGTGAAGGAAGTCGGTAGCGAAGTCGCGCGCTCGTGTATTTGGAATTCCGGTGTGTTTGCTGAGCCGAAGTCGCCTGACCTTGGGCACGGGCTCTGAACAAAATTTCGACAAAAGTGTAGAGCGGGCCGAGCTCTGAAGCGGGGTAGCTCAGCCCGAGGTGTTGATTCGTGAAAAATCACGTAAAGCGTGGGAAGCGTGGGAGTGAAAGGTGAGAAATGGAAGTTAGGTGTAGTGTGGGTTGTGAGTGTAGAATGAATGAAGTTTTTATAGGTTTTGAATTGTTAAAAGCGAATCGGTAAGTTGCAAAAAGCTTTAAGGCAATTTAGGAAACAATAAAATTTCGAACCAAACGGAAACAACTCATATTCTTGATTCTATAACAACCCTAATATCTTTTATACTGGATTTAGACTAGTAACTTCTAAACTCTCTTAAATTTCATCCTACCACCACATCTAATCATAGGTATACCAATTACGGCAATATTCTCAACCTTCACTCCAAAACAAACTCTAAAATGGAGGATCTTCTACAAATCATGATAGAATAAATAATACCACCCCCAAACAATTCGGGAAGGTGGGATTAACAATAAAATCCATGCACAATTTGAAAAGAACAACATTATATTAAAATTGAAATTCAAACAACATTTAACTACCAAATTCAAAGTTAACTACGGAATTTAACAACGTAACATCCTATCTACTAAAAATAATAAAAGACAACATCAAAACAACAAACAAAGAGAAATCTAGCTACTCTTAAAGGGAGCGAGGTGGGGATAAGAATAGGAAGTTTAGTGATCAAGCATGGAAAAACCAAACACCCCCCCCCAAACAAATTTTTGAAAACGGGTTTGTAAAAATTTGTTTTAAAACGATGGGTCTTTTAAAGTCAGATTCCCTAGACTTAAAGTGATATATATGTATTTACATGCAGTTTCCCATATATCAATAATCTAAACAATTGTGGATCTTTCCATAAATAGTTAACATGGAATGCACCACCAAACAGAATCAAGCTCCAAACTTTTCTGACGACGCAACCGTTGAATAAGAAGGAGTCCAAGTGAATGATCGTGAGTAAATGAATGGTTTTGGAAAATACTTGGAATATGGATAAGTGTTAGAAGAAAAGGGTGGGAAGAATGATTGGATTTTATGAGGGATTAACTCAGGTGGATGGTGGTAGGGTGGTGCTCTAGGTAGTGCTTGAGAAGGTGGATCATCACAGGCTCTTAGAAACTCGTCGAATTCATCATCTAGGTTGTTCACATCCATATAATTATGGTATTCATCTCCATCTTTGAGGAATTCATCTATCTCGTCTATTGTGAGGTGTAGTCCATCTCTTGTATGGTCAGAAGGCAGGGTTGAAAATTCTTTCTCTAGTTCAGTTATGTTCAAAGAGTCAAAATTGTGATCTTTGTCTTCTTCCATAAGAGGGTATCTACTAGTGTGGGGACTAAAAGCATCACCCGCACTAATGTGAGGTACAAAACTCTCAATGGACTTCACTTCTCCTTCTATAGGCAAACCTAGTTGTCCCTGTTTTTGTCTAAACATGTTAACTTCTACAGAAAGATTTCCAAAAGAAAGAGTCATTGAGCCATCCCGACAATTGATTTGAGCATTGGTCATTACCAAGAAAGGGCGCCCTAAGATGATGGGAATGGAATCATGAGCAACTTCGTGTCGAGAATAACAAAGTAAATTTGGATAGTAAAAATCCTGAACTTTAACGAGAATATTTTCAACTACACCCTTGGGATACTTAATAGAACGATCGGCTAACTGCAAAGTCATTTTGGTTGGTTTAAGTTTTGTTAGACCCAGTTGTTTATATAAATAAAAAGGGAGTAAGTTAACACTCGCTCCCGTGTCTAATAAAGCAGTTGTTATAAAGGTATCACCTAAGGTACATTTAATACCGTAAGGCGACCGGGGGTCCTTGTACTTAACAATTCCATTATGTTCGGATAAAGAGGGATATTGTTGAGTTAAGAAGGCTTCGTGGGGTATGTTGGTTTTCCTCTTCTTGGTGCACAACTCTTTTAGAAACTTAGCGTGTCGGATAGACTTTTTATAGCATCTAGAAAAGGTAGGTTGATAGTTAGATTTTTAAACACTTCCCTAATCTCATCAAAATTCTCGTCCTTTTTAGACACAATTAGTCTCGGGATACGGTGGTTTATCTTTATGCCTAATATGAGGGGAACATATTTGTTAACCCGTTGCTTTATCTTTTATCACTTTCGAACTAGGTTTCCATATTGGAACCTCTACAGGTGTAAGGTCTTCACTTTCTATTATTGGGTCTTGTAATGTTTTCCCTTTTGGTTGTGGTGTAAGTGGTACTTCTACAGTTGTAGGGTCTTGGTTTCTATTATAGTATTTGGTATGGTATCATTTTTAGTTTGCGGGTAATCTTTAGGTATAGTCACTTGGTTATCAACTACTATACGAGCGAAGGGTAGTAGTTGCCTAGAGTCCCCTTGGTTTATATTACCATTACACTTGAATACTTTTTATTTCTAAGGCGGTGTTTGTTGACTTAGGATTAGGCATTGCTTGACTTGGAAACACACCGGTTTGGTTATTATTTTGGTTAGAAGACATGTCAATAACCTTTTGGCACAAAGACTGCATCATTTGCATCGTTTGTTTCATCATATTAGAGTTTTGATCATGCTGATCTTTCATCAAGTTGGAGTTTTGTTGCATAATTTGATTTTGTTTCTCTAACAAGGTCACTACTACTTTGTCTGTAGATGGTTGTATTGGAATTAAAGCTTGTTGAGAGTTCATCTCTTGATGTTTATAGTTCTGGGTTATGGGTACTAAACCTCTATTCTGGTCACCTAAGTTCCCTTGTCCTTGATGTTGAGTTAACTGGTTGAAGTGTGGTGGTTGTGGTGGTGTTTGTGCATAGACAAGAGGACAATAGAAGTCGGAATGCTCAAGACTACAAACAGACATTACAACGAGTAGAGTTAATGTTCATGGTGGAGTGGGTTGTTGTTGAACGAGATGGCATCTACCTTTTAGTGAGGGCATCGATAAGAGTTTTAAGCTTCGGGATCATGTTTAACCTCAAGAGAAGAAGGAGAGGAGCGGGAGGAATCGTTACCTCCCCCAATTGTTGTTCCTCTTAGATTGATCTTCTAAGAATGTATAAGCCTCCAAGGCTCCTTTCCTAAGAAAACTACCCCCGGACATGATATCTAGAACCTCCTTATGATAATGTGAAAGCCCCTTGAAGAAAGCACGAACAAAGCGTGTCTTTCGCGAAGATTATGATGCGGGCATTCAATGAGAAGATCGATGAAACGATTCGGGCCTCTCGAAAAGGATTCATGAGGATTATGGTGGAAGAAATGAATCTTGTGAAGCATTTCATCTGTCTTGATGGTGGGTAAAACTGTTCCATGAACAATTGAACAAGTTGAGCCCATGAGTCCACGAGTTTGGCGTTTGGGCAGTTAACCAAGACGTCGCCTTTGTCGGCTAGGGTGAAAGGAAACACCCTAAGTTTAACTTGTTCGGACTTACGCTAGGATGATGGAATGGATGATGGTAAGGCTTCGATCGTGGTCTAAACCATGAAAAACCGGTAACAAGTTAAATATATTAGGGGGATCGAAAATCCCCACTAGGTCTCGCAAGAACGATGCGACCACTTAGGGCCATCGTTTAGGGCTTTATAAAAATCGAGAGAGAGGAGTCTCTTGTTCTTTAGCCATTGATGCAAGTGTAGTGTGTGAAATTCTAGATAGGCGTGTTGTATTTATTTCTAGGAAAAACAAGCCTGATTATACTAGAATTAAAACTCCTCTGACAGAAAAGGCGAGGAGTGGAAGAAGGAGTACTGAATGTCTCCTTGCTACGCAGCGTTTGAATAAGCGTCTTGTATCGCAGCGATTTCAGTGTATTTAACAAGTTAGAAACACTTTATAACTTTAAGGAATAGAAATTTGAACTTTCCTGTGAAAATCGGGCTGTTCACGATGAATTTTCCTTGTAGGGCGCGGGTTGGGCGCGAGTGGGCATGAAGTGCCCTCGTTTGTCGAATTTCGGTGTTTTGGGCGCTGTCGCTTCGGGTTTGGCGCGGGTCGCGCTCCAGGGTTTTCAAGTTTTAGGCCTTTTATTGTTCTCCAAAAAATCTGAAATTTTTACAGTAATTTTCTAAGACGTCTATCAAGTAGCCTGTAAAATTTCAGATCAATCGGAGCTGTGAAAGTCCCTCTACAGCCCTTCAAAGTTTGCGAAACGGTTTTCGGACACAATACAAACAACCGAATGGTTAACCCATCAAAACAAATCTAAAAATTGCCAAATTTTACTGGAGACTCCTGAAAGATCCTAATTGTTCCTGTAAAAAATTTAGAGCAATTGGAGTCCTATAACCTCTCCTTATTGGCTGGTGTTCCAGATATTAAGTGTTTGCAACACTGCAGAAACACACTGGAAACACTCTACTATTTCGGAGGTCAAAACAAATCAAAAACTTGTCAAATTTTTACTAAAAACTTCTGACTTAGGATAGATACTCCTGTAAAAATTATAGAATTTTTATAACTCCCTAAGTAACCTTATTCGTCTGTTTTTCAAGAACATACGGTGTGAAAACTGAAATGCAGCACTGTAAAGATCGTATTTGTTTCACAAGGTAAACCAACTTTAAAAAATCTGAAAATATTCCAGTAAATCAACAACACATTCAGTAATATGTATGAAAATTTTCAGAATTTTCGAAAATTTAGAAATACCTTCACCGCAGTGTTTTTCTCAGTGAATCCGCAGCCCCTATGCCTGAAACAGTGAACAGTACCGAAAATGAAGAAAAAAGAATGAAAAATTAAAAGGGTGGGTGGGTAGAGAATGGGGGATTGCCCCTTGGATTCAAGCAATTGAATTCTTGTCTTGAACGAGATTAAGATGGCAGCGGCGCCATTTGATAAAATTAATTTTACGTATTCTAACTATCTATGCGTAAACACAAATAATCAAATTACGTAAATATGTGTTTATATCAATATTCCTACTCTCAATAATGAAGTAATATCAGAGAGTCAGGATTCGTTCCACTCTTAAACCTCAAGACTTAAACAAATTCAACTAATCAAACCCAAAAGGAACAATAGTGAGAGTAATGATTTGATGTGAATTTTCTATTCTACCATTCCCAACAATTGAATCTAAACAAGACATAATATAAAGATTTGAACTTTATTTGTTTAAACTCAATTTGAAACTACTCATGCAATAATTGAATTAAACTAATAATGACAAATAAGTAAATCTAAGGATTTAAGCTAATAAATAAATGAAAATGAAACTAGATTATGGAGAACTAATTAACTTTATTTATCTAATAGAACAATAAGAACAAGATATGATTGAATGAATAACAACTATTTTATTTATCTAATGAATGATATTCAATGATTTAAATAACTAAGCTAAAACAAAGAATAAAACTAATTAATGGAATGAAAACTAAGTAATTAACTAATCTAGATCTAACTATCTTTTTCTAACCCTAAACTCCATTAACATTAGCTTCCTAACCTAACTGCCATTAACAAAGAGTCAAGCTTTTGTTTTTATACTTCCAGATCCAAAAATCGTGCATGGGCTTGGAGCCATGTTTTGGGCCGAAAAATCGGGCCCAAAACCCAATTTCTTTAGTCCAAAATGGGCTCTTCAGCTACAGTTGGCTTCGACAGATGTTTCGTCCACTTTTGCTCCTCTGATTGGGCCAAGGCTTGGACCATTGGAAAGCTCTTTTCGAGCCGGTCGTTTTGACATAAGCTACTCCCAATTCCGAGATCTGAGTCCAAAGATATGGCCTTCGGAAGTTCTCACGACTTTTTGTGTCTTTGTTTTTTACGCCCGCGTTGACCTTGACTTTTCAGCTTTTGACCGGGCTTTACAAAGGCTTTGTCTCCTTGAATCTTGGCCTTTATCACAGAACTTCTTAGCAACCAACCCTTGCTCCTTTATCTCATCAAAGTGGCACATTTTTGCACATAATTGACTTTGAAGCCTGAAATGCATAAAAACACGTAATCAGTATTAACTCTTACTTATTACTCACATAATTGGTCTAAAAGTATGATTGTTAAGGAGTTAAAACTACAGTTTTGGGCTCTTATCACTAGTTATATTTAGAAAACTAGTTCCTTGTAATGGTAGCTAGGGTTAGATTAGAATAATTTAGATCTAGATTTAGTTTTACATTAATTCATTAGTTAATTCTTGTTTAATTTCAGTATTACATTATTGTTATTCATTTGATTAGATTAATAAAATAGTTTATTATTATTCAATTCGTTTTTTTTGTCATTACATTTATAGATCTAGTTTAAATTCTTGTTGATATCATTTCTTAATTATTAATTAGATTTCAATTATTGTTTGTTACATTAGTAAAGTTGGAATCTTGATATTATGTTTAGTTTAGATTCATATGGAAATGATTGCAGAATGATTCTCGGCTAAACCTCCATTAGAGGGAGTTGAGAAGCCTTGATGAAAGCTTGATTCCGATTATCGTAGAGTTGTCGTAATTCCTATTCCACTCTAGAAACGATTAATTCACCATGAGAATGGGTTTAATCGTTCACATGCTAGTTATGAATTGGTATAAGTGCCATGTGTAATTAGGGATTAGGAAGAACCAATTGTTCTGCGTAGTAGTTCAATTCGGATTACGACGATTCGTCGTTAGTAAGTGAAGTTGAGTTAAGGTGGAATCAATCCCCCCCTAATTCCTTATCATAGAATCAACCCAGCTTTTTGTAGTTAATTAGTCGTATCTTGTGGGTAGTTGCATCGTAGTTTATAATTCGTAAATCTCTCATTAAACTTTAGTTAAGATTGATTAGACTTAGAAAATATTACATGTGACAGAACTAGGAGTGGAACGAATCATCTACTCCACTATATCTTAATAGGATTGAGAGTAGAAATCTTTGATAAATTAGTAACAATTAAGTTGTAGTTTTACTTTTGTTTAGAGTTTCATCGCTTTATTCATTAGTAAAACTATTAATTTTACGTTTATCACTCCTTAACCCATTCACAAAAATGTGGATCTGGTCTCCTCTATTTCCACACACAAGACTGAGCGCTGAAGAATAATTAGGTTAGGTAGCAAGTAGCCATTAGAGCCTAGTTTTAGTCTAGTTTTACATTAAATTAATTAGTTTTTATTATCTTGTTTTGAACTTAGTTAATTGAATCATTATTTTATAATTCATTAGATCAATAAAATAGTTAGTTCTTCATAATTTCGGTTTTGATTTATTAAAGTACTTAGCTCTAAATTAAATTACTTAGTTATTAATCAATTCTTAGTTGTTAAATTAGATTTGAATTATTGAATTGAAGGTTTATATTAGTAAAGTTAGAACCTTTATATGATGTCTTGTTTGAATTCCATGAGAAATGATAGTTTTATGAATCAAGGCTAAACCTCCATTAGAGGGGTTTGATGAAACCTTGATGAAAACTTGATTGTGTAGTGTAGAATCGTTGGAAGAGTCTATTCCACTCTAGAAGGTAGTTGATTCGTCATGAGAATGGGTAGAACTTCCTCACATGCTAGTCATTAGTTGGTAGAGATTGTCATGAATGATTAGGGATTAGAATACCCAATTCTTATCGTAAGAACGTAAGAATTTGATTACAACAATCTATGCTAGTTTATTAAGTTGGATTCAAGGTGGATTCAATCCCCCCTAATTCTTTATCTAGATTCAAACCTTATTAATTTCTATCATTTCGTTATTCATATATTGTTAGTTGAATTCACATCGTAGTATAAATTACCACCATTACTCTCATTAATTTTGGCTAGGACTGATAATATATATAAAACTTTGAATGCTAAAGAACTAGAAGTGGAACGAATCTTTTACTCCACTCTATTTCAATAGATTCGAGAGTATAATAATCTTTGATAAATTAGTCTTCGTAAAGTTTTAGTTTTACTTGCGTTTGAATTTCATCATTTATTCGTACGTGGAAATATCATTTTTACGTTTTATCAAATGGCGCCGCTACCGTCTTAGTTCCTTTTAGTATTGTTTTCTTTAGAATTGTTAGTCTTCCAAAGTCCCAAAACCTACCCACCCTTGTTTGATTCTAATTGTGGTTGTCCGTTTTAGCATTGAAATTTTCCTAGCAGAATTACACGGAGCGCGACCAGCGCCCTAGGCAGCCAAAATTGAAGCGCCACCCGCACCCAAACGCCTGGAACTCCAGTTTTTAGCTGAGCGCGACCCGCGCCTTGCCAAGGCAAAACTCGAGTGCCCTCCGTGCTGAAACGCCTGGACCTTGAGTTTTTCCATGAGCGTGACCCGCACCCTACCAAGGCTAAGTACGAGCGGCCCCCCGCGCCCAAACGCCTGGAACTCCAGCTTGACCTGAGCGCGACCCACGCCCTACCTATGCCTATTCTGAGCGCGACCCGCGCCCTCTGTTGAAACTGCCCGATTTCTAAAGGTTTGTTTCAAACTTCCATTTCTTCAAGGTTTTCAGTGTTCTAACTTGTTATATACACTAAGCACGTGTATACAAGACGTTATTCATAAACGAATCAAGGAGACATTTAGGTACTTCTTTCTTCAAACACCTCACATCTCCTGTTAGAGGTTCATACTAGCATATCAGGATTGTATAGAGTGTTGTCGTGTTTAGTTAAGATTGGTCTTAGCCTTGCATCAGATTAAGGTCAGGCCGAAGAAAAATGCCTAACGTAATCAACCGACAACGTCAACAAACACGCCTTTCGAGTATACCACTTACTATACCTCTAGCTAATATACCACACACACCACCTGAAATAATGGCTGAAAAAAGAGAGTCTCCTCTCTCTGACTTTTACAAAGCCTTGAACGATAGCCCCAAATCTTGCATCGTTCTATCAGACCCAGTGGGGGATTTCCGAATCCCCCTAAATATATTTAATTTGTTACCCGTTTTTCATGGGTTAGACCATGAAACGCCTTATCAGCACATGTGTAGGATTGACCAAGTTCTTACTACATTCCACCATCCTATGGTTTGTGCTGAACAAATTAAACTGAGGGTATTTCCCTTCACTTTAGCCGATATAGCGGCGTCTTGGTTAACTGCCCAAACACCTAATTCTGTGGACTCGTGGGCAAAACTTGTTCAACTATTTATGGAACATTTTTACCCACCACTGAAGACCGATGAAATGCTTTCCAAGATTCATTTCTTTCGACAGAATCCTCATGAATCATTTCCAGAGGCTTGGAATCATTTCACCGATCTTCTTATAGAGTGTCCACACCATAACCTCGCGAAAAACACGTTAGTTCATGCCTTTTTCGAAGGACTTCTACACCACCATAAAGAAGTCCTTGACATAATGAATGGGGGTAGTTTTCTAAGTAAGGGAGCCTCAGAGGCTTATAAATTTTTAGAAGATCAAACTAAGCGTAATAACAACTGGGGGTAGTGACGATTTCTCCCATTCCGCTAGTTTTTCTACAACAGTTAAAGCAGCCGGTATTTTGAGATGAAACCCGATCCTGAACTTAAAAATTTAATCGAATCTCTCACTAAAAAGGTAGAGGCTATTTCTGTTCAACAAAAGCCTATTCCCGTCATGAATGTGAACACCAATCCATGTAATTTCTGTTTGAGTCCAGAGCATCCCGATTCCTATTGTCCTCTCGCTTACGAACAACAAACATTATAACAAGATAACGTTTGCTCAATTAATAGTTATCCTATTCCTAACGCCCTTTGGAGACAATACCCCAACTTCAGTTGGAGAAATAATCAACAAGTAACACCTCCAGGGTTTAATAATCAAAATGTTAGGCAAGCAAACAATTATAACCAAGCTCCAACATGACAAGGACAAGGACAACGACAAGGTCAGGGAAATTATAATAATTATAACAATAATAATTATAATTCTAATAGAGGTATCGTTCTGGTTAATAATAATAACTATCACAACCCACCCAATAATAATCAATGTAACATAGTTCCTGTCACACAACCAGTAGCAAATCCTACTCCACAACCAGATCATTTCGATACCTTTATGCAATCTCAACAACAGATTTTACAAGCCATCCAACTTTCCTTTCAGCAGTTAGCTCAAGAGAAAGTACAACCCAAAGGTGTATTTCCAGGTCTAGCAATAACTAATCCTAAAACAACAAACACAGCCTTTGAGGTGAACGGTAATACTAGTATGGAAAATGCAAACGTAGGTGAGCTTAATGTCATCACCACTCTCCCAGAATGGAGAGTGGTTGATAACAACGTAACTATGCCTATAGTTACCCCACAAGTAGTCCCTACACCGGAGATTGAACTAGATACCAAAATAGAAACTGATGAGCCTACCTCTATAGAGGTACCAGTTAAACCACAACCTAAGAAACATAAAGCAAAGGTTAGACATCCAGTTATTCCATACGCTAAATATAGAGAGAAACCACTGTTTCCCCATAAATTAGCTATGTTAAATAGGGATACAAACTTTGAAGAGATTAGGGAAGTTTTTAAAAATCTAACGATAAACTTACCTTTTCTAGAAGCAATTAAAAAATTACCTCACCAAAGTTTCTCAAAGAGTTGTGCACTAAAAGGCGTAAGACAAATATTCCTAAAGACGCTTTTTTAACTGAACAGTTTTCAACTTTAATGGAACACAATGGAATCATTAAGTACAAGGACCCTAGTCGTCCTACTGTACAATCCACCTTAGGAGATTCCCACACGACGACCGATTTACTAGACTTAGGGGCAAGTGTTAACTTACTCCCGTATTATCTATACAAACAAATAGGTCTACAAGAGATGCAACCTACTAAAATAACGTTGCAATTAGCAGATCGATCTATTAAGTACCCTAAGGGTGTGATTGAAAACGTGCTTGTTAAGGTCCAGGATTTCTACTATCCTGCTGATTTTGTTATCCTCGATGCAGAAGTCGCTAAAGACTCTGTTCCAATCATTTTAGGGATCCCTTTCTTGGCAACTGCCAACGCGCTAAGAAACTACCGCGATGGTTCGATGTCCTTGTCTTTTGGCCATCTTTCTGTTGAGGTAAATATTTTTAAAATGATGAAATAGTTACCAGATTCGTCTGTAGATAGGGAGGTTAGAATGATCGAGAGCTTAGCTCAAGATTATTTTAATAACACGTTTCTAAAAAAAAAAAATGCATAAATTCCTGTCTTTTCGAAGTTCAGATTTTGTCGATGACTCCTACTTAGAGGAAGTTAACACCATCTTCAAGTCTACACCTATCGTAGACCTTTCTGTTGCTCCATCTATAGAGTTTGAAGACCTGCTGCCTAAGCAAGTATTCATTACTTAAGATAAGGACCCCCCAGAAGCATTTATCGATATTCCTTCCACCCCGGTGCTTAAACCTCTTCCTCCTGAGTTAAAGTATTTTCAACTTGATCCAGATGGTAGTCATCCGATAATAATATATTCTCTGTTATCTAAAGAGGAAGAGACATGTTTGATCAGGGTGATTAGGGAACATCGTTATGTGATTGATTGGTCCCTAGCCGACATTAAGAGAATTGACCCTAATGTATGCACTCATCGTATCTATTTGGAGGATAACGCAAAGACTTCTCACGAACCTCAGCGTCGCTTGAACCTTGCCATGAAAGAGGTGGACAGGGAAGAAGTCTTACGGTTACTCAATGCGGGTATCATATACCCAATCTCTGATAGCGAATGGGTAAGTCCCATTCATGTAGTTCCTAAGAAATCAGGGATTACCATGGTACATAATGCCAAAGGTGAATATGTTGCCACGCATGGTCCTATGAAATGGAGGATCTGTAATGATTACAGACGTTTAAATGTCATGACATGAAATGATCATTTTCCTTTACCCTTTATAGATCAGATGCTTAAACGTCAAGCTGGTCATGCATATTTTTATAGGCGCTTTATCAAAGATTTTTCGAAAATAGCTAGGCCGTTAACTAATCTGCTTTTAAAGGATGCCATTTTTTATTTTAATTTTAACTGTAAACAGGCTTTTGAAACTTTAAAAGCCGCCTTAACTTCTACAGCCATTATACAGCCTCCCGATTGGTCTAAACCTTCCGAACTCATGTGTGATGCTAGTGATTATGCAGTTGGTGCTGTTTTGGGACAGAAACTAGATAATAAGTCCACTGTTATTTATTATGCTAGTAAAACTCTAAACAATGCTCAAAGAAATTATACAACTACTGAAAAAGAATTATTAGCTGTCGTTTATGCTTTAGATAAGTTTTGCCATTATTTGGTTGGTTATAAGACTCTAGTTTACATGGACCATGCAGCCCTTAGGTACCTTCTCGCAAAGAAGGATGCTAAGCAGAGATTAATCTGATGGATTCTTCTCCTGCAAGAGTTCATATTAGAAATAAAGGACAAAAGAGGGGTCGAAAACGTAGTTGTCGACCACTTATCTAGACTACAAACGACGATGATAGTGATTCTGAGTCCATACCGGACTCTTTTCCTGATGAGCATCTGTATGCTATTTTTTCTGCACTATGGTATGCTGACATTGTTAATTATTTAGCGTCTGATGTTATTCCTAATGATTGGTCAAGAAATGAACGTAAGAAGTTCTTGGCTAGAGTTAAGCTATACTACTAGGATGAGCCCTACCATTTCAAGTATTGTGCAGATCAGATTATTCATCGTTGTATTCCCCAATGGGAATATAATGAGGTTCTCTCATTCTGCCATGAAAAAGAGTGTGGTGGCCATTTTAGTGGTATGAAAATAGCTGCTAAAATTCTTCAATGTGGGTTTTATTGGCCTACTCTCTTTAAAGATGCCCAAGTGCATTGCAAGACATCTGTTCATTGCCAACAAGTTGGGCGAATCACGAAGCGTAATATAATGCCATTAAATCCAATTATAGTGGTAGAAATTTTTGACTTATAGGGCATTGATTTCATTGGTCCCTTTCCAATTTTCCACTGTTTCATTTATATTTTAGTTGTTGTGGACTACGTGTCTAAATGGATAGAGGCCATGGCTTGCCGTAGCAATGACCATAAGACAGTTGTGTTTTTTGTTAAAGAGTATATTTTCTGTCAATTTGGCATTCCCAAAGCTATCATTAGTGATGGTGGAACATATTTTTGCAACAGAGTTGTTGCATCTCTCGTGAAAAAGTATGGAGTTACACATAAGGTAACAACTCCGTATCATCCACAAACTAGCGGACAAGTAGAAGTTTCTAATAGGGAAATGAAAAAGATAATAGAAACAACTGTAAATCCTGATAGGAAAGACTGGTCAAAGTGTCTATCTGATGCCTTATAGGCATATAGGATTGCTTTCAAAACTCCTATAGGTATGTCTCCCTTTAGACATTTATTTGGGAAACCTTGTCATTTGCCCGTTGAATTAGAGCACCATGCTATGTGGGCTATAAAAAGCCTTAACTTCAATTTTGATGAGGTGGGTGTCTAGCGCAAGTTGCAATTGAATGAGCTTGAAGAAATCCGTAGCAATTCTTATGATCTCGCGAAGGATTATAAAGCTAACATGAAACATGTTCATGATAAGCAAATCTTGCACAAAGAGTTTGTGGTAGGTCAAAAGGTCTTACTTTACAACTCCCGTCTACATATTTTTCCAGGGAAATTAAAAACCCATTGGTCTGGTCCTTTTCTTGTTACTGAAGTCACCCCTCACGGGGAAATCACCTTGGTAAATCCCAAGGACAACAGTACCTTTCAAGTCAATGGCCAACGGTTGAAACATTTCCACAAGCTTTTGTCCCCTGATGTCGAGGAAGTCCTTTTATAGGACCCTATCTATGAGGACTGAGCTTTTCATTGGTGTACTTCCTTTCATTTCCATATATTGGTAAGTGAACCATTCAGGTAACCGGGCCCTCCCTATGGAGTGTGTCTATAAGTACCGGATCCTAAGTCCACGGTTAACATAATTCACGTTTTCCACTCTTGCATGTTTTCTCGGATTTTGAGTCATGTTCCTCTATGGTGTGAATTATGCATTTATTGCTTTCTTGTTTTTCTTATATTAAATCTTATTCATAAAAAAATAAAAAAAATTGTTAAAATCACAAACATAGTAATTTCGGAAGTCTCGGGAATCTGACTTTAAAAGACCCACTTTTAAAAACAAATTTTCTAAACTCTGTTGTCTAAAATTTGTTTAGGGGTGGGGTGTTCGTTTTTCCTTGCTTGATTGTTCAACTTTCCATTTGTGTTGCTTAGACCATTTAATCGTATTTTTATTCGGGTTGACATTATCTATGAATTTAGATTTCATTCGTTCGCATAACTTACATTATGCACGCACTTTGAGGCATTTTCCATCTTCTTATATATCATCCACGGTCGGAATAGAGTGTTTTATATATCATCGGATTGAAAATTCTCTCCTGATCATTTCCATAGCTCATTCGCAAAAATTGGACAGGTAACGAAGCGCCAATTTTAGTTTGAAGTTGCGTGAAAAATCGACAAAAATCGAAAAATCAAATTGGGTTTGGGCCCAAACTCGTGTGCACGTGCCACTCACGTACGTCCCTTTCCTTCAAACCAACAGTTTGCGATTTCCATTTTCCACCACCGCCATTAACAAGCTTTAAATCCTAACCAAATAAAAAAAAAATAAAAAAAAAAAAAATAAAAAAAAAAAAAAAAAAACCTAAATACTCCCACACCCAAAGTTCAAATCTTCTCCGAACCCCTCCCACACCAATTCCAAACAATTTAAACCACCGAAAACTACCAAAAACCCAAGAAATTTGAACTGCCGCGCCACCACCATTGTTTTGTTAGTGAGGGAGTCTCAAACTCCATCCCCACATTCCATTTAAACCCCCAAATCATTCCAAAATCTCAATGGCTCAAAGACGAAGGATTTTGCTGGAACAAGCATTTACGGCTGACCGCTTTGCGTAGTTTTACGGTGACGAGATGATTAGGAGGGATTGGAGTAGGTTGTGGTACTCGACAAAGGATTTTTATCACTTAGATTTGGTGGAGGAATTCTATAGGAAGAGAGAGGTGGATGGGCATAGAATTTTTGTTAAGGTGGCCGGGAAGAAAAGAGAAGTATCTAGGAGGTTGCTGGCTGAGATTTTAGGCATTCCGCCTAGATGCCATCTCGATACCACATTGCAGGAATCCCAATTTACTGGGATCGAGCCTCTGATGAATGCGACTGTTGTGGAAGGGAACTACAATGCGAGCTCGCATTGTGTTTGCCAATCGTCGCTGCGAACCAACCAGCTGGCTGTAGCTTAGTGGATTGGTAGGAATGTCATGGGAAAAGAGAAAGTAAGTGACATTAGTTTAAACTGTCTTCACGTTCTTTGGATACTCCAGGAGCAGAAGTATAAATTCTATATTATGGAGTTTTTGATTGATATGATTATAGGAGTTGGGAAGAGTTTTGCACGTCTCCCCGTTTTGATAACGAAGATCATGATGCAATTGAGAGCAACTCCAAAAACTGGCGTATTATGGTTAAGATGCATACGAATATCGTAGCATATACGGACTGTGTTCAGAAGGTTTGGACGTTGCCTGAAGATAGGGTGCAAGAATAGACTGACTCGGAGGATGAAGAGGACACGACATGTTTTGATGTCGATGCCTTGGAGAGGTGCAGGTCGGATGCAGAACGCATGACTGTGATTCATCGTGGCATGCATTCTCTCAGTACTATTTGCGAAGACCTCCAGAATCGGCAAGCTACCTTCCATCGTAACTTCCAGACTCGTGCCCAGCGCGAGGATGAGCGTTGGGAGGAGATGAAGGCCGAGATATAAGCTCAGCGGAAGTTCCGAGCAGATATGCATGACCACTACCCACCCCACGGGGGTTCTTCTTCTGAAGAGGCGTCTGTGAGGCACGAGCATCGTCGCCGAAGGACGGATGGCTCTGGCCCATCGGGAGCTCAGGAGTCATCTCCTTCACATGTGCTATCCACTACCAAAAGCGCGTTCTTTAGGGATATTATGCGTTAATGTTTGTTTTATTTATGTAGTTCGGATGTTGATTTTTGTATTCCGTAGTTAGATTTGTATTCGGTAGTTAATTGTTGTTTGAATTTCAATTTTAATATAATATGGTTCTTTTCAAATTGTGCATTGTTTTTATTGTTAATCCCACCTTCCCGAATTGTTTGGGGGTCGTATTATTTACTCTAACATGATTTGTTATATGACCCTCCATTTTAGAAGTTGTTTTGGAAAGATGGTTGAGAATATTGTCGATATGGTCATACCTATGATTAGATGTTGTGATAGGATGAAATCTAAAAGAGTTTAAAAGTTACTATTCTAAATTCAATCAAAAAGATATTCGGGTTGTTTTAGAATCAAGAATATGGGTTGTTTCCGTTTTCGGTTTTGGAAATTTTTTGTTTCCGACAATTGCCTTAAAGCTTTTTGGCAACTTCCCGATTCGTTTTGGGAACTTAAAACCTATATAAACTTCCTTCATTCTACACTCACAATCCACACTACACCTCACATTCATCTCACACCTTTCACTCCTAACTTTTCCTTCTTTTTTCCTTCTCACTTCTGCATTTCAGCACCTTGGAGCGCACCTGCGCCCCAGTGGAGTGCCACCTACGCCCTAGGCACTGCCAGTCAAAATTTCTTCAGAGCATGACCCGTGCCCAACCAAGCCCAAACCTGAGCGCGACCTGCACCCAAAACACTGGAGTTCCAGTTTTCATCCCGAAGCGCCCATCCCAAAAAAAAGTGAGCTACCGCCTACCAAGTGCTTGGAACTCGAAATTCACCAAGGCGCACCCCGCGCCCTACCCAGGCATAGGTTGAGCGCACCCCGCGCCCTAACCCCCGTGGGCACAAAAAATTCCAATTTTGTGGGTTGTTCAAGGATCGTTGCAGCTGTTCTAGAGAATAGTTTTGTGATGACTTCTCCAATAGTGATACCGGAGGAGTCTTTCGAACACTTGTTGGGGAGCGAAACTTATGGACATTGGTTCTGCAAAAAGATCATGCAGTTAGGATGGATGCATCTTCTGGTAAGTGAAGACGACTCGTATTCACCTAAGATTACTGAATTTTTTTAGAATAATGTCAAGTTCTATTGTAACCAGGATGGAGAACAAGAATTCTCCGTTATGGTTGATGACACACCACTAGAATTCAATAAGTATGTGGTAGCGTTAGTTTCGGGAATACTAATACCTGATCCTATTCACACATGGGGATATATGACCGATAATGCATATATCTATGGCTATACATATTTCCATGAGAATTATGGGGGAGGGGTGTTTCGTATAATGGACCAATGGCATTATAACATAGCCCATGGTAGCCTGTTCCTCAATGTAGGCACCACCATGTTATTTATCATGATGAATATTTTAAGGAATTGCCAGTTTACCTCTGCAAATAGTACCGCTGGTGACGTTTTCCTTGCTTTAGCTAAAGGACGTCGCAGATATGACATTCCCCGAGTATTAATGGCTAGTCTTAAGAGAGCCCAAGGCATGAGGCATAAGTATCTTCTTATGCCTGTTTTTGTTTTCCGCATCATGCTCAGTTGTCTACCTAAATTCTGTACCCAGTTCGCAGATTGAAAAAGGGTTGAAGTCATGAGACTCACCAATTGGGTGGTTCGCTCATTTCGAGTAATGACTTGGCCGGGATGGCAGGTGCAACCTCATTTGGTTGCTCCTTACACCCCATCAGACATAGTAACACTCGACAGGTTAGCACAAGTTAATGACACGCGGCGACGGGATTGGCAAGTTATCATGGCATGGCAGGATGCGAAGGAACCCAATATCTTTGGAGAGGATGATGACGCTTAAATGGGAGTTAAGGTTAGTTTTTATTTTAGTTAGTGTCTGCTTATATCTTAAGCAATTTATTTCTTATTAACCCCATAACGGGTGGAACTCATATCGAGTTGCGTCAGTTTTTATTTTCTATATTAGTATGTTTTAACCTTGTTTTGTAGATGTTCCAGAATTTCACACGTTTCCATGGTATTTCTCTACCCTATTATTTAAATACTTTGAAGACAAAGCATGATTCTTGTTTGGAGGGGGGGCATAGAAACACGTGTAATTAAGGCATCTTTTAGGATATAGATATGTATAATATGCAATTGTTTTCTAGTTAAAAAATTCAAAAATTATAAATATAAAAAGTTTATGCTATACACTTAGGAATATTGGTATTGTTTTCTTTCTCTATGCTCTCAATAATCTAGAAGTCTCAAGTAGCTTTTACATTAGAATAGTTTTTAGAAACTTGGGTTAATATGTAGGTAATAATCCTTGCATCTATCTATAAATATGTTACATGAGTATCTATGATTGTTGGCAGTAAGTTTCTAAAATCTAGGCTAGAGTACTTATTCTACAAATCCTGTGGGAATATAGCCTAAAGCCTTATATGAGTGAAACATTTGAGAAATGACACAAGGGAGAAGTAAAGTCCAAATAGAGAAATCACACGTCCACTTGCTTGATCACTATATCATATCCTAAGCGAGAATTTAGGCCCTCGTTGGATCGATATAGCAAGAAATTCAAACCTATGAATTATTTTCCGCTAGTCGCCCCTCTGAGCCTTTCTTTAGCATTTCATAAACCACAAATCCTTTACCCTATTACAAAACAAACAAAATAATAAAAAAAATCAACCTACCCATTGTTTGAATGAATTTGAGAATAGAGATGAATAATAGAAAAGAGAAAGAACTTTGAAATCAAGAATTTGTTAGTCGCTTCAAATAAGAAAAGAAAGTTTCCATACAAATAAAAATAAATAAAAGAAAATAAAGAGTTAGAACTCCAAAAAAAGAATCAAATGAGTCAAAAGCCAAAGAAAAAAATATATGGCTAAAGATGGAAACAGAGTGTAGAAGCAAAAGTAAAGAACAAGGTTTTCTTTAGTAGACTCTATTATCTCAGACTTGTCCTTTTTGAATATCCATTTCCTTCCTTCTTAAACCATCTCCTAATCTTCGCAACACCTAATAAAGACCTCTAGCTCAATTAGGAATAGATTAGTGTGATAGTAAGTGGCAGATGTGTTTGATCGACTCCGGCTTCCTTGTGTGTCGTTAAGATTGTAAGGTAAAGTGTGCCCATTACACAATGGAGTAGCGAAACTTGAGCGGAAAAATCAGAGTGGTTTTTGTCTTGACATTTATATGAGGACCTACTTAAGGACGCTTATTCGAGTTTTTCAGTAAACAGGACACGCTAGTGCATTTCATAGTATTACTTATTGTATATATGTTTATTCGTAGATGATTGATTATTATGCATAAATTAGCTTAGGTTTCGACTTGATTAATCTGTATTCAATGCTAGTGAGATGTATAGATAATTGAGGCATAAATAAGGAAACAATAGTTTTATTTCTTAGTCATTGTAGTATAGATGAAGTTTGTGAGTACCTTCACTGGAAAACTCTCACGAGGCTATAACTCGTCCACTAGGGAATTCCTAGTGGTTTAAGGTCTTGTTGTATATGGTCAATGCAATCGCACTTGGCGAAACGAGATTAGTTAGAACTCCATTTTTGGTCACTTATGCTAATTTCTCATATTTGGTTGAGGACAAACAAAATACTGTTTGGGGGTGGTTTGAGAAGAGCCCAAAACTGTAGTTTTAACCCCTTAATAATAATACTTTTAGACCAATTATGCGAGTAATAAATAAAAGTTAATGCTGATTACGTGTTTTTATGTATTTCAGCCTTTGAAGTTGATTATGTGCAGAAATGCGCCACTTTGGTGAGATAAAGGAGCAATGGTTGGTTGCTAAGAAATTATGTGATTAAAGGCCAAGATTCAAGGAGAAAAAGCCTTTAAAAAGCCCGGTCAAAGCTGAAAAGTCAAAGTCAATGCGGGCAGATATAGCACACAAAAGTCAGTAGAACTTCCGAAGACTGGATCTTTGGGCTCAGATCTCCTTCACTTTGCAGGGATATTAACCATTAGGTTCCCCTAGTTCCGCATAGGTAAAGAGTATTGTGTGTAAGCATCTAAGATTAAGTATGGTGTCAGAGAAATTGTTGAAGACTCCTACACAAATTGCTCTTAGTTGGGGACTCCAAATGGGTAACAGTGTGCTGCCTAAGAGGCATGGATGATGGAGAATCTTTACTACTTTGATTGGTCGATTCCTGAGGACTCTTTTATGAAGTTCTCTAAAATTGAACAGGCAATAACTGATCTCTTGTAATACTTTTCTGGAATTATAGGTAAATTTTGTTCTTTACTTACTCTGACTACACTTAATCAATCATTGCATGTTGTCTACTTATGCATCTGAAGCCATTTATTATTTCTTATTATTCAGAAAATAGGATCGGGGGTTGAACTGGATTTGATATGTACCATTCCAATGCTAACTGGTCATATTTTTTGTGTGTTTGGTATTCTTGAGATTAGTATGTTGGTAACCAACATGTTAGTTATTCACTTGTGCTTATTGACTCGTCTTCTACTTGTTCAGTTATGCTTTTGGTGGTGTTGTTCATAAAATTAATCTATAATTTTTAGACATCAAAATTACATTTGTCGTAGTAGGTAGTACTATTTATGTCTTGATGTGGTGGTCAGACACTATATATTAACTTTGTTTTTTGTTTCGAAGTAACTGTAAACTTACCAAATGGTTGCATGACAATATTTTGACGCATTGACTGAGAAGGTGTTACAAAAGATTGGTTTCGGAATTGATAAGGTGTTGCAAAAGATTGGTTTGGGAATTGATACGCAAGGTAATGTCCATAAGGAGTCCAATTCAACAACCGACTTTATAACTTAGTTATCATTAAAAATGATTAAAAGTTTGGCTTTTCGTGAACGACTACCACTATCCTCGGTTGACTCTTCTTCAGATTCCAGTTCTTCAAAATCATCAACCAATTTGTATGACTACCGAGTCGGGTTCTTCTCCTACCCATATAGAATAGAACATGCTGAGCAAAATCTTCTTCATGTAAAGCCTGCTTGATTTAGATTGGGAAAATCGTACGGATTTTATGAAACTGTGTGTTATGGGCTCGAATCCTTAGTCATCTGTCTCCCTTGTTTGATTTCTTTTCTATTTTCTTGCATTTCATATATTAGAGGACCTATATTTATATTTTTTCTAATAAAAAATGATTCTATCATTGATGTATCTGCAATTCAATATGGATGGATATATACCACATATATATGCCTCTTTTACTCTCATTTTTCTCTATAATTTTTTATTACTTGAACGGCCGATTCTTTTTATTTATTTTTTTTCCGCCTTATCCCTTAGGCTAATAAGATTTAAACTTCCCCTATAGATCATGAGTTTCCTAATAGGAACACAAAATGTGATGCTTTAGTTAAATCCTTCAATATACAAAAGGTTTTAACTACGCATTTGGTAGCAACTCCTGACACCACACGTGAACACCCCAACTAATACATCACAATTAATCTATGTAGGTACAAGGTGTAGCAAGCACTTATAGTAGTAAGAACTTATAAGTTCTAAGTACAAAATATTCAAGTTCTTTTATCTCCCCCAGTCCACCTTAATATTAAACTTGACAGCTTAATTTGAAAACTTTTGGCCATCTCAACAATTAAGAGTAGCTACCATCCAAATTTCTAATCCTTGAGGTTGCACAAACCAATAGTAGTTAACACCATATTAGTAACATGTTCACACAAACCATATTCTCAAAACCTTGCAATATTAAATTCCAAATATAGGTGGATAGGGTAAAATACAATGCTAAACAAATAATACCACCCCCAAACAAGTCGGGATTGTGGGATTCATGAAAAATAGATAGCATGCTCGGACAAAAATTTAAACTAACTTGAAATTCAAATAACAACCAAATACATAATCCAAAATTAACTACTTAACTCAACAACTGGAAATAAAAAAATTATACTACTAAAAATAGGGAAATTTCCTAAAACAACAATAATACAAGCAACGAACTTGCCACGAGATGAGGAAGGGATAAGAATTGGAAGTTGATTGATTAAGAATGGAAATACCAAACACCCTACCCCCAAACAAATTTTTGAAAATAGGGTTTAGAAAATTTGTTTTAAAACGTGGGTCTTTTAAAGTTAGATTCCCGAGACTTACTAGACTAAAACATGTTGTATTCACATGCAGTTTTCTATATATCAACAATCTAAAGAGTTGCGGGTCTGTCCATAAATAATTTACACAGACTACAAACCAAAATAGAATTAGGCACCAAGATTTCCTATGACGTGGCGTAGCGGAATGAAAGTGAATACTGAAGGATCTAGAACCTAACTTAGCATGCAATGTTTTCTTTTTTCTCCAACGAAAGGGTAGCCAAGTGAATGATAGTGAAAATATGGATGATTGTGGAAGATATGTGGAATATGGATAAGTTTTAGAAGGAAGGAATAGAAAAAATGAGAATGTAAGTTTAGCACAAAACTCATTGGTGGCATGGGTTGGTATTATCACACATCTAAAAATAAAGATGTCAAGTGCCACTTTTTTGGGCATTATGTCCTTACCAGATGGGTTTAGGAAGTCATGAAGCACAGGAGAAGCAAAAAGGTTAAGTGTACACTCAGGGTTCCTTTGAAAAGGTGGAGGGAGGAGAATCGAGGCGGTGGTAAGTGATTGGATTTTATGAGGAATTAGCTCAGGTGGGTGATGGTCGTGTGGTGCGCTAGGTAGTTCTGGAGAGGGGGGATCATCACAAGCTCTTAGAAACTCGTTGAATTCCTCATCTAGCTTGGTCGCATCCACATAATTATGTTATTCATCTGCATCTTTGAGAAAGTCATCAATCTCGTCCAAGGAGTCGAAATTGTGATCTTTGTCTTCGTCCATAAGAGGGGTATCTACTAGTGTGGGGACGAAAGCGTCAAAGTCGGAACTTCTAAAGGAAAGGAATTGGTGCATCTGATTATCAGGAAACGTGTTGTTGAAATAATCTTGAGCTAAGCTCTCGATCATGCTAACTTCTCCATCGATAGTCATATCGAGTAATTATTGCATCATTTTGAAAACAATTACCTTAACAGAAAGATGGCTAAAGGACATGGACATTGAACCATCGCAACAGTTTATGAGCGTGTCGGCAGTTGCCAAGAAAGGACGCCCTAAGAAGATAGGAACAGGGTCGTTAGCGACTTCTGTGTCGAGGATAACGAAGTCGGTTGGGTAGTAAAAATCTTAAACTTTAACCAGCACGTTTTCAACCACACCCTTAGGATAGTTAATAGAACGATCAGCTAATTGCAACGTCATTTTAGTTGGTTGCATCTTTTGTAGACCTATTTGTTTATATAGATAATAAGGGAGTAAGTTAACACTCACCCCCAGGTCTAATAGTGTAGTCGTCGTGTGAGTATCCCCTAAGGTGTATTGTACAGTAGGACGACCAGGGTCCTTATACTTAACGATTTCATTATGTTCAGATAGAGTTGGAAACTGTTCAGTTAAAAAGGTGTCTTTTGGAAAGTTTGTTTTCCGCCAAATAGTGCACAACTCTTTAGAAACTTAGCATGTTGTGGTAATTTTTTAATAGCTTCAAGAAAAGGTAGGTTTATCGTTAGATTTTTAAAAACTTCTCTAATCTCGTCAAATTTATATCCTTGTTTAACATGACTAGTATCTGGGGAAATGGTGGTTTCTCTCTATATTTAGCATATAGATCAATAGGAGTTTTAACCTTGGCCGCTTTCCTCTTGGGTTGTGGTTTAATTGGTACCTCTACAGGAGTAGGATCTTCAGTTTCTATATCGGTATCTAATAATTTTTTATTTTCAACGACCACTGGTGGTGTATTAATAGGCATAGTTACAGCGTTATCAACCACTTTGCCATAACGGAGAGTGGTGATGGCATTTAACTCGCCTATGTTAAAATTATCATTACTAGTATTACCGGTTACTTCAAAGGATGTGTTTGGCGTTTTAGGATTAGGTATAGCTTGACATGGAAACACACCTTTTGGTTGGGCTTTCTCTTGGGTTAACTATTGTATGGAATGATTAATGGATTGTAAAATATGTTGGTTAGCTTGCATGTAGGCTTCAAAATGATCCGGTTGTGAAGGTGTAGTGGCCACATGGTGGTGTGACTGGAACTATCTCACGTTGATTATTAACGGGTGGATTGTGATAGTTATTATTAACCGGTACGATACCTCTATTATTATTATTATTATTATTGTAATTATTATAATTCCCTTGTCCTTGTCCTTGTCTTGGTGGAGCTTGGTTGTAATTGTTTGCTGGCCTAACATTTTGATTATTAAACCCTGGAGGTGTAACTTGTTGATTATTTTGTCAACCGAAGTGGGGGTTTTGTCTCCAAGGTGCGTTAGGTTCGCTATTTATTGAGAAAACATTACCCGGATGTGCGGGTGGTTGTTCATAGACGAGAGGAATAGGAGTCAGTATACTCAAGGCTGTAACATAAATTACATGGAAGAGAGTTGATATTCATGATATGAGTAGGCTTATGTTTAATAGAAATAGCTTCTACCTTTTTTGTGAGAGATTCGATTAGAGTTCTAAGCTCGGGATTAGATTTAACCTCAAACATACTGGCAGCCTTAACTGTAGAAAAAGAATTAGCAAAGCGGGGGATGTCATTACTGCCTCCCCCCCCCCCCCCCAGTTATTATTACACTTAGATTGATCTTCTAAAAACCTATAAGGCTCTGAGCCTCCTTTACTAAGGAAACTACCCCCAGTCATTATATCAAGAACCTCTTTATGATGATGTAAAAGCCCTTTGAAAAAGGCACGAACAAGCGTGTCTTTTGTAAGGTTATGATGTAGTCACTCGATGAGAAGATCAGTGAAACGATTCCAGGCCTCTGAAAAGAATTCATGAGGATTCTGACAGAATAAATGAATATTTTGAAGTATTTCATCTGTCTTCAGTGGTGGGCAAAACTGTTCCATAAACAATTGAACAAGTTTGGCCCATGAGTCCACAGAATTAGGCATTTGGGCAGTTAACCAAGATGCCACCTTATTGGCTAGGGTGAAAGGAAACACCCTTAGTTTAATTTGTTCCGAACTTACGGTAGGATGATGAAATGTGGTAAGAACTTGTTCTATCCTACACATATGCTGATAAGGCTTCTCGTGGTCTAACCCACGAAAAACTGGTAACAAATTATATATATTCGGGGGAATTCAAAAATCCCCCACTAGGTCTATAAGAATGATGCATGATTTAGGGCTATTGTTTAGGGCTTTGTAAAAATCAGAGAGAGGAGTCTCTATTTCTTCAGCCATTGATGCAGGTGTAGTGTGTCATATTATAGATATGCGTGTGCATTGACGTTTATAATAGATAACATTAGATGGTTTACTCTTACCGAACCTTAATCTCATGCAAGGCTAAGGCCAATATGAATAAAAACCACTAGCAGTAGTCAAACAACAACCTGATATACTAGAATTAAACTCCTCTGATAGTAGAGACGAGGAGTGAAAGAAGGAGTACTTGGATGCCTCCTTGCTATGCGTATGAATAGCGTCTTTGATACGCGATCTCAGTGCATTGAAGAAGTTCGAAACACTGAATAATAAAAATAACTTGAACAAAACGAGAGCCTGTGACTAACCTATGAATCGGGCTTTCTTCAGAAGGGGCGCGGGCGTGCTCAAGTATAAGGTAAACAAGGGCACGGGGGCGCTCAAGGTACTGTTCGAAAAACAAATCTAGTAACAATAGGGCGGGCGCGCTAAGATGATAGAGTTAAGAGGGCGCAGGTGCGCTCCGAGTACTATTTTGAAAAAAAAATTCTGAAAAAAAAAAAAAAAAAAAAAAAAAAAAAAAAAAAAAAAAAACAAACAAACAAACACAGTTAGAACCAAACAATTGGGTGGGTGGATGAAATGGGATATTGGTAGAATTGAAAACATAAAGGGAAGCTAATCTAACAAAACTAAGATGGAAGCGGCGCCAATTGATAATCATAAAAACAAATATTTTACCTAATCTTAACTAATTATGCTAGGAATAAGTAAACGCATGTGTTTGTACTTTTTGTTTATAAAAGTTCTACTCTCAATTATCATGCAATAATGGGAGTCAGAATTCATTCCACTCCTAGTTGCTTAGACGTAATAATTTCTCTAACTTAAATAATTCTACAATATCTATGAGAGTAATACTTTAATAAAAGTAATATGTGGAAATAACTAATTAAGATACTCTAGACTATATTATGGCAATTTAATGAGAAGAAAAGTATTAAGGGGATTTGATTCCATCTTGATTAATTATTAATATGCTAGTATAGATTTGTTGCAATCCTAATCTTTCTGTTTTCACATATAGGTTAGGTCTTTTTAATCCCTAATTATTCATACCAATCTCTACCAACTAATAATTAGTATGTGAGGCAATTGAAACTCATTCTCATGTTGAATTAACTACCTTCTAGAGTGGAATATTTTATTACAACTATTCTACATTAACACATCAAGTCCTTATCAAAGCTTCAATCAAACCCCTCTAATGGAGGTTTAGCTATGATTCATTAGACTATCATAATTGAAAAAATAAGAATAAGACATAATGAAACTAGGGTTAAAAACTAAAGAAAACTAATGATAGATAGCTTAATTAACTAAGGGGTTTTTATTCTAAGTGAGTAGGGAGAGAGAGTTAGAGTTTTGCCTTAGTCATCTTTATATAGGAGAAGGCTAAGTTTACAATTTCGTGTATGGGCTTTGGAGCTATGTTTTGGGCCATTAAATCAAGCCCAAAACCTAATTACTTAAGTCCAAAAAGGGTTTTTCTGTTAGAAATTATTGAAATAGCCTTTTCAATTTCTTTTCCTCCACTGATTGGATCAAGGTCTAGACCATTAGAACGCTCTTTCCAATATGGTTGTTTTGACATATAATAGCCCCAATTCCAAGGTCTAAGTCCAAAGATATGGCCTGCGAAAGTTCTATTGACTTTTATGCTCTAGTTCTGCCCGCATTGACTTTGACTTTTCAGCTTTGACTAGGCTTTAAAAAGGCTTTTTCTCCTTGAAACTTGGGCTTTAATCATAGAACTTCTTAGCTACCAACATTTCCTCCTTTCTCTTGCAAAAGTGACATATTTCTTCACATATTTGACTCCAAGACCTGAAATACATAAAAGCACGTAAACAGTACTAACTCTTATTTATTATAACCATAATTTGTCTAACTGTAATATTATTAAAGGGTTAAAACTACAGTTTTGGACTCTTATCAGACGGCAGTACTGGCAAATGGAGCAGTACTATCATCTCCAGGTATGTCGATCACTGGTGTACCTGGAGCCCCATTTTCATGCTCTTCTTTCAATTGAAGATACATCTACTCCAGTTCATCGAAATCTTGGCCCAAACCATCGTAAGCCTGCTGAGCCCTCTGAGCAACCACTTTACAAGTTGGGTTAGTTAGACTTACCCCCCCCATTACTAGTTGCAATTAGTGTTACTGATAAGTGCTCAAAAAGTGCTATTTAACCCTCGATTATGCCTCTTGTTTAGCCATCTTAGTGGACTAATAGTGTTTATAAGTTGTGTTTTAAGATTCTACAGGTGAAAAAGAGAGTTTTGTAGAATATTAGAGAAAATGGGGTAAAACGAAGCAATTCGGAGCATCAATGATCACATGGGAGGTCCGTGGACAATCATGGAGAAGGCCAAGGAATTGGAGCTATTAAATATGCGACTTGGACCTATTTTAAAGTCTATTTGGAAGCCCAAGGCCAAAGAATTCGTTGCTTGGACCAAAGCCCGCAAAAGAGGATATAAGGATAGAAGCGTAAGAGAGAAAATCGGCTTATGCGTGCGGGGGATATGGATCGGCGTCCAGACGCATTGATTGCATCCGGGACGATAGATCGGCGCCCGACGCATTGATTAAGTCTGGGACGCATGGATAATGCGCGTCACGCATGAATCGAATAATCTTGTAGCCAATTCCTTCTCAGTTTTGAAGACGAAGTCGGACTCTGAAAGAAACCTATTTGTATTAGGAAACAAATGATGGTTTGGAATGCTTCTAGAACTCATTGTAACCCCTATAAATAGAGGACCTAAGTGCCTCATGTAATTTACCAATTCACTTATATTCTTGTCTCTTAACTTGAGGCAGAGAGAGATTAATAATAAAAGATCGGTTTTAACTAGCTGAGTCTTAATAAATTAGTCTTTCTAGTCTTATGTTCTTCAACTCTTCTTCTTCTCGTTCTTCGTGTTCTTCCTTCTATATGGAAGGCTAATCTTCTCCTTCAAGGGAGGAGATGAAGCCAATGCTTAAGGTTTAATGATTCTTCTGGTTCATGGTGTTCTTCAATCAGGTTAGTTCTTTATGTTTGTAGTTATTAGTTCCATTGCCCACACCAGGGGATGGAAGTATAGAATAGGGTTTATGTTTTGCAATATTAATATCATGCTAGTGTTCTTTACTTTTCTTCTAGTAGTGTAATTCTTTAGAGTTAGGGAAGTATTCTTTGTGTTGCCTTAGAAGGGGTAGCTCAGGGAGTGGCTGCCTAGGGGAAGTATTCTTTGTGTTTGCCTTAAGTGGTGATTCATTGAATGGCTGCCCTATTAGGAAGTACTCTTTGATGTTGCTCTTGGTAATACATTCAATGGCTGCCCGAGCTTACATAAAAGGAAAGAAGATATTAATAGCATAAACATAAGAACAACCTTAAGTAGAGTTAATTGTTAACGATGTTTCATCCAAAGGGCATCGGCACTTTCGCCGATTGCCTAATTGTAGTCTACTTGTAAGAACAACCATGAAGCAGAAGGTCATAGATTAAAAGTATTGGTGGATTCTAATCTCTTGAATTCTCTCTCTTATAAATTCTCAATAGTTTAGTTAGTTTAGCTTAGTTTAGCATTAGAATCTACAATCTCTACAACATTAGTTTTAATCCCTCAAACCCCCTTTCCCGTCCTTGTTCTTCACATAACATACACTTAAAAGTGGAACGATACCCTACTCATCCTTTACTTAGTGAGGGATAATTAGGTTTTGATACGCTTCTCTTTTGTTCAACGATCATCATCTATCTACATCATCCATACACCATCTAAACACACAAAAAGAGGTAATGTTAGTTACCCCCCTGTTTTCAAAAATATTAGTGATACCCCAATTGCAAGATCCAACGGTTACGAGATGAATTTTTTTTTTCAGATGAAGAAATCTGACCGTTGGATCACTCAAATGGGAGGGTATCACTAATATTTTTGAAAACGGGGGGGCAACACTAATTGCAACTAGTAATGGGGGGGTAAGTCTAACTAACCGTTACAAGTTTTAGCATACTCAGTTACAGAAGCCACCTTCTCCTCAAGCTCTGCAATCGAGCTGCTCATAGTCAGCTTCTCCAGAACGACATCATTATATAGTCTCTTCAGCTCGTCTAACTCTTTCTTCTCTGCCACCTGAACGTCCCTCACATTGGCCAGCTCATCTTTCACTTTTTCCAGTTTTCCCTTCTCAGACTTGCTTATCTGAACCATCTATTTTAGCTTTTGATAACTAGTTAGAAGCTACACAAAAGCAACAAATGTTAAACAACTACTTACATAGCCAACCAACCACAAGAAAACTTAAAAGACATACCAAACAATGGGCCAAATCCATCGCCCTCAGATTTTCAGCCAGGTCTTTACCATCCAAATCCTTACGATCACCATCAATAACAACACCATCAAGCAAACATGCAGCAATAGGTGCAGATTTATAACTACAATCTTGCCTCTTCACCAGATGTTTCTTCCCGTACTACGGGTTCTAGGGGTGTCTCTTTTTGCCGAATTTCCAATTTTTCCGAAATCCGACCCGAAATTGGTCTGGGTCTGGGTATAGTTTTCATGGGCCGATTTTCTGATTTTCTGATTTTCAAAAATTCCAAAAAAAAAATTGGATCGGATTCGGATATAACTCTAAAAACCGATCCGATCCAAAAGTTCCGATATATAGACGATCCAAAATTTCCGATATTATTGCCAATTTATTCCTAAAATATGTACTTTTCTCACTATCCACTTGACTAGATCTCAACCAGATCTCAACCGTTCATTCATTTTCTAGTTTTTTACTTCCAAAAACAAAACAAAAACATAACATAGCCGCTACTTCCCCACTTGAATTGGACCACTCCACTGTCATTACACCGTCTACCATAACAACAATGATATGAAAAAAAATGCCATTGAGTCATACAATGACTTCCAGACCAATCCAAAAGCCAAATTCCAATATATAGAATGTTATGTAAAGCTACTTAGAGTCCAAGACCAGAATCCATTATTCATGCAGACACTTCACGCTTCAATTTCCACACACAAAAAAAAAAGATTGAAACATTACAAATACCCAGACCTCAACAGAATGTAATGCTTGCTGTTAGTGGTTGTAGGTTCTTTTTCTCATTTTTTCTTGGATCACTTTTTTGAATGAAAATGGGTTTTCTCAGTAAACAAGTGCGTATTGTTGTTGGTACATTGCTGTTGTGGACATGGTTTTCTCTCCCTACAATGAACATTGGCGTATGATATTCCAAAAATAATTGAAAGTAAAGAGATCTTTGAAAATTTACCAAGTATTCCCAAATTTCTGAGTTATTCTGAAATTTTCGAAAGTTCCGAAATTGGAAATATATTTGAATCCTAAAAAAAATTGGATCGGATTTGGCTAGCATATTAGGTTCCGAAAAAAATTCGGAAAAATTCCAAAGGAGGTTAATCCGATCCGAAGTCACCCCTAACGGGTTCACATAAACAAGGTTCTGATCCAGATCGTCACCCTTCTAGGAGGTCATCTTGCTTGCTTCTGTGGCAGCAACCTTCCCCTTCCCTTTACCACCCACATCAGCAGTCAAAGCCAACCCTTCTAAAAAATGTCCAGATCGGGTATTGCTAGGTTGAGTCCGCCTATAGCTCTCGAACTCCTCACCCCCTTACCCTTAGTTTGCTTGTGCAAAGCACCAGACCCACTCCCAGCAAAGCGGTCTACGGCCCTGGCCACCTTGGTGGCCCTAGGTCAGGTGCATCTGCCTTTTGCTTAGCCAGGCTACTTGGTCGAAGAGGCACGAACCCAATCTCCTCTAGGTCCAGAGGAGAGCCTTCCCTCATTCTTTCCAGTGGAGTGATCCCCATTCCATCACCGCCACCTTGGCCAGGTCGCCTTACCAACCCATCCCCCAGACCAAGAGGTCCCATCTCCACTGGTAGGACGCTGATAAACGTAAAAAGAATAGTTTACTATGAAATGAACGTTCAAACTCAAAACGCAAGAAAACTAAACTAAATTACACATTGCTATCAAAGATTTCTGTACTCTCAATTCTATCGAAATAGAGTGGAGTAAAAAGTTCGTTCCACTCTCAGTTCCTTAGTATTGAAGTTTTCTACAATTGACTAGTAATCCAAAGTTTAATGAGAGCAATGGTGGAGGTTTTATACTACGACGTAAATTCGAACAACAAGATACGAATAACGAAACGACATATATAAAGATGTGAACTTTACTACTTTTAATTAACCAATACTTCAAATCTAATTAATGACTAAGAATTGAATAACAACAATTGAAATTAGATCTAATAAATTGAAATGACAAGAATAAATATTTTATTTATCTAACTTAAATGAAGAACAATGATTCAAAGGATTAATCTAAAACAATGAATTGAAACTAATTAATTTAACTAATTGAATTCAAATAAAACTAGATCTAGAAGCTATTTTAATGGCTACTTTTTACTCTAACCTATCTAACTATCTCTAACTTAAGAGCTAAGTCTTATTTTATACAAAGGAGGAGACCATATCCACAATTTCGTGTATGGGCTGAAGAGCCATGTTTTGGGCCAGAAAATCGAGCCCAAAGCCCAATTTCTTCAGTCCACAGAGCCCGTTGCAGCTGGCTTCAACTTCAGCAGAATTTTCATCCACTTCTGCTCCTTTGAGTTGTTCAAGGCTTAAACCATTGGAAAGCTCTTTCTGAGCCGATCGTTTTGATGTAAGGTAGGCCCAATTCCGAGGTCTGAGTCCAAAGATATGATCTTCGGAAGTTCTGCCGACTTGTGCACTATTTCTGCCCGCGTTGACTTTTCAGCTTTTGACCGGGCTTTACAAAGGCTTTGTCTCCTTGAATCTTGGCCTTTATCACAGAACTTCTTAACAACCAACCCTTGCTTCTTTATCTCGCCAAAGTAGAACATTTCTGCACATAATTGACTTTACTGCCTGAAATACATAAAAACACGTAATCAACATTAACTCTTATTTATTACTCGCATAGTTGGTCTAAAAGTATGATTATCAAGGGGTTAAAACTACAGTTTTGGGCTCTTATCAAACCACCCCCAAATAGCATTTTGCTTGTCCTCAAGCAAATATGAGAAATTAGAATAAGTGACCAAAAATGGAGTTCTAGCTACTCTGGTTTTGCTGAGTGCGATTGCATTTACCATATGCAACAAGGCCTTAAACCACTAGGAATTCCCTAGTGGACGAGTTATAGCCTCGTGAGAGTTTTCCAGTGAAGTTACTCACAAACTTCATCTATACTACAACGACTAAGAAATAAAACTATTGTTTCCTTATTCATGCTCTAAATTAACTATACATCTCACTAGCAATGAATACAGAATAATCAAGTCGAAACCTAAGCTAATATATGCATAATAATCAATCATCTACAATAAACATATATACAATGAGTAATACTATGAGATGAACTAGCAGGTCCATTTCTGAAAACTCGGAATAGCGTCCTTAAGTAGGTCCTCACATAAATGTCAAGATAAAAACCACTCTGATTTTTCCGCTCAAGTTTCGCTTCTCTAGTGTGCAGTGGGCACACTTTACCTTACAATCTCAATGACACACAAGGAAGCCGGGGTCGATCAAACACATCTTCCACTTACTTTCACACTAACTTATTCCTAATTGAGCTAGAGGTCTTTATTAGGTGTTGCGGGGGTTAGGAGATGGGTTAAGAAGGAAAAAAATGGATATTCAAAAAGAACAAGTCTGAGATAATAGAGTCTTCATATTATGTAACTAGAGAAAACCTTGTTCCTTACTTTCACTTCTACACTTTGTTTCCATCCTTAGGCATATTTTTCTTTTCATTTGGATTTTGACTCCTTTAATTCTATTTATTTTTATTTTTTGGAGTTCTAACTCTTTTTATTTGTTTCTTTTCTTATTCCTTTTTTTTTTTTTTTTTATTTGGATAGAAACTTTCTTTTCTTATTTGAAACAACTGACAAATTCTTGATTTCAAGGGTCTTTCTCTTTTCTATTCTTCATCTCTATTCTCAGACTTATTCAAAGAACGGGTAGGCTAATTTTATTTTTTTTTATTTGTTTTTGTAACAAGTTAAAGGATTTGCGGTTTATGAAAGGCTAAGGAAAGGCTCAGAGGGGTGACTAGCGGAAAATAATTTCATAAGGGTTGAATTTCTGGCTATATCGATCCAAAGAGGGCCTAAATTCTCGCTTAGGATATGGTATAGTGATCAAGCAAGTGGACGTGTGATTTCTCTATCCGGATTTTACTTCTCCCTTGTGTCATTTCTCAAATGTTTCACTCATATAAGGCTTTAAGCTATATTCTCACAGGATTTGTAAAATAAGTACTCTGGCCTAGATTTCAGAAACTTGCTGCTAATAATCAGAGATACTCATGTAAGATATTTATAGATAGATGCAAAGATTATTACCTACATATTAACCTAAGTTTCTAAAAACTATTCTAATACAAAAGCTACGTGAGACTTCTAGATTATTAAGAGCATAGAGAAGGAAAACAATACCAATATTCCTAAGTGAATAGCATAAACTTTTTATTTTTATTTTTTTAATTTTTTATATTTTAACTAGAAAATAAGTGCATATTATACATATCTATATCCTAACAGATGCCTTAATTACACGTGTTTCTATTCCCCCCCCCCCCCTAAAACAAGCAGCATGCTTTGTCCTCAAAGTATTTAAAATAAAGAGGGTAGGGAAAATACCATTGAAACGCGTGAACTTCATGAACATCTACAAAATAAAGTTATAACATACTAATATAGGAAATAAAAACTGACGCAACTCTATAGGAGTTCCACCCGTTATGGGGTAGTAAGAAATTACTTGCTTGGGACATAAGCAGACACTAACTGAACTAAAAACTTACCTACACTCCCGCTTAAGCATCATCCTCATTATTTAGAAAGAAATGAGGTTCCTTCACGTCCTGCCATGCCATGATAACTTGCCAGGCTTCACGCCATTTATCATCTACAATCGCTAACCTGTTTAGCGCCACTTGGTCGGATGGGGTGTAGGGGGAACCAAATGAGGTTGCACCTGCCATCCCGGCCAAGTCATTGCACGGAAGGATCAAATAATAGAATTGGTGGGTCTCATAGTGTCAACCCTAACCCGATCCGTGTAACGGGCACAAAAAATAGGGAAAAAATGTAGCATAATACGGCAAACTAAAACAAGCATAAGAAGATACTTATGCCTCATGTTCTGTGCTCGTTCTAAACTAGACATTAATGTGTTGGGAAGGTCATACAGCGGCTGTCCCTCAGCTAGAGCAAGGAAAACGCCGTAAGTGGCGTCATTCGCAGAAGAAAAATGCCACTATCCTAATATGTTTAGCATTAGAAAGAACATCACTGTGCCCACGTTCATGCATAGGCTACCAAGGGCGACGTTATATTCCTCTTGGTCCTCTATCTTAAAGATTCCTCCCCCATAATGTTCATGCCAATCCTCATAGTTATAGAGGTACATATTATCTACCAAATAGTCACATGAGTCTTTTATTTCGGCAGGCATAGCAAGTCTGAGAGCAAAGGCTAAAAAGAACCTGGTAATTTCCATCGTTTTATTCTCGACGGTGATGGAGAACACTCATTCTCCATCCGGTCTAGTAAAGAACTTACAATTATCATAAAAATAAGATGTAAGTGTAGGAGAATAAAGTTCATCTAGACTTAGCATTAGTCGTTCCCAGCCTGCTTGTATGATCACCTCACAAAACCAAGCCTCATAGGTGTGACTTTGGAACAATTCTTCAAAAGACTGCTCCGGTATGATACGAGGGGATTTCATCACAAAACTCCTCTCAAGAACAACCACAACTATCCTGGAACAACCCTCAGAATTGGAAATTTTTGGTGCCCGCAGGGGCCAGGGCGCAGGTGTGCTCCAGCTATGCTTGGTTTGGGCGCAGGGTATGATAGGAAATTAACAGGCTTAAATAAATAGGCTAATTAAATCCTATTTTACTTATACTAATACTCGCAAGCGCACGAGGTCTATCGTAATAGGTGCGCAAGAACGAGGTCGATCCCACAGGAATTGCTGTTTAGAGACAATTGAATACTAAAATATTACTTATCCTAATTCGAACAATATTTGTTGATTTGAATTGATTACTACTAAAACTATTTTACTTAACTACAGTCTAAAACGGAACTAAACTAAACAATTGGGTTTCTGTTACGTGGAGGGAATACTAGGACTATGACTCCATCTTAAACCGTTATTTGTATTTGTATGATTGGATTCTCTATTTCAGGTTTTAATCTGGCGGCATTGGCAATGAGTATTGACTGCCGTCTCGATGATGTGAACGTGGTAACTCTTAATCGATAAATATCTTCTAACGGTTCGGCACTAAGGTCAGGATCACATAAATATTCGTCTTCTTACAGCACGAATAGTACACAACCTGGACTTAAACAGTAAAAACGTGTTTAAATAATAACAAAAGTGACCAAACAATATAGCATGCATCACATACCATATGAAAGACTAAACCTTTTGTTAATTAATCATGAACAGTGAAGAATTTATATAAAAATAAAGCATACTGAAAATCAGATACCCAATCCCAAACACAAACAACCTGTTCCAGACTTCATCTGTCCTAGCTTGGAACTTAGTTACACATTATATATATAACAGTGAAAGTAAAAGTAAAAGAGCCCATAAAACAAAACCGAAATCCTGCTGTAAAGGTTTCCCTTCTTTTCCACTTCCTCTGCGTCAATAGTTGCGTCCCAACTCAAAGTCTCGGCCTCTCTCCCTGTTCTCTGGTTCGGTCTCTAGCTTCAGCCTCCATTCTCTGGTTTTCTCTTCTCCTCCCTTTCAGGGCCCAGCTCCCTTCACTGCTGTGTTCTCTCCTTATTCGCGAGAATCCTCTTGAAAAGGAAACTCCTTTAGTTTCAGTATGGGATCGGCAGTTTTTGGTTGTCTTTGGAAAGGTTCTATTTTGGTGGAGATTTGTAACCGAGAGATTCGGTATGAATTTTAATTGGAATCTTATATGCTGTCGTGGGTTTTGATTTTGGTTTATTGGTTAGTTCGATTATGGAAGTTTGAATTTCTTTGAATGGAAGGTTTCCTAGTTCTATTCGTGAGAATGGGAAAGGAAGTCTAAAGTAATGATCAGGTGGTCAAAGGACTATAATGGGATGAGGTTTAAATGTTTAATGGGCTTTGGTGTATATGGGCTGGTCTATTTAAGTGCTAAGAATTGGCTTGGTGCACATGGTCCGGTCTTTAGCTCATGGGATTTTATAGTTGGGTACACTAATTCCTTCAAACTGACTTTAGCACGCATGGTCCGAACTCAAGAATTCCAAACCACCAGTAACAACACAAGCTCCAAAGCTAGTAAGCTATAACCCATAGCCATGCCCCAATGCGAACAACATATATATTTTGCACCTCTAGACCAACGTACACACTGATATCTTCGATTCTTTTCAATATCGACAATATTAATCAAGTTATTCTAATTCCTGCAAAATCACCGAAAATACATTAACTTAATCAAACAAATAAAATAAACGGACTAACTGATATAAAATTGGGCGTAAATAATGTAACATTTACGTGCTTATCGTGGAATGCCTTCGGGATGAAAACTAGAATTCAAGGTGTTTTGAAGCGCAGGTAGCTTTCAGTGTGTGAAGAGGGCGCAGATCGCTTTCGAGGGTAGTATTTCTCGACGGTGCTAGAAGAGGTGGCTCCTCCTCATGAGTGCTTCGAGGGTGATAGGCGAAATCACGAAGGAAAAATAAGGTAAAGTGGGAGTGAAACGTGAGAGATGAATGTGAGATGTAGTTTGGGTTGTGAGTGTAGAATAAATGCAGTTTTTAAAGGTTTTAAATTGCTACGATGAATCAGGAAGTTGCCAAAAAGCTTTAAGGCAATTGGCGGAAATAATAAAATGTCCAAAACCGAAAAACGGAAACAAATCATATTCCTGATTCTAAAACAACCCTAATATCTTTTAGGTTGAATTTAGGATAGAACTTGCCTAACTCATCAAGACTTCATCCTTCCACCATATCTATGCATGGCAATGCCCATACTGGCAATATTCTCAATCCTCACTAAAAAATAACTGCTAAAATGGATGATCATATAACGCATTATGATAGGCTAAATAAGACCACCCTCAAACAATTTGGGTAGGTGGGATTAATAATAAAAACAATGCATAATCCGAAAATAACCAACTTAAATCGACATTTAATTCAAACAATATAAAACAACCAAATTCAAATTTAATTACTGAACTAATAAACGAAGTAATAAAATAATAAAATACTAAATAACAGCGTAACACAAAATTATTTGGAACACTAGCCATGTGATGAAGAAGGATCCTGAGATGGAGATTGGTCATGGAATGAAGAAGGGCCCGTGCCATCCATTCTTCGGCAACGATGCTTATGCCGTTCAGACTCATCTGAAATAGAACCCTCCAGGGGTGGCAGGCGTCGTAGAATCTCTACTTGGAACAAGCGTTGTGCTTCCATCTCAGCCTTTATTGCTGTATACTAATCCTGGTGATGCTGGTGGATAGTCTCCATGTTAATCAAGATATCTTCCTGACCCTTTTCGAGTATTTCAAAACTCGTGTTAATGTTCGTTTGTTTATTTCGAACTATAATCTGCCTATGTCGGATATCTTCACAAATAGCATAAATGCAACGCACGCTAGTATGCAACACTGACATGCGTTATGAATCAGATGTACACCTCTCCAAGGCATCTTCATCCAACCATGTCATATCTTCCCCTTCCTCATCCGAATCCACCACCCTATCCTCCGGCAACATCCAAGTCTTTTGGATACACTCCTTATAACTACTTTCATTTGCATGTAATTTCAACATCACCCGCTCAGTTCTTGGTTTGTTCCCCCAAGACAATATTATCTTCGTTATTAAAATAGGAAATGGCGCGGTACTCTTCCCAACTCCTCTAATCATATTTAGCAAAAACTCGAGGATACAGAATTCATACCTCTGTTCTTGCAATATCCAGAGAACGTGCAGACATGTGAACCCGATGTCGCTCACTTTCTCCTTCCCAATGACGTTCTTACCAATCCACTGAGCTACAACCAGTTGGTTGGTTCGTAGAGATGACTGTCGAGCACAATGAGAAGTCGTATTATATTGACCCTCCATGACGGTGTCTTTCATCAATGCAGGAACTCCAATTATAATTGGGACTCCACGCATGGTGGTGGCCGTCAGTGGTGTCTAGGCGTAATGCCTAAAATTTCAGCCAACCTCTCTCTTGATAATTCCCTCCTAGTCCCAGCCACTTTCAGGAAAAATTTCTGATCGTCCAACTCTCTCTTCTTATAGAACTGTTCAACCAAATCAGAGTGATAGAAATCATGTGTCGAGTACCACAACCGATTCCAACCCCTCTTAATCATCTCGTCACCGTAAAACAGAGCGAAGCGGTCGGCCTCAAATGCTTGTTCCGGCAACAACCTTCGTTTTTGAGCCATGATATCTGGGAACGATTTGGTGGTTTATCTGGAATGTGGGAATGGAGTTTGAGACTCCCTTACTTACAAAACAATAGTGGTGGTGCGGGGGTGTCGATTTGGTTGAGTTTTTGTGTGTTTTCGGTGGTGGAAATTTTTGGGATTGGTGGAGGATTGTTGTGGAGAAGATTTGAAGTTGGAATTGTATTGGGGCGTGTTAGTTTTTAGGTTTCTTTTTATTTTTATTTTTGGTAAGGTTTTTGAATTTGGCAATGGCAGAAATTGGAAAGAATTCGTGTATCTATTGGAGGAAGGAGACGCACGCGCGTGCGTTGGGCCCAAGCCCAACTTGATTTTCCGATTTTTGTCAATTTTTTAGCGCAACTTTAAACTAAAATTCCCGCTTCGTTACCAGTCCGATTTATGCGAATGAGATATGGAAATGGTCAGGAGAGAATTTCCAATCTAATGGCCCATAAAACGCTCTATTTCTGCTATGGATGACATATGAGAAAATGGGAAATGCCTCGAAGTGCGTGCATGACGTATGTTATGCAAACGAATGAAATCTAACTTAATAGAAAATGTCAATCCGAATCGTAATACGATTAACGGTCTAAACAACACAACTGTAAAGTTTAACAATCTAGGACGGAAACGAACACCACACCCCGAACAAATTTTAGACACCGAGTTGAGAAAATTTGTTTTTAAAAGTGGGTCTTTTAAAGTCAGATTCCCGAGACTTCTTAACTTACTATGTTTGTGATTTTAACAAGTTTTTATTGTTTATGAATAAAATTTAATATAAGAAAAACAAGAAAGCATTAAAAGCATAATTCACACCATAGAAGAACATGACTCCAAAACTGAGAAAATATGCAAGAGTGGAAAACGTGAATTATGTTAAATGTGGACTTAGGATCCTGTACTTATAGCCACACACTCCATAGGGAGGGCCCGATTACCTTAATGATGTACTTACCAATATATTGAAAGGAAGCACACCAAACAACAAAATGAGTCGTTTACAAAGACTTGAACAAAAAGCTATATATATATATATATATATATATATATATATATATATATATATATATATATATATATATATCTTGCAGGTTCCATATCTCAACAACCTAAAGAGTTGTGGGTCTTTCCATAAATAAATAACATGGAATGCATTCCCAAACAGAATTAAGCACCAAGATTTTCAACGACGCAACCTAGTGGAATGAAAGCGAAGTCTGATAGACCTCGAACCTAACCGAGCATGCACCTTCTTTTTCATCTCTGAACGAGTGGTTGTCTAAGTGAATGAGTGTGAAAAAATGGATGGTTGTGGAAGATATGGTGGATAAGGATAAGTATTAGAAGGAAAGAATGGAAAGAGTGAAAATGTGGGTTTAGCACAACCCTCATTCATGGTGTGGGTAGGAAGTGTCTCAATCCTGAAAATGAAGGTGTCTAGTGCCATTTCCTTGGTAATTATTTTCATATTAGGAGGATTTAGAAAATCATTAAGCACAGAAGAAGCAAGAGGGTCAAGTGCAAACCCTAGGATCCGTTGAAAAGGTGTAGGATGGGGTACATTGATGGAAGGTGAATAATGTGAGGTGTGTGAATGGTTATCAATAGGAGGGGACTCTCGAGGTGGCGAAGAAGAGTTGCAAAAGAGTTGAAGGAAATCTTCCTCAATTTCCTCAACGTCCACGGAGTCCTTATTAAAGTTGGAACTTCCAAAGGAAAGGAATTTGTGCATCTGATTATTTGAAAACTTGGTTTTAAAATAATCATGAGCTAAACTCTCGATCATGCTAACCTCTCTATCGATATTGATATCAGGAACCTGTGTGATCTGTTTAAATACATTGACCTCAGCAGAAAAATGGCCAAAAGATAAAGACATCGAACCATCGTGACAATTTATAAGAGCGTTGGCAGTTGCCAAGAAGGGGCGCCCTAAAATGATTGGTACAGAGTCATTAGCGACTTCTGTATTGAGGATAACAAAATCTGCAAGATAGTAGAAATCTTGGACCTTAACCAGCGCGTTTTCCACTACACCCTTAGGATACTTAATAGACCTATCAGCTAATTGCAACATCATAGTTGTAGGTTACATTTCTTGTAGACCTATTTGTTTATATAAATAATAAGGGAGTAAGTTAACACTCGCTCCTAGGTCTAATCTAATAAAGCGTTAATTCGTGTAAGTATCTCCTAAGGTGCATTGTCTGATGGGGCGACGACCGGGTCCTTGTACTTCACTATTCCATTATGTTCTGATAAAGTTGGAACCTGTTCAGTGAGAAAGGCGCCTTTTGGAATATTTGTCCTACGCCTAGTAGTGCACAACTCCTTAAGAAACTTAGCGTGGTGAGGTAATTTTTTAATTGCGTCGAGAAAGGGTAGGTTAATCGTTAGATTTTTGAAAACTTCCTTAATCTCGTCAAAGTTTGTATCTCGTTTTAACATTGCTAATTTCTAGGGAAACGGTGGTTCCTTACTTTGTTTAGCGTATGGTTCTACTAGATATATAATCTTTGCTTTTTGTTTCTTAGGTTGTGGTTTAACTGGTACCTCTACAGGGGTAGGATCTTCAGTTTCTGTTTCGGTATCTAGTATAATATCTAGTGTAGGAACTCCTTGTGAGGTAACTATAGACATCGTTACTTTGTTATCCAACACTCTGCCTGAACGGAGAGTGGTGATGGAATTTATCTCTCTTACATTTTCATTTTCGTTACTAGTATTACCATTTACTTTAAAGGCTGTGTTTGGTGTTTTAGGATTAGGTATCGCTTGTCCTGGAAACACACCTTTGGGTTGTACCTTCTCTTGAGCTAATTGATGTAAGGAAAGTTGGATGGCTTGTAAAATCTATTGTTGAGTTTGCATAAAGGTATCAAAGCGATCCGGTTGTGCAGTGGTATTTATTACCGGTTGTGTGACAGGAACTATGTCACGTTGATTTTTTATGGGTGGGTTGTGATAGTTTTTATTATTAACCGGAACGATACCTCGATTTGCATTATAATTATTATTGTTATAATTATTATAATTACCCTGACCTTGTCCTTGTCGTGGTTGAGCTTGATTGTTATAATTATAATTACCTTGACCTTGTCCTTGTCTTGGTGGACCTTAGTTGTAATTGTTTGTTGGCCTATCATTTGGGTTAAACAACCTTGGAGGTTGTTGATTATTTCGCCAACCGAAATTGGGGTTTTGTCGTCAAGCTGCATTAGGTTCGCTATTAATGGAACAAACATTATCTTGTTGTGATTATTGTTGTTCATATGCGAACGGACAATAGGAGTCGGGATGTTCTCGACTCAAACAGAAATTACATGGATTGGAGTTAACATTCATGATGGGGATAGGCGTTTGTTGGACAGAAATAGCCTCTACCTTTTTAGCTAGAGATTCTATTAAATTTTTAAGTTCCGGATTGGGTTTCATCTCAAACATACCGGGCGGCTTTTAGTCATTGTAGAAGAACTAGCGAGCGGGGAGATATCATCACTACCCCCAATGATTATTCCGCTTTGTCTGATCTTCTAAAAATTTATAAGCCTCTGAGGCTCCTTTACTTAATAAACTACCCCCATTCATTATGTCAAGGACTTCTTTATGGTGGTGCAGAAGTCCTTTGAAAAAGGCACGAACTAACATGTCTTTCGCTAGGTTATGGTATGGACACTCTATAAGTAGGTCGGTGAAATGATTCCAAGCCTCTGAAAATGATTCATGAGGATTCTGTCGAAAGAAATGAATCTTGGAAAGCATTTCATCGGTCTTCAGTGGTGGGTAAAAATGTTCCATAAATAGTTGAACAAGTTTAGCCCACGAGTCCACAGAATTAGGCGCTTTGGCAATTAACCAAGACGCCGCCTTATCGGCTAAAGTTAAGGGAAATACCCTCAGTTTGATTTGTTCAGCACCAACCGAAGGATGGTGGAAGGTAGTAAGGACTTGGTCAATCCTACGCATGTGCTGATAAGGTTTTTCATGGTCTAATAACCCATGAAAAACGGGTAACAAATTAAATATATTCGGGGGTATTCAGAAATCCCCCACTGGGTCTGATAGAACGATGCAAGATTTAGGGCTATCGCTCAAGGCTTTATAAAAGTCTGAGAGAGGAGACTCTTTTTCTTCAGCCATAATCTCAGGTGTGGTGTGTGGTGTGTTAGCTAGAGGTAAAGTGATTGGTATACTAGAAAGGCGTGTTTGTTAACGTTGTCGGTTAATTACGTTAGGTGTTTTTCTTCGGCCTGACCTTAATCTCATGCAAGGCTAAGACCAATCTTAATTAAAACAACAACACTCCAAACAATCCTGATATGCTAGTATGAACCTCTAACAAAAGATGCGAGGTGTGGAAGAAAAGAGTACCTGAAAGTCTCCTTGCTTCGCTTATGAATAGCGTCTTGTTTACGCTTGCTCAGTGTATATAACAAGTTAGAACACCGAAAAACTTGAAAGCAATGGAAATTTGAACAAACCTGTGGAAATCGGGCTGTTTTTCAGAGGGATGGCGCTTCGAATATGCCTAGACAGGGCGCAGGTGGCGCTCAGGCAAAAGTTGGAATTCCAGGCGTGTGAGCGCGGGGTGCGCTTGTCTTTTGCCTTGGTAGGGCACAGGTGGCGCTCAGGCAAAATTCGAGATTCGAGGCGTGTGGGCGCAGGGTGCGCTCCACTTTGGCTTGCCCAGGGCGCAGGTGCACTCCGAGTAATTTTTAGTGGAAACGTGCAAATCTAAAACAGACAACCACAGTGAGAATCCAAACAAGGGTGGGTGGGATATGGGACTTCGAAAAACTATCAAGTCTATAGAAAACAATACTAAAGAGTACTAAGATGGCAGCGCCGCCATTTGATAAACGTAAAAAGAATAGTTTACTACGAAATGAAAGTTGAAACTCAAAACGCAAGAAAACTAAACTAAATTACACATTGCTATCAAAGATTTCTATACTCTCAATTCTATCGAAATAGAGTAGAGTAAAAAGTTTGTTCCACTCTCAGTTCCTTATTATTGAAGTTTTCTACAATTGACTAGTAATCCAAAGTTTAATGAGAGCAATGGTGGAGGTTTTATACTACAACGTGAATTCGAACAACAAGATACGAATAACGAAACGACATATATAAAGATGTGAACTTTACTACTTTTAATTAACCAATACTTCAAATCTAATTAATGACTAAGAATTGAATAACAACAATTGAAATTAGATCTAATAAATTGAAATGACAAAAATTGAAATGACAAGAATAACTATTTTATTTATCTAACTTAAATGAAGAACAATGATTCAAAGGATTAATCTAAAACAATGAATTGAAACTAATTAATTTAACTAATTGAATTCAAATAAAACTAGATCTAGAAGCTATTTTAATGGCTACTTTTTACTCTAACCTATCTAACTATCTCTAACTTAATAGCTAAGTCTTATTTTATACAATGGAGGAGACCATATCCACACTTTCGTGTATGGGCTGAGGAGCCATGTTTTGGGCGGAAAATCAAGCCCAAAGCCCAATTTCTTCAGTCCACAAAGCCCGTTTCAGCTGGCTTCAACTTCAGCAGACTTTTCATCCACTTCTACTCCTCTGAGTTGTTCAAGGATTAGACCATTGGAAAGCTCTTTCCGAGCCGATCGTTTTGATGTAAGGTAGGCCCAATTCCGAGGTCTGAGTCCAAAGATATGATCTTCGGAAGTTCTACCAACTTGTGCACTGTTTCTGCCCGCGTTGACTTTTCAGCTTTTGACCGGGCTTTACAAAGGCTTTGTCTCCTTGAATCTTGGCCTTTATCACAGAACTTCTTAGCAACCAACCCTTGCTTCATTATCTCGCCAAAGTGGCACATTTCTGCACATAATTGACTTTACTGCCTGAAATACATAAAAACATGTAATCAGCATTAACTCTTATTTATTACTCGCATAGTTGGTCTAAAAGTATGATTATCAAGGAGTTAAAACTATAGTTTTGGGCTCTTATCAGACGCCCATACCCAACATGGTTCTTATTCCTTTCTTCCCTTATAGCAATTCCACTGTTTCCATTTCCATTATCGACTCAGTAGACGACTCACTATCAACTTGACCACGAGCTCACTTCTTTTGGTTCCTTCTCTTCAGCTATATCTCCCGACCTCCCTTTTCCACAAACTAGTTCGCTACTTCGGTCAGCCTTGATTGTTTCTGAGCTCGGCTAAGCTTAGCGAACTTCTCAATCACTTCACGCTTACTTCGCCTTACGATAACGACCTCTGAAAGACAACCAGTTCAAAGGTCAGGTCAATATAGCACTTATTTTTCAATAATACAACAAAGAAAATAGAAACATACCAACAAAATTACAAACCCTAGTCTCAACACTAAACCCAGGGGCACAATAATTTCCAACCACCAGCAATGGCCTCTTCTCCCAGGGTTTATTACTAACCCCATCCAGGACGCTCGACTTCTTGGTTAGTGTCTGTAAACTAAAATTATTGGCCCTAGACCGCTTCACAGCAAAGTGTTCCACGATATCAGCGACCTCAATACGGTACTCACCACTCTCATTCAACATATCAAATACCCTTAACAAACGCCACGTATTGCCAACGAACTGGCAAGGCGCTTTCTCACAAATATTCAAAAAGTCAAAGGTTAACTTGGTGAACGGTAACCTCATCCCAGCCCTCAACTATCCCTCACAAACCACAACTCCATAATCTCTCGGAACGAACTCTGTACTAAAAACGTTCTCTACAGAGCTCAGGTCGTAAATAGCCAGTTCGCTGACGGCTATACCACAAGCTTCCCTTAACTCTACAAAACTATTTACATCATTTCTATCTACAATCCTAAGAGGTAAACCACTAGAAGAAGAAGACGCCATAACAGAACTGGAATTACTCGCTATAGCTATTACAGATGTTGATCTCACTTCTACCTCCTCACTCTCAAAACCTACTGACTCTGCTATTACTTCATCAGATCGTGTGTCATCTTAATCAGACATGTTTACGTTGTTGTTTTTTCCTATGAACAAAGACCTACACAAGACTACTAAGAGAGAAAGAACACAAACCAGCAAATATGAAAATGGTAGAGAAACTGACCTGGTACTCTAAAACCTTTGCAAAATTCTAAAAAAGGAGGGAGCAATGGCTCTTCAGTTCACCAGTAGTGTTTTTGTGCAAAGACCTTTCAGTTCCCAAGGCAAGTCATGATTGCACTCAAAACCCTTGATGACACGTCACCTTATGTAGCATCTTTTTGAATTCCACAAAACGAGGTGGTTGTTATTTCTGCTCACATCCTCACATATGCTAAACACATGCTATCGTTCTCTCTTAGCAGATCGTTCCTCTATATAAAGCGACCTACTGAGATGGGGTTGTGTGAGGGAGTAATATTCACATCCAACGAATATCAAACATGTGTCCAGCATACCAACCGACCTCGTATCCTCGTCCTCAAAGCTCGCTTCATAGTGACTCGACTCAGGCAGGCAACCTATTCAACTTGCGCCCAGAGCAACGTCACCGCCAACCGGTCTCACGTACTCGTCCTCTGAGCTCGCTTCAAAGTGAGTCGAGCAGAGTAAACAATCTCACCCAGAAGCAACCTCCATAGCACTCAATCCCCTCGTTCCACAATGGCTTGTAACGTATGTCTTTATTACAGCCATCAAGATTGAAGCCTCAGGCACGCTTCACAATAAATGTTCTTAACTCACCATCATGGCTCGCGAGTGACCTGAACACCTGGATCCGACCTGACACAAGAGAGCGAGAGACGCAGGCACCTTGCCTATATAAAGAGGATGAGGAACTACATCTGACCTGATTCAAGTTCCCCCTGTGAGAACTTGATACGTAGGCAGTTCATCCATACAAACTCGGTCAAACCCAATCAATCAACCCTTTCTCCCCCAAATTACTTATATCAATAAAGTTAAAGGAATCATAAAGATAACATGAGATCTCTTGGTGTTCAATGTTGTTGAACAAACTTTAGGTAAAATTAGGTAGACAGGTAAAAACTTAATTGATCATATATTTCTAGATTTTCTAACTTTGTTTGACACCAATGAAGTTTCCATTTATAGAGAGATCCATTTTTCTCTTCTTCTTCTTTACCATTAGATTCACCAGATATGTACATTAGTATCCATCGTTCTATACATTTTAATTTGTATTCTGAACTCTATCCCAGTTGATGTCAACATTATTGCCTATAGAAAGTGGGGATTGAAGGCCGGGTATATGAAAAAGAGGAAAAAAGAGCTAATACTTTAGTAGACAAATTTGTACACGAGGTACAATGATTTTAGTAGCATGAGATGGAATCCCTGATTCAGTTCTACTAACTAAAAAGCACTTTCAGAAAGCTATATTTTAGAGACCCATATATGTCCTACACTTCTTACCTAACAAAAAGCTAGCTAGACTTTAGAGACCAGAGTTATATGTCGGAACAAACATTGAGAGTACACTCAAAAATTAAAATAAGAATGTAGATGCATAATGCGTATGACCCAAAGAAGATGGTACTGGACTACTGGTTGCCGTGGTTGGTATGAAATGACTCCATTAGTGTCCCCATGACTCTCCTTACTTTCTTAGTATTATTATTTGATCCCATAAATCTATTTAGGTTCTCATTAGCCATTACTTGGGTCTTACTTTTTTTTTTCTCTTTCACTCATTCTAGCTCAAGTTAATCAACATACATCGTAAATTTTATTTACAATTAAATTATTGACAATTGGATTTCTTGATGATAGGATACAATAAGTGAGTGATTATTGGTAGTCCTTAGAATCCGTAAATGAATATCTTAATATTCACCCAATTAGTGAATTGAAATTCATTCAACTACTCCAAAATTCTACTTAATCTGAGTCGATCTGAATGTAAGATTGAATGCAGTTCGCTGCCGTAGGATGCATGTTCACTCCTAACTAAATTAAATAAGAATCAAATGTGTTCAATAACACGATAACCGACTCAAACCAAACCGATAAAAAAATAGTTTGGGTTTTGGTAATTTGGTTAGCCCTCTACCGATCCAAAACCGAACCGAACAGAGAAAATATTGGTTTGGTTTCGGGTTTGTTCTACACCAAACTGGTATGAACCCGAATCAATAAGATGACATTTTAGTAATATTTATGATTAATTTTGAATATGTTTATCAATTATGTGGTTGAAATTAATTGATTTAATTTAGAATTTAATTGATTTTATAGTTTTCAGTTCGGTTTTGGGTTCCCAATTTTCTTATCAGATCAGTTTCGGATTTTCCATAACCCGACCCAAACCGATCAATGGACAGCCCTAGCTAGGTAAGACCAATCAAACCTTGTGGGTCCCCTTGATTTGCTTATAATTTGATGTATACTATAGATTATGCTGCCATTATAGCATCTTTAGGTGAGATACTATCTTAGCATTAAACACCAAATTTCCAATAATTTGGTATTTTTTCATTTTCAAGAGAGACACATGTTGATGAAAACACCAAACCAAACACCAAATCGGCCAAAATTTGGTTCCAGCTTTGGTGTTGTATCAAATCTCTCTCGCGGTTTTTCTAACACCACATGGATTCTAAGTGGGACTCTATGGAGCGGTTTTGTGAAAACCGTGTGGTTTTTCCAACACCGTGTGCTCTCAATAAAAAAATGGACAAAAATCAACTATATTTTTCTTTCACTATAAATTGAAGCACTCACACAATAGATTTTACACTCATTTATTTTCTCTACTCTAAACCACAATGACTAGTGAAGAGCCAAAAGCAAAATCTAGAGGGGCTTTATGGATACAAGAAGAAGATGTTGCTCTTACCAATAGTTGGCTACAAGTTAATCAAGATGGTGTAATAGGAAATGAGCAAAAGTCAAACGAATTTTGGAGTAGGATTCTAAATGCATTTCATGCAAATCTAGGAAGAGTGACCGAACGCAACTTCATGAGTATGAAACACCGTTGGACTCTCATTCAAGCTAATATCAACAAGTTCCATGCTATTTTTTCTAAGATTCAAGCATCTCCTCCAAGTGGCTATAATGAAAATATGATTGTAAGTATTTACTTTTTATTTGTTATTTTGATTCACAAATACATTTTTCAATTCTAATTTAGTTTTTTCTTAATTGGTAGCCTGAGGAAGCAATAATAGCATATGGGATGCATAATGGGGTTTGGAAGTGGATGCAATGCCATAATATAGTGAAAGGCTCACCCAAATGGAAGAGGCTATAATTGAGAAATGAATTGCGACCCACCAAAAAGTCGAAGTCAAACAGTGGGGAAGGAGGTTCATCAGCTCCAATATCAATTGCAACAACTCAACCAATGGATTATGATCCACACCAAGTTGATGGGCTTGAGGATAGGCCTATTGGGGAAAAAAAAAAAAGACAAGAAGGCAAAAAGAGAAAGAAGAAGGTGATTCTAAAGTGGAGGAATCCGCTAAGAAACTTGATGATTTTCTTGTGGAACTTTCTAAAATCACCAAAGAAGGCAATGAATTGGAAGCTCAAAGACAATTGAAGAAAGATGAGATGGAATCCGAAAAACTTCAATTGAAGAAAAATGCGTTGGATTAGAAGCTCTAAATCCAAAAAGAAAAACTTCAATTGAAAAAAGATGCGCTCCGAGTTCAAGAAGATGAAAATAATGCTAAAATACTAAGAATGAAATTAGAAGGATTACCCAAAAATGAGAGCGAAATTTGGCAACTCAAAAAGGCAGAAATTTTACAAAAAATGAAGAATTGACTTGGCAATATCACTGGTAATAGTCAAAGTAGTGCATAGTCTAAATGATTTACTTCCTACTTATGTCTTTTAATTTATGACGTACTTTAATTTGAGTTTGTATTTTGATTTTAATTAGAATGTACTTTAATTGAATATTTTCTTTTAATTTAAGTTACCTTAATTTAAAGTTGATACTTTTTATCATTCTAAAAAAAAATTGGCAGAGTCTACTTTGTATTTTCAAAATTCTCATATACACAAATCCTTTCATAAAACCACAAATTCATAAAAATAAACTTGGAACACAAATACATAGAAATTGAAACGATAAATAAATACAAAGTCTAAATGAAGTCCAAATAGAAATATAAATTAATGCTGACCACACCGCCCACGCCTACTCCACAAATCCTCGACCAAGTCATTCTTCAATCTATCATGAACAACTTTTGAACGAATCCTCTCGACGCTAGATACCCAACGAGATAGAACAAAGTGGCGTTCATCTTCAGATGCACCTTCTCTACTTGGCATTTCATAATCAGGAATATATTGCGAGATATCCGTTTCGTGTTCATCTTCCACAATCATATTGTGTAAAATGATGCAAGCCCTCATAACAATAGCCATGGTCTGCAAATACCATAACCTGCACGGGTTTGCTAAAATTGCCCAACACAACTACAATATACCAAACACCCGATATGTCTTTTCTAGCAGCTTCTTGTTTCTTCGCAAAATATTTGTCTTGTGCAACAGTCGGCTTAGAAATCGCTTAATCAAGATGGCATAATTAGGATATATACCGTTAGCCAAGTAATAGCCCATATCATAACGATGCCCATTCTAGGCCATCCGCGTTCCTCAGACTCTTCAAGCAAACGCTGAATATCTGTAGCATTTGGTTTGCACAAGTATTCACCTCCAAAAATTCTTATAATTCCATCACAGAAATAGCGTATGCATTCATGAACAGTTGGCTCAGCAACATATAACATGTCATCTACTATATCAGCTTGAAACCCATAAGCAAGCATTCGTATAGCAGCAATTACTTTGATTTTTGGGTGAATCCCAAACTTACCTGCATTATTAACTTTTTGTTAAGAATATGGTACATTATGGTTAAGATGATTGAAAATACGAGTAAATAATGACTCACCCATACGAAATCGATGTCGAAAGTCATGGTCAGTGAATATAGAATTTGCGCTGAATTAGTTAGCATTTACACGAGCCAGTGTTGCCTCGTACTGACGATTCTTGCATTTTCTTCCTTTCTTCGAACCACCATGTGATTTATAAGAAGACTCAGCTTCTTGCTAACGTAATAAACCCAAACAATGTCAGACCAAAGGTAGAGTAATAGCCACTAATTTTTTACAACGCTTAATTGCAGTGTTATCATTTGAAGAGCTTGAGCTCGATGAAGAAGAAGAAGATGAATCAGAAGAAAATGAATCAGAATAAGATGAATGATCCATTGAAAAATCATCAAAAGTTTCGGTAGTTTTTTTTTTTTTTTTTCTAAGGAGATGAATTTAGGAGTAGAGGGAACATGAAAAATGAAGAGAACCACGCAGGATTAGAAGGTTAAAATATTATAGCATGTGGTTTCTGGAAAACCGCGTGGGTTTGGGCTTCTAAGATGGGCTTCAGTGGCGCGGTTTTAAGAAAGTTGTGCGGGCTATACGGCACAGTTTATCTAACACCGCGTCATTTGATGTAGAATATTTAATGTTTCTCCTGAAGTTGGTTGGTGTTTTTTTGGTTTGGTGTTTGGTTTGGTTCAAAAATTTGGTGTTTTCTTGGTTTATCTTCTAAAGATGCTCTCAGTACTCATAAAAACAGCGCAAGTAATTAGAGTTAAGGCTATATCCAATTATTGTTACTACTGTATGTATGTTTCACTATGGCCTTATAATAAGTTCGTAGATAATTAGTGGATAAGTGGATGGCCCATTCCCACATCTAAGAAGATTAAGCACAGCAGATACGTGAGCAAATCTTGAAATCTCAGGGAGTCGGGGTCTTAAAACGTCTTTGAGGGCATTCCCAATGCAGGTGGATATTGTGGGAATGTGACTTTATTCACCTCTTTTTTGTTCAAAACCTTTGCCGAATGCAAAGGTGAATATGGTGGTGACTATTTTCCCAAGTCAAAACGAAGGTGAAACCTTCAACCGAGATAGTGGATGAGTTGTGAACTTCAGACAAGATGTTGGATTCCGTCTGGATTACAAAACTCATCAAACGGAATCCAACATCCCGTCTCGCTATATTTCTTTTTTTCCAAACGGAATCAAACATCCCGTCCGGAGTCCTAACAGCTAGTTCACCAACGGTCAGAAAGTCAGAACGGTCAAAAGCGGTCAAAAATAAAAACTTTGGTATATATACAACATTTGTTCCATTTCAACTCACACTTCCAACAATCATATTTCTTCTTCTTCAAAATCAGTTCTTCAAAAAAAAATATATCAAATGGCATCTCAAGCATCTCAAACAACTCAAGCAAGTGGTATCACTCAAGCAAAAACAAAGACTCACTTTAGCATGTTCGAAGATCAAGATCAAGACTCCATTTTTGGTGCTTTCCAAAATGCAAAAGGATTTTGGAATTGTGTAACAAACGAGTTCAATCAAACATGTGGGTCGGATAGGTCTTCCGATTCAATTTGTTGTAGATGGAAATATATTTCGAAAATGATGAACAAGTTTGTTGAAATTGTGAATGCGGGTGAGGCTCAACATGCAAGTGGTACAACAATACAAAACCGGGTAATTACAACTTCGACAATTTATCAATTATTGATTATCTTAGTCTTAGTCTAATTATTATTTTCATCTTAGTCTTAGTCTAATTATCTTAGTCTTAGTCTAATTATCTTAGTCTTAGTGATTATCTTAGTCTAATTATTTCCATTTTATTTTTTAGTTGTCTGAGGCACGGATGACATACCAACAACAAGAAAAATTGTCTTTTTCACTTGATCATTGTTATGTTATACTCAAGGATAATCCAAAGTGGAGTAGCATTTTTGAAACAAGGTCAAGCCGCCTGACAAAGGGAAAAGGTCGCAAAAGTGATGGCGAAGATTCAACTTCTAATTCACCAAGTGTTAGTGGAGTTGAATTGGTGGGTTCTCAAGAAATGGAGCATTCTCTTAGATCAAAGAAAGCCAAGTCCAAGAACATTGACCAATCCCCGTTCTCTGTGAGGGTTACTTTACATATTTAGAGGATACATTTTTAAAGGATGCAAATGAAACACAAAAGTGCTTAGAACTTAGGGAAAGGGAGCTTGCATATGGTCAAATAAGATGACCTTAAGTTTTTAGAAATGGGGACTAAAGTTTGGGCGAAAGAATGTGAGATAACTTAAGTTACTTTTATGATCCAGTGCTCAAATTTTTTGTCGCTTTTAGTTAAAACAAAACAGGTGAAAACATCTTATCTTCTACACTCTCATATTCCTTCCTTTTCAGGTAAAACCCTTCGCTGAGAATAGTGTAAGTTCTGGAAAGCAGAAGGAATTCTCCCTTTCTGGTCAAATCATCCACTGAGAACAGTGTTGAGTTCGAAAAAGGAGTTACTTTCTCTTACTCTATTTTTTATGTTAAGTTCCTTCTTGGGTGAAATCCTCCACTGACAACAGTGTTGAGTTCCAAAAGGAAACAACAAAGAATGAACCTTTATGCATTCGAGTGTTCGATCAATGGTGGCAGAATCGATCAGGCTCCTTCACAAACTGACCAGGGAATTGCCACTGGAAAAGAACATAATACACCAAGTCAGGTTGCGACCCAAAGCAACACAAGGAAAATTTCCTATGCTGAGGCAGCACGACAATCTACACCGCAACAGGTGGAACTCCACGAGCTTCCAACCCCAGAGAAGATAGGGGACTATCCAGCGATTACAATCCCAGAAAAAGCGTATGAGAAAGGATTATTCTATCGCAAATTCTGTCTACTGGGTCGTATTGATCTTCAGAAAATCTCAATTGAAAGAGTGTGTGAGCTTGCAAGGAAAATATGGTAGCCTTCTGGGGAGTGGCTTATTACTCCCATAGGCAAAGGTTATTTGTTTATGTGATTTTCCAATGTTGAGGATCTTAATAGGGTTTGGGCGAAAGGAGCTTGGGACTTTGACAAAAGTCCTATGATAATAAGTCAGTGGAAACCGAACTTTTGTCCGGATATCCAGAGACAATCTCATGCTTTAGTTTGGTTTCGATTTCAAGGTCTTGGACAAGAATTCTGGAAACCAGAAACCCTTATGTCCATTGCACGAGGGATAGGATATCCAATGCAGATTGATGAGAAAATGCTTAACAGAGAATACGGATATTATGCAAAAATTCTGGTGAATGTGGATTTATCAGCACCTATCCATGATCAGATATAAGTCAAAACCAAGACAGTGAAGTTTTGGCAAACTATGGAGATCAGGAAGCTGCCAAAGATGTGTACACACTACAAAATTGTCGGGCATCTAGTTATAGAATGTAGGAAACTCAAAGGAGATATGCAAACTACTAGGGGGAAAGAAAATAAAGATAAGGAGGTGATGAGGACCTTACGCCTAATGCAGACCCTGTAGAATAGAAACCAATAAGGAAAAGAGGTCGAAAGCATAACCAAGCTGAAACTAGTAAGCATGGGGAGATGGTATGGAGGCCAAAACCCTCTGAGCCTTTACTGCCTGCTCAAACTCAGAATAGATTCGAGAGCCTAGAGGTTGAGGAAATTCTCAACATAGAGGAGCAGAAGCACAGTACAGAGAAAGTTTTGCACTCAAATGGAGGGACAAGCAAAGAAGGGGAAACAGCCCAAGCAATAGAAAAGGATCAGGTTACTCAATCTACAGTCCAAGAGAAAAGTGCAATAACAGTAAGGGAAAAGACCTTTCCCTTGGAGAAACGCACAGAGTTTAATAGTGAGGAAATTGCATTCACCCTCAATTTCACAGGCAGACGTACAAACTCTTGAGTGAATGAAGCTTCTAGTGAGAAAAGCTTGGCTGAGATTGAAGCTTCTACTGAGGAAAGCTTCGCTGAGATTGAAGAAGAGCCAATTGATCCCGCAGCCATTAGTAGTAGTTCAAGTTTTTTTACTCCGGAAGTCTCTTCTAGGAAGAAACTTGCAGACTCAGAAGTGGAAAAAATTCTGAAACATATAGGGGCCCTGACCACTAATGAGGAAGAGAGACCCCCAGATCCAGAAATTTCAGTTCCTTCCAGATGGGCAGATTCGACAAAGGATGACGAGCTAGAGGAACAAAGTCAAAATGTAGAAAGTCCAATGTTAGCTACTCGAGAAGGACAAGGACATAATACCAATTGTGGATAGAAGCCACAGTGGCAGCTTCAGCAACTCACTCCCCCATCCACCAGGTCCAGATCAAGGTTAAGGACTGGAAAGAGGGTGAACTAAAGGTGTTAAACCTTTCAATCCAATAAAACTCCAATATTCGCAATGAGGTGCATCTCTTGGAATATTAGAGGTACCGAAAATGACAAATTGCAGAATCGATTATCGAAGTTAATCAATAAATGGGATCCTGACATTTTAGGCATAGCTGAACCGAAGATCAATCCTCAGGAGATGTATATGGTCTTTTTACAATCACAAGGACTAAGTACAAAATTTCATCATAACTCAAGACAAAGTCAGGTTCCTAATCTTTGGCTCTTTTGGAAGTCATCTATCACTCCTCCTAACCTTTTGCATTGCTCACAGCAACATCTCACTGTGGAGGTAGAGGGGGCACTTATCACAATAATCCATTCCCATTGTATCTATATACAGAGGAGGCAGCTATGGAAGGAATTATAGCACATCAGTACTGCTAATTGATAAAAGGATAAAAGTGAATAATTCTACTCCGAATAAATAATGAATATCAAACGGAAGTAAAACTAAAACTAAACTAGATTCTATATGTTACCAAAGATTTCTACTCTCGATACTATTGAAATATAGTTGGAATAGAAGATTCGTTCCACTCCTAGTTCTTTAGCATTTGTTGTTTTCTATAATTATCAGTTTATCCAAAGTCTAATGAGAGTAATGGTGGGATTATACTACGATGTGAATTCTAAGCACAAGATACTAACTATAATGATTCAACTACAAAATGCTATGGAATACTAAGGTTTGAATCTAGAATAAGAATTAGGGGGGAATTGAATCCACTTTGAATCCAACTTAATAAACTATCATAGATTGTTGTGATCCAATTCTTACGTTCTTACGATAAGAATTGGTCGTTCTAATCCCTAATTATACATGGCATCTCTACCAATTCATAACTAGCATGTGAAGAAGTCCAACCCATTCTCATGGCGAATCAATGACCTTCTAAAGTGGAATAGACTCTTACAATGATTCTACACTACACAATCAAGGTTTCATCAAGGTTTCATCAAAACCCTCTAATGGATGTTTAGCCTTGATTCATCAAACTATCATTTCCAATTGAATTAAAACTAGACATCATATAAAGATTCTAACTTTACTAATTTAACTAATCAATAGATTCAAATCTAAATTAATAACTAAGAAATGAAATTGATAACTAAATAATTAAAACTAGATTATGATTAACTAATTAGCAATTGAAGATAACCAATTTATGAATTTAACAATACTAAAACTAAATAAGAATTGAAATAATAAACTAAATCGGAATTAAAGATGAATACTTTATTATAAAACTAAATGTGATTCTAAATTAATCATTTACTTGTTCTAACTAATCTATTGCAAAGTAAAAAGTAGATCTAAAACAATAATTGAAAACTAATTAATTGAATAAAACTCAAAACTAGATCTAGATATTCTCTAATGGCTACCTTCTATTCTAATTAATCCTTAAGAACTAAGTCTTGTGTGTGGAAATGGAGGAGACCAGATCCACATTTTCGTGCATGGGCTGAGGGTCCATGTTTTGGGCCGGAAAATCGAGCCCAAAGCCCAATTTCTTCAGTCCACAGGACCATTTTCACCTGCCTTTAATTTCAATAGGCTTTTTGTCCACTTATGCTCCTCTGATTTGGTCAAGATTTGGACCATTGGAAAGCTCTTTCCGATCCAGTCGTTTTGACATAAGGTACGCCCAATTCTGAGGCCTGAGTCCAAAGATACAGTCTTTGGAAGTTCTGTTGACTTTTGTGTGTTTTTTCTGCCCGCGTTGACTCTGACTTTTCAGCTTCTGACCGGGCTTACAAAGGCTTTTTCTCCTTGAATCTAGGCCTTTAATCACAGAACTTCTTAACAACCAACCCTTACTCCTTTATATCGCCAAAGTGGCACATTTCTGCACATAATTGACTTCAATGCCTGAAATACATAAAAGCACGGAATTAGCATTAACTCTTATTTATTACTCGCATAATTGGTCTAAAAGTATTATTATTAAGGGGTTAAAACTACAGTTTTGGGCTCTTATCAAACCACCCTCAAACAGGATTTTGCTTGTCCTCAAGCAAATATGAGAAATTAGCATAAGTGACCAAAAATGGAGTTCTAACTAATCTCGTTTCGCCGAGTGCGATTGCATTGACCATATGCAACAAGGCCTTAAACTACTAGGAATTCCTTAGTGGATGAGTTATAGCCTTGTGAGAGTTTTCCAGTGAAGGTACTCACAAACTTCATTTATACTACAACAACTCAGAAATAAAACTATTATTTCCTTATCTATGTCTCAATTATCTATACATCTCACTAGCAATGAACACAGAATAATCAAGTCGAAACCTAAGCTAATATATACATAATAATCAATCATCTATGAATAAACATATATACAATGAGTAATACTATGAGATGAACTAGCAGGTCCATTTCTGAAAACTCGGAATAGCGTCCTTAAGTAGGTCCTCACATAAATGTCAAGATAAAAACCACTCTGATTTTTCCGCTCAACTTTCGCTACTCTAGTGTGCAGTGGGCACATTTTACCTTACAATCTCAATGACTCACAAGGAAGCCGGAGTCGATCAAACACATCTGTCACTTACTATCACACTATTTTTCTTTGGCTTTTGACTCCTTAATTCTATTTTTGGAGTTCTAACTCTTTATTTTCTTTTATTATTTTTTTTTTTTTTTTTATGGAAACTTACTTTTCTCATCTGAAGCGACTAACGAATTCTTGATTTCAAAGGTTCTTCTCTTTTCTATTCTACATCTCTATTCTTAGACTTATTCAAAGAATTGGGTAGGTTGATTTTTTTTATTTTGTTTTGTTTTGTAACAGGGTAAAAGATTTGTGGTTTATGAAAGGCTAAAGAAAGGCTCAGAGGGGCGACTAGCGGAAAATAATTCATAGGTTTGAATTTCTAGCTATATCGATCCATAGAGGGCCTAAATGCTCGCTTAGGATATGGTATAGTAATCAAGCAAGTGGACGTGTGATTTCTCTATCTGGATTTTACTTCTCCCTTGTGTCATTTCTCAAATGTTCACTCATATAAAGTTTTAGGCTATATTCTCATAGGATTTGTAGAATAAGTACTCTAGCCTAGATTTCAGAAACTTACTGCCAACAATCATAGATACTCATGTAGCATATTTATAGATAGATGCAAGGATTATTACCTACATATTAAACTAAGTTTCTAAAAACTATTCTAATGCAAAAGCTACGTGAGATTTGTAGATTATCAAAGGCCTAGAGAAGGAAACAATACCAATATTCCTAAGTATATAGCATAAACTTTTTATTAATATTATTTTTTTTAATTTTTGAATTTTTAACTAGAAAACAAGTGCATATTATATATATCTATATCCTAACAGATGCCTTAATTACACGTGTTTCTATGCCCCCCAAACAAGAAGCATGCTTTGTCCTCAAAGTATTTAAATAAATAGGTTAGAGAAATACCATTGAAATGCGCAAAATTCTGGAACATCTGCAAAATAAGGTTAAACATACTAATATAGAAAAGAAAAACTAACGCAACTCTATAAGAGTTCCACCCATAATGGGGTTAATGATAAATAAATTGCTTGGGACATAAGCAGACACTAACTGAAATAAAAACTAACTTTAACTCCCGTTTAAGCATTTTCCTCCTCGTCCTCAATAAAGAAATGAGGTTCATTCCCATCCTGCCACACCATGGTAATTTGCTAGGCTTCACACCACTTATCGTCTACAATAGCTAACCTGTCAAGCGCCACTTGGTCGGATAGGGTGTAAGGTGCAACCTGATGAGGTTGTATCCTCCACCCTTACCAAGTCATTGCACGGAACGATCGAATAATACAATTGGTGGGTCTCACAATGTCGACCCCAACCCAATCCGTGAAACGGGCACAAATAACAAGGAAGAAACATAGCATAATATGGCAAATTAAAACAGGCATAAGAAGGTACTTATGCCGCTTGCTATGGGCTCTAAACTAGACATTAGGGTCTGGGGAATATCATAGAGTGTACGTCCCCCAGCTAAAGCAAGAAAAATATCACAAGTTTCATCATTCATAGAAGAATAACGCCATTCCCCTCTAATGTTTAGCATGATCCAAAGCATAACAATGCCCACGTTCATAGACAGACTACCAAGGGCGACGTTATAATCCCCTTGGTCCTCTATCCTAAAGATTCCTGCCCCGTAATGCTCATGCAAATCATCATAGTTATACATGTACATATTATCTACCAAATAGGCCCATGAGTTTTGTATTTATTTCGCCAAAGATAGCAAGAACCAAGCACAAAGGCTATCAAAGAACTTACAAATCATAAAAATAAGATGTAAGTGGGAGAAATTTCCATTGGTTCATCCCGATGGTGATGGAGAACACTTGTTCTCTATCAATAAACGGTTTATCAAAGAACAAACAATTATCATAAAAATAAGATGTAAGATGAAAACTGGCGGTGGAATCGGGAATGAATGAAGTTTTTTATAGGTTTTTAAGTTGCTAAAATGGAGAAGAAAAAAAACGTGGGAGTGAAAGGTGAGAGATGAAAGTGAAATTGAATGAAAAAGTTTTTAAGGTAATTGCCGAATCGGGGAAGGCCAAAAAACAAAAATCCAAAATCGAAAACGGAAACAACCCATATTCTTGATTCTAAAACAACCCTAATATCTTTTAGATTGAATTTAGAATAGTAACTTCTAAATTATTTTAGATTTCATCCTACCACAACATCTAATCATAGGTATGCCCATATCGGCAATATTCTCAACCCTCACGTCAAACCAACTACTAAAATGGAGGATCCTATAACAAATCATGCTAGAGTAAATAATATCACCCCCAAACAATTCGGGAAGGTGGGATTAACGATAAAAAAATGCACAATTTGAAAAGAACCAAATTATATTCAAATTCAAATTCAAATACAATTAACTACCGAATTTAAATTTAACTGCTGAATTTAAAAAAACTTAATATCCAAACTAATAAAAATAATAAAAACAACTAAACAACATCGAAACAACATATTTTTAGAAAACCTAGCCACGTGATGAAGATGGACCCTGAGATGGAGATTTAGCCTGGGATGAAGATGGAAAATGCCTCGAAGTGCGTGCATGACGTAAGTTATGTGAATGAATGAAATCTAAATTCATAGATAATGTCAACCCGAATCAAAATATGATTAAACGGCCTAAGCAACACAAATAGAAAATTGAACAATCAAGGACGGAAAAACGAACACCCCACCCCCAAACAAATTTTAGACAACAGAGTTTAGAAAATTTGTTTTAAAAGTGGGTCTTTTAAAGTCAGATTCCCGAGACTTCCTAAATTACTATTTTTATGATTTTAAAATTTGTTAATTTTTATGCATGATGTTTACTATAAGAAAAATGAAAAGCAATAAAGACATAATTCACACCATAGAGAAGCATGACTCAAAAACTGAGTAAACATGCAAGAATGGAATACGTGAATTATGTTAAATGTGGACTTAGGATCCAGTACTTACAGCCACAAACTCCATAGGGAGGGCCCTGTTACCTGAATGGTGTACTTACCAATATATGAAAATGAAAGGAAATGCACCAATCATCAAAATGAGCCGTTTATAGTCAGTTACTCGAAACTTTAACACATAACTAGATATATATAATACCCTGCAGTTTTCCATATATCAACAAACTAAAGAGTTGTGGGTTTTTCCATAAATAAATAACATGGAATGCACCCCCAAACATAATCAAGCACCAAGATTTTCTACGACGCAACTCAGTGAAATAAAAGCGAAGTATAATAGACCTAGAACATAACTGAGCATGCACCTTCTTCTTCATCTTTGAAGGAGAGGGTGTCCAAGTGAAAGATCGTGAGAAAATGGATGTTTGTGGAAGATATGTTGGATATGGATAAGTTTTAGAAGGAAAGAATGAAAAAAATGAGAATGTGGGTTTAGCACAAAACTCATTCATGGTGTAGGTAGGAACTGTCTCAATTCTAAAAATGAAGGTGTCAAGTGTCCTTCCCTTGGGAATTATTTCCGTATTAGGAGGATTTAGAAAATCATTAAGCACAGAAGAAGGAAGAGGGTCAAGTGCAAACTCCAGGTTCCTTTGAAAAGGTGGAAGGTATGGAATATTGGTGATGGAAGATGAATGAGTGACAAGATGATGTGAGGTGGATGAATATGGCTCAGCTAGAGCTCTCAAGTCTAGATCATCAGAAGCCTTGAAATATGCAAGACATTCTTCAATAGGTGGGTCAAAAGAATCACTGGGATACAGGGTGAAAAATTCATCTTCCGTCATAGCGTCAAGGGATGAATGGATGTTAACAGGGAGGGACTCGCGAGGTGGCATAGTTAATATCTGGTGTAGGGACTTCTAGTGGGGTAACTATAGACATAGTTACTTTGTTATCCACCACTCTGCCTGAATGGAGAGTGGTGATGGAATTTATCTCACCTACGTTTGCATTTTTGTTACTAGTATTACCAGTTACCTCAAAGGCTGTGTTTGGTGTTTTAATATTAGGTATCGCTTGTCCTGAAAACAGACCTTTGGGTTGTACTTTCTCTTGAGCTAACTGCTGTAAGGAAAGTTGGATGGTTTGTAAAATCTGTTGTTAAGATTACATAAAGGTATCAAAACGATCCGGTTGTGGAGTAGTATTTGCTACTGGTTGTGTGACAGGAACTATGTCACGTTGATTATTAATTAGTGGATTTTGATAGTTATTATTATTAACCGGAACGATACCTCTATTAGCATTATAATTATTATAATTACCCTGACCTTGTCCTTGTCGTAGTTGAGCTTGGTTTTTATAATTATAATTACCCTAACCTTGTCGTAGTGGGCCTTGGTTATAATTGTTTGCTGGCCTAACATTTTGATTATTAAACCCTGGAGGTGTTACTTGTTGATTATTTCTCCAACTAAAGTTGGGATGTTGTCTCCAAGGGTCGTTAGGAATAGGATAACTATTAATCGAACAAACATTATCGTGTTGTGATTGTTGTTGTTCATAAGCGAAAGGACAATAGGAATCGGGATGCTCTGGACTCAAACAGAATTACATGGATTGGAGTTGACATTCATGACGGGGATAGGCATTTGTTGAACAGAAATAGCCTCTACCTTTTTCGTTAGAGATTCGATTAAATTTTTAAGTTCCGAATCGGGTTTCATCTTAAACATACCGGCGGCTTTAACTGTTATAGAAGAACTAGCGGAACGGGAGAAATCGTCACTACCCCCCTCCCCCCAGTTATTATTATGCTTAGTTTGATCTTCTAAAAATTTATAAGCCTCTAAGGCTCCCTTACTTAGGAAATTACCCCCATTCATTATGTCAAGGACTTCTTTTATGGTGGTGTAGAAGTCCTTTGAAAAAGGCACGAACTAGCATGTCTTTCACGAGGTTATGGTGTGGACACTCTATAAGAAGATCGGTGAAATGATTCCAAGCCTCTGAAAATGATTCATAAGGATTCTGTCGAAAGAAATGAATCTTGGAAAGCATTTCATCGGTCTTCAGTGGTGGGTAAAAATGTTCCATAAATAGTTGAACAAGTTTAGCCCACGAGTCCACAGAATTAGGCGCTTGGGCAGTTAACCAAGACGACGCCTTATCGGCTAAAGTGAAAGGAAATACCCTTAGTTTAATTTGTTCAACACCAACCGTAGGATGGTGGAATGTAGTAAGGACTTGGTCAATCCTACGCATGTGCTGATAAGGCTTTTCATGGCCTAACCCATGAAAAACGGGTAACAAATTAAATATATTTGGGGGGATTCGGAAATCCCCCACTGGGTCAGAGAGAACGATGCAAGATTTAAAGCTATCGTTCAAGGCTTTGTAAAAGTCAGAGAGAGGAGACTCTCTTTCTTCAGCCATTATTTCAGGTGGTGTGTGTGGTATATTAGCTAGAGGTGTAGTGAGTGGTATACTAGAAAGGCGTGTTTGTTGACGTTGCTGATTGATTACGTTAGGCGTTTTTCTTCGGCCTGACCTTAATCTCATGCAAGGCTAAGCCAATTTTAATGAAACACAACAACACTCCAAACAGTCCTGATATGCTAGTATGAACCTCTAACAGGAGATGCAAGGTGTGGAAGAAAAGAGTACCTGAATGCCTCCTTGCTTCGCTTATGAATAATGTCTTGTTTACGCGTGCTCAGTGTGTATAACAAGTTAGAACACTGAAAACCTTGAAAGAAATGGAAGTTTGAAACAAACCTGTGGAAATTGGGCAATTTCAGCAGAGGCGCAGTCGCTCAGAAGGAATAGGCCTAGGTAGGCGCAGCAGAGTTCGAGGTCAAGCTGGAGTTCCAGTGTTTTGGGTCGGTCGAACTCGAACTTAGTTTGGTAAGGCTGGTCGCTAATGGAAAAACTCAAGGTCCAGGCGCTTTAGCGTGGGGGACGCTCGTGTTTTGCCTTGGCAAGGCGCAGATCGCGCTCAGCCAAAAAGTGGAGTTCTAGGCATTTGGGTGCGGGTGGCGCTCCAATTTAGCTTGCCTGTATGTAAAGTAAGTGTAATTCTAATTCGAGGGAAAATTTTCAGTGCTGATATGGACAACCACAATGAGAATCAAACAAGGGTGGGTGGGTTATGGGACTTTGGAAAACTAACAATTCTAAAGAAAACAATTCTAAAGGGAACTAAGATGGCAGGGCCCATTTGATAAAAGGATAAAAGTGAATAATTCTACTCCGTATAAATAATAAATATCAAACAGAAGTAAAACTACAACTAAACTAGATTATATATGTTATCAAAGATTTCTACTCTCGATACTATTGAAATAGAGTTGGAATTGAAAATTCGTTCCACTCCTAGTTCTTTAGCATTCGTTGTTTTCTATAATTATCAGTTTATCCAAAGTCTAATGAGAGTAATGGTGGGATTATACTACGATGTGAATTCTAAGAACAAGATACTAAATATAATGATTCAATTACGAAATGCTACGGAATACTAAGGTTTTAATCTAGAAAAAGAATTAGGGGGGATTTGAATCCACCTTGAATCCAACTTAATAAACTAGCATAGATTGTTGTGATCTAATTCTTACGTTCTTACGGTAAGAATTGGTCGTTCTAATCCCTAATTATACATGGCATCTCTACCAATTCATAACTAGCATGTGAGGAAGTCCAACCCATTCTCATGGCGAATCAACGACCTTCTAGAATGGAATAGACTCTTACAACAATTCTACACTACACAATCAAGTTTTCATCAAGATTTCATCAAACCCCTCTAATGGAGGTTTAGCCTTGATTCATTAAATTATCATTTCCAATTGAATTAAAACTAGACATCATATAAAGATTCTAACTTTACTAATTTAACTAATCAATAGATTCAAATCTAAATTAACAACTAAGAAATGAAATTGATAACTAAATAATTAAAACTAGATTATGATTAACTAATTAGCAATTAAAGACAACTAATTTATGAATTTAACAATACTAAAACTAAACAAGAATTGAATCAATAAACTAAGTCAGAATTAAAGATGAATACTTTATTATAAAACTAAATGTGATTCTAAATTAATCATTTACTTGTTCTAACTAATCTATTGCAAGTAAAAAGTAGATCTAAAACAATAATTGAAAACTAATTAATTGAATAAAACTCAAAACTAGATCTAGATATTCTCTAATGGCTACCTTCAATCCTAATTGATCCTTAAGAGCTAAGTCTTGTGTGTGAAAATGGAGGAGACCAGATCCACATTTTCGTGCATGGGCTGAGGGTCCATGTTTTGGGCCGGAAAATCGAGCCCAAAGCCCAATTTCTTCAGTCCACAGGACCCTTTTCACCTGCCTTTAATTTCAATAGGCTTTTTGGCCACTTCTGCTCCTTTGATTTAGTCAAGATTTGGACCATTGGAAAGCTCTTTCCGATCTGGTCGTTTTGACATAAGGTACGCCCAATTTCGAGGCCTAAGTCCAAAGATACAGTCTTCGAAAGTTTTGCTGACTTTTGTGTGTTGTTTCAGCCCACGTTGACTCTGACTTTTCTGCTTCTGACCAGGCTTACAAAGGCTTTTTCTCCTTGAATCTTGGCCTTTAATCACAAAACTTCTTAGCAACCAAACCTTGCTCCTTTATATCGCCAAAGTGGCACATTTCTGCACATAATTGACTTCAATGCCTGAAATACATAAAAGCACGTAATTAGCATTAACTCTTATTTATTAATCACATAATTGGTCTAAAAGTATTATTGTTAAAGGGTTAAAACTACAGTTTTGGGCTCTTATCACTAACATATCATGGCTCTTATTAGGGGACTTCAATGCGTATTTGAGTGACTCTGAGAAGCAAGGGGGTAGCAGACCATCGGCAGTGGCTATGAATGACTTTCAAGAATGTGTTAGCAATTCCCATCTTATGGAAGTCCCTTGCAATGGATTTCACCACACATGGAGGAATAAACAAGTGGAGAGATTTAAAATTATGGGAAAACTGGATAGAATGTTTTGTAATGTTCTATGGAGTTCCAAATACCCAGGATGGAACTACAAAGTTTGCAACATAGTATGTTTAGATCATTCTCCTTTAGTGGGGCGCAGCATAGATATTCCGAGACCCAAGAATATACCATTCAAATTCTTTCATATGTGGTGTGCTCATCCTTCCTTCAGAGACGTGGCCCAACAGAGTTGGGCAGCTCCTATCCTAGGACACTCGATTTTTGTTCTGACTCAAAAGTTAAAGAGATTGAAAGGGGTTCTGAAGAGATGGAACAGAGAAGTCTATGGCAACATCAAAGCCAAGGTGGAAGGGGAATCACGGATACTATAACAGATGCAAACACAATTTGATCAGGGAAACATGTCTGAGGGGTTCTCTATACAAATGCTCGATCAAGAAAACAAAGTGGACGGGTTGCTGGAGCAAGAACAGCAATTTTGGAGGCAGAATTCGATAGCACAATAGGATAACGATTTTGATAAAAGTACCAAATTCTTTCATGCCCAAGCCAACCTCAACGGAAGTAAGTCAATGATCACTGAAATGAAAAATAATGAAGGGATTACTATGGACTCTCAACAAGAGATTGGAGAATTCTTGGTCAAGCATTATTCGGAGAAATTCAAAAAGGTTGAGCATGACATCGACTGGGACCTTATTCACCCAATGCCTCAACTCATCTCTGAAGCAGATAATGTATCACTTTCAGCACTACTAACAGCTCAAGAAGTCAAAGCGGCAGTTTTTCATCTTAATGTAGATAGCTTTCCAGGGCCAGACGGCTTCACTGGGTTCTTCTTCTATCACTGTTAGGACATAGTGGAACATGATCTAGTAAGGGCGATAAGTTATTTTTTTATGAGGTCTAGATTGCCCTTTGGTTTTAATGCTAACTTCATAGTTTTAATTCTAAAGGAAATAAATGCAAATCAGGTGAATAAATATAGACCTATATGCCTTTCTAATTTTGTTTACAAGGTGATCACTAAGGTTTTTGCTACAAGATTAAGTCCACTGGCAGAACGGATTATCAGCAAGGAGTAGTATGGATTCATTTCGAATAGGAATTCACAGCAAGCCATTGGTTTAGCCTCAAAACTAATCAATGAACTTCAAACTCCCAGACACGGAGGTAACATTGCCATAAAGATTGATATCTCTCAAGCCTTTGACACAATGGATTGGGAATTCTTATGGGCAGTACTCCAGCAGTTGGGATTCTGCGAGACATGGATACAGTGGCTTAAAGGTGCTTTTGCAACCAATTCTTTATCTATCATGCTTAATGGAGGCCCCCAAGATCACTTTATAGCACAAAGAGGTCTTAAGCAGGGTGACCCCCTCTCCCCCATGTTATTTGCTCTGGTCGAAGATTGTTTAAGTAGAAATATCAACCGACTGGTTCAGGAGATGAAGTTACTACCAATGGTGGTGACTGCGAAATATTATAGCCCTTCACATCTTATGTTTGTGGATGACGTATTCCTATTCAGCAATGCTCACTTGAAGTGCATCAAGCAACTGGTTAAAATTCTGAACAGGTATCAAGACTCCTCTGGGCAGCTTATCAACAAGGACAAATGCAAGCTCTTTCTCAGTCCTATGAACAATAGAAGAAAACACCTGATTCAAGGGACTTTGAACATCAATGAAGGTACCCTACCAGAAAAATACCTTGGGGTACCTCTCATCAGGGGGAAAGTAACTAAGGTGGCTCTAACTCCTTTGGTTGATAAAATCATAAAAAGAGCCTCAGGGTGGGCTGGGAAGCTGCTATTATTCCAAGGAAGGGTGGTGCTGGCAAGACAGGTTCTCAACAGTATTCATGTCCACAACATGGCCATTTACAAATGGCCAATCTCAGTGATAAAGAAATGTGAAACCATTATCTGGAACTTTATATGGAGTGGCAATCCAGCGGAAAGGAAGGCAATCACAGTCTCTTGGGAGAAATCATGCAAACCAGTTGAAGAAGGAGGCTTAGGGATCAGGCGACTCAAAGATATTAACCTATCTATGCTTATGAAACAAGCCTGGTGCTTGCTCACAGAGAACGGGGATTGGTCAATGTTCATGAGAGGAAAATATATTAATAGAACTGGTGGGTGGTCCAACTACAAAACCTCAACTGTCTGGAAAGGAATCAAATGGGCCTTTACCGAAATGTCCCCTCTGCATGGATGGATGGTTGGTAATGGCAAATCTATTAATCTTTGGAGGGAGAATTGGTTACTACATAAGCCAATTTGTGAGTATGTCCAGGAGGAAAGAAAGGAAATCATGAAATTTTAATCAAGACTCTGTGAATATATCGAAGATGATAGATGGCAGTTCTCTCCTGAAATGACTCAAGTACTACAGCAGCTTGGAATTGAAATTTCTTCAATATCAAAGCCGGATAGCTCTAAAGAAGATGCTAGAATCTGGATAGCTTCTACTACAAGGCAATTCAGAATGTCATCGGTGCATGAAGCAATCAGGAAAAAAGCCGCCAAACCACCATGGAGTCGATTCATTTGGAATAGTAAGGTCCTTCCCAGAACACAAGGAACCGTATGGAAGCTTGCACATGGGGCAGCTAGAACTGATGATCAACTCCATAGAAGGAAAATTTAGCTCGCCTCACAATGTTGCATTTGTCTAAATCAAGCATAAACTCTGGCTCAATGCTCTTTCGCTAAGAAAGTATGGAAATATGCAAGGGAAATCTTCAACATTCAGAATGAGCTGAAATCTTTTAATGATGTGCAACAACATAGTAAGCACTACAGTTCACTGATATTGGACATGTGGAAAGCATGCTCTTTGACAGCCATGGTAAGCCTCTGGAAGAATAGGAACAAGGTGTTGTATGACGCCAAGGAGCCATGCTTCAAGCAAGTGACCTTTTTTATCAGGAGAGCAACAATAAGAGGCTACTATAAATCATCAGGGCACATGGAGAATTCAGTCCACGATCTCAAGATACTGAAATGTTTTAATCTTCAACACAAACTCCACAAATCCCCAAAAATCTTGGAATGTTATTGGCTCCTACCCCCTCCGGGAATTCTTAAGATTAACATTGATGGATGCTCTAGGGGAAATCCAGGGAAGTCGGGATGGGGTTTGGTCCTCAGAAATTGTAAGGGGGATTTTCTGGGTGCAGCAGCAGGTGGAATGGGCATAGCCACTAATTTCTTGGCTGAAACCATGGCAGTTGTGCAAGCCATTGAAAAAGCTTTGGAACTGGGATGGAGATATATATGGGTGGAATGTGATTTCTCCTCGATGGTTAAAGCTTTCCATAATAATAATGTTCATTAGAGATTCAAGTATTAGTGGCAAAGGATGAAGGATGAGGCTGCATGGATCAATTTCACTCCAATATGGAGAGAGACTAACTTGGGAGCTAATAGTTGTGCGGGACATGGAGCTGCTCTTATTCAAGGTGAAAGTATGTGGTGGGACTCCAGACCTCCTTTTATGAAGAATTTAGAGAACCACTATACTACTTATTTCAGATTTGTCAACTAGAGTCTCTTGTACTAGGAAAGATACACATTTGTTATTGTAACCTTTCCTTAGCTACTTTTTTCCAATTGTTCTTCTTTTTCATGTAACTCTTATTCTTTTATTATTAATCAATTACCTTTTAGCAAAAAAAAAACATATGGTCAAAGAACTGTGATAGCAAGAGAAGAAAAAAATCGGCTTCAAATGGAAGAAAAAAAAAAAAAAAATGGCTTCAAAAGATGCAATATTAAGCTAAGATTTTAGCGACCGATACAAGTATCCTCCATCCCGATACCGCTTTTATAATCGAGCAACAACAAGCTGAAATACGTGCTGAATAGGCAAGGGCTAAAGGTGGTTCTAGCTCTAACTAAGCTTATGTAATATCTAGTATTTTATTTTAATTAATGCACTATGTATTTTAATTTCACTGTCTTTTTAATTAATAAACTATGTATTTTAATTTCACTATTTTTTTTTAATTAATGCACTATGTATGTTCTTTTCAATATAATTATTTTCATAGAAATACAATTACCAATAAAATTAAAATACATTGTAATATAGTTCATTAAAACACAACTCATAAAACACATAGGAACTTCATAGTTCACTTTTGGAATTACATAAGAAATACATTAGGAAATACATAGGAAATACTTTGGAACTTCATAGTTCATATTAGGAAATACATAGGAAATACTTTGGAACTTCATAGTTCATATTAAGAAATACATAGGAAATACTTTGGAACTTCATAGTTCACATTAGAAAATACATAGGAAATACATAAGAAATACATCATACTTTGGAACTGAATAGTTCACTCACTTTCATTTCCATTTTAATTTTCCCCTCCTTCTCCCTCTGGATCCAACCAATTTGGATCATAAATTGGTACTACTGTTTCTTCAATACCAGTCTAATTCCACACATGCTTAACTAAGTCATTTTGAAGATTAGTATGTGTAACTTCATTTCCGATTTTATTTCTTGCTTGAATCATCTGATAGACAAAATGATAACCATCATCTTCCTAAAAGAGCTCAGGTATTTTTTTTCTTTCCTCTGACCTTTCCAAATCCACACTCCACTTGTATGTTCATTCTCAGTAATCATATTATGCATTATAATGCATGCCTTCATTATGTCTCCAAGAACAATAACATTATGACAACGAGCAGAAGCCTTAACAATATGTCATCTTGCCTGCAAAACTCCAAACGTCCTTTCAATATCTTTTCTTATAGCTTATTGACGTTGACTAAAGATCTTTTTATGCTTATTTCTTAGATATCGAATAGATTGAACAAATGTGCCCCATTTTGGATAAATACCATCAGCAAGATAATATCCCATATCGTAGTCATTACCATTCACATTAAAATTAACAATAGGAGCCTCACCTTGCTCTAATGATTTAAAAACATGAGAACGATGAAGCACGTTAATGTCATTATGCAAATCTGGTAAGCTGAAGAAGTAATGCCAGATCCAACAGTGTTTGTCTGCAACGGCTTCAAGTACCAAAGTTGGTTCCTTCTTGCACCTTACATGTTGTCCAGCCCATCCAGTTGGACAATTCTTCCACACTCAGTGCTTACAGTTGATTGATCCAAGCATTCCTAGAAAACCCCTTGCCGCATTTTCAGCTAATATCCTAGCAGTGTATGCCTCAGTTGGTCGTTTCAAGTACTCTTCCTCAAACGCCATGATTATTGCAGCACACCATCGCTTCATAGATACAGCTGATGTGGAATCTCCAATTTGAAAATATTGATCCATTAAATTAGATGAACAACCAGTTGCTAATTGTTCAACTGCAACTAATCCCTTCTACAACCCAGAAGTTACTTGCCGGCCCAATCCATCCACCTTGTCTTGGAAGTAGTCCTCGAATGCTGTAATAGTTTTCAACATATACGTAAAAAGCTCTTTTTGCATCTTGTACCTTCGCCTAAACTTATGAGGAGGCCACTTACAAGGTGTTGTGAAGTAATCCCTCAGTATAGCTTATTTATGTAAATCACCACCATCTCTAAACGTATATGCTCTGCCCATCACAGATCCACCGCGTTTGTCTGTATCCACATCTTCAATGGCCGCTTGAGTCATTAATGCCCCAGCAGTGTATAATAATAGCTGCCTCCTCCTCCTCCTTCGCCTCATCATATCATTATGCTCATCTCTTACTTTTTCCATGTAGTCATCTTCAGCGGAAGTACTAGAAGAAGACCCGATAAAACCAGAAGACAAACTATTACTACTAGATCCTCCCCATAAACTTTGGTTGAATACAATTCTATCTTCTCTAGACATTTTTTCAATTTTTTACCTTGGTTGTGGGGAAGAAGATGGTTGTTTGTTTGATCTAAAAGAAATAAGAGTAAAATGAAATATGTAAGGTAAGGTGACATGTGATAGTTAGATTTTGGTCCACTCTCCAATTGACAACACATTTTCTCAGATTTTTGTTCACTCTCTAAGTGACAACACATCCTATCCAGATGTACCATTGTGATTAACACGTACCCTCAATAATTCTAATGTATGGTCCACCATCAATAATTCCAATGTATAGAATGAGAGAACGGCGCAGAGGCATGGATTTTTGTTACCAGACGGGATGTTTCATTCCGTCTCGGTTTAAATGACCAGACAGGATGTTACATTCCGTCTCGGTCTACACCATACAGTATTCCTGTCATAACCAAGCTTGAAAAAATGAATGAAATTCCTGAAAAAATTTCTGTCAGAACCAAGACATAGGAAATAAGTGAAATGCAACTTATAATTCCTATAAAAATTTCTGTCATAACCAAGCCTGAAAAATTAGTAAAATGCAACTTATAATTCATGAAAAAATTATACAGTATACTTTGGAAACCTACTAACTTATAATTCCTGAAAAAAAATTTCCATAACGTCATTTGTTTTATTGACATATTCATATCCAAAACCTGCTAATATACTTTGGAAATAATAAATAAGACAAATAACAATCCTAAAAAACACCCAAGTCTAACACAGAAACTCTGTAAAAAAAAAACTAATTTATAATTCCTGAAATTTTTTTGCTATAACCTCCTTTGTTTTATTGACATATTCATATCCAAAACTCATCAATATAAACCTATTAATAAAGAAGTCATTACAAACAACAATCCCAAACGCCATATTACAAGTAATGGCGCACATTTATATCAAACTAGAAGAAAATATCTACTGAGACCTCCTCCCCTTATAAGAAGGCTCGGTCGAAGAGCTCTCCCCCCTACGTCATTGTTCCCTCTTTGGTTGAGGTTGAACTTGAGGTGCGGCACTTCCAGCATTCTCCAACTCTTGCACACGTCTCTGAAGCTACAAAGTTCGATTTCGCTCTTGTTGTAAGTACTCAAAACTTTGACGAGAGGACTCCATGAACGACGCACACATGGCATAACTGAGAGAGCTGTAGTTAAGGAGCTCCGACCTTACTTCCTCCTATTTAACAAAACAAATACATGTTACATGTTATAGTGAATAATAATAACAACAAATCATGAATATATTTAAATCATACTAACCACGGCTAACTGCTCAAACTGTTCTGACAAATTTGTGACCAATGCGGCATTTGCTGGTGGAATAGGTATGCTCATCTCTTGCCCCTTGCTCCAGTGCCAAAGGTCAGACTCATCAAATATCTGTAGAGTTCTTAGCAGCATCTCAATATCATGAAACACCCTGGGCTGTGACTGTGGCAACTCCACTCCTTCTGGGAAATGAATGTCAGGCCTCAATGCTTCGGAGGTAACCCCTTCAAAATTGGTGCCCCAGTATAACGCACCTAGCAAGAGACCTCGATCGACCCTCTTCCAATGCAAGTCATAGTCTCCCATAAAAATGAAAGTTGCTGCATCTAGCCAATCATTTGGGTTTGCTCTATAGTGTGCAAAAGTTGCAGGAAGAATATCAGAGGCTATCATATCTATGGGCGGTGGGTAAGGTATAATAATCTCTCCAGATACTTGACGCCAATATCTGTCTCCAAGGTACTGATAAGAGCCCAAAATTGTAGTTTTAACCCTGTAACAGTCATACTTTTAGACCAATTATGTGAGTAATAATTAAGAGTTAACACTGATTACTTGTTTTTATGCATTTCAGGTTTCAAAGTCCATTATGTGCAGAAATGTGCCACTTTAGCGAGATAAAAGAGCAAAGGTCGGTTACTAAGGAGTTCCGTGATTAAAGGCCTAGATTCAAGAAGACAAAGCCTTCCTAAAGCCCGGTCAAAAGCTGAAAAGTCAACACGGGCAGAAATAGCACACAAGTCAGCAGAACTTCCGATGGCCGTATCTTTGGACTCAGACCTCGGAATGGGGCCTACCTTATGTCAAAACAACCGGCTCGGAAAGAGCTTTCCAATGGTCCAAGCCTTGACCCAATCAGAGGAGCAAAAGTGGACGAAAAGTCTGTTGAAGCCAACTGTAGCTGAAGAGGCCTTTTTGGACTGAAAATATTGGGTTTTGGGCCTGATTCTCTGGCCCAAAACATGGCTCCAAGCCCATGCACGATTTTTGGATCTGGACATATAAAAACCAAAGCTTAGCTCTTTGTTAATGGTAGCTAGTTAGACCTAAAACAATATAGATAATTCTAGATCTAGTTTAATTAATTAAATTAAGTTTTAGTTCCATTTTCAATTCTTGTTTTAGATTAAGTCTTTGAATCATTGTTCTTAATTGATTAGATAAATAAAATAGTTATTTTATCAATTTTGAATTGTGTTATTTCAATCTATTAGATCTAGTTTTAATTATTGTTGGTTACCATTTCTTAGTTGTTAATTAGAATTTAATTATCGTTTAGTTTAGATTAGTAAATTTTGAATCTTGATAATATGTTTAGTTTAGGTTCATATGGGAATGATTGCGGAATGATTCAAGGCTAAAACCTCCATTAGAGGGGTTGATGAAGCCTTGATGAAAACTTAGTGGTATAGTGTAGAAGCATTGTAGAATCTATTCCAATCTAGAAGGTCGTGATTCGCCATGAGAATGGGTGGACGACCTCACATGCTAGTTAATACTCGGTAGAAATGCCATGAACACTAGGGATTAGAACTCGAATTTCTTGCCGTAAGAACGTAAGAATCGAGATACAAGAATCTATGCTAGGCTATTAAGTTGGATTCGAGGTGGATTCAATTCCCCTCTAATCCTTTATCTAGAGTCAAAACAATCATATTTCCATAGCATTCGTAGTTAGATTCAACATAATCAATTTCATATAGGTATCGTAGTATAACACACCTTCGTAAAGCTCTCATTAGACTTAAAAACGACTAATTATATTAGAAAACAATTCCATGCTAGAGCAGTAGGAGTGGAACGAACTTCCTACTCCACTATATCTCATAGGATTGAGAGTAGAGAAATCTTTGATAAGCATATAGGATCATAAATAGTTTTAGTTTACTTACGTTTTGAGTTTCATCGTTCATTTCGTAGGTAAGCTATTCAATTTTATCTTTATCAAATGGCGTCGCTGCCATCTTAGTTGCACTTTAGCATTGTTTTCATAATAAAATTAGTCATTTTTAAGTCCCATTAAACCCACCCACCCTTGTTTGATTCATACTGTGGTTATCCGTTTCAGCGTCGAAAAAATTCCGCGACAAAATTACACTGAGCGCGACCACGCCTATAAGGAGCGCACCTGCGCCCTATAGTCTGGAACACGAGCGCGACCCGCCCTCATACCGAGCACGACCCACGCTAAGTCACTGGAACAAGGAGAGCGACCGCGCCCTATGCGAGCGCACCTGCGCCCTAAGCCAAAAATCCCGGATTTCAACAGGTTTGTTTCAAACTTCGATTTTTAAGTTTTTCAGTGTTCTAACTTGTTATTTACACTGAACACGCATAAACAAGACGCTATTCATAAGCGAAGCAAGGACGCTATCAGGTATTCCTTTCTTCCATACCTCGCATCTCCAGTTAGAGGTTCATACTAATATATCAAGATTGTTTGGATTGTTGTCGTGTTTAGACTTAGACTTGCATGAGATTAAGGTCCGGGTGGGAGGAAAACACGAGAACGTAATTAACCGTCAACAATGTCAACAAACAAATCTATTGAGTATACCAATCACTACACCTCTAACTACTATTCCACCAACCACACTTTTTGACTAATGGCTGAAGAAAGAGAGACTCCTCTCTCGACTTTTACAAAGCCTTGAGCTATAGCCTTAAATCTTGCATCGTTCTAGCAGACCCGAGAGGGGATTTTTGAATCCCCAAACATATTTAATTTGTTACCCGTTTTCCATGGTTTAGGCCATGAAAACCTTACCAACACACGCGTGGGATTGAACAAGTCCTTACAACATTCCATCATCCTACGGTTGTGCGGAACAAATTAAACTAAAGGGTATTTCCCTTCACCTTGGACCGATAAGGCGGGATTTGGTTAAGCTGCCCCTGGCGCTTAACTCTGTGGACTTCGTGGGCTAAACTTGTTCACTATTTATGGAACATTTTTACCCACCCCTAGAGACGGATGAGATGCTTTCCAAGATTTATTTCTTTTCGTAACCCTCATGAATCATTTTCTCGAGGCTTGGAATCATTTCACCGATCCGCTTATAGAGTGTCCACACCATAATCTAGCAAAAGACACGTTAGTTCGCGGACTTTTTCAAAGGACTTCAACATCACCATAAAGAAGTCCTTGACATAATGAATGGGGGTAGTTTCCTAAGTAAAGGAGCCTCGGAGGCTTACAAATTTTAGAAGAACAAACTAAACGCTAATAACAATTGGGGAGTGATGATATCCCCCGCTCGCTAGTTCTTCTTCAACAGATTAAAGGCGCCCGGTATGTTTGAGATGAAACCCGATCCGAACTTAAAAATTTAATCGAATCTCTAACTAAAAGGTAGAGGCTATTTCTATTCAACAAAAGCCTATCCCCCGTCATGAATGTAAACTCCAACCCATGTAATTTCTGTTTGAGTCCCGAGCACCCGACTCTATTGTCCCTCTCGCCTATGAACAACAACAATTAGAGCAAGATAATGTTTGCTCTATTAATAACTATCCTATTCCTAATGCCCCATGGAGACAACATCCCAACTTTAGTTGGCGAAACAATCAACAAGTTACACCTCCAGGGTTTAATAACCAAAATGTTAGGCAAGCAAACAACTATAATCAAACTCCACCTAGGCAAGGACAAGAACAAGGTCAAGGAAATTATAATAATTATAACAACCAAGCACAACCACGACAAGGTGTAGCACAAGGTCAGAATAATTATAATAGTTATAATACCAATAGAGGTATCGTTCCGGTTAACAATAGTAACTATCACAACCCACCCATTAATAATCAACGTGAGATAGTTCCAGTCGCACCACATGTGACTACTACACCTACACAACCGGATCGTATCGACGCCTTTATATAGGTTACCCAACAACTTTTCCAATCAATGACTCAATCAAACCAACAGATCTTACAATCCATAAATCAGGGCATACAACAAGTTAGCCCAAGAGAAAGCAACCAACCAAAAGGCGTGTTTCCAGGACAAGCCATACCCAACCCTAAAACAACAAACACAGCCTTTGAGGTAAATGGTAATACTAGTACGGAAACAACAATAGTAGGTGGCCTAAATGCCATCACCACTCTCCGCTCTGGAAGAGTGGTTGATAACAAAGTAACTATGCCTATAGTTACCCCATCAGTACTCCCTACACCGGATATCGAACTAGATACCGAAGTAGAAACTGAAGACCCTACTACTGTAGAGGTACCAGTTAAACAACAAACTAAGAAACAGAAAGCCAAGGTAACACATCAAGTCGAGCCATACGCTAAATATAGAGCAAAACCACCATTCCCTCATAAGTTAGCCATGCTAACCAGGGATACAAACTTTGAGGAGATTAGGAACGTTTTCAAGAATCTAACGATAAACCTTCCTTTTCTCGAAGCTATTAAAAAGCTCCCTAACCACGCTAAGTTTCTTAAAGAGTTGTGCACTACTAGGCGTAAGACCAACATACCTAAAGACGCCTTTTTAACTGAACAATTCCTAACTTTATCCAAAAATAATGGAATCGTTAAGTACAAGGACCCTGGTCGTCCTACTGTAAAATGCACCTTAGGAGATTCCCACACGACGACCGCTTTATTAGACCTGGGGGCGAGTGTTAACTTACTCCCGTATTACTTGTATAAACAAATAGGTCTACGGGGAAATGCAACCTACAAAAATAGCGTTGCAATTAGCGGACAGTCAATTAAGTATCCTAAAGGGTGTAGTGGAAAAGCGTGCTTGTTAAGGTTCGGGATTTTTACTATCCCGCTGATTTTGTTATCCTCGATACGAAAGTCGCCAACGACTCTGTACCGATCATCTTAGAAGCCCCTTCTTAGCAATCGCTAACGCGACTTATAAATTGCCGCGATGGTAAGATGTCCTTATCTTTTGGCCATCTTACGGTTGAGGTAAATATTTTTAAAATGATGAAACAATTATCGATTCGATCATAGATGGGGAGGTTAGCATGATCGGAGAGCTTAGCTCAAGATTATTTTAACAACACGTTTCGAAAACAATATGTACAAATTCCTTTCTTTTGGAACTTCAGATTTTGTAAATGACTCCTACTTAGAGGAAGTCAACACCATCCTTGAGTCCACACCAATTGTAGACACTTCGGTTGCTCCACATATTGAGTATGAAGACTTGCTACCTAAGCAAGTATTCATTATGCAAAATGAGGACCCCGACGAAACATCTATTGACCCCAGTGCTTAAACCCCTTCCACCAGAGTTAAAATATATTCAACTTGATCCGGATGGTAGTCACCCGGTAATTATATCTTCTCTGTTATCTAAGAATGAAGAGACACGTTTAATCCGGGTGATTAGGGAACATCGGTCTGCGATTGGTTGGTCCCTAGCCAACATTAAGGGAATTGACCCTAATGTTTGCACTCATCGTATCCATTTGGAGGATAACGCGAAGACTTCTCGCGAACCTCAGCATCGCTTGAACCCTGCCATGAAAGAGGTGGTTAGGGAAGAAGTCTTACGATTACTCGATGCGGGTATCATATACCCAATCTTTGATAGCGAATGGGTAAGCCCCATTCATGTAGTTCCTAAGAAATCGGGAGTTACCATGGTACGAAATGGGAAGGGTGACTATGTTGTCACATAAGGTCCTATGAAATGGAGGATCTGTATTGATTACAGACGGTTAAATGCTATGACACGAAAGGATCACTTTCCCTTACCTTTTATAGATCAAATGCTCGAACGCCTAGCTGGTCATGCTTTTTATTGTTTTCTGGATGGCTACTCAGACTATTTTCAGATTATTATTGATATTGATGACCAAGAAAAGACTACCTTCACATGTCCCTTTAGAACGTATGCCTATAAACGAATGCCTTTTGGCCTTTGTAATGCTCTGGAACCTTCCGGTATGCTTCATATATTTAATGACATGGTAGAGCTTTTATGGAAGTTTTCATGGATGATTTTTCTATCTATAGAGACTCCTTCACGCATTTGTTTGTCTAACTGTCTCTAAGAATTTGACACGGTGTGAAGAAAAGAGCCTCGTTTTTAAACTGGGAAAAGTGTCATTTCATGGTGAAAAAAGGGCATAGTACTAGGTCACATTGTATCTAGTGATGGCATCAAGTAGATAAGGCCAAACTAGATAAGATAGCTTAACTCTACCTAAACCACGGACTGTCCATGATATTAGAGCCTTTCTAGGCCATGCAGGTTTTTATAGGCGATTTATTAAAGACTTCTCGAAAATAGCTAGGCCTTTAACTAATATGCTTTTGAAAGATGCAATCTTTGATTTTAATTTTAACTGTAAGCAGGCTTTTGTAACTTTAAAAGCCGCCCTAACCTCTGCACCAATTATACAGCCTCCCGATTGGTCTAAACCTTTCGAACTCATGTGTGATGCTAGTGACTATGCGGTTGGTGCGATCTTGGGACAAAAACTAGATAATAAGTCCCTTTGTTATTTATTATGCTAGTAAAACATTAAACGATGCTCAACGGAATTATTCAACTACCGAAAAAGAATTCTTAGCCGTCATTTATGCTTTAGATAAGTTTAGGTCCTTATTTGGTTGGTTCTAAAACCTTAGTTTTACTGGACCATGCAGCCTCTTAAAGTACCTTCTTGCGAAGAAGGATGCTAGCGAGATTAATCGATGGATCCTTCTCCGCAAGAGTTCACATTAGAAATAAAGGATAAAAGAGGGGTCGAAAGCGTAGTTGCCGACCACTTATCTAGACTCACAAGCGGCGATCGATCGATTTTGAGTCCATACCGGACTCTTTTCCTGATGAGCATCTGTATGCCATTTTTTCAGCACCATGGTATGCTGACATTGTAAATTATTTAGCGGCTGATGTTATGCCTTATAATTGGTCAAGAAATGGACGTAAGAAGTTCTTGGCCAGAGTTAAGTTATACTCTTGGGATGAGCCCTATCTTTTTAAGTATTGTCGGATCGAGTTATTCGTCGTTGTATTCCCCAATGGGAATACAATGAAGTTCTATCGTTCTGCCATGACAGAGAGTGTGGTGGCCATTTTAGTGGGATGAAAACATCCGCTAAAGTTCTTCAATGTGGATTTTATTGGCCTACCCTTTTTAAGGATGCCCAAGTGCATTGCAAGGCGTGTATTATTTGCCAACAACTTGGGCTTAATCCGGCGTAATATGATGCCATTAAATCCAATCTTGATAGTAGAAATTTTTGACGTTTGGGGCATTGATTTCATGGGTCCTTTCCGGTTTCCCACGGTTTCATTTATATTCTAGTTGTCGTGGACTACGTGTCTAAATGGATAGAGGCCCTAGCTTGCCGTAGCAATGACCATAAGACCGTTGTATTTTTTATTAAAGAATATATTTTCTGTCGGTTTGGCATTCCAGAAGCCATCATTAGTGATGGTGGAACACATTTTTGCAACAGAGTTGTTGCATCCCTAGTGAAAAAGTATGGAGTTACACACAAAGTAGCAACTCCTTATCATCCACAAACTAGCAGACAAGTAGAAGTTTCTAATAGTAAAATCAAAAAGATTTTAGAAACAACCGTAAACCCTGATAGGAAAGACTGGTCAAAGCGTCTATCGGATGCCTTATGGGCGTATAGAACTGCTTTCAAAACTCCTATAGGTATGTCTCCCTTTAGACTTGTATTTGGGAAACCATGTCATTTGCCCGTTGAATTAGAGCATCGTGCTCGTGGGCTATAAAAGCCTTAACTTCAATATTGATGAGGCAGGTGTCAAACGCAAGTTGCAATTGAATGAGCTTGAAGAAATCCGTGGCGATTAAATGCGATCTCGCTGAAGGATTATAAAGCTAACATGAAACGTGTTCATGATAAGCATATCTTGCGCCAAAGAGTTTGTGGTCGGTCAAAAGGTCTTGCTTTACAACTCCCGTCTACATATTTTCCCAGGAAAACTAAAACCCGTTGGTGCGCCCCCCTTCAGTTTCTTGAAGTCACCCCTTACGGGGCAATCACCTTGGTAAATCCAAATGACAACAGTACCTTTCAAGTTAATGGTCAACGGTTAAAACATTTTCACAAACTTCTGTCCCCTGATGTAGAGGAAGTCCTTTTACAGGACCCTATCTATGAGGACTGACCTTGTCATTTGGTGTACTTCCTTTCACTCCCATATAGTGGTAAGTGCACCATTCAGGTAACCGGGCCCTCCCTATGGAGTGTGTGGCTGTAAGTACCGGATCCTAAGTCCACGGTTAACATAATTCACGTTTTCCACTTTTGCATGTTTTCTCCGTTTTTGAGTCATGTTCCTCTATGGGGTGAATTATGTATTTATTGTTTTTCGTGTTTCTTATAATAAACTAATAAAAAATAAAAATAAAATAAAAATTCTAACATCATAGAAATAGCAATCCAACAAGTCTTGGGAATCTGACTTTAAACGACCCACGTTTTAAACAAATTTTGTGTTTAAAAATTTGTTTTGGGGGGCGATCAATCTTTCCATCGGGATTGCTCGAACTTTCCATTGGTGTTGCTTAGGCCCATTACTTGTAGTTCAATTGGGTTGACGTAATCTAAACCTAGAATTCCTTCGTTCGCATAACTTACGTCACACACGCACTTCGAGGAGTTCTTCCACCCTCTTATACATCACCCATGGTTGGAATTGAGTGTTTTATGGATCATTGGATTGGAAATTCTCTACTGATCATTTCCATAACTCATTCGCCAAAATTGGGCCAGTAACGAAGCGGCAAATTGAATTTGAAATTGCGCGAAAAAATCGGAAAATTTCAGAATTCAAATTGGGCTTGGGCCCAAACCGCACGCACGACTGTGCGTCTCCTTCCTTCCCAAACCACACGCACAGTGTTTCCCTTTCAATCCCGCCGGTTACAAGTTAAATCAAACTTTGAAAACCAAAATTAAAAAAAAAATAGAGAGAGAGAAGGAAACCTAACTACACCCACACCAAGATAATCAAAGCCAACTTAAATCTTCTCTAAACCATTACCACCACCACCCCAACTCGAAAAAAAACAGCAGCCCAGTTCAAGTAACCACCGCCACCACCGTGTTTTTAGTAGTTTTTCTTCACACTCGCCTCCCCCACAGTCTACAAAACCATTACTTGTCTAAGAAACTTCAATGGCGCTACGACGTAGAATTTTGTCGGAGCACGCGTTTGCTTCCGACAGTTTCGTGCCATTTTACGACGCGGAGATGATTAAGAGGCATTGGAACGGACTGTGGTACTCGACTGAGGAGTTCTATCACTATGATTTGGTAGAACAGTTTTATAAAAGCGAGAATTGGAAGGGATAGGATTTTCATAAAGTTAGGAGGAACGAGGAGGAAATAACGGCGGTTGTTGGCCGAACTGTTAGGAATTACGCTTGAAAGCAACTTGGTAATGACAATTCAGGAATCCCAGTATACTGGAGTTCCTGCTTTGATGAAGGATACTGTCCTAGAGGGTGAATACAATCCGACATCTCATTGCGTCCGCCCGATCCCACCTCGAGAACCAATCAACGGTCAGGTAGCTTCGGTGGATTGGTAGGAACGTCCTCGGGAAAGACAAAGTCAGTGATATCGGCCTGCAATGTCTGCACATTCTCTGGATTTTGCAAACAAATAAGTATAATTTCTGCATCCTTGATTTAATGTTTAATGTGATTCAAGGAGTGGGGAAGAGCTTGGCGCCTCTTCCCATATTGATCACTAAGATCATGCTCTCCTTTAGAGCTGTCGCAAGATCTGCTCCTATTAAGATCAAATTGCATTCTAATGCAAGTATCTATACGGATTGCATCCAAGAGACTTGGCCGTTGTCTGAAGAAAAAATGGTTGAGTCAGAGGATGAAAGGGAAGATATGACATGTCTGGATGAAGATGCATTAGATAATTGTAATTCTAATTTAGAACGATGCAAGTGTTGCAAACTGCCTTGCATGCGTTTATGCTATTTGTGGAAATATCCGAGATAGATGTGATTGTAGTTCAAAAGAAGCAAGGGAACCCTTGAGGAGATTTGAAATGCTCGAAGGGGTTACGGACGATATCTTGTCTAACATGGAGACTATCCACCGGCATCAACAAACCCCAAATTATGCGCGATTTTCGATCTTGAGATGGAAGCCCAAAGACTTGTTCGAATAGAGATGCTACGACGCATGCCACCGTGGAGGACTCTGTTTCAGCCAAGTCCGACAAGCATGGCGTCGTCGCCAAAAGGACGAGATGGTTCAAGCCAATCTCCATCGGGGCCCATTATCATCACGAGAACTAGGTGTTCACCATCGGTTGTGTTATTTGTTATTTCATAATTTTGTTTTATTAGTTGGATTTTAATTCAGTAGTTAAATTTAAATAGTAATGTGTTTATTTAATGTTGTTTGGATTTAAATTTTATTTTTAATATAATTGGTTATTTTCGAAAGTCTCGCTTGTTTTATCATTAATCCCACCTTCCCGACTTGTTTCGGGGTGGAAATATTTATACCGAGCATAAGTCATTATATGATCATCTGCTGTAAAGTTGTATTGGAGGAAAGGTTGATAATTTGGCCGATATCGGCATATCTATGATTTGTGTGGTGGTAGCATGAAATCTAGGAGAGTTTAGAAGTTACTATTCTAAATCAAGTATGAAAGATACCAGGATTTATAGAAAATCATGGAAATGGTTTGTTTCCGTTTTTGGGTTTGGAATTTTTTCTATTTCCAGAAATTGCCTTCAAACAATTTGGGAACTTCCCGATTCGTTTTGGTAGCTCAGAACCTATTTAAACTCCTTTCTTTCTACACTAACAAACCACACTACACCCCACCATCATCCCGCACCTTCCACTCCAAGTTTTTCTTTCTTTTTGCTCTAAACCCCGGTTTCAGCACTTACGAGCGCGCCTGCACCTCGTCAGAGCGCGCCTGCGCCCTCTACATTTTCATGAAATTTTGTCAGAGCGCGACCCGCGCCCAAAACACTGTAAAAGCATTATTAACGCGACCGCGACCTTCTATGTGGCGCACCAGCCCGCCTTCGTTAACGGGAAATTCCAATTTTTTGAGGGTGATCCGAGATTTTTGAACTGTTCAAAGAGTAGTTAAGATGACATCTCCTATAGTCATACACGAACAGTCTTTTTCGAAGATGTGTTGGGCATCGAGACCTATGGACATTGGTTCCGACCACGGGATCCTGCGATTAGGATGGCGCGTCATCTTGGTAAGTGATGACGATTCATATTCACCACGACTTCTATTGCTTATTTCTACAACCATATTAAATTCTATTGTAATCGGGATGGAGAACAAGAATTCTCCGTCGTGAGTCGAAGACCGCGCACATCAATTCGATAAAAATGTGGTCGCTTTAGTTTCGGGATTACCAATACCGATCCTGTTCACACATGGGCATATATGACCGATAATGCATATCTTTATGATTATACATATTTCCATGAGTATTATGGGGGAGGGTATTTCGAGTAATAGACCCGTGGGCTTATATATAGCATTGCCCTTGGTAGCCTTTCCCTAAACGTAGGCACCACCATGTTATTCATCCCGATGAATATTTTGAGGAATGGCGGTTCATTTCGCAAAAAGCGATCGCTGGTGATATTTTCCTCACTTTAGCTGAGGGACGTCACCGATATGACATTCCCCGAGTATTAGTCGCTAGTCTTAAGAGAGCCCAAACCATGAGGCGTAAGTATCTTCTTATGCCTGTGTTAGTAAGCCGCATCATGCGTAGTTGTTTACCTGTATTCTATGCACAATTCACAGATTGGAAAAGGGTTGAAGTCATGAGACCCACCAATCGGGTGGTTCGCTCGTTGCGAATAATGACTTGGCCGGGATGGCAGGTGCAGCCTCATTTGGTTGCCCCGTACATCCCATCAGACATGATAACACTTAACAGGTTAGCATTAGTAGATGATAACTGGCGGCAAGCTTGGCAAATTACAATGGACTGGCAGGATGCGAAGGAACCTCATCTCACTAACGAGGAAGAGGATGCTTAAAGCGGGAGATAAGGTAAGTTTTTAGTTTTGTTAGTGTCGCTTATGTCCCAAGCAATTTAATTCGGTTAACCCCATAATGGGTGGAACTCTTATAGAGTTGCGTCAGTTTTTATTTCCTATATTAGTACGTTCTAACTTTGTTTTTGCGGATGTTCACGAATTTCACACGCGTTTCAATGGTATTTTTCCTACCCTCTTTATTTACAATACTTTGAGGACAAAGCATGATTCTTGTTTGGGGGCATAGAAACACGTGTAATTAAGGCATCTGTTAGGATATAGATATGTATAATATGCATTTGTTTTCTAGTTAAAGTTTCAAAAATTTCAAAAAATATAAATAAATAAGTTTATGCTATACACTTAGGAATATTGGTATTGTTTTCTTTCTCTATGCTCTTAACAATCTAGAAGTCTCAATGTAGCTTTTGCATCGAGAATAATTGTTAGAAACTTAGGTTAATATGTAGGTAATAATCTTTGCAGCTATCTATAAATATATTACATGAGTATCTATGATTGTTAGCGATAAGTTTCGAAATCTAGGCTAGAGTACTTATTCTACAAATCCTGTGAGAATATAGCCTAAAGCCTTATATGAGCGAAACATTTGAGAAATGACACAAGGGAGAAGTAAAATCCGGATAGAGAAATCACACGTCCACTTGCTTGATCACTATGCCATATCCTAAGCGAGAATTTAGGCCCTCTTTGGATCGATATAGCCAGAAATTCAAACCTATGAATTATTTTCCGCTAGTCGCTCCTCTGAGCCTTTCTTTAGCCTTTCATAACCCACAAATCCTTACCCTGTTACAAAACAAAACAAAATAAAAAATTCAACTTACCCAATATAGAATAAGTCTGAGAATAGAATGAGTGAAGAAAGAAGAAGAGAAAAACCTGTGTAAACAGAAATTAGTAGTTGCTTCAGAAAAAGAAAAGAAGTTTCCATCCAAGGAAAAAAAAATAGAAATAAATCAAAACTCCAAAAAATAGAATAAAAGGGAGTCAAAAGCCAAAGAAAATAAAAAGAAAAATATGGCTAAGGATGGAAACAAAGTATAGAAGCAAAAGAAAATAACAAGGTTTTCTCTAAGTTACATAATATGAAGACTCTATTATCTCAGACTTGTCCTTTTGAATATCCATTTCCTTCCTTCTTAAACCATTTCCTAATCCCCACAACACCTAATAAAGACCTCTAGCTCAATTAGGATTAGGTTAGTATGATAGTAAGTGGCAGATGTGTTTTATCGATTCCGGCTTCCTTGTTTGTCATTGAGATTGTAAGGTAAAGTGTGCCCACTGCACACTGGAGTAGCGAAACTTGAGCGGAAAAATCAGAGTGGTTTTTGTCTTGACATTTATGTGAGGACCTACTTAAGGACGCTATTCCGAGTTTCAGAAACGAACCTGCTAGGCATTTCATAGTATTACTCGTAGTATTTATATTTGTATCATAGATGATTGATTATTATGCATGTATTAGCTTAGGGTTTTGACTTAGTTATTCTTATTCAGTTGCTAGTGAGATGTATAGATAGTTGGGACATGAATGAGGAAACAATAGTTTTATTTCTTAGTCGTTGTAGTATAGTTGAAGTTTGTGAGTACCTTCACTAGAAAACTCTCACGAGGCTATAACTCATCCACTAGAGAATTCCTAGTGGTTTAAGGCCTTGTTGCATATGGTCAATGCAATTGCACTCAGCGAAACGAGAGTAAATAGAACTCCATTTTTGGTCACTTATTCTAATTTCTCATCTTTGCTTGAGGACAAGCAAAATGCTGTTTGGGGGTGGTTTGATAAGAGCCCAAAACTGTAGTTTTAACCCTGTAATAGTCATACTTTTAGACCAATTATGTGAGTAATAATTAAGAGTTAACACTTATGCATTTCAGGTTTCAAAGTCCATTATGTGCAGAAATGTACCACTTTAGCGAGATAAAAGAGCAAAGGTCGGTTACTAAGGAGTTCCGTGATTAAAGGCCTAGATTCAAGAAGACAAAGCCTTCCTAAAGCCCGGTCAAAAGCTGAAAAGTCAACACGGGCGTAAACTTGATTACACACAAGTCGTGAGAACTTCGATGGCTGTATCTTTGGACTCAGACCTCGGAATGGGGCCTACCTTATGTCAAAACAACCGGCTCTGAAATAGCTTTCCAATGGTCCAAGCCTTGACCCAATCAGAGGAGCAGAAGTGGACGAAAAGTCTGTTGAAGCCAACTGCAGCTGAAGAGGCCTTTTTGGACTGAAAATATTGGGTTTTGGGCCTGATTCTCTGGCCCAAAACATGGCTCCAAGCCCATGCACGATTTTTGGATCTGGACATATAAAAACCAAAGCTTAGCTCTTTGTTAATGGTAGCTAGTTAGACCTAAAATAATATAGATAATTCTAGATCTAGTTTAATTAATTAAATTAAGTTTTAGTTCCATTTTCAATTCTTATTTTAGATTAAGTCTTTGAATCATTGTTCTTAATTGATTAGATAAATAAAATAGTTATTTTATCAATTTTGAATTATGTTATTTCAATCTATTAGATCTAGTTTTAATTATTGTTGGTTACCATTTCTTAGTTGTTAATTATAATTTAATTATCGTTTAGTTTAGATTAGTAAATTTCGAATCTTGATAATATGTTTAGTTTAGATTCATATGGGAATGATTGTGGAATGATTCAAGGCTAAAACCTCCATTAGAGGGGTTGATGAAGCCTTGATGAAAACTTAGTGGTATAGTGTAGAAGCATTGTAGAATCTATTCCAATCTAGAAGGTAAGTGATTAAGCCATGAGAATGGGTGGACGACCTCACATGCTAGTTAGTACTCGGTAGAAATGTCATGAACACTAGGGATTAGAACTCGAATTTCTTGTCGTAAGAACGTAAGAATCGAGATACAAGAATCTATGCTAGGCTATTAAGTTGGATTCGAGGTGGATTCAATTCCCCTCTAATCCTTTATCTAGAGTCAAAACAATCATATTTCCATAGCATTCGTAGTTAGATTCAACATAATCAATTTCATATAGGTATCGTAGTATAACACACCTTCGTAAAGTTCTCATTAGACTTAAAAATGACTAATTAGATTAGAAAACAATTCCATGCTAGAGCACTAGGAGTGGAACGAACTTCCTACTCCACTATATCTTATAGGATTGAGAGTAGAGAAATCTTTGATAAGCATATAGGATCATAAATAGTTTTAGTTTGCTTATGTTTTGAGTTTCATCGTTCATTTCGTAAGTAAGCTATTCAATTTTATCTTTATCGGGTACCATGCAGTTACTAACCCTACAAGTATCACTCGCCGCTGAGAAAGAAACCTTGCTCTATGACATATATAGGATAGTGTATGGTACTCAGTGTTCTCTGGAACATCTGGAATATCCGCATAAGGGGTCTGAAATATAAAGGAAGAGGCCCAAGGTTGCCACAAAATTCGGATAGCTCCTAAATGCTTAATATGTTGATGACTGTTATGAATATTATGCGATAGATCCACATGCCCGCTATGCCTACGATGGACCCCCCATGCTTGAATACGTGGAATCATGTCATGAGTCTCATTCTCTTCCAACGTCTTCAACACAGGATGCATTATACGAAAATATTCGTACCACCAATACTAAATCAGTAGATAAAATAAAATATCAATATATATATATATATATATATATATATATATATATATATATATATATATATATATAAACATATCGACATTAATAACTAGATAAATAAATGAGATGAAACAATAACTAATAAATAAGACTTATCGGTATAATCCAAACAAAGCCGCACAAATTGCCTTTAGCAGCTTTCGTCTCAACTGCGAGGTCTAGCCAACGGTAAAGGTACGCCAAGATGGATTAACCCCAGTTATAATCCGACATCCTCTCTATGTCTGAGAAAGCAGCAGCCATCCACCCAATACGTAAGAAACTATCAGAGTATCTGAATAATAATGCAGCAACAAAGTAGAAGAGGAAGGCATGTACATATTCTTGGTTCGACTCCTCACCAATATGATAGTCTTTCGGCTTCTCCTTTAGCCTATTCAAGTATCTCGAAGTAAACCAACTCATATTTATAGCTCTTCCTTTAAACTGCTCAGCCGATAATCTCAAGAACCCATCTTCTTCATCATTTTCTACCAAATCAAAATCTTCAAAGAAACTCATTGCCGTAGTAAAAACCTCCAAATTTTCATCAAAAGGAACGGCATCTCCATAACCAATTGGGATACCCGTGAGCATTATGAAATCAAGAGGCGTAATCCCAACCTCACCCCATGGGAAATGGAATATGTGGGTGATAAGTGCTCAAAAGTAATGATTTATAACCCCAATTATGTGTATGTTAGTCTCTATTTTATAATTAAATATTATAATATGATGCAATTTGTGTTTTTACAGGTCAAAGAACCTAAATATAAAATATGGAGGGAAAAGAAGTCAAACAAGTCAAAAATGAGTCACTGGGAATTACAGCTAAAGGCCTAGGGCAAAAACGTCATATTTGTCTCCATAAGTGTCAAGCCTAATGGGACTTTAAAAGAGGATAATAATTGAGTTAGAAGTGTCTTCAATCTAATCTTAAAGCCTTAATTTCGACTTCATAGGAAGATGAGATCAACATGGAAAAGAAGTCAGAGTTTCACAAGAATTAGGAAACGAAAAGGCCGTCGAAGAAAGGCTGCTGACTTGGGAAATAACTGCAGGCAAAGTGGGCCATGTCCAACTTTGGTCCAACCGAATTTAACTTTTTCAGGATTGCTTCTAGAAAGATTACAGAGAGTTTGACACCAAATAAACATAGGATTCGGATCTCTATCCAGACGAGCATGTAAGCCAATATATAAGGCACAAAAACCTCAGTTTACATCATCTAGAAAATTTAGTGTTTGCATCTTAAATCTAGAATTAAGAGAGAAGAAAGTTCAGACCTTTTCACCATTAATAGCTATAAAGATTATTCTTTTTCATATTGTGTTCATAGCATAGTATGAGGGGCTAATCTCCCTTCTCTTGGGAGGGGAGATGAAGCCCTTTTCGTATGTTTTAGTTTAGTTTTTCTTCTATCATGTTTTAGTTTAAATCCCTCATTGAGTTTCTTCTTATTCGTCCATTGATCTAACGCTCCTGTGGAGGTTAGGAGGTCTTAGGATAATTCAAGATTGTGTAGAGCCAAATACCACAAACCCTAGATTCTTTTCTTCTAGTTTTTAGTGTTCTAGTGTGATGATTGGATTATTTATGGCACCTCAATTAGTTGTATGGTTAATGTCACATGTGGATTTTTCATAGCACCTAGAGTTGTATATTGAATGTCATTTAAAACACAATTTGGTTAGATAGAAGATATCATTGGAGATTAAAGAAGTATTTGATGGAAAGATAGAAAGCACGTTGAACGCCACATATTATCATCATGGTTATGAGCATAAGGTTTGTAGGTATGGTGAGTTTCTATTGGTGATTTATATTAAGCATGATAGGTAGATCTATTAGACTAATTCTATGATTTTAGTAGATTCATCTCTCCCAAGATATTCTTTCTCTTGATTCATATTCATATATTTATTTTAGTTTAGTTTATGCATAGTTTAAATCTCAAATCAAATCAACCATATATTAATTATTACTTAGCCACATCTTTTACTTGCATCCATTAGAGTAATTTAGATTAGAAATTTCTATTATCATCAACTAGTTATTTAGAGTAGGATTGATACCTTTTTAGCCACTATACTAATCAATATTTAATAGGCTAAGTAAGTTTTGCAAAAGATACATAACACAAATAACAACACAAATTATAAATACGTATTGCGTGCTTTTTCAATGGCGCCGCTGCCCGCTCTAAATTGATTAGGTGATAGAATATTTAATTTAGATTACTTTAATTTAGGAATTCATATAGTATAAATTACATATTTAGCATAATTAGATTAATTTAGCATAATTCAATTAGATTTGTATAGTAGAAAGTATTTTCATAAAGTTTTGTATTTGTTTAACAGAAAAGAATAGTACAGAAGACGTATTTATAAATTTCAAAAAATTCTGAAATTTTACAGAGTTTATCTGTACAGTATCGGTAATTTATAGAAATTTTTTCAAAATTTTAGTACTTGTCTTACCTGGGTAACTAACATTATCTTTGCAGTACCCCATTTTCAGTTTTCAGGACGCAAGCATCTGTAAAAACAGTCAAGCAGAGCTAATTGCACATTATCAAAAACTCTAAATTTTTTACAGGAGGAACCTCGATTTGTCAAGAGATTCCAGTAAAAAGTTGAGTAATGTTTGACTTGTTTTAACTACTTAACTAGTTGCTTGTTTTCAGTGTGTTTCTGCAGCTTTTCAGGACCAAGGTCTCTGGAAGAATAGTCGAGAAAAAGAATCTATAAAACTTTAAATAATCCAAACTTTTTACAGGATCATCCTTGACACGTCAGGAGACTCCAGTAAAGATTTCGTGATTTTTAGTGCTCTTTTACTTATTTATTCAATCGATTGTTTACAGTGTGTGCAGAAAACTTCTCACTGGACTCTGCAGGATTGAACAGTAAAGAAAAGGGACTTACCAAGCTCCGATTACTCTGAAATTTTACAGGTACTTTCTGGACGTATCAGGTAGCTTCTATAAAAATTTCAAAAATTTTGGACTTGTTTTGCTTGTTGTAACAGTAAGTGCTTCTCTTCCACCATGAATCCCCTGTTAGTGGTTTCATAATTAGTATTAATAGTTAGCATCATATAGTTTGATAATATAATTTAGTTAATTAAGTGCATATTAGATTATTTTATATAGCTTTATTATCTAGTGCATGAAAACTTGGTTTCGTGATTCACCTCGTAAACGTTTAATCAGAAGAGCTAATTCTTGTAACAATCTTCCAATTCTAGTTTTGGAGGAGACCACACCATCAAACTCAGGATCTGATTCTAAATCTAAAACACACACACCACTAGTAGACTTAGAAGATACACCAGAGAGAGTACCACTAGCCGTTATGGCTGATCAAAGAACTCTTAGCACCTTGTTTCAACCTATCGCGGTTCAACCACCGAACTGCATAGTGATGCCCGACAATAACAATAACTATGAGATTAAGCCCACCATTCTTAATATGTTGCCAAGATATTATGGCAAAACAAATGAAGAACCGTATAATCATCTGAGTAAGTTCTTGAGCATATTAAGTACTTTTAAAGCACCTCATCTTACCCCTAAAGAGACTAGATTAAGGTTGTTCCCATTGACTTTTGAGGATGCCGCACTATCTTGGTATAGATCCCTACCCTCTAATTCTATAACTACTTGGGAGCAACTATCACAAAAGTTTATGAAACAATATTACCCTTTACGTAAGACTGAAGCCATGCAATTGGCTATTTCAACCTTCAAAGGAAAACCTAATGAAGAGTTTCATACAACATGGGATAGATTTAATGATTTACTTGTCCGTTGTCCACATCATGGTTTTGACATACTTAATATCGTACATTACTTTATAAAAGGTCTTTCACCTATGAACCGTCAGTTAATTGAATCAATGAATGGAGGAAGATTTACTAGTCTTACTCCTGATGAAGCATACACTTTTTTGCAAAACTTTTCTGAGAGTTCTAAGGATTGGGCCAATAGTAGTGACCATGAGGACATGGCACGGGTAGATGGGGGGATGAGTTTTAATAAACCAGGTATGTATGAGGTTAGAAATGATAGTGATCAAGAATTAAAAGCTACACTAGTTAGTTTAACCACAGGAATCGAAAACTTAAACAAGAAATTTGATTCATTCACTTTAAACCCTCCAAGGAATAATCAACCTCAACAAGCAATGAGTGTCAATCAATTTTGTGAAAATTGCCTTACTACGATCATGACACCTCGGTTTGCTCTATGTATGTTGCTCAAGGTATTGATGATGTTTATGCTTTTAATACATTCAAAAGACAGGGTTATCAAAATAATTTTAATAACAACAACAATTATAAGGGTGATTTAGACTTACCCTCCCCCTCCCCATTTGAGTGATCCATCGATACGATTTCTTCATCTGAAAAAAAATCATCTCAGAACCGTTGGATCTTGCAATTGGGGGGGTATCACTAATATTTTTGAAAACGGGGGGGTAACACTAATTGCAACTAGTAATGGGGGGGTAAGTCTAACTAACCCCAATTATAACCCAGATCTTAAAAATAACTCAAACAATTCATGGAGACAAAATATGTCTCCACAGCAAAACCAATATGGTTTTCAAGGTAATCAAGGGAATAATAGGCAACAATACGTAAATAGAGGCGCAGTAGTACCTTCTCCTCAATATCAAAATCAATAACAACAAACAAACATGAACAAAGAATTAGCTATTGATCCTATGGCTAATCACCAAACCCAACCCAATACCATACATGAAATAATGAAAGCTTTAGCCACCAAAACCGAGAATGAATTCAAAAGAATTGACCAAAAATTCGATGTTATAACTCAACAGATGAGCCAACAATTCAATCAGATACTAGCTAGTCTAGCCGAGAGACCCAAAGGAACCTTACCAAGCCAACCTGAACAAAATCCAAAAGGTATAAATGTTTATCAAGTTAAAACCACCCCTTCATCCGCATCCATAGAGGGAGTTAACTCGATATCTACCCTTAGGTCAGGAAAGAAAGTAGATAACAAAGTTGACATACCTGATTCTGATGAAGTTGTTATAACAAAAGATAAGGAAAATCCATTTGAAACTAAAAAAACCAAAAAGCAGGTAACCGAAAAAATTCCACCCGCACCATTCCCCTCTAGGTTAAAAGATAACAAAAAAGAAGCACAATATAATGAGATCATGAATATTTTTAAAAATCTACATATCAATATTCCTTTTCTAAGTGCAATTAAACAAATACCTTCATATGCTAAATTTATAAAAGACCTAGTGAAGAAGAAAACAAATATTCCTAAGGACGCTTTTATTGTACAAAGTTGTTCATCCTTTCTACAAAACAAAGCCGTAGTAAAACATAAGGACCCCGGTAGTCCTACAGTTACGTGTAGAATAGGAGACGACTACACTGATCAAGCATTATTGGATTTAGGTGCTAGTGTGAATTTGTTACCTTACTCATTTTATAAACAGCTAGGGTTAAAAGACTTGAAACCAACAAATGTTAGACTACAGCTAGCTGATAGATCTATTAAGATTCCACGAGGAGTAATAGAGGATGTGATTATCAAGGTCTCTAATTTGTATTACCCCATTGATTTTATAGTTCTTGACATTTTACCTACAAATGGAAACCAAATTCCTATCATCTTGGGTAGACCATTCTTAGCTACAGTAGAAGCTTTAATTAATTGTAGGAATGGGAACATGTCTATCACTTTCGGAAATATGAGAGTAGATGTAAACATATTTACACTATTTAGAAACCCTGGCGATGATACGGAAAAGATGGATGATCTATGTGTAGTACACACAATAGCTAATAAATGTTTTAGAAACACTCACCACAAAGATCCATTTTTATCATGTGTATCACAATTAGGCACAAATTATAACAAGGATAGTGTTATACACCAGACTAATGCATTGCTAGTTGCAACCCATCCACTAGACACTGGTCAACTTCATGAAAAAATAGAAGACATTCGAGCATCTTTATGTCAAGCTACTTTTAATCGTAGATGTATCAAAGATTTAATTAAGATGCCTCGCCCTCTACTAAAATGTATAGGCCACGCATGGAAAAGAAGGAAGATAAAAAGAGCAAAAATTGGATTACAAACAAGTTTTAAGTCTAGGGAATCTTACTATAAAAGACCCATAAATTTATAAAATTACCTAAGCTAGTTAGGGGGGTAACCTTAAGTTTTCCCCCTCTGTGTCGGCTGGCGACATTAAACGTAGCGCTTATGGGAGGCAACCCAAGTAGTTTAAATAGATAGTAGCTCATGACAAGGAAATCGAACAAAAAAATAATAATAAAATAAAATAGATGTGTACCTGAACCTGTGCTGAAAATATAAAGCTAAAGAATTTGGTGAGTTGATGATTCTTTAGCTTTTTATATATCTAACTGTGAGTAATTTTCTCTAAATCCAATTCAAACAATGATAGAAGATTAGGGAAGTCCTAATATAATCAGGATAACTAACCCAATTCATGCAAGGAAAAAGAGGGAGAGTGCGATAGATTTTGGAATTCGAGTTCAAATAGGAGTTAGAATTTGCCAAGCATCAGGAAGCTGTAGCTTTACGATTAGGACTAGTAGAGACGTGGAGCACTTCTAAAACTTTCCCTATAAAGCTATATTTTGTAGCATCTCCTGAATTCACTACTTCAACACTTTTTACATCTCTATATTCTCTATTCCATCACCACAAAAAGTTCGGGAAGGAGCTTGATGTATCAAGAGTACGGAGAATTAATCTATTTTTAGTCGTTATGGTATAGTATTGGGAAAAGGGTACGTAGAAGTTAATTTTATTTCCTACTGTCATGGGATTAGTTGTTTTTAATTTCTTAAAATGTCAATAGTTTATGGAGTGAGTGATTAGTTTTTATGAATAAGAATTAAATTGATATGAGCTTTGAAGTGTATGCGTGATGCATATATATGTTAAGTTGTGTTTTAGTAAGGTGAAATTCTTCTTTATTACGGACTAGTTCTTTATTCCTAACTAGTAAGTTAGAATCCTACTTTGTTTTGGATCCCAATCCTAATCAAAGTATAAATATAATCATTTTGGGCCTAAAATATTTAAAAAAAAAAAAAAAAAAAAAAAAAAACCCAATCAACTAGGCTTTTATTATATAAAACAAAGAAGGCCCGATACTTTCTTTCACTCCTCACCTCCATCATCTTCCTCCAACCTCCCTAAACAATATAACAACCCTCCTTCAACCATAACCAGAAGCTATGGCTTCATCTTCTAGTCTACCCCAGACGTGGCACACTTCCTAATCGGCAAGTATTAACTTCGGTCAGTTCACACAATGTTTTAAAATTAAAAATCTGGAACTCTAGATTTCCAAATAGTGGTGTTGGACGTCCTATTCTCCTAATAAGCTATCACCCAATTTTAGAATTCTCTAAATTCTAGAAGCTCTCGATTGCATTCAATAGAGATGGTTTCTATTTTTGTCATTGTTACAATGTGGAAGAGAGAAGAACAAGAGGGGTGATCAGGAGGTTTTGGTTATAAAGAAGGAATGGTAGATTGGTAGGTTAATGGACTACGTTAAGACAGCATGGCTTTGGGTTCCTTAGCTCTATTTCGAGTAAATCACAATTGTTATCTACATGCCAGTGCCCTAGTGTGGTCTCAGTCAAACTTCATTACATGTGCAGGCGTGTAGTGACTTTATTCAATTATTCTGGTATCCTCGTTGGCCATTTTTATTGGAAGAGTGTAGGTGGATGAACTAGTTATTGTAAGTAGGGGTGATAAGAAGGTTTTGGGCATTTGGTTTAAGTTTGCGCTTGAAAAAGATTTAGGAGAAAGAAGGTTCTGAACTGATAGATTTTATATAGAGCAAGTGTTTAAATTTTCAGTCTCGTCCTCGTGGTTTTGTTGTGTCCTCTTACCCCCATGTCAGACAGTAATGTTTGGCTCATACACATTAACCCAGCTCAAGGACAAGTTTGCAAACAGTTGCACATGGCAACTAAACGAAAGATTCATGCAGAACTCTGTTATGGGGAATCCTGTGATAACAATGCCATGAACGGATATTTTTTAAACAAAAATGCGAAAATCGCCGTTGGGATTGTTTCTTTTATTCTAAGGGGACAAATGTAACAAAGATATTGTTTGATGTTTTTATGATTGTCGAATCGATTATGAGAAGGCGAGTGGCCTGGGAAAATGGAGTTGTATTGGGATAATCAATCCGACCTTATTAACTGATTTTCTGGTAGAGAAATTTGGACTCTCGCAGTTCCTCATTTTCTTAATAAATATTTTTGATCACTCGTGTACTTGATTGTCTAATATGGCTTTATTTATTTTACGACAGAGACAAATCTTGTATTCTGTGCAACAATGAAACTATTGATTTATTATTATTATTAATTATTATTATTATTATTATTATTCATTGTTTAATTTTTAATTTTTATTTTTCAGTCGTGTCATTTGTACATGTGACTCTTACATTCCACTCTAGCACCTTTTCTCTGTCTTTTTAGAGACGTATAACTCTACGGATTGAGCACATGACAAATATTTAGTCATTGTAGTAATTATTGATCCTTATAAATCATCACTCTTATTTGTTTTGTTAAGGATATAAATTCTACAGATTTTAGCTGATGTAATTTTGCACACATTTAAGGTAATATCCTTCCTTCTCTGATTATTTCAATTATGGTAAGCTTTCAGTTATTTTATTTAGTCATTGAGGACAATGCCTAATTTAGTTAGGGGGTGAGAATTAAAATTTTGCAATATTTTAATTACAATATTTGGAAAGTTTATAGGTGAATTATGGTGATTCTAGGTGAAAAGTATATTTTTATCGTTTAAACTGGCTAATGAAATTGGAAATTATAAGTCATGACCAGGATTAGTAAGACTTTTCAACTAAGTTTCTATTACTAGAAATAGATCTCACTGATAAAAGTCTTAATCTAAAGTAAGTTCATATAATACACCACTAGAGGAATTTCAAATGAAAAAACAGCTTAAACTTCTACCAAACTAGAAGATTAGTACAGAGACTTGACCTGTGAGACTTGAGCCTTTCAATTTTAATTTCTTTGAGAGTCTTTACGTAAATCTGAGTCCAAGTTGACTCAACCATTTTTCTGTGCATAAATTCATTATGTAGTCTCATTCATTTTTTATTTGGTCAATCATGAGGTGGCGTCAACTGGGGAGATAGCCATTAGGTCTTGTAGTCTATTCAAAGCGGAATATCATACTGATAAGTCAAGTAGTGAACCAATCAGCCTTTATCCCACCTAGTAGGATTATCATGTTAACCACTTTTGAGCCTTATATATTAAACCTTTTATTCTTAAACCAATCATCTCAAACACAACTCCAGATAAGGAGTATATCCCATATTATTAGCCTTATCCATATTTCTGAGGATTTCTAAAGAACTAAAGAGAAAGTTAGAACGAAGAAGATTTTGAAGGAAATTTTACCAAAGTCAAATGAAGAAAATCATTCCTTTTGCTCAAAGAAAAATAATAATAATAAAAAAAAAAAATATATATATATATAAAAAATATATATATATATATATATATATATATATATATATATATATATATATATAATTGAGCAAAAGTAGTGATAGAGTTCAAGTGTTGCAGTCTACAAGTGAAGAAAATTTCCAAGAAGGTCAAAAACACAAAGTCTTTAGTATATTCTCATAAATTTTTGAATCCTTTTTACCCTTTTCTTGTTAACCTGTCCTAAGCCTTGTTTTAATACCCAGACTTATCACTAAAGTATGATATAAATTTTAGAATAGGTGAGAGGATGCTAAAGTGAAGGACCCGACACTTCAAATGTGATTGACATTCTTTCCATGAGACTTTATTTATATATTTGCAAATTTCCGTCTTTCTGACTAAATATGTGGGATGTTCTACTTTTTACTCATTTCCCTGCATATGGAGGTAAAATAGAAAACTTATCTGAGAGATATTTCCTTGTGAGTGTATGAAATGGTGAGATTTGAAGTCAAAATACTAATCCAAAGGTGAGGTAGAAATTCCGTTGCTTGGAAAAGAGAAAAGAATCAAAATGGTTAAAAATGAATAAGCTCTAGTTATGATGATTAGTCAGTCTTTTCTATCTTTATGAATAGAACCTTAACTATTTCCACCACTGCTCAACTATCCCAAACAACAATGCTTGATCATTTTGTCCCAAATTTGAATTTAAAAAATTTCCAAATGGTGTTGCAGCTATATTGTTGGTAACCGTGATAAAATTAGGATCCGTTTTTTATTTCAAACAACGCCACCATGACACAGCATTTCAAAGTGCACAACGCACTTTCCATAGGTGTATTGCCTATATTACACGCAATACAACAAACTATTCAACATGATATAATTTCAACTCAAATTTTTTTAACGCAATGCAACAAATTCAAACTAATTACACAACAACAAACTTGATATAAACTAATATAAATAATAATAATTAACATAAAAAAAATCTAAAACTTACTTGAGACTTCGCCACTCTATTTGCTACGTGTTGGACCGATGTTGACACTAATGGTGGGTGTTCCTCGATTTCACAACGCGGTGAAAAATTAAACCCAAATTCAATTTCATCCTCCTAGCCCACATTTTGAATTCTTGACGACAATCCTTTTTGTCCCTCTTTTTTTTTATATTTTTAAATTTCCAAATCATCTACCACGCTCTTCAGGTGGTAAGGCAGGTGGGGAATCATTGGGGGGTGGAGAAGTCATTGGGAATTGAAGAAATCAAATTTTTTTTGGCAATGGAGGTTTCTAAAATCGCAATGGAGGCGCTGGAAGAAGGTGAAAGTGGGTTGTTTCGCGTCTGTTAATATTAGAGTCACCAGACGGGATGTTTCATCCTGCCTCGTTATAAAATACCATATGGGATGTTACATTCCGTCTCGATCAAAAATCTTCCAGACAGAATCCAACATCCCGTCCGAGATTATTATTCACCTTTACATTGGGCAGTCTCACCTTACTTTTCACCAAAACGGTGGAAAATATGAGAAATACTGCCTACGTGGAGGTGAATATTTGTGACTTGCATTGGGAATGCTCTTGATAACACTATGAATTGCAACTGTCTTAAGAATAAAACACAAAAAAACTAAACAAATAAAATAGAAAACAAGAAACAAAAATAGAGGAGAAAGAAATGGTCGGTTACATTACTTACCTACATTATATTGTCTTGTCGTAGGCATTAACACAATTTGACAGCACTAATGATACTCAAATTATTAAGAAAACGACTAAAAGCAGCTCTAATAAGAACTAGCCATGCAACCCGACCTGTGTTCGGGCCTACTATTTTTAAACCCATCAGAAGGGCCTGTTAATTTTTCAAAAAAAATTAATTGGGCTTTTGTTCACCTATAAATTTAAAGCCAGTAAATTGGGGTCTTTTTAATTTTTAAAAACTTTTGTTGGGCTTTTGTTAATGAATTTAGATTACGTAAAATTGTAAGTGCGCATACCACTTAAGAGTTCATGCAGCTTCATCCCCTGGATATATGAATAATGGAAATCTTTTAGGTTGATTTCATTACATTTTTAATAGCATCACCATGCCACCACAATTTTATAGGATTCTCACACATAAAAATGAAATAAATCTAATTAAAATACACCAATTAAATGGACAGGTCCTTGTCTCTTTGGGAAGTTTGTAACAACATAGAGCTATCTCAAAGCCACTAATTATTCCCCTGCAAAACAGTATGATAAACTCATTCACATCTGACATGCCTAGAATAGAGCTTCTTAATTCTATTTGTGAATTTCAAATAAAAAAAAATTACTAATTAAGTTTGTATTTATTAGCTTTCATTTTTTCCAGACAACCTAGTAACATTATAATGAGATCTATATACAATTAAAAAAATAAAATAAAGATGACTACATTTGGTTCCCGATTATATCTTAAATTGTTATGGAGTTAGCAACAAAAACATTACCTGCCATGTCATGCCCAATAATGCTTATCATAAAAGGTTTAGCTCCAAGCTATGACATGCATTCGGCAACATTCCTTGGTACTTCTTGATAGGGTTATATACTAAATGCATTACTTTTGTATTAACGCTAATTCTTTATATTTTGAATGAAAATCATATGGACAAATGTTATGCATATTATATATATTATTAATTAGTTATATGCATGTGTCTAATACTTTATGTTGTAGATGATATGGTGTGAACACACAGAAAATCATATCATCAGTACCTTATAAAGTATAAATAATCGTTCACAACCTAAATGGATTTGGACAAACCATTAGTACGGTTATAGTATAATCTGGTATTAGTCTATCTTGACTATAGGATTACACTAGTACACTTTGTGTGTATTGAACAGGACCAAGTGAGGTTATTTCTCATTATACTGACTATATAAGAGAACAAACGCCTCTGTTATTATGGATGTTTGTCCTCCTAATCCGGATATAATAACGGGCACTTACATGCATTGTACATTGCTTTAAATCATCAATGAGTGAGATTCATTTGTGAATCAACAAACTCGATGGATTGGGTAATGACATTGCATGTAAGGTGTGTTGTTGATTATAGAAGGAATCCGTGTCCCACAAGAAGTCGGGTTGATGATGTCCCTTTGAGGAGCTCAAAAAGATTGTCATGTAAACCCTGTAGGTGGATTTATTCTGACATGACAATGAGGTTGAGTGGTACTACTCAAGGACATAAGAAGTTGATTAATGTAGTTGTCAGTAACTTGACTTAATCAACGGACATTCGATATCTTAAACACAGGGAGATCAACGAGCATATAATATGGAGCCCATAAATGCTGACACGTAATTTGGGATTAGGGCGGTAGTGCAACAATGGCCTTTAGTGGAATAAGTCATTTGTTGACGAACTTGGGCCGTGTGTTCTGGGCAAACATGGGAAGCCCAAGCCGCCCGTCAGGAGGCCCAACCCTAATTTCTCCTCATGGTCCCTGTTGTAGCCTATAAATAGAATATTTTCTCTCTGGATGAAATTCACTATTCACTGGATTAGAAAAGAGAAAGGAAAGATAGATCCAAAATTAGATCTAGCTTTGTGAGAAAGAAGGGGATTGGTAGATCATTTCCCACATAATGTCCAATCTGTTCTAAAGGAATACAACAGAAGATCAAGAGGTTGATTTCGGATTTGATAAAGCTTTGATTCTCAGAGATTATATCTAAGATGATTCTCAAAAGGTATGTTCTCTATTCAAAATTATGAGAACCCCATTGATTCCGCTGTGTGTGGGTTCTCGCGGTTTGTAGAAATATTCGTTCTGAAATAATGGTTCCTACAATTGGTATCGGAGCATGTAGATGTTGGTAGATGTAGAACTGTTCTAACATGGTTTTGCAGGCATCTAGACCAACTGTTATGGTCAGAATGATTTCTGGAAAGAAATGCATCGTTTTTTATTTTATGAAAAATTGATCGTTTTTACAAGTTTTGATTATCAATGGATGTAATTTAAATCACGGTATGTATCGTGTTATTGTTTTTATCATTGATTTAATCTATTGTAAAGATCAAAAGATCAAAAAGATCAAGATTTGGATTGGTCAAAATCTGGATCTGAATTTTTTCCGTTGGAGCGCGGGTGGAGCGTGGGTCGCGCTGAAGCACCTAGAAGTGAGCGCGGGTCGCGCCCTATGCAGGCACAACTGGAGCGCTGGTCGCGCCCTTAACGCCACAAAAAGAGAAATTGGAAGTGAGCGCGCCACGCGCCTTGGACAGGCAAAAGTGGAGCGTGGGTCGCGCTGATGCGGTTGGAAGTCACTAAAGGTATGAGCGCGCCACGCGCCCTATACAGGTATATTTGGAGCGCGGGTCGCGCCCTTCAAGGCAGAAAGAGAAATTTTTTTTCTCTAAGATGAGATGATTATGTTTGCTATTCAGGGTCTATGAAGTGATTTCATGAGGTTTCCAATGAAGGAAACAGGTCACGATTTCTAAAATTAAAAAAATCGGGGCACTGCCCCGAACCCCATCGGACTTTGTGAAGGCAACTAAAAGAGTTCAGCGAATAGGATGGAGCAATGAATATGGGCCATAACAGTTCCGAATTTGTTTTCCATTTTATTGTTCATATTTGCTTATTCTATATGCATGTTTTTATTTGTGGATGTTTGTTAAAAACTAAGCCCACATGAATAATAGATAACATGGACATAGGCCTGACCAGTAAACAGAAAGATCCTCAGTTCTAAATAACCAAGTGGGAGCGGGAATTTAGTTTCGTATAAATCCCACGGTCTCCATTACTAGTTTGTTGGTAATATAATTATACTTGCGCGTCGGTTTTAGTGCCTTCCTCCATATCGGATGAGTCTAATTACGGATTACCAGAACAAACTTCTAAAGGACAACTATATGAAGTTATTAATGTATGGATTCACTTCTCCATCTGAAGGGATTCATTACAAATAATGGACTAAGAAGTTGAGTAATGGTATACACTTAGATGCAAGTAATGGTATCCTCCCCATCGGAGTCACTGCTATTATTTGTAGGACCAAAGAAGGTCAGCATTTTAGTTTTACTTGTCTAGATGGTATGTGTCCACTTTAACGAGTGGTGTGCTGCTAAGTTGATGAGCAGTAGAACTAATAGGAAAAACCTCTCTACACGAATGTAGATAGGGTACACATCCACACTATCGTGGCTTACTACATCTCGGTGTGTAGGGTGCTGACGAGTTAATTAATTGATTTTTAAGTTAACTCCATAAGTATTTCCACGAATGTAGAATGGTAAACGTCTACACTATCGTGGCTTACTACTTCTCTGTGTGGAAGGTGCAAGTGATGGGTTGATTAATTAATTAATTTTTGTTATTAACTCAATAAGTTTTTGCCCTACATAATAGTTATTTTATGTGATTCTTATGTTTTCAAAATGGTTACTTTCAACCCACTAGCAACTATTCTTAAGGAAAACAAACTTCTTGGCCCTAATTACATAGACTGGAAACGCAACTTGGATATCGTGTTGACTGCTGAAGAGTACAAATATGTACTCAATGAGGAATGTCCACCTAAGCCTGAAGATATTGCTGGAGAAGAGGAGAAAGAAGCATATAAGAAGTGGAACAAGGCAGATGAGATGTCGCGGTGTTACATTCTGGCATCTATGTCAGGTGTGCTGCAACATCAACATCAGGCCATGACCACGACTTATGATATGATGCTCAATCTCAAGGAACTCTTTGGACACCAGAATAAGGCTGCTAGGCAAACTGCCATGAAAAACTTGATGACCACAACTATGACTGAAGGGACTCCTGTAAGGGATCATATGCTCAGGATGATGGCTTATCTGAATGAGTTGGAGATCCTTGGAGCTGATATCGATGCGAAAACGCAGGTCGATATCATTCTCATGACGCTGCCTGAGAGGTTTGAACCGTTCCGCCTTAACTACAACATGAACAAAAAGTTATATTCTTCGGCGGAACTGATGACAGAACTTCAGTCAGCTGAGAGTCTCTTTAAGCAGAGTTATGTTCAGGTTTATGCTACTGAGAAGGTTTCTACTTCTATGCCTAATGGCGGAAATAAGAAGAATAATGTTCAGAAGCATAAGAATATGGCAAAGAAGGGCATGGGACCTCAAGGAGCTGTGAAAAAGCCTAAGGGCAAATGCTACAAGTGTAAGCAGTCAGGACACTGGAAGCCAGATTGTCCTCTTCTCAACAAAGAGAATAATGGAGGTATATCTCATGCACTAGTAGTTTAAACATGTTTAGCAGTGTTATCTACCATAACCTGGTGTGTAGATACGGGAACCACTAACCATGTCTGCATTTCATTGCAGAGGTTCCAGGAAACCAGAAAACTTAGTGCTGGAGAGATTGCCTTATCTTTAGGGATGCTACCAGAGTAGTAGCTGCTGCAGTGGGAGATGTTTGTTTATCTTTTGGTAGAAATAAAACTAAGGTGTTAAAGAATTGTCTTTATGTGCCTAATTTTAGAAAAAACTTGATTTCAGTTTCTATGTTAATTAAGGATGGATATTCTGTTTCTTTTAAATGACAAGATTGTCATTAAGAAAAATAAACTTTTTATCTGTTCTGGTACATTAGAAGGCAATTTATACATCATTAATCTTATTCCACCCACAGTGCATTAAATTTTACCCAGAGTAGTATTATTCTAGAAGTATTGAGAGGAGAGACATTAAACTACTTCAGTACCAATTGTACAAGAATAGGAACCACAACGTGTCACAAATGACGTACAAGAACAAGAGGTGCTTCGTCGTAGTGGGAGGGTTGTTAGACAACCAGATAGGTGATTGGTTTGGGAATGTCTTTAGACATAACCACTGATAAACAAGATCCTGATCCCTGGACCTACAATGAAGCACTCCAAGATAGAGATGTAATATCTTGGCAAAGGCAATGAATTCTGAGATGGAATCTATGGATTCTGATCAGATCTGGGAGCTTGTAGAGCCACCCAATGGTATAAAACCCATTGGATACAAGTGGGTCTATAAAATGGATGTCAAGATAGCTTTCCTTAATGGAAGTCTTGAGGAAACCATCTATATAGAGCAACCAGAAGGATTCATTGAAAAAGGTCAAGAGCATCTTGTTTTGTACAAGAAATTTGATGGAAACATAGTGGTAATTCTTGTGATTTATGTAGATGACATCTTACTCATTGGAAACAATGTGAAAGTGTTGTTAGACATAATAGTATGGTTTTCAAAGCAATTTGATATGAAGGACATGGGAGAAGCGGGTCACATCCTTGGGATCAAAATTATAAGAGATTGCAAGAAAATGATGTTGTGCTTATCTCAGGCTACCTACTTTGATACTATGTTGACTCATTCTAACACGCAAAACTCCAAGAAAGGTTTTTTGCCTTTCAGGCATGGAGTTCCTCTATCAAACGATATGTGTCCCAAGACACCAAAAGAGATAGAGGACATGAAAGCGGTTCTTTTTGCTTCGGCTATAGGAAGCTTAATATGCGCCATGTTATACACGAGGCTAGACATCTGCTTTGCCGTTGGCATGGTTAGCAGATATCAGAAGAACACTAGACAAGGGCACTGGACTGCGGTAAAACATATAATGAAGTACCTGAAAAGGACTAAGGATTATATGTTAGTATACCATGCAGATAGTTTGGTTCCCTTAGGGTATACAGTCTACACTATCGTGAACTCCAAAAGTATTTCCACGAATGTAGAATGGTAAATGTCCACACTATCGTGGCTTACTACTTCTCGGTGTGGAGGGTGTTGAAGGGTCAGATAGGGACAAGAGTAAGTCTACCTCAGGTTGTGTGTTTACCTTGTGAGGTGGAGCCATAGTATGGAAGAGTGTCAAGCATAAATGCTTGTCTGACTCCACCATGGAAGCTGAATATGTGGCAGCCATTAAGGCAGCCAAAGAAACAGTTTTGGGTCCGCAACTTCTTCTAAGCAAGTAAACATATTGAGCGCAAGTACCACCTAGAAAAGAGGAGATGTTTATGTTACCAAGATAGCATCAGAAGATAACCTAGCTGACCCCTTGACGGGCATGTTGAGGGGATGGGAATCAGATGCTTAGCAGCATAGCTTTAAGTATAAGTAGGAGATTTGTTAGTAGTATACTAAAAAGCAATGCTTTGAGTATAAATGGGAGATTGATAGGGTTATATACTAAAAGCATTACTTTTGTATTAACTCTAATTTTTTATATTTTGAATGAGAATCATATGGGCAAATGTTATGTATATTATATATGTTATTAGTTATATGCATGTGTCTAATACTTTATGTTGTAGATGATATGGTGTGAACACACAGAAGATCATATCATCAGTACTTTATAAAGTATAAGTAATCGTTCACAACCTAGATGAATTTGGACAAACCATTAGTACGATTGTAGTATCATCTGGTATTAGTTTATCTTGACTATAGGATTATACTAGTACACTTTGTGTATATTGAACAGGACCAAGTGAGGTTGTTTCTCATTATACTGACTATATAAGAGAACAAACGCCTCTGTTATTATGGATGCCTGTCCTCCTAATCCGGATATAATAACGGGCACTTACATGCATTGTACATTGCTTTAAATCATCAATGAGTGAGATTCATTTGTGAATCAACAAACTCGATGGATTGGGTAATAACATTGTATGTAAGGAGTGTTGCTGATTATAGAAGGAATCCGTGTCCCGCAAGAAGTCAGGTTGATGATGTCCCCTTGAGGAGCTCAAAAAGATTGTCATGTAAACCCTGCAGGTGGATTTATTCCGACATGACAATGAGGTTGAGTGGTACTACTCAAGGACATAAGAAGTTGATTAATGTAGTTGTCAGGAACTTGACTTAATCAACGGACATTCGATATCTTAAACACGGGGAGATCAACGAGCATATAATATGGAGCCCATAAACGCTGACACGTAATTTGGGATTAGGGCGGTAGTGCAACAATAGCCTTTAGTGGAATAAGCCTGCGTTCTGGGCAAACATGGGAAGCCCAAGCCCGTCAAGAGGCCCAACCCTAATTTCTCCTCATGGTCCCTGTTGTAGCCTATAAATAGAATACTCTCTCTCTCTGGATGAAATTGGATCTAGCTTTGTGAGAAAGAAGGGGATTGGTAGATCGTTGCCCACACAATGTCCAATCTATTCTAAAGGATTACAACAGAAGATCAAGGGGTTGATTTCGGATTTGATAAAGCTTTGATTCTCAGAGATTATATCTAAGCCGATTCTCAAAAGGTATGTTCTCTATTCAAAATCGTGAGAACCCCATTGATTCCGCTGCGCGTGGGTTCTCGCGGTTTGTAGAAATATTCGTTCTGAAATAACGGTTCCTACACTCCTCCTGCCACATGGTACGGTATACCTGAACAGGAAAGTTCCAATCAATAAGTAAAGAAAACAGGAAAAGAAGAAAAAGGGACAAAGTAACATTTAGTCTTATTAATAAGTATCATAATTTGTTATTTTTTGCATCATTTTTGCTTGGAACGTCAGCCTATATATGAAAAGGAGTTTATTCAAACACATGTGTCATCCAACACAAACACAGGGAGGTAGACACATGTACATCTCCTCTCCAATCTCAATATCAATCCCCTCTCTCACACTATAATGTTTCCTGTCAGACCCTACCTGTCTTCCCGACCCTATCAATAGTTGCACTTCTCCAAACTGCCAAAAACACACTGAGGCAGAGTATATCCTCTTCCCAACCTTAAATATTCTACCTCTCCATGCTAATGCATGTGTGCCCTTAATTGTATTTCCCATAACCCCATCACATGTTATCATATTCTCATCTCACCAACCAAACTACATGCCCTTTTCAAACTCTCTTACTTATCATATAAAATTAGCCTACATTAATAATAAATTAATAATACAATTAATGAGCATGCAGTCAAATATATACATGTCCAGGAGTTGTTGTCATTAGATGTGGTGGAGTAAATCACAGGTGATGTTGAGATAAATTGGTGATTTTCATGAATGCGTGTTTTGTTTTGTTAAATAAAGCGTTGTTTGCAACACGGAGTCACATACCATATGTTTTGAAGCAAAAGATCCCAAAACAACTATACATGATAATTATATCTTTAATAACTCCATGACAAAGCAAGCGTTTCTAATTAGACTCAAGCATTCATCTATCGAATTATATGTGGGGAAACACTAAACCACTTGAAATGAGATCTCTTGACAATGAACAAATTAAAACTTGAATGAAAAATAATTGAGGAGTATAAAAATTAAGTAAATATAACAACAATGAGTAAATTTAATGTTACCTTCTTCAATTTGAGAACCCTTCAGTTCTGAATTCTTCAATTCCACGTCATCTCCCCATAATTCACGGTCATCATGATAAATAAGGAGTGTTGGTAGGAATAGAAGAATCCCAAAGGTCATGGTTACCTGCGGTTTGAAGAGGGTTTGGAACTGGGGGTTTTTTTTTTACAAAAATGTTTGATGAACGATTGGGTTTCTTTTCAGGTTTTTAATTACCTAAGTACCCCCGGCGTACAATTCATAAAAGGGCATGTATTGGCTATTTTGTTTTCAAAACACTTGAAAAGACCAAATAGACTTGTATGAAATTACGAAAACAAACCAAATTTCAGGGCTATTTTGGTAAGAAGAAAAGTAATTATTTTTTAAGAAATGACTTTTTTAAAAACTTTGGTGACGTGGCTCCCTATGACCAATGTGTCTAGCTTAAACCTTAAATGGAATATCTAATTTATTGTCGAATGCAAATAAATATATTTAGTGGTAGCTCTAACTGCATATATCATATAGATCACAACCATAATATTTGTGAAGCAGGGTACATATGTTGGACTCACTTTGCTTGTCGTTGGCTCATAAAGGACTTGTTTCAAATCACCGTACAACTTTTCTAGAGCCTCTAAGTGAGTGCCTTTGGTTCTTCCTTAAGCTTCAAAGTGGAAATGATCCTATTTGCTACATGTTAATGCAAAGAATAAAATCAATTCAAACCATGAGTATAATTAAACAGTTTTGAAGTTAATGTGCTCAATATTGGAATTAATGTGTTAGCTAGTGCCAGAAATCAATTCGCATATGAAATTAAAATCACCAAACCCTTCTCGCAATTAAAACCTTAACTTATGGTTTCTATTGGTCAAATCCTAAAACTGGCGCTGTTACTACTAATAATTTTCTTCACCAAAATTCACCTTCTTCTCTATTACTACTAATAATTTACTTCAATTTCCTATTACAACATAAATTTACCTACCCAGGAGAAGGAAAAAATAGAGACAATTTCAAAAGCAATTATAGCTAACCAAATCATATTATTAAATGATCTAATAGCCTCGACAAATAAACCAAACTTAAAGAGCATTCAAACAAAATAAAAATACTAAACACTCACCATTATAAGAAGAATTTCCATTTTCATTAAGGTTGAAAAAGTTAATCTCTAGTGCCAACGCCGATGGCTACCATACATAGAATAATGGTTCCCCCCACTTAGTAAAAGAAGCTCTAAAAGAAGGCTATCTGCCAAGAACTAAAGCCTGATGAATATGGATTAAGAAGTGGCCTGAACCAATGCATTTGTACAATCAAATTTGTCACTGATTCTATGGAGCTGTTGTTCGACTTAAGGAACCACTATAATGTTCTTTGAATAAGGCAGCGAAGATAAAAAATGAATAATGTAAGTAAAACTCAAAATTGATTTCGCGAAACTTTGACACAAAAAATTTTAAAAAAAAAAAACGATTTATTACTTGCTCTATTGTAAGGTGTAGGCACTTTATCTGAAAGTCCTAAAGTGGGAGATCAAAACAAACTTTCTAAGAGCACAACTCGCGGTTTATCCATTTTTCCCAAAGTTTGGCAAGACTTTATGATCCATAGATGCTAGCGCCGATGCCGATAGCTAACATTTTTTCATTAAAGAAGCTTGTGACAAAGTCAATACTTGAATACTTAATGCACTTTAAGGAAAAAAAAAAGTAAATGAACAAAAGCATTAAGGTAGCTAGACAGTCACATATCATGTACACATGATATCTGCATAAGTTTCTAAAAATATCATATCATGGATGCATTGTTGTTGCACAATGACCTTTCGTATTGAGCCTTCATATACACATGCCTATCAAATGATCATACAATACTAACGTTGTCCTTAAACCAAAGAACTTTGTATGGCTTTAAGAAACAAATTCATGAGTTCTTCCTTTGAAGTAACTCATGCTCAGCAATTGGAGTCATTGCAATCATTAGCCCATTATCTTGATCAGTAGTTTCTCAACCAATAACTAACTTCTACTATATAAATATTTGAATGAGACAAAAAAGAGAGCAAAATAGAGGGCTCTAATCAATGATGCAAACAGTAATCCGACCACTACACAATTCATATGCCCTTGTGACAAAGTATACAACCACCACCAGCAAGAAATTATATGTAGCTTTTTTATTAGCAGAAATTGTAGTCTCTCCAAATCCTCTCTTTAGGTTTCTAAATTCACAAAGCTAATGCAGTAATTGCTTTCTAAACTTTTCAAATCAAGTCAAAACAGATTCAACAAAAATACTATAGTTGATCTCATATACTTTCTTCGATTGATTATCTACACTATTGCAAGCAGGTAGAGAGAGAAGGTTAAGAAAGAATAGAATCGAAAACTTACTGATAGAGAGAGAGAGTTCTTTCATTGATGTTGTTCAATAGGGATGTAGTTTTGGTCTCATGATGTTCGATTGTAGTTATTTTCTCGAGTTAGCTCCTTTTGGTATCATCATTTTTCCGAGTCTTTTGGGAATATTACAACATCCGTGACATGTATATTCACTTTTAGGTTTCGGTTCTGGCATTACCTTTGGTATCTCAGTATTATAATCGAATAGTGTCTAATGAGAAAGGAAAAGTGTAGACCTTGTAAGCACACCTTTGCAATTGCAGTTCCACCCCTTCTTTTAGATACAGAATAATCCCTCGACCATATTGTTTAGATATCTCACCTCATTAGGTTGGATAAAGAGAAAAGCTCACAGAAATCAGCAAAGAAGATTGATCTTTAACAAAAGTGCAATACGCTTTCTAACTTTTCTGGTTGATCGAAAAGATATGCAAAAGGGAGAAAAGAACCAAGCAACAAATAGAAAAGAACAGGAAACTCTCACTGGATATGCTTATAGGCTTATAGCATCTGCACTCCATCCACATCAACCCTTCTAATGACTCTGTCCAAGCTGAAAAGGATTGTGACTCCACATATTTATGTGATATATGACCCTTTCGACTTTTGAGGCGTTTCTCCAGCAACATATATTCTGCATGCTTCATAAAGAATTAAAGAAAAAAAAAAATTACTGTCACCTAATGAAACGACATCACTGATGTAAACCCTGATTTTCTCTACCCCTGACAAAAGTAGCAATCTTCATTAACAATTTAACAGTGGGTTATTTCTCAAGCATATATGTTAGTAGAGTTAGAATTTTGAGGCTTTTACTCTACTGGTCTACTTCCTCCAATCCTTCAATGCATTTGTTATGTGCCTTAGTGCCTATGTATGTGATCAAATGTGGACTTATTCCTAGCTTCCCATATCACATTCAAAAAAAAAAAAAACTGTCAAATTGAATTGAAAATTGAATATAGTCTTTCCCCAAACCTAAAATACGCACACCCCACTCTCTAGTCTCTTCCACTACTTCTCCCAGAATTGTAAAACAATGGAAAATTTACCACTGGAAATCACTACCAACATTCTGTCAAGGCTACACTTTAAACAAACGCGTAAATACAGATGCGTCTGCAAACTCTAGTGCATTATTCTTTCACATCCTACATTTCCCACCACCAAGTTAGCCCAACTCTCTAAACTTAGTCCCGACATTCTTCTCCACTTCAAAGAAGTCTCTCCTTTTTTCGGTTCCGTATATACTATCTTGAAGACAATGAAACAATCCTTAAAAGGCCCATATACCCACTCACATTAGCTGATGAACATTTCCTTGCTGACTCGTTTAATGACCATTATCCTTATATTTTGGGCTCTTGTAATGGTTTTATTTGCTTGTTTAGTCCCATTGTAGACCTTAACGGTGGTGGTCAGGGTTTATAGCTTTGAATATGGATGGGTTAGAGCAAGTTATAGAGATGTTCTGCCGCCATAGCTCTTTTTTTTGTCAGAGAGTTTGGGGCGTTTAACAAATGGGTTGGGTTGTGTTTTGTTTTTTGGTTGTTAATTACTTAATTATTCACTGGCAAACAATTCAAATTAGGCGTGGTTTTTTTAATCCCCTAGCTAGCATGTAAAAAAACCAAAACGTTTTTTTATAAATTGCTAAACACAACAATAATAAGATTAAGTAAGTAATCAACCAATTAATTATTTTTTAAATAGAGATTTTTTATAAAATCTGCTGATGTGGCTCCTTATGAACATGGGGAGAATGGATATTAATGTAGGTAGGATTATATACTCAGATATATAATATAATCAAGCCCTTCAGCCCATGCATTAATGCATATATATTGTCAAAGTAGTTTGTTCGTTCCTACGTTCGTCCAGATAGAATACTTCATTTTTATGTTGAAAAAATATATAATGGAATGATCAGAACTGACATTAATTCCTCTATAATCTAATTAATGAGGTCAAATTGTATTATTTATTTGTTAGAAAAAACCCATATATATTTGATTTAAGGAGTGAGACATCTCACACATACACAGAATAGAATGGTTCACAAACAATCCATTATTGGTGGATGGTTGTTGACTGTTGCTGTGTCTCCGTCCTGAATGGCTACAATAATAATCATAATAGTCAAACCCAATTTATTAGCACCGTCTCATTTAATTACGAGTGTTATTTGTAATTTATCCACAGTTTCGGATTACAGCAACAACATAAATGTACGTGGCCGGTACTCCATTTTCTACATTATCAACTGAAAGTCTGAAACAGCTCGAGAGTTTAAGAATGAGAACACAAAATTGGAGCGATTTGTGGAAAGGCTGTGAATAGACACTTCTCAGCTTTCATTATGGGATTCATTTTTATACAAAGATTTTCGGTGATTTTGGACACCCACATAAAACACTCTTATACTCCATAACCAATTAAACTTTTTGTCATATTCCAATAACCGCCTTAATCTAATAATATCTCCCAATAGAAACAAAAAAATAAAATAAAATAAAAATGAAACAACACACGACTTTATAATCTTGTACTTCATAATTCAAAATCATTAGTTGTTGATCGAGACTTAGGCCGGACAAAAATCGTAGATATTTGTATTTGTCTATTGTAGTAATCCTAAGTATAATAGTCTTCTAAGTTCTCCCATTCGTCAAATTTTGATTTTGATTTTTTTTTTCATTCTCATTACTTTAAAATGATTGATTCAAATCATAAGCGAGTCTTTACATGTTTATTGGTGAGAGAAATGTTGCGAAAGAGATAAATTATTGGAAAAGAAATAAAAAACACATTTTTTTTCTTTTTAAAGAAGAAGAAGAACATGTTTTTTTTAAGTTACAAATGAAAAATGCATAATATCTAGGATTTAGTACTTTAGTATGGGATACTTAATAGTCTCACTATAATAAATGACTTGTTTTGTTTTGGATACGCCTAATAAAAAAAAGATAATTTAGGAATTTAAATGTGTCTAAAACAATTTTATTTATTTATCTTAAAGTTGGGGGTACAGAAATATTTTTATAGATGTGTCCAAAATCACTCGAGATATAATGTCTTTTCATATTTGACCCAACAAAAAAATAAATAAATAAAAATACTCGCCCTTTGTGTATAGTGTGTGTTGTCATCTCTATTAGTAAAGTACACTATAATTAACCTGACCTTTTAAATTAGACCAACATTTTATCTACCACTAAATACCCTTGATTATATATTAAAATAAAATATTCAATACCTTTAAAAAGGACTATTCCGTCATTTCAACTTTTATTTCCATTTATACCCTTAAATTATAACACACTCACAGAGGAGTTTTGTGTAAATTCATGTTGAAAACCAAATGCACGCACTATATAACTATATGAATTGTACGCCTATATTTATTAGTCTCTCTATTAGTAAAGTACAATAAATGCCATTTAATTAGAAATAATTGGGTTATTTAATAAGAGGTTAAGAAAAGGAAAAGTTTAATCGGAGAATACTAACCGATTCTTTTCGATTCTCCCCCGTATCTTCTGTTTCTCACAATTTTTTTTTTCTCCCAATGAAACTACTACTCTCATTCACAATTTTTTTTTTCTCCCAATGAAACTACTACTCTCATTCTTTTAATTTTGGGTTTTCCCCTGTAAGCAAAAGGAATTAAAAAATAACCAAAAAATTGAGTGTAATCTGAGTGTAACCAAAAAATGAGATCTGCCGGTTCGAAAAAAGCACCGAGTCAATGTCTTTATCTTTTTTGGGTGGTCGCACGCCATGGAAGCATTTCCATTTCTTGATGGATTAATTATGGAGGGTACAAGGGAGCCATGAAATCTACGGTAGAGATCTCGACTCGTGTTCGAAGTTGGAGTGCGGGGAGCATCGACAGAGAAAACTTTTCTGCAGATTGGGGATCATGAAGATTTTATTGATGTGATGATTTCCAGTTTAGAAGGTATGGAGTTCCCCTCGCTACGACCACGATACCATCATCATCAAGGCTACGTGCTGTAAGCATTACTAAACCGCACAATTTTGGACATATTTACTTAAGTTTTTGCGGATGGAATTACGATTGCGGTAAAGTCAATATCATGATCATTCAATTTCGATACAATGTTGTTATGTAGAAATTTAAGTTTGGTAACCGAGCAAACAACAAAAATCATTTAAAAGTTTCTTATTAGCATTATTGTTAATTTGCTTTCTTATCTTAGTAACGACAAGAAATTAAGTTCTCCGGATATTTTTCTGTTATGGAATATTAGTTTACTTGATGGGTTTCAGATTTTACGTGAGGCTATATGGTTCTAAGTGGTACGCATAACACAACCATGATCACCCTAACTTTGGTCCTATCTTTCTTTGTTGAATAATTGCCATGTGCTAAGAAAGGCTAAGGATGAGTTGGATGCTCACGTTGGCAAAGGAAGACATGTTAACGAATCGGATATTCATAAACCGCTTTATCTTCAAGCCATTGTGAAAGAAACTTTAAGGTTATACCCCCTGTTCCATTTGTCAATTACCTCATGAGTCCATGGAAGATCGCACAATAGGTGCGATGGTTACATAATCCCGTTAGGCACAACTGTGATAGTTAACCTTTGGAAGCTACCGCGAGACCCACAAGTGTGGTCAGATCCTTTAGAGTTTCGACCAGAGAGATTTATCACGAGTCACATGGATGTAGACGTAAGAGGTCAACATTTTGAATTGATACCTTTTGGCTTAGGAAGAAGGTCCTGTCCTGGGATTTCATTTGCTATTCAGGTTCTACATTTGACTTTTCGTCGTTAATTTCTGACTCACTGAAATGCGGTTAAGGGGTTTATGGATTATTTGATGGATGAACAGTTGGCACATACATGATGTCACTTACCAACAGATTTCATTGAGGTCCTCTCATTAGTAGAAAAGCCCAAATGAAAAGAGAAGATAGCAAAAGCATTTGCCTGGATTGCAAAGTTAATGGATCTAAACCTTATAAAGGAAGAAAGAGATGCCGCACAAATACGAGATACGACGCAAGGAAAACAATAAACTTCTTTTGGAACTTGCTTTTATTCAATCTAACTCCATCTCACATGGGCATAGAATTTCCAACTGATTAAACGTGATTGAAAACTAAAACTACACACTCATTTGGGTTCGAGTGTATATGGTTGTATAAGTCGGCACTGTCTCATGGGCATGACGGGTTGCGACCAGGTCCTCCAAAGTAGAATTTGTACAGTGAATTTGTCGGTTTCAACTATGGACTTAAGAGTCTCTAAAAGTGGAGATTCAAGCAAGCCTACAACTCCCTGATTTAACTTTGGTGAGAACCAAGTCACTATTGGGAAACAAAGGTAAGATCCCCTTGCTTTCCTACTTTTTTCAATATTTCGTGAGTGATAGCAGCACCTTACTTTGGAACCTTAAAACACTCAATGACTGCTCATTCGCCTTTGCAATGAGAGCACCTTTTTTCATTTGATTAACTAACTTATTTTACATTCAATTTATTAAAATGGTTATATCAGGTCATGAAGATGCAACCATACGAATATCAAGTTGGAAATATTTCGCATCAGAGTGCTCTGCAGCTAGATTAAATGTATGTATGGAATCTATTTTTCTTTTTAATTTGATATATATTTATAGTCTACAAATCTTGATCAGTTTCTACGATCTTTCTCAGAGGGATGTAAGGATGAAGGTTAATCCATAGCCTACAGAAGAATCAAGGTTTATCTATTTTCTGAAGTTTAGATTGACAATGTTATCTGCATGGTTTTTTAGAATTATTGATTTAAAATCAGTTAATTTTCATATATTATTTTTTTGTCATTTGTGGATGCAATATATATTATGCAATTTGCAGTCGCCGTTTGTGAAGCTACAAGGGATAATCGAAACAAATAAAATCCTATCTCCCGATTCAACTGCTGTTGTGCTCGATTGTGCTGATATTCATTTGTGTAGTGTTTAGTCATATAGACAAATATGTTAGTCAGAGATTCAGTCGTGATATTAAAGGTAATAGCATTGAACCAAACGATGTGGTTTAGTCGAAGTATTGCTTGGATTTGTGTGTACACTAATAGTTCATTGATACCATGCCATTCTGATCTGCACACTAATAGTTCATTGAAATGGAAGTAACATTTGTTTAAAGAAAAAAGAAAAAAAAAATTGTGTATATACTTTGTGATAGATCATAGCAAGTTATAGATTTCGAGCGTATGGTCTGTCTTTGCGTTTCATTCAGTATTATAGCAAATTACGCCCCAAAATAGCATTATCATTAAGTGCTTGACCATCCTTCAAATATGTTTTAAAATTGCGCCGGCTTCTTTGTTGATAAAAAATTCATGACTTATCTGAGGCGAACAATTGAACCATGTCAACTTTGACATTTTACGTATTATATAGATGAGTTCATAATTCATGAAGCTATCTTTTTTATTTGCTTTTTATTCCATTGTATTTTATTTAATTTTACATGAGCATGATAGTTCGTAAGTCATGGTGTTGTTACTGAAATACATGTTAGTACTTCAGGTGTATGGCCTTATGGTTATTATAGTAAAAAGGTTCTATATGTAGGTTGGTCAATCGTGGAAGGCTATGCCGGCTGATTTTACTCTTTGGCAAGAAGAGAGATCCATTTCTAATCTTTGAGGTTCAGGAGTTGCAGTTTTCGGTCAAAGAGTGGCAATGATGAGCATTGTGATAAGCAGTGAATGGAGCTTTTTCGGAGGTTCAAGAGTTATATATTCTGCGTCTGAAAGTAGTAAGATCTGTGCCCAATGAAAAAGCTTCTGAAGCAAATGCTTCATGTAAGATTGTAATACTTTTGCTCATTGAATTTTCCTTTGGTAGTTTTGCTCATTGGTAGAAAACATAAAACTTAATAAGGCTATGTGTAGCTATTCCTTTTTGTGACTTACATGCTTGAGTTGACAACATTGTTTTGGTTAGATTCTTTATGGATTTCCTCTTATGGAATAACATGAGTTGCAAACAACGATACTGCTCCCAAAGAAAAGTGCCTCAACTACCATAAACATTTTGGTATTGCAGGACTGGATACACATAAAGAAAAATGAAGTTATTATCGCCTTTGTTGTTATATGAGTTAGATTATCTTATAATTAGATGTATTTTATTTTATTCAAATTTCCTCATTTGGGTGTTACACGTGAATTTCTTCAGAGGACCATGTCGAGAATCTCAATCGAAAGGTGTGTTTAGTTTCTATTAATTCATAACTTTCCTTCAAAAAACAAACATTGTGTAGCACTGCACGATTGATTGCTAGCTTATTATTTAGCAAGTTGTTTACTCTTGGCAATTTTCCCCATAGGTATTCTATCTTGGTTGTGAGTTTTAGATCGCCCTACACCATTAAGGTTTTTCTTAATACATGATATGATCAAGAAATCCTACAAGTGGTCAAGACCTTCCTAACTCATTGTTTGTGAACAAGGCACTATCAATTCATCTATCATATCTCTTTGTTTTGAAATTTATTTGTTTATTTTAAAATTCCTGATTATATATTTTGGTTTATTTATATTTTTTCCATTATTGTTTGAATTGGAGAAATGAGTTATTATTGAGGTGTATGTACGTTACATGGCCATTGCTTGCTTGTGGATGTAGGTAATTAAATAGTTCGTAGCCGTTAATCCTTTTAAGATGAAAGATATAGAAAATTCAAAATCACGCTTCCCTTTGTATCTGCATCCCACTTGACACAATTTAAAACTTTGAATGTTGGAGACTTGGAGTTGAGCAGTTGTGACTTGATTATGTTCATGCTTTGTTTCTACCATATTTTTTTCGACGGATTTGTTGTTTTGTTAGTAAAATGTCAAGGTGAAAGCAATCTATTAATTAGTAAAAATAGTATATGTAGTCTTTTTCAACTGTTTCTTTGTGAATGCAGAAATATTACATGGCTTCTTCCAGGGAATTTGTTCGCATTGTTAGCATCCAGAAATCACCTGTCATCCATCTCTTTAGAGAATCAATTGCTGGGGTGGCTACAATCAGAGGCTTTGGTCAAGAGAAGCGGTTCGTGAAGAGGAATCTATATCTTCTTGACTGTTTTGCTCGCCCTTTCTTCTGCAACATAGCTGCCATTGAGTGGCTTTGCTTGCCCATGGAATTACTCTCGACTTTTGTCTTTGCATTCTGCATGTTTCTGCCTGTAAGCGTGCCACCCAGAAGCATTGATCCAATCAAGTATAGAACTCTTCCATTCTTTCTCTTTATATCTGAGTCCTGTTCATTTTCTTGAAAAACATCCCAATATTTAACTTCAGATGATGACAATGTATCATAAATATAGTTTGAGTTTAGCACTTACTGCAGTCCCCTATTATCAGATCTTTAAGGTGTTGGAAGTGCTTCTGTGCAGGTATGGCAGGGCTTGCTGTGCGTATGACCTTAACTTAAATGCACGCTTATCATAGTGGATATTGAGCTTTTGCAAGCTTGAAAACAAAATTATTTCTATTGAGCGTATTCATCAGTATTCTCAACTCCCAAGTGAGGCTCCACTCATCATTGAGGACTCTCGCCCTCCATCCTCATGGCCAGAGAATGGAACAATTGAACATACTGATCTGAAGGTTAGTTAGGCTTTTCTTTTATGATTGCATTCGCTTTGTTAATGATTGCTATGATTATATCCATAAACCTTATATAAAAATAATTCATTCACGTTATTTTGTCAAACTGATTATCTCTATTTTCTGAAAATTATTATTTTTAAGGTTTGTTATAAGGAGAGTCTTCATGTTGTCCTTCATAATGTATCGTGTTCATTTCCTGGTGGAAAGAAAATTGGAATAGTAGGACGTATTGGAAGTGGTAAATCAACGCTTATCCAAGCTCTATTTAGACTAATCAAACCAGCAGGGGGAAGGATCATCATAGATAACATTGATATCTCTAGGACGCTGCAGTGAAATCGAACATTTCAAGTGATGTTACTGCTAAGTTTAGAAAAGTTGAACATTTCATTTGTTGTGTTACTATTCGGGCATTTACAGGATATAGCTATAGGTGTGTTGCTTTATCTGAATCAGCTCGAGTGAGATAGGCATTTGACTGGAATTTAATCATTTTGCTATTAGGTTTTAATTAGCAGCAAGGCCGTCACAGTCAATAACAAGCAGAAGCTATTGATAACACATATTTGAATATATCTCAGCATAAACAAAAAGTCTCAAATAGAAAGTAAGGTTCCAAAACTTTGGGAAAATAGGCTCTGAAGAGCCCTTTAGGCTTCAACCAAGGCTTAGGCGAGAAAGCAAGATGACTAAAAGAGAAGAAGGGGTCCATTACAGGTAAACATACAATCAACAGTATTAAGAATGCATGCACATTATTCAAATCAGTCAAAGGTCGAGGGAGTCGGAGTATAACCAATCTAGCCAAGTCAAGATTATGACAGCTCAGCTTGGAATCAGATATCCAGCTTACAACCTGGTTTCTCTTAATTACTAAGTCTTCATTTGGGTTTGAATTTGGATTCAATGCTCACTTTTATTGGTGTTTTTCCAGTGCCTTACCAACGGAAATGGAGCCATGGGGTTGAGTAGCAAACAAAAGCAGCTATCATTATTGTGTGGGATGAGGACGGACACATTTTCCTAATGTGTAAAGGAGCATACCTGTAAGATTCTAAATACTCATACATCTGTATATTATACCGCTATTTTTTTTACTTCAACATTAACACTTCTCTTTGTCGGATCTTAAGAGAAACTTTCCAATTATCACAACTGTCCAACTAACAAGTGTACTTGAATTGGTCCCCTTTTTTAACTAAAAAAAAAAGTAATTAGCATAGGTTAGGTATATCGGTTTTGGGTGCTCGAGTGGTATGTAATATTCTTGGTGTACTAGAAATTAACGATAGGGAAGACGGCAATGGGGCACAAGCTGATGGCTTCTGAGGAATGTATGGAAATGCTGGAAGTTGGTGGAGATGGGTGGAAGAACTTATGGAAAGAACTTATGTCATGAGGAGCTCTTCTTGCGCTTTAAGAAATATAAGACTAATACACATCAAGAAGAGGATTGTGGTAATATTGGAATTCATGGTTTCTATGTGTAGTAGTAGATTACTATGTTCAGGGGTTGTTTAGTCTTAATCTCTTAATATATAATAGAGTTCTTATAAGATGTAAAAACTATGAGTATGTAGTTTTGAGTGAGATAACAATGTTGAGGAATGTGATTATATGTGAGACTCTGGCATGCTTCTTCTTTGCTTTCGTCAAATTTTTTCTGGAATCCTATTTGGAACTTGTGAAGTTGTGACTTAAGACCAAAGGAATTGAACAGGGTTAAATAACTAGCTTCGATGAACTTGCATTGGAATTGCGGTCTTTGTGGCTTTGATATAACCATCAATTGAACTAACGATTTCCAAATCTGCCAGCAGACTCCAAATTTACACAAGAATGTTATTTTGCTTAGTTGTTCTAAATAGTAATAATTACTGTGTTTAATGTGTTATGTGTTCAGTTTCCATACATTGCTCATTAAATGACTGATTGTGTTTGATGCTTTATGAAGTAAAGTAACTAGATTATGTTTTCAGTTCTTGCAACAGATACCACGTTCATTAAAATTCCATACTATTTTCAGGGGTTAGAACAACTTCCTATATATTCGTGAAACGGTCCCTGGGAATACCTGCTTTTCCTATCTTCTCTGAAACTTAGTTGATTTATTATCTGATTACTTTTTTGAACTATTTGTCTAACAAAGCATGTAAAATATAATGTTTGGGAAATTTATGAGTTTAATATTTTACATTACATTTTCTATTTTTGAGTTTAAGGAGTCATACTTTCACCTAACATGCTGCTAAGGTTTTCCGTAAGATTATGTACCAACTATAGAATGATGCAAATCTTGAAAGAGATATCTAGAGTCCAATATATAAATTGATACTTCTGTTGGTTAGAGGCACTATATGTAAAATTTCTATTTCAATCCTTGATCAGAACAAAATGGGTGTGAGTGCCATCAAAACGTAGAGGAGCTGAGGAGGATTTCTCAGGAGGCTGAAAGGTGTGCCCAGGAGATTGAAAGGTGTGCTTAGGAGGCTGTAAGGTTTGCTCTAGAGGCTGGAAGGGATGATCAAGATGTTGTAGCTCAAGAGGTAGCGCGTTTGATAGAGCAGTTTGGGTTCAATCGTTCTATGGGGTAAATATTTGGCTCTTACAATCGTCTTTCATATACGTTTTATTCTTAATTTGCTTGACAGAAGTTCATGATCTTTTTGTGTTCTGTTAAGCTATTGGTAATAAGAACTATGATGAGGTAGTTGATCGATTGTCTAATTTTATGTTGGTTTAGCCAACAGTTGAATGAGCATGCCAAATTCTCTATGTTGAGAAATGCAACATGAACTCTATCCAATTTCTGCAGAGGCAAACCACAACCTCCATTTGAACAGGTTAGTGATGAGTTGCATTTTATTTATTTGTGGGGTTATTAAGAGGTTGGGATTACTAACGATGTTATGTTCCTTTCGAAAACAATATGGCATACAAAACCTGCACTTCCGGCGCTTGAGCATCTGATTCATTCAAATCGTGAAGAAGTCTTAACTGATGCGTGCTGTGCATTATCTTACCTTTCTGATGGTACAAACGACAAAATCCAAGCTATTATTGAAGCGGGAGTTTGCCCTAGACTTAAAGCCAACGAACCAAATTTAATTAGAAGAGGGATTCATTAAATGTTTCTGCAACTGATAGACCTACCTTGCAACAGTTGAAGAGGGATTCTCCCTTTTCTGATTTGGGTCCTCTAAAAGACAATGAGCGTAAAGATCTTAACTGTGCTGTAAAGGAGTATATGCTTTTAGCAGGATATCGACTCACCACAATGACATTTTATGAGGAGGTGGACGACAATTTAGGAGTGTGAATGTTTAATATTTCCTGTATCTCAGTTTTTTACAGTGTTTCATTGACCTGTATCATATACAGTTGTAGCATGACCTGCCGCCATCATTTTAACACACATATGACTTGTGAAAGATACCGTACAATTTGATGCACAAGTTCTATTATAAAAAATAGGTATTTTCTGAAAGCACTCGACCTGATCTGCCAAATGACACCAATGATCAAATAAAAACTTGGCATTTTGAAAAGGAAACAGATTTGTCAAAAGTACATTATCCACAGGCAATCGCAAATACTAATTTGTTGTGTGTGAGTGTGTGGTACAACAATTTCTTTAAAAAAAAAAGAAGCAAAACAGGTTCTTTATTTCTTTTTTAAGTCTTCCCCTGGTGCCCTAATCATGTAATTTACTTTCATGCAGATTACGGACCAGAACCTTGATCTTTGGCAGAACACACCAGCGTGTATTCCAGATGCTTTGCGCCATTATTACTATCAGTACCCTTCATCTACTGATGAAGCTGCTGAGGTATTCTATTGAACATGTGCTTGTGTATGAATTTTATTGGAGAGAGAAACTTCTCATTTGTTTACTCACAATTGGTGCATTTTCACTTTTGCATTACATCCCTACAAAGCTTCTGTTTCAAGCAGTATTAAATCATAAACGTTGTATGCAATGTCGAAGGACCCTAGAATTTTTGAAGGAAAATTTCTGGCATGTTATGTTGGAGTTTGTGTGAAACAACATGGGTAAAAATGAGATTGCAGTAAAGACCCAAGTAGACTAACATGGTTTGAGGACCATTGGAGGAGTAGAAATTTTCCTGCTCACCTGCAATCTGATATAAAATGCTACATAATGCTGAAGTGGGTTTGAATCCCAAGAAACCACAAGAAAGAATACTAGGAAACAGAGGGAAAAAATAGCCATACAAAAGAATCAAAATATGTGTTATTTGACCAGTCAGGATAGGCCAATAGGCACCGAATCGTAGGAGTGTCAACTGTCAACTGCCCATTACGTAAGTTTTGTAAAATATGAAGCAAGCAGTCACACCTGTATATCCTTCACACCTGTTCTTTACACAGAATGTAATTAACCTCCAACTGAATCTCGCTCTTTTTTTTGGGGGGAAGATATTGGTACCATAAATTTAATGTTATGAAATGTATGTTCTTTAGATCAATTGCAATTTGTTATTTATGTGCAAACCAGCAAAAATATATGCATGTAGTCAGTGACTTTTTATTTAAGATTCTTTTTAAGCCACCAAATTTCATGTTGGGTCCATTTAGAATATGTTCAGAATAATTCCATGGTTTTGATTTGTCACAAGCCTTTTTCTTCTTTAGTTCAGTATAGTTACGTTACTGAACAATTTTTATATGTGCTTTGAGCAATTTCTGTTTTCAAATGATGCTTCCAAACTTTTTTTTTTGGCTGGAATATGTTTCCAAACTTCAGTTTGTAGATATAGAGCTTATCAATTAAAATTTCCGAATAACCACTTATCAAATACACGTTTAGCACGCTACTGGAGTTCACAACATCTAACAATTTGTACCCACTCTTAACATTCAACTGAAAACGATTGAGCTTAAATAAATTATAATATCTCAAATGTGGATCAAGTAATCTTATGATCGAACTATCCATTGCTAGGAAAAGAAAATATGAAATGCAAACAAGGACTACTCCAAGTCACCAATTAGTTTGTATATAAACTGTCCAGTGTTAGATTGCACATCGTCATTTTAGAAGATGGGAAAAAACAGTCTAGCTTAGAAGCATATGTTAGTATAGAGTTATGGCCTGGAGAAGGGACCTATTTCCAGACTCAAATATGTTACTGTAGAATTCGTTTTTTTTTACTTTCGATGCCAAGGGTAGTACTCATAATTGGAGGTTCTTCTTGGTTTATACATTATAGTAGTGCTTCATTGTATTGCCCTCACCCGGCCTCTCAAAGTGTGGTGATAGAAGCAACAAAGAAGAATTCATGCTACATGAACAATTGAAGCTTTGGGCTCTTTTTGTCACTGTACGCTTCAAACCAATAAGTTCAGCCTCCTTCTGCCTTTTCCTTATAAGGCCTCAGAAACTCATCTATCATTCTGTCAATATCAATCAAAAGGCATATCAAAGTTTATGATACAATACATTTTTCAAAAAAAGCCTCCCCCTCCCCCCCAAAAAAAAAAAAAAAAATCAATTCCATAATGCAATGTGCTTTTGAATGTGTCCTACATGTAATGGTCAAACAAACTTTAAAGTTCTTATTCATGCATGTTACACTAACCAATACCTACATCACTCAAATTCACATATTTTACTAGCCTTTACTTACATCACATATTATATATATAATGAAATAAATGTGTTTGTCAACCGCGTGCACAGCACGTGCATCTTGCTAGTTTAATTAAAAGATTTGTCACTGGACAATGCGTTTTTGGTCATTTCCAGCTATTTGTGCAATGCCGCTAGCCATGAGTCCACGACACTTCAAAAAAAAATCTCTGTTCTTTTTATAGTGCATGTTCCCCTCTTTTGTACATATGAATTTTGATAGGTGGTTTTCTATAAAAGCATATATAATAGGTTAGGTACTTGATCTTCTCCCATAAATAAACTCGTGAACACCATTTGTTTGTAACTTTGTATCGGATCAACACCATTCTTTCTTATCGGATGATACCTTTATTATCTTCGATACATTTATCATCGAATTGGACCTTTCAATGGGTTGGTCTGCACTTGATTTTGAGTATCCAACTAGCCATCCATTTTTAAGGGATAGATCTTCAGTCCCTTACGATATGAGGACCACCAAATTTAGCAAGGATGGAATTCGATTATAAGGAGGACCGCATGCATTAAAAATATGCATATAAATAGAGAAAATATTCGCTCCTAGACGCTTAGGAGTGAAAAGTCTCTTAAACACTCATCCACCACACATCCACCATCTTTTAATCATTGATTAATTGTAGTTAATTAAAATCTAACCAAATACGTACTTATTTTGTTTTATCTTTAAATCATTCTATTTTTTTCTCCACAAATATTTCTTTTATATGTGTTTCCATTAAAAATATATATATTATTATTTTCAATTAAAAATTAAGAAATTTGTAAATAAATTTTTAATTTTGTGTTGCAGATTTTTCAAAGAGTTCTCATTCATTCAATTACCGTGTGAATTAAAGAGTTAAAGGCAATAGACAGTGAGCTTAGTATATGCATAACTCATAGATTTCAAATAGTCATAGTGGCATCCGACTTGATAAGAACAATTCAAATTCTAAGAGAGAGAGAGATTTTTCCATAGCAATGTTGGAATCTGGTGGTCATAATCAGAAGATTGATGTTTTGTTTTATTATGGTTTCTTTACTCCATGTTTTTCAAGAAGAAAATAGAGTTGCCGATCATTTGGCAAAACTATCTCTTGGATGGCGAGAACAAAGATGTTTTTGTTTTTACTCCTCCTTTATGTAATGTTTTGAACTCTATCAATCTATCATAGAGAAATATGTAACAATGGTTTATGAAAGGGCTTTTTAGACTTTGGTCCTACGCATTGTTGGTTTATTAGACTTTGATCTAGAAAAGCTTGAATATTAGTCTTTAGTCCCAGTTCTATTTGTTCACCGTTAATCAACTCAGCTGACTAACAGTCAACGTGGTCAATCTGCTTATATACGATTGAGTTGACTAACGGTGAACAAACAGAATTATGATTAATGTCTAATATTCAAGCTTTTTTGAACCAAAGTCTAATAAACCAACTATGCGTAGGACCAAAGTCTAAAAAACAAAGTTATAATACATATGGGGACCTGCAAAATCCCACCATTTTTTTAAAAAAAATAAAAAATTACTGTGCGAATTTCTTAATTGGCTATTATCATCAGTATTTTGGGTGTAATAAAGTTGCAATTTGTAATTACATTTACATTTTCTTTAATAATTATGATAAAATTTAAGAGTTTATTTCATAAATGTTAGAGTACTTTTCATTTTATTATACAAGGTTTTATTTATTTATTTATATATTTGGCTTTATTGACACGAATTTTTCATTGTAGATACTTTTTTTTTATGAAAACAGAAAGAAAAAAATATATATTTGAAGAGAAAAAAAAATGGGTGATCTTGGACACACCCCCATAAAAACACTCCCATACTCCAACTTTAAAATAAATAAATAAAATTGTTTTAGACACATTTATGTTCCTAAATTATACTTTTTTTATTAGGCGTACCCAAGACAAAACAATTCATTTATTATAGTATATTAAGGACCCAACACTTAACCGTAGATATTCTAAGTTTTTCACTTGTAACTCAAAAAGAACAAGAACATGTTCTTTTTTTATGAGGCGTACCCAAGACAAAACAATTCATTTATTATAATATATTAAGGACCCAATACTTAACCATAGATATTCTAAGTTTTTCACTTGTAACTCAAAAAGAACAATAACATGTTTTTTTTTTTTTTTTTAAAAAAAGTTTTAGGAATATACAACTTAATTGTACTTACTCTTTACCAATTACCAAACTATACAAACATTTTGTCTTATAAGTATCTTGTACTTCTTAGTTAAATCCGAGCCTAATGTATCTCAAATCTATGTATTGACGTTATTGTTATTAGCATCTTTACGGAAGTTATTCTTGTAACTAGAGAATAAGTGTCAAAATAATCAAATCCTTCCTTTTGTCTAAAGCCTTTGACCACAAGTCTAGTTTTATACTTGTCGATTGATCCATCAGTCTTAAATTTTTTTTGTGAATATCCACTTATATCCCAAAGTCTTGGAACCTAGTGGTAAATCCACCAATTCCCATGTATGATTTTGCATTATGGATTCAATCTCGCTATTTATTGCTTCTTTCTAATAAGTAGCTTCTGGAGATGACATTGCCTTCTTGAATATTTGAGGATTATTTTTCAACAAGTAAGTTAGAAAATCAGGTCCAAAAGACGTTGACGTCCTTGACCTTTTGCTACGTCTAGGTTCCTCCTCAATTTCACTTTGTGTAGGATGCATGGTTACTAGTTGTAGCATCTAAAGTTCTCTTTGTTGAACTTAGCTCTATACACATGTTATACGAAAACGTATTTTCAAAGAATGAAGCATTCCTTGACTCAATAATCGTATTAACATGTATATCTTGAATCTCTGATTTATTAACCAGAAAACGATATACACTACTATTGTTTGCATATCCAATGAATACACAATCAATAATCTTGGGTCCTATCTTCACCTTCTTAGGTTTAGGGACTTCCACTTTAGCAAGACACACCCACACTTTTAAGAATTCGTAGGAAGTTTGATGCCCTTTTCACAATTTGTATAGTGTTTTAAGCGTCTTTTTGTTAGGAATCTTGTTGAGAATGTAATTGGCGGAAAGCAAAGCTTCCCCCCACATATTCTAGGGTAAATCGGAACTTAACAACATAGCATTCATCATCTCTTTTAGAGTTCGGTTTTTATGTTCCGCAATACCGTTTGATTGAGGTGAATAAGGAGCCGTAGTTTGATGAATGATTCCATGTTCAGAACAGAAATCTTTAAAAGGTGATTCATATTCACCTCTTCTATCACTCATTATAGCCTTAATCTTTTTGCTTAGTTGATTTTCAACTTTATTTTTATAGTATTTAAACACTTCAATTGCCTCATCTTTACTTCTCAACAAGTAAACATAATTATATCTAGTGCTATCGTCAATAAAAGTAATGAAATACTTTTTACCATCTCTAGTTTGCACGTATTTAAGATCACATATATCTGTGTATTAAGTCTAGAGGTTCAGTACTTCTTTCAATGGAATGAAAGGATGATCTGGTCAATTTAGATTCTACACAAGTTACACATTTATGGTGTGGGTCTATTTTTATCTTTGGTATATAGTCCAAATTAATTAATCTACACAAAGTATCATAATTAACATGTCCTAATCTACCATGTCATACATGCGAAAACTCAATCAAGTAAACAGAAGATTCAACTTTATTGACGCTCTTTGGCACAATAGTAAAACAAAACATCCTAAAGAGCCCATCCTTAAAGCCCACGAATACATCATTCTTATTTAGTACAAATTTATCAGAAACAAAGACTAACTTAAAGCCATTCTTGCTCAACAGCGACCCAGAAACTAAGTTTTTGTGAATGTCATGCACATAAAGCACCTCATTCAGAGTTAGTTCTTTCCCATAAGTCAACCTCATCACCACCTTTCTTTTGCTATAACACTCCGTGTTTTTATTCTTTGTTTTTTTTCTATAATAATAATAAAGATAATAATAATAGATAATAGATATAATAAAAATAGGATAAGTGTTAGTGGAAATAGGAGACGTGGGTATGGGATAAACTCTCTTCCCTATTTCGGGGTTGTTTTTTTTAAACAGAAAAAAAAAAAATAGGGTTGGTCAAGAACAGAGAGTTTTTCAGAAAAGAGAGTTTCACAGAGAGGAAAGAGAGAAGTTTCTTGCTGGAGATTTTGCTGGGAACAGGAGCGCGCTAAAGGTGAGTAGCTATTCTTGCTATTTCACGGGTTATCGTTTTGGTATCGGGTATACTTGTATAAGATTTATGCATAGGGATACTACTTATTATCTTGTTTTATTCTACGCCAGGCGGTCATTATTATTAAACTTCGCTAAATATCGGAAATGGGGATTTAACTGTTGGAAGCTTTGAATAATGTGTTAATGGCGGCCAGAGACAATAAAACAAGATAATGTGTTAATGGCGGTCAGTAAAGTTTATGCTAATGGCTAGAGAACTTAAACAAGATAATGTGTTAATGGCGGTTATATTATTAAGCTTTGTATAAATGTGTTAATGGCGGTCAGTACCGTTTATGTTAACTGATGTGCGTGGGTGGTTTGTGTTGGGCTGGAACTTGTTGTTGGGTGATTGAATGTTGGTTTGGAGGGGGCTGTGGAAGCTTGAAGGGGCGCCAATGGAGGCGATCCCCCCAAACCTCCTCCCCAGAGAAAAACGCCCCATCGCGGATACTGTGGGTTGAACTATTATGTTTTTGTTTGTTTGAACTCGTGTGGTGGCGTTATAGTTGGTGGTAGCGAGTGAGTGAGTGTTGTAAAGTAAGGGGGGGCAGCTGTTAAAGCTTGGAGAAGCTATTAATGGCGGCAGTAAAAATTTCTAGATCTAGATTTAAGGATTTGAGGTTTTATTAGCTTTTATTAAAGTTGTAGGGGTTTAGAATCTGGGTAAAATCGGTTGGTTATTTTTGGGTGGCGATTTGGAATTGGTGGTGGTCGATTTGGGTTGGTGGTGGAGGCTGTTGGAGAAGATGAATAGTAAATTTCGGGTTGGGCCTTGGGCCTTAGCAAGTTTAAATTGGTTGGGCCAAAACCTAATTGTTAGTTGGGCCGAAATGTTTTAGTTTTGTTGGGCCAAAACTTTATATTTTATGCTAGGCTCGATTCTATTTTAGTTGTTGGGCCGGTTTCAGTTTAATTTTCGGGCCGAACTCAGTTGTATTTTGGGCCAGTTCAGTTTAAAGTTTTTAGGCTAGTTTCTAATATTGCATGGGCCAGTCCATAGGACTTAATATAGATCCCAATTGGGTCAGGTAGAATAAATAGATTAGTTTTAGACTTTCGGGTTCTAAGGTTTGGGCTTGGCCAGTTGGGTCCGAACCATGGCTTTAACCATGAGCCCATGAGCCATGCACCTTTGACCTTAGTCATGAACCATGGCTATGACCCTGAACCTGTTGAAATTGGAAACGACAGTTTAACTTTGACAATGATGTGTTGACTTTAACCAGAGTTGACTGTTGACCAGAGTTGATTGTTGACTTTGACCAGGGTTGACTTTGACCAGTTGACCCAAATTTGACTTTTTCATAAAAATATGATTCGGTCTATTAGGATAAGTCTAGGACTATTAGCATGTTTGACTTAGGCTAAGACCTTTCTATATATACGTGTGTGATATTTCAGTTTTTGTGATATGCAATGTTATGACACTTAGACATCCATGAAACTAATAATGCGTAAACCAAAAATACATGAATCAAGATACTCTTTCGTTCTCTGAAATAATACACGCAATACGGTTCAATAATGAGTAAATAAAGTTACCGCAACCTTTTTAGATCTCTCAACGCCTCAAGTTTTGGAATTGAGTTTTATGATTGTTGATGTCATATGTTAGGTGGGCATTTATTGAATGTGCCATAAATGGCCCGCAATTAAGTTATATATAGGTATTCATTGAATGTGCCATGAATGACACCGGTATTCATTGAATGTGCCATGAATGACCGTGATTGTTTGACCGCCCTAGAGGGGAACTAAGGTATTCGCTGGCGGGTTAGTTGTATTCTTTGATTATCGCGAAAGTGTTTGGGTTACTTTTTGAATACATAGGATATCTACATATGTTATATGCAAGTTCTAACTTTCTTTTGCGGGAGGGTAGGACTTAATAACATTTTGTCTTGAGGGCACCGGTTCTATACTTGGCTGATGGATATTGGTAAGTTTTAATTCAATGATTTAGATATTAAAACGAGTTATTATAATGAGTTATATAATGGAAGTCTTGCTTGGGAAGAAATTATGCCGGTTAAAATGACGGAACTACCTGTCTTCCAAGCTGTGAATGATTAAGTTATGGGAAAATATAAAGTGATTGTTTGGATAATTAAAGTATGATAATGTTTATATGTGGTTAGTCTACTCATACCAGCAAATTCCATTTTGCTGACCCATGTTTGCTTTGTTTTGGCAACGTGGGTGTGTTCTTTGGAACATAGGTGGAAGGTAGTGGAACCGTGGCGTGTGATTTGGATTCTTGCCTGGAGCAGTCCGTTAGTTCGTTTATTAGGTCTATTCTTTTGAAAGTATGTAATAACGTAGTTTTCTTTTCATATGACTAGAAAATACGATGTTGAAGACCTGTTATTCTTAGAGTGGTTTGATGTTTTATTGGGACGGAAGATAGACTTTTATAAAGTAATAAAGAGAATTTTTGGAGATTATTTTGTTGTTAAGATTCTTTATGATGTGGGTTTTATGTTTTGACATGTGTTGTATCCACCCCGTCATAGCCTGGGTTTTTAGACAATTGAACCGAGTGATGTTTGAGATATTTATATTTCAAATATTCATTTATTTTAATTGTTTAGAAAATCGGGCTGTGACATTTTTGGTATCAGAGCCAGGTTAGCCTAGAGAGTGAAGGTCTAGGTGATCCTCGGATTGTGGTGAATGGGTAGTAGGAGTGTTTCTTTGTGGTATTTGGTTTGGCTTGTTATTTTGTGTGTACTTTTATAGTGGAATGTTGGGATATGATTAGGAAAAAAATAAAATGCTGATTGTTTTAACGGTTAGTTTCTTATGAAATTTATAATCGAAATTGTTCAGCATGTTATAGTGTTGTTTTCCTAACAAAGTTTTCGATTTTAAGTAAGTATTGGCTAAAGAAGAAATTGTTATTTTTAAAATTTCATATTAGAGTAAATTGGAATTATCCAAGGAATAAAGAAACCCTTTTGATAAAGGTTGGATTTGAAATATTTGATATTGTCCAAGTTATGTATATCGTTGGTGTGTGATCTAATATACATAACATCTCTCTGTATGCATCGTTGGAGTTTGATCCAGTGTGTACATGTACATCGTTGGAGTGTGATCCAGTGTGCATACCACACATCGTTGGTGTTTGATCCTATGTGATGGTAGAGAGTTAGTATGCATCGTTGGTGTGTGAACCAGTGTATATTTGCATATCGTTGGTGTGTAAGCCAGTATGCATGCCTCACATTGTAGGTGTTTGATCCTATGTGATGGTGGACATAGTGTAGGCCGTTGATAATATGAATCAGTCTATACGTTTTATATTTTTATTTTCGAACATGTGGTGTTTGTGAGACTCTGAGAGAAATGTTGATATATGTGTAAACACTAAGGTGGTGGATGAAACATATGAGTTTTTAAACAAATAGTTTTGATAGGGAAGATCGTTAAAAAGGAAATTATAATATGTTTTTTTTAAAACACCTTGGATTAGTTGGGAAATACTAAGAGTGGAACTAACTGCCTCGGTGTGAGAGGAACTACATTGCCTTCTTAGTATGATTTAACTTGAAGAATATGGGTTTTGCTAAACTGTGAAAGAATGATTTTAATTAAGTGTTGGTAATTGAATAAACTAAATATGTTTATTTCTTTTGAGTTGTGTATGCTAGCGTATACACGTATTTCTTGGGTTCAATACGTATATAGACACATTTTTCAAAGTATGTGATTTGCATATTAGTATGTCTATCTATATGATATTGTATATGTGTATTCCTTTTAAGGTGTGTATACTTGCGTATACACGTATGTCTTATTTTTATATTGGTTGACGTATTGTTGTTTGGTTAATCTACACTCTACCTTGAATCTCGGGACGAGATCCTTTTAAGGTGTGTATATTATAACACCCCGTGTTTTTATTCTTTGTTTTTTTCTATAATAATAATAAAGATAATAAAAATAGATAATAGATATAATAAAAATAGGATAAGTGTTAGTGGAAATAGGAGACGTGGGTATGGGATAAACTCTCTTCCCTATTTCGGGGGTTGTTTTTTTAAACAGAAAAGAAAAAAATAGGGTTGGTCAAGAACAGAGAGTTTTTCAGAAAAGGGAGTTTCACAGAGAGGAAAGAGAGAAGTTTCTTGCTGGAGATTTTGCTGGGAACAGGAGCGCGCTAAAGGTGAGTAGCTATTCTTGCTATTTCACCGAAGTTATCGTTTTCGTGTATCGGGGTATACTGTATAAGATTTCTGCATAGGGATACTACTTATTATCTTGTTTTATTCTACGTCATGCGGTCGTATTATTAAACTTCGCTAAATATCGGAAATGGGGATTTAACTGTTGGAAGCTTTGAATAATGTGTTAATGGCGGCCAGAGACAATAAAACAAGATAATGTGTTAATGGCGGTCAGTAAAGTTTATGCTAATGGCTAGAGAACTTAAACAAGATAATGTGTTAATGGCGGTTATATTATTAAGCTTTGTATAAATGTGTTAATGGCGGTCAGTACCGTTTATGTTAACTGATGTGCGTGGGTGGTTTTTGTTGGGCTGGAACTTATTGTTGGGTGATTGAATGTTGGTTTGGAGGGGGCTGTGGAAGCTTGAAGGAGCGCCAATGGGAGGCGCCGAGCCCAAACCCTCCCCCAGAAAAACGCCCCATTGCGGATACTGTGGGTTGAACTATTATGTTTTTGTTTGTTTGAACTCGTGTGGTGGCGTTATAGTTGGTGGTAGCGAGTGAGTGAGTGTTGTAAAGTAAGGGGGGCAGCTGTTAAAGATTGGAGAAGCTATTAATGGCGGCAGTAAAAATTTCTAGATCTAGATTTAAGGATTTGAGGTTTTATTAGCTTTTATTAAAGTTGTAGGGGTTTGGAATCTGGGTAAAATCGGTTGGTTATTTTTGGGTGGTGATTTGGAATTGGTGGTGGTCGATTTGGGCTGGTGGTGGAGGCTGTTGGAGAAGATGAATAGTAAATTTCGGGTTGGGCCTTGGGCCTTAGCAAGTTTAAATTGGTTGGGCCAAAACCTTATTGTTAGTTGGGCCAAAATGTTTTAGTTTTGTTGGGCCAAAACTTTATATTTTATGCTAGGCCCGATTCTATTTTAGTTGTTGGGCCGGTTTCAGTTTAATTTTCGGGCCGAACTCAGTTGTGTTTTGGGCCAGTTCAGTCTAAAGTTTTTAGGCCAGTTTCTAATATTGCATGGGCCAGTCCATAGGACTTAATATAGATCCCAATTGGGTCAGGTAGAATAAATAGATTAGTTTTAGACTTTCGGGTTCTAAGGTTAGGGCTTGGCCAGTTGGGTCCGAACCATGGCTTTAACCATGAGCCCATGAGCCATGCACCTTTGACCTTAGCCATGAACCATGGCTATGACCTGAACCTGTTGAACTTGGAAACGACAGTTTGACTTTGACAATGATGTGTTGACTTTAACCAGAGTTGACTGTTGACCAGAGTTGATTGTTGACTTTGACCAGGGTTGACTTTGACCAATTGACCCAAATTTGACTTTTTCATAAAAATATGATTCGGTCTATTAGGATAAGTCTAGGACTATTAGCATGTTTGACTTAGGCTAAGATTTTTCTATATATACGTGTGTATGTGTATTAACTGCTATGTGATATTTCAGTTTTTGTGATATGCAACGTTATGACACTTAGACATCCATGAAACTAATAATGCTTAAACCAAAAATACATGAATCAAGATACTCTTTCGTTCTCTGAAATAATACATGCGATACGGTTCAATAATGAGTAAATAAAGTTACCATGAACCTTTTAGATCTCTCAACTTCAAGTTTTTGAATTGAGTTTTATGATTTATTGATGTCATATGTTAGGTGGGCATTTATTGAATGTGCCATAAATGGCCCGTTAAGTTATGGGTATTCATTGAATGTGACATGAATGACCAGATTGTTTGGACTGCCCTAGAGAGAAACTAAGGTATTCGCCTTTGCGGGTTAGTTGTATTCTTTGATTATGCGAAAGTGTTTGGGTTACTTTTGAATACATAGGATATCTACATATGTTATATGCAAGTTCTAACTTTCTTTTGCGGGGAGGGTAGGACTTAATAACATTTCAATGCAGGGCTGGTTCTACCCCTTATACTGAGATGGATATCGGTAAGTTTTAATTCAATGATTTAGATATTAAAACGAGTTATTATAATGAGTTATATAATGGAAGTCTTGCTTGGGAAGAAATTATGCCGGTTAAAATGACGAAACTACCTGTCTTCCAAGCTGTGAATGATTAAGTTATGGGAAAATATAAAGTGATTGTTTGGATAATTAAAGTATGATAATGTTTATATGTGGTTAGTCTACTCATACCCAAGCAAATTCCATTTTGTTGACCCATGTTTGCTTTGTTTTGGTAACGTGGGTGTGTTCTTGGAACATAGGTGGAAGGCAATGGAACCGTATGCGTGTTTGGATTCTTGCCCGAGCAATCCGTTAGTTCATTTATTAGGTCTATTCTTTTTGAAGTATGTAATAATGTAGTTTTTTCTTTTCATATGACTAGAAAATAACGATGTTGAAGACCAATTATTCTTAGAGTGGTTTGATGTTTTATTGGGACGGAAGATAGACTTTTATAAAGTAATAAAGAGAATTTTTGGAGATTATTTTGTTGTTAAGATTCTTTATGATGTGGGTTTTATGTTTTGACATGTGTCAGATCCACCCCGCCATGCTTTGGGGTTTTAGACAATTGAACGAAAGTGATGTTTGAGATATTTATATTTCAAATATTCATTTATTTTAATTGTTTAGAAAATCGGGCTTTGACATTTGCCTTCAACCTTGGACGTAGAAGAGTTTTCCATAAAGAGTTGTTCTTCTTTTTCCACAGCATGATAAGTGGTGAACATCGACTTGTTGGAGCATATGTGGCGAGTAATACCAGTATCCACCCACCATTCCTTTTCATTTCCAATCATGAGACATTCAGAAACCACAGCAGATAGGTTCATGTCATTAATATTGTCAGAAAGCGTGTCTATTGTCATATTTGCTTCAGTCTTTTGCTTCTTGTACTTTTTTGGCTTGCGACATTCACTTGCCTTATGTCCAACCTTCCCACAATTGTAGCACTTTCCCTTGAACTTAGTAGGCATACTACTCTCTTCGTCTTGAGCTTTGTCTTGACACTTCTTCTTTCCCTTAGCACTTGATCCTTCCATAACATTGGCCTTTGCCACAATGGGATCCTTGCCCTTCTTCTCAGATAGACGGTTATCTTTCTCTATCCTTAGACGGACAATCAGTTCTTCAAGATTCATATCTTTGCGTTTATGGTTAAGATAGTTCTTAAAATCCTTCCAAGATGGTGGTAATTTCTCAATCATAGCAGCCACTTGGAAAGATTCTCCTAGGGTCATTCTTTCAGCAATGACATCATGGAGGATTATTTGAAGTTCTTGGACTTGGCTTATGACGGTCTTACTATCCGTCATTTTGAAATCAAGAAATCTGCCAACTATGAATTTCTTCATGCCACCATCTTCACTCTTGTATTTCTTGTCCAACGAATCCCAAAGTTCCTTAGCAGTCTTGAACTCACTATATACATTGTATAATGAGTCAACCAACCCGCTAAGGACATAATTTCTACACAAGAAATCAGCATGAAACCAAGCATCCTTGGCCAAAACCTTCTCCTTGTTGGTTTCATCGGGCTTACATCAGGAGCCTTACCCCACAGAAACCTTGCCAAGTTAAGGGTGGTTAGATAGAAGAGCATCTTCGTTGCGGTTTGAAATCAGTTCCATCAACTTTTCGGGTTTCTCCCATGAGGAACGAATGGGGAAAAGAAGAGGATGGAAAGAATGTTAGGAGTAATCGGTGATGTTGCCATATTCTGAAATACAACTACACTTTGTTATTCCTTTAAACCAAGATAGAAAAGAAAACATAAACAAATTTTGTTTGGTAAAGAAGAATAAGGAAAAGGAATATGTCTTAAGTTGTTAGGAATATATAATTTAATTGCACTTACTCTTTACCAATTACCAAACTATACAAACCTTTTGTCTTGTAAGTGTCTTGTACTTCTTAGTTAAATCTGAACCTAGTGTAGATACACTATGTCCTTAAGATAGATTTTCCCCCTCACAGTGCTTGAAGGTTGATGGGAAACTATCTCCCAAGATATAACGGATTTCTTTCTATAGAAAGTTAGCACTTCAATTCTATAGAATCAGCGAACTCAACATAGTATTTGACTAAGAACAGAGAGAGAAGAGAAAGATCAGAACTCTGTGTGATCTGGTGTGTCTTTCTCTCCAAATTCATCTATTATTTAAAGGTAAGTGGTGCCTCTTCGAAATAACACAGTGACTCTTGGGAAAAAGTAAGCAACTCTTTAAAAAGTCACATGTTTCAAAATGACACACCATTTTAGCATAAATCACTGTCTCAAACCAGTGCCTATTTCGAAAGGTCACACTTTTTCGGCATGATGCATTATTTCGAACCAAAGGCACATTTTCGAAAAGGTAACACATTTTCAAGATAATGCATCAATTTTTCAACCAAGCACCTTTCGAAAAGGTTTTTCTCACTTTACGTACTGTTTCAAGATAAACCTATTTCATCTCAAGTGGGTAACTTGGGAGACAAATTACTCATTCATATATCAATGGATTTGTACAAATCCATTTTTCTAACAAAAACTGATATTGATTTCTTCTCCAATAACTTCTTTTTAACAACATTTCTCTCATTAATAAACATACAAGTACCCACTTTTAATTTGAATCAATCATACTAAAATAATGAGGATGAATATCAAAAAAAAAAATCGAAATCAATTTTTAACGAATGGGGAATGAAGAAGATTGTTGGGAAAAAAGACGTTTTTTTTTTTTTTGGCTCCTATTGGAAATATCCCAAATAAATTTGAGAGATATTATTGAATTGAAGCGGTTATTGGGGTACGACAAAAACTTTAGTTAGTTATGGACTACAGGAGTGTTTTTATGGGTGTGTCCAAGATCACCCAAAAAAAAAATAGAATGATTTGAAGAAAGAATAAAATAAATATTTAGTTAGATTTTAATTTGAATGTATGGAGGATGGGTGTTGAGGAGACTTTTTGCCTCCTAAGCGGCTATGAGCGAATTTTTTCTGTTATAAATAATCTCATTTCATATCAAATTCTTAGGTGAGAGTGTGAGACCGTGAGAACCGCCAAGAAGAATGCAACCGCCAACCTAGGATTTGGCATGAGAGACCATTCTTACACTATGTTATTTGGAAATTTAAATTTAGGCGTGTAATTTAGTTCTACCGAAAGAAAATTGGACATTTTAAAACAAACAACCAAGCTACTCTTAGTAGGGCCGGGTTCCTTCTTAAGTTCTTAGTAAGTAACAAAGTTCTTATGATTAAGAGGATTATCAAGTTCTTAATTCCTATAGGACCAAAATAATGTGGCAAGATGAGGGAACCAGCAATGCTAATTCATATTTCTTGAGAATACACAAACAGTGCGGAATGAATTGCCCTACCTTGCATTGGTCCTTTGAGAGACATGATTGTCTATGTCAACACCAAACAAAACTCAAGAAAAGGCAGACAGAAACGAGCTGGAATGACAACTCGGCTACTAGAAAATTGTATTTTGGGTATTTTGTTTTTCGAAGATATTTTCTGGTATTTAAAACTAGAAAAAAGTCATCAACATCCTTCACGCTCTTCTTCGTATACATATGTCCGCGTGCACTACAGGTGTTAACTAATAAATTAAATTTATATCTATCTAATAAAAAAGTTTGGTGTGGGGCTGTAGACCCTATCCGACAGTTACTATTGTATTTTATAAATTGTGACATGGCAGATTCAAAGTCTTATAGGATATGTACAGTTTACAATATTAATTTGAAAGAGTATTGAATCATTGTTGATTTGGTCAACAATGACTACTTTGTGGGCTGGGCTTTTATCATTTTGTTGGTTGGGATTATTTTAAGCCTAATTTGAAACAGTGACGTGGGCACTCACAAGTCACAAGGGATATTTTTTGAGCTCTATTAAAATTTCACATCATCTCCTATTAAAACGAGAATTTTTCTCATATTTGAAAAACGAGATTTTTTTTTTATACAATGGGAATTTATTTCCTATTATAACGGGAATTCCTCTCCTATTAAACAAATTCTAACACTTCTAATTAAAGCTCCCACAAAAATTCAATGTCATCTCCTATTAAAACTATTAAAACGAGAATTTCTCTCCTATTTGAAAAACGAGAATATATTTTTTTACAACAGGAATTTCTCTCCTATTATAACGGGAATTCTCCTATTAAAATAAATTCTAACACTTCTAATTAAAGTGGAAATCATTCTCCTTTTAAAATGGAAATTCATCTCCTATTAAAAAATATATATATATAGCATATTTAATTAAAATAGAAATTATTCTTCTATTAAAACATGATCTCTCTACCAATTGAAAAAATGGGTTTTTAAAATTTAATTAAAATTTCATTTAAAATAATTTGTTAGAAAATTAAAACGGATTAAGTAACTAAAACGGTAATCTCAATTTTCTAAAAAAAATCTAAATGTTTTCAAAAGAGTATGTGCGTATGTCCGATACAAACTAGTACTAGTATATAAACAAATATAATGTGTAATTGTGTAAATAACTAAATACTAAAGACCGACCTAATGACGAAATAATCCTCTCACCAGAAACCCACACGCGTAGAGAAGTCCCACTCGTAACCATGTGAATTTTGGCAGCTTTTGCCGTGAAACATCACCACCTATGTTTTAGTTACTTGTCCTTTTTTCCCACTTGTGTCCAAAAGACAAAGTTAACTAAATGGCCAATACGGTTCACGAGGCAGACCTATACTGTAATTAACTCCAAATCAAGGACATTTTCATGTGTTTAAAATTAAATCCGTTTTAACATGAAGGGCTTTAGTGGAATATCAGTGAAAAAGGAAATGAGAAAGAGTAACGACAGCGGCGCTTGAAGAGAGAAAAGGAAGAGCGCCTGTTTGTTCATTATTATGAGAGAGCGGAGTGGTCTTAAAGTGCGCCAGATGCAAAACGTTATTTCGAAGAGATCTCTATTTCGAATTCTCTCGAGTAACTTCCTGATTTTTATTTCTTAACCCTTGAAGGTTAATGAAATTAGTATAACCCACTATTTTGTGGACTAACACCTTTGACTTACCACGTACAAATAGTTTTTATCTTACTACTAGTTTTGAGCACGTGGCTACGCCACTCTCTGCCACAATTTGCACCGACCAATTTTTTCAAAAAAATTCTTAATATATTTTTGCCCCTAAAACATAACAAATATTAAAATAATATAAAAACAATTATCTTGTAATTGAAGATGCAAAATAAGGACAGAATCGTCCAATAATTTGTATTGACAGAGACAACTCAATCAAGAAAGTTAGCCCACGCCATCAATAAAGTAAGTTTCGTCTTTTACCGTTTAGCCCCTAAATAAATCAACTATTACATTTGTATTTAGCTGACTCTTTTGTATTTTAAGATAGAAACTGGGGGTATAATCGTCTGAATTGGTGCGAACGGAATTTGCCATGGCAAACGGCTCACTGGCATGCGCCAATAGATAAAAAGAATGGTTCGGTGAACAGTAGATATTTGATATTTCCAATTATATCTCTATTCGGTTTCGATTATTACGGTCATATTATAACCGAAGTTTGTAATAACATATGTGAAGGAGGGATAAAATCGTCCATTTGTACAGTAAAATTCAGACGTGTCTCTCTTGATTTATCACATTGTTCTCAATTTTACAAACAATTATGAGATTGCCACTGACCAAAAATTAGATTTTTGTGCTGCCCAACCCAAACCAACTGACCGCACACGTGGCGTAGGCAATGGCGGAGCCAGAAAATTGAGTGAGGGTGAGCCAACCCCGACCAACCCCATTTACATTCCTTGTCCAACACAATCACACCTAGAGAACCATATATATGACTAAAAAAAATGAGAATTATAATATGATCAATATTATCAACCCTTTAAAAAAAAATTATTACTTCTCAAGACCAAATAAGCTTAATTTGCTATACACGGATGCACAAAATCCTAATTTCAAAAGTTAATTAGTTTCTGATACAGCTCATTGCATGTAATATCTAACATGCTTCACCTGCCTACATAAACAACAATAATAAAATTCAGTTATGTTTCCCTTTAAATGAAAACAGCTTCAGTGTTTAAGTTGTATAATTAGTACTTTGGAGGAATCTAAATATCCAACTGAAAAGAATAAACTAACTAACAGTAAGAGCAAGTCCAGTGGGGGGTATATGGGCTGCTAAAGGCAAATATAACACCCCAACCACAAAAATGTCATTCCAATGGGACTGCTAAAAGGGTCTTAAATTTGGAAGGAATCAAAAATCCAGCCAAAGTTAAAACCTTCGTTAGCAGCTGCTATAATAAGTTCGGGAGACGAACGACATAATTTCTGTCGTCCGTGTGTTAAATTTCGACGAACGGTAGAAACTGTGCCGTCCGTCCAAAAAAAATTCAATCTAAGTTACAAAATAATGGATGGACGGCAGAAACTATACAGTCCGTATCATTTAGCACTTCAAAACAAAAAAAAAAATGATTGGACTGGTTTTTTTATTTTGGGGAGCCAAATTTGGTTGGGCAAGCTAAAAGGCCTATGTGGTACTTATGTGACACTTTTAGCAGCCCAATTTAGCAGCTCTCTATTGGATTTGCTCTAAGTAAGCTTGGATTAATACAAGCTGAGGTTATATACACCAAACTTGAGATCACCTGAGAATAACAATCATGCATATAGATTAAAAAAATTTACATATGAAATGCCACGACCAACACATCCAAATAAGATAGATTCTCATTAAAATAGACTTCAAAACCTGAAACTGTTTTCACAAATATAGTATGTAACACCCGTATTTAAAATACGTATTTTTCTATTTATTAATTAATTAAATTATTTATTTGAAAATCGGCTAGATTGGATTTGGGATACGCGGGCCTGATTTCTGGGCCCGAGTCTATGTTGGGCATGGGTTTCAAACCCAAGTATATACACTACAACAGAGCATGGTTTTAGCAGCGCCATACTCCATCGCTAAAGGTGCCTTTGAGCGTGGCAAAAGATCTGTCGCAACGCACCAGATGGCGTTGCAAAGGCGTGGCTAAAAAGTGTGTCTCAAATACTCAAATGCAACACCAAAGGTGGCGTGGCAAATGTTCCTAGTTTATTGCGACGCCTGAGGGTGCTGCTAATACACTAATTCCGTTGCTACTTCATTTATTAAAATTAAATTAATTGCAAATTTTATTGAAACTATTTGCAGCGCATGGCGTCACAAAAGAGAGCTTGTAACAACTAGGATGGCGTTGCAAAAGTGATACCTTTAGCTACACAACTAGGCGTCGCAAAAGGCAACCTTTTGCAACACTATTTCAGTTGCGGAAAGTTTAAATATTTGCCTACATAGTGCGGGAAATTTAAATATTTAGCTGAACATTTGGCGTGGCAAAAGACGTCCAAAATTTTAGCCACACACCAAGCGTGGCAAAAGATGTCTACGTTACTGTAAAATCAAAGCTTTTAGCTACACCAAAATTGTTGCGAATGATATAAACTCCTGTGCTTTATTTGGGACGATTTAACATTGCAAATGGTGCAATTCATACATATATACCGTACATTTCCATTTACATAATCCTGCCCCAAAACAATTTTTATAGAACACAATAACCCTATAACAATTCACCACAAATCATAACAAAATGAATTTCATTACTAAATCATTCAATACAAAAGATCTTAAAGAATTCACATAACTATTTTTTTTGTGAAAAACATCGCCTCACATAATCTTAACAACGCTCAACTAAATTTAGATTAATTATTCAAAACTAAAATTCCACAAATAATGTCTATAACATGCTAATTTGAGCAAAGATCCACTGAGCTTCTTCTTGATTCTACTACTACTCGCACCAACCGCACAACAAACAAAAAAAAAAAAATCACGTAAGTAAATTTATTAGAAACATTAATAAACCTAATATACACTCAATTTGGCAATGCATGTGAAACTATGCACCTCCTATATGCGTAAATTGGTGCCCATGGCCAAAAGCTTAGAAAGAACTTATCAAAGTTATAACTCGATCACATTCATGAAGGTACAGATCAAATAAGAAGACAAAAATAGTAAAAAACTAATAGATTTTGAACTAAATTGTACATGTAAATGCCAAACCATTAAAAACCTCGTGTCATAAAGTTATCACCAATGAAACAATAAAATAAGCAAGGCTAAACATCAAGTAAATCAAGCAAACAAGCTCAACTACAAAAAGCAGTTCCAACATATGGCAGAGTCAGATGTAAAGGTATCAACCAACCTATAATGAGATTTTTAACCCCCTACCTATGATTTAGGAGTCAGGAAGTCCTGCCTTCGGCTATTCCTTCTATCCCTTGCTACTGTTTAACAGGAGCGGAATATTCTTTGTCCTAACCTTTATCCTTCGGCTATTCCTTCTATCCTTTGCAACTATTTTAAAAGTACCAAGTTCTACTCAAAGAAGTTTATCAGAAGAAAATTTACAATTTCATACCTCCGATGTCCCATGGCCAAAAGCGAGAATCAGATATAGTGTTTTAAAAATAACAGAGGAATCTATATGCTCATAGTTGTAGAGCTCCCCAAGAAACGATATGTGCAATGCGCCTTTGTTGAAAACTATAATGTCGTTCAACTCTAAACCCAATCTAATCTCCTCCGTAACCTAAAATAATCATAACAATCTATAAGAAAGCTAGGACAAAGTGAAGGTATACACATAACAATGATCAACCGATATAAATCAAGAACGCAATTAATCACGTTTGAATATCCATATTTTAAATAGTAACACTTGATTGTCAAGTGAAAGCCTAACTATGAGTGAGTCTGCATGTTGTGGTGTGTGATTGTCAAGTGTCTAGTAGCTCAACTAGTCATGGCCCTGGTGGTTGTATTACTAAGATTAAACATATAAACGGGAGAAAATCTACCAAAATACATTTATAAGATAAACTGAAACTTGTCACTAAATATTAAATAAAACAATATTAACTTTGAGCAACGAACTAAAGGTAGACAAGTTGCGGGGAGCAGTCATGGTTGATCCAGACTTAATTTGTTCACTTGAGAACTCTCAGTAATCAGTGGCCTACTAGGCTCCTTAAAGTGCAAGTTGTGTGCCATAATTAGGAGGTCACTTCCCAGATGCCACTTCCAGGCACAACACACCAAATTCCTAGGTCTACATCTATCAAATTTAATGTGCCCATGACCAAATCTCAAAATCAAACAAAATCTTTCTCGTACTTAAAGAGGGGGTTGGAAATGCCAAATTCACGCCTAGATGCACAAAGAAACAGAATAGTAGAATACCAGTGGACCTGTGTCCCTCGAAAAAAATAGAATAAGATCTAACAATAGTAGTATACTACTATCAAGAAAAAAAGAATGATTTTCGCGGTAAACTAAGAACGATCGTTGAATGTGCTATCCCACCACTCAACATGACTTAGACACCTATGATGCTTGAGCTCTATGGAGAAGAGTAGATGACAATAGCATCAACAATTATAGTACGGAGTACGGACATGTAGTGGGATGCTCTTGCCTGAAATTTCATGCTTATACTTTTTTGGCCAGCTTTTACATGTTTCCATGTGCAGGTCTGATCATTACAAATATTCAATGCGGTATACGCCAGATACAAATGATTGACAAGTTTGTAGTTGTACAAGTAGCTCGGGCCTGTGATATAGTGTACTGACTTATAAAGCAGGCACCTATATGGACTCTGTCGATTGCATGCTTTAAAGAATAGCTTGGTCCACTATTAACATCTTTTTGATTCAATATACCACAGCCAAAAAGAATTTCAGTCACATCCTCGAAAAACCATTCAAGGATTCTGGTAGGTCTAACAACCTTATCAGATGATACTCTTTACGCAGCCAATAACACCTTTCTCTTGAAGTAGAATACCAAATGTAATTGGATGAACTTACCTTGCGTGCAATCTTTTTCAAAATGACTTCACTAAAATGTGGCAGCTGCAAAAATGGTGCACTGCCTTCGGTTGATCCGCCAGATCCCTTTCTTGCACTAAGAGGAAAACCGCTCAAAAAAAGAATGTTAGAGACCAGCTATATGACAGTAGGGTTCAACACTATAAAGTATATTGTATATGTGCAACAAACTGTACAAAGAAACTTCTTCCCTGCATCTGACAATACGAAACACTAAGGCCACCATATGGCTGTGAACTTCTATGTAAATTGAGAGGGGCTATTCTTTGGATATAGTAACGGCAGATTGGGGACCAGGGATATCCGGTGTAACTTGCATTTAATTTTGCATAGTTTTGTTGCCTCTTTGTTTCTGTTGTGATGAGATTCCCTCACACCCCTTCAATATTTCTTATCAATAAAGGCTGATTTTAAGTATCAGGTTAACAAAAGAACCAATTATTGTAAGAGTACGAATATGCAAAGAGTAAATTTGCATTTTGTGACCATTTTGTAAGCAAGGAAGTAAGCGTGATACTGGATGAATTGCCCGATCTAGTACAAAAGGAAACTGTAGTAACTAGTCCTTCCAAAACAGAAGACTGAATGACACTTTGAGAAAGCTCAACAATCCCAATTGCGGGCCTCACCATCCATGCCCCCCGAGGAGTTCAAGCAGATAACCGCCATCCGTTATAAAAACAAAAAACAAATAAAAGGAAAGAAAAAATAAGTATTCGTGGTTAATATCTGAACATGGTCATTATAATGCAAAAAGCAAAGCCAAGTATTTGGAACCAATTACGAAGCAACCACACAAATGTTCCTTCCGGCTTTAAATATACAAATTCAAATCATAACCATAAATAGGGTGTATCGCCTACCAGCAGCCGGTAATTAGGTAAGAAAGCTACTTTACGGAAGAGGATGTCATACTACACACGGGTTGTGTTGGAAAAGCCCCTAGCACACATGGTGAAAGTATTTTAGTCCCACATCGCCTAGGTTCCTACAAGAGACGTGGTTACGGTTATGGCATCTACTCATTACTGAGCTTTCAAGGAAAACCTCACCTCTCATTATGGGGAAGGCGGTTAGTGGGACACACTGGCAAGTAGGAGTGGGTTGTCAAGAACAGCCCATAAACATAAGGATGCTACAAAATGATATTGATTGTCAAAAAAAAAAAAAAAAAAAAAAACTTGCAACTTTCAACTTCTACCCCTATTCCAAATCCACATAAACCAAATACTTAAGAGAGATACTTAGAGAACTTGAACAATGTCCGTACAGATGAAACAAACCATAAGACATGAAGGGAATAAAATGAAGGGAACAAAACTAAAGTTGTCTTCAGGTAAGAATTATCTACCTCCCAACCACAACCGCAAGATCACCACATATAGTTCCTGGCTCGATTTACGTGGGTCCAGAGCTCCAATAAGTTTCCTCCCATATTTTATAACTCCTTCGCCTTCCCTGGACCTATATACATTTAAATACTTAACCCGGACTTGCAAAGGAGAAGAGTTTGTCATGAAGCAAGGGAATGTTTGTGATCCTAACCATGGCAAGCACAGTCCATAGCTAAGGAAGTCATAGAGACCGCTAAAGAAAGGCCTCTCCTTCGGATCGTGGTAATGTTTCTCAAATGAACTCCTTGTTAGGAACCACCGACCTTAACAGCCACTAATTTAAAACCTTTTGCGCTCAAAACGTGACATAATTTCTGCGATCCGGTCAAAAATGAAAATGTTTAAGACGCGTGTCCAAGAATGAAAAGAGAAGCAGTAAAAGGGAAACCCAATAATCGACTCCAAGAAAGGACGATTTCTCGAAGTTTTCAAGTGATGAGTTCGACAAAACAAATTGGGTTGATGGAGAGGGATAGAAGAGATATTTCTAATAATGTGCCATACTCAAATGCAAAATCCAAGCTAATAGAAACGATCTAGTCCTTTGGAAAAGGTGGCTAGTGTATCTGATCGCCGACTTAGGTGGTCTGCAAAATAAAATATGTCTAGAGACTTACCAAACCTCTCTGCACTCCATCAGGTTTAATTGCAATAAAAGTGTGCTCCATCTGAATAAACAAAGTGCAAATGGATGTTAACAAACAGTATAACAAAAAGTGTGCAGCCCAGAGAAGATTCATCTAGAGTAGTTCATACCTCTGCAGCATATACATCCTGCTCCTTAAGCATGTAAACTACAAGAATAGACCATTAATTCAGAATCAGAAATGAACAAAACAGGATTTTCTAATTAAGTCACATAGTTCGCTTTTTTAAATCACAATGACAAGACATTAGCCAGGGTTTGAGGCTATGTTACATGGACACGACATATTATGAAGGTAATCCATGTCGTCAACTTATCCACATGTTCGTGTCGGACACAAAGCATGTAATATACCTCAATTTTTTATATTTCGCCATGTCAGTCACTACATTTATCTGTTCAATGTAACTTAGCTTTGAGCCTAGGTACTAGTAAGGGTGGAATTCGAGCCAAACAAGCCGAGCTTTACCATGCTCAAGCTCGGCTCGCTAATTACACAAGCTTTAAATTGAGCTCGAGCTCGGCTCATATAGTTAAACGAGTGAGCTCGAGCCGAGCTTAAACGAGCCAAGCCCAAGCCGAGCTCCAAGCCCTCGGTTATTTTACACTATAAATATGCTATTTGAACTAAACGAGCCGAGCTTCATCAAGCTCATTTGTTACACGAGCTTTTATTTGAGCTCGAGCTTGGCTCATATAGTAAACGAGTGAGCTCTAGCCGAGCTTAAACGAGCCAAGCCCAAGCCGAGCTCCGAGCCCTCGGCTCAAATTCCACCCTTAGGTACTAGATCATAGCCTAGGCGAGTGCACAACAACTATGATAAAGAATTATGGCTGCTAAAAGCTCAAAAAATAAGAATACTGTTTTCAGTATATAAAGTCAATATATTTTCTATCTAATTATATAATTCATACTTCATCATTTGTGTTCAATTGACTTAAGTATTTTGAAATCGAAAAAAATGGAAGGTATTAATTGATAGCAAGTTAGCAACAGCTTCTGATACAAAAAGCAATGAATGCTCCTAGTCCAATATTAACTGTTGGGGTTAAAATGACTTTGATTGTGAACCATTTCATAACAGATCATCCAAATGAAAGAAACCAAGTGAGATGATTTGATCAGTTCATCAAAAGTACAGAGACTTTAGTTACATGAACTGGTGTAGCGTATAGATTGCAATTCAATTTACCCAAAAACGAATGTTTTAGTAAAAACGTAAAAAGGATTTGTAATTGTTAACATGTCTCTTTGAAATTAATTATTGGCTTAATTGCACATCATGGAACTCAAAAGAGACAAAATGAGAAGTTAAATTTCAGAAATCAAGCATAGCACCTAAGAGAGCTCAGTGCTAAATATGCACAAGTTGAAAAGACAAATATAAGATGTGTTAATCATATCGACTGTGTACAAATTCCAAAAATGAAATGAAAGGATTAGTAGAAAGGTTTGATCACTGCAGGAAATAATGGTAGTGAAAAGATGAGTATATAGTTCAGGGAGTAATGTATATAAATGTCGGGAGAAGTCTAGAATATCATCCAAATTTAGAATGCATCCCACGCCTTTTATTCCGACCCACTATACTTATATGATATATAGTTTATGTTGAAGAGGTTGCGAATGTCACATTGCTATAACTCCAACAAGGACAGGGGCCCTCTTCATTTTGCCCAGAACATCATCTACTCAATACATAATCTCCTTTTACTTTAAACAATGATTATAAATGATTATCAGTGTTTTATGCTTCTTTTAAGCTTCTTGGATCTAAACCCGTTTTCAAAGCTAAATTCTTACTGTCAGTAAATGGCTCTCCAAGGGGCACAAGACGAAAGGACTCATTATTTCTTCATTTCAATTAATCATTTCCGTGTAGTCAAGGATCTCGTAATGGTGGTGTGCCAATTAATGACTTTCATATTCGAATGAGCTCCAATAATGACACCCTATAAAATCTATTTTCATCAAATTCATGGACCAATAAAAACAACTCAATCCAACAAATCATTATAACTAGCATTATTTAAACAACCTAAACTCTTCAATTCAATCACAAATTGCAACAACCATACCAATCCCAAGCTTTAATTGAAAGTACAAAACAGAAAGAAACAAAATAACATACTTGAGATCTGAGAAACTTGTTCAGGAGTAAGTTTAGCAGAAAATCCACTAGCAGCAACCTTATAACTATAAATTATAGCATCTTTTCGCTTCTTCTTCACTATTTTAACCAAAATAAAACAGCCCATCATCAATTAAACAACCAAACACCCAAAAATAAATAAATATATATAAATGTAAACCTGCAGAAAGAAGGGCGAAAGCAGTCCGAGAGCCATCCGTTGGGCACATTCCTCGACTCTGTTCTTCCATAAAACGAGGCGACAAAGAGTGCTTTTCCCCGAATGAAGTAGTTGTTGCGGCTGCAACTGCTCTCCTTCTACACAATAACAATAATCAATTATTATAAATCTTCCCTATGTTATTGAGAAATGTAGATTGAATTGAAAAAATAGTTAAAGAAACAAACCAAAGACGAGAGAGGTGAAGATTTGGAAGCCGAAATGAAACAAACCGGCACCAAGGGACACTGCCTATACTTTTTATCCGCACATAAATAGAAAGGAAAAAATATTCAAAACCATCCTAAAAAGTAATAATGAACAATCTCATATAGGGATCCAACATACGGCAAATAGGGTAAGGACGTAAGCACCACGCCCGTAACCCCTTGCACACATCACTACACCAAGCCCGAAAAGAAAATAGTGAAGCATTAAGAAGAGTAGCATAAAACTTGTTTTTTCAGTGCAATGACCAATGAAGAAAAACCATGAACATCCATCATCTGCTGCTGAAGAAACAGATCTCTCTTTACAATCGTGCCTAAAATGGCTAGGCTACTCCGGGATCCAGGTTGTCATTGTCCACAAAATTCCAAACAATGATCTGTTGCTTACATACACAAGATTAATCACGGGATTTAAAAGATATATATATGTAATGTAGTAGTATATTACCCAAAGAAGTTGAGAACTTCAACAACTTGATCCGCCAAGTCATCAATAGAAGGCTCGGGGAATGTCGGAAGAAATCACAGCAGCTCCCAACTGCAAGAGCTCTTAACGAAAATGCCAGAATGAAGAAAGACTACGTTAATCATAGTATTCAAACAGAGTTAACAATGATACAACGGACGGTAGCAAGAACATAAAACACAAATCCTATACATCATCACAAAACCTCAACACCAAAAACCGCTTTTACGTCTTATTTTACTCCCAATTTTCAATTGAGGGACTCACAACAAACATTACGAAAATTTGCAGCAATCAATCTAGAAATTCAACATAAAAAATTAATCTTGAAACTTTACATTAGTTAAAACTAATCAAAATGACTGTAATTTTACACACTGTGATCAAACATAGTGTTAAATTTTCACACACTATAAAATCAATACTCTGATCATCAAATTCACTAGAATTAAGAATCCAAGATGAAAAGAATTCATTTTAAACTGAAATGGAGTCGATATATCGAAACTTTTTCTAAACTGAATCGAGATCTATTTGAAACTTACAATTGCAGATCTACATATATATAATTAAAATGATAAATGGAAGGAGAAATTATACCTTTGGCGCGCGTGAGATCCGAGGCGAGAATTGGGAATCGGATTTTAAGATGAAGGGAAAAAAAAACGGAGCGAGAGAGAAATTTTATTACGTTTGTTGGCTCGTTACTGTTTGAAAGGCAACCTTTTGCTTGTTGCTTATTACTGTCAGAAAACTTACAAATCTCGCAAATGGAGAAGAAGATGAAGAACACTTTTGATGGAAGAGGTGAGATCGATAAAACTTTGTAACAAATTTACGAGAGCTGCCCTGTGAAGTTGCGTGAACTAACACGTGCCTTATTTCTGACGCCATTTGGCCATCAGTATGTTTTAGAATAAATGCCAGAATTAAATTATGTAAATTTCTGTATTTTTGTGACAATAATTATCAATTTCTAACGCCAAAATGCCTTCACAAAATTTCTGACACCAATATGGCGTCACAATTAGAAAATGCCCAGTGTCACAAATATGCTGTTATGGTGTACTACAAAAGGTTTTTACAACGAAAGTGGCGTCACAAATGATTGAGTTAACTTTAATGACAAAGAACAATGGCGTGGTAAATGATAAAGCCCTCTATAAAAATTGCATTTTCTGTTTTTTGAAAAAAAAAATTATAACTATTTGCCACGCAAGAGGTGTCACAATAAATAAATTTATGTACAGTTAAGCTAATAGCACGACAAACCTTTAGCAGCCCCATATGGCGTTTCAATAGGTGACCTTTAACAACAATTTTTTGTCGTTGCAAAAGGGTGCGCTGCAAAAGACCCCTTTTGTTGTAGTGATAATAACATTATTATGGAAAATAGGGTTCATGGAGAATAAAATATATTAAAAATGGAGGCAGAGATAGAAACTCGTTTGCTAGAGCGTTGGAGCGCGACGATTCGTCGAGCTGTTAGTAAAGGTGAGTAGCTATTTTTGCTATTTCACCGAATTTATAGTTTAGTTCCCGATATCCGTTAAAAAGTTTCTGCTCATATTTTCGGTTCATTATTTTGTTATTAGCATTCATCCTGTTTTGAAACTCATACTGTTCATACTGTTGAGATTGTATTTTGTCCTGCTCATACTGTTATTAGCATTCGTCCTGCTCATACTGTTAAAAATTGGTTAAACTGTATTTTTGAAACTCTGTTGAGACTCGGAGATCGACAAGTTGTTAAGGGCGGCGCCCACGCCCAAACTAACCTTTGTATTGAACTCGTTTTACTGTTGTGCGTGGGTTGTTTTTGTTTTGGTCGATGTCGGGAGTTTAGAGAATGGACGTTGGGATTGAAATGGGTGGTTGAACTGTCGGTGGTAGTGGGGAGTTTGGGCGTTGATTGAAACTTCAAGGACGCGAGAATGGTGGTGGCCGAACCGGTGGTTGGGCTGTTTTTTTTTGTTTAATTGGTTGTTGTGTTTTGTGGTGATGTGTTGTGATGTTGGTTAGTGGTGTTTGAGTAGGTGAGGGCGGTCGAATAGGGGCTGTTGGAAGCTTCGATGGGCGTTAATGGCGGCATGAAGATTCCAGATCTAGTTTTGGTTGAAGATTTTAAATTTAAGAATTGAGTTTTTGGCTTTTGTAAAAGTTGTAGGGGTTCTCTTAAGGAGAAAAATCAGTGGGTTAAAAGGAGGAGGTGAGAGGTGGTGGCGATTTGGTGGCTGGTGGAGGAGAGAATTGGGGAAGAAGATGACACTGTTGACCGACTGGGCCTGGGGTTTGGGCTTGGGCCTTAGCAAGTTTAAATTGGTTGGGCCAAAACTTTATATTTATGTTGGGCCGGTTCTATTTCTTGCTGGACCGAAATCTAATTTAAGTGGTTGGGCCTTAGCTAGTTTAGAGTGTTTTGTTTGGGCCCTTTTCTATTTGTTTTGTATTTTGGACCAGTTTAATTAAGTTTTGTTTGGGCCTTTTCCAACTAGTTTTCTTTGGGCCGGTTTCTAATTTATATAGGTTGGTCCCCAATTGGGTCAGGTTGAATAATAAGTTGGTTTAGACTTTTGGGGCCGGGTTTTAAGGTTTGGGCTTGGCCAGTTGGGTCCGAACCATTACCTTGGTCATGAACCCATGAGCCATGCACCTTTGACCTTAGCCGTGAACCATGGCTATGACCATGAACCTGTTGAACATAGAAACGATAGTTTGACTTTGACAATGACAGTTTGACTTCGACCATGATGTGTTGACTTTGGCCATGACGTGTCAACTTTGACTTTGACCGTTGACTATTGACTGTTGACTTTGACCTTTGATCGTTGACTGTGGAATGTTGACTTTTTTTCCAGTTTTTCTCATATTTAAGAATATGGACAAATATAGTAATAAAATATTGTCGAAAATTATATAACGTTGTTTGTTATTATCTAATTAAGATTTGACATGAGTAGTGTGTAAAGCATATATATATTGGGCTTTGATTGTGGACTGTGGACTGTGGACTGTTTAATTGTGCTACATTTTATGTTGTACCTTGTATGGACAAATCAAATGCCAAAATGCTGTGGAAGCTTGTATAAATTTGGTGGTCATTATCTAATTAAGATTTGACGTTGATATTGTGACATTATATAATATGTGGGATATATATATTGAATGCAATAGTTTTGGAGACATAAATATATAAACACTCCATTATTTTATCTGTGAGATGCTAGTAGAGTATTTGTGGATATTTTCCACGGGATTGTGGTGTAGTGCAATAATATATTGGCACGTGACAGAATGAAAGTGATTATGAGATATAATTAAGATATTTTTAAATATTGTGGCGTAGTGCAATAATATATTGGCACGTGAAAGAATGAAAGTGGTTATGAGATATAATTAAGATATTTCTAAATATTGTGGTTTAATGTAATAAGGTATTTGACCTGCACATGATATAGTGGAATTATTATAAGTCATAAATGTATGACATTTGAATAAATTACGTAACGAAAATTCTAGAACCTAGCTACCACAACTCATGTGATTGGCCCTTCTGGCGTTTCAGTGAATCTGAATGGCCTTCGGGCGTAAGTAATGTGATTGGCCCTTCCGGCGTTTTGAATGAATCTGAATGGCCTCGGGCGTAAGTAATGTGATTGGCCCTTCCGGCGTTTGGTGAATTTGAATGGCCTTCGGTAAGCATAATGTGATTGGCCCTTCCGGCGTTTCGGTGAATCGAAATGGGCCCTTATGGCCTTCGGTGAATCGGAATCGTAAGATTGGCCCTTCCGGCGTTTCAAATTGAATCTGAATGGCCGGGGGTTAAGTAATGTGATTGGCCCTTCCGGGGCGTTTTCAGTTGAATTTGAATGGCCTTCGGGTTAAGTAATGTGATTGGCCCTTCCGGGCGCGTTTCGCTGAATCTGAATGGCCCTTTTCCGGGCGAGCCGAATAGTGTAGCTTGATTATTCCGTTCGCGAAAAATAGAACGAGACGCACGATATTTTATGCCGAATAGTGGCAGTACTTACATAATGACTTCCGTGTGAGGGTTACCTGGTGTGCGGCATCCCGCTCAGGGTAGTTACGCACGGAGTGGTACATTATGTAAGGGGAGGCATGTGGATGTACATGTTCGGCGTTGGGTAGCGATTGTGGTTGCCAGGAAAACTAGGTAAGACATAGATACGATGTGAATTTTAGGGACACACAAAGAAAGCCTTAATTAGTATAATTATGGTAATATGTTGGTAAATGATATATCTTTAAATAGATGATTGTATATGTTTAGCTGGTTAGTAGTTTAGTTAGAACCTAAGGCGCCTCGTGGAGGAATTAAATGCCTTTTTATTATGTGTATGGTATGTTGTATTAGTTGTTGGAAGTTAAGGCGCCTCAGTGGAGGAACTACCTGCCTTACCTATTGTAGTTAAGAATGTCGTATTAGTTGTTAGGAGTTAAGGCGCCTCAGGAACTAACTGCCTGATAGATTGTGTAAATATATGTATAAGTATATGTTGTATTTTAGAGCTACTCACACCATCATTTTTATAATGCTGACTCGATTTACATGTTTGCTTATCGGGTGTGTTCATTAAATGAGCATAGTTGATAAGTTTTGACAGGTTTAGTGTTGAAGAAGATTGGTTGCTACTTGTGGTTTGCGTTAGCGTTGCATTTCAAGATAGGCTTTGTTTTCCTTTGAGGTGATATAGATTTTCAGTTGAGATAAGGTTATTTGCATTTTTATTTGTTAATTTTTGTAATGAAGAGGACTCTTGTTTAAGTTAAAATTTTTATTGGTTTTTAATTATCCGCATATTTAAACTGTTTATGGGTTTTTTTGGAAGTGGAGAGTGCGTCACACCTCGAAAATCGAAGAGTCGGGAACAAATAATGTTTTTCCGAATTCTGTCGAAATTCGGGGTGTGACATAGTATATATGCTAATAGATTGTGGCCCTATTAGTTATTACGTGTTGTAATGACCCATTCAGTAAGAATATAATTCACGACAAAAAAATCTTGACTGAGATGAAAAAAAAATTGAAAATAAAATTGTGTAAGGATGTTAATTATTTGAAAAAAAACACCCGAGTAGACTAGTGGCTTAGTGAGAAAATATAGAGTGATCAATGACAAATTGTTGTGTGTGTGTATTTTTTTTGGGGGTGGGGGTGGGGGTGGGGCTGAGCAAAATCTAGCAAAGGAGATTGTTGGTACAGTGATTAAATATTAAATAATAAGTTGTAACGCCCATATTTAAAATACGTATTTATTTATTTATTAATTAATTTATTTATTTATTTAAAATTGGTTGGATTGGATTTGGGATATGTGGGCCTGGTTTCTGGGCCCGAGTCTATGTTGGGCTTGGGTTTCAAACCCAAGTATATATTCGTATTGTTATGGAGAATAGGGTTCTTAGATAATAAAATAATAAAAATGGAGGTGGCTTGTTTGCTCGATCGTTGGAGCGCGACGACTCGGACTAGGAGGAATTCGTAGGAGCTGTTAATACAGGTGAGTAGTTAGTTTTTCTACTTCACCGGTATACAGAAACAGTTTTACTGCCCAATGTTTTCACTCAGTTTTACTGTTCATTCTTCTTCGTCATGTCTTGTTATTATTAAACTGGTTAGATATTAGTATATTGTTTTGGTTATTATTGAAACTGTCCGAACTGTTGGAACTCGGAAGAAGTTGCCAATGGCGGCGCGAGACAGAGAAGTCGTCTCTGTATACTGGTTGAGCTTTTATTATGTTTTATATGTGGTGGGTTGGTTGGACGTAGGATTGGTTCTAATAGGATTGGTCGGAGTGGGAGGTTTGAATGTTAAAATTGGATGGGGCTGTCGAAGCTTTGTATCCGGCAGTAAAGGCGTCGTCTGTCCTGATGCGGTTTGAAATCATGTTGTTTTGATTCTAAATTCGTCGGCTTGGAAGGGATCGTTGGTGATGGGGTAATGTAGTGTGTGTGTGGGGGATGTTAATGGTGTCCGTTTGAGGTGTAGAAGCCATTAATGGTGGCCAGAAATTTCCCAGATCTAGTTTTGGTGAAGATTGGGAATTTAAGAATTGAGGATTTCGCGTTTATTAAAGTGGTAGGGGTTTTTACCCTCTTCATTTCAGTATGTTGGGAGTGGTGGCGATCGGAACTGGTGGTGGCCGATTTGGTGGCTAGTGCGCTAGTGAGAGTGGGGGAAATCGAGTTTGAGGGTATCGAAATGTTGGGTTTTAATGGGGTTGCAAAACCGAACTGTTTCGGTTTGTTGAGTAGTGCCGGTGGATGGTTGACGGTGGTCGATCTGGCGGTGGAGGAAGAGAACTGATGGAGAAGATGACCCTATTTGGGCTTGGGCTTTAAAGCTTTGGTTTATTTGGGGCCCGATGTTATTTTGTTTTGGTTGGGCCGGTTTTAATATAAGTTTTTGGGCCTAAACACTAGTTAGTTGTTGGACCGGATTAATCTTTTGTTTAGGACCAGTTTAGTTTAAGTTGTGGACTAGTTTTAGTTTAAGTGTTGGGCCGGTTTCAGTTTAATTCTCTGTGGTGAATCTATTTGTGTTTTGAGCCAGTTTCATATCTTTTGTTTGGGCCAGTTCTATCTTTGTTCGGACCGGTCCATATAACATAAAATAGATCTATTTGGGTCTTTAAATGTTTAGACTTTTATGGCCGGGTTCTAAGGTTTGGGTTTGGCTTGGCTAGTTGGGTCCGAACCATTGCCTTAGTCACGAGCCCATGAGCCATGCACCTTTAACCTTAGCCACGAACCATGGCTATGACCATGAACCTGTTGAACATGGAAACGACAGTTTGAATTTGATAATGACGTGTTGACTTTGACTTTGACTGTTGACTTTGACCGTTGACTGTGGAATGTTGATTTTTTCCAGTTTTTCACATATTTAAGAATATGGACAAATGTAGTAATAAAATATTGTCGGATATTGTATAACTTTGTTTGTCATTATCTAATTAAGATTTGATGTGAGTAGTGTGTAAAGAATATAAGATTGACATGTAACAAGAGGGAAATTCTTATAAGACTTAGATATATACGTTTAGGAGAATTAAACTAAAGATGGACTTAGATTCATAGACTTTAGTATTGGGCTTTGAGGGTGACTTAAGTTCACATAAATATATTGAACGAATAGATTTCATGATTGATTATTATTATGAGTTGCTACTTAAATGAATTGTAGTATGTATGAAGGCTGAGATATTCCATATGGTGTAGTGCAATATATAATTGGCACGGGAAATAATAAGTTTCGAGATTTGATATAGAGATATTTGGATATCGTGTAATGAATAGTATTGGCACGTGATAATGTGAATTGTATTATAACGAGAAACATTGAGCTTCAGTACAATTAAGTATACTGGTATGGGATAGAATAAGAATTATTCTGAGATATATATGTATGACACTTGAATAAATTACGTAACGAAAATCCTAGAACCTAGCTACCACAACTCATGTGATTTGGCCCTAGTGATGGGCGTATGTGATATGATTGGCCCTTCGGGCATTTCAGTGAATCTGAATGGCCCTTCTGGCGTAAGTAATGTGATTGGCCCTTCTGGTGTTTCAGTGAAGCTGAATGACCTTTTTGGCGTAGCCGAACGGTGACTTGATTATTCCGTTCGCAAAATTAGAACGAGACGCTGCGATATTTTATGCCGAATAGTGGCAGTACTTACATAATGGCTTTCGTGTGAGGGTTACCTGGTGTGCGGCATCCCGCTCAGGGTAGTGGTTCATTATGTGAGGGGAGGCATGTGGATGTACATATTCGGTGTTGGGAAGCGATTGTGGTAGCCAGGGAAACTAGGTAAGACATAGATACGACGTGATTTTAGGGACATGCAAAGAAAGCCTTAAATAATATAATTATGGTAATGTGTTGGTTAATGATGTATCTTTAGATAGATGATTGCATATGGTTTTCGCGAAGTAGTGGGTCAAACTAATTACTCAAGCGAGATGACCCCACTGTCCATTGAGCATGAAATACGGGTAAGTATAGAATATGCATCGGGTTATTAATTTAGTTTGAACTAAAAGCCTTGTGGAGGAACTAAATGCCTTTTATTATGCGTATGGTTTGTTGTGTGGTTAGTGGGAAGTTAAGGCGCTCTCAAATTGGAGGAACTATCCGCCTTTACTTATTGTAGTTAAGAATGTCGTATTAGTTGTTGGAAGTTAAGGCACCCGGTGGAGGAACTAAGCGCCTTATGAATGTGTATGTGTATGTATAAGTATATGTTGTATTCTAGAGCTACTCACACCAAGATTTTTATAATCAACCCGATTTGCATGTTTGCTTATCGGGTGTGTTCATTAAATGAACATAGTTGATAAGTCTTGACAGGTTTAGTGTTGAAGAAGGTTGGTTGCTGCTTGTGGTTTGTATTAGCGTCGCATTCATGATATGTTTTGTTTTCCCTTAAGGTGTAATAGATTTTCAGTTGAGACAATGTTATTTGTATTTTCATTTGTAATTTTAAATAAAGAGTTATTGAAAAGAGATTTGTAACCTAATCTTATTTGTGAATTTTTGTAATGATGATGACTTTTGTTTAATTGAAATTTTTATTGGTTTTTAATTATCTGCATATTTAAACTGTTTATGTGTTTTTGGAAGTGGAGAGTGCGTCACACCTCGAAGATCGAAGAGTTGGGAACAAATATTGTTTTTTCGAATTCTGTCGAAATTCGGAGTGTGACATAAGTAGTGATAATAACTATTTATAATTTTTTGTATAGAATGTTGAAGGTACGCCAAGTTGTACCTTGGGGCCTCTGACTCCGCCACTGGGCGTAGACGCGTGCCACTTAACTAATACTATTGATGAGTATATGCATGGAATATTATTTACTACTAGGGTATGCCCGTGCCTACTGACCATAGGAGGCCTCGATCCGCTTCTCGTACTTACCGCCACACTCGTCGACTAATTGTCACGCTTCAAACAAGAAGGCGCGATCTTAAAGTAAAAATATTCGACACAACAACTCAATTTATAAGCCCAGCCACAAGGCCATCCCAATTGCCCATTATCTATAAGCCCAACAGTTTATGGGCTAACCCTACAATTTATAAAGCCCAGCACCATGAATTGTTGACTTTTGGTTGATTTTTGGACAGATGTCATGGTATTGATTACACTTAACAAAATTATACATACCCTCCAAACACTTGGATCGGCCATGTCCTAAAAGACAATGACAACCACTATATGAAGACCCTATGGGCCCCACATTATTGCTTTTTATTATATAGATTGAAAAGAAGAATAATAAGAATATAAAGGACGAGCAAACTTAAAAGTTCAAACAACCACACCCACCTAAGGCAACGCAAGCAAATGCATTTGTCGTAATAAATTATATTCGACTGGTTTCTGGCCTAGGCACGTTGTTTTTTAAATAAGATATAAAAACTTGAAAGAAGTGTGGTGCGAAAGATATTTGACTTTAACAATACAGAAAGAAAAATAAAAAAAATTAAATATATAGAGCCCACACAATAGATAAAAATCTTTAAAAAAAAAAAATTGTTGGTTTGTTGTGTTTGCCACGGAACCGGCTCAAACATCTACGCCCCATTATAATGTAGAATTGATTATTCTTGTCAAAATTAAATTATGAAGTAAGTCGTCAACATCATTTGACATTGAATTAGTGGGGCCTATTAATTTTCAAACAAGCAAGGGTAATCCAAAAATATCCCCAAAATAAGCAATAGAAGAGTGTGTGTGCAAGCATTTTCTTCTCTAAATTTGATTCAGAGCCTCGTTATCTATTCATTTATCTTCTTCCACTTGGAAATCTCGTCGTGTAGTGAAATGGGTCTCTTTTGTTTTACTTCACACGCAAATCAAGAAATGCAGAAAATATCAACTAGTCTTTTTAAGTTGCATTCATTTTTCCCGCTCTATACAAAAGAATGAATGAAGGTTTGCCTCTGTTTCTTCTAACTCTTCGAATGGTTATCAACCAATACGAAACTTTTTTCCTAATACTATATTTCTTATGTTTTGTTGCAGTGTTATGTTACCTCGTTTCTTTCCAGTGATCAGTAGTTATGAACACCAGAGCTAGAACTACGTTGCAGACTATGAAAGCTCCCTTGATACATGCAAAAGTAGGCTTCTTTTGACCGTGTTTCGATTCCGGTGTTTTTTTTTTGTTGGAAAATTTGTCTGAATTGTGATTAACACGGTCAAATTCTGTAATGGGTATCAGTTGAATTGTGTAATGGAATTTTGATGTTGATCTGAAATATTGGTTTTTTTTTAGAAGGAGAAGATGGAGAAGAAGGAGAACAATAGATTCATTGATGCCGAGAAATCAACAACGAATCGACAAAAATCAAGCAGAGATAGGAAAATGGCATTAGCGCAAGATGTAAGCATTTTCTTTCCTTATATGTTCTGTAATTTGATTTGCTTTTAGAGTCTGTTTCGATTAACAATTTAACATGTTTTGTTTTAATTTCTATTGAATAGGTTGATAAGTTAAAGAAGAAGCTTAGACATGAAGAGAATGTACATAGAGCCTTGGAGAGAGCTTTTACTAGACCATTGGGCGCTTTACCTCGTCTTCCTCCATATCTTCCTCACAATGTTAGTCTCACTGCATCTTATTAATTCAATAATTTACTTGTTATTTCTTTCAGTTCTGTATGATTGATTTGCAATTTTAATCATAATGAGAAGATGAGGATGTTGACTATTTTTGCTATAAGAATCTAATGTTGTTTCATTTGCTTTATTGAAGACATTAGAGCTTCTTGCCGAAGTAGCTGTTTTGGAAGAGGAAGTTGTTAGGCTTGAAGAACAGGTTGTAAATTTCAGACATGGCCTTTATCAGGAAGCTGTCAACGTTTCATCATCCAAGAGAACCATGAACAACGAAGCAGATATTCCTGCCTCATACCAATGTAGAAATTCCAAAGAGAGCCAACACAAATCGTCCTTGCAAGTTGAAGGCAATTTAGCAACCTCTACTGCAAGAGCTCTACCTACTACAACGAAAGATCCTTCATGTTCAGTGCAATTGTCTTCCGCGCCCATTTTGGATCGAATTGGGGATTGTTCTGATAGACCAGTGGTTGGGAAGAAGTCCCCCGAAAAGCCCAGTTCCAGTTCATCATCTTCAGAAGATGGAAGGGGGAAAGAGAATAAATCCTACCCTAACTCTACAAGGAACCATAAACAATCTCCAAAAGAGCCAAGATCAAGAATCAGAACTCCAGTGAAGAAGCCTTCTACAGAGCCTAGATTGATAAGAAAACATTTAAAGCTTCATAAATTAGAGGTGCCAATCGAATGTTGATAACCTCTTCGGAAGTTTTTCTATTTATTATTTTTTGTGATGTTGTTCATGGTTTTTACAATTCCAGCTTGAGGGAAGATCAGAAGATAACTTCTCGGCTGTTCCCATCGAAAGAGTATCTGAAGGAGAAAGCAGCAGCCCGAACAAACTATCAGAGGATGTACTGAAGTGCTTGTCAAGCATTTTTTTAAGGATGAGTACATCGAAGAACAAAGGAATGCAGTCAGATTTGTCTCCTTCCTTATTTGGATTGAATACAGATGAAAATTGTGAAGAGACAGAATTTCGAGATCCATATGGTATCTGTAAGGAATTCGGGAAGAGAGATATTGGCCCATATAAGCATCTTCATGCAGTTGATGCAAGTTCTATTGCTCCTAGACAAAGAACAAGCTCTTTCTTTCTCTTAAGGAGACTGAAGTAAGTCTTTTGATTTCAAAATTTGAATTGCTTGCTCTCACATTTACATATCCTACTGCTTATAATAACATTTTTCTTAAATTGCCAGGCTTCTACTCGTGAAGCTTGCATTGGCTGACCTACAGGGTCTTACTCCACAGCAAAAGCTAGCATTCTGGATCAACATTTATAATTCCTGTGTGATGAATGTATGAGTGAAATCTTTCTATGACATTACTTTTTCAAATTTGACTAGATGTTTGAACTTTGAACTTTTTCTGTTTATTTCCAATGGACTTCATGTTAGGTCGATCATCTGTCGCCTTCATGAAATGTTCCATTTTACTTCCTATTTTTCAAATGATTGTTCAATGTTCTTCCAGGCATTCCTAGAGCATGGGATCCCCGAAAGTCCTCAAATGATCGTGGCACTGATGCAGAAGGTACATGGAAACTTAGATATTCAAATTTCGTGTTAGACTAGTGTATTCTTCTATAAAAGTTCAATCGTACTACTGGTTCTGTTTTTTATCATCTACAAAATGACATGAAAATTCCTGCATTCTTTGCTTTTATGAGATGATATTGAGGCTGTTTTGTGGATTGAATTAATTGATCTTCCCTGTAGGAAGGAGTTGAAGATAGTATATGCCACATTAGTAAATATCACCCCATCGTGCATTGTTCATGAGATCACTGCCAGTTGAAACTCTATCTTATTGAATCATCATAACTCTGAAAGATATGATATTCTCTTTGCAGTGTGGTTATAATCATTTTTCTCATGTTGAATAAGAGTGCAGAACCCACAATATGCACACAAAAATAGCATGTGTCCTTGTGTTTGTTACACTACATTAAGATCAAGAACAGAAATCGTAGATTTTTTATATTAGTAACGCAAAGACCGTAGCATATAATATATATCTTTGTAAGAGTTTAGTAATTAATCTAATCCTGAATTCCCCTATGCAGGGAATAATTAATGTTGGTGGACATTCACTGACTGCAATGACAATAGAGCATTTCATTTTAAGACTACCTTATCATTTAAAATACGTAAGTTGGTTACTGTCACCCTTTTGTTTTCCTGTACTCATGTGGTGGAATGTAGTCGATGCAGAGCAGAAGCCACAACTCTCTTTTTCATGCAATTCTAACCAAACACTCATTAATATATTTTTTTTCCCATTAGACCTGCTCAAAAGGTGCAAAGAATGATGAGCTAGCAGCACGGAGCATCTTTGGGCTGGAGTGGTCTGAACCTTTGGTTACATTTGCCCTCTCATGTGGAAGCTGGTCCTCTCCTGCTGTGAGTTTGCCTCATGATTTTTCTGTAGATTTATAAAGTTGTCCTCCCCTAGTATAATCTCTCTGGTACCTCCACTCGTACTGGAGTGGAAATTCTACACAAAAGCATAAGTTGTTACATTAACCACGCCAATTACTGAAATAAATATTCTTAAATGCAGGTGAGAGTGTACTCGGCATCTCAGGTTGAAAATGAGCTAGAAGCAGCAAAGAGAGACTACTTACAAGCTGCAGTTGGTTTTTCAAAATCAAAGATTGCGATCCCCAAGCTATTAGATTGGTATCTACTCGACTTTGCAAAGGACCTGAGTTACTTGCTGGATTGGATATGCTTACAGCTACCTAGTGAACTAAGAACTGAAGCAGTTAGGTATCTCGAGAAAGGAAGAACTGAAGAATTGGTAGGTGTCTTTCCATATGAGTTCCAATTCAGGTACCTTTTACACTCATAAAATGCTTTCTTCGTTAGGGTGTTGAAATGGAAATTTGTACACAACTATAGAAATAATTGTAGAAAGATATATAAAAGAGATCCATGTGTATATGTATTTGCGTAAGCAATGTTGTTTCTAATATAAGGTTTTTGGAGTTTGGGGTTGTAGTTGTTTTTATGGATAGTTTTACAGGGAAGAGCTTTATATTTGGATAATATTACTAGTTGCTATAGTAAAACGCTGATAGAACCTGAAAATGTACTTTCTTTACAAAAAATGTGTACAAATTGCAGATGATGTCAAAATTGCCACTATAAAAAATATGAACTGCTACATATATAGGCTACTTCAATTTTGTCAACTCCAAACTAATGATCCGATCAATGTTTTTGATGTTGATGAACCGGAGTGCAACCCTGCTGACTTATATAGCTTCGTGTTGCTTCACTTAGATATGAATAGCTATTGTGGTCATTATTTCATTTATTTGTTACACTCGAGAGGATTTCACAAGAAACTGGAAATCAGGAGGTCTATGCCTGCAGATTAAGCTTGACATGACAATTGTGGACAGTAATATTTTTCACACAAGCTTTGAATGCTTAGCAATTAACACAGACATTGTATGCCAACAGTAACCGGTAAATATGGTTTGTGGCAAACATTTGGAATGTCCAAATGCGCCTATGTTCTATTTTGCTCCATTTCTGCATCATCCAGAACTGATTCATTACTTCATAGTAAATTTCACTCTGCTCTTCGTAGTAGACAGGTATTGCTTTCGCTGTTTTGTCTACCTGTATTAGAACCAGTACTCTTTCGCTTAGCTGTTTTTAAGTACAAGACTCAAGATTGACAGTGAAACAGAAGGTAGCAAAAGAGTTCCACAAAGAAAACTTATTGACAGCTAATTGGATTTGTTGTACACTTAGTGGGTGTTTGGTTCTCATTTTTTCAAAAAAGTATTTTTTCTTAAAAAACACTTTTATGAAAAAGTATTTATTCTAAAAACAGTTTTTCAATAAACATATTTGGTTGTGACTTTTTTTAAAAGCTATTTTATCAAATCAGATTTTACACTATGTTTCTCGATATATTTTCAAGATATCACAAGATAAATCACTAAAAGTCTAAAATATCCGGGGAGTTCATTTGCCTTTAGCTCCAAAAGTGTTTCGTTCAAAGAAAAATAGTTTTTTAACTTAAAAAACAAATTTTACCTAATTATCATAAAACAAGTTTTTGGGACCAAAAAATGTTTTTTGGATGAAAAACTATTTTTTTTTTAAATAGAAAACAAACACATTTATTTTTTCAAAAAATGTTTTTTCACTAATAAACACTTTTTAGCAATAAATAAATAGGATCCAAACACCCCCTAAAATTCTGTTGCTATCATTATGTTTGATCTGTAAAGTCCTTGTTTGAAGACCCATCACATGTGGACCACAGGATAAGGCATCAGTGTAATGACTCCAATGTACACTTTCATTAACATTATTTGGTACTTGGTCACTTACGATAGGCTTTCGTGAATTCTTTCTATAATTCATGTAGCTCCATAGTGTATGACTGTATGCATTATTGCCTGTAAGTTGTATCCTACATGACATGGAAATGATGGAAGTGTAAATCAACTCCAAACTTCACTTACCAAATGCTTCAATAATTTGTTCACATGGAAGTGGTTTAAGGAATCTCAGATTCTTAGTTATGAAGTAATACCAAATGGTAGGTAAGAAACTACAATCCGGGTTCTGTCAATGCTTCAGTTAGAGTAAAAGAGATTTGAAGTTTTGGAAAATATCCATGATGGAATAGCGTCGATCTTTGAATGACTTCATGTAAGAATATGATCCGGTTGAGCAACTCAAGCTGTTAGCATTTCACTTTCAGGAATGTTTGTAATAGACTTTCTAATGACTATAAAGCAGATCGAGTGAGCTTGTATGTGAAGACGATAATGCGTGCACCGATAAAATCCAACTTTGTTCTACTCGAGAAAGAGACAAATGCTTGAGTGTTCTGTTAGACAAATGGATTTGCACAAATCCATTGAGATATGAATAAATAATTTGTCTCCCAAGTTATCTCAAATTGAGATAAAATGAGTTTCCTTTGAAATAAAACTTAACGTGAGAAAAACCTTTTCGAAAGTGTGCACTGGTTCGAAACAGTGTATTATGCCGAAAATGTGCGATCTTTCGAAATGTGCATTGGTTCGAAACAGTGGATCATGTCGAAAAAGTGTGATATTTCGAAATAGGCACTGGTTCGAAACATTGTTTTATGCCGAAATTGTGTGTCCTTTCGAAACATGTGACTTTTCAAAAAGTTGTTTACTTTTTTTCAAGAGTTACTGTGTTGTTTCAAAGAAGCACTACTTACCTATAAATAGTGGATGAATTTAGAGAGAAAGACACCAGATCACACAGAGTTCTGATATTTCTCTTATCCCCCTGTTCTTAGTCAAATACTATGTTGTGTTCATTGATTCTATAGAATTGAAGTGCTAGTTTTCTATAGAAGGAAATTCGTTCTATCTTGGGAGACAGTTTTCGATCAACCTTCAAGCACCGTGAGGGGGAGGACATAGTGAATCTTCACTAGGCTCGGATTTAATTATTGGTAAATTAAGTTCATTAGTTGAACTAAAAGATTTGTTCATGATATATTTGTTATATCAATTTCATTTTCTTGTTTACTTAGCAATAAATATATTTTTGGAATAAGTTTCCTACATGTTCCACCGTCCAATATAGTCCCATTACAGATTTTTCATACTTGAGAAAAGAACAAGGTGGCTTTTCCAATTTGAAGAAAGGAACAAAACCAAATAGAGCATCCAACAATAATTTCGTGTAATCGTGTCACATCCTCACATACCACCAGCTTGAAACAAATACCCTATCAATAAGACATTTATGTTCATCACTACGTTAGTTCTATTTATAGAAACACTTAGAGCATCATCAACGCACTGTTATTTTTCATTTTCAATGTGACAATTAACAATTTATTTAGCAATTTTCGTCACCAACGCGTTGTCAAATCGTCGTTTTGATTTTAAGAATTGTTAAAATTGGAACCAAAATGGTGAAGAATATAGAAATGGTGTGCACGGGACAACTTGACCCGCCCAAGAGTGGGACGGGACTACTTTTGCCGTCCATCATTTTTTTCTTTTTTTTAATAAAAAAGTAAACTTTCTCGATTTTGTACTGTTGGGCTTTAGTAACATTGAGCTTTTGTACTGTTGGGCTTGAACGATTTTAGAAGATTTGCAAAAATTGTACCGTTGGGCTTTTGTACTGTTGGGCCTGAACGATTTAAGAGGATTTGCAAAAATTGTACCGTTGGGCCTGAACGTGTACTTGGGTGGTATTAGATTATGTTTTAGCGTACTAATTTATTTAAATTTTATGTTGTAATCTGTTTTTTATTGTTTACGTGTATGTTTTTCTTTAAATAAAATTGTATTTTGTTTTAATGAAGGTATATTTTCTTGAAAAAATGTGTTTGTTTATAAGTTGAAATTAAAAACAAATCAACTCAACTAGAAATGAAAAACATTACAACTTAATTTGAAATAAAAACACAAAACATCAATTAAAAACACATACAAAACAATTAAAGACAATACATTACGGAATTAAACAAAATACAAATATTACATATCCTACACTTAAATTCTAAGAGGTACGACTTATTTCTCCACCACACATTGAAGGATTGCATTGATCGCACAAGCCACACCTAGGGCAGAAATCTACTGCTTCCTTGCAAAAATGACATACAGGTATGTCAACCTTTTTTGAATGATAGATGTTGATATTTGAGGGACAATCATCAACATCACACTTTAGAAGTTTGTCTTCCAATGTTCCATCATCATTGCTAGCTATGACCACTATTATCATGTCGTTGCATTCAGGTTTTGGGCATTTGATGTTAATGTATGGGCATGAAGTAGCGATGACCAACTTCCTTACACCACTGACAAATCTCAGGTGTAGAAATGTGGACAATATTTGATCCGCCCATATTGGTAGTTGAAGTTGAGATAGAAATTGAAGTTGAGAAAGATTAGAGAATGAAAATGAGAAGCTGAAGTGAGGAATGAAAATAACTTTTTGAATATATATATATATATATATATATATATATATATATATATATATATATATATATATATATGCAAAAGCCCAACGGATAGAAATATATCCGTTATGAATAAATTCCAACGGATAAAAATATATCCGTTGGGAATAAATGCCAACAGATATAAATTGATCCCTCCTTGGGAATAATGCCAACGGATATAAATTGATCAGAGGAATAATAAATTGATCCCTCCTTGGGAATAATGCCAACGTATAACGTATAAATTGATCCCTTTGTTTTAGTGTATTTTTCCTTTATTATGCAATGCAGTTTTGGCTTGGAGGCCCATGGGCTTATTAGTCACGTTCACATGAGCTTGATTGTTCACATGAGAATTTCTTTGTCTACATAACAAAAAGCATGTATAGATTCTAAACTTGCTATAATAATTAAAACAATGTAATAATTAACGCAAAAAATAGATTCACTAGCCCCCAAATATCTTGAATTTAAATTAACGTGATGTAATAATTAATTTAATGCATAAAAAATTTGGACATAACCTCCTTTGTTTAATCAACATAATTCATATACCTAAACCTGTTAAGATTCTCAAAAACCTGTTGAAACCCTAAAAAACAACAACAACCAACAACAACAACAACAACAACAACAACAACAACAATGACATCACTAAATTATTACAAAATAGTGCAATATAGCACTATGGAGCACTGCCCTGACTGCTCTGGCCACTCCCTCTCCATTTTCACCCTCTCTTATTAGGAGCACTGTTTTGCTGCATGATATCAGTAGCAATTCTCTGAAACATCAACACAATGCAATTAAAATCTAAAATTGGATATATATAAAAAAAAAATGAAAATGTAAAACATATAATAAACTTACCAAGGCTTCCAATTCGTTTGTCATCTCAGCCATCCTACGCTCAACGTTTGCTCTTTGCATTCGTTCTTCGTCTAAATAGCCATAATATTGTTGAGTGTGCTCAATTAAACAGCTCAAAACCCCTGGTTGATTTGCATTTCATTTGATAATCGAGCATGCACTGTTTCCTGCATTGTGTCAATATTGTATCTAAGTTAAATATACATAGTGTGTTTAAATTAACATAATGAAATATAAATATACCTCATTAAACTGTTGTAACTCAGGTACAAGCACCGAACGCTCCAAGTGAAATGTGGTCTCCATTCCCTGAGAACTAACAACACGGTATGACCATGGGTCATATGGATCACTAGGTGGGGGTGTATAACCATGATATACTCCAGATGTTCTTGTGGAACTTACAGGTTTTGGGAATTTGACGTCACGCCTAAAACTCTGACTAGTTGCGACATCTATGTTTGCACCTCTATACAGTGGACCCGCAGATCACTACACCATAACACTGAATTTGCAATATTTAGTAAAATTGATTGCTAACACTTATACATCTGTTACAATATTTGCCACACATGTGATCCGTTAGAAATGCTACCAACCGTCACATATTTTGTAGGCAAATACTTGATTTATTTAGTAACATTTACTCGATATTTTGTGACAGATATAGAAGTGTTACTTATTGCAAAAAACAAAAGAAAAATATTGAAAACAAAATAAATTGGGTGAAAACTACGGGGGGAATGTTTTTCATTCTCGTGCTCATCTCTCCAACCCTTTCAGTAATAACAATAGAGAAAAATGAAGAGGTAAGCTAGGGCAGATGTAACCGCTGCCGACTCCGCCGCCGCTGCTTGTGTTTCCCACTGAGGTAAGTCGTCATCATCTCCTTCATTTTCTTTATCTTCTTTCTTCTTCTTCCTTTGTAACAGTAAGGGTTTTGGCTAGGGTGTTACATCTACACAAGCAACTGCTTAATCTACTCAAGAAAACTTCTTCTTTGGTCAAGGTAACGTTTTATTTAGTGATGAATCCTCTTTTACTTGCGGTTTCCAGTGTTTCATTTTTCGAAAAAGGAATAAGCTTTTGGGGTTTGTCCAGACATAAGATTATGACTTATGAGGGTGTATGTTAACAATAGATTTGTATAATATGTCAACCATGGCCAAAGGTTGCATCTTTATATGATAGATTTTCTTGTTGAATTGTGCATCATTTTCAGAAATCTGCTCATGTTTGTTTCATTCACTTTGATTTCAGGCTAATAGTTTATTTAATTAATGAAGCTGTATATTTTGAATCTCATCATTTTGGGTTTTGAATTATGTACTAAACTTTGTTCTTGAAGTGAAGTTTTGGATTTTGGAGACGGGTATTTCTTTCAAATTATGGGATACTTGTGTTGGTCAGTTGGTGCATAGATCTAGTCTATTGTTATTGTTGGTCTTATTGCTCCAAAACTGATTAAGCTTGATGAAGTTCTCATTTAGATACATTATTGATTGTATAATTTGTATGAAATTTTCTTTTTGGTTACTGTTTGACCTTCTTGAGAACGTATTTCTATGCTTCCTCTATGTTAAAGGTTGCTGTGTATACCGAAAATGACTTGGCACTTCATATTTCCAAACCAGAAACCACAAGGGTTCAAATACAAGAGCGAGCAGTACGTGTTCGTCAATTATGCAGCGGTTTGTTTCCTTGAATGGTGTGAACGACATACTTCAAAATTACCTTTTCGTGTTGTACAAGCACCAAATAAGATACTTATATTTTTGGGTAATTTGTTATGGAAAAACAGGCATCTCCTCAACTACTTCTACCCTCAGAGTCATTCACCTTAGCACAAACCCTTTGTGAGTAGACAAGGCAGCTTAAGACAGTGTTGAACAAGGTTTGGCACCCCATTTTGAATTTACATATTTCTAATACAGCGAGGATTCTTGTAATATTATATGTTAGCTTGATAGTGAGTAAATTAATATTATTTGGGGTTTCTCAGAACCTTTGTTGTTACTATTTACTTTAGGTGTGTCAAGCACGTGACCTACTGTCTGAAAAGTGGACTTTTTATAGCAGATTAGATGCAAGGAGGGAACACCCTAAGATATGAGACATACACTTAGTCTAGCTAGAATATTGTAATGCCAAATTTGTGAATCTGAAAGATATTTAATTTCTTTATGTCGGGATGTTGTTTTGGCAATAGGTATGGGAATTGGTGCTACCCCAATGAACACCATTGTGAACAACATGTGAACAGCATGCAAGCAGGCCAAAGGAGAACATGGATTTAAGGAGAACTTTGTAGGGGCTAATACAACTACCACTATTTCTAGTTTTTTGCTCGGCATTTGATATGGTTAGATTCAATGATTTCTTTGCTACGTGTGTTAGCCTTTTATTTTGTTTGTTGTTTCTTTCATCTTTGATTCACTGTTTCTGGCCTTAATTTGGCTTGGCATTTTGACCATTGTAATATATATATCTTTGGAAGCATTGATGTTAAAAGAGTATTTAAAGAACAAAAGAAAGGAGTTGACGTTAAAAAGTGGTGAGTATGAATTGTTACTTTGATTGAAGTAGTACTATTTTTTGGTTTTCCTATTCTTAACACTTCTCAGTTTATTAAAAGAGCTTGTACTAAGTGAATATATGATCACTTGACCCATTATCCTTAACCTACTATGTCAATCTTTATAAGCCAAGGCCCCGTAAGTACAAAACTGGTTTTCATTAGTTATGTAATTGATGCACCTCCATTTTTAAAGTACGTATATTAGCATAAATTCTAGTCAATGTAAGAATCACATTGTGAGGATGAATGATTTGTACTTAAGTGACAGATTAAACTTGTGTGTTCTATTTTGTAGTTAGTGCTTGAATATATTGATTTTTTGAGTGGTTCCAATTACACTTTCTTAAACAAGTTATTCCCACACCGCTTTTATTACACGGACTTTTGGAAGTTTGGAACCCCTTGGCTGAAGATGTGAGCAATTTTTATCTTATCTACTATTAGATCCATCTTAATTACTTATAGTATAGGTTAATTATAGTATAAATTTATAGATGAATAAGAGGACACTTTAACTATGGTCTACTTTTTAGCTTATTGGATCGAGTGTTTGGCATGAGGTGTAGTTGTTCTACTCCTTATTACATATGTTTAAACTTGTATCATTCTATTGATGATCATGTTTTCAGTTATATCTTGTGAATGCAAGATTGTTCTACATAATGAAGAATTGCAAATGACTTGCAGATAGGCAAAACTAAGGTTTTCCTTCGAGCTGGTCCGATGGCTGAGTTAGATACACGGAGAGCTGAGGTTCTTAGTCGTGCAGCCAAATATGAGTATTCAATTGCAAGTTATCTATAGGGGTGAGTAGTCGCACATCGTAAAAGTAATTAACTGTTACAATGTCACATGTACTAATAATTGGAAGCATTATATTGGCATCCATTGTAGAATTTTCTTCTCTGGCTCATTGACATACAACTAGTTGATCGAGTTTTCATCTATCTTGACCATTTTATTATCTATAGTAAGATAAACCATTTTTTTTTTCATCTGCATGATGTTCTTATACATCTTGTGAAACTACTTACTGTAATGATTTTGCTTGCTTGTAGAAAGTTCACTCTTGACACAAGCCTAAGTTAGTTTAGCATGTCACGTGCAAAAAATTTAATTTGCATGTCATTGGTTCATTTAAGAACAATTTATCAAAAAAAATTTAATACGCATAAATTTAACGAGTCAAAATAGGATGGTAATAACTTTGAAGATTATTACTATCATCTTAGATTTTTAGATTTTTAGTAGACTTGCTTCATGTACACTGTACACTCTTGTTATTTCCTACAGGTAAAGTGACCATTGTAAAATACCATTTCCAGGCCTTATTTATGGAGCTTGGTGTTGCAGACCTTGCAGAAACAATTTAGTATTTGCCTATTCAGAGAAAGAAGTTGGTGGTGGAGTCTTGAGAGGTTAGAGCAAGTTTTCTTTGCTTTGCTATAAGCGTTGAATTGTTCACGATGTTGACAAGACACAACTTACTAAGTTATTCTATAATTGCTATGATACTTGTATGTGTTATGGGGTTTGCTTGTGTATGTTGGGATAATGGGTACCATTTCCTTTGCTCAACTTGTCTTTTCACCTTTTGATGAATCTTTTGCTGAAAACGTAACATTGCTACCATCAAGTTTCTGTGCCATACCATTGGACCCTAAAACAGTTGAGTACCAGCCTTAAACTTCAATTTATGGTTATTCAGATTGTAATATATTTTGTGCTACTTAACATTTTTTTTGTGGTACTGCAGGATGATAGTGCAGCTGCCCGTACACTGGATTTAGCTTCCTCCTTGGAATCGGGTCCTAGTGGAGGACGTCTGTCTGCTGAAACCACATTGAACAACTATAGCCTAAGGTCAGTGTTGACCATTGCATTCAAGTTCGCTTTTGAGAACCACTATCAAGATAGTGTGGTAGCCATGGCTCGGCAATATGTAAGGTTATGGGTTATGTTCAGAGAGTTGTGAATGCTATTTCCCCATCCAGGCTGAGCTCCCAGCCAAAAACATTGCCCTGGGGTCTCCGAGGTCATCCACACTTAGCACGGTGGATTTGTAGGAGCTACAGGTTTGTAATAACTTCTCACCACCACTGGATGTTTCATTGACATGTATTTGTGGCTTGGGTAATGTAGGTTCATGCGTCTAGAGTAAGCAGCACTGTGTAGAGTAAGTAGCAAAGTTACTATGTAGGTTTATGTTTGACATTGTGTCAATGTAGTACTTAACTAGTTTATGCTACTCTTACCAGCCTCCTGATACCTGGAAATGATACTCATAATATGCACCATATATACGTGTGTACACATTCATAGTAACTACAAATGACACAGCTACAGAAAAACTGTTAATATTTTTTAACCTTCAAATTGTGGATGAGTATGTGTTTCGAAGCAGATAAAGTTGCTGAGAAATATACTTCCTTAGACATAGGGAGAAACATAAGAGGCACAAATCATGGTTGCCTATGCTTCCAACTGTTTCTCCTTATCTTATTATGACATAAACAGATAAACCTTAGCTAACTGACAAAGTCCTGGGTCTAGTCGAAATATTTAACGGACCACTATAACATGAAAAAGAATATAAAAATGACTTGAGGATTGCAATAGTAAAAATGAGTATCTCATCTATAATTTCTATTGTGCAAAATGGGTGCCTGCTAAAAATTGAAGGCTTTAGATACTAATAAAAAGATTGGGTCTTTGATGCAAATAGGCAAGTTGTGCCAATTTTCTTCAAAGTGACATGTGGTCCCTTTGAACACGATTCCGTCATTTAATGAAGGATATTTAAAAGTTAGGTGATCACTTTCATTTGTTCTGATTAGCTATGATATATTTGTATGACTCTCTTACTGATAGTGAGAATAATGGTTATTCTCACAAACCTTTACCTAGTAGGGGGGTTATTGTATGTGGATCAAGAATTTTATAATGGTGTCTACCAACCTCCCAACAGCCCAAGACACCTTACATGCGATCGACAAAGTTTTATTGCACTGTATAGTAAGGTCACAATGCAGAAAGTCATTAACTGCTGAATTTCTTGGTAAACTTGGAAAATGGCAACTGGGCCAGCATAATAGCAAATGTTATTGATAACCATTTTTATCTCATGTATTATGTTAGTTTTTGTAATATTTTATCAAAAGAAGGTCAGCTAGTAGAAAAGGATACTATAGTAGAAGCATGATGTTATTATGCAAATCTTGTAATTATTCTGAAGTTTACTATAGTGATATACTATTTGAATTAATCTTCTTGTTTTTAAAAAAAAAAATCTTTGTGCCTTCTTTCCAGATTTCTCACTGGCATAGAGCTCCTTTAGGTTGATCTGTCAGCTGGTGACGCCTTGTTGAAACAACTATGGCGCCATTATGATGCAATCATGTGTTGTTCCCTTCAGACAAATGTAATTAGCTTTTTCTTCCATCTTTTATGCTCTCTTAGTCCTCAGTTCATTGTAATTTTTAGTTGTAGAACCTGATACTTGAGTTTCATTTTGTTTAATGAACATGCATCAAGAAGAATTTGTAACTATTTAAGGCAGGAGTTCTATTTATTCTTTTGGTTTAGGTTGGTAATTGACCGTCTACATTAGCATCTAGGTTTGGTCTACATATGCTTGGATGGGATTACTTTAGAATGTTGATTCTTGCCATGGGGGCATGTGCATGATTTTTCTTTAAGATAAGCTCTTTTGTGTAGTCTTGGACCCCTTATTCCAAGATAAGCTAATGTGGATGGGGCATGTGCATGATTTTTCTTTAGGATGAGCTCTTTTTTGTTGTCTTGGACTCCTCATTCCAAGATAAGCTGATGTGGATGTAATTTATTGTACCAGGCTTCTCCTGTTTTCACCTTTGCAAATCAGGCCGGGCTCGACATGCTAGAGACCACTCTTGTTGCTCTCCAAGATATAATGCTTGATAAAATTGTCAATGAGGCTGGGCGTAAGACCTTGTGTTTTGAGTTCTCCAAGATCATGCAACAAGTAAGCTTTACAGAGCTATTATCCCCTTACCGTATGATTTATTGCACTTGTATTAGGCATAGAGCCTGTATCTCCAAGTTAGCTTCTTTCTTATTGCATCGTGTGTTGCTGTATCATCTGTTTTTAAATAAAATTTGCATTGAAACTTCTTGCAGGGCTTTTGTCGTTTACGGTGAGGGGATTTGGCGTGCGGTTCAGCATGGGGAGGTCAGTTTCTTATCAGCAAGCAATTGCATGGAAGGTGTTGAATGAGGATGACAACAATTACTGTTTGGCTTTCATGTTCATGAACTGGGCTTTCATTTGAAAGCATACTTTTCGTTTCAATCTGCACAATCCTTATGCTAGTGAAGAATGATCAAGTGAAAGACCTTTTGCATTTTCAGTGTTTTCTATTTTGCTTAAGAACTCTTAGATGTTGCTGTGTTTGAACTCGGGTATTTTATATAACTTCCTTCTCTTATTTCTCTAAGAGTATCAATTACATTGTGGAGTAAACAAAGGTGCAGGTATAGGTATGTGCACCAGTACAGGTGTCCCATATTTTTTTTTATACAATGAAAATTCGTTAGTAATGGATACAGAACCGTTAGCAACATAATTTTTTTTATACAATGAAAATTCATTAGTAACGGATAGAAAACCGTTAGCAACAATTTCTTTTTTATACAATAAAAATTCATTAGTAACGGATATAGAACCGTTAGCAACATAAAATCAAAGTGACGTTTATATCATGAAAGAAATTTGGTAACTGTTACTAATAATTTCTAACGGTTACGTATCCGTTACTGAAATTAATTTTAATGACACTTTATAACTGTTAGTAAATTTTGTAACGGATAATAAATGTTACAAATATCTGTTACTAATATTTGTCACGCTTTTGTGTCGACACAAGATAACCGTTACTAATATTTTTTGTAACGGATGTATATCTGTTACAAATAAGCTGTTATGATGTAGTGGATAGGCTTCCCCTATAAACTTTCCGCCAATAAGTCTCATAATCAAGACTGGAGTTCACATCAACATAATCTGTAAAACACGGCCACACACTCTCAACGCGATACTGTTCAATCAAATTCTCTGAAACATCCATGGCACGCATATCTGTGGGTGGGGGAGCAGGAATATATGTATATCCAATGGTTTGCATAGTCACCCTATCTCTAAGGAACCAAACACGTATATTAGGGGCTTGCAATATGAATCTTTTTAATGACATTAGAATATTATGCTGACATATATGCATATTCTCAAATTGAGAACCTTGCCACGGACTCCAAACAATAGATCTCATACTTTTTATCTCTATTTAGATCCTAGCAGCTTGAAGATCATTATGGACCTCATCCCTTAATCTAGCATGACCGTCTACAGCCCATCCCTGTGGGCGAGGCCATAAGTCCTTATCCCAATCCTCTCTCAGTATAGGGTTTAAGCAAGCCAAATACTCATACCACCACAACTGAAATAATCAAATGAAAGTGTATCTAATTAATTTAAATTATATAATATTTAACTAACAAAATAAAAGCTTATATCTTAAAAGTTAAATCCTATTGAATTATCTGTAGTATCCAAGTAATTCCGTTGCATTGCTTCCCCATTTGATTTGTTTGTACAAATAAATCAAACCCTGTATATAAATGTGCCATGAAAGCACCTCCCCAGTCAAAATCTTCCAAGCTATCAAGGTCTACCAAAGACGCTAACCAACCAGCCCGAACCCCAGATTTTCCTGTTGTAAAACCCACTTGGCCCAAAAAATATAACAAAAAAATCATGATAAACTCATCCTCCTCCGCAGAGTTTGGGTCCAAATATAGGGCATCAACTTCATGTTCTAAACAATAATCTACATCTAATCGGTGCATGAATTTTTCTCTGATGTGCAGGTTCAAAATGTATCTGCCATCCATATTCCCTGGAACAAGTTTACCTTCAAAACCAAACAACGAAGGCAGTAGAGTCTTCAACCTTTCAAAATCATCTTCAATACTTAAATCAAATAAAACTGGCTTCTTCTCGCCCACACTTAAACCCGTTAGCATTGTAAAGTCAAGTGGTGTGATACCAATCTCACCACATGGAAGGTGAAATTAAAGTGTGCGTGGTGTGCCACCATCGTTCTGCCAATGCAAATATCAGTGGAAGATCAGTTCGAATGCTCGTACACGATATCAATAGACCAAAAGGTGTTCCCAAAATTTGAGCTCTTACGTGCTCCATTTCCTCCCCTCTTTCCACTAGATGACTCCAGAAGTCTTTAATACTCGGCATTGTGCATCTCTATTTCGTCGAACTCATTTTCTACATGTTGAGACATTTAATCAAACAGTTAGTATACGTTAAATTCTAAACATGATTTTAAATCAAAATCAATTGAACAATGTTCATAAACTCATACTTACTCCGTCAGTGTTATATAAACACAAAACATGCTTGTCTGGATCGGGAGCCAACATAGGATGATCAACAATACTCAATCTCCGTGGAAAATTAAAATCATTTTCCGGTACGAGTTCACTCTCATTTTTCTAAGGATTTGAACTCCCCGAGTCACGCATAATAGTCTTCTTACGTCCAGCTCGACGACGTTGATCCAATGCAAAAAACAGAAACAAATTTGGTTGAAAAACGAATTTTTATTTGGTGATTGAAGATTTGGGTTTTAAGTTATTGTATAGGACGTATACATGACATAGGAGGTTAGTGGTAACAATGGGACCGGATGCGGTATAGCTGGGGGAGACAGGTTGCATAGGATCAGATCCGCGGTATCCCAACCATTCTGGAACTGTTGTGAGACGTGGAGAGATGGAGAGCGGAACCATAACTGCAAGGTAACTGCCGCGATACGTGGAAGGAGGAGAGACCATGGACGAGAGAGGGGGATAAAAAGGGAAGGGAGGGAGAGAGAAGAGGAAAAAAAGAAAGAAAGAAACAACAGATCCAGAAGAGAGAAGAGAAAGGGGAAGAGAAAAGACTAGAGAGACTTGTGAGATTGTAGGTTGTAATACTAGTTTATACAGTTATCTTGCTGAAGCTCTCGTGGGGAATATTACTGGAAGCTTGTGCACGCGTTTTAAATAAAATGTGTGGAATAGGTGACAGGACAACAATTCTCGTTTTAAAAAACTTTGGATTCGCACGGGACAACTAGTCCCATCCAAATTTTTTTACCCAAATTTACACAAACTGCACTGGTTCTTCCCTTCGTTTTAGAAATTTTGAACTGCCAAAACTGATAAGGTGTCATAACGCAAAATGGAAATGCGTTGATGATGCTCTTATGCATTTGCAAGCAGTATGTGATATGTTGTTTTAGGGATAACGTGATGCTGAGATGCTCATATTGAACAGCGCATTACTAAGCTTGCAACTTGCAAGTCGATCTCATTGCCACCTAAATCTTAGATTGAAGCATTTCATTTATAGCATGCCACAAAATCAAACAGTAAAAAAGCTTGATAGAAGTTCTGTTAAGACCGCTAATTGAACTAGCAGTTACAAATTTCCGTCGCTTAAAAGTAAAAAACAAGAAAAGGAAAATATATGATAGAGAATAAAAGAAAAGAAAGATGGTTAGTTTTTCACTTTACGGATTGGAATGGCATGATCGACTGAATGTGCGTTCTATCTAGAGATGGCGTTCAAGTCCCATACACTTAGTTTTTACTAGACAAATTATTCTTGTGCAAAATGTGGTTGCGCTTTGGTGCTTAGCAGGTAGCACTATGCCCATCTTCTAGAGTTAGGCATAACACAGTAAATTAGTACCAAAAATTCGTGCTGCTGCTAGGCTACGAGGTGGAGTTTCGTACCCTAAATGGATGGACCCAATATATGGGTGGAGAAATGTCACACCCCAAATTTTCAGAAAATTTAAAATAGGGAATTATCTAAGATATAAATATCTCAATCGTCACCCTATTCAATCATCTAAAAACCCACGATGAAATAAAACCCTAATAACATATTATCAACCACGATATTAAAATATGAGATCAAATTTAAAACCAAAAGGAACAATCCTTCAATCACATTACTACACTACAAAGAAACTAACCAACTTAATTACATCTGTCTCAAAACAAAACCGTACATTTCAGAAAAACTTAAACCAGAAGACTCCAAAAGCAAATCCAAATCACGTGTCCTCATCCACTGCACTCCACCATCTATGTTTCCAAGAACACACTCACATTGCAAAACAAAGCAAACATGGGTCAGCAAATTAAATTTACTGGTATGAGTAAGACTAAAAATATAAAAACAATCTGGTCAATATTTCAAATAAAGGAATATACTATTACAATCATTTCAACTTGGAAGACAAGTTAGTTCCGTTTTCTTAAAACGGCATGTACGTAGTTTCTTCCCAAGTAAGATTTCACCCCCATATAAAACTCCAAGAATCTCATATAACATTACTCATTATTCCTACTTTCCAAAATAACTCATAACATAAATACCACTTACATTCCACTTATTAAATACACATATAATAACCTAATTAAATATGAGTTTGATACACCTTACCTTTAATCCAACACGTCGTCTTAGGATAGGATATTTACGTCCCTGCAAAAAAGATTAATAGATCCTGCCCTCCTGCAAAATAGAGTTAGACATCACAATAAAATGATTTATCTCAGTCAGTCAAATAATCAAACCTCATTTAAGACATTTAAGTCTAATTTATACAACTTGGGTTGTCCCGCATATTCGGAGAATACCACTTATCATAATACCTATATCAAGGGTAGTCATTCATATGACATCATTACGTCATAAAGTTTATGCGTGCATAACCATAGATCTCAGACTATCACAAGTCATTAATATTTTCGTAATAACATATCAAGTTATAGTCATTTCGCAATCACCTGTATTCACTAATATTATTCACACTCACACTTCACATCCATAACATTACACAAATTCACATACTTTTAGTTCATGCAATTCCACAATGTATCTTGTTTATTAATCATTTATTTACTGACCTCACCTTTAGTTCCTACTCCACGATTTGCACTTCACACATTTACCAAATCACACATACCCGTGTGCCTCTCTCACACCGAGTACCACTACAAGACATATGTCCCAAGCGGGGATAACACCTCCAGGAACATATTTACATCTTGCAAACTCGTAACTTGTGAGTCACAGTCATCTCTGGGCTTTCCATTCACATAATCACAGCCTCTTATGGGCAATCAATATCTCAGGTCATTCATGGCACATTTAATAAATATCTTGGGTCATTCCTGCCACATTCAAGGAATACTCATCATACATTAACATGTCATTTATGACACATTCAATGAATACCTTGGGTCATTCCCGCCACATTTAAGGAATACCCATCATAACACTAACAGGTCATTCATGACACATTCAATGAATAATTTCCTATCACGTACATGACATCTCAAGTCATAATATATCATTACCAAATCCTAAGGCGTGGAGAGTTCTAAAGGTGTGGTCGACTCATTGAAAATATTATTCTCAGCTCACTTATCATTGTACTAGCATTAATCATACACAACAATTGATCACACGTGCATAGTTATTTTCACGCCTCAATGCAAATTAATCACACATTTAAATATCATGGAACACAACACGAATGCTCATCAATTAAATACGATTCAAACAGCCAAAATCATGTACACAATTAAATGATAACATTATACACATATAGTTATCACAAAAAATAATATATAATATATAATATAGTGGTTGCACCTGTACATAAGGCTGCCTACGTATCTAATCTTTCAAGATTAGAATCAAGCTTTACGTAGCTCTTAACCAATAAATATCAACATTTTTGTATGTACCTTTAAGAAAAACAATAATTTATACTATATAGAATCACATACAATAAGTTTTAAATACTCCCACTATTATATACGTAAAATTTCATACTTAGAGATACACTATGAACCTTTAAATCCAAAAATTCACAAATGGATATTTCTCTACTTTTGATTCTAAAAAAAAACGATCTTATGAACCATGTCGGTTCCAAATAAAACCACAGTCTAAAAGTAGACTACAAACACTATATAAAATACCCAAGAAGATTTTAAGAGACTCTTAGTTCATTACTAGACATATTTCCCAAAATAGGTTCATACACATAAAAGATAACATGGTAGGTTTTCTAGCCAACTTGTCAATGCAATAGTTTTTTCTGCATTCATCCAAATGATATGTAACTTAATTATTTAGAAACTAGGGTATGTAGACATACTTTTTCATGTAGAACTCAAAGTCCCAACCTCAGCCCATCTAAAAGAAAACTTAGGTTGAAAACGGTAAAAATCCTAATTTCAGCAATTTGGATTTCTGACGGACTATCTTCCGAATGGCACAACTCTTTCCACAGGTATCCAAATACATCGAGGCTTTTTGTGTTGAAAAGTTAACACACAGAACTTACTTTTTTATGTTTTACAAAAATACTCAATCTCATTCTAAGTGTACGAAAATGAGGTTAAAACACAGTGCACAGAAACTGATTTCTGAAGCACTATTTTCTGCCAGTCAAACTTCCAAACATCATAATTAATTCCACAGGCCTTCGAATGTGATGAGGCCAATTGGAATAGAAAGCATACTTTCAGATCTTACTCTTTTATGTTTTATAAAAATTATAACTCTTACCCTAACTATTTTAAAACTAGACTTGAACACAGAGCACATAAACTGATTTCTAACGCACTATTTTCTGTCAACCAAACTTCCAAACACTATATCTATCTCCACAGACCTCGGAATATGACGAGGCCAATTGGGTTGGAAAGAAGCCTCAGAACACTCACTTTTTCATGTTTTGTCGAGAGTTTGAATCTGACACTAACTATGTGAAAACTCGATTCTAAACCAGACACAGACTAGATTTCTACAGTCAGAAAATTCTGACGTGCCAACTTCCGAAGGGTGTAACTCCTTCAACGTAAACCGAAATGCTATGGGGCTTTTTGAGTTTGGAAAAGGACAGCTAAAACTTACTTTACATATTTTAATAAAAATCTATATCAATTTCTAAAGACACTGAAAATCGTCTCCAAATCAGACAAAATTCCTAACTAGATCAGGAACAAAACAACATTAATATTGGAACTAAGTGTACGCTCATTTAAATACTTATCTAATTTAATAGAAGGGTTTATTGCTCAGGTAGGTCTTTTATACCAAAAGAAAATTAAGAGATAAGTTTAAAACCGATGTAAAGGTTAGGCTTATAGCCTTGTATAAGTCTAACTCGTAGGTTCATTATACAAAAGATAACAATAGTTAAAGAGATTCAAAACTAATATATAGGTTAAGGCCCATGCACATTAATGTCTGACTTAGTTTAGTTTAATCTTATTATAACTAGGTGAGCAACAAGTTAAGGTGTACCTCCTAGGTAGTCAAAACAGTTCCTACTTGGACTTACCGAATTTAAGTCCACATATTCCTACGTAATCATCACCACTTATTTCATATTTTAAATATCATGAAAGTTAGCACAAATTGTTATAATCAAATATTCCTTAGATTATCACCGACCATATAAGACACTTCAGTAGCAAATAATTCATACAGACGCTTCAACTACTTAGTTCTCATACATATATATAAGCCATTTCTAATTCATAGACACTTCAAATGTTTATTCTCATATTTATAAGCCACTTCAAAAACAAATAAGTGATGCAGACATCATCGACCATATAAACACATTTATATCAAAAGAAATCTCAACGTCATTAACTTAACACAGTATGCCCTTTTCTTTTTCTTTTTTGGCTTTGATCAACATAATAATTTTTCACTTCAAATTTCCAATAAATAAATTCAGGTAATCACTAATATAATTCATATGATAACTAATCAATTAAATTTTAAAATAATAAGGTTTAGACTACTCACCTGAAATTGAATTTGCAAAAAGAATGTCAATACTTTCTTTTCTCCAATTTCTTTTCTTTTTATTTCTTTTAATAAAAAATATTCTTTTTAATGGAAACTAGGGTTTTGTTTTTGAATAATAAGATTTTTACAGAGGAAATTCGCAGATATTCTTTATTCAAAGTTTTAAGTCTGTTTAAGTTAACCTATGGGCCTCAAATGGGTCTAAAAACACCCAAGGTTCATACCTATATGAATGAGTATATTTTAACAATGTTTTCAAGTCCAAAAAAATGATTCTAAAATATCCACACAAATTCTAACAAACAATTCAATTAAAAACAATTTTGAAAAATCAACAACAACCAAACAAATTCTAGAACAAGCTAAACTTCATAATATAATCGTTATTTTCAATTCAAATAATGTAATTTGTGTTGTTTAAAAATTGGAGTTGTTATATGAAACGTAATGGAACTGGTCTGAAACGAATGCAATTGTTACTTGATAGCCTCTATGTCACATTGCCCCCAATTTTTCCCTGTTTTTAGATACGGATTTTAACTAAAACAATTGGAAAATAAATTGCAAAAAGAACTGTTAGGATAAGATAGCAATAATTTGTTCCAAAAGTGATGTTTTATTACCACATTAATAAAAACCAAAATCATGCAAACACATGAAGCCTTTTAACCACCGCTGCAATGATTTCAGTGACAATAATATCAATACGAGTCTTTTGAGTTAGTTGTTGTTCACGCCCATTGACTAGAACATAGCATGTATAAACAGTACTACCAGCAGCATCAGCCTTCTCAATCACGTCCGAATAGACCTGATGAGCCAAGTATACTATTGCTTTATTAAGAAGAGATATAGCATTTTGATATTTTTCCAAACAAATTGTGAGTTGTTCCTTGTAAGGGCTACTCTGAAACAATGAATTGATGAATTTACTTGTGTTCGTCATATCCGTTAATCCTAAATTGAGAGATGCACTTGCAAGTTCGACTTGCAAGTTCGTTAAAATCAGCTAGCTTTGTCCGCGGATCTTCTGTTAATATCTTGAAGCATAAATTTGGATCTCGAGTGGCTGAACAAACACTCTTAATCAAGAAAACAGTAATTTCCACACTGACACTAGCATTCGAAGAATGAATGACTACCAATAACATCAGTAGGGGAGCAGCCAAAGAATTGTGAAGAGCCATGTCTGTTTTCGGTTGTTTTTTCACAATGATGTGACGAAGAATTAGACCTTTTATAATAAGTGGATATGATTATGGAGGTAGTTCTCAGACTCTCAATAATTTCTTTGGGAATCTATTTCCTATGTAGCATCAAAATCCTATTCTCTTTTCATAATTCAAAAAGCAAACATAGAAATAAATTAATACTAAATAATTTTTTGCTCCCAACGGGATTTGCACCAAGAGCTCCAAGGGAAACAGGAACTAACCAAGTGTCCACTGAAAAAGGGTCAACAGTTATCAAATTTCCACCTTAATATATGCTTCCTGATTTACCCCCAACCTTAAAAAAAAAAAAAAAAAAAAAAAAAAAAAAGCCTTAACCAGTTACAAAATCTAGTTTTTGGTCTTAGAGCATCTTTAGGAGTGACTAGATTTGGACGGGCTTCGGCATAGGGATCTATTAAATATTTTTGTCTTTGAAAAGGTTTTATAAAATGTCTCACACAAATTTTCGAATCAGAATATATTTTTATTGAAAATAAATCGAAATATGTTAATGAGCAAATGATTATGGTGCATAAGTACTTAGAAATTAAGAGATCAAATTGAGATAGCATCTTCACTTTATGGTTTAGGATATTAATCCATAATTTTCAAATAAAATTATCTTAAACTCGATCTAGCTTGTATAATAGTGTTTTTTAGATTTATGGTGATTTAAGAAAATTTTCGAATCAAATTATATTTTTATTGAAAATAAACCGAAATATGTTAATGAGCAGCGTGATTATGGTGCATAAGTACTTGGAAACTAAGGGATCAAATTGAGATAGCCGAAAACATTATGGTGTATAAGTACTTGGAAACTAAGGGATCAAATTGAGATAGCCTCTTCACTTTGTGGTTTAGGATATTAATCCGTAATTTTCAAATAGAATTATCTTAAACTCGATCTAGCTTGTATAATAGTTTTATTAGATTTATGGTGATTTAACGGTAAATCATCACCGCCAGAATTACGTACTAATGTGTACAAATCACTAAAATAGATTGATTGTTTCCATATCCTCAAAGAATACACCACTCTCACTTGAAAAGATTTATCACATGAGCGTGTCCCTTAACGGGTGCCGTTATATTAAATTATTCTAAAAATATTAGCAACTATGCATAGCTATGAGATATGAAAATTATATTAATTACTCAATTAAATTTCTTGCACCATTCTCTATAAAAAGGAAGCATCAAACTTTGATAAAACTCATCGACTTCTTTTCATTGTTAGTTTTAACAATAGAAGTTTGATTGAAGTTTTTGAGAATGTCCAATTTGGTGAAGATAATATTTAAGCTACTTGAATAGCAAGGCATTCCCAATCACAATAAAAGAAGTATGATAAACATTACTTAAAATGCAAAACTATATTTGTCGAGACATTTATTCCCCTACATATAATACAAATATATTTTAGGGTTATTAGTTGAATGCATTTGCATCAAGTTTATGATTTTTCATTAATTATTCTTTGAGGTTAGTTTAATGTAGTACGTTGCATCCGGGTTTCCAAATTCTCATTAATTATTCTTTGAGGTTAGTTCAATGCAGTTGCATCAAGTTTCGATTTCCCATCAATTATTATTTAAGGTTAAAGTGCAATTGCATCCATTTTATGATATCCGTTACTTATTCATTAAGGTTAATTCAAGATGCAGATTTGCATCCAGTTTTTTATGTTTCGTTAATTAGTATTTGAGATTAGTTTATTGAATTTGCATCCAGGTTCTAATCTCTCGTTAATTACTCTTTGAGGTTAGTTCAATACATCTGCATCCAATTTCTGATTTCCTGTTAATTGTTTTTCTAGGTTAGTTCGATAGTTTACAATTTCTATATAGTTTGCATACATGTAAGAGTCTGTTTTTTTAAACTCACTTTCATTTTGGGTTTCTAATTACTCGTAATTACTCATGTGAGAAGGCTAAAAAAACCGACATTTATGCTTTTAGGTCAGTGCGATGCAGTTACATTCGACTTTCGATTTTCAGTTAACTATTTTTTGAGGATATTTCAATGCATTTGCATCCAATTTCTGATTTCCCATTAGTTAATATCTTATTTTAGTTTAATGCAATTGCATCTAGTTTTTGGTTTTTTGTTAATTATTCTTTGAGGTTAGTTCAATGCAGTTGCATCCAATTTCCGAATTTATGTTAATTGTTCTTTGAGGTTAGTTCAATACATTTGTATCAAGTTTTCGATTTCCCGTTAATTATTTTTTGAGGTTAGTTCAATGCAGTTACATCACATTTATAATTTCCCGATAATTATTCATTTAGGTTAGTTCAGTGTAGTTTCAAGTTAATTAGTCTTTGAGATTAGTTCATTGCATTTGGATCTAGTTTTCGATTTCCGTTAATAACTCTTTAAGGTTAGTTCAATACATATGCATCTAGTCTCCGATTATTTATGCTTTGAAGTTAGTCCGATGCAATTATATCTGGTTTCTGATTTCCCGTTAATTATTTTTGAGATTATTTCAATGCATTTGCATTTAGTTTCCGATTTCCCACCAATTATTCTATGAGGTTAGTTTAATGCGGTTGAATTCGGTTTTTTATTTTATGTTAATTATTTTTTGAGTTTAGTTCAATGTATTTGCATTCGGTTTCGATTTCTCGCCTATTAATTATTATCCGAGGTTTGTTTGATGTATTTGCATAATTTCGATTTCCCATTAAATATTTTTCAAGGATTTGTATACAATTTCTAATTTCCCTTTAGTTATTATCCGACGTTAGTTTAATGCAATTGCACCCAGTTTTCAATTTCTAGTTAATTACTTTTTTAGTTTAGTTTATTGCATTTGCATAAAGTTTCCAATTTCCGTTAATTACTCTTTTTGAGCTCAGTTATGCATTTGAATCCAATTTCCAAATTCGATTTCCTTTTAATTATCCAATGTGGTGTATAATACCAACTTCTATCGATCCATCTCAGAGTGTCCTTGCAAACATGACATAAAAAGTCAATTATGTTTGATTTACTATGTGTGATCATTCTTGGGTTCGATTTCCCATTAATTATTCTTTAAATTATGCATGACTTACTATGTAGAATCTTCAAAGATTATCTACGAACGGGTGTTGTTATATTAATTATTTTGAAAAATATTTATAAATATACAAAACTTTTATATATTAATATTATATTGATCACTCAACCAAATTTCTTATAACGTGAAAACCTTATTCTCCATTAAAAAAAAAATAACTCATGTACCTTTAATAAAACCCTTCAACTTCATTTTGTTGTTTAATAATAGAAGTTTGATTGAAGTTTTGTGAGATTGCCTAATAAGGTGAAGTTCATATATATTGTAGCTACTTAAATAGCAAAGAGTTCCCAATCATACGGGAAGAGATAAGATAAACATCATTTTAAATGCAAAATTATACTTACCGAGACATTCCCACAATATATAACCCAACTATGTTTTGAGGTTAGTTTAATGTATTTGCATCCGTTTTCGATTTTTTCAGTTATTTATATTTTGAGGTTAGTTCAATCTGATTTTGCATCCAATTTCCAATTCCGTTATTTATTTTTTGAGATCGGTTCAACGCAGTTGCATCCAGGTTCGATTTCTTGTTAATTATTCTTTTGATTAGTTCAATACATTTGCATCTAATTTCCAATTCCTCAATTAATTATTCTTTGAGGTCGGTTCAATACATTTGCATCCGGGTTTCGATTTTCCATTAATTATTCTGAGAGATTAGTTTAATGCATTTGCATCCGGTTTCGATTTTCGTTTATTATTTGATAAAGTTACATTTGCATCTAGTTTCCGATTTCTCATTAATTATTGTTTGAGATTAGTTCAATGAATTTGCATCCAGTTTCCTATTTACCATTAATTATTTCTTGAGGTTAGTTCAATGCATTTGCATCCGGTTTATTTTTGAGATTAGTTAGGTAGCGAGTTCCATCCGGTTTCCGATTTCCCATTAATTATTTTTTAATATTAGTTCCACGATTTGCATCATGTTTCCAATTAATAATTAATTTTTCTTTGATGTTAATTCAATGCAATTGCATCCATTTTGATTTTCTATTAATTTAATCTTTGAGGGTTAGCTCAATGCATTTGCATCCAGTTTCGATTTGCCGACAATTATTTTTTTATGTTAGTTTGATGTATTTGCATCCAAGTTTTGATTTTCCGTTAATTATTTTTTGAGGTTAGTTTAAAGTTGTATCCATATATATTCCAATTTTCTATTAATTACTTTTTAAGATTAGTTTAATGTTTGCATTTGCATCCAGGTTCGATTTTCCATTAAATACTATTTGAGGTTAGTTCGATACATTTGCATCCAGTTTTTCGGTTCCCCATTAATTTTTTTACGTTAGTTTCATTCAATTATTATATATATTTTTAAAATATTTGTCATTATTGCTTTGCCGTTTTTTTTTTTTTTTTTTTTAATTTTCTATTATATATTTTGTGATGTTATTTTTTTGTATAATTGTTTTTAACTATGTTTTGAGGCCATGTTAAGGATATATTCAAATAAGTCGGTGTTTTATCATAGACACTAAAATTGTATGATTTGTAGTAAGGAATTAGTTTATACAAATTACATATTTTTAGCAATTTTTTCATTTGATCAAATATATAAGAATTGGAACACTAAAAGTGTTTGATTAAGTAATAGAAAATTACTTTTACAAATCACCTATTTTTTTAGCAAATTTTAAAAAATATTTGTCATTATTGCTTTGCCGTTATTTTTTTTTTCATTTTCTATTATATATTTTGTGATGTTATTTTTTTGTATAATTGTTTTTAACTATGTTTTGAGGTCGTGTTAAGAATATATTTGAAATAAGTCGGTGTTTTTATCATAGACACTAAAATTGTATGATTTGTAATAAGGAATTTTACAAATTACCTATTTTTTTTTTATTTGATCAAATATATAAGAATTGGAACACTAAAAGTGTTTGATTCATAATAGGAAATTACCTTTTACAAATCACCTATTTTTTAGCAATTTTTTTTTATTTGATCAAATATGTAAGAATTGGAAATACACTCAAACTCTCCAAATATAATAATTAGAAATACACTCAAACTCTCCTAAGAGGTTCTATGTATGTGAGATTGTAGGCTATTAGAAAATACTATCTTTCATATTATAGTGTCACATAGGAAAGAAAAAAAACTAACTCTCTCATATTAGAGTGCCACATAGGAAAGAGAAAATCCTCAATTAGAGGTCTCTGCTTTAGTATATAGATAATAGATATCAACCTAGCACCAAACACCAAATTTCTAATAAATTGGTGTTTTTTCAACTTCAGGAGAGCTACATGTTGATGAAAACACCAAAAAAATACCAAACCAAACACCAAATCAGCCAATATTTGGTTCCAGGTTTGATGCTGTATTAAATCACTCACGCGGTTTTCTCAAAACCACGCGGTTTTCCCAACACCGCGTGGGCTTGGGCATCTAATTGGGCTTATATGGCGCAGTTTTCACAAAACCGCGCCAGAGATTGGGAAAGAAAAAAAAGAAAAAAGTTTATGTGCGGTACATAGCGCGGTTTTCTAAAAACCGTTTAGGCTTGGGCCTGTTAGTTGGGCATTAGTGGCACAGTTTTGGCAAAACCGCGTGGGCTATATGAGGCGGTTTTGCCAAAACCGCGTAGTTGTTTGGTGAAATTTTGATGTTACTCCTAAAGTTGTTTGGTGTTTTTGGTAGCTCTGCTAAAGTTGCTCTTAATTGTTGGGAAAAAAAAAAGGAATAAAATATTTGAAGTGCTGAACTAGTGGCACTTCTTTCAAACTAAAAAGAATAAAAAAAAAATCTTTAGCTAATGATGGGAAGAACTCCTATATATTTTACAATGAAATTTTTTTAATTATTTTTATTTTTATTTATCTCTATTTTTAGTGGGGGCAAATCAGTAAGTTTGTTATAAGAAGGAATTTGATAACTGTCAATCTCTTTTTAGTGGACACGTGGCTGGTTCCTGTTTCACTTGGAGCTCTTGGAGCAAATCCCGCTGGGAGCAAAAAATCACTATACCGAATTTGATTAAAACCAAAATAACAAATAAATAAAAAAGTTGCCTATATGTCGACAAACAAATCAACCATATATATATATATATATATATATGAATTGTGTGCACTTGTGAAACAAATCATCATATTTTTTTTTTGAAATAATCATCCAAACATTTGTTTAAGTCAATAGATAGATAATTATATGATTTTTTTTTCTCCATTCAAAATTAATGTAAACTAAAGTGATAAAAAAAATAGAATTTTGTGACAAGAAAGAGAGTGAGGGGATTGAGAATGACGAGCATGAACTTATTGGGTGCCCAACTTTTATTTTTATTTTATTTTTTTTGTTTAATTTGGTTGTGAAAATATAGGCAAGATTTTTGTTATTTATTTGTTTTTATTTCAGGTGTTAGTTATTTAATTGGGTAAGTTATTAGTTATTTTTTTGTTTATTTTATTATTGGAATGAGAAATATAATTTGGATGCCACATAAGATATGGAGTCCCTATGGAGTTATTAAGGGAGTCTAAATAGATTTTTTGTATGATTATGAGGTGAGAAAAGATGTTTGTGTAATATATTCAAATCTTTTTAGATCTAAAGTAGTATCTTATTAATTGTAATGTTAAATGTATATGTATGATTCTAGCTATGACTACTGCCCCTTTCTCTTTTTTTAAGAGTTAACTAGTATTACCCCCACTAGATGAGTCCCAATTAGGATTTGCCCCAAATTAGATGGCAAATTAGGGTCTTCCCTTCAAAATACACATAAAAAAAACAAGTCAAATTGGGTTTTTTTTCAGTGTATTTTTTATTTTTATTTTTGGTGGGGGTGGGGGTTCTAATTGGCTCATCTAGTGGGGAGTAATACTAGTTAACTCTTCTTTTAATTTGACAATATGTTTATGCAATCTCTAACTAGAAAAAAAAAAAAAAAGGATCTAGAAATGGAGATCTCCGTTTATAATGAGATATTGCTTATAGAGTTTTAAAATGCTTTTAAGCCAAGTTCATGCATCGGTGCAGTCATGCAAAAGAAGAATTACAATTCTCTTTAGAGCAAGTCCACTAGGGTGCTATATAGGCTGTTAAATATCATATAACACCCAAAAAACTAAATAATCATTCCAATGGGGCTGTTAAAAGGGTCTTAAATTTGGCTCTGGACACAATTTGACACGATCCACATGCTGACTCTGGATCTTGGTGCTACAATTTCGTTCTGACACGATCCACATGTTGACTCTGGATCTTGGTGCTACTGGGGAAGTGGGGATTTTATGGCCAATGGTTTTGATTATTTATCCATGGAAATGCTTTCTAAAAGTCTAGAACACGGCCAGAAAATGATGCCTTTATCCATAAACAAAACCAAACAAATACGAAAAGAATAGAATGTATCAATTTGAGCTATAACAAAGTTACACGGTCCAAGATTACACCGGATGAATTAATATACTCAAGGATTAAATCGTTGCCTTACGGCCTCGGCGATTCCTTGTCTTGTGACTGCACGAGCAGGCGGTGGTCGGGGATGTCGCAGACAGTCAATAAGTCTACTGAAAAAGTTAAAAACCGGTCGAAACCTAAGGATAATGAACCCAATTTGTCCAATGACACCCCCAGTAACTGCTACCATCGCTAATGGCTCCATGACCAAATTTGTATTTGTTTTACGGGCAAGACGTAATTAAAGAAATGATTTCGATCTGCACTAGAAATGAGAGAGACTGACGATGAAAAGCGATGGATGGATGGATGGATGGCTGGGTGATATGCTTGTTAAAATGCTAATAAAGATGAGATTTATGGACATTGTTGTTATTGTTTTCTGAAGGTTAAAATTTAATGGCTCTTCAGAAAAAAGTGTACAACTTATTTTAACAGTTTTCGTTTCAGTGGTTCTCCAATAATAGGTCTTAAGTCTGACTTCTGTTACCAACTGCGTAAGTTACTATTTTAGAGATTAAACGTAATAAAGGCATCAAAAGATATTAAGATTCAGAGATCATTTTGTAACTATCTAGCTGTTGCACACAAGGTGTAATACACATTATAACCGGCCAAACTACTTCTAAACGAAAAGGTGCACAAGCGTTGATGTAGCCATGTAGATATCCATACCCGTTTTTTTTTTTCTGACAAAAAGAGTGTGCGTGCCCTTGATTATTGATGTGAGAGAGTGATTTGCAGGCAACTAAATGGCTAGCTAGTCAACCATTTGGACAAAGATTTCAAAGTAAAGTATATATAGTACTAGTGTATGCCCGCTGTTTCAAAATTCAGCCCATCCGACCCAATTTAAATTTCAGCCCAACACGTCAATAGAAGTCTACCTACAGCAGTTTTTGTTGATTTTTGTTGCTTTTTATCCACTACTCTTATTGCTTTTTAATAACCTGTCTACACCCCCACTATTTTTTAGATTTGCCAAATCATATTTTAGATTCAAGAGTAAATAGGTGGGTGTGGGAGGCCCACTCTGTTATGTTTTATTGGATAGATATTGGCAATGTCTTTTAGGATGAGTCCAATGGTTTTGGACTTTGCATCTGCATGCATCCGTATCCTTAAAAAAAAATTGTGTTTTACGGATACAAAGTAGAGAATTTTCATATGACCTAATTTGGTTTTTTTTAAATTGCGCCAACTCAATTGGGTTCCTATAATTTTAAATAGATAGGCTCATGACCTTGCAAGCTGGGCCTTTAGCAGTTCAGGCACAATCACATGGCCGAAGCATCCCAAACAATCACCCTTATCACTTCAGTTTTCATTCACAGATCTTAATTGCGTTAATTTTGCTTGCGCTTTTGGTTTACTTCCAATTAAGTTGTAGCCGCAAGTCCGCAACTGTAAGGCCGACTATCTGGGACCATGTTTGGGCCATATTTTAGTCCTGGTAGGGCATGAGGGGTGACAGGCATTTCAAACGTTGTGAGTTGCCAATAACAACATTATCTTATAAAATTCCTTGGCGTGCAAAAAAAAACCCCTACATGGCATTTCATATTTTATAAAGGGTAGTGTTATATGAATCCGCTATCCTACGCACAACACCCACTATCTTACGCACAACACCCATAGTGTTTGTTTTGTAATTTTGTTTGGACAAGATTGCCGCCGTATATTGTTGATCACACTCACGTCCATTCACTCACCTCATCTAACGTTTTAATTTTTCACTGCAAGAGGTTTTTTTTATGCTAACAAAAATAAATAAATATGATTATAATTTGATATAACTTTCAATCTAAATAAATAAATATTCATCATAATATGAATTTTATAATTAATGAATCATGTAATGAGTTAATTTTGTGTAAATGGGTTCTTGTTTTGTTGGATAAATTGAATTCTTGGAAGTCGTTGAGCAAGCAATTGTCTTCTTTGTGATTTTCATTAATATTATCTTTTGAAAATATGGTTGGTTTATTGATAAAGTGGGTGCAAATTCTTTGGCTAGTGGGTTTATATTAGTAAGTAATAAGGTGAGTGTTGATATAAAATCCCTCTTTACGTCCAAAAAAATTAAAATAAAATATCTTAGAGCATTTCTAGGTGGTGGAGGCATCAAGTGTCAAGTTTGAAGCAAAAATCCGTAAACAATTACTAACTCTAGGTGGGGAAAAAACGCAGTCGATCACAAATTTGGAGTAGAATCTACCACACTCGACATTACCTCTGTTAATTAGGAGTAGCAATAAATTTTCTCAAACAATTCCAATAAATTTGGAGTAGGACCTAACACACACGACATTCGCAATGTCGTGCGATATTGTCACTGTCGCGCCGCATCCACATCCAAAATAACAAATTTGCCATCACATATGTAGCTAGATACTTGATGCCGCTATAAATGCTATAATGGATATCTTAAGATGGCTAAATTGACTGAAAACTTACTTTCAGAATTTGTTTTTGTATCACTTTGTCTCATTATATTTTGTCCTATCAATAGATAAATTCTTCTTCTTGATAATATTAAAAGTGATTATCGGTCTTTGAATATTTCTGAATGAATTGTTAACATACACCTTATCCATGTACACATAATAAGAGAGTGAGATTAGTTACTTTAGATAAAAAATGGTAAATAAGGGTTAATTAGACTAAACCCCCTCTTGAATGATTCATTAGACATAAATACCCATTTTGTTTTTCCCTAGTTACAAAAATCTTAGTATTTCACTTAATGCCAAAAAAGACTTTATTTGCTCAATTCATCTTCTTCCCCAGCCACTCTACGAACATTCTATAAACTCTCATCACTAACCATTATTTTCTCAGTACAATTTTCAATGAAAATAGATAGTATAAACAACCATTTAATTTGATAATTAGCTAAAAACTAATTTCATTTAGGGAGATCCATAAGTTTTGTCGAAAAGAAGTTTTTATTTGAAATTGTTATGTATTAAGTCATGAGATTTTGGTTCAAAGGTTCCCTGAACTTAGATCTGTATCATTGAAGGGGCAAACCTCATTTTGTTGATTATAATGGTATTCCTTAAGATTGGGGTGGATTTTGTAGTTCATGAGTTTCTGCTATGGTTAATGGTTGTACATATATAAAGAGTTGTGATTGAAAAGAATGGTTCTCACTGAGTTTGAAGAATGTGTTAGGTTGTTGGGAAGAAGATGAAGGAGCCAAATAAGGGCATTTTTGGTATTAAGTGAAATGCCAAGTTGGTGTGAACGAGAGACAAATCAAAGACCATTAATACTGAGTAGTTGAGAATGCTCCCAGTGAAACACGTCAGCCCCCCTTTTTTCTCTCAGAATGACACATCAGATTTTATCTAAAAAAATGAATTATACGCCTTTTTTTTGGGATTTCAATTGTTCGTAGCCCAAAATACATAAAAACCTAAAATAGATAAATAGATAAAAATCTCTTTCTTAAATCTTATCTCATCTCCACTCTTAAATCTTATCTCCATTCTTAAACAAAACGAAACCTCTCCTCTTCCAGAATTAAACAAAGAAATTGTCCTAGAATGAATTGGTTTGTTCTCCAATGATATATAATACTAATCCGTTGCCAGTTGCTTTGATCTATGTAATACTTTTTTAAACTTTTCGATTTAATCTCTTTATCTCACATTTAATATCGTGTTTACAGGTATAGAATTGATTCTTAGCATTTGAAATAGTAAAGGCGGAACCAAAATTTCCCAAATTTTTAATACCCACAGATCTTTCTTGAAATTTATGATGAGAAAAAAAAAAAGTAAATAAAACAGGTGGTGATTCTGCTTAATTTTGACGGATGTTGAGAATGCATTGTCAAAGTTTATGAAGATAGAGAAGTTGCAGGCTGAAGGGAAACCGATACCGACTATCAGTTCGCTTAACTCTGCGATTACACACCAACTCCATTAGCTATTTTAGAGTTCTGATACTGAGAACATCATATTTCCTGAACAATTTTTTTTAAGAGTCCGTTTATTTCACAAAAGTACCTATTTAGGAAGCGCTCTTTAGGTGTTGTGCAGTTCGACACAACTAGGAATCGATTTTTGGCTGCCGGTGATGAATTTCAAATTAAGCACGTAATAGCAAGCACTGAAGCGGATGGAGGATTGCCTGTTAGTACAAACCACCCACTCCTTATCAATGTTGTTGATGTGACTTTAACATCTTACTTTACTACTTGCAGGCGAGTCCTAAGTTGAGATTTAACAGAGAGGGTTCGTTATTGGCAGTCACAACCAACGATAATGGAATAAAGATCTTAGGCAACTTGGATGGCCAACGCTTGATAAGGATGTTGGAGAGTAGGACTTTTGAAGGATCACGTGGCCCCTCTGAGCCAATCAGCATGAAGGTGATTGTGATTGTTCTAATTATTTTATTTATTGATTATTTTTATTTTTTGATTGAACAAAGATATACATGGAGAATATAAGAATATTGTATGCTGAAAACAGCAAATCTACCATTTCTGTATGGGATGACTCACTCCTTTATTTTATTTTCAGCCTCAGATTGTAAATGCACTTGGTTCTGTAGCAAATCTCTCTACTCTGCCGCAAAATGTGAAACGTTCTGATAGAATAACACCAGTGGGCATGTCGACAGCTTAGCTGAAGGAGTCGCATTGGCCCGTGAAACACATTTGTCAGGAAAAGCTTTGAAGACATTGGATTCCTGGATAAGTACTTCCAAAGTAAGTAAATTCTACTACTCATGCAATTAACTCTTTCATATAAGAATGGCTGCTACACTAATTTCATCCTATTGTTTCATATAAGAATGGCTGCATTATTTATGAGAAACAAACATTTGATATTATGATATCTTCTCATTCCATGCTATCTGATTTATCGTCTATGCACCGATCAAATGTCTTGCACATACGGTGTCTCAAGTACTCGCCAATTCGAGAAAAACCGAGGTAAATAGTCCGCTAACTTTGAAAATATTTACTTTTGGTAATCTGAGTAGGTAAGAGGGGTAAAAGGAGTATTACTTGGTTGGCCTTCTAGGTCAAGGTGAATGATTTGGTTATCTATAAGATTGTTATTCGTGTGTACATTTATAAGGGAGCCAGATTGGATGGTAGTGTTATTGTTAGCTAGAAAATGTGTTAGGATGAGAATGTTGGAATGTTAAGAATTGCCAGGCTTGGTGTTACTTGACCTTAAGGTGCATTTGGTTAAACTGAATCTAGAACCTACTTTTTCCATTAGAGTTTCTACCAATAATACAACTGCTTCTTATGTATATCTCAACATTACTTGCTTTGTTTGTTTGTTGACATTAAGAACATGTGACACTTGGAAATCTAAATCCTGAATCTTTCCGAAATTCAAATATGCAATCAAGATCGAGAAAGAGAAAATTGGTCTTGAGATCCTCCCTAGGAAGTGCCAGAGTTCTTCGGCCCAGAGAAAATGGTCTTTGTAAAGCTCCTGATCCTACTGATATTTCTGCAAATGTTAGTGTTGAAAGAAACAAAAAACGAAAGATGAGAAAAAGGACAAATAAAGCAGTGGATGATGAGTTTTCGAGAACAAGAAGGCGTCTAAGATACTTGCTGTATCGAATGGGCTATGAGCATAACTATATTGATGCTTATTTTGGTGAAGGCTGGAAAAGACAAAGGTTTGCATATTATAATCTCAGCCATGCATCATACTAAAGATCTTTATCAGTTTTGGGTAGAAATTTTCATGTCCACTGTGCTTTGATTTTCTTGCTGAGATTATATATCTAAAATACAGGATCCTTGATTTGTCCGGAACTATTCCACTTGCTTGCACATACTCTTATTTTGTTTAGAACTAGAAATGTTTCATTGGATGTCAGCTGGAGCCCCCTTATTATTGCTAGACTATTGAATCTCCTAGAATTCTATTTATTTATTCAAATTATTATAAATTTGGGTAAGAAGGAAAGTGTAGGTCACTGATTCTGTTAGACTAAATCAAATAAATCCACATATATTATATGTATGTAATTACTTTTGGATGATGGTTAGAGGACCAAAACTAACTTAGATTTCTTTTTGAGTTTCCCTTAGTCATGCTTAGTCTGAAGCGAGCAATGACAATCCAAGCGAAAACCTGTCACTTATGCACCCTGTCTTGATGTCTATATGAGTGATGTTTAGAGATGGATTAGATTGGGATACACGTGCTGATGATTCAAATTGATTTAGATCTGAATTATTCAATTTAATATGATGTATCAATAGAATAAAAGTAAAACAAAATGCATTCATTCATGCTAGCTCAGAGTATAACAAGGTTAGTTTTCAAAGATGTCGATCTATAGGAAATGTTTGGGTGCGCAAAAGACTTGAAGTTACTACAAGATATAGTAGTACAGTAAAAGTTTGCGTTTAATCCAAATGAAAAAGATAACACATAATGTGTCTAATAGAAAATCAAAGTGCCAGCCTGATGTACAACGAGGACGTTAAAAATTCTCAACAAGTGCGGTCAAACTTCAACCACTTGAGGTACCAATATTATGGTTCTTTATGCTCACCATGCTTTTTCTCCAACATTAGATCAGGTTATGTTATGCTTTCTATTTATGCACTACGAAAAAAAGGTTGTTTAAAATCTAACTCTATCAACTAATTAGTTTATCAAATTTAAACCATTGAAAAGATCATAGTTCTTGCTTTTCATATGATCTGTATGTGCTTTTGTTGACAATTGACAAACTATGCAGTATCGATAACAACATCTATACACATACAAAGAAGGCTAGACAGTTCATGGCCGGCTATAGGAGTTGAAACCACAAATATCATCAGGAGTAGAAACAATTCTCGCTCAATGTCACCTCTTAACATTGTAGAAGCACATTCATTCCTCTCCCAAGGTGTTAAAGAAAGATTCAGGAGGGGACAGAGGTATGACCAGTTTTTTCTTTATTTGTTTCGCCCCGCTCGGCTCAAAGAAATAGGGACACCAAAATAATGGTAGCAATAGTAATATTTCACCCTTTGATCATTATGGAATAAGGATTTACAGGGAATAGGTGGTGGGTTACAAGGTTGGGTTCCCTATAGAATTCTGAAAACGAATGGAGCAAAGACTAACGATAAAGCCGCCAATGCTACTACTGATGAGCGGGACTCAAGTCTTCACAAGATAGCGCTATGTTGCAGGCCATGGGTTGTTACTAAGACATGGAGACAACATACAAGATTCTCTACCGTTTTTGTATTGATTGTATGTGGTGTTTGTTTTGTAATTTGAATGTATTGCCCTTTAACTATGAGTTGTATCTTACATAAAATTTAATAATTTTAATACTTACATTTTAGCAAGTTAAAAACTCTTACCTGAGTTGTTTTTGTGTATGCCTCCTAATATAATAAGTTTTGTTCCGACTATCAGTTCACTTAACTCTGCGATTACACACCAACTCCATTAGCTATTTTAGAGTTCTGATACTGAGAACATCATATTTCTGAACAATGAAGGTCCTAAACGCATTTCTTGGCCGCCTGTTAGTCGATGGGCATGTCGACTTAATTTGAAGGAGTTGTATAGTATTTTGATTGTAATCTCTTAAAAAAAATAGAAAAACATAAACCCTTCAAACAAAGTATGTAGTGAATTATTAGCTATCAATATACATATATTATTTATTCAAGTGGACTTTAAGCTTTTAAGTCATTACCTATCTATGTAGCAAGTCCGGCCATAGGCCGGATCAAATGGCTAGTATAAAATAGAGATTTATCTATCTAATAAAAAAGTTTGGTGTGGGGCTCTACGGTACGGGCCCCATCCGACGGCTATCATTGTATTTCACAAGTTGTGACATGGCAAATCCAAAGTTTTATAGAGTATGTGCAGTTTACAATGTTAATTTGAAAGAGTACTGGATCATTGTTGATTTGGTCAACAATGGCTGCTTTGTGAGCTGAGCTTTTATCATCCGGTTGGTTGGTGTCCATGAAATTATACAATAGATACAATTGTTCTGGGGGAGGGGTTGGGCTTGGGCTTGGACTCATAAAAAACCAAGAAAATAGATAGACAATAAAAAGCAGAAACACTCACCAAGTTATCAACTAATCTATCACTTTCTACAGTGGATAACCATTTGGAGGTGGGTATGGAGGTGACTATGTGGAGACGAATATAGCCGGGGGTCTCCACCTCCAAAGTCACACTCCCTTACCCACATAATCTAGTGGTGTTGTGGTGGAGCTAGCTCTAAGCGCAATAAAATTCCTTAGTTGGGCGGTATGGGGATTGGAAGCCCAAATTTCTCTCTAGGCAGAGTTGGAGGCAGGCATGTGGATTGGAAGTAAACTCAAGAAATGGAGATGCCCAGGGGTCTGCCAAAAAGAAAGAAAGAATAGTAGTCTTACTAATTAACTTGGCCCATTAGTCTTTAGCACATAGAAGGCTCTCCCCATTTTTAACATTTTAAATTATGGACTTTGTACTCTAGGCCCAACTCCACACTTTTACAGCTTTACTCCAATTAGTAATTCTTTTTCTTTCTAGAGCACTTCTTCAAATTTTCTTCCTTCTATTTTATTTGGACTTTTTCTAGGATTCGATTCTCAATCCATCTCTTATTTTTGTTATGGGCAGGATACTTGTATGTTTATACTGAACCTTCTATTTTTGGTGTCTTCAAGATTTAATGAAATTATTCGTTAATATGTGATTTTTTTATCATGATACTAAATAAATTTTTGTTGTTGAATTTCTGACTTGAATTGAACTTTCTATTTTTTGTGTCCTCAAGATTTTACAAAATTATTCATTACTTGTGTTATCTGTGATTTTTATTTTTTATTAACATGACACTAAAAAAAAAATTTGGTTATTGAATTTTTCACTTGAATACCCTCGACAAAACTCCTGGGTCTGCCTTGGAGATGCCCGCCCCCCAACTTACATAGTTATATCCCTACATGAGTACATGGCATGTAAACCAACAAAATTAATTGATATAAAATCTAATTTTTCTTATTGGTGAGTGATAAACTGATAATTTAACTATTATACGTGACAATTAGATTCTGTAATGGCTGCTCATTGCCCACATCATTGAAGAGTCGGATGTTGTTGATGATTCAAGATCTACCTTCCCATAATCCCATTGATTAACTTATAATTGAAGTTCTAATTTGGATTACAAAAAATATATCACAATATTGCACTCCATAAATCATATATATATATTTTTGGTAACTACTCCATAAATCATATTGCACCCAGCAGGCCTGCAGGAATGTGAATATAGATCCAGATTTCTTCTTTTGAGCAGCCAAGTAAAAATATTTGCATGAGTAATAACCACGTTTTTTGGGATTCATTAGTGCTGAAAGCCGGAAATTAATCACAAATAGGTCAACACATATAGATTATTTATATTCTAAACTAAAGTACCTCATCATTTTAACATGGAGTTAAGATATTTCTCAAAGGTCTTTGTTTTCAATGGCAAATTAGTTTTTTTTAAAATAAAGCTTGAGGTTACATACTCCTGTTTATTAGTTTAAAATCTGAAATACACATGACCTGCTTTGTCCTCACCCACAATGGCTTGCAGTCTAGCTTCAAGGGGAAGTACAAAGTAGGTACAGCTATTAAAAGATTCTAGAGCTGCCAAGTAATTAGCAGCCCTATTACATTCTCGAAATATATGTGTGAAATCTACATGAAGCATCCTAGAAACTACATCTTTAATAGCAACGTGAAGATCCCAACAACACCAAGGAGCCATTTCCTTGTCCAATAAAATATGAATCGCATTCAAAGAGTCTGAAGCAACTAAGATTTGCCTTTTTTGCAATATCTCAAAGATTCTAGAGCATTCAAAGAGTCTATGATGGGTTACTTGGTTGTGAGAAATTGCAAATTAGTTAATTAGCTGCAAAGACCACATTCAATGTATTGGTTAAAATCAACGTGCCGCCATACTAATATATATCAATTAGTTGGGTTTTTTGTTTCTCGAAGATAGATTTATGCAAATTATCAACAGAAAAACTCTGTTTTATATTAACATTGCTCCTCGGGCCTACTATTGGCGACTTACTATATTTTATTTATTTATTTCAACTTTGTTTTTTTCAATAATTTCAACATAAAAAAATTGTTTTCTCTAGTATTTTGACTATTTTCAAACTTTTTTTTTAGTAATTTTTTTTTCTAATATTTTCAAACTGAAAAATATCCTCACCACATTTTATCCCTATTACGATTTAAAGAGGCTGGGTAACCTCATTGAAAAGAACTTATGAGAGTGCATCCTCATTGACCTGTAGATTTGTATTGAAGATTTGAAATACTATAAAAATGCATTCTCATGTTTACTTTTTATAAAAGTAGTCATATAGTAAATGAGAAAATCCAATCAAATAAATGAACTCTCTATGACTGTTGAGCAACTCTTTTGGGTTCATCACACCTGTAAACTATTAGGTGTGATGATACTGATGTTCTTGAAAGCACAGACCTCCTTAATATATTATAAGCACAGATCTGATCCTTAACATATTGCGTATATACATTTGCATGCGGATTAGGTGTTTGGATCAGGTAATATAAATAGACGTGATAAGCAACAAAAGAGAGTGACAGCAAGAGCTCAGTCAGGGTAGGTTGAATTTGTGACTTTCAGTTGTTCTAAAAACCTTTTCAAATAAAGGGGCAGGACTTAAATTGCGCTGCTATGTTGCTCATTTTATATTATGCAAGCTAAATTGTAATGATTGCGCTAAATGGTGTATGAAGTTCCAGATTTGCTTTTCCACAATATATCATTTTTCAAAACTTGAAAGAAGGAGTTTTTCAATGTATATATATGTAATATGTATTGAGGAATGACTTTGCATTTATGCAAAAAAAAAATGTTTCAAAGTGTTTTTTAAAGAGTATTAAGAATAAAAGGATACACTGAGGCAACTTACACATAGATTAGTCATTTAAACATTATTCTCACGCTCCCATGCAAATGATGAAAAACTTTGGTGGACCTGCATCATAAAAAGGAAGACTTGGGGGAATTAAGTACGGAGTCCATTACACTATTGAAGGAATGTGGGAATGATCCACCAGCCGCTAACACCAGGGTAGAAATGGGTAGAATCAACTGCTTTTTCTTTTCGATAAACACGCAGTCTGACTTTCTCAAAGCAATTATAACGTTAGTTGTAAGCTTTGCACGGTGATCGATTAACCCTTGACACAAAGTTAAATTCAATTTGCTTAAGGCATTGCTTAATTGCCACTGTCAAAACAGGTTCTGACTTCTGACATAGTAGATTGCAAGATCACGAGGTTGGGAAATTTGGGGCCCATAATGCACTGGGCAAGGCTCGCGATCCAACAAGTTGGGGCCCTTATCTGTATGGTTGATTAGTTGATTTATTGTGTCATTAACTCATTATACAAGTCAACGACAGCCCTTTTACAAACGATCCGGCCAATAGTTATGCATCCCACAGACCCTCATCCTTCTTAAACTGAGAGACGGGCGTCTTTATTCTTGGTACAGATCCGATGCATTGGCTACATATTTCTCGTATATATTTTTTTGGTAAAGACATATTACTCGTCTTTTGATCCATCACCAAGTGTGTTTTACGAAGTATCAAACTCCAAATTTTATTCATCAGCACTTTAGTTTTAAATTCCATGAAATGGGAGCATAGTATGGAAAAAAATTGCACCTTAATGAAAGATCAATCATAATTTCATAAACTATTAAAGTGTTAAAAACTCAATAGTTTCTTCTTTTCTGTAAGGAACATCATGACAATTACATTCACCGATTAAGTACACATAGCAAGATAAGCAAAGAAAACATGTGCTTTTAGGAGTGCCCAAAAAAAAAAAAAAATCAATAATCAATAAAATAGTAATAGAGAAGAGGCGGCTCTCTCGTACAGAGGCCATCCATGGTCCGACTAGTCAATCATTTCCTTTTACTCTCTCTCTTATAAAAGCCACACAGCGTCTACAATTCAACCCATTCTGCTCCATTTCCCGAAACAATACAAGTGCAACCCGATATGGAAGTTATAATATCGGTACTACCCACCGATTTCAATTTCGATAGTGCATGTTCTACTCCATTCATCAGTGCACCAGCTAGTCCGAAACCTTTTGGTGAGTTATATTTCAGTGCTCCGACAAGTCCAATACGAATATCAGCAATATATCGAGATTTCAACAATATATCGTTTGTTCAAAGAACTAGTTGTGATGGTTCTTCATTGGATTGGCAAGAAAAAATCGGTACAGAACCGAAATCTAACGATACACATCGTTGTACCAACGAAGATTTCGCTTTTGATTTCAGTGGACAGCTAGATAAGACTTCTTTAACAGCTGATGAACTTTTTGATGGTGGAAAAATTCGTCCACTAGAAATTCCATCTCGGTCACAAACCGAAACTCAAAATAACAGTCCCGTTTCCTCACCGACAAAGGAAGAAAGAGGACGAGGAAGAGAAAGGGTAGCGGTTTTTTCATCTTCAAGTTCGAAGCATAGAAGTACTAGATCATTTTCACCATTAAGGTTATCTGAGTTTGCATGGGAAGAACAACAACAACAAAGCACAGAAGACATTGCTTCAAATTCAAAACCTACTTCTACTTCATTTTTCGCAAAGTGGAGTTTCAAGCTGTTATTTAGAAGTGCATCAGAAGGTAGTGCAACGAACAAGAATCATCCATTAAAGAAACATACAGCTTTGTGGAAGAAACATGAAGATGTAAGCAGGAATGCTAGCTTCAGGTCTAGTGGTTCAGGTTCGGGTTCTAGTTCACTATCTGGTTCAAGGAGAAAAGGACCACTTTCGGCTCATGAATTGCATTATACATCGAACCGGGCGGTTCAGAATGAGTTGAAGAGGAAAACATTTTTGCCATATAAAAAGGGGTTGTTAGGGTGTGTGGGGTTTAGTCCAAGTGTTGATGGACTAGCTAGAGGTCTTAATTCTATCAAACGTGGATGATTAAAAGTTTTTGTTACTCTTAAGATTTAATTAATTTGGGGTCTTGTGGATTAGATACGTTAATCATGTTTATTCATTTTGTATGCGTTTCTTATTTTGTTGTGTGCTACTACCTGTACAGATTCTAATCAGTCATCACAAATGAAGACTTCGAATTTGTAAAATTTCCATGTCACCTATTATACAAAAGTAAATGGTCTCGTGGACGTATCTGAATTTGATATATTAGCAGATGGTTAATCCATTTAGAAAATTTTGTTTATGCTAACTTTAAATCTGTAGATATGATCCCCGTGTCAAGTAAAAATTAGTTTATTTTGCAATTTTTTAAGGTAGTTTAATTGGGTAATCATCAAATTGAATTGGGCAACCCCAATTTTTTTTTTTTTACAAATTTGCCATCAAAGTCCAGACCCGACAACCAATTCAACCGGTCTCGCCATAACAAAACCTTCGGGTCGTTTGAGTGTACACTATACGCCCATATTGTTTTATAGATACACTCAAACGATCTACTTAAATGTCATTTGAGTGTACACTCAAAATGACTTAACTTGTGAATCGTTTGATATCACATGAAAGCGTCACGGTTTTGGGTCGGATTTGGGGCTACTATGGGGCAACCTGTGTGAGTCGTTTGGACTAAAATAATTGATTAGCTCGATTAACCAAGGAAATTCCTGATTAACCAATGATTAGCCTGATTAACCAATAAAAATTGATTACATAAACATCAATTACATTTTCCTTATACATAAATACCGAACACTTTTCTTATAATACAAAATCATTAATTGATAATAATTGTACAATAATTTATTTAAACAATAATATGCAAATTGAATTAGTAATGATCAATTATCAATGCATCCCAATTGAATTAGCAAAATTGAGATCCGATTTAAAAAATTGGATTAGGAACAACACAATTAGTTGCACCAACACAATTACATGCACTCAACACTATTTATCTGTTATGACATAGTATCTATATAACCAAGTTAAAATGTGTAATCAAACATGCCAAAATCTAAAATAATAATTTGTTTTATATCTAAACTTGTTATTTTTCATTTTCTTTTTCAATTGTGAATCATAAACTAGTTTGGGGTTTAGGGTTCAGGGTTTACAAATTTTGTACTAACATATTTCACTTAATTATTTGAAATAATAATTTGTTTTATATCTAAACTTGTTATTTTTTATTTTTCTTTTCAAATTGTGAATTATAAACTAGTTTGGGGTTTAGGATTTAGGGTTCAGGGTTTACAAATTTCGTACCAACATATTTCACTTAATTATTCGAAATAATAATTTGTTTTATATCTAAACTTGTTATTTTCCATTTTCTTTTTCAAATTGTGAATCATAAACTAGTTTGGGGTTTGGGGTTTAAGATTCAGGGTTTACAAATTTCGTACCGACATAAAAAAAATTTAATTTCAAATATATTTCATTCAATTATCCAAATCTAAAATAATAATTTGTTTTATATCTAAACTTGTTATTTTTCATTTTCTTTTTCAAATTGTAAATCATAAACTAGTTTGGGGTTTGGGGTTTAGGGTTTAAGGTTTAGGATTCAGGGTTTACAAATTTACCGACATAAAAAAAATTTAATTTCAAACATATTTCACTCAATTATCCAAATCTAAAATAATAATTTGTTTTATATCTAAACTTGCATTTTCCATTTTTTTTTTCAATTGTGAATAATAAACTAGTTTGGGGTTTAGGTTTTACAAACATATTTCACTCAATTATTCGAAATATATCAAAATTTTAAATATCTCTACATAGAATACTCAAGTTTCTCATTTACTCATTATTCCTTTTTTCATCAAAATTCTTACTCCTTACATAGAATACTCAAGTTTCTCTACACAGAATACCCAATAAAAATCCTAAATGGAATACGAAGATGAAGAAGAAGCATTTGAGGTAATGCTTGAGGTGTAACAACAAATTAGAGAAGGAGAAAATAGAAGAAATATTGAAAGTGAAGAAGTGGCACAAAATGTTGAAGGTGAAGGTGAAAAAGTTGAAGAACTAGAAGATCGACTAGTCGAAAGCAAATGAGATGTCGAAATCGTTGACGACAAAGACAACTCTGAGGGAAAATTCGAGTATCCCCCCGATCTTCCTTTGTGCCTTGTGATCCGGAATCCTTTCTTTGAATAGAAGGGATGATGATGATGATGAGTTCAGGGGTTGAACCGTCTGACGGCTCCTTACATATCTCCTTTGTTCTATTGGAGAATGAAACCCTATTTTACGTAGTTTCTAAGAGCAAATCCCTATGTTTATATAGGAAGGGCGACGAGAGTCCTAGGATTAGGGCTATCCTCACCGCTTGTGAGTTTCCTTCCATCTTTGGACTCTGCCTTCCTATTAGGATTCCTCTTCTTATGGAAGTCTGAATCTAGACCATATCTTATGAGAGGTAAGTTTCCTTGCTGATCATAATGTCCCATCGTGTATGTGAAGATTATATCTAAAAGGTAACTCCTAAGATATGTCATCACGATTCCTTCCTTATCATCAAAGATCGCCATCTTCAGTTTCTTTATATTTGGGAACTGTCTATATTAGTTCCTAACGATTGGTAACTGTTATGTTTGAAGGCGGTCAGTCATGTGCCTGACATATGTCCACTAAACACTCGTGCTAAGCACGAGATCACTTATTCACAGAACTGATCCGATGGTCCTTGTCTCATTCTGGACATTTATAGTCTTAGGTTATTTCCCATACATGTGTCATCTGTTCAATGACGGGAAATCCCCCTACAGATGCCTCCTCTCGTGCCAGCTAGCACGTGGGCGCTTGAAGCGACATTGCTTTTGGCGCGAGAATCCTTTTCCAAAATTGTTATTGGAACTGCTGACGTATCCAACTAATTAAGGCTCTGAAAAGACGGCTCGAACAGACACGTTGTTTCCCGAAAAAGGTAATGATGGAAGTTCCATCCCAAAAAGACGCACTGCTGGGGCTCATCCTAACCGTCCATCGTATCTATATTTAAGGGATCTGGTGAGAGAACGTTCATTATCTCTTCTGCTACCTTTTTATGCATACTGAACCTTTTGATCTCCCGTTAGGGTTTAACCAAAGCTTGAAACTTTTCCTCTTTTTCGATCATGAATCCCAACTGGTCACTTGTAAACTTCGGAGATCTTTTCTTCCTGGAACTGATCCGCGAGAAATTTCACATCCCTGAATATATGGCCATGGAGTGGGGGAGGTTATCTGATGAGTTAGCCTACAAGGAGGTGACACTCATCATCATCGGGTCGACTAGGGGCGGACTCATTTGTTCCCCTCCACCCATTGCTAAGAGAGTGTCGATTCACTTCAATCTTGCTTTTGGTCGCAAACACCCTTGTTTTACAGAACTGTTATGTACTCTGCCCTTCTTGCCAAGAGACATATATTTGCTCTAAACCGTTGGGTGTTCAGTTACTTTTATGAGGTCCGGTATATTCGAGACCAATCGTACTATTACCTTATGACTAGAGATAAGAATTCTCCGATTGTCTTTTTTGAGGGGAAGTAGAGTGACAAAGGCTGGGCTGATCACCACCTTCGCGTGTTCGGTGATGCGTGGGACGTTCGCTCCTCCGATGCTGATGGTCAGCCAATGGGAATTCCTGTTCCCAGAAAACACACCCATGCTCCAACCAGTAAGTCTTCCTACTCAAGTACTTTATAACTTGATATAAGAGTCTTCACTGAATATTTATGTTATTATTCCTTAGATGATTGTTCTCCCTAGAATCAACTAACTGCAACTGATGCTGCTATAGTGGACATTATCAAGTCGATCCCCAAGGAACAGAGGATGCCTTGAGTGATAGCTCTTGATCCCACCCGTCTTTTTGAATATTTCAACTTGTCTACTGAAGAATTGCTACAACTTGTCCCTGGCTTTTCCCCTTTTGGGATAAGCATCATGGAATTATATAAAGACAACACTTCCTCCTCCCCGTTGATCAGGATGTCGGACTTCTTCCTCCTCCATTTCAGGATGAATCCTCTTTGATTACTAGAAGAAGAGGAAACCACAAGGAGAAGAGTTCGGTGGCCGTCTCCAGTGATGCTGCGATGTCGGGTTTAGTTTAGGAGCCTGCTGTCAGTGATGATTGTGTGATCACTGGCGGGAGGGGCCCTGAACTGCTGGCGGCTAGCAATTTTAAAAGGGGAGCGCGTGTGTCCAACCGTTATAGATTGAAGAGATCTGATACTACTTCTGATGTTGCCCCATCTGGTAAGAAAATAAAATTTCATCCTCTCACAGTAAATGAAGAAACATTTTTCAAGGTCCCCGCTAGTATTGCCCCCCCTGTTAAGTCTTGTAAGAATGTAGTTGCACCCTATCGGTTCGGATCCTTCTACGTGTTCAACAAACTAGTGATAATGTCTTTCGATTGTTGACCCTTCCTCCCCCCGATAATCGCAGCGGGAAGCGGTATTGTTGAAACTATTGTTGTAATCGTCACTCTCCTCCTCTTCGATCCGGTGATAGGAGGGGAGTGAGTGACGACATTCCCTTTTGCCAAGATCTCCAAATTCCCCGGAGGGAGATGATTGTGGAGATGAGACGTTGGGGATGAACCGATGAACTACTGTTACCAACAAGCACTCTATTAAAGATGTTGATATCGCGACTTGAGTTCGAAGCTACGCCGACTTCCTATTGACAAGGCCGAAATTCAACATAGTTGGGACCTTAGACATGTCCTTTTGCCGACTATTTGTTCACCTTGCCAAGGTAAGACTTTTTCTCTGTTAAGTGTTCGGTTTCTCTCATTGTGTTTCTTACACATCCTATATTCTTCTCCAGTTAGTGAATAACTTTTTGGCTATGGAAGAACCTATCTTTGCGGCCTCCGCCGATTCATCCACTGATGCCATGGCTACCGGTGAGCTGATCTGGGCGAAAGAGGCTGCTGAGAAGAGAACTGCGGAGTTGCAGATCCAGGTTGACCAACTCTTGGTGAAAGAGAAGAAATCTGATACTGGCTTCAAGAATATGAGAGACACTATCTCCACCCTTCGGAGCTCTATGGAGAAACCCTAAAAAGGAGCTGCTGATGCTGCCACTTGGAAAGTGAAGCTACTTCACTACCCTGCAAGCAAAACATGACCAAGTTCAAGGAGAACTTAACCGTAGGAACACTGAGATGAGGACCCTTGGGCAAGCTATTTCCCATGCAAATGAGGTCATGTCAGGTTATGAGAGGGCTCTAAAAGAGAAACGTCTTCGCTCTTATAAGAAGGATGGTGACCTCTTGGTGGAGACCTCTGAGTTCTATTATCAAGTGGTGAAGGAGGTGAAGAAGAGGTCAGCTGAAAATGCCATTTGCTTTGCTCTGAGAGTACTTGATGTTTCTCGAGAGTCTTTCGATGCTGCCAGACAAGTTAAGTTTGAGGAGGCTATTGAGGCTACTGGATATGTCTCATCTTGTTTCCTAATCTAGACACCAGTATCTTATCTATCCAGGAAGAACTTATGCCTAATGCCTCCTTATCCTCTGAAGAAGACACCGATGATGACATGCCTTCTGTTCAACTTCTTTTTCTGCTAGTTCCATTTTCAGGTGAGTGTTTTGTTCAGCCTTCAACCGTTCCAGGCATAGCTAGTAAATTCGTGGACGACAAAAGTTCGATACGTCAATTATTCGCCTAAGATTCGAAATTTTCAACAATAATACTTTTAAATATTCGGTCCAATAAAACGCTAACGGTAAAAATACGATATATCGTGTTTTAAACCGTATAATACTTAATATATTTCTTTAAAATTTGGTTATATATTTTACATTTAAAATTTTGATATATAAGTATATAACGTTTTTATTTTTATTTTTACAATTTTATTCATGAAAAAATAATACAAATGTCATTTTATTCGCCAAACCTTATAATTCGTGAATAATTCGCGAATAATTCGGCAATTATAAGCCCGACCCAACCAATTCGCTAATTAAACCAGATCATTCAAAAAATTCACGAATTATTCGTTTTATTCGCCAAACCTTATAATTCGCGAATAATTCGTGAATAATTCGGCGAATTACTAGCTATGGTTCCAGCTAATCTAACCACACAGTCTGTTCTTGAGAGTGAAACACGAGTTCCTGACGATGGTGCAACAACAAGCACTGATGGTGAACCGAAGTTTGATTCTACTCCTGCTTCATAAGCTTTTCAGTTGATAATTCACATAAACAATTATTTTTAAACAATTATTCTATGGATCTGTAATATTGAGCTATGTAGCTCACATACAATTTATTTACTGAGCTCTATAGCTCTTCTATTTTATGCATGCGTACTATTTACTTTATCGAGCTCAGAAAGCACTTCTAAGTACTTTATGTATACATTAGAAGCACTTGATGTTATATGACATGTGTTATTATGCATACTCTACCCCGATACCCTAAAGTTCATTTGGAACAACAATAGGTGACCCTAGTAGGCTAAATAGATTAAAATGAAGCATGACCGAACCGATCGGGATATCATGGGAGCCATTCAAGTTAATCAGTAATTAGGAGTTCGATCGCAAAGAGAGTCCTATGTCTTTGCGAAAAGTAATTTGGTGCCATGAGCACATTAATCGTGTTTGATAACAATATGTTCTATTTATTAAAAATAAATAGGTTATCACCGTAAACAAATGATGGGGAGTCTTCCCTCGCCATCATCGTCTGAGCTTCTAGGCCCATGATTTGCGTGTTAGGATCTGGATCCAACTCAGATCTTCCCAGCAACTCCTATGTTGATATTTCGAGAGCGGTAAGAACTGGCATATAGTTTAGGCTCTCAAGAACACTATCTCTTGCTCCAAGTCAAACTGGCATACAATTTACTGAACAGTTAGTGTGGTCGGATTCCCTAAAGGCTTAACCCATCAAATATAGTCGCAGTTTGAAAGAACTCGCATATAGTTCTAGCTGCGTGGGAATGGGAAAGGATTTGGCGTACAGTTCAACTTTCCCATACTCAGTATCACTTGTTCTAAAGCAAATTGGCATACAATATTCTTGAGCAGATAGTGAGAAGATAATTCCCTAAAGACTTAGTCTATTGTGGATCATAAATAAAGAACTCTTGCAAGGAATAAATTCGATAGCAATGTGAAGCACTTTATTGATGACTTGGAGAGGAGTAAACAATGTATAAAAGAACATAGAATAACAATTTACTGATAGTACTTGCAAAAGTGCTGCACGTTCCATGGTTTGACAAGATCGTCCCCATCAACAGTGTGTAGATAATAAAAACCAGTTCAACCAACCTTGTCGATGATGTATGGTCCTTCCCAGTTGGGTCCAAGCTTGCCGTTGGGCTATGGGATCTCGCACAAAACTAGATCTCCTGATTTTAAAGATTGAATCCAGACTCTCTTGTCGTATGATCTTTTCAGAATCTGCTGGTTAGCAGCTAAGCGAAGTGCGGCACCTTCTCGTTTTTCATCTAGGAGATCCATTTCTCTACATAACAACTCCTCATTGTCTAGAGTGTGCACAACATCTGAATTCTGAGTGGGAGCTACAAGTTCTGGAGGTATGACAACCTCAGCTCTGTAGGTCAGTGAAAATGGGGATCCACTAGTTGACCGTCTGGGTGTAGTTCAGTATGCCCATAGGACCTTAGGTAGTTCCTCAACCCATAAACCTTTTGTGTCGTCTAATTTACGCTTCATGTTATCCAAGATGACCCTGTTAGAGGCTTCAGCCTGGCCATTGCCTTATGGGTACCTTGGAGTTGAGAACAGATAGGTAATGTGAAACTCTTCACAGAGTTCAGTGACCAATCCTTCAGCGAAGTGTTGCCCATTATCTGAGATAATAACTTTGGGTATACCGAACTTGCAGACAATGTTGTTCCAAATGAACTTTTTGACGTCATGTTCTCGAATAAAGACAAGGGGAACTGTTTCTATCCACTTGGTTTAGTAATCCGTCGCAACTAGTAGGAATCAGACATTGCCAGAAGTAGGTGGTAGAGGTCCTATGATGTCAGTTCCCCACTATGCAAATGACCATGGACTGGTCAATGGGTGCTGTTTCAGAAGATTGCTGAAACACACCAATTGAGGGTCGAAAGTAATGTTTTTGGAGATGGTGAAGGAGATGGTTGTTGGGGACTTCAGTGTGAAGTTGCCTACATACCCAAATGTATTGCTTGGGATCAACCACAGAACTTCTAGAGAAGGCCCAGTTCTCGTGGAACACTGTAGTCAAATTAAAGACAGAGGTTATTTTCCAGCGTAGATGGGATGCTTTGGAAAAATATTACAGGGTTGAGTACTCCAATTTTGTTACTTATTTGTGAGAGACTTGGTTTCCTCACAGGGATTGATTCGTATGTTGTTGGATTGACCAACATATTCACTTTGGGAGTACAACGACCAATAAAGTTGAAGGGTCTCATGCTCAGGTGAAGCGTGTACTAGGAAATGCAAATTGCCATGATTTTTTGAGTATGTTTAGCTTAATCCACCCGATTCTAGAGATCTAGATGTTAGAGATCAGAGCTACCTTCGAGAGGAGTATGGTTGTAACTTAGCACCACTACCAGATTCCTTTGTTTCATGAACTCAGAGGCCTTGTCTCACGCAAGTGTTTGGACTTGCTATTTGAAGAAATAGATACCCGCGTAAAGCATGTTAAAGATGAAGAGATCAGGTGTTGGTGTTATTTATGCACGAGCCATGGACTGCCATGTGCTCATGAATTAATTGAGTTTGAAGAGCAAGAGCAGTCCATCCCTTTGACTGCTATCGACCCTTTTTGGAAAACATTGTCTGCTTCTCTCAATGTGTTAGTGGGTGTTGGTCCCGATGTTACACCTTCTATAGACTTGTTCATGAAAAGGTTTGCAATGGTTTCTGAAGAAGAGTAGAGGGTTATGATTAGGTAGCTTATAGAGATTGTCATACCAGAAAGTACATGGCTAGTACCGCCTCGTGAGGAAGCAAAAACCAAAGGTCGGCCGAAAGGTAGCTGCATGAGAAAGCTTCTAACTGGATATGAGAACTCTTTAAAGCGAGATCCATCTCATTTTGAACATTCTCAACATAACCATGAAGAGTGGGTCTCGTCACAACCAAACACTACGCTCACCCAAAACACCTAAAACACCCACACCGTACCAAGAAAGAAGCCTTCTCCAAAAATACCAACCCAAAACACCCACACCACACCAAGAAATAAGCTTATCCAAAAACACCAAAAACAACCACACCAAGAAATAAGGCTTCTAAAAAAACAGTCACACCCACCTAAATATGAAAGATGAGTTAGACTTTGGAAAGATGAGGGTCCTAAGGATTACGGGTTGGATATTCCTAAAGAAATACACAAATACATTGTTAGAGTCGATGACCCTATTGGCGATGGCAACTGCGGTTATAGAGCTTTGTGCATTGTATTAGGAAGAAGTCAAGAAGATTGGCTGCATATGAGAAAGGACTTGTACCAAGAGCTTATTGACCACCTCCCCTTTTATTGTACTTTGTACACTCAAAATGAGGTTATTTATGTGATGAAAACAATCCTACATGAAGAAGGTTATGCACCCTTAAATAAGTGGATTAGCTTGCCCTTTGTTGGATTCCTATTTGCTTCAAGATTTAATGTTGTCCTCCTGCATTTAGGAGCTCGTCAGTGCTTCCTTATCATGTCGTTGAGAACCCAAGCAAATCCTGAGAGAGTAAAAAAAGTGTTGGGTAGCGCACATATTGGTGGAAATCATTTTGTCAATGTTGAACTTGTTGAAGATTGTCCGGTTCCTCCAGTAATGCGCCAATGGCTTAGAGCTCGATATGATATTATTGCTAAAAGTTGGAATTTGACATTGACAACAAGGCAATTGCAATTTATGGCATTGAACATTCCCAATCTAATATGGGAAGATGAGCCCGTTGAAGACCTAATAGTACATATTATTGACTAAGTTGTTCGTATGTTGTCGATATGATATTTTGATGTAATTTGTAAATTCATTTTGACATATTATTTTAGTGTAATTTGGAACAAGTGTAATTTGATTTGATTTTTATGTTATTTGGAAATAATGTTAGGGCTTTTATTTGATTTGATTTGGAAATCGAAAGTGATCGAATTAAGTTGATCGGACGGCAATCAAGTGATTTGGAGAACATGTTCGTATGTTGTCAATATGATATTTTGATGTAATTTGGAATAAATGTAATTTGATTTGATTTGATTTTACTTGATTTTATCCCAAACGACATGGTCAAGTCGTTTGACCTTTATACCAAACGATGTGGCCAGGTAGTTTGAGCTTTGAACCAAACGGTCTGAGCTGGTCGTTTGAAAAAAGTTATTTGTGTTTTTAGCCAAATTAAACGATCTGAAGTGGTCGTTTGACCTTTATACCAAACGATGTGGCTGAGTCGTTTAAGCTTTAAGCCAAACGGTCTGAGCTGGTTGTTTGAGAAAAGTTGTATGTTTTTGAGCCAAACGATCTGAAGTGGTCGTTTGGCCTTTATACCAAACGGTGTGGCTGGGTCGTTTGGCCTTTATACCGAACGATGTGGTTGGGTCGTTTGGACAAAAAAAATTTAGAATTTCATTTCGTTTTTACAACACTTTCATATCCATACAACTACACAAACATCAAATTCCACTTAACATCAAATAACAACAAATTCCAAACATCATTAATTCCAAAATCAAGCATCATTCAAAATCAAACATCCATCCATTCCTTACAAATTACAAATTCATTCATTATAACACTCACCACTGTACTTGCACCTAGTCAAGTTGTACGCCTGTTTAAAGGAGGACCTTGCTTCCTCTATAATATTATTCCCAGCCAATTGAACTCTCTCTAACATGCGACTAGTTTTATCAATGACGTCGTTCTGTCGAAAAAAGGAAAATCAAGATAATTTACCAATCGAATGCAAAAAATCACAGTTAAAGAAACTCAATTAAAAATTGCAATACTTACAATCGGTGAACAGTTAGGAAGTGTCTCCAAGGATAAATGAATAGGAAGACGCTCAGGGTTCACCAATCAAATATGAGAATTCCTTGCATACCAAGTCATATAGTTTGGATGACACTCCCATGGATAAGATGAGATAGGTTCTCGATTGTTGGGTTGGATCACGTGATTCTCGCCATGACTCCCAAACAAGTTGGCCCAATATTGGTCCATTTCACCTCATATCCTCGTCCTGATACAGTTCTTGTTCCCCAATTTGGTGTTGGAGGATCTACGGGTATAAGTTGTATGTGACCCAACTGACGCACAACCATTGCGACAGCGTAAAGCTCTTGTGGGGATGCCAATCAACCTGAAACAAAATCAAATGTGTCATTAACAACTCCAATGATCAATTAGTAAAAAATAATAATATAAACAAACTTAAATACTTAAACTTAAATACTTACATTGAAACAATTCATAGCATCAAGTATCGCTCGATAATACTGCGTGCAATGCATGCGTTGTATCTTCATAGTGTAGTGCGACTACTGTGTGTCTATGAGCACGCGCCTGAGACAATCTATAGTCCATGTTTGGGATTGGTCTGAATACCTTGAAGTACTCATAGATCCATGCCTATATATATATATATATATATATATATATATATATATACAAATAGTTAACATATTGATAGAGTAATAAAATTAATAAAAAAAAAAAAAAAAAAAAAATCTCTAAAATACAAAAGTTTTACCTGTAGAAGAGTCATATAACCTGTAACCCCTTTCACCTTCGCACATGTGGCAGCCCCAAGACCTCTATACAAAAATGCCAAAACTGCTGCACCCCATGCATACTCTCCTATCTCACTAAATTTCAACAACGGCCTCAGATAACATAGAGGCACTCCAGTCCCAAACTTGTCAGTAAAAATGGCACATCTAAAGAAAAACATGATAAAAGCTCTGATAGCCCGTTGGACTTCCTGCAAACTCGAGGCCTCTCCACCACCTTCCCAGCAGCGTCACATATGGGGCTATCATGAACCTTGTTAGCAAAATACTTTCGGAGGAATTCTAGCCTTACTTTTGAAGTGAACTTTCTAACTTCCATCTCCGCCTTAATCAAATCAATGGGGAGACCCAGAGCACGATGTAGGAGATTTATCGATTGTTGTAAGTTCAACTCATCGCCCCTTGCACCGCTCTTCCTCTAATTGTGACTCCACAGATTTGCACAACATCGTCCAAAGTCATAGTGTATATGGAAGGTGTTGGTTTCCAGATGTCATCTCTCCACAAACGCAGATACTAATGGTGGATCCATATGCTCGTGATAACTTAACACGAGATCATGCAACCTAGTCCTTCTCAACTCATGGGCAAATCTCGGAGACCTTCTAAATTCATTCATGAAATCCCATTGGCAGAACTTCACTAAGTGTGAAACACACTTCAACGCCTCGATCGTGATCTTCCAAAACAACCAAGCACGCATTAGATATATATGAGAAGAAACAAAAGATTTTGTAAAAGAAAATTAAAGTACTATAGAAAATCAAAATATTACCCTTCTCTCTCAAACATCGCGAGTGACATGCACTGTATAGTCATACAACAACTCTGACTTATATGGGCCACCCCCATACTCACCTCTTTTAAACTCCAAATCATCATTGGATTTTCTTACAAAATCCAATACCAGAGGTGCTTCTTCTACTGATGGTACGACTTCTACCACATTTTCTTCCACATCATCATCCTGCTCCTCCTCCTCATCCCCATTGTCATCCTCTTCGTCACCCTCCTCTTCCCCCTCCTCACCCTCCTCACTCTCCTCTTCCATTATACTTTTCCCTTTGTCCATATTTACATCTAAACCTACATTGTTATTACTATCTTCACTCGATGAATGAACTTCAGGAACCTCAGGAACCTTTTTTTCTTTGTGGTCCCCTCTATGCACTAATGTCGTTAAGCCCTCTGCCCTTTGTCCCTTTCTTCCAACTGCATCACCACTAGAGGAACCGTCGCCAAACAATTTCTTCACACCCTTGAATGTAGTTTTCCCTACATTCTTCACATTCTTTGATCGAGGACCCATTGCTACAAAGAAAAATAAAACAAGTATTAGTAACTATAATAAGTTTAAATGCATAAAAATCAAGTTCAAATGCATATTCAAAAAAAAAAAAAGTTCATATGCATATGATAAATTCCTTAGCATAAAAAAAAAAGTAAATCAAAGTGCCCAAACATTGGGAACTTTTTTAGGTTTATACTCTTCCACTATATAGGGGCTGGCACACTTGGTTTGCAGAGTCGCACTGCTTAAAACCAAGCTACTGAATTCTAGTCCTAACTCGACGTAGCTTCAGGTTGAGTCTAATCACCTAGAACTGAGAAAAACTCACATCTCAACACTGTACCAGCATAACTTTTTTACACTGAAATAAAATGGGGTAAATTTTGCATCATCTGGCAGTTGGAAGAACTGAAAAACACAAGTATCCTTCCAAAGCTAGTCTTACTAATTGTCTTTTATTTCAACAAGAGTCTTGATGCGTCAGTGGTTTCAACAAGCAGCTAAAAGTAATTCCTATAAACCAAGCTAGCAAATGTAACTATGTTTCTCTTTTATCCATTTGAAATTTGATGGTGACAAATGTAATGTTATGGCGCTAATTTAAGAGCCTACATGGGATTAAACTGTTCCAAGTTTAGCTCACTGAGATTTCTCGAACTAGATTATAACAAATTTTCCAAGACTAATAACAACCTCTCTAGCATTACAATCAAACGACCTCACTGGGTTGTTTGGGCCATTTCCACAATTAAGAATACAAATAATACAAAGAATATCCACAATAAAAAATACAAAGAATATTCAAGAATATTTAAAAAAAAAAAAAAAAGAAAAAAAACATTCAAACGATCTCACTGGGCCGTTTGGGCCATTTCCAAAATGACCTCACTAGGTCGTTTGGGTTATTTCCAAAACGACCTCACTGAGTCATTTGGTGCTTCTTCAAAATGACTTCACCGGGTCGTTTCAAGTTTTAGTTCATTTTGTATAATTAAATCACCATAATCAACACAACACAAATCAAGGTAAAGATAACAAGTTATATAACAAGGTAAAGATACGTGGTAGGCGAAAGTGTTGCCCAAGAGAGAAAATGAGTTGCCCAAACTCAAAGAGATTTGCCCAAACTCAAACTGAATTACAAACTCACTCGAATGGTGGTTGCCCAAACTCGAATTGGTGAGAAAAGGTTAGGTTTTTGGTTTTTGATCTTTGATTTTTTGTGATTTGGTTTTTGTGAGTGAGTGTGCGAGAGAGATGATACCGGTTGAAAAGGTTTTCCCCGCCAGCGATTAGCGGGGGGTATCTTGGGCTTTCTTTTTTGGGCCCATTTGTTTGGGCTTGGGGTGGAGGCTACCCAATCCAATTTGTGTGAAGCCCTAATCTGAGGACTCTTTTCTAACCATATTTGTTTGATTAATTAGCATTGTAGTCTAGTCTCCAAATCTCCAAGTAACCCTGATAATGAAGTGTTCTAAGCATGGTATTGGGTTGGCGGAGCGATCAAAAACTAGGAGTATCAGTTTGAAGACTTAATGAAGCATTGCTGGGATTCACTTTTTAGAGCTACCGATGACTTGTATGTTGTTGTCATTTTATGTATTGGTGTGTGTCAATACCCTCCACTCTTAACCACACTGCGTGGCAGACCATGTCTAGACTACAAATAGGTCGAGTGCACGACCTAAGGTCAGTCGATCCCAAACGACCTAGGAAACATAACATTTGCAAGCTAGTCAACAACATCATTAATAAGAGATCATTACTTTGTAATGGAAGGAGTAAAAGCAATCATCAAGACAGTGCAAAAGGGGGATCTACGCCTATAAAAGGAGGCGTCTTCTTCATTATCAAGGGAGGTAAATTTGCCATCTTCTCGATCATCTATCTCTATCACAGCCCGAATTCTAAGCAATTACAAAGTTAATATTTGAAATCTAAAATCTCAAACATCACTATGTTCAATTGTCTAAAACCCAGGCTATAACGGGGTAGATACATCACATGCAAACATTGGAAACCTACATCATAAAAGAATCAACTTAACAACAATAGTCCCAAAAATGCATCAGCCATCACTTTATTAATAGGCTATCTTCCGTCTAAAAATCATCAAATAAAACTACAAGAATAATAAGTCCTCAACATCGTATTCTCATGTCATAATGAATATGAAACTACGTTATTACATACTTCCAAAAAGATTAGACTTGATAAAAAAAACTAACGGACTGCTCCAGAAACAAATCCAACTCAAACGCCATGGTTCCACCGCTTCCACCTATGTTTTTTAAGAACACACCCACGCTAGCCAAAACAAAGCAAACATGGGTTAGCAAAATGGAATTTGCTGGTATAAGTAGACTAACAACATAAAGACATTTACCAAATTTGAATTTTTAAAACAAACACTTTTCGTGTTCCCATAATTAACCATTCTCAGCTTGGAAGACATGTAGTTCCGTCTTTTCAACCGGCATAGTTTCTTCCCTAGCAAGATTTCCATTCTAATAACTCATTATAATAACTTATTATAATAACTCAATAATTGAATTAACTCTTACCGATAACCGCTTTTGTATAAGGGTAGGACAACGTCCCTACACAAAATATTAGTAAGTCCTGCCCTCCTGCAAAATGAAAGTTATAAATTCTTAATATACCTATTTAGCTAATCTATATGTATTCAAACACAAGTCTAAGCACACACCCGCACAACCAAATCAATCCATCTTATTAACTCAATCGATTAATATTTATACACCCACCCTTTAGTATCTACTCCACGATTTGCACTCTACACATTTGCCAAATCACACATACCCATATGCCTCACTCACACCGAGTACCACTGTAACGCCCGTATTTTTAAATACGTATTTTTCTATTTAATTAATTAATTAAATTATTTTATTTTCAAAATTCGTCGGATCGGACTCGGGATATGTGGGCCTGGTTTTTGGGCCCGAGTCTGTGTTGGGCTTGGGTTTCGACCCAAGTATATAAACACTTTTTCTAGAAAATAGGGTTCATGGAGAATAGAATAATTAAAAATGGAAGTGAGAGAAGCCGGGTTTCTTCGGAGCGTTGAGCGACGGTTCGGACTACTGAGAGATTCCGAGATTGTTCATACTGGTGAGTAGCTATTTTGCTATATCACCGAATTTATCGTTTTCGAATACCCGTTATCTTGTCTAAGGTTTCTGTTGTTATCTTTATTCATTATATTGTTTTTATTCGACGTCGTGTTTCGGCCGAGTTGTTAAAACTCTAGTTAAACCGTTAAAATGTTAAACCGTCGAATCGGGATCGCGGTTCACACTTGTCGACATTGATATTGGTGTTACTACTTTTAGTTGAACTGTGGATTTGGTTGAAATTAGTTGGTTGAAATCGGGCTTTGCTCTCTGTCGAAGCTTCGACATGACGATAATGGCGTCGACCACGAAATCGTTTTGTTTGTTTTTTAATTTTTGTCGGCTTGAATGGGTTATGGTTGTTTTGTTAGGGTTGATGTCGGGAGTTTAGAGAATGGTGGTCGGGTATGGATTGGGAGCTCGGGAAAGGCGCGTTAATGGCGTTAAAGCCATTCTCGCGATCTCGAGGTTTTGATTTTTATGTGAATTGTTGTTGTGGAACCGCTTTTGTTGGTGTCGGGTTGTTTGTTTGAGGAATGGGGGTAGTGAGGAGGTGAATAGAGGTCGTCGAAGCTTGAAACAAGCTTTAATGGCGCGTAAAATTTATAGATCTAGTTTTGATAAAGAATGATTTGGTTTTTTTGCTTTCATTAATGTTGTTGGGTTTGTTATGGGGATTAAAACCGCCTGAGCAAAAAGGGGTGGTCGATTAGTGTTTGTGGTGGCCGGATTTTGGTGCTGGTGGTGGAGCTGTGAGGAAGATGACCGAATTTGGGCCTGGGTTTGGGCCTTAGATGGCTGTTGGTTGGGCCAAAATGTTATTTGTATGTTGGGCCGGATTCTATTTCATTTTAAGTGTATTGGGCCCATTTCCTTTTAAGTTGTTTTGGGCCGGTTTCAATTAATTTTTGGGCCGAACCCATTTGTATTTTTGGATCAGTTTATTAAGTTTTGTTTGGGCCTTCTCCAAATTATGTTTTGGGCCAGTTCAGTATAAGTTTTTGGGCCCGTTTCTAGTATTGCTTGGGCCAGTCCATAGGACTTAAAAATAGATCTATTTGGGTTTTTTTTAACTGGTTAAACTTTCGGGTTTTAAGGTTTGGGCTTGGCCAGTTGGGTCCGGACCGTGACCTTGGCCATGAGCCCATGAGCCATGTACCTTTGACCTTAGCCATGAACCATGGCTATGACCCTGAACATGTCGAACACGAAAACGACAGTTTGAGTTTGACTTTTGACTAGGACAGTTTGACTTTGACCATCGACCGTTGACTTTGACGGTTGACTTTGACCTTTGACAATGGACGGTTGACTTTCACCTTTGACTTTGACCGGGGACGGTTTGACTTTGACCATGACATGTTGAGTTTGACCTTGACCATGAGGTGTTGACCTTTGGAGATTGACTTTTGTATTGTTGACCGCCGACTTTGACCGCCGACCGTGAATGTTGATGATAAGCACCCAAAACCGTAATATTAAACCTCGAGAGACATAGCATTTTGGTCAATTATGTGTTTTAATAATCATGTAATAATTATATTTTTCGTGACTTTTTGCGGGTTTCCGCAATTAAAATGAAGATAGCGATAAAACATGCATCAAAGTGGGAATCTGGGAATATTCGAGTTTCCGACCCGTAAAGCGAAGTTTCCAAAAAGAGAACGAAACCGGTCGCGAACGGCCCACATATGAAGAAGCAGAAACTTCCGATGCTCAAATCGGATAAATCTAGGTGCCGTTGGCTAGTGAAGCCGCCAAGTACAAGAATACGGGAATATTGGAATTCCCGCTCAATCCCCGTAAAGCCCAAACAAAGCCTGACTAGAGCCGAAGTTTCCAAAAGAACGTAACCGGTCGCGAAGCGGCCCACATATAAAAGAGCGTGAAACTTCCAAGCTCAAATCGGATAAATCTAGGTGCCGGCGTGGGCTAGTGAAGCCGCCATAGCGACCGGGCGGCGAATTTTAACTCGCAAAGGACAAAAGTCGTAAAACGCCAATTTTTTTAATCGACACACTAAGTGGACACATTATGCGGGCCCAGAAGACATGATGAGTCAGCATAGGCAGGTGGCAATTGATGGTTTCAAATTGATACCATCTGTCAAGAAAAAAAGACACGTATCAATTCAAACCTGTTGGTTTGAATTAACATCAGCTAAAAAAACAAAAACGTAAAATAACAAAAGGACAAAATCTAAAACAGATTGAAAGCGAAGTTTGGTTTTCGAACCTTTCAATTAGCAAAAGAACAAAACCTAAAATATTCACGGGTCGCTTTGTATCAGCTATATATATGAAGGCTTCGCCTTCATTAGAATCCCTTCAGCAAATTTATTGCTTTAGCTACGTTTAAATTTCTTTCAAGATTTTACCTTCCGTTATTTGTTTCAAAGAAATTTTTAATACGATAAGTGTTTTACCCTTAATAACGAGTTATTTCTTTCCTTGTTTAATTTCGTCCTCGTGATTTATTTACTTAATGTATACAACAAGTTTTATTATTCCTTCTATGATGATGAAGCTAATCCCCCTCGGGGAGTGGTTATCTTCGTAAAAAACCGGATTGACTCGTTAATATTCTAGGATCACTACTTAGAATTAGACATAGAATTAACATCCCGTCCCAAAATGATCGAGACTGCATAAAGTTGGAGTGCCGATGCTCCAGATACCTTCGCTCGCCACGACTAAAATGTCTCGCTAGCGACTCTGCAGTGTCGCATGCTTCTCCATTCGTCCGGTGATGTGAACTGTGCCGTGAGCGTAAATAATATACCGTAGATGAGGTATTATCGAAACTCCTTATGCTAGTGAAATGCGACCTAGAGATGTGGGCATGCACTAGGGATCAATATTTCGACGCCGTCTCCAAAACGGAGACTAACTAGAGATGTAGTGATTTAGTAATAAAAACCGTTGAAAATGATTCTTGCATGAGCATGATTAACTCTCTCCCTTTCTCTACTTTTATTTACCTACATATAATCATTGTAGTAATTTATATTATTTGCATTACCGTTATTTTAATTAAAACCAACTAAAAGAAACCTAAAAATCCTACTCACCTAAAAGTTGTAACTCCCGGTTGGAACCTATCCGCGCCTCTAAGGTTTGGGACGATCCCTTACTCGACCTATCCTACCAATCCCACGGAGTAAGGTAACTTGACTAAAACGCACGACAATACGGACGTTGGACTTTGACTTTGGACTTGGATGTGGACCTCGGACTTTGACCGTGGACCCGGACTTAAGAAAATAAGTAACCAAAACCAATAAACGTGCTTTAAAAATATGTTTTGCCAAATGGCGCCACAAGACCGGCAAGGACTCGACTTAACGTAATAACCGGAATACATCCATAAAAGCCCCTCCCTTACCTCATCATCTTTTTAATTGTCATTTCGTTACAATACTAACTATTTACCGTAATTTTTTTCTACTAACAAATAAATGCGGAGCCAAGTTTTGTTTATCTTCATTAGCACGATCTAAGTACTCCATAGGAATTTGAAGTACTAAACAGACATAAAAGAGTCTCTGGACGAGACCGAATTAGTAAGCAAGTTTAAACTAACCCCGGAGTATCAACACTCCGGTTTTCGTGTACTGTGCCACTTTCCTTTTCAATTACTCTTTTGGGCTCTTTGGTCCTGTTTTTTTTCTAGTAGCATAAGCTCGGGAGTAGTCGATCGCTATACGAGGAATCATGGGGGCCGTGTTTCAAACTCTTAAACTCCTCAAACTTTGTCGAGGATATTATTCGCTATAACCTGCTTTTACCTCAGATATTTGTATGTTAACATGAGAACTCTGTGCATGTATGTAAAGGTGGTTCGACATTACATATTCACATTAACACAATATGATTCAAATATATTTTGATATATGCGTAGTTTCAAACCACCGCTTAGAATATTTTTGTATGTGTATGTTACATCAATTCACGCATTACGGTATTCAATTGCATGAGTTAGTTCTCGACATTCCCTAGCTCACGATAACTTACATATAGTTGCACGATAGGCACTATAGATTTGCATGAGTAGACTTTCTACGTAAACTAGTATATGTTAGTTAGTTTCTATTTCTAGCATTTATCGCTTTTAATTGCATGTTTCGAATCACGCCTCCATAATACACTAATTAAATAAAAAAAAAAAAAAAAAAAAAAAAAAAAAAAATAAAAAAAAAAAAAAAAATCATCGTGAATTAAAAATTTCATCTAAATCATCTTAATAACACCCGCGATAATACACCATCATAAATCATCATCCTATTCCATGATTGCCTAGGAAACTTGAAAAAAAAATTGAGGTTGCCTAATTAAGGAACGTGCTAGCACTAACAACCTCCCTCAATTCTCTCGGGTAACCTCGGCCGGAATATTCACACGCTATCCTAGCTTCCCCGCCGGGTTAGCAAAATTTCAGAAAAACGCGTTTTAAATTCCCTCCTTCCTAACTTCTAAAACCTCCGGTCATTATTCATTCCTTATGAGCACTAAATTAAAATTCATATTTGTATGAGACTACGGTCCGGTAAACATAAGGAATTAGAACTTACATATCATCGCCGAAAATACAAGAAACAACTGCTTATGTTATCTCCTAGGCATAGTTCCTCCTCTCAGAATCAACCTCGTCAAACATCTCCGTTTCCATTATCTCCTTTAATTATGGTTGAAGAAAACTCTCAAATCGAGAAACCCTTTCGATTTCTATATCGCCCTACAGGAAGGACTCGCCGCCGCATTAAACTCGACGCGATTGTAGGTGATTTTCGAGATTCGGCCAAACATTTTCGGTTTGTTACCGGGTTTACCATGGTTTAGACCATGAAAACCGATATAATCATCTTCGCCGGATGCAACAAGTAGTCACCACTTTCCGCCATCCCGACCGCTACCAACTAACAAGTCTTGCTTAGGTTGTTCCCTTCACCTTAGCCGATAAAAGCTGGTTGTTTGGCTCGACGGACAAGCCCGCAATCCATTGACACATGGGCCAAACTTGTTCAAGCATTCATGATAAAGTTCTATACTCAAAAGAAAACTACGAAATGCTTCAAAAGATTCAATTCTTTCGCCAAAGACCCTGTGAATCCTTTTTCGAAGGCGTGGAGCAGATTTATCGATCTACTTCTAATGTCCCCATCATCAACTCGACACCGGGCCAGATAGTCCGTTTCATTTTTAATGGCCTCTCGACCATCAAAAGGAAACATTAGATATCATGAACGGCGGTTGTTTTCATGGACAAGGGCGCCATCAAGCATACACTTTTCGAGAAACAGCCTCACGGCACCCATCGGGAAACATCGATTCTTCTAGATCTTCTAAAGACACTCCTACCAAAGTTACGCCTATGTTCGAGGTCAAACCCGATCCGAATTAAAACTCTAATCGAAGTCTCTAAACAAAAAGGTCGATGCTCTTTCAAGACAAGTAAATGAACAAAAACCCAAACAAAGTCATGGTCGCCAACGCTTCCCCATGCCCTCTTTGCTTAAGTCCCGAAAGCGCCGATTCTTATTGTCCTTTGGTATACGAAAGTGTCCTCCCCAACCTTCAAGAGGTTTGTGCTTTCAACATCCCTAACGCACCTTTGGCGACAACATCCGAATTTAGCTTGGGCAACCCCGCCCAACAACAAGCTCCTCAGGTGGCAACAACGTTCCCGTAAGACCACCTGCGAACTACAATTCCTATCGTCAAGGAAATCCTCCACAATTTCAGCAAGGGCAAAATAATTTTCCCAATAACGCAAATATGGGATACCAAAACAACCGCAACCTTGTTCCCGCTAACCAAGGATATGGCTACCAAAATCAACCCGTAAATAATAACCGTGGAACTAGTTCCCGCCGCTCCCTTTGGTATAATCCACAGCCGATAAAACGTTGAAACTTTCCCTCGACATACATGAATCAACATAATCAAATCCTAGCTTCTATCCAACAGTCTCTCCAGCTGTTAGCTCAGGATAAAAGTCAAAAGGGCGTGTTCCCTGGCCAAGCAGTTCCAAACCCTAAGCCTCCCAACACTGCCTTTGAACTCAACAATGCACCAGGACCTAGTAATCCAAGCCAGGGTGAGGTAAATGCCATTACCACTCTTCGTTCTGGCCGAACCATCGACAATAATATACGTATGCCAGACGAGGAATCGACGGAAGTCACGACTGACGTCCTTCCAACTCCTACCGGCAGAACCTATAATGGACTTAAGTTGTACCTTCAAAATCTACACCTACGCCCCTAGGAAAAGATACCATCGATCCTTATACGCAATTCGGCCCAAAAAGTTCTTCCCTCGCCCGTTTGGTAAAGAACAAACGTGACTAACATTTTGATGAGATCCGCGGAAACCTTCAAAAATTTGACCATAAACTTACCTTTCCTAGATGCGCTTAAAGCATTTACCCAAGCATGCCAAGTTTTTGAAGGACATGTGCACCACCAAACGACGCATACAAATATACCTCAACAAGCGTTCCTCATCGAAAGCGGTTTTCGATTACCACTACCAATGGTGTGGTAAAGTACAGGACCCGTGTCGATTAACCGTACCTTGCACGCCCATTGACAAGTATACCGCCATCGCGACTTTTAGACCTAGGTGTGTTGTCAACCTACTTCCCTACTACTTATTTAAGCAGTTAGGTCTTCATGAATTGAAACCTACCAATATGACTCGCAACTCGCGGATCGCTTCTATCAAGTACCCAAAAGGCATAGTAGAGAACGTTATAGTAAAGGTCCAAGATTTTTACTATCCGGTTGATTTTGTCATTCGAGATATCGAAGTATCTTGTGACTCCATCCCTATCATCTTGGGACGCCCTTTCCTGCAATCGCTAACGCCTCATAAATTGTCGGGATGGTTCAATGACATTGTCTTTTCGAACCTTTTCATTTAACTCAACGATTCAAAATAATGAAACAGTTTCCGATCCTATAATGGAGGGCTTAGATTAGCCTTGGTTGATAGTCCGGAACATGATTATTTCGTAAACTCTTTTCCCCGGGACGAGATACACCAATTTCTTTCTTTTGATAATCCGAGTTTGATGATGACTCGTGACATAAGGGATGTCCATGCATTATTAGAGTCGCATACCACTATTTGACCCTAATGCGTCGGTGCAAACTAATTCGGAAGAACCGGATTCGCTTTTTTCCATTGAAGAGATGATCCCTCACTTAATCCTTGATCCCCAATCCTCCAACTCCGGATTTAAAACCTCTACCCCCGATTTGAAGTACGTGACATCTTGATCCCGATGGTAGTCACCCTATAATAATTTCTGCTCACTTGACTACGCATGACGAAGAGACACGCTTGATTCATGTCATTCGTGAACACCCGCCCGCTATCGGATGGTCCTTAGATGATATCAAGGGAATAGACCCTAGCATATGCACGCATCGTGATACATCTTGATGACGCACAAAGACATCGCGAGAACCACAACGCCTTTAATCCCGCCATGAAGGAAGTAGTGAGAGAGGAAGTTTTACGTTTTACTTGATGCTGGTATCATATACCCTATCTCGGATAGTGACTGGGGTTAGTCCCGTCCACGTTGTTCCCAAAAAGTCCCGCATTCAAGTTGTACAAAATGAAAATGGTGAGTGCATCTCCACTCGCATTCCTTTGAAATGGAGAATTTGCATCGACTATCGCGAAACTTAATGCCGAACCCGTGAAAGATCATTTCCCTCTCCCATTCATTGACCGTGATGCTAGAACGTTTAGCCGGTCATGCTTACTCATCGTTTTTTTGATGGCTATTCCGATACTTCCAAATTGTCATCGATCCCACCGATCAAGAAAAGACAACCTTCACGGTCCCTTTGAACCTTTGCATACGCATCTAATGCCTTTTGGCCTTTGTAATGCCCAGTGCACTTTCCAACGCCGCATGCTTCACATTTTAGTGATATGGTGGAACGTTATATGGAAATCTTCATGGACGACTTTTCGATTTACGGAAATTCCTTTGACTTAATCGCTTATCCAACCTTTCTAAAGTATTAACGCGCCATAAGAGAAAAAATCTGGTACTCAATTGGGAGAAGTGTCATTTCATGGTTACCAAAGGACTTGTTCTAGGTCATATTGTTTCAAAAGACGGGATAGAGGTTGATAAGGCTAAAATTGTTAAAATTTCTTCGCTACTTTTTCCACGCATGACTTCGGATATCCGTGCCTTTTAGGCCACTGGTTTTACAGAGATTCATTCAGATTTTTCTAAAGTTGCTCGACCTTTAACCAATCTCCTACTTAAGGATGCAAGATTCGACTTTAATTTCAATTGCAAACAAGCTTTTGATACTCTAAAACCGCCTCGACTACCGCCTCCTATTATTCAACCCCCGATTGGTCTCAACCATTCGAATCGATGTGTGACGCTAGCGACTTTGCTATTGGTGCCGTGTTAGGTTAACGACGTGACGACAAACCCGTTGTCATTTACTACGCTTAGTAAAACTCTTAACGACGCCAACGTAATTATACCACAACCGAAAGAGTTCCTAGCTGTTGTTTATGCTTTGATAAGTTTCGCCCCTACCTAGTTGGAACATCGACCATCGTGGTACACCGACCATGCCGCAATTCGGTACTTACTTAAAAAAGGACGAAAACAACGATTGTTCCACTGGATCCTTCTCTTACAAGAATTCACCCCGGAAATCAAGGACAAGAAAGGAACTGAAAATGTCGAGAGCCGATCATTTATCAAGGGCTGGTGGGTGACATCGATAGTGATTTCAAACTATCGGTGATTCCTTCCCGCATCTAATACTTGTACTCTATTTTCATCTCCATGGTACGCGGATATCGTTAACTACCTAGTTACCGAGGAAGTCCCCTCTTTTTGGTCACGCCCCGATCATAAAAATTCTTATCCATCGTGAAAATATTATTTTCGGGATGAACCCTACCTCTTTAAGTATTGTTCGACCATTAACATTCATTCGTCCGCCGCTGATTCCCGACCGGAAACACACCGACGTTTTATCCTTTTGCCATGAACAATCTTGGCGGAGGTCATTTTAGTGGAAAGAAAACCGCGCCAAGGTGTTACAATGTGGTTTTTCGCCTACCCTTTTTCGCGATGCACACCTAACATTCGCGTAGCTTGCATTCGTTGTCAACACCTAGGTCGAATTACCAAAAGAAATATGATGCCCCTAAATCCTATCTTAATTGTGGAAATTTTTGATGTTTGGGGCATTGATTTTATGGGACCCTTCCCTATTTCTCAAGGTTTTCTATACATTTTAGTCATTTGTAGACTATGTGTCCAAATGGATTGAGGCACTCGCGATGTCATTTCGAATGACCATAAGACCGCCGTGAGATTTGTAAAGAAAACATTTTCTCGCTTTTGGTGTTCCCAAAGCTATCATCGCGATGGGGTACACATTTTTGTAACAAAATTTTGGGTTTTAATGAAGAAATATGGAGTTACTCACAAGGTTGTTACTCCATACCACCCACAAACGGGTGGCAAGTGGAAGTCTCCAACAGAGATAAAGTCTATTCTCGAGAAAAACTGTCAACCCATCAAGAAAGGATTGGTCTTCCGCTTTATCGGATGCCTTGTGGGCATACCGAACAAAGATTTAAGACACCTATAGGGATGTCTCCTTACCGCATTGTTTTGGAAAAACCTTGTCATCCGCCGCTAGAACTTGAGCATCGTGCCTTTTGGGCCATCAAAAAGCCTCAATTACAATATCATCGAGGCAGGTGAGAAGTTTAAAACCGCAATTAAAATGAGCTTGAGGAGATTCGAGTGATGCTTATGATCTCTCGAAATCCTACAAAGCTAATATGAAAAGAGTGCACGACAAGCACATTTTGGCGTAAGGATTTCAATATTGGCAAAAAGTTTTCTTTATAACCAGATTACACATCTTTCCCCGGTAAATTGAAAACACGATGGTCCGGTCCTTTCATTGGTCACCGTGAAACATTATGGGGCAATCTCTTTGCTTAATCCAAAAGATAACAAGTGAATTTCAAGTCAATGGACAACGCTTAAAACATTACCACTAATTACGCCACCGATGTTGAACGGACTCTTCTTCGTAACCCAAAGATATAACCGACTAGATGTTTCGTTTGGCGTACTCAATCTTGTTCTATAGAGGGTACGCCATTTTGGTAGCCGGGCCATCTTCTATCTTATGATCTCCAAAGTTCTTTGAAGTGTGTGGTTGCAAGCGCCGGAACCTTAGTCCACGGAAACTCTTTTACAGAACGGAGTATAAATGTATTCTGCAACACGAGCAAACGTACCTTTCGGTAAACGATGGGTACCTAAAATTTCACCTCCTTCCTTCTCTTCCCTTTTCTACTCTCTACCTCGCGAACTTCAGCTAATCATTTGGTGTAAGTCTCACCCATCACAAATAGGGAATGGTCGTAGTTCTTTTGCTCGTAAACGACGGCGCTGGCTGAAGGATGGCTGGTGTATGCATTGCCAAACACCCTCCGTCTAGGTCCGGACTTCCTATCCGATACTAGCGCTTTTAAGGTATACTTTTGTCTAACACCACCGCGCAGATAATAATCGCCGCCACGCCCGTTTCTCCCATTGAGGTGTTGGGATTCGTCTTGAGAATCTGACGTTAAAAGACTCGATTCGTCTTGAGGATCTGACGTTAAAAGACTCACTTTGTACATATGTTTATTTTGCTACCTTTTCCCTTTGCATTAAGTTTTGCACAAGGGATTCGTGTTAAACCTCAGATGTTGCATAATTGGAACACAAACGGGAAATGGATTCCACCAGACCAACCCTAGAATTGGTTACTTTGAGTCCATTGGGGCGGTTTGAGGATAGCCGTATGTAAAAAGGGCAATTTTATAGATCAGAATACGCGACGGCCCAGATGGTACCGCCCCGCCCTAACCCCATAATACATAGAGGTGAAGCCACAACCGGGCTGGATCGGGTTCGCCTCCAGAGCCGCACATGACAGGTTGTCTATGATTTAAGATGGTGACTCCCCGACATTCAGTGTTTTTCACGATATCTCCCTTTGTATGTAAATAAAACCCTTACACTTTCCTTCTCCTAAAAAAAAAAAAAATGGGGGCACTCCTTGTCATATGCCCCATTCTTCTCATCCACACTTCATCCACTTTTACGATATCTTAGAAGATACACGTGGTCTAACTACACCCCGTGACACCTCGACACGTATCTTTTACATTTTTTCGGATGGGTGCCTATTTATACCAAGGATAGACACCTCAAAAAATTTAACTTCTCTCGTTTCCAAAATAATTTTTCACCACTCCATCTTCAATGGCCCTCACTCGAATTTTTCGCGGTTCGAGCAAAATTTTATGGAAAATTTCCAAAATGGTCTTTTTCATCCTTTCTTTGACACGGAAATATTACGCCGAGGTTGGTACCTCTTTTTACACCATAAGCAAACATTTTATTCCAGAGAATTAGTCTTGTTATTTTATAAAAGCCGTTATTTCCAAAACGGACAATTCTTTGTGTCGGCTAACGGATGCGAAGCGTGAATTGACTATGGAAATCATCTCCTCGAGGTACTTCAAATTCCTATTACAAACCAAGGAGTACACCTTCAGATTCACCTTTCGATAATATCCGCATCCGATGTTTGCAACTATCCTTCATAATACAACCGAAAAACCGTTGATATTATTTATACAAAAGAAAAAAAAAATTATATCGTGATCCTTTACAAAAGAACCAATAATGTCCAATGGGTAGCTCATAATGTCACATCTAAGACTTCGAAATAACCAAACCGCTCCTCCATTTACTCTGGGTCTTGCAGACTAACTGCAATGAATTTTGCATTATTAAATTTCTCTGGAATGCGATCGCACGTGCTAGGAAAAAGGCAGCTCCTTTACCAACCATTGTAACACTTATCATGATAAATTGGGGTTTTTCTAGCAGTTCTCCTCATACACCTCTTCGAACAGCTAACATTCTTACCATTCACTCAGTATGTAGGAACGGATTCTGGAACCCCGACGTTGCAAAGAACCATGTCGGTACAGGACCAAACGACGATTGTTCCACCGATAACATTTTTACTGAAAATGCATTATGCAACGTATTTAATCCAATGGAAGGGCTTCGCTTTAATTCAACAAGGACTCGATGACATTGTTCAAACGCCGTAACATTATTATCACCGGCCTTCTTGAATTTCGTGACTGCGGACAATAAACTAAGAGGAACAAGCACAATTTTTGCAATGTACCACAACCAGTTCTTGGCAAATCACACTCTCATAATGGAGAACCACGCCAAGATTTACCAAACAGAAAGCAAAATGTTGCAACAGGCTGTTGCACGGATTGACGGCATAGAAAATCTTATAAACGGATCCCTTCCACAACAGGATCCTCGCCGTTACTTGGGCCAATGAAACCATTTAAATTTTGCAATTTTATATTATTTATCATTTTCTTTTTAGTTTTTAATTTTCATATGGTAAATTGTTTCTACGTAATTATTCTCATCATGCCTAATATTTGTTTATCCTTGTCTAAACAGGTCAAATTTTTTTCACACAATGGAAGCTCCAAAGATGATTCCGCAACAATCCTTCCATTCATTGTTGAATTCCCAAGATATGGACATCTTTTCGAGACTACATCATGCAAGTTGGGTGGAACTCTCTCATTCTACACCCGAGCGCATATACTCCCCGTGTTTGGCAGCTTTATTTTTATAACAACATGGCAGATCTACCACCCGCCCGTGGTTTCCCTTTGAATGGGTTTACACTCACGTATTGGAAACACCGACACGCTTTTATGAGCCAACAAGTGGCTATGGCTCTAGACCTTCCTCCTTCTTCCAGACTCCCCATCCAATACATGATAGAGAATGACCTTAATGACTACTCTAGGGAGGATTTTGTCGCCCGCTATGGCAATGGCCTTGCCCACGCCAAAGAACGTCGGAAGTCGGGCCGATGGCCGAATTCACTATTCCACTAGCCAAGATGACCATGAATGTTGGAACCGCTATGTTATTTATTCTTCCTCAACATCATGGAGATTGGCATTTTTCTACGCATCAAAGGAAGCGTGTAAGACATTCCATGCATTGGCCCAAAGAACGCACCACCTTCGACATTACGTAACTAATAATTGAGAATCTTAAGAAGGCTCGGTCTTTTCGGCAAGACTATATCACCCCGCCAGCCACAAAGATGCGAGGATAGTGAGGACGTACTTCCCTCGAAGTTTGCAGCCACATTTCAAGATCGGGTAAAGGTCGACTCTATGTGTCCAACAAACAAGATAATTCGTTCCTTTGCGATTTCGACATGGACACGCCGCAAGGTATCTCAAGAAAGTTCGTTCTTTCCCTAATGATGATAAAATGATAGCTCATCTAGACAATGCAAAGAAAAGGAAGTGGAGTGAAGTCTGGAAAGCTATGATAGATTGGCGGGACGCGAAGGAATGGCATTTCTACAGTGGACGAGGCAAGGAAGGACTATCCCCCGCCAAGGCAAGGTCAGCAATGTGAGTTGATGCTTGTACATATTTGTTTTATGTTTTGATGTGAAATAAATAAGTGACCTAACAGTGTGCTACTCTAAAAAGCAGGCTTCTACTTTTATGATGTATAATAGATAGTGTGTTACAATAAATTTCTCGCGGAAAGATGTCACCTTTATTTTGCTCAAAGCCTCCTCGTATACTCTTTCTTCCTCTTAACACTTTGAGGACAAAGGTGTCCGACTGTTTGGGGGTGGTGAGAACCTTTTGCAAAAATTAGGCATGCATAGCTGTACATGGTTACTTAATGTCTAAATAAACGTATTTAGTGACAAATTCTCGTTTCTCTTTATATGATGAAAAATATTTAGAAATCTCACCCTAGCATCAAAATTAGGACTTGTTCTTAGAAACTTAAATTAATACGTATGCAATAGTTTTTACATCTTTTCATGAGCATTCATGCACTGACTATCATTAAATGTATACAGCAGTAAGTTTCTGGGACCCAAGGTTAGACAACTTAGTTTCCATATCCTGTAAGAATCTAACCAAAAGCCTCAAATGTATGATATATGAGTAATGACACGACAGAGGAGTAGTTCTTCGAATAGAGAAGTTCACACGCCTACTTACTTGATCACTACCCAAATCCTAGGCTTAGAATTTAGGCCTTCTTTGGATCGATATAGCCAAAAATTCGCGACTCAGAAAATTTTTTACCGCTTAGTCGCCCATCGAACCTTTCATTAATCCTTTCTACTTCACCAAAAAAAATCATTACCCATCTAGTAAACCACAAATAAATAAGCCTACCTAGATGATGAGTATGAGAAATAGGATGAAGTGCGTAAAAATGAAGAGAAAAACCTTGTCACAAATCAAAATCGGCCATTCGGCTTAAGAAAAGAAAAAGAAAATAGAAATATGTTTCCAAAAAATCAAAAGAAATATCAAGGTTAGAATTCCCCCCAAAGATCAAATAAAAAGGGAATACAAAAGCTTGAAAAATCCAAGTGTGGAAACCATGTTAGAAAAAAAAAAAAAAAAAAAAAAAAAAAAAAAAAAAAAGGATTTCTCTAGTATAAATATCTCGAAGACCTTATTCTCTCATACTTATCATTTTTTTGAATTTTCCATTCCAGTTTCTTTTACACTACCACCTAAGCCCCATAACACCTAATAAAGACCTCTAGCTCAATTAGGAATAGGATAGTGTGATAATAAGTAGTAGTTGTGACTTCTCGAATTCTGGCCCCTCCCGACCGCCATCGAGTATGTGAGGAAACGCGGTGCCCACCGCGACACCGGAGATAGCAAAGCTTGAGTGGAAAAATAAGAGAGAAATTGTGTTCGACACATACCTGTAAGAACCTACTTAAGGACGCTTATCCAAAGGATCCGTAAAACGGCCCCGCCAGACATTTCATTATTTAGATCATCGCGATGCATGCTCATACGTAGATGTTTCGATTATTGTATGTATATTAACTTGAATTTCGAAAAGAATAAAATCCTTTGTTTCCCCTTGCTAGTGAGATGTCTAGATACCGAGATTAATTAAAGAAACAAGCCTTTGTTATCGAAGTCGCCAGTAGTATAAATGAAGTTTGTGAGTATCTTCTCTCCGAAAACTCTCACGAGGTTATAACTCGGCCCACTAGGGAATTCCTAGTGGTTCAAGGCCTTGTTGCATATGGTCAATGCAACCGCGACTCGCTAAATGAGATTTAGCTTAGACAACACATTTTGATCACTTATCGCTTTATCGTCTCTTCTTGCTCGAGGACAAGCAAAGTGCCGTTTGGGGTGGTGTGATAAGCACCCAAAACCGTAATATTAAACCCTCGAGACATAGCATTTTGGTCAATTATGTGTTTAATAATCATGTAATAATTATATTTTCGTGACTTTTGCGTGTTTCGCAATTAAAATGAAGATAGCGATAAAACATGCATCAAAGTACGTGAATACTGAATATTCGAGTTTCCCACTCGACCCGTAAAGTCAAGTTTCCAAAAAAAGAACCGTAACCGCGCGGGCCCACATATGAAGAAGGTGAAACTTCCGATGCTCAAATCGGATAAATCTAGGTGCCGACGTTGGCACAGTGAAGCCGCCAAGTACAAGAATACGGAATATTGGAATTCCCGCCAATCCCTCGTGAAGCCCAAACAAAGCCCGACTAGAGCGAAGTTTCCAAAAGAACGTAACCCGCGTAACGGGCCCACATATAAAGAGGCGTGAAACTTCCAAGCTCAAATCGATAAATCTAGGTGCCGACGCGTGGGCTAGTGAAGTCGCCATAGCTTAACGGCTTAATTTAACTCGCAAGAAGGACAAAAGTCGAAAACGCTAATTTTATACTTAATCGACACACTAAGTGGACACATTATGCGGCCCGTAAGACATGATGAGTCAAAGATAGGCAGGTGGCAATTGATGGTTTCAAATTGATACCATCCGTCAAGAAAAAGATTATCGATCAATTCAAACCTTGGTTGGTTTGAATTAACATCGACTAAAAACAAAAACGTAAAATAACAAAAAGGACAAAATCTAAAAACGATTGAAAATAAGTTTGGTTTCGAACCTTTCAATTAGCAAAGAACAAAACCTAAAATATTCACGGTCGCTTTGTATGAGTTTATATATATATGAAGGCTTCGCTTCATTAGAATCCCTTCAAAGAAATTTATTGCTTTAGCTACGTTTAAATTTCTTCAAGACTTACCTTCCGCTATTTTTTTCAAAGAAATTTTAATACGAAGTGTTTTACCCTTAATAACAGCTTATTTCTTTCCTTGTTTAATTTTCTGGTCCCGCATTTATTTACTTAATGTATACAACAAGTTTTATTATTCCTTCTATGATGATGAAGCTAATCCCCTCGTCGGGGAGTGGTTATTTTCGTGTAAAAACCGGATTGACTCGTTAATATTCTAGGATCACTACTTAGGAATTAGACATAGAATTAACATCCGGTCCCAAAATGATCGGAGAGATCTGCATAAAGTTGGAGTCGATGCTCCAGATACTTCGCTGTAATCTAAAAAATGTCTCTCGCTACACTCTCAGTGTCGACATACTCTCCAATTCGCCCAAATTGATGTGAACTCGTGCCGTGAGCGTAAATAATATACCGAGATGAGGTATTATCTAAACTCCTTATGCTAGTGAAATGCGACCTAGAGATGTGGGCATGCACTAGGGATCAATACTCGACGCCGCTCCAAAAACGAGACTAACTAGAGATGTAGTGATTTAGTAATAAAACTGTTGAAAAATGATTCTTGCATGAGCATGATTAACTCTCTCCCTGTTTCTCTACTTTTATTTACCTACATATAATCGCTGTAGTAATTTATATTATTTGCATTACCGTTATTTTAATTAAAACCAACTAAAAGAAACCTAAAAATCCTACTCACCTAAAGTTGTAACTCGGCCAGGAACCTATCCGCGTCTAAGGTTTGGACGATCCCTTACTCGACCTATCCTACCAATCCCACGTGAGTAAGGTAACTTGACTAAAACGTACGACAATACGGACGTTGGACTTTGGACTTTGGACTTGGACTGTGGACCTCGGACTTTGGACTGTGGACCTCGGACTTAAGAAAATAAGTAACCGAAACCAATAAACGTGCTTTAAAAATATGTTTTGTCAGTTGACTTTTCCAGTTTTTCATATGTTTGTTTATATGGATATATATAGTAATAAAATACTGTCGGATATTGTATAACTTGGTTGGTAAATTATCTAATTTAGATTTGACGTGAGTAGTGTGTAAAGCATATTGGGCTTTGATTGTGGACTGTGGACTGTTTAATTGTACTACGTTTTATGTGTATATTATATGGACACCTATAGTAATAAAATGCTGTGGAAGCTTGTATAATTTGGTGGTCATTATCTAAGAAAGATTTGACCTTGATGTTGTGTATTTTTGACACGTGATGATATTGAGATGTTAGGAGACATTATATTCCTAATACGGTATAATAAAAAGGTATGTGATACGTTGAAGCATTATGACATGATATCATATGTTGGGATATTTATATTAATGCAATATCTTGGAGAAATATATATACACTCCATTATTTTATATGTGAGATGCTAATATAGCATTGGTGAATATTTGCCCACGGGAGTGTGGTGTAGTGCAATAAGATATTGGCACGTGAAAGTATGAAATATGGTTATGAGATATATTGAGATATTTCTAGAGATTGTGGCTTAGTGCAATAAGGTAATTGACCTGCACGTGATATAGTAGAAATGTTTATGAGTCATAGATGTATGACACCGAATAAATTCACGAACCAAAATCCTAGAACCCGACTACCACAACTTCGTGTGATTGGCCCTTCCGGCGCTTAAGTTAAAATTTGAATGGCCTTCGGGCCCCTTCTTCCGGGCGCTTCGATTAAGTTTGAATGGCCTTCGGCGGCCCTCCCGGCGAATTAATAGTGGCTTGATTATTCCGCTCGCAAAATAGAACGATGATGCTAATATTTTATGCCGAATAGTGGCGTGCTTACATAGATTTGGCTTCCGCGGTGAGGATTTACGGTGTCGCGCATCCCGCCAGTGGTGGTTACGCACGGAGTGGCTCATTATGTAAGGGAGGCATGTGGATGTACATGTTCGGCGTTGGGTCGGATTGTGGTAGCCGTGGAAACTAGGTAAGACATAGATACTGACGCGGATTTTAGGGACACGCAAAGAAAGCCCGAAATAATATAATTATGGTAATATGTTTGGTTGGTTATTTGTTTAGTTAGAACCTAAAGCGCTCGATGGAGGAACTACATGCCTTATTTATGATGTGTATAGTTTGTTGTGTGGTTAGTGGGAAGTTAAGGCCTCATTGGAGGAACTACACCGCCTAGATTATTGAACTTAAGGATGTCAGATTAGTCGTTAAAAGTTAAAGGCCTCGATGGAGGAACTAACTGCCGTTATGGATTGTGGTATGTATATGTACAATTATATGTTGTATTTTAGGGCTACTCACACCAAAGATTTTTATAATGCTGACCGATTTGCATGTTTGTTTATCGGGTGTGTTCATTCAATGAACATAGTTGATAAGTTTTGACAGTTTAGTGATGAAGAAGATTGGTTCTTTGCCTTGTGGTTCATAAGTTAGCATTGCATCTCGTGTTGTGTTTTGTTTTCCCTTGAGGTGATATAGATTTTCAGTTGAGATAATATTATTTGCATTTTCATTTGTAAATTGTTTTATAATGAAGAGGACTTTGTTTAAGTTAAAAATTTTATTGGTTTTAATTATCCGCATATTTTAAACCGTTTATGGGCTTTGGGAGTGGAGAGTCGCCACACCCGGAGATCGAAAGTCGGGGACAAATAATGTTTTTCCGAATTCTGTAAATTCGGGGTGTGACAGTTTGGTATCAGAGCATTTGGTTAGCTTAGACTAGGGTGAGTCTAGGTGATTCTCGGATCGTGGTTTATGGGTAGTGTTTAAGGAGTTTTATTTTCAAAACTATTTCCGCTAGTTGTTTTGTTTTTACAAAGAAAATGAAAAAGATACATAAATAAAAAAAGAGTCGATATTTTTCTTGATTGGTTTGTATGTGTAATGTGTATATTTATATTAGTTACTCTTGTGGAGTGCATATGAAATGCTTTTATTTTTCCTTATCATATGAGGAGTGGTTATATGTGTAATATGTTAATTATTAACGGGTTTGATCAAAATGAGCTGTGCTGCTGTAATATGGATTTATTATTTGTGTTCATTTTCACGTGGAGTATGGATTAAGTGTGATGACATGTCTGTGAACTTTGTGTTGGAGTGTTATGTTATTATTCAATAAATAATAAGATATTTTAATTTATATGGAATGAGTTGTATTATCTGATGGCTTTGTGAGTACTAAGTAAGGAACTAATTGCCTCGGTGTTGGAGGAACTATCTCGCCTCACACGTACATTGTAATGGATGAATAGTATTTTAAAGTATAAGAGATTAACTGTTAGGAGGTGATTAGTTAGAAATAGATTGAATATAATAATAAAATATCGTGTATTCTTTTTGAGGTATATCGGATGCGTATACACGTGTGTGTTTTTGAGATGTGTATAATGGTGATACACGCAGGTGTTTTTTTTCTCGAGATGTGTATACTTTTACATTATACACGCGTGTGTTTTTTCGAGATGTGTATACTTTACGATACACGTGTATTCTTTTGAGATGTGTATATCCATGATACATGCGTGTATTCTTTGAGGCGGTGTATACTTGATACACGCGTGTTCTTTTGAGATGTGTATACTTGATACACGTTGTTATATTATTGTATATAGGTGAACTATTACCGATGCGATATGATTGATTAATATCGTTAAATTAGTTTCACATGATTTTTGCATATTCGAAAGTATTTATTCTGAATTGTTTTGTTTCAAATTTCTATATGATTTTGATAGAGGAATATGAAAAAAAAAAATATATATTATTTTGATAATGTGCTATATTTGATCTAGTTGCAAGCATGAATTAGGATTCAAGGGTTGTTTTAAATTTAATATTTCGGATAGCATGACTAAAGTAAATATAGAGTTTATTATAGTATCAATGACATGAGTGATTTTTGTTTTAAGTGTGCCAAATTTTTCTTTTATGCATGATAATGAAAACTCCATAATGTTTTATGAACTTTTTCCATATTATTGATTAGTTACGTAGAATATTTTTCGTAGAGTCTACTACGTGTCAAGAAACTACATGCTAAAAAGATATAATATATTTATCTTGTATTTAAGGGATAGTAATAATTTGTTTTAATATAGACAGTTAAACTGTAATAGGTTTTGTAATGGCATGAGGACATATATTCTGAAATTATTTAAAAATAATTAATACCAATGTTATCTTGCTTAAGTTTAATCAACGGCATTCTTGTATAGGTTCTAAGTTAATAACCAACGCTTTGTTCAGATATAGTTTGCTTCCGAATCTCGATCTAGATTCTTTTGAGATGTGTATAGCTGTAACGCCTGTGATTATTTTTAAACACGATTTTTCTATTTAATTAATTAATTAAATTATTTTATTTTCAAAATTAAATCCCGGATCGACTCGGGATATGTGGGCCCGGTTTTGGGCCCGAAGTTCATGGTGGGCTTGGGTTTTGGACCCAAGTATATAAACACTTTTTCTAGAAAATAGGGTTCATGGAGAATAGAATAATTAAAAATGGAAAAGAGAAGCCGGGTTTCTTTGGAGGCGTTGGGAGCTGACGGTTCGGACTTCTGAGAGATTCGTCGAGTTGCTCATACAGTGAGTAGCTATTTTGCTATATCACCGAATTTATCGCTTTCGAATACCGTATAACCGTCTAAGGTTTCGTTGTTGTAATCGTTTCATTATATTGTTTTTATTCGATGGTCGTGTTTAAACGAGTTTTAAAACTCTAGTTAAACTCGTTAAAATGTTAAACCGGTTCGAATCGATAATCTTTGGTCTAATTAATCGCCGACATTGATATTGGTGTTACTACTTTTAGTTGAACTGTGGATTTGGTTGAAATTCGTTGGTTGAAATCGGGCTTTTTGAAGCTCTGTCGAAGCTTCGACTGCACGATAATGGCGTCGGCACCGAAATCGTTTTGTTTGTTTTTAATTTTTGTCGGCTTGAATGGGTTATGGTTGTTTTGTTAGGGTTGATGTCGGGAGTTTAGAGAATGGTGGTCGGGTATGGATTGGGAGCGGGGAAGAGGCGTTAATGGCGTTAAAAGCCATTCTTGCGATAATTGAGGTTTTGATTTTTATGTGAATTGTTGTTGTGGAACTGTTTTTTGTTGGTGTCGTGGGTTGTTTGTTTGAGGAATGGGGGTAGTGAGGAGGCGTGAATAGGGTCGCCGGAAGCTTGAAACAAGCTTTAATGGCGCTAAAAATTTATAGATCTAGTTTTGATAAAGAATGATTTGGGTTTTGCTTTCATTAATGTTGTTGGGTTTGTTATGGGGATTAAAACCGCCGAGCAAGCAAAAGGGTGGTCGATTAGTGTTTGTGGTGGCGGATTTTTTGCGTGTGGTGGGTGGATATTGAGGAAGATGACCGAATTTGGGCACGGGTTTGGGGCCTTAGATGGCTGTTGGTTGGGCCAAAATGTTATTTGTATGTTGGGCGGATTCTATTTCATTTTAAGTGTATTGGGCCCATTTCCTTTTAAGTTGTTTTGGGCGGTTTCAATTAATTTTTTGGGCGAACCCATTTGTATTTTGGATCGGCTTTATTAAGTTTTGTTTGGGCCTTCTCCAAATTATGTTTTGGGCCAGTTCAGTATAAGTTTTTGGGCCCGTTTCTAGTATTGCTTGGGCCAGTCCATAGGACTTAAAAATAGATCTATTTGGGTTTTTTAACCGGGTTAAACTTTTCGGGTTTTAAGGTTTGGGCTTGGCGGTTAGGTCCCGGACCGTGACCGGCCATGAGCCCATGAGCCATGCGGGATTTTGACCTTAGCCATGAACCATGGCTATGACCTGAAACATGTCGATTTTTAAAACAGAGCGGTTTGAGTTTGACTTTGACTAGAGACGTTTGACTTTGACCATCGACCGCCGACTTTGACTTTGGTGGTTGACTTTTTGACCTTTGACAATGGACGGTTGACTTTCACCTTTGACTTTGACCGGGACAGTTTGACTTTGACCATGACATGTTGAGTTTGACCTTGACCATGAGGTGTTGACCTTTGACCGTTGACTTTTATTGGCCACCGACCGTTGACTTTGACCGTTGATCGTGAATGTTGACTTTTTCAGATTTTCATATGTTTGTTTATATGGATATATATAGTAATAAAATAATCGTCCGGATATTGTATAACTTGGTTGGTAAATTATCTAATTTAGATTTGACGTGAGTAGTGTGTAAAGCATATTGGGCTTTGATTGTGATCGCGATGAATTTTTTAATTGTACTCACGTTTTATGTGTATATTATATGGACACCTATAGTAATAAAATCTTTGTGGAAGCTTGTATAATTTGGTGGTCATTATCTAAGAAAGATTTGACCTTGATGTTGTGTATTTTTGACGTTGATGATATTGAGATGTTAGGAGACATTATATTCCTAATAACGGTATAATAAAAAGGTATATGATGACACGTTGAAGCATTATGACATGATATCATATGTTGGGATATTTATATTAATGCAATATCTTGGAGAAATATATATACACTCCATTATTTTATATGTGAGATGCTAATATAGCATTGGTGAATATTTGCCCACCTGAGGTGGTGTGGTGTAGTGCAATAAGATATTGGCACGTGAAAGTATGAAATATGGTTATGAGATATATTGAGATATTTCTAGAGAGATTGTGGCTTAGTGCAATAAGGTAATTGACCGCGACGTGATATAGTAGAAATGTTTATGAGTCATAGATGTATGACACTGAATAAATTCACGAACGAAAAAATCCTAGAACGACTACCACAACTCATGTGATTGCCCCTTCCGGGCGTTTCGTTAAATTTGAATGGTTTAAGGGTGACCTTCGGCGTTCGCTTAGCTTTTGAATGGCCTTCGGCGCCCCCCCGGAAATTTAATAAGTAATTTGATTATTCCGTTCGCAAAATAGAACGATGATGCTAATATTTTATGCGAATAGTGGCAGTTTTACATAGATTTGGCTTCCGTGTGAGGATTTACGGTGTCGCGGCATCCATTTCAGTGGTGGTTACGCGACGGAGTGGCTCATTATGTAAAGGGAGGCATGTGGATGTACATGTTCGGCGGGTTCGCGATTGTGGTAGCCAGGGAAACTAGGTAAAGACATAGATCTGACGTGATTTTAGGGACCACGAAAAGAAAGCCCGAAATAATATAATTATGGTAATATGTTTGGTTGGTTATTTGTTTAGTTAGAACCTAAAAGCCTCGATGGAGGAACTACATGCCTTATTTATGATGTGTATAGTTTGTTGTGTGGTTAGTGGGAAGTTAAAGGCCTCGGTGGAGGAACTACCGCCTAGATTATTGAACTTAAGGATGTTGTATTAGTCGTTAAAAGTTAAAAGCCTCGATGGAGGAACTAAGCTGCCATGGATGGATTTGTGTATGTATATGTACAATTATATGTTGTATTTTAGTATTACTCACACCAGCATTTTATAATCTCGACCCGATTTGCATGTTTGCTTATCGGGTGTGTGTTCATTCAATGAACATAGTTGATAAGTTTTGATGAGTTTAGTGATGAAGAAGATTGGTTCTTTGCTTTGGGTTTGCGTTAGCATTCAGATCTCGAGTTGTGTTTTGTTTTCCTCGAGGTGATATAGATTTTCAGTTGAGATAATATTATTTGCATTTTCATTTGTAAATTGTTTTATAATGAAGAGGACTTTGTTTAAGTTAAAATTTTATTGGTTTTAATTATCCGCGATATTTTAAAACTGTTTTATGGGCTTTGGGAGTGGAGAGTCCACACACCCGAGGAGATCGAAGAGTCGGGGACAAATAATGTTTTTTCGAATTGTCGAAATCGGGTGTGACAACCACTATATCACATCCATCTCTGGGCTTTCCATACACATAATTCACAGCCTCTTTGGGCATAAAAATCTTAGGTCATTCATGACATATTCAATTAATACCTTGGGTCCTTCCCGTCACATTCAAGGAATACCCATCATATCACTAACGGACCATTCATGACACATTCAATGAATGCCCTGAGTCATTCCCGCCACATTCAAAGAATACCCAACCCTACATTCCCGTACACTCAAGGAATACAACTAACCCGCAAGACGAATACTTTAGTTCCTCTCTAGGGCAGTCCAAACAATTTGGTCATTCATGGCACATTTAATGAATACCCGGGTCATTCATGGCATAGTCAATGAATACCCCTTTATATCACTAACGGGCCATTTATGGCACATTCAATAAATGCCCACCTATCACATGACATCACCAGTCATAAAATCTCATTTCCAAAACTAGAGGCGTGGAGAGTTCTAAAGTGTGTAGTCAACGCGTTGAAAACATTATTGAATTGTATTTCATCTATTCTTTTAGTGTAAAGAGAAGTATCTTGTTTGTATTTCATTGTTCACGCGTTATTAATGTTCATGATGTCTAAGTGTCATAGCGTCATATATCATAAAATATTTATAGTAAAAATGTATTTTCACATATTAATTAATACACGTACTACTTATGTAAAAATATAGTCTCGACTGCTAACTTCAAACACACTAATAGCCCTAGACTTATCCTAATAGACCTAATCTTAGCTAATAGTCAAAAAGTCAAACTTGGTCAACCAGTCAAAGGGTTGACCTTTGATCTCAATCAACAAATAACGACGCCAAGGATCAAGCCCGACAATCAACAGTCAAAGGGTTATTTCCCAAAATCAGTTAATCCAAAACTCATCCCATAACCTATTAACTAAATAGTGAACTCATAAGTCCTAAATTGACTTGGCTAGCCTGACCCGATTCAATAACTTAAGTCTTAACCCAGCCCATAAACAAATTAAGCCCAACTAGAAATAGTTTTTATAAACCGATCTAACCCTCACAACTCTAAGCCCACAATCCAGGAACTAAGACCCAAGACCCAACTAAAAGAAACTAAAGCCCAACCCACTTAAAATGAAGGCTTGCCCAAAGAAACCAAAGCTAAAATTTCCGGCCCAAGCCCAACTAAGAAGACTTTAGAGCCTGGTCCAATTAAGAGGTCGTTTTCTACCTCCTTTTTCCTCCTCAACAACCAACATCACCACCAAATCAACCACCACCAATCTCACTCCCCACCACACCAAAACCGTTCGGTTTTTCTCCCCTTCAAAACCCAACACTCTGCCGTTAACAATTTTTTAATTCCCCACTCCTCAAAACTTCGATCTCGACCGCCATTAATGAATTTTCAAAGCTTCACATCAACCCAAAGACCAACAATTGTTACTACCACATCCACACATATAAAACAAAGTGTAGTTAACAATTAAACCATCAAAAATAATAGTCTAAGAGTTTCTGGACTCAAGTTTCTGACCCATAGCTATTACTGAACCTTTCCTAAGAAATCCAAGCTGCTCACAATAAAACTAGCTAAATACTACAAGTCAATTCTATTATGCTTTATACCTTACCCCTCCAACATATATATGAAAAGGTAACTTGCGCTGATAGCTAAACCAAAAACATAGGAACTCAAATATCAAGTCTATGTACGTGCAGTGTCACGCCCCGAGACCCAACACCCATCCCGAGGACGAGGAGTGAATCTCGAGGCCGACACCATCCCAATTCTAACTAAATTTCGGCAGAGTTTCCTTTGTTTTATCGACGTTCGTATACAAAAAAAAAAAAAAAACATCATAAACGGAAATCATATACTACAACCTTCCAACAACCATATCTATATAAAACCAACCTTATACACAACAGTATATACATCCACCAAATGTTTAAGTGTAACTGTTACTCAAATACATCAAGTATTACATCAAAATGAGCGAAACTCTCTCTATACAACCAAAAGGAGCTAATTTCACCCTATACCACAAAATAACTTGACCCTGTCCCTCGTCAAGCATAAGGAAATCCGCCCAAATCCCCATAACCATCATCACTAGGGTTATGGAAAGCCTCCTCCACAACCGGTGTGTCTGAAATGTTAAGGTAGGATGACCAAACAACTATGCCCAGTAGAAACGCACATAGCCAATAAATAGTCTACTTATAACAAAACATTTAAAACATGCAAAACATGCAGGGTTTCCATAAAAGTATTCAAATATCGTGACTATATATATACATCACTAACTAGCAGAAATCATTTCGACATGATTCATTGATATACAAAATAGAGTTTTTCACAATTATCATACAACTATTGTGGCCGCTGCATCCTATTAGAATGGTGAGGGTAACGACCGGGTACTTTCGACTAGTCCGCGGGGCATATCGGTTCAAGACTTTCCGGTGTGAACCATGCACCATTGTTTTTCCGATTTTACCGGACAGGGGAGCTGAAATGCCATTGTTGTGTTCAGACACACACAAAATCCCCAAAGCTTTTAGGGCTCAGGGGGGCGCGTGACCCCTACCCCCATACGGGCTGTCACCTAACTTTACGTGGTCAACCCTTCGACGATCAAGTAGACCGCTTCGGGATCGACACACTTCCGTGAGTGGACTAAACTCTCACTCCTCGGCGTCTAAAGCTCATCGAGGTAACATGTAATCTCACACAAGCTAAGCACCATCAATATTGACCGCACAAGCATGGTTATCTAGAAAAGTAGAAAAAGGAATTCGAACTACACATCGCGGCGATGCACCCTTTAAAGATGGCCCACCACCTCAAAAGGTGTACACCACGATTGGAATGGAATAGAGCTTAGGCGGCCGTCTCAGAAAATGCGACAACAGGTTCTTCTTTATAGGAATTCACAATTCCTTTTCTAAATCCCTCATATATATATACTTTCAGATATTAGGTCATTTCCAAATACTATAGATACATATTTAGTTTTTCTTTTTAAAATTGTTGGTTCGTATGTGTGAGTTCTGGATTTCCAACAATCGAGTAAATGCAAATGACTCCCAAATGGGCGATCATAGCAAAATCCACAACCGATGATTCCCAAATGGCGAATCATCGTAAATAACAAGCAATTCTAACCATGGAATAATCGAGGAACCTCACACATAGTTACAAACAACCCGGTAATCCTTACCAAGATTACAAAATCCATCTCTGCCTCTCCTTCGAGACAAGAGGCGAGAACCCTTCCCAAAACCGGTTTTGCTCTTTTAACAAAGAAAATAAATCCCGCTACCCGGATTTGCAAAACCATTTCATACGAAAGCTATTCATATATTTAGTTTATATCGAGAAAATACAATGTAAAATATGAATATCACATATACATGCATGGTTGATACGCAAACTATCTCTAATCAATTTAAACAATTCAAATCATACATGAAAATAAGCAGGCTATATATTGGTATGTAGGTTCCTACCTTAGCAAACTCCGTTCTCCTCAAGCCCACTTAACCAAATCGAGGCCCGCTTTTAACGAATCCACTCTTATTTGACTCCTATAACATCATATACATATACGTCGACTATTAGAAGTTATCGAACGAACGATAATTCTTATCTAACGTAAGTCGAGAAGAATCTCAATGCTACGAATTTGGTTTCAGGAAATTTTTCATCTAACTACAGTTAACAGAGCTACAGGCCATTTCTAGCACTATACCTCACGTCAACACCAATCATATCACTTCCAAATTTCAACTACCACAAATTCCACACCCTTCCATTCCCTTAAATCTAATAATAATTAAGTGGGTGTTCTTTCTCTTTAACTCATAATGCAACATGATCTTAACCAAGCCTAAAACTAACATCAATTCTCTAAAATAGATCGAATATCGCTGTAATCCTTACCAAATCGGTAGAATAGCTCCTTAGCTTTTCGCTCCACTAATTCGATCCACTCTATCTTCCCCAACTAGCTCATCGACATTTAAAACACCCCATTCAATTATTTTTCATCAAACACAACCAATTCCATCGAAATTGAATCTAAATATGGAATTGAGACGAAATTAACTCACCTTTCACTTTGATTTCGCTTGGTACGTTGGAATTTCAAGGAGATTTCGAATCCTCACCTTTGGTTTTATGGTTTCTAAGGATGGGGAGGTGCGAATTGAGGTTTTAATCACTAAATTTTGGGTGAATTTGGGGTTTCTCTCTCCTAGGGTTTAAGAGTGGGCGAAATTGAGAGAATTATTTCGTGCGATTTGGTTTTTTTGTTTGGTGCGACAAGTTTTTTTTTTTTTTTTTTTTTTTTTTTTTTTTTTTTTTTATTTGTCTTTTACTTGTTTAAGTTATTAAGGCCCAAGCCCAATATGCCCAAATTAGGCTTAAAGTCCTAATTAACTTCTAACCACTAACTAATTTGACTTAGCGTCGTAATTATTTTTTTTTTCCGCCCAACCAAATTTTAATTTAATTTCCTACATTCTATCCTACCGGGGTTATAACGATAACCTCCTCATGCGTGTAAGGTTAGCTTCGTTAACTGCCGACGGCTGAGCCTTGAGAAAGCCGCAGCTAACCGACATTTTTGTCAAATTTTCGTATATGAGTTGCTTACCTAACGTGGCTTATGAGTTGGAGTTAAGTTTCATTAATTTATATACGTTTGAAATGTAAACCCGACCGACCAATTACATAAATGTCCCTAGGTTTGCTATGTAATTTACGAAAATACCCTTAACGAGAATTTGAGTCTTTACAGTACGTAACAGTTCAAAGTAACGAACATTTGCATATCACCGTCTACTTCAGGAGCTTTGTGTTAGTGACTCAAAATATGCAATATGTCTTTGGGTCAAATTAAATATATCAAGGTTCCACGAAAATCAATGAATTAGATTACTAACCAGAAAAATATATGCTAATCAATTATATCAACTAAAATCTTAAAATAAAAAGACTCATACTACTCACTCGTGATACGCTCCTGTTGTTAGTAAATCTCCAGCAAGAAACCTCCCTTTTCCTCTTTGAGTAAAACTTTTTTTTTTATTATTTTTTTTTCGTCTCTCTGTAAAACTCTTTCTCTGTTTAAACTCTCCGTGTGTAAACTCGTATATTTGTTTCCCCCCTTTTTTTTGAAAACCCCCGAAAATAGAGAATGGGGTTTGTCCTCTTTACCCTATCTCTTTATAATCTTTATCCTTTTTTTTTTTTTATTTTATTATTATTATTATTATTATTATTATTATTATATATTAAAAAAAAAAAAAAAAAAAACGGGTGTTATAATCTCCATCTCCCATCCAATCAACCAATCAAAAGCTTAAACTCGTCCGACTTGATTCGAAGTTCACTAAAGAACTTCGATCACGAGGCGGCTTCGACATAACCGAGTTCAGTCGAACAAATACTACCTCTACATTGGCGCCGTCTGTGGATCAAAATACTTGAAAATTCATCTACTCAACTCTCTAAACCTCTCTAAAATTTTCAATTTTCAAGCTCACGAAGTGTGGTAATCGAAGGGAAAAGCTACCGAAATCATAGATTTGCAAGTGACAATTGGAGAAAAACAAAACCGAGAATCAATGAATGGCGGTTTAAATCTAGCAACTAGGTTAGGTTTAGGATCCAACAAGCACGTCATTGAAGTTTCCATGATGCGGGTGTGGATTATCAATGGCAGCAAGCGAAAGTCAGCGTTCTAAGAGATAAGTCTACATTCAAATATCCTTCATTTATACTAATATTTAATCTTTGGATCAGTTTGGATAACCTGTGCACACTTCTATGTTGCAAGATATATTTCATACTTACAGATCACTTACAATCGATCCAGAACCGACCCGAGGGCTGCAACTACCACCATGTCACACGTTCCTTTATGGCGAATCGGTGATAATATATATCCAGGAATCCAGCTTACAGGTCGCTCCTTACTAGGTGAACTAAGGTGTTGGTTCAACCAATCTCAAACAGAAATTTCAGAGCATGCATAAATCTATGGACCTATATCAATGAGGAGAAGCGACAACAAAGCACAACTCATCACAGAGCTATATCAAAACCTCAGCCAGATCTCATGCAAAAACCTCCGCCAGGTCGTCCATCAGCCAGGTCGTCCATCAGATCAGCGCATCATCAACTCAGGTCGGCCTCAGCTTAGGTTATCCTCATATTAGATCATCCTCTGATCATCTAAACATGTCAATCAAGCTCCAACACTGGGGATAAACAACATTAACACCCACAAAGGGTTGTTTCTACTATGAACTGGGGGCTAGCTACAACCATCTCCGACCTAGTCGCTTAAAGCTCCAAAACTGGGCCTAGCAACATACAGTCAATTCAAGACTAATAACCATAGTGACGCCCCCAAAAGGCTAGCTATCAACCATAGTGACGCCCCCAAAAGACTAACTATCAATAAAAACGCCCTAAAAAGGTGTACAAATTAACTTAACACCAACGCCAGAGTTAAGCTTGATTCAACTGTAATTACCACTCAAAGGCTAATTATCAGTCAAATCTAATCTACGGTACCCCAAAAGGACCACAAATCAACTTAAGGCATCTAATAGGGTTAAGCTTGATTCAACTATAATTACCACTCAAAGGCTAATTATCAGTCAAATCCAATCACGCACAACGAGCTACGACATACAATTTATGATCTACGACATTTAGCTATGATTTGCACACTACGACGTAGGGCATACCACATCAACTTACAACAAAGCTCTAAGCAACAAAAGACATCCAAATTCTATAAAACAAAAAAATTCAATTCATAACAATCTCCATTTTCAACCAAGTAAAACACGCGGTCTTCTTTTTTTATCTCTCTTTACACCACTATTCTACAAACAATGATATAAAGAAAAGGGGTTGTGTTAGTACTCTCCACTCTCAACCACTCGTGGTAGACCACGTGACCAGACTACAAACAGGTCGTGCATACGACCTAAGGTCAGGTCGTCCAAACGACCTAGGAAATGTAACCGCTGCAAGCTAGTCAACAGCATAATTAATGAGAGATTATTATTTCATAACGGAAGGAGTAAAAACAATCATCAAGACAGCGCAAAAGGAGGATCTACGCCTATAAAAGGAGACGTCTTCTCCATTCTCAAGGGAGGCCAATTCTCCATCTTCTCAATCATCTATCTTCATCTCCCATCCAATCAAAAGCTTGAACTACGTCCGACTTTATTCGAGTTCACTAAAGAACTCGATACGTAGGCATCTCGACATAACCGAGTTCAGCCGAATAAATACTACCTCTACAGTGTGAGTAGCTCTCTCAGCCAATTTGTAATAATGCCTCTTGTGGCTTCATCAATAAAGTTTAACTTATAAAAAAAAATAAGTGTTCTAGGCTATAGGAATGTCTACTTGGTAGTTCGTACTTTGTAGTTACTGGGTTTTGGTTTCCAGTATGTAAGCTCAAGTTCTCAACTATGGGGACTCAAGGGAGGCCCAATCTACAATAAGCACCATGAGTCCGTGCCTTGTTATTCAATAGAATGGTTGAAAAACAAGAACAAAAAATATTGTCAGCAAGTTATCATGAGAAAGACTAGTACTTTCGAGCATTAAGGTCAAGTAAACACAAATGTATTTTTTTTTTAATAGATAACACAAATGTATTTGATGTGACAAATAACACCACCCAGACCAATTTAACTACCCAATTCAACGCTCAAAATACGCTCAAAGTACAGTGTTGACAATAGTACTCACTCCATCACTCCAACTTAAACTCGATCAAAAGTTTGTTACTCTTATTTATTCGTCTAACAAAAAATACTTTCGATCTAAGATACCCCTTTCGCTTCAAATTAACTAAAATTCATTGCTAAACATGAAAACCGATGCGTTTGCATACGAGTCCTTTTGCTAAACTGAAATGAAAGTTGGTCTATTTTGCCGAAGTAGAAAAGAACTCTTAAGTTGAGTCCAATGGTGCACCCACTCTTTATCTCTATTCCACCAAAAAACAGTATTTTGAGAATGGGGAGTCAATTTTGGTGTCCAATGGTTCAGATCATTCTACACTATTTCGACCGGCGCGAAAAGAAAAAAAAAAAAAAAAAAAAAAAAAAAAAAAAAAAATTGGTTTGGCCATAATTGGACATGCACAAAACAATTGACTCCATTCTACGTCACTTCAAGTGGCGCCGTTTGAGTTTTTACAAACCACACCATTTCAAATGGCGCGGTATGAAATTATATTTTGTATTTCACGCCACTTCAAGTGGCGCCGTTTGAGTTTTTACAAACCACGCCATTTCAACTGGAATCGCATTTTCTACTTCTATTCCTCAATAACACTCACTATATATGGAGTTATATTGAGATAGGAGAAAAACCACCCCACTCTCCCTCCCGTTTTTAGGGGATAGGAAGCCATTGAACCCAGCCTTAATAGCAAGTCTGGAGAAATAGGTAGGGCGCCCAAACCCAAACCGTTAATGTTAATACTTAATAGGATGGTACAGGCCGACAAACTAATTGGGCCAGTAGATGCTAACACGGTAACATTGTAACACCATTAAAAGATGGATCGTGACTTCCGGCCGGATTTTAATTGGGTCTGTTTCGCTCGGAGCATAATTAAGCATGTAAGAATGTTAAATTGAATTTGTTAGCGACATCAACGCCTCAACAGTCAACCTCTTTTAAGGGTTCGGCCGTTCGGGCATGAATAAATGACTTGATCAAGACCCAATTTATGCTGGGTTTGAGGATTGTAATCATTTCGTCGGCCAGCTCTAATGATAGATTGATAGACCCAACGAGGTTCTTATCAGGCAATTTGGGTTTAAATCATCCAAAAGCATTCTGTTGGGCAGGGACATTCGATTTTTCTCTTTTTCTTTTTTCCATCCGATTTCAAAGGGTGATGTTTAATTCCAAGCATTCCATGCACTACATTTTGTACGTTGTTGTGTTTGTAGACATGGATAAAAAAAAATACTCACACAGACTTGATATAATTCCAAGGAAAATTGCACTATAAGTTGTCAAGTGGAAAGGGTTCGTTATGCAAGAGCGAGCATGTTGGTTTCTAGGTAAATTCACAAAATTTGTTTGGAGTTCTTAGTTTTGTAGGGTGTAGGAGATCAAGGCTGACACCCTCAAAACGAAATGTTTCATTCCTTCTAGATCTAGATTAAAATTATTTGTTGAGCAACAAGTGTGCCTGTTTGCAAGGATAATGCCGGATCTTCAACTTGCCGGGAAGGATCACTGAGTGGTCCATGATGACATTAACATCAACATTTTGTGTCTTTTTATCGTAAATTTTCCATTAGGTGCACATTCAGTGAGAAAGAAAAACTTGCACTTACTCAAATAGCAAGATCATCAATTGGTGGGGACCCGTGAAAGATATTCTAATCTAAAGTCTAAAACCTTACCAATCATTGAAGGGATATTGATTCGGCAGAATCCCTTGGCACAATCAATAGAATCTAGTCATTTAAGTCTATCCATCCATCTATACAGTAAGTCATCAGTACCCGAATGGACTAACTCGCTCTTCTTGGGTGGTCTAGAAATTTACATATATAGAATTTGGTTCCTAGAAACATACAGTTCCGAAAAACATAAACAAGAATTGGCAAAATCTAATTACTGAATGGCTTAATTGATTCAAGAAATTGGTCCCAAGGTCCATTTTCAAGTGAAAATCATTTTCAGAACCAACATTTTTTCTAAAAATTAATCTCAATAATGATTTTCGAGTGAAAAGCTCTGGCAAGTAAAGACAAATAAGCCTAGATTTGAAATAAATATTTTTACGATTTTACTTATTTTTTTGTCGTTTCTTTATTTAACAATGAGTGTTAATCTTTATGTTGATATACATCCCAATAGATCAACGTACATCATACAATATATTAATAATATATGAATAATGAGTGTTCATAACTCATGAGGGTATAGGTTTTGTTAGCAAATTGAAATTTTCGGTTTGTTCAATTTGAGAGATCCAAAAGAATGAAATTTACCATTATATCCTTCTTTTGTTTAATTTAGATTAGATATGGGCTTTTTGATTCAAGATCGTTATTCAACAATGGAAACTGGCTGTAAGAAAAGTAGTATAATATTTCCATCCGTCAGGTAAGCTCCCTAGTACTTCATTTGTGATATTTCGACGGTTTTTAATTGTCGTTGATTTTCGATTAGTTTGCATGAAAATAAAGCTAAAGTTATTTAGATTCTAATGTTAAACACCTAAAGTCCTAAACTTTGAAATCATTAGCAGTAGTTATGTGCCAATCATTTTGTCTGGGACACCACACTTTATATCACTTGGGGCATGTCGAGCATATAGAGGGGCATGTCGAGCATATAGAGGGCTGAGACCCTGAGAGCGATGGCTATTGATCTTTACTGCCCTCAACGTTGTAGTTGTCAATGGCCTCTATCACTAGCCCCACTACATTATTCTAATGATGATCAATATTGAATCGCATGAATGGTGAGGAAGCCAAACATGTGAAACCATTTAAGACTCTCACCTTCATTTCCCTTCAGCTTGAACACAGCCTCAGAATACCTAATTGTAGGGACATGTGTATACTATATACATGCAAGTTGAGGTATAGCGTCCAAAATTGTGTGCGTCTTATTATAAATTCCCTAACAGTAAGAAATGCTTTGTGACAACTTAACGGTTGTGCAATCTTTGAAGAAATATGATGTGTAGAATGTTGTGAGAATGACTATACACTCAACTTTCCGCCTTTTCCTTGACTTTCTGAGCATGTATGTGCATACTTGTTTTATATGGTTTATGGTTGCATAGTACAAAATATCAGGATATGGCAAAATATCGACTTCTGATTTATAGATATGTATCGTGGATATATCTCTCTGTGTGGGGATATATTACATTGGGGCATCTGCAAATATCGTGGATATATCGTGATATATAGACAAATATCGACAAATATCCACAGACTATGTGTGGGTATTTCTGACTGCAAATATCGTGGATATATCGATAAATATCCACAAATGTCGACAAATATATATATATATATATATATATATATATATATATATATATATATATATATATTTTTTGAATGTGGTCATTATAAAGGTTGAATTTGATCAGTCCCTACAAGTGTGAATAATGGGAAAGATTGTGATGAGTCGAAGTTTGGTGAGCTCGCTTTGGGACGAAATTTGCCTACATATCAAGTTTTCGTGATGAACTTGAATCAAGTCGGACGTAGTTCCCTCTCCCTGTTTTTATAGGTAAGGACCCAATGCTTCCCCCCTTTCCTCCACCAAAGGTCCCCGTCTTGATGAGAATAAATGAGCTTTTAGACAATGTATTCATGAGCCGACCGATGCTTTACGACTTTAACTAACACGCACTACGTTGGCGTTCTTGCCCATTCGTGCATGTGACGGGTTGTCACCTCGTTCCGGGGACGATGTATTATGTTGTAACGACCATGTCATGAGTCTGGAGTTGTCACCTCGTCGCGGATGAGGTGTTATGTTGTAACGATCTTCCATGAGTTTTCCTAATAATTGTTGGACATGTGCATAATATATATAACTATATTATTCCCTCACAACGGTCGTACTTTTAATATAAAGTACTTTTAATATAAATTACTCTCTAATGCTCAAAAATACACCTCGGAATTCCTACATATTACATTGACTTTTCATTCTTTAACAATGAATCTTGAATTTTTTTCTCGTGATATTACTATACTTGTTGCACTTGCACCGAAGCGCTCAATCATATAACGCATCTATTAGATCTTGTTGTGATTGAATCCATGATGAGAGCGTGAAGGCACTGTAACCCCGATGTCCATAGATGCCCACCATATATAGAGTCTATCCAACACTCTAACGCCTTTAGGAGACGACCAACACAACTCCAATCCACTTTATCGGGTTGTCAATATGGCGTGTTCAATTACATCACTTGCCAAAAATATGCTCCCACTAGTATCCTCCCCATCACTATCATAAACCGCATCCATCATCTTGATCGGGCAATCTACAACATATTGCGTCCTTTGGTTGAAGTCGAGGATTTTACATCCTTCAATGGAGGTTGTTATTTGGGACGATAGGGGAAGCATAAATAAAAGCGAGAATAGAATGGTCTTAGTTCATCCTCACCCTCTTGATGGAAAGAAGGTACTCAAGAAGATCCGAGCCTTTAGCATGCGGTGCAAAGGGTGATTCCGCCAAGTACTTCCCAACAAACAACACTGAATCAAGAAGATCCTCTCCTTTTCTATGATCATGATCCTTTGCCTCTTGCAAGAACTCTAGAACCTTACCCATCGTCTCGTTCGGACCATTGAGCATCATTATTCCCATGCTTTTATCAATATAACTCTCATTGATTTTAGAGACGTTTTTCTGGAGACCCGATTTCATAATCTTTTTATTTTGAGACTAATTTCATCATCTTTTCTTATGATGATTCCTCTCCGCGTATGAATCTTCAAAGACGGATGCACGCACACAAGAACAACTAGCCCTAGCATTTCCAGAGAGATAAGAGATAAGAGAACGAAGATAACAATAAAACAGTCATTGAATACCAAAGACACGTGGCATCTTTAATTATTACAAAACTCAAGACGTGATATAGACCAACTAAGCAAAACCTAAACTACACAGAGATAGAAAAATCCTACAAAAATTTCGGCAGAGTTTTCCTGTATTTTTCGACATTTCATAAATTTAAATCTTGTCATAACCTTGAAATCCAATAAAACTACACCTAACTACTAAAAGAAATACTGATTCACAGAACCGGCTACTTAACCATCTCGACTAGTGCCAGTTAAGTCAAGTAATCAATCCTCGAATCAAAAAAATCCTACAAAAATTTCGGCAGAATTTCCTCAGTATTTTCAACATTTCATAAACTTAAATCCTGTCATAAATTGGAAATCCAATAAAACTACACCCACCTACTAAAGATATATCGATTCTTAGAACCGCTACTTAACCATCTCGACTAGTGCCGTTAAGTCAAGTAACCAACCCTCAAATCAAAAGAAAACAATTTATATACAAACAAATTTAAACCCTAATATAGGTCTTATACAATACAAACTAACATACATACATCTTTACGTTATCATAACAGCCTCAACAATATACATCACGTCCTCCACACTACTTATACATCAAAACCCATCTTCCAAAACAAAAGAGCTCAAATATGATACAACTTCATCACAAAACAAATAAAATTGATCAAATACAATACCTTCTAGCCGCGATTAGGTCTCCCACTGCACTGTTCTCCATCTCTGTTCCAAACACGTAAGCGCACCCCATGCAAAAAACATATTACGAGGGGGTAAGCATAAAGCTGGTGTGAGTGATTTAGGGATAAGGCAGGTAGTTCCTCCCTCATAGGCATCGTAATTCCTTATTCCTCCTAACAAAATAATCAAAGTATTATATACGCGATTATACAAAATAACAATATTTAACTTTTCTTTTACCTTTACCCAAGTTAGTTTTTCATAGGGTAGACCACCGCGCACAAAGAGTTAGTAGGGTCTACCCTCTTGCAAATCACAATTCAATCAAGCGAATATAACTAACACTTAAGACATTCATAACTTAACTATATCATCATATTTTATTTATAACATTGCGGACAAATATCCTTAACCCGACGACCACGATAGTCACTTCTACACACCATCGCGGAGTCGATACATATATCCGGGAGCGACAATCTTTGGTGGGCCGGAACATCGCCAAAGATTCCGTGTACTTCCTCCTCCGGTGTACCTAGGGCCCGTTCTCGATTCCACTTCAATAGAAGGTAGGTCGTTTCTAGGTCCTCATATTTGTCGGCGTTGTATGCATCCTGTGGCTTCCTTGGCAACGACCTTGCATTTCTTGGCATACTTTCGATTCAGCATGACCTCCTCCTCCTTGACTTGGCATTTGCACCGCCAATATCATCCTCTCCAACGCCTTCATCATTACTCTTCTTTTGACGTTCCTCCGCCTCCCTTCTCCATCTCCTAGACAGCCCGGAGATTCGGGCCAACTTCGTCTTTCACCTTCTCCTTTTCGCCACTCTCCAACTCGATGATGGCGGCTATCCGCTTCAACTTTTGATATCACAATCACCGCATAATAACACATAACATCTAAGTTCGGATCGCTTCATCAAAAATAAATCAACACCTCACGAACATCAAAGCTTACCAAGCATTGATCCGGATCTATCGCTCTTAGATTACGCTTTAAGCTCTTGGTGTCCATCTCCCTCCCGTCCCCATCCAAGACTAAAACATCCAGGATTACTCGCGGATCGGGGCCACCTTGAAGCTTCTGATCATTTTTTTCACAGAGCACTTTCGTCCCCGGACCGCTCATCAACGTAGACTGTGCGGCGATCCGGTTCGTCACTAGAGGCGTGGTGTTACGCTTCTTTCCGCCTCCCTTGGTAAAAGCGTGACCTTCCCTTTCCAAAGTGTCCATTCCAAAACCCATGCCTACATCCACTCCCTCCAAGATGGGCATCCTCAAGTTCAGTCCCAGCTTGATGTTTCTCCCGCTTTTCCCCCGGTTAAACCGGTGAAGTTTGCAGAAGACAAGATGCTGGTACGACCTTGGCCACCTTGGCAGCCCTCTCCCTCGAGGCACCGCGGCCATTTGAACTTCGGGGAACAAACTCCACCTCCTCCAGCTCAAGGAGACCCTCCCTCATATTCCCCGAGGAGCAGGCCAGAATTACCAACCCCTCCTCTCCGGCGGATTCGTAGAGCGAAATCATAATCCCCGACAACTCCACGCCCCTCCAGCCGCCGACGACCTCACAAATTCCACTTCACTTGCAGGACGCTTTCCTGAACTAGATGCCCCCGCATCACTACGTCCTTTCACCATCCTTTTCCTCTCCTCCCTGGTCACCAGTTTGCCACCATCCTTTACAAAATCCGAAATACAATACTTTCTGTTAACGTGATAGGGAAAAAAAAATGACTAGATTACACTTGCCGACAACATATATTGAAATAGTCTAGTTCCATTACATTCCCTTGCTACCATCGAAACCCCTCTCTTACAAACATATATCGTCAGTGTCATACCTATATTCCATCATAAATGCCCCTACGTAGGGCTGGTCATCGAGTCGAGTTATTAGTGAGTAACTCGAGCTCGGCTCGTCGAAGGCTCGACTCAAACTCGTTAAGCACAAAGTATGAGTCGAGCTTGAGCTTAATTTAAAGCTCATTCTAGATAGCGAGTAGTTCGAGTCGAGTTCGAAAGTAGCTCATGAAGTTACTAGTGAGCTACTCGTTTTATAAGCCCATACGTAGTATATAATTTATAATTTATACGACATTTTATACTTTATACCTAACTATAATTTACAATTTATACTAGTTTTAATGTTTTATATACATTTTTTTCGAGTTTGAGCTCGAGTTCGAGTTCAAACGATCATAACTGAACTCGAGTTCGAACCTGAGCTCGAGCTATTAGTATAACTAGGCGAGTCGAGCTTGAGCTTCAATATTAAGCTCGAATGCGAGTTCGAGTTGAGCTTCTGCATGTGCGAGTCGAGCTCGAGTATAGCAAAACTCGACTCGGGTAGCTCGATGACCAGCCCTACCCTTACGAAAACTACAGTAAAAATAGAGGTCAATCGGCCACAACTGTAAAGATCTAAAGCTAGTACATAAAACGGAAGGTCAGAATTCAGAAATACCACTTCTGGCTGAGTGCTTCTTTGCCGAGATATATAATAGCATGGAACTACTTTCTAACTGATAAAGATTACGAAACCCTTTCCTAGAAGAAAATCGTTAGTTTTCCCTCGCAAACATGTCTCACACGCCGCATTCTAGCTAGTAGGAAAAACTTGCGCCTCAAAGTACTTCAGACATTGTCACACCATTTCGTAACTAATGCCGAAAGTGAATGTCGAAAACATCTAGAATGCGTCAACATAAGCATGCTGAAGTAAGTGTGCTATTTATTTTCATCCAGTTGAAACCGATACCTTAATAGATATTTAAAGCTTTTGCAAGCTCAAGTTAGAGAACTGAATTTTGACCAGTTCAAGTTACCATCACGGTAGTGCTTGTTGAAATTCTTATTGTTGGTAAGGTGCCCTTGCCAACTTTTTGTATCAGATTGGGCAAATAGGTGCTGCAGGTATTACACAGTATAAATATTTCATTTAGAGATATGAACATTATGGATCAAGTTTGACTAGTCGCAATAGATAAGTTTCTAATCTTTTTAACTGAACTAATTTCAATCCGAAGAGAAAGGAAAGCTGAAGCATGCCTCAACCTTCACCTTGCTAAGTTGCTTCTTCCTCTCTATTCTCTACCCTGGCTCCCTTCTTTCTCTTGTTCACCACTTTTCAAACTTGTTTTTATTTGTACAGTTGTTTTATTATCTTTTCTTACATTCTGTGAGGTTTCGAGAAATTGAATACAATAAGCATTTGAAGTACTAATGCGAAAACAACATAAGTGTGTTTGTTTGAGAAAGTTTGAATGATCTTTGAATGAATACAATAATGTTACATTGTTTTCAATTTTCTTTCCTTCTTTATCTTGAGTGCAGAACAAAAGCTTCACTACTAGCTTGGTAGCTAAACTAAAACAGTTTTCAACTTCTTTCATGATATGTTTAAACAATGTTAACATGTCAAACTAGGTTCACTAATTACTAAACTAATTCTTTTAACAAAATTCATATGCATTTTCTCTTACTTTAAAATATTAACAATTCAATTTTATCAAGCAACAGTTGAAAAGAAACAAAAACGACAACAATAAATATAGCTAAATTAATTAAAAATCTCAATTTCATTTCTACAAAACAACACATTCTAGCTGATGACTAATCAAATATCAGATATTTAGATCATACAACATAAATAGCCATGTTCAACTGTTAAAAAACAATACAATTAAACTCACTTATTAAGTTTGAGAGGTGCGCGAGAGGTCGAGAGTGGAGAAGAATGAGCTTTTATAGCCATCTTCATTTCGCGTGGGAGAGGGTAGAGTCGCTTGTGTGGGAGAGGGTAGGACTGTAGGAGTAGCCTTTTTTGATTTTCCCTTCATCGGTTTGCAATCACCAGCACCAATTATCTCCGATAATATCGGGTACAAAACATATCGTCGAAATATCGCGATATATCAAAAATATCGTCGATATTTACACCGGTATGTATCCATATTAGTATCATGATATTTCGATGCCCTTCTCTCGAAATCTCGATATATATCGATATACTATGTATGGTTGTGTTGAACCTGTTGATATCTCTCACGGGGATATATAGTTCAATAATAACAAAGGAACTTCGGTGTAGTTTTTGTTTTTATTATTAAGTACTATTTGAAATATATATATATATATATATATATATATATATATATATATATATATATATATATTGTGAGGTGAGTGGTCCATCTTAGTTGTAAATTTTCTAGAAATCAATTCCACTACCACTATAGCATTGATTGTTATGATTGAGCATTGAAGCAAGGATGGCATGATTGTGTTGTTAAAACATTTGAATAATTGTGTGGATTTAATTAGATTAGGAGATGAAACATCGTATGTTGTTAAAAACTCAACCGCATATAGTGAGAATGAAGAGTATAACAAATTAGACAACAAATTTATCAACATCAGTATCTTGAATAAAGTTTTAGAAGGGACATTTTATCCTTTTCAAAAATCGATCTCAAGCATAGTGTAAATATAAGTGTACTACTGAGTAACTTATAAAACTTAATTTTAGATACTGATGTTGGAAAAAAAGCAGAAGAGTAAGTACTACTAAGTAACTAAAACTTACTAGATTGATGCATTTTGCTGCGTTTTGCTTCAAGCAAAGAAAAGTAATATTGTAATTTACATTAAAAAATAGGGCAAAAACATCATAAAAAGTGGAGAAGTGATTGAGAGTGTAAATAACTAGAAAGTATAGGGGCAAAATGTCATAAAAAGTGGAGAAGTGATTGAGATACATAAAAAAATATTAAAACACTATTCATGGGACTCTAGGTGAGGGGTGCAGATTTTTAAAATATTTTAGATTTTAAATTCAAAGTAATAGTTGGATTTGACCGGATGAGACATAGAGAATATAGCTTAATATTGTGATTTTTTTGAATTTCTTGAATCCACATTGAAATATCCAATATTATCAACGGTTTGAGTCATAAAAGTTATATCTTGCAACATTACATTCATTTAGGTGAAATGTAAATCAAGACTTGTTCTTACGGAGTGGCAAATATCAATCAGCAATAATATCAAAGCTACGAACCTAGATTGCCGAGTCATAAAAGAAATAAACCACCACCAAACTAAAAAAGGTGGGTTTTGCGGTGGCCAAATATCGTACACTAATGATATTCACCAATATTTCAATTATAGGGTTAGGTAGACTTATCCCCCATTACTAGTTCCAACTAGGGATACCCCCATTTTCAAAAATATTAGGGTCACCCCATTTTCACGTCTTGAGTCAAAGTCAACAAGTCTTCATTTGTTATCTCGAAGTCAACTGTAGTGAAAAGACCAAACTACCCTTAGCCATGACTTTGAGTCATCACACGAGTCAAATTAAACACGTGTCCGCGATCTCCAACGAAAAAATCAAAGGTCGAATTGATCCAAAGAAAAAAGACACCAACTACCCACGATCTTGTAATTACTCTTTTGCCACCAAACTATTTACCAAAGTTTGAACTTGAAACACGGTCGCCATCCCGCGGAAAGTAATCCAACGGTCATAATAGATTACCAAAGAAATTACTTCTCAGCCAAAGTAGATAGACACGTGGAGTCATCCAGCGCATTCTATCCAATGGATCGAAACTAAATTGCAGTTTTACGTCCAATCACCTTGTATAAAGAGCCAAGTCTATTTTTTTAAGTGGGAAGAAACTCCATTGTTGTGAGGATTTATCACTGATCTAATGTTTGAGCATGCTTGAGTTATCACTGATCTAGTGTTTGAGCGTGCTTGTTAGAACATCACAACAACACTTAATTATTTTTATAGAACTGTATGTTTAAAGTTGTAGGCATTTGAATTTGTCAAAGGTGATGTAGTTATATACATTATTCAATTAGAACCGCAAGCCTCATCAACTTGAAGGTGTTATCAAGCAAGGCATCATCTTTGTCTTAGATCGAAGGTAATCAACCTGAAATTCATGATTTATTAATGCTTTTAGACTTGTTTGCTTCTAAAATAGTTGTTTAACAGTGATTTTCTTCTTCATTCTGTACAGTCATGGCTGATGATGAAGTGAGAAACCTGTTGATTCACTATGGGGGTTTCTTTAAGACACCTCGTAGAAGGTTAAAACTGTCAAAAAAAGATTTCAATGGTAAAAAGGAAGTTTGGATGATGAATGTAGATGGTGATAAACTAAATATGTTGGACATGCAATCAGACTTGAAAGATTTATTGTTGGATGTCAACATGGAAGAGGTCGCCGGGCTTACATTGTTGGTGGTAAAGTAGTTCATGTAGTGATCGATCTTTGATTTATTAGAGATGTGGAGGCGGTTGGTTAGCAACTGGATGGATATTGTGATGTTTATGTTGAAAATAAAGTTTATGACATGACTGAAGCCATACCTGAAGTAGAAGTTGAAGACCCCACAGTTGAAGCTTTGAATACAAAAGGAAAAGAAGTTGTGCAAGAAGAAGTTGATAGGAAAGGAAAAAGGAAGTAGTCCACACCAGCAAAGAGACAACAAACTAAGTATGCCAAGTCTGGACTGAGAAGAGAAAGGGTGGGAGAAAAGTCAAAGGAAAGGGTGTCATTGTTGATGAAGATGACCCGTTTTGGTCTAATGTGGGGACCTTTGATGTCAACACATACAATGTCATGTCTGAAGATGAGTTAGTTGATGATGAAGGTATTGAAGTTCCTGTTGTGAGAAAAGTAGCAGCAAAGCCTCCACCTCCAAATGTTGAAAAATTGGAACACGAAGAGGAGTATCCACAAAGGCACACTCATCGAAGATGAATTGGAGTATATGATTCCAAGTTCCGCAGAGTACTATAACTATGAAGGTGAGATTGTAGATGTGTATAGAACCGAGGCCAATGATGTTAGGCCACACATTGTTGAAGATGAGTGGGAAAGAGGTATGGAGTGGCCTAATATCAAAATATTGAAGTGGGGAGATTAAGGATTACTTGCATTAAGAATAGATTTGTGGGTAGGATGGTTGTGAATGAGTCATACGAATTCTAGCTATCCGTGAGGCTAGTGGGTGTCCCCTGGAGGGCTTACTTGGAGGAAGAAGAAGAGTGATGGTTTTACAATGAGATTGAGCACCTTTAACAATGACCATAGATGTGCTGCTGATACAGACCACAAGAATAGAATGGCTGATGCAGTTTGGGTGGCCACTGTTATGTTGGAACATATGAAGGTACATCACAGGACTTGTACTCCACAAAACATCATTGATGACATTAGGCAGAAGCAGCATGTGGCAATCTCTTACTGGACTGCATGGAGTGCAAGAATTAGATGCATGCTTGCAACAGATTCATGGAGATTTTTGGAGAGAGTTACAAACTAGTACCCTGTTATGTGATCAGGTAAACCCTAAATGTTGCTTCTGTGTTTATATATTGTTTGTTTTCTATATGTGTGTTACTTATACATTGTTATTGTTACTTATATATTGTTATTATTACTTATATATTGTGTGTACTCCATTTTTATCGATAATGAGAAGTAATCCGTGGTCAATTGCTTTTGTTCTAGAAATGATCAAACCTTGGGTTTGAAGATGTATGTGTGTGTTTTATCGCTTCTTTGTCGATTCTTGATTTGCTTGTAGACCCATTATTGGATTAGATGGGTGTTTTTCGGCGGTAAGTATGGAGGACAATGTCTAAGCATGGTAGCATTGGATGGGAACAATGGTTTGTTTCCTATAGCGATCTATATATCACAAGATCGAGGGGAAAGAGAGTTTGACTAATTTTTTTACAAACAATGAAAAGGAATGGATTAGATTGTCATATGTACAAGTTGACATTTTGTGTCATGACGGACAAAGGGATTAATGAAGCCGCGGTGTCAAGCGTTCCCTAACAATCCCACGAGGTTTTGCTTTTAGGCATATGTACAAAAACTTTAAGAAAGTTTTCAAGGCAAAACATTTAGAGTTGCTAGTCTGGGGTGCTGCAAAATGTTATAAGATAACTGATTTTGATAGGTGTATGGCTCAACTAGAAGTTGAATGTCCAGAAGCTAGGGCCTGGCTTATGAGAGAGAAAGTGGAGAGTTGGCAAGGGCACACTTTGATGATTATACAAAATGTGATCACATCACAAACAACAATTTTTCTGAATCATTTAACAACCGGATTTTGGATTTTTGGACTTGGATATGCCCATTGTTCCTTTCTTAGATAAGTATCATACATTGTTGATGTCCTTTTTGTATAAGAGGAGAGAGAAGGCAGAAGAATGGGATATAAATGGGTTAGTTCCTGCAGTTGTGAAGAAAATAGAGAAGATGATAGAAGACATTCCTAACTGGGATTTGGAAGCAAGTAATAGCAGTCTGTATTGTATCAGGGATGTCAAGTCTGATTATAGATAGATAACTTTATGAACATAGTAGATCAAGAGTGCAGTTGTAGGAGATGGCAACTCTCTGGGATTGTTTGTGTGCATGCAGTAGTTATTTTATACAAAATGAGAGCTGATTGGAGAGAGTATTGCAGTTCCTACTTCTGGGTGTCTACATATCGAATGGCTTACAAGGGACACATCAAGCCAATGGAAGATCCAAGAGACCGCCCAAGCCCCGTAAGTTGCCCTAAACTCTCTTTCATTGATACTGGTGTTGAGCTATTGAAGTGACTAATTTATTTTCACAATAATAATAATAAGGGTCCCTAATAATAAATGAAAGAAAAAACAAAGAAGGAAAATGGGCAGTAGTAATAGTAGTAGTAGTTCTTCTATAGTAGTGTTGTTCTGTTTTGTGTTCTTGCATTAATTTGTGTTGTTGCATTAATTTGTTACGTGTTGTTGCATTAATTTGTTCTAATACGTAGTAGTGTTGTTATGTAGTTCTTACGTAGTAGTAGTTCTTCCGTAGTAGTGTTGTTTTGTAGTAGGTAACACTCGTAGTTGTTTGCTTTTGTGTTATTGCATTAATTTTGCAAGTAACAAGCAAGTGTTGATTCAAACTTGTATCCAACTTCACACCAAACCAACACTTGTATTTCTTAAATTTCTTAAATTATATAAAAAAAAAGGGTGTTGAGCTGATTTTTTTTTTCCACATGTATCCAACTTCATTACCACTCCATATATTTCTTCAAATCAATTAGAAGATGGACACAAGTCTTTGTTATGGAATATAATTTAATTTTCTTATGGAAGGTCATCAGACAATAATGAGGATCATATAGCTAGTAGTATCCTTTTTGGTTGATAGAAGTATGTTTGAAATCACTCTATAGTAGTAGATTGATAGAAGTTTCAAATCACTCTGCCAAATTTCAGTGCCATTGCAAGTCTGACTATAATGTAGGGACTTAGTAGCAGAGATGCATATAACTCTGACACTTGAAACCTAGTAGCAGAGATGCATATAACTTAGTAGCAGTAATTTAACTTGAAAATTGACTAGAGAAGACAAGTATATGACTTAGTAGCAGAGATGCATATAACTCTGACAATTCAATTATTATGACAAGTTAAGAAAGTCAGAATTTCTTGTTAAGAGTACACCTTTGAATATATGTGCTTTCAAGTTTATAAAGTTTGTTTATTTATCCGAGTTTGTGATTTTTTGAGAATTTTATAAGGTTTTGAGATACCCTTTTGAGTTTAAGTCATGAGAGTGTTCATAAAGTGTGTTTCTTTGTGACAAGTTTTATGTTGAGAACTTATAACTCAAGTCTTGAGCTATAGTTGGGGGATCATGGAGTATGTTTCTTTGGTTGAATTTTTGTGTATGGTTGGTAGTTTAACAATTTGAAGTGCCTAGTAGTATGGTTGTAAGCTGTAACCTTGGTGATTCAAAGCTGAAATGTAAATTGAGTGCTAACAAGAATAGCACCATCAATGAAACATTTGTCCGGGTTTCTTGTGTTGGATGGTTTTTGTGTGTGCATATTACTTGGTTGGATTTGAAGATTTTCTCTGGTTTTAGTGGAATTGAATTTGGCATATGTTTTAGGTTTTGGAGGTGTGTTAAGTATTTATCAGTACATGTATAATATTGTTCTTTAGTTATTAATTTATGTGTTTGTTTGCATGTAGACACCCGACGAGCCTATACCATCCACCTCCACACACCCGTTCAGGCCAAGAAAGAATAGAAGGAGAGAGATGAAGATGAGGAAGCACCAAACAAGAAGAGAAGGAAGTGTAGGTTGTGTAGGGACAGGGGCATAATTCCAAGACATGCAAAGGCCTCCTGCACACAACCAAAAGGTAAGGACACTCATCACTATGTGGTTACATATGACATGTCAGGAATTACTTACATGTCAGGAATTCTCATTTGTTTGGGATAATAGGTAAATCTAAGGCCAAAGATGTAGAATCTTCATAACCATCAAACTGTCCATTGCCAGCTTCACCTTCACAACCCAGCACTAGAAGCAAGTCCAGAGTTGCAAGTTCAAGTCAACCACCACTAGCTTCTCCTTCATCACAGCCAAGTCAAGTACCTAGCACTAGAAGCAAGTCCAAAGTTGCTCTTGAAAGTCAACCACCACCCGGCTTCACCTTCATCACAACCAAGTCAAGTACCCAAAGACTAGAAGCAAAGTCCAAAGTTGCCACTTTGAAAAGTCAACCACCGACTTCACCTTCACAACCCAGCACTAGAAGGAAGTCCATTTGTGCATGTTCAAATCAAGTGCCAACTTCACCATCATCACATCCCAAAGACTAGGAGCAAGTCCAAAGCTACAAGTTCAAGTCAGTACCACCTTCACCATCATCACATCCCAACACTAGGGACAAGTCCAAGGAAATAGTTGTTAGTCAGCCAAAGATCATCACACCCCATCACTGGGGGCAAGTCCAAGGAAACTACTTCATCACGCCAACACTAGAGACAAAACCAAGGAAGTAGCTTCCAGGAAGCCAAAGACTAGGGCCAAAACCAAGGAAGCGACTTCATCACAGCCCAAAGACTAGGGGCCAAAACCAAGGAAGCGACTTCATCACAGCCCGTCAAAGACTAGGGACAAAACCAAGGAAGCTTCATCAGCGCCAAAGACTAGGGACAAAACCAAGGAAGCGGCTTCATCACAGCCAAAGACTAGGGACAAGTCCAAGGAAGCGGTTGTTAGTCGGCCCAAAGATCATCACAAATTTTAACACTAGGGCCAAAACCAAGGCAGCATGTTCAACTGACAATACCAACAAAGGCCACTACAAAACCTTCTCATATGTGAATTTTCAACCACCAACACCAAAGCAACTACAAACATTGGCGGTGGTGGAGTGCCATTACCATAGAAGCCACATAAAGGCTAATACATTCCAGGTAGAGTATAATATAGGTTTATGGGTTGATAAGTTGAACCGATTTATATCAAATTGACTTTGTTTTGTAAATTGGCTGATCTAGTGTTTATTTGATTAGGCTCGAGAGCAAAGGCATACTTTTGTCGACCTTATGAAGAGGCTCGAGACACTTTACATGCCACCACGCAACAAGAGAAACTAAACAAATAGGTTCAGGTGCACCACCAAAATGGCCGAGGCCACAAAACAAAACAAACCACCACTAGCTCCTTCACCAAATCTAGGATCATTTAAGTTCCAAACCGTGAGGCCAGATTGGAAACTCTAAATTCTCAAGGAAGGGTTATTGTGATTTGGGTACCTTTGTTATTTTGGATGGTTGGAAACTCAAGTAAGAAGTTACATTTTGGGCATGTAATGACTTGTTTTGTTATTTTGATCTTTTTGTGGATGGTACTTGGACAATGTTTGGTTTTGGACCTAAGATATTATGAATGACTTATATATTTCTAAGGGTACCCTATTTCTAATTCTGTCATGTTTTATCTTTATGTTTAAGGGAAACTCTAAACTTATTGTATTAGGGAATGACTTATATGTTTTATGATAGTAAACTTAACACTAATTAATAATACCAACAAACCACAATTTTGATTAATAGTTAACAAGACAACATTACAAAATAATACATCAAGTCCACCGCAAATTAACATGCTAAATTTGCTTCATCGTTCCTTTCCTTTAAGAAGAATCTTTGCATTAAATGCTTGGATAAATCTTCTATGACTAACTCAATATTCAATTTCAAATTGGAATTGGACTTGAAGATGATGACTCCTTACTTTATTCTTCAAAACCAACTTCTTTGGTTCAGACTTCTCCTTCTTACAACCTACAATTGCAAGTTCCAACCATTCAAACCGATCACACCTTGGGCATTTTGAAACTAAGCCCTTGCTTCTTAGTTGAGTTGAAGTCCTCCGCCCCTAATAGTAGTACACATCTTGCTGAGGAGACCGCCCAAGGACAAGTATATGACCAATGGTCCCTGCTTTACACAAAGCATCTAATGCCTTTCTCATTTGCAACCGGACTACCAAGATTTAGAGATGGATTAGATTGGGATACACGTGCTGATGATTCAAATTGATTTAGATCTGAATTATTCAATTTAATATGATGTATCAATAGAATAAAAGTAAAACAAAATGCATTCATTCATGCTAGAGTATAACAAGGTTAGTTTTCAAAGATGTCGATCTATAGGAAATGTTTGGGTGCTAAAAAGACTTGGAAGTTACTACAAGATATAGTAGTACAAAGAAAAGTTTCTATTTTAATCCAAATGAAAAAAGATAACACATAATGTGTCTAATAGAAAATCAAAGTGCCAGCCGATGTACACAGGAGACGTTTAAAAAAATTCTCAACAAGTGCAGTCACTAAACCACTTGAGGTACCAATATTATGGTTCTTTATGCTCACCATGCTTTTTCCTCCAACATTAGATCAGGTTATGTTATGCTTTCTATTTATGCACTAAAAAAAAAGGTTGTTTAAAATCTAACTCTATCAACTAATTAGTTTATCAAATTTAAACCATTGAAAAGATCATAGTTCTTGCTTTTCATATGATCGTATGTGCTTTTTGTTGACAATTGACAAACTATGCAAGATCGATAACAACATCTATACACATACAAAGAAGGCTAGACAGTTCATGGTCGGGCTATAGGAGTTGAAACCACAAAATATCATCGGGAGAAAACGAATTCTCGCCAATGTCACCTCTTAACATTGTAGAAGCACATTCATTCCTCTCCCAAGGTGTTAAAGAAAGATTCAGAGGGGATGAGGGAGGTATGACCAGTTTTTCTTTTATTTGTTTACCATTTCGGCTCAAAGAAATAGGGACACCAAAATAATGGTAGCAATAGTAATATTTCACCCTTTGATCATTATGGAATAAGGATTTCTGTGGAATAGGTGGTGGGTTACAAGGTTGGGTTCCCTATAGAATTCTGAAAACGAATGGAGCAAAGACTAACGATAAAGCATTTCAATGCTACAATTGGCCGGGACTCAAGTCTTCACAAGATAGCTTATGTTGCAGGGCCATGGGTTGTTACTAAGACATGGAGACAACATACAAGATTCTCTGGTTTTTGTATTGATTGTATGTGGTGTTTGTTTTGTAATTTGAATGTATTGCCCTTTAACTATGAGTTGTATCTTACATAAAATTTAATAATTTTAATACTTACATTTTAGCAAGTAAAAAACTCTTACCGAAGTTGTTTTTGTGTATGCCTCCTAATATAATAAGTTTTGTTCGGAACTATCACTTCACTTAACTCTGCATTACACACCAACCCATTAGCTATTTTAGAGTTCGAGCATCGAGAACATCATATTTTGAACAATGAAGGTCCTAACGCTTATTTCACTGTTAGTCGGTGGGCATGTGTCATGCCTTTTAGTGAAGGAGTTGTATAGTATTTTGATTGTAATCTCTTTAAAAAAATAGAAAAACATAAACCCTTCAAACAAAGTATGTAGTGAATTATTAAAGCTATCAATATACATATATTATTTATTCAAGTGGACTTTAAGCTTTTAAGTCATTACCTATCTATAGCAAGTTCGGCCATAGAAGCCAGGATCAAATGGCTAGTATAAAATAGAGATTTATCTATCTAATAAAAAGTTTGGTGTGGGGCTCTACGGTACGGCCCCATCCGGACGGCTATCATCAGTATTTCACAAGTTGTGATATAAGCAAATCCAAAGTTTATAGAGTATGTGCCGGAGTTACAATGTTAATTTGAAGAGTCTTGGATCATTGTTGATTTAACCAACAACGGCCGCTAATGAGTGAGCTTTTATCATCCGGGTTGGTTGGTGTCCATGAAATTATACAATAGATACAATTGTTCGGGGAGGGGTTGGGCTTGGGCTTGGACTCATAAAACCAAGAAAATAGATAGACAATAAAAAGCAGAAACACTCACCAAGTTATCAACTAATCTATCACTTTCTACAGTGGATAACCATTTGGAGGTGGGTATGGAGGTGACTATGTGGGAGGCTAATATAGCGGGGGTCTCCACCTCCAAAGTCACACTCCCTTACCCACATAATCTAGTGGTGTTGTGGTGGAGCTAGCTCTAAGCGCAATAAAATTCCTTAGTTGGGCGGTATGGGGATTGAAGCCCAAATTCTCTCTAGGCAGAGTTGGAGGCAGGCATGTGGATTGGAAGTAAACTCAAGAAATGGAGATGCCCAGGGGTCTGCCAAAAAGAAAGAAAGAATAGTAGTCTTACTAATTAACTTGGCCCATTAGTCTTTAGCACATAGAAGGCTCTCCCCATTTTTAACATTTTAAATTATGGACTTTGTACTCTAGGCCCAACTCCACACTTTTACAGCTTTACTCCAATTAGTAATTCTTTTTTTTTTTCTAGAGCACTTCTTCAAATTTTCTTCCTTCTATTTTATTTGGACTTTTTCTAGGATTCGATTCTCAATCCATCTCTTATTTTTGTTATGGGCAGGATACTTGTATGTTTATACTGAACCTTCTATTTTTGGTGTCTTCAAGATTTAATGAAATTATTCGTTAATATGTGATTTTTTTATCATGATACTAAATAAATTTTTGTTGTTGAATTTCTGACTTGAATTGAACTTTCTATTTTTTGTGTCCTCAAGATTTTACAAAATTATTCATTACTTGTGTTATCTGTGATTTTTATTTTTTATTAACATGACACTAAAAAAAAAATTTGGTTATTGAATTTTTCACTTGAATACCCTCGACAAAACTCCTGGGTCTGCCTTGGAGATGCCCGCCCCAACTTACATAGTTATATCCCTACATGAGTACATGGCATGTAAAACCAACAAAATTAATTGATATAAAATCTAATTTTTTTCTTATTGGTGAGTGATAAACTGATAATTTAACTATTATACGTGACAATTAGATTCTGTAATGGCTGCTCATTGCCCACATCATTGAAGAGTCGGATGTTGTTGATGATTCAAGATCTACCTTCCCATAATCCCATTGATTAACTTATAATTGAAGTTCTAATTTGGATTACAAAAATATATCACAATATTGCACTCCATAAATCATATATATATATTTTTGGTAACTACTCCATAAATCATATTGCACCCAGCAGGCCTGCAGGAATGTGAATATAGATCCAGATTTCTTCTTTTGAGCAGCCAAGTAAAAATATTTGCATGAGTAATAACCACGTTTTTTGGGATTCATTAGTGCTGAAAGCCGGAAATTAATCACAAATAGGTCAACACATATAGATTATTTATATTCTAAACTAAAGTACCTCATCATTTTAACATGGAGTTAAGATATTTCTCAAAGGTCTTTGTTTTCAATGGCAAATTAGTTTTTTTAAAATAAAGCTTGAGGTTACATACTCCTGTTTATTAGTTTAAAATCTGAAATACACATGACCTGCTTTGTCCTCACCCACAATGGCTTGCAGTCTAAAACTGAGGGAAGTCACAAAGTAGGTACAGCTATTAAAGATTCTAGAGCTGCCAAGTAATTAGCAGCCCTATTACATTCTCGAAATATATGTGTGAATTCTACATGAAGCATCCTAGAAACTACATCTTTAATAGCAACGTGAAGATCCCAACAACACCAAGGAGCCATTTCCTTGTCCAATAAAATATGAATCGCATTCAAAGAGTCTGAAGCAACTAAGATTTGCCTTTTTTGCAATATCTCAAAGATTCTAGAGCATTCAAAGAGTCTATGATGGGTTACTTGGTTGTGAGAAATTGCAAATTAGTTAATTAGCTGCAAAGACCACGTTCAATGTATTGGTTAAAATCAACGTGCCGCCATACTAATATATATCAATTAGTTGGGTTTTTTGTTTCTCGAAGATAGATTTATGCAAATTATCAACAGAAAAACTCTGTTTTATATTAACATTGCTCCTCGGACCTACTATTGGCGACTTACTATATTTTATTTATTTATTTCAACTTTGTTTTTTTCAATAATTTCAACATAAAAAAATTGTTTTCTCTAGTATTTTGACTATTTTCAAACTTTTTTTTTAGTAATTTTTTTTTAGTAATTTTTTTTTCTAATATTTTCAAACTGAAAAATATCCTCACCACATTTTATCCCTATTACGATTTAAAGAGGCTGGGTAACCTCATTGAAAAGAACTTATGAGAGTGCATCCTCATTGACCTGTAGATTTGTATTGAAGATTTGAAATACTATAAAAATGCATTCTCATGTTTACTTTTTATAAAAGTAGTCATATAGTAAATGAGAAAATCCAATCAAATAAATGAACTCTCTATGACTGTTGAGCAACTCTTTTGGGTTCATCACACCTGTAAACTATTAGGTGTGATGATACTGATGTTCTTGAAAGCACAGACCTCCTTAATATATTATAAGCACAGATCTGATCCTTAACATATTGCGTATATACATTTGCATGCGGATTAGGTGTTTGGATCAGGTAATATAAATAGACGTGATAAGCAACAAAAGAGAGTGACAGCAAGAGCTCAGTCAGGGTAGGTTGAATTTGTGACTTTCAGTTGTTCTAAAAACCTTTTCAAATAAAGGGGCAGGACTTAAATTGCGCTGCTATGTTGCTCATTTTATATTATGCAAGCTAAATTGTAATGATTGCGCTAAATGGTGTATGAAGTTCCAGATTTGCTTTTCCACAATATATCATTTTTCAAAACTTGAAAGAAGGAGTTTTTCAATGTATATGTAATATGTATTGAGGAATGACTTTGCATTTATGCAAAAAAAAAATGTTTCAAAGTGTTTTTTAAAGAGTATTAAGAATAAAAGGATACACTGAGGCAACTTACACATAGATTAGTCATTTAAACATTATTCTCACGCTCCCATGCAAATGATGAAAAACTTTGGTGGACCTGCATCATAAAGGAAGACTTGGGGGGGGGGGGGGGGAATTAAGTACGGAGTCCATTACACTATTGAAGGAATGTGGGAATGATCCACCAGCCGCTAACACCAGGGTAGAAATGGGTAGAATCAACTGCTTTTTTCTTTTCGATAAACACGCAGTCTGACTTTCTCAAAGCAATTATAACGTTAGTTGTAAGCTTTGCACGGTGATCGATTAACCCTTGACACAAAGTTAAATTCAATTTGCTTAAGGCATTGCTTAATTGCCACTGTCAAAACAGGTTCTGACTTCTGACATAGTAGATTGCAAGATCACGAGGTTGGGAAATTTGGGGCCCATAATGCACTGGGCAAGGCTCGCGATCCAACAAGTTGGGGCCCTTATCTGTATGGTTGATTAGTTGATTTATTGTGTCATTAACTCATTATACAAGTCAACGACAGCCCTTTTACAAACGATCCGGCCAATAGTTATGCATCCCACAGACCCTCATCCTTCTTAAACTGAGAGACGGGCGTCTTTATTCTTGGTACAGATCCGATGCATTGGCTACATATTTCTCGTATATATTTTTTTGGTAAAGACATATTACTCGTCTTTTGATCCATCACCAAGTGTGTTTTACGAAGTATCAAACTCCAAATTTTATTCATCAGCACTTTAGTTTTAAATTCCATGAAATGGGAGCATAGTATGGAAAAAAATTGCACCTTAATGAAAGATCAATCATAATTTCATAAACTATTAAAGTGTTAAAAACTCAATAGTTTCTTCTTTTCTGTAAGGAACATCATGACAATTACATTCACCGATTAAGTACACATAGCAAGATAAGCAAAGAAAACATGTGCTTTTAGGAGTGCCCAAAAAAAAAATCAATAATCAATAAAATAGTAATAGAGAAGAGGCGGCTCTCTCGTACAGAGGCCATCCATGGTCCGACTAGTCAATCATTTCCTTTTACTCTCTCTCTTATAAAAGCCACACAGCGTCTACAATTCAACCCATTCTGCTCCATTTCCCGAAACAATACAAGTGCAACCCGATATGGAAGTTATAATATCGGTACTACCCACCGATTTCAATTTCGATAGTGCATGTTCTACTCCATTCATCAGTGCACCAGCTAGTCCGAAACCTTTTGGTGAGTTATATTTCAGTGCTCCGACAAGTCCAACACGAATATCAGCAATATATCGAGATTTCAACAATATATCGTTTGTTCAAAGAACTAGTTGTGATGGTTCTTCATTGGATTGGCAAGAAAAAATCGGTACAGAACCGAAATCTAACGATACACATCGTTGTACCAACGAAGATTTCGCTTTTGATTTCAGTGGACAGCTAGATAAGACTTCTTTAACAGCTGATGAACTTTTTGATGGTGGAAAAATTCGTCCACTAGAAATTCCATCTCGGTCACAAACCGAAACTCAAAATAACAGTCCGTTTCCTCACCGACAAAAGGAAGAAAGAGGACGAGGAAGAGAAAGGGTAGCGGTTTTTCATCTTCAAGTTCGAAGCATAGAAGTACTAGATCATTTTCACCATTAAGGTTATCTGAGTTTGCATGGGAAGAACAACAACAACAAAGCACAGAAGACATTGCTTCAAATTCAAAACCTACTTCTACTTCATTTTTCGCAAAGTGGAGTTTCAAGCTGTTATTTAGAAGTGCATCAGAAGGTAGTGCAACGAACAAGAATCATCCATTAAAGAAACATACAGCTTTGTGGAAGAAACATGAAGATGTAAGCAGGAATGCTAGCTTCAGGTCTAGTGGTTCAGGTTCGGGTTCTAGTTCACTATCTGGTTCAAGGAGAAAAGGACCACTTTCGGCTCATGAATTGCATTATACATCGAACCGGGCGGTTCAGAATGAGTTGAAGAGGAAAACATTTTGCCATATAAAAAGGGGTTGTTAGGGTGTGTGGGGTTTAGTCCAAGTGTTGATGGACTAGCTAGAGGTCTTAATTCTATCAAACGTGGATGATTAAAAGTTTTTGTTACTCTTAAGATTTAATTAATTTGGGGTCTTGTGGATTAGATACGTTAATCATGTTTATTCATTTTGTATGCGTTTCTTATTTTGTTGTGTGCTACTACCTGTACAGATTCTAATCAGTCATCACAAATGAAGACTTCGAATTTGTAAAATTTCCATGTCACCTATTATACAAAAGTAAATGGTCTCGTGGACGTATCTGAATTTGATATATTAGCAGATGGTTAATCCATTTAGAAAATTTTGTTTATGCTAACTTTAAATCTGTAGATATGATCCCCGTGTCAAGTAAAAATTAGTTTATTTTGCAATTTTTTAAGGTAGTTTAATTGGGTAATCATCAAATTGAATTGGGCAACCCCAATTTTTTTTTTTTTTACAAATTTGCCATCAAAGTCCAGACCCGACAACCAATTCAACCGGTCTCGCCATAACAAAACCTTCGGGTCGTTTGAGTGTACACTATACGCCCATATTGTTTGCGTATACACTCAAACGATACTACCATGTCATTTGAGTGTACACTCAAATGACTTAACCAGATCGTTTGATATCACATGAAAGCGATACGGCTGGGTCGTTTGGGGCTACTATGGGGCAACCTGTGTGAGTCGTTTGGACTAAAATAATTGATTAGCTCGATTAACCAAGGAAATTCCTGATTAACCAATGATTAGCCTGATTAACCAATAAAAATTGATTACATAAACATCAATTACATTTTCCTTATACATAAATACCGAACACTTTTCTTATAATACAAAATCATTAATTGATAATAATTGTACAATAATTTATTTAAACAATAATATGCAAATTGAATTAGTAATGATCAATTATCAATGCATCCCAATTGAATTAGCAAAATTGAGATCCGATTTAAAAAATTGGATTAGGAACAACACAATTAGTTGCACCAACACAATTACATGCACTCAACACTATTTATCTGTTATGACATAGTATCTATATAACCAAGTTAAAATGTGTAATCAAACATGCCAAAATCTAAAATAATAATTTGTTTTATATCTAAACTTGTTATTTTTCATTTTCTTTTTCAATTGTGAATCATAAACTAGTTTGGGGTTTAGGGTTCAGGGTTTACAAATTTTGTACTAACATATTTCACTTAATTATTTGAAATAATAATTTGTTTTATATCTAAACTTGTTATTTTTTATTTTTCTTTTCAAATTGTGAATTATAAACTAGTTTGGGGTTTAGGATTTAGGGTTCAGGGTTTACAAATTTCGTACCAACATATTTCACTTAATTATTCGAAATAATAATTTGTTTTATATCTAAACTTGTTATTTTCCATTTTCTTTTTCAAATTGTGAATCATAAACTAGTTTGGGGTTTGGGGTTTAAGATTCAGGGTTTACAAATTTAAGATGCAGACATAAAAAAATTTAATTTCAAATATATTTCATTCAATTATCCAAATCTAAAATAATAATTTGTTTTATATCTAAACTTGTTATTTTTCATTTTCTTTTTCAAATTGTAAATCATAAACTAGTTTGGGGTTTGGGGTTTAGGGTTTAAGGTTTAGGATTCAGGGTTTACAAATTTACCGACATAAAAAAAATTTAATTTCAAACATATTTCACTCAATTATCCAAATCTAAAATAATAATTTGTTTTATATCTAAACTTGCATTTTCCATTTTTTTTTTCAATTGTGAATAATAAACTAGTTTGGGGTTTAGGGTTTACAAACATATTTCACTCAATTATTCGAAATATATCAAAATTTTAAATATCTCTACATAGAATACTCAAGTTTCTCATTTACTCATTATTCCTTTTTTCATCAAAATTCTTACTCCTTACATAGAATACTCAAGTTTCTCTACACAGAATACCCAATAAAAATCCTAAATGGAATACGAAGATGAAGAAGAAGCATTTGAGGTAATGCTTGAGGTGTAACAACAAATTAGAGAAGGAGAAAATAGAAGAAATATTGAAAGTGAAGAAGTGGCACAAAATGTTGAAGGTGAAGGTGAAAAAGTTGAAGAACTAGAAGATGCGACTAGTCGAGCAAATGAGATGTCGAGAAATCGTTGACGACAAAGACAACTACAGGGAAAATTCCGAGTATCCCCTGATCTTCCTTTGTGCCTTGTGATCTGGAATCCTTTGCTGAATAGAGAAGGGATGAGATGATGATGAGTTCAGGGTTGAACCGTCTGACGGCTGCTTACATATCTCCTTTGTTCTATTGGAGAATGAAACCCTATTTTACGTAGTTTCTAAGAGCAAATCCCTATGTTTATATAGGAAGGGCGACGAGAGTCCTAGGATTAGGGCTATCCTCACCGCTTGTGAGTTTCCTTCCATCTTTGGACTCTGCCTTCCTATTAGGATTCCTCTTCTTATGGAAGTCTGAATCTAGACCATATCTTATGAGAGGTAAGTTTCCTTGCTGATCATAATGTCCCATCGTGTATGTGAAGATTATATCTAAAAGGTAACTCCTAAGATATGTCATCACGATTCCTTCCTTATCATCAAAGATCGCCATCTTCAGTTTCTTTATATTTGGGAACTGTCTATATTAGTTCCTAACGATTGGTAAGCTGCGTTATATGTTTGAAGGCGTCGGGTCATGTGCCCGACATATGTCCACTAAACACTTCGTGCTAAGCACGAGATCACTTATTCACAGAGGCCCGATCCGATGGTCCTTGTCTCATTCTGGACATTTATAGTCTTAGGTTATTTCCCATACATGTGTCATCTGTTCAATGACGGGAAATCCCCCTACAGATGCCTCCTCTCGTGCCAGCTAGCACGTGGGCGCTTGAAGCGACATTGCTTTTGGCGCGAGAATCCTTTTCCAAAATTGTTATTGGAACTGCTGACGTATCCAACTAATTAAGGCTCTGAAAAGACGGCTCGAACAGACACGTTGTTTCCCGAAAAAGGTAATGATGGAAGTTCCATCCCAAAAAGACGCACTGCTGGGGCTCATCCTAACCGTCCATCGTATCTATATTTAAGGGATCTGGTGAGAGAACTTTCATTATCTCTTCTGCTACCTTTTTATGCATACTGAACCTTTTGATCTCCCGTTAGGGTTTAACCAAAGCTTGAAACTTTTCCTCTTTTTCGATCATGAATCCCAACTGGTCACTTGTAAACTTCGGAGATCTTTTCTTCCTGGAACTGATCCGCGAGAAATTTCACATCCCTGAATATATGGCCATGGAGTGGGGGAGGTTATCTGATGAGTTAGCCTACAAGGAGGTGACACTCATCATCATTGGTCAGCTTAGGGCCGGGCCGGACTCACTGTTCCCTTCCACCCATTGCTAAGAGAGTGTCTGATTCACTTCAATCTTGCTCTTGGTCAGGCAGCACCCTTGTTTTACAGAACTGTTATGTACTCTGCCCTTCTTGCCAAGAGACATATATTTGCTCTAAACCGTTGGGTGTTCAGTTACTTTTATGAGGTCCGGTATATTCGAGACCAATCGTACTATTACCTTATGACTAGAGATAAGAATTCTCCGATTGTCTTTTTTGAGGGGAAGTAGAGTGACAAAGGCTGGGCTGATCACCACCTTCGCGTGTTCGGTGATGCGTGGGACGTTCGCTCCTCCGATGCTGATGGTCAGCCAATGGGAATTCCTGTTCCCAGAAAACACACCCATGCTCCAACCAGTAAGTCTTCCTACTCAAGTACTTTATAACTTGATATAAGAGTCTTTCGCCTGAATATTTATGTTATTATTCCTTAGATGATTGTTCTCCCTAGAATCAACTAACTGCAACTGATGCTGCTATAGTGGACATTATCAAGTCGATCCCCAAGGAACAGAGGATGCCTTGAGTGATAGCTCTTGATCCCACCCGTCTTTTTGAATATTTCAACTTGTCTACTGAAGAATTGCTACAACTTGTCCCTGGCTTTTCCCCTTTTTGGGATAAGTACTGTGAATTATAGGCGCACAACACTTCCTCCTCCTGTTGATCAGGATGTCGGACTTCTTCCTCCTCCATTTCAGGATGAATCCTCTTTGATTACTAGAAGAAGAGGAAACCACAAGGAGAAGAGTTCGGTGGCCGTCTCCAGTGATGCTGCGATGTCGGGTTTAGTTTAGGAGCCTGCTGTCAGTGATGATTGTGTGATCACTGGCGGGAGGGGCCCTGAACTGCTGGCGGCTAGCAATTTTAAAAGGGGAGCGCGTGTGTCCAACCGTTATAGATTGAAGAGATCTGATACTACTTCTGATGTTGCCCCATCTGGTAAGAAAATAAAATTTCATCCTCTCACAGTAAATGAAGAAACATTTTTCAAGGTCCCTGCTAGTATTGCCCCACCTGTTAAGTCTTGTAAGAATGTAGTTGCACCCCTATCAGTTCCAGATCCTTCTACAGGTTCTGAACAAACTAGTGATAATGTCTTTCTGATTGTTGACCCTTCCCTCCCTGATAATCGCAAGGGGAAGGGTATTGTTGAAACTATTGTTGTAACTGTCACTCTCCCTCCTCTTCGATCCAGTGATAGGAGGGGAGTGAGTGACGACATTCCCTTTTTGCCAAGATCTCCAAATTCCCCTGAGAGGGAGATGATTGTGGAGATGAGACGTTGGGGATGAACTGATGAACTACCTGTTACCAACAAGCACTCTATTAAAGATGTTGATATCGCACTTGGAGTTCTGGAAGCTACGCGACTTCCTATTGACAAGGCTGAAGCCAACATAGTTGGGACCTTAGACATGTCCTTTTGCCGATCTGCTGTTCACCTTGCCAAGGTAAGACTTTCTTCTCTGTTAAGTGTTCGGTTTCTCTCATTGTGTTTCTTACACATCCTATATTCTTCTCCAGTTAGTGAATAACTTTTTGGCTATGGAAGAACCTATCTTTGCGGCCTCCGCCGATTCATCCACTGATGCCATGGCTACCGGTGAAATGATCCGGGCTTAAAGAGGTCGGGTTGAGAAGAAGAGAACGCATGGAGTTGCAGATCCAGGTTGACCAACTCTTGGTGAAAGAGAAGAAATCTGATACTGGCTTCAAGAATATGAGAGACACTATCTCCACCCTTCGGAGCTCTATGGAGAAACCCTAAAAAGGAGCTGCTGATGCTGCCACTTGGAAAGTGAAGCTACTTCACTACCCTGCAAGCAAAACATGACCAAGTTCAAGGAGAACTTAACCGTAGGAACACTGAGATGAGGACCCTTGGGCAAGCCATTTCCCATGCAAATGAGGTCATGTCAGGTTATGAGAGGGCTCTAAAAGAGAAACGTCTTCGCTCTTATAAGAAGGATGGTGACCTCTTGGTGGAGACCTCTGAGTTCTATTATCAAGTGGTGAAGGAGGTGAAGAAGAGGTCAGCTGAAAATGCCATTTGCTTTGCTCTGAGAGTACTTGATGTTTCTCGAGAGTCTTTCGATGCTGCCAGACAAGTTAAGTTTGAGGAGGCTATTGAGGCTACTGGATATGTCTCATCTTGTTTCCTAATCTAGACACCAGTATCTTATCTATCCAGGAAGAACTTATGCCTAATGCCTCCTTATCCTCTGAAGAAGACACCGATGATGACATGCCTTCTGTTCAACTTCTTTTTCTGCTAGTTCCATTTTCAGGTGAGTGTTTTGTTCAGCCTTCAACCGTTCCAGGCATAGCTAGTAAATTCGTGGACGGCAAAAGTTCGATACGTCAATTATTCGCCTAAGATTGAAATTTTTCAACAATAATACTTTTAAATATTCGGTCCAATAAAACGCTTAACGGTAAAAAATACGATATCGTGTTTTAAAGCGGTATATATCTAATATATTTCTTTAAAATTTGGCTATATATTTTACATTTAAAATTTTGATATATAAGTATATAACGTTTTTATTTTTATTTTTACAATTTTATTCATGAAAAAATAATACAAATGTCATTTTATTCGCCAAACCTTATAATTCGTGAATAATTCGCGAATAATTCGGCAATTATAAGCCCGACCCAACCAATTCGCGAATTAAACCGTATCATTCAAAAATTCGCCGAATTATTCGTTTTATTCGCCAAACCTTATAATTCGCGAATAATTCGTGAATAATTCGGCGAATTACTAGCTATGGTTCCAGCTAATCTAACCACACAGTCTGTTCTTGAGAGTGAAACACGAGTTCCTGACGATGGTGCAACAACAAGCACTGATGGTGAACCGAAGTTTGATTCTACTCCTGCTTCATAAGCTTTTCAGTTGATAATTCACATAAACAATTATTTTTAAACAATTATTCTATGGATCTGTAATATTGAGCTATGTAGCTCACATACAATTTATTTACTGAGCTCTATAGCTCTTCTATTTTATGCATGCGTACTATTTACTTACTGAGCTCTGTAGCACTTCTAAGTACTTTATGTATACATTAGAAGCACTTGATGTTATATGACATGTGTTATTATGCATACTCTACCCCTGATACCCCTAAAGTTCATTTGGAACAACAATAGGTGACCCTAGTAGGCTAAATAGATTAAAATGAAGCATGACCAGAATCTGATCAGGATATCATGGGAGCCATTCAAGTTAACTGTAATTAGGAGTTCGATCGCAAGAGAGTCCTATGTCTTTGCGAAAGTAATTTGGTGCCATGAGCACGACACTGTGTTTGATAACAATATGTTCTATTTATTAAAAAAATAAATAGGTTATCACCAGAACAACAGTGGGGGAGTCTTCCTCAGCGCCATCATGCTGATACAGTTCTAGGCCCATGATTTGCGTGTTAGGATCTGGATCCAACTCAGATCTTCCCAGCAACTCCTATGTTGATATTTCGAGAGCGGTAAGAACTGGCATATAGTTTAGGCTCTCAAGAACACTATCTCTTGCTCCAAGTCAAACTGGCATACAATTTACTGAACAGTTAGTGTGGTCGGATTCCCTAAAGGCTTAACCCATCAAATATAGTCGCAGTTTGAAAGAACTGGCATATAGTTCTAGCTGCGTGGGAATGGGAAAGGATTTGGCGTACAGTTCAACTTTCCCATACTCAGTATCACTTGTTCTAAAGCAAATTGGCATACAATATTCTTGAGCAGATAGTGAGAAGATAATTCCCTAAAGACTTAGTCTATTGTGGATCATAAATAAAGAACTCTTGCAAGGAATAAATTCGATAGCAATGTGAAGCACTTTATTGATGACTTGGAGAGGAGTAAACAATGTATAAAAGAACATAGAATAACAATTTACTGATAGTACTTGCAAAAGTCTTTGCCGCACGTTCCATGGTTTGACAAGATCGTCCCCATCAACAGTGTGTAGATAATAAAAACCAGTTCAACCAACCTTGTCGATGATGTATGGTCCTTCCCGGTTGGGTCCAAGCTTGTCGTTGGGCTATGGGATCTCGACAAAACTAGATCTCCCCGATTTTAAAGATTGAATCGGACTCTCTTGTCGTGATGATCTTTTCGAGAATCTGGCGGTTAGCTTGACTTAAGCCGGAAGCGGCACCTTCTCGTTTTTTCATATAGGAGATCCATTTCTCTACATAACAACTCCTCATTGTCTAGAGTGTGCACAACATCTGAATTTCGAGTGGGAGCTACAAGTTCGAGGTATGACAACCTCACCAGAGGTCAGTGAAAATGGGGATCCACTAGTTGACCGTCTGGGTGTAGTTCAGTATGCCCATAGGACCTTAGGTAGTTCCTCAACCCATAAACCTTTTGTGTCGTCTAATTTACGCTTCATGTTATCCAAGATGACCCTGTTAGAGGCTTCAGCCTGGCCATTGCCTTATGGGTACCTTGGAGTTGAGAACAGATAGGTAATGTGAAACTCTTCCGAGAGTTCGATGACCAATCCTTCAAATAAGTGTTGCCCATTATCCGAGATAATAACTTTGGGTATACCGAACTTGCGGACAATGTTGTTCCAAATGAACTTTTGACGCCATGTTCTCGAATAAAGACAAGGGGAACTGCTTTCTATCCACTTGGTTTAGTAATCCGTCATGAACTAGTAGGAATCAGACATTGCCAGAAGTAGGTGGTAGAGGTCCTATGATGTCAGTTCCCCACTATGCAAATGACCATGGATCGATGATGGTGCTTTGTTTTCAAAGAAGATTTTCAAACACACCAATTGAGGGTCGAAAGTAATGTTTTTGGAGATGGTGAAGGAGATGGTTGTTGGGGACTTCAGTGTGAAGTTGCCTACATACCCAAATGTATTGCTTGGGATCAAGTCTCGATGGCGTAGTTCTGGAAAAATAACGAAGGTTGGATTTTATAGGTAGGATTGGTGATAGTCACTTTCTCGTTCTCCAATATTCTAATCGTGGGATGAAGTTGGAGAATTAGCGGGAGAACTGTCAAATTGTGGGATGAAGTTGAAGAACTGGCGGGAGAACTGTCTAATTGTAGGATGAAGTTGGTGAACTGGCGGGAGAACTGTCCAATCGTGGGATGAAGTTGGAGAACTGGCGGGAAAACTGTCCAATCGTGGGATGAAGTTGGAGAACTGACGGGAAAACTGTCTAATCGTGGGATGAAGTTGGAGAACTGGCGGAAGAACTGTCACACGATATGAAGTTGATGGAAGTGAATCTTGAGTGTGGATGAAGTTGTGAAAGTTGTTTGACTCGCAAAACATATGCGTAATTGATACTGATTTTACGTGTAGGTATGTATGCTTTGAGTATAGGCTTTGAACATGTGCTCTGAGTGTGGGCTTTATTGTAGATAAGCTCTGAGCATGGGCTCTGAGCGTGGGCTTTTTTGTAGATAAGCTCTGAGCATGGGCTCTGAGCGTGGGATTTTTGGTAGATAAGCTTTGAGTATGCATATGGGCTTTGAGCGTGGGCTTTTTGGTTGATAAGCTCTGAGTATGGGTTCTGAGCGTGGGCTTTTTGATAGATAAGCTCTGAGCATGGGCTTTGAGTGTGAGTTTGTATTGAATTGGGCTTTTATTAGACTACATTTATGGGGGCCGAAAGATCTCCCTCTCTTTGTTACATGAGCAAAGCCTGTGTGGCAAAGACTTTTTTTTTTTTTTTTTTTTTTGGCATGGTACATGCTATATCCTGCACTTGTAAAAGGTAGCAAATACAAATGTGGTACAGAAGAGAAACTGATGAACCTGCTGCAGGATTCTATTGTGTGTTTCTTGTAGTAGAAAGTCTAAAAAATTTCTCTCTCCTCTCCCACTCGCCAGAGCGGTGCCTCCATTTTACTTAAGTAAAGTAAAAGGAAAGCATAGGTTGGATAAATTTTACCTCCTTGCAAAAGAACAAGGTTACCGTTCCCGAGCAGCATACAAACTTCTTCAACTAGAAGACAAGTACAGTTTTCTTAACTCAGCACATTCAGTTCTTGATTTATGTGCTGCACCTGGTGGTTGGATGCAAGTAGCTGTACAACGTATACCCGTTTCTTGTTTCTTAAGCAGTTGTTTGAGAAAGTTGATGTGACCAAATTGCTTGCTAGTCGTTCAGCATCTGCGGAAATATATGTTAACTTGTGCCTCAGAAGTATAAGGCCCCTGCGAAGATTGATCCACGTCTTCTTGATGTCAAGCATCTATTTCAAGGGCCTATTGAACCTCGTAAGGTGGTGGATGTTCTTAGAGGAACAAAGCAAAAGAGAAACCGTGATGGGTATGAGGATGGAAATACGGCATCGAGTAAGGTGTGTTTAGCTTCAGAGTTTGTGTGGGCCACGAATCCACTTGACATTCATGGTTCAAATACTTCTATATCATTCAATGATCCTGCTTGCAAACCCATAACAGATCACAGTTTAACAACTGAGGAGGTCAAGATGCTATGTGATGATCTGCCTGTTCTAGGGAAGCAAGATTTCAAGCATCTCCTAAAGTGGCGTAAGCAGATAAGGAAAGCTTCGTCTCCAACAGAACTACCGACTGCTAAACCTGTGAAGGAAGGTGATGACAAGGATGATGACAAGGATGAGGACGATGACAAGATACTTAATGAAATAGAGGAGTTGACATATGCTATGGACCACAAAAAGAAGCGTGAGAAGAAAAAGCTTACAAAGAAACAAGCCAAGGAGAAATCACATAAAGCCACTGGGATGCAGATAGATGCACTAACAGATGATTATGTTGACCATGAGTTATTTTCGCTCTCCTCTATCAAGGGAAAAAAAGATCTTGCAGCTGTTGATTCCGTGGAACTCAATGATGAGAAAGGCGACAATGAAGGGAGTGATAATGAAGGAACATACGAGGCTACTGCCTTGGAGGAGCCTTCTAGTGACATTGACACTGATCCGAAGAAGCCCACAAATCATTGAATTCCGGCCCTGTATCCTTGAGACTATCTGAGAAAAGCATGCTTTGTTGTATAGATAATCATGCGTAACTTAGCGGCAAATCAAGCAGCGGCAAATCAAGTACAGCCAGCGGCAAATTTTCTTCCTAAATATTGATCTACGGCATTTCAATTCGATTCAAATTCAAACTTCTTCCTAAATATTGATCAGCGGCAATTCAATTCTTCGAATTCAAACTTTCTTCCTAAATATTGATCAGCAGCAATTCAATTCTTCCTAAATATTTTGTATCAGCGGCATTCCAGAAAACACACATCCAGCGGCATTTCAATTGAAAGGATCGGTTGTAACATTGGAAATTCAATCGAAGGGATCGGCAAAAAAAGATCGGCAGTTCAGGGATCGCCAGCTCAAAGCTTATGGGATTGACTGAAGTCACTTGCCGATCTTTATTGCCTTGAATGCCAACAGAAAATCCCTGAACTTATCTTCTCATTCTGCTATAAATCTCTTTGGTTACGACAACTACCAATTATAGCCCCTCGTTAAACAATTGATATGGCGATGCATCGGTACCCATATATGCTTGAATGGTTCATAAGCTTTAATTTAGCTAAACTCCTTTAATTCAACTTCTTTAAAAGAATATCCTGTTGGCTGGGATCGGTAACATGCGACTTTAATTCTTTCACTCAGTTCAGTTTGATTCAATGGTTTGCTTATTCTGAGTTGTGAGTGAAGCAAGGTTGTTAAGGTAAATGTGAAACTAAGGCGCCAAAGGCCTATATTACTTGTGGCGAGAGGAGAGGTGCACTTCCAATTGAAGACTTTCAACAGAAACAAAACTGTGAAATACCATCAGGAGCCTTAGGCACCTATGTCTACAATAAAATTCGCTGTGAAATGGAAACCTATTGGTTTACGTTTCTTATGAGAGTCCTTGTATATAAAAAGAAAGCAAGTCGGCTTATCATCAGTCATAAAACTGAGAGAGAAGAAAAAAAATAAAAAAATAAAACAAAGTTCTGATATTATGATTCTTTTTCGTTCGTCTTGCTCAGTAAAGTTTGTATATGTGCACGTTGGAGACTCTAGTGCTTAACAAGGTGATTACGTGGCTTAAGGGTTTGATCAATTGAATCGAGGTTTGTGAAAAGGTTAGATTTTTTTTTTTTAGTCTGTGACAGTAGGGTTTGATATTTTTCTTATCTTTTGATAGTATTGAAAATATTTGTTTAATAGAGATGAATTATAACTTGAATAGGAGATGGGCTGATAAAAGGGATTTTAATATGAATAGAGTGGCGAAGGGTATTGAAGTAGATAGTTTGAGAACAAAATATGATATTGGTGATGATGTATCTATTGAGTATGTTGGTAGCGATATCGACCAAAAGTGTGAAAAGGATGAGATAATTTTATTGTTTTCACATTTTTGGCTTGGTTGTAGTGTTACATTCCGGAAATCAGTTTCCGAGTTATTAGCTAGATGGAGATTACATCCTTTACAATTATCTCCTGGCTATTGAGCTATCTTTGCCCGGGTAGCGAGGATTTGTAAGGTTTATCAAAGGAGTATGTCTTCAGACCTTTTGTTTGAGTTATTGAAGCTTATGCGGCAAAACAAGGCTTCTTTTAAAAGTTATGCGTTGGGATATCATACTCATCACAACCAGAATTATCGATTTTATGGGATGCCTTCGAATTACAAGAATGCGAAATTGTATGGTTTTAAGATCAAAGGCAATTGGAGGTTCGAAAATATTGATTATCCTAACAATATATCAGGTAATGATGTTAACTCAATATTCTTATAATTATTATTTTAATTAGTTAGCATCACATTTTGAATATCTTGTTCTTTTTTATAGAGGATATTCTGAAGTTTCCAAATATATCAATTTTTAGCAGCGAGAAGATAAAAAAGAAATTTGTTAGTTTGTTTAGTTATAATGTAGATGTCTATCATTTGTCGTTTCCAGACGATATTGTAGATTATTATCATGATATAGAAACTGGACTGCTTAATGAGCCTAGGGAATTAGCACCTTACTGTGGCTCAAAGAAGAGAAAAAAATGTTATTGTAGATGATAGCAGTGAAGATGACGAAGAAGTAGAAGGAGATGACTCTGAGGATAGCGGACAAGAAAATATTAGAAAGAAGAAAAGAAGTATACGTCCAAAAAAGAGGGAAAAGAAAACTGGAGATAACTCAAGTATAATTGAGGAAGGGATTGAGGATCGAGAAATGGTATGTATATAATATTTCTTTTAAAATATCATAAATGTAATACCTATAATATGTTTTGGAATGACGTTTCATTATGACATGTTTTTTGTCTTCCTGCAAAAAAAACTACTGATGTGCATGATATTGATGATGATGATGATATCGGTGGGGAAGCGATGACTAACAGTATATCTGAACTTGATGTTAGTGTTGATCTTGTTTTTGTGATTTAGATTTATGTTCGTTATTGATTGTTTAATGGTTCATTTGTTAATGTAGATGGAAAAAGTTGATTATGGTGGAGATACAACTGGTTCAACTTTTGTTGCCAGGATCAATTTTGGAGTGCCAACTCCTTTTGGTGGAAGTAATTTTGGAGTTCTAATACCTGTTGTTGGCACCAATGCTAGTGTAGCAACTTCTGCCGATGGCACCATTGATGGTGTGTGGAGTTTTGTATCAACTGTTGTTTGCAGTAATGTTGGATTGCCGACTTCTGCTATTGACACCGATGAAGGTGTGTCAACAAAAGTGTTAACGATTGTTGGTACAAATCCTGAAGTGTCTACTATTGTTGGCATTAATGCGGAAGAGTCGAATTTTGCTGATGGCACCAATGCTGATGTGTCGCATTTAGGCGTTAGCGTGGTCGGCACCAACACCATTGTTGACCCAACTGTACCTTCATCATTACAGCCAGGGATGAGCGACAGTTTTGTAATGCCTGTGCTCATCACTCCAAACGTGCAAGCCTTGGCAATTGAAGGTTAGATGTTGAATAGTTATATTTTGTTGTATTTACTTATTATTACTTATTATTATTTTAAATTATTTTGCCTAATATTTCAGATCCAGAGTTATTGTGTTTGGATTATCAACGAAGTGTAGATTTTGTAAAAGTCGTTAATATGTTGAATTCAAAGCTTGTAGAGGTAAGTGTGTGTGTGTGTGTGTGTATTTTATTTATTTATTTATTTTTTTTTAGAATTTCATTTATTTGGTTGCTAAAAAATTATAGTAACACATTATTTTTTATTTTCTTAGGCGTCGACGCTTGGGGATTGTGCTAAAGAAATCTTAGAAGCAAAAGAAAATTATAAGATTAAAACTGGTGAATATACGAGATTGAGAAATATTTGGAAAGAGAGAAAGCTCATCTTTTATGAGAATAAACGTATGAGAGGAGTACTTATGAAAAATGAAGTAGTTTTGCACGACTATGAGATGAAAATGAATATCATGAAAGCTGAATTGTCTAAACAGAATCAATAAATTGTTGTTCTTAGAGAGCAGAAAGTTTTGAGTGATGAAGTTGAGATAATAAAATGTGACAAATTGGAATTGGCTAAACGAGTTTGCGAGGTTGAGGGGATTAGAGGAGACTACAAGGTACTATTGGAAGAAAATGCATTTTTGAAGGAGTTAGATGAATATCATGAGAAGGTGGAATATTTTAGGGTTGAGTGTGAAGAGAAGGATGATATGATTGAGAAACATGCAGTTGAAACTAAAAAATCTGGGGCGTTGTTGCGTGAAACATTGGCAAGTGTTGGACTTTGGAAATTGAGAGATTCTAAGAAACGGAAAAAATTGCAATAGCTGTCAAATTATTATACTATGTGTTATAGGAAGTTGGAAGATGTATCACTGTCGGATCTAAAAGGTGTTCCAGTTCCAGTGGAGGATAATATTATGCCGCAACTTCTTGAGTAAAGTTTTTGTTTTTTATTGTTAGGATGATGTGAGGTTAGGTTATGGTTTTTTCTTTCTCGATTATGTTTATTTTTGTACGGTCTCATGATATTTGAATTTTATTTGTTTTTTTTTTATTAAATTGGTAATAAGAATAGATCGAAATATAAATGGTCGGTCAAAAATATATAAGAGTTGGGAGATTTGGCCTTGAGGTAGGACAACAAAATAGATATAAGAATTAAGGATAACGTAATTGGGGTGTTGTCGCCCCCATAATGTATTGATAACGTAATTAAATCTCACTACAACAGAATTGTAGGGGAAAGACACATTCTGGTGTGTCTTTTCTCATAAAGAACGACACAGGCATAGTGTCGGATTGTGACCCGTTTATTGGGCTGTCTTTTATTTTAAAAGACGCATACAAAAGTGTCGTCTGGCTCACCAAATTGCCTTGTAAAATGACGCTTCATTGTGTGTCTTTTTATAGTTTTGGATTTTTTTTAAAAAAATAACACAAAAACTTGATTGTTCGGGCTCACTAGAGATTTCACAGAACCAATAACCCCAAATAAACACTAAAATATTATATGAATATCAAAATGAGCATTCCAGAACATTTGTTTTGTATGTAGTTCAATCACCTAGTATTGAGCTAATTGAATCACCTATTACAAGAATAAAAAATGTTATTTTCCTACTAAGTTTCGCTTTGCTAGTTGCCTTGATCTAAATCCTCCACAGCTCACTAAATGCACAAATCCTCCACAACTTGCTAATTGCACGCATTGCCATTTTCTTCACCTGATTCACAAGCAACATTTTAGATTAATAACTTCAACAGCCAAATCCAGTTACTTCATCAAATAAGTTTATGATCTATAGGAGTGACCAGAATTTAAAGGACAATCAAATTCAGAAACCACGGCACATTTTGTCACAGCCCTCAAAGTAAAAGATTCAGTGGCATAGTGATAATAATGGAAAGGTTATGAACAACTCGGCAATGTTATGGTAGGAAGATACTGCAGCTTCGATCAACCAATGCTGAGCCTTAAGTAGCTTCATTTGCATTCTCATCAGTTTCCTCATTGTCGAGGAACTTTTTAATGTCGTCAACCTCTTTTCGCCCATCTTTGACTTACATACGCATTGTGAATATATATATAATCCGGTGACCTCTCAATATCGTGCGTTGACATATGACACGGAGCACCAAGTAACCTCCCAAACTCTTACGTTTTTCGGCATCTCCTTCTTTGTTTCAAGTATTCAAACAAGGTCGAGTATCATGATTGATTGTCCACTTTGGCCGGCTTCCTTGTAATAGTTCGAGCGGTCGGCATGTAAGATTCTCATTTCCAGCCGGACACAAATGTCACATATTTGGAAGCTCGAGAGATACCATAAGGAATGTGTCCATTGTAAACCACTTGAGCTCAAGTCCAAATATACTAGACTACTTTCAGTTGATGTTTAAAAACCGAGGAAACGTTGAATCAAAGTTATTAGAACTGAGATCAACAACGCAAGTGATGTCAAATTACTAGGTACCTCAAAGAAGCAAGACTACCTAACCACGAAGAGTATCAACTCTCAAACTCAAACTCAAATCTAAATGCCTCAAGGATTTGAGTCCTAGCAAAAAAGGACCAATGATCGATCAAGTACATGGTATTGGGTTAGGGGTTGTGGAGATCAATACCATTAATTTAGTCTCTATCATGTCTATTCAAAAGATATATATTAATGATGAGCTTACGGTGATACATACCAGTATTTATCCCTTCATATAAGTAATCTACAATCATCTTCAAAACTCAAAGCGATATTTCCTCTGCAATATCATCGGTAGTGTCGATCATAGTGCAAGCTAGCTAATTTCTTCACTAACTTGATTATGAATTACCATTCGAGTTCGAAAAAGGGAAGTATATAGAAGTTACCGACTTGATCGAGAAAAGTAAAATGTTTTCATGCACTAACACAACATTGAAATCCTAAGAAAGTAATAAAAGGAGATGAAACACCAAGAACATACTACTGTCAAAGATAATGAGTTATATAGGAGTAAAGATAATAAACAACGTCATACCTAAATAAAGCGAGTAAAATGGTCGGCCATTTGACTTTTTTGAGGAAAATTTAGCTCTCCAAATGTCTTTTTGACCCAAACAATCTCTCTCGGCGGTGACCGAGGACAATAGAAATTTGGACATTGTACATTTCGGGGAGGAATCGACATTCATATCGGTAAAAACATTGGCTTTTGTTGCTTTCGTCCCTTTGCAACCACTTCCCCTATGCATGTTCAACAATTCACACAACTGCATACCATGTGAATAGTTTCCACAGAGTTGTGTATTTGCTTTGGTTCCCGTACCTACAAAACAAATATACATTAGCAAAGAATATCAAACTAAGCAAAAGCACTTACGAAATCCAGCCAATATAAGTTAAGTAGAGTACACTAGATGTTGATGTATCAGCAACAACGCTCTTTGTACATTGATCTTTTATTTCCATCGAGTTTGGGTGGCGTAATCATATGTTTCTCTATAGTCCCAACCCGCTCTTCAACCATAGTGCGTTGTTGAGTCTCTTGGTGAAGCTTCTCTTTGGCGGGGACTGATGCTATAAGAGAAGTTTTGACACACCAACACCCATACCAAGCACCACGACCATATTGATCGGGACCACATACTTGTGCAACTGGATCATTGTCCAAGTCCAAGTCAATGCTAGATGGGTCATCTTCAATTATAGCATTAATTCTAGCCTGTTACAATAGAAAAAACACTGTGAATCTATTGTCTAAAGTTGTATTGAATCGAAGTTCATAACATATTCCTTACATTCTATACTCATCTCTACTATGAGTTCTATCGTGCATTGCTATTACAAATATGTCTATAATATCTACATAAATATGACAGGAAAGGAGACATACAACAAAGGAGTAATTAGAACAAGAGAAGGTACAAAACAAAGGCAAACATAAGAAAAGAACCATCCTCTCGGTAAGCAAAGAAAAAGAACCATCTTGCGTGTATGGATAGCCATGTATGAAAGTGTTTGGGTGATCTTAACATTTGGATTCTTCTTTTTCTGGAAAAAAAAGTATATAATAACCGATTTGGAATAGAAACCGGTTTTATGACTTCACATAAACTGAGATGTAAAGGAACATACCAAATTATGGATGGTTCTTCTTTGCTCCTCTCCTTCCCTCGATGTATGTAATGATTTCAAGGCTTTTCTTGAGTTCTTGCCCACCACCGCATTCGCTTCCTAGAAGGTTTTGCTTCATTATCTACAAACCTGTCCCAATCTTCGCTTCACTCCTTTTGGGCGGTGCCTTTTCCTTTCATCGTCATTGTCATACTTGTCATAATGTTTAACTTCGAAGCCGATGCTTGTACTCCCTCAAGACTTAGCAAACTTCTTGAGTTGACATTTCTTGTACACTTCAGCAATACCATACTCGTCACCGCATTGGAAGACTATGCTATTTCGGACATTGAAGATACATCATACATGAGATTGGCATTGGTCATCCCGAGACCGAAGTACATTATGGCCTTTGTGACTTTTGGTGAATAAAAATCATTTGTTTAAAAGAGTTATTATTGATAACAACATTAACGATGACAATAACACTCCTAAGTGAACACCACCTGTTGGGCTTACGGTTTATATGCCTATAGATCTATCATTTGATTCATTTCTAAATTTAAGATCTTCCACGACAATTCTCGGTCGGCATAAGCATTGGAGAAGTTTAATTTTCTGACTTACGTCTTGTGTATACCTCATATCTCCTTGAAGTTGAGGATTGTGAGGAGAACTATCTAAACTCTTGACAATAGATTCCTAACAAGTATAGGTAATAAAGCTAAATGCTTATTAACGGGACTCTCCCAAACGGCATTACAAAGGGCTAATATGTGTTTAGTTTATGTGGGCCGATGGATGCAATATGATATTAAGTGTCGATTTAATAGATGAAGCCGGAGGTCGGGGAATACTATTTTCTTCACCATGGAAATTGATCGGTATTTCACCATACCATCCAACATCAAAGAACATACCACGGACATGACTTTCTACCAAAGCTTGCATTCAGGTGATCTAACTAGTGGATATACACAACTTCATTCTTAATCAAAAGAGAAAAAAAATAAATGATTGTTTATTACTTAAAGACTCGAATAAACACAATAAGAATACCGATCTATATTTTTCGGAAGGAACAACAACGACACGGGCTATGCAACTATAGAACTAAGTGGAAGGGGGTGGGGTGAATACACAACTAGGTAGAAAGACAACAAAATTAATATTAAGAACTTAACATCGTAAACTAACCTTAATTTTCTTCCAAATCAATCTCTTAGTCGGAGAAGGCACATCCTTAAAACTTTCATAAAATATAGGACAATGGGTTTTCGGCGGTTCCACCAAGTGCTTTGGAATAGCTATCTGAATCATCTCCAACTGCTTGTCCATCCATCAAATTCAATTTTCTTATTTCCTATACAATCACAAAATCCAATCACTTTAAGTAAAAACCCAAAAATTATTTTCGTTCTTTCCATGAAAAATGCTATCGCATTATGTGATTGAGAGAAAAGTTTATGTACTAGAAGACTGGCCCATCATGGCGGCGGAAACTTGGAAAGCACTTGATGGCGACCACGAAAAAGATGAAGTATACCCATTCAAAATTCATTACCCGGTAATTAACTTTAAAGAAAAGGTTAAGCTTGTTTCTCAAAATTCATTACCACCAAGTTGCTCAAAAATCGTGATATAAAGCGAAGGCATTGAACCTTGATGGCACATCCTAGCACGATCCACGGGAAATTGAGAATAACTTTAAGCGTCGGGGTAATGGTAACTTAGCGAGATTTCTAATCGTAAGATCGAGTAAAATTTAATGATTTCCAGTTCTAGTAGAAGCTACGGGAGGAATCGGGAACACTTCTCAGTACTTAAATTTTGGTCTTTCCGGTCACTAGATTCAAATGTGGAGGATTCGTTGTTGGGTGGGAATGAACCATTGCTTGTTTGATGGGATTGGCAATGGACTTTGTGAACTTCGTGGGGGTGAAACTGCGGAGGTGTATCTCGACTCTCCCACCAAAGATAGATAGAAAGCGTGCTTAAAGCGAGGAATCCACCTAAGATAGAAGTACCCCCATCATGAATTTGCAGAGGTAGAGGATATATCGAACACTTCCGAGCTTCTGAAGAAGAAATGCACTTCTGAGTCCTTTTGTTTTGACCACGAGAAACTAGAACGACTCAAGATGAAAGCTATGCCGGAAGGGGTCTTTGGCAGGTGCGGTACCTTGAGGCTCTCTCGCCTTTGTATGGAAAGCTAGAACTGAATCTTTGAAAATGAAGCCCCGATCAACGGATAAAACTCCTCTTTCTTTGTTGTGGGAGGTCTAAGTTTGATCCACCATTACCGATTGGCTACTTTGGCAATGGGATTGTATTAACAAACTCGATATGCAGGGCAGGTGATATAGTGGAGAATCCTTTGTCTTTCACAGTTGGACTAATCCGAAAAGCAGTTAAGATGGTCACAGACAGTTTTAGACTATATATTGGTCAAGTAAATCAACAAAAGGAAGATGTATGGAGTGGATGATCAATCAAGTAACTCAACAAAAGGAAGATGTATATAATTTAGACTATATATATTGGCCAATTAATTTTCAAGTACCTATAGCAACAGGATTAGCCAGTGAATCAGACTTGCATGCTCCATTTATCTCACTTCCCCTCTCAACATATAGTGATGCTTTTCCCTTTTCAGCATTTCTTGTACCTTGGTTTGAGCCCTTAACACAAACTGTTAGTAGATAGCATTATTTAATGAAATTTATTGACTTTAGCAATTTAGTAATGAAGATACCTTTGTCGTTGAATCGATAAATCGTACTCCACCATTTTCATTTCTAGTCAACGCAGCATATATTGAAGCCTTTTCTTTTTCAATTCTTTTCATCCCTTGCTTTGAGCTCTTCAAAGTAATATGAGCTTTAGTAAAAGCGACATTTTCATAAAACTTGTATACCTTTAGTAATGACATTACCTCTCCCTTGAAGTAGAATTATATATTCTTTGATTCATATCTCGGCCAAAACATCCTGTTTTGAAGCTTTATCCTTCTTTGCTTTCTTTCTCATTTGTGCCGGGCTCTTTATATAACACAAACCGTTAGTAATCGACATACTTCATAAAACTTATATACTTTTAGTTAATGATATTACCTCTGTCATTTCTTCATTAATATCTCTAGGCATAACAACATGTAATAGAGCTCTTCAAAGAAATGAGAGGACGGTGAATTATCACCGTTACAAAAAATGCAATGAAAGTTATACACCTTAGTCATGAAATTACCTCAACCCTTGAAGTATTTGTAGGCTTATCATCATACATCACAGCTTTTCCCTTCTTGGCCTTTTTAAACAAATCATTGAAATGCGCACAAAATGCAATGAAAGTTATACACCTAGTCATGAAATTACCTCAACCCTCGAAGTATTTGTAGGCATAACATCATGCATCACAGCCTTTTCCTTCTTGGCCTTTTTTAACTTTTTCCTTGAGCTCTTTATAGAACACAAACCATTAGAAAATAGCATATTCAATGAAACTTACACATCTTTAATCACTAAGATATACCTTTGCGTTTTCACAGTGCGTCATATCCTAAAAAAAGCAAAGCAGATTATTGGCTCAAATATTGTACAATGGAGAAACAAAGTCTAAAATGTCTTAATGACTATACTAGACAAAGTAATGCTAGACAAAGTATCAATCTTATAAATCATCTTATAAATCTTATGACACAACATCTTATAAATCATGCATAAAAAGTGTACAATAACAAGTGCTCAAGTGTTCAGAGCAAAGTATCAATCATTGGCTAACAGAAAAATCATTCAGAAACATCCATAAAGAAAAAACATGTACACTGCTGCATTGTCACATATTAAGTGTAAGATCCTGTACTTTGCCTTTTAGCGTTTGAGCTGTCATTGCTACTTATAGGTTATCTAGCTAGTTCATTGGCTTGACGACATGTTGAGGGATACAATTAAAACCGGAGGAAGAGAATTTTGCCTCATGATATGTGTGCCTTCCACTTTCAGGTAACACATCAAACTTGCTTCTTATAATTAATATTCACGGAACTATGTCACTCCTGCCTAGGTTTAGGTGTAAATCCTCATCCACATGTGGTGTCCTCATTGTTGAATGGTCAAAGGTTGATAGTACTGTACCATAGGGAACAAGAAATAGGGTTCCTTAACCCCGAACTTCAAACCAATTCATAAAGTAGCCCAACATAACATGATTTGTTGTGAAATAAGTAAATAACACATCAAAACCGGGCTCGTTTTGCTTTTTGAAGATTATAATAGTCCCACTACTTGGTTGTTGTGCTCATTGATGGACAAGAAGGTTAAGTTTGAGAAACATATATATGGTTTCTAGGATATATATGATACTTCTCAAATTAAGCTAACTAGGGACCATAAATTCATAATAATGTGACTTGTCGTTATTGTCATGGGGCGCTTAAGGAATTCTCATACAAGACCCTTCAATGGGCCCTCGACCATGTCATTGGCATTGGCATCGATTATTCAAAAAATACCAAAAATATTTACAAAAGCATCACTCATTCAAAAATATTTCTCAAATCAATGTTAAAATTCAGGTAAATAAGATAACTAAATCAAAATTATTCAAATCAACAAAATCAATGAATTTAACAATTGATTTGAGGAGAATATAATGATATAATGATAAAACTAGGGTTTCTAATTAGATTTGAGGAGAATGAAAAATCACCTTATTGAGGACAACGAAAGAGAGTGGAATAAGCCTCGAGTAAATCACCTCTGAGAAATGAAAAAAAAATGAAATGAAAAAAAGAAAAAAGAGTTCGGTGGTTTTTATTTCATTTTGGGCTGTTTATATTGGGCTTTTCTTTTTTAAGTATTTCAAACAAAAAAATAAACGAGACTTTTTGTAATATAAACGGCGCTGGTTACGGGTCCAAAGATTCGGCACTAATGTTAGCGTCTTTTAACCTGTCTTTTATTAACCAATCTGGTGTAGTGTCTGGGGTGTCGCCGCCCCCATAATATAATGATAACGTAATGAATTTTGGGGTGTCGTCGCCCCCAAAGTATAATGATAACATAATGAAATTTGGGGTGTCGCTGCCCCATAGTGTAATGATAACGTAATGAATTTTGGGGTGTCGTTACCCCCAAAGTGTAATGATAACATAATGAAATTTGGGGTGTCGCCGCCCCTATAATTTAATGATAATGAAAGTTGAGGTGACGCCCCCAAATTGTAACGATTATATATTGAAAGTTGGGGTGACACTGCCCCCATAGTGTGATGATAACATAATGAAATTTTGGGGTCGCCACCCCCATAGTATAATGATAATGAAAGTTGAGGTGACACCCCCAAATTATAACGATTATATATTGAAAGTTGGGGTGACACAGCCCCCATAGTGTAAAGATAATATAATGAAATTTGGGGTGTCGTCGCCCCCATAGAGTAATGATAACATAATAAAATTTGGGGTGTCGCCACCCCCATAGTGTAATGATAATGAAAGTTGAGGTGACGCCCCCAGATTAGAATTATTATATATTGAAAGTTGAGGTAACACCATACCCATAGTGTAATGATAATAAAATTTGGGATATCTGATCTCTAGTTAAAACGAAAGATTGATCGAATTTTATTGAATTATGAAATGATTACAATGAATGAAAAACAAATATTCAACGATAAAACTTTTTCAAATGAAAAGCATTCCATGGCTTGACAAATTTTTCTCTAGTGATTCGACGAAGGAAATAAGAGCCTTTTGATGCTGGCCTATCAATGATGAACGGTCCTTCACAATTCTCTGATAGCTTCTCAGATTTAATGAGCTTCTGTTTTCGGCTAAGTACCCAATCTTCTGGTTCAAAACTCTTGAGGCAAAGCTTCACTACACCATTTGGGCTATTTTGCAACCATTGGGATTTTTCATTACCAACACATATACATCCGTTAGTTAATGGACCAACATTTATTAACCGTTGGTAATACAAGTATCCGTTGGTAAATACTATGTAACGTTTCTTGTATATTTTCTAACGCTTCTGTATACGTTACTAAAGATAAACAAAAAGGGAAAATAATTAAATTGTCAAAAACAAAAATCACTTTGCCCTAAAAATATGATGAAAACTTAAGCGGGATTTTTTTTGCTCTAGCCGCTCATCTAAACCCGATGCCCGAAAAAGGAGAAATCAATAACATGTGAATGAAAAGGAAAACAACAAGAAAAAAAGAGAAAACATTGGAGTGGTGTTGCCGCGCCGGCCAAGGTTTCGATTCAGGTAAGTCGTCCTCTCTTCCTCTCTCTTCTATCCTCCCCTTTCAATAATTGATATGGGGTTCTAATTAAAAATTTATCTATGTTCTCAGTGTATCTCAGAGATTAAATAAGTTGTCGTTGCTTTTGTCATTCGATCTGCTCAAGGTAAATTTACTCATCAATTGTTTTTAAAAAAGTGGTGTTCTTGCTTATGTGTTGTGACTTGATTTACTTAGGCTATGTTTGGTTCGCAGAATTCTCTTTCAACAAGAAATTGCATTCCTGGAATCTGCTTGACCTAAATTTGATTTCCAACTGTTTTTTTCAAGTTTTCAACGATGAAAGCTATTTTTTTTTTATTATAAAACTCATATGAGATGACAAGAGACCGAAGAAAAGAAAACAACTTCTATTCTATTTTTAGGAAGTTGTTTTCACCCGTCCGAGGTACTTTGAGAATCCATTTTCCACTTTTCTGTTTTCCATGGTTCACCAAACACTCGTAAGATTTTAGATTCCATGAAAACATTTTCTTTTTCTCATCTTTCCGTGAACCAAACGCAGCCATAGTGTTAGATCGAAGTTTAGATGTTTTGTCTTGTTTTAGAAAGCTAATAGATTCTCCAGAATATTCATCTTGAAATGACCAAGGAGAGGGAAAATAGAATTTTATGATAAGCTTCTCAAATTTGGAAAGAAACCATTCCAAATTCCACAATGTACTGGAATAAAAGAAACGAGAAAGAACATGAAATCTATAAATTAAATGTGGTGCGTCAGCCTTTCAAAATTATATAACAAAAAAGTGCCTAGGTCCGTGAGAACTCATAAACTAAAAGACCTTGCCTTCCCTCGCTTGGTCTTAAAAATGGTCATGTGGTGTTTCCCAAGTGTCTGCCAACACTTGAGAATCAAAGAAAGGACCATAAACAAACAAACGCCATAAGCAGCTAGGTTGCTCCATATCAACATACCAAGGCATTCTCAATACTAATTAATTTAGTGCACATGAGCTCCATATTGATACACCTCAAATGCACGCAGATTCACATAAGAAAATAGTATATAGCAATATCAATCTACATTACTTGAGACTCCAGAAAGTAGTGGTAACATATGAAGCATTAAGAATGGTATATGCATATATAAGAAAATGCTTTAGCGCAAGATGTGCTTCAGACACACCCTTCTCTGTCAATAAGAAATCAACATCCTAGCTTACACTCATAAACAAGTACTAAAGAGAAATGGAAAAATCCCTCATCACAACCAATATTGTGTATATATATATACCTAAATACTCATTGGAAACTTTAATCATATACTATCTAGATCAGTGAAAGAAAGGGTGAGGGTACCACATTTTTTTATGGTTTTAGCCCATGAAAAATTCAAAGCTTCATTGTATCAAAACGTTGAAAGAAGTGAAAAGGCTATTAGGGAACCAGCTTCGTTCCTTGCTCATTAACTTTCTCTTGTGCCTTAGTGTAGTCTCGGTCCACATTGTTTATTTTGGGGGCAAAATTCCATATAGCACACGAAATCGCCCGGCCAACAGTAGTGTTATTAAGATCCTATTATGGCCATCCTTGTCGGGTCCCATTGCCTATCTTTTCCCTGATGCCTAGGCACTGATCTCGCTGTCCATCTGGAACCAGAAGGAGAGGAGCGATTATAAGAAGTGAGAATTGGCCCGTCCTCTCCGGCTTGATATCCATTTCAGATATCATAGGGTCAGTGTTGGTCGCATAGGCAGTAGGAGAAGCTAGATTGGGTCCAGGGCCAGGTTGAGTGGCCCTATTGTTTATTATATTACGATTATTGTTTCCCGATTCAATGCCCTATCAATGAAACTTTGATTAATAAATCTGCCGGCCAGAGAGGAATCAAATGCTTCTATAAGGATGGGTGCTCAAAATTGTCAAAATGCAGCAGGGAAGGCTATGTATATAAATTTCAAAACAGTCAGCAAAAAATTTACTTAAGGAATGACAAATAATTACCTCGAAACATTCAGTAATTACTTCTAAAATAGTTTAAAGGAACTTAATATGGGGAATTGAAGCTACATGATGAGAAACAAATAAAAGAAAGTGATTCTTACGATAACAGTATAATAAGTATCACCATTTTTGTTGAAGCAGTAGTTTTGTTGAGTGAAATCTGTATCATGTGCCTAAACGTATAGCCCACGTCCATGTCACAATGAAAGTCTCGCGAACAAATAAATGGTTACGACACAAGTTTTCTGTTTGACAAAAGCTTCAAAAAACAAGTAGTGATTTTAGCCTAGTCTAGCTCCCACACCTTGAATCTCATATTGCAGACTTCAAAATGATGCGAAATCGTTCCATTCCAAAAACAAAACAACAACCAAAGCTCTTTCATGTATGAAACCCAGGTGCCTTCAATAGATACCAGTTTGAAGGTAGACAAAAGGTGTTATCATTCAGATTTCAGACTTTATCAACATTTTGGAAAGTGCCCTTAAAATTTGAAGTACAAATTTCATGTAGGAAAGCTCAGCTAACTTGAACAGACGCGAGCTTGAAGATAGCCAATGCTTTCATCATTCGTAATGTGTATCAACATTTTGGTTGAACAGTAGCTAGACATACAGATATACTATTTAAATGGATCAGACCCTTTCCCTTTTCAACTGGTCTGCACTTCCCATTCATTTAAACCAAGATCAAGCTTTGAAACCGTTTGAAGCCAACCTCCACGAACCCATCAAGCCAATCCAGTTAATACAACTTTTCAAAATCAGATCCACTTTTCCTTCAGCCGAACCTTTGTTGTGCTTACCACACAATGACGAGAAGTAAAAAAGAGAAAACAAATAAATAAACAAGTCTGATATAAGGGCTGCATCTCATGTTTAGAAAATGCTCTGATCACTGTTAATAAAAAACTGGAGATGCTTACGAATAAAAATGTCATTAGACATCGACAGGAAAAGTTGGGAAGGAAAGCTTACTAGGGATTGGGGAAACTGTTGATTTCAAGTTTCCAACCGTACTTAAGGCTTGCTACTTCGCTAGTATTAAGCTGAAGAAGCTAAAGAACAATGAGTGGAGATTAGACTTTTTTCGAGAACAACGATTGAAGATGATGAAATTCTTTTTTTAATTAATTAATCGTGGGATATTTGAGTTTGAAGAGACCATGACTTAATGGACAGTTGGTTAGATCATGTTTTCTATTTTCTCGCTCCCGCCTATTATATCTGTCTGTTCCGAGGTATTCGAAAGATTAATTATCTCAATTGATGATGTAACTGAGATAATCGAAATTTATATTATATGCGTTACTGATGAACCGATATAACAAAATACTTTTCATCTCGGTCAAGAGTCAACCATGGTAGTATGTTAGTTGGTTTTGGCAAAAGCAGGTCTAAAAACCTATCAGGTGAGGTATCATCTCGGTTTTGAGTACAACGGAGATGAAGCAAAATTTGGAACCGAGATAAAAACCCTTTTTTTAGTAGTGATGAGTGTTTAAGTGTTATTTGTACATTTGCATATAATTGGATCCTTTACATCTTAAATCTTGTGTTTTCATATAATTAGGAGTAGCTTAATTGGTTTGAAAATGTATGCTCTGAATTCTTAAAGGCCAATGCCTAATAAGCCTCAATGACCATGAAAAGGCTGATACAGTGATACCATATGCACAATGAAAGGTCAATTTTGATTCTCTATGACACAAGCCGATACTTGATCATCGACCAAAACTTTCCATTCTGTATCGATTACTTGTGACCAAGAATTTGTATAAAAAGTGTTTGAAGTGTATCCTGTTCCCAACTACTTAAGGTCACTGACTTTTTAGTCGATGTTACGTTCTATATATGAGACTTATAACCTAATTTTTTTGCTACCTAGTTTTGTTTTATTTTTTCGTCTTCTTCTTTGATATATGGATTGTTGGTGGCAAGAATAATCTGATTTGGTAGAACCGTGGGTAGACACATAGTGCGGCGTTAGCATCACAGGATTGTCTTTGTCTACGTTAGAGGTTTTTTTACTGTGTATAAGCATGTAGGCTATCTGGTTGTACCTTTTTTCCCTTCTCTTTTAACATGCCATTATGTTATCTTTAGAATGAGAAGGCAGTCAACACCAACACATATATCTTAGCTTTCCCAATTTGTTATAACCAACTAATACACAATGGTGACATGTTTTAATTCTGATGAGATCTTTTACGTAAGATATATTATTGATTGTGTTCTTTTTATTTTATATTTATATATTTTGGATTGATATCTAATTGTTGTTATTATTGTTAGTATGGGATGTGCTTGCTTGAAGCAAAAAGAGTGCTACTTAGCCAAAATAATTTTTTTACTCGAATCTTTACTTTTTATATAGCCTTTCACTTTTGGGTTATATATGTTGTATCAATGTGCTTTCTTTGCATAGGACAGGGAATGTTAAGAACATATTGCTTGATCTTTTTATTAGTTTTTTTTGTCGATTATTCTTCAATGATATAACAAAAATTATAGGTATCGTATAATCAGGTCATTGACTAGTATGACTAAATGTGCCATTTCGTGGACTAATCTAGATAATTGGAACTTGAGTTGTTGAGTTCGGGATTGTTTGAGAACATCAAGGTTATCTTAGTAGTGTTCTTCATATGAAAACACTTGTGTCTGTTTGATAGTCGGATGATTGGAACTTATTTGCTTATTTTGTCTTAAATTTCTTAACTATAAACATGTTAGAAAGTGTTTTGTTTTATTGTAGAATGAGTGAGCAAATTCAGAAAGCTTGGATGGATGAAAAAGACAAGAGGTCCACACTTTATGAAGATGGGGCTAGGGATTTTTGTTTCATTTGCCAAAACAAAGTTGGTGAGGTCCGCTTGTCCTTGCCCATGTAAAACTGTAGGAATAGGTTCGACTAGAATATGATGTGGTCGAAGATCATTTGAACCTAAACGGTATAGATCTCTCATACCGTGTATGGGTTTTACATGGTGAAAGGCGGCTCACAGACTTCGATGGAGCATCCGTGGTGGGAAACATGGAAGAAAAAAACATCGAGGAAGATGGGCTTGGAATAGAGAACTTTGTTGATGCTTATATGGGCCATGGTATTGAAACAGGAGATATTGAACCACCATTTGTTCCTGAACCAGACTTGGGTAAAAGGTATCTTGAGTACAAAAGAAAAGCGATAGAAAATTTGTACCCTTCTTGTGAGGGACCCAAGACGACACTTTCAGCAGTTGTTGAACTTTATAATCTGAAAAAACAGTTTGGGTGGTCTGGAAATAGTGTGACAGCATTGTTGTCCCTGTTGAGGAGATGGTTACCCAAAGAAAACACATTGCCAGTGAAGTATCCTGTAATGAAGCAAATGTTGAAAGACTTAGGGATGAAGGCCAAGTGCATTCATGTGTGCGAAAATAATTGTATGTTATACTGGAAACTTGATGAAGAATTGGAGCAGTGTCGTCATTGTAAAAAACCTAGATATAAAGTCCTAGCGGGCAAAGGAGGGAAGGTTTCAAAAGAGCCTAACAAAGTGTTGAGACACTTTCCTCTCATTCCGAGACTCCATAGGTTGTATACAATACCATGGATAGCACGTGACATGACTTGGCATGTTAGATCAGAATCTTCGTGGGATTATATGAGGCATCCAGCTGATTCTGGGCAATGGAAAGTATGTAAAGAGAATTATAAAGAGTTTGCAGATGAGGATCGCAATGTTTGGCTTGCTATTGCAACGGATAGATTTAATCCACGTGGAGTTCAATCTACTGGTTATAGTTGTTGGCCTGTTATCACGGTGCCTTATAATCTCCCACCATCATTATGTATGAAAGCAGAATTCCAAATGTTGTCTCTGTCAATTCCTGGGCCGAAGGCACCGAGTCAAGACATTGATGTTTTTCTCGAGCCACTGTATGATGAGTTGAAGTAGTTGTGGGATTATGGAGTGCCCGCTTATGACATGTATAAAAAGGAACATTTCACATTGAGAGCTATGTTGATGTGGGGGATTCACGACTTCCCTGCTTTTGGGAACTTATCCGGTTATGTAACCCATGGATACAAAGCTTGTCCACGATGTGGTGACAACACTCTATCTCTTCATCTACCTGTCAGCAAGAAAATTGTTTATACTAACTATCGACAGTTTCTTAGAAGTGATCACCCATTTAGAGATGGGAAGTACTTGGGGCTCAAGACAGTGAAAGATAATCTTCCTCTAGAACCGCTAAAAGGGAAAAAACTTCTACAACATTTAGATCATATCAACTTTGTAACTTGGAAAGACAGTGATGGCAAGAGAAAAAGAGTTGATGTGAATGTCGATGATGTTGGTGATGGTGGTGAAGTTACTGCGGCATGGTATAAGAAGTCTATCTTTTTTGGTATGGGGTATTGGATAAACCACGAAGTCCGCCATGTTATTGATGTGATGCATACCGAGAAGAATGTTGCTGAACATTTACTAAACACGATCCTTTGCTTGAGTAAAACAAAAGATACTGTAAATGCACGGGAGGATATGAAGCTTCTCAGCATACACAGTGGGTAGTGGATGCAAACTGATTTGAACACCGGGAAAACAGTTAAGCCACATGCTTCTTTTGTTTTGGATAAGAGTGAGAAAATGAATTTCTTAAAAACTTTGAAGTACTTAAAGCTCCTTTCAGGTTTTTCTTCTAACTTGAGCAACATTGTTAGTCTTAATCCACCTGGTTTGCTAACAATGAAGTCACATGACTATCATGTCATCATAGAGTACTTGTTACCTGTATTGCTTCAACATGCCTTCCCAAAACACCGCGATTTAAAGAAAGTTATATACCAGATAAGCTTATTCTTTAATTTACTCTGTTCGAAGGTCTTGATCAGAAAAGATATTTAAGAAGCTAAGTACATGGTTGCCGAGGCATTGTGTGTGTTAGAGAAACACTTTCCACCATCCTTTTTTGATATAAGCATCCACCTTATGGTGCATCTAGCAGATGAGGCGTTGTTTTGTGGACCTACCCAAGATCGGTGGATGTATCCATTCGAACAGTAAATCACTTTTATTTCAATTGTCTTTGACTTTATTTGACGTGTATTTGAACTTAAAATTTACATATGCAAGTTTGGAATATTTCATTCCATTAGGTCGATGAAAAAGTGTAAAGACATTCCTAGCAACAAACGATATGTTGAAGGCTCTATTGCAGAATCCTATCTTGTTGCTGAATCCGTTAGGTATGCCATGGAGTACATGTCCAATCCACGAGCCGGTAATCACAAATACAGTAAAGAAGTCTTTTTAGATGAAAATGGCGAGTATAGTGATGAAGGGCCTATGCTAGATGGTAAGGATGTGTCATTATCCCCTCATCAATTTGTACAGATACGTCGATGGGTGCTTTTTCGACTTGAAGAAAGAAGAGCGATACATTGTACAGGTCTGAATTCTTGACTATGTAGGCATGGAACATGTTGTGTTATTATGTAGATATACTTATATTAAAGCTTGAATGCAGTGAGTATTGTGACTCGTTGCAATCTGGTTCACGTGCTAAAGGAAAAGGGATTGCAAAAACAGAAGTAGAGATACAAACAAATTTCATTGATTGGTTATATAAAAAGGTATTAATTCTTACAAAAACAATATAATTTAGAAATACTATGATAGTTCACTTACTAGTGATGTTTTTAAATTGTTTTCTTGTGTACTGTTATAGTTGTTGGAGGACGATGCCACGAATTCTATGTTATGGCATTTAGTCAAAGGGCCAACTAAAGCTAAGACATACAAGAAGTACCGCGTCAATGGCTTTGTTTTCTCTTCCAAGTCTCATGATGATACTGTTACCACCCAAGATAGTGGTGTTTTTATGAGGGCAGTTACTTCTTTTACTGCAAGTAGGAAAGATAAGAATCCTATTGATGTGACAACGATGTGGTACGGGGTCATTAAACAGATAATTGAGGTAGGCTATATCGACTTTCAAGAGGTGGTCTTTTATTGCGATTGGGTGAGGGTGGAGGACAAGACTAATGGCTGTAAAATCTGTCCAGACTCGGGCTTGGTGATGGTCAACCTCAACAAACTGAAAAGTTCAAGTAACTTTTTGGATGAGCCAGCTATTCTTGCTCAAGAGGCATATCAAGTGTTTTATTCACAAGATTTGAAACATCCTGATTGGTCGGTGGTTATACATTCTCCAAGGCGATTGACTTGTCAAGTGGATGAGCTAGATGTACCAACTGACTTCCAATCTACTCTTGAAGACCAACCCAATTTGAAACCCTTGCTAGAAAGACGACGTTAACTTAATGTCTAATATAACTTTTTGCTATGGATGCATCTATTTGTGTTTAGTTTTATATTGCGTGAATTATATGATTTTGTGCTGCAAGTTTGATAATTGTAAGCTGTAATTTGATGGTTGTGCCTCAAAGTTGAATGCGATTTGTTTTACGTTTTTAAGTGTAGTCATTTCACTTAAAGATTAACATATGCAGTACCTACTATATACATTCAGTTGTCACTATTTGCAGGATAGTTTAATGGCATCAAGTGGTCAATCTTCAAGCCCTAGTGCCTTGCAGCCACCCCCATCAGGTCAAGCAACACCCCCATCTGGTGAAGCAACACCCCCAGTAACATCTGAATCATCTGGCGCACCTTCATCAGTTAAGGCTAAGATGCTTGTCTTGGTGTCTAGTAAGGGCATTGATGTTGGTCCTTATGGGGCGGAATGGGCAACCCGCATGGGGCATTTTATTTGAGTAACCATCCCTTTGAATTACAAGGATTAGAGGCTTGTGAAACAAACCTTTAAGGATGCACTGTGGGATGCTTTGGCGGTAACATTCTATTCTTGTTGATAATGTTATCATTTAAACTTTACCAAAAATGAATTTCTAACCTTTATAATTCTTGATAAGGTGAGTTTGAATATGATGTGCCCATGGCTTTGGCTTATAAAAATCTTCAGAGGGAGTTTTCTGTAAATTGGGATCGCAAAATGCAACTACGAAAACATATCATAAAGAAAGCCTTAAGCAAGGAAGCCGCTATTGCCGCATGTCCCGATGGTATGAATCCAACATTTTGGGCGAAGTTTGTGTCCCGTGAATTTAGACCTGAAGTCGTATGAAGGAATGCAATAAATGCAGCAAATAGGAAAAAGAACACCATTGGTCATACTCTTGGGCGACAAAAATATGCCCAAATGCGTTACAAGAAGGTACCATCCTATCTCAATATCTTTATTATTGGAAGTGGTCTATAGTAACATTTGATATTCTTTTGTGTAGAAACAAAAGAATCCTAATGTCAAAGTCCGTAGAGAGGACGATTGGCTAACAGGTCACGAGCGTCGTGATGGATCTATTTTGGAGAGTGCTCTTGTAGCATATGTAAGTATTTATACTTGTTACATTTAAATGTGTTGAGGACCATAGTAAAAATTCTTGGATTTAATCATGTATCGCTTGGTGAATCTTTACTCCCAAAATGTATATATACATGAGTGTCTTTATTTGGTTGTGCTTGTTGCCGGGGAACAAGTGAAGGTTAAAAAGAAAGGAGAGCTCTTGAAGCAAGTAGTAGGGGAGAGAATGATATTGACGAGATCATAGACCTTGAAGGCGATGTATTAGTTGAAATCTTTGGGAAGGACAATAAAGGCGTTACTCGCGTCTTTGTTGGCTCTCAAATCTCACCGAAACAAGTTGAACATCTTTGCGGTTAGTGAATACTTACTTGACAAAACATTGGCGTCATCTGCTAGTGCTAGTCCCAGCGTCGAGAAAGAGTTGGCTGAGGTTAAAGCTTCCCTAGCCAATTTAACTAACTTGTTGATGGTGAGTTTGTAATTTCTATAATTAGGCATACGTATAACTTGTATTTTGCCTTATACATGTGTTTTCTATTATCACAAACTCACATTGCACCGGGAATTATCCCCCCACAGTCTGCGATGAATGCACCTAATGGTTCAAACTCACCTCATCATTTATCTCCAAGTTCTCATCAAAACTTGGCTTCTCCGTTTGAGGCAACAAGTGCTCATGTAGGATTGTCTGACAAGCCTAGAGTTACCTTATTGGACAGAGAAGGTAATGAAGTAGCCAAGGGGTTTGTGGTGACCGATCCTATTCACAAAGATATTTGTCATGGCGAAAAGTGCTTAGAGGTGAGAAAAAAGATTAATATTGATGAAGTGCTTATGGGTGATCGTTAGTCTATGATGGTCCCCAAGATGGAAATAAAACCCTTCATGGTTTTGTTCTTTGGAGGGTGGTTGATTTGGGCTGATGGGACGGTTGAAATATGATTAAGAATGGTTGATTAGTGCTAATCTTTGTGGACATATTGTTTAGCAATTTTTTGGACATATGGGGGCTAAAGCAAAAAAGTATGGTTAATGTTCTAGTTGTAATTTTGTAATCTTTTTGGACATATGTGCTCACAGAAGCATTAAGTATGGTTAATGTTCTTGTAATTTGGTAATCTTTTTGGGCATATTGTATAAATGTTATAGTTGTAACTTGCTGAACTATTTTGGATATATATGTGTAAGCTTTGCTATTGTTGAATGTATTATATATATGCTTGTTTGTTTTGCAGGTTTGTGAGTATTCTAACCCCTTTTTAACTCCGCCAATGCAAACTTGTGAAAGTCTTTGCATTGCCGGTTCCCAGCCCGAATAAAGGAGGAGGAAGAAGGGGGTCTCTTGGAAGTCTCTTTTTGTACAAAGGTAGACGTGTATACAATATGTTGGGCTAGCGATCCATTTCAAGAAAGCTTTCGGTGTTGGTCACTTTGCAAAGGTAAACATGCCTTGTCTGATTTTATTGGTTTTTATTCAGCATATCGACTTTTAATTGCTATATCTGAGATGTATTTGATGAACTTGAGTGTAGGCATTGAAGGGTAGTGGCTGTGTTACTGTCTCTCTATACAATGCTAGCAGGTGACATTCCTTCTCTTTTTTTTCTTTTTTTTTGAATTGAAGTTCTAATTTGTTTTAGTTTTAATTGCATGACACTGTAAAACTTTTAGAGGTTTATCTTGTAGACTTATAGTTTTAGGCGTAAAGTATGAAACTTTTAGTTGCATGCCATTCCTTCTCTTGAAGCGTTTTTTATCCATGCCTTTAGGACCAAGAGAAGTACGTAGAATCCTAGCAACAACTTTACCAGCAGAGATGTGTGATTTCTGAGCATCGATTCCTCGTAATCTAGTCTCTTGTTCTTGATCTCTTACTATAATAAACAGACGACCGTACTCAACGAATGCCAACGCCATTTTTTAGATCGATCTAGAGAGATGTGATGACTGCGAACGATGATTAATGAGAATATATTTTTCAGGAAACTACTCTCTCTCTCTTTCGCTAGTGTTTTGTGTGTTTCGACAAAGGGCTTCTTACATAATGTATGACCTTGTTTAAATTGCTCAGGACTTGTTTTTACTGTATGGCATGTAGTTTTTGTCTCTGTCTAAATGAGCTCATGCACCTTAGACATTATTGAGTGCAAATACATTTGTTTTGTTCACCTTGTTCTTCACAGCTACCCAATTTTTTAAGTGTATAGATACTTATGAGTCCTCCTTTCCCTGCAGCTCGTTCTAGACTTAGACGAGACTCTAGTATGTAATTATACGAGACATCTAGCTTGCCCGTCATTCTTAAGTGAGTCAAGCTACGAGAGGTAGGACTTAGTTGGTTTGAGTTGGAATCATTATCTTGGACAAGGTTTGCCTTTTGTACTTTTCGATCCGGTTTGCTTGTTAATAACTTGTTTTCGAGAATGAAATCCCACTTAAAAAGATTATTTATATATAATTGAAGGAGTATGACAGAAAGCCTAAGGTGAATCATGTCACGGTGTTTGAGCGTCGGTGTTTGAGAAATTTTTTAAAAGAGACAAGTGAATTTGCAGATCTTGTGCTCTTCACTGCCGGTCTTGACGGTTTGCATTTTTGTTCAGTATTCTTATGAACTTTTCTCTATAGCATTTTCTTTAATTCATTTGATTTATTGTCTTTATGTGTCCTACAGGTTTGCTAGACCACTAGTTGACATAATAGATGATGGGAATCGATTTAGCCTTCGTCTTTATAGGCATTCAACTACCAGCACGCAAGAGTTCTTTCTCCTCTTCCCCCTTCCCACTGTAACCACTTTTTACTTACATTTTGGTTCTTTGCAGGCAATATTTAGTATTTTACTTATGCTTGCGTGACCACTTTTTCTTACATCTTGGTTCTTTGCAGGCGTCGGATCAGAACCCATAGATAAAAAATAGGTTTTTCTCCTCACTTGTAAAATAACAGATAAGAATAAATGGTACACGTAAAATTATACACATCCTAAGCTGGAAAATAATTCATTACGACTATGTTATAACTTATATAATTCTGACTTAAAAGATGATTGCTATGTATACAGGTTATTACCATCAATGGTATGTTCCCAGGTACCCTTATCAACACAACAACCAATGATAACATCCACGTGAACGTTTTCAATGGTCTAGATGAACCATTACTAATGACATGGTATGCAACTTTTTTTCCTGGTGTAATTTAATTTAGAATTTTAGATCACGTTATTTTTTGAATTTTCTCCATGTAAATAGGATAGCATGGTTGCACAGTTTCAAAGGCAATGACTTGCCTAACTAGAGTTAATAATTGGGATGTGATGCAGGAATGGCATACAACAAAGGCTAAATTCATGGCAAGATGGAGTATCGAGGGGACAAACCGTCCAATCCGGCCCGGTAAGAAGAACTGGACCTATGTGTTCCAAACCAAGGACCGGATAGGTAGCTTCTTCTACTTTCCCACACTGAATTTCCGTAGGCGTCATTTGGAGGTTTTGGGCCTTTAAGGGTCAACAACCGAAACGTCATCCTAGTACCCTTCAACAAGCCAGAAGCTGAATTTGATCTTCTCATTGGTGATTGGTATTCCTATGACTACAAGGTAATTTCTTACACTTTAACTCTTTCTTCTTTTAATCTTCTTGTTATTCTAACTTCTAAGAGTGTTAAGCATGCATCTGTTCAATGAAAACCAATGAACAAACCTGCGGAAATAACCGATGAAAGCGGATTTGGGCTAAATTTTATCTAATTTGTTGGGCTCAGACTTTATTGCACTACAACAAAAGGGGTCTGTTGCAACGCACTCTTTTGCCACGCCTAAAATTTGCTGCAACAAATCATCTTTTACAACACCGTGTGGCGTTGCTAAAGGTCATCCGTCTTAATAGAATTTTCATTTTGGGAAATACCTAGAAGCGGCGCCTTGGCGTTGCAAAAGTGTTTGCTTAAATTCACGATAAATAAGAAAAATAATTAAATTGAAAATGTTTATTGTTGGTAGCGAGTGTGGTGCTTTGCTATAGATTAAATATCTATTGCAACCCCTTTGTCGTCCACTTTGGTAATTCGAATAGACTATGTATATGACTTGTTGCGACGTTTTTGGTGTTGCCAATGGGCTTTGGTTTGGGCGGATGTATTCTTTTTGGTGCAAATATTTTTTGGCTTACAATTTTCATGTTCCCGCTCCAAATCATAACAGAATTAGAAATACTATCAAACAAAAACACATTAAAACCCTAGATTGCCGTCTCTCTCCATCACCGAAACTTCTTTCCTCCTTCTCCAAAACTCGTTCTCTTTCTCTCCACATCTTCAAGCTTATCTCTCCTCCACTGTTTTGAAAGATTAATCGGTAAGAACTCGTTCTCTTTCTCTCCACATCTTCAAAGCTTATCTCTCCTCCGCTGTTTTGAAAGATTAATCGGTAAGATTTGGTTTTTATGAATTTGTATGAAGTCTGTGATGAGAGTATTTTTTATAAGTTGGAATTACCGACTGAAATTTATGTTTATGATTATAATAAACTTCTTTGTTTTGAAGGACCTGGAATATCCGTAAGTTTGCATAGGCAATGAACCTTTTGGCGTGGTGATCTCTTACGCCCCCACCTCCAAGTTCATGGATTCATGGGAGTATTGTTGGAATAATTAGGAAGGGTATATTGTAGGATTTGAATTTAAAATGCAATTTTAAGCCCGACTAAAAGGAGCAACCATTCATCCTGCGGTTTAGATTCGACTTGGTCATTGATGCATTCAAAAAGTGAAACCTAGCTTTGAAGGCTCTTATGTGTCATATTTTTAGTAGACCCAACTGTTTCCACCAAACGAAACTTGGCCGTCTGTGCTCTTATGCGACATTATTAGTAGACCCAATTTGTTTTCAATTTGTCAATAAATATTTGTTTTATTTTTTGATTATTTTATTGTAGTTTTTACGTTTATAATCCGAAGGCTCACCGGTCTTAAAAGCTCATCACCTAATTATACAAAAAGAATTGAAAAGCTATTGAAGCTACAACAAAATCAAAAGCTTCGTTTTTGTTCCCCCCCTAGTTGAAATCGTTTTTTTTTTGTTCCCTGCCCTAGTTGAAATCGTTTTTTTTTTTTTTTTTCGTCTTGATTGATTGTTTTAGCTTTAAAGTGGGATTTTGGTATTCTTTGCAGTGATTTGTGGAGCCGGTAGAACGCTTTCGAATTGGGGTTTCTACGATTGGGTAAGATATATTGCTTTGCTTTATATTTTAACATAATGCCAATGAAAACTTTTATTTTTTTGCCCAACTAGCATCGACCCTTTGATTGTCAATTGTGTTTGATATGTACATGCGTTTGAAATTATCAAACACAGTTCTTTCCAATTTTGCCCCTTCATTTTCTTTTTCTGTATACTAGAAAGTAGAAACCTTTTCTTTGCAATGGAGGGTGAGAGCGGCTTCTTCATTACTACTTGTACTACCATTGTTGTTGTTGTTTTCAACAAGATGGTTTATTCTACCATGGAAACTCTTCTTCTTGACACTGTTAGGAACTCTCTTGTTTCTCTTCTTATGATGGTATACCTTTCAATCTCTCTCTATGTTTTTTCTTGTTTAATTTTATGATTCATTGATTAAATTGTCAGATTGTGTTCATATGTGATTGTTATGTAAGTGTTGAATCTGTAATGTAGTTACTTTAACTCTTAAACAAAATTTTAGATTATATAATTTTTTACTATGTTGATGAGATCTTGTTTTCAGTGAAAGAATGAGACTAGAATTTGGCTAACGTTGTGATGCTCGTATCAAATTTTTGGTTTTGTAGATTGTTCCAACTGTATTAGGATTTTATATAATGCATGTAAGTAACGATGTAAACCTGTCTAGTTTGTGCAAAGTTGATGAAGTTTAGTGATTTGAAAGCCAACAGTTAGTAACTTTTTCTTGTCTAGTTTATACCACATGAGACATATATAAAAACCAAAACCAATCACGCCCACCGGATGACCTAAAGATCGCGTGGTTACGCTTTTTAGGAACCGGAGAGGCATATGCATCTCTTTCCTTTAGATTGTTAGGTTTCTTTCAGTGGGTTTAAAATCCACTAAGGAACGCTATTACGGCTCTGTTTTTTGCTTTAAAGCGCTCCTTCCCTAATAAAGGCGTCATTGAAAAGGGGTAGTCGATTTGAGAAAATCGGTTGTTGAAACCTCGGATTGGTTCTCGATCGATAAAGTTGATGATTCCAACTACTGTCGGTCCCTTTTGTCGTGGGACATACACTAAAGCAGATCTTTTATCTATAAAAGAGCCGGTGCAATCCACTTCTTTGATAGGTGTCAAAGCCAATTTACGAGAGATGTGCTTTTTGAAAGTGTTCATTAGCGGTTCGGTGGAAGGAGCCATGTTTTCGTAGTCTTGGTAGTTTGAAGATTCATTCTTAGCGTAGTCCGAAGCGAGCCTTACAAAACGAAAGCATAGATCGTCTGGCGTATTTGGTAAAAGCAAGGATTACGGTGGGGCGAATCAAGCAACTTTATAGATGGATAGGATAGGAAAGAAGAACCACTGATAGCATTTGCAGCTGCTTCTTTCCATCGAAAGGGGTTGGACGGTACGGTTCTTCTTTCTGTTCTTATAGCCGTGGCAAGAGAGGTTGAATTCTTAAAGCCATGGAAAGGAGCTACAACGTGGAAGCCCCCTTGCAAGCTACGACTATGCAGCCGAAGAAAAGAAACAAGAAATCTCCGCCAAGCTCAGTATTCAATCCCTATCGAATTAGAGGAGATGCCAAGGCAAATGAATTAAAAAATGGGAAAGGAATGGCAAGAACTAAGGGAGGCAGTTAAAAGCCTTCTCTGAAGCGTAGTCGAGCCTCGCTGGCTCTCGTCTTCTTTTCCATTGTTGACATTTTCTACTTGACCTGTTTAGAAGGCTTTCCGATCTACGGTCCCTCGGGCGAAGGGTTAGGTAGGTAGTGCAGCCCTCCGACTTCGGCTATGTCTTTCGCGGCGGCTCATGAAGTTTAATGAAGCGGAAGCTTCGAAGAGCTTTCTCCGCCCGGCCGGCTTATGTAGTGGTCGGCCAACTAAAGCTTCGCTCCTGCCGTGGAAGGATCAGCAGAGTTGTGGTGTGGTCGAGCGACTAAGAGAGCTAGCGGACAATAAGCAAAAAAGAAGCGGTGTCGGGTTTTCTGCGGATGTTCCCATCCATAGAATAAAGAGACTTGATTGAAGCACCTTGGGCAATTGCCCTGTCCTGGCTTGCATCCGTTTGATTGCTTGACTCACACCTCAAATCTCCTCTTCCAACGAGTCTTCAATTCCGTGAAGCGAATAGATTTTTACCCCTTTGTATGGGATTCGTCGAGGAATGACCTTTCTGCAAAGGGATTTCCTAATTTGGCAAGAAAGGCACTATCTTTGAGATGGAAGAATAAACTTTTACTCAAAATGTCTTCCATGATATCCGAAGTACTCCCCCTATTTTGGGCTATCTCCGGTTGCATCCTCGGCGGCCCGGCCCAAAGTCGAGGCCAAAATTTGAGCATGAGGGAACTTCTATAACAAAGTGATGCCATTCGGTCGGGTTAAAGAACGCTGGTCGTCAAGCTTTCTATCGAAAAAGAGCTGTTCATTAGTGGATAAAAGCGAGAGTAGTCCCCGGTCATCGGTTAGTAGTTGAATAATCCTCTTGCTTAGCTGGAGTCGCGACTTAATGGACAATGATAGGCGGACCAAAGATTTCACATCGCAGCGATCTAAAAGCGTGCTTTAAGACCGGCCGTGTAATTCGAATCCGCTGGCTCGGATGAGTGGATACTTCATGTATCATAATTTTTCTTTATAACCGAGAGATAGGATACCTATGAATGAATGCAATTCTCTTTGGTCATCCGTCTCCGCAGATTTAGGAAATGCTTTTCGGGAAGGGTGCCCTCACCGGGTGAGAAATACGATCCACGCCACCCATGCTTCGCAGGTAGGCCTCCATGCTAAAATCTTTTAGTTTCAAAGCATAAGCCTTTACTCCACTTTTTTAGGAAAAGAGCTTTCACTACTTTTCTCTAAACTTGACTTTCACTCTTCACGCTGGCTTTGAATGAAAAGAAAGAATGTTTCACTTTCTATACCACCGGAGGCGTCGTCTGTCTTGTTTCGTTGCTATTTTTAACGTCAAAGGCAAAGTAAGACCAGAAGCTTATGCTTGGCCCGAGAAAAGGCCCTTGCTTAGGAGATCCTCTCTTTCTTGTTGGTTGAGCGATCTACGACCACCCTCTCCTTACCGATGAAATGAATCCCGGACCTTGGACTCTGCGATTTTATTCTTTTGTTGGGCTGCCTTTTTTTGTTGGTGCACTGTACGCATATGAGGAGATGCACTTGAGATAGGGAAGTTTGTGTGTAGGCTGGGATGGGATCGACATCGAGTGGGGGTTTCACTTTGCTTAGAATAGATTTCCTTGAGTCTCTTCTCCGCCAAAAACAGATTTAGGCGTAGGAGGCCCCTGCGTTTGAGATCTCATTCACAACCTTTTGGCACAAAAGATGTGAATCAATAGGATCTGTCTCTCCTCCGATTCGATTGGAGGTGTATTTGCTTCAAATCATTATATCTCATCCGGGCGAGGAGCAGCGGTCGGTAAATGATACTCTAAGATGGGAAGTCGGCTTATGGCCCACCTTTCCATCTCCGCCTTAGTAGAGTTCAACGTATTTTTTTTTCACCTACTCATTAGTTATCTTGTGATTCAAATACTAAATACACGAAAAGAACAAGAAATACCGAGGTTTTCAAAAATTTAAGTCCATGTGAAGGGTGATGGGGAGAATGCAATGTATGTATGACTGCGAAGTTTCATGTTCAGGTTAGGTCGGGGAGTTAGGGAGTGCATTGAGTAGATGAGCGAGCTAGAAATCAGGAACTTTACTAGGGTATCTAGCTTATGAAACCTCAAGAGTCAAGACCTGTCTCTTTTTATTTTTTCGCTGAATCCTCAATACTTGTACAGTACAACTTATGAAATTGATTTTTTTGGTTAAGCAATTTATACACTCTTTCATCAGGAAAGTGACTTCACCATTAGAATGGGATTCTGCTGAAATTCAGCATGATGAGATGATCATGACCATTTCATTTAACTTCAGTTTTCTCCCTCAAAGTACTGATCCCTGAACCCCAATTCCTTGTACCTTTGATCCCTTTCCTGATCCATAAAAGAAACTTGATGTCTGTAACTTCCAAAGAACTATAGTATTACCAAATACCAATCTATGAAGGTAAAATGTAACATGCAAGACTAAAGAATGTAACATGTAAGACAATTCTTCACGGTAGGGATCTTCGTGACAGCCTTTCATGTACAATAAAATACACACAACCTTATCTCCTATCAACTAAACAAAAGCATTTCACCTCTTGAAGTTCTAGATGGGTTGAATCTTTATTCTTTGTAAAAGGTTTAGAGTGATATATCTCCTGCATTACCACCTAAGTAGGAATGGAATACAGCCACTAACTTTTGAGCATTGGAAACCTTTTGTATGAAATCAATTTAATCTTTAAAAATTTTCTAAACTTAGGAATTTACTTGATCCGAGTTTCATTAGCGTTAAGAATAGAAGATCAATCTTGAGAGATTCCGATGACACGGAAAGCATTTAACCTATAACAAGGGTTGGTCGAATTCTGAAATTAGTCATGCCTTGGTTAAATAAAGGAAATCAAGTATATAAAGATCACAGGAATAGTAGCACATAACTAAAATCTTATCTTATGAACTTTTGGGACTATGCAATATGAGTTTGCAGGTGTGCATACAAGTGTTTATACTCCTAAAACATGGTAGTTTTTGTCTTTTTTTATTTTGGCTAATTTTCTTGATTCCTCGATCTTTGCATCTTAATGTAATAGAGTGACGGTAATGTAATAGAGTGTGTTTGAAAACTTGGTTCAGTCCTCAACTTAAGCACTTGCAACAAGGAAAATAGGTTGTTGTAAACTTCTTCGGGTAGCCTTTTCATGTTCTCTAGCTTGTATATTTTTTTAGATTAAAATTGAATTTTTGTTTGTTTGTAATGCAACTTTAGTAGTTTTGAACAATTGATAGCTATATTTTAGAATTGAGCTTTTGAACAATTGATAGCTATATTTAAGAAAGGTCTTTTTTTTTTTTGTAGTTGTAGATTAACTAAAGGCAAGGTCTGATATATTTCTCTAGTACACTACTAGAAAAAAGTCAATAGATAGCACTCAAAAAACGCTATGAAATCAATTCAATAGCATTTATGCAAACGCTATGAATCAACATGCTATCCTTTGTATAATAGCATTTGTGAATAAAACGCTATAAAATCAACAAAAACATTTAGTCATTAAATGGTACTAAGTTCCTAAAAGTTGAGGATATTGCATCCATAGAAAGAATTGGTTTTTTACGTTCTTTTCTGGCTTCTTTGACATCCTCTTTAGGAATTAGCTTCTTTGACATCCCTCTTTAGGAATTGGTTTTTCTTTGACATCCTCTTTAGGATTGGTTGAATTCTATCATAAGGCTTTCTAGTCAGTGTTTCCCTTTTCAGAGCAGCTACATATTTATCATTTGTGTCCTCTTTCCTCTGCAGCTCGCCAAGGTATTCTGCTAGCCTCTCTCGATTAACTTGCCCCATCATCTAATTCACAAGCCAATAAAACAAGTGAGGCTTCAATAATATAAGCTGATAAAAATTGAAGGGGGGTCAAAATATTGAAAGCAAGCCTAAGGAAAACAAAACCCAAGTTATATTCCAAAAATGTGTCTTCAAAGATAGGTGTCTTTATGCAAGGCCAAATAAATGTAATTTCGATATGAATTGTTCAACTTAATGCACACCTATATAAATGAAACCACAACAAATAAAAACTCACGGATCTTTGCTGGATGGTGATATTATATGACTAGCACCCAGTCATGGATGGGTTGAGCCTACTTAAGTGCAATGCAAGCGTGAAGCTCACTGCGTTGATATTATGAAACTTCATGGTTCTTTTCCTTTTTCTTAACCAAGTAAGATGAGATTGGGCAGACTCCTTACCTGCTATGTTAGATACACCATCTACTTTAAACATTCCAAGCAGCTTTAGCTTCTAAAATTAACGGAAGAAAACATTACATCACATAGACCTTTTAAGGAAGCTTATCTTTGGTCTCTCTAAAAATGGTTTATATGATACTCATCTACACATCGAAGACCCCGAGGAATCCCATAAGTTAAGTTAAAGCGATCGCTTGAAACCTCTTATATCTTCAAAATGAAATGTTGATATTGATGAAAGGTTTACCCTTGAGCCCAAACATTCATTAAGTGAGCAGTTACATATTAGAGGCTTCCATCATCAAAATCAATATTCCTATTTATTCACTGAGTTAAGAGGGTTTCATGTCTAGCTCCTTTCTAATTTCTAATGCAATGGAATTCATCTCTAATTGGTCTACAATACGATGTCAATTTACATGCCACTTACAAGTTAACAATAAAACAATTTAAATCAAACTAATACCATAGACCTATAAAGAAAAATGGTTGGGTATATTTTATTGGTGTAAAGGGTGAAATTAGATAGGAAGTGACTTTCCTAGCGTGAGAAAGGCCAAAAGAGACTTCGTCAATCGCCAAATCAAATTCTAGGGGAGTACAAAACAACTGTCTATATTGATCACTAGAATCAAGTCTTATAAACTCAAATTGAATAATCAAAAAAAAAATGATCGTTCTAAATACCGCCCACAACATCCGCGAGCAGCTTGATAAAGAAACTCAACATCCTAAGGAATCGGTAGCACATACTTGTTAGAAAATAGTCGACAAACCACTTATAATCAACATCGTCATGAAGAATATAACTCGATAACCCCAACAAAATTAAAAGGAATGAATCAAAGCGAGCCAATCTAAACTTATGAAAATGTATACATACTATATCGAGTTAAGTCCAACTCGTATTCCATGTACTTGGTGATAATAATGCAGAAGTCCGCGGAGACAAGAGCGTAGAATTTGGCAAGCTTACAAAGTTTTCTCAAGACAATATCTATTCCATCTCTTACAGGTCTATTAACTCTTAAGAGCACTAGCGGTTGAGTTGTTACATAAACTTCATTGGAAGTTAGCTATGATTGGAAAAAGGCTTAATAATCACATGATGCAGCAATCACCGTCCTAAACAAAAAGACATCACATAACACCATTGAATCACATTCTCAAAATAAAACATAATTTCGAATCAGACCATAGTTTAGGCTGTTGCAGCATTCGAATGTATCTTAGGAACACTTGCTTGTTCCTAATTTAGTCTTGTCGAGTCTTGTAAATTGCATTGAGATTGATTGACTCACTAATTCTTCTTTGCTAATGCTATTGTGTCGTCTTCATGTTGCATTTGCGTATTGCAGGTGGTGGGCATTAGGTACCACCGTATCATTATTTCTCTCCTCATTATTATTATTAATCTTTTCTAACCAAGTTTAACCCTAATAAATAAATTTAAGAAATAACTATCACATCCTAAGAACTTAATTTCATAAAGTGGATTTGTAAATGCATTGAAACTTTAGCAAATTTTGAAGCACAAAAAGTATAATATTCACGGTGAAATTGTTGGTCTTTACAAGGAAAGCCACCGAATCAAATTGAAGAATTCTACTCAAGGTTCAAACAATGAAAATTTTCATGGCCATTAAAGCTTTTTGAACATTCGAGGGCTGGTGGAGGCTTGTGGTAGCCTTTCTTTAGCGATATTACAAAACTAAGTTTCTAAACTTAAGAGAAAACTTATAATTAGTTGCATGATGTTTTGTCTCTTGAGACTTATTTGGATTGGTAGAATTTGGTTTTTTATTTGTTTTGCAGGCTTAATGAGCACTATATACAAGCCTTTTATGATATTATATACATTACATGGATTGAATGTTTGTTTCTTTTGTTTAGAGGAGTTTGTTTTACCTTGCCTAGATATGGTTTTATACTTGGATTAGTATGTTGTTTTGATTTCATTGTATCGGTTAAAAATGAACTAGTGCTTGGACCATTATAGTTTTGTCTCACTACAAGAATATATAGGTCTTGCTTATTCATAACAGACTTCGCTCCTCATGATTTTGCATTGCTATTATTTTTCTTTTGCGAAAAATGCACACTAGCCGATCACACACCGATTATAGGGTGTAAAACAGCGAGGACTATGTAAAAAGTATTCAATATCAATGTCATTATCGAGCATCTTTGTCCATTGAGCATTAGTTGAGCAGTTCAATAAACCAAATTTAGTAAATAAAAGACATTCAATAAGACCAAAAACATAAACCTACTAATTACGTATTACCAAATCTTAGGGTCATAAGTCGTAACTTGTCTAGTAGAGCGGGAGTACAACTAGTAAAGACAATGTAATACAACCTTGAAAGTTTATTAGTTGTTGGTAGCTAATTAAAGATAACGGCGTCTATAGGTTTTCTGTGGGCGTCACTTTCTCCTGTACAACATTGACAAAAGTGTTGTTATTTCTAACCACAAAATATCTCATTTACTAATGCAACATCATACTTAATTATACCAATAACAAAATTTTAACAATGAGATCCTTTAAAATATTTAGCATAGATAATTGATTTTATCGAAAAATATTAATATATTAAGTTATTAACATACAATGACTACATTAGACAATTATAGTGATAAAAGAATAAATCGAGTAAACTTTTTGTAACCAATTTAATTTGAAAAAAAGTAACAACTATGCTCTTTCTCGAGGAGATAAAGTACCTAAACTATAGGAAGATTAGGGTAAAGTTGAAAAAGTTAAAAGTGAGATGTCTTATATTGCGGTTTGTCTTTTCTTGAAGTGAATCTCAAAAGTACCTTTCATTAAGTGACTTTCACTTTAAGTTTAAGGGTTTGAAAGTTTATTAGTTGTTATATAAGTGAAAGTTTAAGTTCTCGAAACAAATCGATAAGTTGGTGTGGCATGTGTACTATTTTCGCGTTTATGATGTCAAAACTGATTGTACAATTATTATCTTGTAGTAGGAAACACGGAAATGGATAAGAGTTGGATACAATTGCCAAATAGGTTTTGGCCAGTATAAAAAGGAATTCGGGATTTTATTGATATTGCTTTCATTGGTCATGTAGCGGTCTTGAGATAAGGGACTAGGTGTCCATGCAAAGAGTGCAAAAATAGGAATTACAAGCACATCAATGAGGTAAATGATGATCTAGAGAGGTTAGGCATGGACAAGAAGTACACTCGTTGGGTGTTTCATGGAAGAATATGAGGAATTAAGTGATGATGATGATGATGGCGGCGATGATGATGGCAATGGTGTTCAAATGGTAAATTTTGATGGGTTAGATGACATGATTGAAGATTTACAAGCTTCAACACATGTTGATAATTTGGAGCCCTCACGTGGAACATGGGGAATCGGAGATGATGATGCATTGAATGCAACAGAAGGTCACAATGGAGGAAATGTAGATCCATATGATGACCTTTTGGGGAAGCACGCCAACCTTTGTATCCAGGTTGTAAGATTTCTAAGTTAGATTATCTTGTGAAATTGCTTCACTTAAAGATAATCAATGCTGGAGTAACAAATCGTTTACTATGATTCTCCAGTTGATTAAAATTGATTACTGAAGGTGAGACAACGCCAAAAGTCTCATTACAGGCTTAAGACATTAATCACGTAACTTGGGACTTGGTTATATCTCAATTCATGCATGTAAGAATGATTGCATGTTGTTTTGGAAAGAAAATGGCCGATCTTCAAAATTGTGTCTCGAATGTGGGAGCCAAGGTATAAAGTTTGTGAAGGCAAGACTAAAAAATACCACAAAAAGTGTTGCGTTACTTTCCACTTAAACCAAGGCTCAAGAGGTTGTTTATGTCGAGGGTTACTGCTGCAGATATGAGATGGCACAAAAGAAAAACATGATCCGGAGGAGAATGTACTTTCGAGGCACCCAATGATTCTCAAGCTTGGGGCGATTTTGATAAGGAACATGAGTGGTTTGCCAATGATCCTCGTAATGTTAAGCTTGGGTCTTGCACAACTGATGGATTTAACCCATTTGGCAATGAGTAGCCAATACGGTATGTGGCTGTAATGGTGATACCATATAATTTACCACCGTGGAAGTGTATGAAAAGAACCGTTCACCTTCATGGCGTTATTTATTCGGGACCTTCATCACCCGGGAATGATATCGATGTTTATTTGCGACCTTTGATTGATGAACTTAAAGAGTTGTGGAAAGATGGGGTAGAGACTTATAATGCGATGCAAAGAAAACATTTCGGGTTGCATCTTTGCGGTGTTATGGACTATAAATGATTTTCCGCATACGGTAATTTATCCGGTTTGGAGTACCAAGGGCAAACTAGCTTGCCCTAATTGTAATAAGGATACAGATTTCCATGTATTTGAAGAATGGACGAAAGTTATGTTATATGGCAAATCGCCGCTTTCTACCGTTAAGGCATGCTTGGAGAACTCGTGGCAAACAATTATTTGATGGAAATAGGAGAGCGGGGTTGCCACCTAAAGAGTTGTCTAGGGATGAATTTTGTTATCACAAGTGAACTATGTAGAACCCCTTCAGAAATTTGGAAAGCCTAAAAAAGCGTCGCACTTAGAGATGGAGTTGAACTGGACAAAGAAGAGCATATTTTTTGGAGTTACCGTATTGGGACACTCTTAAGCTGCGACACAACCTTGATGTTATGCATGTTGAGAGAAGAACATTTGTGACAATGTTGTGGGGACATTGCTTGACCTAGATAGCAAAACAAAAGATTCAGTAAAAGCTCGATTAGATTTGGGCGCAATTGGGTATAAGAAAAGAGTTGCATTTAATCCCAAGGAGGTGATAAGTTTGTAATGCCCCGGCATGTTACACATAATCATCTTGGAGAAAAAATCTTTTCTTGAGTGGGGTGAAGTCGGTGAAGTTTCGATGGCTATCGTCCCAACATTTCTCGATGTGCAAATGCTAAAGATGGTAAGATAAATGGGGAGTCATCATATTTGTCATGTGCTCTTTATCCTTGGTGGGAACTGCAGTCCTTGTCCATGTTGGGCTGCTGACGGCGGTCCGCTTTCAACCTCTGAGATGCTTTAAAAGTGGACATAGGGGGCTAGACAGTTAGCAGAATTCCGATGGATTTTCTCCTTGGGAGAGTTTTAATACTAAAACCCTTAGTCATTTGGACGAAAAAAGGTACTACACTATTTTATTTTTTAAGCGAATTCTTCTAGGAGGAAGACATATGTCTGCTTGGAGGCGCTTTTCTTTTTCGGTCTTGGCTTCGGCTTACTATTTTATCCTTTTTTTTTTTTTATAGGAGAGACTTTCTAGAGTCCCTCAAAGGAGCAAATCGGGCGGTTTACGGATCTGCCGTGTCCTTCAACCGCCCTTTTTTCTTGTTAGGCTTGTACTAATGAAAGTGGTAGTTCCTTCTCGCATCTCGTGAATGTCTATCCGCCTCTAGAGCTTGGCTAGACACCGGACTAGACTTAGCTCTGCTTGTGATGTACCTTGAATACCTAGGGAGCCCGTGATCCAAGCTCCATGGCTAGCTGTTTATAGGATTAGGGTACCGACATACTTGACATTTATTCCCCGGCCCATGTCAAGTATGTCGACGGGATGGGAATTCTACCGAAAAGGGGGACCGAAAGAATGAGTGGACGTTCATGTTCGCGGCTTACCTCTTTGGGCTAATCTATACCCCGACCTTGCCTCGAGAGAGCAAGTCTTACATTCGATACTCTCATCGAGAGAAACGGACTATCATGATTAAGATCGATTGGGCGGATCATGACATTCGGGGACCATTATGGAAGGGAGTAGGATACTCTGGGTGGAAAGAAAGATGGAGGCTTGCTGCCCGCGGGTGCCGGGTGCGACGGATCGTTCCAGGAAAGTGGTGATTCTTAGGTATTCAATCAAGAAGCAATAGAGGGAAGAGCCCAAGGGAGTCCCTATCTTACTTCTTCGACGGTGGAAGAATCCTTCTTAGTTGTTTTTCCTTTCCCAACTAAATAGTGATCGATATCATTCCCTTTGTCTACAAAGATTCTAGAACAATAGCAAGGCATATTTTAGATAATAGCTTCTTGCTCGAAAGGCTTATTCAAGAAAGATATGAGATCGGGACTTTCTTTGATAGCCATTCGTGCGGATTGGTCCTGATTCATTTAGCATCCAAGAAGTTTCTATTTTTGTGACTTCTACCCGCGAAGGCTTGGATCCTCGGCACCATCGGTAATTAAGATCGGAGTAGTTCGTGGAACTTGCTTTCCATCCGCCTTTTTTTGACTTCTATACAAGATTTTCCTCCCGTCGCACGAATGCTTTCTCCTCCTCGTGATGATCAATGAAAATATGGTGGAACTAGCGGATCGAGATCGGCGCAACATCGATAGAAGGGAAGATCATTTAATTTAGATAGATACTTGACTTCCTTCAGAGAAATACATTCCCTAGAAAATGACTCGACTCTCATGGTTCAAGCACGACTTCCTTCAGTGAGGACTTACCGACACCCATCGAACTTCGATCGACCGCCATTTAACTAATCCCGTGCCAAGTGGCTCAATAGACTCTCTTTACCTTCCCCCATCCTGACCCACTCCTCCTTCGGAATCCCCTTTATAACTAGACTCGTGCAATTTCTAATGTGGCTTCCTTCCTGAGATATCGCCCCATCGCTTCGAGATGGAGCCTAGCTTTAAAACCCTTCTATCCCCATTCCTAGCCACACCGCCCCTCGATGATCCCCAAAGCTACCGACCCGATAAGTTTCCCTTCATCAAACCCTCTAGTATCTTTCTACTTCCTAAAATGTAGCATCTTCCGCTCCCGGCGCATCCTGTTCACCAAGTTAGCTATTGGACTAAGGGATGGCTCATTGATAGTAGCTTGTCGGAATGACCGTATGTGCAGTCTCCGGCTTTGGGAGTAGCATTTGGATGTTTACGCGCGTTACTATATGAGAATCATATTTCCATGGTACCGCATGTGTATTGGTATACTTGAAATGGGAGCAGGTACTTTTTTGATCCTCTTTTCGAGGAACATAAGAAAATGCTCGATGGATTTCTTTGGATGAAATTCCGCCGAAAGGAAGACCGAATACAACCAAACGGCCGAAGTTCGAGTATCCTCGGGAAGCTACGAGTCATGTACTTCTATATATACTAAGCTAGTTTCAGTGTCTAGCAACTGTGAAGAGAGTAAAGCCTAGAGGCGTGGCGATTGCACCGGTTTAACTATTAGATCCTAGTTTTGAGCTATGTCATGCATCCCTAACGAATGATATTTCCTTAAAGAATGATCGATTGATTTTGATTGCCCGGCCGCCCTTCTAGACTGCATATGCTCGGACTTTCAGACATTACCGCGACCTTGTACCATCCCTTGTCCAAGTCATTGAGTGAGCTAGTTTCGGACTAGGCAATCGATGCATTCGCTTTTTTAGATTAGCTAATGATATTTACTATACAACCTGTCTTCACAAATTGTCATATGCATTCTCTTTTGTCGCAGATTTTTGTAGAAGGAACGCAAATGCTAGTAGTAGTTGTCTGCCCTCGATTTTGTTAAAGATATTATTGCTAGACATACTTAAGCTTAAGGGAGCTAGCAAGTTTATAACGCAAAACTTTGATGGCCACTTTCTTTGTCCCATCCCTTAAGACCCTTGGTAGACTTTTCCCAAAGCTACGACCCGATAAGTTTCCCTTCATCAAACCCTCTAGTATCCTTTTGAGAGTTCTTTATAAGTGATTAAAGGGAAGTTGAATTTCGGCCCGCCCCCGACATGCTAAACAACTCATCTTTCTTGGTGGAAATTATTCCTTTGATGTATCGATGTCCAATCCAACAAAATATGGTAAATTAATAGTAATAGCTGCCTATTCTTTGGAAGTAATATCTCAAGTGTCTAATGGTTGAATACTATGTATCTTTGGTCTTACGTACAATTTAAGGAAGAATGATCTAGGAAAATGCACTTTTATCCACTCACGGGAAAAAATCTACGGATTTACCTACTATGCCTTGCTCTTTTTTGAGAATATGTCTAAGTTATTGTGATTTTTTTAAGTTCAGTACAAACAAACCTCGCCGAGAATGCTTGATACATGACGCATACGGAACCACAGGCGCCCGGTGGCTTGATCAGCTTTTTTTTGCATTTTGTCATCATCACTTACCATAATTTACTGAGGGTATCAAGCATTGCTCTTTAATTAAATGTAATGCATTGTTTTGTGGACCATATTATATTCAACTTGGGTTTACGCCAAGAGATATTGCAAAGTGGGTATAGTAGCTCCATTATGTGATCTTTTTTTTTGTTTCTAGCGATATATATATCCAAAAGTAGTACTTGCAGCTGCTTTGGAAGGAAGCAACAACAAAGTACAATTGATAATGTATGTCTCCACAGGCATGTCCTATATCCGATGGGACCCTAGTTTGACCACATAAAAATATTTCCCATGCATTGATTACTTGCATTTTTGCTTCAATTTTATTTTAATTTGGATAATTATACTTACTAATGTCTCTTTTCTTTTCCAATTTGTTGTTTGTATCAGATTGGTTGGCGGTATATTGATAAAGAAAACTTGGGTGGATGTTGTTCGAATCGGCAAATTATGGGAATTTGGCCAAAATCTTATTTTTTTGAAGAACTAATATTATTTAGTTGATAGCTTTGAAGATTTTGTAATTCAGTATATTCGAAGAGACTAATTGTATGGATGCTCAAATAATGATTTTGGATGATCTTAATTAATGAAATATATTTTGCTATAATTTATTGTGAATGAATACATTTGATCGGTGTTTTTAGTTTAATCATAAATTGTATTGGGCAGGTTTATATAAATTGAAATGATTCAAAATAATACGTAATACCTATTATATATATGAGTAAACCCATTTGCAACGCCGAGCTCGTAAAAGAATTAGGGTGTTGTAAATGTGTTTAAACAATTACCAACACATACATTTGGTGCGGCTAAAACCACTAGCAGGGTAGCTAAAAACACACTTTGCAAACGCCTTTGCGCATGACTAATGGTTTAAACCTTTTGCGACAAAAAGACCTAGGGGCAGACTAAAAACACACTTTGGCAAGCTTTGCTTTGGCGCAAGCGACTAATGGTTTAAACCTTTTGTGAAAAAAAACACGTAGCTAATGCTTTGCTTCTTTTTTGATGATGCGGGGTGCAACTAAAAGTAACCCTTTTGCAACGCTTAGCGGTGCAAACTAAAAAGAACATTTTGCAACGCCAATCGCTGCAAATAGTTTAAATATTTTAAAAATCATTTTAGTTTGGCAAAATACTTTAGCAACGCTAATAAAGTAATAGCAATGGGACAAGGCGTTGCAATAACTTTCAAGCTTTTGCGACGCCAATTGTTGCGTCTTCATTTAGCTTTTGTGACCCAATTTTTTGCAGCGCCTTTGTGACGCCCACATTGGCGTTGCCATTGATCATTGTCAGCGCTTTTTCGTACTTATAGCGACACCAGATGGCGTTGCAATTGAGCCTTTCTGTTGTAGTGTTGTTACGACCCACCCACCCAACTAAACCAAGGCATGAGCAATTCTCATCAAAACCGTTACCTTAACTCCCTCATTAGTGTGATCTCATTTTTACTGCAAAAAATATTGTTAATGTACACTTTCATGTATGAATTTGATTTTAATGTGAACTTGGTAAAATTTAACTCGAATTTTTGTTTATACTATTTTACCAGGATTTGAGAGGACGTTTACCCGCCAAGTCTGATTATGATGAGCTCTACCCTACTGCCCTCCTTATGAACGGAAAATGAGCTGAAGACTTGGACAAATTTAATGATCGGCACGAGTCGTTTAACGTTACACAAGGTCATATATAATTTTCACCATCAGTTCAATATCAATTGCCTCTTAGACTCCCCAAAATACTTGATCAATTTGCTCATTTTGATGGATTTGATTTTGTCACATAGGAAAAATGTACCGATTGAGAATATCGAATGTGGGTACCTCGATGAGTTTCAATTTCAGAATTCAGGACCATCATATGGTGTTGGTTGAAACTGAGTGATCTTACACTAATCAGATCACTTTGGACTCCTTAGATGTACATATTGGCCAGTCTTATTCCGTTCTTGTCACAGCCAGTCAACTCGACACTATGGACTACTTTATGGCAGCAAATCCAACACAATCAAATAGTAGTATCATTGGCGTATTAGGAGTGCTACATTATGCCAATTCTACAACCCCCGCTTCACGGGCCATTTGCGGTTGGACCCAATCCAATGGATCGATAGTTTTCAATAAAATCAAGCTAGATCAATCGGGTGAGACATTTTATGTACCTTACTTGATCATAGCTTTTTACACTCTTTTCTATAAGCATTCACGTAGTTTGCATTGTTCAATTTCGATTGGTCGTGTCGAGATTTTATATATTAGAATAACACTACATCGTTCAAATGTTTTGTAATTGCCGAATGGAACATTCCATTTCTCATTTGCTATTGACGCCATAAATTTCCTTCCTTTATTCTTGCAGTTATTCGTGGTGCAAAAGATAGAAAAGAGTATGCAATCTTTAGTACAGACATAGAGCTTTATTCTTCTCGCCTCTCTCACATCCGCAGTTCAATTTGAAAGGTTTGATCCCCGGACAATTTCTTGGGAGAGTGTTCCTAGTATGAAGACAAAGGGGGAGGCCATTCCGTGGCTGCTTTTAATGAAAAGATGTAAGTTCCTTAATTAGATAAATATGTTAAGTATTGGTTTGCATGTCCTCTTTGTTATAGTTATATTATGACCTTGGTTTGCAGTTGTGCACAATGGCGTAATTTCAGCTGTCGAACAATTGTAATTCAGCATAGTGTATCTTGGGGATTGTATTGATTAAAGTCCAAATATCGAGTGAACATGGCTATGATATTGTGTGCTTGTTATGTTTACAAGTATTTAAATGCACACATTTACAATATTTTCATAGGCTTTAATTGCCTAGGGACCATATAATATATACAGGAATCGACAAAGATATGATGAACAATTTGCACCGCAGATATGCTTTTGGGGGTTTTGACGAACTAGAAATGTTTGAGAGGTCGAGGTATTGGATCCTCGCTTTGGCTCTTGGACGAGATGGTGATTCGATGCATCAACCAAGGGTATCTGGCTTTGGAGCGGTTGTGATCGGTGAATCAATTTATGTAATTGGAGGGTATAGTCGTTCAAACTTTATTGACACTGTAAGTTAGAGCCATCAATTTCTTTTTTAAAACCTGTCTATCTGCCAAGCATCATCACAACCAGATCAATTTCTTGTCAGATGTTCTAGTGATGTTGGCTTACTTATCTCAACCAAATCAAAGGTACCGTTGTACCATTTATTTCAGTCTTTCATAACTATTAAAGTCTAAGGAGCATGCTTTTCATGTTTTTATGGTGCTCAGAGTTTGCTGCTCTGTTATTCATCTTTTATCCTTTAGTACGAACACAAAATGCACCTTCAAATGCTTTTAGAATTAAATAATTTACCACCCAAAGCGTATACCAATCATAAAATAGTGTTACTCAAAGCATGGAGATGTTTACTAGCACATGATATTGTTCTCGATTGGCATTGCCTAAAGTAAATTCTTGTGATTATTGTTTTTTAATTGCAGGGTTCTCAATTTTAAAATGGAGTAGGAGGTGTACACAAAGGAGGAGATTGACTGGAGCTACATCGAATATCTATGAATCTAGTGTGACACTTGATTTCAGTTTAACTTAAGGAGTTTTCTTTCTTATGTGCAAATAAATTAAATTCTATGTGTTTCTCTAGGAATGCAACTGAAGTCGCTGGTGACAATGCAGTCTTGTCCATAATGCCACAACCAATGGCTGAGAGTCAGAGGTAATCTCTGGGATTTACATAAACAGTTAGAAGATAGACTTCTTTATTTGAGATGCATAAAGTTTTCTCCCGTAAGCACTAGTTAGTTAGTAGTCAACGTCCAAAGTTTGGTTAAATCTATGATCTCGTATATTGTTTTGTGACTCTTGTTTTTATGTAGGGTACTTATAATTTTCTGAGATGGTCTTATTGTATTATGGGGACTTGAAGAAAGTAAGGGAATTCTTCTTATGGGTGGAAACATGCTGTCATAATCGAATGAAACAAATAAAGTTACTTCTTCATGTTGGGCATGCCCCTTTGGAAGTAAAGTCGTTGCTGGATATAGTAATGGAGAAGTATACCTTTGAAGTGTGCCACCACTTTCAAATCCAGGTGCAATAATATCAACAAATAGGGAACTAACTTCGCCGCAAAATGTCCCTCTGTGTAAACTTTACTATTTTACTTGGTTGGCGGGGCGGGGTGTTTAGAACATCTATGTTGTTCTTCATTACTTTTCGTTGTGGATGAATAGAAAGAATTTAATTGTTAGATCAAGTTATTGATGAATGGAAGAATTTAATTGATACATTGTAGACTGAAAAAAGGTGTGGCCCCACATATAAAAGGGCCAGAAAAACCATTTTTTTAATAAATGAGAAATAATTAGTAACGGATAGAAAATCGTTAGGAATGTAAATAATTAGTAACGGATAAATAACCGTTAGTAATGGAAAATTAGTAACGGTTAGTAAATGTCAGAAACGAAAAATACCAACACTTTATCAGTTGCAAACAAACGTTGGGTGAAATTAATAAACGTTGGAAATGAATTGTACCGGTTTTTATATGTCACTGAAATTAATTTCAATAACGTATATTATCCGTGACTAATTTTAGTAACGAAAAATAAACGTGACTAATATCCGTTACTGTCGATTGTCACGCTTTTGTGTCAACACAAGATAACCGTTACTAATATTTTTAGTGACGGATGCATATTCGTTAGAAATTAGTCCATATGGTGTAGTGCTTTCTATCATATTTGTGTTTCATGTCTGCCTGATATTTTATTAGACATTGTAAAGATTCTTCTCGAGTTTTATCAATTGAGTCTGCCACCAAAGTTAGAGCATCATTGTTTCCAGTTTGTACTGCTTCTGTCCTTGTAGTTGGTGCAATTAATTCTGTCGGGAGGATATCATCCATGCCATAAGCTAGGTTGAAAGGGAAAAGATTGGTAGAATACTTTGGAGTGGTGTGATAAGCCCAAAGCACTGCTGGCAACTCTTTAACCCAATTTCCTTTTGCTTCATGAACCTTTTTCTTCAAAGTCGAGAGAATCATCTTATTGGTTGCTTCTGCTTGTCCATTTGCTTGTGGATAATATGGTGCGGAGAAATTATGCTGAATTTTTAGTGAGGCGCAAAATTTGTGAATTTCTTCCACATCAAATTGTTTACCGTTGTCAGAGACGATGTTAGATGGAATTCCAAAGTGACAAACGATGTCTTTCCATAAGAAATGCCGTACATCTGTTGCTGAGATGTTGACAAGCAGTTGAGCTTCTACCCATTTAGTAAAATAATTAGTCACAACCAATAAGAATCGTACACTTCCAGGAGCCTTTGGTAGGGGTCCCACAATATCCAAGTCCCATTTTGCAAAAGGCCAAGGGCCTAGAATTGGGTGGAATTCTGTTGCTGGAAGTTTGCCCATATTTGCATGTTTTTGACATGGTATGCATTTTTGGGCGAATTCCACTGAGTGTCTTTGCATGCTAGGCCACCAGTATCCTTGAGTCATGGCTTTATCTACAAGACTACGTCCTCCAGAATGGTTTCCACAAAGTCCGGAGTGTATCTCTTTGAGAACTAGATGACCTTGATATTTGGAAAGACATCTGAGAAGAGGACTGAAAGTGTTTGCCTTCCTATAAAGTAGGAGTTTGTCTTTAGAATTTGGAATTATGACAAATTTCCAGGCATCTCTCTTAATTTTGTAGGAAAGTGACGAATCCTCAAGTAGAGTTTCATGTTGTAGAAATTCTAAATAAGTAGGTCTCCAATCATCTGGTGAAAAATCACCGTCGATAGATTGGAAATCCAAATGTGGTACTTCTGGAGAATTATCTGCTTCATGGGACTCATCTTCCATATCAACATTGCTTTGGTTAGCATCCTGTGTGAGTGGAGAATCACTCTCAACACGATGATTGGCCAAATCTTGATGGTTGGCTAAATCTTCTTAAGCTGCTTCCTCTGAGTGAGATTCTGAACTTGTGCCAGCCGATTGAGCTAGCTATTCTCTCTTTATTTTCCTTGTTGTTACGACATTTACTTGCTCGAACTCGAAATTCCGAGATGTCATCTAGAAATAGCATAGATGAGCAATATATAAGTTTTGAACATGTTCTTCTATAACAGTTATGCTTGGAAAAGGTTAGAAATCAATATAGATTTTTCTTTCATTGTTAACATCAACTGCGACAGAGAGATAGGCTAAGGCATCGGCGTTGACGATTATCATTCGCGAGTTAACCGTGGAACTGCAATGGATTTGAAATGAATGGATAGTTCATGCATTTTTTGGACATATGCAGCCATCCTATCATTCCGAGCAACAAAAGATCCGCCAAATTGATTCGCAACAAGCTTTGAGTAAGTGAATAACTCGATCTTTGTCGCCCCCAGGTTAAGTGTTGTTTGCATTGCATAAAGAACCGCTTCATATTCAGCTTCATTGTTTGATGCGCAAAATACGAGGCGAACATATTTTTCAATTTTCTCGCCATCAGGTCGGATCAAAACACAACCAAGGCCTGAACTTGATTTGTTCTTGGAATCGTCCATGTGTAGAATCCATAAAGAAGGTTCGGCACTTATGGATGGATCGGCCGATCCTTGTTGTGGATTAGGAGGAGGTTCTTCAAACTGCTCTTCCATGGTCGGTATGTTATCGACAGGAAAATCGGCCATAAGTGATGCCATTGCGTGGCCTTTCTCAGATGATCGGGCTTTGTAGATAATTTCGTAGGTACTCAAATATGTTTCCCATTATGCTAATCGGTTCGAATCAGCATTTCAAAGAACTTTTCTCAAGTTGTATTCAGTGTAGACATTGATAATACGCCCTTGGAAATAAGGCTTCAATCTTCGTGCACTATAGACAAGTGAGAGAGCTATTTTCTCAATCTGTGAATACCTTGCTTCTGGAGCTGTAAGGGTCTTACTTATGAAGAAAATTGGTTGTTCATTTTCATCATCAATGAATGAGGCGGCACTCGCCTATTTCGATCTTTGCCAAATAGATGCCAATTGTTTGTCGGTGGTCGGACTAGCAAGAATTGGCGGTATTACTAGGTATTCTTTCATTTTCTAAAAAGCTACGTCACACTCATCTGTCCATTGTGGGGATCCCTTAATGGCTTGAAAAAAGGGGTGGAGCCGATCTGAATATTTTGAGATAAATCTACCCAAAGCGGCTATCCTACCCGTAAGTTGTTGGATTTGCTTCTTGGTTTTTGGCGAGGGCACTTCGGTAATTGCACATATTTGATCAGGATTAGCTTCAATGCCTCGTTTGGTCATAAGATATCCAAGAAATTTACCCAATGCTAAACTAAATGCGCATTTTGATGGATTTAGACGTATTCGAATATGCACCAGGCGATCAATTTTTTTTTGCAAGTGATGAAGGTGTGAAGACTCTTCATGCGACTTGATGACCATATCGTCAATATAAGCTTCCATAAACTTGCCTAAGAAGTCTGAAAATGATGTATTTATGAATTTTTGATATGTTGCCTGTGTATTTTTTAGACCGAAAGACATTACCTTATACAAAATAAGCCTTGGTCTGTTATGAAAGTTGTAAGTTCTTGTTCATCTTTGGCTAATGCAATTTGATAAAATCCCATTGAAGCATCCATAAAAGAAATTTGTTTAAACCTTGAAATGGCATCAACCATTTCAGAAATACGAGGCAAGGGATACGGGTGAATAAGACATTTTTTATTGACATCAGTAAAATCAACATAGATTCTAAATTTCCTATTTTTCTTAGGGACTGCTACTACATTGGATATCCATTTCGGATATAGTACATGCCTAATAATATTAACACTTAGAAGTTTGTCGATCTCTTCTTTCACTTTGAGCTTTCGATCGGGAGCCATTCGACGAGGCTTCTGACGCACTGGCTTTTGTGTTTTGTCGATATCTAGCCTGTGACATGGAAATGAAGGATCAATTCCAGGCATTTGTTCAACCGTCCACGCAAACATTGTGCAATTTTTCTTCAAAAGCTCAATGAGTTCATCCTGTTCCTTCTTGGAAATTTCCGCAGAAATAAAAGTGGTTTCTTCTTCCTTGTTCTCGATCTGTACTTCGAGGAGCCTGTCGATGGTCGGGGGGCCACCTAAACGCTGCTCCATAGTGTTTACCAGGTCAATGGAATTCTGTAATTGCTATTTTACCCCATCAACATTTAGGATGGTGTTGCCCTTGACTTCCGAATCTTTATAATCATCGAGTACAGACTCATGGCATTTCAAAGCTGCTATCTGATTACTTCAAACTTTGCATACCATACCATCACACCAGAACTTGATAGCCTGATGGAAAGTAGAAACGACATCTCCCATTGAGTGGATTCAATCTCTTCCCAGAATGACATTGTAGGAAGAGTTATAATCCATGAGAAGAAAATCAATTGTAACTTCCTTGTTCATTAATGTCACCGGAATAGAGCATCTACCAATTAATTTTGCTGCTGTCCCATCGAAGCCAATAATAGGATTTGGATCGGGAACTATCATTTTCTCGGGGAGATTGAGTCCTTTGTAACAACACTTGTAGATCACACTTGCCGAACTACCTGTATTGATCATGATTTTCTGCACATGATGAATTCCAACAAAAGCTTGTATTACAACAGCATCATAATGAGGATGGTGCACTCCTATCAGATCATTGTCAGTCCAACTGAGAGGTCCTTCCTCATAAGTCTCAGTACCCATACCATGGAGAAAATCGTATCCACTATAAACATAGTGGTGGCTGAGATCAGTGATTTTAGAGTGATTGAAATTCTTGCGCTGGGTGTTAGACATTGAATCAACTCTGGCATGGCCGATTTTGATTACATTGTGTGCGGTTACGACTAAAGCTTGTTTTGTTTTACCCAGCACGTAATCCTGGAGCATACCCTTTTCGATCAAACCTTGGATTCTACCCCTTAGAGATCGGCATTATTCAGTTTCATGACCAAAATCATCGTGGAATTTGCACCACAGTGATTTGTCACGTGTAGCCTTGGTATCTTCGGAGAGAGGAAAAGGTGGAGATAAGATATTCTTTCCCTTAATCTTCTTATAGATAACAACATACTTCTCGTTGAGGGTGGTAAGCTTTAACTCGGGAAGTTTCTTTTGTTCTTTGTCGTTCCATTGTTATAGCCTACCATCACTCTTGGACTTTTGATCGGTTGTTTGTTGAAACTTCGGTTTTTGACTTTGTTCCTACAGCTTACTTATTTGATCATTATCTCTGTGAACTCGTGCTGATGCATCATATTCAACTTGAATAAATTGTTGAGTTCGAGCAAAAAGTTCATAACGAGTTGTTGGGACGTCTTTTACTATAGTGTTGTAAACGTCGTCCCTATCATAATTAATGCCTTCCTTGAAAGCATAAATGATAAGAATATCAGATGCATCTGGAATTTCAAGAGCCGCTTTCCAAAATCTCGTAACAAACTTACTGAGCTTTTCGTTCATTTGTTGTTTAATATTGAATATAGAATTAATATTTTTCGATTCTTTCTAGTTGTGACAAAAATGCTCAGCAAACTTGTAAGCAAGATCAGTAAAATTGTGGATGGATCTTTCTGGAAGCATGTTAAACTATCTCATCGACTCAATTCCAATGAGTGTGGACGGGAATAACTTGCAAAGAAGAGCATCGTCGAAAGTCCATAAGATCATCTTGTTTATGTAATTAACAAGATGCATCAAAGGATCTCCATCAATCTCATCATACTTTTCGAATTCTAGCTGCTTGAAGTCCTTGTGATGAACGGTTGTTTGGATTCGGAGAGAGAAGAGAGAATCGATACCACTCTCTATAGCGAGATTTTGTATTTTGTTTTCTCGTGACTCCTTATCATTAGCAGCCTTCAGTATCATCTCATGGAGACATCGTTCAGAAAATGGAACATTCTCTCGACGATGGTCACGACCAAACTGTGGAAGTTTTGGCAAAGATTTCTTCGGAGGAGGTCGTATGAGTTCTCGTTAACCTATACATACAGGTGAAGGTGACCGAGCCAGTAGTGGAGATCGGTTCCTCCGTCTCATATGGTGAACATCGGGAGAATACAGATGGAGTGCTGACTGTCACAACCATTTTCTTGACCTGTTGCAAGTGAGTCTCCATCTCCATGGCTACCATTGTCAACATACTTTTGCCGACAATGAGCTCTTGGATTGGGACTACAACTTGAGTGACTAGGTTGTGAACTAGAACTGCTTGGTGAATAGTGCTGCTGTCGAGATCAGCGTATATTGCTGTTGCAATGAGGACTTGCAGTGGCTTGCCTACCCCTCCTAGAGCTTGGGGTAGGAACTTCATTGGTTTTTCGTTGGTTGGGTAGTCTACCTTGCCGACCTATATGGATATTTTGCCGATCTCCCTTAGTACGGTTCGAATCGGCTAAACCGATTTTCGTCATGAGATCTTTTGTGAGTTGGTGATCCCCCACAGGGTGGTCGACATCAAGGTTAGTAGAGGAGTTTGTGGATTAAACTACGATTATTACACGGAAAATGTTGCTTTTCGGCGTTGCACATTACGTTTCTTGAAACCTTTCGTAGTTTACTTCGCCGCGGTTTCTCTTGGTGTGGGAGTTTGTACTTGGAGTCTTTGACAGAGATGCTTCAGTGTTCAAACGATCCCAAACACTTTTTGCCGTGGACCCTGAATCATCTTCGAGAAGTTGACACAACTGTTTCTTCAGAATGTTATTCTTGCTCTCCAATTGTAGGAGACGACGGTCGACCTGAGTTGATGGATCGGATACATGAATACCCACTCTCTCAGTCGCAGATGGCCGATGACCATCAGACATGGAAAGTGAATTCCCAGCAGAGGGGGAGTGCTGAACTTGTGCGATAAAAGGGAAACTTTCACCGTTGTTTGTTTTTCGAGAAGCCATTGACGTAACTTTTGTTTGTGGTTGAGGGTAGGAGCACAGACGGTGCCAAATATGTTTCAGCAAGATTTGCCAAAACACACCTGTTGAGGGTCGGAAGCAATGTTTTTAGAGATGTTGAAGGAGATGGTTGTTGGGGAAATATGAGACTGGACTTCAGTGTGAAGTTGTCTACATACCCAAATGTATTGCTTGGGATCAAGTCTCAATGGCGTAGTTCTGGAAAAATGACGAAGGTTGGATTTTATAGGTAGGATTGGTGATAGTTACTTCCTCGTTCTCTAATATTCCAATCGTGGGATGAAGTTGGAGAACTGGCGAGAGAACTGTCAAATCGTGGGATGAAGTTGGAGAACTGGCGGGATAACTGTCCAATCGTGGGATGAAGTTGGTGAACTAGCGGGAGAACTGTCCAATCATGGGATGAAGTTGGAGAACTGGCGGGAGAACTGTCTAATCGTGGGATGAAGTTGGAGAACTGGCAGGAGAACTGTCTAATCGTGGGATAAAGTTGGAGAACTGGCGGAAGAAGTGTCCCACGATATGAAGTTGATGGAAGTGAATCTTGAATGTGGACGAAGTTGTGGAAGTTGTTTGACTCGCAAAACATGTGCGCAATTGATATTAATTTTCCGTGTAGGTATGTAGGGTTTGAGCATAGGCTTTGAACATGTGCTCTGAGTGTGGGCTTTATTGTAGATAAGCTCTGAGCATGGGCTCTTAGCGTGGGCTTTTTTGTAGATAAGCTCTGAGCATGGGCTTTTTGGTAGATAAGCTCTGAGCATGGGCTCTGAGCGTGGGCTTTTTGGTAGATAAGCTCTGAGTATGGGCTTTGAGCGTGGATTTTTTGGTAGATAAGCTCTGAGCATGGGCTTTTTTGTAGATAAGCTCTGAGCATGGGCTTTGAGTGTGAGTTTGTATTGAATTGGGCTTTTATTGGGCCACATTTGTAGGGGCCAGAAAAGGTGCAGTTCTATGGTTGGGGCATGGATTACCGGAGCATATCGTTGACATTTTTCACATTTGCGGGCAAAAACATGTGCATCTTTTTGTATATAAGGCCAAAAGTACCCTTGCCTCAGGATCTTGAGAGCTAGTGTTCTGCCCCTAACATGGTTACCACAAATTCCTTCATGAACTTCTCGCATAACCTGTTCAACGAGGTGTAGGGAGAGACGTCTGAGATGAGGTCCCAGAAAGGACTTCTTGTACAGATCGTCTCTAACGAGGGTGAATCTTTATATCTTTGCAAGCAGATGCCTTGCTACATTCTTATCCTCAGGGAGTGTTCCGTCTTTGAGGTAGGACTTATATTGATCCATCCAACTTGGAGTAATGGCTGGAACAACACAAACTGTTGTAACTGGGTTCTGAATGCTAGATTTCTCTTGGAAATCTATAGGGATGGAACATGACTCACTGTTGCCCAGCATTGAGGCAACATATGTCAAAGCATCTGCGTGTTGATTTTTGGATTGAGGCAGCTGATAGAATTGAATGTTCTCAAACTTTCAGCTCCAGGTATTTGGCCATTCGTTCGTCCCTTGCCTCATACCTTCCATAAACTTGAAACACAACCAGCTGTGAGTCACTAAAAACTGTGAGTTGTGTTAAGCCCATGTCGAGGGCCATTGTGAGGCCAACAAGTGTCGCCTCATACTCTGCCTCATTGTTAGAAGCGTTCCAACCTAATCGGATGGATTTCTCCAGCCGCATATTATCAAGAGTAACTAACACAGCTCCAACTCCTGCACCTCTGTCATTTGAAGATCTATCCACAAACAACCGCCATCCAGAGCTCGACTCCCATGGGTCTGGACGGGAGTTTATAGATTCAGGCAGGATGCCATCATCGAAATTGGGGGTGGTTGAATCGTACCCTGTATCGGTCATTGGGAAATCTCCCAAGAATTCTGCTAGTGCCTGACCCTTCTCTGAGATTCTGGGGTCGTAAATAATATCATATTCTGACAGTTGCACAGACCATTTAGCTAGCCTTCCTGACCTATTCGATCATTCCAGAACTGATTACAATTGGTACTGCGGATCACTCGATGGTATGGAATTTGGAAGTACGGTCGTAATTTCTCTCAAGGCAAAACAAGTGCTAAAGCGACTCTTTCGAATTTAGGGTACCTTGTTTCTGCTGGTAGGAGCGTCCGACTCAAGAAATAAACAAGTTTTTCAACCTTCTTTTCATCCATGCGTATCAGTACAGAACTGATGTCGTAGTCAGATGAACAGAGATAAAGACCCAGGGCTTCTCCCTCTACAGGCTTTGAAAAGATTGGCGGTCTCCCAGGTATGTTTTGAGTTGATCGAACGCCTTTTGGCACTCTTCCGTCCATGCGAAGGAGGTGTTCTTTCGCAATAACTGAAAGAGTGGTTTGCACTTATTTGAACTCTTGGAGATGAACCTGTTCAGAGCTGCTAACCTGCTTGTAACTTTTTGAACTTATTTCATGTTTTTAGGTGAGGGCATTTTTATGAGTGCTCGGATTTGATCTGGGTTCGCCTCAATCCCTCTCTTAGTAACTAGGTACCCTAAAAACTTTCTTGATGATATAACGAAAGCACATTTCGCAGGGTTGAGCTTCATGCGATATTCTCGAAGAACGTCAAATGCATGTTTCAAGTGAGAGAGATGATCTCCACGTTTCAGACTCTTGATCAGGAGATCATCCACATACACCTCCACAATATCGCCTATTAATCTTTCGAACATCTTGTTTACCAAACACTGGTATGTGGCTCCTGCATTTTTCAATCCGAATGGCATGACCTGATAGCAGTACAGGCCATCCTCGGTTGTGAAACTGGCATGCTTGTGGTCCTCCTCATTAAAGGGGATATGGTTGTAGCCTGATGACCCATCTGTGAAGGATAACAGTTCATGTCCAGCTGTCGCATCCACCAACTTGTCAATTTGTGGCAGTGGGTAGCTGTCTTTCGAACATGCATGGTTCGGATTCGTGAAGTCAATACAGATTTTCCATGACCCATTCTTCTTTATTACTGGGACAATATTAGAAATCCAGGTGGGAACATTGATTTTCCTAACAAAATTAGCTGCCTTTAGTTTTTTAACTTCATCTTTTACCACTTTGGATCTGTCCATTCCGTTTACTTGCTTTTCCGGAAATCATATTTACCTAGAGTCGGCCATTGAGCGGTCCAGTACCTGGGGGATCCTGAACAGACGTGCCAATCTCCTCAGGCTGTATTGTGTTCGCCTGTTCGTGTGCCACAAACTGCGTTATGTACCCCTGATAAAAGAAAAAAATGAATAGTTTTACCTATGCATAAGTGATAAGAGCCCAAAACTGTAGTTTTAACCCCTTAATAATCATACTGTTAGACCAATTATGTGAATAATAAGTAAGAGTTAATACTGATTACATGTTTTTATGCATTTCAGGCTTCAAAGTCCATTATGTGCAGAAATGTGCCACTTTAGCGAGATAAAGGAGCAACAGTCAGCAGAACTTCCGAAGACCATATCTTTAGACTCAGACTTCAGAATTAGGCCTACCTTATGTCAAAACGACCGGCTCGGAAAGAGCTTTCCAATGGTCCAAGCCTTGACCCAATCAGAGGAGAAGAAGTGAACGAAAAGTCTGTTGAAGCGAACTGCAGCTGAAGAGGCCTTTTGGACCGAAGATTGGGTTTTGGGCCCGATTCTCGGCCCAAAACATGGCTCCAAGCCCATGCACGATTTTTGGATCTGGATGTATAAAAACAAAAGCTTCATTCTTTGTTAATGGCAGTTAGGTTAGGAAGCTAATGTTAATGGAGTTTAGGGTTAGAAAAAGATAGATCTAGATTAGTTTTTAGATCTAGATCTAGTTTTGAATCTCCATTTTTATTAGTTTTCATTTCCCTTGTTTTAATTTAAAGTATTAAAATATTGTTATTGCTTCATTAGATAAATCAAGTAGTTTATTATTGATCAAATTCGATTTTGTCATTTATCTATTACTTAGATCTAATTTTATTTCTTGGTTGTTAGTCATTTCGTAGTTATTGATGTTAGATTTTAATTATTGTTTGTTAAATTTCATAAAGTTAGAATCTTTAGATTTAGTTGTCTTAAATTTATAATTAGTTTTAGTTTAAACACCAAACACATCACTCTCACTGTTCCTTGTGTTTGAATAATTGAATTCTATTTAAGTCTTGAGAATTAAGAGTGGAACGAATTCCTTACTCATTTTATTGCATGAATATGTTTTGAGAGTAAGAAGAATTGATTTAAACGTAAGAACGGTAGGATTACGTATTAGTGTTCTTGTAACATTAATATTTAGGATTCTATTATTTTTACGGTTATCAAATGGCGCCGCTGCCATCTTAATCTCGTTCAAGACAAGAATTCAATTGCTTGAATCCAAGGGGCAATCCCCCATTCTCTACCCACCCACCCTTTTAATTTTTCATTCTTATTTCTTGAATTTTGAACTGTTCCATTGTTTAGGGCATAGTGGCTCATGGATTCACAGAGAAAAACACTGCGGTGAAGGTATTTTTAAATTTTTGAAAATTCTGAAAATATTCATACATAATATTTAATGTGTTGATTTACTAGAATATTTTCAGATTTTTCAGAGTTGGTTTACCTTGTAAAACAAATACGATCTTTCAAGATCTTGCATTTCAGTTTTCACACCGTATGTTCTTGAAAGACAGACAAGTAAGGTTACTTAAGGAGTTCTAAAAATTCTATAATTTTTACAGGAGTATCTATCCTAATCCAGGAGTTTGTAGTAAAAATTTGATGAGTTTTTGATTTGTTTTGACCTCCTAAATAGTAGAGTGTTTCCAGTGTGTTTCTGCAGTATTGCAAACACTTAATATCTGGAACACCATCCAATAAGGAGAGGTTGTAAAACTCCAATTGCTCTAAACTTTTTACAGGAACAACTAGAATCTCTCAGGAGTCTCCAGTAAAAATTTGGAAATTTGTGGATTTGTTTTGATGGGTTAACCATTCGGTTGTTTGTATTGTGTCCGAAAACCGTTACGCAAACTTTGAAGGCCTGTAGAGGGACTTTCAGAGCTCCGATCGATCTGAAATTTTACAAGCTACTTGATAGACGTCTTAGAAAATTACTGTAAAAATTTCAGATTTTTTGGAGTACGATAAAAAGCCTAAAACTTGAAAACCCAGGGCGCGACCTGCCCAAACCGAGCGCGAAGGCGCCAAAAACACGGACATTCGACAAAGCAGAGGGCACTCGCGCCCAACTCGCGCCCACTCGCGCCCTCAAGGGAAAATTCAGTGTGAACAGCCCAATTTTCACAGAAAAATGCAAATTTTTATTCCTTAAAGTTATTTAGTGTTTCTAACTTGTTAAAATACACCGAAATCGCGATACAAGACGCTTATTCAAGCTGGCATTAGCAAGGAGGCATTCGGTACTCCTTCTTCCACTCCTCGCCTCTTAGTGGAGGAGTTTTAATTCTAGTATAATCAGGCTTGTTTTTCATAGAAATAAATACAACACGCCTATCTAGAATTTCACACACTACACTTGCATCAATGGCTAAAGAACAAGAGACTCCTCTCTCGATTTTTATAAAGCCCTAAACGATGGCCCTAAGTCGGTGCATCGTTCTTGCAGACCTAGTGGGGATTTTTGAATCCCCCTAATATATTTAACTTGTTACCGGTTTTTCATGGTTTAGACCACGAGAAGCCTTACCAAAGACATGAGTAGGATAGACCAAGTTCTCACTACATTCCATCATCCTAGCGTAAGTCGGATCAAGTTAAACTTAGGGTGTTTCCTTTCACCCTAGCCGACAAAGGCGTCTTGGTTAACTGCCCAAACGCCAAACTCTGTGGACTCATGGGCTCAACTTGTTCAATTGTTCATGGAACAATTTTACCCACCACTAAAGGCGGATGAAATGCTTCACAAGATTCATTTCTTCACCCGTAATCCTCATGAATCCTTTTCGGAGGCACGGAATCATTTCAATCGATCTTCTCATTGAATGCCCGCATCATAATCTTTGCGAAAAGACACGCTTTGTTCGTTCTTTCTTCAAGGGGCTTTCACATTATCATAAGGAGGTTCTAGATATCATGTGCGGGGGTAGTTTTCTTAGTAAAGGAGCGGGAGGCTTATACATTCTTAGAAGATCAATCTAAGAGGAACAACAATTGGGGAGGTAACGATTCCTCCCCGCTCCTCTCCTTCTTCTCTTGAGGTTAAACATGATTCGAAGCTTAAAACTCTTATCGATGCCCTCACTAAAAGGTAGATGCCATCTCTGTTCAACAACAACCCACTCCGGTCATGAACATTAACTCTACTTTCGTTGTAATATGCATTTGTAGTCTTGAGCATTCCGACTTCTATTGTCCTCTTGTCTATACACAAACACCACCACAACCATCACACTTCAACCCGGTTAACTCAACATCAAGGACAAGGGAACTTAGGTGACCGGAATAGAGGTTTAGTACCCATAACCCAGAACTATCAACATCAAGACATGAACGCCAACAAGCTTTAATTCCAATATAACCATCTACAGACAAAGTAATAGTGACCTTGTTGGAGAAACAAAATCAAATTATGCAACAAAACTCCAACTTGATGAAAGATCAAAGATGATCAAAACTCTAATATGATGAAACAAACGATGCAAATGATGCGAGTCTTTTGTGCCAAAAGGTTATTGACATGTCTTCTAACCAAAATAATAACCAAACCGGCGTGTTTCCAAGTCAAGCGATGCCTAATCCTAAGTCAACAAACACCGCCTTTGAAATAATAAAAGTATTTCACGGTAATGGTAATATAAAACAAGGGGACCAGGCAGTCACTACCCTTCGTTTAGGGCTGAGTAGTTGATAACCAAGTGACTATGCCTAAAGATTACCTACAAACTAAAAATGATACCATACCGCATACTATAATAGAAACGAAGACCCTACAATTTGTAGAAATTACCGGTTAAACCACAACCAAAAGGGAAAACATTACAAGATCCAATAATAGAAAGTGAAGACCCTACACTGTAGAGGTTCCAATATGGATACCTAGATGGAAAACGGATAGAGATAAAGCAAAGCCTAATAATACTTTTATCCCCTTCGCTAAAAATAGTGATAAAGCACCATATCCCCAAAGACTAGTTCAGGTTTAAAAAGGGCGAGAATTTTGATGAGATTAGGGAAGTGTTTAAAAATTTGACTATAAACCTACCTTTTCTAGAAGCTATAAAAAGTCTACTGGACACGCTTAAGTTTCTAAAAAGAGTTGTGCACCAAGAAGAGGAAAACCAACATACCCCACGAAGCATTCTTAGCCCTGAACAATATCCCTCTTTATCCGAACATAACGGAATTGTTAAGTACAACGACCACAATTAGATCCCCCTATCGTACAATGCACCTTAGGTGATACCTTCATAACAACTGCTTTATTAGACACGGGGCGAGTGTTAACTTACTCCCTTTTTATTTATATAAACAACTGGGTCTAACAATACTTCAACCAACCAAAATGACTTTGTAGTTAGCCGATCGTTCTATTAAGTATCCCAAGGGTGTAGTTGAAAATATTCTTGTTAAAGTTCAGGATTTTTACTATCCCGCCGACTTTGTTATTCTCGACCACGAGAAGTTGCTCATGATTCCATTCCCATCATCTTAGATGCCCTTTCTTGGCAACCGCCAATGCCCAAATCAATTGTCGGGATGGCTCAATGACTCTTTCTTTTGGAAATCTTTCGTAGAAGTTAACATGTTTAGACAAAAACAGGGACAACTAGGTTTGCCTATATGAAGGAGAAGTGAAGTCCATTGAGAGTTTTGTACCTCACATTAGTGCGGCCGACACTTTAGTCCCCACACTAGTAGATACCCCTCTTATGGAAGAAGACAAGGATCACAATTTCTACTCCTAGGCGTAGATAACATCGAGGAAGATTTCCTTCGACTCTTTGAGTTCTCTCCTATTGACATCCATTCATCTCTTTGACGCCATGACGGAAGAAGAATTTTTAGCCCTATATCGGTGATTCTTCTTACCCACCTATTGAGGAATGTCTTGCATATCTCAAGGTCTCTCGATGATATAGACCTAAGAACACTAGTTGAACACCATTCACCCACCTCACATCCTCATGTCACTCATTCACCTTCCATCATTTAATGTTCCTCGCCCTCTACCTTTTCAAAGAACCATTGAGTTTGTACTTGACCTTGGTGTTTCTCCTATGCTTCATAATTATCTAAAACCAACTAGTGAAGAAGTAACACCCAAGGACAAGCCACTAACGGACACTTTTTCATTTTTTCCATTTTTCCCTTCTCAAAATTATCCACATCCTACATTATCTTCCCAACCATCAATTTTCTCATGTTCATTTACTTGGCATTCCCTTCGTGGGAGGACAAAGAAGAAACTGTATGCTCGATTAGGTTTTAGATCTATAAGGCTTTACTCTCATTCCACTAAGCTACATCATAGGAAATCTTGGTGCTTAATTACGTTTGATGGTGCATTCCATGTTAATTATTTGTGGAAAGACCCACAACTTTTAGATTATTGATATATGGGAAACTGCATGTAAATACATATATATCACTTTAAGTCTAGGGAATCGACTTTAAAAGATATCGTTTTAAAACAAATTTTTACAAACCTTGTTTTCAAAAATTTGTTTGGGAAGGGGTGTTTGGTTTTTCCATGCTTGATCACTAAACTTCCTATTCTTACCCCACCTCGCTCCCTTGTAAAAAAAAAAAAAAAAGAAAAAACGTTTTTCCACTCCAAGTTTTACCTTCTTTTTTTTGCTCTAAACTCGGTTTCATTAATACGAAGGCTTGCGCTTTGTCGAGCGCTACCGCCTTTTTTTTTTTTTGAAGAATTTTGTCGTCGACCGCCATCATCTCGGCGACCCATGCCGACCGCCTCACCATGGACCAGAAATGACCGCCGCCATATCGAAGCCGACCGCCTCATACATCGAAGCGCCGACCCCCCTCATACCAAGCGGCGACTTGCGCTCAAACACCGGAATTCTAAATACACGCAGGCGATTTCGCGCCGACTTCCGTGGACCGAAAAAATTCCGGTTTTCTACGGGTAGTTTTCGGATCATTCACGCCTATTCCAGGCGTAATTTTGAGATGACATCTCCTACATTGATACCGAACAATCTTTTCAAGATTTGTTTCAAAGCACTACTTATGGTGCTTGGTTTCATGAGGTGATCACACACGTAGGTCGGATCGCTTATGGTTCTTGCAAGCATTTGTTCTTGGACTTGCCATGCCCATTTGAAATACAAGACCCATGATGCTATTGGGTAGATAATATGCATGTCTACACTTATGACTTTTGCATGAGGCTTATGGGTCCGACATTTTCCGTGTAGAGGACCAAGGGACATATAATGTAGCCCTTGGTAGCTTGTCCCTTTAATGTGATACGGTAATATTCTTTATCATGCTAAACATATTAGGGGGGTCACATTTTTCTTCTGTGAATGATGCCACTTGCGATGTTTTCCTTGCTTTAGCTGAGGAATGCCTGCTATATGACCTTCCTAAGACCTTAATGTCTAGTTTAGCACGAGCCCATAGCATGAGGCATAAGTATCTTCTTATGTCTATATTAGTTTGCCGTATTATGCTATGTTTCTTCCCTGTTTTTTGTGCCCGTTTCGTGGATTGGGTTGGGGTCGAAATTGTGAGACCCACCAATTGTATTATCCGATCTTTCCGTGCAATGACTTGGCAAGGGTGGAGGATACAACCTCATCAGGTTGCACCTTACACCCCATCCGACCAAGTGGCGCTTAACAGGTTAGCATCCGTAGATGATAAATGGCGGCAAGCTTGGCAAATTATAATGGCATGGCAGGATGCGAAGGAACCTCACTTCTTTATAAAAAAGGAGGATCGCAGTTAAACGGCTGAAGTGGAGGTATGTTTTTAGTTTCAGTTAGTGTCTGCTTATGTCCCAAGCAATTTATTTCTTGTTAACCCCATAATGGATGGAACTCTTATAGTCAAGGCGTCCGCTTTTTTTTCTATATTAGTATGTTATAACCTTGTTTTGCGGATGTTCCGAATTTCACGCGTTTCCATGGTATTTTTCCTACCCCTCTCTATTTAAATACTTTGAGGACAAAGCATGTTTCTTGTTTGGGGGTGGGCATAGAAACACGTGTAATTAAAGCATCTGTTAGGATATAGATATGTATAATATGCACTTGTTTTATAGTAAAAATTTCAAAAATTCAAAAAATATAAATAAATAAGTTATGCTACACACTTAGGAATATTGGTATTGTTTTCTTTCTCTATGCTCTTAATAATCTAGAAGTCTCATATAGCTTTTGCATTAGAATAATTGTTAGAAACTTAGGTTAATATGTAGGTAATACTCTTTTTGCATCTATCTATAAATATACTACATGAGTATCTATGATTGTTAGCGAAGAAGTTTTCAAATCTAGGCTAGAGTACTTATTCTACAAACCCCTGTGAGAATATAGCCTAAAGTCTTATATGAGTGAAACATTTGAGAAATGACACAAGGAGAAGTAAAATCCGGATAGAGAAATCACACGCCCACTTGCTTGATCACTAAACCATATCCTAGCGAGAATTTAGGCCCTCTTTGGATCGATATAGCCCGTAAATTCAAACCTATGAATTATTTTCCGCTAGTAAGCCTAATCGAGCCTTTCATTAGCCCTTCCATAAACCACAATTCCTTTACCATGTAAAAAAAAAAAAAATAAAAAATATATATAAAAAAAAAAAAAAAATCAATCAACCTACCCATTTTAGAATAAGTCTGAGAATAGAATGAGAAAGAAAGAAAAAGAGAAAACCCTGTGTAAACAAAAATTAGTTAGTTGCTTCAGGAAATAAAGAAAAGAAGTTTCCATCCAAAGAAAAAGAAAAATAGAAATAAATCAAAACTCTAAAAAATAGAATAAAAGGGAGTCAAAAGCCAAAGAAAAGAAAAAGAAAAATATGGCTAAGGATGGAAACAAAGTGTAGAAGCAAAAGTAAATAACAAGGTTTCTCTAGTTACATAATATGAAGACTCTATTATCTCAGACTTGTCCTTTTTGAATATCCATTTCCTTCCTTCTTAAACCATCTCCTAATCCCCACAACACCTAATAAAGACCTCTAGCTCAATTAGGAATAGGTTAGTGTGATAGTAAGTGGCAGATGTGTTTGATCGACTCCGGCTTTCTTGTGTGTCATTGAGATTGTAAGGTAAAGTGTGCCCACTGCGCACTGGAGTAGTGAAACTTGAGCGGAAAAATCAGAGTGGTTTTGTCTTGACATTTATGTGAGGACCTACTTAAGGACGCTTATTCCGAAGTTTTTAAAGCAGAACTGCTAGGCATTTCATAGTATTACTCATTGTATATATGTTTATTCGTAGATGATTGATTATTATGCATATATTAGCTTAGGTTTCGACATGATTATTCTGTATTCAATTGATAGTGAGATGTATAGATAGTTGAGACATGAATGAGAAAACAATAGTTTTATTTCTTAGTCGTTGTAGTATAGATGAAGTTTGTGAGTACCTTCATCGGAAAACTCTCACGAGGTTATAACTCGGCCCACTAGGGAATTCCTAGTGGTTTAAGGCCTTGTTGCATATGGTCAATGCAATGTCCTTTTCAATAAACGAGAGTAGATAGAACTCCATTTTGGTCACTTATTCTAATTTCTCATCTTTGCTTGAGGACAAGCAAAATCTTTGTTTTTGGGGGTGGTTTGATAAGAGCCCAAAACTGTAGTTTTAACCCCCTAATAATAATCATCTTGTTAGACCAATTATGTGAATAATAAGTAAGAGTTAATAATCGATTACGTGTGTTTATGCATTTCGGGCTTCAAAGTCCATTATGTGCGTAAATGTGCCATTTTAGCGAGATAAAGAACCTTGATCAGTCACAGAACTTCGAAGACCATATCTTTAGACTCAGACCTCATAATTGGGCCTACCTTATGTCAAAACGACCGGCTCGGAAAGAGCTTTCCAATGGTCCAAGCCTTGACCCAATCAGAGGAGCAGAAGTGAACGAAAAGTCTGTTGAAGCGAACTGCAGCTGAAGAGGCCTTTTGGACCCGAGAAAAAGAATTGGGTTTGGGCCCGATTCTCGGCCTAAAACATGGCTCCAAGCCCATGCACGATTTTGGATCTGGATGTATAAAACAAAAGCTTCATTCTTTGTTAATGGCAGTTAGGTTAGGAAGCTAATGTTAATGGAGTTTAGGGTTAGAAAAAGATAGATCTAGATTAGTTTTTAGATCTAGATCTAGTTTTGAATCTCCATTTTATTAGTTTTCATTTCTCTTGTTTTAATTTTAAAGTATTAAAATATTGTTATTGCTTCATTAGATAAATCAAGTAGTTTATTATTGATCAAATTCGATTTTGTTATTTATCTATTGCTTAGATCTAATTTCATTTCTTGGTTGTTAGTCGTTTTCAGTAGTTATTGATGTTAGATTTTAATTATTGTTTGTTAAATTTCATAAAGTTAGAATCTTTAGATTTAGTTGTCTTAAATTTATAATTAGTTTTAGTTTAAACACCAAACACATCACTCTCACTGTTCCTTGTGTTTGAATAATTGAATTCTATTTAAGTCTTGAGGGTTTAAGAGTGGAACGAAATCCTTACTCGTTGTATTGCATGATTATGTTTTGAGAGTAAGAAGAATTGATTTAAACGTAAGAACGGTGGGATTTCGTATTAGTGTTCTTGTAGCATTAATATTTAGGATTCTACTGTTTTTTCGGGTTATCAATAAGCTACGAAACTCAAACGCAAGTAAAACTAAACTAGTTTTCAAGCTTAATATTATCAAAGTTCTCTACTCTCGATGTTATTGCAATATAGTTGAAATAGAAAGTTCATTCCACTCCTAGTTCTTTAGAATTCACGTTAACTAAGATTATCAGTTCTATCAAAGTCAATGAGAGGACGGATTATGTAATTATGCTAACAACGAGGGAAATAACGTAATCGAAATGTTCTAAATAATAGGATGGCAATTAAAATACTATGGTTCGAATCTAGATAAAGAATTAGGGGAATTTGATTCCACCTTAACTCGACTTAATTTACTAACAAAGAATTATCATAATCCGAATTGTAATGCTTTCGCCTAGCAATTGGGTATTCCTAATACCTAATTGTTCATGGTAATCTCTACCAACTAACAACTAGCATGTGAAACAATCAAACCCATTCTCATGGTGAACTAATTGCTTTCTAAAATAGAATAGAATATTACGAACTATTCTACGCTAATAACAATCAAGCTTCATCAAGGCTTCTTTAAACCCCTCTAATGGAGGTTTTAGCCTTGAATCATTATATTATCATTTCTAACACAAGAACACCTAGAACAACCCATTATTAAATAAATGATTAAGTTATAAATCTAATTGAACAATAATAATAAGGATTTCAAACGAATTAAAACAAGATTTAATACTAATTTAGAACTAAGATTATAATTAACTAATTATCAAATGTAGACAGACTAATTATGAATTTAAGACAACTAAAACTAAATAAGAATTAAATCAATAAACTAAATTGAAATGAACAACTAATAATTTATTATAAAACTAAATATGATTCTAAATAATATTCATTCTTTGTTCTAACTAATCTATTGGAATGGAAAACTAATTCTATGAAGTAAAAAAAAACTAGATCTAAAACAAGTTATTGGATCGTTCACTAATTAAAAACTAACTAAAAACTAATTGACTAAGTAAAAACTAACAAAAAACTAAGTACTTATTGTTCTAAAAGTAATTTTTATGAGGTAAAACTAAGTAACTTAAGAGCTAAGCTTTTGTCTCTTGATATAGAAGAGACAAGATCCACAATTTCGTGCATGGGCTTGGAGCCATGTTTTGGGCCGGAAAATCAAGCCCAAAACCTCATTACTTCAGTCCACAAAGGGATTTTAAGCTGGAAATGACTTCAACAGCCCTTTTTGTCCACTTCTACTACTCTGATTGGGTCAAGACTTAGACCATTGGAAAGCTCTTTCCAAGTCAGTTGTTTTGACATAAGGTAGGCCCAATTCCAAGGTTTGAGTACAAAGATACAACCTTCGAAAGTTTAGCTGACTTTCATGCGCTATTTCTGCCCGCGTTGACTTTGACTTTTCAGTTTTGACCGGGCTTTAAAAAGGCTTTTTCTCTTTGAATCTTGGCCTTTAATCATAGAACTTCTTAGCAACCAACCCTTGCTCCATTATCTCACAAAAGGGGCACATTTATGCACATATTCGACTCTAATGCCTGAAATACATAAGAATACGATAACAGTACTAACTCTTACTTATTAATCATATAATTGGTCAAAAACGATATTGTTAAAGGGGTTAAAACTACAGTTTTGGGCTCTTATCAATCCACCCCCAAACAGTATTTTGCTTGTCCTCAAGCAAATATGAGAAATTAGCATAAGTGACCAAAAATGGAGTTCTATCTAATCTCGTTTCGCCGAGTGCGATTGCATTGACCATATGCAACAAGGCCTTAAACCACTAGGAATTCCCTAGTGGACGAGTTGTAGACTCGTGAGAGTTTTCCGGTGAAGATACTCACAAACTTCATCTATACTACAACGACTAAGAAATAAAACTATTGTTTCCTTATTTATGTCTCAATTATCTATACATCTCATTAGCAATGAATACAGAATAATCAAGTCGAAACCTAAGCTAATATATGCATAATAATTAATCATCTATGAATAAATATATATACAATGAGTAATGCTATGAAATGTGCTAACAGGCCCGTTTCTGAAACTCTGGAATAGCGTCCTTAAGTAGGTCCTCACATAAATGTCAAGATAAAAACACTCTGATTTTTCCGCTCAAGTTTCGCTACTCCAGTATGTAGTGGGCACACTTTACCTTACAATCTCAATGATACAGAAGGAAGCCGAAGTCGATCAAACACATCTACAACTTATTATCACACTAACATATTCCTAATTGAGCTAGAGGTCTTTATTAGGTGTTACGGGGATTAGGTGATGGTTTAAGAATGAAGAAAAAGGATATTAAAAAAAAACCAATCTGAGATAATAGAGTCTTCATATTATGTAACTAGAGAAAATCTTGTTCTTTACTTTGCTTCTACACTTTGTTTCTATCCTTAGCCATTTTTTTTTTCTTTTTCTTTGGCTTTTGACTCCTTTGATTCTGTTTTTGGTGTTCTAACTCTTTATTTTTATTTTATTTTTTTCTTGGATGGAAACTTTCTTTTCTTATTTGAAGTAGTAACAAATTATTGGTTTCAAAGGTTTTTCTCTTTTCTATTTTTCATCTCTATTATCAGACTCATTCAAAGATGGGTAGGCTGCTTTTTATTTTTATTTGTTTGTAAAAGGGTAAAGAATTTGCGGGTTATGAAAGGCTAAAGAAAGGCTAAAGAAAGGCTCAGAGGGGCGACTAGCGGAAAATAATTTCTTAAGGTTTGAATTTCTAGCTATACCGATCCAAAGAAGGTCTAAATTCTTGCTTATGATATGGTATATTGATCAAGCAAGTGGATGTGTGATTTCTCTATTTGGAATTTACTTCTCCCTTATGTCATTTCTCAAATTATTTCACTCATATAAGGCCTTAGGCTATATTCTCACAGGATTTGTAGAATAAGTACTATAGCCTAGATTTCAGAAACTTACTGCCATACAATCATAGATACTCATGCAATATATTTATAGAAAGATGCAAAGATTATTACCTACATATTAACCTAAGTTTTTAAAAACTAAATCTTAATTCAAGTACTACGTGAGATTTCTAGACTAATATTATCGTCATGGAGAAGGGAACAATACTATTATCACTAAGTGCCTAGTATAAACAATATTTATGATTTTAATTTTTTGTAAAGAAAAGTGCATAATTTACATCTTAAAAGTGCCTAATATTTGCAAATGTTTGTATCCCACCCCCAAACAATCGAACGCTTTGTCCTCAAAGTGTAAGAGATAAGGAAATAATTTACCATAGAAACGTGGCAAAAATCGGCAAAGTACCTGTAACAGAAATATTGTAAAGATGATATGATAACCTGAAGCACAATTAGACTGTTTCGTACTAACTAACACAAACTCTATTGGAGTAAACATGACAGGCAAAGGGTGGCAAAAAGATTTGAAGTGAAATACCAAAATACGCCACCCCCAAACAAAATTGGAAAACTCTTTTGAAGTTTGAAAATGTTTGTTTGGCCTATACTCCAGAAATGTGGTATGTTACAAAAAATTATATGGGTCTTTTTAAGTTAGATTCCCTAGACTTAATGTGATATATATGTATTAACATGCAGTTTACCATATATCAATAATCTAAATAATTGTGGATCTTTTCATAAATAGTTAACATGGAATGCACCACCCAATAGAATCAAGTACCAAGACTTTATACGACACAACTTAGTGGAATGAGAGCGAGATCTGATGGACCTAGAACCTAATCGAGCGTGTACTCTCTTCTTTTTTGAACGAAAGGGTGTCCAAGTGAATGATCGTGAAAAAAAAATGGTTGTGGAAAATACTTGGATTCTATGAGGGATTAGTTCAGGTGGATGGTGGTCGGGTGGTGCTCTAGGCAGTTTTTGAGAGGGTGGATTATCACAGGCTCTTAGAAACTCATAGAATTCCTCATCTAGTTTGGTCGCATCTACATAATTATGGTATTCATCTACATCTTTGAAAAAGTCATCAATCTCGTCCAAGGAGTCGAAATTATGATTTTTGTCTTCTTCCATAAGAGGGGTATCTACTAGTGTCGGGACGAAAGCGTCGACCACACTAATATGAGATATAAAACTCTCAATGGACTTCACTTCTCCTTCTATAGGGTAACCTAGTTGTCCCTGCTTGAGTCTAAACATGTTAACCTCCATAGAAAGATTTTCAAAAGAAAAAGTCATTGAGATATCCCGGCAATTCATTTGGGCATTGGCGGTTGCCAAGAAAGGACGCCCTAAGATGATGGGAATAGAATCATGAGTAGTTTCTGTGTCAAGAATAACGAAGTCAATTGAGTAGTAAAAATCCTGAACTTTAACGAGAATGTTTTCAACTACGCTTTTGGGATACTTAATAGAACGATCGGCTAACTACAAAGTCATTTTAGTTGGTTGAAGTTTTGTTAGACCTAGTTGTTTATATAAATAAAAAGGGAGTAAGTTAACACTCGCCCCTAGGTCTAATAAAGTAGTTGTTATGAAGGTATCACCTAAGGTGCATTAATCTGATGGGACGATTGGGTCCTTGTACTTAACAATTTCATTATGTTAAGATAAAGAGGGATATTGTTCGGTTAAGAAGGCTTCGTGGGGTATGTTGGTTTTCCTCTTCTTGGTGCACAACTTTTTTAGAAACTTAGCGTGTCTAGGTAGACTTTTTATAGCATCTAGAAAAGGTAGGTTTATAGTCCGATTTTTAAACACTTCCCTAATCTCATCAAAATTCTCTTCTTTTTTAGACACAATTAGTCTTTGGGGATATGGTGGTTTATCTCTATATTTAGCATAAGGGTCAATAATATTATTAGTCTTTGCTTTATCTTTAGCCATTTTCCATCTAGGTGTCCATATTGGAACCTCTACAGGTGTAGGGTCTTCAATTTCTATTATTAGGTTGTAAGGTTTTCCCTTTTGGTTGTGGTTTAACTAGTACTTCTACAGTTGTAGGGTATTCAGTTTCTATTATAGTATTTGGGATGATATCATTTTTAGTTTGCGGGTGATCTTTAGGCATAGTCACTTGGTTATCAACTACACCAACCTAAAGCGAAAGGTAGTACTTTTGTAGGTCCCACAGGGGTTATATTGCCATTACACTGAATACTTTTTATTTCGAAGGTAGTTTTTGTTGACTTAGGATTAGGCACTGCTTGACCAAGAAACACGCCTGTTTGGTTATTATTTTGGTTAAGAGACATGTTAATAACCTTTTGGCACAAAGACTACATCATTTGCATTGTTTGTTTCATCATATTAGAGTTTTGATCATGCTGATCTTTCATCAAGTTGGAGTTTTGTTGCATAATTTGATTTTGTGTTTCCAACAAGGTCACTACTACTACTTCTATAGATGGTTGAACTGGAATTAAGGCTTGTTGAGCATTCATGTCTTAATATTGATAGTTATGGGTTATGGGCACTAAACTTCTATTATGGTCACCTAAGTTTCCTTGTCCTTGAGGTTGAGTTAACTGGTTGAAGTTTGATGGTTGTGGTGGTTGTTTTGCATAAATAAGAGGACAATAGAAGTCAGAATGCTCAAGACTAAAACAGACATTACAGCGAGTAGATTTAATGTTCATGACAGGAGTGGGTTGTTGTTTAACAGAGATGGCATCTACCTTTTTAGTGAGGACATCGATAAGAGTTTTAAGCTCGGGATCAGGTTTAACCTTAGAAGAAAGAGTGGAGCAGGAAGAGTCATTACCTCCCCAATTGTTATTCCTCTTAGATTGATCTTCTAAGAATTTATAAGCCTCTAAGGCTCTTTTCCTAAGAAAACTACCCCCAGTCATGATATCTAGAACCTCTTTATGATAATGTGAAAGCCCCTTGAAAAAAGCACGAACAAGCGTGTCTTTTGCAATGTTATGATGCGAACATTCTATGAGAAGATCAGTGAAACGGTTCCAGGCCTCTGAAAAGGATTCATGAGGGTTCTGGTGGAAGAAATGAATCTTTTGAAGCATTTCATCAATCTTCAGTGGTGGGTAAAACTATTCCATGAACAATTGAACAAGATTAGCCCATGAGCCCACAGAATTAAGCGCTTCGGCAGTTAACCAAGACGCCACCTTATCGGCTAGGGTGAAAGGAAACACCCTCAGTTTAATTTGTTCTGCACCTACTGTATGATGATGGAATGTGGTAAGAACTTGTTCAATCCTACGCATATGCTGATAAGGTTTTTCATGGCCAGTCTAACCCATGAAAAACTGGTAACAAATTAAATATATTTGGGGGATTCAGAAATCCCCTACTAGGTCTTCAAGAACGATGCAAGATTTAGGGCTATCGTTCAGGGCTTTGTAAAAGTTAGAGAGAGGAGTCTCTCTTTCTTCAGCCATTATTTCAGGTGTAGATTGTGGTATACTAGATAGGTGTGTTTGTTGACGTTCATGATAAATTACGTTAGTCGTTTTTTCTCTTCCTGACTTAATCTCATGCAAAGCTAAGTCCAATATTAATGAAACACGACAACAGTCAAAACAACCTTGGTATGCTAGTATAAATCCTCTAACAGGAGATGCGAGGAGTGGAAGAAAGAAGTACCTGAATGCCTCTTTGCTTCGCTTATGAATAGCGTCTTGTATACGCTAGCTCAGTGTATTTAACAAGTTAGAAACACTAAATAACTTGGAGAAATGGAAATTTGGACTAACCTGTGAAAATCGGGTTACTCAAGAAGAGGGCGCGGGTCGCGCTCAGAAATGGCCTTGGTAGGGCGCGGGTCGCGCTCCTTGTGTAACTCGTGTTCTAAGCACTTCAGTGCTAGGCGCGCTCGAACTTTGCCTTGGATGGGCGCGGGTTGCACTCAGGTCTATTCTGAGTTCAGTGCCCAGGCGCTTCAGCGTTAGGCGCAATCAAACTTAGCCTTGGATAGGCGCGGGTCGCTCTCAGGCTTTTCCTCGGAATATTTTTTAGTTTCTGAACCAGACAATCACTATTAGACCCAAACAAGGGTGGGTGGGTTTAATGGGACTTTGGGAGGACTAACAATACTAATGTAAATAATTCTAAATAGAACTAAGATGGCAGCTGCGCCATTTGATAAAAGGTAGGAATCCTAACTCATTTTTGTAGGAATCACGATTACGGTCTCTCTTCGATTTTTGAGGGGAAAAATTTCCATTCCCATCTCGGGGAAGCCCAGGAACTGTCCGACTAGTCTTTTTCGCTTCCTGACGTCTGTTCAGGACATCTTCTTCCTACCCCGCATGAGTTTCAACCCTGTCAAGGAGTTCCTCTAAATCGCGTGGTGGTTTCCTGGATAGAGATCTGAATAAGGAGTTGTTTTCATCCAACCCTTGTTTGAAAGCTATTATAGTAGTCTGTTCATCACAAAACTCTATTTGGATTGAAATTTCCATGAACCGTTGCATATAGGATCTCAACGCCTCTCCATCCCTTTTCTTGATGTTGAACATTGCATCGATCCGTTTTGGCTAATGCTTGTTGCATGAGTACCTGTCTATGAAGGTCCTAAATAGTTCTTCTGAGGACCTGATCTGATGCTCGGGTAATTTGTGATACCACTGGAGCGTAGATCCAGATAGGGAGGCTTTGAACTCTTGACACATGACATGGTCATATCTCTCGTATTGTCCCATAGTGGCACGATACCTGAATACGTGATCGACCGGATCTGACTTGCCACTAAAGATACTGAACTTCGGTTGTCTGTACCCATGGGGATATGGCTTACTCATCACCTGTTATGCAAAAGGAGATCTGCTTGCTCCCATTATGGCAGATTAAACAAGGGATTCTTGCATTTTCCTCCCCTTGCCTATCATCCGATGCATCCGGTCGACGTCATTCTTACCGGTTTCCCCAATTTCTTTGGTAGACGGTTTCTGATTACGAGTTCTTTTGGTGTCGAGGGTCGACATCCACGATCTGGTCGATGGACTCCGTTAGAAAATGTTCGAGTCCTCATCTGCGTTGTTGTATTATGACTCAGATAGTTCGCGCCGAACTGGGTCCCCACGCCTGGGGTTCCTAACACGACCACCTTCCGGAGGGTTGTCATCATCGAAATCGATGAGTGGCTCCTTCCCTATGTCGAACTGATATAAGTGCCTTAGCAGCTATAATTCTCACTCAAGGTTGCTCCTTTGTTGTTCCAGAGCCTGCACTGCCTGACTCGCCTAAACAGACTTTGGGTTGGTGAGGACATCATTCTCGCCATTTTGAAGTTCCTCCTGAGCGTTATTCTTGGGACCTGCTCCGGGAATAACTGGTCCATCGGTGTTGGTCATAGGTCCTTGGGGGGGATCATTCGCATCTTGGCGACCGACATTCTCACCCCCTTCATGCATCTCGTGCACTTCTTCTCTGATGGCGACGCTGCGCATGGTAGTGTTACCCTTTGTTTTCTTTGCTCCTGCCATCACAACAGTAAAATTTTTAGAAAAAATCAATCATTTGAAACGAATATTTACCTGCTTCGGTCCCCACAGACGGCGCCAAAAGATGTAGGGGAAATTTTGAGTATCCCCTGATCTTCTTCTGTGCCTTGTGATCTGAAATCCTTTGCTGAATAGAGAAAGGACAAGATGATGGTGAGTTCAGGGTTGAACTGTCTGATGGCTGCCTACGTATCTCCTTTGTTCTATTGGAGAATCAAACCCTATTTTGCGTAGTTCCTAAGAGCGAATCCCTATGGTTTATATAAGAAGGGCGACGAGAGTCCTAGGGTTAGGGCTATCCTCACCGCTTGTGAGTTCCCTTCCATCTTTGGACTCTGCCTTCCTATTAGAATTCCTCTTCTTATAGAAGTCTGAATCTAGACCATATCTTATGAGAGGTAAGTTTCCTTGGTGATCATAATGTCCCATCGTGTAAGGTAACTCCTAAGATATGTCATCATGATTCCTTCCTTATCATCAAAGATCGCCATCTTTAGTTTCCTTCTGTTCAGGAACTGTCTATATCAGTTCCTAACGATTGGGGTAACTGTTATGTTTGAAGGAGGTCAGTCATGTGCCTGTCACATGTCCACTAAACACTCGTGCTAAGCACGAGATCACTTATTCACAGAACTAATCCGATGGTCCTTGTCTTATTCTGGACATCTATAGTCTTAGGTTATTTCTCATACACGTGTCATCTGTTCAGTGACGGAAAATCCCCCCTATAACAACCAAACCTAAATAATGAGATAACACTTGATTAGAATGAATACAAAACACTTGATTGATTGATTGAATGAATGAATGAATCTACAAGAGAGCATTGATTAGAATGAATGCAAAACACTTGATTGATTGAATGAATGAATGCAAAACACTTGAATTAATGATTATAGAACCCGAGCCCAAACGACACCACTGGGTCGTTTGGGGACTCTATGGAACTACATGGCTGGGTCATTTGCGTACCCTATGGAAATACATGGCTGGTTTGTTTGGACTCACTATGGAACTACATGGCTAGGTCGTTTGTACCCTCTATGGAACTACCTAATTGGGTCGTTTGGACTAAATTTAGTGAGAAGTTCATTTTTTTTTGGTGACTTTGAAATCCCTCATTACACAAATTGTTTTAGACACTTGTTTTATTCTATATGTAGGATCCTTTTCCGCTATCCAAGAACCGATCCTCTGCACACTCGAATGACGTGGATTGTCAATCGATTTTAAGTGATACAACAGAAATTTTTTACTACGGAAGAGGTATGATGGAATAGGCATTGATTTCATTTTTTATTTTATTTTCTAAATGTAATTTTACTAGTATATTAATAATAGTTGTTGTTTTTTATGTGTTTAGGTCTTTCATACACATAGCGAGGCAATTGGTTGGGCAACCGCTAGAGGAAAACAAGTTAATGTGGTTGTGGTCATTGAAAAGTCGGAGTATGCTAAGGGAAACCGAGCAAGATTGAATTTGGCTTGTGAGTGCTCGGGTGTGTATCGGTCACACAATAAATAAGGTGAAGGGAGGGCTAATAAGAGAAGGTCGGGAACCAAGAAATCGTGATGTCCATTTAAGTTAAAATGTGTTTTCCAATGCAGCACTATCGATAGTTGGAAAATAGAAGTTAGAAATGGTATTCACAACCATGTATTGGCGAAGACCCTTGAAGGATATGCATTTGCTACTCGTCTGACCGTTCTAGAGTTCGAGTACTTGTCAGAGATGAGTAAGTGTGGAATAAAGCCTAAACAAATTTTGGATTCCATCAAGAATAGGTGTAGGGGGATTTCTCCTCACTGAACAAATGACACGTGTATGAGAAATGACCTAAGACTATAGATGTCCAGAATGAGACAAGGACCGTCGGATCAATTCTGTGAATAAGTGATCTTGTGCTTAACACGAGTATTTAGTGGACATATGCCAGGCACATGAATGACCGCCTTCAAACATAGCAGTTACCCCAGTCATTAGGAACTGATATAGACAGTTCCTAAACAGAAGGAAACTGAAAATGGTGATCTTTGATGATAAGGAATGAATTGTGAGGACATATCTTAGGAGTTACCTTTTAGATACAATCTTCCCATACACAATGGGATATTATGATCAATAAGGAAACTTACCTATCATAAGATATGGTCTAGATTCAGACTTCCATAAGAAGAGGTATCCTAATAGGAAGGCAACGTCGAAAGGTGGAAGGGAACTCACAAGCGGTGATGGACAGCCCTAACCCTAGGACTCTCGTAGCCCTTCCTATATAAACCATAGAGATTTGCTCTTAGGAACTACGCAAAATAGGGTTTGACTCTGCTTAAGAACAAAGGAGATTCGTAGGCAGCCGTCAGACGGTTCAACCTTGAACTCACCATTATCTCATCCCTTCTATATTCAGTCGAGGCTTCAAGATCACAAGGTATAGAGGAAGATCAGGGGATACTCGGAATTTCCCCTACAATAGGTATCATAAAAATATATCTAGTATATTCCAAGTCTACACTACGAGGCAGAAGGTGAGGAGATTGGATATTAATGGTATCACACAATTGTAGAGATTGCATGAGTTGGTAGCAAAAGAACATTATTTTGAGGAGTTGAGACAAGATGAAAATACCGAGGAGATAACGGGGTTGTTATGGGCCCATCCAGAAGTTGTTAAGTTGGCTCGGACTTTTCCAACAGTTTTCATGTTAGACGCTACCTATAAAACTAACAGGTATCGGTGGCCTTTTGTACAGTTTGTTGGGGTGACTTCAACATGGAAGTTTTTCACCGTGTGTCAGGTGCTGCTTCAGTCTGAAACAACAGTCGACTATGAGTGGGCCCTGCATCAGTTTAGTGGCTTGCTTGGTGACATAAACCCATCGTTGATCATGTCTGACAGGGACTTGGCCCTGATGAGTGTCGTTGACAAAGTTTTCCCTAATGCACTCAAGTATTTATATAGATGGCATATCGTTACGTGCGTCCTTTCAAAATATTACGATATTATTCCAACCACAGAACTTCTAGAGAAGGCCCAGTTCTCGTGGAACACTGTAGTCAAATTAAAGACAGAGGTTATTTTCCAGCGTAGATGGGATGCTTTGGAAAAATATTACAGGGTTGAGTACTCCAATTTTGTTAGTTATTTGTGAGAGACTTGGTTTCCTCACAGGGATTGATTCGTATGTTGTTGGATTGACCAACATATTCACTTTGGGAGTACAACGACCAATAAAGTTGAAGGGTCTCATGCTCAGGTGAAGCGTGTACTAGGAAATGCAAATTGCCATGATTTTTTGAGTATGTTTAGCTTAATCCACCCGATTCTAGAGATCTAGATGTTAGAGATCAGAGCTACCTTCGAGAGGAGTATGGTTGTAACTTAGCACCACTACCAGATTCCTTTGTTTCATGAACTCAGAGGCCTTGTCTCACGCAAGTGTTTGGACTTGCTATTTGAAGAAATAGATACCCGCGTAAAGCATGTTAAAGATGAAGAGATCAGGTGTTGGTGTTATTTACGCATACGAGCCATGGACTGCCATGTGCTCATGAATTAATTGAGTTTGAAGAGCAAGAGCAGTCCATCCCTTTGATCGCTATCGACCCTTTTGGAAAACATTATGCGCTTCTCTCAATGTGTTAGTGGGTGTTGGTCCCGATGTTACACCTTCTATAGACTTGTTCATGAAAAGGTTTGCAATGGTTTCGAAGAAGAGTAGAGGGTTATGATTAGGTAGCTTATAGAGATTGTCATACCGAAAGTACATGGCTAGTACCGCCTCGTGAGGAAGCAAAACCAAAGGTCGGGCCGAAGGTAGCTGCATGAGAAAGCTTCTAACTGGATATGAGAACTCTTTAAAGCGAGATCCATCTCATTTTGAACATTCTCAACATAACCATGAAGAGTGGGTCTCGTCACAACCAAACACTACGCTCACCCAAAACACCTAAAACACCCACACCGTACCAAGAAAGAAGCCTTCTCCAAAAATACCAACCCAAAACACCCACACCACACCAAGAAATAAGCTTATCCAAAAACACCAAAAACAACCACACCAAGAAATAAGGCTTCTAAAAAAACAGTCACACCACGAAATATGAAAGATGAGTTAGACTTTGGAAAGATGAGGGGTCCTAAGGATTACGGGTTGGATATTCCTAAAGAAATACACAAATACATTGTTAGAGTCGATGACCCTATTGGCGATGGCAACTGCGGTTATAGAGCTTTGTGCATTGTATTAGGAAGAAGTCAAGAAGATTGGCTGCATATGAGAAAGGACTTGTACCAAGAGCTTATTGACCACCTCCCCTTTTATTGTACTTTGTACACTCAAAATGAGGTTATTTATGTGATGAAAACAATCCTACATGAAGAAGGTTATGCACCCTTAAATAAGTGGATTAGCTTGCCCTTTGTTGGATTCCTATTTGCTTCAAGATTTAATGTTGTCCTCCTGCATTTAGGAGCTCGTCAGTGCTTCCTTATCATGTCGTTGAGAACCCAAGCAAATCCTGAGAGAGTAAAAAAAGTGTTGGGTAGCGCACATATTGGTGGAAATCATTTTGTCAATGTTGAACTTGTTGAAGATTGTCCGGTTCCTCGATGTCGCCAATGGCTTAGAGCTCGATATGATATTATTGCTAAAAGTTGGAATTTGACATTGACAACAAGGCAATTGCAATTTATGGCATTGAACATTCCCAATCTAATATGGGAAGATGAGCCCGTTGAAGACCTAATAGTACATATTATTGACTAAGTTGTTCGTATGTTGTCAATATGATATTTTGATGTAATTTGTAAATTCATTTTGACATATTATTTTAGTGTAATTTGGAACAAGTGTAATTTGATTTGATTTTTATGTTATTTGGAAATAATGTTAGGGCTTTTATTTGATTTGATTTGGAAATCGAGTGATCGACTAAGTTGATTCGGACGGCAATCAAGTGATTTGGAGAACATGTTCGTATGTTGTCAATATGATATTTTGATGTAATTTGGAATAAATGTAATTTGATTTGATTTGATTTTACTTGATTTTATCCCAAACGACATGGTCAAGTCGTTTGACCTTTATACCAAACGATGTGGCCAGGTAGTTTGAGCTTTGAACCAAACGGTCTGAGCTGGTCGTTTGAAAAAAGTTATTTGTGTTTTTAGCCAAATTAAACGATCTGAAGTGGTCGTTTGACCTTTATACCAAACGATGTGGCTGAGTCGTTTAAGCTTTAAGCCAAACGGTCTGAGCTGGTTGTTTGAGAAAAGTTGTATGTTTTTGAGCCAAACGATCTGAAGTGGTCGTTTGGCCTTTATACCAAACGGTGTGGCTGGGTCGTTTGGCCTTTATACCGAACGATGTGGTTGGGTCGTTTGGACAAAAAAAATTTAGAATTTCATTTCGTTTTTACAACACTTTCATATCCATACAACTACACAAACATCAAATTCCACTTAACATCAAATAACAACAAATTCCAAACATCATTAATTCCAAAATCAAGCATCATTCAAAATCAAACATCCATCCATTCCTTACAAATTACAAATTCATTCATTATAACACTCACCACTGTACTTGCACCTAGTCAAGTTGTACGCCTGTTTAAAGGAGGACCTTGCTTCCTCTATAATATTATTCCCAGCCAATTGAACTCTCTCTAACATGCGACTAGTTTTATCAATGACGTCGTTCTGTCGAAAAAAGGAAAATCAAGATAATTTACCAATCGAATGCAAAAAATCACAGTTAAAGAAACTCAATTAAAAATTGCAATACTTACAATCGGTGAACAGTTAGGAAGTGTCTCCAAGGATAAATGAATAGGAAGACGCTCAGGGTTCACCAATCAAATATGAGAATTCCTTGCATACCAAGTCATATAGTTTGGATGACACTCCCATGGATAAGATGAGATAGGTTCTCGATTGTTGGGTTGGATCACGTGATTCTGCCATGACTCCCAGCAAGTTGGCCCAATATTGGTCCATTTCACCTCATATCCTCGTCCTGCTACAGTTCTTGTTCCCCAATTTGGTGTTGGAGGATCTACGGGTATAAGTTGTATGTGACCCAACTGACGCACAACCATTGCGACAGCGTAAAGCTCTTGTGGGGATGCCAATCAACCTGAAACAAAATCAAATGTGTCATTAACAACTCCAATGATCAATTAGTAAAAAATAATAATATAAACAAACTTAAATACTTAAACTTAAATACTTACATTGAAACAATTCATAGCATCAAGTATCGCTCGATAATACTGCGTGCAATGCATGCGTTGTATCTTCATAGTGTAGTGCGACTACTGTGTGTCTATGAGCACGCGCCTGAGACAATCTATAGTCCATGTTTGGGATTGGTCTGAATACCTTGAAGTACTCATAGATCCATGCCTATATATATATATATATATATATATATATACAAATAGTTAACATATTGATAGAGTAATAAAATTAATTTAAAAAAAAAAAATCTCTAAAATACAAAAGTTTTACCTGTAGAAGAGTCATATAACCTGTAACCCCTTTCACCTTCGCACATGTGGCAGCCCCAAGACCTCTATACAAAAATGCCAAAACTGCTGCACCCCATGCATACTCTCCTATCTCACTAAATTTCAACAACGGCCTCAGATAACATAGAGGCACTCCAGTCCCAAACTTGTCAGTAAAAATGGCACATCTAAAGAAAAACATGATAAAAGCTCTGATAGCCCGTTGGACTTCCTGCAAACTCGAGGCCTCTCCACCACCTTCCCAGCAGCGTCACATATGGGGCTATCATGAACCTTGTTAGCAAAATACTTTCGGAGGAATTCTAGCCTTACTTTTGAAGTGAACTTTCTAACTTCCATCTCCGCCTTAATCAAATCAATGGGGAGACCCAGAGCACGATGTAGGAGATTTATCGATTGTTGTAAGTTCAACTCACTGTCCCCTTGCACCGCTCTTCCTCTAATTGTGACTCCACAGATTTGCACAACATCGTCCAAAGTCATAGTGTATATGGAAGGTGTTGGTTTCCAGATGTCATCTCTCCACAAACGCAGATACTAATGGTGGATCCATATGCTCGTGATAACTTAACACGAGATCATGCAACCTAGTCCTTCTCAACTCATGGGCAAATCTCGGAGACCTTCTAAATTCATTCATGAAATCCCATTGGCAGAACTTCACTAAGTGTGAAACACACTTCAACGCTCCGTGATCTTCCTGAAACAACCAAGCACGCATTAGATATATATGAGAAGAAACAAAAGATTTTGTAAAAGAAAATTAAAGTACTATAGAAAATCAAAATATTACCCTTCTCTCTCAAACATCGCGAGTGACATGCACTGTATAGTCATACAACAACTCTGACTTATATGGGCCACCCCCATACTCACCTCTTTTAAACTCCAAATCATCATTGGATTTTCTTACAAAATCCAATACCAGAGGTGCTTCTTCTACTGATGGTACGACTTCTACCACATTTTCTTCCACATCATCATCCTGCTCCTCCTCCTCATCCCCATTGTCATCCTCTTCGTCACCCTCCTCTTCCCCCTCCTCACCCTCCTCACTCTCCTCTTCCATTATACTTTTCCCTTTGTCCATATTTACATCTAAACCTACATTGTTATTACTATCTTCACTCGATGAATGAACTTGGGAACCTCGGGGAACCTTTTTTTTCTTTGTGGTCCCCTCACGCACTAATGTCGTTAAGCCCCCTCGCCCTTTGTCCCTTTCTTCCAACTGCATCACCACTAGAGGAACGTAAGCCAAACAATTTCTTCACACCCTTGAATGTAGTTTTCCTACATTCTTCACATTCTTTGATCGAGGACCCATTGCTACAAAGAAAAATAAAACAAGTATTAGTAACTATAATAAGTTTAAATGCATAAAAATCAAGTTCAAATGCATATTCCAAAAAAAAAAAAGTTCATATGCATATGATAAATTCCTTAGCATAAAAAAGTAAATCAAAGTGCCCAAACATTGGGAACTTTTTTTAGGTTTATACTCTTCCACTATATATTTTGGCACACTTGGTTTGCAGAGTCAAGACTGCTTAAAACCAAGCTACTTGAATTCTAGTCCTAACTTCGGCGTAGCTTCGGGTTGAGTCTAATCACCTAGAACTGAGAAAAACTCACATCTCAACACGTACCAAAGATAACTTTTTACACTGAAATAAAATGGGGTAAATTTTGCATCATCTGGCAGTTGGAAGAACTGAAAAACACAAGTATCCTTCCAAAGCTAGTCTTACTAATTGTCTTTTATTTCAACAAGAGTCTTGATCGTCGATTGGTTTCAACAAGCGACTAAAAGTAATTCCTATAAACCAAGCTAGCAAATGTAACTATGTTTCTCTTTTATCCATTTGAAATTTGATGGTGACAAATGTAATGTTATGGCGCTAATTTAAGAGCCTACATGGGATTAAACTGTTCCAAGTTTAGCTCACTGAGATTTCTCGAACTAGATTATAACAAATTTTCCAAGACTAATAACAACCTCTCTAGCATTACAATCAAACGACCTCACTGGGTTGTTTGGGCCATTTCCACAATTAAGAATACAAATAATACAAAGAATATCCACAATAAAAAATACAAAGAATATTCAAGAATATTTTAAAAAAAAAAGAAAAAAAAAAGAAAAAAAACATTCAAACGATCTCACTGGGCCGTTTGGGCCATTTCCAAAATGACCTCACTGGGTCGTTTGGGTTATTTCCAAAACGACCTCACTGAGTCATTTGGTGCTTCTTCAAAATGACTTCACCGGGTCGTTTCAAGTTTTAGTTCATTTTGTATAATTAAATCACCATAATCAACACAACACAAATCAAGGTAAAGATAACAAGTTATATAACAAGGTAAAGATACCTGTGGTAGACGAGTGTTGCCCAAGAGAGAAAATGAGTTGCCCAAACTCAAAGAGATTTGCCCAAACTCAAACTGAATTACAAACTCACTCGAATGGTGGTTGCCCAAACTCGAATTGGTGAGAAAAGGTTAGGTTTTTGGTTTTTGATCTTTGATTTTTTTGTGATTTGGTTTTTTTGTGAGTGAGTGTGCGAGAGAGATGATACCGGTTGAAAAGGTTTTCCCAGTTTTCGCGATTAGGTGGGGGGTGTACTGGGCTTTCTTTTGGGCTTCGCTGTTTGGGCTTGGGCTGGAGGCTACCCAATCCAATTTGTGTGGCGCCTAATACAGGACTCTTTTCTAACCATATTTGTTTGATTAATTAGCATTGTAGTCTAGTCTCCAAATCTCCAAGTAACCCTGATAATGAAGTGTTCTAAGCATGGTATTGGGTTGGCGGAGCGATCAAAAACTAGGAGTATCAGTTTGAAGACTTAATGGCGCACTGGGATTCACTTTTTAGAGCTACCTGATGACTTGTATGTTGTTGTCATTTTATGTATTGGTGTGTGTCAATACCCTCCACTCTTAACCACTCGTGGCAGACCACGTGTCTAGACTACAAATAGGTCGTGCATACGACCTAAGGTCAGGTCGTCCAAACGACCTAGGAAACATAACCGCTGCAAGCTAGTCAACAACATTATTAATAAGAGATCATTACTTTGTAATGGAAGGAGTAAAAGCAATCATCAAGACAGTGCAAAAGGGGGATCTACGCCTATAAAAGGAGGCGTCTTCTTCATTATCAAGGGAGGTAAATTTGCCATCTTCTCGATCATCTATCTCTATCACAGCCCGAATTCTAAGCAATTACAAAGTTAATATTTGAAATCTAAAATCTCAAACATCACTATGTTCAATTGTCTAAAACCAGGGCTATAACGGGTAGATACATCACATGCAAACATTGGAAACCTACATCATAAAAGAATCAACTTAACAACAATAGTCCCAAAAATGCATCAGCCACCACTTTATTAATAGGCTATCTTCCGTCTAAAAATCATCAAATAAAACTACAAGAATAATAAGTCCTCAACATCGTATTCTCATGTCATAATGAATATGAAACTACGTTATTACATACTTCCAAAAAGATTAGACTTGATAAAAAAAACTAACGGACTGCTCCAGAAACAAATCCAACTCAAACGCCATGGTTCCACTGCCTTCCACCTATGTTCCCAAGAACACACCCACGTTGCCAAAACAAAGCAAACATGGGTTAGCAAAATGGAATTTGCTGGTATAAGTAGACTAACAACATAAAGACATTTCCCAAATTTGAATTTTCAAAACAAACACTTTTCGTGTTCCCATAATTAACCATTCTCAGCTTGGAAGACATGTAGTTCCGTCTTTTCAACCGGCATAGTTTCTTCCCTAGCAAGATTTCCATTCTAATAACTCATTATAATAACTTATTATAATAACTCAATAATTGAATTAACTCTTACCGATAACCGCTTTTGTATAAGGGTAGGACAACGTCCCTACACAAAATATTAGTAAGTCCCGCGCCTCCCCGCAAAATGAAAGTTATAAATTCTTAATATACCTATTTAGCTAATCTATATGTATTCAAACACAAGTCTAAGCACACACCCGCACAACCAAATCAATCCATCTTATTAACTCAATCGATTAATATTTATACACCCACCCTTTAGTATCTACTCCACGATTTGCACTCTACACATTTGCCAAATCACACATACCCATATGCCTCACTCACACCGAGTACCACTATATCACATCCATCTCTGGGCTTTCCATACACATAATTCACAGCCTCTTTGGGCATAAAAATCTCAGGTCATTCATGACATATTCAATTAATACCTTGGGTCCTTCCCGTCACATTCAAGGAATACCCATCATATCACTAACGGACCATTCATGACACATTCAATGAATGCCCGAGTCATTTCCACATTCAAAGAATACCCAACCCTACATTTTACACTCAAGGAATACAACTAACCCGCAAGGCGAATACTTTAGTTCCTCTAGGGGTCCAAACAATTTGGTCATTCATGGCACATTTAATGAATACACGGGTCATTCATGGCATAGTCAATGAATACCCCTTTATATCACTAACGGGCCATTTATGGCACATTCAATAAATGCCCACCTATCACATGACATCACCGGTCATAAAATCTCATTTCCAAAACTAGAGGCGTGGAGAGTTCTAAAGTGTGTAGTCAACGCGTTGAAAACATTATTGAATTGTATTTCATCTATTCTTTTAGTGTAAAGAGAAGTATCTTGTTTGTATTTCATTGTTCACGCGTTATTAATGTTCATGATGTCTAAGTGTCATAGCGTCATATATCATAAAATATTTATAGTAAAAATGTATTTTCACATATTAATTAATACACGTACTACTTATGTAAAAATATAGTCTTAGCCTAACGCCCAACACACTAATAGCCCTAGACTTATCCTAATAGACCTAATCTTAGCAAATAGTCAAAAGTCAAACTTGGTCAACCAGTCAAAGGGTTGACCTTTGACTGGTCAACAACAGTCAACCTGCCAAGGATCAAGCCCGACAATCAACAGTCAAAGGGTTATTTCCCAAAATCAGTTAATCCAAAACTCATCCCATAACCTATTAACTAAATAGTGAACTCATAAGTCCTAAATTGACTTGGCTAGCCTGACCCGATTCAATAACTTAAGTCTTAACCCAGCCCATAAACAAATTAAGCCCAACTAGAAATAGTTTTTATAAACCGATCTAACCCTCACAACTCTAAGCCCACAATCCAGGAACTAAGACCCAAGACCCAACTAAAAGAAACTAAAGCCCAACCCACTTAAAATGAAGGCTTGCCCAAAGAAACCAAAGCTAAAATTTCCGGCCCAAGCCCAACTAAGAAGACTTTAGAGCCTGGTCCAATTAAGAGGTCGTTTTCTACCTCCTTTTTCCTCCTCAACAACCAACATCGCCACCAAATCAACCACCACCAATCTCACTCCCCACCACACCAAAACCGTTCGGTTTTTCTCCCCTTCAAAAACCCAACACTCTGCCATTAACAATTTTTAATTCCCTCACTCCTCAAAAACTCGATCTCGACCGCCATTAATGAATTTTCAAAGCTTCACATCAACCCAAAGACCAACAATTGTTACTACCACATCCACACATATAAAACAAAGTGTAGTTAACAATTAAACCATCAAAAATAATAGTCTAAGAGTTTCTGGACTCAAGTTTCTGACCCATAGCTATTACTGAACCTTTCCTAAGAAATCCAAGCTGCTCACAATAAAACTAGCTAAATACTACAAGTCAATTCTATTATGCTTTATACCTTACCCCTCCAACATATATATGAAAAGGTAACTTGCGCTGATAGCTAAACCAAAAACATAGGAACTCAAATATCAAGTCTATGTACGTGCAGTGTCACGCCCCGAGACCCAACACCCATCCCGAGGACGAGGAGTGAATCTCGAGGCCGACACCATCCCAATTCTAACGAAATTTCGGCAGAGTTTCCTTTGTTTTATCGACGTTCGTATACAAAAAAAAAACCTGTCATAACCTGGAAATCATATACTACAACCTTCCAACAACCATATCTATATAAAACCAACCTTATACACAACAGTATATACATCCACCAAATGTTTAAGTGTAATCATTACTCAAATACATCAAGTATTACATCAAAATGAGCTAAAACTCTCTATACAACCAAAAGGAGCTAATTTCACCCTATACCACAAAATAACTTGACCTCGCCCCTCGCCAAGCATAAGGAAATCCGCCCAAATCCCCATAACCATCATCACTAGGGTTATGGAAAGCCTCCTCCACAACCGGTGTGTCTGAAATGTTAAGGTAGGATGACCAAACAACTATGCCCAGTAGAAACGCACATAGCCAATAAATAGTCTACTTATAACAAAACATTTAAAACATGCAAAACATGCAGGGTTTCCATAAAAGTATTCAAATATCGTGACTATATATATACATCACTAACTAGCATAAATCATTTCGACATGATTCATTGATATACAAAATAGAGTTTTTCACAATTATCATACAACTATTGTGGCCGCTGCATCCTATTAGAATGGTGAGGTAATGACCGGTAACTTTCGATAGTCATGAGGGCATATCTCGGTTCAGTACTTTCCAGTGTGAACCATGCACCATTGTTTTCCTGATTTTACCGACAGGGAGCTGAAATGCCATTGTTGTGTTCGTACACACAAAATCCCCAAAGCTTTTAGGGCTCAGGTGGGCCCTGTGACCACGACCCCCATACGGGCTGTCACCTAACTTACGATGGTCAACCCTTCGACGACTGCAGACTGCTCAGGATCCTGACACACTTCCAGGAGTGGACTAAACTCTCACTCCTCGCGTCTAAAGCTCATCGAGGTAACATGTAATCTCACACAAGCTAAGCACCATACAGCGTGACACGTACAAGCATGGTTATCTAGAAAAGTAGAAAAGGAATTCCCGAACTACATCCTGTGATGCACCCCTTTAAAGATGGCCCACCACCTCAAAAGGTGTACACCACAGTTGGAATCCTAGAGCGAACTGCCGTCTCCGAAAATGCGACAACAGTTCCTTCTTTATAGGAATTCACAATTCCTTTTCTAAATCCCCTCATATATATATACTCGTATTACCGGTCATTTCCAAATACTATAGGTACATATTTAGTTTTTCTTTTAAAATTGTTGGTTCTGTATGTGTGAGTTCCTGGATTTCCAACAATCGAGTAAATGCAAATGACTCCCAAATGGGCCAGTCATAGCAAATCACAACCGATGATTCCCAAATGGCGAATCATCGTAAATAACAACGAATTCTAACCATGGAATAATCCAGAACCTCACACATAGTTACAAACAACCGGGTAATCCTTACCCGCATTACAAAATCCATCTCTCTGTCTCCTTACTGAGACAAGAGACGTTAACCTTTCCCAAAACCAGTTTTGCTCTTTTAACAAAGAAAATAAATCCCCGCTACCCAGATTTCGCAAAACCATTTCATACGAAAGCTATTCATATATTTAGTTTATATCGAGAAAATACAATGTAAAATATGAATATCACATATACATGCATGGTTGATACGCAAACTATCTCTAATCAATTTAAACAATTCAAATCATACATGAAAATAAGCAGGCTATATATTGGTATGTAGGTTCCTACCTTAGCAAACTCCGTTCTCCTCAAGCCCACTTAACCAAATCGAGCCCGCTTAACCGAATCCACTCTTATTTGACTCCTATAACATCATATACATATACGTCGACTATTAGAAGTTATCGAACGAACGATAATTCTTATCTAACGTAAGTCGAGAAGAATCTCAATGCTACGAATTTGGTTTCAGGAAATTTTTCATCTAACTACAGTTAACAGAGCTACAGGCCATTTCTGGCACTATACCTCACGTCAACACCAATCATATCACTTCCAAATTTCAACTACCACAAATTCCACACCCTTCCATTCCCTTAAATCTAATAATAATTAAGTGGGTGTTCTTTCTCTTTAACTCATAATGCAACATGATCTTAACCAAGCCTAAAACTAACATCAATTCTCTAAAATAGATCGAATATACTGTAATCCTTACCAAATCGGTAGAATAGCTCCTTAGCTTTCTGCTCCACTAATTTCGATCCACTCTATCTTCCCCAACTAGCTACTGTCGACATTTAAAACACCCCATTCCAATTATTTTTCATCAAACACAACCAATTCCATCGAAATTGAATCTAAATATGGAATTGAGACGAAATTAACTCACCTTTCACTTTGATTTGGCAGTGGTTTGGAATTTCAAGGAGATTTCGAATCCTCACCTTTGGTTTTATGGTTTCTAAGGATGGGGAGGTGCGAATTGAGGTTTTAATCACTAAATTTTGGGTGAATTTGGGGTTTCTCTCTCCTAGGGTTTAAGAGTGGGCGAAATTGAGAGAATTATTTCGTGCGATTTGGTTTTTTTGTTTGGTGCGACAAGTTTTTTTTTTTTTTTTTTTTTTTTTTTTTTTGTTTACTTGTTTAAGTTATTAAGGCCCAAGCCCAATATGCCCAAATTAGGCTTAAAGTCCTAATTAACTTCTAACCACTAACTAATTTGACTTAGCGTCGTAATTATTTTTTTTTCCGGCCCAACCAGCTTAATTTAATTTCCTACATTCTATCCTACCGCAGGCTATAACGATAACCCACTCATGCGTGTAAGCTGTTAACTCGTGCCAGCTTCGAACGCAGAAAAGCCGCTAACCGACATTTTTGTCAAATTTTCGTATATGAGTTGCTTACCTAACGTGGCTTATGAGTTGGAGTTAAGTTTCATTAATTTATATACGTTTGAAATGTAAACCCGACCGACCAATTACATAAATGTCCCTAGGTTTGCTATGTAATTTGAAAAATACTTTAACGAGAATTTGAGTCTTTCTGATGCAATAGCAGTTCAAAGTAATCTAACATTTGCATATCACCGTCTACTTCAGGAGCTTTGTGTTAGTGACTCAAAATATGCAATATGTCTTTGGGTCAAATTAAATATATCAAGGTTCCACGAAAATCAATGAATTAGATTACTAACCAGAAAAATATATGCTAATCAATTATATCAACTAAAATCTTAAAATAAAAAGACTCATACTACTCACTCGTGATACGCTCCTGTTGTTAGTAAATCTCCAGCAAGAAACCTCCCTTTTCCTCTTTGAGTAAAACTTTTTTTTTTATTATTTTTTTTTCGTCTCTCTGTAAAACTCTTTCTCTGTTTAAACTCTCCGTGTGTAAACTCGTATATTTGTTTCCCCCCTTTTTTTTGAAAACCCCCGAAAATAGAGAATGGGGTTTGTCCTCTTTACCCTATCTCTTTATAATCTTTATCCTTTTTTATTTTATCTATTATTATTATTATTATTATTATTATTATTATTATTATTATTATTATTATATATTGTACTAATAAATATAAAAAAAAAAAAAAAAAAAAAGGGGTGTTATAATCTCCATCTCCCATCCAATCAACCAATCAAAAGCTTAAACTACGTCCGACTTGATTCGAGTTCACTAAAGAACTCGATACGTAGGCAGCTCGACATAACCGAGTTCAGTCGAACAAATACTACCTCTACATTGGCGCCGTCTGTGGATCAAAATACTTGAAAATTCATCTACTCAACTCTCTAAACCTCTCTAAAATTTTCAATTTTCAAGCTCACGAAGTGTGGTAATCGAAGGGAAAAGCTACCGAAATCATAGATTTGCAAGTGACAATTGGAGAAAAACAAACTGCAGAATCAATGAATGGCAGTTTAAATCTAGCAACTAGGTTAGGTTTAGGATCCAACAAGCACGTCATTGAAGTTTCCATGATGCGGGTGTGGATTATCAATGGCAGCAAGCGAAAGTCAGCGTTCTAAGAGATAAGTCTACATTCAAATATCCTTCATTTATACTAATATTTAATCTTTGGATCAGTTTGGATAACCTGTGCACACTTCTATGTTGCAAGATATATTTCATACTTACAGATCACTTACAGTCGATCCGAACCGAACCGACCGAGGGCTGCAACTACCACCATGTCACACGTTCCTTTATGGCGAATCGGTGATAATATATATCCAGGAATCCAGCTTACAGGTCGCTCCTTACTAGGTGAACTAAGGTGTTGGTTCAACCAATCTCAAACAGAAATTTCAGAGCATGCTAATCTATGGACCTATATCAATGAGGAGAAGCGCACAACAGCACAACTCATCACAGAGCTATATCAAAACCTCAGCCAGATCTCATGCAAAAACCTCCGCCAGGTCGTCCATCAGCCAGGTCGTCCATCAGATCAGCGCATCATCAGCTCAGGTCGGCCTCAGCTTAGGTTATCCTCATATTAGATCATCCTCTGATCATCTAAACATGTCAATCAAGCTCCAACACTGGGGATAAACAACATTAACACCCACAAAGGGTTGTTTCTACTATGAACTGGGGGCTAGCTACAACCATCTCCGACCTAGTCGCTTAAAGCTCCAAAACTGGGCCTAGCAACATACAGCCAATTCAAGACTAATAACCATAGTGACGCCCCCAAAAGGCTAGCTATCAACCATAGTGACGCCCCCAAAAGACTAACTATCAATAAAAACGCCCTAAAAAGGTGTACAAATTAACTTAACACCTACGCCAGAGTTAAGCTTGATTCAACTGTAATTGCCACTCAAAGGCTAATTATCAGTCAAATCTAATCTACGGTACCCCAAAAGGACCACAAATCAACTTAAGGCATCTAATAGGGTTAAGCTTGATTCAACTATAATTACCACTCAAAGGCTAATTATCAGTCAAATCCAATCTACGCACAACGAGCTACGACATACAATTTATGATCTACGCATTACGAGCTATGATTTGCACACTACGACGTAGGGCATACCACATCAACTTACAACAAAGCTCTAAGCAACAAAAGACATCCAGCCTATAAATACAAAAAATTCAATTCATAACAATCTCCATTTTCAACCAAGTAAAACACGCGGTCTTCTTTTTTTATCTCTCTTTACACCACTATTCTACAAACAATGATATAAAGAAAAGGGGTTGTGTTAGTACTCTCCACTCTCAACCACTTTGGTGGTAGACCGTGACTGACCGGACTACAAAGCAGGTGCGTGCATACGACCTAAAGGTCGTCAGTCCAAGCGACCTAGGAAATGTAACGCACGCAAGCTAGTCAACAGCATAATTAATGAGAGATTATTATTTCATAACGGAAGGAGTAAAAACAATCATCAAGACAGCGCAAAAGGAGGATCTACGCCTATAGAAGGAGACGTCTTCTCCATTCTCAAGGGAGGCCAATTCTCCATCTTCTCAATCATCTATCTTCATCTCCCATCCAATCAAAAGCTTGAACTACGTCCGACTTTATTCGAGTTCACTAAAGAACTCGATACGTAGGCATCTCGACATAACCGAGTTCAGCCGAATAAATACTACCTCTACAGTGTGAGTAGCTCTCTCACCCAATTTGTAATAATGCCTCTTGTGGCTTCATCAATAAAGTTTAACTTATAAAAAAAAATAAGTGTTCTAGGCTATAGGAATGTCTACTTGGTAGTTCGTACTTTGTAGTTACTGGGTTTTGGTTTCCAGTATGTAAGCTCAAGTTCTCAACTATGGGGGACTCAAGGGAGGCCCAATCTACAATAAGCACCATGAGTCCGTGCCTTGTTATTCAATAGAATGGTTGAAAAACAAGAACAAAAAATATTGTCAGCAAGTTATCATGAGAAAGACTAGTACTTTCGAGCATTAAGGTCAAGTAAACACAAATGTATTTTTTTTTTAATAGATAACACAAATGTATTTGATGTGACAAATAACACCACCCAGACCAATTTAACTACCCAATTCAACGCTCAAAATACGCTCAAAGTACAGTGTTGACAATAGTACTCACTCCATCACTCCAACTTAAACTCGATCAAAAGTTTGTTACTCTTATTTATTCGTCTAACAAAAAATACTTTCGATCTAAGATACCCCTTTCGCTTCAAATTAACTAAAATTCATTGCTAAACATGAAAACCGATGCGTTTGCATACGAGTCCTTTTGCTAAACTGAAATGAAAGTTGGTCTATTTTGCCGAAGTAGAAAAGAACTCTTAAGTTGAGTCCAATGGTGCATCCACTCTTTATCTCTATTCCACCAAAAAACAGTATTTTGAGAATGGGGAGTCAATTTTGGTGTCCAATGGTTCAGATCATTCTACACCAATTCGACCGGCGCGAATTTAAAAAAAAAAAAAAAAAAAAAAAAATTGGTCATAATTAGTTTCTGACTTGGTGGGGACACAAAACAATTGACTCCATTCTACGTCACTTCAAGTGGCGCCGTTTGAGTTTTTACAAACCACACCATTTCGAATGGCGCGGTATGAAATTATATTTTGTATTTCACGCCACTTCAAGTGGCGCCGTTTGAGTTTTTACAAACCACGTCATTTCAACTCACGTGGAATGCACTCTCTATTCCTCAATAACACTCACTATATATGGAGAGTTATATTGAGATAGGAGAAAAAACCACCCCACTCCCTCCGTTTTTTAGGGGATAGGAAGCCATTGAACCCAGCCTTAATAGCAAGTCTGGAGAAATAGGTAGGGCGCCCAAACCCAAACCGTTAATGTTAATACTTAATAGGATGGTACAGGCCGACAAACTAATTGGGCCAGTAGATGCTAACACGGTAACATTGTAACGCCATTAAAAGATGGATCGTGACTTCCGGCCGGATTTTAATTGGGTCTGTTTCGCTCGGAGCATAATTAAGCATGTAAGAATGTTAAATTGAATTTGTTAGCGACATCAACGCCTCAACAGTCAACCTCTTTTAAGGGTTCGGCCGTTCGGGCATGAATAAATGACTTGATCAAGACCCAATTTATGCTGGGTTTGAGGATTGTAATCATTTCGTCGGCCAGCTCTAATGATAGATTGATAGACCCAACGAGGTTCTTATCAGGCAATTTGGGTTTAAATCATCCAAAAGCATTCTGTTGGGCAGGGACATTCGATTTTTCTCTTTTTCTTTTTTCCATCCGATTTCAAAGGGTGATGTTTAATTCCAAGCATTCCATGCACTACATTTTGTACGTTGTTGTGTTTGTAGACATGGATAAAAAAAAAAAATACTCACACAGACTTGATATAATTCCAAGGAAAATTGCACTATAAGTTGTCAAGTGGAAAGGGTTCGTTATGCAAGAGCGAGCATGTTGGTTTCTAGGTAAATTCACAAAATTTGTTTGGAGTTCTTAGTTTTGTAGGGTGTAGGAGATCAAGGTTGACACCCTCAAAACGAAATGTTTCATTCCTTCTAGATCTAGATTAAAATTATTTGTTGAGCAACAAGTGTGCCTGTTTGCAAGGATAATGCCGGATCTTCAACTTGCCGGGAAGGATCACTGAGTGGTCCATGATGACATTAACATCAACATTTTGTGTCTTTTTATCGTAAATTTTCCATTAGGTGCACATTCAGTGAGAAAGAAAAACTTGCACTTACTCAAATAGCAAGATCATCAATTGGTGGGGACCCGTGAAAGATATTCTAATCTAAAGTCTAGAACCTTACCAATCATTGAAGGGATATTGATTCGGCAGAATCCCTTGGCACAATCAATAGAATCTAGTCATTTGAGTCTATCCATCCATCTATACAGTAAGTCATCAGTACCCGAATGGACTAACTCGCTCTTCTTGGGTGGTCTAGAAATTTACATATATAGAATTTGGTTCCTAGAAACATACAGTTCCGAAAAACATAAACAAGAATTGGCAAAATCTAATTACTGAATGGCTTAATTGATTCAAGAAATTGGTCCCAAGGTCCATTTTCAAGTGAAAATCATTTTCAGAACCAACATTTTTTCTAAAAATTAATCTCAAGAATGATTTTCGAGTGAAAATAACCCGTAAAGACAAATAGCCTAGATTTGAAATAAATATTTTCTGATTTTACTATTTTTGTCGTTTTGCTATGAACAATGAGTGTTAATACTTTATGTTGATATACATCCCCTAATAGATCAACGTACATCATACAATATATTAATAATATATGAATAATGAGTGTTCATAACTCATGAGGGTATAGGTTTTGTTAGCAAATTGAAATTTTCGGTTTGTTCAATTTGAGAGATCCAAAAAGAATGAAATTTACCATTATATCCTTCTTTTGTTTAATTTAGATTAGATATGGGCTTTTGATTCAAGATCGTTATTCAACAATGGAAACTGGCTGTAAGAAAAGTAGTATAATATTTCCATCCGTCAGGTAAGCTCCCTAGTACTTCATTTGTGATATTTCGACGGTTTTTAATTGTCGTTGATTTTCGATTAGTTTGCATGAAAATAAAGCTAAAGTTATTTAGATTCTAATGTTAAACACCTAAAGTCCTAAACTTTGAAATCATTAGCAGTAGTTATGTGCCAATCATTTTGTCTGGGACACCACACTTTATATCACTTGGGGCATGTCGAGCATATAGAGGGCTGAGACCCTGAGAGCGATGGCTATTGATCTTTACTGCCCTCAACGTTGTAGTTGTCAATGGCCTCTATCACTAGCCCCACTACATTATTCTAATGATGATCAATATTGAATCGCATGAATGGTGAGGAAGCCAAACATGTGAAACCATTTAAGACTCTCACCTTCATTTCCCTTCAGCTTGAACACAGCCTCAGAATACCTAATTGTAGGGACATGTGTATACTATATACATGCAAGTTGAGGTATAGCGTCCAAAATTGTGTGCGTCTTATTATAAATTCCCTAACAGTAAGAAATGCTTTGTGACAACTTAACGGTTGTGCAATCTTTGAAGAAATATGATGTGTAGAATGTTGTGAGAATGACTATACACTCAACTTTCCGCCTTTTCCTTGACTTTCTGAGCATGTATGTGCATACTTGTTTTATATGGTTTATGGTTGCATAGTACAAAATATCAGGATATGGCAAAATATCGACTTCTGATTTATAGATATGTATCGTGGATATATCTCTCTGTGTGGGGATATATTACATTGGGGCATCTGCAAATATCGTGGATATATCGTGATATATAGACAAATATCGACAAATATCCACAGACTATGTGTGGGTATTTCTGACTGCAAATATCGTGGATATATCGATAAATATCCACAAATGTCGACAAATATATATATATATATATATATATATATATATATATATATTTTCTTTGAATGTGGTCATTATAAAGGTTGAATTTGATCAGTCCTTACAAGTGTGAATAATGGGAAAGATTGTGATGAGTCGAGTTTTGACTGAGCTCGCTTTGGGACGAGCTGCCTACATATCAAGTTTTCGTGATGAACTTGAATCAAGTCAGACGTAGTTCCTCTCCTCTGTTTTATAGGTAAGGACCCAATGCTTCCCCCCTTTCCTCCGTCAGCTCAGGTCCCTGTCTTGATGAGAATAAATGAGCTTTTAGACAATGTATTCATGAGCGCGACTGATGCTACGACTTTAACTAACACAGCTACGTTGAGCGTTACTGCCCATTGCGTGCATGTGACAGGTTGTCACCTCGTTCTGGACGATGTATTATGTTGTAACGATCTGTCATGAGTCCTGGAGTTGTCACCTCGTTCTGGATGAGGTGTTATGTTGTAACGATCTTCCATGAGTTTTCCTAATTCGTGTTGGACATGTGCATAATATATATAACTATATTATTCCCTCACAGTCGTACTTTTAATATAAAGTACTTTTAATATAAATTACTCTCTAATGCTCAAAAATACACCTCAGAATTCCTACATATTACATTGACTTTTCATTCTTTAACAATGAATCTTGAATTTTTTTTCTGCATATTACTATACTTGTTGCACTTGCACTGAGCGTTCAATCATATAACGCATCTATTAGATCTTCTGTTGTGATTGAATCCATGATGAGAGGCGTGAAGGCACGTAACCCCGATGTCCATAGATGCCTGCGCTATAAAGTCTATCCAACACTCTAACGCGTCTTTAGGAGGCGACCAACACAACTCCAATCCACTTTATCAGTTGTCAATATGACGTGTTCAATTACATCACTTGCCAAAAATATGCTCCCACTAGTATCCTCCCCATCACTACCATAAACCGCATCCATCATCTTGATCAGGCAATCTACAACATATTGCAGTCCTTTGGTTGAAGCCAGGATTTTACATCCTTCAATGGAGGTTGTTATTTGGGACGATAGGGGAAGCATAAATAAAACAGAATAGAATGGTCTTGGTTCATCCTCACCCTTGATGGAAAGAAGGTACTCAAGAAGATCCAGAGCCTTTAGCATGCAGGCAAAGGGTGATTCCGCCAAGTACTTCCCAACAAACAACACTGAATCAAGAAGATCCTCTCCTTTTCTATGATCATGATCCTTTGCCTCTTGCAAGAACTCTAGAACCTTACCCATCGTCTCGTTCGGACCATTGAGCATCATTATTCCCATGCTTTTATCAATATAACTCTCATTGATTTTAGAGACGTTTTCTGCTGAGACCGATTTCATAATCTTTTCTGTTGAGACTAATTTCATCATCTTTTCTTATGATGATTCCTCCACGTATGAATCTTCAGCACAGATGCACGCACACAAGAACAACTAGCCCTAGCATTTCCAGAGAGATAAGAGATAAGAGAACGAAGATAACAATAAAACAGTCATTGAATACCAAAGACACGTGGCATCTTTAATTATTACAAAACTCAAGACGTGATATAGACCAACTAAGCAAAACCTAAACTACACAGAGATAGAAAAATCCTACAAAAATTTCGGCAGAGTTTCCTCTGTATTTTCGACATTTCATAAATTTAAATCTTGTCATAACCTTGAAATCCAATAAAACTACACCTAACTACTAAAAGAAATACTGATTCACAGAACCGGCTACTTAACCATCTCGACTAGTGCCAGTTAAGTCAAGTAATCAATCCTCGAATCAAAAAAATCCTACAAAAATTTCGGCAGAATTTCCTCTGTATTTTCAACATTTCATAAACTTAAATCCTGTCATAAATTGGAAATCCAATAAAACTACACCCACCTACTAAAAGATATACTGATTCTTAGAACCGGCTACTTAACCATCTCGACTAGTGCCAGTTAAGTCAAGTAACCAACCCTCAAATCAAAAGAAAACAATTTATATACAAACAAATCCCAGAAACCCTAATATAGGTCTTATACAATACAAACTAACATACATACATCTTTACGTTATCATAACAGCCTCAACAATATACATCACGTCCTCCACACTACTTATACATCAAAACCCATCTTCCAAAACAAAAGAGCTCAAATATGATACAACTTCATCACAAAACAAATAAAATTGATCAAATACAATACCTTCTAGCCGCGATTAGGTCTCCCCATCTTTGTTCTCCATCTGGCGTTCCAATTTAGCGCACCCCCATAAAAAACATATTACGAGGGGTAAGCATAAAGTGGTGTGAGTGATTTAGGGATAAAAGGCGGTAGTTCCTCCCTCATAGGCATCGTAATTCCTTATTCCTCCTAACAAAATAATCAAAGTATTATATACGCGATTATACAAAATAACAATATTTAACTTTTCTTTTACCTTTACCCAAGTTAGTTTTTCATAGGGTAGACACGCGCCCTGCACAAAGAGTTAGTAGGGTCTACCCTCTTGCAAATCACAATTCAATCAAGCGAATATAACTAACACTTAAGACATTCATAACTTAACTATATCATCATATTTTATTTATAACATTGCAGACAAATATCCTTAACCCGACGACCGATAGTCACTTCTACACACTCACGTGGATCGATACATATATCAGGAGCGACAATCTTTGGTGGGCCGGAACATCGCCCGGCATTCCGTGTACTTCCTCCTCCGGTGTACCTAGAGCCCGTTCACCGATTCCACTTCAATAGAAGGTAGGTCGTTTCTAGGTCCTCATATTTGTCGGCGTTGTATGCATCTGTGCTTCCTTGGCGACCTTGCATTTCTTGGCATACTTGGATTCTGGCGCAAAGCCGGCTCCTCCTTGACTTGGCATTTGCAGCGGCCAATATCATCCTCTCCAACTCATCATCATTACTCTTCTTTTTTGGCGTTCCTCCGCCTCCCTCTTCTCCATCTCCTAGACGGCCCGGGAGATTCGCCAACTCGTCTTTCACCTTCTCCATTTCGCCACTCTCCAACTCGGTGATGCGTGCTATCTGCTTCAACTTTTGATATCGTCAACACCGTGCATAATAACACATAACATCTAAGTTCGGATCGCTCATCAAAAATAAATCAACACCTCCACGAACATCAAAGCTTACCAAGCATTGATCCGGATCTATCGCTCTTAGATTACGCCTTAAGCTCTTGGTGTCCATCTCCCTCTGTCCCCATCCAAGACTAAAACATCGGACACAACTTCGTGATCGGGGCCACCTTGAAGCTTCTGATCTGTTTTCTTCACAGAGCTTTTCGTCCCCGGACCGCTCATCAGCGTAGACCGGTGGCGATCCGGTTCGTCACTAGAGGCGTGGTGTTACGCTTCTTTCCGCCTCCCTTGGTAAAAGCGGTGACCTTCCCTTTCCAGCGGTGTCCATTCCAAAACCCATGCCTACATCCACTCCCTCCAAGATGGGCATCCTCAAGTTGAGTCCCGGCTTGATGTTTCTCCGCTTTTTCCCCGGTTAAGCTCGGTGAAGTTTGCAGAAGACGATCTGACCTTGGCAGCCACCTTGGCGCCCTCTCCTCGAGGCACCGCCTTCGCCCGCTGAACTTCCGGGAACAAACTCCACCTCCTCCAGCTCAAAGCGGAGACCCTCTCCCTCATATTCCCGAGGAGGAGCGGGCCCAGAGTACCAGCCCCTCCTCTCGGCGGATTAGTAGAGCGAAATCATAATCCCCGACAACTCCCGCCCCTCTCGGTGCCCGGCGACCTCACAAATTCCACTTCACTTGCGGGGCGCTTTCACGAACTAGATGCCCCCATCATCACTCGTCCTTTCACCATCCTTTTTTCCTCTCCTCCACGGTCACCAGTTTGCCACCATCCTTTACAAAATCCGAAATACAATACTTTCTGTTAACGTGATAGGGAAAAAAAAATGACTAGATTACACTTGCCGACAACATATATTGAAATAGTCTAGTTCCATTACATTCCCTTGCTACCATCGAAACCCCTCTCTTACAAACATATATCGTCAGTGTCATACCTATATTCCATCATAAATGCCCCTACGTAGGGCTAGTCATCGAGTCGAGTTATTAGTGAGTAACTCGAGCTCGGCTCGTCGAAGGCTCGACTCAAACTCGTTCGCACAAAAGTATGAGTCGAGCTTGAGCTTAATTTAAAGCTCATTCTAGATAGCGAGTAGTTCGAGTTCGAGTAGCTCGCGAGTTACTAGTGAGCTACTCGTTTTATAAGCCCATACGTAGTATATAATTTATAATTTATACGACATTTTATACTTTATACCTAACTATAATTTACAATTTATACTAGTTTTAATGTTTTATATACATTTTTTTCGAGTTTGAGCTCGAGTTCGAGTTCAAACGATCATAACTGAACTCGAGTTCGAACCTGAGCTCGAGCTATTAGTATAACTAGGCGAGTCGAGCTTGAGCTTCAATATTAAGCTCGAATGCGAGTTCGAGTTGAGCTTCTGCATGTGCGAGTCGAGCTCGAGTATAGCAAAACTCGACTCGGGTAGCTCGATGACCAGCCCTACCCTTACGAAAACTACAGTAAAAATAGAGGTCAATCGCCACAAATGTAAAGATCTAAAGCTAGTACATAAAGCGGAAGGTCGAGAATTCAGAAATACCATACGGGTGAGTGCTTCTTTGCCGAGATATATAATAGCATGGAACTACTTTCTAAGTGATAAAGATTACGAAACCCTTTCCTAGAAGAAAATCGTTAGTTTTCCCTCGCAAACATGTCTCACACGCCGCATTCTAGCTAGTAGGAAAAACTTAGCCTCAAAGTACTTCGGACATTGTCACACCATTTTAAGTAACTAATGAGAAAGTGAATGTCGAAAACATCTAGAATGCGTCAACATAAGCATGCTGAAGTAAGTGTGCTATTTATTTTCATCCAGTTGAAACCGATACCTTAATAGATATTTAAAGCTTTTGCAAGCTCAAGTTAGAGAACTGAATTTTGACCGGTTCAAGTTACCATCGCGGTAGTGCTTGTTGAAATTCTTATTGTTGGTAAGGTGCCCTTGCCAACTTTTTGTATCAGATTGGGCAAATAGGTCTTTGCGGGTATTACACGTATAAATATTTCATTTAGAGATATGAACATTATGGATCAAGTTTGACTAGTCATGATAGATAAGTTTCTAATCTTTTTAACTGAACTAATTTCAATCCGAAGAGAAAGGAAAGCTGAAGCATGCCTCAACCTTCACCTTGCTAAGTTGCTTCTTCCTCTCTATTCTCTACCACGGCTCCCTTCTTTCTCTTGTTCACCACTTTTCAAACTGTTTTTATTTGTACAGTTGTTTTATTATCTTTTCTTACATTCTGTGAGGTTTAGAAATTGAATACAATAAGCATCTTTGAAGTACTAATGCGAAAACAACATAAGTGTCTTTGTTTAGAAAGTTTGAATGATCTTTGAATGAATACAATAACAGTACATTGTTTTCAATTTTCTTTCCTTCTTTATCTTGAGTGCAGAACAAAAGCTTCACTACTAGCTTGGTAGCTAAACTAAAACAGTTTTCAACTTCTTTCATGATATGTTTAAACAATGTTAACATGTCAAACTAGGTTCACTAATTACTAAACTAATTCTTTTAACAAAATTCATATGCATTTTCTCTTACTTTAAAATATTAACAATTCAATTTTATCAAGCAACAGTTGAAAAGAAACAAAAACGACAACAATAAATATAGCTAAATTAATTAAAAATCTCAATTTCATTTCTACAAAACAACACATTCTAGCTGATGACTAATCAAATATCATATATTTAGATCATACAACATAAATAGCCATGTTCAACTGTTAAAAAACAATACAATTAAACTCACTTATTAAGTTTGAGAGGTGCGCGAGAGGTCGAGAGTGGAGAAGAATGAGCTTTTATAGCCATCTTCATTTCGCGTGGGAGAGGGTAGAGTCGCTTGTGTGGGAGAGGGTAGGACTGTAGGAGTAGCCTTTTTTGATTTTCCCTTCATCGGTTTGCAATCACCAGCACCAATTATCTCCGATAATATCGGGTACAAAACATATCGTCGAAATATCGCGATATATCAAAAAATATCGTCGATATTTACACTGGTATGTATCCATATTAGTATCATGATATTTCGATGCCCTTCTCTGAAATCTCGATATATATCACGATATACTATGTATGGTTGTGTTGAACTGTTGATATCTCTCACAGGATATATAGTTCAATAATAACAAAGGAACTCAGTATAGTTTTTTGTTTTTTTATTATTAAGTACTATTTGAAATATATATATACTAGTTAATGCCCGTGCCTTCGGCACGGATTCCATAAAATTATTATATATTGTAGCCCCCCTAACAATCATTGATCTCAAAGTACAATAATTAGGCAAAGGAAGAAAACTTTTTTTATTGGCTTTTACACTTAATTACTTGCCTATGGATAGACTTCAACTTTGCAACAACATTTAAGAGCTACACCTCTTCCTCCGAACACGATAGTAATTAACTATTGAAAATAATTTAAAAAATTGAATCAGCAAATACTTGAACATCACTGAGAACTCTGTACTCTTCACAAAATACTATGTTGTATAGCAGTATGTGAAAGACCATTATCTTCTTTAGTTTCGTTACTTGTTTGCATCTTAATCAGTAACTCTTGGTGATTTTCCAAGTAATTCTTTGATTTTATATACTTGTAAGTTATGTTTATTTATGTCTAAATGGTAAAATCCAGCTAAATATTGTATAGTGATGAATTTGTGCAGAAGTCCCCAAGCGACTACAATGAATATCATTAGTGGTTGCTAGATGTTAGTCTTGGAGAAGTGTAAATACTCTCCATTGTTCCAATGAGTTGGTGCGTGTAATGGTAAAATACAGTAGCATGTAACAATTCAATTGCTTTCGACAACTTTTCACATGATTCTGAGATACATTCAAATCTTACCAAAGCAAAAAAAAAAATAAAAATAAAAACCACGAGAATCTGATTCTTACTGAAAGCACAAATCACACTTGATCTCACTCACTAACACACATTTTACTATTAAGATTGTGCTAGCAGTATCTATATATATTACACTTTTTCTCACATTGTCAATCGTACTTTTATTCTATAAATCAATTTCAAAGAGGAAGCAGATTTTTCGGATAGCAACGGCAACCATTAACACCAACACCAACACTTTCAATGCCGATTCCAATACCTCCATCGTCAAGCGGCAAAGTGAGAGGTATAACAATCCAGATGAATATATTTGATAATAGTATGCCAAAGTACCAAAATACCAAAGTACCGAAGTCGGAACCAGCGACCACCAAAATAAAAATAGGCGACTCCTAAACATGCAATAAATGCATCATTTTAGACTATTAGATGAAAACAATATATGCACTAAGTAGTAGTCAAAGGTGTAACACATATCAATTTATTAAGCTGTGCCTATATTGCTAGTAGCACGACCATCGAGAATCGGGAACAAATGCAACAAAATATAAGTTACTTGGTCAAGCGGTTTTATTTACAAATCGTGTAAAGTTTGACTACTTGCACTTCATCGTAATGCCCACGGATATAGGGATGTCACTTTTTCCAAGTACAATTCTCTATGAGATCTATAGCCGATTTGGAAGAATGGCCATTCTTTGTACATTGCTTGCAAATCTTGGTATATCCCCGCCAGCATGCACCCCTTTTAGGCCGGCACCAACACCAAGCCAAGCGGGGAGAACAAATATTATGCGTGTCCATGCAAATACCCATGGTATTGCTTGCGAAGATGTCCGATTCTGTTGAAATTCTTGCCGTTTCGGGGTGCGCTTCCTATGTTGAGGAAACCAAGCTCGACTTGTGGCGTAACCTAGTTAAAGTAGGCAAGAAAGTCCGGGTTGTCATATATACAATACTCCGATAATTGTTGCAACTGAATTTGGAAATTTCTTCCATAAAGTTACACCAATTTTTCTTCTCTAGGGGATTGGAGGCTATAACCGAGTCGGACAAAAGATATGTTTAAACAAAGGTTCTGGAATTTCTAATTGAGCGTGTTCTAATGAAAAGTGTAACGTTGGTGGAAAAACCATTTGACGATTACTATAGACTTTTATATATAGATTCAAGAGGATGAAATAACCATGAGCGAAGCGATTTTGAAAAAGGTAAGACTGTGCTATTCTTGAGCGTTAGCTAGCAAAAGAATTATCTAGTAGTATCCAAGTTCTGCAACTGCGCATGATGGACCTACTACCATTCTGAGAACCGGTGGTTGGGACTGAATGGCAAGATCGATGGGTCCACCACCACGTCCAATACTTCCTCCCGTCCATGGAATAGTGTTACTTTGATGCCATACTCATTGCAGGTAGCCCTGGCGTCCTCTTGGGCTTTGTACGGTTCCCACTGCGGTGAAGCGGTCAACATCTTTTCGAATCTGAGTACCCAACCATTACCTGTCCCACAATAACCCGGTGGAGTTCTGAAGTTTCATATGGCCTAGACAAAATTATCCCATTTATTTATGATCGCATTACCTCTTGTTGTCCATTGTGGTTTTTATGATGTGCTCCCGATAACAATCAATTGCTAACAACTTTTCGATCGAACCGGCTCCTCTCAAGTCCTCGGCGGTTTCAAATAGAGGGACCACTCTCAACCTATAAGCAACCAAAGGGGCGGGGGTACCTGGATAGAGCTGGTTGGTCTCCCTTTCTGAATAGAGCTACTTGCCTGCCGAGCCAAAACGACTCCATAGCTCTTGGCACGGATAGAAGAGCTGAGACCTTGGGCCGGTACTTTCGATGTTCTTGTAGCTAGAAAAGGCAACGAAGTTGATCGAGATGTGATCTTCTCTCGGAGGAAGCACTCAATTCAGAGGCCTTGCCTAAGAAGCTAACTTTGCATGCGATACCGAGCATCGGGCTTGTTGGCATCCGTCGTCGATTCAACTGCCCATCATCACCCGAAAAGTTCAAATCTGTTGTAGGTTGAGGGCGTATGACCTTGTGATGTGTTGCTTGAAAGTCGGTGTTAGGGGTGGAATTATACATTCCTGAATTTTTTTGTTGAGCAACCTTGTTAGGTCGGACCCGGACCTTCCACAAACCGCTTGAGGCTCTCCTTGTATCCATAGCCGCCCATCCTTCCTTTGTCAATCTGTAGAGTCTCAAGAATGTAATCACCATAAACTTTTAGGAACTAAATTTTTTTCCGCGATGATAAAAAGAAGACTTACGCGCAATAGATTTGGAGCAAGTGGCTTCCTTTGAAATTAATGACTTCGGTTTCATTTAGGAAAGATTTAAAAGGCACGTAACTTGAGCAGCGGTTGTCCTTCTCTAGTTCACGGAAAAAGTAAAGGAAAAGAATAGAAAATAGAAAATCCCATGGTCAAATTTATATAACAAATCTAACGGCATTTTAGTATATTACATTGATTACATAAAAACAAAAAAAGGTATTTTTACATTTGATATAATATCGGTTGGATGGTTCAACTTGCACCCTACATACTAATTACTATACATACTTTTTCTCTAGGAGTCTACCGAGGGCGGATCTTTGATAGTCATAGAGTGACAAAAAAAAATACGTTGTGCCAAAATTTTAGCGACAAGTCTTCTATACAAATATAACTTTGAGTTAGTAAACAGTATATAAGGCGTGCTTGAAGTGTTAGCGTGGATAAATTTTAAGCATATGCATGGATGAAATTTGAATCACCATATCAAGAATGTGGCTTACCGTTTGATGCGACATTGGAAGTCATTCTACTCGATCTACCTCTTGTATTAAGCTCGAGGTTGCAATGTAGAATTTAAACTTCGGTTTCAAATTTGGGCTTTTCGCCATGTCTTTTTTTAGTCAAGAATTGTACTCAAGGTTTCGGGCTTCGTTCGAGGGTTGAACCACACCTTAGCGGTTAGTCTATAGTTTGAGCACGAAAAACTCATCGCATGTTTTAAGTAATAAAGGTAAGCGGGTATTTTAGGTAAGCGAGGTATTTTAGGCAACATTCTTTGTCAAATATGACTAAGAACTGTTGAGACTAAATAGTAAAGCAAAGCGATGATTTGAAGAAAAGATGGTGTTTTGAGCATTGAAAAGCATCGCATTCTCAAATATCAAGAAAACGTCATGCTATAAGTATTCAAATAATTAATCAATCACAGTCCAACTATGCTCCCATAAACTCAAATATGGAAACCGAGTCATGTTTCACTAATTAGATATCCGCGGGATTCGACTAATAATCGAGGCATAGGGTAAAGATCTTGGAATTTATGTTAACCGCCTTTGAAAGTGGACTACTAAGACTGATTCTAAGAGATTTGTAAGCTCCTTGCTTTGTTTTTTTCTTTCATAGTCATGAAATCCATTGGCTCTTTAATAATCTCATAGTATCCCTCAACCTTCCAAAGCAAGAAGTCCGCTATAAATATTATTGAACTTTGACATTGGGGGAAAATAAATCAAGTACAAACCTCTACGGGGATCATCAAGTGCGGTGAAGATCTCACGTGTCTTTCCCAAAAAAGAATCCAAGAAGTAGAATACTCTCATGAGCGAGCTATGCCCAAGTATTACCTTGAGTTTCATTAATCAAGGATTTATGTTCATAAATACTAACCTCTGCAGTATCTCAAGAACAACGTGTAACATTCTTTTCTCTGGCATCTGAGGTGTCGGTCGCTCTGTTGATGGTTGACCTGATACAGCAAAAACTACGTTTTACATAGAGACTCATTGTTACAAAACATTAGCATAGAACGTGTAGAATTTTACATATTTATGGCAAAACAGAAGCTCACCATTGTTGCCCAAGGGATTTTCATTCTCTACCCTTTGGAGTTCCTGCAAGAGCAAATGAGACTCTGAGCAAAACCTCACCGAGGACATTGGATTGTTAACGCGTCTAATTGACCTTTCTGGCCAAAGAGCAAGTGAGCTGTTCAAGGATCTAGGTCTATAGGACAAAATTTGAAATACTTAATAAAGCATTGGTAAGATCTGCTTGCAATAGGTAGAAGCCATGCTTGAAGTACAAAAAGTAGAGAGAGAGAGAGAGAGTACCTGAGTGCAATGTGAGAAAGAAAGGTAGAGAGTGCACCAATGACCTGTTTAATAACAATATGCAATAAAACTCATAGAAAACAATACAAAATAGACAAACTCCTGAAAAAATTCCTATTTGAAAACATCATTTGCACTGAAACGCCGAATGAAAATATATTAATTTAAACAGTTAAAAACATCTCAATATCTCAATCTTCAGATTATGGTAAAAAAAATATGATGCCATGAGAATATAATTGAAAGCGCAGAGAGAGATGGAGATTACCTGAGAAAGAAGTAGCGATATGGGGATCGGAGAGAGGAGTTCGGTATATACGACGAGATGGTGAAGCTAAGAGAGGTGGAAGGAGAACCCAAAAGGTTGTGAAGCTTTTCACAATTAAATTCTAATCTCGGAGAACGAAAGGTTTGGATACGAAGGGTTTTCACATTTAAGAATTTGATTTATATCCCTAATCTCACGTGGAGGCAATTGTGACCCTCGATTTATACCCCCTGAAAACGAATCCTTGCCGCAAGTCAGGAGTTGTGTTCATTGTCAAATAAAATTTAATTATAAAAATAATAATAATAATAAAAGAAAGAAAGAAAGATAAGACGTCCAACCACAAAGCCTTTACATCTCTTATCAAATGTTGTAGAATGACTATAAATGGAGAAGCACGCTGAAAGAAACAACATGATCAACAAACTGAAAGAATCAATTGTAGGCATATTATCACTACGTATGTGTGCTGTGACATGATTTTTTTTTTTTTTTTTTTTGAAATAGTAATTGATGGTATTGGTATAAATGAATCCTCATAAAATCTGTAGGGAGAACGATAGCTACAAATAGAATAAATTAATGAGTTTACCATAGTTCATAGTTAAGAAGGTGGTTAATCGATTTCCTACAAACTAAAGAAAAGAGTGTACAAACCAACTCACACGCTTTGGTGGCACTATTGTAACCCTTGATTTATACCCCTGAAATTGAATCCCAGTCGCGAGTCAGGAAAGTGAGTTGTTTTGTTAAGTCGGCATCCCTAACTTTCGGAATAATTAGGATATGAGTGGGAGCTTGGGATTTATATTATTGAATGCAAAGATCTGTTGGAAGAAAAATCGATCAAGAAAGCAAATGACAATAAGAATGCTAGTAATACCAAAAAGAGAGGGTGGGCATTTTACACATATATTAGTTCCACCAAAATTATCAAAGGAATATATATATACAACTTAAGCGGGTCATTAAGCATAGGAGGAATATATAATATAGTAAAGGGTGCATCATACACAAATCATCTATCATGGATAATAACATTTTTCAAACTCTAATACTAAAAAAGAAACATGTAAGAATATGTTATGAGGAATTTCATTAAGAAATCAACAATTTAAAAAGAACAACATTATTCAGATAAACTCAAATTCCCCTTAAGTCTTGTTAACTTGTAACATCCGGTGGTCTTATGAGGATAAAACTTTATTCACAGTTATCTTGTATCTACATTGGCATGTTCATTGCAAATGAGAGCCGTGAAAAATATTTGAAGCATGGGAGAAGTCGAAACCACAGTGCTATTATGAAAGCGTTATGCACAATTACCATACACAGGCAGAAATCTTTAGTAAGAAAGTGTGTCGAGAAGAAAATTGAAATGATACCACATTAGCAGGAATCTCTTTCCTCATAATTTTGTCAAATCTACATATAATGTATGAGAATCATTTTACTTTATAGCATATGCTAGAGTTATGGTAAAATGTTATTCTTGATACAATTATTAGATACATCTAACGTTAGCAATAACATTGAACATCACAAAGATAAGAAAAAGAAAAAAAAAAAAGCTTACACCGTGGGAGTATTCGGCCGAGGAAGTGAAGTAGGCTGCGGCAGCCTTCTTCTTCGAAGCCATTGGTGAAGAAGAAGAAGAAAAAGACAAATGATTGCTTATAACCCTAACTCTACTCTTAAAAGGGTTTGAAGGAGCGGGGGTTTATTTTATTTCCAATTCGTTGATTGTGAAGACCAAAAGATTTATCTTTGATCGGTTTCCATAATTAAGACTGGGAAATAACCAAGGGTTTGCACACAAAGGGTTTTCACAATTAAGACATTTAATTAATTCATAATCCAACGTGGCGGCATGGTAACCCTCAATTTATACCCCCTCAAATTGAATCCTAGACGCGAGTCATAAACCGAGCTGTTTTGTTAAGTTGATATAAAATACTAATTGATGTGACCTATAGTGTTAGGTCAAAAAAGTTCACATGAATGCTATTTAGAGTATCTACTTTGAAACCTATCTTTGGGAAATGTATCATAAGCTAGGCACCTAGGTTAATTGTAAATTAACATTCTAAATTGAATTAGCTTAAAGCACATATTCTAAGTCAAGTTAGTCAGGATAATAGCGTCTAGCTATTGCCTCTGTAGGATTTGGACATTTTCAAAATCTGGCAGATCAAGTAGGTCTTGAAGGTTCAACTCTTAATCAAGGAACTCTTTCTTTAATGTGCATACGGATTTAATACTTCAAATATATGGTACTAAGTCATGTTAATAAGTATATGAACAACATTAAGAACTTTGAACGTCTAAGCTTCACATATTAGAAAACAGTAAACTTAATTTTAGCATTTAACCTTAAATCCTTAATCAATAAAATTAATCTATCAAAGAAGAGCGCAACATTGACCTTAAGTTGTTTATCAAAGGTGTGTCTAGACTGGTGTGATATATTTCTAGTGGCAGTACACACTCAAAATATTAGTTGAAATATGCATCACTATGAGTACTAAAACTATAACAAATATGTTGGCAATGAATAACATTAGTCATAGCATCGCCAGAAAGAACATACACACCAGCAAACACCCCTCCCGCGATTGAATTATTTGCTCATAAAATCAACCTATCTTCTTCCTTCTTGGGAAACCTTGGAAACACAGTTCAAAGAAATATAACAATTAAATTACATTGAGGCTATTGGGCTGAGAAATACTTTCCAATTAATTTTCATTTGTATAAACGACAACATCATATGCACACATGAGTTTGACCAAAAAGAAGAACCCAAATCTTACCAAAAATGCCACTTTCAATGGTGGTACGGTTAACTCAAAAACTGCTTTATGAAGAACAATCTTGAAGAAAAAAAAGAAAAGAAAAAAGACGAATAAAAATGATCGTTAAATATTTTGTGAATGTATTAATCATTTATCTTAGCTTATTCCAACTCGAGGAAGTTCAATACTTGACCAACTAACAAAATGCTTTAAAAAAAAAAAAAAAAAAAATGCATCCTACTTTACCAATCCTTCTCAACACTTCACATATAAATACACAATAACCTCAGTCAATCATCAACTTCAAAAAAAAAAAGGAACAAATTTAGAAAGGGGTGTATCCATATATTTGAAGGGGATTTTCATTGGTCCAAAAAAATTTACCAAATTGGGCTAAATCTTAACACACACAATTATGCAGTAAGAAATTAAGTTTATTACAGAGTCCAGGGAACAACATGGATTAACAATTTTCTTTTTTAGGAGGGGAAGGTATCAAAAGCTAAAAGAGAACAAAGTGGTAGACATGGGTAGTTGGAGAATATTTCAATTCAACAGGAATGTATATACAATATTAGTATAATTACCAAGAAAATCTTGAGAAGATTTAGATGAAATTCAATTAGAAAATACCACCAAGCAAAACCCAAACAAATCTACCAATTATTAAGCTTTGTAGCCTATTTTGTATGGACTACACACTCAGAAACGGTGTTTAGCCGACTAATTGAAAGGGTCGTTAAGAAATGACAAAATAATCAACATGTTGGGTTGTTACATTTCAATGGCATAAATGTTGGAAGCATATCAACATCCTTATGGGTGTTGCTTGCGCAAAAAACCTGTTAAAGAACAGTATGCAATAATTATTCTAGATAGCCTTTTTAATAATTTGTAAATGGACCTTTTTTTTTTGAAATATCATAGGTACATTCGAGAGGCTAAAAAACTGTCTTTCATTACCAAATACCAAGGGGAGGTCCCAAAACAACTACGCGAAATGTCATTAACAAAGAATTTGTCCACAAAGTTAGAAATGTGGTAAAAAACAAACAGGAAAATGTGGTATCACCATACGAAGGACCAAACATCAAAAAAAAAAGGCAGAAGAAACCGATTTGTAGTAACCACCAACCAAGAAGAAAAGAATCCATTGTGGCATCAATGTCACATGAAAAGGATTGAATTGTTCAAACTAATAACAAAGCAAGGGAAAAAAAATTCCACCGTCTACGGTATACCTCAATTTCAAGAATCTTGTGCCCTTCAACGCTGTAGTAAACAGAAAAATGTAATGACAACCGTAAAACACGCTAACAGACAAAGTTGTCTAAACACACAACAAATCTAGGAGGAAAAAACACACTCAAAGGGACACCTAGACTTAAAAGGTAAAGAGAAAGAAACCATAGCTACCCTAAAGTTTTAATAGAATCGAAACGTAATGTAAAAGAATTTGTCCACAAAGTTAGAAATATGGTAAAACAAACAGGAAAAGCGTGGTGTCACCCGCACGAAGGACCAAACATCAACAATAAAAGGGCGAGGAAGAAACCGATTTGTAGTAACCACCAACCAAGAAGAAAAGAATCTCGATGGCATCAATGTCACATGAAAAGGATTGATTTGTTAAAACTAATAACAAAGTAAGGGGAAAAAATTGCCTTGTCTACGGTATACCTCGATTTCAAGAATCTTGTGCCCTATATCACGCTGCACTCAACAGAAAAAAATGTAATGACAACCATAAAACACGCTTACGGAGACAAAGTTGGCCGGAACACACAACAAATCTAGGGGAGAAAAACACACTTAAAGGGACACCTAGACTTTTATGGCGATTATGCGCTTCCAATCGATCCAAAGATACATCTATGAGGAGTCACAAAATAAGAATGAACGCCAAGGAACCAAAAATGATAAAGAAAAAAATAAGAACGAAGGAAGAAAGAAATAAAAATTGACCAAAGCCCTTAAGTAGCACATAAATTAAATGAAAAGGACATCTAAGAAGATGGGGTTTGAAAAAAAAGAATAGAAAAAAAAATAGTATAATACTTTTTGTTGTCTAGTTAAAGTAGGGTACAGTTGTTTTTTGCATGGTGTGGTACGGTGTCCTAAAACAATAGCCAATGCAAATATCTAATATCAAACTACATATGCAAATAGACCTTAACTTTAATTAAAAACTCTGATTTGATCTGTAATGTCAAAACTACATGAGGTTAACCCAAAATTGATGAGAGGAGAAAAAAAAAGTTTCATAAAGCAGTATGATCAAGGTTTGGTTTCCAATCTTCTCAATAGAATAAATTGACTGCATAGAAACAATAACAAAAAAAGAAAGGGTAAAAATGATAGAATATGAGAGAGACCATACCCGATGTAGTTTTCCTTCTTGCAACTGGAGAGGAGGAGAACTGATGAAGATATAATGGTCTCTGCAAGTGATTAGGAGATGGCTAATTTAGAGGAATTGATTGATGAGAGAAAAATAAGTACGAAGATATAAACAATTGTCTGGGAATTGAAAATAAAAAGAAATACCACTATTGATGAAGCCCTTCTAGAGAAATCACTTGTTGACCTGCAAAAGCCACCGTTGTATCATGCGCCTTTTTTTTCCCTTCGTTGAGAACTTCGAGCTTTGGAGAACGAAGGGTTTTTGTGAGCTTTGGAGAATGAAGGGTTCTTTTGTTCATTTTCACGATTAAAGCTTTGGAGAACTTAATCGAAGGGTTCCTTAATTTCACAATTAAGCTCTTTAATTAATTAATGCCGAATCCACAACTTTTATGTAACAAAGAGTGGCCTAAATTCCTATTCGACGCAACAATATAAGCAAATAATTAGAAAAATAATCATGAAAAGTTGAGGGGAAACAATGTAAGTAGAGAAATAAAAGAAATGCACTGAAGTGAAGGAACTTAATAAATTAAATTAGGTGGTCGATCAAGGGATCTTACCTTTGAGCGTGGCTGGTTAGGACGGTGCAAAGAGATTCCAAGCGGTGAGACACATGCCCGATGATCTACTCAACAACAAATGAACTATATGCAGTCTTCTTGCAACTGTGAGCCCTATCGCAGCCCATGTGAACAGTGATCATCGACTATTTTGAAACTCGACCTCGGCTTTTGCGGCTGTTCACCATGCTCATTCTTTGGGACGCCGTCTTGATACATTCAACGACGAAACCGACACTCAAAGGACTGCATTGGCATGGACCTCTCGAGCGTCAATCCTGTCTTGGCCGGGGTTTGGCTGCTTTCGTCGGGAGTGGCTATGTTATCACCATCGAGGAGGAGCAACAGGTGCTTCACCTTCGCATTGGTTGGGTGTTCATCGATGACTCTTGTGCGACAAGTTGAGGAATTAGGGGGCACTGCTTTTCGGCAAATCTTGGTGAATCTGCAAGCAGTCTAGTAAGTTAAAAGCACACAGGTCACAACTTATAAAAGATGTTTATGGGGGATTCAAGTATAGAATTTAAACATACCTCATCAATTAGTCTTTGGCGTTCAGACGTTCCAAATTTTGGTGCTGCCCCACGCGATTTAATTACCAAACAGCGCCTTTCTTCTTTCTTGTAATCCAGTGAGCCCAAGGCACCATTTGGATTTGTGGGCATGAATGCAATCAATGCAACGAAGGCTGTTCGAACTGCCATTAAAAGTGGTGGATCAGGATATGAAAAGCATGTCAAACTTTGGCAAGACAGTAACATACTCATTCAATTGGAACTCTTTATCCAACTCAAACATCTTTGTATTTCATATATACATTAATCAGAACAACAACTCCAGTTATCTATCTTTTATAAAGGTCTATGTTTAACACAGAACCATAACAGAAAAGACAAACAGAAAATTATCAATTACACCATGTTCGTAAAACTTCACATCTAAAAGGAAGAACCTAAAACTTAATGGCAAGAGAGTCAACTATTAATAGTCTCTCCAATTTAATCTTTCAAATGATGGAAAACAATTAAATGCACATTGTATGAAGCTTACCGCTCCATGATGGCTGCCAAATGAAGTGGGGATGATAATTTGATATGCTAAGACAGATCTTGGTTTGTGTCTCAAAACGGCCATTTGGCTGCAAAAATAAAAAATCAACATAAAAAAAAAAATAAGCACACAATATAATAGATAAGAAAAGTACTTGATCGGAAGAGATGTTTTCCATCTATTGGAGAGAGGAATTGGAAAGATGGGAGACCAAAGGATAACTGTAATCACCCATAACTGCAAAGCGTTCAGCCTTAACATTAAATGGCGTTGTAGCCATTTGGTCTTTCCAGTGGATCCTACAAAACCACGACAGTTCATAACCATTGGTCGAGCAAGAGAACGGATTGATGACTTCAAATCTTGTAGGCCGGCAAACGATATCATCACCAATCACTTTATTGGTGGGATCATTCCGAAGTCTTTGGGATCATTCAAAAATGATTCAAACAATATTAGATAGGCAAAGACTATCATTACCAATAACTTTATTGGTGGGATCATTCGAAGTGGTTCAAACAATATTAGATGACAATATGAAAAATTTATGAACCAAGATCTCACGCTGACTCGCAGGACGTTTTGGCTGTGGCTGCCATGCCATCAGTAGAGAACCTATATTCATTCTCTTGCCATCAGATGTAAACTCTGTCCTATCGAGACCATGCCTTCCAGTGATGTATAATGTTTCCGTTGTGGCCCCCTGACTTATTTTCTTTCATTCAGATCTTGCACTTGAGTTAATTTTTTTTTTGTTCAGTACCTCGAGTTGATTTGAACCTCTAAGGATCCAAGATATTTTTTGTATAGAGTAGTTGATGTAAAAGAGCAATTGAACAATTGCAGAGAATGTACTGAAGAAGCAGAAGACTGTCTTGTTCATTGAGCTGAAAGAGATGATTTGTAGTGTATAGAAGTGGGGTACGTATGATTTTGTTTTTTTTCATCTTAGAAGTAAAAATCTTTCTGGTATATACCAAAAAGGTTTCGAAGCACTTAGAGGGTCGAAGGCACTTAGAGGTTTCGAAGCTTTTCAAGGTCCAATTAAATGCTAATTTCGGAGAAGGAAAGGTTTGGATACGAAGGGTTTTACATTTAAGATTTTGATTTATTGCGATCTCACGTGAGACAGTGAGGCAATTGTGACCGTAGATTTATACCCCCTCAAAATTAATCCCAGCCGCGAGTCAGGAAAGCGAGCTATTTTGTTAAGTTGATATATATATTGTGAGGCGCCGTGGTCCATCTTAGTTGTAAATTTTCTAGAAATCAATTCCACTACCACTATAGCATTGATTGTTATGATTGAGCATTGAAGCAAGGATGGCACGATTGTGTTGCAGCATTTGAATAATTGTGTGGATTTAATTAGATTAGGAGATGAAACATCGTATGTTGTTAAAAACTCAACCGCATATAGTGAGAATGAAGAGTATAACAAATTAGACAACAAATTTATCAACATCAGTATCTTGAATAAAGTTTTAGAAGGGACATTTTATCCTTTTCAAAAATCGATCTCAAGCATAGTGTAAATATAAGTGTACTACTGAGTAACTTATAAAACTTAATTTTAGATACTGATGTTGGAAAAAAAGCAGAAGAGTAAGTACTACTAAGTAACTAAAAACTTACTAGATTGATGCATGCACGCTGTGCGTTTTGCTTCAAGCAAAGAAAAGTAATATTGTAATTTACATTAAAAAAAATAAGGGCAAAAACATCATAAAAAGTGGAGAAGTGATTGAGAGTGTAAATAACTAGAAAGTATAGGGGCAAAAATGTCATAAAAAGTGGAGAAGTGATTGAGAGATACATAAAAAAAAATATTAAAACACTATTGCGGGACTCTAGCTGAGGGGTGCAGATTTTAAAATATTTTAGATTTTAAATTCAAAGTAATAGTTGGACTGACAGATGAGACATAGAGAATATAGCGAATATTGTGATTTTTTCTGAATTTCTTGAATCCACATTGAAATATCCAATATTATCAACAGTTTCAGTCATAAAAGTTATATCTTGCAACATTACATTCCAGATTTAGACTGAAATGTAAATCAGTACTTGTTCTGTGAGTGGCAAATATCAATCAGCAATAATATCAAAGCTACGAACCTAGATTGCCGAGTCATAAAAGAAATAAACCACCACCAAACTAAAAAAGGTGGGTTTTGCGGTGGCCAAATATCGTACACTAATGATATTCACCAATATTTCAATTATAGGGTTAGGTAGACTTATCCCCCCCCCCCCCCCCCCATTACTAGTTCCAACTAGGGATACCCCCCCATTTTCAAAAATATTAGGGTCACCCCATTTTTCACGTGCCGTCCAAGTCAACAAGTCTTGACTGTTATCTCGAAAGTCAACTGTAGTGAAAAGACCAAACTACCCTTAGCCATGACTTTGAGTCATCACACCAGGTCAAATTAAACACGTGTCACGATCTCCAACGAAAAAATCAAAGGTCAGAATTGATCCAAAGAAAAAGACACCAACTACCCCTGATCTTGTAATTACTCTTTTGCCACCAAACTATTTACCAAAGTTTGAACTGTGAAACACGTGTCGCCATCCTGTGAAAGTAATCCAACGGTCATAATAGATTACCAAAGAAATTACTTCTCAGTCAAAGTAGATAGACACGTGGAGTCATCCAGCGCATTCTATCCAATGGATCGAAACTAAATTGCAGTTTTACGTCCAATCACCTTGTATAAAGAGCCAAGTCTATTTTTTTAAGTGGGAAGAAACTCCATTGTTGTGAGGATTTATCACTGATCTAATGTTTGAGCATGCTTGAGTTATCACTGATCTAGTGTTTGAGCGTGCTTGTTAGAACATCACAACAACACTTAATTATTTTTATAGAACTGTATGTTTAAAGTTGTAGGCATTTGAATTTGTCAAAGGTGATGTAGTTATATACATTATTCAGTAGAACCGTGCAAGCCTCATCAACTTGAAGGTGTTATCAACTGCAAGGCATCATCTTTGTCTTAGATCCGAAGGTAATCAACTGAAATTCATGATTTATTAATGCTTTTAGACTTGTTTGCTTCTAAAATAGTTGTTTAACAGTGATTTTCTTCTTCATTCTGTATAGTCATGGCTGATGATGAAGTGAGAAACCTGTTGATTCACTATGGGGGTTTCTTTAAGACACCTCGTAGAAGGTTAAACTGTCAAAAAAGATTTCAATGGTAAAAGGAAGTTTGGATGATGAATGTAGATGGTGATAAACTAAATATGTTGGACATGCAATCAGACTTGAAAGATTTATTGTTGGATGTCAACATGGAAGTGGTCAAGCTGGCTTACATTGTTGGTGGTAAAGTAGTTCATGTAGTGACTGATGCTGATTTATTAGAGATGTGGAGACAGTTGGTTAGCAATCTGGATGGATATTGTGATGTTTATGTTGAAAATAAAGTTTATGACATGACTGAAGCCATACCTGAAGTAGAAGTTGAAGACCCCACAGTTGAAGCTTTGAATACAAAAGGAAAAGAAGTTGTGCAAGAAGAAGTTGATAGGAAAGGAAAAAGGAAGTAGTCCACACCAGCAAAGAGACAACAAACTAAGTATGCCAAGTCTGGACTGAGAAGAGAAAGGGTGGGAGAAAAGTCAAAGGAAAGGGTGTCATTGTTGATGAAGATGACCCGTTTTGGTCTAATGTGGGGACCTTTGATGTCAACACATACAATGTCTGTCTGAAGATGAGTTAGTTGATGATGAAGGTATTGAAGTTCCTGTTGTGAGAAAAGTAGCAGCAAAGCCTCCACCTCCAAATGTTGAAAAATTGGAACCTGAAGAGGAGTATCACAGTGCACACTCATCTGAAGATGAATTGGAGTATATGATTCCAAGTTCTGCAGAGTACTATAACTATGAAGGTGAGACTGTAGATGTGTATAGAACTGAGGCCAATGATGTTAGGCCACACATTGTTGAAGATGAGTGGGAAAGAGGTATGGAGTGGCCTAATATCAAAATATTGAGGCAGGAGATTAAGGATTACTGCATTAAGAATAGATTTGTGGGTAGGATGGTTGTGAATGAGTCATACAGAATTCTAGCTATCTGTGAGGCTAGTGGGTGTCCCTGGAGGGCTTACTGGAGGAAGAAGAAGAGTGATGGTTTTACAATGAGATTGAGCACCTTTAACAATGACCATAGATGTGCTGCTGATACAGACCACAAGAATAGAATGGCTGATGCAGTTTGGGTGGCCACTGTTATGTTGGAACATATGAAGGTACATCACAGGACTTGTACTCCACAAAACATCATTGATGACATTAGGCAGAAGCAGCATGTGGCAATCTCTTACTGGACTGCATGGAGTGCAAGAATTAGATGCATGCTTGCAACAGATTCATGGAGATTTTGCAGAGAGTTACAAACTAGTACCTGTGTTATGTGATCAGGTAAACCCTAAATGTTGCTTCTGTGTTTATATATTGTTTGTTTTCTATATGTGTGTTACTTATACATTGTTATTGTTACTTATATATTGTTATTATTACTTATATATTGTGTGTACTCCATTTTTTATCAGATAATGAGAAGTAATCCAGGGTCAATTGCTTTTTGTTCTAGAAATGATCAAACCTTGCAGTTTGAAGATGTATGTGTGTGTTTTACTGCTTCTTTGTCAGGATTCTTGACTGCTTGTAGACCCATTATTGGATTAGATGGGTGTTTTCTGAAGGGTAAGTATGGAGGACAATGTCTAAGCATGGTAGCATTGGATGGGAACAATGGTTTGTTTCCTATAGCAGTCTATATCACAAGATCTGAGGGGAAAGAGAGTTTGACTAATTTTTTACAAACAATGAAAAGGAATGGATTAGATTGTCATATGTACAAGTTGACATTTGTGTCTGACAGACAAAAGGGGTTAATTGAAGCTGTGTCAAGTGTGTTCCCTAACAATCCCCACAGGTTTTGCTTTAGGCATATGTACAAAAACTTTAAGAAAGTTTTCAAGGCAAAACATTTAGAGTTGCTAGTCTGGGGTGCTGCAAAATGTTATAAGATAACTGATTTTGATAGGTGTATGGCTCAACTAGAAGTTGAATGTCCAGAAGCTAGGGCCTGGCTTATGAGAGAGAAAGTGGAGAGTTGGCAAGGGCACACTTTGATGATTATACAAAATGTGATCACATCACAAACAATTTTTCTGAATCATTTAACAACTGGATTTTGGACTTGAGGGATATGCCCATTGTTCCTTTCTTAGATAAGTATCATACATTGTTGATGTCCTTTTTGTATAAGAGGAGAGAGAAGGCAGAAGAATGGGATATAAATGGGTTAGTTCCTGCAGTTGTGAAGAAAATAGAGAAGATGATAGAAGACATTCCTAACTGGGATTTGGAAGCAAGTAATAGCAGTCTGTATTGTATCAGGGATGTCAAGTCTGATTATAGATACACTGTGAACATAGTAGATCAAGAGTGCAGTTGTAGGAGATGGCAACTCTCTGGGATTGTTTGTGTGCATCACGATAGTTATTTTATACAAAATGAGAGCTGATTGGAGAGAGTATTGCAGTTCCTACTTCTGGGTGTCTACATATCGAATGGCTTACAAGGGACACATCAAGCCAATGGAAGATCCAAGAGACTGGCCCAAGCCTGTAAGTTGCCCTAAACTCTCTTTCATTGATACTGGTGTTGAGCTATTGAACTGACTAATTTATTTTCACAATAATAATAATAAGGGTCCCTAATAATAAATGAAAGAAAAAACAAAGAAGGAAAATGGGCAGTAGTAATAGTAGTAGTAGTTCTTCTATAGTAGTGTTGTTCTGTTTTGTGTTCTTGCATTAATTTGTGTTGTTGCATTAATTTGTTCTGTGTTGTTGCATTAATTTGTTCTTCTGTAGTAGTGTTGTTATGTAGTTCTTCTGTAGTAGTAGCTCTTCTGTAGTAGTGTTGTTTTGTAGTAGGTAACACTGTAGTTGTTCTGTTTTGTGTTATTGCATTAATTTGCAAGTAACAAGCAAGTGTTGATTCCAAACTTGTATCCAACTTCACACCAAACCAACACTTGTATTTCTTAAATTTCTTAAATTATATAAAAAAAAAGGGTGCTGAGCTGATCTTTTTTTCCACATGTATCCAACTTCATTACCACTCCATATATTTCTTCAAATCAATTAGAAGATGGACACAAGTCTTTGTTATGGAATATAATTTAATTTTCTTATGGAAGGTCATCAGACAATAATGAGGATCATATAGCTAGTAGTATCCTTTTTGGTTGATAGAAGTATGTTTGAAATCACTCTATAGTAGTAGATTGATAGAAGTTTCAAATCACTCTGCCAAATTTCAGTGCCATTGCAAGTCTGACTATAATGTAGGGACTTAGTAGCAGAGATGCATATAACTCTGACACTTGAAACCTAGTAGCAGAGATGCATATAACTTAGTAGCAGTAATTTAACTTGAAAATTGACTAGAGAAGACAAGTATATGACTTAGTAGCAGAGATGCATATAACTCTGACAATTCAATTATTATGACAAGTTAAGAAAGTCAGAATTTCTTGTTAAGAGTACACCTTTGAATATATGTGCTCGAAGTTTATAAAGTTTGTTTATTTATCCAGAGTTTGTGATTTTTGAGAATTTTATAAGGTTTTGAGATACCCTTTTGAGTTTAAGTCATGAGAGTGTTCATAAAGTGTGTTTCTTTGTGACAAGTTTTATGTTGAGAACTTATAACTCAAGTGCTGAGCTATAGTTGGGGGATCATGGAGTATGTTTCTTTGGTTGAATTTTTGTGTATGGTTGGTAGTTTAACAATTTGAAGTGCCTAGTAGTATGGTTGTAAGCTGTAACCTTGGTGATTCAAGCTGAAATGTAAATTGAGTGCTAACAAGAATAGCACCATCAATGAAACATTTGTCTGGTTTCTTGTGTTGGATGGTTTTCTGTGTGCATATTACTTGGTTGGATTTGAAGATTTTCTGGTTTTAGTGGAATTGAATTTGGCATATGTTTTAGGTTTTGGAGGTGTGTTAAGTATTTATCAGTACATGTATAATATTGTTCTTTAGTTATTAATTTATGTGTTTGTTTGCATGTAGACACCAGAACAGCTATACCATCCACCTCCACACACCCATTGGGCGGCCAAGAAAGAATAGAAGGAGAGATGAAGATGAGGAAGCACCAAACAAGAAGAGAAGGAAGTGTAGGTTGTGTAGGACAGAGGGGCATAATTCCAAGACATGCAAAGGCCTCCCTGCACAACCAAAAGGTAAGGACACTCATCACTATGTGGTTACATATGACATGTCAGGAATTACTTACATGTCAGGAATTCTCATTTGTTTGGGATAATAGGTAAATCTAAGGCCAAAGATGTAGAATCTTCATAACCATCAAACTGTCCATTGCCAGCTTCACCTTCACAACCCAGCACTAGAAGCAAGTCCAGAGTTGCAAGTTCAAGTCAACCACCACTAGCTTCTCCTTCATCACAGCCAAGTCAAGTACCTAGCACTAGAAGCAAGTCCAAAGTTGCTACTGAAAGTCAACCACCACCCGACTTCACCTTCATCACAACCAAGTCAAGTACCCAGCACTAGAAGCAAGTCCAAAGTTGCCACTGAAAGTCAACCACCAGCTTCACCTTCACAACCCAGCACTAGAAGGAAGTCCATTTGTGCATGTTCAAATCAAGTGCCAACTTCACCATCATCACATCCCAGCACTAGGAGCAAGTCCAAAGCTACAAGTTCAAGTCAAGTACCACCTTCACCATCATCACATCCCAACACTAGGGACAAGTCCAAGGAAATAGTTGTTAGTCAGCCAGCATCATCACAGCCCATCACTAGGGGCAAGTCCAAGGAAACTACTTCATCACAGCCCAACACTAGAGACAAAACCAAGGAAGTAGCCTTCACAAAGCGACACTAGGGCCAAAACCAAGGAAGCGGACTTCATCACAGCCAAAGACTAGGGCCAAAACCAAGGAAGCGGCTTCATCACGGCCAAACACTAGGGACAAAACCAAGGAAGCGCTTCTTCATCATCGCCAAAGACTAGGGACAAAACCAAGGAAGCGGCTTCATCCAGCCCAAAGACTAGGGACAAGTCCAAGGAAAAGCGGTTGTTAGTCGGCCAAACATCATCGCGGCTAACACTAGGGCCAAAACCAAGGCAGCATGTTCAACTGTGACAATACCAACAAAGGCCACTACAAAACCTTCTACTGTGAATTTTCAACCACCAACACCAAAGCAACTACAAACATTGGCAGCTGGTGGAGTGCCATTACCATAGAAGCCACATAAGGCTAATACATTCCAGGTAGAGTATAATATAGGTTTATGGGTTGATAAGTTGAACTGATTTATATCAAATTGACTTTGTTTTGTAAATTGGCTGATCTAGTGTTTATTTGATTAGGCTCCAGAGCAAAGGCATACTTTTGCTGACCTTATGAAGAGGCTCAGAGACACTTACATGCCACCACGTGCAGCAGAGAAACTAAACAGCAGTTCAGGTGCACCACCAAAAATGGCCGAGGCCACAAAACAAAACAAACCACCACTAGCTCCTTCACCAAATCTAGGATCAAGGCAGAAGTTCCAAACTGTGAGGCCAGATTGGAAACTCTAAATTCTGCAGGAAGGGTTATTGTGATTTGGGTACCTTTGTTATTTTGGATGGTTGGAAACTCTGCAAGACTGTTACATTTTGGGCATGTAATGACTTGTTTTGTTATTTTGATCTTTTTTGTGGATGGTACTTGGACAATGTTTGGTTTTGGACCTAAGATATTATGAATGACTTATATATTTCTAAGGGTACCCTATTTCTAATTCTGTCATGTTTTATCTTATGTTTAAGGGAAACTCTAAACTTATTGTATTAGGGAATGACTTATATGTTTTTATGATAGTAAACTTAACACTAATTAATAACAGTCAACAAACCACAATTTTGATTAATAGTTAACAAGACAACAGTACAAAATAATACATCAAGTCCCTGCAAATTAACATGCTAAATTTGCTTCATCTGTTCCTTTCCTTTAAGAAGAATCTTTGCATTAAATGCTTCAGATAAATCTTCTATGACTAACTCAATATTCAATTTCAAATTGGAATTGGACTTCGAAGATGATGACTCCTTCGCCTATTCTTCAAAAACCAACTTCTTTGGTTCAGACTTCTCCTTCTTACAACCTACAATTGCAAGTTCCAACCATTCAAACTGATCACACCTTGGGCATTTCAGAAACTTCTCGCCCTTGCTTCTTAGTTGAGTTGAAGTCCTCACGTCCCTAATAGTAGTACACATCTTGCACGGAGACCGCTTCCAAGGACAAGTATATGACCAATGGTCCTCTGCTTTACATACAAAGCATCTAATGCCTTTCTCAACTGCAACTGGACTACCAAGATCGTTGGGTTTGTCACTTGAATTTCCTATTAAATCATCTAGCCATTGCGCCGATTCACATTTCTGACATTTGATAAACCTTTTTTTGTTATTGTCTTCAAGCAAGTCGCATTCGTTGTTGCAATTCTTACAAATTACGTGCATCCAAGGGCATTGAGCTGTTTTATGTGTCTTTTGGCCACACAATAAGCATGAACAATCCTGAAACATTATAAACATATTTTAGACATACCACCCCCACTGTTAAAACATTAATTAGTAATAGCCCCCCAAAGTTCAAATTAACGATAAACCAAAAAGGTCTAATGTCTTACCTTTCGAAAGCAACAGTAAGACAATATTAAGTACCTTGTAAATCGAAATGCAGTTGGAGTTTGACTCGTGACCACCACCCATCTTCAATTTCATGGGTTTAGGGAGAAGATGAAGTCTGTTTTTTATAGGGAGAAGATGAAGTCAATTTGATGGCTTTAGGCAACGACTAGTTTTACTTTAGTTTCGATCCGTTGGATAGAATGCGCTGGATGACTCCACGTGTCTATCTACTTTGACTGAGAAGTAATTTCTTTGGTAATCTATTATGACCGTTGGATTACTTTCACAGGATGGCGACACGTGTTTCACAGTTCAAACTTTGGTAAATAGTTCGGTGGCAAAAGAGTAATTACAAGATCAGGGGTAGTTGGTGTCTTTTTCTTTGGATCAATTCTGACCTTTGATTTTTTTCGTTGGAGATCATGACACGTGTTTAATTTGACCTGGTGTGATGACTCAAAGTCATGGCTAAGGGTAGTTTGGTCTTTTCACTACAGTTGACTTTCGAGATAATAGTCAAGACTTGTTGACTTGGACGGCACGTGAAAATGGGGGGGTGACCCTAATATTTTTGAAAATGGGGGGGGGGGGGTATTCCCTAGTTGGAACTAGTAATGGGGGGGGGGGGGGGAAGTCTAACTAACCCTCAATTATATTCTAATACAATATTGACAAGAGAGCCGATATATTCATATAAATTGCAAGTAGAAGATAAGAGAACAAAAATAAACACATGGCATAAAACTATTGGATTTCAACCTATGTGGAGAGCTATAAAAAGAGAAAGAGTGCTAGAGAAAAGGATAAGTGACAACAAGTCAAATCATTCTAGAACATTCTATTCACTTTTACTTTTTCATGCATGTAATCAGAGAGAGGGAGAGGGAGAGATTTTAAAACCACCATTAACATTCATCAATAAAACTCGATTGAAGAAGATTTATTCTTGCATCTTACAGGCACTATAACCAAACAACACTTTTGTGACGGCTAGGAGGCGTCAGAATTATTTTTTGTGATGCCTACAAGACGTTGGAACTTAGGCGTCTGTGTTGGTGTCAGAAATATTTGTGACGCCAAACTGCTGTCACAATTGACATATTCTTCGGCGCTTTATCTTGCCGTCACTAAATATGCATTACTACGCTTCATCGCCCGTCACTAAATGTGCATTACTAACGCCTCTACGCCGTCACTAAATTTGCATTACTGACGCCTCTACGCCGTCAGTAATTATAAATTTGTTTTTTTTAAATGCTTACTGACGCCTGTCAGGCGTCACAAATTATTATTTATTTTTTTAAAAAAAATATTTGTTTTTGGTTTCCATCCTAATATTTATATTTTTTTTCCCTCTGAAATCGCCTGCATAAATACAACCACATAAACCCCAAACACATAATATAATTAAGACTTTACAAGCAATTATACACAAAGAAAATCTTAGTAATAACCATCACCAAAATTTGACTAAGTATATATATCACTTAATGAATAACATGTAAATTAAAAGATATAAATGTATGGATATAGCATAATCTACCAACATACTATTTCAATATAATTCCTATACAACAACTCAAGATCACATCTTAAGAAGCAAGAGCATGGGGTCCTTGACGATTCTCCTGGCGGTCTCGCTCTAAAACATACACCCTGGACCAAGCTGGCAGCTACAGATCTTCGGTGATGTTCATTTTTCCTTCATAAAAAGAAAAAAAATTATTTCAACTAGACCTTAGTCAATACAAGCTAAGGAACCACTAAAACAAACTATTGACTAGTCAATATACACAATTTTCACTAACTAATGCGGTAACATAACATCTCGCCACATGCATGATTTCACAAAAAAAATGAAATTTACTAGCATTTAGACTGTTAAGAGTAGAACCTTTTCAGCATTCCTAAACCTCGACTTCCAACCACAAGAGAATCAAGCTTCAAGTCATCAACTGCATCACAAAGTTTATCCCTCGGGTGAAAACACTTGTAGATACTTTCTAGCTGGGAAAGTAATGACATACCTTTCTATATTCGGTCTCAGACAGCCGCAGTTCATTTCTCTTCCTTAAGATTTGTGACTCAATCTCTTTCAGCTTCTTTGAGGTATCCTCAAAGGATTTTGCACAAAGAAGCCTCAATGGTATAGCTAGCAGCCTTGAAAAAATTGTCCCCTAAAGAAAATTTAGATAGAAATTAATAAAATGTCCAATATACTAGTACGGAACCACGAAGCCAATTAAATAGAAGGGAAATAGTTTAGACCATAGACAGCAAATATGTGAATGCCAGGTTTTAGTTCGGAGACTTCACACGGTTGAAGACCTTCCAACCTTTTAAAGAAAGCAGCACTTGGTCATTTCCATAGCAAGTACAGAGGTAATGAAAAAAAAAAATCCTAGAATTCTGAAAAGAACATGGCACTATAAAAGAGCTTCACAAAATGTTCTATCCAATACATTTAAAAGACTTGAGAACCTCACCTTCGGATCTTCATCACTTTCCACATTAGCATCCACCTACTTTGCAGCTCTCCTAATTGTCCCTCCTAATGAAACACCAGGTGTCGTTGAGTGCCTCTTTCCCACCTTCTCCTGTGACCAGAGCATACAAAAGAAAAGGAAGATTCAACTTTAAAGTATAGTTGAAAATACCATGTGGGGGGACAGAAGCTAGAAATTAGCATTTACATCAGAAAATTAGTAAGTTTTGGTACTTTTTAAAGGAATATTGTCGAACTATTAAGTATATTTCAGTCATGATTTTCCGAAAAACAAAAACTTAGAAGTTTCCCGTGAAATTGCACGACTGACATGATTAGCAATCAAAAGCAGAAGAAAGTATAGATACCTGGCAGAGAATCAGGCTTTGGCAGCAAAGGATAATTCTCTTCAACAAATTTTATCAACAGCTCACGAGGACCATAAATGAAATCATCCAGTTCAAGATCCTGCTTCAAAACCAGTGAAAATGTAAACCAACAAAACAAGTAGCGATGGCGACGCGCCATAAAGCGCGGCAAGATGGCAGCTAGGCACACACGCATCACGGCGGCGAAACATGCAAGCTCTGACCATTATTCCAAACTTGACCCTTCCCCATAATCCTCATTTATGAAGAATAACTACTTATACTAGATTGTTTATATTTAAAATAAAACTAGGCAAAACAATAACAAACACAAAATGAAGTGAATTTTCACTTGTAATATGACATAGATATAAAGCTAGCGTAGTTAAACTCTGTACCACCTAACCCAACATCTACATGGTAATGTAAATGATTTAAACACAAAAGCCGAGTAACACATAGTATGAGGCTAACCAAGTCTATTTACAATACATATGGATAATAAGGTGTATACTATACTCAACAACAACAAAAAAAAAAGATAACATTAATTCTAGAGATGTGAGTCAAAAAGATGGGTCAGTATATGTAGTGCATTATTGGCTAGCCTCAAAGAAGGGATAACTATACTACAAGCCACAAGATTTTCCTTATACCATCTTTTACTTGTTTAAGTGTAATTGTCCAAAGTATTATTCATAATCATTTTGATTAAAGAAAGACTTGTCCAATAGGAGTTCAGGGCCTCCAGTCACTCTGTAAGATAGTATTTCAAAGATTTTCTTGGCAGTAACTTAGATGGTCAGTTTGGAGAGCACATCAGTTTTAGCCCTGCTTTGAATGCTAAGCTAGTCACACTCTTAAGAAAATAAGAGCACTTAACTACTGGATCACTCTAATAATTTCATATCAGGAACCTCAAGTTCTTTTTTTTTCAACACTATATATAGTATTAAACTATCTAGACCACTTCTTTTTTCCAGCACCCAGTCACAAGAACAGTTTGTTTTAACTATCTAGAGCATGAAAACCATCTTCATATTGTATTAAACTAAGAAGAGATCATGATCACGAAAGCCCATTTCTACTTCATACTAGTTTAACCTTTAAGCATATCTGATTAAAGAACGATCACTCATGACCAAACAAACAAAAGGCAAAGGCAAAAAAGCAAAAAGAGAAGCTTAAGAAAACACCCAAAAGAATATAAGAGACGGTGAGATGTGCACATTAAAGTGCAAGAAGCTCTTGAAAACAAATAGGAATAATAACACAAACAAGTGAAAAGAAAAATCAAATTCAACTTCATTTTCATATTTACATTACATTTAAATTTCAAATTAAGGGGTTGGCAACAAACATCGACTTGACTAGAAAGTTAAAGACAGAGCAAACTCCAAACCTCTTTGATCAGAGAAATCCATTTAGCAAACCTTAATGGACAGAAACTTTGTAACAATATCACAATTATGCAAACCTTTTACTCATAGCACACTTATGTGAGATTCCACAGTCAATTAAGCCTTCAACTATAGGCAAAATGATACTAAACCAACCCCACTTGATTTTTCAGGGAAAAAGAAAATGATGGAATTGGGAAAACCCCAACCTCTATGACTAGCAATATCCTAGGTATGTTAAATACCCAATACAAGCACAGACCTAACACCAATTCAGACCAAAATACACTAACAAGCATACCTAATTGAGGTTACATAACCAATAAATGAAAGTCCAAGAAGGAAAAACAAACACTCAACAAAACACACTTTACCTTCAAATCAAAATGCAAATGTGAGACCGAAACTGAAAATTATACCCTGTAAGAGTAAAGAGTCCATATTCCATCCTCCCATTCTTGATGAACTCTCAACCTAAACTGAGGGTAAGCAATTTCTTGCCTACAACTTTCAAAATACACATATTACATCAACCCCTTCCTACCACTAACCTTCCCAACCCACCATCCATCATTGTCATAAACATCGACTTTCATTAAAAGAGAAAAAACTAGATACTCTAATATCAGGTGACAAAGGCCTAACATTCACACCACTAAAAACTCAAGAACTCCAAAATGTGTGTTTTGCTTCACAGAGAAATAAAGCTGCTCCTACCATAAATCCAAGAAATTCCACAACCAAATCCATCCATAGGTCGAAATTAAATTAAAAAAACACTATTCAATGTATATATACCAATCCATACAAAAAAGAATAGTTTTTAGAAGAAAATATGATGAAGGAAATTAACGTCAAAACGTGTTCATTCTCTTCCATAACACAAGATTAATCAAAAAGTAACCAAATTTTGATGAAACATGACAACAAAGTTTCAATTCTTAACACCAAAATTTTAAAATTTAAACTAGAATACACTGAAATCAGGGAATAAGAGAAAGAAAATAAGAAAAGGGGGAAAGGGGGAAATTTCAAACCTTGACATGATTTCAACAATAAGACCGAAACAATCGGCAGTCTAAAATTAATCACAAGCTTTAATGGTTATCCTCCCTTTCTCCAAGCTTTAATGGTTATCGTCCCTTCAAATCTGTAGCATCCTCCAGCATCTTCTTCAGCATTTTTGCCTTCGCTGTCAATAGAAAGTATTTTCCAGACTTACTTCAATCATTTCTAGAGTTTATTCAGACTTCATTTCTAGGATTTTTGTTTGTTTTTTTGAAGGCAGACCCGATTTAGTAATGGGAACTTGAGAGGAGTGGAAGAGAAGAGACGAAGTAGTTGGGAGAGATATGGGAACTGATTTTTAAGTTGTAATTTATTCAAGAGAAGACACGGTCCCTTGAGTTGTAATTTCTAGTAGACACCTTTACGCTCTCTTGCCATCACTAAATTTCTTAAAACTCTTCAAAATTTAATCTACAAAATTATCAAATTATTGGTGATGGCTTTAGCAATTTAGTGACGCCAAAATGGTATCACAATAGTCTTGACGCCAATTTGGCGTCACTAATGAAAAAAACCTAATGTCACAAAAATGTTGTTATGGTGTAGTGAGGTCCCTTTGGAGGAATCAACTGTAAGAGCAAGCAATTGCTCTAGATTGCCAAGGGAGTTTTGGAAAAATAACTTGTGTTGAACTCCTTATTAGCATATATACCCAATCACTTTTCATTTCTTTTTAATAAAAACTTTCTAGAACCTTTCTGTAAGGGAACAAATTCATTGGAAATGAGCCATTAAACCTGTTTGGTTCTTTTCAGTTGTTAGATTCATCTTATCTTAGTTAGGCTACAATTAAACAATCTAGAGTTTAAAGTGAGACTAGGCTCAAGGAAAATATATATTTAGCATATATAAGTATATAACTGGCAATGGTCAATGAAACAATATTTAATTGATATATCGACGGGCATATGCAATATTTCATACCTCAATTTGTCTAATGCTTGATCAACTAATTGTTTAGTAGCTTAACACAGCTCGTCTTTGAAAGATGACAAATATTGGCTCATCCGTTGTTAACTGTCTTGGAAATGACTGACTTAGGGCATCACCAATGAAGAGCTTTAAAAGGGCCACCCCATTTTTATGGAGAGCCACGTCACTTTTTTGAGGGCAATAAAGAATAGCGAAAACTCCATATTGATAGTTGTTCTACTCCTTTATAACATGTGAAAAATTAATCCATTGGAGTAAAATGAAGTCACATTTTCTTATAAAAAAGTCACGTGCGAGTGGGTTTTGGGCTTCTGGTCCTTTAAAACATCTGTAAGAATGAGGACATATATCCAGAGTGATAAATATGGAGGCCTATTTAGGGGCTGCGCTGGAAACTGTTTTTTTTTAAGTCCATTAAATTTGAAGAAAATAGCCCCTATCCACGGCCCATTGGTGATGCCCTTAGGCTTGCAGGATAACTATTAATATGTGGTTTCGATGTCCCGTGTCCCAATTTCGATGTAAACTGAATTATACTAACAAAAGAAGTATCCTTTGGAAGGTAAAGTAAAAACTTTGAATAACTATGTTGCTGTAAAGTTAGACAGAATGCAACATTACATTTTGCACTGAATTCTCTGACTTACCGGTTTCAAAGACGTAGTTACGTAGAACCATCATTCGTTTTAAAGTTGTTTAACATTAGCATTTTAGCAACACACAAACCCCACAGAGGCTAGATTCATAAAACAATTGGAATTCCTATAAATATACGTCAAGACAATTGGAATTCCTATAAACAATTGGAATTCCTATATATAATTGGAATTCCTATATAAAAAAAATAAAACAATTGGAAGTATTATGTACGTTTAACCGGTCAAGACAATTGAATTATTTTCAATCAATGTTTAACATAATTTCCTACGAAAAATTACAATAAATATTTTCGTGACTCCCCAGATCACTTCGCAAGTACATTTACTGTTGATAACAATTTAATGTGAACCTACCATGCTATACAAGCGCCTCTCCTGCAGACTATAGCAACACCCTCCTCACAATCAACACTACCAGACCAGATGAGAACCAAGTCTAACACCACTCTCCTGCCCCTTTCACAACAAGCCATCTCACGACCTATTAGTAAATCAACCTCTCCTTCGCATCTATACTTCTTATAAATCTTTCTTTTCTTAGTATTTGAATCCATCTTCCTCAAAGATGGAATACAGGCCTCTGCTTCTCACAGGTGAGTCCTTGTCAAGTAATGCAAGTAAATTGGAGAATATACAACAGAAATTACAAAGTCCCTTCTCCTCCAAAAAGGAGATAGAATTAATAAGCAGCAATGAGGAGGAAAACAAGAATGGAGAGCTTACAGTGATAGGAAAGATGTTCAGTGGACACCAAATAGAACTGACGGATTTAGGGGAGGAGCTCCACCAGATATGGCAGACTAGAGGAACTATATCTATGAACTTGATTTCCCCTGAACATGTGAAGGTGGTGTTCGAACAAGAGTGTGAATACAAGTTTGTGGTAAACAATGGACCATGGATAGTTCATAGACACATTTTTTCAGTAAAAAAATGGAAGCAAGTAGAGGATATTGAGGAGTACTACTTTGATATGGTGCAGTTCTGGGTGCAAATTTGGGGGCTACCAAGAGCTCGTATCAATACAGATAATGTGACAAAGATTGGTGCGGAAATAGGGAAGGTAAAGGAGATCGATCTATCATGTCCAATGGAATTCAAGAAACAAGTTGCTAGAGTCAGAGTCGATATGGACATCAAGGAAATACTTACAAAGGATTTAACCATCAAGCTGGAGACAGGAGCCATGTTCCATGTTACTTTCAAGTATGAAAAATTGGATATATTCTACTACTTTTGTGGAGTCATTGGACATGATCATCATATATGCAGAATCCGAGCACAGTATATATATGATATAATCAAGTGTGGGGGCTCACCAAAAGATATTAAGCCTTTCTTTACAAGTATGATCAGAGCTAATAAGTTCTACAATGGCATAGCAGGCAGAGGCATGCAATCCATTACCTTCTCTGGCACACCACAAAAACTAAGGTATGATGAAACTCCGACAGGCAGTGGTGGGAGCTATCACAGACGTGGGGTAGCTCAGAGAACAGGTGGACAAGATGGTAGGTGGGACATACATCTGACATAGAGGGGGCTACAGAGGACACACCGAGACAAGGAGATGAATAGAGCCGTTGGAGAAGATGGCCTGGAGGGTCAAAGAATGGCAGGCTCTTCTGGCATTATAATAGATAGTTGCACAGAGGGTGATAGGGACATGGGAGTAGAGTGGGACAGCCATACCAAATCAGTGGCCACATCCATAGGGTCCATTGGAAATCCTCTTATTGGGCCATGCCCAATTGTAGAAACAGTTAGGATGGAAGAAGCAATGGATATGGGCCTCGAGGATGTGGAACAACGGAAGGAGGCCCAAGCAATCCAGAATAAGGAGGCATTGTTAATGGAGAGTACAAACAAAAGAAGTGGGACTAAACTCCTTGGGCTAGGCCCAGACAAAGAAGCAGATATGGATACTATGGATATGAATATGGGCCTTGATGATATGGATCAAAGGGAGGAGGCCCAACTGGTGCAGACTGGGGAAGGCTTGCTGAGTACGAAGATCATAAAAAGCAAATACAGCTCGCGAATCTGAGACAGCTACTCAGCCACCCCCTAACCCTAGATCTATCTTGGAACTCCAAGCAAATCCAGTCCCGTTCCCTGTAGATGATAGAAGTCATACTTTGGAAACCTAAGTGGAACTCAATGCAAGCAGAGGCTCCCCTTTCAAGCCAGCTAGGTTGGTTAGAAGAAATGGGAAGGCTTTTAAACAGCTGGTGGAGAGAAATCCAAGAAAAGGGAAAGACTCTCGAGCAAATCAAAACCATTTTCTCTCCCAACAAAATCTCACCCCCCTTAAACACATAGAAGAACAGAGAGAAACCAAAAAAAGGAAGTTTAGAGACATGGATGGCAGGAAGAAAGAGGTTGGAATGCTAGGAAGAAGGGTACGAAATGCAGTAAATAGATCCAAGAAAGTAATGTTGATGGCAGAGGATACGAAATGCAGTAAATAGATCCAAGAAAGCAAGGTTGATGGCAGAGGATATGTGCAAGAAAGGCAAAGGGCACAAACTCATTCCCAAAAATGCACAGATAATTAACCTCTCTAGTGGATCAAATGAGTAGCCAACGGAACAAGCTAATAGAATGATAAACCACCCACTATAGCAAGGAGAAATGGAACAATACTAATCAGATGAGAGTGTGACCCAACCCACGCCGTTGGCGGTGGATGCTTCACACCTGAGGAATCGAGGGGCCCTAAGGCTTGAGTATGAGGAACCGACTACAATGCAAGGAGAGGATACAGATAGTGGTGCTTGGACTGGAAGCATACACCATTCGGATGACCAATCAATGGGCATGTCTATCTCAAGTGGTTACACTAGAAGCTCAGGAGATGGATCAGCAAAAGGGTTCGCGGTGGCTGTACCAACACAGCCACCTTCACCTCAATGACAATCTATGCCTGGAATTCCGGGGTCTTGGGTCTACCATAGCGATTCAACATCTAAAGAACCAAATTAGGGGGCCAGAAATTTATGTAGTGTGTTTGTCATAAACTAAAGCTGATAGTAGGAGGATAGAGGAGGTAAGAAAAGCTATTAAACTTGATGAATGTTTTGTGGTGCCAGCAGATGGGCTAAGTGGAGGCCTAGCAATGATGTGGAAGGATGGTGTGCAATTGGAGATACTTAGGGCTACGAATAACCAAGTTACAGGTAAATTTACATAGTATAATTGTTCAGGAGTTTGGTTTTTTTCTTTCATCTATGGGGATCCGACCCCTAATAAAAGGCAAAGAGTTTGGTATAAGATAAGGGATGTTGCCCCTCTAGTCCCAGGGCCTTGGTGCCTCTTTGAGGATTTTAATGTCATATCATCCCTTGATGAGAAGGTTGGGGGCAGAAGGAGGAGAACAAAATATATAGATGATTTCAACAGCCTGATCAATGAGCTTGGGCTTGTGGACTTAGTGTTCAGGAGACCCAAGTTCACCTGGAATAATAACAGAAGGCCTGGAGACCATGTCCTTGAAAGGCTTGACAGAGCCTTAGCCACTCCTAAGTGGCTGACCTTCTTTCCATACTCTTGTGTTAATACTTATGTTAATGCTTCTTCTGACCACCTTTCCTTGCACATCATTATGAATAAAAATGAACCCTATTCTCACAGACCTTTCTGTTTCTTTGATATGTGGCTAAAAGATAGCTCTTGTAAGCCTTGTATTGATGAGGCCTGGAATTCTGTGATGAGTGAGTTACCTGATTGCAATGTGATATCTAAAATGCATGCTACTAAAGAAAATCTCATTGGCTGGAGCAAGCATGTCTTTGGGAATATCTTCCAAAATATTAAGATAACCCAGAAGAAGCTTGCTCAGGTGATGATGAAACCTTTCAATGTTGACAATCATTATAAGGCTAAAGAGTTGAAATCCACCTTTCTTGATTGGTATGAAAAGGAGGAAAATTTCTGGAAACAAAAATCGACCAATCAATGGATAAAAGAAGGGGGGAGGAATACAAAGTATTTCCATCTTTCTACTATATGCAGAAGAAGGAAGAATAAGATAGAGAAAGTGAAAGATGAGGATGGGAATTGGAAGGAGGGGAAGGAAGAAATGGGAGTAGCTATTAATATCTACTTCACTGAACTCTTCTCCTCTGGCAACCCAGAACCCAATGAAAACTTTCTGAATCTTTTTCAGCCTTGTATCACTAAAAAAGAGAATGAGATGCTTACTATTATACCCAGTGATAAAGACATTTGACATGTGGTTAAGAAGATGGGAAAGCTTAAAGCCCCTGGGCCTAATGGCTTCCAAGGGGTGTTTTACCAGGAATGCTGGGACATCATTGGACCTAGCATTAATGCTTTTGTAAAAGATTTTTCTTATCAATGGGAATCTTAACCCTTCTTTCAATGAAACTTACATTACCTTGATACTTAAGATATCCAACCCGGACCATATGTCTAAGTTTTGACCTATTAGCCTATATAATTTTAGTTATAAAATCATTGCTATGCTGTTGGCTAATAGGCTAAAATGCCACAAGCAAAATTGTCTCTCCTTACCAAGGGGCTTTCATTAAAGGGAGGAGTATATGAGACAATATAGGGCTGGCTTGTGAGGTTTTCCATAACATGAAACATATGAAAACAAAGACAGCTGGTTGGATAGCTCTTAAGATGGACATGGCGAAGGCTTATGATAGAGTTGAGTGGACTTTTCTGGATGACATTTTTGAAAGACTTGGATTTAGTAAGAGGTGGAGAGAGTTGATCTTTCAATGCCTCTCCACAGTTACTTTCCAAGTTCTCCTGAATGGGTCTCCCCTGCAGAAGTTCAAGCCTGAAAGGGGGCTTAGAAAGGATGACCCTTTTTCACCTTACCTTTTCATTTTGGTTACAGAGGCATTATCCAGAATGATTGCCAAAGCAGAAAATAATGGTGAGGTACATGGCATAAAGATTAGAAGGGGCTCCCCCTCTATCACACACCTTCTTTATGTTGATGATCTCATCCTTTTTACCAAAGCTGGCATGGAGGATAGTGTTCAGTTGAAAACTATCTTGAAGGATTATTGTGAGGCTTTTGGGCAAACAATAAATTTTGATAAGTCTAGCAATTTTTTTAGTAGGATTGTGAAGTTTAGAAGTCAGATTAAGTTTAAAAAGTTTTGGGGGATGAAGCTGTTTGCTCCAAAAGAGAAATACCTTGGGGTACCTATTATGCTTTCAAGAAAAAAAAAATAGAAGATTTTGAGTACCTTGTGGATAGAGTTCATAATAAAATTAAAGGGTGGAAAGCCAAGGTGCTCTCCTAGGCTGGGAGAGCAACTCTGATTCAATCAGTGGCACAAGCAACACCTCTGTATGCCATAGCTACCTATCTACTGCCTGTGTCCATCTGTGATAAGATTGACAAGGCATGTAGAGACTTTTTCTAGAATGGAACTAACTCAACAAACAGTGTCCACACCATAGAGTGGGAACACTTATGCAAACCCAAAAGCTCTGGTGGGATGGGGTTTAGGAAAGCTAGGGATATAAATATTGCAATGCTTTCCAAGCTACCATGGAAATCAGCTACTGACTTGGCATCTCTATGGACCAAAACTTTCACTATTATCTATGGAAAAACTTGGATTGGAGATGTTACTAGACCCCCTGAGTTAGCCTCTTTCTTTTGGAAAGGCATACATAAAACTTTCTCGAAAACAAGCAGTGGGTTTATATGGAGCATAGGAAGTGGTGCCACCACCTCTGTCCTGAATGATCCTTGGCTGAGAAGGAATGTTATACCAGCCACTCTCAAGGAAATGAGAGTTGATGACCCATTACTTGAAGGGCTCAAAGTGGCTGACCTATTTCTTGACAATGGTAATGGATGGGATACTGGCAAAATTGATGGGCAATTCCATCCATTCATCAGCCAGAGGATTCAGTAGGTGGTGGTGAGACCACAAGGTGCTCATCAGGATATCATGAAGTGGTGTGGCACTAAAAAAGGAGACTTAACTGTCAAGTCAGTCTACACACACCTTAATAAAGGCAACTGGAATGGAAGCTCATCTAGTTACAGTCAGAGTACTGTGGATCATATATGGAAAGTCCAGCTTCCTGCAAATGTCAAGTTGTTTCTATGGAAACTATATATGAAAGCTTTACATTTGGGATCCTTGCTAGAACAAAGGAAGATGGTGGGAGACTTTGCCTGCCCTTTCTGTGGAAGGACCACAGAGTCTGATCAGCATTTGTTCTTTGATTGTAATTGGACAAGAGCAGTTTGGTATGATTCTAAGCTAAGCTTAAGAGTCCATAATCTTCAAGGAGATAGCCTCAGGGCCTGGGTACAGCAGTTCCTAAACTGGTGCACAAGTGATGAGGAATCAATAAAGAGAGCTGGAACCTTAAGCTGTCTCTTACTACATGACATCTGGGAGGCCAGAAATGCTACCAAATTCGAGCACAAAATAACCCACAGGGGAAGTTTGTTAAGGAGATGCAGCATGGCAACAGACAAATGCCTTCTGGCATTCAAAGAATCAACTCAACAGACAAATACTCTCAACCCTCTGAATTTAAATCCTTTAGATATTCTATTTCCAATTATGCCAAATGAATGTATAGTAATTCGATTCGATGCTTCGTTTCATAGGGACACAGGATGGGCTGGAACTGGATGTCTGGCATGGGATGACGAAGGGCAGCTGGTGGGCATAGCAGTTCGTAGGTTCAAGGAACAAGAACCAAAGGAAGCGGAGATGGTGGCTGCAGAGGTGGCAGTACTGCTGACCAAAAGATTAAGGAGGACTAAGATTTTTTTCGAGGGGGACTGTGCCAATGTAATCAATGCCTTGAAGGGCACAAAAAACTCTTGGGTTTTAGCAGCTTTACAAAAGTCTGTAATGAACCAAGTTAGTTTGTTTGAATTCTGTAAGTTTAACTGGATAAATAGGCTTTCAAATAGGGATGCACATCGACTAGCTGGATGGACTAACCATCAGTTGGAGGTACAACATCTTCCGAAGTGTATGCTGGATGCAAACTCTGATCCTTTCGTGCTTTAAGCTATCAATATACATGCACTAGTTATCGAAGAAAAAAAAAATAATGTCGAGTCATTCTCCGTGTATTTGAAGACAGGTTTAGTTGTAATGTCCTTGTTCAACGGTAATAGTAATTTATTTATTTATTATTATCGTATTTATTTTAATTTTTTAATGGAGAATACCATGTCACTCGAGAATTCAGGGGAAATATCTCTAAGTTGGACAAAAACGAGACAAAAACTCCTACCGTTGACTCTCCTAGTCCTACACTACACCATATAGCAGAATTACCCTCTACACGGAAGCAGTTCCCATGCGAACTCCAATTCTAAAGCTAACAGAGAAGCCATACCTGTCACCAAAACAATAATAATTATCTAACCATAAACACTAGATAGACACCAAGCTATCAAATCATTTGCTACTCTAAACAACACCATAACAAACAAACTATCAAGTGATTTCCTCAACTTCCATATAAAGAAGCGGAAAGTGAACCCAAGTACTTCGACACTGTTTCTAAACTGGGTGCTGCCCTTTCCATGCGCTAAACCCAGCAAAAATGCGCAACATGGCAACGAGTTCTGCTTCACCTAAAGGAATTGCAGCTGTTGTTGGTGTTGGCCCAAAACTAGGCCGTTCAATTGCTCGTAAATTCGCGCACGAAGGCTACACCGTCGCAATACTAGCTCGCGATTTAGGCATTAAATCTCAACTATTTATATATACTAAATGTTTATCTGAATATTTCTTAATTTTTGACAATTGGATATATGTTATGCAGGGAGATTATCTCGATTTGCGGACCAGATTGCGAGAGAAGAAAAAGCGCAAGTGTTTGCTATTCGTATAGATTGTTCGGACTCGAGAAGTATTAGAGAAGCATTTGAAGGTGTTCTTTCACTTGGGTTTGTTGAAGTGCTTGTTTATAATGCTTGCCAACCAGTCCCTTGGAATCCTACTAACTTCACAGACGTGCCTATCGAATCATTTGAGAAATCTCTTGCTGTTTCTACCGTTGGTGCTTTTCATTGTGCACAACAGGTATTGTACGTGTATTCTCTTCTCCATAGTACCCATTGGTATGTTTTTCGAAAAAATAATAATAATATAAAATAAGAAAAAAATAATAAAAATAATCTGATTAGTTAGTATTTAATGTGTGTGATTTAAGGTTATACTTTAAATTCTGGATGAAGGTTATTCCGGGAATGATGGAGAGAGGGAGAGGGACTATTATTTTCACAGGGTGTTCTGGTTCACTAAATGGCATTGCTGGGTTTTCTGAACTAAGTAAGGTTTCTTTTGCATTTTCGCTTAATTCTCTCATTAACAAGTTAATCAACTTTTTGAGTTCTCTGTTAGTACATGTTTTTTTCCCTCTATTTTGAAGAAACTAAAATTGCCTCCTTTGAGTTTGACAAGTTTTGATGATGGGTATCTATTATCCGCCGTGTTGAGTCTCCTTAAGTTAGTAAGTTAATAAGGCAAAAAACAAAGCAACATAGGCGTAGTTTTCAATATTGATGTTGGGCCTCTGAGTTGGATTACCGGCCGCTTCATTTGAGAGACTCATTGCATCCAGTTTCTTCCCACTCCTGATCAGTCAGCTAGCTGATAGAGTTACACAAACCTCGTTTTCGACTTCAGCGTTCCAACCTCATCTCTTCAAGACAGCCGAGTTTGCAGGAGAGTACTAAGGACTTTCGTACATTTCCATATATTTTTGAGTTGTATCCCTAATGTTGAAAACAAAGTGAGCACGTAATAAATAGATCTATTAAGATTTGCCCCTTTCATTTCACTTCACCCTGGCATTAGAATCGGTTTTGTACCACTCCTCCAATGATTAATCTTTGACTAACTTGTATTAAAGTGATTAATATTTTTAAATAGAATCTCGTTAGATTATAGTGGTTCAGTTTTGTTTAATTTGATATGCTATAGAAAACTATAATAGTCAAGTCATAGACCAAAGGGGGCAATCAAACATTTAAAAAATGAAGGATGTGATTTTAATAATCCACATCCTTTAGGACGTAAAACCTACATACATATCCTTATTTGTCTTTCTTTCCTCAAGGCTGTGGGAAATTTGCCTTGAGAGGCCTGTCGCAGTGCTTGGCAAAAGAGTTCCTACCTCTGGGCATCCACGTAGCCCACATTATCATTGATGGAATCGTCAGTGCACCCAGGTTTGATTTTCCTTTTTTTATTTTTGTCAACTATAAATGTTAACTAGTTAATGAAAGTAGTAGCACATAGCTATGGGGTTTATTGTTATTGTTACAGGTCGTCCACATCAACGAGCCAAAGAACAGCAATAGGGGAACAACAACAACTAGTAGATGGATCGATGGATCCGGACGCATTAGCTCAGACCTATTGGTATTTGCATGTTCAAGATCGGACCGCTTGGACTCAGGAAATTGACCTGCGATCCTCCAACCAAAGATACTTGTAATATGTGTGTTAAATCGCTCATTATCACCATTAATGTGATTCCCGCAGAGTATCCCCGGGTTGGGCTGGGTATCTCAAAATATGCTACATTTGACCATTGCTTGTTGTGTATATAGTGTTTATCTTATTTATATAAATGGGGTTTGACGGAATCTGCTTTTCTTCCAATCACCTCGAATATATGTCGGTGTATATCTCGAGGTGGTATATATAGGAGAGGCTCTATCATAAAGTGGATGTAGGCTATCTCTTCGAGTACTACTCTTTGTCGTTGATGAATGAAGGTGCAAATCTAAGAGCATCTTTAATAGAGACACCAATTCATATTCAAACACCAAATATTTGAAAATTTGCTTAAAAATCATTTTTAGTAGAGACTCCGATCCAAATCATTTCAATATAAAAAAAAATCAACAAATCAAACATCAAATGAGTGTTTAGTTCTCATTTGGTGTTTAGTTTGATGTTTAAGCACATGTAGTCCCACCTACTTTATAGCTTGTGGTCCTCCCTCAAAACAAATCAAATTAGTCAATAACTAATCACATGTGTTATTGGTTTTTGTACATATTATTTTTCCTTGTGGTCCTCCAAAGACAAATCAAATATGTTCCCAACCCACAATCTTTCACAATCTTTTAACAATGCATCCTTATTTCTTGCCTTTTTTTTCTTCAATTTAATTTGGACAAAGGTATATCTTCCAAGAAATATACTGGCAATTTTTACTTTTTGTTTTCATTTTTTGTTCTCCTATCTTGAAAGTTTATTTTCACTTCTATCTAATAAAATGGAAGGGGTTTGTAAATGTCTAAATTTACACCAAAGATTAAGAGTTAATTCTTAGCTCTTATGTGTAGATCATCAAGTTGGGATGGTTTTGAGTAGTATTAATGACTGCTCTTCCTAAGTAAGAAGATGCATACGTATCCAACACTGTGTCAATGAGTCTGGAATCAAGCTAGACATAGCTCTTAAGGGTGGCTTTTATAGTCATTGAAGATGAGCATCGGGTGCGGCACGTGTACTGATGAGTACATATGTGTGGTCGAGATGGGTGACATGAGCCTATGGGAGGCACATGGATAGCAGTTGTAGGTCTATCAGAGTTGACATAGGGTGTAATGATGGTGTAGGGCTGTAATGGTGTATGTAACGGTGGGAAGGGGGCTTAGAGATAAGCTGGTAATGATGACAGTAACAGGTGATGATATCATGAGATGAAGTCAAGTGACGAGTCACCGATCTGCTAAATATGTGAATGTCGTTGAGTGCGCGAGTGTTACAGACCATGTGAGTGTTGCTGAGCGTGCGAGTGTGGTGGATGGTCGTATGTCTAGAGGTCGCGTTATGTTAAGGGAGTCATTGTGTGTGCGCATTACATGACTGAGGGGATGTCCCTTACAAAGCCCTCTCTCGTTAGCACGTTCTTGAAAAGGACGTGTTGACGAGAAAAGAAAAAAGAAAAATTATAAATACCTAAAGGCACATGATGCACCGGTTACGAAAAATGAAGTAGGCTGGTTTGAAATAATAATTATTGCGGTTATGATTGCTTTGCACATGAAGAGCCGGTTGTGGAGCTCAAGGTGGGTATGTGGCGGACGAAACGTGGGGTAAGTGTTGTATATGCTGTAATGATAGCGGATCGTTAGATGAAAATTGTGCGAACCGTTGATTGTGTTGGTGGTATGAAAACTGGCCCTCAAAAGAGGGCAAATGAAAGGTCGCGTTATCTGAAGTGTTGATAGGTTATAGCGGTTTGGGGATCGAACGAATGGGGATTGATTGGTTGTGGTATATAAGAGGAAATAGTTGGTGGATAGAGGGTTTGTTTACTACTGGGTAAAGAAGAAAGGAAAAAGAAAAACTTTCGACTATCGGTGTAGAGGACAGTACTAAAGGCTTGGTAAGAGTACCTTTGGTGAGCATTTTGATCTATACGGTGTCAGGTATATTCTCAACTTTGCTTTGGGTTGCTTCTTTTGTTTCTGTTGGGGAGGGTAGGAATATGTTACTGAACTGGTGATGAAAAAAATAGGTCCTTTTTGTTGTATGGGTGGATTTTTGGATGTGATTGGAATAGTAATAGTGATAGTTCTGATGTTACTTATGTATGAGAAGATAAGGTGTTGAGTGAGGAATGAAGTGTGTTGTCTGGAGGAAGTGTTGTTGTTGGGGAAGTTTGGGGGTAGTGTGTGTGTACGAAAGAGTTGCGTTGGATATGGAACAGTCGTTGTTGATCCGAGAGGAGGGTAGTGGGAGTAGCGAGGATAGAACTGAGTCGGATAGTCGCGCGAGTGGTACCCAGGGAGTTGTGGGGACGTCGTTGGTTGGGAAAGTCCATCATGGCTCGAATAGTGTGGATTCGCAGGAACAAACATCGAGAGAGATGATGGGGTTAGAAAAGTTGAAGTTTAGGGTGATTGGTGACTTGCGAAAGGCCGGATTATCCGTCTTGTAAGGAACCTAAGTACGAGCTGCCCATGCAGACAGTGGTGGTGGGTATTGGGTAAATGATGGCTGGGTTGAGGATTCCTTTTTTGAAGCTAACAGTCGAGTTTTTGAACTTTTGTAAGAAGAGTCTCTATCAGTTTACTAGTAATAACGGAGGTATATGAGGGTTTTTAGATTTGTTGAATGAGATGCAAGGTTATGGAATTACTCTGAAGGATATTTTAGAGTATATGTATGTGAAGGGGAATTGGTCGAAGGATATGACAATGATGACATGTGCCCTGAGTTTGAGGGTGGGTACGTTAGAGTTGATAGATTTATAGAACCAGAAAGTTTGGTGGGAGCATCTGATTCTTATAACAGGTTTGTTTTGCAAAGCTGGTAGTGGTTTGAACCATTGTCAGTGTAATGATGAAGGTAAGAGTGGGTGGGGTTGATGCAGTGCTGTTGAGAGATGAGGAAGAAAAAGAAGTGGCGTTGTGGTTATCAAGTGGTGGGGGGTTTTTTAGGTTTCCTAGAAATGGTGGTTTGTTGGTAGAAGGGGTGGTGGAGGGAGAGTTGCTAATGTGTAGTGAACTCATGGTGTTGGTAGGTGATATTCTGCTCGACCACTACAAGGGTTGTGGTTAGGAATGAGTGGTTTTGGGAGATAATGCATCGCACCAGTGGATGGTGCGGCTGCATCACCCAAGGACACTCGAATCTGGTGGAGAAGGATGATTGTGAAGTTTCTGCTTCACCAGGTCGAGTGGGGTGGCCGTGGTGTTGGAGGGTGTGTGGGTCCACGAGGAAGAGATTTCGACAGGTTGCTTGGCCGATGAAAGGATGCTTTAAGCAAAGCATCCTTGAAAGAGTGCCTTAGATGTCTGGCTCGCCCTGTAGTATTGGTGATCCGCATAAGGGGATCGACCATGTGCGGGGGTGGGTGAATCTTTTGGTAGTGGTGAAATGGCATGCTTATGGCATTTTTTGCGCCTTCGATGGGGTCGACGTAATGGTGTGCAGGCTTGCGACGTGTGTCTCGGCTGGGTTGTCGTCCCTACTTTCTTTGGGTTGTAGGTTTGGGGCAGATCGAGTGGTCTTCTTGAGGAGTGTTGATCCCATGGTGGTGGTGATGCTTGCCTTATGCTGATTTGGGACCACTCAATTGCCGTTAGGTGCTGGTTGTTGCATATGTGAGTCGAGAGAAGTAGAGAGGCGGCAGTCGCATGCCTTGGCCTTTCGCTTTTGTTGAAGTGTTTTCATCGCTTGGTGTTGCGAGAGACTGTGGCGGTGTTGATGCATTGATAGTACTGATGATGATGTCGACGATCCAGCGGAATCTATAACTTTTGATTAGGACGATACAAGCCCTCAATGTATGTAGAGAGTGAGGGAGTGACTTGTAATCAGAGAGATGTGAGCTGAGAGATGTAATTTGAGAAATGTAATCTGAAAATGTATGGTGTTATGAAAAATACGAAAGGTTCCGTGTGAAAAAACATTCTCTGCTTATATACAAATGATGCAGTCGTCCAATGTATTTGTTGTTTGTTGAGTATTTGTTATTGTGTGGTCGACTGGTTCGATTGAACGAATATAAAAGAAGGGGTGGCAGCCCTCAATGTGTTAAGGAACGATTGAGTCCGCAGTACCTTGATAAGATGTAACCCTTGGTCACTATAGATCGCAAATGCGTGTGTTAGCCCTAAGCGTGGAATGTTATCGCTTTGTGGGTGTGATTTTAATCTATCCCTCAAGTGTGTAGTATTGTTTGTACTATGATATACTTGTTAGAGCCGTTGTGGAGGCGTTAAGCATATGGTACCAAGAGTTGGGTCGTTGGCCTTCTTTGGTTTGAAGCTGTGAACAGTTTAGTACATAGATTAAAATCAAATCCCTAGCGATCACAAATTGTTGTACTGATTTGCAATATATCAGGTTATGCCATAAAAACATGTACGGTAGTTAGTAAAGGTTTCATATTATATGAGTAAAAATGAAGATGAAAAAATAGAGATGTTTTGCCTTGGATGACTATGACATTCTTGTATTCGCTATGGCTTAACTTGATGAGGGTTTGACCATAATTTATACCTTAGTTATCAAATGTAATATGTAATGGAGTACAAAGTGATGGGCCGTTGGCCTTACTTGGGTTTAGTATGTATGTGTTGACGAGGTCGTTGTAAGGACGCTCGGCATGTAAGTTTTGGATTTGAGTTGTTGAAGGTATAGATTAAAACCAAATCCTCAGTAGCCAAGCATTGCAAAGATTGGAGTGTCATGTCATTGTTCATGAGAGAACAAATGTCTAATAAAAAAAAAAAAAAAAGGGAAGAAAGAAAAGAAAACTTAGTCCTTGCTTCGTTGATGCTCTTAAATGAACGCTTGAATCTGGAAGTGTTTGAATGGTGACTTTCAGATGAGATCAAGGTTGATGTTCCTCACAGATGGCGCCAAGTGTAAATGTCTAAATTTACACCAAGAATTAGGAGTTAATTTTTAGCTTTTATGTGTAGATCATCAGGTTGGGATGGTTTTGAGTAGTATTAATGGCTGCTCTTCCTAAGTAAGAAGATGCTTATGTATCTAGCACTGTGTCAGTGAGTCTGGAATCAAGCAACACGGAGCTTTTAAGGGTGGCTTTTATAGTCATTGAGGATGAGCATCGGGTACGACACCTGTACTGATGAGTACAAATGTGCGGTCGAGATGGGTGACATGTGCCTATGGGAGGCATGGATAGCAATTGTAGGTCTATCTAAGTTGGCATAGAGTGTAATGATAGTGTTCTCCGTAATGATGATGTAGGGCTGTAATGGTGCATGTATTACGGCGGAAAAAGGGCTTAGAGATAAGCTAGTAATGATGACAATAACTGGTGATGATGTCATGAGATGAAGTCGAGTGACGAGTCACCAATTTGCTGAGTATGCGAATGTCGCTAAGTGCGCAAGTGTTGCTGAGCGTGCGAGTGCGGTGGATGTTCGTATGTCTAGAGATTGCGTTATGTTAAGGGAGTTGTTGTGCGTGAGCATCACGTGACTGAGGGTATGCCCCTTATAGGGTTTTTCAGCCTGCAAGCCAGCCTTAGAAAGAATAATAAAATGTGATTTCCACAAATTATTTCTTGTAGCATTTAATAGCCAGGCCACTTGAATCTTGGTTCAAAGATTCTTCCCTTTGCTGTGTCTACAAAAGGTGTGTAGGGTCGATGAGAGTGAAATGTGTGGTAGTTGAAGAAATAAGGAAAGAGTGCATGGATATTGAACGGAATTCGTGTCGACGCCAAGTTCACAAATACGGGATGTACTCTGTACTTGTGAGACTGAGTACTTCACTACTGGGAACCTTCCTTCGTGGACGTTGTAGGATCAAATATCATTAGTAGTACTGAGTACTGACTATTGCCTGTGAAAACTTTTAGCATATACTTGAGCTCAAAGACTGAAATACGGATGGTTTTGATGGTGAATAGGGATGCTTCTGCTTCCTGCCTCCAAAATCGTTCCCTAAAGATTTTACAATTCTGAAATGGCCTTTTGACTTAATTTGAATATTTTTTTTGTTAGTCTTTTAACACGGCACCTTCTGACTAATTGCAATACACTCATTTTTTAGGTGAAATTTTAGCTCAATTTTACTTGGAAAATTTTAGAGGCAAGCATGCTCAGCCACTAATAAAGTAAACGATTAGAAAAGTGTCCCAGACTCCCAGTTGAACGTACAGCGCAAGAACCATAAACAAAAACGTACAGCGCAAGAAATGGTTGTCTCATGAGCGAGCGAGTCTTCTTGTTTAACCTTGGATCGCCTAACAATTTATACGAAAAGTGTTCGAGTTGGGCAGCTGCGCTGGCTACTCCAATGGCTTGCTCATCTACAAACCAATCAACAATAGCGCTGAAAGGTTTGCTGATATCTTACACAAATTGACTGTTGGCTTCAGGATTGTAGATGGGTTTTGCTTAATAATTTTAGATCAAAGATGTTAATACAGTGAGATACTAGATTTTGGACCCAGGCATACGCCCGGGATATATTAAATATTTTGTGTCTAGAAAAGGCTTTCCAAAATATCTCACACAAATTTTCGAATCAAAATATATTTTTATTGAAAATAAACCGAAATATGTTAATGAGCAGCGATTATGATGTATAAATACTTAGAAACTAATGGATCAAATTGAGATAACTTCTTCTCACTTTGTGGTTTAGGATATTAATCAGTAATTTTCAAATGGAATTATCATAAACTCGATCTAGCTTGTATAATATTTTTCTTAGATTTATGGTGATTTAGCGGTAAATCATTACTACTCGCCTTACGTACTAATGTGTACAAATCACTAAAATATCTATCAAATCACTAAAACAGATTGATTGTTTTCATATCCTCAAAGAATACACTACTCCCACTTGAAAAGATTTATCACATGAACATATTTTACGATGAATTGATGAATACAAAAAAAAAATCTCTTTCAAGAAAATGCGTTCACCTACTTAGAATACTCCCCTTAGTATTTTCTCTTTTTCTATATAATTGTTTGTATACATGCAAAATATACTTATTCAATTCCAACATGAATAACAGAGAAGATCATGTCGTTCTATGTCTTTCGTCAATGTGAACATGTCAAAGTGTTAACGTAAGATTGAATGGGTAAAATGAGTAATGACTATTAATTTTCAGATTTGAACAATTTAATAATCAAATGGATGGAAGAAGAGTGTGCCTTTCAAATAACATTCACTTTCCAAATTTGAAGCTTCTAATACACACCTTGAACTTACAATAAAATGCTCAAATATTTCATCTTATTCTACTTTTTTCCTTGTTTCTTATAGTAGATTTATCTATTCTCAATGTTCCTGCAAGCACATTGCAAAACAAAGTCCGGATGAAGAAATAGTACCACAAAGTTCTTTCAATATTGCACTAATGTTGAAAGGGTTCAGTTTGATGGTATCAATAAAGTGCCACAAAAATAAGTATAACAATATTTCACACAAACACTCTTCATTCTTTTGGACCAAAGAATTATCATCCATCAATTATCAGTAGACACACTCGTAAGAATTTTTAAGCTTCGATATATTTTACTCCAAAATTATTAAAATTTCTACAACCAAAAAATGTTTAGGTGGCTCTCTTTGCAACCAAAGTTTGTTGTGTATCGAATAAAGGTTGTTGAGCTATTGCAAATTCAACTGTAGTTCCATCTCTTTGAAATGCTCATCACAATGCAAATTCAATAATAGCTTTCTTATGCAATACCAAGAGTAGCTCATATAGGACATCATATTATTATACAACTTTGGCAAGAGCCTACTCCATGATGATATTGACATTCTATAAGCATCCACACCCATTTATAAAGTTAGAGAGATAAAACATACTTGGCAGTAGGGGTGGGCAATGGGCCGGGTCGGGCTAGCCCGGCCCTAAACATTTAAAGCCCTTCAGATATTAGGGCCGGGTCGGCCCGCCCTAAAGTCAACATAGGGCCGGGTCACAAGTCTAAATCTCAAGCCCTGACCCTGACCCTGACCCTAGCCCTCTTTAAGGGGTTTAGGGTCGGGCTTTAGGGCCGGGCCTATATATTTTCTTTTTTTTTACTACATCAGTTTTAAAACTCATTTATATTACAAAAATGTACAATAATCTACAAACTCAAAGTCCAACCAATCTAGTAATAATCAGTATAAGTCCAAAAATTTAAAATGCACATCCACAATCTAATGAACTCAAGTACATCGAGAGTTCGAATTTGTTCTTCCTTGTACTCAAACCTCACTAAAATTACATTTAACATTGAAATACATAGACAAATAATTATATTATCATTTTAAAGGAAGAAGTAATAGATATAAAGAAGAAACATAATAGTTTTGGTTAAGGGTCATGGAAGTTGTTAAACTATTTGTAATATCATAAATTATTTCTATAATAGATTCAAACAAATATAATATTACCTTTCTTCTAATTTAAAAGTGATTCAAGCTTTGTATATGGAAATGAAAATATTGGCTTTTGAACAAGTGATGGAGAAAGGTTTGAGATTACAAATGTCATTTTTCCCGACAAAGGGTGTTTTTGGTTTCTATGTTACAAATGTCCGCTCGTATTTTGCTTTAATGGTGTGGAAGGAAACCTTTAGTTTTAGACTTGGCTTGGATGTGAATAAAAATATAATTTATAAGAAATAAGTGAGAAAAGAAATTGAGAATAATAAGTTATGGACTTTGACTTGATGATCAAAGGAATAAAGTCTTATTTTTATTAGGCTAGTGCTCATTGTCTTCTTCATGGTCGCTAAGTTGACAAGTTTTTGTTATATAAAACAAGTTATTGGAAGTACCCTTGGGTGTAAGTGATAAATTACAAAGGACAATGTTATTTTAATTGAAAATATTTAACAAAGAGTTGGACAATTATGGTATGTGTATTTATAGTGAAAGTATGAAACAGGGCCGGTTAGGGCTTGGTTAGGGTCGGGCCTATGTTTTAGAATCTTAGCCCTAGCCCTGCCCTAGAAGGCATTAGCCCGGCCCTAAACTCTGTGAGGGCTTTAGTTGTGAGGGCTTTATAGGGCTTAGGGTCGGGTCGGTCAGGGCCGGGTTAGGGTCGTTAGGGCCAAATTCCCACCCCTACTTGGCAGGATCCTACTCCATGTATGGACATTCTATAAGCATCCTGACCCATATCTTTTAGTACTATCACATCTTCCTGCACTCAGAATGAGCACACATTTTGAAATTTTATTTTTAGCGCTATCCCATCTTCTTGTACTCAGAAAAAAAAAAGAACAAAACTTAGGAAACCAAAAACAGCCGCCTCGATCAGTTAATTTAATCATCGCTTTTGAATGAAGTGATTTCACTCACTGTATCTTGTATTTGTTATAAGAGTCAGTTCTAATTTCTGTTCGAGGAGCTAAAATAAAATGTAAGAAGGTTGTATATATTCAGTTCAAAGAAAGCCAATGTATTATTTATAAATGAAATTAGTTAAGTACATATACTTAAGGTTTTGCTTACCATTTGGGCCCTAAAGGAAACCGTCCCAAGTGCCAAATACAATTTTGCTTTTGAGTTCATTTGTGTTTTCTGATGATATCTGAATACAAAATCTAGATTGTTATAGTCAACTCATTGTGATGGAAAAAACTTTATGGATTCACATGTAAACGTACTTTATTGTTCTATATACATTGAATAGAAAAACAACATTACATGCATAACAATGCATTACATCTATCTGTCTTCCAAATATGACTATCGGTGATCGTCCAATCCTTTCATAGTGTTCTTAAACCGATAGAAGAACAGTTCTCTACATTAATAAGAAAGAACTTAGGAGAGTTTGCACCTTGGCATTTGATCTCGTGTTAACTTTGACATTTTCTGAATCGAGTGTTCGAGTGTATGTATGTGAGAGGTTGTGTTTGGATGATTATTAGATATATCATTCGATTGTCTAAAAAAACAATGTCATACAAAGAAACATAAATCAAATGTGCAAATAAAAACACCCCTTCATAATAAGCATGTGTTCTTTTTATAGGTTTAGACTTTCAATATGTATTATCATATTATAGCCTGCATGTGTTTGAAAATCAGAATGAGATCCAAGAAAGAAAAATGAAAATGAAGAAAAGTGCATATGTTAAAAATGTGAGAGTGCGTGATGGGTATTCAGGCACTTACTCGGGAAGTATATTGGTCTACTTCTTAAGAAGTTAATAACCAACAACAGATGCAAATTCCAGGTATATGAAAGGGTTATGCAAATAACATTTTGAGTGTTCTAATTTGGTATATCTCACATAATCCTTAGATAATGTAGGGAACTGTCGGAAGCTGACTTTACACCCCATAATAAATTATTAACTGAAGAATATGTAGTGTTTTTTAGGCCGCGTTAAGGATATATTCGAAATAAGTTGGTGTTTTATCATAGACACTAAAAGTGTATGATTTGTAATAGGGAATTAGCTTATACAAATCACCTATTTTTTAGCAATTTTTTTTATTTGAGCAAATATATAAGAATTGGAACACTAAAAGTGTTTAAAGTGTTTGATTCGTAATAGAAAATTATCTTATACAAATCACCTATTTTTTAGCAAATTTTTTTATTTGATCAAATATATAAGAATTGGAACACTAAAAGTGTTTGATTCATAATAGGAAATTACCTTCTACAAATCACCTATTTTTTAGCAATTATTTTTATTTGATCAAATATATAAAAATTGGAAATACACTCAAACTCTCCAAATATAAGAATTAGAAATATACTCAAACTCTCTAAAGAGGTTCCTGGAAAATACTATCTTTCATATTAGAGTGTCACATAGGAGAGAAAAAAGACTAACTCTCATATTAGAGTGCCACATAGGAGAGAAAAACTTCTTTATTGGAGGTCTCTGCTTTAGTATATAGATAGTAGACTACCCTTACATGCATATATCTCACAAATACATTATTCCCAAGCACCATAAGGACTCGGAATCCAACTCCGAAGAGGCAAACAGTTGCACTAAAATCCGTTTGTGCTAGTAGTCTATACTCGATAAGAACGAGTTTAGCCAAAAGCTCGAATTTGCAATGGGAATTCAGCTGTCAAAAAGGGTCGTATTCGGTTGACAATTTCATATTTCAACTTACTTAAATTTTGTAAGTTCCCAGATTGCTGTCAGTGCATGCACTAATCAAATCCTTGCTTATACTCTAATCTAAATTGTTGAACAACAACATGTTTGTTAGACTGATTCAGATTATCTTATGTATAATGGAAAAACTTGCCGTCGTTTATTAGTCCCCATATTCTTCTTTTTACAAGAAATGAGGCTCAGCCCCTCTGTTCTAACTCGGTTGAGTATAAACTCTCTCCTATCGACTCATATCACATAACCTCCCTATTATTTAGGTCTCGTTAAATAACCTTCCTATTTTCCAAAAAAGAGATAAAATCTGGTATGTTTTTATTTCCCATTTTATCTTATTTCATTTTTTTACTCTTTTGGGATTGAAAATTGTCCGATTATATATAAATGTATTTTTACATAGTCATATATATGTAAAACTATATTTATATAGTCATTGGAGCTATGAAAACTTAAATTTACATAGTAACTTTTGGAATTGAAAATTTTCTGACGACACCTGACAGAATATAAATTTAAAGTTTTCTATGAAAAAAAATTTCATAGAAAAATTTAAATTTAAATAGGTTAAGAAGACCGTGTAATTTTATATTGTCATATGTAAATACAAATTTACATAGAATGACGTCAGCCCGGTTTGTCCTTAAGCCGAAATTATAAGTAAAGATTGATGACATCAGCCCGGTTTTCTTTAAATTCGAAATAGAAATTTAGAGTTCACAAGAGTATTTTGATCTATTTGGCTTTGATGTTATGTTTTAAATAATAGGAAGGTTTTATGCATTTGTTCGCTTCCGGGGTTTTTTGTGCAACTATTTAAGTACTAGGGAGATTAAACCCGTTGTATTGCATCTTTTTAAACCAAACTTTTAAATAAAAAGGGTACCGAAAAGTTTCACCATTCCAATTCATTTTAAACTTTAAGCTATGGGCAGTTCGGTAATTTCAACTTCTATCCCTCAACAGTTAACACAACCGTCACAACGTTTCGTTTAATAACAAAACAAGTAAAAAAAAAGAAATTTAAGGACTGTTCCCAATCCTAACGTCGCAGAAACAAGACTCTCCATCTTTATTTCTCGTTAGTCATTACGGTGATTAAAATGAGAAAAACAATCATAGGTACGTGTGGCTATTACCAATCCTCTCTTTTACTCTCTTCAAAATTCTGAAAATGTGATTTCAAATATGCTTTTAATTTCTCTTCAGTGTTATGGTTCCTTATCAATAAAATTTATTTTTGTATTTAGGTTTCATCCATACTTTGTTTCCAGCCATAAATTTGTGATTTCGGAGATTTACTTCTACGTCTTCATTGCTTCATTGCTGAAGTTTCTCCAATTCATTTTAATTATTTACTTGCTACGTCTTTAATGCTGAAGTTTTGCCAATTAATTGATTGACAAAATGATGATTATATTGTCAAAGATGTTTTAATGGATATTTCTGATAATCTTTATTGATGTTTCTAGTAGTATATATACATGAATACAGAGATTTCCTAGATCCACTTATCTAGGAAAAGATAATACACTTACTAAGATTACAAAATACTTGCTAATATATCTATATCCTACAAGATACTTGCTATACTAATACTAAACATAGTAACAAATTGTTACTCTAACACCCCCCCCCCCCCCTCAAGTTGGTGCGTGGATATTGCATATACCTAACTTGAAAAGAGTTGAGCGTGCCCCGCGCTTGGATATGCGTGGACAAAGGCGCGCCCCACGCTTTTGTCTTGACGAACCTCCAGAGAGTTGAGCGCGCCCCGCACTTGGATATACCTGGACAAAGGCACGCCCCGCGCTCTTGTCTTGACGAACCTCCAAAGAGTTAAGCGTGCCCCGCGCTTGGATATGCTTGGACAAAGCTGCCCCCGGGGCGCCCTACCTTATTTCAGCACCCCTCAAGTTGGTGCGTGGATATCGCACATACCCAACTTGACAAGAGAATCATTAAACACCTTGCTAGCCACTGCTTTAGTAAGGACATCTGCTAGTTGGTCTTCAGACTTTACAAATGGAAAAGTAATAATTCCAGCTTCAAGTTTCTCTTTGATAAAATGTCTATCAATCTCCACATGCTTCGTCCGATCATGTTGAACAGGATTATGAGCTATCTCTATAGCTGACGTATTGTCACAATATAGATTTATTTCCACTTTTGGTTTAAAACCCAAGTCCTACAAAAAATTTCTCAACCACAGCAACTCACATACCCTATATGTCATACCTCTATATTCAGCTTCAGCACTTGATCTTGATACTACTAGCTGTTTTTTACTCCTCCAAGTCACAAGGTTTCCACCTACAAAAGTGAAGTATCTTGAGGTAGACCTTCTGTTGTCGGCTGAACCTACCCAATCTGCATCAGTGTAGCATTCTACTTTTAGGTGATTATGTTTCTAGAACAATAAGCCTTTACCCGAAGCAGATTTCAAATATCTCAATATGCGCTCTACAGCATCTATATGAGGTTTACGTGGGTCATGCATGAATTGACTCACGACACTAATTGCATACGCAATATATGGCCTGGTATACGATAAATTAGATCAGTTTCCTTACAAACTTCTGATATCTCCTCTTATCGGTTGGAGTTGCATTCAAACACAGAAACAGTTTGTGGTTCTGCTCAATGGGAGTATCAACTGGCTTACATCCGAGCATTCCCATCTCAGATAATAAATCAAGAATGTATTTCTGCTAGCATAAGAAAATACTACTCTTTGATCGGGCTACCTCAATCCCAAGGAAATATTTAAGGTCTCCAACCTGTTTCATTTCAAATTCAGAAGCTAGATACTGTTGTAAGCTAGAAATCTCCTCATGATCATCACCTGTCACCACCATATCATCAACATAGATAATCAAAGCAGTGGTTTTATCTCTTCTGTGTTTTAAAAACAAAGTGTGATCTGAGTTGCTTTGTTTGTAACTGAACTTCTTCATAAACTTGGTGAACCTGCCAAACCAAGCTCTTGGGGACTGTTTTAACCCATATAATGCCTTCTTTAGTTTACAGACCATTGTTGTATCTGAGTATTCTGGTATTCTTAGGGGAGGATCCATATATACTTCTTCAATAAGATCTCCATGCAAGAAAGCATTTTTTACATCAAACTGAAGAAGAGGCCAATCTTTATTAGCTGCTAATGACAAAAGTACTCTCACAGTATTGAGTTTAGCAACCGGTGCGAAAGTTTCTTGATAATCTACACCATAAGATTGTGTATACTCTTTCGCAATCAGTCGAGCTTTGTATCTCTCAATAGCCCCATCTGCTTTGAGCTTGACTGTAAATACCCATCTGCACCCCACTGTCTTTTTTCCCTTTGGTAACATTACAAGTTCCCAAGTAGTATTCTTTTTCAGTGCTGCCATTTCTTCTGCCATAGCTTTGGTTCATCTAGAATCTGCTAAAGCTTCCTGCACTTTACTAGGAATAGAGATAGATGATAACTGGAATATATAAGATGCATATGACTTGGACAACTTGTGAGATGACACATGGTTGCTTATGGGATATTTCACTCTAACTTTAGGATCAGGTTCATATTTAATTGGTGGTTGGCCACGGTTAGATCGAGGTGGAAGATGATATTGAACTAGTTCAGAATTAAGACTGGGTAGATTAACATCAAGAATATTAGAATCAACAATAATAGAGTCAAGCGATACCTCTAATGGATATTCTGGAGAAGATTGGATTAGTGGATCCGTTGTAGGAGGTAATGTACTATCATGGATTTGATCTTCACATCCTTCATTTGAATACTCAGTGGAGGTTGCATCGACGACTTCTTCTATTGAGTTTGTATCACTAGATGATTGTGGTCCCGATAAATCAAAGACCATTATATCATCATGATTCTGCATTTCATATCTATTCTCTCCCTGAAGGGAAGAATCAGTGATCTCTGTATAAAAAAGGTCGTGTTCATGAAAACTGACATCCATTGAGACAAATTTTTTTTAGACGATGGATGATAACACTTATAACCCTTTTGAGTTGAGCCATACCCAGCAAAGACACACTTCAATGCACATGGATCAAGTTTGGTACGTTGTTGTGTATGTAAGTGAACATACACCACACACCCGAAGATATAGGGTGCTAAATGAACAATGGGCGGAAGCGTACAGTGATCAGAAAGCACATCTAAGGGTCTCCGAAATTGGACAACACTAGAGGGTGTACGATTCATTAAGTAAACAGCAGAGTTCAAAGCCTCACCCCATAAGTGAGATGAGACATGACCACCAATTAATAAAGACCGAGTAATTTCTAAAAGATGTCTATTTTTTCGTTCTGCAACCCCATTTTGCTGAGGGGAATAAGAGCAAGAGGTTTGATGTAGAATACCAACCGAATATAGAAAGCCAGTCAATTCCTTTTTGAAATACTCACCCCCATTATCAGAGCGAACAACCTTTACAGAGATGTTAAACTGTGTGAGCACCATCTGATGGAAAAGGGGAAAAACTGTACAGACATCACTTTTATGTTTTAAAAGATATACCCAGGTCATCCGAGTGCAGTCATCGACAAAAGTAATAAACCATTTCATCCCGTTATGTGTAGGACGTGGGGCAGGACCCCAAACATCTGAATGAACTAAAGAAAAAGGAGCAATAGATTTATTATCACTTGAAGGGAAAACAGTACGATGCCTTTTCGCCATTACACAGGTTTCACAAGCAAAATCAGAAAGACTACAACCATTAAATAAAGAGGAAAATAATCTCCTAAGATAACCAAATGAGGGATGTCCTAGTCGTCTATGCCAAAGCCAAATCTCGTTTTTATTTTTATTAACCTTATCATCACTCATAACATAAGCTTGTACTCCTTGATTGGACCGTTGAAAACCATCCTCCAGATAGTACAATCCTCCACTTTGTTTACCATTTCCAATCCTCTCCTTGCTATGGGTGTTATGAAAAATACAGTGAGTGGAAAAGAATATGGCAACACAATTATTAGATTTGGTTAATTGGCTAACAGAGAGAATGTTACAATTTAGTGACGGAACAAATAAAATATCCTAGATAGATAAAGAAAGGGACAAAAGTATAATGCCAATACCAACAACTGGAGATGACACACCATTAGCATTTGTAATGACTGATTTGGGACAACTATAGGGTGAAATAGCTAAATTTATATCGATCGCAAGTCATATGATCAGTGACACCCGTGTCAATTATCTAATCACTATTTCCAGTAAAAGCAATAAGAGCAGAGTTAGATATACCCGGGCAACAAAACCGTAGCAAATGACTAAGTGACTCTTGAACTTGAACCCTACGCCTTAGAGTTAGAAGACATGGGAGACACCTTACCCTTTGGATGTTAACTGATAACCATGTAGCTTAAAGCAGGTGTCAACTACATGGTTATCACCATTACAATGGGTACACTTACGAACTCCTTTCTTTGAATTAGGACGAGCAAATGATTTTCGAGCTGCCATAGCAGTCCCTTCATTAGATGTCCCACCAAGCATGGCATCCTAACGATTCACCTCAGCATAAACCATGACATAAACGGACTGTATGTCTGGAAGTGGCTTAATAGCAAGAACACGACCACGAACCCCATCCAAATGAGAATCAAGACCGGCCAAGGAAACATACACACGCTGAGAATTAACCTTTATGGTATATTTCTTAATGTCATTGGAACACTTCATAGTGCAATCTTCAATAGCATCAAATTCCTGCCATATTATTTTCAGTTTTCCAAAATAAGGAAGAATAGAACCTCTATTTTGGTGGACAGAAATTCCCTCACAATATAGCTGATAACCCTTCGATGTATCTTGGCTAACAAAGTAAGTTTGTTTTGCAGTATCCCAGATTTCCTTGGCCGTAGATAAGCGAAGGAAAATTGACCTGATGTCCTTGATCATTGCATCAAGAAGCCAAGACTTGACCAGATAGTTCTCGTCCTCCCAAGTTTCATATTCTCCAGAATTTATGTTTGTTGGAGCAGCCTTAGTACCAGAGATAAAGCCCCAGAGCCTTTTCCACAGTCTTTAATGGGGACACTCTTAGGGGGGACTTGTTGTGAAATAACTTAACCTACTCTAGTGATCCAGTGCCCTCTTTTTTCCTAGAATAGAAAAAAACATTAGGTAGGGTTTTCTTATCCGTTTCTAGCTTCTTGTTTCTTTCCTTTTCGGTAAAATCCTCCATCACTTGTGGTGTGAGTTTAGAAAAGGAAACAAACAAGCATGGATCTTTATGCTTTTGAGAATCCATCCTTTTTCTTACGGTGAGGCAGTCCCAAAGAAGGTTCATGAATCTCCGTGATATAGTGAAAGATGGGACCGGGTTTCTAAAGCTTCATTTGCGACAAAGTTAGAGGTGCTCAACCCCAACTGACTAAACGTGAATGATCTTCCAAATCCCGAGAGATGAAAGGTAGCACTCCTTCTATTAGACTGCCACAAAAAGCAGTTGAAAGAGGACTGTTTTACTGTAAATGCTGCTTGATAGGGAGGTTAGAGTTCCAGAAGATAAAGCTAGAGGAAGTTAAAAGAATAGCTCAGGAGAAATGGCAACCGCAAGGGGATTGGAAAATCATTCCATTAGGCAAGGGGTTTTTCATGATATGCCTAACTTGTGAAGAAGACTTGAGAAAGATTTGGGGTGGAGGCCCCTGGAAGTTTGGAGACCAAATTCTACGACTTTCGAAATGGACGCCTGATTTTGATCCAGCAGTACACCAAACTTCCACATCAGCAGTTTGGGTGAAATTTCCAAAGCTTGGACAACAATACTGGGACTATGAAATTCTTATGTCCATAGCAAGAGGGCTTGGAAACCTAGTAGGTGTTGATAAGCACACTTTAAACCGAGACTTCAGTTTCTTTGTGTTAGTTTTGGTTGAAATAGATCTTGCCAAGCCTATCCCTGGAAAAATCTTAGTGGAGGAGGGGGAAGGAAAATCTTTTCTCCAAGAGGTGGAGGTGGATAAATTGTCGAAATTCTGCCCTCACTGCAAAGTAGTAGGACATATCATGGCTGAATGTACGGTGATGAGAAGGATAAGGGATGGAGAAACAACAATCAGGAGCACTGCATCCAAGCCAAATGAGCAATTGCCTGAGAGTACTAAAGGCAAGGAAGCACCAGTGCTTGATCAACCGGCATGGCAGAGGAAAAAATATAAAAGAAATAGAAGGAAGAAGATTAATAATGCCCAAGTCTTGAACGCAGGAGTGAGCGGCACGAAGGACGCTCTTGAGAATTTGATAGAGGCTTACGTAACAGAACTAAGGGATATCTTTCAGGACTCTATTTCGGAACTGGAAGAGACCACTCAGACCACAGCTGATATCGAGGTAGGGGAAACAGTGGATGCTGTAAATAGTCCAAATCAAACTACTGGAACTCTTGGCTCAGCGGAGAATGCAAGGACATTAATAGGGGCCGTTAATACTGGTGATCAAGTTATTGTATTAGACAGAATAGAAGACCAAGTAGGTGGCACTCTTCATGAAAGAGAGCACACTGGCTATGAGATAAGCTCATATGATGATTCCCACCGTTTACAAATGGTAGTTGCAGATGAGAACGACCCCATAGCATCATTCAAGTCACCCATAAATACTCTCAGAGCTCTAAATGAAGCGAACTCGCTATTGGCATCGACCTGTTGGGCAGACATGGATGAGGAGGCAGAAGAGTCCGAGAGAGCTGAGAAAAAAGGACCATGGAGGACACAAAGGAAGAAGGCAACAAAGTCCAAGTGGATGGAGCAAGATCTCTCACCTCCATCTACAAGGGCCAGGCTCGCCTCCATAACTCAACAATGAATATAAGCTATTGGAACGTCAGGGGAGTGAAACAAGAAAAATTAATCACTTACCTGAAGGACGTCATAGCTAGTCATAAACCAGACATTCTATGTTTGGCTGAACCTCTCATTTCTCCGCCTTCTAGGATGCCTGATTTTCTTTGCAGGTTGGGGTTCAATGAGGACTTTGTACACAATAATATTCCCAATAGGATAGGGAATATCTGGGTTTTTTGGAGGAAGGGAATTGTAATAAATCTTTTTGATATGTCACATCAGCAAATTACTATTAAAACTGGTGATCTTCTTATATCACTGGTTCATGCCAGATCACCTTATGTGCAAAGAAGAGCACTATGGGAAGAGTTGTCGCAGCTAGGTTTGAATGCGGAAGCTTGGGCAGTGGCAGGGGACTTTAATGTTGTTACTTCGAATGTAGAAAGGAAAGGGGGGAGGCTTCCTTGTCAAACAGCAGTAAATGAGTTTGTTGAGTTTATAAATGGGAATGCTCTCATGGATACTACAAGTCTCGGCTTCCAGTTTTCATGGTCAAACAAAAGACACGGAGATAGAAGAATGGTACAGAAAATTGATTACATTTTGGTTAATCAGAAATGGATAGATGCAGCCACAGGATGGCGAAGCAAAATCCTACAACGGAGATTTTTGACCACTCCCCTATTGTAGGATGGTTCACCACTATTCCGAAGCCTCACAATATTCCTTTCAGGTTCAAGAAGCATTGGATAAAGCACGAGAGCCTCAAAGAGGTTGTGAAACAGAGCTGGGAAGAATGCCTCGAGGACGTGCCCATCAGAAAAGTTATGAAAAAACTCAAAAGGTTGAAGGAAGCTCTAAAAACATGGAGCAGGGAAACTTTCGGGGATTTGAGCAAAAAGAAAAAGAGTGCGACAGAGGATCTGGAATGGATAATGAAGGAGCAAGAGGAGGATCCTTTTAATGTTCAGCTTCAAGCAATGGAACGGAATAAAGAAGAGGAACTAAATGGCATTTTGGACACAGAAGCGGCACAATGGCGGCAGAAAGCTAGAGTTAGTGAGGCTTTTGAAGGGGACAGGAACACAACTTATTTCCATGCTCTTCACAAGCTGCAAATGAATAAAGCCTTGATCCTGGAGATTCAGAAAAGTGATGGAACCATTCTTAAGCAGCAGCAAGACATTAAACAGCACATTGTCTCAGTGTTTGAAGCCAAGTACAAGCCGCAAACAGTCAGACCCAATGTTGGACTGATGGAGCTCATACCGAAGCTTGTGACTGATGACGATAATGCAACTATCTTAGCAATTCCTAACTTCACAGAGATAAGGCATGCAGTGTTTAACATGGACGCTAATAGCTCACCAGGTCCGGATGGATTTCAAGGAACTTTTTACCAAACTTTTTGGGATATAGTGGGACTGGATGTCAGCAAAGCCATTATCTCTTTCTTCAAAGACAACAAGCTTCCGCAGGGTATGAACTCAAATTTTCTGGTGCTCCTACCAAAGGTAACAAATGCCAAATCTGTAAATCATTATAGACCGGTATGCCTTAGTAATTTCCTTTTTAAAATTATTATAAAAATCTTGTCTATAAGGGTTAAACTAATGGCAAACAAGTTGATTAGTAGTGAACAGCTCGGTTTTATCAAAGGCCGGAATAGCTCCACGGGCATCTATTTAGCGTCAGAAATGATGAATGAGCTTGATCATAAAAGAAGGGGTGGTAACATTGGGCTGAAGTTGGACATAGCGTAGGTGTTTGATACTTTGAGCTAGGAGTTCCTTGCTGAGGTTATGAAGAGATTTGGCTTCTCCAAAAGGTGGTGTGATTGGATTGAGACTATTCTTAGCAGTGCAAAGCTTTTGGTTATGATAAATGGAGGACCATGTGGGTTCTTTGTGGCTGGAAGAGGATTGAGGCAGGGAGACCCTCTGTCCACATTCCTTTTCGACTTGGCGGAAGATGTTCTAAGCAGGAGAATTAATCACCGTTTTCAGGCTGGCCTTGTGAAGCAGATGGTGACCATCGGAGATACTCCGGGGCCTACTCATCTTCTATTTGCAGATGATCTCTTTATGTTTGCAAATGGTGACATCCGAGGGCTTAGACAACTGAAGTTGGCCCTTTCAGAGTACCAACAAGTAGCTGGACAATTTTTTAACACCGCAAAAAGCAAAATTTTCCTGGGGAACATGACAGGTGTTAAGAAAAGGAAAGTAGAGGAGCTTTTGGATATTAAAGAAGGGGAGCTTCCGAAACAATATCTTGGAGTTCCACTTTTTAAAGGCAGAGTTACAAGTAGATATATCCAACCACTTGTCGACAGAATCAAAAGGAAAGCTTCTGGGTGGGCAGGCAGGTTGTTATCTTTTCAAGGGCGAGTGGTCATGGCACAGGCTATCCTATCAAGTATACCGATACACAATATGTCGATGTATAAATGGCCCAAGAAAAGCATCAAGGAAAGAGAAGCGGCCATAAGAAATTTTATATGGTCAGGGGATCCCACTAAGAGATGAATGATCACTCTTCAATGGGAAAGTGTTTGTAAACCCAAGGATGAAGGTGGGCTTGGAATACGAAGGTTGGAGGAACTGAACAAAGCTCTCCTCATCAAGTTAGCATGGTGCTTCTTAAATAAACAAAATGATTGGAGTATCTTCATGAATAGGAAATTCACAAAAAAGGATGGAAGCTTCCTCACTTACCACAAGCCCTCATCGGTTTGGCCAGGCCTTAGAGGTGCTTTGCATGATGTAAAACCTTTCACCGGATGGATCATAGGAAAAGGCGACAAGGTGGATCTATGGAGAGATAATTGGGCAGGGCAATCGGTTATAAAGCTGCTCCCCGAGAGGAACTGGGCTGGTTTCAAGGCAAAGGTAGCAGATGTTATAGAAGACAAGAAATGGAAGTTCCCGGAGGTAGTAGCTGAAGTGTTCAATCGTCTGGGAATAGACTTGTCTTCCATACCACAACCTAGTGGGGAAAAGGATATTCGAATCTGGAAAACAGAAACTGATGGAACATTCTCGGTTTAGTCCGCGTTTGAAGCTATTCGACAAAAGAAGAACAAGATCTCTTGGCATTGGAAGCTTTGGGCAATGCATTTACACCCTAGAATGGCTTGTATCGCGTGGAAGGTTTTGCACAAGGCGGTACCAACAGATGACAGGGTGAAGCAGGTAGGGGTATCTCTTGCCTCACGATGCCACTTCTGCCATCAAGAGGAGGAAAACGCACAGCACATGTTATGGGATTGCAGCAAGGTTCGAGATATTTGGGCATGGGCACCAGCAGCCTTGTTCGAACTAAATATTCTGGATCATAACTTTAAAGCTTTACAGCGAATTGCAAAAGGTAGAAGTTCTATTATTCAAGACTTGTGGAACGCTGCCATAGTCCATATTATGGTGCAGGTATGGAAAACTTGGAACCGCGAACACTTTGATGACATTCCTATCCGCTTGAGTTACATTGCGAGAGAAGTTCTGAAAGGGATCAAGATTTTAGGCTGGCTATCACAAGGCAAAAAACGCAATGACATGAAAGAATTTCGCATTCTTGATAGGCTTGATGTACATGTGAAAAGTGCACCAGCGCAGTTGATCCAAGAAGTGCACTGGGTCGCTCCAGTGGGCAATGTCATCAAATGCAATACCGATGGATCAGCCCAAGGAGTTCCTAGCAATGGCGGAGTTGGTATGGTATGCCGGAATAAGGATTTAGCTGTGGTTAGGGTTCTGGCTGTGGGTCTGGGTCGGGTAGATAGTTATCATGCCGAATGCACAGCCATAGTCATGGCAGCCGAGAAAGCGGTGGAGATGAATTGGGGCTACATATGGATTGAAGCCGACTCAAAAGCTGCTGTGAAGGCCTTCAATAGCGATGCAATTCCATGGCGGTTTAGAGCGAGATGGAAGCGAGCAATTGCACTATTACAACACTGGAAGCTCTCACATGTTTGGAGAGAAGGCAACTTCAGCGCAGATGCAGCAGCAAGGAAGGGATCCACCTTATTGCCTGACACTTCAATATGGTGCACTAGAAGACCAGACTTTGTCTCTAAGATAGAAAGTCCTTTTAGGACCTATTATCGATTTGGATGATAAAGCATGTAACTTGTATTTTCTTTGACAACTCCTTTCATTAATAAATTTCCTTACTTGCGTGCAAAAAAAAGAGATAAAGCCCCAACGTTTTCTGCCCCTGATCTTGTTCTGCACATTCAATGACCACTCGATGTAATTAGTACCATCAACTCGTTCTGAAGTAATTAGTGAGGACATCTCTTTCATATAAAAATTAGACATTACCGTGGAATCGTTATTAGAATGCACAACAACGGAATCATTATTGGTAGTTAAGTCTGTCATTATGATATATAACACAAATAATGAACTAGATAAAAAAAGACAAGAACAATAAGTAGGAGAGGGTAATAAATAGTATAAGAAACCAAACACCAAAAAAAGCTCTGATTCCTATAGTAATGGGGTAGTGGAAAGGAAATCGGAGTTGGGTCTTGATACCATGTCAAAGATGTTTTAATGGATATTTCTGATAATATTTATTGATGTTTCTAGTAGTATGTATACATGAATATAGAGATCTCCTAGATCCACTTATCTAGGAAAAGATAATACACTTACTAAGATTACAAAATACTTGCTAATATATCTATATCCTACAAGATAATTGCTAATACTAAACATAGTAACAAATTGTTACTCTAATATATATAATGATAATTTTTTCGCTCATTATTTATATTGGAACTTTTAAAATGAAACTTTCCCTTGCAAAGTTGTGGGCAGTGGAAAGCCATGGATATTTTTTATGTATAATTTTTTATTCACCACTGGGTATACTAGGTTCTAAATGTTCAATCGCCATTGTGCATTGAATGTTCTGTTCTATCTGTTTATTCTCTCATATATATTTGTTTTATATTGTGGGTCATGCCTCAGTCATGAGTTTGATCTTCTGAACCCTTGTTACTTGTTATTTCCAATATGTCTCCGATTTCTTCTCCCGCAATCATTCCTTCCAGTTTCATATGTACTTTGGTTGTGGTAGTGCAAACATGCAACAATCGCCGATCGTTATTAACGTTTTCTACTCTTCGTTGTTATGTGTTAATAGATTTTGCCAGTTTTCTACTTTTAAAATGCCACATTCACTACACCAGATTGGTTAATAAAAGACAGGTTAAAAGACGCGAACATTAGCGCCGAATCTTTGGACCCGTAACCAGCGCCGTTTATATTAAAAAAAGTCTCTCGCTTATTTTTTTTGTTTGAAATACTTAAAAAAGAAAAGCCCAATATAAACAGCCCAAAACGAAATAAAAACCACCGACTCTTTTTTCTTTTTTCATTTCATTTCTTTTTTTCATTTATCAGAAAGGTGATTTACTCAAAGGTGATTTACGAAAAAAGATTAAGGCGATTCCACTCTCTTTCGTTGTCAAAGGTGTTTTACTCAATAAGGTGATTTTTCATTCTCCTCAAATCTAATTAGAAACCCTAGTTTTATCATTATATTTTCTGTTCTCCTCAAATCGAATTGTTAAATTCATTGATTTTGTTGATTTGAATAATTTTGATTTAGTTATCTTATTTACCTGAATTTTAACATTGATTTGAGAAATATTTTTGAATGAGTGATGCTTTTGTAAATATTTTAGGTATTTTTGAATAATCAATGCCAATGCCAATGACATGGTCGAGGGGCCCATTGAAGGGTCTCAGATGAGAATTCTTAAAGCATCCATGACAATGACGACATGTTTACTACTAGTGCCCATTGAATTGGGTGATTCCCTTAGTACCATATTCTTGGCGAGTCCTCTTGCCAAAATAGTGAAGTGACTTTGTTTTTGCTCTACTACTTTCTTTTGCTTCCTTCTTCTTACGTCTTTATGCCATAGAAGTGAAGTGCTCTTGTTGGTATTGGACTGTGTTGTGGAAATTTTGTAGGAGAACTGATAGTAATATTATTAGTTGGATGAGTTAAGCCCAAGAGTATCCACTTGCCAAGAACCCAGTGATAACTTTTCTTCCAAGTTTTTTTCAACACAACAACATAGTTGTTGCTTAATGTTTACAAAGAGTGCATATATAGAAGAGATAGAACAGAGAAAGGGAATTGTTTGAGGGCCTTGCACAGCTTAAATAGGCATGATCCGTCAACTAAAAGCCGAGGTTTGTCATTTGGGACACTTACAAACTCATATTTTTGAAGATATGGCAAGGCTTACTTAGTTACTTATGCAAAATGACAAATGAGGGACTATCTACTGGGGAAGTCGGGAATACACAGTTTTCCATACATATTAGTAGTCTTTGTTTGTCTCACTGTTTTGACATTTGTTAGTGTTTTTTTGAGTTTGAAGGCTGCTATTGATAAACTTGATTTGATTATAGCTTTCTGCTTATGGCCACCTTTTTGTATTTAATACCCAACAACTATGATTGTTGATATCGTTGTTGTCCTTTGATATTATTTGTTTATAATTGCATTTATTATGTCCACTTATCTATTAATTTGAGAGTGTCTGGTCTGTTTCATCTTTTGTATCCTCACTACAACACATCTTTTATGTCCTCAATAGGCACGCAGGAATAAATCTCACAAACCAAAGCCATTTCTGTGTGAAAGGAATGGCTTTATTACTACCACACAAAGATTGGATGTCAGCACCATTGAATAGCAATGAATACTTGGATGGACTTGAATCTTTTTTAAAGTTCATGACCGATAGATTAGGAAAAGGAACTTGGTGCTCTTGTCCATGTGTGAGGTGTCGTAATGTGAGTGGAAGGGTTGATCCGAAAATAGTGGCTGACCATTTAATTCGTATTGGAATAGACCCATCCTATACGACATGGTATTTTCATGGGGAATCATTTGAAGAAGATGCAATCAATGTTGAGACTGTTGGTCCTTCCTCCCATAGCCAATATGAAGATGGCTATTCTCGAGACATTGATTTAGTTAGTGAAGAGTTAGGATATGTTCATCTTGATGGTTTGTATGAGTCCATGGATGGGAGTACTTCAGATGAAGATCAAAATGTAGATGAGATGAGCTTGGACGATGATTCAAATTCTCATAATGAGTACCACTGTCATCAAAATCCAAATGATATAGGGAAGGAAACGAAGTTTAACAATTTATGGGAAGATGTGAAGAGACCTATTTATTCATCTTGTAGGAACAATCAAACGAAGTTATCTGTAATAGTTGAGCTGGTTAACCTTAAGACGAAACATCAGCTGTCAGACAACTGTTTCACCGATCTATTGAACACTCTAAGAGGAATTCTCCCTGAAGATAATACCTTACCAGTCAGTATATACGAAGCCAAAGAATGGATCAAGTCCTTAGGTATGGAGTACGAGACGATAGATGCTTGTCCAAATGACTGCATATTATATTGGAAAGATGATGAAAGTCTACAATGTTGTCCAAGATGTGGTGTAAGTAGATGGAAGAATGAAAAAGGTGATGATCTCTTAGAGAAGAAAAAACTCGTACCAGCGAAAGTATTGAGATACTTCCCTTTGATACCGAGGTTGCAAAGATTGTATAGGTAACCCTCTTGTTTAAATACTTATAACACATTTCCATTTGGTTTTAACACATAGCCAATTAAGATATTTATGTTTTCGTAGTGTTCCTTGGATTGCGGAGCAAATGACATGGCATTCGAGGGCGGTTGTCGATGAAAATAGAATGCGTCATCCAGTCGACTCTCTTAATTGGAGTACAATTGATGCTAAGTATCCGGAGTTTTCTTTTGAGCCTCGAAATGTCCGTCTAGGACTTGCAACGGATGGGTTTAATCCTTTTTCTCATCAGAGCAATTCGTATACTTGTTGGCCTGTTATGGTTGTTCCCTATAACTTACCTCCATCTCTTTGCATGAATAAGCAATTTGTTATGATGTCTATGTTGATACCCGGGAAGAGTAGTCCAGGGAAAAACATTGATGTTTACTTGCAGCCTTTGATTGCAGAGTTGAAAGAGTTGTGGTCCACGGGCACTCCATGTTATGATTCTTATACTCAGTCTACTTTTACCATGAAAGCAGTTTTATTATGGGCTATTCATGACTTTCCTGCGTATGGCATGCTTTCTGGTTGTTGAATTGGTGGAACTTGTGGTTGTCCTGTTTGTGCTGAAAATACGTGTTCAATTAGATTGAAACATGGGTCTAAGACTGCATATATGGGTCACAGAAGATTTCTTCCTGAAGATCATCCTTTTAGGCATCAAAAGAAACCGTTTGATGGAAAGGAAGAACTTGAGACTGCTCCATCCCGATTGACCGGTACTCAGGTGTTGAGCATAGTAGAAGGGTTTGAAACGGTGTATGGAAAGGGGGCACCAGATAATGGTCCTAGTGCGTGGACCAAATACTTAATTCTAACTAAGTTGCCATATTGTGAGGCAAGTAATGTTTTAACAATATTTTGAATATGATTTATCATGTGTCATTGTCATTTGAATGTTTGTATAATGCACAGGACTTGTGTGTCTTTCACAATTTGGATGTGATGCATGTAGAAAAGAATGTCGCGGAGAATCTCATTGCAACTATTATGGAATTGGACAAGAGTAAAGATGGGTTGAAAGCACGCCTAGATTTGAAAGAGATGAAAATTAAGCAACACTTGTGGCCCATAGAATCGGGAGATAAGTTACTATTACCAAAAGGTCGAGTTTGCTCTATCCCGGGTTGAGAAAAAACTCTTCTTAGAGACTTTGTCCACTTTGAAGGTACCTATTGGATATAGCTCTAATTGGAAGCGACATGCAAGCAGGGTAGATTTTGAATTGAAAGGACTGAAGTCACATGATTATCATATTTTGATGCAACAATTATTACCATTACTGCTAATGCATGCTTTTAAAAAACACAAGCCATTGCATGTAGCTATTGGGCAATTGTCAACATTCTTTAAAATCCTTTGCTCCAAAGTAATTTACCGTGATGAGCTTCGTATTGTGAAAGAAAGAGTAGTCGAAGCATTATGTGTCTTTGAGAAATATTTTCCACCTTCGTTCTTTGTTATCATGACACACCTTGTTGTGCATTTGGCGGAAGAAGCAGAAATTTGTGGACCAGTTTGGAGTCGGTGGATGTACATTTTTGAGCGGTAAGTCTTTTGAGCAAATCATGCTTATTTTTGTTATTGGTTATAAATAATATTTTGGTGATGACATGTCTTAGGATGTTGAGATTTTATAAGAAGTATGTAAAGAATCTGGCACACCCTGAAGGTTGTATTGCTGAACGTTATGTCATTGAAGAATCAATAATGTACTGCATGGAGCACATGCCTAACGGCTCAAAGGGAAGCCACAAGCGAGGCAAGGAGAGATATATTGATGATGATGGTGAATTTGTAAGCGAAAAACCCCTTAACAAAAAAGGTGTACATACACTAACTAATGTGCAATATGAACAAGTGCGAAAATGGGTGCTTCAATGTTCAAAAGTTGCGATTCCATGGAGAAAGTAAGTATAACTAGTCAAGGTTATCTTAATTTGTGACTACGTAGCTGGGGAGGCATATATTTGACTTGTATTAGTTTTGTTTCCTATTTAGGAAATACCAAGCATACGTCAATGGATTCAAATCCAGCAGTCGCAAACGTAAAAGCAACAGTCCGATGAGTTTTATTTTTTGGTTAAGGCAACAAGTAAAACATCTTGACACCGAATTCAACATTTAAAGTTCAATTAATATTAGGTAGTTTTGTTCAATTAATATCATATATATGTTGGGTTTTTTGACAGCTTGAAAACGGTGAGATGTCTGTTATCAAGAGACTTGCTGATGGTCCGCACTTTCAAGCAACATCTTATAATTCCTATCAAGCAAGTGGATATGTGTTTTCTACTGCTGAATGGTAAATTAACAAGACAACTCAGAATTCCGGAGTTAAAATGAACGCGATGATGACCGCCGAGTGCTAAAGATAGGAATCTTATCGATGAAGAAGCTACCTATTATAGGGTCATAAGACAAATTCTCGAGTTGAACTACTTTGACTTCACTCAAACTGTATTTTACTGTGATTGGGTTCGAATTGAGGATAAAGCGAATGGATGTTACTTTGACCCTGATATTAATTTAGTTTTTGTGAATTTTAGCAAGTTTCGAAGAAGTTCAAAGTTTGAAGATGAGCCATTTATCCTAGCATCTCAGGCCTTTCAAGTATTTTATTGTAAAGATCCAACAAGGAGTGGCTGGAATGTGGTGTTAGATGCTCCAAAGAGACTAACTAGAGATATGGATGCTTATGAAGACCCCTTGACTTTTGAGTCTAGAGTGCCTAGAGAATTTTTATATACATCACATTTAGAAGATGTTGGAGAAATAGGTGCAGATTGTGTACCAAAAAATTCTCGTATTTTGAAAAAAAAAACGGTGAATGAATGATATGCATTTGTAACCTAGCCCAATGACATTCGAAAAGGCAGGAGAAATATATGCATTTGTAACCTATAATCAGTCAAATTGGTACATGTTTTTTCTTTATGGATGTTTTTCGAATGATTTTTTCTGTTAGCCAATGATTGATACTTTTTCTCGAACACTTGAGCACTTGTTATTGTACACTTTTTATGCATGATTTATAAGATGTTGTGTCATAAGATTTATAAGATGATTTATAAGATTGATACTTTGTCTAGCATTACTTTGTCTAGTATAGTCATTAAGACATTTTAGACTTTGTTTCTCCATTGTACAATATTTGAGCCAATAATCTGTTTGCTTTTTTAGGATATGGCAGACCAGGAAAACGCAAAGGTATATCTTAGTGATTAAAGATGTGTAAGTTTCATTGAATATGCTATTTTCTAATGGTTTGTGTTCTATAAAGAGCTCAAGGAAAAAGTTGAAAAAGGCCAAGAAGGAAAAGGTTGTGATGCATGATGTTATGCCTACAAATACTTCGAGGGTTGAGGTAATTTCATGACTAGGTGTATAACTAAAATCTCTAAAATCTGAATCCTATACTCCCTTACATCTTGAGCAATTGTTGTTGTACATCTGTTCATTTGTTATACTATTACAGACTTATAGTTTTGTGAATAATTTCTTTCATTTCTTTAGGATATGGCAGACCTTCAGAGCGCACAGGTATATTTTGATAACTAAATATATGAAAGTCACTAAGTGTCAACGAATATGCTATTCACTATTGGTTTTGTTTTATGTAAAGAGCCCAAGCAAAAAGAGGAAAATGGCTAAGAAAGAAAAAGCTCTATTACATGTTGTTATGCCTAGAGATATTAATGAAGAAATGACAGAGGTAATATCATTAACTAAAAGTATATAAGTTTTAGGAAGTATGTCGATTACTAACGGTTTGTGTTATATAAAGAGCCCGGCACAAATGAGAAAGAAAGCAAAGAAGGATAAAGCTTCAAAACAGGATGTTTTGGCTGGAGATATGAATCAAAGAATATATAATTCTACTTCAAGGGGAGAGGTAATGTCATTACTAAAGGTATACAAGTTTTATGAAAATGTCGTTTACTAAAAGCTCATATTACTTTGAAGAGCTCAAAGCAAGGAACATAAAAAAAGAATTGAAAAGAAAAGGCTTCAATATATGCTTTGCGTTGACTAGAAATGAAAATGGGGAGTACGATTTATCGATTCAACGACAAAGGTATCTTCATTACTAAATTGCTAAAGTCAATAAATTTCATTAAATAATGCTATCTACTAACGGTTTGTGTTAAGGGCTCAAACCAAGGTACAAGAAATGCTGAAAAAAGGGAAAAGCATCACTATATGTTGAGAGGGAAGTGAGATAAATGGAGCATGCAAGTCTTATTCATTGGGCTAATCCCTGTTGCTCTGTGTACTTGAAAATTAATTGGCCAATATACATAGTCTAAATTATATACATCTTCCTTTTTTGTTGAGTTACTTGATTGATCATCCACTCCATACATCTTCCTTTTGTTGATTTACTTGACCAATATATAGTCTAAAACTATGTGAAACACCTACCTGATCTTACAATTAAAAATCTCGCTAAGTTACCATTACCTGATCGCTTAAAGTTATTCTCAATTTCAGGATCAGGTGCTAGGATGTGCCATCAAGGTTCAATGCCTTCGTTTATATCACGATTTTTTGAGCAACTTGATGGTAATGAATTTTGAGAAACAAGCTTAACCTTTTCTTTAAAGTTAATTACTGGTAATGAATTTTGAATGGGTATACTTCATCTTTTTTCGAGGGTCGATCATCAAGTGCTTTCCAAGTTTTCGCCAAAGATGATGGGCGGTCTTCTAGTACATAAACTTTTTCTCTCAATCACATACATGATAGCATTTTTTTCATGGAAAGAACGAAAATAATTTTTGGGTTCTTTACTTAAAGTGATTGGATTTTGTGATTGTATAGGAAATAAGAAAATTGAATTTGATGCGGATGGACAAGCGGTTGGAGATGATTCAGATAGCTATTCAGTGCACTTGGTGGAACCTTGAAAACCCATTGTCCTATATTTTATGAAAGTTTTAAGGATGTGCCTTCTCCGACTAAGAGATTGATTTGGAAGAAAATTAAGGTTAGTTTACGATGTTAAGTTCTTAATATTAATTTTGTTGTCTTTCTACATTGGTGCATGGCTTTTATTAGGAGCAAGAGAGTGGACCCTGTTCTTGATAAAGTGAATGGATTTATAAATGTTATTCTCAAGTAAATGCTATGTTGTGCAGGATGAGTATGGTATTGCTGAAGTGTACAAGAAATGTCAACTCAAGAAGTTTGCTAAGTCTTGGAGGAGTACAAGCATCGGCTTCGAAGTTAAACATTATGACAAGTATGACAATGACGATGAAAGGAAGAGGCAAGCCTAAAAAGGAGTGAAGCGCAAGATTGGGACAGGTTTGTAGATAATGAAGCAAAACCTTCTAGGAAGCCGAATGCGGCTGGTGGGCAAGAACTCAAGAAAAGCCTTGAAATCATTACATACATCGGGAAGGAGAGGAGCAAAGAAGAACCATCCATAATTTGGTATGTTCCTTTACATCTCGGTTTATGTGAAGTCATAAAACCGGTTTCTATTCCAAATCGGTTATTATATTTTTTTTTTTCCGTAAAAAGAAGAATCCAAATGTTAAGATCACCCGAACACTTTCATACATGGCTATCCATCCATACACGCAAAGGTGGTTCTTTTCTTGTCTTTGGAGAGGATGGTTCTTTTCTTATCTTTGCCTTGTTTTGTACCTTCTCTTGTTCTAATTACTCCTTTGTTGTATGTCTCCTTTCCTGCTGTGTATTTGCATAGATATTATAGGCATATTTGTAATAGCAATGCACAGATAGAACTCATAGTAGAGATGAGTATAGAATGTAAGGAATATGTTATGAACTTCTGATTCAATACAACTTTAGACAATAGATTCAGAGGTGTTTTTCTATTGTAACAGGCTAGAATTAATGCTATAATTGAAGATGACCCATCTAGCATTGACTTGGACTTGGACAATGATCCAGTTGCACAAGTATGTGGTCCCGATCAATATGGTCGTGTGCTTGGTATGGGTGTTGGTGTGTCAAAAACTTCTCTCATAGCATCAGGTCCTGCCAAAGAGAAGCTTCACCAAGAGACTCAACAACGCACTATGGTTGAAGAGCGGGTTGGGACTATAGAGAAGCATATGATTACGCTCACCCAAATCCTGATGGAAATAAAAGATCAATGTACAAAGAGCGTTGTTGCTGATACATCAACATCTAGTGTACTCTACTTAACTTATATTGGCTGGATTTCGTAAGTGCTTTTTGCTTAGTTTGATATTCTTTGCTAATGTATATTTGATTTGTAGGTACGGGAACCAGCAAATACACAATCCTGTGGAAACTATTCACATGGTATGCAGTTGTGTGAATTGTTGAACATGCATAGGGAAGTGGTTGCAAATGGACGAGCAACAAAAGCGAATGTTTTTGCTGATATGAATGTCGATTGCTCCCTGGAAATGTACAATGTCCAAGTTTCTCTTGTCCTCAGTCGCAGCGAGAGATTGTTTGGGTCAAAAAAGACATTTGGAGAGCTAAATTTTCCTGCAAAAGTCAAATGGCCAGCCATTTTTACTCGTTTTATTTAGGTATGACGTTGTTTATTATCTTTACTCCTATATAACTCAATATCTTTGACAGTTAGTATGGTTTTGGTGTTTCATCTCCTTTTATTACTTTCTTAGGATTTCAATGTTGTGTCAGTGCATGAAAACATTTTACTTTCTGATCAAGTCGGTAACTTCTATATACTTCCCTTGCTGGAACTCAGAATGGTAATTCATAATCAAGTTAGTGAAGAAACTAGCTAGCTTGCACTATGACTGACACTACTGATGATATTGCAGAGGAAATATTGTTTCAGAGTTTTGAAGATGATTGTAGATTACTTGGAAGTTTACTTAATGATGTTCTTCAAAGAAAAGTTGGTGACCAGTTCATTCAAACTGTTGAAAGAAAGAGAATCCTTGCTCAGGTGATAAATATATATACAAATACTAAACTGCCACTTTCTTCATGGTTCTATTATTCATTTGGTCTGCATGTACTCTTTTTATGGATTTATGTCAAATTTTGATTTTGAAATATGGATGGTATTGTTGATTCTTTCTGTGTTCGATTCTTTTTTAAGAATGTCAAACAACAACACTTAATCCCGCACTTGTCTGTCGGGCACTCGGGCGTTTGTGTTCTTTGTTACACACTAGTCATGTGTCACGTACTACCATCAGTTGTGTTTTGTTTACAACAAGTAGTACCTTATGACAATATAGAATTGTGTTATAACTTTTTTTAATTACATCATGGAATGAAGGTAGGTAGGATGTCAAGGTTGGTAGATACTATTCTATCGTGATTTGGAATCTATAAGAATGGAAGGGAAATCTGTAAATTAACTCCAAATATTCTTCCATTTATGAATTTCTTTTTTTCGGATACTCCAAAAATCAGTTATATTTAGTAAGGATATTCAGGTGGGGTTTACTTTCTTCTTTCACCCATCTTTGGTTTGCTTGTACACATGGGCATTCATTTGGGTTTACTTGCTTCTTTCACCCAGGAGTTGTTGTTTAGACCCTAAAAGGATACGGATACTCAAAAAATTGACATGCATATTCCGTATTTTGTAGGTGAAGAAAATGGCAATGCGTGCAATTAGCAAGTTGTGGAGGATTTGTGCATTTAGTGAGCTGTGGAGGATTTAGATCGAGGCAACTAGCAAAGCGAAACTTAGTAGGAAAATAACATTTTTTATTGTTGTAATAGGTGATTCAATTAGCTCAATACTAGGTGATTGAACTACATACAAAACAAATGTTCTGGAATGCTCATTTTGATATTCATATAATATTTTAGTGTCTTGTCATTGCTTTATTTGGAAGGTTACTGCAGGGTTATTGGTTACAGAAAAGCTCTAGTGAGCCTGAACAATCAGGTTTTTGTGTTATTTTTTTAAAAAAACCCCAAAGCTATAAAAAGACACACAATGAAGCGTCATTTTACAAGGCAATTTGGCGAGCCAGACGACACTTTTGTATGCGTCTTTTAAAATAAAAGACAGCCCAATAAACGGGTCACAGTCCGACACTTTGCCTGTGTCGTTCTTCATGAGAAAAGACGCACCAGAATATGTCTTTCCCCTACAATTCTGTTGTAGTGATTGGAAATTTTTGTTCAGCAAAAAGTCACTCATTATTTGATTCAGTTTCGTAAAACCAATAGGGTGACATAAGGAGAGCCATGGCTTTCACGTATTGTGTAGTTTTTGGTAAATGTTTATTGCTTTTGCTTTTACATTGTTCCAAATAATTTATTTATTTATGTTTAAAGTCACAAAAGAGTCGGCCAAATAGACGTAGGCAATAAATGCCTGATGCTTGATGAATGCATCTGCATAGTATTGGTGATAAAAATAGATATTAAAAGCAATATAGATCACCCCATAAGTTATGAGTGTGAGTTACTTCGATTGAGTCGATAAGCATCCCAGTTTGACAGGCTTCATTACATTGTTTAGTTTTTAGCAACAAATAAAACTACTTTCGACCGAGTCGAGAGCTCTTATCTTTATTTTATTTTTAATTAACTTTTTTTCCCTTTTGCGGCTTCAAGATTTATTTGCCATAGGGTGTCACCACTCACCAGTTGTATATGACTGTGTTGTCTACTTTCTACACTATTAATATTGGCATTGCTCTGATGAACATGTTAATATAAACCTGGTATTATGAACTCTTTGATGAGACTTGCGTGGTCCTTAATATAGATCATTAGGACATCGCTAGCACTGTCATCAGAAGGAAAACTCGTAAATTTCATCTCCAGTAAATCCTTGACATTCACATTTTTTTTTTTTTTTTATGTGCCAAGACTGTTAAGAGGGAAGTATATGTGCTTAGACCTGGACTTAAACCTGCATTTGTAATTGAATTATACAGCTTCATATCAGAATCAACGGCCGGAGGAAGCATGCATTTCTAAGAGACATGAGTAGGTGGATGGTACGGTGTTGGTAAAAATCCATTCTTCTCCATATCTGTGATGTATATCAAACTTATCTCAAATAGTGTACTTGGCATTATGTGCATAGTAATAATAATAAGGGTTATTTAGTTTTAGGCCCCACTTTATATATGGATATTAGTGTTTGGCTCTCCTAAGTTGGTTTATTTATTTTTGCCCCAGTTCCATTAGTTGACTCGGTCAACTTTAACTGTTCTGTATCATATTTTCAAAATGGCAATTTTACCCTTCACGTGAGTTGTGCGTGAATCTCGTAAATACTAGTTTCATAAAATTTCGATTTTGAAATATAATACAAATTTCGTTTCGATGATATCGATTTAAAAGTCTACGTGGCAAATATTTATGTTACAAACATTGACGGCTTGGATTAAAATGTTTGGGGATTTTACAAATCAGGAGATCACTCCCCTTCTGGTCACTATTCACCTTCTGATCATTCCACTCTATTTGCATTGCCACCGCCTCCAACGACTTGGACACCGGTGTCACCACCTCCAACGATTTGGGCGCCAGTGTCATCGCCTCCGCCTAGTAAGAATCACTCACCAACGTCCCCTCCAGTCCACAAGACCATAACCATGCGCTAGGAAAGCCTGGTTCAGCACCTCCTTCTCCTACTGGGAGTTCACCTCTTCCACCAACACATTATCATCACAGAACTCCACCATCATCAGCTAATCCTCCTACCAATTTGCCAACCCCATCACCATGGAAGGGTACTAGTACACCACCTCCAATTACAAACTATCAGCATCATACGCCGGCTCCGCCTCCTCCAATCGATGGACATTACCACATTGCATTTCCTTTAGTCTCTGCGTTTGCAAGTAATGCAACAATCTTTGTTTGGATTTCTTCTCTTGAGATGATGCCACTTTCATCTTGGTTGAAACCGATACCAATTTTCCAAACATAAAAAATGCATGCTTTATTTAGGGGCTGATTGTAAAAAAATGGCCAACAGATAAAAGAGAAAAGAAACTCCAACACTAAGTCCCTCCATAATTGAGTTCCAGCCACAATGTGACAGGAAACAAACAATAGAAGGGTGTGCCAACACCTCCCTTTGTGGAGCCCAACAAATCATCCTTCTACGAGAGGCCACTCTTGCTTCAAACCCATCAGGGAACACATCAGTACCCCCATCAATGAGGTCCGGTCGCACGACCCATAGAAAAGGGTGGTCGGAAAGTTCAAGCCTAATTGCTAATTCTTCGATTTGCCGCTTGTGGAACACCGTTAAGCTACCAAAGGCCACATAGATGACTGAGCGGGGTGGTTGTTGATCGAGCCAGCTTAGGCAAGTCGAGTTGTCACACCCCGAATTTCAACAGAATTCGGAAAAACATTATTTGTTCCCGACTCTTCGATCTTCGAGGTGTGACGCACTCTCAACTCCCAAAAAACCCATAAACAGTTTAAATAATACGGATAATTAAAAACCAATAAAAATTTTAAAATTAAACAAAAGTCATTTTCATTACAAAAATTTACAAATGAAAATGCAAATAACCTTATCTCGACTGAAAATCTATATCACCTCAAAGGAAAACAAGGCCTATCTTGGAATGCGACGCTTAACGCAAAACCATAGCAAAGAACCAATCTTCTTCAACACTAAACTGTCAAGACTTATCAACTATGTTCATTTAATCGAACACGATACCCAAACATGCAAAACATGCAAATCGGACATTATAAAAATCTTTGGTGTGAGTAGCTCTAAAATAAAACATATACTTATACATATATATACACAACCCATAAGGCAGTTAGTTCCTCCACCGAGGCGCCTTAACTTCCAACAACTAATCCAACATTCTTAACTATAATAGGTAAGGCAGGTAGTTCCTCTACTAAGACGCCTTAACTTCCTACTAACCACACAACAAACCATACGCATAATAAAAAGGCATTTAGTTCCTCCACGAGGCGCCTTAGATTTTAACCAAGCTAATAACCAGCCAAGCATATTATATACTTACCTCATTTCATGCTCAATTACAGAGTGGGTCGTCTCTGCACAAGTAATTAGTTTGACCCACCCGTCTGCAAAACTATATACAATCATCTATCTAAAGATATATTATTAAACAACATATTACCATAATTATATTAATTAAGGCTTTCTTTGCGTGTCCCTAAAATCACGTCGTATCTATGTCTTACCTAGTTTCCTTGGCTACCACAATCGCTTCCCAACGCCGAACATGTACATCCACATGTCTCCCCTCACATAATGAACCACTCCGTGTGTAACTACCCTGAGCGGGATGCCGCACACCAGGTAACCCTCACACGAAAGCCATTATGCAAGTACTGCCACTATTCGGCATAAAATATCACGCGTCTCGTTCTATTTTGCGAACGGAATAATCAAGCCACTATTCGGCTACGATTGCCCAACACATGGGTCAATCAACATCTTATATATACACCCTACACAAGGGCCAATCATATCACATACGCCCACACAGGGCAAATCACATGAGTTGTGGTAGTCAGGTTCTAGGATTTTCGTTACATAATTTATTCAGGTGTCATACATTTATGACTCATAATAATTCCACTATATCACGTGCAGGTCAAATACCTTATTGCACTAAGCCACAATATTTAGAAATATCTCAATTATATCTCATAACCACTTTCATTCTTTCACGTGCCAATATATTATTGCACTACACCACACTTCCTTGGGAAATATCCACAAATACTCTACTAGCATCTCACAGATAAAATAATGAAGCGTTTATGCATTTATTTCTCCAAAACTATTGCATTTAATATATACATCCCAACATATTATATAATGTCACAATATCAACGTCAAATCTTAATTAGATAATGACAACCAAATTTATACAAGCTTCCACAATATTTTAGCATTTGATTTGTCCATACAATTTAATATATAAAAACGTAACACGATTAAACAATCAACAGGCCACAATCAAAGTCCATGAATCTAAATCCGTATATAATTTAATTCTCGTAAAAACGTGATAAGTGCAGAATTATTACGTATTCACGCCCAATTTTATATGAGTTAGTCCAGTTATTTTATATAATTTCGTATTGATTATCGTGTTTCCTTGGTTTTTGCAGAAATGGTATGAATGCGTGAACAGGTTGAAAAGTGCTGGAAGTTGACTGATTGTGCTATAGAGAGGGCCTCTATTTCCTAGCGCTTGACTAAGCCCAAGTGACCAAAGCCCAGTATAGAGAGTTAAAAGGTTGGACCGAACCAGTTAACAACTAATGGCCATACCGGTTCATGTCCACATGAGAGCACCGAATCAGACCTTATGTTTCTCCACCCTTCGCTCACGAACAGAAACTTTGGTTTCATTCTCCAAACTGAATTCGCACAACAGAGAAACCGATCCCTCAAATTTCGGCCGACCAAATTGAACACGCGCCTGCACTCACCAAATCAGCTTACCGGACCACCCGATCAAAGCTCTAGTTTCCTTCTCGAACTCTGATTCTCACGAACAGAAAATGGGATTTCCAATTTGAACCAAAGACATCATCTCTTAATCGAATACGACCTTCCAAAATCAGCCCATAACCAATCATTAAATCCCACATTAGTACCTAGCTGCCACGGGATCACTACCATCTATCTTTCTCACAAAACAAAGACCGACTTCGACTAAAACTGATCCAAACCCGAACCTCTAAGCCACCGGACTTGAATCCCATTCGAAGTCAAACAATCATAACCAATCCATTATATAAACAAGAGAGAAAAAAAGTGAAGGGGCAGGGGCCGGACAAACAGAAATACGGGTCGAGCTATTTGGAAAAACAACACGACAAAGGCGCGCGATTGAAAGGAGGCGAGACTTTGGTTTGGAACGAAGGGGAGCGGAAGAAGATAAACCAGCCGCAGATACTCTATTGGATTTATCAATGGGTTTATTCTTTTCTGTTTTACTTTGTTCTACTTATCATGTCTAGCTAAATTCAAAGCTAGGGCTTAGAGGAAGCCCTAGACTTGCGTGAGTTTATCTTGTTTAAGTGATTTTCTTGTTCTCGGAAGTTAAAGATTCATTGATCGTTTTTCGTATTGATATTAGTGGTATACTTTCATTAATTATATCTTGCATGACTTGACTAGTTAATCGTTAGATACATATTCCGTTCTTATCAAAGCATCGTTTTTATCGTTTACGTAAACTTGTGAGAAGTAAATTTGTAAGAAGGCGATTTTTGCTAGGAGTTTATATTCTCGTTTGTTGAAATTGATCAAACCAATATATAGATTTATATAATAAGCTCAACGTTCACATCTTCGAGAAAGCTAGGGATCTCTTTTCCTCGTGCTTTTCGTAATTAAAAAGAGAACTTTAAAATTAATTAAACTAAAATAATCTACAACGGTCTAGGGTGGATTCAATGCCTTAGTGTTTTTCGTTAATAGTTAATCCATTTAATTTATTGCTTTTCGTAGTAATTAGTTAATTTTAGTTAATAGTAATTCAAACTTCCATAAAACAAATATTGTTGAATTAGGTTAGGTAATATTTTAGTATTCAATTGTCCTGAGTAGCAATCCCTGTGGGATCGACCCGTTCGCCGCAACTATATTCAACGATAGGCGTAAACTGCGGTTTAACTAGGGTTAGATTAGTCTATTTAATTAGGTGACTAATTATCTATCAAGTTTTTTGCTGGGATTGTAATTGGCACAATTGAGTTTTAAAGTCTTATTTATCGTGATTAAGTAGTTTAAGTTTAGTCGTAGTTATATTAATTAAGTAGTTTCGTGTTTAATTTTAGTTATTTTTTGCAGATAGTTAAGCAAAGATTTCTTCTTACAAGGTTGATAGTCGTGATTTTGTTGTGGACTTTGTGAAGTTTCTTGCTTTGTCGTCACCCGGCGTCCGCCAAGTAGCCCTCGAAGGCTCGCCGAGAGTAATGTCTCTCTTTCCTTTGTGGGTTGAATTTTGTTTGTTTAGGTGTGTTTTGTTTGTTTTATTGTTTCTTGCATTTAGGAAGGTTAAGTCACCTTTGACCAGCCTTAGGCATCTTGCATTAGGGACGAGGTTTTAGCCCGCTCATTAGGAAAGCTCTTTTGACACGTGGATCGAGTGACGGTGCTTTTGCACAAGAACTGGGAATCGTGTTATTTGGGTTTAGGAGCAAATATATTAAAGAATATTTAAAAATTCAATCTGGGTTGAAATATTTGTTTGATATTGTTTGTGTGAGCATCGTTTGCATCATTTATTAGAGTCTTAGGTTTTAGAAGTGGTTTATGATCGAGACTCGATCCAATAATCCAGAGTTAGCACTATTTGATTCAGAAATTGAACGGACACTCCATAGGAGGATTAGAAATCTCGCCGAGTTAGAGATACCTATAACCTTTGTCGGTAATACACCAATTTTTGCTGACATGAGTGACAATAATAATGACATTGTTGTCCAAGTACCTAGGTCCATTAAGGAATTCATATATCCTACTAGGACAACTCGACCGTCTTGCATCGTTCCTCCACCGACCAATGCTAATAATTTCGAGTTAAAGCCCAATCTACTTGGGCTACTTCCTAAGTTTAGGGGTACAGACGAGGAAGATCCATATCTTCATGTAAGGGAGTTTGAAGATATTTGTGGGACTGTGAAACTTCAACGGTTTAGCGATGAAGGCTATAAGGCTATGAAGTTATTCCCCTTTTTTCCCAAGGAGAAAGCGAAAAGTTGGTTTCACACCCTTCCATCTAATTCCATAACTACATGGGAAAGATTATGCATTGTGTTCTTAAAGAATTTTTTCCCTAATCATAAGGCAACTGCTTTTAGAAAAAATTTATCATCTTTTTGCCAAGCTGATGGAGAGTCATTATGGAAGTGTATGGAGAGGTTCAAGGACCTGCTCTTTGCGTGTCCTAACCATGGCCTAGAGAAGGGTAGACTTATCTGATTCTCTATGAGGGTCTTGATTTTAGCTCTAAGGCTATGATTGAGACCATGAGTCTTGGAGATTTCGTGATAAGGCGTGGATGATGCATGGTCGTTTTTAGAAGGCGTTCTTTGAAAAGGTCCAACAATGGGAAACTAGTAAGTGAGCCTAAGAAGGTGGCTAGTAGTACTACAAAGAATGTTATGTTTCCGTTGATAAAGATTTTGACTCGAATGCCAAAATAGCTGCCTTAGTTAGAAGAGTTGAGGCTCTTGAGGTAGAAAAGGAGACAAAATCTCGACTCAAGTTAATAATGTTGAGACCCTGGTTGTTTGTTGTCGCGATAGTCTTGATCACGTGATTGATAATTGCCCTGGCGTCAATCGCATGAAGTTAATGCTTTTAATTCACACCAAAAGCCGGGCAATAATCCGTTTTCTATCGTATAACCACGGGTGGCGTAACCACCCCAACCTATCTTGGTCAAGGGTATACATCGGGGTGGTCCGTTAGTAATACAAACCCGGTGCAACAATATACACCCCACCAAAAGCTGTCATCACCTTTAGAAGAAACTATGGCTCAATTAGCACGGACTACCATGAAATTCAGGAAACAACCCAACGGTTTATGCAAGCCGGTCAAACGGCTACTCGGAGAATGCTTTCAAGCCCTTAGGAAGTTGGAAGTTCAAATTGGTCAAATTGCTAATACTTTGAATGAGAGGGACAAGGGTAAGTTTCCTAGTCAACCCAGTAGCTAATCTAGGGGACAATTTGAAATAGGTTCTAACTTGAACAAAGGGAACCACCGGGAGCAAGCCAAGTCTATTACTATTCTTAGGAGTGGTAAAGCAGGTTGATAATAGGGTTGAGGTACCTAAGGATGGTGAGGTTGGACCCGATCTATAGAGATTGTAAGGGAGGAGAATGGCGTAAGTGGGACTACTAGTCGTAATACTTCCAAGGAGAGCTTAGAACCTCCTACTCACAATCTTGAGACTAGTCCTATACCTTCTTATATACCAAAAGCTCCTTTTCCCCAACGGTTAGATCAGGCTAAGAAAGGTTCTAATTTGAGTGAGATGATGGAGCTGTTTAAACAAGTTCAAATCAACATTCCATTACTTGATGCCATAAAACAAGTTCCTTCTTATGCCAAGTTTCTTAAGGATTTGTGCACACAGAAACGTAAGTTGAATGTGCACAAGAAAGCCTTCCTTACCGAGCAAGTGAGCTCCATTATCCAAAACCAAACCCCGCCTAAGTTTAGAGATCCTGGATGCCCTACTATTTCTTGCGTAATTGGTGATCATATGATTGAGAAGGCATTGCTAGATTTAGGGGCTAGTGTTAATTTGTTGCCCTATTCGGTTTATTTACAGCTTGGTCTTGGTAAGTTAAAACCCACCACCATTACTCTTCAATTAGCGGATAGGTCTGTGAGAGTTCCACGGGGTATTATTGAGGATGTTTTGATTCAGGTTGACAAGTTTTATTTCCCTGTTGATTTTATTGTTCTAGATACACAGCCTGTTCAGGACCCTAAGCACCACATTCCTGTTATCTTAGGTCGTCCATTCTTGGCCACATCTAATGCTATCATTAACTGCCGTAATGGAGTGTTGAAACTTTCTTTTGGTAATATGACTACCGAGCTTAACGTGTTTAATGTGGGTCAACAACTCCCTGAGCCTGATGATTTTTGGGAAGTTAATCTTATTGAGTCTGTGGTCCATAAGACTTTCTTAGAGAGTTATTCGATGACCCTCTTGAGTCTTGTTTAGCTCATTTTGGTGGTAATTTTGATGTGGATAGTTCTATTTGTGAAGTTAATGCTTTGCTTGATGCTACCCGATCTTAGATACTAATAAGTGGAAAACCAAGGTAGAACCTCTTTCTCCTTACGAGTCTAAACCCGGTTTCTTCCATAGATAGTCCTCCTAAGCTTGAGTTGAAACCATTACGGATACTCTTAAATATGTCTTTTTTGGGGCTGTTGAGACCTTACTGTTATTATTATTGCGTCTAATCTCGATAGTGAACAAGAGGATAAGTTGATTAGGGTTCTTAGAGACCATAAGACAGACTTTAGGGTGGACTATTGCGATATTAATGGGATCATTGCTTGATTGTATGCATCATATTCATCTAGAGGATAATGCTAAACCAACCCGTGAGTTCGAGGCGGCTTAATCCTAACATGAGAGAGGTAGTGAGAGCCGAGGTTCTTAAGTTGTTAGATGCGGGTATCATTTATCCCATCTCCGATAGTCAATGGGTGAGTCGGTTCGGGTTGTACCTAAGAAGTCCGGTATTACGGTAGTTAAGAATGTGAATGGCGAGTTAGTTCCTACCCGTATGACTCTTGGGTGGCGTTTTTTGTATTGACTATCGTAAGTTGAATCTAGCCACTAGGAAAGATCACTTTCCTCTTCCTTTTATTGACCCGGATGCTCGAGCGGTTAGCGGTCATCGGTATTATTGTTTTCTCGATGGTTATTCGGTTATTACCAAATATGTATTACACACGAGGATCAAGAAAAGACTACTTTTACTTGTCCTTTTGGAACTTGCCTGCCTACCGTCAGGTATGCCATTTGGGTTATGTAATGCACTGGTACCTTCGAGGAGATGCATGCTTAGCATTTTTCGACATGGTAGAGAGGTTTCTTGAGGTGTTTATGGATGACTTCTCTGTATTTGGTGATTCTTTTGATGAGGGTTTGCACCATTTGGAATTAGTATTAATTAGGTGCAAGGAGAAGAATCAGTGTTGAATTGGGAGAAATGTCATTTTATGGTTCAACGGGGTATTGTTCTTGGTCATATCGTTTCTAGTAAAGGCATTGAGGTTGATAAGGCAAAAATTGATGTCATTTCTAGTCTTCCACCACCTAAGGCTGTGAAAGATATTAGGTCTTTTTAGGTCATCTTTGGATTTTATAGGCTGATTCATTAAGGACTTTAGCAAGATTTTCGTCCCTTATGCAATTTACTTTGGTAAGGGCGTCGATTTTGTCTTTGATGGCGATTGTTTGAAAGCTTTTGAGAAGCTTAAGCATTTATTGACTACGCTCCTATCATTGACCCTGATTGGGTGTGCCTTTTGAGTTAATGTGTGATGCGTCGGATTATGCTATTGGGGCTGTTTTAGGTCAACGGTTTGATAAATTGCCCCATGTAATTTATTATGCGAGTCGAACTCTTAATGATGCCCAAATGAATTACACTACAACCGAAAAGGAGTTGTTAGCTGTTGTGTTTGCTTTAGACAAGTTTAGGTCTTATCTCATAGGGTCTAAGGTTGTCGTGTTTACTGATCATTCGGCTTTGAAGTATCTTCTTTCTAAAAAGGATGCTAAAAGCGTCTTATTCGTTGGGTCCTCTTATTACAAGAGTTTGACATTGAGATTAGGGATAAAAAGTGGTGCGAGAGCGTGAAATTGACCACTTGTCTAGGCTTATAGTAGAGTCTTCTACTAGTCTTTTGCCTTTGAATGAGTCCTTCCCGATGATGAGCAACTTTTTGATGTCTCGGTTGCCTTGGTATGCAGATATTGTTAATTATCTTGTTATAGGTCAGTTTCCTTCTCATTGGAGAAAACAAGATAAATCTAAGTTTCTTCTTTGAGGTTAAGTATTTTTCTGGGATGACCCATACTTGTTTAAATCATGCCCGATAATATTATTAGGAGATGTGTTAGGAAAGTGAGTTTAGTAGTATTCTCTCCTTTTGCCATGACCATGCATGTGGTGGTCACTTTGGTCCTAAGAAGGCGGCTGCTAAGGTTTTGCGGTGTGGTTTTATTGGCTACTCTCTTTAGAGATGCACATGAGTTTTGTTTAGGATGTGATCGATGTCGTCACGGGTAATATTTCCCATAGGAACATGATGCCTCTTCCCCTATTTTGGTTGTTGAACTTTTTTGATGTGTGGGGTATAGACTTCATGGGTCCTTTTCCACCTTCCTTTGGTTATCTTTTATATCCTCGTCGCGGTAGATTATGTTTCTAAGTGGGTTGAGGCGATTGCCATGTAAAGCGAATGATGACAAGGTTGTAGTTAACTTTTTTTTGAAATATAATATATTTTTCGTTTTGGTACTCCTCGTGCAATTATAAGTGATAATGGTACTCATTTTACAAATCGTGCGTTTGAATCTTTAATGAAAAAAAGTACTCTATTACTCATAAACTTGCTACCCCTTACCATCCCCAAACTAGTGGCCAAGTTGAAGTATCTAATAGGGAAATTAAGCGGATTTTAGAAAGGCGATGCGACGACCGTAAGGATTGGTCTCAGCGTCTTAATGATTCCCTTTGGGCTTATAGGACTGCTTATAAGACTCCCATTGGTATGTCTCCTTATAGGCTTGTGTTTGGGAAGGCATGTCATTTGCACGTGGAATTAGAACATCGTGCTTTACGGGCCATTAAAACTTTTAACTTTGACATGCGTAGAAGCGGGTTCACAGCGTAAGCTTCAATTAAAATGAGTTAGCTGAGTTAAGGAATGAGGCATATGAGAATGCTAAGATTTACAAGGGGCGGACTAAGATTTTTCATGATAAATCTATTCTTATGAAGTCCTTTGAACCTAATCAAAAGTTTTGCTATATAATTCTCGTTTGCGTCTTTTTCACGGTAAGTTACGTTCTAGGTGGATTTGGTCCTTTCATTGTTAAAACTGTTTTTCCTTATGGAGCTGTTGAGATAGAGGATCCTACGGATGGTCGTATGTTTAAGGTTAATGGTGAGCGCTTGAAACCATATCTTGATGGTTTTGCTAATAAGGATGTGGAAGAAGTGGATCTTATTGATCCACATTTTATCATGACTAAAGGAGTATGCTTATTGTATTTTAGTAGTTTAGGTTTTGTTTTTCGTTGTTTTTAGGTTTTACTTTTCTTTTGTAAGAGTCACCGTATTGCTCCCAAATATTTCATTCCAGCCCCTAGTCTCCATTTGGGTTAACCAATGAGAAACATATTATTGTGATTTTGAGGGTTATGCCAGGTTTTGTATTTATGAAATGTCGAAAATACAAAGGAGACTCTGTCGAAATTTTTTTCAATTTTGGGGAGTTCATTTTGTGTTTAGTTGGTAGACAAAATGCTAATCTAAGAATTGGGTGTCGCGAAGCATTAAATGCGCTAGAGGCGTTAAGCTGTAGCGCTTATGGGAGGCAACCCATGTTTTATTTTTGTTGAGTCTTTTGCACGCGTGTATCATGCATTCCACTCTAGCACCTTTTCTCTGCCTTTTTGGAGAGGCGTGTAACTCTATGGGATGAGACCGTGACACATTTTAGTCATTGTAGTAACTGGGTCCTCTTTTATATTATCATCGTTATATCTTTTGTGAGGTACTAATTTCTGGTTGGCTTAAAGATATTATTTTTCGTTTTTGGAAGCTCTTGGTAACCTCTTTCCTTATATACTTTTACTTGTCTATGTTGTTATCTTTTTAAATTCATTATCTATGTTAACATTGAGGACAATGTCTATAAGAAGTTTGGGGGTGGGAACAAAATGTTTGTTTAGCGAAAAATAAATGTCCAACATGGTATGATTAATGGTGATTTTCTATGATGAGAAAATTAAAAAAAAAAAAAAAAAAAATTGATTTCTAAAGCCACTGATTTTCAAGGAATCCATGAAGTTAAGAGTCACTTTTGAAGTCATTGTTGCTTTTAGACTATTTTCTACCTCTAGAAATAGATTTTGTTGATGAAAGTCTAAGCCAAAGTGGAATATGCACTATTAGCCACCTGATACATGTCAAATTGAAGAGTAATTTAATTTCCTAGTGAACTAGAAGAGGAATATAGAGACTTAACCCGTGAGACTTGAGCCTTTGAATTTCTTGGAGAGTTTTTACGCAAATTCTGAGTCCAAGTTGACTCAATCATTCTTTACGTGCTTAAATTAGATTTGTATGGTCTCATTTTTTCTATTATTTTGGTCGATCCGAAGTGACATCAATTGGGGAGATAGCCATTAGGTCTTGTAGTCTATTCGAAGCGGAATATCATACTGATAAGTCAAGTAGTAAGCCAATTAGCCTTTATCTATACCACCTAGTAGGATCATCATGTTAACCCTTTTTGAGCCTTATATATTAAGCCTTTTATTCTCAAACCAACTATACTTAACCCAACTCGGATAAGGAGTGTAAACCCATATTGTTGGCCTTACCCATATTTCGAGGGAATTTCTAAAGACTAAGGAGAAAGCTAGAAGAAAAAGAAGATTAGGAAGGAAAATTTACCAAAATCAAATGAAGAAAAATCATTCCTTTTGCTCAAAGTGATTTTTTTAAAAAAAAAAAAAAGAAGAGAAATCATTGAGCAAAAGTAGTGAGAAAGTCAAGTAATGTGATCTACAAAGTGAAGAAATTTTCCATGAAGGTCAAAAGTACAAGATGGTCTTTAGTTTATTCTCAGAAATTTTTGATTCCTTTTTACCCTTTTCTTGTCAACCAATCCTAAGCCCCGTCTTAATACCCAGACTTATCACAAAAGTATGATATGAAGTGTAGAATAGGTGAGAGGATGCTAAAGTGAAGGACCCGACACTTCACATGTGATTGATGTTCTTTCTATGAGACTAATTTGTTTTTGAAATTTTATAAGTCCGTCTTTCTAGCTAAGTATGTGGGATGTTCTATTATTTTTTACTCATTTCCACGCATCTAGGAGGTAAAATTGAAAACTTATCTAAGAGAGAGACTTTCTTGTGAGTGTATGAATGGTGAGGATTGAGGTTGACATATTCTTTGGATAGCAAGTTAGGAATTATGTTACTTGGATATGAGCTTGTATTAGTTTGGCTAAACACACACACACTTTGGTTTGGAGTAGTAATCAATGATTTCTATCTTTGGAAGTAGTGATGAGTCTTGGTAATGATGATGTAAACTGTGACAATTGCTGATTTTTGAACTTGTTTTAGTAGCTGAAAAAAAGATTTTATCTCTGAGAAAATTATTTCACCATTGGTTATGCTATGTTAATGTTTGTGGGTACCGTTTCTGAAAACCCTCACGAGACTAAACTCGTCCACTAGGGGTAACCTAGGGGTTTAAAAGGCTTGTTACACATGCTAAGTGTAATCGTGATTCCCTCTGAAAGTGAGTTAAATTTTTGTTTTTGTCATTAGTTTAGTTTTAGTTTTTTGCTCGAGGACTAGCAAAATGTAAGTTTGGGGGTATTTGATAAGTGCAGAATTATTACATATTCCATGATTTTATATGAGTTAGTCCGGTTATTTTATATAATTTTCATTATTGATTATCGTGTTTCCTTGGTTTTGCAGAAATGGTATGAATCGTGAGCGAGGTTGAAAAGTCTTTGGAAGTTGACTGATTGTCTTTATAGAGAGGGCCTCTATTTCCTAAGCTTGACTAAGCCCAAGTGACCAAAGCATGGATAGATAGAGAGTTAAAAGGTTGGACCGAACCGGTTAACAACTAATGGCCATACCGTTCATGTCCACATGAGAGCACCGAATCGGACCTTATGTTTCTCCACCCTTGGCTCCGAGAGCGAAACTTTGGTTTCATTCTCCAAACTGAATTCGCCGACAACAGAGAGAAACCGATCCCTCAAATTTGGCCGACCAAATTGAACTCGCTAGTTCCATTCCAAATCAAACCTTGCTAAAAGGGACCACCCGATCAAAGCTCTAGTTTCCTTCTCGAACTCGACGATTCTCACGAGCGAGAAAATGGGATTTCCAATTTGAACCAAAGACATCATCTCTTAATCGAGGAACGACCTTCCAAAATCAGCCCATAACCAATCATTAAATCCCACATTAGTACCTAGCTGCTAATCACGGGATCACTACCATCTATCTTTCTCACAAAACAAAGACCGACTTGACTAAAACTTTTGATCCAAACCGAACCTCTGCGCCACCGACTTGAATCCCATTCGAAGTCAAACAACGTCATAACCAATCCATTATATAAACAAGAAAGAAACAGAAGAACAAGGGGCGGACAACACAGAAATCTGAAAGTCGAGCTGGAAAAAGCAACCGACAAAGGCGCATTGAAGGCGGGAGGCGAGACTTTGAGTTTTGGAACGAAGGAGCGAAGAAGATAAACCACCGGCAGATTACTCTATTGGATTTATCAATGGGTTTATTCTTTTCTGTTTTATGGTTCTACTTATCATGTCTAGCTAAATTCAAAGCTAGGGCTTAGAGGAAGCCCTAGACTTGCGTGAAGTTTATCTTGTTTTAAGTGATTTACTGTTCTCGGAAGTTAAAGATTCATTGATCGTTTTCGTATTGATATTAGTGGTATACTTTCATTAATTATATCTTGCATGACTTGACTAGTTAATCGTTAGATACATATTCCGTTCTTATCAAAGCATCGTTTTATCGTTTACGTAAACTTGTGAGAAGTAAATCTTGTAAGAAGGCGATTTTTGCTAGGAGTTTATATTCTCGTTTGTTGAAATTCGATCAAACCAATATATAGATTTATATAAGAGCTCAACGTTCACATCTTCGAGAAAGCTAGGGATCTCTTTTCCTCGTGCTACTCGTAATTAAAAGAACTTTAAAATTAATTAAACTAAAATAATCTACAACGGTCTAGGGTGGATTGAATGCCTTAGTGTTTTCTTCGTTAATAGTTAATCCATTTAATTTATTGCTTTTCGTAGTAATTAGTTAATTTTAGTTAATAGTAATTCAAACTTCCATAAAACAAATATTGTTGAATTAGGTTAGGTAATATTTTAGTATTCAATTGTCCTGAGTAGCAATCCCTGTGGGATCGACGGATTCAAGCGAAAACTATATTCAACGATAGGCATTAAACTTGCGGTTTAACTAGGGTTAGATTAGTCTATTTAATTAGACTGACTAATTATCTATCAAAACGTATATATCTAAGTCCTATAAAAATTTCCCTTTTGTTACGTGTCAAACATTATATGCTTTACGCACTACTCACGTCAAATCTTAATTAGATAATGACAAACAAAGTTATACAATTTTCGATAATATTTTATTACTATATTTGTCCATATTCTCAAATATGTGAAAAAAACTGGAAAAACAACATTCTACAGTCAACGGTCAAAGGTCAAAGTCAATGGTCAATGGTCAAAGTCAAAGTCAAAGTCAACACGTCATGGTCGAAGTCAATGTTCAAAGTCAAAGTCAACACATCATGGTCGAAGTCAAACTGTCGTTTCTATGCTCAACAGGTGCGTGGTCATAGCCATGGCTCATGGCTAAGGTCAAGGTGCATGGCTCATGGGCTCATGACCAAGGTAATGGTTCGGACCCAACTGGCCAAGCCCAAACCTAAGAACCCGAAAGTCTAAACATTTAAAGACCCAATTGGATATATTTTAATTTATATGGACCGCCCCAAAATAAACTTGAAATTGGCCCAAAGAAAGCTAATAGGTTTCGGCCCAAGCCAACTAAAAATGAAACTTAAATTGGCCCCAAACTTTACTTGGTTGACCCTAAAATAACTAATGTGGTCGGTCCAAAACAACTTAAACTAAAAGAGCCCAAACAAAACACTCTAAGGGCCCAAAAGGTTATAACCCGCCCAAAGGAACAACTAAGCCCAAGCCCAAAAGAGACCAGTGTGTCGTCTTCCCCTCTCTCTCTCATTTCACCAAGGCGTCCGGCCACCACTACCACCCACGGCACTCCAACCTAACCCAAAAGCGGTTCGGTTTTTGAACCCCATAAAACCTATCTTCCCATACCCACAAAACCGATTCCTCAAATGCGAAAACTTCAACCAAAAGCTGGATCGGAATCTTCATGCCGCCATTAATGGCTTCTCTCTGAGCTTTGACAACCCTCCTTCAACAGCCCCACCCACTACAATCAACTATACACTAGTCTAGGTAAAAGCCCCACACTCCAATTAAATAAAAAAAAAAAAAAAAACAGCCCAACCACCGGTTCGGCCACCGTTAAAGCTTTTTCTCCGAGCTCCCAACCGCCCCCCAACAGCACTCAAACCCCTCACCGCAAGTCTACAACCCATCATCCGTCCACAACTCAACAAAAACAACATTTAACAGTTAAATAAAAGTGGTACTGGCGATGTCTTGGTCATAGCACTACAAAATAATTGACATCTGACGACGAACAAAAACCGTCGTTGTGGACCTACCCCGACGGATCAAAACCGTCCGTAGGCCGTCCTAATTTCCTCTGTCGCCATTGCTTTAGTTATGGACAAAATCCGTCGGGAGCGTCCGTCGGTATAGATTATCTATGCCGACGGTTATGTGTGGGATTGGATCCGTCGTTGTAGGTGCCCTTTGGCGAGGGTTATGTGTGGGATTGTATCCGTCACTGTAGGTGACCTTTGGCGACGGTTTTGTGTGGGATTATATCCGTCACTGTATGTGACCTTTGGCGACGGTTTTGTGTGGGATTATATCCGTCACTGTAGGTGACCTATGGAGACGGTTTGGTGTGGGATTTTATCTACCGTTGTATGGTACTTATAGTGACAGTACAATACAAATCATAGTTGATGTCAGCTACAAATTTTGTCCGTCGGATTTTTATTTTTTTATTTTTTTTTTATTTTTTTCTATTAATTTTTTTTTAAATACTCATATTTTGCTAATTCAATCAATGTTTACCAAAATCCTACATTTGAATCCATACACAACTGTCTAGCATGAACTCATGTATCAACATATATATATATATATCGGTTTGTCTAGGGTGCCACTCTTATAGTGACACCCTTATCTCACTCTTCTCTTGAGCCGTCGGATCCGACCTCAAGATCGAAGATCTCAATGAGGGTAAAAATGTATTTTCCTCATCATCTTCTCAAAAAAAAAAAAAAAAAAAAAAAAAAAACCAACCCGATCTAACAAAAAAAAAAACCGAAATTGGGTTTCTCTCTCTGACTCTCTCATTTTCTTCTTCTCATCATTTGGCAATTCGGTTTCTTCTTCTACGACGGTATCATTTGGCACTTCAACTATAGTGCACTTTTGGTTATGGTGCTTGCCTATTGGAACGTTTTAATTGACACTTGGATTGTCATTATACCATAAAAACTTGAATTTTGATTTAATTTAGGTTGCTATGATTATAGTTATGATTAATACCCTCGTTTAAAAGGCGACAATTTCGGTGAACTCGTCAGATTCTTCATTCCAGATTCTTCATGGGAGTTGGTGAACTCTTTCGTATTCTTCATGCCGTATTCTGTCAGAGTTTTGAACTCTGTCAGAGTTCGGTGAACTCTGTCGTATTCTTCATGCCGTATTCTGTCAGAGTTTTGAACTCTGTCAGAGTTCGGTGAACTCTGTCGTATTCTGTCAGAGTTCGGTGAACTCTGTCGTATTCTTCATGCCGTATTCTGTCAGAGTTTTGAACTCTGTCAGAGTTTGGTGAACTCTATCAGAGTTTTGAACTCTGTCAGAGTTCGTTGAAGTAGCATATTCGGTAAACTCGCTGTCAGAGTTCGGTGAACTCTGTCAAAGTTTTGAACTTCGTCGATTACGCCGGAGTTCGATTGAACTGTCGTATTCTTCATGCCGTATTCGCCGGAGTTTTGAACTCCGTCGAGTTCGGTGAACTTCTGTCGTATTCTTCATGTCGTGATACGCCGAGTTTTGAACTCTGTCGAGTTATTGAACTTCGATCGTATTCTTCATGCCGTATTAATGGGGAGTTCGGTGAACTCTATCGAGTTTTGAACTCTGTCGAGTTCGTTGAGTAGCATATTCGGTAAACTCTGTCAAAGTTTTGAACTTCGCGTGATACGTCGGAGTTTTGAACTCTTTCGAGTTAGGTGAACTTTATCGAGTTTTGAACTCATCGATGGGAGTTCGGTGAAGTAGCATATTCGGTGAACTCTCCGAGTTCACGAAGTTATTATTCTTCATGTCGATGCGTCGGAGTTGGTGAACTCTGTCGTATTCTTCATGCCGTGATACGGCCGAGTTTTGAACTCTTTTTAAAGTTCGGTGAACTCGGCATCGTATTCTTCATCATGCGTATTAATGGGAGTTTTGAACTCTGTCGAGTTTTGAACTCTATCGAGTTTTGAACTTTTCGGAGTTTTGAACTCTGTCCGATTGAAGTAGCATATTCGTGAACTCTGTCGAGTTTTGAACTCGTCGATGCCGTCGAGTTTTGAACACTTTTCGAGTTCGGTGAACTGCAATGTATTCTTCATGCCGTGATGCGTCGATTTTTGAACTGCATGGGAGTTGGTGAACTCTGTCGAGTTTTAAACTCTTTTAGAGTTCGGTGAACTCGTCGTATATTCTTCATGCCGTGATACTCGTCGGAGTTCGTGAACTCTATCAGAGTTTTGAACTCTGTCAGAGTTCGTTGAAGTAGCATATTCGGTGAACTCTGTCAGAGTTTTGAACTCTATCGTATTCTGTCAGAGTTTTGAACTCTTTCAGAGTTCGGTGAACTCTGTCGTATTCTTCATGTCGTATTCTGTCAGAGTTCACCGAAGTAGCATATTCGGTGAACTCTGTCAGAGTTTTGAACTCTGTCGTATTCTTCATGCCGTATTCTGTCAGAGTTCGGTGAACTCTGTCAGAGTTTTGAACTCTTTCAGAGTTCGGTGAACTCTGTCTTATTCTTCATGCCGTATTCTTTCAGAGTATTGAACTCTGTTAGAGTTCGGTGAACTCTGTCAGAGTTCGGTGAACTAACATATTCGGTGAACTTTGTCAGAGTTTTGAACTCTGTCAGAGTTCGGTGAACTTACAGAGTTCAGTGAACTAGCATATTCGGTGAACTCTGTCAGAGTTTTGAACTCTGACAGAGTTCAGTGAAGTAGATATTTGGTTAACTCTGTCAGAGTTTCGATGTTTAAGTTATTTACACTGTTTATGTACATTGGGATTTTTGATTGTTTAAGTTATTTATATTTTTAATTTTTTCGATTTATAGAAATGGAGACGAGACATCAATCAATATCGAAGAAGGCGTGGTTGGGTCTTCGTCTACTAAAGCCCCAATTCAAGGCACGCAAAACATTAGTTGCTCCTTATATAGGAATGACTTTTACAAGTGTTGTGAGGCAAAGACTTATTACAAAGAGTATGGTCAACAAGAGGATTTGAGACTTCGTGTTCGGACTGACTTCAAGCAACAAAATCAGGTGGATTTGGTTAGTGGTTGTTTACTAGTTTGCTCACGTGAAGGGGTTAACAAAAGAGATGAAGTCCGATCAAGAAATACATCAACTATCGGTGTGGTTGCCAAGGTAGAATTCGTGATTAAGAAAAGAATGCATGAAGAGATATATGAGGTCGGTTGTTGTTCATAATGACCATAGTCGGTCACGGTGACCCCATCGAAGAGAATTTGCATGAAAACTAACAAACATATGCCTGAAGCAGCGAAGTGCTTGACCGAGATATTTAGTGATAACAGTTTATCTGTTGGGAAAGTGGCATCTGTTTTCCATGGAGAGGAAGTTGGGTTTACACAGAAAGATTGTTGGAACCATTATTATGGTTTGACCAGAAAGATGCCTAAAGAAGGTGATGCAACTGCCGTGCTGCAATATTTTATGCAGAAGAGTGCTGAGGATCCCCGGTTCTATTACGCTATTGATTTAGATGAAAATGGGACTGCGGTGAACTTTTTCTGGGTTCATGGGAGGTCTCGATGCCAGTATGAATATTTCGGGGATGTTGTGTCTTTTGATACCACATATCGTACCAATGCATATTCCATGCCTTTTGCCCCTTTTACTGGAGTCAACCATCATTATCAGTCGATTCAGTTTGGTTGCGCATTGTTGCTTGATGAGACAGAAGATACATTCATATGGCTATTTAAGGCCTGGCTTGCAGCCATGGGTGGTCGTCTTAACCGCAATCATCAATGACCGGGATAGGCGATGGCAGCGACCATTGCCAAAGTGTTTCCTAATACTCGTCATCGTTACTGTCTTTGGCATATTATGTAGAAATTCCAAGAGAAGATGTCATTTACCAAATTTGAGACATTGGTAACTGAGTTGAAGAACACTATTTCTTTTTCGTATAGGATTGTTGATTTTGAGAGAAGATGGTGTACAATCATTGAGAAGTATGAGTTGTCACGAAAATCCTTGGTTGACAAAGATATATTCAATGCGGGAGAAATGGGTTCCTTGTTATCTCGATTGGCACCTTTTTCTTTGGTATGCACCAATCGGGTCGAAGTGAATCGATGAATGCTCATTATGACCGGTTTGTTAATTCGGCGACTACGCTTATGCGGTTTGTACCGGTAATGAGAAGTCTTTGGCTTTGCTTGCTAGGAAAGAAAGAGATTCGATTACGCGGCGAAAGCATAGTTCACGGATTGTGCCTAACGATGCTTTCATCCTTATTTATGCCGCGAAGGTCTATACGATCTCAATATTCAATAAATTTAAAGAGCAACTAGAAAAGGCAAAGATGGAGTACAAAATTGATGGGGAACAAATTGATGGTATGGAACGGAAGCTACATGGTGAAATGGAGAGACCAGCTGAAGAATTCTGTTTGGAGAGTGAGTTTCGATAGAGGAACCTTAGAGGGAGATTGCGAATGCAAGTACTTTCAGTTTATGGGTTTGCTTTGTGGTCATATCTTACAGGTTTTTATGCGCTACGAGATTGAAGAGATTCCAAACCATTTTAGATTGACGCGGTGGATGCAAAAGTCTAACACTTATAGGCGGAGTTTGATCTTGGATTTGTGGTGGGAATGTCTCAAATGAACCTTTGAGAGTGGCTCATTCTATCAAGGTTGCTTCTCAAGTGAAACTACGATCGTCGCATACTTTTGAGGGTTATTCATATTTTATTGAAAAGATTGGTGAAATGGCTATTGAAATTTCAAAGTTTAATGAGACTTCCTACAAAGGAGCCGAAGTTGCGAGCCTTCGATACCCGGTTAATACATCACAAAAGTTTTTTATTTGAATGTTTAATTTGATATAAATTTAGTGTTTAATTGAGTGTTTAATTTGATATAAATATTTATTTTAATTCGGTCTTTATTTCAGCTATTGATTTTGAATCCCAACATTTCTCAAACAAAGGGAGGGAAGAAGAAAGCGGATAGATGGAAATCCCCAAAGAGATAGCCCTAAACAATTCGGGAAGAAAAGTGTCACGGAGATGTGAATGATTGCTAACCATGACTCGAGAAATTGTCAGGAGAAAAATAATCGTAATCTGGATTGTAAGTATAGCTTTATTCAAAACTCTTTGATTCTAAATGTTCACTAGTTCTAATGATATTTTATCTGCTGGCGTCATGGACTTCATTGATGTCCGGACTTGTTAAGAGTGGTTTAGATATGGCAGCCTTGTTAGAGTTTTATCAAGTGTTGTTAAGTTGAACTGCGGTCGGGGGTTGTGTTCCATTGCATCATTATGTCCATTGGATAGTATCTAATGTTGTCCGCTAGCTAGGCTCTAGATAGGAAACATCATAATGATTTGGTGCTTTTTTGATAACTTCTTTCTCCCTTTTTATTTTCAAAGTTCAATATTCTTTGGTTTAGGTTACATTTGGGGAGTTTAATTAGGTGAGTTCTAATCTCATTGATGTTGTAGAAAAGAGAAGTATGGCTCAAGGAGAAATGGAGAATCTGGAGGCAAAGCTTTGCTTTAGGTAAAAATACTGCCTACTCATACATTCGTTTCCAGCCCTCGACTTTGCATCGGTCGATCTTGATCTTTTCATCATTCTCTGCGGTTATGTTTACATTTTTCTGAGTTCCACAAGATGCACAAGTATCAACGCCACCTTGACTATGCACCATTCGAAGAAAGTCGTCAAAATTGAGTTATTAGCTTCAGCAGGAGAAATTGTCGTGAAAAGAGAGAGAGAAGAAGCGAAGTGTTGAAAAGAAGGTGGAGAAGTGAAAGAGCTGAAACTTGGAGTGAAAGGCTTGAACAAGCCAAAGCTAGGTGCAGGCGGGCTATACTTGTTGCTAATTCATTACGATGTGCTTAAATGTTGTAATCTGAGAACAATAATATTTGGGATTGCATAAAGCATTTTGATGTGCTTATTATAAATGTTCTTGTTGTTACCAAGCGTGCTTTGCAATTTTGTTCGTAAGTTGATATGATGTATTGATGCGGATACTATACCACCCGATTATAATGCCAGCGTTTGTCAACAACAAATTTACCTCAACTCATATGATCATCAATGAACATCAACACAAACAAACCAAATCGATAAATTGCCAAAACATCAACATCAACGATATGGACTTAGTAATGGGCGATATCGTTTGGATTTGAATTTGGATAAAAAAATGCGTGTCTGTTTGGACTTTGTCCCAAACGGCATGGCCACACCGTCCAAACGGCATGGCCACACCGTTTGGTACTAAAGGCCAACGGTGTGGCCATGCCGTTTGGGACTAAGTCCAAACGGTGTGGCCATGCCGTTTGGGACAAAGTCAACATACCTAAATCTATGCTCCTTCATGATATCGTCCGCCAATGAACTTGCACGGGTCAAATTGTATGCCTCCATGAACTCGTTACATTGCATCCTCTGGAATCGCTTGATCCCACCCAATTGCGGGCCTTGATTGAGCAAGCGAGAAATTTCATCGGCAATGACGTCTTTGTCAAAATTAAAACACAAAACTACATTAGTATATACATTTACATTTATAAAATACCAAAACAAAACAAAACAAAATTAACGTTGTAAGATATTAACTCACCGTGATTATGATATGGAAGACTCGTAGGGAGTAATGACTAAGATGATCAGGGTTTATCATTGAATATGACTATTGTTTTCGTACCAACTCATGTATCTACTAACACACTCCCATGGATAAGGCGGAATGGGTCCGCGTTGTTCAAGTTGAATCAAGTGATTACGCTAATTACTCGATAGGAAGGCGTAATATTAAATTTCACATCATACCGGCGTAGGAAGTAGTTCGCGTTGAGGTCTTTGGTTTTGGGGATCCGAGGGTACAAACTGCATATGATATGACCTAACGCTGACGACAACGCCATAACATTATCTTCGCTTTCGACATTATCAAGAAAGCATATAAATCCCTCGAAAAATGCTATTTCATCCACGGCCGTGTAGCTTCGGACTTCAACATAGGGATACCATTCAACTTGTCAAATAGCATATGATCGAGGAAATTAATCATTAATCACATACTAATAATATTAATTAATAAATAAAACTATTTACATACAAAAATGCTTACATTGGTACAAGTCATATTATCAATGGTGGCTCGGGTATACTTCAATGCATTTTGTTGTGCTAGCATAAAAAGACCGATGGCGAGTACCTATTAGCATGGGACATGCTCAAATGATAGTCCTCATTTGGGTATGGCACGAACAACTAAGGAAGTACTCATAAATCCATGCCTACATTAATATAGACACCGAAGTTAATATTGTAATAGATAGATAAAATTGACATTGAAAAGAAAAACAAAAACTAATACGTAGGAGAGTGAAATAGCCCGAAACACCCTTCACCTTGGCACTTGTGGCAGTCCCAAGACCCCAATGCACAAGTAAGCCGGTAAAAGGCTGCACCCCAGCGTAGTCTCGATCTCGACAAATTTAAAAGCGGTCTCGGATAACAAGCGGAGGCTGCAGTTCGGGCGATGTCGGTGAAAGGCGGTACATCCAAAGAAAAAATAACGGATAAGCTCTCAAAGAAAGCGCACCTCTTTTTGGGTTGGCGCCTTCTTCACAACAACCCATTTTCATCACGTAAATCTTCATCTCTTACCTTCCCAGCAAAACTGCTTCATCAAGAAATCCATCCTAACTTTGGAAGTGAACTTATTGGATTTCATCTCCATCTATCTTATCCATGGGTATGCCAAGATTTTTGTGGAGAAGTTTTTTGTCTGTTCCAAGGTCAAATCGGTGTCCCCGATCGCGCTTTGCCTCGATCGAACTCCTAAGAGTTGGGAAACATCGTCAAGCGTGATTGTCATCTCGCCCTACGGCATATGAAGCGTGTTGGTCTCTCGGATGCCACCTCTCCACAAACTTGAGAGACCAACACGGGGGATCGATGCTGTATACACCTAAGACGAGCACATAAGCCGGTCCTTTGAAGCTCCACGTGAAAAGTAGAATCACGAACACTCTCCTCTCGATATCCCATTGTACCAACTTGTTGAGGTGCCCATGGCACTTCAACACCCTCGCCCTAAAACAACAAAAACTTAGTATTAATGTATGCACAAGTTTCAGTAATACAAAATTTAAATACTAATAGACACTATATGATAATATTACGCCCCTCCCAAACATCGCGAGCCGCATTACCTTTGCATAGTCATACAACAGATGTGACACACAAGGGCCACCTCCATAAACACCTCTCTTGAACTCCAAGTCATTGTTAGACTTTCTCACAATATTCCTCGGAGGAGAATGCTGTACATGGACTTCCTCGTCATCCTCCTCCTCCTCTCGCGTCCTCTTCTCCTCCTCGTCGGTCTCCTCTTACGCATCATCAACACCCTCTTCTTCACTATCGGCATGACTTAGAACTACACTCTTCCCACGATCCATATTTACGTCATGGTCATCTACATCTACATCTACATCTACATCTAAATCTACATCTACATCTACATCTACATCACTTTCATCTCTGTCCCCTTTCTTCTCTTTTGATTTCCTAACTCTACACCACTTACAACATTCTTTGGGATCATCCGCTTTCCGATCCCCTCTGGAACTGATGCGAAGTGGTTGTTCTCCTTCCTCTCTTTTTCTCGGGCTCTCATCATGACCCGAACTACTACTCCCCCTAACAACTTCTTAGCACGCGGAAAATACTTTTTGCTGCATTCTTCACATTCAGATTCTTTGTTAGAGGCATTGCTACAAAATAAATAGGAGTTAAAAATAAGACATTCAACTAATTCAAATTGTTGCAATACCAGCGTGAAAAAAAAAAACGAGCGAAATAAAGGTGTGCATGCCAATCTATATCTAAGGTGTGCATGTATCTAGGCAAACTATACTCCTCTATTAAATCCCCCCTCCACACACTAACAAAAAAAACCCAATCTAATTCAAGCATGCGAAATCGACTAGGAAAACTTTGCGAGAACGACTCATGTAAAACTTTAAAGCCGCCATGGAGATAATGAACATCGAAAAAAGAAGCACATTTGTAAAACGAAAATAGTCGACGCGGCATAAGAGAAAGACAATATAAGACATGCGTGATTCGGAAAACTAGCAAGTCAGGTAACCTCTTTTAGTTTGTACGCGTGTGAGTTGAAATTTTACAACATCTAAACTTAAAAGAATTTCTTAGGCCATAAGCTTTTATTAAGGGGTGGGACTTTTTCAAAGCCTTTAAAGCTTTGTGGAATACTGCTGCTAGCAATCAAGGTATGTCATCAAGCATCAATAAACCAACTTTGAAAGCCTGCGGCGAGTTCAGAGTTATTTTTGAAAGCCTACCTAATCACTTGAGATGCTGGGGGTGCCCTTAGAATAGAATTCTAAACCAGCGTGGCGCTTTTGATCAATAGGAAGAGGATCACTCCGCCATGGTGAACGTAACTCTTGGCAACTTCCATCTGCCGTAGCAAAATGACCTTCTAAGACAAGATAAGAAATAGAATTCCGGCCAACATCGTCATTCCTCTTAATTCGAATGGGACTATACTTGGTCATTGCCGGTACAAAATCCGGATGGATGGAACATTTGTCTACCCGACTCATAACCGAAAGTGATAAATGTTAAAGCGGAATCTCTGATTCTAGATAACATAAAATACAATAAATAGGCGGCGTTGACTCGATCTAAGAAGCATGGCGACGGTCGAGCTCTCTCAACCACGAACAACTGGCCTCGCCGCCTTTAACGGAACTTCGCTTAAGATACTCTTGAATGAAACCGGGGCTATTTGAATCACGAAAGCACTTTCGCAGTTAGCTACTTGCCTCGGGTTTCACTATCGAAGCTATCAAAAGAAAAAGTAGATCATACTCTTAGATGTTACGCTCCTCCCTCTAGATAGAGGAGGGACCTCGCTTCACTCCCCTTAGAGAACGCAAGCTAGTTACTGAAGTGAGGCTACATCCTACTTCCCAAAGGGAAAGCCCAATCTAATACATTCTTGTCTTTCCTTATATGTTATAAACTTAAAAGAGAAACTACTGACAAACTCAAGGAAGTTAATCTAAGTACTACAACTCACTAGGAACATCCATTTAAGAAGGAATAACCACCTTAGAGAGCTACGGGCAATAACTAACATGAGGAGGAAAAAGAAGCGAAAATCCATAGGAAGATAGCTTGCATCTCCTTCTAGAATAGATGCGAGAAGGAAATAAAGCTCTACAGACTACCACGGACTATAGGGAAGATAGAGATTCTCCTTGCTTGCATACCCTTTCTTACTTCTTTTTCCTTTCTTTACGGCTCTTGATAGCTGCAATCTTGGATTCTGGGAAGAACTGTGATGGCTACATCTAATAGGTTAGAATCTATCCTAGCTTAGATAAACCTACGTAGGAGGAAGATCTTGCTCTCCTAGGGTGAGGAAGCGGGGAAGAAGTCTGTCAACAAGAAGAGATTCGATCCTTCATGCGCCTAGCTCACGAGGACTGCGCCCTATCTCAATCAAGACTTATCTCTCCAGGAGGAGCCTACTAGGCCCTTCACTCCTGAATGGGTATAGAGATGTCTTCAACAAAGCATGTCCCGAAAGGCGACTTTCTGCACCTACCCGCCCTGCCTAAATTAGATATAAGTTCGGGTGCGGGTTGGGGGTAAAGCTAAGCAAACTACCACCACCCCCCTGAGGGATGTTGTGAAGGTAGTACCCCTTCTTGGCGAGGCGTGCATAAATGATGTGGTCCCGGATTACGAATATTAGTAACAAGAGATTGGTCTTTTGTAGTGTGATGGTAACTATAGAATCGAGGTTGAGATCAAATCACATCTTGTTTTACTAAGAACTTTGGCTTATTGGGGGTAATTAGGCAAATGGTGGTGGCCGGAAGATGGTGAACATGAGGAAGCAAGTGGAGAGGTTAGTTTTCTGTCATACCTTAATAAAGCAGTTTGATTTAACTTTGCTTGACTGATCTGTTTATTCAATTTTTTTTGTTTTGCAGGAAGGAGATAAAGTCAGAAAGTTAGATTGGAAATCTCTTTGTAGTAAAAAAATGTTATGTTAGGACTCTTTTGTAAGTGCAAGTTGTTGATATGTAGCAACTTAGCTTTATGTTCAGTAATTCAGACAATGTATTTCACATGGCAATGTATAGCTTTATGTTCAAGAATTGCACAATGTAATTGGACAATGTATTTCACATTGTTGAAATATGAAATGATAGTGATCTTGCTTTGGACTTGTCATTCTTTTCATGTTCACCTAAGATCCTAGGGTTTCATGTATTTCATGTCACATTGCCTTTGGTTATGTTTCTGCTATTAGCAGGCATTGATTTTAATAGGGCGTCTGCTTTCGATTAAATAAGCAGTTATACTACTTACCGGGGCTCGCGGCATGTGCTTTGCTTAGATCTCGGTTTATATCCATTCAATGGCTCTTCTTGTGCTCTCCTCCCACAATTTTAGCATTTTAATTTGTCACATCGAAGTATCTCTATTAATAATCTAATGCAAAACATTGTCCCAATGTTATCTCTAATGTCCCAATGTTATCTCTATTAGTATCTCTAATGCAGAACACAAAAATCCCAATGTTATTTGCAAAAATCCCAATGTTATTTACCAAAACACAAAAATCTAATGCAGTACGCAATGTTTTTGCCAAAACACAAAAGATCTGTTTTTTTGCCTCTTGAACGGTGTGGCCATATCATTTGGATTTGAACTTGCAAAAAAAATGGCGTGTCTGTTCAGACTTTGTCCCAAACGGTGTGGCCATGCCGTTTGGCACTAAGTTCAACGCGGTGTAAAAAATTTGGGACAAAGTCCAAACAGTTTTTTTTTTGACTTCAAAGTCCAAATGGCATAATACACCGTTTGGACTTTCAGCTAATTGAACGCATGGCGTTTGAAGGACGTTTGAGACTAAGGCCAAACGGTGTGTACCATGCCGCTTGGGAACTTGCAAAAAATGGCGTCTGTTTGGACTTAGTCCCAAAACGGCATGGCCACACCGCAAACCTTAGTACCAAACGTGTGGCCATGCCGTGGGACTAAGTCCAAACGGTGTGGCCATGCCGTTTGGGGGCAAAGTCCAAACAGACCGCCATTTTTTGCAAGTTCAAAATAAAACGGCATAGGGTTAACCGTTTGGCGCCCAAACGGTGTGGCCATGCGTTTGAGACTAAAACAAACGGTCCTAGCCATGCCGTTTGGACTTTGAACTTGCAAAAAAATGGCGTGTCTCTTTGGACTTTGTCCCAAACGGTGTGGCCATGCCGTTTGGGACAAAGTCCAAAAACGCATTTTTTACAAGTTCAAAAATCAACGGCATGGTTGTTTGGGCCTTAGTTCCAAACGGTGTAGCCATGCCATTTGAGACTAAGGCCAAATGCGTTTGTCGTTTGGACTTTGAACTTGCAAAAAATGGGCGTGTCTGTTTGGACTTTGTCCCAAACAGCATGGCCACACCGTTGGCCTTTAGTACCAAACGGTGTGGCCATGCCGTTTTGAACGGGTGTGGCCATGCCGTTTGGGACAAAGTCCAAACGGAACCGCCATTTTTATCCAAATTCAAATCCAAACGATATCGCCGTACTAAGAAGTCCATATCGTTGATGTTGATGTTTTGGCAATTTATCGAGTTTGGTTTGTTTGTGTTGATGTTCATTGATGATCATATGAGTTGAGGTAAATTTGTTGTTGACAAGCGTTGGCATTATCTTGGTGGTATAGTATCCGCATCGATACATCATATCAACTTCTGGAACAAAATTGCAAGTGGGCGCGCTTGGTAACAACAATAACATTTATAATAAGCACATCAAAATGCTTTATGCAATCCCAAATATTATTGTTACGTATTACAACATTTAAGCACATCATAATGAATTAGCAACAAGTATAGCCTTTTGCACCTAGCTTTGGCTTGTTCAAGCCTTTCACTCCAAGTTTCAAATTTCTCTTCAACTTCTCCACCTTCTTTCAACACTTACCTTCTTCTCTCGATCTTTTCACGACAATTTCTCCCGTTGTAGCTAATAACTCAATTTTGACACACTTTCTTCGAATGGTGCATAGTCAAGGTGGCAGTGATACTGTGGCATCTTGTGGAACTGTGATCAGAAACATAACCGCAGAGAATGATGAAAAGATCAAGATCGAATGATGCAAAGTCGAGGGGGCGAAACGAATAGATGAGTAGGCAGTATTTTTACCTAAAGCAAAGCTTTGCCTCCAGATTCTCCATTTCTCCTTGAGCCATACTTCTCTTTTCTACAACATCAATGAGATTAGAACTCAGTCTAATTAAACTCCCCAAATGTAACCTAAACCAGCAATATTGAACTTTGAAAATAAAAAAGGGAGAAAGAAGTTATCAAAAAAAGCACCGGTCTATCATTATGATGCTTCCTATCTAGAGCCTAGCTAGCAGACAACATTAGATACTATCCAATGGACATAATGATGCAATGGAACACAACCCTCGACACAGTTCAACTTAACAACACTTGATAAAACTCTAACAAGGCTGCCATATCTAAACCACTCTTAACAAGTCCAGACATCAATGAAGTCCATGACGCGCAAATAAAATATCATTAGAACTAGTGAACATTTAGAATCAAAGAGTTTTGAATAAAGTTATACTTACAATCGACAGATTACGATTATTTTTCTCCGGACAATTTCTCGAGTCATGGTTAGCAATCTGTCCCACATCCGTGACACTTTCTTCCCTAATTGTTTAGGGCTATCTTTTTGGGGATTTCCATCTATCCTTTTTCTTCCCCCCTTCCTTTTGTTTGAGAAATGTTGGGATTCAAAATCAATAGCTGAAATAAAGACCGAATTAAAATAAATATTTATATCAAATTAAACACCGAATTAAACACTAAATTTATATCAAATTAAACATTCAAATAAAAAAACCACATGTATTAACCGAAGGTATCGAAGCTCTGAACTGGAGGCTCTGCAACTTCTTCGTCTCCTTTGTAGGAAGTCTCATTAAACTTTGAAATTTCAATAGCCATTTCACCAATCTTTTCAATAAAATATGAATAACCCTCAAAAGTATCACGATCGTAAGTAAGCCAGAGAAAGCAACCTTGATAGAATGAGCCACTCTCAAAGGTTCATTTGAGACATTCCGACCACAAATCCGATTATCAAACTCCGGCTCTATAAGTGTTAGACTTTTGCATCCACCGCGTCAATCTAAAATGGTTTGGAATCTCTTCAATCTCGTGGCGCATAAAAAACCTTTTTAAGATATGACCACAAAGCAAACCCATAAACCGAAAGTACTTGCATTAATCTCCCTCTAAGGTTCCTCTATCAAAACTCACTCTCCAAACAGAATTCTTCATTGGGTCTCTCCATTTCACCATGTAGCTTCGGTTCCATACCTGTCAATTTGTTCCCCATCAATTTTGTACTCCATCTTTGCCTTTTCTAGTTGCTCTTTAAATTTATTGAATATTGAGATCATTATAGACCTTCTTATCATGCATAAGGATGAAAGCATCGTTAGGCACAATCCGTAAACTATGCTGGGTCGCGTAATCGAAATCTCTTTCTTTCCTAGCAAGCAAAGCCAAAGACTTCTCATTACCATGTACAAACTGCATAAAGCGTGAGTCGTCCGAATTGACAAAACCGGTCATAATGACCATTCATCGATTCACTTCGACGACCCGGTGCGTTACCATACCGACAAAAGGTGCCACTTGATAACAAGGAACCCATTTCTCCGCATTGAATATATCTCATCAACCAAGGATTTTCAGACAACTCATACTTCTCAATGATTGTACACCATCTTCTCTCAAAATCAACAATCCTATCTGAAAAAGAAATAGTGTTCTTCAACTTCGGTTACCAATGTCTCAAATTTGGTAAATGACATCTTCTCTTGGAATTTCTGCATAATATGCCAAAGACAAGAACAATGGCGAGTATTAGGAAACACTTTGGCAATGGCTGTGCTGTCATCGCTCTATCTGTCGATGATGATTGCGGTTGGCGACGACCACCCATGGCTGCAAGCCAGCCCTTAAATAGCCATATGAATGTATCTTACGTCTCATCAAGCAACAATGCGCAACCAAACTGAATCGACCGATAATGATGGTTGACTCCGATAAAAGGGCAAAAGGCATGGAATATGTATTGGTACGATATGTGGTATCAAAAGACACAACATCCCCCGAAATATTCATCTCGGCATCGAGACCTCCCATGAACCCGGAAAAAGTTCACCGCAGTCCCATTTTCATCTAAATCAATAGCGTATAGAACCGGGGATCCTCGGCACTCTTACGCATAAAATATTGCGGCCGGCGGGTTAAATCACCTTCTTTAGGCATCTTTCCTCGGTCAAACCATAATAATGGTTCCAACAATCTTTACGTGTAAACCCAACTTCCTCTCCATGGAAAACGGATGCCACTTTCCCAATGATAAACCTGTTATCACTAAATATCTCGGTCAAACACCCATTTTTCCGGGCATATGTTTGTTAGTTTTCATGCAAATTCTCTTCGATGGGGTCACCGGACCGTGACTATGGTCATTATGAGCAACGCGACCTCATATATCTCTTCATTCTTCTTTTCTTAATCTGAATTCTACCTTGGCAACCCACACCGATAGTTGATGTATTTCTTGATCGGACTTCATCTCTTGTTAACCCTTTCACGTGAGCAAACCAAGAAACAACCACTAACCAAATCCACCTGATTTTGTTGCTTGGAAGTCGTCGAACGAGTCTCAAATCCCTCTTGTTGACCATACTCTTTGTAATAAGTCTTTGCCTCGTCAACACTTGTAAAAGTCATTCTTATATAAGGAGCGACTAATGTTTGCGTGCCTTTGAGCGAGGGGCTTTAGTAGGCGAAGACCCAACTACGTCTTTCTTCGATATTTATTGATGTCTCATCTCCATTTCTATAAATCGAAAAAATTAAAAATATAAATAACTTAAACAATCAAAAATCCCAATGTACATAAACGGTGTAAATAACTTAAACATCGAAACACCGACAGAGTTAACCAAATATGCTACTTCACCGGAACTTCGCCGAGTTCAAAACTTCGAGCGAGTTCACCGAATATGCTAGTTCACCGAACTCAGAAGTTCACGAACTCGGCGAGTTCAAAACTCGACAAAATTCACGAATATGTTAGTTCACGAACTCGACAGAGTTCAAAACTAAATAAAGTTCACGAAAACTTCGGCGAGTTCAAAACTCGACGAGTTCAAAACTCTAAAAGAATACGGCATGAAGAATACGACGAGTTCACGAACTCGAAAGAGTTCAAAACTTCGACGAGTTCACCGAACTCGACGAATCTGACATGAAGAATACGGCGAGTTCAAAACTTCGGCGAGTTCACGAATATGCTACTTCGGTGAACTCGTCGAGTTCAATTTAACTCTCGATGAGTTCAAAACTTCGGCGAGGCATGAAGAATCTGACAGAGTTCACCGAACTCCGAAAAGAGTTCAAAACTTCGGCGAGAATCGATAGAGTTCACTGAATATGCTACTTCAACGAACTCGGCGAGTTCAAAACTCGAAAGAGTTCAAAACTCGATAGAGTTCACCGAACTCGACAAAATACGGCATGAAGAATACGACGAGTTCACGAACTCTAAAAGAGTTCAAAACTTCGGCGAGTTCACCGAACTCGGCGAGTTCAAAACTCCGGCGAATCTGGCATGAAGAATACGACGAGTTCACCGAACTCGAAAGAGTTCAAAACTCGGCCGAGAATCTGACGAGTTCACGAATATGCTACTTCAACTAACTCTAAAAGAGTTCAAAACTCGATAGAGTTCACCCAACTCGGCGAGTTCAAAACTCCTACGAGAATCACGGCATGAAGAATACGACGAGTTCACCGAACTCTAAAGAGTTCAAAACTCGGCAAAAATACGAGTTCAAAACTTTGACGAGTTCACGAACTCGGCGAGTTTACCGAATATGCTACTTCACGAACTTCGGCAGTTCAAAACTCGAAAAGAGTTCAAAACTCGATAGAGTTCACCGAATTCGACGAGTTCAAAACTCAACGAGAATCGGCATGAAGAATACGACGAGTTCACGAACTCCGGCGAGTTCAAAACTCACGGCGAGAATCGACATGAAGAATACGGCGAGTTCAAAACTCTCGGAAATCACGGCATGAAGAATCACGACGAGTTCACGAACTCGAAAGAGTTCAAAACTTCGGCGAGAATCTGACGAGTTCAAAACTTTGACAGAGTTCACGAACTCGGCGAAGTTTACCGAATATGCTACTTCTTCGAACTCGGCCACAGAGTTCAAAACTCGGCAATCACGGCATGAAGAATACGACGAGTTCACCGAACTTCGATAGAGTTCACCGAACTCGGCGAGTTCAAAACTCGACGACGAATCGGCATGAAGAATAATGCGAGTTCACGAACTTCGACAGAGTTCAAAACTCGATAGAGTTCACGAACTCTGCCATAGTTCAAAACTCGGCGAGTATCACGACATGAAGAATAATGACGAGTTCAAAACTCGGACGAGAATCACGGCATGAAGAATACGGCAGAGTTCACCCGAACTCGACGAGTTCAAAACTCCACGAGAATCACGGCATGAAGAATACGAAAGAGTTTACCGAACTCTGACAGAATACGGCATGAAGAATACGACAGAGTTCACCAAAATTGTCGCCGTCTTTAAACGAGGGTATTAATCATAACTATAATCATAGCAACCTAAATTAAATCAAAATTCAAGTTTTTATGGTATAATGACAATCCAAGTGTCAATTAAAACGTTCCAATAGGCAAGCACCATAACCAAAAGTGCACTATAGTTGAAGTGCCAAATGATACCTGTCAGAGAAGAAGAAACCAAATGAAGAAACCCGAATTGCCAAATGATGAGAAGAAGAAGAGAGGAGAGTAGATAGAGAGAACCCAATTTCGTTTTTTTTTTTTTGTTAGATCGGTTGGTTTTTGTTAGATCGGTTTTTTTTTTTTTTTGAAGATGATGAGGAAAATACATTTTTACCCTCATTGAGATCTTGAATCTTGATCTTGAGGATCCGATCCGGCTCCAGAGAAGAGTGAGATAAAGGTGTCACTATAAGAGTGGCATCCTAGACAAACCGATATATATATATATATATATATATATATATATATATATATATATATATATATATATATATATATATATATATATATATATATATATATATATATATATGGTGGTCCTAATTTTCTCGGGATCTGCATTTCGGTTTTAAACAGAGTTATTAGGACTTAAGTGGTGGTCCTGATTTTGGGTTGCATCTTTTGGAACAATATCTTTTGGAATTAGGTAAAACTCTAGAAAATTATCCACCAATGTCACGACCAACTGGAAATTGGGGAATAGTGACTAATAATAGGTTAATATGGGAGTACCGCCAACTTCAGTTTGATGTACAGGAGGCAGAAGTAAACCATAATATTGAACGCCTTAAAAATGAACAACGAAATGCGTATGACGTTGTAGTTGACTCTGTGATTCGGAACGAGGGAAAGCTTTCTTTCTAAATGGAGTGGCGAGTACGGGTAAAAACATTTTTGTACAATACAACCGCAGAAAAATGTCGCACTCTTGGTCATATTGTTATTGCGGTTGCCTCATCCGGTATTGCTTCACTTTTATTACACGGGGGTAGAAATGTTCTCATTCTACTTTTCAATTCCGTTTGAAGTATTAGAAGACTCTATATGTGGGTTTAAAAAGGACTCACTCCAAGCTAAACTGTTCAAACAAACGAATCTAATAATTTGGGATGAAGTTCCAATGCAACATAGGTTACGTGTTGAAGCGGTTGATCGCGACGCTTTTAGAGATGTTTGCAACAATAAGAAACCATTTGGTGGGATCACAGTAGTACCGGGTGGAGACTTTCGCCAAATATTACCCGGTGATACCGAAAGGCGGCCGAGAAATGGTTGTAAGCGTCATTGATAAGGTCATCGCTCGAAACATGTAAAGGTTTTAACTTTGGTGCAGAATATGAGATTGGATAGTTCGTTACCTGAAAATGTGGCATTTGCCAATTACTTAATAGAGGTAAAGCATAAATTACTCAAATTCTTTTTAGTTGTCCATTATATTGTCCATTATAAATGTTTTTTTTTCAAGCATTCATTAACCTAAGAGTTTCCATTTTATTACGACTTTTTAGGTTGGGACAGAACCGCAAGAAGTTGTTCAATTGCCATCAGCAATTCAGAAATGTAGAGATATTCAAGAATTAATATCTTCGGTTTATCCACAATTGGGTCAAGAATCTAAAAAACCCCACCAAAATTTTCTTACCGAACGAACAATTCTTTCGCACGCCAATGATGATGTCACAATGATTAATTCCGCGCATTAGATTTATTTCGTGGAGAACCTATTGTTTATTTGGCTGCCGACAAGTTGGAGGTTGAAAGCCTAGCGGCGGTGCTCGCGCAAACCGTTATCCAAATGAGTACCTCAACTCTCTTGATCCTTCGTGGTTGCCACCATTTTCGCTTCAAATCAAAGAAGGATGCCCGATAATGTTGCTAAGAATATCGCACCGAGATGGTCTCTGTAATGGCACCCGCTTGATGGTTGTGAGTTGCAAGCCACGCACGTCATCCAAGTCCTAACTCTAACCGAGAGAAGGCAGGAATTTTGCTTGCATCCCTGGAATAGATTTGACGCGTCATCAAAAGAACTGCCATTTCGAATGACCGGACTTCAATTTCGGTTAAACTTTTCATATGCAATGACAATAAACAAATCGCAAGGACAATCTATTAAGTATGTCGGGATTGATTTGCAGAACCCTGTGTTTAGTCATGGCCAATTATACGTTGCCCTTTCTAGATGTACTTCTTCAAACATAATCAGTGTCATCCTTCCACCAGATTCTATGGACGACACAACTAATGTTGTCTATCCGGAAGTGCTACTTTAATTTCTCTAAAGGTAATGTTATCAAAAAAAAATCACGTCTTCCTCAATTATCCTTTCCTTAGGAACAAATTGAGATAAGGTGTTGCTTTTCTTGCATTTATTTTTCTATGTTACTAGTGTTCTCAAATAAGCTGTGTATACATCCTACTGTTCCTGCTGCTCTTGGATTGGTTTTTACCGTGGGTCGGATTTTCTACTTCATAGGTTACTCCAATCGTGATCCAAAGAACCGTGATGAAGAAGGTCGGGTATGAAAAAATGAATTAAATCCTTTTAATTTAGCATCATTTTCATCAATTGGACATTATGTCCCAACATCTCTCGGATAAAGAGTATTTGGGTTCCAGAGATACTTTACATTCAGAGTCTCCATCTCTCATGGAGACTTGCAATCGAGTTTCACAAGATCAAGAAAAGAGGTATGGACTCATAAATCTCATTCCCGTGTCAAATTTCGATAATTGTCTTTTCCAGTTTTTCCCCGCTCGGTGTCGACTTTAATGTACTCTTGGTAATTTAATTACTCTCGAGGATCAGCAGAGATTTTTTTTGGGCTTGATGACTTCATCCATGAATCCAGAGCTGCAGGTGGTAAGACATGAACCGAAGTTTCCATTTTGAAGCTTTACACATATAGATATATTCTAACTTTATACCACTTTCAACATATGATATTTGTTATCGCGGTGAGCACTACTACGAAAAAATTTAGCCTAAGGTCAAAGTAAACCACGCTGACCAAAAGACAAGCTTCCTGCCTCACATGCTATTTACGTGGCGTGGCGTGAGAGGGTTCCATTAATCATGATGAGGCTCCCAATTTTCATGCCTCCAATGTTAAGGACTTGGAGGGAGGACCTGGACTTGCATCACTTTCAACTTTTGATTGTCCAACACTTAGGCGTTGCAACTTTGCCCCCACTAACAGTTCCTCGAACTTCTCTCCCAATGCACACTAAGCAAATGGGAGATTGGTTGCTTTGTTTACTGAAGAAGACTTTTTGTTTGATGTTGAAAGCTTGGGAAGAGAGGTGAAGATCTGTTTCTTTTTATAGCCTTCTTCAAAGGATCTTCACCCCTCATAGAAATCTGTCACAATATTTTCGGTAAGTACATTTTCTGAAAACAATATCCTAAAGATGGATTTGAAGGAATTCAAGCAAGAACTATTCCAATCGGAAAAAATTCGAACTAGCGGAATTCCTTATGCGGGAGAAACGAGAGAGCGATCAAGGTATGCTATTGTCTATTGCATCTTTGCATATTATTAAAATCAGTTCGCCTGACCATATAATTGCATCGCTCGAAGCATTAATATTCCTTTAAACTTTATTCCATGAGATCAATGGATTCAGACAAAATCAGGCCTAGGTCCACCTTTAACCATACCAGTCATGTTGCTGATTATCTTCTAATTTGCAAGTGTATGGAAAGAGAAAACTTCTGCCTTTGGCATAGCTTTCTTTGCTTTGGTGTTTGCTTCTCCCCTCAGTAGTCACCAAAGATTCAATTTAGCAACGAATCCATTACGGCACACAATGGACGAAGGAATACCACACTTAGTCGCCTTCTACTTGCCCCTGTTCTACTTTTCAGCTTCCTATTCCATTACATTAATAACTCTAAACCTAAGATTTCTTTATCACCCAATCCTAAACTTACCCAGGTCATCTTTAAGGGCTTATTTGGCTGAACTTTTGTCTGGGTTTGGTAACTGTCTCCATTTCATGGCTGGTCAATCCGCAGGATATGCAGCTTTCTTGGAAGGTTTTTGTCATATTAAGATATTTAGATTTTTTTTGCTGGGTAAGTTTGAATTTCATTAAAAGAAAGAGGGAGTACAAGACGGAATGGTTGGGGCAACAGGCGGCACCCATAAGAGAGATAATAAGATTTGTCAGTTCTTAATTGTTCTCGATATACATCTTTTCATCAAAATATTTTTACATGGTTTGTCTAATTTTTACATCTTTTCATCAGTAATATTGCTACTGTGTATCATATATATTGCCTTCAGTAATTATATGCAATAGGTTAAAGCTATCGTTTATAAAAGGATAGTGGAGGATATGAGTTGTATTTAAAAAAAAAATAGTAAAGAACTAAAGATATGAGTTGTATGCATACTCAAAATTATAGGCCTGCATTAATTTAATATCAGTCAAATAATACTCAAAGCTATACTGTGATGAAGGTGTGTAGCTCTACAACTTACCATTAAATCTGATTCAAGGTTGGTATTCAATTATTTTACCTTTCTCATCAGCCTTCAGGAGAATCTTTCTTTTTTATTCTTTTAAAGGTGGGAGGGGACCATGAAAGTTATAGTTTTCTTCTTAGGCAAAACCAAATTTGTTGAATAAATTCAAGATGTTGTGCTGACCTTGTCCAAATTTATCTTATTTTGTTGTTGATGTCTAGCAGAGAGAAGCACCTTCCAATCCATCTATTGGTGCCCCACGCCATCATATCTCCTTCACTTTGCTATACGAGATGCGTTATGGAGTTTAAGGTCACTTTGAAGCGTCTTCGTAATGTGGTTTCTACATCTACTCGGCATTCATCTATGGATGATCAACCTCAAAGGATAAGCTCAGTTGCAAGATTTCCAAGTGCTGTGACAACTGTTTTCAAAGCTGCAGCTAAAGCGATTTAATGTGTGGTACACATCTAATGGGGGTGGGCCTCTCAAAGTTTGTGACATGGGAAGTGATGCACGAAAGAACAGTGGTGGCTGCTACATATGGCTACCTTGCTCCATAATTTGTTTACAGAAATGAACTTACTACAAAAAGTAATGTTTATAGTTTTGGTGTGTTGCTACTTGAAATTGTCAGTTGGGGCAGGCCCAGACAGTCAGTTGATTATGTATATGCTACTTGAAATTGTCAGTTGCTACTTGGATCTGTTGGATCCACTAATCTCAGATGTTCCTAAACTTGGGATCATTCAGAAGGTCGTGGACCTTGTATATGCTTGCACCCAACATGTCCCATCTGTGAGGCCAAGAATGTCCCATGTTGTACACCAACTACAACATTTGGGACTAAAAACTGCTGTTTCTGAGAAGGCAACAAGTGTTGGTGGCGGTGGTTCAAGTGCAAGTACTGCCTCTCAGTCTCCCATATCTGTTTTGCAGTTCGTAAAGGTCAATAATATCTAAGATTTTCAATTAGAATTTGAAAACTATTTCCAGTATTTTATTTTAGTTCGATGTAATGCTTATATGCCCTTTTAGTCGTATGTTGCATGACATTTGTTGCATCATAAATAGGATCTTTGGCACCTTCAATGATACACGCTCGTAGAGTTAATTTTAATTGTATAGTGTTGTTTGGTGTAACCTTTGTCAATCCTGCTGTTGATAGTTTCTTTTTTGCTCTTGATTTTTTCCCAATAAAATTGGGGTTAAAATAAAAAATTGACACGGTTTTATTTTGCTAAATTCACCCATAATGACTCGAGTGGCGTAGCCCGGATTAAATTCTAGTATATATATATAACAGAGTTTTTGGAGATTTTTTTTTTTTTTTTTCAATGATAAATTTGGAGATTTGAGAGAACGCAAAGAAGAGGAAAAAATTAGGTAAAGAATTGGAGATTTGATACCCCGTAGTTGTTTACAAGCATTTGAAGTAACGGAATTGTAACGTGGCCTAATGTGATACATTAACTAAAATTGTTGGCCCAATTTGCTAAAAAACAATGTTTTTGACCTAAATTAATAAAAATAGCAAAGTTGATGGTACAAAACGTCCATTTTTTTCTTCCAATTTTTATGTTAAAGTCTACACACTTCAGTTACTTTCCAGTTTTGCTCTTTTGTTGGTTGGCACTTCGTCGCAACACTTTGTGGAAAAAGTACCGAGAAAATTGAACAAGTTGATCTGTACTTCATTAATGGCCTCTTAATGCCTTCGATCATCTTCATTTACTTTCACTCTATAAGGTCCAAACAAGCATTTCCCCAGCTTTATACTCAAATGTGCACAGATTGATCCAAGGTTCAGAGAAGTACTGTTGGTAGCAAATAAACCAAGAAACAGGTTAGTTTTTCTTCATCTCCTTTTGTGTCGTCTATGGTATATTTCTTTAAATTCATTTATGTATTCTTTTTCCCCTTAACTTTTGAATATTTTGGAAACCATGCACTATCTGTTTGCTTTTGGCTGGAAGTATTGAACCCGTTGAACTAATGGTGTGTTTGATACTTTGACTGATGGGAATGTTACCATGAAGATGTTTTTAGCGGGATGCTTCTACCTGAAAGGGGTGGTTTCTTAGCATGATCTTTCTCCTACCTCACTGAAATCTTACAAATTGAGCGCCGCTTTTTTAAACCAGTCACAGTCAAAATACTGGTTTCAACTTCCCATTGTCTAAACGTTGAGATTTGATGATATACTAATACTTTATGAGATGAACTTATGAAGCACTGACCACATGACCCAATTCAAATGACCATGAACTGCAAAACTATTTTTCGTTGTTAATACATTTTCTGCTGAAGTGTATGTATTTTCCATGATCAAAACAGGAACATGAAAGAAAGCATTTTTACCATGCCGATTGGGCGGATTGGCAAAAGCGCTCTTGAAGACATCATTAGGTTCAATAAGTTGCACATTGGATTTGCATTCGCCATGGTTCTACCAACTTGGACTGATCCTAAGCACCGCTTCATCACGGATCCTAATTGTGTCCCTGGTCCTAACGTCCTTAAAGGCCTTCTCATCTTTTCTGTGGCCTCTTTAGTCTCGCTACTCTTCAGCAGCCTCAATGCCTGCGGTGTCAAATTTATTATGAAGATTGCTACAGCACACGGCGTGTCGGTGGATGGTATTGCAGCCATCCTTCGCTATGGACTCCTAGTCAGTGTCATGGCTAATTTTGCTGGGTTTGGCTTTATCATCCCCACCATCTTCTATGGGTCTCAGTTCCGGGTGGGGACATGGAATTGCTTGGACAACTCTGGCAAAGGTTGCACTTTCTTTCTTATGACCTTACTTCCTATCATCAATTTCATCGTTATGTCTGGTATAGGGTATGAGCAATGGTACTTCTACACTAAATCTCGCACTTAAAGATAGATTTCTATTCATTCGTGTCTAAGAACTACCGGGTTGTAATTTACGTAATTTCAATTAAGTGTTAACTTACAGCACAAGAGGATGATTGTAATGAATTTAGTTGGAATTTTAAATAGGTATTATTGAATTCTAGTAACTGAATCCTTGATCTCTACTTACTTAAGCGTACAATATCAGTGATTAGGCGGAGTCTTTTCTGGGTTCATAAAAGAAGCCAAACTTTTTTTCATGCTTACAACCTTATCCCAACTCCCAAGTAGAATCGAATAGATTATAGATGGACACCCTCAGTCTCTATGACCTCGAGCAATCCTCCCCATTCACTCTTTCTCAGTGCTTCAGTATAAAACAGCCCACTATCTCTAAACACTTCTTTCTCTGCTTTGAACACCGGTACCCTGGTGCACCCTGTTGCAAAGGCTGGGCGCTCCCTTCGTTAGTGGGTTGATGCGTGGATCATCGTTCCCTGTAGTTGAAGGACAGGCCTAAACCCACATCTTATCTACAAATTAACTGGTCATGTCCCTCAGGACCACTCTGCTCTTCCCCCCATAAGTAAGGTTGGACTAGTATAGTTCCAAGTGGTTTCAGGCCATTTCTCAATTTTAATTCCCCAGCTCGGATCGTCATGTGGTGAACAATATATTAGCACTTGCACTATCTCCACCCAAGAAAACCCAATTAAAGTAAACATAGTCCCTTAACCATGCCTCAGTGCCTTCTCCATTAGCGTGGGAAGCTTCCCACGAGTCGTTGTAGGCAATAGGAAGAGGGTGCTCCGGGACTAGTCTGTAATAGCCTCAGCGATTACTGAACTTGAATATTGGTGAGAAAGGCGATTCAGTCAAGAAGGATCCACCATGGAAGTAAATCAGAAGTGGTAGTTTTTTCTATCTTTATTGATGATCCCTGGAATGTAGAGTCTAGCAGGTAATCCTGTTTCTGCTTGAATGAAACGTCTTTAGACGAAACACCAGTTTGAGGATCGATTGACAGAAAACAGTGCTGGTACCTATGAGCCTCTTTATTTATCCATTCTTTGTATACACAGAGAAAGGTAAGAAATTCATGGTCTAGTTCATCCTTGTTTAAATCCCTCACATACACACACATATCCATAGGTACCCATATGAATGATTAGACTCACTATTTACAATGTGTTGTTGTCTAGCACATTAGCACATGCTTGGAGAGTGTTATTTATGCTAGGAGATACATATGGTGATTAGCTTGTTAGGTTAAAGGGATTGAGTGTGTAGAAGAAGAAGAAGAAAGGATGGAGGCACAAGAAGAAGGTAGGGTTTAGAGTATATTTACCCTAACCTATAATACATATATTTATACTAGAGATGGAATAACTTAAATAGCAACAAGCTAAATAAGGTACGGTCTCACACTTATAGAATGTGTGAGACCGACACTACATACTTCAACACCCCCCTTCAAGCCCAGCTTGTTACCAATATAACTCAGAACTTGACGAATCACTGGTTTGGTGAAGAAAGGATGGGCATAGATATCGCTCATGCCCAGCTTGTTACCAATATAACTCAGAACTGGACGAATCACTGGTTTGGTGAAGATATCAGCTAACTGATCTCGAGAAGCCACATAAGGAGTACTTATTTCCTTTGTTTCAACCTTATGTCTGACATAATGACAATCTACCTCTATGTGCTTAGTTCTCTCATGAACTACTGGATTAGAAGCAATATGAATGGTCAGCCTTGATTGTCACAATGAAGAGGGATCGGTGAGTCGTACCTCGAAACCTAACTCATGTAGCGGTCTACTTAATCCACATTAACTCACGCGATCCGCGAGCCATAGCTCTATACTCAGCCTCTGCACTAGACTTTGACACAACTGCTTGCTTTTTACTCTTCCATGTCACCAAATTTCCACAAAAGAAAGTACAATACCCAGTGGTGGAACGTCTATCTGAAACTGATCCTGCATAATCAGGATTTAAATATCCAACAACATCAAAATTTCCATTAGAACGATAGACCAATCCACGACCAGGAGAACCTTTCAAATACCTCAGAATACAAATAACAGCCTGGTAGTGAGGAATCCGTGGTGCATGCATATACTGAGATACTACACTGACTGCAAAGGAGATATCGGAGCGAGTAATAGTAGCATAGATCAGCTTTCCCACCAATCTACGGTATCCCTCAATATCGGCATACATCTCTCCAACAACATCCGACTGGAGTTTGTCGTTCGAATCCATATGAGTCTCTACTGGGCGAGCTCCTAAATTACCTGTCTCACTGAGTAGGTCTAATACATACTTTCTCTGTGAGAGATGAATTTCACCAGGGAACCTGATAACTTCAATGCCTAAGAAATACTTCAGTTCTCCTAGATCTTTGGTCTGGAACTGTCTTGAGAGATTGGCTTTAAGTCGATCAATACCCTGTTTGTCAACTCCTGTGACTAATAGAAATTTAGTCGGTCTAATTAAATAGACTAATCTAACCTTAGTTAAACCGCAAGCGCACAGCTATCGTTGAAAATAATTGCGACGGCAAACGGGTCGATCCCACAGGGATTGCTACTTACGACAAACGAGTATTAAAATTATACTTAACTAATTCAGATAATATTCTTTTTATGGAAAATTGAATTTAACTACTCACTAAACTATTTAAACTACAAAAATTATAACTTAAATAATTGGGTTTTATCAAATGGAGAGAACTCTAGGACTATATAATCCATCATAAACTTCTGTTTATATTTCTAAGAGTAATTTTAATGTTCCAGATTTAATATGAGTAGCACGAGGGAAAGGTAACCCTTGCTTTCTCGATGATATGATCGTGATAATCCTAACTAAACATGTATCTTCTAAAGTTTCGGCACTACAGATCAAACTCAAAAGATTACTCGTCTTTTTACGGCACGAATAATATCTAAATTTGACGTCAACAGTTAAAACAGACTTAACTAATAGCAACGAATATCGAACTATAAAGCATGCGTGACATACTATATGAAAGATATAAGCTAGCTATCAATACATGAAACTAGAAGAATATAGAAATTTAAACTAACTGGAAATCATCGAAATTAATCCCAAAAAACACAAACATTAGCCTAAGGTTTCATCTGCCCTAGCCCCTAGACTTGGAGTTTAGCTATACATAACAATGAAAAGAAAAACGAAATTAATAGAAGAATTAATCATTGCAAAAACCGTAGTCTCGCGTTGAAGTCTTCTCCTCCAATTCGTTCTGTCCCCAAGCTTTTCCGCGTACTAACTCGAACTCCACTTTTCTGTCTCTCCTGTTCTCTGTTTCAGTGTTCTAGAGCGCCCCCTTCTCTTTGTTTCCCCTTGTATATATAAAGGTTTGGTTCGGGCAGTGTTTGATTTGAATTGAAAGATTTTATTCGGTGGCAAAAGTTTCGATAATTGGGCGATCGAATCGGAAAAAGCGAAGTCGGTTCTTTTCCTGTTCGGTTTCGGTTGGGATGGAAACATGGGATTGGTCCTATGATTTGGTGGTATGCGGATTCATAGAAGCATTGATAGATTGGCTTGTTTAGTTTTGGAGCTTGGGTGCGTGTTCGGGTTTAGATTTCTGCAGCCGGAATTAGAAGAGCTTTTGGGTTCTATTTCTAAGTGTGAGAGACGAAGGGTGGAGGCTGATCAGGTGGTCCAAGTAGCTGGGTTCATAGCATATTGATTTGGTGAGTGTGGGCTTGGGCGCACATGGGTTGATGGAATAGTTCTTGGACATGGGTCATTTTTGATAAATATTCGACCCATAGTCTAATGATTCTAATCAAACAAATCTACGCCTTCTTTAGTCTTTAGTCATGTGACTCTGAGCTTATGACTTGGTCCACACCCTTGCTAGTCACGTGCTCATCCAAACTTCCTTGGGCTTTACTTCTTCACTTCCACTTCCTGATGCTTTAAGCCTAATCTTGAATATTTTGACCCCAAACCATCTAATATATATTTCACGCCACCAAACTCCCAAAGCAAGCACACCATGCAGCTTCAAGATTATGATATATAAATATGCAGTTGCACAACCACATTTACTCGAGTTCTAACCTTGATACCAATGCTGCAACCTTTACGTCATTTTAATGTATTACACCTATTTTCTTGATACCAATGCTGCAACATTTACGTCATTTTAATGTATTACACCTATTTTCTGCAAATTCACCGGAAACACACATTATTATATAAAAGTAATCAATTAATTAGACTAACTAATATAAAATTGAGAATAATAATATAGGATTTACATGCTTATCAAATACTCCCAAACTTACATTTTGCTAGTTCTCGAGCAAAACTAAAACTAAACTAATAACAAAAACAAAAATCCTAACTCACTTTCGTAGGAATCACGATTACACTTAGCATGTGTAACAAGCCTTTTAAACCCCTAGGTTACCCCTAGTGGACGAGTTTAGTCTCGTGAGGGTTTTCAGAAATGGTACCCACAAACATTAATATAGCATAACCAATGGTGATATATATAATTTTCTCGGAGATAAAATTTTTTTCCAACTGACAAACAAGTTCAATAATCATCAATTACCACAGTTTACATCATTATCACTAAGACACATCACTACTTCCAAAGATAGAAATCATTGATTACTACTCCAAACCAAAGCGTGTGTGTGTGTGTTTAGCCAAACTAATACAAGCTCATATCCAAGTAACAGAATTCCTAACTTGCTATCCAAAGAATATATCAACTTCAAGCCTCACCATTCATACACTCACAAGGAAGTCCCTCTCTTAGATAAGTTTTCAATTTTACCTCTGTATGCAGGGAAATGAGTTAAATAATATAACATCCCACATACTTAGCCAGAAAGACGGACTTATGAAATTTCAAAAACAATTTAGTCTCATGGAAAGAACATCAATCACATGTGAATTGTCGGGTCCTTCACTTTAGCATCCTCTCGCCTATTCTACACTTCATATCATACTTTTGTGATAAGTCTGGGTATTAAGACGGGGATTAGGATAGGCTGACAAGAAAAAGGTAAAAAGGAATCAAAATTTTCTGAGAATAAACTAAAGACCATCTTGTACTTGACCTTCTTGGAAAATTTCTTCACTTTGTAGACCACGTTACTTGACTTTCTCACTACTTCTGCTCAATGATTTATCTTTCTTTTTCTTTTCTTTTTCTTTTATATATATTTATATTTTTTTTTTCTTTCTTTTCTATTGAATCACTTTGAGCAAAAGGAGTGATTTTGGTAAATTTTCCTTCCAAATCTTCTTTCTTCTAGCTTTCTCCTTAGTCCTTTAGAAATTCTCAGAAATATGGGTAAGGCCAATAATATGGGTTTACACTCCTTATCTGGAGTTGGGTTAATGATAGTTGGTTTGAGAAGAAAAGGCTTAATATATAAAGCTCAAAAGGGGTTAACATGATAATCCTACTAGGTGGTATAGATAAAGGCTAATTGGTTTACTACTTCACTTATCAGTATGATATTCCGCTTCGAATAGACTACAAGACCTAATGGCTATCTCCCCAGTTGATGTCACTTCGTGATCGACCAAAATAAGAAAAAAAATGAGACCATACAACGAATTTAAGCACAGAAGAATGAATGAGTCAACTTGGACTCTGAATTTACGTAAAGACTCTCCAAGAAATTCAAAGGCTCAAGTCTCATGGGTTAAGTCTCTATATTCCTTTTCTAGTTCACTAGGAGATTAAATTACTCTTCAATTTGACATGTATCAGGTGGCTAATAGTGCATATTCCACTTTGGCTTAAACTTTCATCAACAAAATCTATTTCTAGAGGTAGAAAATAGTTTAAAAGCAACAATAACTTCAAAAGTGACTCTTAACTTCATAGACTCCTTGAAAATCAGTGGCTTTAGATTTTTTTTTTTTTTTTTTAATTTCTCATCATAGAAAATCACCATTAATCATACCATGTTGGACCTATTTATTTTTCGCTAAACAAACATTTTGTTCCCACCCCCAAACTTCTTATAGACATTGTCCTCAATGTTAACATAGATGCGTAATTTAAAAGATAACAACATGGACAAGTAAAAGTATATAAGGAAAGAGGTTACCAAGAGCTTCCAAAAACGAAAAATAATATCTTTGAGTCACCTGTAGAAATTAGTACCTCACAAAAGATATAACAATGATAATATAAAAGAGGACCAAGTTACTACAATGACTAAAATGTGTCACGTGTCTCATCCCATAGAGTTACACGTCTCCAAAAAGGCTGAGAAAAGGTGATGGAGTGGAATGCATGATACACGTGCACAAAAGACTCAACAAAAATAAAAATATGGGTTGCCTCCCATAAGCGCTACAGTTAACGTCTCTAGCAGACGAATGTTTCGCACACCCAATTCTTAGATTAGCACTTTGTCTACCAACTAAACACAAAATGAACGCCCCAAAATTCAAAAAAATAATTCGACAGAGTCTCCTCTGTATTTTCGACATTTCATAAATATAACACCTGTCATAACCTGAAAATCACAATAATATGGTTCTCATTGGTTAACCCAAATGGAGACTAGGGGCTAGAATGAAGTATTTGGGAACAATGGGAAGCGACTCTTACAAACGAAAAACAAAACCTAAACTACTAAAATACAACAAGCATACTCATTCAGTCATGATAAACAAGATCAATAAGATCCACCTCTTCCACATCCTTATTAGCAAAACCATCAAGATATTGTTTCAAGCATTCACCATTAACCTTAAACACACGACCATCCATAGGATCCTCTATCTCAACAGCACCATAAGGAAAAATAGTTTTAACAATGAAAGGACCAGTCCACCTAGAACGTAACTTACCAGGAAAAAGACGCAAACGAGAATTATATAGCAAAACTTTTTGATTAGGTTCAAAAGACTTGCGAAGAATAGATGTATCATGAAAAATCTTAGTCCGCTCTTTGTAAATTTTGGCATTCTCATATGCCTCATTCCTTAACTCAGCTAACTCATTCAATTGGAGCTTACGTTGTGAACCTGCTCTACGCATGTCAAAGTTAAAAGTTTTAATGGCTCAAAAAGCACGATGTTCTAATTCCACAGGCAAATGACATGCCTTCCCAAACACAAGCCTATAAGGAGACATACCAATAGGAGTCTTATAAGCAGTCATATAAGCCCAAAGGGAATCATTAAGACGTTGAGACCAATCCTTACGGTCAGGTCGTACTGTCTTTTCTAAAATCCGTTTAATTTCCCTATTAGATACTTCAACTTGGCCACTAGTTTGGAGATGGTAAGGGGTAGCAAGTTTATGAGTAATAGAGTACTTTTTCATTAAGGATTCAAATGAACGATGTGTAAAATGAGTACCATTATCACTTATAATTGCACGAGGAGTACCAAAACGAGAAAATATATTATATTTCAAAAAGTTAACTACAACCTTGTGATCATTCGTTTTACATGGAACTGCCTCAACCCACTTAGAAACATAATCTACTGTGACGAGGATATAAAGATAACCAAAGGAAGGAGGAAAAGGACCCATGAAGTCTATACCCCACACATCAAAAAGCTCAACAACCAAAATAGGGGAAAGAGGCATCATGTTCCTATGGGAAATATTACCCGTACGCTGGCATCGATCACATCCTAAACAAAACTCATGTGCATCTCTAAAGAGAGTAAGCCAATAAAAACCACACTGCAAAACCTTAGCAGCCGTCTTCTTAGGACCAAAGTGACCACCACATGCATGGTCATGGCAAAAGGAGAGAATACTTCGAAACTCACTCTCAGGAACACATCTCCTAACAATCTGACCAGGGCATGACTTAAACAAGTATGGGTCATCCCAGAAAAAATACTTAACCTCAGCAAGAAACTTAGATTTATCTTGCTTTCTCCAATGAGAAGGAAACTGACCTATAACAATATAATTAACAATATCTGCATACCAAGGCAACTGGGAGACAACAAAAAGTTGCTCATCAGGGAAGGACTCATTCAAAGGCAAAAGACTAGAAGAAGACTCTACTATAAGCCTAGACAAGTGGTCAGCGACCACGTTCTCTGTACCCTTTTTATCCCTAATCTCAATGTCAAACTGGCAAAAGACTAGAAGAAGACTCTACTATAAGCCTAGACAAGTGGTCAGCGACCACGTTCTCTGTACCCTTTTTATCCCTAATCTCAATGTCAAACTCTTGTAATAAGAGGACCCAATGAATAAGACGCACTTTAGCATCCTTTTTAGAAAGAAGATACTTCAAAGTTGAATGATCAGTAAATACAACAACCTTAGACCCTATGAGATAAGACCTAAACTTGTCTAAAGCAAACACAACAGCTAACAACTCCTTCTCGGTTATAGTGTAATTCATTTGGGCATCATTAAGAGTTCGACTCGCATAATAAATTACATGGGCCAACTTATCAAACCGTTGACCTAAAACAGCCCCAAGAGCATAGTCTGACGCATCACACATTAACTCAAAAGGTACATTCCAATTAGGTGGTTGTATGATAGGAGCGGTAGTCAATAAATGCTTAAGCTTCTCAAAAGCTTTCAAACAACCATCATCAAAGACAAAATTGACGTCCTTACCAAGTAAATTGCATAAGGGACGAGAAATCTTGCTAAAGTCCTTAATGAATCGCCTATAAAATCCAGCATGACCTAAAATAGACCTAATATCTTTCACAGTCTTAGGTGGTGGAATACTAGAAATGACATCAATCTTAACCTTATCGACCTCAATTCCTTTAGTAGAAACAATATGACCAAGAACAATACCCTGTTGAACCATAAAATGACACTTCTCCCAATTCAACACAAGATTCTTCTCCTTGCACCTAATTAACACTAATTCCAAATGGTGCAAACCCTCATCAAAAGAATCACCAAATACGGAGAAATCATCCATAAACACCTCAAGAAACCTTTCTACCATGTCAGAAAAAATGCTAAGCATGCATCTCTGGAAGGTACCGGGTGCATTACATAACCCAAATGGCATACGACGGTAGGCAAAAGTTCCAAAAGGACAAATAAATGTAGTCTTTTCTTGATCCTCAGGTGTAATACATATTTGGTAATAACCAGAATAACCATCAAGAAAACAATAATACTTATGACCGGCTAATCGTTCAAGCATCTGGTCAATAAAAGGAAGAGGAAAGTGGTCTTTCCTAGTGGCTAGATTCAACTTACGATAGTCAATGCAAAAACGCCACCCAGTAGTCATACGGGTAGGAACTAACTCGCCATTCGTATTCTTAACTACCGTAATACCAGACTTCTTAGGGACAACCTGAACCGGACTCACCCATTGACTATCAGAGATGGGATAAATGATACCCGCATCTAACAACTTGAGAACCTCGGCTCTCACTACCTCTCTCATGTTAGGATTAAGCCGTCTCTAGAATTCACGGGTTGGTTTAGCATTCTCCTCTAGATGAATATGATGCATACAATCAGTGGGGCTTATCCCATTAATATCAGCAATAGTCCACCCTAAAGTTGTCTGATGGTCTCTAAGAACCCTAAGCAATTTACTCTCTTGTTCACTATCAAGATTAGAAGCAATGATAACAGGCAAAGTCTCATCAGGCCCCAAAAAGACATACTTAAGAGTATCAGGTAATTGTTTCAACTCAAGCTTAGGAGGACTCTCTATGGAAGGAACTGGTTTAGACTCAGAAGGAGAAAAAGGTTCTACCTTGGTTTTCCACTTATTAGTATCTAAGATTGGGGTGGCATCAAGCAGAGCATTTACTTCACAAATAGACTTATCCACATCAAAATCACCACCAAAGTGAGTTAAACAAGACTCAAGAGGGTCATCTGAATAACTTTCCAAGAAAGTCTTGTGAACCACACTGTCAATAAGATTAACATCCCAAAGATCATCGGGGTTCAGGAGGTTGTTGATTCACATTAAACACATTAAGTTCTATAGTCATATTACCAAAAGAAAGCTTCAACACTCCATTACGACAGTTAATGATAGCATTGGATGTGGCCAAAAATGGACGACCTAAGATAACAGGAATGTGGTGCTTAGGGTCCTGAACAAGTTGTGTTTCTAGAACAATAAAATCAACTGGGAAATAAAATTTATCAACCTGAATCAAAACATCTTCAACAATACCACGTGGAACCCTAACAGACCTATCCGCCAGTTGAAGTGTAATCAGCGTAGGTTTCAATTTACCAAGACCAAGCTGTAAATAAACTGAATAAGGTAACAAATTAACACTAGCCCCCAAATCAAGTAATGCCTTCTCAATCATATGATCACCTATAACACAGAATATAGTAAGGCATCCTGGATCTCTAAACTTAAGTGGAGTGCGGTTTTGAATAATCGAGCTCACTTGCTCAGTAAGGAAAACTTTCTTATGCACGTTCAACTTACGTTTTTGCATACACATATCCTTAAGAAACTTGGCATATGAAAGAACTTGTTTTATAGCATCAAGTAACGGAATATTAATATGAACTTGCTTAAACATCTCCATTATCTCATTAAAAGTATTTCCTTTCTTAGGCTGAACTAACCTCTCAGGAAAATGGGCTTTTGGTATATAAGATGGTACATGACTAGACTTGAAAGACGTAGGAGGCTCTAAGCACTTCTTAGAAGCATCACGACTATTAGAACCACTTACATCACTCTTCTCGCCCTCCCACTCTATAGGATCAAATCTGACCTCAACATCCCTAGGCAACTCAACCATATTATCAATATGTTTACCACTTCTAAGAATGGTAATAGACTTAGCTTGCTCCTGGTGGTGCTCTTGGCTCAAGTTAGAGCCTATTTCGTACTGTCCCTTTGGATTAGCCACTAGTTGACTAGGAAACCTACCCTTGTCCCTTTCATTCAAAGTATTAGCAATTTGACCTATGGTGACTTCAATCTTCCTAATGGCTTGAGCATTATCTTGAGTAGCAGTTTGACTGGCTTGCATAAACTGTTAGGTTGTTTCCTGGAATTTCATGGTGTTTTGTGATAATTGAGCAATGGCTTCTTCTATAGGTGAAAGTTTAGGTGGTTGAGGTGCATCTTGTAATCTTGGGTTTGAGTTACCCACGGGGCCTCCCTGATGTATACCCTTAGACCAAGACAAATTGGGGTGATTATGCCACCCTGGGTTATACGTGTTAGAAAAAGGATTATTACCTGGTTTTTGGTATGAATTAAAAGCATTGACTTGTGCAGTTATGCCAGGGCAATTATCTATAACATGATCAAGACTATCACACAAAACACAACCAGGGGCCTCGATATTGTTAACCGAAGCTGAAGACTTTGTCTCTTTTTCTAGCTCGAGGACTTCAACTCTTCTAATTAAAGCGGCCATCCTAGCGTTCGTGTCAAATTCCTTATTAACGTGGAACAAACCATTTTGTGTAGTACTACTAGCCACCTTCTTAGGCTCACGGCTAGTTTTCCATTGCTGGACCTTTTCAGAGACTTCTTCTAAAAAGGTTCATGCTTCATCTGATCTTATCACGAAATCTCCAGTACTCATGGTCTCAATCATAGCCTTAGAATTAAAATCAAGACCCTCATAGAGAATCTGGACTATCCTACCTTTCTCTAGGCCATGGTTAGGACACTGCAAGAGCATGTCCTTAAATCTCTCCATACGCTTCCATAATGATTCTCCATCATTTTGGCAAAACGATGATAGACTTTTTCTAAAAGCAGTCACCTTATGATTAGGGAAAAAGTTTTTTAAAACACAACGCATAACTTTTCCCAACCCGTTATGGAATTCGATAGAAGAGTGTGAAACCAACTCTTCGCTTTCTCTTTAAGAGAAAATGGGAATAGTTTCAACTTTATAGCCTCATCGCTAAACTGTTGAAGTTTAATAGTCCCACAAATATCTTCAAATTCCCTTACATGAAGATATGGATCTTCCTCATCAGTCCCCCTAAACTTAGGAAGTAGCCCAAGCAAATTGGGCTTTAACTCAAAGTGATTAGAATTGGTCGGCGGGGGAACGATGCAAGACGGTCGAGTCATCTTACTAGGATATATGAATTCCTTAATGGACCTAGGTACTTGGGCAACAACGTCATTATTATTGTCAGCCATGTCAGCAAAAATTGGTGTATTACCGACAAAGGTTATGGGTATCTCTAACTCGGCGAGATTTCTAATCTTCCTATGGAGTGTCCGTTCAATTTCTGAATCAAATGGTGCTAACTCTAGATTATCGGATCGAGTCTCAATCATAAACCACTTCTAAAACCTAAGACTCTAATAAATGATGCAAATGATGCTCACACAAACAATACCAAACAAATATTTCAACCCAGATTGAATTTTAAATATTGTTTAATATATTTGCCCCTAAACCCAAATAACACGATTCCCAGTTCTTGTACAAAAGCACCGTCACTCGATCCACGTGTAAAAAGGGCTTTCCTAGTGAGCGGGCTAAAACCTGTCCTAATGCAAGATGTCTAAGGCTGGTCAATGTGATTTAACCTTCCTAAATGCAAAAAACAATAAAACAAACAAAACACACGAAACAAACAAAATTCAACCCCACAAAGGAAAGAGACGTACCTCCGGTGAGCGCCGAGGAGGGCTACTTGCGACGCCGGATGACGACAAGCAAGCAACTTCACAAAGTCCACAACAAAATCATGACTATCAACCTTGTAAGAAGAAATCTTTGCTTACTGCCTGCGAAAATCAAAATTAGACACGGAAACTAAAAAATAATAAAACTACGACTAAATTTAAACTACGAATCACGATAAATAAAACTTTAAAACTCAATTGTGCTACTGCAATCCCCGGCAGCGGCGCCAAAAACTTGATAGGAATTTAGTCGGTCTAATTAAATAGACTAATCTAACCTTAGTTAAACTGCATACGCACAGCTATCGTTGAAAATAGTTGCGATGGCAAACGGGTCAATCCCACAGGGATTGCTACTTACGACAAACGAGTATTAAAATTATACTTAACTAATTCAGACAATATTCTTTTTATGGAAAATTGAATTTAACTACTCACTAAACTATTTAAATTACAAAAACTATAACTTAAATAATTGGGTTTTATCAAATGGAGAGAACTCTAGGACTATAGAATCCACCGTAGACTTCTGTTTATATTTCTAAGAGTAATTTTAATGTTCCAGATTTAATACGAGTAGCACGAGGGAAAGATAACCCTTGCTTTCTCAATGATATGATCGTGATAATCTTAACTAAACATATATCTTCTAAAGTTTCGGCACTACAGATCAAACTCAAAAGATTACTCGTCTTTTTACGGCACGAATAATATCTAAATTTGACGTCAACAGTTAAAACAGACTTAACTAATAGCAACGAATATCGAACTATAAAGCATGTGTGACATACTATATGAAAGATATAAGCTAGCTATCAATACATGAAACTAGAAGAATATAGAAATTTAAACTAACTGGAAATCATCGAAATTAATCCCAAAAAACACAAACATTAGCCTAAGGTTTCATCTACCCTAGACTTGGAGTTTAGCTATACATAACAATGAACAGAAAAATGAAATTAATAGAAGAATTAATCATTGCAAAAACCGTAGTCTCGCGTTGAAGTCTTCTCCTCCAATTCGTTCTGTCCCCAAGCTTTTCCGCGTACTAACTCGAACTCCACTTTTCTGTCTCTCCTGTTCTCTGTTTCAGTGTTCTGGAGTGCCCCCTTCTCTTTGTTTCCCCTTGTATATATAGAGGTTTGGTTCGGGCAGTGTTTGATTTGAATTGAAAGATTTTATTCGGTGGCAAAAGTTTCGGTAATTGGGCGATCGAATCGGAAAAAGCGAAGTCAGTTCTTTTCCTGTTCGGTTTCGGTTGGGATGGAAACATGGGATTGGTCCTATGATTTGGTGGTATGCGGATTCATAGAAGCATTGATAGATTGGCTTGTTTAGTTTTGGAGCTTGGGTGCGTGTTCGGGTTTAGATTTCTGCAGCCGGAATTAAAGGAGCTTCTGGGTTAATTATGTTGCTAAGTGTTAGAGACGAAGGGTGGAGGCTGATCAGGTGGTCCAAGTAGCTGGGTTCATAGCATATTGATTTGGTGAGTGTGGGCTTGGGCGCACATGGGCTGATGGAATAGTTCTTGGACATGGGTCATTTTGGATCAATATTCGGCCCATAGTCTAATGATTCTAATCAAACAAATCTACGCCTTCTTTAGTCTTTAGTCATGTGACTCTGAGCCTATGACTTGGTCCACACCCTTTGTCGGTCACGTGCTCATCCAAACTTCCTTGGGCTTTACTTCTTCACTTCCTCATGCTTTAAGCCTAATCTTGAATATTTTGACCCCAAACCATCTAATATATATTTCACGCCACCAAACTCCCAAAGCAAGCACACCATGCAGCTTCAAGATTATGATATATAAATATGCGGTTACCTGACCACATTTACTCGAGTTCTAACCTTGATACCAATGCTGCAACCTTTACGTCATTTTAATGTATTACACCTATTTTCTTGATACCAATGCTGCAACCTTTATGTCATTTTAATGTATTACACCTATTTTCTGCAAATTCACCGGAAACACACTTTATTATATAAAAGTAATCAATTAATTAGACTAACTAATATAAAATTGAGAATAATAATATAGGATTTACATGCTTATCAGTGACAATGATATCATCAACATACACAACTAAGACAATAATCCCTTGCTGGGTCTTTCGGTAAAACACGGAATGATCATATTCACACCTAGTCATTCCATTAGCCATCAAAACCTGACTAAACTTCGCAAACCGAGCTCTAGAAGACTGCTTGAGCCCATAAAGAGACTTCTTTAATCGACATACTTTCCCCCCTTGAGCAACAAAACCAGGAGGTTGAACCATATAGATTTCCTCCAGAAGATCGCCATGTAAAAAGGCATTCTTAACATCCAACTGAAACAGAGGCCAGTGATGATGAACGGCAAGAGAAATCACAATACGCACAAAGGCGAGCTTTGCAACCGGAGAAAACGTCTCGGAGTAATCAATACCATATGTCTGGGTAAAGCCTTTTGCAACCAGACAAGCCTTTAAACGAGAAATAGTATCATCCGGATTATGCTTAATAGTGAAAACCCACTTACAAGCAACTGCTTTCTTCCCAGAAGGAAGATCTGTAAGAACCCAAGTGTCATTAGAATAAAAGACACTCAACTCCTCGTCCATTGCTTGCTTCTAGCCAGGATGAGATAGAGCATCCCTGTAGTTAGACGAGACAGAGACAGACAACAAGAACGTAGCAAAAGACTTGACAGATAGTGGTAAATGATCAGTGGAAACATACTTAGAAATAGAATCCTGAGCATACTTACTAGGAAGACGATATCTTGGCGGTGGGCGTTCAAGTTTTTTGAGTGCAATCGAAACATCAAGGTCGGATGGAATGGCAATAGGATCCACGAACCACGGTGGGGAAGAGGTGAGAGCGGAGGAGCATTGAACTTTCGGCCTCAAACTCGGAATGGCAACTGAAGGTACCGAGGCCAGCGCCCGCGACTCTGGAAGGCTTATCGATTAAAGCGCGAGGTTAAGCTTCGATCGCTGGAACTTCGACCATCAAGGAGCGCGGTCGCAGGTGGAAGGCTATCAGTGGGCACAAGTAGCGCTCCTTCTTCACTCGCTCCCTCATTTTCACCAAGATTATATCCAGCACCACCAGATGGCATAACACAATCCTCAAATGGTTCAGAGGACATCTTCCCTTCTGAAGAGTAAAACGGGACATCTTCAAAAAAGGTAACATCAGCACAGACAAATGATTTGCGCAGATGAGGATTATAACACTTGTACCCTTTCTGTGTACGTGAATACCCAAGGAAAACACACTTAATAGCACGAGAGTCTAACTTATCACGACCTGGCTTAAGATTATGAACAAAGCAGACACAACCAAAAATCCGAGGGGGAAGATGGAAAGAAGATTGACCAGGAAAAAGAACAGAGTGTGGTGTTTTGCCTCCTAATACTGAAGAGGGCATACGGTTAATCAAGTATGTGGCGATAAGGGGGCCTCTCACCCCCAATAAAACTTTGGGAGATTTGTTTGAAACATTAAGCATCGGGCGACTTCAAGAATGGGTCTGTTCTTTCTCTCAGCAACCCCATTTTGTTGAGGTGTATCCACACAGGAGGTTTGATGTGTAATGTCATGGTCATCTAAAAAACTCTGGAATATTGTAGAGGTATAGTCTTTGGCATTATCAGTTCGAAAAACATGCATGTGTGCAGAATACCGATTAGTCATCTCAGTATAGAATTTTTGAAAAACAGAGAATACTTGAGAACGATTTTCCATAATATAGACCCAACAAACACGAGAAAAATCATTTATAAATGTAATAAAATACTTGGCTCCAAAAAGGCCAGTGGTTCTACAAGGACCCCAGACATCTGAATGGACTAACTGAAAAGGAGCACTAGAACACTTATTTAACCTATTTTTGTAAGTAGCACGACAATGTTTAGCTAACTCACAAACCTCACAACCTAAAGACTGAATACTAGAAGAAATACTGGGAACTAAACTTCGCAAACTAGCCAGAGGAAGATGACCAAGACGTCTATACCACTAAATAGGAGAGACTGAGACTGTAAGAGCCTGCTTCTGGTGAGAGTGCCCATAATCATCTTGAAAGTAATAGATGCCCCCGTGCTCATACCCCCCACTAACTAGTGTTTTTGTCTGTAGATCCTGAAACACAACATGAGTGGAAGAAAACATGACATTACAGTGAAGAGATTGGGTAAGACGATAAACAGACAATAGATTAAAGGGGAAATTTCGAATAAGCAAGACTGAGACAAGTGATATATTACGAGTTAACTGAATAGTACCCCGACCAAGAATACTAACCTTAGCCCCATTTGCTAATGTGACATATGATGGTGTGTGAGTATACGCAAGACTAGAAAACAACTGGGGATTACCTGTCATATGATCAGAAGCTCTTGAGTCAATAACCCAAGAGTTGTTACCACTTGTATGAAGACATGTTTTACCTGAATCGGCTAGGGTTGCAGTGGGGTAGTCGGACAAACTCGATGAACTGGGAATAGCTTGTATCCGCTTCATCAGGGTTGCAAAGTCTTCTTGAACTCGTTAAAAATCAGTCACTTTCTGATCAACTACTGTGGCATTGTTGGCTTTGTGCAAAGGTGGGAATCCTGTTATATCCCAACAAAAATCAGCACTATGATTTGTGCGCCCACAATGCTCACAAGGCTCAAAACCGCCAATACCACCGACCACCGGCCACTCCGCCGGTACGACCACCCCCACGGCCACGACCCTCTCCTCCTCTCCCCGCCATTACCACGACCCCCGAAAGGGGTTGTTATTACTTGCTTGGAGGGATCAATAAAGCCGCCGACCGTCATTGTGCCTTGGAGGAGGTGCGATATCTGAGACAAATGAGAGTAAGCCTCGGACAAAGTAGGGGAGCTTAGATTCACTTGAACTTGGGTTTTCACATTAGCAAACTTCGGGGCGTAGCCCGGATAGAATTTGGAGACTTCGAAATTCCTCTCTTTGTTTCTTCAACCGATTTATATGCGTAGTAAGTGGGTGATATATATTCAGTTCTTCCCACTTTGCTACTTAAGAGAATTGTAATATTCGAGAGATAGACACATCTCCTTGAGTGAGATCAAAGATGTTCTCATACAACTGAAAGATACGAGAAGTATTCTGAGATTGAGAGTATGATTCTTGTAGATACTCCCAAATCTCCTTCGAGGTTTTAAAAAACCACACAGTATTACAAACATCTTTCTTCATAGTATTCCACAAGAAATTCTTAACCAAGGCGTCATCTTTTGTCCAGGTTGTCTTTCATTTATCATCTGGGGGATATGTCAGATGATTTTCTTTATCTTTTCCAGTAAGATAAACAGTAACTGCCTCTGCCCATTGAAGGTAATTGGCAACACTCTCCAATTTGACAGAGGTCATACCAACAGAGAAAACAGACGTATTACCGAATTCATCGGATTTTGAAACAACATCAGTCATTGTAAAGAGAAAAAAAACTCACTTGATGAAAAAGAATACGAAACTGCAAAACTGCGAGACGGACGTCTCCTCTTTATCAATACCAAGAGATTGCGGAAGCGAAACAATACTAGACACCAACTAATACTAAAACTGGAACCTTGAAACTGAGGATCTCTCTCCTAGCATTCTCTAAACAGAGTCAGCTCCGATACCATGTTATTTATGTTAGGAGATACATATGGTGGTTAGCTTGTTAGGTTAAAGGGATTGAGTGTGTAGAAGAAGAAGAAGAAATGATGGAGGCACAAGAAGAAGGTAGGATTTAGAGTATATTTACCCTACCCTACAATACATATATTTATACTAGCAATGGAATAACTTAAATAGCAACAAATTAAATAAAGGTACGGTCTCACACTTATAGAATGTGTGAGACCGACACTACATACTTCAAGAGAGTAATCAAATGCCTGGGATGTGCTCTCTATTTAATTAGATGCACACTTGAAAAGCAATTCCAGAAAATAATATAATAAAACAACAGCAACGGGCACTGGTTAGATTCCACAAATCTTACTGATTATTGTTTAGCAATATTATGACTATATGGGTGTATGTGTGTGTGTCCGTGTGTGTGTTGCGTGGGTAACGAGACATTTTTGCTTAGCAATACAAATTGGAAACTCTCTTTTCTAGTCTTGATGTGCAGTATCATTCAACATGAGGTTCTTAGAAGATGCTCTTGCTTTATGACATGCAAGAATGAAATTGCAAATTATGTTGAATAGTGAAACGGCTGTGAAATCTGGCTATCACCAAACAAGTAAACCAAAAAACTGCCGATTGGATTACATGTACATTTCCACTTCTAATAAGAGCAAGGATATCATAAGGAACTATATCATCATAGAAATGTAGGACTGGATCATCATATAGTACTGTAGAACTATATCATTATAATTTATAATGCAGGACTCTCAAGATTCAAGAAAGCAGCAAGGCATTCAATCAAGTTGTTAGCTTTCTCACAAGTAGGATTATACAAATGAAAATCATGGCCCTCCCCTTCTGTCTCCGTAATCTCCACATCTCCATTATTCCAGCCACACTTCCTTAATGTTTCATAATAAAGCCAACCCCTATCTCTCAATATGTCTTTCTGTGCTACACAAACACGCACTTTTTTGCAACCAAGTCTTGACAAACTAGGCGCACCAGCTCCCACCGGATTAATTTGAGGATTATCGTGATTCGGCACGGATGGACAGACAAAAGGCCATAACCTATTTAAAAAATCCTTCCACTCGGGATCACCAGTTGCCTCAGACCCAATAGGTTCAGACCCCCAAAAATAAGGATGGACTAAAGCAACTCCTAGAATAATTACACTAAGACCACCATTAGGATCCCCAGCCAGCATAGCCATGTTATGTGCAATATTAGCCCCAGCACTATCCCCAGCTAAAAAGACCTTACTGAAATCAACAAATTCTTTCAACCAAGTCTCAGGGCCATGTCCTTCAGAATGGGAAGCAATCCATTTCAAAGCAGCCCACGAATCTTCGTAAGCAATGGGTACGGGATGTTCTGGCGCAAGTCTATAGTCCACGGACACAGCAACAACATTAGCTCTTGAGACAAGTGAGTTAAGAAAACGATGATACGTAGAATCAAAAGGAGATGAAATGCAGAAACCTCCGCCATGAAAGTAGACCAAGAGTGGGAGTTTTTTATTGGTGTTGGCTAGTTTTGGGAGGTAAACTCTTGCTGAGACTTTGCTGTCTGGTATGATGAGTACATCTTTTGATGTGACATTGATTTGAGGATCAAACGAGGGTGGAACAGTGTCAGTGTCAACTAGCCTTTCAATATGTCCATTTTTATAAGCACGGAGGAGAGGGGAGAATTCATAGTCTAGTTCAGCCTTGTTTGTATCCATCGCAGTAAGAAGCAACAGAGAGGAAGAGTAACGAAGTGGTAGAAATGATAAGAATTGATAAGGTTGTGTACTTGTTGTATCCGTGATATTTGTTTGTGGATGGAAATGGTTCTTGAGGTAGGTTCTTGGCTTCTTGCTACTCTAGAATCTAGATATACGGATATATTCCTTTTTTTGCTAAATATTTTTTACCAATAATTAAATCTCAGTAAAAAAAGACTGCTAGAAATTGATGGTTGTGGAAACATTTGATTTGACAGCTACACATGCCTGCCCAGTGTGAAATAAGCAATTTCACTATTGAATATGAATAGATGTGGGTGTTTGGTTCTCATTTTTTTCAAAAAATTATTTTTTCATAAAAAATATTTATTCTAAAAATAGTTTTTTAATAAATATGTTTAGTTGTGATTTTTCTTAAAAGTTATTTTATCAACAGATATATTTTTTGATATATTTTGGCATATCGTGGCATAAATCACTAAAATCTAAAATATCTGGAAAGTTTATTTACCTTTAGCACCTAAAGTGTTTCCTTCAAAGAAAAATAATTTTTTAACTTGAAAAACAAATTTTACTTAATTATCATAAAACAAGTTTTTGAGATTAAAAAGTGTTTTTTGGATGAAAAGCTATTTTTTTTTTAAATAGAAACCAAACACATTTATTTTTTCAAAAAATATTTTTTCACTAATAAACACTTTTTGGCAATAAATAAATAGGATCAAAACACTCCCTTAGTTGTTTGATTTTATGATATCATTTTCAAAGTTTGTAGCGATTTATGGAGGATACAGAGCTATATTTAGCAGGATGCTTCTACATTAAAAGGGGTTTTCTTAGCTCTCTTTCTCCTACCTCACTGAAATCTTACAAATAGAACACTTGAGTTTCTAAAACCAGAATATCACAATCAAAATACTGGTTTCCACGTCCCATTGTCTAATGCTGGGATTTTTAATAATTCACTAATACCCTATGAGATGAACAAATGAAGCACTGACCATGAACACTAAAGACTGCAGGCGCAAGACTATTTTCCCTAGTTAATATATATGTTCTAAGTGTGTGTTTTCCATGACACTACTACAAAAATAGTCATTAACCACGGTTGGACAAATAATTTATACCACTGTGCTCTTAATAACAGGGGCTAATAGTCATTTACCACGGTACAATTCATGTTTCTAATTTTGGTACAACCTAATACCACTATTTTCGTGACACAGTGGTATATAAGATGCCTTATACCACGGTATTACAATATATCGCCTAATTTGGTTTTAGATATTCGTATACCCCACTATTTCTTAATAAAGGTGGTTTATGTTTTTCGAACCATTACACCTACCGTGGATAATAGCCGGTCTACCCAAACCACTCGCTAAAAAAAAATTAAAAAATAAAATCGGGAAAAGAATGGGCAAAAATTATTCGCTAAAAGTCTAAAACTCCCTCTTTCAACTTCTTGAAAATCGTTGCTAAGGATTTTACTCCCCAATTTTTGCTCGATCTCTCCCTGTTTTCTCCTAGTTGAGTTTATTATTTTGCACAAGATTGCTCTCTCTCTCTCTCTCATGGATAAAATTGCAAGGTTACTCTTCTTTTTATGCAAGTAAGTTCTTATTTTCATTGATTTCATTTCTTAAACATTACTGAATAAATTGCAAGGTCGTTCCTATTATTGAAATTAAAGAACTTGTTCTTTACAATATTTGGACTGAAATTTTGGGTATATTATTGTAATAAATGGCCTTTGTTGCTACTGTTTTTGAATGCGAGGAAGTTTTTAAATTACGGTGAGACATTTGGTGTTGGGAATACGATTGCGGCTATTGGTTTCGATTGAGATTTGTAAGAATTGGTATATGGTTGGGTATTGCAAAAGTGATGCTGGTGTAAAGGGTATAGGAGTGGTGGATTCTCCTGTGGGAGAGAGAAAATGGGAGTTTGCTATATTTATGCATGTTTTGTTGAAGAACGTTGTGGTTGAGATGCAATTCAATGTTGAAGATGGACTTCCTGATGTAGGCTTTAAGGATTGGGATTATGCATTTGCCCATGAAAATGTTGTAATGGGACCTGTTTTTGGCAATGCCAAGGATTGTGAATTGATAATAATGGTCGGATTGTCGAATTGTCGGCGTCTGGAAAGACGACATGGGCTGAAAAATGGGTGAAGGAGCATCCTAAAAAGTGGTATCTTTCACTTGGAACGAACCTTCCTCTTGATCAAATGAAGGTATGCCGTACTCATTTATTGCTTAAAAGTAAATAACAAAACTTAAGTGGACATGCATGTCCAGATTTTAGTATTTCGTGTAACACTACTGAATTGAATGATTGGTGGTGCTTAATGCAGGTACAAGGGCTCCTAAGAAAGCAAAACTATTTTTCTACTATTGCAGCAAGATGAAAGAGATGATACACCACTGGGGTTAAAGTTTGGTGTTGGGTAATTTCAGAAGAAATTTGATATGTGTGGGAGAGGTTGGTTTTCTAAATCAAGATTCAGCTCTATATGAAGATCCTTGGTCTTGTTGTGAAACTGAAATGCCACATGATTTTCTTGAGGATAGTGGGCGTCTTTGAGGACGGATAGATAACCTTCTTTTGAGATGGTTGTTCACTTGTTAATGAGGTAAGGAAATTTCAGTTGGTGTATTCTTAGTATCCTTGCATTTTTGAGAACTTATTAGGTTATTTTTCTTTTTGTCACAATGGTGTAAACTATTTTCGGCGGATCAGTGGCATACTTGGTTTTGGTTTTTGGTACGATGGCTAAGTATAAAATTACAACATAGTAGTGCTAGAGCTTGTTGATGTTGACGTCGTCAATGTCATTGGGTACTCCTTTGATGCTAAGGTGTTGAGAAGAATCCATGAAAATATTCCTTACTAAAGGTTTAACCATGGTTCTCCGGGTTTATTTCATAATGGTGCTCTTCATTGGTTAGCAAGTAGTACAGTTGATGTTTCTAATAAACTAATTCTTGCTTACGACTTTTGAACAAAAGAATTGTATGAGTTGTTATTGCCTACATATAGCAACTGTGATTTCCTTATGAGCTTGACAACATTTAAATCGAAGCTTTGTTTGATTTCTTCAGTGGATCGGTGCCTTGATGTATGGGTGATGCATGAATATGGTGTAAGCAAGTCTTGGTCTTAGTACAATCGGTGGAAATTCCTAAATATCATCTCGGCAATCCTCCTTTCAAAAGAGCATGTAATATGTTTCTTTATGGTTAAAAGAAAAATGTAAGATTTCTTTTAACTGGAAATTTTACATGAGATTTCACTCTGAAGTATACTAACTCTACAAGCACCGTGGCTCGACCACGTGTCCATGTAGTTATGTCGTTGCAATTTATCATTATTTGTTTATTGTTTTGTATTTTTTTTATATATTTTTTTTCTTCTTGTTGTGTTTATGACCAAATTAGCCCCTTCTGAAACCGAGGCTCATCTTTGGATCCAACTGCTATGTGGCAAGGTGAACTTTCTAGTACTAATTCTAAATAGTTGGAAAGTTCATTTTACATAAAGTATATTGGTTAGGCACATAGTTTGGTGGATGTTTTGGTTGTTTATATATCGGGTTCATTTAGTGCAGCTCATCTCTTTACCTTGGTTGGTCTGATAGGTAGTGATTGGTCATTCTTGAAATGCAAAATGAAACGGAAAGAGAACATATTGCCAATAATGCCATCTTTTTTTTGGAGCATCCACTTCCATTCTCCTATGATAGGCCTCTTGTTTCTTGGTTCTTTAGGTTTGGTTATCCCTATATGTGGACTAAAAAGCTGGTGGAAAGAATGTCTATATTGAGCTTTAGGAGTATAAAACAATTTTTCTTTGAAGGTTGAAATTTCACTTGGTACAAGTAAGTTGGCCTGATTCATACTTTATCATGTTCCCCTGCTTTTGGACAGTCCTAGATTTGAAAAAAGTGCTGCTTTTGTTTCTAAAGTATTTTAAAACCTTCTAGATGAATAGCACGGTAAATTAATCTTTTCACATTGGCAAGTTTTTTCCTAGCTTGATAGATCAATTTGTTGTCATTGGGCGTGCTGTGTAGGGTATCAATTCGATAAAGGAGGGAAAAGCAAGAAGACTAAAAGGGAAAAAAAAAATGCATGCTCGATCTCCAATCTGATGATCATCACTGCTATTTGTGTAATGTATTATCCGGGTTCTTTATGCTTATATTATCCGGGTTCTATATACTTAAATCATATTTATTCATAACATGCCTTCACTGACCTTCATTTGTTAGAAGGGTGCCAAATGTTACATTTTCTTTGTAAGCTTGCTGGTCAAAGAGTCCATAGGGGATTCCTTGAATGAATATATGTTACCCATTCTTAATTATTTTGATCCTTGAATGAATACTTTGTTTTTTAATCACAGCTATTTCTTTTATAGGGGGGATCATGCTTTGTTTATTCTTGGCTGAATTTTCTTGAGACGAGAATGCCAACACAAAGGAGAATGATCTTGGTGAAGTTATAGAGATTTTTTTTTTCTTTTGGCATTTTTTCATTGCAATAAATTTTGGAATACATGACAAGATGGAATAAATTGGTTTGGAGGCTCTTTATAATATATTTGTATTGATTATATTAACTAGAATTTGGATTTTCAATTGGGAATGGATTGCTTTCAGATCATGTTTAGAATTAGTCATGTGGACCATAATGTTTTGAATATGTGTTGAAGTAGAATTTGATTAGGTGATTTGGAAATTGGAATTAATATTTAAATAATTAGGGATTTTTTTTAAATAAAAAAAAAGTATATACCAATGTTTTGGAAGAACCGTGGCAAATACGGTGATTTTATACCACGGTTTCTCGAAATATTAGTACTTCGTAATGGGCAATAACCACGGTTTTGAAAATTTTATTACCACGGTTTTAGAATAAATAGTGGTTAATAGGTATAAGTTTATACCACGGTTTTGCCAGAAGTATTTACAACCCCAGCTAATACCACGGTTTATAAACAATGGTAAAAGGCATTTTACCACTCTAAAACACAGTGGTATATGACATTTTCTGTAGTAGTGTGATCAAAACAGATATACTTAAAAGAACACATTTTGACCATCCCAATTGGCAAAAGCACTCTTGAAGGCATCATTAGTTACAATAAGAGCATCATCAACGCGTTGTTATTTTGCGTTGTGACATATTATTATTTTTGGGAGCGAAAAATTTCTAAAAGGAAGAGATGAAACAGCACGGTTTGGGTAAATTTTGCTAAAAAAATTTGAACGGGTCAAGTTGTCCCGTGCGAATCCAAATTTTTTTAAAACCGGAGTAGTGGTCCCGTCCACCCTATTGACCCATTTTATTTAAAAACGCGCGGACAATGTTCCAGTAGCATTTGCCTCGCAAGAACTCAGCAACATAACTCAAAATCCAAACCTTCAATCACCCAATAAAAATTCGATTTTCAACCAAATTTGTTTCTGTTTTTTGCAATGGATCAACGTCATCAAGATGGACGTAAGAAGACTATTATGCGTGGCTCGGGGAGTTCAAATCCTCGGGAAAATGAGAGTGAACTCGTACCGGAAAATGATTTCAATTTTCCACGGAGATTGAGTATTGTTGATCATCCGACGTTGGCTCCCGATCCAGACAAACATGTTTCGTGTTTATATAACACTGACGGAGTAAGTATGAGTTTATGAACGTTATTTAATTGATTTTGATTGAAAATTGTGTTTAGAATTTAACGTATACTAACTGTTTGATTAAATGCCTCAATGTGTAGAAAATGAATTCGACGAGATGGAGATGCGCAATGCCGAGTATTAAAGACTTCTGGAGTCATCTAGTGGAAAGAGGGGAGGAAATGGAGCACGTAAGAGCTCGAATTTTGGGAACACCTTTTGGTCTATTGATATCGTGTACGAGCATTCGGACTAATCGTCCACTGATATTTGCATTGGCGAACGATGGTGGCACACCACTCACACTTTTCACCTTCCATGTGGTGAGATTGGTATCATACCACTTGACTTTACAATGCTAACGGGTTTAAATGTGGGCGAGAAGAAGCCAGTTTTGTTTGATTCAAGTATCGAAGATGATTTTGAAAGGTTGAAGACTCTACTGCCTTCGTTGTTTGATTTTGAAGGTAGACTTGTTCTAGAGAATATGGATGGCAGATACATTTTGAACCTGCACATCAGAGAAAAATTAATGCACCGATTGGATATTGAACATTGTTTAGAACATGAAGTTGACGTCCTATATTTGGACCCAAACTCTGCGGAGGAGGATGAGTTTATTAGGATTTTTTTGTTATATTTTTTGGGTCAAGTTGGTTTTACAACAGGAAAATCTGGGGTTCAGGCTGGTTGGTTAGCGTCTTTGGTAAACCTTAATAGCTTGGAAGATTTTGATTGGGGAGGTGCTTTCATGGCACATTTATATACAAGGCTTGATTTGTTTGTACAAACAAATCAAATGGGGAAGCAATACAACGGAATTATTTGGATACTACAGGTAATTCAATAGGATTTAACTTTTAAAATATAAGCTTTTATTTTGTTAGTTAAATATTATATAATTTAAATTAATTAGATACACTTTCATTTGATTATTTCAGTACTGGTGGTATTAGTATTTGGCTTGCTTAAACCCTATACTGAAAGAGGATTGGGATAAGGACTTATGGCCTCGCCCACAGGGATGGGCTATTTTTTGTCATGCTAGATTAAATGATGATGTCCATAATGATCTTCAAGCTGCTAGGATTCAAATAGAGACGAAAAGTATGAAATCTATTATTTGGAGTCCATGGCAAGGTTCTCAATTTGAGAATATGCATATCTGTCAGCATAGTACTCTAATGTCGTTAAAAAGATTCATATTGCAATCCCCTGATATACGTGCTTGGTTCCTTGGAGATAGGGTGACTATGCAAACCATTGGATATACATATATTCCTGCTCCCCCACCCACAGATATACGTGCCATGGATGTTTCAGAGAATTTGATTGAACGGTATCGCGTTGAGAGTGCATGGCCGTGTTTTACAGATTATGTTGATGTGAACTCCAGTCTTGATTATGAGACTTATTGGCAGAAAGTTTCTAGGGGAAGCCTATCTGCGGGTCCACTGTATAGAGGTGCAAACATGGATATCGCAACTAGTCAGAGTTTTAGGCGAGATGTCCAATTCCCAGAACCTACAAGTTTCGCAAGAACATCTAGAGTATATCATGGTTATACACCCCCACCTAGTAATCCATATGACCCATGGTCATACCGCGTTGTTAGTTCTCAGGGAATGGAGACCACATTTCACTTGGAGCGTTCGGTGCTTGTACCTGAGCTACAATAGTTTAATAAGGTATATTTATATTTCATTATGTTAATTTAAACACACTATGTATATTTAATTTATATACAATATTGATACAATGCAGGAAACAGTGCATGCTCGATTATCAGATGAAAAGCAAATCAACCAGGGGCTTCGAGCTAGTTTAATTGAGCACACTCAACAATATTATGGCTATTTAGACGAAGAACAAACGCAAAGAGCAAACGCTGAGCGTAGGATGGCTGAGATGACAAACGAATTGGAAGCCTTGGTAATTTTATTATATGTAAATATTTTCATTTTTTTTATATATATTTAATTTTAGATTTTAATTGCATTGTGTTGATGTTTCAGATAATTGCTACTGATATCATGCAACAAAACAGTGCTCCTAATAAGATAGGGCGAAAACGGAGAGGGAGTGGCCAGAGCAGTCAGGGCAGTGCTCCATAGTATTATATTGCACTATTTTGTAATAATTTAGTGATGTCATTGTTGTTGTTGTTGGTTGTTGTTGTTTTTTAGGGTTTGAACAAGTTTTTGAGAATCTTAACAGGCTTAGGTATATGAATTATGTTGATTAAACAAAGGAGGCTATGTCCAATTTTTTTATGCATTAAATTAATTATTACATTACGTTAATTTAAATTCAAGACATTACGTTAATTATTAATTAGAATCTATACATATTTTTTATTATGTAAACAAAGAAATTCTCATGTGAACAATCAAGCCCATGTGAACGTGACTAATAAGCCCATTATAACACCCCGTGTTTTATTCTTTGTTTTCATAATAATAATAAATAATAATAATAATAATGAAAATAGATAATGGATAGAGGATAATTATCAGTTACGGATAAAACCCATAAACAAATGGATAAGTGTTGTCCTTGTTTTTCGGTGGGTTTTCTCACGTAGAGTTTTGGGGAAAAAAAAAAAGAACACAGCGAGGGTTTTAGAAAAAAAAATGGGAGTTTTACTGGCAGCAGAAAAAGAGATTTTTCCTGGTAGCTGGTTGATAATCGGAGAGCGCTACAGGTGAGTAGAGTTAACTCTCACCACTACTAGAACTATGATTTGCATCTGTTTAGTATTTACGTATTTTACTGTCGATATGTTTAGATTTTGGTAAAACCGGTTATAGTCTTAGACTGTTGGAACTCGAAAGAGTTCGGTGATGGTGGCGCAAGGAACAGAGAAATAGTCTCTTTATCCGGTCGAGCTGTGATACTTTGGTGGTGCGTTTTTTTTGTTATTTGAACTTGTTGGCGAAAGATCGCCTTCAAATCTTGTCCGGACCTTTTGATTTGCACCTTTGACTTTATAAATTGTATTTGTGTTGATTGGTGTCGGGGCTGCTGGAAGACTCGGAGAAGTCGTCAATGGAGGCGAGCCCCATTAGAAATCGGTCCTGCATGTTTTTTTATGAACTGGTATGTTTGGAAAGTTGGGAGGGGGCTGTTGGAGCTTGGAGAAAGCTTGAACCATCGTTAATGGCGCACGCCATTCTTGAAGCCAATCTTGAAGGTTTCGACATTTGTGTTTATTTGGTTGTGTTTGAACTGTGTTTTTGTTGTGGGTTGTTTGATGATGTTGGGTGGTAGTGGGGATGGTTGGGGCTGTCGATTTGAGCTTGGAGCAAGCTCTAATGGTGGTCGCGATTTTCAGATCTGGATTTAGGAAGGGTTTTGATTGTATGACTTTTCGGTTTTTGGCTTTTGTTAAAGTTTAAAGGGTTTTCATGAGGATGAAAACCGCTGGCTTGAAATGGGTGGACGAGTGGTGCCGGAATTCAAGCCGGTGGTGGCTGGTGGGGTGAAGAAGATGACACTGTTTGTTCTGTTGGGCCTTGGACCTTAGTTTGGTTCTTTGGGCCGGGTTATAAACCCTTTGGGCCTTAGAGTGTTTTGTTTGGGCTCTTTTAGTTTCAGTTGTTTTGGGCCGACCCATTTGAATTAAAATGGGTTAAGGTGAGTCTTTAAGGATTTAGACTTTTGGGCCTCGATTTCGGGCCTTAGTTTTTGGGGCTGGTCCATAGTATTTTAAGTGGATCTTCAAGTTGGGCCAAACCAGTTTATGGGCCGGGTTAAGGCTTAAGTTATTGAACCTGGTCAGCTTAGATAAATCGTTTTTTTTTTTGGGACTGGTTGACTGCTGTTGACCCTTGGCAGGTCGACTTTGACTTTGACCAGGGTTGACTTTGACCAGAGTTGACTTTGACTAGAGTTGACCTTTTAGCTCGGGTTATGATTTGGGTTATTAAGATAGGTCTAGGGCTATTAGCATGCTTGGTTTTAGGCTAAGACCTTTCTATCTATACGTGTGTATGTGTATTAACTGTTCTGTGATATTTTACAGTATTTTATGATATACAACGTTATGACACTTATACATCCATGAAATTAATAACGCGTAAATCAAAAATACTTTAATCAAGATACTCATTCGTTCTCGAAATAATATATGCAATAATACGGTTCTATAATGCGTAAAACAAATTTACCGCGACTCTTTTAGAACTCTCCACTAAAAAATTTCATAATCGAGTTTTATTTGTTGATGTCATATGTTAGGTGGGCATTTATTGAATGTGTCATAAATGGCCCGTTAAGCTATCTATATGGGTATTCATTGAATGTGTCATGAATGACCCGGTATTCATTGAATGTGCCATGAATGACCAGATTGTTTGACTACCCTGAGAGGAACTAAGGTATTAGCCTTGCGGGTTAGTTGTATTCCTTGAGGGTACGGGAATGTAGGATTTGGGTATTCCTTGAATGTGGCAGGAATGACCCAGGGCATTCATTGAATGTGCCATAAATGGCCCGTTAATGATGTGATAGTTGTATTCCTTGAATGTGACGGGAATGACCTAGGTATATAGACACTAAGTGATATGTGTATAAGAAAAGTAATTGATTAATTAATAAGAGAAATTAATTTGATTGTGCGAGTGTGCTTGGGTTTACTTTACAATACCTATAGGATATCGACAAATGTTAGAAGTTCTAACTTTCTTTTCTGGGGAGGGTAGGACTTAATAACATTTTGTGCAGGGACGCCGGGTCCTACCCTTATACCCTTATCCGCGGATATCGGTAAGTTTTAATTAAATGATTTAGATATTAAAACGAGTGATTTGAATGAGTGAAAATAAATGGAAGTCTTGCTTGGGAAGAAGCTATGCCGGTTGAGATGACTAACTACCGCCTTCCAAGTGAGAATAATTAAGTTATGGGAAGATATAAAGTGATTGTTTGGATAATTAAATATGATAATGTTTATATGTGGTTAGTCTACTCATACCAAAGAAATTCCATTTTGTGACCCATGTTTGCTTTGTTTTGCTAACGTGGGTGTGTTCTTAGGAACATAGGTGGAAGGCGGAATTGCGGCGCGTGTGATTTGGATTCTTGTCCGGAGCAACCGAGTTTATTTTTAGGTCCGTTTTTTTTTGGAAGTATGTAATAGCTTAGTTCCTATTCATATGACATGAGAATACGATGTTGAGGATTTTTTATTCTTAAAGTTTGTTTATGTTTGTGTTGGGATGGAAGAAAGTTTTTAATAAAGTGATAGTTGAGGAATTTGGAGTTTATTTGTGGTTAAGTTGATCCTGTTGTGATGTGGGTTTTAGGTTTTGACAGGTGTTGTATCCCCCCGTCATAGCCTGGGTTTTAGACAATTGAATATAGTGATGTTTGAGATATTTATATTTCAAATATTCATTATTTTAATTGTTTAGAAAATCGGGCTGTGACACCCATGGGCCTCAATTTATTATTCCTCCAATCAATTTATATCCGTTGGCATTATTTCCAAGGGGAATCAATTTATATCCGTTGGCATTATTCCCAAGGGGGATCAATTTATTGTTGGCATTTATTCCCAACGAATATATTTCTATCCGTTGAAATTTATTTATAACGGATATATTTCTATCCGTTGGGCCTTTGCATATATATTCAAAGTCATTTTCATTCCTCACTTCAGCTTCTCATTTTCATTCTCTAATCTTTCTCAACTTCAATTTCTATCTCAACTTCAACTACCAATATGGGCGGATCAAATATTGTCCATATTTCTATACCTGAGATTTGTCAGTGGTGTAAGGAAGTTGGTCATTACGCTACTTCATGTCCATACATTAACATCAAATGCTCAAACTCTGAATGCAACAACATGATGATAGTGGTCATAACTATCAATGATGATGGAACATTGGAAGACAAATTTTTAAAGTGTGATGTTGATGATTGTCCCTCAAATATCAACATCTATCATTCAAAAAAGGTTGACATACTTGTATGTCATTTTTACAAGGAAGCAGTAGATTTCTGCCCTAGGTGTGGCTTGTGAGATCAATGCAATCTTTCAATGTGTGGTGGAGAAACAAGTCGTACCTCTTAGAATTTAAGTGTAGGATATGTAATATTTGTATTTTGTTTAATTCCCTAGTGTATTGTCTTTAATTGTTTTGCATGTGTTTTTAATTCCGTAGAATTTTATAAGATGTTTTGTGTTTTTATTTCAAATTAAGTTGTAATATTTTTCATTTCTAGTTGAGTTGATTTGTTTTTAATTTCAACTTATAAACAAACACATTTTTTCAAGAAAATATACTTTCATTAAAACAAAATACAATTTTATTTAAAGAAAAACATACACGTAAACAATAAAAACAAATTACAACATAAAATTTAAATAAATTGGTATGCTAAAACATAATCTAATACCACTCAAGTATATGTTTAGGCCCAACGGTACAATTTTTGTAAATCTTCTAAAATCATTCCGGCCCAATAGTGCAAAAGCCCAACGGTACAAAATCGAACCATTTGAATTTTTTATTAAAAAAAAACAAAACAATTATGGACGGCTAAAGTAGTCCCGTCCCACTCTTGGACGGGTCAAGTTGTCCCGTGCACACCATTTCTATTTTCTTAACCAATTTGGCTCCAATTTTGACAATTCTTATAATAGAAACGATCATTTGAAAACGCGTTGGTGACGAAAATTGCTATAAACATTGTCAACTGTCATATTAAAAATAAAAAATAACAACGCGTTAATGATGCTCTAAGTTTTTCATTGGATTTGCAGTCACCATGGTTCTACCAACTTGGAATGATCATAACCACAGCTTCATCACGGATCCTAAATATGTCCCCGGTCCTAACGTCCGTAAAGGGCCCCTAGAGTCTCACTACTCTTCAGCAGCCTCAATGTCTGCGGATCAAATTGATTATAAAGATTGCTACAGCACGCGGCTTGTCGGTAAATGGTATTGCAGCCATGCTTCGCTATGGACTCCTAGTCAGTGTCATGGCTAATTGTGTTGCCCACCATCTTCTATTGGTTTCAGTTCCGGGTGGGGACATGGAATTGCTTGGACAACTCTAGTAAAAGTTGCACTTTTTTTCTTTTTATTATTATTATTTTTTTCTTATGACCATGCTTCCTATCGGCAATTTCATCCTTATGTCTGGTATAGTGCATAAGTGCATAACCAATTGCAGTTAATTTTCTTGGCCTCATTTCGCGCTGTACCTCCCATGGATCATTTGGCAGATTGAAATGCATAGATTTTCTAGGATGGATGGACTGGACCTATTATTTGAACATGGACCCAGTGGATTCAATACATGGCCCAATCAGCAACAAAGCCATGGCTCAGTTGGTTAAACTCAGTGGTTTTATCAGTAAAAAAGAAGCCCGCAGTCAAAGAGTGGGCTAGTCGGTGTTCTTCTTTCTCCGATCATTTTGAAGGAAAGCTACAAGGGTTTTCAAGTAAGTTCGTGTGGCAATACATTGAAGTCCTTGAGTGTTTGAGAGAGGAAAAAACCAAGAGGCAAGTGAGAGCTACTATTCGAATCTACCCAATCGAAATTTCTGACGTTCATTCGATGAATTCGAATCTATGAACTCTTATTACGTTCATTGATATAGTGGATTTTATTCTCACTACCTGTCTTGTCTTGTTTTATTTTTCTGTTTGATTGCCATAGATAATTGTTTGTTCGTGCTTGGTTAGAATTATTGAGAACAATCGAATTCATCGAGTTGTCTCTGTTAAATCGTTACTGGGGATTTGAACTTATATACTAAATCTTGCACTTGATGATAGATTTCATTTTGTGTCTAAGAAATCCTGGATAACGGGATTTCAATTAAGTGTAAACTTACAGCCCAAGAGGATGATTGTAATGAATTTAGTTGGAACTCTAAATAGAAATTATTACATTCTAGATAACTGAATCCTTGATCTCTACTTGAGCGTACAATATCTTGCTAAACTCTTCATCATGCTTACAGCCTTAAATGGAAGACATGGTCTTCCCCCTCAGTCTCTACGACCTCCACTCCTCCCTATTCACTCTTATTAATGCTTCAGTATAAAGCATCCCACGATCTTTAAATACATCTTACCCTGCTATGAACACCAATACCCTGGTCCACCCCAAGATCCAAGTTGCAAAGGACTGGATCAACATAGTAATACTAGTAATGTAGAACAATATCATCATAGTAATGTAGGACTGTCATGATTCAAGAAAGCAGCGAGGCGCTTAATCAAATTATTAGCTTTCTCACAAGTAGGATTAGACAAATGAAATACATGATCCTCCTCTTCTGTCTCAATAATCTCCACATCTCCATTCCAGCCACACTTTCTTAACGTTTCATAATAAAGCCACCCCCTATCTCTCAATATGTCTTTCTCCGCTACACAAACAAGCACTTTTTTGCAAGCCAATCTCGACAAACTTGGCGCACCAGCTCCCACCGGGTTAACTTGAGGATTATCGTTATTCGGTGCGGATGGACAGACAAAAGGCCATAACCTGTCTACTTTACCCTTCCCCTCCGGATCATTTGCCTCAGATCCAATAGTTTCAGACCCCCAAAAGTAAGGATGGATTAAAGCAACTCCAAGAATTTTCACACTAAGACCGCCATTAGGATCCCCAGCTAGCATAGCCATGTTGTGTGCAATATTAGCCCCAGCACTATCCCCAGCTAGAAAGACCTTACTGAAATCAACATAATTTTTCAACCAAGTCTCATCGCCCTTTCCTTCAATATGGGAAGAAATCCATTTCAAAGCAGCCCATGAATCTTCGTAAGCAATGGGTACGGGATGTTCTGGTGCAAGTCTATAGTCCACGGACACTGCAGCAACATTAGCTCTCGAGACAAGTGAGGTTATATAACTGTGATACCTATGTGCAAAAGGAGATGAAATGTAGAAACCTCCTCCATGAAAGTAGACCAAGAGTGGAAGTTTTTGATCGCTGTTGGCTAGTTTTGGGAGGTAAAGTCTTGCTGAGATGTTGCAGTCTGGTATGATGAGTACATCTTTTGATGTGACATTGGTTTGAGGATCAAACGAGGGTGGAACATTGTCAGTGTCGCCTAGCCTTTCAATATGTCCATCTTTATGAACACGGAGGAAAGGAAGGACTTCATCATAGTCTAGTTCAGCCTTGTTTGTATCCATTGCAAAAACAAGCAACAGAGAGGAAGGGAAAGGAAGGGATAGAACTGATAAGGTTGTGTATGTGAGATTTGTTTGTGGATGAAAATGGTTTCCTGAGGTGGCTTCTTGCGTATACCAATAATTTTTTTATTTGCTAAATATATATATATATATACTATTAATGAATAATTAGATCTCAGTCAAAAGAAGATTTCCAGAAATTGATGGTTGTTGAATACTTGAATTGCGGATTGTGAAATGTGGACACATAAGAAATTTGACAACTGCACATGCCTGCCTAACATAGACATAAGAAATTTCATTGTCGAATATTAAATTACTAGATTTACTGGTATGCAGTGAGTGTGAGCGTAACGGAAGTGGAGAAGAGAGAAAACTGAGACAGAAAGAGAGAAGAGAACAGGCTGGGTATGAAGGACGAGGGGGGAGATATCCAGACAGACAGAAACAAAATGAATATTAGGAGGCTTTTGGGGACAAACTTCAAGAGTTCGAAGTGAGATGAGGTGAGAAAGAAGGAGAGGTGGAGGGAGTTTTTTTTAGTTGGGGGTGGGGGAGGGGACTTTTAAAATCGACCAAAAGAGTTCGCTACGCTCATCAATCAATAGACTCATCTATTATTACTGCAAAAGGTTAAGCATTATAAGCCTCCGAAAAATTGATCATTAAAAGGAAGAACACAAAAACACTATACTGACAAGCTTCTAGCCTAACATAAATAAGATAACAAACTAATCGTCCTATAATCGAACCTAAGATTTTAACGTTTTTGGGGACGCAAGGGTTTGAAGTTTGCAGCAATTTATGGAGGATATAATTGTTGGGGTTTAACACCGATACTAATCGATTCCCCACTACACAAATAACTCGTATTTGAACACAATTCAATTCTAGACAACAATTTCAATATTCTCTATAACCAAACTAACATGCTCAACTCGCTAAACAATTATTAACAACAGATAATAATGTAAAGCAGTAAAACACATATCACAACACAAAGATATATCGTAGTTCGGCCAATGGTGCATACTTCCACAAGAGTTAGTCCTTATATAAAGTGGGAAGGAATATTACAATCACTCATGCCTCTCACCTTACTTAGATCACTCATATCTTTCTGATCTTGTCTCAGAAAGGTTATCTCTCAATCTTGATTGCTTTTAAGATTGGGTTTCTCTATTTGTTCTTGTGTATTTTTGTACCTCTTCTGATTGTTAGGTTTTGCCAAAAGTCCCAACCTTTATTGCAAACTCGCAGTCCACAAATATAGAATTCTCTGAAAATAGGCATGGCATGGGCTACGCTGCCACGCGAAGGCCAAATCGAAATCGGGTCTGGTCGCTAAGTGCACTGAGGTCGATCAAGACATGAACGCGGGTCACGCCTTAGACAAGCCTATTCTGAGCGCGGGTCGCGCTTAGGCTCCTACACGCAAGCAGAACTTCTTAACAACGTATTTTAAGTTGGTAGCATTTTTCGTTGATATACACATACGGAATAGATTGAGAGAAGGACAGAGAATTCCATCTAAAAGTCTAAGAATTGTTTACCAATGCAAATGCCAAATACCTGGCATTGTAACCACTTATACATCATCCATGCAATGGGCGTTTAAATTTTCCTAATATTCTTTATTCTCTCACATGGAGAACTTATAGCCGACCAAACATGATTTTGGAATTGAACGTTTGTGAATTCAAACAGTATCAAAATTAAAGAACATTACAAGAAGTCAACAACTCGCGAGGTAGACAACAAGCACCAAGCAAAAACTTTTCAGCCATAGGGCGCTTTCGTTTTACAGCTGGCACTATCACAGTTAAAGAAATCGGCGAAGTGTTCAATAAAATCGTAAGCGTTCCTACAATTAGGACTATCCAAATGAAACACATGATCTTCCCCTTCTGTCTCAATGATGATCTCCACTACTCCCGTCCACCCACACTTGCTTAATATTTCGTAATAAAGCCATCCTCTATCTCTCAATATGTCTTTCTCTGCTACACAAACAAGCACTCTTGTGCAACCCAGACTAGAAAAACTAGGTGCACCGTTTCTAAGCGGGTTGATGAGAGGTTCATCGTTACTGGGAGCTGATGGGCTCACAAGAGGCCATATTCTGTCTACAAATCCCTTCTTAAGGATATCAGTTGTCACAGACCCAATAGCTTCAGACCCCCAAAAGAAAGGATAGACTAAAGCAACACCATGGACCTTCATAGAAATTGGGTGGAGACATGGAATTGCTTGGACACCTACTCTAGCAAAGATTGCACGTACGCTCGTATGCGGAGTCAGGAATTTATGTAAGGGTGGGTAAAATAGAAGATAAATTACATAAAATATTGTAAAATTCAAACACACTTTAACATTAATTATTGTCAAGGAAGAAGATGGTGAGGTCATCGGAATGATGCGTATCTCATTGTGAGTATCTTGTTCTACATGTAACTTGAAGTTTGATTGATTAGTGGAATGTTTTGTTGGGTTTGTGGAACTGTCGAGCTTTGCTCCGGTGTCCGATCTTGTTACCTTCAGTTTTCAGTTTGGAGAAATGGGCGCGACCGGCGCTCAACCATGCTTTGGACAAGGCGCGACATGCGCTGAAAACACTGGAAGTCGGTAGACCAGCTTCGACCATGCCTTGGTCGGCGCTCGCCTCGCATGCTTTCCTAATTTTGACAGAATTTTGAAATTTTGGCCCAATGCCCATTTTCTCACTTTTTTCTATGTGTACATATATAAAGGAAATAGAATAGGGTTTTGAGACAACTTTGAGAGATTCATTTATTGGGTATTGTGGGAGCTCTATTGAGCTAGGGTTTGAGTGAGGCCTCTTGTTTTTAATTCATGATATCTCTTGTAAACTCTCCAATCTTTGCTATAAAGGAAACTCGGCTCTTGTGTGGATGTAGGTAACATTTACCGAACCATCTAAATCTTTATGTCTCTTTGCATTATTTACTTTTTTATTTATTGTTTGTTTGTAATGGGTGATGATAAATTAGTGGTTTTGCTTGTTTGAGTTTGTTGTGATAACTATCAAAGTCTTAGGTGGGTGATTTCCTTGGTGTGATCTCCAAGTTGAAATCATTTGGGATAGAAAGTAGCTAGATTGAGGTGTGACTTTCTAGTGAAATCTCCCAACAAGTGGTATCTACTACAACAGATGAGACTTTTTGCAACGTTTATAAGCGTAGCAAAAGATCCTAAAAGCGTGGCAAAAGATTATCTGCAATGGTTTCAAAAGCATTGCAGTTGATGCAGACGCAGAAGATAATTAACGACGCTATAAAGCGTAGCAAAAGGCATAAGCGCTAACTACGGACCTAAGCGTTGCTAATGTATAAAAAGTATTGCTGGTTATTTTATTTTGGTAGTTTGACAATTTCAAATAAAAAATGTTTACTGACGCTTTAAAGGGTTGCAAAAAGTTCGCTAAGGCAACGTTTTTTGTATCGGTTGCTAATAGTCTCCTTTAGCTACGGTTTAAAAGCGTTGGTGATGTGGCACTACTTGCTACACTTTGTTACCGTTGGTGAAGGACTACGTTTTTGCAAGTAAAAGTACAATTTACATGCGCTGGTGTATTATCTTTAGGAAGCGTTAGCAACACTTGTAAGAGTTGTAAAAAGACTATTTGATATAATGGTTTATATATTTACAACGCTTTTAAAAACGCAGCAATCACTATTTTATATTTGCAACGCTTTGAATGTGTTGAGTAATTTTCTAATTTGCAATTTTGCATACATTCATTCAACAGTGGCATAAAGAAAACGTTACACACTCAAACATTTAACTAACAAAATATTTAATTGCATAGGTTCCAAATGTAGAAAAGTGTCACAATATCAAAAATAATTTCCATCGCTTTGCTAGTGATATAAGTGTACAATAATCACATCCTAAACTTACAAAATACCATTCAAAATTCAGGGACTAAGTATTACATTTACGACCGTCTTCCATCTTTTTCAACCCCAACAGTCCATCTCTACAGAGTACTCAAGATGTTGAAGCATTCTGCAATTCCAAAAAAGAAAATTGGTTATGTATGAGGGCGGGCACCAAGAAGTGGCAAGTAGAGTTTAAGTGACTATCAATTCAACATGTCTAAAGTGCACCCACCAAATATACACTCAAAAATGATTTTCAATTCCACATAACTTACTAACTTACGTTATTGTTGAGAAACTTCTATTGGTTTTCTTAGCATTGCATGCACTTAAGAGTAAAAAAAACAGGTTGAATAGTTTAATGTTAGAAGTGCTAATAACTATGACAGATATATTACACATTCACATGTACTGTTGCCTAATCCATTCAACCACTACTTTGCACTAAAGACTAATGTACAACGATATCTAACTAACTCAAGAGATTCACAAATTCAAACGACCTGTCAGATGCAAAAGAAAATGTGGTTATACCTAAGATTAAATTTGCACCTTTAGGGCTCATAGACATATAACTCAGGTGGAGAAATTCAACAGTTAAGGTATGAGGTTAAATGCCGCACTTCACTCTCAAAATTTGGAAATGGCTGTATTAGTGAAACAAATGGTATTTCTTAGTTTATAATAGACTAAACTCATATGAACTATTTTGCTTTGTACTTAGTAATATACTTTGTTCCCAATAATGAACTCCCTGAATCAATCTTGAGTCATTCAAATAGCATGCATTTTCAACTTTAGAACTTAAGGTCTTTGGTTAACCGGATACCGTGTCCTATACTCCCACCATTAACCATCTATACTTTTCAAACACTACCTAGTATCTACAAGTCACAAGCAACCTACTCAGGTTGAGTTTATAATCTCTTATAAAAATTTGCAAGTCTATCAAACTGTAATGCCTCCTTTTCTTTAATTCCAAACAACCGAATCAAACCATATCCAACTCCTATAAAATCATATCAGCATAATCGTAAATCTATTAGAACCCAATGATAACTAACATACATTTTCTTTCAACCTAAGTCGAAAGAAATAATTAATCGTTGATTATATTAACTACTAATGTAATTAATTAATGTTCAACCCTTCTAGTTACTACATTCTTTGTTCTAGGTTGCTATAGGCTATCCCTAAGCCGCTACAGGACACTGCCAGGCAGCTGTAGGCTGTTTCCAGCCATTTCCAGGCAAGGCTAGCACCAAGCCACTGCATGCCGCACCAAACAGTTAGAAATTGAACAAAGCTACTCAGTTTTCTACACAACCGACTTATTTAAAACAGTAGAGAACACTTGGGCTTATAACCATGTACAAGCTAGAAAAATATCCTCGTTCACTAATATAAAGGAGTAGAAGGTTAGTTCTATTAGAAATTATTCCTAATGTCAGACTAGAATTTCATGCACTAGAACAAGTGAAAATCAGCACATGTTCAGTAGCGTACAAGTTCTTTTGTCCCATAATAATTAAAAAGTGGTTAAACTTCTTACCAAAGTCAGCAAGCTAATTCCAATACTGCTATTGCAACCTCTCTACTAAATTCTTCAAGCCATTATTCTCTTACTACCCACTACCACATAATACCCAAAGTGCAAACATTCAAAGCTCCAATTCATGTACCATATCCTACACAATTTTAATTTTACCCATAAAACAATTAATACTACTATAAAATCAGTTTGACAAAGTGGGTAACCCTACAACCCATCCTCTAAGTAGATTCCATCATAACACATCCATCACTTTATATCATATTCTACTCTAACATTAATCAGTGTAAAAGAAAAAATAAAAAATTTCCAAACAAAAAACAAAAACCAACATCCAAAACTTTTTATACTTTCATACCACAGATAAAGATAAAGATGAACACACTTTTTTAATATGTAAATACATACCACAAAAAAGTTGGCCCCAATGTGCGCCATGAGAAAGTTCAATTTAGCTTCAGAAGCTGCTTTCTAGTTTTGTAACTCCTCAACCTTGTCCTCGTTTTCATGTAAACGAGTTGTGAGCTCTTGCGCCTGTCTCTCATACTCCTCAGCATGTTTCTCAGCTGCCTCGGCTCTCCTCCTAAGTTCCTCAACCTCTGGATAATGGTAAGAGGAGGATGATGACATTGGGTCTACACCGTGACCAAGACCACCGATGTAACCTGGTTTTGCACCTAGGACTTTATTAGCAATGTCGTCCTCAGTCATGGGAGTAGAACCTTCTTCTAGGGACTCGGCCTGCATCTCCAACATCTTATCCTGTAATTTTAAATAAGAGGAAAGTATCAAACAAAAATAATATTTTAGACAACAAACCGTAATTACAGACAAGAAAGAGGAAATAAAACTTGATCCTCACATAATTTTCTTGAGCAGAGCCACTCCAACCTTTGCCCGGATTATAATACATCATGCAATAAAATTCAATCCTGCCGGGCTCTTGTTGTGTTTGTGCCTCACGCTGTAACAGGTTCAACTAAACATATTATATGGAATGAGGAATATAATTGATGCTAATACCAGATAACCACATCTTGATGGTCAGTTAAGTGTTCTGTAATGAGTACTCAAAAAAATGCAGACAATGAATACCATGTAAGCTTAATCATAGCATATGTAAAGCGCTATAAAAACTCCCCCACACCAATGCAGCTCCCCCTTAACCAAACCTACATAGACCTCTATAAAAAGCACCTCTGCAAAGCTCAAACATTTTTAGCACTAACACAATGCCTGGAGTCGTTAGAAATGATTTATCATAAATGGAATTTAGGCAGCAAAGGAAAGACACCTGCAAGCATCTAAACAACACCAAACTTCAAATCTTGATGGAACAGCAACCCTAGTAGTCTGAACAAGCAAGAACAAATCTGAAAATAAATAAACATGATGAAACAAGAGCTTAGTCATCTGAACCAGATTGGACATCTCTCAAAACTGAAAACAGAAAAATACTACAGGCCGAAAAATACCTTAAACTTAGCAGGCAGTTATGTACTAAATCAGTAGGATATAGAAGGCACAATTGGTACCTTTGGAAAGCTAGAGATGTCTGCTTTCAAGAACAACAAACAATTCAAAAAACCAACATCTAAGGAGAAAGTTACTCCTTTTACTAACGCCTGGCAGAACAGTTCAACAAACCAAGATTAACAAAGTTGGTTTCACAAAGCTATGTGTTAAAAAATCATAACCATCATTGACATGTAACCTATTCTCCTTATTACCCAATTTTCATTAAGCTAAAACCATCTCCACAAACGATTCAATATATATATATATGAGAAATCCAATAATAAATATCCAAGATCTTACTCGAATCTCAAAATCAGACACAGGAAATTATAAGCATATATACCACCTTATCAGCTCGATGATTCAAAAACAATCTTGAACCACCACGGTGGTTAACTTTTTTCTTTGCACGAATGGCCTTGTTGATTGTGCTAAGTTTCTGCAATAAATTTGTGTTAGTTAGAAGTACAACAGAAGACAATTGAAGTTTGAATAATAGAATTTATTTTTACCTTGAAGTTGTCTATTTCAAACCAATCACAAAGCCATTCCCAGTCCCTTTGTGTGATGTTGTCATATGGCTTCCGTCTGCGCTGATCATTTGAAAGAGTCTTGTAGTAAACGTGCAACCTACACCTGAACTCTTTGAGGCGCTGGCCTAAGTACTTATTGACAGCTCTTTCGACATGCTGGAGATGGATGTCAATGTCAAAGCTCCTCTGCAAATAAGTTTTGCAAAACAATGTTAAGAAGAATTCGACTCCACAAATAATAAATCAACTAAAGAAAAATATTTTTATTACCAAAATATGTTCGTGCATCGTTTGAACTTTGGATTTGTATTATGTCTTCACCTTTCTCCAATGATAAAGTGATAGAGGTGAATATTTGCGGCAAATTATGCCAACTTCATTAGCAAATTGCTGACTCCAAGCTCCCACAGGCTTTGACTTCCCTGGTGGTATCTCAATCCTAGGTTTCTGACCTCTCCTTGCTATATGGTTAATGAGAGTGTTGTTCTTTGCCTTGCCTCTTTTGGTAACTAATGATGTCGAACCTGTTTTAAAAGTAACAATAGCACAAATTAACAGCTGGTTAGACACTTTTACTCAATCCCTTTATACCAATCCATCAATAATATCAAACTATTACTATGCAGAGATAACAAAGGTAAATTGAGCCTATTGGACTTACCAGGAGTAGACCCATTAGCTGATTGTGCAGAAGAGTTGGGCACAGACACAGGCATTGTACTAGAACTTGCAGATTGTCCACCGGGTGCCACGTCTATAAGAATAATTAAATTAACAACACGAATAAGTAAGGTCTGCGTGAAAGAAGATATTGGACTGAAATCAAAAGTTGTATGAAAGAAGACTATCTTACCATGAAGAGAAGCAACACCTGGTTGTGTGCTTGGATTAGGCAGAGGCTGTGTTTGAGAACTTCTAGTGGTTCGTCTGCCTGGACCCATGACTGGACAAGAAATATATATTTGACAATTGAATCATATAAATACAAACAAGTAAAAATAAAGCCAATAATTAGTAACATAATCAGGAAGGAAAAACAAATTACACAAAATATTTTAGATACTATCACTCATAGATAATTAAAACTAACTTTACATGACCAATCAATCTATATCAGTATCATCATGTTAGTTTGTAATATAAAGCTATACCTAGGGAAGATACTAGAAAAGATGCTAGACTCTACAAAAATGAAGAGCCTTACGGAGAAATTGGACGATCCTCCCCAAAGAAAAAAAAAAAAGGCACTAGGGTATGGTAGGCAACGCCCACCAAACTTGGTATCAAACCACAACCCCATCCTTCATCCCCCAAAGAAAGAAAAAAGGCACTAGGGTATGGTAGGCAACGCCCACCAAACTTGGTATCAAACCACAACGAATTGGCATCCTTCATCTATTGCCTCACAAGGCACTATGGTATGCAATACCCATATTCAAACATAAAAGTACTTTTACGATTATAAATAGGGAAAGAAAACATGCAAAACCATCAACATTTGTACAACAAAAGAAACCCAATAGCATTTGTATACAACAATAAGACGGACTGAAAGCAAACAGTAAGAATGAGTCGTGACATTCTTATAATAAAGTTAATCATTATTCCTGGTCACATCTATATCATAGTGCAACATAACAATCAAACAAACACAATGAAAAGATTCAGCATGCCCATACAAAATGCTTTCAAATGCAAAAAGTCATGCAAAACCTATAATTTCATTGAAACAAAAATGCTTACTCAAAACAATAAAACTGAAAAATAAAATAAACAAATAAACAAACTAACAAACAAACGGAAAAAAAGTAGTCATTGTCTTCGGCAAAGTGCTCTTCACACTAACAAATTATCAATACAGTATGCAGTTCCACACTAAATTTCCTGATCAAGTGGCCTATAATTAAGCAGTCAAGGCCTAAATATTCATATGCATATAATTAATTCAAGCCCAACAAGCAAATGTTCGAGAAAAATTAAAAAAATTGTCATACAAATTAATTACACAACTAGCTGAGTACTTCATATTAATTTTGTTAACTTATGCAGCAAAACATACCTACTATAATCCACAATTACATAAAAAAGAAAAAAAAAATTACTTGTATCACAAACTAAGCCGCAGAAATTTCTTCTGAGACAAATACTTTTGGCTAGGCTAGAACAAAAAAAAAAAAAAAAAAAGTTATAAAAACCTCACAAAAATCAAAACTTTAAGAAAAATAAAAAAACTTAATTGAAGGTTCTCAATTAAGAACAACTTAGAGATAACTGTTCTAAAAGAATTTGACAAGATAGAAAGTTCACTGATAGCATACTTTGATTTACACCAGACAGAGACGCAAGCCTACCAGCAATTTCTTAATTTAATTAAATATGTTCATAATTCTATCAACAAATCGCGCATTACCAAAGTTCACATTTTTGTAACAATAGAGTCAAATTTAATTAAAAACCTTAATTATTATGTGTAAATAGACCAGCAATACACTGAAAATAAGTTTAATTAAAAACCTTAAAAGAAAATCAGTTTTTAAATAGAGAGAGAGAGAGGGCGAGAGCAAGAGCGAGTGAGACTTACTGATTGTGAGGAAAGAGAGAGAGAGAGATTAGTGCGGCATGAGAGAAAGAGAGTGAAGGCTGAAGATGGAGAGACAGAGAGAGATTGGTTTTGTTCTTATTTACTTTTCTTTTTTGTTTTTTAACTTTTGATGAAAATAAAAGCGCGAAATATCTTGAAAATCGGCGCGGTCAGTGAAATATTAGCGCCAAAACATCAGCAATGGAATACAGGGAATATATTTACGATTTCCTTCAGTAACACCATCGACAGATTCGAAAGCGTAGCCAATATTACTAGTTAAAAGACAGAAATTAGAGTTTCTCCGACGCCTTTGAAAGCGTTGCTGAACCAGGTCACCACTTGCAACGCTAAAAGCGTAGCTACTACACTTAAAATAACTTTAAAAAAAATTAAGTGCGCAAAAATCACTAGCGATGCTTGCAAGTGTCCTAGATAATGTCCAAATCACATGCTACGAAAACAGAGTTGCTATGCTTTTCAAGCGTTGCCAATACTGATTTTTAGCACCCTTTTAAAACCGTCGGGAAAAAACCGTTGCAAAAAGACCCATTTGTTGTAGTGATCAGAGCACGATTTTGAATCATTGGAACAAAGTGTGTGAAGAAAGACTCCACCTTTAGCATTGAGAGCTAGGTGTTTGAAGAAATTCCTCTGAGATGTTCTCCACCGTTGTTTTGGTTCAGTGGAAGTCATGACGACCGAAAAAAAAAACTACAAGATAGAGAAGTTTGACAGAACAAACTTCGGCTATTGGAAGATACAAATCGAAACATTGATAAGTGAGAGGCCCGATGAGATTCCGCAAGGCATATGGGATTTGCAAGATATAAAGGCCTTGGCCAAAAACCAATTGAGTCTTTCGAAGTCGGTAGCCTTCAATATTAAGACTGAGAAAACGGCGAAGTCTCTCATAGAGGCACTTACTACGATGTATGAACAACCTTCAGCCGCGAACAAAGTCTATTTGATCACCAAGCTATTTAGTTTAAGAATGTCGGAGGGGACCTCCTTCAAGGATCACCTAAATGAATTCAACCAAATTAAGAACCAATTAGAGTCGGTTGAGATTATATTTAGTGATGAGGTGTTAGCTTTGGCGATACTTGGACAATTGTCTCCAAATTGGAAAGCGACTATGGCGGCTATTAGTGGCTCTGCGGGAATGACCAAATTGAAGTTTGAGCACGTTGTTAGTATGGTACTAACCGAGGAAATTCGGAGACGGGATTGTCCTTTATCTTCGCTTTAGGGTCGGCATTAAGCACTGAAAGTAGAGGAAGAAATTCAAACAGAAGTCGTGGTAAGAAAAAGTGAAGGGGGAGATCGAAATCTCAAGCCCCTTGATTGCAAAGCATTGAACACAAACCTCGAAATATAAGTGAAGTTGTATGCTACAACTGTGGTAAGCCTGGCCACTACAGTCCCAATTGCCCGTCACCAAGAAACAACAACATTAATAAGAACAAGAAAAAGAAACAATAAGCTAATATTGTTGAGATGGTAGATGATGCCTTAATATGTTCGATAGAGCAAAAGAAGGAGTCTTGGGTTCTTGATTCCGGTGCATCTTTCCATGCTACCTCACATCGAGAGTTCTTTGAGAACTATGCCGAAAGGTGACCTTGGAACGGTCTTTCTCGGCGATGACCAACCTTGTGACATTGTCGGCAAGGGTGACGTGCATGTCAAGATGAATGGCTCGTCATGGTTATCGAGGGACGTCAGACACGTTCCGGATTTAAGGAAGAATTTAATTTCTGTGGGGCAATTGGCGAGTGAAGGATTTAAGGAAAAATTTGATTTCTGTGGGGTAATTGGCGAGTGAAGGATTTGTTACAGTCTTCACCGGTAACACTTGGAAGGTCTCGAAGGGTTCATTAGTTGTTGCAAATGGTAAGAAAGATGGTACTTTCTACCTGACTACACATGGGTGTGAGTCGATTGTCGTGGCACATGGCAAAGAGGATCCGAATGTTTGGCATCGCAGACTTGGTTACATGAGTGAGAAATGAATGAAAATGCTTCACTCTTCTGGTAAACTCCCAAAGTTACAGTCGACTGAAATTGACTTATGTGAGAACTGCGTATTTGAAAAGCAGAAGCAGGTGAGTTTCCAGAGGATGGGTCAGACTCCGAAAGCTAGAAGTCTTGAGTTGATTCATACATATGTCTGGGGGCCAGCTAATGTCTCTTCACTTGGCGGAAAGTTATATTTTGTGATTTTCATTGATGACCATACTAGGAAGGTGTGGGTCTATTTCTTGAGACACAAGTCAGAAGTATTTGAAGTGTTCAAGACTTGGAAGGCCATTGTTGAGAATGAGACAAGCTTGAAAGTAAAGAAGCTGAGATCCGACAACGGTGGAAAGTATGAGGATTCAGGTTTTAAGAAGTATTGTGCTTACAATGTCATCAAGATAGAAAAGACTTTGTCAGGGACACCTCAGCAAAATGGGGTTGTAGAGCAGATGAATAGAACACTGATAGAGAGAGCGAGGTGTATGCGTACACTAGTAGGCTTGCCCAAGCAGTTCTGGGTAGAAAGTGTTAGCACAGCAGCTTACCTGATCAATAGAGGACCATCAGTATCTTTGGATTTTAATATTCCAGAGGAAGTGTGGAGCGGGAAGGATGTGAACTTTTCCCATTTGAAGGTGTTTGGTTGTGTGTCCTATGTCCACATTAGTGACCAAGCTAGAAGCAAGCTTGATGCTAAGTCACTAAAGTGCACCTTCATCGGCTATAGCGGTGATGATTTTGGGTATCACTTTTGGGATGATCAAAATTGGAAAATCATTCGTAGTAGAGATGTTGTGTTTAATGAGAAGGTGATGTACAAGGATAGAGATGAAGCACAAACCAAGGAATCGGGTACAGAGAGCGGCACAGAGTATGTTGAGTTGGAAGACTTCGATGTAAGTCGTGGTATAGTGGGAGCCCCACAATCAGAGGATGACAGTAGTAGTGACTCATAGAATAATGAGGATACTACACCACCGAGTCCATCTCCACCTCGTGCCCTAAGGAAGACATCCAGGCTACATGTATCGAGTACGAGATATCCACCCTCCACCTATGTGAATTATTTGCTACTTACTGATGGTGGCGAGCCTCAATGCTATGATGAAGCATTGGTGGCGAGTGATGCAAGTAAGTTGGAGCTTGCTATGCATGATGAGATGAAGTCCCTCATCTCTAATGGCACGTGGGAGTTGGCCAAACTATCCATGGGCAAGAAGGCTCTACAGAACAAATGGGTGTTTAGAGTCAAAGAGGAACATGATGGTTCCCAGAGATACAAAGAGAGGCTAGTAGTCAAGGGTTTTCAGCAGAAAGCATGTGTTGACTTCACAGAGATATTCTCCCCAGTGGTGAAACTGGATACTATTTGGTCAGTGTTGAGTATTGTTGCGCATTGAAGATTTGTATCTTGAGCAGTTGGATGTTAAAACTGCCTTTCTCCATGGTGACCTAGTTGAGGAAATTTACATGCAGCAACCGGAGGGTTTCATCAAGATGGGTAAAGAGAATATGGTATGCAGGCTCAGAAAGAGCTTGTATGGTTTGAAACAATCCCCTAGGCAATGGTACAGGAAGTTTGATAACTTCACGCAAGGAAATGGCTACTATAAGTGCAATGCTGACCATTGTTGCTACTTCAAGAGGTTCGACTCCAGCTACGTCATCCTATTGCTATATGTTGATGATATGTTAGTAGCGAGTTCTTATATGTCAGAAATTGGGAGATTGAAAGAGAAGTTGGCAAGTGAGTTCTCTATAAAGGACTTGGGTGCAACGAAACAGATTCTAGGGATGAGGATCAGAAGAGATAGGCAGAAAGGTATTCTGGAGTTGTCTCAAGTTGAGTATGTTGAGAAGGTATTGAAGAGGTTCAACATGGGTGGTGCGAAACCAGTTTGCACACCTTTGGCAGTCCACTTCAAGTTGTCCAAGGAACACTTTCCCAAGACTGTTGAGGAAAGCAACTTCATGGCTAAGGTACCATACGCCTCTGCCATTGGAAGTCTTATGTATGCCATGGTTTGCACACGTCCGGATATAGCCCAAACAGTGGGAGTTGTCAGTCAATTTATGTCTAATCCTGGCAAGCAACATTAGGAAGTCGTGAAATGGATATTGAGATATCTGAGAGGTACTACTGAGAAATGTCTATGTTATGGAAGGGGTGTTGTAAACTTATAAGGGTATGTGGATGCCGACTTTGCAGGTGAGGTAAATCGCAGAAGAAGCACTACTGGTTATGTCTTTACAATAGGTGCTACTGCAGTGAGTTGGATTTCTCGATTCTGAAGAAGATCGCTTGCTTTGTCACCACGCAGGCGAGTATGTGGCATTCTGAGGCAAGCAAAGAGATGATTTGGTTACAGGGATTAATGGAAGAGCTTGGGATGAAGCAAGAGAAGAGTGTGTTACACATGACAGTCAGAGTGCTATATATCTTGCTAAGAATTCCACCTTTCATTCTAGGACCAAGCACATTGGTCTCTGGTATCATTTTATCCGATCTATGTTGGAGGATGAGGTTTTGACACTTGAGAAGATCCAAGGGAGTGAGAATCTGGCGGATATGTTGACCAAGACCGTGCCTACTGAGAAACTGAAGTTGTGTTCAACTTCGGTGGGTCTTCTTGCTTGAAGACCATGATGGATGAGCCGAGTGTTTCATTAGTAAATTGGATTTGGATTAAGTTGTTACAATTGAGATGTGATGTGCATGTAGAATCTCGAAGGTTCCAAGTGGGAGATTGTTGGGTTTGTGGAACCGTCGAGCTTTGCTCTGGTGTCCGACCTTGTTACCTTTAATTTTCAGTTTGGAGAAGGGGGCGCGACCTGCACTCAACCATGCTTTGGACAAGGCGCGACATGCGCTAAAAACACTGGAAGTCGGGAGCAACCCGCGCTCGACCATGCCTTGGTTAAGGCGCACTCTGTGCTCATGCCTTCCGAAATTTTGACAGATTTTCAAAATTTCGGCCCAAAACCCATTTTATCACCTTTTTCTATGTGTACCTATATAAAGGAAATAGAATAGGGTTTTGAGACAACTTTGAGAGATTCATTTATTGGGTATTGTGGGAGCTCTATTGAGCTAGAGTTTGAGTGAGGCCTCTTGTTCTTGATTATTGATATCTCTTGTAAACTCTCCAATCTTTGTTATAATGGAAACTCAGCTCTTATGTAGATGTAGGTAACATTTACCAAACTACCTAAATCTTTGTGTCTCTTTGCATTATTTACTTCCTTATTTATTGTTTGTTTGTAATGGGTGATGATAAATTAGTGGCTTTGCTTGTTTGAGTTTGTTATGATAACTACCAAAGTCTTGGGTGGGTGATTTCCTTGGTGTGATCTTCAAGTTGAAATCATTTGGGATCGAAAGTAGCTAGATTGAGATGTGACTTTCTAGTGAAATCTCCCAATATGTTTTCCATTGCCTGTGATAGGTAATGGTGTGGGTTTTCCCTGTGATGGGGTTTTGACACATAAAATATCATTCCATTGTGTACTGTCCTGTTTACATATATTTGCTACCAAATTTCAATTGGTTTAGTGTTAAATCTGATCAAATTAAACGAAATTCAAATTCAAGTCTACTATGGGAATTTCAGACACATTTCAAATGACCACGAACGACACTAAAGACTGCCTGAGACTATTTTCCCTTGTTAATATATTTTCGAAGTGTATGTCTTTTCTATAATCAAAACATGTACATGGAAGAAAACATTTTGATAACTAGCCATGCAGCCTGGCCTATCCTATTAATTTAAGGTTTGTTACTTTAGGTCCTTATGTTGGGTTTGTTATTTGGGGGCTTTTTTTCGCAATAGTTTGTATGGATAGGCCTGTTAATTTAAACATTGCCTAATTTGTTTTTCAACTTTTTATGTGGTTAGGTCAATGGCTTTCTGATAGATATAACCATATAGAGCATGCTTTTATGTATTGGATAAAGTAGGCGTTAATATTATATAAGTAAGAACAATATAACTATTAATAAAGAGTTAATCTCCATTTACATCCTCTCAAATGATGTGTTGTAGTTCATGTTAGGGATCTACCCCAACCAACACGACGAATTTAGAATCTAGAAAACTCAGAAGAAAGAAACAAATAAGAGGAACACACAGATATACGTGGTTAGGCAATTGCCTTAATCCACAAGTGCACCACAATTCACTATTATCAAGAAGTAGTTACAAACACTAATATATCTCTCTCAATCAATCTCACACAAAGCAGTCACAAAATAGCTCGCCTAATTTGTAATCTATACTCTCAAGTTTCTCTCTAATGTGTGATAATAAAATTCTAAGGATGGGGTTCTATTTATAGACTCCCATCTAATACAAGTCCTAAAGCAAAAGGGAAACTAAAACTGATTGAGATAAGGATCATATGTAGTAGTTGGTTATGATAACCAACTCCACTTATATAGTCCTAGTACATAACCAAATCCATGAACTAATGGTTATCAAAACCAAAACCGATTTGGATAGGGCTTTATGTGCTGGCGGTTGCAATCATACTCTAATAACATAACAATCTCCCACTTGGAGATTGATAAACAAAGTAACTGTACTCCTTGTATAACTGGTGCATCATGGTGTGCTTCAACAACAATCCTCAAGCTAGAAGAGCAACCGAAGCTGAACAGAGCTTCAGTTTCTCAATAGTCACTGGTTTAGTCAACATATCAGCTAGGTTCCGACTTCCTTGAATCTTCTCAAGCACTATTACTTCATCTTCCAGAAGCGACTTGATGAAATGGTAGCGTATATCAATATGCTTAGTCCTCGAATGGAATGTTGAATTCTTCGCTAGATGTATTGCACTTTGACTGTCACAATGCAACACATTTTCTTCTTGTATCAAACCTAACTCTTCTAGCAAGCCTTGGAGCCATATCATTTCTTTGCTAGCCTCAGTGACTGCAACATACTCTACTTCTGTAGTAGACAAAACAACTATCTTCTATAATTGTGAAACCCAACTAACGACTATTGCACCCATAGTAAACACATAATCAGTGGTGCTCCTCCTGCGATCAATATCTCCTGCAAAGTCTACATCAACATAACCTTGCAGTCTTATATCACCTCTGTGATAACACAAACAGACATTAGTAGTGCCTTTCAAGTAGCGCAATATCCACTTAACTACCTCCCAATGTTGCTTTCCAGGATCACTAAGAAATATGCTCACAACTCCCACTGCTTGAGTAATATCTAGTCTCGTGCAAACCATTTCATACATTAGACTTCCAATGGCTGAGGCATATGGTACCTTAGCCATGAAATCTATGTATTTCTGGGTCTTGGGAGATTGTTCCTTAGATAACCGAAAGTGACTACCCAAGGGTGTGCTAACAGGTTTAGCATCACTCATGTTGAACTTTCGAATGACACGTTCAACATAATCAACCTGAGACAATGTCAAAGTTCCATTCTCCTTGTCTCTACTGATTCTCATCCCAAGAATCTACTTAGCTGCACCCAGATCCTTCATAGCATATTCACTTGCCAACTGTTTCTTTAGATTTTTAATCTCATTCATATCTGACCCAGCTATCAACATATCATCAACATATAGCAAAAAAATAAGATAACTAGAATCAAACCTCTTGTAGTAACAACAATGATCAGCATTACACTTAAAGAAATCGTTCTTTTGTATGAAACCATCAAACTTTTTGTACCACTGTCTTGGTGCCTGTTTCAAACCATATAAGCTATTTTTCAGCTTATACACCATTTCCTTCTTACTATTCATGATGAAACCCTCCGGTTGGTGATATAAATTTCTTCATCTAGGTCACCATGAAGAAATGTGGTCTTAACATCTAACTGCTCTAGATGTAAACCTTCAGCTGCCACAATATCCAGAGTCATTATGATAGTAGTAAGCTTCATCACTGGAGAAAATACAACAGTGTAGTCAATACCATACTTCTGCTGAAAACCTTTGACTACCAATATGGCCTTGTACATTTTAGAGCCATCATGCTCCTCCTTTACTTGGTATACCCATTTGTTATGCAAGGCCTTCTTTCTAATGGGTAATTTAGACAACTCCTATGTCTTATGGAGTCGATCTCATCTTTCATAGTAAGTTCCCACTTGCTCGCATCCTCTGCCTTTATTGCTTCATCATAGCACAGGGGTTCACCACCATCAGTAAGGAGCAAGTAAGTCACATAAGTGGATGTGGGATACTTTTGACTCGGCACATGTTGCCTAGAAGTCTTTCTAAGATCATTGGTCGGAGTTGGAGTCTGTGATGTAGCAACCTCATCACCACTTTCTGTGTTTGAATGTGGAACATCAGTAACCTATTGTTGCACTATGCCATGACTAACTTCAGTGTCTTCCAAGTCAACAAAGTTAGTCCCACTAACATGTGTGTCATTTCTGTCATTGTACATTATATTCTCATTGAATACCACATCTCTACTCCGTATGTTTTTTCAATTATGGTAATCCCAAAATCGATGACCAAACTCATCACCACCATATCCAATGAATACACACTTCAATGATTTAGGGTCAAGTTTACCCCTAAACTGATCACTGATATGCACATATGACACACATCCAAACACTCGCAAATAAGAGAGACTTACTTGCTTGTCGCCCTAGACCTCCTCAGGTAACCTGTGATTTAATGGAACTGATGACCCACGGTTAATCAAGTAAGGCTTTGTACTAACTACTTGCCCAAAACAGTTTCGGTAACCATGCCTGTATACGCATGCACCATGCACGCTCTGTCAATGACCTGTTCATTCTCTCAGCCACCCCATTCTGTTGAGGTGTCCTTGGCAGTGTCTTATCCATCCGAATAACATTTTCAACACAGTACTCCTTGAAACCAGTATCATTATACTCTCCACCATTATCAGATCTCAAACACTTCAATTTCAACCCTGTCTCATTTTCAAAAATAGCTCTCCACTTCTTGAATACATCAAAAATCTCAGATTTCTGCTTCAAGAAATAAATCCATACCTTTCTAGTAGAGTTATCAATAAAAGTCACAAAGTATGACTTACCACCAAGAGAGGAGACAGATGAAGGACCCCAGACATTTGTGTGAACCAACTCAAGCTTCTGCTGCTTTGGAGTTCTTCCCACTTTCTGAAAGCTAACACGCATCTACTTCCCATATATGCAGTTGTCACATAAGTCTATCCCAGTAGACTTCAAACCTGGTAGCTTTCCTTGTGAATGAAGGACTTGCATTCCTTTTTCACTCATATGGCCAAGTCTGCAATGCCATGTGTTTGGATCTTCTTTGTCATCAGCAACATCAACATAACCACAACCACTGGTAGTTAAATATAAAGTACCATCTTTCTTTCCACGTGCAATAAGCGGTGCACCTTTTGTTATTTTCCAACTTTCACCTGTAAAATGGGTAGTGTAACCTTCACTTGCTAGCTGCCCTACTGAGATTAGGTTTCTCCTCAAATCCGGAACATGCCTGACATCTTTTAGCTTCCATACAGACCCATCAATCTTGATCTGTACATTGCCTTTACCAGCAATGATGCAAGGCTTGTTATCACCCAGATAGATTGTACCAAGATTACCTTGAACATAGCTTTCTATCATATCCTTATTTGAGGTCGCATGGAATGAAGCACCCAGGAGTCGTCTCTGCTCTCCATAGAACAAATTAATGCATCATCTAACACCTCAACTACATTGGCTTCTTGTCGTTTCTTCTTTCCATGTTTCTTACCTTTATTCTTCTTGGGCAACCGACAATCATAAGAGTAATGTCCTTTCTTGCCACAATTATAGTAATCTATCTCGGATATATCAACTTGAGATTTTCCTTTGGATTTAGATTTGTTCTTGTCATAATCCCTGTATGAACTCCTACCCATACTTTCAAAACTCAATGCAGACTCAGAAGTTAAAGCAACATCCGATTTACTTCGGATCTCCTCGGTCAGTATCATATTAACTACATCATCAAACTTCAACTGTAGCTTTCCAGCTTGCTGGCATTTGACCAAGAATGGCCAAAGCTCTAACTTCATCACTAAAAGATATTTCAACAAACTCTAACTGATCCTTGGTCTCGTTGAACTTATTGAGATGTTCCTTGAACGAATCTCCTTTAGACATCCTTAAAGTAAAGAGCTTTATAATAAGATGTACCTTATTAGCAGCAGAGGGTTGTTCATACATAGCATAGAGAGCATTCATGAGATCCACAGTGGTCTTCTCAGTCTTGATATTGAATGCTACTGACTTCCCCAGAGATAACCGAATTGTACCAAGTGCCTTTCTATCAAGCAAGTTCCAAACATCCACAGCCATTGCTTCAGGTTTGGATCCCATCAATGGAAGATATAAATCTTTTTGATATAGATGATCTTCAATTTGCATCTTCCAAAATCCAAAATTTGTTCCGTCAAACTTTTTGATCTTCAGCTTTCCTTCGTCATTCGTCATTGCTCACAAAGGAACAATTAATACCCAAGATCCACAATAAAACATTACGCTCCGATACCAGTTGTTAGGGATCTATCCCAACCAACATGACGAATTTAGAATCTAGAAAACTCATAAGAAAGAAACAAAGAAGAGGAACACACAGATATACGTGGTTAGGCAATTGCCTTAATCCACAAGTGCACCACAATTCACTATTATCAAGAAGTAGTTACAAACACTAATATATCTCTCTCAATCAATCTCACACAAAGCACTCACAAAATAGCTCACCTAATTTGTAATCTATGCTCTCAAGTTTCTCTCTAATGTGTGATAATAAAACTCTAAGGATGGGGTTCTATTTATAGACTCCCATATAATACAAGTCCTAAAGCAAAAGGGAAACTAAAACTGATTGAGATAAGGATCATGTGTAGTAGTTAGTTATGATAACCAACTCCACTTATAGAGTCCTAGTACATAACCAAATCCATGAACTAATGGTTATCAAAACCAAAACCGATTTGGATAAGACTTCATATGTTGGCGGTTGAAATCAGACTCCAATAACATAACAGTTCATTCAACGTGTTACATAAGATATTTATACACCTAATTTGCTAACTTCAACCTCTGAAAATGGGTTCACTTTTATGTATTAGCTTAAGTTGGTAAAAAATATCCTAAGTTTTTATGACCATCATACTAAGCCCATGCAGATGGGGAAAAAAAATATGTATAAAATAGTTGTCAAATAAAAGGCAATCAGGACAATGCAATCATCTCTATGGTTAAGCCTATACCCAAAATAATCTCTATGATTAAGCTAAATAGGCCATTAATCTAAATTAAGATGCAAAAATATCTAACCATATCTATTATATTCAACATGATTTTGGTGTAATATGTTTCACCCCGACATTTTCAACTTAAATATATTATTTGATATATGTTGTTCTAACCTTGACATATATGCTATTAGTATTCATTGGAAACTACTATTTAAGCCACAAAGAGCAAAATCAATGGGTAACCCGGCCAACTTTCCTAGCATGTGAAGGTATTATAAAATTTGGTCATTTATCTACTTGAATCAATAAGAGAAAATAGGGTAGATTTCACTTTAAAATCAATGTAATAGAAATGTGTTGTCATTAAAAACAATATTTTTGAATCTACATATGTAGTGCCATATGAGAGAAAACTATAAGTGAAACATCATTTTCTGAAATATAATATAAGACATAAAAAATCAACATTGGTCGCACATATGGCAGACCGGCCTGCATGATATTTCATTTCAGCAAGAAAAGTTCACAATTGTCATGTATGTGCATTGTAATTTGTATACCCAATATACCAAATTATTATGCTTGCCTATTTTGGCCATATATATAATATAAGTTACATTCCAAGATTTCGATCTCAGGGAATTGGGTTTTGAGATTACATCACACAATTGATTGAAGCATTGCTATACTAACACGTAATAATAAGGTTAATTCACTTGAAATGGCAAAATAGTGAACATATTCATATAGGTGTGTAACTTTTTTTTATTGAAATTTGATAAATATAGTTTCCTGTAGCAGATCAAATACATCAACTTCCATGGTTCATTAGCACCTTTGAAGGCTAGCCAACGTGCACCGACCCTAACTATGAATTAACATATTCATATATCAAATTTGGTACGCATGACATATGAGCAATTAACCAAAACATTCTCACATTAAAACCGACATAAAAATCAAAACATGAGTGACCATTAACTAAGAAAGATTGAAAGGATGACGACCACCTAATATCCTCAACACACTTATGTTCACTCTACTTGGTGCGACATTCAAATCTTATAAAGAAAGAGATTTATCATCCCCTATTGTCAGTAAAGTCTCAGGCTCATCATCTAAAGGATCATTCTAACTGTGTCCTCCAGAAACAATGCTGCTACCATAGCCGCTACCACTTGCACCACCACTAAAAAAGTTATCACTGCCACCTCCATCAGCGACACCATACTACATTATCAAAAAAATATGCGACACCATACTCTCCACCGCTTCCACCATAACCACTAGCAGTAACACTTTCATCAAAATTGCTTCCATTACCATAGACACCACCTCCACTGATGCCACCACTTTCACCACCACCACCATAGTCTTCGCTACCATTGTGTAGTCCTCCTGACCGATCTGCCGCAAAATTTACCCTTATCTTTATGCTATTATGTTCATGTTGGTACATGACCTGTATAACACTCTGTGCATTCTCATGAGATGCGTACTCAATGAAACCAAAACCTCTGGACTTGCCCAGTCTCACGATGCATGATAATTCTTGTGCTTGTTCGAACAACGCATCGAATATCAGTTCTCACAGTGATAAACCAACAAAAAAACATCATAAAATCAAATAAATACCCCAGAGAAAATGATAAAAATATATAGCTAGAACTGCATTCATATCATTCTCTTTGACATCAATCAAATTAGTACAATTTAGCTTACCCATATAATTATACGCTCTTCTATGTCCCAACTAACCCAATGTGCAAATAAAAGCTTCTTTGTGCTTTGTCTAATTTCTAAACAATTCAACAATGAATTCCAATCACAAACCAATATCATTAGTTTATTACCTTCGTAGATTAATAACAAACCCAATGCTTAACTTTGAGGTGGATAAATGTACCAATCTTTAATATAAATTTTCTAAGCGGCATAATCAAAAGAAAGCTATATTTGAAGTAAAATCTCAAGATTACCTCAACTTTTTCTCTGGGATCAGCGTGCTTTGGAATTTATTTGAGAGTTTCAACCTTTTCAACTGCATCATTGCACGCCCCCACAAAAGGTCTATAACCTAAACAATTTCAGTATAGACCTCTTTAATTGTCATAGGATAATTAGTAAGGAAAAAGTCCTATGTGAAAAAAACCACCATATATGGAATATAGTTAGTTGACTTAGACACTTGGTGTACAATTTTTACCTAACATTTTTAATTGAAAACACCTATAAATCCTATAATAATCAAAGCAGTCATTTAAATACATATATTGAGTCATGCATAACATATATCTAAACTGGCATGTGAACTTAAATACTGATTCCATGTGGCGTAAAAGGATATTAACAGCTCAAAATGCAAGGGACAAATGTATAGACAATCAGTTACGATGATATCATCGCAAGATTGAGCTACAACTAAATGGTCATATTAATAGTAAAGGTACACCGATTTATTTTGTTATTTTTTAGCTACCATTTCAATAAGGTCCCAATTTTCTTTTATTTTCTTGTTAAAAATTCTAATAGGTTGCCCACTTGCAAGACAAAAATGAACTAAAGCATGTGACCATGAAGTACTCAACATATGAAACACGATACAATGAATTTGCAAGCCCTAGTCATATATTAACAATGGCATGAGAAAATCAAACCTTCTCAAGAAATTGTAACTCCTTCCTTCGTTCTTTTCAAGTAGTTGCCTTGTTTGCATTATATGTGCACTGAATGAATGATATAAAAAACAAATTAAGAATACTTCAGCTGTGGCGCAGCCTTTTCAATGGTTGTTTAGGTTGGAGAGCTCTGGTTGTCAATTCCCACTCCACCACCAAATTTATGTATGCAAGTAAAACAACCCAAAGCAAGAGGCTTACTTTCTCAAACATGAGCAAAATGCCCCACATCCAATACATAATAATAGATTAAGTTCACAAATCTTTAGCTTTATTTTTTAAGGAAAAAAAAATAGAATAAAGAAACTGATAGAAAACCAATTTATAAATGGAAGCGCATTAAAAAAAACATGAAACTAATAATGATCCACATAGAAAAATTTGAGATCATATCACCTTCAAGTAGGGGTGCCAACGGGTCGGTTTTAGGTCGGGTCTTAGCGGTTTCGGTTTGGGTTTTATTATTTACGGTTTTATCGGTTTCGGTTCTCAACGGTTTTAGTATGAGAATTATAGAACCCAACCCAAAACCATGAAAACCCATGGGTTTTTATCGGTTTCGGTTCTAATTCGGGTCTTTATTATTTATTATGATTATTAAACAATTTCAATCATTTAAATACTAAAACTTGCATTGTTTTTATTTTTATTTTTTTATTTTCCTACACGATAATATTTTATATATAATTAGTGATGTATCAACATTAATCATATTTACATCAATTTATGAATATGTATCAATCATACATGTTAAAACATTTACTATTCATGTGATAATTTAAACCTTTGATATAGAAATTAAAATAATCAAATATCTAACCTTATAATTTTGATTTTTTTTTACGTACATACACATATATTTGTTTTCTTGTATTAACTCGATCGTGTACACGTACAATCACATATATTTGTTACATTGATATATTTTACGTGCATACACATATATTTGTACACGAGTATTAACTCGCATTTTAAATCGAACATGCGAGTACATGCATCTTACAATTACATCTTATCACTAATTTTTAACATGAACACTATATATTGATTTATAATAAGTGCTTGTACCACAATATATCAAGCATGCATATCCTATTTAAATATACACGTGCATAAGTTAATAAATATAAAATGTATTAGTTAATTCATAATATACACGTTGACATTATTATTAACAATCTATGATACATTTGTTTAACGTATAATTATAAAATATACATTTAACAACACACATTCACTATTATGCTATATATATTTAATAGACTTTTACACCTAAAAAATATATTTTATATTATGATGTATGAGTTTGATTATCTTAAATGTAATATAATATTAAATTTTATATATCGAAATTATAGTAATCGGTTCGGGTACCCATGGGTTTTTTACTATTCGGTTCAATGGTTTCGGTTTTTTATCGGTTCGGTTTTTAATGACCCATTTTAAATGGGTTTAGCTTTTTAAGACCCAGAACCAGAACATTCGGTTTCGATTTCGGGTAATCGGGTACCCATTGGCACCCATACCTTCAAGGTTATCAGCTAGCTAATTTGAAGCTCTAAATTATTAAATATGACACTTCTTTGGCATCAGCACCCATAGTACAAAATATCCCGATATATCGCGGTATTTGGGGATATCTATCCAGATTTCAGAGAAAGATATATAAATATTACGATATGTTTAAAGATATATACGACTATAAATATCGGTGATATTTTGACGATATTTGTGATATTTGAGGATATTTGGAGATATTTTGTGTATATAATAATTTTATTTAATATTTACTATTATATTTTAAATAAATATAAATAATGTATCATGATATATCAATAAATATCCACAATATCCACGATATTTGTCTATATTTTGGATATATCCACGATATTTACATGTGAAACAATGTCAAATATCTCCAAAGAGGATGATATATTTGTAAATTAAATATCGATAAATATAATTTTCAAATTTTTGTATCTAAAGACCTATAATTTTCAAATTAAATTCAAATCTACAATCCAACAACAATTCAACGAAATAAATATGATATATTTTTTTGGGCACTCCTACTCAACAAAAAGTTAAGAAATCATTCAAAACTAATCCAAACAACTACATTTAATTAATTTTGCCAAAAATAAAATAAAATAACACGTGACACATACCTCAATCCGCTACACATTTTCCTTCTGAAGCTTCATAGGGCCTTGCATTAGTGTTGTTCATCTAAACTTGCACTACAACAGAAAAGACATTTAAAATCACTCCATAAGTGATGTCAAAAATATACGACGTCACTTTTGCAAGTGATGTAACTGGTGGCGACGTGAAAAGTCAGGGTTTTCCACATCACTTTTTAAACGATGTCCACAAGTGATGTTACTTCACATCACTTTTTAATTGATGTCCACAAGTGATGTTATAACTTTGCATCACTTTTTAAACGATGTCCACAAGTGATGTTACTTCACATCACTTTTTAATTGATGTCCACAAGTGATGTTATAACTTTGCATCACTTTTTAATCGATGTCCACAAGTGATGTTATAACGTTACATCACTTTTTAATTGATGTCCACAAGTGATGTCATAACGTTTAACATCACTTTTTAAGTGAAATCAATAAGGCCGATTAACATCACTTAGGAAGTGACATCTCATTCAGATTCTAAATTACTTGTAAAGTGATGTGAAATAACTCTATACATCACTTTAAAAGTGATGTCCCATTTATCAAAATAATTAAAAAATAATAATAAAAATAATAAAAATAAAATAAAATTGCTAATATCATCCCAATATAATACCATTTTCCTAGTCATTTATCATCAAATAAAGATGAAACGTATCTTAAAATCACATTCATCACACAAATACCATCTCCAATTACAAATATTACACTAAATACAAAAAATTGTAACGAGCCAACATATACCAACAAAATCTAATCTGCAGTACCAAATTGAGCCAAAGAGAACACAATCACCCAACCAAGAACCTATCACAACCTGACTTGATGCAATCAATTTAATCCAAGAACCTATCATAGCCTAACAGACCACTCTGTTTTTTTTTTTACAAGATGAAACATTGTACTAGAAAATCAATCTGCAGACTTGTACTCATGCAAGAATAGTTTGACAATGTCTGGATCTTCATGAGAAGCAAGATAGGCTATACAAGGAACAAAACCAGGCAGTCAGATAATGTACTTGATAGCATAACAAGTTTTCTTGCATCCATCTTACACAAACAAAACCCTTGGAGAGTCACCAAGAGAAATATTCTTCAAAGCACGTCTGGAGATATTAGCATGGTCAAAGATGTAAGGCTCAATACTCCTATTATTTTCGACCTAGAACATGTGATGCGTTAAATGAAGCGAGGAAAACCAAATGAATAGAGAATAAAAACAATAAAAGCAAATACTATTTTGATTTAACATATATTTATATTTGAAGATGTCATACTGTGCTAAGAAATTCAGCTTTCATTTCGAGGCGAAGTTTCGATGAAAGAGTGACAAAGATGAACAACATCGGATTTGCAACCTCCATCATATCCATGATCTCCCCATCTCCGGAAGAGTAAGCACCTTTGCGATGAATTCCTAAAAATTATCAAGTAGTAGTTAGAACTAATGAGTAACAGTCCTGCATTGTAACTTATTCCAGCTTGTAAGTGTTACGTCCCGATTTTCCAGACAATTGAATATTCGGATAAAAGAGCTCAATCCAAATATTCAACTATCTAATAAACCAAGACGTGGCGGTTTTGACTCACACGAGTCCAAACTAAACTAAAATATAAACCCCCATGAACATCCCGTTCTAACAAAAATTTGGCAGAGTTTCCTCTGTATTTCTAACATTTCATAAATTTACAACCTGTCCTAACCTGAAAAATCAAATAACACACTTCCATTTATCATATTAAGACCTCAACCGTAAACCCAACTACTAAAGATATTGATTATTCGCGGCACACCGCTACTTAACCATCTCGACAATGCCGGTTAAATCAAGGCTAGTCAGAATACCAAACAAAAATCTCATTCCTCATATCGGTCTTTCACAATTGATGCTAATCCATGTCATAGTTTCTAACTAATTGATGCATCATAATATGGATTCATTATTAAAGACAATAAAGAAATACTAAATTATTACAAAACAACTTAAATGAATAAACACCAGGTTTTCTCCTAATTACTAGTTAGCTAGACATGTAAAAGTGGCTGTCTAACTACCCAAAATAACTTGAGTGGATTAATCCTTCAATTTCAGCAACACCAAACCCAATATTTCCAATTATAACACTCTATCTTTCTAACTTGATGGACTGTCTTAGTTTCATTTCGGTTATTGATTATAGCCATAAGACACCAAAGCTTGTTTTCCTTCTTTTTTTTTTCTCTTAACTCCAGGTGTTGAAAATATCAAAAGGACTTCCTATCCCAATTCCCGTCACCCATCCGGTCCCCTTTTTTTTTTTTTTTTTTTCAATAGCCCATTCAAACCGGCCCTATACTAGAAGCAGGCCCAATATAAAACAAGGCTTAAGAAGTGGCCCAATAATTATATAATGGCCCCATGTAATAACAAGCCCAATACAATAACCGGGCCCAAAATAAAATTAACCCAATGAAAAACCCCATATCAATTAATCAAGCCCGCCAAAAGATAAATGTTAAACCTCTCCATATACGTAATTACCTAGAGTGGCACTGAACTAACATGTAAAATGACCGGTTTACCCGTAGGTAAAATTCCGGGTCATTACAGTAAGACTGACAAAGATGTACTTTGTTTTGATGAGAAATCAATATGGATCTACCTATTTTAGCAGTAACCTTCTATGCAAGAGAGGGCGAACCAGTCTTTGTCGCGTCAAAAAAATCCTGCAGTCCAAATTTTGGTTAAGTTTTCTTGAGAGGAGAGTGAAGAGCGCCAAGGTTGACAAAGAAGTAACCAAAGATGTAGAAAGTGCCTTAACAGTGAAAGTGACTTCGTTAGGACTCTAAATATACTAACACAACTTCACACAATAGGCTCTCAATGCCCCCATCAAGTAAAAATGTATCATACCAGTCCTCGTGCGCCAAAGGTAGAACACGGACACAAAAAGCCAATCAAGAAGGCATTCAGAGAGATAGCACCCATGCCGATCGAAAAAGGTCGTTTCCCATCTCTTAAAGCATAAAACACCATGACTAACAACTCTCGGAAATATGAACTTCGTCTTCCTTCTACTTTGCATCATAAAGAAAAGTTTGATTAAAGAAAAAAATTAAAACTCTTATTTGGTCTCGAAAATCAGCGATGGGGACATGGGGCTAGGTTAAATAGAGGGAAGATCAAAGCTTTTGAGAAGGGCTTACCCTCCATCTAGATGTTCCTTGAAAATTTGGTCAAATGCCCGACAAAGTTCCAAGATAGTATATAAATGAGCCTGCAAGGTAAAGTTCCAAGAAAGTGAAATGTACCGAGAAAAAGACAAACCCGCAGCCTTGCTCGAAGCTCTTCAATCTCTTTCTTTTGCCGCCTTCAAGAAAGTCGATCTGTCAAAATCTGCAAAAGAAAAGAATGATAGGAGTTGTTACCAAAATCACTATAAAATCTCACCACACCAACTCAAGCGCCATGCACATGTTCTATCTCTATTATATTTTGAGAGCGAAATTCATAAGAATAAGAGTTGGAGACTTTAAGAGGTCCCAAAGAAAAGAAGAAAATGCAAACAATGAAAGATAAAGTGCAGAAAGACCTCATTCACATGTGCACAGTTTGTAACACGTAACGCTCTACTTGCAAACTGAAGACTACTTTTTGTTTCATCAGCATGAATCTGCAATCACATGGCAAATAGTATAAGCATAGAGTTGCCCAAATATATTTATCTTACATTATGCAGGGAAACTAGTAAGAACCATAGTAAATTTAGAAAAGACTACCTGTGCAAGGGTTATATTACATATGATTGCAGTGTTTGCATTTCCACCAAGGGAAGGTTGCAAAATGCGCGTCAGCTTGCTGTCACGATATGGGACATGTCCCCTACATCAGATGGTAAAGAATGTAAGGAAATAGAAGATAAATCCCAATAAATCTATGTGTTAGAACAACTGAATAAAACCTACCCTTGGCTCTCAACACCTTCACTTAGCTTCTTTATCCACAAATCCCAAGTGTCATCGCTTTTATTTATATGAGATCCCTCTTTCAAGCGCATTCCTTGAAGACCGGTCTTAGCGTACGCTCTGAACCAGCTAGGTCAACTAAATTCTACAAACAAGATTTATTACGACTAACAGAATATTGAAAACACGAATAAGTATGTTAAGATGTCCCACACGAATAAAGTACATGGAATGGTTCAGAAATTTATTCCGAACGAAATTTAAGAGGATCGTTTTAGTAGATATGTACCACAACCGAAACACGAACAGCATCGCAGAGGCCCCAACATTGTCATCTTCTGTTTTAACCCGGCTCTCAATAATCTGCAGTTTTACCAAATTGGAGAATATAAACAAAATAAGAAGTAATTAAGTTTGAGAAATTTGGTAAATGCAAATGGTGTAATGCAAAGTACCAACAAAGATATCGTAAATCACGCCATACCATTCAAAAAATTGTGTGAGACCTACTACTATAAACATTCATATTAGTCTCGCCAATGTGTCGATGAGCTGCAAAGAGGAATATATAGTTTGAATGTAGACTATTGGTTCAGTTCACTCTATTGGTTCTGTAAGGAGACAATATAGAGACGGGAAAATTATATAATGCACTTGACGGGAGAACAGAAAAGATGGCTTAAAATCATCTTCTTTCTAAACCAACGATTCATGCAATGACAGAAGCCAGAACACTGGTAAAGGAACACATTTAGACTCCCCTCTCTCTCTGTCACACACACACAAGTATTTTATGCCTGTCCAATTGAACTGAACTAAGATGCTAAACTGCAGCCATATTCAAAAGATGATGAGACTTCTTAAACTGATACATAGCCCAAATATTTAGGATACTACAATTAGGTACATACCGATCAACGAAAAGGCTGCAAGAAATATTCTCATCTTACAAGATTTGGAAGGTAAGTCCCAGTTCGCCCCGATACCTAGGTAGTTCATCACCATAACGCGATATACACCGGGTTGGCCTATTGGAACCAGGCTGAAATGGTGCAAATGTAACGACTCAAAATCAAAACTAGCAGAGCTAGCAATTTAGTGATTCAAAGATAATAATTTCACGGTTACAAGCCACAACAATGACTTACCTATGAAGTCAAGAGTAGTAGCAGCAAAGTTGGTCGTACTTGTGTAGAAGAACATATTCTCCAATGTTTGGGCAAGAGTCTCGTAACAGGGCATGCGCATTTAAATCCACCTTCCTCCCAATTGGTACTCCATCCATGTTAACCTTGACAAACGAGAGAACTCCCAAGATGACCTTTCTTCCTAACATTGCCATTGTTGTTGTTTCTTTCATCGATTTCTTGTAACATCCTTATTTTTATTAGTCTCAATGACCATTTTGTCTTCATCGACCGAGGAATTCTTGGTTTGATTAACCAAGCCGTTAATCCTATAAGTCCTAATAGGTGGCCACCCCACAAACCCTGATCTACCAACAAATTAAGAGTCTTTAATATTGTAATACTAGTAATTCCAATAGACCCTAAAAAAAAGTCCATTCAAACACCAAAAATAGGAAATTTCAGACAGGCAAAAAAAACAAAAACAAAAATAAAAATAAATTATTATATCTTATCAACCAATATTGTCTCTATATTTTCCCATTTAGCATCAATAAGTACAACTGTACTACCAATTTGACTGCCAAAAAAAACACACAAAAAACAAATGAGGAAGAGAAAGACGGGGAAGAACAATACATTCTCCAAACTCCATCAAATCAAGAACCTTGCTCAAGGCAACAATCTCTTCCTTCAATCCAAAGAACAAATATCCCCTCTTGAGGAAAGAATATAATCAATCACCAATGTTAACTATTATTCAAAGATATATGTAATACCAGCATTCATTTACTAAATTAGGAGATAGGTACCTCGAGGGTTTTCATGAATCTGTAATTTTCGATGTTCGAGGGAGCTAACAAGTCGTTGATCTCCTCGTATCCATCCATGGTCTCTTTATTTTTTTTCTTCTCTTTAGGACAATGCCCAAAATATAAGCCCATATATCGGAGATATATCCGATATATCTCGTTTTTTTGGTACACCGATATAGAAATATTTGATATATCTCAACCGAATATTGAATTATTTTTTTCCCAATATATATCGCAATTTCCGATATAATGATATATATCGACCGATATATACGATATTTCCGATATAAAGTATTGACTTTGACCGATATATTGTGACGGTATTTCCAATATAATCGACGATATTTTCGATATATCAACATACAAAACAAAATTTTGACTGGTCAACAAAAAAATAGATATCTCTGATATTTCTGATATATTCGATATATATCGATTTTTAGGTACATCGAAATATTCACCGAATTCAATATTTTGGACCTTGGTCTAGCAAACCAATCACGCGCCTATTTCATTTCTATTTAACCTAATTTTTTTTCGATTGTTTTTCTAACTAATTAACTTAATAATTAATAGGTATATCATTAATAACACTTCAAAGTTACATCACAAGTGATTTCAAAACTTGGCAAAATCACTCTTAAAGTGATGTTGAATACATAGATATTACATCACTTTATAAGTGACACGGTGAGTAACAACACTTTTAAAGTGATGTTGAATATATAGATATTACATCACTTTATAAGTGATACGGCGAGTGACGTAAAAAAGTGTTACTATATCACTACCATGACATCACTTATTAAAATGATGTTGTACAACTCTACTAAATCAGTCTTTTAAATAAGTGATGTTAAAAAAAAATTGTGATAATTATTACATCACATGTTGAGAAAAGTGATGTCATAGTTTTCATATGACATCACTTCACTGAAAGTGATCTAAAATTAGTGATGTCATATGTCATATTTGTTGTAGTGTTGGTAGTATTGTTCATACATCTACCCATCCACCTAGTGGTCCCTCCAAGTAAGAGTTTACATCAAACTAATCAAACTTCAGCAATTACTGCAAGAGAAGCAAAATCAAATGGTAGGAAATCTACTGCAACAACAAAAGACACAATAAACATTTGCTTAAACATAACTTATTTGGCCGTCAAATTTAGAGAATGACACTTCAATAAAGGATGTTGGTTGATCTTTTTTAATACAATTGACATTGAAAGAAAAAAAGCAAATATGACACAACCTTTCCCTATCAAACAAACATGATATAATAAAGATAAACACAATCTCCTAAAGTGGAATTGTAATATATGACTGTGTTTATACCAACAATGTCCTATGGATGAGCTTGCTACTCTTTTTTTTTTTTTTTTTTTTTTTTTTTTAGAAATAGACAATAAATATTAAAAAAATTAGTGAATATATTGAAAATGATTATCATAGCCATGTTAGTACATGAATCAATTCAAACTCTACCTTTAGGAAAAAGAAATGGAACGACAAAGTGATCAGTTCTATATATATACTGATACATGATAAAAGAAATGACACTACAAATGCTCTAAGTAGGCATGCTTGTGAGTAGCTCTAATTGGTATTGAGCAGTTTCAAAAACTAGGAAGCACATTCAAAAACAGGTTTCCATTGCTTGCAAAGAAAGACACGTTAGGGATATAAACATGGCAAAGATATACACAAAATTAACAGTCAAGAAATGGTATACTCACAGAAGGATTATTTTCGAAAGCTTTCTTAACTTCAAGTAACTTTATGTTGGTCGGTTTCAACTCAATAAGTTCTGAAGCATATAAGGAAACTGAGCTGAAATATGTTTCCTCAGTCTGTATGGGTACTAAAGCTAGAGTGTTATCTACACTTGCATCATTATAAGAATCTTATGTAGATTGGGCACAACGGGCATCCATTGAAATAGAGTTTCTGCACAAACCAACCAATTTTCTTTCAATCCATTCTCAGTAGCATCATTCTCTACTCTCAATAGCTCTTGACCAAAAGTTTTATGGCTTCTTTTATTCATATCCACCAATGCTTACTGTTGGGGATTATATCAATACCAATCGATTCCCCCACTACACAGATAACTTGTATTTGAACACAATTCAACTCCGGACAAAATCTAAATATCAACTACAACCTATACTAACATGCCCAACTCGCTAAACAACTATTAACAAATGATAATAATGTAAAGCAAAGAAAAGCAAACCACAACACAAAGATTTACCGTGGTTCGCCAATGATGCCTACTTCCACAAGAGCCGGTTCTTAATAAAATGGGAAGGAAGATTACAATCTCTCCTTTCAGGTCTCACCTTACTAGATCACTTTTCTCTTTTCTGTGGTTGTATCTCTCAGAAAAAGTTCTCTTTTGTTTTAGTCCGGATTCCAATCCTTCTGACTTGTTTGGTTAGGTTTTCCAAAACCTTGATTTTGGTTTTATCTCCAAAAACCAAATTTCGCGGTTACTGTAGCGAAGCCCACGAATTAGGCCTGGCGCTGGCGCTCCTCTGGCCGAAGTCGTCGCGCTAAACATCGAACCGAGCGCTGGTCGCGCTTCTTTGAGCTGGTCGCTTAAGACATCGGAACTCGAGCGAAGTCGCGCTTCATCCGAGCGGCTGCCTCGACATTTCAACACCGAATTAAGCCTTTCTCTCCAGCTCTGTTTTCTCTCCTCATGTGAGGGATAACTCCAACAATCTCCCCCTCCCGAACAGTGAGGGGCTTCCTCCATGCAATTTCCAAATCAACAGGAGGAGGCGTGTGCTGCCATTCCGGCAATAGCACAACAAACATCAAACTTACCTTTCGGTAAGACTTTGGTCATCATATCCGACCCGCTTCTTGTCGGTATGGATCTTCTCGATACACAAATGCTTGTCTTCGAGTACTTCTCTAATCCAATGATAACGCACGTGTATGTGCTTGGATCTAGAATGAAAACTCGGATTCTTGCTCAAGTGAATGGCGCCCGACCGTCACATAGAACTACAAAACCGCTTTACGCTTTAGCCCTAGTTCGTCGAAGAACCTCTTCATCCATAGCAACTCTTTGCAACACTCGCTGGCTGCAATATACTTTCGCTTCTCAGTAGTGGAGAGGGGCAACACACTTTTGCAACTTAGATTGCCAAGAAACCGCTCCCCCCAAAAAGTAACCGGATGATAACCGGAGGTGGACTTCATCGAAATCAACATCACCGCCATGTTGCCGTCGATCGGTGTAGCCTTCAAGTAAGGGCTTACTTCCACCAAAGCACAAACATGATTTGGAAGTGCCTTTGAGATATCTCAATATCCACTTAACACCTTCCCAATGTTCTTTTTACCCGGATTTGACAAATCGCTTACAACCCCAACGGCGAAAAGCAATATCCGGTCCTAGTACACACCATGGCATACATCAAACCGCCCATCGCGGATGCATAAGGAATCTTTTCCATCCGACTCTTCTCATGCTCACCCTTAGGACACATCTCTTTTTGGTCATGCGGAACCGCCACCAAGCGGACAACCGACCGGTTTCGCTTGATCCATGTTGAATCTCTTCAACACCTTCTCAATGTAGCTTTCTTGAGAAAGCCACAACTTCCCACTCTTTTCATCACGAAAGTGATCCGCGATCCCAAGTATCTGCTTTGCTTGACCCAAATCCTTCATCTCAAAGGACTTACTCAAGTCTTTCTTTAGCTTGATATCTTGTTGATGTTTGGGCCAACTATCAACATATCATCCACATACAAAGAATAGCACAATGAAATCCCCATCTGAAATCTCTGAACAAACACACAATGATCGGAAGCAGACTTCTTGTATCCTTGCTTCGCCATAAAGGAATCAAACTTTATGTACCACTGTCTCGGTGCTTGCTTCAACCCATACAAGCTCTTTATCAGCTTGCATACTAGGTGCTCCTTGCCTTTGAACTCAAACCCCTCTGGCTGGTCCATGTAGACATCTTCTTCAAGGTCTCCATGAAGAAAAGTTGTCTTAACATCTAGCTGCTCAACCTCTAGGTTCATACTTGCGGTCATACCCAATACCACCCGGATAGAAGTCATCTTCACTACAGGAGAGAAAAATCTCATCAAAGTCAATCCCTTTCCTTTGACCGAATCCCTTCACAACAAGGCGAAGCTTTGTGCCTTGGGTGAGATTGTTCTCCTCATGCTTGACTTTGTATATCCACTTATTCTTGAGAACTTTTCTCCCTGTGGGTTTCTCAACTAACTCATAAGTGTGATTCTTATGCAAAGAATCCATCTCGTCATGCATGGCCTTCAACCACTTTTTTTTGTCTGTACCTTCAAGTGCCTCTTGATAGTACATAGGTTCTCCACCATCCGATAGTAGCACGCACGCGATGTGGTGGATACCGTTGAAGCTAGTCTCCCTTCCCTGCCGGACCTCCTTGCCCCATCTACCGGGCCCCTCGGGAGGTTGCACTTCTACTTGCTCGGTGGTGGTTCATGCATCTCATCCGTGCATCTTCTATACCAATAGGTTCTATCCCATCATGAGCAATAGATTCTCATCATGAGCTTCAAACTCATGGTTCTCTACATTCTCAATGCCTTCTCGTGACGCTCCACGCGGAACTTCTTTCTGTTCAATCAACAAGATCATTGGTGAAAGCCTCAGAATTCTCACCCTCCTCAAAGTCCGCTATGGTTTGGTCTTCTAAGAACACAACATCTCGACTTCGGATTATCTTCTTGTTAATCGGATCATAGAGTTTGTAACCAAACTTTTCATCTCCATAACCCGGAAAAATGCACCGCTTGGCTTTGTCATCAAGCTTGATCTCTCATCCTTCGAATATGCACAAATGCCCCGCACCCAAATACCCTCAAGTATCCATAATCAACATCTCACCGACCATACTCTCCGGATAATCACTATTCGTAGGCTTTGCTTCGGCGACAGTTGATCACATGCACGGGCCAGACGCATTGCTTCTACCCAAGAGCTTCTAGGTAGCTTAGAGTGAGATAGCATGCATCTCATCCTCTCTACAATGGTACGGTTCATTCTCTCTCGCTATTCCATTCTCATTTGCGGTGTCTTGGGAACGGTCCGCTTCATGACTTAATCCCATGACTCGGGCAATACTCTTCAAATGGCCCAATGTACTCATCCCCATTATCCGAGCGAATACATTTCAACAACTTCCCAAATTCTTTCCACCATGTTGTGGAATTTCTCAAACACGCCAAGTACTTCATCCTTGGGTCTTCGACTATAGGCCCATATCTTTCTTTGACGATCATCATCAATGAATGTCAAGAAGTACGGCTCCCCTCGGTGGGACTTTACTCTCATAGGACCACATAAGTCTCAGGTGCACTAGTTCAAGGACGTTGTCCTTTCTCGTGAGACGGAATCTTTGGAAAGACACCCTGTGTTGCTTTCCTACCAAACAATGAGTACATGTATTTAAATGTGTACCTTTAATGTCCGCACGGCCTTTTGCTTAGCAAGAACTTCCATCCCTTTTATGCCCATGTGACACGCCTCTTGTGCCACGCTTGATGAAGTTTTCTTTTCGCCACATTCGCTTCGCTTTTACACAAACTAGCCTGTTTTTTAAAAAGAGAGCAAGTTTTCTTTCCTCTCCTCGGCTGCTACAATGGAACCTCTCGCCGGGTTCCATACCCCGCTACCAAACGAGTTTACAAAGCCATCGCCATCTAATTTCCCCCAAAAATTAGGCTTAACCGATGTCGGGGACATGTCTTTACATCCTTGAAGTGTCAAGGTGTAGCCGACATTGGTTTCTATATGAACATCTCCAATGCCTATAATCTTCGAGATGCCATCGTTACCCATCCTCACTTCACCATATTCACCACCGTAGTGAAGAATCCCCGGGCGCGTGTGACGTGATAGGATGCTCCTCAGATCTATCACCCACTCAGATCCCGACATGAGGTACTAAGACAAAGACACACCACAATCTAACACAATTCCCACTCAGGTCGCCAACTAGTGCGGTAGTATCTCTGCTTTGTTTCCGTTCCTCCACCATGTCTTCATGTACACGCTTATTCTTCTCATCCCTCTTCGATTGTTCTCGCAGACTCATATCCGAAGTGGCCTTTTGTGGCACAATAGTAACATTGCCTCTCTGCCTTTAGGAGTTCTAGGTTCACCCCTAAATTTACTTCATCATCACCTCTAGAACGAGATGGTTTTCTGTTTTGACCTCTCCCCGCTTTCTCGTGAAAAGGATCTCGAGTGAGAAGAGCCGCTTCTTGCACTCCTTCTAGTCTCCTCATTCAACAAAGACGTGGTAGCCATCTCCATGGTAACAATTCCATCCTTGGCTGCTCCATGTAGAAAACCGCTAATGTCTCCCAACTTTCGGGTAGAGAGCCTAATAGAAACAAAGCCTCAACTTCGCCTCCCAAATTGATCTTCATCAAATGCATCCGATTGATGATATTCTCGTACTTCATTAAGATGCTCGACATTTGAAGAACCTTCTTGGTACTTCGTGGTTCCAGAAACTTCTTAACGACTAGCACTTTGTTTCCACCCGACTTCCTCTCATAAAGGTCTTCGAAGTTTCTTCCATAGATCAAGGTCGTAGTCTCTTGGGCCACATGGTGAAAGACAATCGCCGCCAATCCAATCGAATGAATGTATCCAATCGCGTCAAGCTTTTTCCACTCAAATTTCATCATTGGTTTTTCGGTTTTACTCCCTCATTCTCAATGGAAGTGCCAAGTCCTTGCAAAGATAGCAAGTCTTCCATCTTGGCTTTCCGGATGGTGTAGTTCTTCCTATTCAGGACTCATCATACGAAAGTGTTCACGGAATGGTCCATCTCTACAAGTTATTTAACCTCAAATCTTCTCTCGTGAATTTCACAAACACCTTCCCGACCAAGATTCGATAACACCCTAGGCTATTCTAACCAAGGCTCGATACCACTTGTTGGGGATTATATCAATACCAATCGATTCCCCACTACACGATAACTTGTATTTGAACACAATTCAACTCCCGGACAAAATCTAAATATCAACTACAACCTATACTAACATGCCCAACTCGCTAAACAACTATTAACAACAGATAATAATGTAAAGCAATAAAAGCAAACCACAACACAAAGATTTACCGTGGTTCGGCCAATGATGCCTACTTCCACAAGAGCCAGTTCTTAATAAAATGGGAAGGAAGATTACAATCTCTCCTTTCAGTCTCTCACCTTACTAGATCACTCTTATCTCTTTACAGGGTTGTATCTCTGTAAAGGTTCTCTCTCTTTGTTTTAGTCTGGATTCCAATCCTTCTGACTTGTTTGGTTAGGTTTTCCAAAACCTTGATTTTGGTTTTATCTCCAAAAAACCAAATTTCGCGGGTACTGTAGCGAAGCCCACGAAATTAGGCCTGGGCGCGGGCGCGCTCCCTCTGAGCGCGAAGTCGCTTAAACATCGATAATCGAATGGTCGCGCTTCTTTGAGCGGGTCGCTTAAGACATGGAACTCGAGCGAAGTCGCGCTTCATCCGAGCGCTGGCCTCGACATTTCCAACGCCGAATTCGCCCGTTTCTCTCCAGCTCTGTTTTCTCTCCTCATGTGAGGGATAACTCCAACACTTACCTCTTCTGAAAATGTAGTAAAAAAGCATGTCCTTAATGTGCCAAACTCAAACTTTTGTGATGACTCCCTGATCTGTGTGACTCGTCCTGCATTACCGCCTACCTGATCAGTCGACTCTTACCTAATTATTGAATGGACTAATAGTGGAAGTTCTTGTTGTTCTTACTGTCCTCTGGCAATGACTCTATTAAGCTTAATGATGTTTTACTGTGCCTCTTTTAATAGTTTGTATAGGGGAAAGGTTGGTGTAGGTCCTTGTGATTAGGACCCCGAATAATTATTCTTAACCCCACTTATTGCCTTCAGTGTCAAGAAGATTAAAAATGTGATAAATATGGTACACGTTATTATAACCCAGGTTTAACGGATTATACATTGTTTGGGTAACTGTGTGTCAACGTTTGGCTACACAGAAGTAAGACTTAATTATGACTAATAGATGATCATACAAAGCCTTTTTTTATTTATTTTTTGTTGTCTCAATGGAACCTCTAATTTAGACGATATTCTATCTTGTGCAAATCCATAATTCAAGGTGTCGTAGGACTACAAATCAATAGCTTCCTTCATCATCAATGAGAGTTCCTTCTTCGTTTCTTTGTTTCAGTGATAGCTCTTCAATATTTTTTTTTTCAACCGATCATTCAAAACCAAAAGGAGAATAAAAGGTTTCGGCTTTGGAGGAAGGAGATGAAAATTTGAGAAAAGGGTTTCCATAAGGGGTGGGATTAACGACAGTTTTTTAGCTCTGGTCATTTTTATAGTCTGACAAAGGGTTTTCAATTTTTAGGTTTTGTATTACTAACGCAAACAGTAGAATCATGCGTGAGTTTTGTCTTTTTTTCTCAAAATATTTGAAAAGACCAAAAAGTTTTTTAAGAAATTATAAATTACACCAATACTAAGGTTAGTTTTGTAATTACAGAAAAGGTCAAGGGATCAAACCACCACAAAGTCATTCCAAACACTAACCACTTGTTTTATTAAAAAATAACTCAACAGTCTCTCACTTATTTTTGATAAAGACAAAATAGAAAATATACTTAAGGGCAATCAATATCAGTATCAACATGTTATGCATAGATGAAAGTGTCAAAGACTTAAACCTTTACGTAGTGAAAATTACTCAAAGTATAAGAGCCATAAGTGATTAAGTCTTAAACTTAGGTCTTGAGTATACAATAAGTTATAATCACGCACAACATATTCAGTGTTCTCCTTTCATGTTCTGCACATTATAGTCCTTATGCTCTCTTTTGGGATTCGTGAATGATCTAGAGAATCAGCCCAGCTCATTCTCATAGAAAGCGGCCTCTACTTTTACATTCATTAGGTGAGTCTATCAAGAGTGCTCATGTAGCTATGCACTCCGCCCATAAGGACCATAGAACTTCATTAAGAGTTTTTCCCAGAAAACCTCAACCTTTATTTATCGCTGCAAGATTTCATACATTTTACAATCCAACTACAGGACAGATAAGTAATAATGCATGTTTCACAACCAACATTCTATAACTTGTTCTTCTCTTTGAACCTAGTTCTTGGGATCTCCAGTCCCTAGGTTGGGTTACCATCATAGATGTTCATCTTTCAATTGGCTTCAGTCCTATGCTTCTGGCAGTAGTCCACAATTTTTCTTTAGCCAAAGCTTTGGTAAATGGATCTGCTAGATTATCATCAGATCTCACAAAATCAATAGTCACTGCACCTTTAGATATAAAATCCCTGACAGTACTATGTTTACGATGAATTTGTCGTGATTTACCATTATAAAACTTACTATGGACACGCCCGATAGCAACAGTGCTATCACAATGTATCAAAGTGACTGGTACCGGTTTATGCCAAACCGGAATATGAGTGAAAAAATCTCGTAACCAACCAGCCTCCTCACTTGCACTAGCCAAAGCAATCAATTCAGACTCCATGGTAAACTATGCTATAATGGTTTGCTTCTTGGACTTCCAAGATACAACACCTCCACCAATGCTAAACACATAACCACTGGTGGCCTTAGAGTCTTCTGAGAGAGTGTTCCAGTTAGCATCTGTATACCCCTCAAGAACAGCAGGATATCTTTGATAATGAATACCCAAATTAATGGTTCCCTTTAGGTATCTCATTAACTTGCCAATTGCTCACTAATGCTCAGCGCCAGGATTACTAGTATACCTACAAAGAACACCTACTGCATAGGCAATGTCAGGTATAGTACAATCTGTATCATATCTCAAACTACCAATGATACTTGCATATTCATTCTGATTCACAGGTTCACCATTATTCGCAAATAATTTAACACAGTGATCGATCAAAAGGAATACCAACAGCCACGTAATAGAAGTAGTGATACTTCTTCAACATTTTCTTAATGTAGTGTGACTGATCCAGCCATATGTCATCAGATGATCTTGTCATTTTGATTCCCAACATTACATCAGCCTCACCTAAGTCCTTTATATCAAAGTTAGAAGACAACATGTTCTTAGTTTCTTTCACAACATGTAAATTGGAACCAAAGATTAGTAGATCATCAACATATAAGTATATAATAACACATATCCCATCAGAGTACTTATAATAAATAAACTTGTCACTTTCATTAATTTTGAACCCACTGGTAATGATAAAGTTATCAAATTTCTCATGCCACTGTTTAGGTGCCTGTTTCAACCCATAAAGTGACTTAAGTAATTTGCATACCTTTTTACCCTTACCTAGTTCTACGTAATCTGTTGGCTGATCCATGTAAATCTCCTCTTCTAAATCCCCATTTAGAAAGGTTGTCTTAACATCCATCTGATGAATAACAAGATTATGAACAGTAGCAACAGAAAATAAGACTCTAATGGATGTTATCTTCGTAACAGATGAATATGTGTCGAAGAAATCAAAGTTCTCTCTCTGTCGAAAAACCTTTGATAACAAGTTTTGCTTTAAACTTGTCCACTGAACCATCGGTTTTAAACTTCCTTCTTAAAACCCATTTGTTTCCTATAGTCTTGCAACCAGGAGGCAAATCAACAAGCTCCTAAGTTTTGTTATCCATGAGAGAATCAAGCTCACTTTGTATGGCTTCTCTCCAAAACTCAGAGTTAGAAAATGTGAGAGCTTCTTCAATGGAGGAGGGATCTCCTTCCAAAGCAAAAGTGACAAAATCGGGTCCCAGTTCCTTAACAACCCTTGCTTTCTTACCTCTTCTTGGTTTAGATTCTGTAACAGTGTCTCTGTCATGTAATCTAGGTATATAAGTGTCAGAAACATCAGAAGTAGGTGCCTTGGAGGAAGACACACCCCCACTATTTCTAGATAGGTATGGAAATCTGTCTTTAAGAAATTCAGCATCAGATGATTCAAACAAGACATTAGTCTTCATCTCTAGAAACCTGTAAGCCTTACTGTTCATAGCATAGCCGAGAAAGATACACTCATAAGCTTTGCTCTCAAGATTTGAGATCTTGGGATCATGTTTCCTTACAAAAGTCAGACATCCCCATGTTCTGAAGTAACTCAAATTAGGCTTCCTGTTCTTCCATAGCTGATAAGGTGTAACCTTTATCTTAGAATTAGCAATTCTATTCAGCACATAGCATACGGTCAAAACAGCTTCTCCCCATAAATTTGAGGGTGCTCCAGAACTAAGTAACATAACAACAGTTAATTCCTTGAGAGTTATGTTCTTATGTTCAGCTACTCCATTCATTTAAGGTGAATAAGGAGTTGTCGTCTCATGGATTATACCATGTGATTGCAAGAAAATGTCAAAATCAGTAGAACCATATTCAGTACCTCTATCACTTCGAATTACTTTAATGTTCTTGTCATGCTGATTTTGAACCTCAAGTATATAAGCTTTAAAAGTATAAAACGCATCACTTTTATTCTTCAGCAAATAAACATATGCAAACTTTGAGCAATCATCAATAAAAATAATAAAATATCTTTTACCACCTATAGTTAGAACTCTTTCAAGCTCACATATATCAGTATGTACCAAGTCTAGCAGAGTTGTACTTCTCTCAACTAATTTGTGAGGCTTCTTTGTGATTTTTGCCTTAGTGCAAGATTCACAGTGTGCAAAATCATCATCCAAGTTAGGAATTAAACCAAGTATGCTCATGTTCTTAACATACTTCCTATTAATATGACATAATCTATCATGCCAAACATTAACAGAACAATAGATCATGTAAGCAGAAGTAGAAGTTTTATTCATATCAACAACATTCAACTTAAACATCTCATTACATGCATAACTCTTACCAATAAAAACCCCAGACTTAGTGATCACATACTGATCACTACCTATGACTTGCTGAAAGCCAGCCTTGTTCAAAATAAAACCAGAAACCAAATTTTTTTTAATCTCAGGAGTATGAAGCATATCCTTTAACAGCAGTTTCTTCCCATAATTGAATTGCAACTCAACATCACCAGTACCCAGAACCTTGGTCATATGATTATCACCAAGTAGGACTTCCTGATTCATAGTTGTGGTATAACTCTTGACCAGTTCCTATTATAGCAAACGTTCCTAGAAGCACTAGTATCAGCCCACCACCCCTCATAGACATTAACAGAATTGACCTCAGTTATCATAGCAACAAAAGGTTCCTCAGTAACATTAGCCTCACTGACTTTACGAAACTTACAGTTCCTAGCATAATGCCCCTTATTCTTGCAAGTATAATAGACAACTTCTGACATGTCAACGAGTGATTTCTGATTCATATGCACCTGATTTTGGTTCTGATTTTGTGGAACCTTCTTGTTAACAGGTTTGTTCTTCATGACTTTCTTATTAGGTTTCAAACTAGATTTAGTCTTACTGGTTTGTTGGTTTACCACATTAACCTTAGCCTTAGCAGATGACTTGGCAACTTCCTCATTAAGGTCTTGTTTTCGTGATTTCTTTTCTATACGGAGTCTCATAATAAGACTCTCCATCGAAAACTCCTTAGACTTATGCCTAAGTATGTTCCTGAAATCCTTCCAAGAGGGAGGAAGCTTATTAATGACGACAACAACCTGAAATTGCCCGTCAATTTTCATCCCTTCTAAAAGTATCTCATGAACAATAATCTATAGGTCATGGCATTGAGACACAATAGATTTGTCATCTACCATCTGAAACTTAAGATAACGACTTACAACGTATTTTTTTTGGAGCTAGCTTCCTCAGTATCATACTTCTTTTGAAGGGCTTCCCAAACATCAGAAGCAGATGGAAGTTCAGAGTATAAGTCGTATAGATCATCAGCAAGCGAGTTCAGGATGTAATTCTTACACTTGAAATCCGCAACGATCCACTTATCACTAGCAACAGATAGAGCAGGTTCCAGCAAAACATCTTCATCTGGAATCGGTTCACTTAGAACGGTTTCCACTTTCACCAGGGTCAGATAGAACATCATCTTCGCTTTACACCGCTTGAAGTGCTCACCAGCAAATTTGAATGGTCGATTATGGCTATTGTCATTGTGGGACCTGGACTGGTTACCTTATTCATGTTCCATTGTCAGACAACCTTAAAATTGTTGGTAACGTACAATTGCTGCAACAAGAACAAACTGTGAATATAAAAAAGGCTGGCTGAGGCACGGATCAAACACTTTCTTTAAGGTTGTTTCGCGTATGTTCCTCTTTATGTAGATAAAACGCGTCAACCTCCAGGATACAACAACCAGTTATACTCTCATTTGTTTACTGTAGATAAACCAAAGAAGAAAAGGAAGAACCACGATATTGATCTTATGATCGCCCAAAACGTAGTGTAGAAAATAGTTTTTTCGTTTATATTCTAGACTGCTAATATAGGAGTATTTATAGAAGAAAAATGTGGAGCACTTAGGTAGATCCGGATTGTAGGGAACTGCTTCAGTTTCCCGATAAGGATTGGATTATACAAGTCTATCATGTTTCTGTTTCCCAATCCATATCCAATTATGTTTCCAAACTTATCCAGAAACAGTTTAAGGAAAATGGTTTACCAAAAAGAAGATAAGGGATCAAAGAGAGCCCAAGCCCAAGCCTCAAGCCTCAAGCCTCAAGCCTCAAGCCCGAGCCCGAGCCCGATTCAGTGCACTCGCGTGTGTGGCTTTGTGTGAGTTCTCTCTCCTAACCCAAAAGCCTTTGTACCCTAAGGGCACACCCTTAATTAGTATGTGACTTTCACTTATAAACACTATTCACTAGTGTTTCCTCTCCAATATGGGAATAACGTTTTCTACTTAAACAACTATCCCACAAAGAGGTCAAGAGATCAAACCACCACAAAGTCACTCCAAACACTAACCACTTGTTTTATTGAAAAATAACTTAACATGCATTAATCAGACTTCTCTCTAGAACGGCGATATAACTCTCTCTAGCGTCTAATAGGAAGAAGAGAAAAGAAGCTAGGGTCTTGTTGTGAAATCTGTTTCTCTATATATATGATGTGGGTCACACAGTCCTGGTTATATAGAAAGTCACAGTCAGTTTCCAGAAACATAATAGGAAACCTACTGGAAAAAGAAATTCGAAACTTGCTCCAAAAGCAAAACAAGTTTAGGCAATATGGGACTATCTTCCAAGCATAAAAGTGGAGAGAACACTCAATGTTCTCCACCTCCACTTTGCTCACTCTTAAGTAGATTGAAATACAACAAAGAGATTCCAATAATCCCCCACTATTTCAAAATACTTATAGTCCCCTACTATTTTGGAATAGGATATTACAAAAGAAAGGATTTACAAAATGCCAGAGAGAAACGAAATTGCAATGCCTAAGATACTGGTGCCTTTCGAGCTTGAACCAGTCATAGGGTAACATGTCTTTTCTCACGTGAAAGCGGTAGATTTAAAAATCTTTGAACCAACTTCCCTTGTAGTGAAATAGATGACATGCACCCACACTGCTTTTTCATTATATACCAGCTCTACGGTGTTCCGCTTTTTGGCTCTGCGCTGCCTGTGTTCCATGAATGCTCTAGAGTACTTGCCCGAATACTCATAAGAATCGACCCAGTTCTACATTCACGTAGGTGGATTTCCATCAGGTGTACAGTGCAGTTTAAATACACTACCTCATTAAAATATAGGCTATGAAATCCAATAAGAGTTAAAGAACTCGTCCTTACTAACTGCAATTCTAGTTATACAATGTATACTATAGTACCATCTCGCCATAGGGTGGGACGTCTCATAAATAAATAAGACGATAGTACTGCAGGACAATGAAGTGACTTATTTTTCCCTTTGGACCTACTTCATGGGGTCTCCAATTACATAGGTAGGGTTGCCGTCAGTGTCACCCTATATATGGGCATAAGTCCCATCCCCCTCGACGTACAACCACTTGCCTCAAAAAAGTGGTGTGGCCAGACATATGGCCAAACTAAGTCCAACCTAACATAATCTCTAGCAGCTGCTTAATTAGGTTATATCAAAAACTTGTATGTATTCTTTTCCCATTACACATATTTCTTTATGTTTTAGCTATTGCAATGAGACAGTTGTAAATTATATACACATCAGGAGGCTGTTTAGAGCCAATGAGAAGATCTGCCAAGAGGTTGCTAACCTACTCAGCATCATCACATGCCTATTCTAAGGCGATTAGCTTGGATGATATCCAAGACACTCAATTTCCACCAAGGGTAAACACATAAATATTACTGGATCCAGTTTATAACACATTACCCTTCCAACAATAATGGAAATCTACTAAATATAAGTCCATAATCAATGGCTCAGCTATAGTACTTGGATAATCTGACAATATACATCCAATTTTTCTTATAAAAACAATCACTAATAGAAAAAAAGGTTTTTGTGACTGTTTTAAAATATTATTTGTGACTGTTCTATTCGAAACGGTCACAAATGACAGAAAATGACTTTTGTGACTGTTTTAAAATGTTTTTTGTTACAGTCGTTTTCGAAACGGTAACAAATGTTTTTTATAAGAAATGCCCATACATGTGTGACTAGTTTACAAAAACAGTTACATATTACCCGATTATTGTATTTCTTGGCCCGCCGCTTCAAGAGCCCACTAAATAATACTACTTAGAAACACAACCCACATTCGGTCTCCCCTTCCACGTTCCAACAGTTCCAGAAAAAAACACTCGATCTCCCACGAGTGTTCATTAGCACTTCCAAAGTTAGTTCTCGTCTCTCTCTTTTGATTTTGAACTTGTTCGTACTAAAAAAATTTCGTTTTTTGAGTTCTAAGCGATTTTTCTTTCAAGAGCAGGGGAATTTCAATCGATTTGACAGTGGAGTTTTATGCTTTTTAGTTGAACTGGTGACTTGGGTGTCTTTTAAATGATTGGATTTGGAGACAAATTGATTAGTAGTGCTTACTAGCTTGTGTTTTTGTACCAAGATCTACCCTTTTGTCTAATTCATGATTATGATCATTGGTTTATGGGAAGTAATATTGGCGAATTGAAGGAAAGAGAGGAGGTGTGTCGAGAGGGCAACTAGTTTAGTGATATGCTGATTGGCTCAGATTGGGGGTTAAACATTGAGGTGTGTTTCTACATTTTGCATGATTCAAGTTTTTTTTTATTGATCACAACTCTAAATATGACTGCTGATAATCGTATTGTGATAATTAGTGTAAATGGTTGTTTGTGGGTGGAAAAAGATAATTAACCAGAAGAAATGAAGACATCATCTCTTTTTCCATTAACATTAGTCTTTGCTAAACCAACTCATCAAGTCTTTCACCATTTTTCATGAGATAAACATCGTTTGAATCAGAATTATTCTTTAGCAAAAACAAAAAACCAGAATTATTGAATGAAGAAATGCCAGACTTTGAAGAATAGTCTTGATTGCTTCCGAGTGTGTTTTTTTTTTTTGGCTTATGGGTTTCTTTAATTTCATGTTCTGTTGCCTGGTTTTTTTATCTTTAAACGATGGAATGATTATCAGTTGCCTTAGGGATGATTAAGCAGGGGTGTGATTGTTCAACCCCAACCCCTTTTTTATTTTTTTTCTCGACACCATTCGTAATAGTGCTTATATAGAGTAGTATCCATTATTAATTCCATGTACAAATACCTTAGTCTTAAGCTATGTCTTTCTATACAAGTTCTTGTCAATCTGTGTTTTCTAAGAAGGTGCACCTCAACTGTTTCAGTCTACTTTTTTTGGTTCTTTGAAGGTATGCATTAATAAGGATTTAATATCAATGTCTTGTGATTAGCTAGTTCTTCTCTTTTAGGCAGTGTTGAAGAAACAATGCTGACAAAAATTACCTATTATAAAGGTGTTGGATTTCTCGTTGTAGGGTGTAGTATGCACAATTCATATGTATGTGTATGATGATTGTTGTCGTCTTAGTTGTCAATTATCTGTTTGCTGGTATTGGGGGTTTTGATGATTTCCTACAATTGTTTCAGCTCTTTGGAAGTATTATATATTGTCACTTATACTTAGGAATTGTATATGTGTCATATATGTTATGGGTTATGTATTTCATTGTGAAAGAGTGGATTTATGTGTTGTGCATGCTTGTAGACCTTCTATACAAGTTATTTTATATGTTGTTTGCGGATCTTTGGTCTTATATGGCATGTCATCATGGACTAATTGTCTAAACAATAGGACAGTATGCATAAGAACATTAGCACGTAGCTGAAATTTATTGCATCCCACGTTATACTCACCCACCCATCAATGTGTGTTCACTTTTATTTTTTTCTATAAACAAACCATATTAACATTTCCTTTTTTGGTGGTATTTTGAGTGTGATCATAGTTTTGTTTTGTGATTCTATCATTTGTGTGTGTAAGATGTCTTAAGTTCATGCAAATGCAATAACGGAAGCAAGGGTGTGCTTTGTTAACTAAGTGATATCATGTGTGCTTTATTAGTTGCCATATCTTTGTGTATATGGCATAAGCTTATCGCAAGGTGGTAATGGCAGGGAATCAGTAGAGTGTTTATTTGACATGCCTTCATGCAACAATTCAAGATAGTTGGGTTTAGCTTTATATTGAAGTCAAACACCGATCTAGCTGTTTTCAAAGGAGTGAAGCTTGCTTCAGGTAAGTAGAACTCTTATATGAACCTTAAACTATATTTTCATTAGAATTAAATGTGAGCTAGTTAGCTTTTTTTACGAACAAGTTTGAATGGATTACACTAGTAACACTGATTTTGACTATGTATGGTTTAGCTGTTCACACAAGGTTATGAAAAAAGTTTGAATGGATTATACTAGTAACTCCCAGTTCACACTTTAGATGATTTTGGACTCGTTTTAGAGTTAAAAGTATGGTTATACTGAACTTGAATATGGGAATGTTGGTTTATCTCTAGCTATGACTAGAATAAGTATTCCAGATGCATAAGAATTTCATGTTCTTTCTATGTGTGGATATAATTTCTTCATTATTATTCTAAATATAGTTTTAGTTAACTTACATGTTGAACACGTGTGGACTGCGTTTGGCTAGTGCTGAACAGGCTTAACCATTTGACCAAGGAATAGGCTTTGGTTATATAAAGGTACTTGATATTGGCCTTTACGATGAAAAGGTGGGAAGTACGTGGCTAAAAGGATGCTATGTTTTTATTCATAGGTTGCTAATGAACTTAAGTTTTGGTATTGTTATATTTAATTTTACTTGAATTTCAGGAAGTGGGTATACACACCCATAACATGTTAATTAGCTATTCTTCAACCATGTACTCTTTCTCTCTTCAAATCATTATACTTTCTATAGAAATTATTAATATCAATTTCTTTTAAATTTATATTTTTTGCTACTAGTTCTAGTGGATTTCAATTCTAGTTGTTTTAGAGATTCATTCTCGTTTGTCTCTCTCTAGCTCCATCATCCAATTAACAGGTAAATTTTATTTCATATCTGTTACTATGGATATTCCTATTTGTACAATTAATGTCATTTATTTCTCGGAAGTTATTGGGATCGTTGTGTTTCTTTGTGATAAATCGATGGGTTTTTTCTGCAAGAACTGAAATTGTGAAACCATTGGATGGAACGTGTTACTCTCACAGCTTATTGGATGGAACCGAGGATCTATCAACTGCAAGAATGACACCCCTTGCTTCTGACTTGGTTGAGCTGAAGATAAAACTAGAGGCCCCAGAGCTCAATGTAAGTGGATACATTTGATGCAAGTAGTTATCATCTTTTGGGTTCTTTAAAAGGCCAGTTCATGATCTATAACACCTCTAATCATATGTGCTAGTTGAAAGAACTAATAAGTATAGAACAAAAGTATGTGCAGACAATGAACTGTTTTGCATCGGGCAACTATTCTAGAAATACTTATATCGACTTCTAGCAACCATTATTTTTTTAATTCTTTTAGCATGTGCTAGTCTATTTCTAATTTTTCCTTATGTACATATGTCTAGGAAAACTTTGAGCTAAATAAGACACTTACATAGGCAGGAAAGAGTAGGGTTTGAATTCCCCCAATCCTTTATTGCAACTCACAGTGTTTTATGATATGGCATCTGAAAGTACACGTGTCTTTGGTTTCTGTACTCTGTTGATCCCAACAATTTTGTATTTGTGCTTTGTACTCAAAACATTATAACAATCATATGGGTATTTTGATATACAGATGTATTAGGTATGATTATCCATTGCCGAATATTCTTCTATGTGTTAATAGCATGGTACAAACAAATTGCTAAGTCGTTGGTTAACTTGGTAGTTGCAACATACTGTGTTCAAAGGTAAAGTCGGTCACGAATTTGTTTTTCTTGGTCCATGTAAGCAGTCTAATCTATGATGCACTATTACCTGGGTCCTTTTTAACCATTCACACTAGTAGCACTATTACTTGGCTAGGCTAGTTCACACTACACCAAAACAGGATATTAGTAACGCACACTTTTCTTAGTTCCTAACGTTTTTTAGGTGTAACTACGTTCCTAACGTTTTTTGGGCGTTAAAATTGCAAATAATGTGTTACTTTAATTTTCCCGGATTTGAGAATTAATTTGTAACATATTTTAAAAGTTTTGTTTTGACTATAAACCGTAAAGGCCAAAGTTAAGATAATAGAAAATAAAAAAAATAAAGACAAAAATTAGAATTTTGGGCGAGGGGAAAAATGGAAAGGTTGCGCTCTTCTCTTCTCCCATCTCCCATCTAAAACTAAAACCGACTAATATCTCACTCATATTTTTCCATCGCCCTCTCTCTCGCTCAACCTAGTCAACACTTCAGCCGCCACCACGCAACCGCCATCCGGTAGTTTTCCCTTCCTTCTATGGTTTGATAATCTTCATCATCTAATTATTTCTACTTTTTTTCACACTGCTAGGTGTTTAATCAACAACTAAAATTAATTTTGGTGCTAGTTGCTTCATTTATAACCAAATTAGGTATGGTTTTTATTTTGATATCTTATATTCATCAATGTAAAAATTCGATATTTTCATATATCGCATGTTCTCTATGTGTAATTCTGGTGGGTGTTGAAGTTAATGATTTAAGTGGTGATATTTTTTCTTTTCCTAGTTTCTGGATTGTTCCTTGCTTATAGATTTTTCTTAAGTCTTCACTCGTGCTCTCTCACTACTACTCATTACTATACTAAGATGCGAAATTTCCAGTATCTTCTCGTCTTGGTTCATTGTTATACTGCGATTTGCTGTAAAGGTATGATTTTTCATTTTTTTTGCGTTATGTTTTTTTAATTAACTCTAGACATTGATCCTATTACAATTATTTTCTCTTTGTGTTTACCTACTGTCTTACTTGCATAATGTTTCAATCAATTCCAAAGAATGGATGACTACAGACTTGGGAGTGTGTACAGGAAGGGGGTCTCCCATTTTATTCAATTTGCTAGACACAAAGACTATCATATGATATTGACGACGAATCTATGCTGCATGTCTTGTTTTCCGCCTTGTTGTCAGGAGAGTACAAGTGTAATATCACCATTCCTTGGAAGGTGGATGGGTCATTCCATAACCACAAGAAGTGGATTTTATGGAATAACAATTCCATGGTGAGAATCAATTGATTTAGGTCTGATTTTGCCCTCTGTAAATATTTTGGTGCTTGTAGTCTGCCCCTTGTATCTGGAAGGGTATGGTTTAACCCCAACCTCAATGTTGGTTGCTTAAAATAGGCCTGCATTTTTAAGACCTAGCCATTCCCAAGTGTGCCAGAGATCATATCTTTGGTCTGACTTGGCCATTCTTAATGGTTACAATCATCCATTGAATTTTAATTAGTGTATGGATTTGGCATGTATCAATGAACTGCCATTTTCTTTTGCTACGTATCTGCTTGCCATGTGAGATGCTAATTCATTTATTGTATACATTTTGTATATCATTTTTGCAGATGTCCATTGCCATTAATCATTTGTCTTGAGCATTGAGAACCAATTGATTTCTGATTGGTACATATGTATGCACAGCATTGACATGGCTTTTATCCATCATTTAAGTTAGATGAAGTGTCTAATTTGATTGTGTTCTTCACACTGGTAGGTACATGAAGGAATATGAGGACTAATGATGCATGACAGTCACCTTATACTATTCTTCAATTGGTTAATAACTACTTCTTGTTCTGAAAACAGATGACACAACATAAGAAGTGTAATGTTTTCCCCTTCCACCCATGGGATCCAAAGGAGGAGCAAAAACGGAGTCGTGTTATTGGTGCCACACACCATAGAAGTGCTCATCAAAATGGGAGCAGAAAAAACTGCCCAGGTTTAAGTTGGTTCACGAGTTGTCCCCTTAATTGCATGGTTAAAATGTAGGGCGCCCATAGCTTGTTCACCAAGATAATTCAGTATTTACATAATATAGTGCTAAAGTTGGGTAAGTTGGAATATATGAAATAAAAGAATACTAAACACCCCCCCCCCCCAAAAAAAATATTTAAGACGTTGAACGTATTACAATTTGTGTACGGGCAGGGGGATTCCGATTTTATTCAATTTACTAGTGACAAAGACTATCATATGATATTGACAAAATATTAACTATATACAAGTTGGTATCTATCTATGCTGCATGTCTTGTTTTCAGGATAGTACAAGTGGGATATCCCCTTGGATGGTCGATTGGTCATTCCATAGCCAAAAGAAGCGGATTTTATGGAATAACAATTTGATGGTGAGAATCAACTAATTCAGGTTTGTAAATATTCCCAAGTTTTAGTTGTTGATAACCCTCGGGTAGTTACGTTAATTTAGACTTACATTATTTTTAAGGGTTTCAGTAAAAAGGTTAAAGGCTTTCATTATTCATATCTCAAATAATATATATAATTATATACCAAGTAGTTCAATGTTATTTAATATGAGCATCAAGCACTACACCATAAGGGTGATTTTGTAATGCACTCGTTTTTCACCCTTCGGATATCTGGTTTCGATCTCTTAGTTGGATGGAAAAAATTACGAAAACGGGAGAATTTAGTAATTATGTTGTTAGCTTTACTGTTGATTCTCCTTAAAGAGATTTTTCTTATTGAATTGTAGATCTGATCTCTTTTTAAGTGTAGACGTACTTGTTGTATAGTGTTAAATATTTTATTTCTTCTTTGTATTGGACATTGGGTTTTGATTGTCATTAACCTAACATCGTATCTTGATCTTTTTAGATGACAAATTTTGCCCTTAAAGGAACATATAAACAAGATGAGCTCGATGTTGTTCAACTTCATATTATCAAGACAATTCAAGCCGGCTGAGGATAACGATGCATCTTAGCGGCTATGTTTGAATGACCAGATTATTAGCGTAACCAATTAGATTACTAGTCACTAGTCGCTAAGTATTCGATCAATATGGTCTAGTATTGTAGTGTGCACTGTTGTGTGGACGTGTGGTAGCTGCCAAAACCTTGTTTTGATATTTTAGTTCCTTGGTTTTCGTTTTTCATTTCTTTTATTTTTAACTTTTTCAGATCAAGAAATTTTCTGACCAGCAAGAAGACTTCCACCTCGGTTGGATGTCAAGCTCGTATTGCGTTTGTTTGGTTTCTTTAAGAATGTCTTTAGAACAATGAAGAAGACTAATTCGGAGTGTTTGATGTGAATGTGACTTGGCCGGTCACAATTCTTTCTTAAGCCTTGTATATTTTGTAGTACTTACTGATTACCCAAGTCTTACGTGTATTTTTGCTGCTGGAATGTTTCAATAGAGTTGGTGAATGCTATTTTAATTTTAATGGATTTCATATCAGGTGTTGCAGGTCCAATTCAATGTGAAATATCTGTTTTTTTGGCTATTGGAATGCTAGCATTTTTTTTGGAAAAAAAATATAACATTTATCACGGTTTTCCAATAACTGTAGTGAAAAATGTCTATTTTATGACGGTTCTAAATTTAATATATAACTCTTTTGCCATAACTGTCACAAAAACTATGTTTTTTTTGTGACTATTTTTTGGCATTTGTTACTGTTTTTTATGGTTTTATAACCGTTAAAAAAGATGAATGCATAACCGTTTATTTAAAACCGTCACAAATAATATGATTTGTTGTGACGGTTTTTAAGTATTTGTTATCGTTTTTTATGGTAAAGAGAGGCTAGTCTGGAACAAATATTTGTGACGGTTTTGAGAAAAAAACTAAATGACTCTCACTCCGTCACGGTTTTTTTTTAAAAAAAAAACAGTGACAAAAGACTTTTTGTTATGTTATTAACAGTGATATAAAATCTTTTTTCTTGTAGTGAATGGTTTATCAACTCAATATGCCATTAATGTAGGCAATGTCATGTCTCGCATATATGATCCATCAAGTACAATAGGCTGCCAATGATATTGACATATTTAGTATGAGAAAACACAAGTAGATTATTTTTCATAAGATGGATATTTGACAAGAAGTGTTGACACAGTCTTACTAACGTAATATCCATACTTTTCAATGAAAATATTTCTACTAAGTGCTAAAATAACATAATGAGACCAACATGAGTTTTAATTCCTATATTCACCAGTCATTCAATTCTGTAGTGCCCAAAATTTCCCTATACCATCTGACCGGTCTGGTTTAAGGTACGATGTTGGCTTCAACCATATTCAAACGCCAACATTTTGACAACTGAATATAGCAGTTACAGAAATGAGTTTAACAACATAATGAACTATTATTTCCAATGACGGTCTATTATGTATTTCAAATAGGAATTTCTTTGTCTTATACACATTCTCAATGCTAGCACTCGTGATATTAAATCATCTAAACAAAAAGAGATTAATATATATGTCTTGCTCTCTAAAGAAAGTACACATCTTTATCAACAACGGTACTTTGACATCCATACGACACCAATATGTTGTTAAATTGCTCATGCCATTTATAGTCGCTTGAATTAACTCATACAAAGATTTAACTAAATTGTATACCTTAAGCTCATCACCTTGTACTACTTGGTATTGTAGTTCCTCACAACTACTCAACTAGAGTCTTTAGAATTCTGAAAAAAAAATTCTAGTTACATAAGCAAGGTTCCAAAATAGTATAAATCTTTTCTCTGAGTGAAACCCCTTGGCTATTAATATTAGCCTTGTATTTTGCAATATAACTATCATGTTTTAGTTTTCTCTTGAAGATCCAATTCAACCTATAGATCCTTCAATAGGTAAATTAACTACCTCCCCTGAATTATTTGTGTAAATCAAGAGTCCAATTTAGAAGAGTTGTATCCTTCAAAAAGGACACTTCTCATATAGACAGACAACTTCCTTATAAGTTAATGAATCTTCCTTAAGAAACATATCAACGTCATCACCGTACCGTGAATGGTGAATGTACTCACTAATAGTCTTCCAAATTTCTTTTCTCTTCCTCTAGAAGCAAAGTTACATCATATAATATAGGAAGATATAATAGGTACTATGTATCCCTGAGTTTCATCTAATACAGGTTGAGGTCTGCCATAACCTCTAGTTTATTAAAAAAAAAAAAAAAATCTTCTAAATTTCTTGTTCAGAAATTATAGGATTCTCTTATGTAGTTCATTATGAACATTCAACCACTCTATGCCAATTTAACAGAAAACATAACCTTAAATAAAATTAAGATATAAGACATTCAATAATAGTGTGGTATCTATAAGAATGTTATCACTCATGACAACTGAAAACAAACATCACTATTATGAGTTTCACCAATGAACATCTACTAGATAGTTTTAGGTCTCAAAAATACTTCTTTTAGATTCATTCACAATAGCCTTGGCAAGACACCCCCCACATTTTAAAGCATTTTTGGATAGACCCAAAACCTTTCCATACTTTGTAGTTCAGTGTCTTTCCAATTATCTTGTGAGGTAAACTATGATAAAACAGTGTCATGCATATGGGTCATAACCCCCCACAGTTCAATGGTTACTCAACTTAATCAAACTTACATGCAAAATCCATTATACCGCTACAAACACTAAAAGAAACAACAACAATAATATGCACTCTTATGACAAGAATATATTTTACTCAAGTCTATGATTATGGATCATATTAAACATAGTTATATTATGTTAATGCTATCTATATGAAAGGAAATTCACAAATGATTCTAATGAATTTTAAATAATAGAAGAATTAGATGAAAAGGGTTTTCCCCAAGATAATATCATTATCATTCTTCTTTTCATCATTCAACATTCCAACTTACATAGTGAGACAATCCACGCACTTGTACATCACCTTGGCTATTTATTCATAGTCATAGGAGGATATTGCCTAATAAGACAATCTACAAGTGTTATATCTCCTTGTCTAAAATAGTCAGTAGAGGATATTGTCTAAGAAGACAATTAATAACCTTACATCTCCTTGACAAAATTAGGTTTAGGAGGATATTGATTGTTTCCCATATTGTTTCCTCTCGTAGACAACGATGCTCATTACTTAATAATATATGACATGGTTAATCTTCATGCCAATGTTAAATAATGCATTCATGCGAAACATGGTTAATATTATATCATAGGTTCAGGAAAAGTAAACTTTAACTGTACCCCTCAGCTCATAACAAAAGGTATACAATATTAAGCAAATCTAGCCACTAAATATGCAAAACAACTAAGGACTTCACCTCCTCTTCTTATATGAGCTCAAGTAAGATAGAATACCCTATCAACAAGACCTCAAGTACTACCATAACATCTAATGGATCAACCTATTATTGTTTTCAACTAGAAATTTTTTTACCAATAAACTATCATCAAGTTTAAAGTAAATCCACAATGATTAATATCCAAAGCAAGCATGTTACAAAACCTTAACATATGTTATATTAGATATAAGCTACAAGTTACTTAATCTAACATGTATTTTCACAACATTACAATTATAACCATCGTTTAACAACACATACACTCAATAGAGGTAAGCACTTATGCATTGAATACATTATAATTACTACCTAAGATTTGAGTGTGGTCGATATTAACTATCTTAAGGTCTCTCTTAGACCATCTACATAAATCTACATATGTACAAAGAAAATTAATATCAAACTACTTTTAGTCAAACCAATTAATATCTTAATGATAAATATGTATAATTTGTTGACTAGGTTATTAAAGAAATTTAAGCTTAGGGATTTTCCTCCTAACACAAAAACTAGCATGTAATTTAAGGCAAGAAAATCATCATATAATCAAACCAAAATAATTGCAAAGAGTGAAAGAATACAATACCTAACCGATTGAAAACCCGGATTACCATATTTTCCTATTTCCAGAAAATCAGTTCAAAAGAACTATAACACTGAACCAACTCAGGACAAATTGGGTATCAAGCCTTATACCACTGGAAAGCTCTTTGGATCAGTTATCCAACAAAAGAGGCGGATTGCAAAACCAATCTCTAAGCTGAACGTTATATCATTTCCGTAACGAGTGACACAGCTGTGAAAAAGACGAACTTTGATGTTTTTCTTAATAGAAATCTCAGATTTGACTCCCACAAATGTAGGAGAAAGGTCTACAACCATATAGGGTTTGATAAACCACAAAAGATCAATAATGATTCAATCCTGAATTGGTTTCTCTAACAAAAATGAAATTATTAGAAAATTTCTAAAGTCATAACCTAATAACACAAACAATAACTCAAAGTAAAAGACTTATCTTTTGATTGTCGTATTAAAGCATTCTCCTTTGTTCTACTACAAAAATCTTTCCTTAAGATTGTTAGAATAGTTGTATGAAAATAGCAACTAGAGTAGAACAGAAAGAATAGTAGACAAACAATGAACAACCAAGGCGTCGATAAGACTGTCCTTAAGGAAATATTTTGCCCCTTCTACTGGTGCAAAAAGGCTACAATAGCGTTTTCTCCTCACATGATTCAATGGTTATAGAAGGCTGATTTTGCACTAATCAGACTTCTCTCTAGAACGGCGATATAACTCTCTCTGGCGGCTAATAGGAAGAAAAGAAAAGAAGCTAGGGTCTTGTTGTGAGATCTGTCTCTCTGTATATATGATGTGGTTCACACAGTGCTTGTTATATAGAGAGTCATAGTCGGTTTCTAGAAACAGAATAGGAAACCTACTGGAAACAGAAATATGAAATTTGTTCCAAAAGCAAAACAAGTTTAGGCAATATGAGACTATCTTACAAGCATAAAAGTGGAGAGAACACTCAATGTTCTCCATCTCCACTTTGCTAACTCTTAAGTAGATTGAAGTACAACAAAGAGATTCCAACAGTTTTGGGAGGTAAAACCTTGCTGAGATGTTGCAGTCTGGTATGATGAGTACATCTTTCGATGTCACATTGGTTACAAGATCGAACGAGGGTGGAACAAGGTTAGTATGACGTAGCATTTCAATATGTCCATCTTTATAAGCACATCTTTATAAGCACGGAGGAAAGGAAGGAATTCATAGTCTAGTTCAGCCTTGTTATTTGCATCCATTGCAATAACAAGCAATAAAGAGGAATAGAAACGAACTTGTAGAACTGATAAGAAATGATAAGGTTATATGTTACTTGTATCTATGATATTTGTTTGTGAATGGAAATATTTCTTGTCTTCCTAATTTACACAGATAACAACTAGATCCCAGTCAAAGAAAAAGATGGCTAAAAATTGATGGATGTGAATCGTGAAATGTGAACCCATTATATTTGACAACTACACACGCCTACCTAATGTGACATAAGCAAATTTTTATGGTATCTTTTCCCAAGTTTGTAGTAATTTGTGGAGGATACAAGTGTTGTTAGTTTGTTAGAACATCTTTAGAAGAGACACTATCCTAGCATCAAACACCAAATTTTCAATAATTTGGTATTTTTTTCATCTTCAGGAGAGACACATGTTGATGAAAACACCAAAAAAATACCAAAACAAACACCAAATCGGCCAAAATTTGGTGTTTGCTTTGGTGCTGTATCAAATCTCTCTCGTGGTTTTGGCTAAACTGCGCGGTTTATCCAAAACCGCGTGCATGATATGAATAAAAATGATACCAAATTTAGGAAAACTGAACTTGAATGATATTGGAATGAAGAACTAGACTTGAATTATAATGTCGAAATATCTGATTAAGTATCTAATAAGAATGAATTGTGCAATTTTTTGAGAATGGAACTGATGCTAGGAATGAATTATACTTCGTTCATGTTACATATTCTTATACATCTCATATTACATAACATTTATTTAGCTCTCTTCTTACGCCCCTTACAACTCGATCGATGACTCTCCTCTTTCCATTTAGATGTTTCGAAGCTGCTCCTCTAAGTTCCTAACCTGATCACCAAGATCTTCTTTGTATGCACGAATGTTAACTACCTTAGCCTGAAGTTCCTCATATCCCTGATGTTGTTGCATGTACACCTATTGAATATCCTCATACGCTTTTCGAGTCTCGTCATACGCATGTTGGTATTCCTGATATGTCTGAGAATATGCCTCCTCTCTTTCTTGGCTGTAATGATACAAAGCAGTCCTCATCCCATCAAACATACAAACATTGTTCTCATATCTTTCCTGATAAACACCCTGAAAATTCAAGAAAATACAGTGTGAGTACATATTATATATATATATATATATATATATATATATATATATATATATATATATATATATATATATATATATATATATATATATAATGAAGAAGATAAATAAAACAACTAAACTCACCAGGGTATACTGATCAATCTGCGGCTCTAACTCATGGAAACGAGCATCAGGCACCTCAGGAATGGAAAGATAAGTAGCATCCCCATCAGGTCCACACACGGAAAACATTATTGGATTAGTGGCAGACACAGGAGCTGGATGATATGCATTCACAGGTTGTGGGTTGTAAATAGGCTGTGGCGGATGAGGAATACTTAGCTCATGTCTCATCCCTTCTAGGCCCACAAACTCAAAATTGCTAGCCCGACCAGCAGGGGGCAACAACGGACCCATAGAGACACAATTCCACCATCTATAATACCGATCAACAGTCTGCTCAACAACAAAAGAAGACACATCTGGCCAAGGACCACCACTGCCATGAACTTCATGAACTTGAGTTCTACTCCACGATTTAGCATCACTAACATCTGGTATGGGAGCACATGGAACTCCATAACGTCCAATCAACTATCTCCAACATCTGTCGCCACAGTACTAAACCTTACAGTCATGTGCGGCAAAAACAACTCTGTGACGTGACAAAACACAAGTATGCTGCATAACTGGATCGTCAAAGGTAGTAGACAAATGCTAATGTCTCCACTCAATAAATGACAATGATCTAATATCAATCTGAGCACGAGCCATATACACATTATTTCTAATCTGCCCCTTGTTATGAGTCAAATGAGGCCTTAACCAACTTGCAAATCTAGGGTGAGTATCAGCAATCATGTCTATGTTAGGACAAAGACAACGTCTATGAAGATTTATCTGTAAAGATTTGTTTAACACCACTATCAGTGTGGCATATACTGAGCTACCAAGGTCATAATCTCTCATATTATGCAAATCAGAAACATAAGCATAATATCCAAGTCGTACAGTAGAATGACCATTTGGAAACAGAACATTCCCAATAAAAAACATAAAAAAATTCCTAGCATATACACATCAGCACCTTCGCTCACTACCAGGTAGAACAGTCAAAGCTAGCTAACTCCGCTCGTGTATTAGGATCCAAGAGAGGTTCCATGTATGCAGTCTTAATATGAGATAACTTAATACCAAAAAAATTATAAGCATCCGCATCCAAGAGAGGAAAAATCATATGCATACTAGTAATGTTCTCATAATTTGTATTAAAAGGTATCGGTTGGCCTATACCGATACTCAACTCAGAAATTATGGTGAAGTCTAGTGGTGTGAACCCCAACTCTGCACAAGAAAAATGAAATGTATAAGTTGTATTCCATCATCTTTCTGCTAAAGCAATGACCACTACCCAATCAGCCTTCTCATAATCTACATCAACCAAAAAACCCAAAGGTGTACACAAAATACTATTTCTAATATGTATAAACTCATCCAAACTCTTAAGAACCTTCCACCACTCTCTAACACCAAGTAAAGTCAATCTAACTCGGTAGTCAATAATTTGCTGATATTATGAAAAAAATAATAATGCATATAAGATAAATAATTAATTGGTCCAACTCAACTAATTAATACATAATATTCAAAATATTTAATCAAAACTAATTAATTACATGAGAATTAGCTGCTACACTCGACACGTATTTTATATCACATGTAGAAGACACAACTTGCATATCAAGTGTTTCATCGGGATTAAATTGCCAATTGAAGTCGTTCAATTGATACTCAAGTACATAGGGATTAAATTGTCTATCAGTCGACGCGACATCCTCGGCTTTTTCTCCCCCATCGTCTTCTACTTCCTTGGCTTCTTCTACCTCTATATCATCGTCAATGTCGTTTGTGTACTGCCAATACTCATCATCATCTCCATCGAAAGGTTGAAAATGATCTATATAAAATTTCAAGAGTTTAGGTAGGTTTTGTTTTTTTTTTAAAAGGAGAGGGTTTATCAATTGAAAGAAAAGTTAAAAATGAATGAACTGCGCAGTTTTGGTTATGTATATAAAGACATAGCACGCGGTGTTTGAAACACCGCGCGGTTTTTGGAAAACTGCGTAAGCTTGGGCTTCTAAGGTGGGCTTCTGTGGCGCGATTTTGCGAAAGTTGTGTGGGCTATACAGCGCGATTTATCTAAAACCGCGTCATTTGATGTCAACTATTTGATATCGTTCATGAAATTGGTTGGTGTTTTTTTAGTTTGGTATTTGGTTTGGTTCAAATATTTAACGTTTTTTTTTGTTTCTCTTTTGAAATGCTCTTTCTGTTACCAAAAAAAACCTACTTCTGGAGTTGGTATTTTTTCTTGTTGATATACACATATACGAAATAAATTGAGAGAAGAGAGAGAAATCCATCATATCTAGAAGCATAAGAATTGTTTATACACCCATGCAATGCAATGCAATGAACATTACAGTTTTACTAAATATTCTTTCACAAGGAAAAATTACAGCCCTTGACTCTGTTTCTTGACTATCAGACTATCAATTCTATATGCAAACATGGTTTTGGAGTTGAATGTTTTGGCGAAAAGGGTGATTGATTAATTAAAAAGAATAAAAGTTACAAGAAGAAAAAATACGGACGGTATGAAGTGTCTAAGAAGGGTATCATCATCTGTATATCCTTCTCGGTACATTAGAACTTAATTGATTAGAGCTTACACTGTCAATTCAAATAATATAAAAATTAATGAACATTACAACTAGAGCAAGCGAGCTCTATCACGGTTGAAGAAATCGGCCAAGCGTTCAATAAAATCATAAGATTTCCTACAAGTAGGATTATCCAAATGAAACACATGGTCTTCCCCTTCTGTCTCAATAATCTCCACTACTCCAGTCCACCCACACTTGCTTAATCTGTCGTAATAAAGCCATCCTCTATCTCTCAATATATCTTTCCCTGCTACACAAACAAGCACTCTTGTGCATCCCAGACTAGAAAAACTGGGTCCACCGTCTCTAAGCGGGTTGATGAGAGGTTCATCGTTACTGGGAGCTGATGGGCTCACAAGAGGCCATATTCTGTCTACAAATCCCTTCTTGTGGATATCAGTTGTCTCAGACCCAATAGCTTCAGACCCCCAAAAGAAAGGATGGACTAAAACAACACCATGAATCTTCATAGAAAGACCAGTTGTAGGATCCCCCGCTAGCATAGCCATGTTATGTGCAATATTTGCTCCAGCACTATCTCCAGCTAAGAAGACCTTGTTGAAATCAACAAATTCTTTCAACCAAGTTTCAGACTCCTGTCCGCTAGAGTGAGATGCAACCCATTTCAAGGTAGCCCATGAGTCTTCATAGGCAATGGGTAAGGGATATTCTGGTGCAAGTCTATAGTCCACGGACACTGCGACAACATTAGCTTTTGAAACAAGTGAATTAAGAAAATTATGATGCCTAGGTGTGAAGGGAGATGAGTAGCAAAAAGCTCCTCCATGAATGTAAACTAAAAGTGGAAGTTTTTTATTTGTGTTGGTTGGTTTTGGGAGATAAAGTCTTGCTAAGATGTTGGAGTTTGGTATGAAGAGTACATCTTTGGACGTAACATTGGTTTGTGGATCAAAGGAGGCAGGATATATCTCAGTGTCTAGAAGCCTCTCAACATATCCATCTTTGTAGACGCGCAGGAAAGGAAGGAATTCGTAGTCTAGTTCAGCCTTGTGCGAGTCCATTGCACAAATTAAACACAGTGACGCGAACAATGGGAAACAGAACGATATTTTTCTGTATGCAATAATTTTCTTGTGAATGCATGGAATGTTATCTCAATGTGTCTTCTTATAGGTTTAAACTACATTCTATCCGTCAGTCATAGACATGAATACTAGGAATTGATGGCAATGAATGGCTTTAACAACTTAATAAATTCTAAATGACATAAATATTAAGACGTAAAAAATATTCATCAATATGTTGAGGATGTGCTGTATGCGTGTGCTTCAATAATTTGATTATTCGACTAACCTATACAGAAAGTCTATATCACTCAGATTCACAACTGAACAAGCGTCATGCGGAAAATGGTATTTTAGGCCATCTTTGTTTGGTTTGAGTCTACTTTCGTGATAGTGTACATGGAAAAAGAGGAATTCTTACCTGTAATTGATTCTCAGTAAAAAACGAAAAGAACAAATACTTGTAGCAAGAGCTCCTTTTTCTTTTTTATGTATGTGTTCCACAAAATTTTGTTAGTATATGTTCTTTGAGTTTTGTGTTTAATTGTTGAACAAGGAAATTAAGATGATTTTAAGTTCAACAACTAATAAAATGTGCCGTTTGCATGGTGTCCATAGCTTCAACCACAACCATCTCTACTTTCTAGTTGGTTGCTTTTATGATATCATTCTCAGCAGTCAACACCTTCAACAGAGTTCCTGAAATTCCTGTTTCACATTTTGTTGTGCGTCGTTCTCTTAATGTTTGTTCTAAACTATAGTCTATAATTGGTTCTACATTAATCTTCAATATACTCCACATTTCAAATGAGAGAAAAGTGAGTCGGAATTTTTTTCAAAATCGTCATCGCAAAATGTTTTGCCAATCTAAAATTAGGGACCCTGTTTTCCTTACGCGTTATCTATAACCATCTCTTATTTTTAGGCGGTTAGCCAGGAAGTAACTCAGAAGGACAAAACTGCTAAAAAAATAACTCTCAAGCATATATATTTTTTTTTCGTAACTTACAAGTACCGGATATATGAAAGGTCATGACGCGAAATAAAAAACAGATCAGGTAGATGAAATGTCAAGTATACCCTTTGACGCGAAATAATTAACGGCCCAGCCCAGACGGAATGACCCAGTGTATTTAGTATGAACATTGAATGTTCATAGTCCTTTGGTATGAATATTCGATGTTCATAGTCATTTGAGTATGAACATTGAATGTTCACACATAAACATTTAATGTTCATAGTCCTTGTGTCACACCCCGAATTTTGACAGAATTCAGAAAAACATTATTTGTTCCCGACTCTTCGATCTCCGAGGTGTGACGCACTCTTTACTTCCAAAAACCCATAAACAGTTTAAATATGCGGATAATTAAAAACCAATAAAAATTTTAACTTAAACAAAAGTCCTCTTCATTACAAAAATTAACAAATGAAAATGCAAATAATCTTATCTCAATTGAAAATCTACATCACCTCAAATGAAAACAAAGCCTATCTTGAAATGCGACACTAACGCAAACCACAAACAGCAACCAATCTTCTTCAACACTAAACCTGTCAATACTTATCAACTATGTTCATTTAATGAACACACCCGATAAGCAAACATGCAAATCGGGTCGAAGATTATAAAAATCTTTGGTGTGAGTAGCTCTAAAATACAACATATATTTATACATATATATACACAATCCATAAGGCAGTTAGTTCCTTCCCCGAGGCGCCTTAACTTTCAACGACTAATACAGCATCCTTAAGTACAATAATGAAGCCAGGTAATTCCTCCACTGAGACGCCTTAACTTCTCACTAACCACACAACAAACCATACGCATAATAAAAAAGCATTTAGTTCCTCCACGAGGCGCCTTAGGTTCTAACTAAACTATAACCAGCCAAGCATATACAATCATCTATCTAAAAATATATCATTAACTAACATATTACCATAATTATATTAATTAAGACTTTTTTTGCGTGTCCCTAAAATCACGTCGTATCTATGTCTTACCTAGTTTCTTTGACTACCACAATCGCTTCCCAACGCCGAATATGTACATCCACATGCCTCCCCTTACATAATGAACCACTCCGTGCGTAACTACCTTGAAATGGGATGCGCGCGACACCGTAACCCTCACACGAAAGCCATTATGTAAGTACTGCCACTATTCGGCATAAAATATCGCGCGTCTCATTCTATTTTGCGAATGGAATAATCAAGCCACTATTCGGCTATGCCAGAAGGGCCATTCAGATTCACTAAAACGCCAGAAGGGACAATCACATTACTTACGCCCGAAGGCCATTCAGATTCACTGAAACGCCAGAAGGTAGGGCTGGTCATCGAGCTACCCGAGTCGAGTTTTGCTATACTCGAGCTCGACTCGCACATGTAGAAGCTCAACTCGAACTCGACTCGAACTCGCATTCGAGCTTAATATTGAAGCTCAAGCTCGACTCGCCTAGTTATACTAATAGCTCGAGCTCGACTCGGCTCGACTCGTTTTACACTTCGAGCTCGAGCTCAGGTTCGAACTCGAGCTCAAACTCGAAAAAAATGTATATAAAACATTAAAACTAGTATAAATTGTAAATTATAGTTGGGTATAAAGTATAAAATGTCGTATAAATTATAAATTATATACTACGTATGGGCTTATAAAACGAGTAGCTCGCGAGCTACTCAAGCTCGAGCTCGACTCGAGTAGCTCACGAGTAACTCGCGAGCTACTCGAACTCGAACTCGAACTACTCGCTATCTAGAATGAGCTTTAAATTAAGCTCAAGCTCGACTCATACTTTTGTGCGAACGAGTTTGAGTCGAGCCTTCGACGAGCCGAGCTCGAGTTACTCACGAATAGCTCGACTCGATGACCAGCCCTACCAGAAGGGCCAATCACATTACTTACGCCGGAAGGCCATTCAGATTCACTGAAACGCCAGGGCCAATCACATTACTTACGCCCGAAGGCCATTCAGATTCACTGAAACGCCAAAAGGGCCAAATCACATGAGTTGTGGTAGCTAGGTTCTAGGATTTTCGTTACGTAATTTATTCAAGTGTCATCCATTTATGACTCATAATCATTCCACTATATCACGTGCAAGTCAAATACATTATTGCACTAAGCCAAAATATTTACAAATATCTCAATTATATCTCATAACCACTTTCATTCTTTCACGTGCCAATATATTATTGCACTAAGCCATAATCCCGTGGAAAAATATTCACACATACTATACTATCTCATAGTAGCATCTCACATATAAAATAATGGAGTGTTTATATATTTATTTCTCTAAAACTATTGCATTTAATATATATATCCCAACATATTATATAATGTCACAATATCAACGTCAAATCTTAATTAGATAATGACTACCAAATTTATACAAGCCCCCACAGCATTTTAGCATTTGGTTTGTCCATACAATTTACAACATAAAATGTAGCACAATTAAACAGTCCACAGTCCACAATCAAAGTCCATGAATCTAAGTCCGTATATAACTTAATACTCATAAAAACATATATATCAAAGTCTTATTAAAAATTCCCCGCTTGTTACGTGCCAATATTTATATGCTTTACACACTACTTACGTCAAATCTTAATTAGATAATGACAAACAAGGTTATACAAAGTTCGACAATATTTTATTACTATATTTGTCCATATTCTTTAATATGTGAAAAATTGGAAAAAGTCAACATTCCACAGTCAACGGTCAAAATCAAAGGTCAACGATTAAGGTCAAAGTCAACACGCCTTGGTCAAAGTCAAACTGTTGTTTCCATGTCCAACAGGTTCATGGTCATAGCCATGGTTCATGGCTAAGGTCAAGGTGCATGGCTCATGGGCTCATGACCAAGGTAATGGTTCGGATCCAACTAGCCGAGCCCAAACCCCAAACCTTAGAACCCAAAAGTCTACATGTTGAAAGACCCATTTGGATCTCTATCTTAAGTTATATGGACTGGCCCCAAAACTAACTTGAAACTGGTCCAAAGAAAAACAATTAGTTTTAGCCCAAACAACTTAACCTAAATTGGACCCAAACTAAACCAAAACTGGTCCACAACTTAATCTGGAACTGGCCCAACACACTACTAGATTTCGGCCCAAAACAAAACAAGCTAAGGCCCAAGAACTGAAACCGACCCAGGCCCAAGCCCAAACCGACCAACAATCATCTTCTCCAAATTTCTTCTGCCTCTAGCCACCAAATCGACCACCACCAATTCCGATCGCCACCCCTCCAAACATACCCGAAAATGGAGAGGGTAAAAACCCCCACCACTTTAACAAAAGCTAAAACCCCAACTCTTAAATCCACCATCTTCTCCAAAACTAGATCTGGACATATTACCGCCGCCATTAACAGCTTGTTTCCAAGCTTTTCCCAAGCTTTAATAGCACCCCTTAACAGCCCTCACACCCTACACTAGCTACCCCCTCACCAACAACCCATTCAAGCCGACAAATCTAACAAAAATCAAAACGACAGTCGACGCCATTAGTGCCGGATGCAACGCTTCGACAGCCCCATCCAACAACATTTCCATCATACCTCAACAACCAACCATACCCCAACAAGTAAAGAAAGTTTAAACAAGCCAATAGGATTTCGTTCAACTGTTCTGGGCGACGCCATTAGCTCCCATAAAGCTTGGACACTCAAATGTGGATTTCCTAGCCTTAACAAACTTTCGGACGGTTTAACCAATTTTTAACGGTAAAGATGAGCGGATTTAATGCTAATAACGAAGATGAAGCGGGGACAAAATCTGCCTCAACAAGATATGAAAGATGAGTTTCAAAACAGGGCCGAATGCTAATAACAAAATAATGAACCGAAAATATGAGCGAAACTTTTTAACGGATATCGTCGGTTTACCTGAAACTATAAATTCGGTGAAATAGCAAAAATAGCTACTCACCTTTACTAACAGCTCGACGAATCGTCATCGTCCGAATTGTCGCGCTCCAACGCTCTAGCCCACGAGCTCTAGCTCTGCCTCTATTTTTATTATTTTTTTATTCTCCAAGAACCCTATTCTCTAGAACAATGTGATTATATACTTGGGTCTGAAACCCAAGCCCAACACAGACTCGGGCCCAGAAATCAGGCCCACATATTCCAAATCCAATCCGATCCAATTTTAAATAAATAAATAAATAAATAATTAATAAAAATGTATTTTAAATATGGGTGTTACACCTTGGGTTCGTTCATATATCAATAGATTGTATAAGGTACATTCACCTATTTGGATATGAACAATCATTGTTCATACACCAGCAGAAGGTATGAACACTCATTGTTCATAGTAAAATGACAGAAAGAGTAAAATCGGAAAATATTTATTTTAAATCCGGGTAATTTGTCCTTGAGGGTTATTTTCATGGAAGAGTATAACTGACATTTAAAAAAAGTAAAAAGGCGGGCCAACTTATTTTGTTCTTGAAGGTTCATAATTTTGAAAATAGAAAAAACGACTAAAAATGGTATCAAACTTTATACGTTTTGACAATATGGGGACCAAACTTATTTTCTTGACAGTTTGTGGACCAAACTGTTTGATTTTTGCAATGTAGAAACTTTCGTCAAATTTCTCTAATACCGTTTATAATTTGTATTAATTTTCATTTTATAAATTAATACAAATGAAAATTAATTTGTAATGTTGAAAAAAAAATAATATAAATTAATTTGTAATGTTGAAAAAAATTAATATAAATTTTCTAATTTGCAATTTTGAAAAAAAAATAATAAAAATTAGAAATGGTGTTAGAGAAATTTAACGAAAGTTCCTATATTGCAAAAATCAAACAGTTTGGTCCCCAAACTGCCAGGAAAAAAAAATTTGGTCCCCATATTGTCAAAAGATGTAAAGTTTGATACCTTTTTTAGTCGTTTTTCGTTTTGAAATAGTGGGTTCGTGAGTTATTTTTCTCTAAAATTTGTCTTTGTGAGTTACTCACAAAAAAGAGTGTCCTCTAGAGTTACTTTTTCCCCAAATTGGTCCTCTAGACTATTTTCTTGTTAAAATAATTTTGTGGGGGACATTCGGGAGTAAAGACTGACCTTGGTGGCCAGTCTAGAGTTACCAATATCACTTGTAAACCAATTAGTTTTTATCGATTTTTTAATTTTTGTCCAATTTAATCACTGAATTGACCGATTAATTGACCAAAATAATCTATTTCTCATTAGACCGTGAAAAAAAAAATTACTAAAAATATCGGTTCCCACCTAAAAAAAATATACGCATAATTAATTCTTAACATAGAAAAGAGGAAGAGACTAACCTTGGTGGCTATGCTACCAATATCTGCCAAAACGACCAATTAATAAATTAATCGCCGTATCACTGGAAAATCGATTAGTTTTTACCGATTTTTTAATTTTTCTCACCGGCCTATTTAATCATCACTGAATTGACCGATTAATTGGTGAAGATGACCGATTTCTCACTAAACCGAGAAAAAAAAAATCACTCAAAATATCGGTTCTCCACCCAAAAAAATATACGCAAAATGAATTCTTAAACAAGATTTATAATAAAAGAACGTAATCTAGAAACATAGAAAAGAGGAAGAGACTGAAATCAACAATGGATAAAATAGTTGGATCGATTTATCGCTCCTCCACAAGAAGAATCGAGTCATCACCTCGTTTATCTTCCATTACCCAACTCTCCAATACAACCCGTCATTACAGAAGCAACCCCTTTTCCATCAAACCCAACAGAATAAGCATTTTCTCACAACAACCATCCTTCAATCAAGTCTCTTTTGGTAAACTTCATTAGATTACTACTCTTTTATTTTATGTTTTTCAGTCTTTTTAGAACTATATATGAAATGGGCTTTCCTTATTTTAGTGAAATATTTAGTAAAGTCTATGTGTTTTTTTTTTATTTTTTTATTCATTTGATGGTTTTATGATATGTTTGTTATTTCAGCATCTACTGTTTTGTAGAGATTTCTGTGTTTGGTAGCGTTTTTTTTTTTTTTTTTTTTACGATAATTTCATATAAATCACCACTCCCGATATATGGGCTCTTTAGTTTTATGATATATGTCGACATTGATGAGATAATTGGTTTTTGCAGATTTAGTTTCAATTGGTATGTTTAGTGCTGGCTCTTTCATCTTTCCGAAACGTTATTACTACCTTTCTTTCATCTATCCACCTCCAGTCATCATTCCGTTCCGTTTACATGAAGCAAGTGTTGACTCTATTTGTTGAGTCTTATTATAAGTACATTGATGCATATCATTTTATCTGCTGATTTGGATTTATGGACTATTGACATATAGTTGCAGGAGAGAAACACAACATATAGATATTCTTTTAGGACATATAGTTCAAGGAGAGAAGACATCAGATAAAGGTTCTCTTATGATAGAAGAGTCACATTTGGCACCATTAGTTATGTCATATATAATTTTTATGTTCAACATTAGGCTGTAGTTACATTCTTAATATCCCTGTAGAATTACTTAGTATTAGGATCAGTGTTTAAGAAAACGCATCAAAGCCTTAAGGCTCTCTGCCTATGTTCTCTCCAAGGCCCAAACTATCGCTGATAAATCTGATATATCGCTGATATATATATCATTTTTATAGTACACCGACATGGATATATTCGATATATCTCAACCGAATACTAAATCCTTTTTTCCCCGATATATATCGTAATTTCCGATATAACAATATATATCGACCGATATATACAATATAAATTGTTGATTTTGACCGATATTGTTGACTTTGACTGATATATTGATGATATTTCCGATATAATCAACGATATTTTCGATATAATTGACGATATTTCCAATATATCAACATACAAAACATAATTTTGACTGGTCAACAAAAAAATAGATATCTCCAATATTTCCGATATATTCAATATATATCAGTTTTTTAGTACATCGAAATATTCACCGAATTTGATATTTTGGGCCTTGGTGCTCTCTGCCTATGTGAGGCTTGAGGCGAGCTTCAGAATCACATGAGGCTGAAGCCTCAATTCAATGTAAAATAAAAATAAAAATGAGAGAATGAAGAAAAATTGGGTTTGATGACGGAAGTTTGTGAGGTGTTTTGATGCTCAAAGATAACCTAATATGGATATTTGAATCTCTTAAAGAGTTATTAAGTGTTAGTTCGTTATAAAAATGAGAAAAACTGGAAAACAAAATTAACAAAATATAAAAACATGTAAGGCTTAAGCATCACAGCACTAGACCCATAAGAGGCTTGAGGCGAGCCTTGAGGTTTAATCCTCATTGCGTGTTTAACCTTGATTAGGATAGAAAATTGACTAATCTGATTAGTGCTAGTTTAGTAGTTCCTTCCTTTTCTTGTTTGTAAGGATGCTTTACCTACAGTTGATAAACTTGGTAACCATGTCTCCTTCCTGCAACCTCTTTTTAGCTTGAAGTTCTTTATTAATTGTTTATTGCTGCAGTGCAAGGGAGCTGTAAACATTTTCAGACCTTTTTTCAAGCTGTTTCAGGGTTCAGTTGCAACTTGATATATGTCATTAGACTTGATTGCGTTTGTAGTATTTTAATCTATGTTTCTGCAACTGACCAATTGTTTTTCCACTTATGAAGTCACACCTTGAAAAAAGTCGACATTTCTAGAAGTTTTTTTTTTTTTTGTCATTAGCTGTCGACCGTGTTGTACTCTTAAATCGACGGGAAGTATGAATTGAGCTATTTCAGACTTTCAGTGAGGCTTTTTGGTTACTTAAGTTTAAAATTCTATCACTTGTCGAATTTCGTATGAAAACCTGTAGCTCAGAACTCAGAAATGTGCATGAGGGTATAGTTATGTTCAACTGTAGAGTGTAGGCCACACCTGGCTTTTATTGCTTATCATAGAGGCCTGTTCCTTTTGTATTGCAAAAACAGCCATCTAACACGTCAAGATAGAGCAGCTAGTTTATTTCAATCATGATCCATGAATACAGGCATGCTGGATGCACATTAGTTGGGTAATTACTAATTAGGGACAGTGGAGTTTATATGTATGTTTTTTTATTCTGTTTCTGTTTTTTTGTTTCTCATTCTTCTTTATATGGTTCGAGCTTTTGAACTCGTATGTTATATTGGTACATGCAACTTTCAAATTTCGAATAATTGACTTACCACTTTGTAAATATGAATTATTCTCTCGTATTTCACAAATTATTGAACCTTAGATTACTTTATCCATGTGTGCCCACCTAACGTCTTCATTCTTGAATATGCACACAGCCCTTTCAATATGTTACTACTGTAGCCACCTTAATTTTTGAAAAAATTATACATTATGTTTCAAGCTTATCAAAGACGATATCTTAAGTCTTTCCGGCTTTGAGCTTAACATACGGGCATTGCTTAAAACATTGCAAACTTGCACAGATTGCAGGCCCCCGTTTGCAAGCAGCTTGGGCAGTATGCGCGCTCATTTAGTGAAGATGTGAGTCACATGCCTGTCATAACAGATCCTGACATCAAGAATGTTTTTAAGGATTTAATGGCTGCAAGTTGGGACGAGCTGCTAGATGTTATTATCCATGATGCCAAAAAAGCATTGTCCAAAAGCACTGACGACAAGTCTGGCCAGGAGGCCTTAACTAATGTGTTCTGTGCAGCTGAGGTTGTTGAGCAGTTTGGTGGCATCCTTATAACTATGAAAATGGAACTTGATGATTCCGTTTGGATGAGTGGAGAGGTAAGATTGGGACATTTCTCCTTCCATTTCTTCTTTCTGCAGTTTTGTAATTTGATGACTTGGGTTATGTTGCAGAATGTAAAACCCCTGTCAGATGAGTTCTCTAATGCATTTCGTGTGGTACATGAACGCTACATAGCTTATTTGGATTCATTTGGCCCTGATGAGATCTATTTGAGAAAGAAAGTTGAGACAGAGTTGGGGGCAAAGATGATATACTTGAAGATGAGGTGTAGTGGCCTTGGTTCGGAGTGGGGGAAGGTAACATTTTGTTCTTCATAATGAATTGTCATCTTAGAGGAGTTAGAGCACATGTTAGCCACTGAAGAATATTATTCTGCTTATACAAGAAAAATAAAAACGAATGAAAGGATCATGTGTTCCATAAACCACATTGAATTGTTGTTTTAGAAAAAAATTATGTTGAAGGAGTCTATGATATCCTCTTGTACTTGGAATATTTCCTTTTCTCATAATAAACCCGTCCATTCAATTAAACTCTCATTTTGTTACTTTATTACTATTATCATCATCATCACCGTCATTACTATCATTATTTATGGTTATTATGATTATTATTATAATTATTGTTATTCTGTATTTTCTTTGGGTACAAACTGTTCGCAGTTCCAACATATAGGAATAGCAGTTGTCTTCTAAAGATGGTTGAGATATTGTTATTTGGATCAAGAGATTTGCACTGGTGTCAGCATGATGTTATTGCTCTTGGGAGCAGCATCCAAGTGGTTCAAACATTTACAAGTCTTGGATTTAAAACTGGCTTTGTTTGAGATTGATGATTTGATGTTTTAAGTGTATTTCCATTCTCTTTTTAGTTTTTACTCACCCAATAAGATCGAAAGTATGTGGGCAGCATATTCCGGTCTGATTGGCTCTAGTCTAGTTGTATAATCTGGTCCTCAATTCTCTGTATTGTGAGGTGTGCTTGACCGAAATAGGCCACCGATGGTTTTCTTTAATCATGTCACAAAAAAGATGGTTAACAACTTAAGTCTTATTGCAAAGAATCCACACGCATTTGTTTATGTTGGTGACTGGTTTATTCAAAGTATGTGTTTACATCCTTAATTTTCTTGGTTTTTTGGGTTACAGATCTCAGTTCTTGGGACATCTGGACTGTCTGGCTCTTATCTTGAGCAGAGAGGGCCCTAGTTTTCGAGAGAGTTTCGAATTGGTTTGAGATGCAGCTAGAATGTGACAGATACTTGATAAGGTTTTCCCTTTTGATAGGAATACAAAGCTGATGCGTGCTTGGAAACTTTGCAGGGAAAAAATAAAAAGCTCACATGTTCAAGTTAAAGATGGAAATAACGTAGCATGGCCAGCAAGTTATGATTTAAGTGGACTAGCTTCTATTTCCAGTAGTGCTTTAGGTGTTTTGGAGAAGATCAATCTGGAAATCACAACAATTACAGCATGATTTAGTTAAAACCCTTACTTTTTTTGTCTGTTTATTTTTGTCTGTTTAGTAAGTTCTGTAGTAGTTAGCGAAGTTTTTGGAATGTGGCGTGTTGGTCTCATTTTGATCTTTCCTTACAAAAACAATTCTAATTACGATCTCGGATCACAAGAATGTGGCGTGTTCTTTCAACACACAATAATTTTGTAATTACAAGAATTTGCTATTCGAGTTTTTATCCAAACACAAGAACTTCTCCTTCCTATACTTTCAACTCTAGTCTCTGGTGCAGTTAGGTGTGGCAGGAGAGCTTCGAATTCCGTTTTGTATGTAAGCAGCACTCTAGATCTCAATGGTTTGGAAATTAACAATTTTGTTTACGAATCCCATTTCTCTGGGTATTACTCTGAATTACATTTAGAGGCCTTTGTTATTTGTCAAATGAGCGGAAGGAACGAGAAGAAATTAGACTTAACAGCATGGATTTAGACAGTGACCAAAATGTTTGGTTTAAGGACGAGGTTTTTTTCCTTACGTTTTATAATCAGCCGACATAGGTATGTTCTGTATTCGGTTTTGTTATACTGACGATGATAGTGAAATGATTAAATCAGAACTCCAACTAAAAAAAAACCAAACTGGGGATCTTCAGTTGGTTACCACGTTTGGCACTGGCAGGTTTCGAAAAGTCCATTTAGATTGCTAAGGCCTAAAGGTACTCCTGAAGTCCCCATGTATTTGCTCTTCAGTCCAGCCCCTCCAGTATGATTTAATAGTTTCGCCGTCGCATGTAATGCATGTCATTAGCCTACATCTTATTTGAAGTTGCAGCAATGAAAAATAAAGAACAGAAGGTCAAAACATATTCAGTGTCACGGATGCCTAAACAAATTAGATAAATATGAAAGAAAGGGAGTAACAGTATTCCCTTCATCTCAATCGAATGCATCCACGTTATTGAAGACAGATATCTACACCAATAGGCTTGCTGAATATATGAGAATCTCAAAAAAATAATGTAGAGTTACTATTACAGGGATGTGATTGATGGGAGGGGATAAATTGTGCATTGTCCGATTCATGTCCTGCGTAATATATAATTATATACAAAGAAATGCTATAGCACAAATTGAATGAAATAAATATTCAGGACAAATCAATTGAATAAAGAGAGAGTGGTTACAGTTGCACAAAATTGTCTATGCAAATATTTGCTGTATGACAGACTCAGCATTCCCATTGTACTGAGCTAGAAGATGGATAGCATCAGCCCTAGGCAACGCAAGGAACTCCTGCGGCAATCCAGAAAGAAAAAAAATATATATTAAAACACTTTAAACTCCCAGAGAGGAAGTATACAAATCGCAGATGAATGTACTACTAAAAGAACATAAAGATTATTACATCTAATCAATTTCTTGGAGACATTGGATGTGACCAAAGTTGTGGGGGGTAAGTCTAAAATCTCTATTATTGATGACTACGCCGACTCGCCGAGCTATAAAAAGCAGTAGGAGATATGCATTACGAAAAGTCGAAAACTTACCATTACTTTAAGTATTGCATTTTCGTCACAAATAACATCTCCAGATGACACCTGCATTGGGCTGTTTCCATCTTCTGGCATTGTTATGCTTGAGGATATGGTCACTTGAGAAGATCCTGGGGTGCACATATCCGCATTTGTCTTGAATGTGTCATCAGTAAGTAAGGGAGCATGGATTTCTTTTAAGGAGTCTATCTTCAGAAGTCCTTCAAAACGGTCTTTGCACATTTGAAGTCTGAACCATTCATTATGTGTGTGAAGTGCCGCTCGCATTAACTTCATAAGCCGTGGTTCTTCAATGCCAAGCCTCCTACCCATTGCAACCTACAGGGTTCAAGTGGTTTCATAAGAACACCCAAGTGAATATAAATTCGAACTATCTGCAAAAATAATTGCATTCCTTCTGACAGAAAAAAACAAGGACATATTACGACCTACAGCAACAAAGGTCATGGGAAAGGTGCAGATAACATTATTCTCTGATGTTTATAGGGCTTCATAGTGGGCAAGGATAACATAATCGCACATTAATGTAGAAAAAAAAACCTACAAAACTCTCTTTTTACATTCTTTTCTCTCTCAGAGCACGTGGGGCTGTCAATGGGTTCGGATAACTCGATATCCGACCCGGAACAAACCGATAAAAAGCTGTTTCGGTTTTGGTGATTCAGTTTCGGTTCGGTAATGGGTTCAATTCTGAGTTCCGATAAGATATGGGTTTGGTTCTGGATTTGCCCATCTATAAAATGGCATTTTAATAGTATTTAGGATTAAGTTTGTATAGGTTTTATAAATTGATATTATTTGGGATTTGATTGATTTCATAGTTCGGGTCGGTTCGGGTTCGGTTGGCAATATAATCTTATCAGTTTATTTCAGTTTCCGATGCACTATAATATTATCAATCCGGGTCAGTTTCAGATACCCTAATATCTTATCAATTCGGTAATGGAATTTCCAAAATCCGACCCAAACCTATCCATTGACTGCCCCAAGAGCACGGACCTCCGATCTAGAATGTTCTCTGACCATAAAAGCCCTTCCATAAAGCCCTTCTTTGCTCTTTTAGCAAAGTTTTTGTGGAATAAATAACTTTTTGAGAAATTTGTTGCGTGATGGGGAGATTAGATATTATCTATAGAGCCTTAATTTAGGAGATTGTACGGTTGGAGCCTATTAGGATGTTCATTTCTTTTTGCGATTCCCTTCTCCTTGGACTGTAGGTTACCTCACTTTATTTTTCATGTGGAATGCAAATCTTCACTTTACCGATCAGACCCAACAATAAAAAATTTCATGAAAATTCATAATCGACTCAATATTCTAGTAGAGAAAAGAAAAACTTCTACATACTCTCTTCAGATAAGCAACTTATTGCACAAACAATTAATATTATAATTTTTATCGGAAAAAAATAATAATATAATAATTAGTATTGCCATCTCCAGTTACGGAAACAAATTTATCTCAACTACAAACAGTGTTAAGTAGATTAAGGAATTCATCACCGCAAATTTTTTATTGCAGTCTAAGGTGTGTTTACGCAGGCATTGGACTCGCCACTAATAGAGTGTCAAGCTAGGCGCTGCCTTGGATATTCCAGGCCCAGGGACTAGATGTAACTACATCAGCACCCATGAATTGCTAGCATATTAAGAAAACTTCAATCCCTCATAGCCCAAGCCGTAGATCAGTTATTGATCTAATCTTCAAATATGATGCTGACATGTCACATTCTTATTAGGTATAAGCATGTGGGGTTTCTATTCGTTAGTGTTTAGACGTAGCCAACTAGTCAGTAACTGTTAGGCTTTCCCCAGGGGCTTTGCTTCTTTGATCCGTAAAACACAATATATTGATGTGATTTATATAATTGGAATTATATCAACACTTGAAGTTTCAGCAAGAAGCTAAACACGCCTGAAGGCCAGACAGCCTGAATCCACTGCAGCCAAGTAGCCTTGAGCTTACAAAATCGCCAAAAAGAGAAGAGAAAATGCATAAAAGCTAAAAAGGAGCTTTCCCTCGGGACCAGGGGTGCCAACGGGTCGGTTTTGGGTCGGGTCTTAGCGGTTTGGGTTTGGGTTTTACTATTTACGGTTTTATCGGTTTCGGTTCTCAACGGTTTTAGTATGAGAATTATAGAACCCAATCCAAAACCATAAAAACCCATGGGTTTTTATCGGTTTCGGTTCTAATTCGGGTCTTTATTATTTATTATGATTATTAAACAATTTCAATCATTTAAATACTAAAACTTGCCATTATTTTTATTTTTATTTTTTTTTTTCCTACACAATAATATTTTATATATAATTAGTGATGTATCAACAATCATATTTACATCAATTTATGAATATGTATCAATCATACACGTTAAAACATTTACTATTCATGTGATAATTTAAACCTTTGATATAGAAATTAAAATAATCAAATATCTAAATTTTGATTTTTTTTTAAGTACATACACATATATTTGTTTCTTTGTATTAACTCGATCGTGTACACGTGCAAACACTATATATTGGTTTATAATAGGTGTGTGTACCACAATATATCAAGCATGTATATCCTATTTAAATATACACGTGCATAAGTTAATAAATATAAAATGTATTAGTTAATTCATAATATATACGTTGACATTATTATTAACAATCTATGATACACTTGTTTAACGTATAATTATAAAATATACATTTAACAACACACATTCACTATTATGCTATATATATTTAATAGATTTTTACACGTAAAAAATATATTTTATATTATGATGTATGAGTTTGATTATCTTAAATGTAATATAATATTAAATTTTATATATCGAAATCATAATAATTGGTTTTGGTTTCGGTTCGGGTACCCACGGGTTTTTTACTATTCGGTTCAACGGTTTTGGTTTTTTATCGGTTCGGTTTTTAATGACCCATTTTAAATGGGTCTAACTTTTTAAGACTTAGAACCGAAACATTCGGTTTTGGTTTTGGTTTGGTTTCGGGTACCCATTGGCACCCCTACTTGGGACTAAGATCAAATAATTTTAAATGTAGGAGGTATTGCAATAGCTTTTGGTATTCTAGTGGTTGATTTAATAATCCCCAAAGAATTCAAAATGAACTCTCTTAAGAAGTGGATCATTTGGTTCGACAATAGAGTCATAGAAATTTGTAAATGACTTTCTTTTCCATTTGCTGGCTCTTTCCAGTATGCCAATATCTTTCATCTTCCCTCCCCCCTCTCCCAACCATATAAGGGTAAATAACGCTAAAGTACAGATATCTACCTCCAACTCTAAACACTGAAATTATGAAGAGGGCTGAAATACCATGCTTTATACCCTTCAAATCTTTCTACTTGCCTTCCCCCTCCCCCCACCACATAAGGATAAATAATGCTAAAGTACAGAAACCTCCAACTCTATATATTGAAATTAGGAAGAGGGCTGAAATATCACTCTTTATACCTTTCCTAATCTCTTTCATCTTCCCTTCCCCCTCTCCCCACCGCATATAAGGGTAAATAACCACTTAAATACAGATCTACCTCCAACTCTCAACATTGGAACTAGAAAGAGGGCTGAAATATCATGCTTTGTACCCTTCCTAATCATAGACCGGTGGTCCAAAAATTCTATGTGACCACAACGTACATCACACAAAACCCTTCAGAGTTCCTTTCCACAAAAACAGTCAACCAAGAATACAATACCCCAAGTGAAACCATTTGAATCTAGTCTCTTTCTAGAAACTATGATTGGTTTCAGTAATACAGTTCCACATACCAAACTGGTAAGTGGAAAAAACCTCTTTTAAACATAAAAGTTACAGATTCCCATTCAACGTACTGTAGTGATGACGTCTTTTCAAAGACATTTGTGCTCCTTAAATCGCCAAAATGGAAAAGGAAAAAACTACATCCAAAGATTGCTTGGTGTTTTTGTCTCTCAAGGCCGAACAAATCAATATTTTATTTCTCAAGGCCAAACAAACCAATATTTATTCCTTATTTTTTTCAATAGTAACAACTTATTTCCCTACACCCTATAATCCCCTTTTTCTCGCCAAAGAAAACAACTTACTCAGCATGCATTCTTCCTCCCACGATATGACTATATGAGATGAGTAGATGATGCGTACTTACATGAGTACATAATGCGTTCTTCCCATTTAATTTATATTCCTCATCATAAAGACTATTTTGCACTAGGAGGGTCTTGGGAAAAAGCTTATGTCCGATGTACTCATGGACCCAAAGTCCCAAGCATACTGCATAGGGATGTCCAAACGGGTACCCGACCCGGCCCAAACCCAACTTTTCGAGTTTTGAACGGGCATCGGGTTATCCGAACCCAGACCGGTTTTCAGCGGGTCGGATTTAGAGTCGGGTATTTTGTTGAGAAGTGTGACCAAACCCTGCCCTAACCCTATATTTCGGGTATCCATCGGGATCGGGTTTGGGTTTCGGGTAGGATAAAGGCCGGTATAAATGAAGAAAAAAGACAATAAGAAACTTTATTTGAAATATATATCTACATTTTATTCCTTCTTTGGCTATCCACCAATCCTTCAAACAAAATAAAACTTCTAATGAACTTGGAAGTAATTATCACCTATACTCAGACATAATTATTTGATATGATTTAAAAATAGATGGACTCGGAATAAAGTCAATAAACTATAGACACATGATCACGTGCAATTACTGAAAAAATTAGAAATCCCGACATAAATTTTTTCATAATCCAATATATCAAATAACTCATTATTGTAAACATGAATGAAATCATAATCCAAATATTTATCTAACTCATTCTTTTATATGAGATTAATAGTATGCAATTGAAACCGGATTTGGGGTACGATTTTGATCCGGGTTCGTTTTTGGGTTTTTTAGCCCTTTTAATGGGTTTAGGGCTAAATTATCAGGTCGGGCTCGGGTTGGGCCGGGTTTAGAGAGTGTGACCAAACCCTACCCTATGCATTTCGGTTTGGGTTTGGGTTCGGTGCGGGTATTTTGTTCGGGTTTTGGACGGGTTTCGGGCAAGATGGACATCCCATTACTGCACATAATATTTAACAGAATTTCTTGCTTATCCTAACATGAGAATTTCATAATGTACCAACTACTAATAGAAACAAAACCATGTAAGGAGAAGTAAACTAAGAGCATTTACATAAAACCAATAAGGGAAATCTAACCTGAAGGGAAGTTGCAAGAACTGGTAAAGAAACACCTTTTGCAAGAGCGTCTTCATCAGGTCTAAGCAAAGCCAACAGAGTCTCTTTCAAAGGTTTCAGCAAAGATGGGTTTTTAGATGCCGAAGGACCTAAATAAGAGCATGCAACCCTTAGAGCCTCAGAATGAGCACCAGAGTTAACCAACTTAAGAAATTCAACCTGATAGAAAAACAGGGGTCAGATTTTCACATAAATTCTTCAGCCTTGCAATGAAGTATATCATGGGAAAAACTCAATTTAGTTTCTTGTTCTTCGTGCCACATCTACAATTTACCTGTTTAAGCTGGAATAGAAGAACAGGATTCTGTGTGAAGAAGCTTGGATCCATCGCATTGACTTCCTCCACAACCTCTGAAGCCATTCCTTTATAAGCAAAATCCTTCATCTCTAGAACAAACTCATATCTATTATCGTCGCTGTTGCTGACAATCTGTAATAAATTTTCATACAAAATATCATCAAGGTGCAACTTAAGAATTCCCTAGTAGTATTGAGCCTGTTAATTACTGTTAATTTTATATTCATTTTACATGTATCATGTACGTAAAAGCTTATACTGCGGCAGATGTGCACAACTGGTCTTGCCATCTCTTACATCTCCAAAGACTTGTGTCTCTTGTCCACGATTTCTATCATATACATACACACATATAGATAGACAGATAGGCAATGACATCTCTCGCTCATGACTTGTATCATATTCATACAGATAGATAGATAGATAGATAGGGAAAGGACATGATGTTTTTTAAATTCCAAATGCAACAAAACCATCCATGTATAAGCGGCAACTGGCAACTATATCTACCCTTTGTCCTATGAAGTATATGTGAACCCATTTATAGGTAACTATATGCAAACCCAGTTATAGGTATGATCCTTAGTTTAACCGATTACCTGTTGTTCCTCCAAAGTGTCATTGATAGGATCAGGCTTTCTGGTACCAGAAAAAGGAATGTCAGGGTTAATTTCTTCCATTTCAACTCTTCCCCTCCATCTCTTGCGTCTACGTCTTTCCCCAGATCCAGGGCTTCGGTTCCTTGGAAGCCCCCTACAGTTTTCAGATTTATGTATTTCACTGGTGCTGCAATCATCACGGTTGTTCATCACCTCAGAAGTTGATCTGAACTCAATGTTAGTACCCTCAATGCTCATTGTTTCAGCATTTATCTCTTGAGGGGCATCTTTATCACTGTTAAACTCTTTTGTGGAATGATGATCTGACTGACATACTATTGAGGATCCACCCGAAGTTTGAATGCCTGATCAAAAGAAATTAAAACATAATCCCTTTAGCAACAGACAGCATTCAAGAAAATCTCTCATAACAGTTAAGATGTAGAGTATTCAACAAAAAGTCACCAGATGATGATGTAAGGTCTCCATCTACAATCCCCCTATAAACACTATACTCGTGAACAAGCTCATCAAGCACAGAAACATCCAGTTTCATCCGGCATAATTCATTCTGTAGATGACACACAAGAAGATGATAAGGATAATTTTCCACTTATACAAGTACATTTTATAATTTATATAGCAAACAAATTCTATGAACTCAATAATATAATGAACTTGATTATCAGATCAAACTATCATAAACATCTCCTTACCCATCCCTCTCTCTCTTCTCATCCATCAAAGTTTAAACTCATTCTGAAACTAATAATCACGACATCAAATGTAGGAAGCATTGGGAGTGTTGTAAGTTTTTAGTAGCATGTTATGTTATAGCTTAATGGCATACTTGTAAGCTTAAGAGCATCTTTAGGAGAACTACCAAAAAAACACCAAAATTTGAACAAAAAAAACACCAAACCAAAAACACACCAAGCAACTTTAGGAACAACATCAAATTTTCGACATCAAACTACGCAGTTTTGGATAAACCGCGCCATATATAGCCCACGTGGTTTTTCCAAGACCGCGCCACTAAAACCCAACTGACAGGCCCAAGCCCACAAGGTTTTGAGAAAACCGCGCGGTGTTCAGAACACTGCGTGCTACTTCTATATAATCAGGACCAAAGCCGCGCGGTTCAATCACTTTCAACTCTTCTCTCAATTATAAACCCTCTCCTTAATAAAAAAAAAAAAAACAAAAACCTACCTAAACTTTTGAAATTTTATATAGATCATTTTGAACCTTTCGAAGGTGATGATTGGCAATACACAAACGACATTGGTGATGAGGGAGAAGAACCCGAGGAAGTAGAATACGGTGGGGGAGAAGAACCCGAGGATGTCGCGCCGACTGATAGACATCCCTATGTACTGGAGTATCAAATGAACGACTTCGATTGGCAATTTGCACCCGGTGAAGCACTTGATATGGAAGTTGTCTTCTACACGAGATACAAAACACGTGTCGAGTGCAGTGGCTAATACTCAAGTAATTAATTAGTTTTGATTAAATATTTTGAATATTATGTATTAATTAGTTGAGTTGGACCAATTAATTATTTATCTTATATGCATTATTTTTTTTCCATAATATCAGCATGTTATTGATTACCGAGTTAGATTGGCTTTACTTGGTGTTAGAAAGTGGTGGAAGGTTATTAAGAGTTTGGATGAGTTTGTACATATTAGAGATATTATTTTGTATACACCTTTGGGTCTTTTGGTTGATGTGGATTATGAGAAGGCTGATTAGGCAGTGGTCATAACTTTAGTAGAAAGATGGTGGAGTAGAACTCATACATTTCATTTCCTTATAGCAGAGTTAGGGTTCACAACCACTAGACTTCACTATGATTTATGGGTTGAGTATCGGTATAGGCCAACCGATACTTTTTCATACAAATTATGAGAATATGGATAGTATGCTTATGAGTTTTCCAATGTTCTAAAAAACGCTAGGCAGTAGTCGGACGGTAGGGGAGCGCCTAGGCTTTCTAGGCGGCGTCTAGACGGGCTAGGCGCTAGGCGGTTTTATTTAATTAATTATATATATATATATATATATATAATTATTTAAATATATATGTATAATTTATTTATTTTTTCTCTAATAGTGGCGCACAGCGCACTTCCATCAACAATCATGGAAACAGAATGAGGTGGGATCTGTTAGTCGCGCCATGGTTTACATGTTGTGAGGATTGTTTAACCTCGGCTATTTTAATTTATTTTGGTTGCTGGATTGCTGAGAGAAGAAAAAAAAAAGAGAAGAAAAAAAGAGAGCAGAATTGGAGAGAAAAAATACATACCGAAAAGAAGAGCATAATCGGTTGAACTGGATTGTTTGTTAAAGAATCTTGACAGAGAAGAAGAAGAAGAGCAGCTGATCTCGACCGAGAAGAAGAGCAGTTGATCTTTTGTTAAACAAGAGAGACCGAGAAGAAGAGCCCGATTGTTTGTTTCTAAGCCCTATCGGGCTTATTTTTTAACTAAATTTAAATTGGGCCTATAGGATTTTAAATTTAATTGGGCTTATAACAAATTGGGCCAAAATAACAAACTGGACCTTCTAAACTGTCCAACCCCGCCTAGACCGATTAATCCGCCGCCGAGTCCCGATTAAACGGTCTACTGTTTTATCAACCGTTTAGGGTGAAAATCAAGATGGCTAGGCACTGCCTACACGGCCACTGAGGCCGTTTTTTAGAACACTGGAGTTTTCCTCGCTTGGATGCGGATGTTTATGATTCTTCTTGTATTAAGCTATCTCATATTAAGACTGCATATATAGAACTCCAATTGGATCCTGATACACGAGCGAAATTAGCTTTGACTGTTCTACCTAGTAGTGAGGGTGCTGATGTATATGTTAGGACTTTTTTGATGTTTTTTATTGGGCATATTCTGTTTCCCAATGGTTATTCTACAGTACGACTAGGATATTATGCTTATGTATCTGATTTGCATGCTATGAGAGATTATGACCTGGGTACCTCAGTATATGCCACATTGATAGCGGCGTTAGATAAAGCTTCACAGACATTCGGAAGTAAAAGTCCTCAGATTGCAGGAAGCCATTCACAGGACTTTTAGAGATTTGGTTTTATGAGTACTTTCGAACTCTTTGTCCTAACATAGACATGATTGCTGATACTCGCCCTAGATTTGGTAGTTGGTCAGGGCCTCACTTGACTCGTACAGGGAGCAAATTAGAAATAATGTCTATATGGCTCGTGCTCAGATTGATATTAGATCATTGTCATCTATTGAGTGGAGACCTTGGCGTTTGACTACTGCCTTTGACGATCCAGTTGCGCAGCATGCTTGTGTGTTGTCACGTCACAGAATTGTTTTTGCCGCACGTGACTGTAAGGTTTGGTACTGTACTGTGGCGAAAGATGTTGGAGGCAGATGACTGGACGTTATGGAGTTCCATGTGCTCCCATGCCAGATGTTAGTGATGCGAAGTTGTGGGGTAGAACTCAAGTTCATGAAGTTCATGCCAGTGGTGGTCCTTAGCTAGATGCGTCTTCTTTTGTTGTTGAAGCGATCACCGATCGGTATTATAGATGGGTGGAACCAGATCTCCATGGGTCCGTTGTTGCCCCCTGTTGGTCGGGCTAGCAACTTCGAAGTTTGTGAGCCCTGGAAGGGATGAGGCGTGAGCTACGTATTCCTCATCCGCCACGGCTTACAACCCACAACCTCTCGAATGTATATCATCCAAAATCCGTGTAATGCAAGAATCCTCAGATGTTTGCCGTGTGTGGACCTGATGGGGAGGCTACTTACATTTCCATTCCTGAGGTGCCTCGTGCTCGTTGCCAAGAGTTAGAGCCGCAAATTGATCAGTATACCACGGTGAGTTTAGTTATTTTATTTTTCTTATTCATTATATATATAATATGTACTCACAATGTATTTTCTTGGATTTTCAGGCTGAGATTCGGAAAAGATATGAGAACCAAATTTGTATGTTTGATGGGATGAGGACTGTCGTGTATCATTATAGCCAAGAAAAGGAGGAGACATTCTCAGACATATCAGCAATCCCAACGTGCGTATGACAAGACTCAAAAAGCGTATAAGGATATTCAACAGGTGTACACGCAACAACATCAGGGATATGAGGAACTTCTGGTTGAGGTAGTTAACCTTCGTGCAGACAGAGAAGATTTTGATTCTCAAGTTAGGAACTTAGAGGAGCAGTTTAGGAATATCCAAATAGAAGCGAGGAGAGGAATCGAGTGGTAAGGGGTGTAAGAAGAGAGCTAAATAAATTTTATGTAATATGATAGGTTTTTTATTATTTTGGATATTATATCATAATCATAGATTTTGGATTGCACAATTCTTAATTTTTTATTTTTTTCAATTTTGGATCACAATTCTTAATTTCTTCAATTGCACAATTCTTAATTTCTTAACTTTTATGCACAATTCATAATTTCTCAAGTTCTATGCACCACAGTTCTAATTTTCAGAAAAAACGCACGCAGTGTTGGCAAAACCACGCCAATAGAAGCCCAAGCCCAAGCCCAAGCCCAAGCGGTGTTGGCAAAACCGCACCATATAAGCCCAATTAGAAGCCCAAGCCCACGCGATGTTGGTAAAACCACGTGAGTGATTTGATACAGCACCAAACCTGGAACCAAATATTAGCCGATTTGGTGTTTGGTTTGGTATTTTTTTGGTGTTTTCATCAACATTTGACTCTCCTGAAGTTGAAAAAATACCAAATTGTTGGAAATTTGGTGTTTTGATGCTAGGTTGATATCACTCCTAAAGATGCTCTAAGGGTCTTAAAACTTTATAAAATACAAAATTATTTTATCTGGCATCGTGGCACATGTACACATTATCTATTCATCACCTAAACTTAGTACTTTTTGCTTTTTCTTTCTCTGTCACTCACATGCTCTATTTTCTAAAGTCATCCCTCATGCCAATATATCACCATTTGGTAAGAGAGTCCAAAGAATTTCTCATGACAAATTATGTGAGCATCAACGCATTATTTGCAATTGTAACTCGCAGCAGTCTTTGTGGGTGTCTCATACTCTCACAGCCCTTAGAGACTTCAGCTTTGATCAAATTGTAAGAGATCAGGATGCAGCGATAAGGTAAATTCATTTTCTCTTGGGCTGTAGTGTAAACTTCTCACAGTCTGCTAAATGAAATTTCTTTTGCTTTACTGTCCCCTCCAAAAAAATGCTCAGTATAGTATGTTGGTTATCATAATATTCATGCCAATATAATAACTTTAATATTTGCAAATATCATACATACGTTAAGACGAGTAATGTATGGGGCTTTCCAAACAGAAAATGTGTGCTTGTCTTCGTGATGTTCATATACAATCGTATACTACTATTTGCACTATTCCTCCTATACATGCATCACTGGTCCTCCACAACCCCTTCTTGCTTCCTAACACCATACATTTATTGGAATACTATGAACTATAGAGCGCTTCCTACAATAATAATGCCAGACCTTCTAGATAAATAGTATGAATGAGAACCTGAAATGCCTGAACCAGATCGCCTTTGGAAAACCGCAAACTATCAATTGCGCCCTGTCTTGTAAGCTCCACTGCATGAGCAAGGGCTTGGATATCAACCTGACATTTTAACCGAAAGAAAATTTATTAAAAAAAATGCTGGAAAGACAACAAAAAGATTTGGCAGAAGAAATCTCACCTCATCAAACGGAGGTGCCTCGTACAAGCTTTCCTTGGGAATTGGAGGAGGGTCACGTTCCTCAAGAAGCAATCTTTCAGTGAGGTCTGAAATGGGTGATGAAATACCTTGATGAGAGCAATAAAATTTATGTATGCTGCATTCAATTGAGAAACAATCAGAAGTTAACATGTGGACCTCCACAGAAAGCCAACTGAACATATAATCGTGATAATCAAATAATTAGGAAGGGTGATGGATAACCTTATTAAGTATCTCAACGTCATTGAAAACATTGGGTCGTAGGCATTAAAGTGAACTCTAAGAAAGGACGAAAGAAATCCAGCAATGTCAAACCTCCTCCTTTCAGACCACTGAAACAGATAGAAGTCATAAAACTTGTAAAATGATGTCTTAATAAGTAAAGCTATAACAAACGTATTGGACTCCCCTATCCAAACACACACCACCACCCCAACAAACATCCCCTTACATCTAACAATCTACCATTACGTGCCAAAATGATACCAAAACTTTTAAAAGAAAAAATATTAACAACAAAATGGAGATAATATTAACTATTAATATCATTAGGACGGAAGATCCTAAGTCTTTTAACACTTCAACCATACTAAAACTGTCTTTTAGCACTTAAAAGTCTTAACACTAATAGAAATAACTTTGCTAGATGATTGCCATATATATAGTAAAATTGTAAAGTTGTCAATGGAGAGGAAGTTTGGAGAGAAAAGAGAAGAAGATGATACGGCCTTATTAGTTTCATCCTTGTATCACTTCAGTATATATATATGAAAATAAGAGCTTACAATAATAAAAGCTTCCTAAAAAATTTGGGTTGGTGGTGTGTCCACGAATCCGCAATGGACCACCTGCACACAAGGAAAGTAGCAATGTGGGACATCTCCCTTGGGGGTTGTCCTCTTAAAACTTTTTAACAAATTTACAATCCATTGTGGCATGCCAACATCTCGTAAAATGTATATGGGAAACAAAAGAGAAAACTAGTATGATTCGTCAATGTTCTTGCTAAACAAGAACCAAGTAATTATCTACGACTCGGGACTTCAATTTATTTGAAAATGAAAGTCCGGAAAATACAAGGATGCCATGTTTCCCAAACATGGAATTTAAGATTGTTTCAGAACAACCCACTGTGCAACAAACCTAGGTTTTTTTGGTCTCTGCAGTTAAAACCGATAAAGTAATTCAAAAGAAAAAATTTCTTTCTCGTTTATTTTTTTATATAAATAAACACATGCTATAGACTATCGGGTGTAGTCCTGATAATGGTATGTAGTAGTAACAAGGGATTCTTAATATCAAATAAAGCACGTAGGAAAAAAAAATGTAGTATTCATAGAAGTAAGAAGTAATATGGTTACCTCAATTGCCACAGGAGAGGCTTGATCATCTTTGTCAAATATAAGTGCAAGAAGCACATGTTTAAACTCTTCATATGCTTCCTGAGAAGTAAACAATAACATGTCATTGTCAGCACATGCAACAGAAATATAAAAGACAAAAATTTCACAAAAGTAAATCCAATGAAGAATCACATCACATGTTTTCCAGACAATCATTATGCTAAGGTGACTTAAATGGCATCGGTGTTGAAAGAAGCAAACAAATTCTACAAGGAAATGAGATCCATATTTTCTTCACTGTTTCTTACCAATAAAACAAAATTTCTACTACTATATGTAGGGAATGACTAGCAATAGTAACACACTTTCAACAATGCAGTCCAAATTTTTGTTCCAAAAATACCGTCCAGTGAAATAGTCTTGCATGGTTAACAATAAAGTGAGGTACTTCGAGGAACTGATATAGTAAATGCTATTTATTTCTCATTTTCAAGGAAGCACATGACAGAAAAGAATGCTGACATTTCCCTTTCCAAGGAAAATTGGATAAGATGGTTCAGTAGTTCTGAGTTTTTGCAACTCATCTTCGTAATGAACGCCACTTACACAAAAGGTCAGGTCCATTCATTGAAATTTTCTTAACTTTCAGTTTATTGAAAATGCAATCGTTATGTTGTACTACTTAAATTGCCTGAGATCCAGCATCATTCCAAAACAAATATAAGGAAATAATTGGTATCCTTTCTGTAAAGAAATGTAAATACTCTTAAAGTCAGCGTTACGAGATGAAGAATGCTTATGAGTTAAGGTAACAGACATCCACACGCAATATATTGATTAACAATGTAACATAGCTGGTTTATAGCTTCAGATGGAAAATCTGCACTCAAATCGAGAAGGGTTCTTGTAAGCTCTAGAGATTAACGTCAACTCTGAATTATGCCAATATTGCTTATCGAAAAGAAAAAGGTCAAGCCCAACTCCATGATAACTACTGATGCATAAATATATCTTGAAATCTTAAGGAGCACTAGGATGAAGCTCAAATAGAATCCTCAAGAAAGTTAAACACTAGAGCTTATGAGCACTAGGACAACTATGCGTATGTATTTGTCTTGCAAAATCCAAAGTTAAGCTCATTAATGAGAACAGTAGTAGAAACACTCAAACACATTCTTTATTTCTCTTTTCTTTTTTTTCCTTTTTCTAGTAGTTAAGGATGTATTTCATTCATTCCAAAAAAAAAAAGGAACATTGCAATTACGTAATCACCAGTTAGCAAGATACCAAGTTGCGGGATTTACATCACAAAATGATGCTGTCTCAATTGAACACAAAATCTTGGAATCTTTAGATCTTCAATTCCGATCCTCCCCAGAACAATCATAGAGTTCTTCCTTTATCTTCAACAAGATTTTAAATGCTTCCCTTGTTTTTCTTTTTCTTTTTTCCAAACAACCCAAACTTGGGATCGTTACTAAAATAAGTCAAGTGCAACTTGCATCTCAATAAGCAGGCTTGAGACTTCTTCAATGCCATCTTTAATGCCAAAGGAACCCAGTTTCTTTGAAGCAATTCCAAGACACAAAAGGCTATCTAGTCTATTGTTTACATTTCCTTTGGTCAAATGTAGAGAGTGGTGGTGACATAAGCTTCTTTTGTTGATGTTGTTTTTCACTCCAAGTACAACTCCTATATATTCTCAAACTTTGAAAACCATAATAATCTTATCTTTCTGTATTGGCCAGTTCCAAATTTACTGAAGTCCACAAACTACAAAGACAATGTTTTTAGCACATTAGTTAACGGAGAATTAAAATATCTAATAGACCAGTGGTAATTTGAGTACAAGACGACGCAACAATTCCCAAAGAACGCCATTTAACAACCACGTGGGTAAAATGAAGGTAACAAAGACTTCCTTTCGGTGTCCCACTAATTTCAAATTACACCCTAGCAATTCTTATTACTATAAGATCAGTGTATTCAAATAAAATAATAATAGAAAATGATAAATACCGGATACGCGTCAAGTGCACAAGGAGCAAGAGCAGTCCTCAAACACTCAATAGCCAAATGCCGATCCTTCTCCGTACCTCTCCTCAATAGCTCAATAAATTTCTAACCACAAATAATAAAAAAAAAAAAATTAAACACAAACAAATAATAAATAAAATGAATAATTAGTAATACCTGTTTTTGTAATAGAAAAAGGAGACGGTGATCATCGAGAATAAAAGGAGCGTGGATATGAAGAAGATGAATACAAGAGTCCACGTCACCGAATTCTAAATGTTTTCTAATCTGACGAATGAGTAAACGAGAATGATATAATAATGAAGATGATGAGAATAGTGATGATGGTGATGTTGACGATGATGACGTGGATGTTGATGACGTGGAGGGTGGTGATGAAGGTGGTGATGAATCTTCGATTAAGTTTTCGGATTTAGCGAAATTTAAAACTAGTGAATCTAATGCTTCCCAGTTTACGAATAGAGATGCTTCCATTTTTTACTTTTGATTTTGATGAGAGAGAAAAATTAAATTAAAGTTTGGATTTGGTTTTAAGAGTTTGCGTTTCTTCTTATTATTATTACTTCAGGCGTGTGTGTGCACGTGACGTGCCACGTGGTTTTGTACTTTCTTATTAAAATCTTAAAATTGTCGATCGATGGGCGGTACAGAGTATAGACGGATATTATCGGTCCACAGCCCTACTACTCATAGGAGAGAACAAAAATTTACCAGTGGCCGTGAAGATTGGGGAAGCGGAAAATGTCCAAGAAATGTGTTACTACGCTCACTTTTTTGATAACGGACAAACATTGTAAAATTGTTTCCCTTATCCAAAGAGACCTTCTAATCTCGGGCAATTAGTTCAAATTGAGCAGCTCTAATCATAATTTTGATGATGTAATTAGGGAAGATTTTCAATTTCGAAAAGAGGAGTCCACGTGTCAAAACAGTGGCAATATTGTAAATATTTGCAAAACCGAGGATAATGTGCTAAATCAAGGGGAACGTCTAAATTTTTACCGGTCAAATACGGTCTTACCCTTCCATAACATATCTTATTTATTATTTACCTTTTAATAATAATTGTAATAACCAAATATGTTCGGGGTATAAGAGGAAAATATCACCGCTCACGGGACAGTTTTCTTTAAAGTAGTTAGATTACTTGAAAGTGTGTGTGCACGTGATGTGCCACTTTTGTACTTTCTTATTAAAATCTTAAAATTGTCGATCGATGGGCGGTACAGAGTATAGACGGATATTATCGGTCCACAGACTCATAGGAGAGAACAAAAATTTACCAAAGGGTGAAGATTGGGGAAGCGGAAAATGTCCAAGAAATGTGTTACTACGCTCACTTTTTTGATAACGGACAAACATTGTAAAATTGTTTCCCTTATCCAAAGAGACCTTCTAATCTCGGGCAATTAGTTCAAATTGAGCCCAAGCTCTAATCATAATTTTGATGATGTAATTAGGGAAGATTTTCATAAAATGTACATTTGTCTTTATATATATATTATAGCTCTCCCCTTCTAAATTGAGGAAGCATAGCTAGATTAATCCCTCTTTGCCCCCATCGAATAAGAAGAAGAAGACAGTACTCGCTTGAAGAAGTTGTGACCATTGATGACTACGAAAGTATTGACGATGAAAAAGCATTGCAGGTCGTGGTGGCAAAACAACCTGTTGCTCTTAGTATTTACATCAAATGTGGTGCTCTTACGTTCTATAAATCAGGTATTTGCACTGGACCATGGGGATCGGACTCAATCCATTCTATGACTATTGTTGGGTATGGAGTAGATAATGGTATAAAATATTGGATTGTGAAAAATTCATGGGGAGCTGATTGGGGAGAAGATGGATACATCAGGATGGAACGTAATGTGGCTGACACTAAGTATGGTCTATGTGGGATTGCTAAGGCAACAATATACCCCATCAAAAAGAGTCCGAATCGTATCTATACAAGTTCAACAACTAGGCTTGACAAAATTCATATATTTTTAATCATACTAGGAATACCTCAATACTATTTCTTAGTGGGTAAAATTACAGAGGGAAGGATTCAAGATTTTACTTGAGGTTGTGTCTTCCTATTATGCTTCTATCTTTTCCCTTTGCAATAAAAGAACACAGATACTTTGCCTTCATAATCCCTACGGACGTTGTTTCACTCCTCCTTAGGGCCTTAATTCTTTAGCACCATTCTACAATATAATTACTCCATCTGTAGACTAATGAAACAGAAAGGCATGAAAATTTGGAGCAATATGACGTCAAGAAGTGTAAAAGGGGAGCAGAGTTCCCTCCCACGTATATAGTATTCTTACTCGAAAACGTGTCCCAACGAGAAGGTAGAAGTCAATACTTGAAATCAAAAAGGATAAATCATTAGGAAACTCAATGGCAAGACACTAAGCATCGCTCATACACACTGCAAAGTGCAAACTCCTGTGAGCCTATACTCTATCTATCGCCCATCGTTAATTCCTCCTCCTCCAAAAATATTCACTCATTCATCCGAAGACGAAGCCGTCGAGGGAATTATTGATTCAGTGGTTTCAGGCACTACCCCGTCTTACTCGCTTAAATCAAAGCTCGGGGACTGCAAGCGAGTAAGATGGGGTAGCTCTGCAGAGAGTCGTGACTGGGAAATCTCTTACTGGATTGCCATTAGATGGGTTCGATTACGAATCCATTTTGGGTAGTGTTGTGAAATGCCTGTTGGTTATGTTCAAATTCCAAATGGGGATTGCTTTGGGCCTTTGCTTTCGATGGAACAGTATTCTCGTCCCAATGGTTACCACGTATATCGCTTTTTGGTGGCCGGCCACAAAATAGGAGGTGTAAAGCGATTCATGTGTCTGGTGGAGCAACTGTTGGTTTAACTACAGAAGCTACTCAACATCTTGAGGTATTTTTCTATTATTATTAAGTGCTTGAGATCCATCTATACATACTCATTTTCTTTGTGATTGCAAAATTAATGGAAACATCTTCGTCTCTTTAATATTCTGTGTGTCTTATCTCATGTAGACATATGTGTTGTTCTTCAAGTCACTTTAGACTAGGCAAGGCTGCCTCAGGCCCTAATAGTTAAAGGCACCTCAAGGATTTTATCAATACATACATGCACAAAAAACGAAAAAAAATATGGCACTATGGCTTTTTTGAGGTGTTCAACTTTTCTTCTTTAGGGGCATAACTGGATTAGTATACACTTGATAGGGTAATACTGGGTTCTTACCTTTGTGCTATATGCTTCTCTAATGGATGGTTCTCTGTCAAAGTTTGGGTTCCACTTGACATACGGGCTTGGCAAATTAGAGATAAGCTCTGATAGTCTTTAAGCCAACAACAAATGGCATTAACTATTCTGCCAACTATTACTGTACTTTAGCGGTTTGAATTACTGTACTATTGCATTGGCCAGAAGGCTTATGATTTGGTTGGTGGGTCTACAATTTATGATGGACTATTCACGATATTACTGAAAATTAATGTATAATAAAACCTCAATATCAAAATAATTTTGATCTAATGCGGATATTTATAATCATTGTTGTTTATCAATATAATTTTTTTCTTTCTTTGGATGATATTTTTTTTTTCATGGAAGTTTTTGTAAGGTTCTCACAAGTAGAATAATGATTGTGCTTATAAGAAGTCTAAGAGGATGAAGTGGTGAAGAAGTCCTAAACCAAGCACCACAAATGAGTAAGTCTTTGGACATGATAACGTGTATTGTTGGTTCATCATGTGTATATTGTTCCCCTGTGTGAGATACGCTTTAAACTTTAAATCTTATAGAATATTAACCATTATCACAAAGTTATCTTATCCAAAAAATTTATACAGTGTTAATCTCAAGTACGTTCTTGGTATGGTGTTGCATTTTTAGCTTTTATGATTTTGCATTGTAGATGGTTAGATTATAGAATTATGCTTAAAAGATTTCATTTAATTCAATTGGGCCTACCTAACCTAACTTTATTCTTTGGGTAGCTAGCTTTCTCTGCCAAAGAATGATATATATCAATTTTCCATACAATTTATGACCAATGATATGGAATATTCTAACTTCTTAAATTTGGACAGAAAAATATATAAAATATTGAAACTTAAGTAAATACTCTTAGAATGTCTCAAAGCTGCAGATTTTACATAATGAGATTATGTCAATTTTGCATAACACGTTGTACAAGAGATAACTTTGAAGTTTTTTATTTTTTTTATTTAAACTATTTGTTGCAATTTCTAACTTCAAGTATTTATAAATCATAGAATTGGTGGCAACGATGAAAAAATGGCTTGGAGTTTCTTGGTAATTCTGAGGAAAGGAGGAACTCACAGGTGAAGTGGATGACGCTGAACTGAGGTGCGCCAAGTTGCTACAAACCGTTTTTGCTATTTTTTTTATAAAGACAGTGATGGTTTTGTTGAAGCATTGGAGATCAAAAGAGTATTGGAGTGCTTGGGTTTAGCTAAAACATTTTCTTTTGCTTGAGGTAAATATAAGTGCACCATTGCTATGATAAATGACATGTTTTATACATCTATTTTGATTGAGCTTTGCGTGTTATAATATTAGATTAAATTGTCAATTTGACATTATAAGTTTCATTGATTGATTTATCTATATTATTAGGGGTTTATTAGATAAGAAAGGATATTCAACATGCTGATGGTTATATCCAGTATCCTGTGTAAGTTTTTTCAACCACCCATGAATTAAGACACCGGTCTACTAGCTTATCTCAAAACACTCGATCTCAAATTTAGACACAGACCAGTTTTACAGTGTGGATAAATCTGGAATTGGTGGATTGGTGCGTATTAGTGATAATCAAAGTGGACCAACGACTATTAGGACATCTAGCACAGTTGCCTATCTATAGTTTTATTTTGTTGGTGATTAGAAGTTTTTTTTTGGTTTATGTGATGGTTTTAGTGGATCAGATCAGACTATTAAAATGACTCATCATATGTCATTTCAAGGTATTTTTATAAGTTTTCGATAATCCCAAATAGTTAAAATCATATATAACTATAATATTATAATTTGATAACTAATAGAAGCATTTGTGAATTTGATTTTTATTGCTATTTTTTGCAGAGACACTGTAGGAGGATCTATGTACACAGTTGGCTATTATAGATCACCTTGATTAATCAACGGGAAATCAGGAGCTTGATTAATCAACGGGAAAGTATAAGCTTGATGTTAAAGAATTGAATCAATTTCAAAACACACACAAGACGGGAAATCAGAAGTTTGATGAAAAAAAATTGGATCAATTTCAAATAACCACGAGACGGGAATTCAAAATCTTGATGCAAAACACTCACGAGACGGAAAAATTGGATCAATCCCAAAGCACCAACCAAACGAGAAATCAGAAGCTTGAATAGTACTTACAATGTCTAAGGTTCGAGCTTATTCTATCCAACCAACCAAGAAGGCCCAATGCAACAAAATATCAAGTCTTTTTCATACACATTGTTCATTTGAAGTTTTGGAGCAAACTAAACCACTAATGCATTTGTTTTCTCATGATTTTACCATGTTTCTTAAAGAACATTATTGTTTGAATTGTACACCCATGAGGTGCTAATTATAACTAGCACAAATTCCAATTGTATCATGACTTTCTTCTAATGGCAGATGTCTCTAAAAAAATATGAATATGGAATTTCAAACGGGATTAATTACCAAAAGTCCAACATAGATAGTCTTACTTACTCAAGAGAACAAATAATCCAAACTCACTCACTCTCTCTCTCTCTCTCTCTCTAAAAAGTCTGAAAGTACTAATAGATAGACGATTATGACAATAAGCAGGATTAATGTGCCATAAGTATGCAAAAATTGTAAATGTGCACTGTCGTGTGTAGCAGTTCAAATTAATCTTAAAGGATGAAAGACTTCTAATTTATATTCTAAAATAATATTATTAAATGGTACCCGTTCATAGGACGGGTTCGAAAACTAGTTATAACTTATAAGGATTCTGATGATTAAATAATTGGCTTTCCTTTTTAGGTGTTTAGGGTTATTAGACTATTATTGGTCGGGTTTAACAACATTAATTATGTACAGAGCCATATCCAGAGAATTTTTCATTTGGCTCAGTGCAAAATTAGGAGTGAAACAACCAGGTAAATTGTCGTGGACAAATATTGTCAGCTAATATTTCAACCCATATACAAATATCGACATATCGACATAAGGGTCGACATCTCTATATGTTGAAATGTTGAATGTTATGTATGAGCGGGAAAAAAAGGAAAAAGAATAAAAATGGATACGCATCATGATCTGATTGGGTCAAAGATATTTGGAAACACTATATAAATATGAATGCAGAAGAAAGAATTAATTATTTTCTCCCCCACAAAAAAGACAGAGAACATTGTAAACTAGAGAGAAAATGTTGTAACCGACTTCATTCTTCAATAAAAGTCAGTTTTAATTCGTATAAAATCATCATTCAACCTTCATACACAAGCATTTTCATCCATTCAAACACACTTGATCACTACATAAATTACTCATCATTTTGTTAAAAAAAAAATTTAAAGTGACTGGCATGGTTTTTGCTTTGTTGGGTACATGTGTGGAGGCAAACATGGTCTCGCATAGTTGCATGTGCATGCAACGGTTTGACCATGAGAAAATCCATGAGTGGATTTAGATAGATCGATTTTGGACTGGTCAAGTGTCAGAGTCCAATCGAACCCTTCAAGAAGCTGAGCCAACAACGTAATAGTTTGTAACCAAAAGGGTGTTTCCATCTCCCAGAAACAATCTTGGAGATGATCGACACTAGTCGCTAACATATGTGCAACCTTATTACAAGATCTATCTACATGAGTTATAAGTAAGGAATAAAAAAAAAGGATGTAAATTCATGTGCATCTATGATTATAGTTCGGGCAGTCCTCCCGATATTAGTAGCTAGCCTATTCCAAAAATCAGCTGCTATCTTGCAATCAGTTTCTAGTATTATTTTTTGGTAGCTTAGGATGTATGCCCATTGGATGGTGCATTTGAGCCCCTGCTCTCTCCCTTCTCGGCGTTTCGTCCACTTGTTTTGGTTGTGTCTGCTGGTAAGAAATAGACATTGTCATCACGCATAACATAACCAATACCAATAGGTTTACATTCTGAAAAGAAAGTAATATCCACATTGATTTTGACATAGGACGATGGTTGGGTTAACCAACTATTTTTGCCTAATAGGTGAGTAGATGGTTGTGATGGTTTTTTATATTATTTAATGAGGTGAAGTGATGTGAGATGGGTGGCTGTTTTCACAATATCAAATGGTGAGGGAATATTTTTTTGTTGAGAAAATAAGGGCACATCTCTCTTCCCAGATGGTCCAATAAATGTAAATGCATATCAACTTCCATTCCTCTAATTATACAGGCCAATCAGGTGGTGGTTTCTCTCTTTCCAAATGGTCTAACAAATGTAAAGACATGTCAACTTCCATTCCTCTAATTCTATAGGCCAATCAGGTGGTGGTTTAAACCATAAACCAACAAAAATCTTAATAGTTAATTTTTGAAAAAGTCAATGCGAATATGCCAACGAGTAGCAAACCAAACCACCGGCCAAGTGAAAGCGATAATGAGCAGATGGTGTAAAGTTTCAACCGGTGTTTTGCAAAAAACACATCTTTGATATTTGATAGCAAATATACGATTGATTCTCTCTCGAGTCGGGACATTGTTATGAATACATTTCCAATAAAAAATCTCGGTTCTCAGGTTCCCACATGATTTCCAATGTTATGTTATGTGGAGATTTATGTGAAAGATGATTTGCAATGTTATGTGGAGATTGGAAGCAAAAGAAGTTTTCCAAACTGTTATTTGATTTTTTTTTTATCCTTTCTGTTTCTTCTATCCTGAACTTACTCAGTTAGTCACACACAAAAATTGTGTAGTCCAAAAGCTTGTGCACCCATGCACCTTGCATATACTAGCTTTAGACGAATTTTAATTACGGATTTAAGAAAAAAACACGGGCTAACGTCAACAATGTAAATTGAAATTTTTATATAATTACAAGACAACTATGTAAATATAATTTTATAGTCTTTTTCAATTGCGATAAATACTGTGTAAAATTAAATTTCCATATGTAAATGTGCATTATCATATGTAAATTCAATTGTACATATGTAAAATACTATGTAAATTTACATTATATTTACATACATTTTCATATGAAAATTTAAATTTACATAGGTAAAGTAAAACTGTGTAAATTTATATTGTCATAAATTTACATATGATGGCATCCACCCGATTTGTCCTTGAGCCGAAATTATTAATGAAGATTTGTTCTAAAATCAAAATTATTAGTGAAGATTGATGACGTCAGCCCGATTTTCCTTAAATCCGTAATTAAAATTTAGGGTGGACTTAGGGTGAAACTATTATTGGGCTTTGTCTTTATCATTGAGCCGTAATTGACTAGTTGTGCAAAGTGATGAGATTTATAGAAGTTCGTCAATGGATTGCTAATGAACTAGTGATGGTTCTTGTGAAAGATTAGGGTGTGAAACTCTTTATTTTTATGGTTTAACTTTGTCTAATGATTAACTAAATGAAAACATGTTGAATGATGGTTGAAAGATTAAACTAATTATTTAAAACACGTTATGAATGGTTTGTATGGAAGGCTAGTTATCAAAAGAAGATTGGAGTGGTTGTATGGAATGAGCAAATGTTTAAGAACAAGTTCTAATCATTTGATGGATTGCAAACGATTAGAACATATTTGTGTAAAGAAAAAAATGATGGGAAACAAGTTGTAGTAAAGAACTAATAATTGAAACAAGGTTGAAATAAAGAAAATAGCTTAGTATTAAATAAAGCTTGAACCTTGAAATTATAACAATGGAAAATAAGATAAAACAAATAAAACTTAAAATCTAGTCTAAACCTACTCCTACTCTTATCTAATTTACACTACTCCTAAAATGTATGTACTACTTTCTCTCTCTATCTTATTACTTTTTGTAGAGAACATTTACATGATTACAGATTTGCCCTCTTCCATCATCTTTGTGACAACACATCACTTTACTTTATGGATTACAATAATAAAAATAAAATCTCATCAAAATTTCAGCTCATTTGGAAACCTCTAACATAGATAAAAATTATTGTCATATTTAAAAATAAATCTAACGGTCCAAAAATATCGAGTTTTTGCAATCATGTTTTGCCACTGTTAGAGATTTCCAAATGAGCTGAAATTTTATAGAGATGATAATCTTTATGGTGAGTATATCATATCCACCAAAAATTAGGCTTGAATTCATTTTTTAGGTAAAATTTTACTTACGTACTTTTTTTAAGTTAACTTAAATAGCTACTTTGATACTAAAGTAGGTTCAGATGGACAAGAAGAAAGTAGGGCTGGGATCTAGTTTGGTCGGAGTGTCCTAGAGCCGCCCATGTGGTCCGGTAGGTATTTACTGTGCTATCCAATTCATTTCTTGATTCTGTGCATAAATAATATGGTCATTTTTTGTTCACGTCTACTTCCAACGAACTAACTATGCAACCCTATATATATATATATATATATATATATATATATATATATATATATATATATATATATATATATATATACTATACCTAAGTTTTTGTGGATATCATCTACTCACCATAAACATCATCTCTACAAAATTTCAACGCATTTGGAAATCTCTAACATAGGCAACAGATTACTGCAAAAATACTATTTTCTGGACTGTTAGATTTTATTTTAAAGATGACAACAATTTTTATCTAGGTTAGAGGTTTCCAAATGAACTAAAATTTTGTGGAGATGGTCTTTATGGTGAGTAGATGATATCCACAAAAAATTGGGTTTGAATTTATTTTCTAGGTGAAGTTTTACTTATGTACTTATTTTAACTTAAAATAAGTATGTACTTCTAAGATCCAGACTGTATATATATTATTTTTATATTTTAGAAAATAAAAACTACTGTTTTGAACTATATCACTGCCAACTCGTGTGTAGATTGGATCCAATCTACACACCAAAAGACTACTGATGACCGAAAGATTTATTGTTGGATGTCGCTCGACATGGGTAGTCGCACGACAAGAGAGGCTGGCGCGCTTTAGAAGGGGCGGTCGCCCATCGTGATTATGGAAAACTCCTTTGGCTTTGTTCTGGTGGTTCGTCTTGATGAGTAGTTTCCAACTTCGTACATGTATTCCTAAACACACAGATCAGTAGTGAAGATGAAGGAACTGTTAGGAACCTCAACCCAATTATACTTACACTTTACTAATTACCACAATAGTACAAACCTTTCTCTCTTATGTACCAAGTACAAAAACTTTAATTCGAGCCTAGTAAAGATTCACTATGTCCTTAAGACAGATTTTTCCCCTCACGGTGCTTCAAAGTTGGATGGGAAATTGTCTCCCAAGATAGAACATATTTTTCTTTCTATGGAAAGCTAGCACTTCAATTCTATAGAATCAGCGAACACAACATAGTATTTGACTAAGAACAGAGGGAGAAGAGAAATATCATAAAATGTGTGATATGGTGTGTCTTTCTCTCCAAATTCATCCACTATTTATAGGTGAGAAGTGCTTTTTTGAAACAACACAGTGACTCTTTGAAAAAGTTAAACACCTCTTTGAAAAGTCACATGTTTCGAAATGACGCACAATTTCGGCATAAAGCACTATTTTGAACCAGTACATATTTTAAAAGGTCACACCTTTTCGGCATAAAACACTATTTCGAACTAATGCCTATTTCGAAAGGTCACACCTTTTCGACATAAAACACTGTTTCAAACTAGTGCCTATTTCGAAAGGTCGCACCTTTTTGGCATAATGCAAGATTTCGAACTATTGCACTATTTTGGAAAGATCTTTCTCTCTTTACGTACTATTTCAAGTAAAACCCATTTCATCTCAAGTGAGATAACTTGGGAGACAAATTACTCATTCATTTCTCAATGGATTTGTGCAAATCCAAGTTCCATGTGTTTACTACACTTTGAACCTAACTTTCAATTGCACATCCATTTTTCTAACAATCCCCCACATGAATGAAGTTTTAGTTTCTTCTATTATAAACATCGGATATATGTTCTATTTCAAATGAAAAGTTACCACATCAGGTCAAGTAGCATGGGAGGCCTTGAACTTGCCTTAATGAAAGATGATCGGATTTAATTGGACGATTAGTAGACTTCAATTAATGTCCTTGAACTGTCAGCCATTTGTATAAACCTAGGCAATCATCTTCACGTAGTACTTTCTCGAACACAGTTGGTTCTCACGTTTGTGTTCATTTTGGCCTTGAACACTTCTTGGTTTCAGAGAGTGCTTTTGAAACATTTACTTTAACATTCTCATAGAAGCAGCCCACTTCACACTTACATAGGTGATTTCTATAAAGAGTATACTGCAATACTCCACTTGGATAACATAACTTTCCAAGATATAGTAAATCATTAAAATCAAAACTTATCCTAGTTCGTGTAGCAGATATGCACTTTCTTATCATAGGAATGGGTTAGAGTATAATATTACTCTCCAGTGTTAGCTGAGTCATAGACATAATTCAATTGGCCATTTGAACCTAGATATTGGGATCTCTAGTCAACTAGGTTGGTTTTTCCGTTATAAGGACTCTTGATTGATTATCTCAAAGGCTTCAAGCCCATTCCCCTGGATAATCGTTCCACTTGCTCGATCTCTTGTTAAACTTTTTGTAAGCGGATCCGCAATGTTATCTTTAGACCTTATATAGTGGCATGTTGGATAGTGGTGGTATTGGGATTTGTTGTTTATCTTAGATCATTTGTTAGGAGGAAGGGGTTTGATGGTTAGAAAATCTCTTTCTAAGCTTTCTACTCTTTTTTTAACTTCTTGATGTTTAAATGGTGGAAACACTAGTTCTTTATCTTGAATGGTTTGAAATCTAAATAAACTATTGATTTGATAGAGAAAACATATATGGAAATGGTTTAGATGGGATAGCTTGCTCACAAAGTTATACTCATTTGAACATGTCAAATGAGTATGACTAGTGTTTTTGGGGTTTGAATCGAGATTAGAAGAAGTAATGAAAACTTTGTATTGAAGACAAGATTTAAAATTTTGTATTGAAGACAATAAGAACTTGATTTACCAACTAAAGCTTGAAGAACATAAAAATGAGAAACAAGTAAATTAATAACAAATTAAACTATTAATTAAAACATATTATCTACTCCTAATGACCAAAGATTAATTCTAGAGTAAAGTTCTCTCTCTCTCCCCACTTTGGTTTATATAGGACACAAATTACATATTTGCCCCTTCTTCTAGAAATACCTTGAGGATAAGATTAAGCTTTGTGGGCTTTTGATTTTAGCCCATATATTTGAATTCTTGATTTGACTTTAAGTCCTTGAGTCCATATATCACTACACCAAAACAAGATATTTGTAACGCACACTTTTTTTTTTGTTTCTAACGTTTATTAAGCGTAACTACATTACTAACATTTTAAGGGTGTTAAAATTGTCCACAGAGTGTTACGTTAATTATCTCTGAATCGAGAATTAATTTGTAACGTATTTTAAAAGTTTTGTTTTGACAGAAAACCGTGAAGATTAAGATAATAATTAGTAAATTAAAAAATAATGACCAAAATTAGCATTTTGAGAGGCCAAATTATACTTTTGGGCTAGAGGGAAAAAAAAATAAAAGAATCGTGCTCTTCTCTCTTTCCCCTCTCTCGGGCTCTCTTATACTTTTCATCCACTCTCTCTCTCTAAACCTAATCAACACTTTTGCTGTCGCGCCACCGCCATCCGTTAGTATTCCCTTCCTTCTCCTTTTCATTATAGGGCTTGATAATTTTCATAATCTAATTTATACTTTTTCGCTTTTTTCACACTGCTAGGTGTTTAATGCACAACTAACACTAATTTCGGTGCTAGTTGCTTCAATTATAACCAAATGTATGATTTTTATCTTAATATTTTGATATCTTATACTCTTCTATGGAAAAATTTGATTTTTATTTTCATATATCGAGTGTTCTGTAAGTCTGGTGAGTGTTGGAATTCATGATTTTAGTAATGATATGGCTTTGTATATGTTCTTTTCCTGGTTTGGGGATTATTTTTCAGTCTTCACTCGTGCTCTCTCAATTAAATCTAGTGATTTGGTGGCCTTTTTTTGCAAATGGGTAGATTTCCAGCTTGTAGTTGTGCACGTTGTTCTTTATTTTTTAATTTTACCTTTTATTTTTTTTTACTTTTATTTTCAGATTATGAATTTGTCTGATCCCTATTCCTAAATTTTGTGTGGTCTTGAATAGTTTAACTAAGTTATAAAACCCATAAGCTGTTTGAGTATATGTCGTTGTGGTTTTTCTCTCTGTATATGTTTATGATTCTTGAATGCCTTCTGTTTAATATGGATGTCATAATAACTTTAATATGTGGATGGTGTTTATGAAATACTTTATTTATATATTTCATAATTTTGATTGCAGTATATGTGTGCTTGTTTGCTTAGCAGGTTGAAGAACATACTAACCCATTTTTAACTCTGCCTATGCAAATCAATATAATTGGTTTTACCTTTGCGGGTCCCAAGCCCGGATAAAGGAGGAGGGAGGATGGTGGTGCCTTGGACTATTTTGCCATTGAACGTTGGGAATCTCATACTAAAAGTGTGTAGTCTTATTATCTGTTATGCTACCCCAAGCAGATGGATTCTTATTGTCTTATTGTCTGTTATTTCTCTTTAATGGTTTCCTTGTTACAGGTCCTATTGTTTCATGTTTGAGGATTTCAAGAGCTAATATATTATCCCTCCATCAGGATTCCACATATCATAAAGTGCAGTGGATTTGAACATTCCCAGCCAAAAAGGTTCCGTTGCTTTCTCAATTATACAACCCGTGGGAATCATTGCAATAATGTCGCAGGTTGCATGGCAGGTTTTCACGATTTTTGTACCTGTAATTGGATCCTGCATTTGGTATCAGGTAATGCTTAATTCTTTCACATTTTATGAGATTCAAACTTTCAATTAAATCCTGTCAGAGATCCTTACTAGTTTCTAAAATTTTCATATACAAGAATGGCCACTTTGCATGATGGTATGTTGAGCATATTACACATGCCATTATTTGAAGAACACTGTGTCATGTGAAGCAACTTGAACCATATATGTGAATTTCAAAATGACAGATCATCCAAATCACAGAAAATTCTTTATGTAAGCATGGACAGTGCCTCATGGTACTTTGAAATTTGGAGTGCCAGTTGTTACTCTTTAATTCTTTCTATCTGATAATATCTTGGTCCTCTCTTTTAGTTCTTCCCATCTTCCAAGTTCTTCCTATCTTCTACTTGATTTAAACTTGTGATCTCATTATATTATCTTGATCATGACTTGGAAGGCTATTACTGATTCAGAGAAGGTCATTTGGATTTCCATTTGTTGAGATTCTAGTATGACAAAATGAGCTTTAAGACTTGAAAATGGTGTACCTGTTCTTTGTTTTCAGGTTCCTTGTGATACAGCTAGTAAATATATATCCATTGAGGACAAGGGCTGATAGTTTTAGGGCATGTATCTTGGTCCTAAACTCTTACTTACATTTTGTTAGAAAATTGACCAAAGTCACATCTCGAGAGCTATGGATCTAAGTCTAGTGTCGTGTGCAAGCTTTTACAGGCTCCATTCCATGTGGCCAACATAGGATTTGGACTAACTGCACACATTGATGATCACTGTAAACTGGTCCTTAAATTTCCTTGAGGGACAAACAACATTTAGGTTAGCATTTCTTTGTTCCCTAATTTCCCTTCTAGGTATTTCATCTTCAGTTCATCTCTATATTTAGATCTATGTACTTGGGTGTATTTGTAATTAGATAAAATTGACATAGGTTTCTTTGTCATTGCAGGATTTCTATGAGGATTTATGGGGAGATTGAGAGTTTGAACATCTGTGATAACTTGGCTAACCACATGGTAAGTTATCTTTGATAGTGTAGTGCACCCCAAGTTTGTATGTTTCGTAAATAATGAAAATTTGCTTCTTCTGTTGGTAGGTGGGCAATGTGTATGTTCAGTTGAACATGCTGCAGTTGCTGTTTAGAGTATGACTGGAAGGTTTTATGCATGTTAGTTATCATATCTCATTTATCGTTTAACAAACAAGACTTAGCTTGTAGTCAGATAATATAGAATATAAGTGTAAAGTTAGGCGAATTTATTAGTTTACAACAATGTTCCAGGAGTTTCTTGATAATGTTTTAGAATCGATTAAGGATGTATACAATATACTTACTTGGTTATGAATCTTATAATTGTTTACTTATTAGTTAAGTTGACTTGGAGACGTGATTAAATCACAGGGCGTCCCATAATCCCATTATCTTCAACTTTTCTCCGGATTTTGGTGAAGCCACGAGTAGGCAATATGAGAAGAATACAAGCTTGTATATTTGGTAATATTACAAGAATAAATCTATTATACAATTGTATCTGGTAATATTAACACGAAGAGCAATTATATCTGGTAATATTATACAATGTTTGTTTTTGTATCTTTTTCTTTTATTCACTTTGGTCCAAGAATAGATCTGTTCAAGGGCCTCGTTGTATATTTGAAGTGATATATCTCTGTTTGGTGATGTATTTGAATTACACCGCCGCAAAACAATCTACTCAAAACTAACACTACTACTATTTTCTTTCTTATTTTTTCATGTCTTAAAGGGATTGCAAGAAGACTATTCATTTGTGGGAGCCTTTGTCTAGTGGAACATGGAAACCAGAATCTACACCTTTTGTTGGGCATGCCAGAAGTGTTGAGGATCTCCAGGTACACTCTAACTTGATATAACAAAACTTTTTCATTTTTTTTGTGTGGGTGTTTTAATGCGGAAAGCCCTCAATTTGAAGTTTATTCCGTTCTAAAAGTTGTCTAAATTCCTTCATGCAGTGGAGCCCTACCGAAGCTGATGTTTTTGCATCATGTTCTGTGGATGGTACGTTTGCCATATGGGATACCCGTTTGGGAAAAACACCTCCAGTTTCTATTAAGGCACATAAAGCAGATGTGAAACTAACTCGGTTAAAGGTAAAAGTAAAGTTAAATGTAGTTATTTTGTATAATCGCGTATATGTTACTTTAGTTATTTTGTTAGGGGAATAAGGAACTAAAATGCCTTCGAGTGAGGAACTAGCTTTAGCGTTCCGTGTTGGAACATAGATGGAGACCAACAACAGGAGACCTAGCAATTAATGAAAGGTAAGGTTTTTGTGTGGTTTTCTTTCGTTTCATATTTGACAATTGTATGCGGATATTGGAATATTCATGAGTTTTGTTTTGGAAGATGGGTTCATACATGTGATTAGTGTGAAGGTATGGTGTATATATATTCGAAGTGTGGTATCTCTGGTTGGGACTAATAAAGGTGTATAACACTGATATAAGTGGAAGTGATGTATATGTTGTTTTCATTTTAATTTTAGCATATAATTTATATTGTCTTTTTGATTCGAGGATTGGTTATTTGACTTAATTGGCATTAGTCGAGATGGTTAAGTAGCTAGTTCTATGAATCAATATATATTTGAGTGGTGGTTCTATGAATCAATATATTATTTGATTTTTAGGTTATGACATGATTTATATATATGAAATATATGTTGAAAATACAGAGGAGACTTTGCTGAAATTTTTATGTCTTTCGTCAAGGTGTTTGACAAGGTTATAAGGTTTTGGGGCGTTACATAAACTTTCATGCCTATACTATGCTTCTATTGCTATTAGTCTGCTACCATACTCTCTTTTCTGAATTTCGTAGTTTGAGTATAAGAAGCTACTACTTAAGAATAGGATATAAGTATATATCTATACATATTTGTTTTCTACTGCCTGATAGATTTTTATTTATTTCTATTGGTGTATAGGATGAAAGGGACTTTTCTAATGATACCATCCCAAAGTCATCCCCTGATGCTTGCAACTACTGAAAGTGCTAGTTCTATACAAATGACGTGAGAGTTTGAGTTTAAGGACAAGTCCTATTGATTTGGAAAACAATATGTATTTCATTCGTGGCAAGTCCTATTTATGAAAGACGTTTTGGTGATATTATTTTAATAAACGATTATGTGATTGGATGTACTTGTGAGATTTCTTGTTTATGTTATGGACAATTGTAGAATACTCAATAAGTGGGGGCATCTTTATGCAGGTTCAGTAGTCTCCCAAAAAGGGTGGTTATAGGGAAAATTATTTTTTTTACATATGAAATAGTTTTGTAACGGTGGAAAACCGTAATTAAGCTTTGCAATGAGTAACGCTTACAAAGCAACAAAACCATTACGAAAAGAAAACTAACTGTTACAAATTCTATAAATCAGTAACACAAAAAAAGTGTTACTAACTTTATAAAACCATTACTGATGTTAGAAAAGAGTAACACAAAAAAACGTTACTAATTTTATAAAATCGTTACTGATGTTAGAAAAGAGTAACACAAAAAAGCGTTACTAACTTTATAAAACCATTACTGAAGAGTAATATAATTGAGCAAAGAAAACCGTCAGCAAATATTTTCAGTTACGGAAAAAACCGTTACAATAAATAATTATGTAACGGTTCTAAACCGTTACGAATATTAATAACGAATTAGAAACGCCAAAACTATGATGCAAAAAAACTGTTACAAATATTTTTAGTAACGGTTTCTGACCGTTAGGTATGTCCTGTTTTGGTATAGATGCATATATTTTAGCTTTGAGTCCTTGAGTCCTCAGCTTTTAGTTCTGAGTCCTTGAGAGTTGACTTTGACTTTTCGGCACTTTTAATCCTAAACTAGAATCTTCTCAAGCAGTGTCAATAGCAATCCTTTTTGCACTAAAATGCACGTTTTAAGAATATACGTCCTAAATGGAATGTATCCTGCAAAAAGTAGCAAAAGCTATAAGTTATCTATTCATTAAGCATAAGAAGGGCATAATTGAAGCATTGTAAAAGTAATAAAATGCAAATTTGGAGATTGATCATATAGTTGATTGAGATAACTTCATTCGAGAGCAATTGTCTAACGGTGTTATGTCTACGACGTATGTGTTGAGACTTTCCGTTATACATACTATTCTGTGCTCTACCAATAGCAAATTGGCTATCACAGTGAACACACTGCTGGCACAGGTTTAGCCCAGTTTAGAATATCCTCTAAGAAATTTTGAAGCCACTCTGCTTCTTCTTCAGCCTTGTCCAACGCTATGAATTCTGATTCCATAGTGGACCTTGCTATAAGGATTTCCTTGAAATTTATGCATCTCTCCAAGAGTAAGACACCACATTTGATGTATTTTGAGTAATGTTTCAACAAATTTCCAATTTTGAATTGATTAATTCAAGGAGATACATAATCCCCCACATTTTTCCAATTTCTCATGACAAAGTCAATAAATTGGAAAACCATTTAGATATATGTTTTTCAAGTGAGACGTCTTATTAAAGAATGTCACATATCATTCATATAGTGTCTAAACACTTCTAAGACCTCAATTTGTTTACAAGTATGTTGACATTCACAAGATTGAATAGTCAACCATTTAGTACTTCTGTTAGTACTTTTGTTGGTTCACTTTAAGACCTCAATCACACCTTTTCGTCAAGTTCACTTTAATTCCACCCATGTTCAATAAACCATCTATGTTTAAACCCAAACCATATGGCGTTAAGACCATTACAAAGACCATGGTGGTTATTTAAGTTACTGGATGTCCATTAAATTGGACACAAACTAGTGTGCTTCAAGCACTTCATCAACGCAAATCGACTTTCCATTCAATCAGTACGTTAACCATTCCCTTCTTTCACATCTCTTCAAACGGATTGAAGGAATTTTGAAGGTCATCTTAGCGTTCACTATGATAAACGGTAATTTCAGGTTTTAGTTCTTTTAAGTCCGAAGTCCGTAGTCCAAAGTCCGTAAACGTCCGTTTAGTCAAGTTACCTTACTCACGTGGGTTGGTAGGATAGGTCGAGTAAGGGATCGTCCATACCTTAGGGCTCGGCAAGGTTTACAATTGGATTTACAATTTTTAGTGAGTAGGATTTAAGTTATTTCTTAGGTTTAGAGAAATTAACGGCAATGCAAGTAATCGTAAAATAATAACGATCGATTTCTACGTAAAATAAACAGGGATAAAGATACAAGAGAAGGGTTAACCGTACTCATGAAAGAATCAGTTTCAACAGTTAGAGTATCATATCACTACAACTCTAATCTGTCTCGAGTTCATAGACAAACCCGAGACGGCGTCGAGTATTGATCCCTAGTCTAAGCTCATCTCACTAGCATAAGGAGTTGAACTAATATTCCATCTCTGGATTATCATTTCAGCTCCTGGTTCGATTCTACATCAGTTGGACAAATCAGAGAGCTATCTGACATCATAGAGTCTCGCGCAAGACATTTTGGATCTCTCGCGAGACTGTTCTGGAGCATCAGCACTCCAAACTTGGACAGTCTCAATCATTTTGGGACCGGATGCATAATCTACACCTAATTCCTAAGTAGTAATTCTAGAATATCAAAGTGTCAATCTGGATCCTCACATGAGCATCATTAACCCTCCCCCTTAGGAGGATTTTAGCTCATGGTCATTGGATGATTAATTGAACTTGTTGTATTCAATAAATAAGTAAATGAAGAACATGAATTTAACTTGAAAAGAAATGGGTTTTATAAAAGAGAGTACTTACAGTACTTGATGCTGGAATGAAAAGCAAAGCTACTGGAAGGAGAAAACAACAACACTTACTAGAAATGAAACTAATACAAGAATATAAAGCTAAAGTCTAAACAAGGTAAGGTCCCCTTCTCATATATATAGCTCCTGGTCTCCGTAAAGCCCCTCCCTCTATTTATTTCCTTTTGTCTTTTGTTTCCCCAAAAATCCAAACCTTGTTTTATAAGGTTTGTCCTTTTGTTCCAACAAAAATCCAAACTTCCTTTTCATATAAAACAAAATCCATATAATGTTTTGCTTGTTTCTTATGTGCAAGGTGTCACACACAAGTGACCATCACTTGCCACTTGTCTATGTTGACTTGTCATTTCTTGTGGGCCTGCAGAATGGGTCCACGTGCTGTGTCCAGTGGCGGCTCGAATTTTGGCATTTTTACAACTTTTTGTCTTTGCGTAGAGCCCGTCACCCTGGTCGTTCTGGCAATTCACTTTCCGAGCTCGGTCTCCAAGTTTGAAAGATGTGAGCTTCAGAAGTTTGCTGCTTCTTTACACGTGGACCCGTTCTGCACTGGTTTTGTCCCTTTGGAATCTTCGGCTCTAGTCAGGCTATGTTGGCTTCACTGGGGCTAAGTGGAAAGACTTTGAGTATGCACAATATTCCCGTACTTTGATGCATGTTTTATCATCATATTCATGTTAATTGCGAAAACTTGCAAAAATACGAAAATATAATTATTTCATGATTGTTAAATACATAATTAACTAAAATGCTATGTCTCTCGGGGTTTAGTATTACAGTTTTGGGTGCTTATCACACTACTAAAGAACTGCCAAAATATAATTTCTGAGTGTGTAATTAACTAGAAATACATATCTGTCCCATCACATGGAAAGATCATAGTGATGAACTATGTCAAGAAAACGTTTGTGCCATATATCAATCTTTTGACCACCGCTTCTCAACGAAACGTGAACAAAACACTTCAAAATTGTTAGTGCATTAACAATAAGTATAACCAAAATTAATTCAACAAAATTAATTTAAGGTAAGGAATCTATCTTAAGTTGTTAGGAACCTCAACCCAATTATACTTACATTTTACCAATTACCACAATAGTACAAACCTTTCTCTTTTATGTACTAAGTACGAAAACTTCAATCCGAGCCTAGTGAAGATTCACTATGTCCTTAAGACGGATTTTCCCCCTCACGGTGCTTCAAGGTTGGATGGAAAACTGTCTCCCAAGATAGAACAAACTTTTCCTTCTATGGAAAGCTAGCACTTCAATTCTATAGAATTAGCGAACACAACATAGTATTTGATTAAGAACAGAGGGAGAAGAGAAAGATTAGAAAATGTGTGATCTGGTGTGTCTTTCTCTCCAAATTTATCTACTATTTATAGGTGAGAAGTGCCTTTTTGAAACAGCACAGTGACTCTTTGAAAAAGTTAGGCACCTCTTTGAAAAGTCACATGTTTCGAAAGGACGCATCATTTCAGCATAAAGCACTGTTTGAAACCAATACCTATTTCGAAAGGTCGCACATTTTCAGCATATATAAAGCACTGTTTCAAACTAGTGCCTATTTTGAAAAGTCGCACCTTTTCGACATAATGCAACGTTTCGAACTGTTGCACTATTTCGAAAATGTCTTTATCTCTTTACGTACTGTTTCAAGTAAAACCTATTTCATCTCAAGTGGGGTAACTTGGGAGACAAATTACTCATTCATTTCTCAATAGATTTGTGCAAATCCAAGTTCTATGTGTTCACTACACTTTGAACTTTCAATTGCACATCCATTTTTCTAACAGGAACAAATTAAGAAAACTTAAAAAATAAAAATGAAACATATGAAAGGGTGAGAATGACGCCCCCCTTTTCAGATCTAGATCATTCTTCATTCAAAAGGTAGATCCATGACGGTGGTGCCATTTGACTAGTTTTGTAAAGTGATGAGATTTATAGAAGTTCGCCAATGGATTGATAATGAACTAGTGATAGTTCTTATGAAAGATTAGGGTGTGAAGGGGTGAGAATGATGCTCTTTTTCTTATATTCGAATCATTCGTTGTTCAAGAGGTATATCCATAACGACGGCACCATTTGACTAGTTGTGCAAAATGATGAGATTTATATAAGTTCGCCAATGGATTGCTAATGAACTAGTGATGGTTCTTATGAAAGATTAAAGTGTGAAGCTCTTTATTTTTGTGGTTTAACTTTGTCTAATCATTAACTAAATGAAAACATGTTAAATGATGTTTGAAAGATTAAACTAATGATTTAAAACATGTTTTGAATAGTTTGTATGGAAGGATAGTGATTGATAAGTACCCAAAACTGTATTATAAAACCCCGTAGAGACGTAATATTTCGGTTAATTATGTGCTTAATAATCATGAAATAATTGTATTTTCGTGCTTTTGCAGGTTTGTGCAACCAATAAAAAAATAATTATAAAACCAGTATTTAAACACGGAATAGTGAGTATACATAAAACTTTCCAATTAAGCCCATATGAATCCCAACAAAGTTGGACTAAAGCCCAAAAACTCAAACAGGACAGAATCAAGTTAAAAATGGGATTATGTGCACAAATGCATTAAACTTCCGAAGCTTATATCTCTTGAACAAGGACTCCGAATTCGCTAAGTGAGCTACTCAGACAATCACTGTGACAAACTTTACACAAAGGCGGGAAGTTGTAAAAATGTCAAAAGACAGACCCGCCACTGGATGCAGCATGTGGACCCATTTTGCGGGCCCACAAGATTAGATGAGTCATCATATCTCCAGTCAACCTCACAAGTCAAACAAATAATTAGCACCACATGACACATTGCATCTCATTAATTGGCACCACATGACACCTTGCATCTCATTAATTAGCAAGACTTGATTTTAGATTCTTGTAATAGTGATTATTTTGTCTTGATTTAGTTTTAGATATGATGTAATTTAATGGGGGAGGTGGCTTCACGTGGGATGGAAGAGAGAATGCTCTTATATGTAGTAAATTGGAAAATGAGAGCATTCATTCCTTGTCTTGTATTTTTTTTTTTTACTTGTTTTATGTTAAGCTTTTGTAATAGTTTTAATGGTGACAACACTTATGTTCTTCTAAATTAAATTTATATTTCCTTAAGGCAAAGTTAGTTTCTTCTATTATTCTTCTTCTTGCTCTTTCATAATAGCATAACACATAACACATGAGCATGGTAATCCCATGATCATGAGCTAAAACCTTCCTTTGTGGAAGGTTAATGAAGCTCATGTGAGGAATAACTTTTGTTATTGAATTCTAGTTATTTGTTTAGGACAAATAAACTAGACTTTATATCCTACCCCAAAATGGTAGTTGGTGTAGAGTCTAGTTAGGAATTTAGGTGATTTCTTAAAGATAAGTCATTGCTTTTGTTTCTCATGCTAGCAATATGATATTAGAGATGAGTTATATTGTTAGGGATCAAAACTCTAATCTTAATTAAGATTTGTCTATAAATTCTAAGAAAGATTAAAGATGCAATAAACTATCCATTTCTTTCTATCTTCACATGAGTGGATTTAACTTTCCACCCCTTTCTATCTATCCATTTCTTTTTTTTAGTGGTGCATGTTTACGTAACCTTAATTTAAGAATCTAAAATTAAGCTAAGTAGTTTTAGTATAACTCAATCCTAAAAAAAAAATTCTCACTAGTTTTCCTTGAAAAATTCTAGTTGTAATGCCATCTTTGTCTTAAGTTGGAACGAACCCTTGCTATAACAATACACACGAAAAACGTGAGTAAAGAACTTGAGTGTTGGTACAAAAACGGATAAAGAAACTTCAAATCTTTACCCCGCAGAAGTGCTAACATCAAATGACGTCGCTGCCATCCTAAATACCAATGGATCTTCCCTTCCAAGCTGGAATTGCTCCAAGGGGAAACCCCCCAATCTCCCACCTTTTCTTTATTTCAATTTTCTTGCATTTTTTTTTTCTTCATTTTTGAATTTTCTCGCATTTTGGTGCTGATCTGAATACTGATTTTTGGTTGCACTTACAGGTTCCAAAAGTTAGGACCTGGAGCCTAATCTACACCCTGACATAAGACTTTTGTGAAAATTTTAGCCTGCTGCGAACGATTAATGCGCATGCGCGATACTTGAGTCGCGTCCGCCATCTAAACCTCGCGCGCACTGGTTGATATTCTCCGTTTTTGTTCCTATTTCAACAAAAGCACCTCATGGACTTATTCATTACAGGGCCAGGCCTAAGTTTCTGCAACTGCAATAGCTACTTCACATTTCTTTTGGAGTTCGGGTACACGCGGGTTTACCCGAGCGGTCTTTCTCTTTTTCTTTGGTGGGCTTGCCGGACGCTAACATGTTTTAATATTAATATACTATTGTATGATTCACATGTGTTATGTAATATGTTGTAGTTAATGGATTATTCTTTGCATAGTAGGTTAGAAATATGTATGAATCATGTGTGTATGCCTATTAACGTATATATACGGGTAAGTGAATTCGTATTGCATCTTAATACTTATATCCATGCCATTGATTCTATTTTGCATGGTTATATTTATTTCTACGTATAAGTAAACATTAATACATGTTTAGTATTTATCTACGTATGAGGACCATGTTTTGTTTAATAATTTGATTTGTCAAGAAAGAGGAGAATATTCCAACGAGGGATAAAATCTGAGTTAGGTAAGTTGTTTCTAAGCCCTTCGGGTGAAGTTGCGCTCTAAATGACATTCGCAATCTCAATGAGTATTGACAGAATCAAACTATTATGCAGAACACGTGTAGTATAACTTCGCCTGTTAACGTAGATATACGTATACGTAATATATATTTGCATCTTAGCCTACATATATGTATTACTGATGTATATTTTCCTGTGCGTATCGAAGTCTTTATTAATGATACAACTTTGCCTATTAGTATTTTTATATGTATGAGTAGAGTATCTTACCATGCTACTGTATCTAGTAATGTACGAGTAGGTTGTATTTGCATGATTGTACTTCAATTCTATACGTATGAGTTGTATTTGCATGATTGCATGATTGTACTTTGTTAAGAGAGGTTCGTATCCGGTGCCCAGCTATTGCCCCTTGGGTCGAGTACTTCTATTGTCAACCTACAAGGTTATATTTGGGAGATGGCTATATATGGTCTGCTACTGGGGTCTAGCAAGGCGATCCTTTGGGTCCTGATAAGAGCCCAAAACTGTAGTTTTAACCCCTCAATAATCATACTTTTAGACCAATTATGTGAGTAATAAATAAGAGTTAATGCTGATTACGTGCTTTAATGTATTTCAGGTAGTAAAGTCAATTATGTGCAGAAATGTGCCACTTTGGTGAGATAAAGGAGCAAGGGTTGGTTGCTAAGAAGTTCTGTGATAAAGGCCAAGATTCAAGGAGACAAAGCCTTTGTAAAGCCCGGTCAAAAGCTGAAAAGTCAACATGGGCATAAATAGTGCACAAGTCGGCAGAACTTCCGAAGACCATATCTTTGGACTCAGACCTCGGAATTGGGCCTACCTTACATCAAAACGACCGACTCAGAAAGAGATTTCCAATGGTCTAAGCCTTGACCAAATCAGAGGAGCAAAAGTGGATGAAAAGTCTGCTGAAGTTGAAGCCAGCTGAAACGGGCTCTGTGAACTGAAGAAATTGGGCTTTGGCCTCGATTTTCTGGCCCAAAACATGGCTCCTCAGCCCATGCACGAAATTGTGGATCTGGTCTCCTCCTTTGTATAAAATAAGACTTAGCTCTTAAGTTAGAGATAGTTAGATAGGTTAGAGTAAAAAGTAGCCATTAAAATAGCTTATAGATCTAGTTTTATTTGAATTCAATTAGTTAAATTAATTAGTTTCAATTCATTGTTTTAGATTAATCCTTTGAATCATTGTTCTTCATTTAGTTAGATAAATAAAATAGTTATTCTTGTCAATTCAATTTTTGTCATTTCAATTTATTAGATCTAATTTCAATTGTTGTTATTCAATTCTTAGTCATTAATTAGATTTGAAGTATTAGTTAATTAAAAGTAGTAAAGTTCACATCTTTATATATGTCATTTTGTTATTCGTATCTTGTCATTCGAATTCACGTCGTAGTATAAAACCTCCACCATTGCTCTCATTAAACTTTGGATTACTAGTTAATTGTAGAAAATTTCAATACTAAGGAACTGAGAGTGGAACGAACTTTTTACTCCACTCTATTTCGATAGAATTGAGAGTATAGAAATCTTTGATAGCAATGTGTAATTTAGTTTAGTTTTCTTGCGTTTTGAGTTTAACGTTCATTTCGTTGGAAAACTGTTCTTTTTACGTTTATCAAATGGCGCCGCTGCCATCTTAGTACTCTTTAGTATTGTTTTCTGTAGACTTGATAGTTTTTCAAAGTCCCATATCCCACCCACCTTTGTTTGGATTTTCACTGTGGTTGTCTGTTTCAGCTTTGCACGTTTCCACGAAAAATTACTCGGAGCGCACCTGCGCCCTGGGCAAGCCAAAGTGGAGCGCACCCTGCGCCCATACTGGAATCTCGAATTTTGCCTGAGCGCCACCTATGCCCTACCAAGGCCAACTTAGCGTGCCACCTGCGCCCACACGCCTGGAATCCCAATTTTTGCCTAAGCGCGACTTGCGCCCTATCTACGCATATTTTGAGCGCACCCGCGCCCTCTGCTGAAACAACCCGATTTCCACAGGTTTGTTCAAATTTCCATTGCTTTCAAGTTTTTCAGTGTTCTAACTTGTTATATACACCGAAAGCAAGCGTAAACAAGACGCTATTCATAAGCCGGAAGCAAGGAGACTTTTCGGGTACTCTTTTTCTTCCACACCTCGCATCTTCGTTAGAGGTTCATACTAGCATATCGATTGTTTGGAGTGTTGTTGTTTTAATTAAGATTGGTTTTAGCCTTGCATGAGATTAAGGTCGGGCGAAGAAAAAAACCTAACGTAATTAACCGACAACGTCCAATAAACACGCCTTTCTAGTATATCACTCACTTTTACCTCTAGCTAGCACACCACACACACCACACCGAGATTATGGTGAAGAAAGAGAGTCTCCTCTCTCGGACTTTTATAAAGCCTTGGCGATAGCTCTAAATCTTTCATCGTTCTATCGGACCGATTAGGGATTTCGAATCCCCGAATATATTTAATTTGTTACCCGCTTTTCATGGGTTAGACCATGGAAAACCTTATCGGCTTACGCGTAGGATTGACCAAGTCCTTATTACCTTCCACCATCCTTCGGTTGGTCTTGAACAAATTAAACCGGGGTATTTCCCTTCACTTTAGCCGATAAAGGGCGTCTTGGTTAATCGCCTAATCGCCTAATTACGTGGACTCGTGGGCTAAACTTGTTCAACTATTTATGGAACATTTTACCCACCACTGAAGACCGATGAAATGCTTTCCAAGATTCATTTCTTTCGACAGAATCCTCATGAATCATTTTCAGAGGCTTGGAATCTTTTCACCGACCTACTTATAGAGTGTCCACACCATAACCTAGCGAAATACATGTTAGTTCGTGCCTTTTTCAAAGGACTTCTACACCACCATAAAGAAGTCCTTGACATAATGAATGGGGGTAATTTCTTAAGTAAAGGAGCCTCAGAGGCTTATAAATTTTAAGAAGATCAGACTAAGCAGAATAATCACTGGGGGTAGTGATGATATTTCCCGTTCCGCTAGTTCTTCTACAACAGCTAAAGCCGCCGGTATGTTTGAGATGAAACCCGATCCGGAACTTAAAAAATTTAATAGAATCTCTAGCTAAAAAGGTAGAGGCTATTTTTGTCCAACAAACGCCTATCCCCGTCATGAATGTCAACTCCAATCTATGTAATTTCTGTTTGAGTCCAGAGCATCCCGACTCCTATTGTCCGTTCGCATATGAACACCAACAATTACAACAAGATAATGTTTGTTCCATTAATAGTGAACATAATGCAGCTTGGCGACAAAACCCCAATTTCGGTTGGCAAAATAATCAACAACCTCCAAGGTTGTTTAACCCAAATGATAGGCCAACAAACAATTATAACCAAGGTCCACCAAGACAAGGACAAGGTCAGGAAAATTATAATTATAACAATTAAGCTCAACCACGACAAGGACAAGGTCAGGGTAATTATAATAATTATAATAATACAAATCGAGATATCATTCCGGTTAATAATAATAACTATCACAACCCACTCATAAATAATCAACGTGACATAGTTCCTGTTACACAACCTGTAATAAATACCACTGCACAACCGGATCGCTTTGATACCTTTATGCAAACTCAACAACAGATTTTACAAGTCATCCAACTTTCCTTACAAAGAGCTTAGCTCAAGAGAAGGTAGGTACCCAAAGGTGTGTTTCCGGACAAGTTTATACCTAATCCTAAAACACTAAACACAGCCTTTGAAGTAAACGGTAATACTAGTAACGAAAATGAAAACGTAGGAGAGATAAATTCCATCACCACTCTCCGTTCAGGCAGAGTGTTGGATAACAAAGTAACGATGTCTATAGTTACCCCACAAAGAGTTCCTACACCAGATATTATACTAGATACCGAAACAGAAACTGAAGATCCTACCCCTGTAGAGGTACCAGTTAAACCACAACTTAAGAAACAAAAAGCAAAGGTTAGATATCCAGTTGAACCATACGCTAAACAAAGTAAGGAACCACCGTTTCCCCAGAAATTAGCAATGTTAAAAAGAGATACAAACTTTGACGAGATTAGGGAAGTTTTCAAAAATCTAATGATTAACCTACCCTTTCTCGACGCAATTAAAAAATTACCTCACCACGCTAAGTTTCTTAAGGAGTTGTGCACTACTAGGCGTAGGACAAATATTCCAAAAGATGCCTTTCTCAATCGAAGCGTGTTCCAACTTTATCGAACATAATGGAATAGTGAAGTACAAGGACCCCGGTCGTCCTATTTGTCTGATGCACCTTAGGAGATACTCACACCGAATTAACGCTTTATTAGACCTGGGAGCAAGTGTTAACTTACTCCTTTATTATTTATATAAACAAATAGGTCTACAAGAAATGCAACCTACAACTATGACATTGCAATTAGCTGATAGGTCTATCAAGTATCCTAAGGGTGTAGTGGAAAATGCGCTGGTTAAGGTTCAAGATTTCTACTATCCTGCGGATTTTGTTATCCTCGATACAGAAGTCGCTAATGACTCTGTCCCAATCATTTTAGGGCGCCCCTTCTTGGCAACTGCCAATGCTCTTATAAATTGTCGCGATGGTTCGATGTCTTTATCTTTTGGCCATCTTTCCGCTGAGGTCAATGTATTTAAACAGATCACACAGGTTCCTGATATCAATATCGATAGAGAGGTTAGCATGATTGAGAGTTTAGCTCATGATTATTTTAAAACCAAGTTTCCAAATAATTAGATGCACAAATTCCTTTCCTTTGGAAGTTCCAACTTTAATAAGGACTCCGTGGACGTTGAGGAAATTGAGGAAGATTTCCTTCAACTCTTTTGCAACTCTTCTTCGCCACCTCGAGAGTCCCCTCCTATTGATAACCATTCACCCACCTCACATCATTCACCTTCCATCAATGTACCCCATCCTACACCTTTTCAACGGAACCTAGGGTTTGCAGTTGACCCTCTTGCTTATTCTGTGCTTAATGATTTTCTAAATCCTCCTAATATGGAAATAATTACCAAGGAAAAGACACTGGACACCTTCATTTTCAGGATTGAGACACTTCCTACCCACACCATGAATGAGGGTTGTGCTAAACCAACATTTTCATTATTTCCATTCTTTCCTTCTAATACTTATCCTTATCCACCATATCATCCACAACCATCCATGGTTTCACACTCATTCACTTGGACAACCCCTCGTTCAGAGATGAAAAAGAAGGTGCATTCTCGGTTATGTTCGAGGTCTATCAGATTTCGCTTTCATTCCACTAGGTTGCGACGTAGGAAATCTTGGTGCTTAATTATGTTTGGGAATGCATTCCATGTTATTTATTTATGGAAAGACCCACAACTCTTTAGGTTGTTGATATATGGAACCTGCATATATATATATATATATATATATATATATATATATATATATATATCGTTATTTTGTTCAAGTCTCGGTATCGACTATAAAACGACTCATTTTGTTGCTTGGTGTGCTTCCTTTCATTTCCATATTTTGGTAAGTACACCATTAAGGTAACCGGGCCCTCCCTATGGAGTGTGTGGCTGTAAGTACCGGATCCTAAGTCCACGTTTAACATAATTCACATTTTCCACTCTTGCATGTTTTCTCGGTTTTCGAGTCATGTTCTTCTATGGTGTGAGTTATGCTTTTAATGCTTTCTTGTTTTTCTTATATTAAATTTTATTCATAAAAATAAAAAAAAAACTTGTTAAAATCACAAACATAGTAAGTTAAGAAGTCTCGGGAATCTGACTTTAAAAGACCCAATTTTAAAAACAAATTTTCTCAACTCTGTGTCTAAAATTTGTTTGGGGGTGGGGCGTTCGTTTTCGTCCTGGATTGTTCAACTTTCCAGTTGCATTGTTTAGACCGTATAATCGTATTACGATTCGGATTGACTTTTTCTATTAAGTTAGATTTCATTCGTTTGCATAACTTACGTCATGCACGCACTTCGAGGCATTTCCCATTTTCTCATATGTCATCCACGGTCGGAATAGAGTGTTTTATGGATCAGTGGATTGGAATTTCTCGCATGATTATTTCTATATCTCATTCACAAAAATTGGACCGGTAACGAAGCAGCAATTTTAGTTTGGAGTTGTGCTAAAAATCGATTTTTTTTGTTGATTCGTATTGGGCTTGGGCCCAAGCCCACAGTTCAACCCAAGAATGCATCTTCTTCTTCTTCTTCATTTTTTGTTTCAAACCGCCATTAACACACAACAAAGCTTCAACCCTAACATAAAAATAAAAATAAAGGGAAAACCTATATACACCCACGCCCAAAGTTCAAACCAACCCCAAATCTTCTCCTAATTACACACACCACCACTTCCACCAATTTAAACTACCAAAAACCATTGGAATCTCAAAATCTCAAACTGCCCCACCACCACCGCGCCTCCTGCCATTATTTTTTTAGTTAGAGTGTTTTAAAACACGCCTCCCTACCTTATTCCAACCAACACACTTATCAAAACTCCAATGTCTCAAAGACGTCGCATATTGCCGGAGCACGCATTTACTGCTGACCACTTCGCGCCGTTTTATGGTGACGAGATGGTTAGGCGAGATTGGAATGGGTTGTGGTACTCGAAAGACGATTTTTACCACAAAGATTTGGTCCGAGAGTTTTACAGGACGAGAGAGTTGGATGGGGATCGAATTTTCGTTAAGGTGGCTCAGAGGAGGAGAGAGATTACTATTGGGTTGTTGGCTGAGATTTTAGGCATTCCGCCTCGACACCATCTCGATCCCACATTACAGGATTCCCAGTTTACTACTGTAAAACCTTTGATGAACGTAACTGTTTATGAAGGGAACTACAATGCGAGCTCGCATTGTGTTCACCAAGCGTCTCTCAGAACCAACCAGCTGGCTGTAGCTCAGTGGATTGGTATGAATGTAATAGGGAAGGAAAAAGTTAGCGACATAGGTCTGAACTGCCTTCACGTGCTATGGATACTCCAAAGAGCCAGGCGTATGAGTTTTGTATTGTGGAGTTTTTTGAGAAACATGATTAGGGGAGTGGGGAAGAGTATTGCACCTCTCCCTCGCTTTGATTACGAAAATCATGATGACCACGAGGCGACTCGAGGTCCGATAGGATTTGCCCGAAAGAGCACCGAAATCCTCATATTTATCACGAGTGTATCCACCGAGTTTGGGGTTGCTGAAGAGAGGGTAGGTAGACGAGACCGACTTGGAGGATGAGGATGACACGACATGTTTTGATGCCGATGCCTTGGAGCGGTGTAGGACGGATGCAAAACGCATGACTGTGATTCATCGTGGCATGCGTTCCCTAAATACTATTTGCGAAGACCTCCGGACTCGGCAGGCTGCCATGCATCATAACTTTGAGACTTCGTGCCCGGCGCGAGGATGAGCGGTGGGAACAGACGAGGGCTGAGATGGAAGCTCAGCGCCAGTTCCGAGACGACATGATTGCACGCTTTCCACCCCAGGGGGGTTCTTTTGAGGAGCAGTCTGTTAGGCATGATCGTCGTCGCCGCAGGACGGATGGCTCTGGCCCTTCGAAAGCCCAAGAGCCATCCTCCTTCTCATGCGAATTCCATTACCAGTAGTGCGTTGTTTAGGGATTGATGAGTTAATTTGTTTTATTGTATTTATTTTTATTTAGTTCGAATGTAAAAATATTAGTTCAGTAATCAAATTTGAATTTGGTTGTGTTCTGTTGTTTGAATTCAATTTTAAATATAAGTTGGTTATTTTCGAATTATGCATTGTTTTTATCATTAATCCCACCTTCCCGATTTGTTTGGGGGTGGTATTATTTAGCCGAGCATAATTCGCTATATGATCATCCATTTTAGAAGTTGTTTTGGAGTGAGGGTTGAGAATATTGCCGATATAAGCATCACTATGAATAGGTATTGTGATAGGATGAAATCTCGATGAGTTAGGCAGATTCTATCCTAAATTCAGCTTAAAAGATATTAGGGTTGTTTTAGAATCAAGAATATGAGTTGTTTCCGTTTTCGGTTTCGGAAATTTTATTATTTTCGGCAATTGCCTTAAAGCTTTTGGCAACTTCCCGATTCATTTTAGCAATTTAAAACCTATAAAAACTGCATTCATTCTACACTCACAACCCCAAATACATCTCACATTCATCTCTCACGTTTCACTCCCCCTTTACCTTATTTTTCCTTCGCACTTCGGCCTATCAGCTCCCCGAACGCACCTGCGCCCTAAGCACTATCAGAGAAATTCTACCCTGAGTGCGACCTGCGCCCTATCCAGCCCCAACCAGAGCGCAACCTGCGCCCAAGTGCCTGGAACTCAAAATTTGTCAGAGCGCACCTGCGCCCAGCATAGCTTGAGTGCACCTGCGCCCTAACCCCTGGGGGCTCCAAAAAAAAAAAAAAAAATCCAGTTTTATGAGGATTGTTCCAGGATAGTAGCAGCTGTTCTCGCAAGTAGTTTTGTGATGATTTCTCCTATAGTGATACCGGAGCAGTCCTTCGAACATTTGTTGGGAAGCGAGACTTATGGACATTGGTTCCGCAAAAGGATCTTGCAGTTAGGCTGGAGGCATCTACTGGTAAGTGCCACCGACTCGTATCCCCCTAAGCTTACTGAATTTTTTTACAATAATGCATGTTAAGTTCTATTGTAACCAAAACGGAGAACAAGAATTCTCCGTCACGGTAGATGACACGCCGCTAGAATTCAATAAGTATGTCGTAACGTTAATTTTGGGAATACCAATACCTGATCCTATTCACACGTGGGGATATATGACCGATAATGCATACCTCTATGACTATACATACTTCCATGAGTATTATGGGGGAGGGGTATTTCGTATAATGGACCAAGGGCATTACAACATAGCCCTTGGTAGCCTGTCCCTAAATGTAGGCACCACCATGTTATTTATCTTGATGAATATATTAGGGGATTGGCAGTTTACCTCTGCAAATAGTACCGCTGGTGATGTTTTCCTTGCTTTAGCTAAGGGACGTCGCCGATATGACATTCACCGAGTATTAGTTGCTAGTCTTAAGAGAGCCCAAAGCATGAGGCATAAGTATCTTCTTATGCTTGTTTTAATTTGCCGCATCATGCTCAGTTGCCTACCTGAATTCTGTACCCAGTTCACAGATTGGAAAAGGGTCGAAGTCATGAGACCCACCAATTGGGTGGTTCGCTCTTTCCGAGTCATGACTTGGCCGGGATGGCAGGTGCAACCTCACTTGGTTGCTCCTTACACCCCATCGACATAGTAACACTTTCGACGAGTTAGCACAAGTAGATGATGACACCACGGCACGGGCTTGACAAGTTATCATGGCATGGAAGGGCCTTGAAGGAACCTCATCTCTTTACAAATGGGATGATGAGGAAGAGGAAGAGTAAAGCGGAGTGCAGTGCAGTGCGTTTTAGTTTCAGTTAGTGTATGCTTATGTCCCAAGCAAGTAATTTCTTACTACCCCATACCGGGTGGAACTCCTATAGAGTTAAGGTCGGTTTTATTTTCTATATTAGTATGTTATAACTTTGTTTTACAGATGTTCTTGAATTTCATGCGCTTCAATGGTATTTTCCTACCCTCTTTATTTAAAATAGTTTGAGGACAAAGCATGCAACTTGTTTGGGGGGGGGGGCATAGAAACACGTGTAATTAAGGCATCTGTTAGGATATAGATATGTATAATATGCACTTATGTTCTAGTTAAAATTTCAAAATTTTGATAAATTCAAAAAAATAAAAAATAAAATAAATAAAATAAAAAGTTTATGCTATACACTTAGGAATATTGGTATTGTTTTCCTTCTCTATGCTCTTAATAATCTAGAAGTCTCTTGTAGCTTTTGCATTAGAATAATTTTTAGAAACTTAGGTTAATATGTAGGTAATAATCTGTGCATCTAGCTATAAAAATATTACATGAGTATCTATGATTGTTTGGCAGTAAGTTTCTGAAACCTAGGCTAGAGTACTTATTCTACAAATCTTGTGAGAATATAGCCTAAAGCTTTATATGAGTGAAACATTTGAGAAATGACACAAGGGAGAAGTAAAATCCGGATAGAGAAATCACACGTCCACTTGCTTGATCACTATACCATATCCTAGGCGAGAATTTAGGCCCTCTTTGGATCGATATAGCCAGAAATTCAACCTTTATGAAATTATTTTCCACTAGTCGCCCCTCTGAGCCTTTCCTTAGCCTTTCATAAACCGCAAATCCTTTAACCTGTTACAAAAACAAATAAAAAAAAAAAAAAAAAATCAGCCTACCCATTCTTTGAATGAGTCTAAGAATAGAGATGAAGAATAGAAAAAAGGAAAACCTTTGAAATCAAGAATTTGTTAGTCGCTTCAAATAAGAAAAGAAAGTTTCCATCCAAATATATATAAAAAAAAAAGAGAAACAAATAAAAGAAAATAAAGAGTTAGAACTCCAAAAAAAAAAAAAATCAAAGGAGTCAAAAGCCAAAGAAAAAGAAAAATATGGCTAAGGATGGAAACAAAGTGTAGAAGCGAAAGTAAGGAACAAAGTCTTCTCTAGTTACATAATACGAAGACTCTATTATCTCAGACTTGTTCTTTCTGAATATCCACTTCCTTCCTTTTTAAACCATCTCCTAATAAAGACCTCTAGCTCAATTAGGAATAGGCTAGTATGATAGTACGTGGTAGATGTGTTTGATCGACTCTGGCTTCCTTGTGTGTCATTGAGATTGTAAGGTAAAGTGTGCCCACCGCATTAATCGAGTAAATAAACTTGAGCGAAAAATCGAGTGGTTTTGTCTTGACATTTATGTGAGGACCTACTTGAGGATGCTATTCCGAGTTTCAGAAACGGACCTACTATTGCATTTCATAATATTACTCATTGAATATATGTTTATTGTAGATGATTGATTATTATGCATATATTAGCTTAGGTTTCGACTTGATTATTCTATATTCATTGCTAGTGAGATGTATAGTTAATTTAGAGCATGAATAAGGAAACAATAGTTTTATTTCTTAGTCGTTGTAGTATAAATGAAGTTTGTGAGTACCTTCACTGGAAAACTCTCACGAGGCTATAACTCGTCTACTAGGGAATTCCTAGTGGTCTAAGGCCTTGTTGCATATGGTAAATGCAATTGCACTCAGCGAAACGAGAGTAGTTAGAACTCCATTTTTGGTCACTTATTCTAATTTCTCATATTTACTTGAGGACAAGCAAAATGCTGTTTGGGGGTGGCTTAATAAGAGCCCAAAACTGTAGTTTTAACCCCTCAATAATCATACTTTTAGACCAATTATGCGAGTAATAAATAAGAGTTAATGATGATTACGTGTTTTTATGTATTTCAGGCAGTAAAGTCAATTATGGGCAAAAATGTACCACTTTGGCGAGATAAAGGAGCAAGGGTTGGTTGCTAAGAAGTTCTATGATAAAGGCCAAGATTCAAGGAGACAAAGTCTTTGTAAAGCCCGGTCAAAAGCTGAAAAGTCAACACGGGCAGAAATAATGCACAAGTCGGCAGAACTTCCGGAGACCATATATTTGGACTCAAATCTCAGAATTGGGCCTACCTTACATCAAAACGACCGGCTCGGAAAGAGCTTTCCAATGGTCTAAGCCTTGACCAAATCAGAGGAGTAAAGTGGACGAAAAGTCTGCTGAAGTCGAATCCAGCTGAAACAGGCTCTGTGAACTGAAGAAATTGGGCTTTGGCCTCGATTTTCAGGCCCAAAACATGGCTCCTCATCCCATGCACGAAATTGTGGATCTGGTCTCCTCCTTTGTATAAAATAAGACTTAGCTCTTAAGTTAGAGATAGTTAGATAGGTTAGAGTAAAAAGTAGCCATTAAAATAGCTTCTAGATCTAGTTTTATTTGAATTCAATTAGTTAAATTAATTAGTTTCAATTCATTGTTTTAAATTAATCCTTTGAACCATTGTCTTCATTTAGTTAGATAAATAAAATAGTTATTCTTGTCAATTCAATTTTTGTCATTTCATTTTATTAGATCTAATTTCAATTGTTGTTATTCAATTCTTAGTAATTAATTAGATTTGAAGTATTGGTTAATTAAAAGTAGTAAAGTTCACATCTTTATATATGTCATTTTAAGTATTCAGATCTTGTCGTTCAATTCACGTCGTAGTATAAAACCTCCACCATTGCTCTCATTAAACTTTGGATTACTAGTCAATTGTAGAAAATTTCAATACTAAGGAACTGAGAGTGGAACGAACTTTTTACTCCACTTTATTTCGATAAAATTGAGAGTATATAAATCTTTGATAGCAACGTGTAATTTAGTTTAGTTTTCTTGCGTTTTGAGTTTAACGTTCATTTCGTAGGAAAACTACTCTTTTTACGTTTATCAGGTCCCCTTCTCTTTGCACTAGTGCTACATCCTCTGATTTTGCAGATCTAATCAAGTTATCAGCTATTGCTACAGGCTTGGTACCTAGATGATGGGATTCTGATCGGAGATACATAACAGGTGGCGACAGCTTTGGGTATGATTCAAGAAGAAGGACCTTCTTATGGGTTGGTTCTTAATGTGGCTAAAACTGAGGTATTTTGGCCATCATTGGATCCACGTCGCTCCACTCCCAATCTCTTTCCTTTAGATCTGTCCCGTCCTCAGCAGGGGGTTAGGTTGCTTGGAGGTGCGGTCACCATTGATCCATCCTTTGTCAGGGACCTTGCTCGAAAGCGTGTTGAAAAGGGTATGACGACTTTGATGGACCGTTTAGCTGTGTTGGAAGATCCTCAGTGTGAGTTAGCTCTTTTACGAGTTTGTGTTGGGCTCTCTAAGTTGGTCATTGCGATTTGTACTTGTCCACCATCGCTTTTCAGAGAGGCAGTTAAGACTTTTGATCGACACCTCCGCAGTGTTCTCCAAGGTATTGTGGTTTCTGATGGTTCTGGCTTCGGTGATCTACAGTGGCATTTATCAACACTCCCATTACGTCTTGGTGGGTTAGGTATCTATTGTGCCTATGATGTTTCTACTTTTACTTTCGTGGCCTCCCGTTGTCAGACTTATGAGCTTCATAACCACATTCTTAGGAGTTGTGGCCCAGTGCTTTTGATGCGATTCTTGATGTTGCTAGCAGTGCATTAAGTCTCTATCTACCCGATCTTGACCTTAATACTCTGGCTGTAAATGCTACCGTCCCCTCAAAACCACAAAATTTTTGGCAGAAGCGTTCTACGGTAAGATTGTTACTGATCTTGAGAGGGAGTTTGAGTTATCTGCTCGTCAAAAAGCCGTCATTGGATGTTTGCAATCAGAACACGCAAAGGATTTTCTACTTGCTATTCCGATGGAGGGACTTGGTCAGCATATGTCGCCGGTGGAGTATCGTTCTATTCTCCGGTACCGTCTCCTGATTCCTTTATACTCTGACGGTGGTCTATTCCCTGTTTGCAAAAAGAGTAGACTGGATACTTTCGTGGACCATGCAGCACATTGTCGACACTTTTCCAGGTTTCAAATATTGACATGATCATGTCAGAGACATTTTATGTGATGCATTTTGGAAGGTTGAGGTACAAGTGAAGAAGGAGGCTCCCGTCAATTTTCTCACTAATCCGAATGAGGGAAGATCGACACTTCGACCTGCGGATGTATTAATCTATAGTTGGTCTGAGGGGAGGCATGCGTGTGTTAATGTAACTGGAACTTCTCCGTTGGTAGGGATTGGGAATGGAGTCTTTGAGATGGGTGACGCAGTTAATAGAGCAGCGGCAGGAAAGATTGAGAAACACAAGGATGCTTGTAAGGATAACCAACATTGTTTCATTCCGTTCAGTTTCGACACTTTTTTTTTCTTGGCACAACAGTTTGTTGAGCTCCTTAAGAGATTGCAGAAAGTTATGGACTGCAACGTAATGATAGCTTGTTCTAACGAGTTTGTATTTAGGAGGATAGGATTTGCCATTCAGAAAGGACTTGCGGCACAGTTTGTTGCATGTTTGTCCTAATTATTTGTAAAACTCATTATCATTATTAATAAAATTTCCACTTCATAAAAAAAAAAAAAAAGTTGAGTTCTGTTTCTACAGGACTCAACCCCTTAACATATTATATAATCTTCTTCAACCTTTTCAAAAGCAAGTTTGAATGTGCCCTTGCCATATTCCATTAAATAGCATTTTTCATGCTGATAATTTTGGTAGCTCATTTGTCAAATTTGGAGAGGAAATGAATCGGGATTCCGCGTTTTAAGTTTTTCGAGAAATCCCGAACATGTCAAGCATTACAAGTTGGGCCTAATAATCGAGTCCAACGGACTGATCCATAAATAATACACCCAAAGGACAGATTCTCCACTAGGCCCAACAACTCTATTTCGTATGCTTCCCCCTAAATGGTCAGATTTTTTGCTATAAAACTCGACCCTCTTCCCCATATTTCACTCATCACATTCTCTCACTCTCCACAAATTAATCTTCACTACCTCTCCTCATTTTCAACATAATGGATACGATCGAGAAATTCAAAAAGGAGAAATGTGATGCTGCATTCATGGTTTTCCTGATAACGGTGTTTATCGTTACCATATTGTTCGTTATGCATAACACCCTTCAACATGTATAGATCTATGTAATGTCCATCTTTCCTTTTATTTAATGTTTTTGTATATTAGTGTGGTGTGTTAAATAATTCTCAAACATTTGTACGGTTTACGTATTAAATGGAGAAGTCCCCTATTTAATATTTGTGTGTATTAGTTGTATTTTTACCTTATCATAAACATTAAAAAAAAAATCATAAAAAACATAACAAATAAAAAAAATAAGAACTCACAAAAATACATCAATCTCGACTCATTGTGTTTCATTGAAGGTCGTGCAAGCTACACGGTAGGCATAACACATGTCGCGCATGCAGCTCTATCATTCTATCCATCTTCTATTATTGAGGTTTTCTACATCAATTCAGAATTTACTTGTAGGTCTAACTATACTATGGCTACTTCACCTCCGTACGTTCTATCTCTTTGCATACCTCAGTAACAGTCTTAAGGACATTATTTTCAATACCTTATTTGACAACTCAAGATAGAAAATATGTGTTGGTCTAATTGTCATGTAAAACCTTCCTCCATATTTTCTAACATTATGAACTCCTCTGTAATTGTCTTGGAATTTTGACATGAAAAAACCTACTATGGATACCCATAGTTTCTGATAAGAGCCCAAAACTGTAGTTTTAACCCTGTAACAGTCATACTTTTAGACCAATTATGTGAGTAATAATTAAGAGTTAATACTGATTACATGTTTTTATGCGTTTCAGGCTTCAAAGTCCATTATGTGCAGAAATGTGCCACTTTAGTGAGATAAAGGAGCAAAGGTAGGTTGCTAAGGAGTTCTGTGATTAAATGCCAAGATTCAAGAAGACAAAGCCTTTCTAAAGCCCGGTCAAAAGCTGAAAAGTCGACGCGGGCAGAAACAACACACAAAGTCAGCAGAACTTCCGAAGGCCGTATCTTTGGACTCAGACCTCGGAATTGGGCCTACCTTATGTCAAAACGACCGGCTTGGAAAGAGCTTTCCAATGGTCTAACCCTTGACCAAATCAGAGGAGCAGAAGTGGACTAAAAGTCTGTTGAAGCCAACTGCAGATGAAGATGCCTTTTTGGACTGAAAGAATTGGGTTTTGGGCCTGATTCTTTGGCCCAAAACATGGCTCCAAGCCCATGCACGATTTTTGGATCTGAAAGTATAAAAACAAGAGCTTGACTCTTTGTTAATGGTAGATAGTTAGACCTAGATTAAGAATTAGATTAGTTAGCCTCCATTAATTAGTTTTTAAAACTTAGTTTTAGAATTTCAATTAGTTAATTAATTAGTTTTTCATATCTTGTTTTAGATCTAGTTTCATGTTTAATTAATTACTTTAGAACAAAGTAGATTATTAATTTAGTATTTGAATCATTGTTTTATTATTCATTAGATTAATAAAATAGTGTTCTTGGTAATCTAGTTTCATTTTCCATTTACTTATTTAGTTCAATTCTTAGATTTACTTATTTGTCATTATTAGTTTAATTCAATTATTACATGAGTAGTTTTGAATTGAGTTTAAACAAGTAAAGTTCAAATCTTTATATCATGTCTTGTTCGAATTTGATTGGGAATGATAGCGTGATGATTCTCGGCTAAACCTCCATTAGAGGGGGTTGAGAAGCCTTGATAAAAGCTTGATTCCGATATCGTAGAGTCGTCGTAATTTCCTTTCCACTCTAGAAATGATTAGTTCACCATGAGAATGGGTGTAATCATTCACATGCTAGTTATGAATTGGTAGAAATGCCATGTGTAATTAGGGATTAAGAATAACCAGATTGTTCTCATGGCGATTCAATTCGATTACTACGATTAAATCGTTAGTGGATTAAGTTGAGCTAAGGTGGAATCAATCCCCCTTTAACTCCTTATCATAGAATCGACGTAGTATTCCCATAGTTGTTTAAATAGTCGACTAGTTGCATCTTGTGAGTAGTTGCATCGTAGTCTAGTTATCATTTCGTAAATCTCTCATTAGACTTTAGTTAAGATTATTTATATGTAGAGAACATTACCATGCGAGAGAACTAGGAGTGGAACGAATCATCTACTCCACTATATCTCATAGGATTGAGAGTAGAAATCATTGATAAATTAAGCACGTATTAAAGTTTTAGTTTACTTACGTTTTGAGTTTCATCGTTCATTTTGTAGGTAAACTATCATTTTTATCTTTATCAGTTGCTGTTATATATTTATGTGTAACAACAACACATGTTTCACTTGTGTTTTTCACATATTAATTCTGGATCTACCTACACTTGCTATCCTGATTCATAAAGGCTCATATATTGGCTATAAATCTTTTCTTTTCCACCATCTTCATTTCATGCATTCTTCACTATTCTTCCCTCACTCATACTTTCAAATGGATCAACCAAGAAATATCGTGCCGGAGAAAAATTATTTGAATTTTTTTGATGAAGGCCTATTTTCTCCATATTTTGACACAGAAATTGTACATCGAGGATGGATGCCTCTTCTATATCATTCAGAAGTTGCTTATTCTAGAGAATTGGTTTTGATGTTCTACCAATTTAGCAGACCTGAACGTGGTAAATTCTATTTCCATTCCCATGGACAACGATTTGAATTGACTAGGAAAATTATCTCCGACATACTTAAAATTCCATTGAATAACCCGGAGTTCCATATTCCAGAGTCACCCTTTGATACTATCAAACAACTACTACAGTCCACTGTATCTCGTGGTGAAGTTGGAAACAGACATCACGTTGTTCTTCAACACTCTTTGAAATTAATCAACGAGCTGTGCTCCACTGGTTAGGACACAATGTGGCAGGTACATCACAAACATCTGAAGTGACAAAACCTCAACTCCACCTACTTTGTATTATGTAAAATCAAAGGGATGACTTTTGCATAATCCAATATCTCTGGAGCACAATCACCAGGCCTAAAAAACAGTTAACACCTCTGCCTACTCTAGTCACAAAAATTATATTGCGTTGGGGTTATCAAGCTATTTATCCAGAAATACCTCTTCAAAAAGTGGCCTTACTTTAATTCACACAGACTGCGCCGCTGGTTTTTGGACTCCAGATACTCTGACAGATGAACAAGAAGACCATAGCTCATACTCTAAACATTTCTTTGATGAAAATGCCATGCAAAACATTTTTAATCCTATGGAAGGCATTCATTTTCTTTATCAAGCCATGTGGGAACTACACGCACGCCAGAAAATCATCATCAAAAGTCTTCTGGACTTTCAGGAACGTCAAGCAATACACGACAGTGAATAGGAGGCAATTTTGGAAAATCAATCTTAGTCCTTGGAAAATCACGCTCTCCTAATGGAGAATCAAACTACGTTCTCTACCAACCAGGGGACCATTCAGCTTCCACTCAGCCAACAAATTGATGAACTAAACAGTCTTGTGCACGATCTGCGTCCCCATAACCATCATCATCGTCATCTTGGTCCATGATCTTCTTCTAAAAAAAATAAATAATAAAATAATAAAATAATAATAATAATAAATAAATAAATAAATAAATTATTAATTAAGTTTTTCGTCGTGTGCTCTAATAATAAAAAACTTGTTGTTATCTTTGTGTCTTCTTTAATTTTGAAGAAATGTTTAATGAGTATGCCTCCTATGATTGTCATAATTCAAGTTGTTATTAATAGCCAATAATCAAATTTTAACCTGTTATTTTAAATTTGATTACAGGAGGGGTCTATCTTCTTCCATACTCTTTCATCCATCCAATCAGACTTTATTAGACACTTTTCTTCATATATATCCTTATCCATCAGGCGTGGGAGACATACTTGAGTTCCTTCTGATAGGACCCTCACGTTGCTTTACGCAACGTGGCTACTTCATTTTGGATGTTTCCTCACACTGATTGATAGTCTGCCAGGAATCTCCATCTTCCCTCTCTATGCTCTTATTGAATTTCCTTCATCCAACATGGATACACTTAAAATCATTCCTGAGCAATCCTTTCAGGCATATGATGGATTCCGATGCTTATGGCCTTCATTTTCGTAATTACATCACTAACATCGGGTGGCCTTCCCTTATTCTTTGACCTGATCAAACTTATTATCCAAGTTTGGCTGCATACTTTTATACCAATATGGGAGACACACCAGCATTCAACCATGCTCACGACTTTTTCTTAGACGGGTTCATAATCCAAGTTGGTGGCACACACCATATCACGAGCCGGTAGCAACATGGCCATACATCATCCAGAACTCTACCTGTTCCTTTTCATGGCCTGCTTTTCGCGTAACATACAATGATGGTCTTACAATTAAAGAAGAAGGAGCTGCACCTGGCAGATGGCCAGACATCACCATTCTCTTAGCAAGCATGACCATGAATGTGGGGAATGCAATGTTGTTTATCCTGCTGAACATCATGGAAGATTGTCATTTTTCTACTGCCAATGATGATGCCTATGTCGTATTCAATGCGCTTGCTCAAGGTCATACATTCTTTGATATCTTAAACTGTATTGTCTCTAATATGAAAAGAGCTTGCACTGTTCCGCATCAATATCTACTTTTACCTGTAACCGCTTGCCGAATTATGAGGACACATTTTCTACAGTTCTCGGCTACTTTTCACGATTGGGTTAAAATAGACTCTATGTGCCCGACGAACAGAATAATTCGTTCATTAAGGTTTCGGCAATGGCGACGTCCTTCATGGTACCTGAGGTATGTTTGTTGTTACATGAATGATAAGAGACCAAAACTGTAGTTTTAATCCCTTAATAATATTACATATAGACCAATTATGTGCATAATAAATAAGAGTTAGTACTGTTTACGTGCTTTTGTGTATATTAGGTCTTGGAGTCAAATATGTGAAGAAACATGTCACTTTTGCACTAGAAAGGAGCAAAGGTTGGTTGCTAAGAAGTTTTATGGTTAAAGCCTAAGTCAACGTCAACGCGGACAGAAATAGAGCAGAAAAGTCAATAGAACCTGTAAGCTATATCTTTGGACTCAGACCTCGGAATTGAGCCTATTATATGTCAAAACGACCGGCTCAAAAAGCACTTTCTAATGGTATAAGCCTTGACCCAATCATAGAAGTAAAAGTGGCCAAAAAGGCTGTTCTAGTAATTTCCAATAGATAAACCCTTTTTGGACATGTAATTAGGTTTTGGGCTTGATTTCATGGCCCAAAACATGGCTCCAAAGCCCATACACGAAATTGTAACCTAACCCTCTCATATATAAAGAGGGTTAAGGCTAAAACAAAACTTGGCTGCTCCCACTTTCGTTTAATATAGTTTAGGGTTCTCTTTTTCTCTCTCTTTTTAGTTTAGTTTAGTTTTAGTTAATTAGTTTAGTTTGTAGTTTCCATTAGAACCTTTTAAATAAAAGCTTTAGTTTATTCAATTCTAGTATCTTTAATAAAGTAGTTCTTCATGATGTCTTCTTCTATTTATTATTATGTTTATGATAGCCTCATTATTCTTAGATAAACCTCTATTAGAGGGGTTTGATGAAGCTTTGATGAAGACTTGATATGTTCGTTAAAATTATTGGTTGTTTAAGAGTTTCACTCTAGTAGGTTAGTTGATTCGCCATGAGAAAGGGTTGAACTTCCTCACATGTTAATTATTAGTTGATAGAGATTGCCATAAATAATTAGGGATCAAATACTTAATCTTAATTGGTTAGGATTGCAATAATTTACACTAGCGTATTAGGAATAAATCTAAGTGAAATCACCCTAATCTCTTCTCCATATTCACACCTTAGTATTTAATTATTATAGTATAAGTTAAATCATCATATAATTAGTTTCATAGTATAAATTCACCTCTATAAATATTACTCTCACCATTGTTTTCTTGTGTTTGATTAACTAGATTCTATTATATATCTTGGTAGTTTAGGAGTGGAACGATTCTGTATTCTATATATTGCATAAATCTATATGTGAGAGTAGAAAATAAATAATTGATGCTGTGATAATAAAGTTAGAGTAATCTAGTTGAGTTTTTATGGGTTATCAACGAACGATGAAAAAATGTTGGCACATTTGAACGAATCCGGAGAATAAAAATGGAGCACCATTTGGCAAACCATTATTTTTTGGCGCGATGCTAAAAAATGCATTTCACATGGGATGACATGAGAACATCAGGACCTACTGGATGGTAAATTTGATGATGGCTAATGTGTATATAAATCTAATTGTCTATATTAGTTTTTCCTATGTTATTGTTAATCTTTGTTATTTCTGTATAATATATTATGTTATAATAACTTTATGTTCCAGCAATCCAGCCCTAATTTTGCTCACAGTTCTCAGGTAATTTCTTTCTTTATCTATTGATACTTCGAGGACTAAGCATCATTAAGTTTGGGGGTGCTTTAAACCTGTAGCAAAAATTAAGCAACTTGTAGGCTGTATATAATTTCTAGTTTCTTATTAGTGAATGTATTTAGTGATAAAGTCTTATTTCCTTTTCGATGATGAAAATCGTCTAGAAATCTCGCATTAGCAGTCGAATTAGGATTTGTTTTTAAGAAACTTAAGATAATACGTACGCAATAGTTTTTACATCTTTTCATGAGTATTCATGCACTGAGTATTATTGATTGTACATAGCAGTAAGTTTCTAGAACCCACGGTTAGTGTACTCAAATTATCAATCATGTGAGAATCTAACAAAAAAAGCTCGATATGTGTGATATGTGAGTAATGACACAGAGGAGTAGTTTTTCCGAATAGAGAAAATCACGTGTCTACTTACTTGATCACCATTCGAACCCTATATTAGGCGAGAATTTAGGCCGTCTTTGGATCGACATAGCCAAAAATTCATACCTGTTACAAATTTTACCACTAGTCACTCCACTGAATCTTTCATCAACCCTTTCACTTTCACTAAAAATTCCTTACCCATCTATTAAACCCCAAATAAAATAAACCTACCTAGATGATGAGTATGAGAAATAGGATGAAATGTAGAAAAATAAAGAGAAAGCCTTGTCCCAAATCAATTACTTGCCTTAAGAAAGAAAAAGAAAAGAGAGTTAGAATGAGATGTTCTTAAGCTTTTAGAAAAAAAAAAAAAAAAAATAGAACTCCAAAGGCTTAAGAGCAAAGTATGGAAACTCATGTAGATGTAGGAAAAGAAAACAAGGATTTCTCTAGTGTAAATATCTTGAAGACCTTATTCTCTCATACTTGCCATTTTTTATTTTCCATTTCTATTTTCTTTTACACCACCACCTAAGCCCCCACAATACCTAATAAAGACCTCTAGCTCAATTAGGAGTAGGATGGTGAGATAATAAGTAGTAGATGTAATTGATCGACCTCAGCTCCTCTATTTTTCATTGAGATATGAGGAAACGTGTGCCACTGCACACTGGAGTTAGTGAAACCTGAGTGGAAAAATTAAGAGTGAATTTGTGTTTCGACACATACCTGTGAGAACCTATTTAGGGACGCTCTCCAAAGGATCCAGAAACGGCCATGCTTGTACAATTCAATATAAGATTCACTGTATGTATGTTTATATGTAGATGTTTTAATTATTGTATGCATATTAACTAGAGTTTCAAAAGAATTAATCCTCATTCTCCGCTAGGGAGATGTATAGATATCTGAGATTAATTTAGGAAACAAGCTTTTGCTACTGAGTCATTGTAGTATAGAAGAACTTTGTGAGTATCTTCTCTAAAAACTCTTACGAGGCTATAACTCATCTACAAGGGAATTCCTAGTGGTTTAAGGCCTTGTTGCATATGGTCAATGCAACCGCACTCTGCAAAATGAGAATTAGCTTAGGACTGCACATTTTTTTACCACTAATCTGTATATATGTCTTTTATTTGCTTGAAGACAAGCAAAGTGTTGTTTGGGGGGGGTGTGATAAGCACCTAAAACTGTATTATAAAACCTCATAGAGACGTAATATTTCGGTTAATTATGTGTTTAATAATCATAAAATAATCATATTTTTGTGCTTTTACAAGTTTGCCCAACCAACTTAAAAATGATGGTAAAGCCATTATTTAAGCACGGAATAGTGAGTATACATAAAGCTTTCCAATTAAGCCCATGTGAAGCCCAACAAAGCCGGACTAAAGCCCAAAAACTCAAACAGGACAGAATCAAGTCATAAACGGGATTACGTGCACAGAAACATCAAAATTTCAAAGCTCATATCTCTTGAACCAGGACTCCAAACTCGGCAAGTGAGCTACTCAGACGATCACTGCGACGAACTCTACGCAAAGGCGAAAAATTGTAAAAATGCCAAAAGACGGACCCGCCACTAGATGCAGCACGTGGACCCAGTTTGTAGGCCAACAAGATTGGATAAGTCATCATGTCCCTAGTCAAGCTCACAAGTCAAACAAATAATTGGCACCACATAACACCTTTCATCTCATTAATTAGCAAGACTTGACTTTAGATTCTTGTAATAGTGATTATTTTGTATTGATTTAGTTTTAGATAGGATGGAATTTAATGGGGGAGGTGCTTTCACGTGGGATGGAAGAGAGAATGCTCTCATATGTAGTAAATTGGAAAATGAGAGCATTCATTCCTTGTCTTGTATTTTTTTTTTCTTTTGCTTGTTTTATGTTAAGCTTTTGTAATAGTTTTAATGGTGACAACATTTATGTTCTTCTAAATTAAATTTACATTTCCTTAAGGCAAAGTTAGTTTCTTCTCTTATTATTCTTCTTGCTCTTTCATAATAGCATAACACATAACACATGAGCATGGTAATCCCATGATCATGAGCTAAAACCTTCCTTTGTGGAAGGTTAATGAAGCTCATGTGAGGAATAACTTTTGTTATTGAATTTTAGTTATTTGTTTAGGACAAATAACCTAGACTTTATATCCTACCCCAAAATGGTAGTTGATGTAGAGTCTAGTTAGGAATTGAGGTGATTTCTTAGAGATAAGTCATTGCTTTTGTTTCTCATGCTAGCAATATGATCTTAGAGATGAGTTATATTGTTAGGGATCAAAACTCAAATCTTAATTAAGATTTGTCTATAAATTCTAAGAAAGATTAAATATGCAATAAACTATATTCAATCAATAGAGGTTTGTCTTCACATGAGTGGATTTAACTCTCCACCCCTTCCTATCTTTCCATTTCTTTTTTTTTAGTGGTGCATGTTTATGTAACCTTAATTTAAGTATCTAAAATTAAGCTAAGTAGTTTTAGTATAACTCAATCATAAAAAAAAATCCATCTCACTAATTTTCCTTGAACAATTCTAGTTGTTATGCCATCTTTGTCTTAGGTTGGAACGAACCCTTACTCTTGTAGGAACCGTTATGGTTGCACTGAATGATTTACAACAAACCGCGAAAATCCACGTGCAACGGAATAAAGGGTTCTCACGATTTTGGTTAGAAATCATACCTTTAGATCGACTAAGATAACTTTGAGAATCCAAGCTCTATGAAATCAGCAACCTTTTGATCTTCTGTTGTATTCCTATCCTTAGAATGGACATTGTGTGGGCAATGATCTACTAACCCTTTCTTTCTCTCTTTCCTTGCCTCTCTTTTTCAAAATAAGTGAATAGTGAATTCGGCCAGGAGAGAAATGTTTCTATTTATAGGCTACAATAGGGACCATGAGGAGAAATTAGGGTTGGGCCTCCTGACGGGCTTGGGCTTCCCATGTTCGCCCAGAACACACGGCCCAAGTCCGTCAACAAATAACTTATTCCATTAAAGGTCATTGTTGCACTACCACCCTAATCCCAAATTACGTGTTATGTTTATGGGCTCCATATTATATGCTTGTTGATCTCCCCGTGTTTAAGATATCGAATGCCCATTGATTAAGTCAAGTTACTGACAACTACATTAATCAACTTCTTATGTCCTTGAGTAGTACCACTCAACCTCATTGTCTTGTCGGATTAAATCCACCTGCAGGGTTTACATGACAATCCTTATGAGCTCCTCAAGGGGACATCATCACCGACTTTCTGCATGGTCACACTTCCTTCTATAATCAACAACACACCTTACAGACAATGTCATTACCCAATCCATCGAGTTTGTTGATTCACAAATGAATATCACTCATTGATGATTTAAAGCAATGTACAATGTACATAAGTGCCCGTTATTATATCCGGATTAAGAGGACAAGCATCCATAATAACAGAGGTGTTTGTTATCTTGTATAGTCAGTATAAAGAGAAACAACCTCACTTGGTCATGTTCAATACACACAAAGTGTACTAGTGTAATCCTGTAGTCAAGATAGACTAATACCAGATTATACTACAACCGTACCAATGGTTTGTCCAAATCCATCTAGGTTGTGAACGTTTACTTATACTTTATAAGGTAATCGATGATATGATCTTCTCGCGGTGTCACCACACACCATATCATCTACAACATAAAGTATTAGACGCATGTATATAACTAATAACATATATAATATGCATAACATTTGCCCATATGATTCTCATTCAAAATATAAAGAATTAGAGTTAATACAAAAGTAATGCTTTTAGTATATAACCCTATCAACTCTAACAATACACACGAAGAACGTGAGTAAGGAACTTGAGTGTTGGTACAAAAACGGATAAAAAAACTTCAAATCTTTACCCTGCAAAAGTGCTAACATCAGTGATCAAAATATGATTGGAATGGTTGTATGGAATGAGAAAATGCTTAAGAACAAGTTCTAATAATTTGATGGATTACAAATGATTAGAACATGTTTGTGTAAAGAAAAGATGATGGGAAACAAGTTGTAGTAAAGAACTAATGATTGAAACTAGGTTGAAATAAAGAAAATAACTTGGTATTAAATAAAGTTTGAGCCTTGAAATGATAACAATGGAAAATAAGATAAAACAAATCACTAGTTCACTACAACAGAAATAACAAACAATAGCATGTGTCGATGATAGCATTTCCAGAATGCTAAAGTAAGTTATGCTATCTTAAGCCTATAGGAACAATAACATTATTGAGTGCTACATAAGCTATAGTAGTTCGTTGATGCCGTTATTGAGTATTTATATCACTTTCTGAAAGCCATATAATGTGCTAATACCATACAAAGATAGCACTCTCCCAGATGTCATTGTTGAATGCATAATTAAGGACGTTCTAAACATGCTATATTATGTACTATTATTGATTGCATAATTAAACCAATTCCGGAATGCTATCATATGCAACACATCCTTACTGTAAAGAAAATGCTATAATTCATCATCCTTACAATAATACACTTGTAAATCTAGCAATAGCAAGATTTTTCTACCGAGCCTAATGATATTAAGGAATTTAGTTAAATGCATGGCTGTTACACACAAAGGTACACATAACCAAAATATTCTTATGAATAGTTAAATAAGTTTCATACAAACAGATCCATCGATCAGTTGTCTAATGCATGCACATTAATCACACACTACCTTAGAATTGATTCAACAATAGACATAAGTTCCTTCTCTTCACAAAATAAATGATACATGCATGACCCAAAGATATATAGCAAAAGTCAGCTACCCACTTAAATTGGTGAGTGGTGTAAGGCCCAAATGCTCCAAAATTGATATAGAATGTAGTACCATCACGTGCAAATTTATCAAAACAATTATTAGTCACTTTAGGATATTGTGATACTACTATACCACTTATACAAAATAGCATTTAAGTTACTATCATACCAATAATTAATACTTGTCCATTTCGTCATTGTCATCGTATTCGTCTTTGTTCTTGTCCTCATCTCTGTCCTCGTCTTCCACAATATCGTTTGAGGGTAGCATGATTATATGATCGGTTGGTCAAGCAATTGCACTATCTACAACATCCTGGATTGTTTTCATGTCAGAATTTGACCTCCACAACAATGCTGAATCTTTGAGGGACTTATCAACCCAAACTCTTTAGGCGTTATGGCCAAGATGCTTGAAGTGCACCTCCGTATCAGGATTATTTGTCGCCCAACGTCCCTTAGCTACTATTTCACTAGAATTCATCCAATTAAGCATCTTGCATTTGCCACCTTCCTTCCAAAGATTATTTTCACGTTGTGCCTATGAGCAACAAACCCAAACTTAGGAGACTAGAAATAATCATAAAGCTGCAACAAATATAATATGTTACGCTGTTTCCAAGTTCCATAAAGTGACACTTTAAAGATAATCTATGGTATTACAACATGTGATGGAGATGTACTCCCATGCATCACTCTAGTGTTTCGCATAACATCATGACCCTGTAAAAGGATTAATGAAAATGTAAAAACAGATCTAAGTCTTAACCCAATTACAGATCTAAAAAAGAGTATGTAGAAACCCAACCAACTAAACGTCATAACAATTCAGAGTTGCGTAAGAGAATCTCCTGCCTTAGTTGGAACATATTTTCACTGAATCATAAAAATATTTAGGATGGTATATCCAAAAATAATACATGCTAGAAAATGACATGGCATAAAAACGTGTACAATAAAAAAAATAAGAACCCTTGCACTAAGATCCCAAGGTCGATATAATAAATCACCTGCTGAGGAGATAAATGTGGTTGCATTATTTGATTATTTCTTGTAGCGCCATGACTCTGTAAATATGAGAAATGGAAAAAGACTATGATAAAAAGGAATACAAGAAAATATAGAATTAAGCATCTAGAGTTGATAATAAAAGTGTAACAAGAATAAAAGAAAGTCTAATTTAACATGTGAAGCATATGATTTTTCTTGCCTCACTTGATCATTTCGTATAGATTCGTGGCTCTAATAAAAATGTAAATACATATTGTGAGATATGCTTCCCAAACTAAGAGGAACCTTTACCACAGGGAAAAAGCAATAAAGGACATACAGAAAGCAAGAGTTTCAATATAACCTCTAGGGTAAATGCATTTTGTTGCATCATTTGCTTGTATCCTCCAGATTGTTGATCTTGCAAGGAAAGATTCATGATAAGATTTAAAATACACTTATGAACCAGTTCTCGTTGATATGTTTCCTTATTAGAAGCTTCCTTATCAAGGGTCTTTCTTGAACTTATTTCCTCTCCATGCCAAATCCAAGTTTTGTATGTCGGGTCCATCCCACGTATGACTAAGTGAGTATAAACGATAAAACTATTATGACAAAATAGGTTTTGGCACTCTACACATGGGCACCTAATGATTTCTGATTAGGGATTCTGATTAGATGCTGCCATTTTGACAAACTTCATAGTAGCTTCTTTATACTCCGTTGAAGTTCTAAAAAAAAAAAAAAAAAAAAAAAAAAAAAAAAAGTTTGAAGTTTTATCTAATAGTTGTGTTGCACATACATCAAACTAAGGTGTCAATATAAACTTGATTAAGTCTACCCAAGCTTTATCCATCATCAGTGGCGGAGCCAAGGGGGGGGTCCCAGGGTACGCCCTGGTGCACCCTCAAATTTTCTTGAAATTTTTTATATACTTCTGAACCTGCTCATTGTCTCGTTAAAGAAGAAGATGATGGTGAGGTCATCTTTCTTTAAATCAAGTCTCATGCCCATACATTTGAAGTCTAAGCCCATACATTTGTTAAAAGTGCATGGACCCTACACCAGACCATGTAACTTTAGATCATACGGGGCTTATTTCTTCTCGACTTATAACACTCAAGTCTATTAACTGTCTAACCCATTAACTGGGCCAAGAGGTAAAAAAAAAAAACCTAGGCCAAAGCCAAAACCCCTCAGATACTCTCTCCTTTTAAGTGATATAGTCTCAACTAATTCTTTGCCAATAAATAGAAAAAAGAAAAAGAAAAAGAAAATCTAATTACTAATTACTCTACTTAAAGATATACCATGGACGGAACATAAAAGCATATATGTATTGTATTGAACTATCGCGAGACCAGAAGTTGTACACTAAGTTCAACAAATGTCACTTATGGGAGAATCAGGTACAATCTCGCCTCATGCTTCTAGATTTGTAGGATCTAAATGACGTGGAAATAGAGTAAAATTTGTTTGTTGTCAATTTGGATTTTATAAAAAATCGGGGCGTGACATTTACTCCTACGAAGTTCAGTAGATGTGAGTTTTGATCTAATACTTCCAAATTTAAAAAATTTGTTACCTAAGTTATAATATTAATTTTGATTTTCCAAAAATTGAAAACATACACTAAAAAATACTATTTGTTTGTATAATAATATTTAATAAAAAATAAAATGATAGACTGAAATATTAAACTTAATAAAAAAAAAAAAAAAAATGTGTGCTAATTGAGTTTATTGTTGAAAGGTTGTTGTAGTGCTAATCGGCTCACCCTGGAATAAATTCTTGGCTCCGCCACTATCCATCATTGTAACACCTTCTCTCAACCTTGAGCCTAACACGGGTCACAAAAATTTAATTTGAATAGGAAAACCCAAATTTATAAACATTGTCCTCCAGGGTAACATAGTAACTTACTCCACAACTTTAAAATAAACACCATACACAAACGATAAATACTGTCAAGAAATTAATTATACTAATAAGTACATACACAGTATACAGTTATAACTACTTGCACATCTACAAATCCAATACTAGCAAAACAGGTACACAAATAATTTAGATGATAAAGGACTCGAGTGCCTTTAACACACAAAGTTCTAAACGTACGTAGACATGAATCATTAAAGAACAGTAACATAAACACAAGTAAATAGCTTACTCAAAATATATTGACACATATGTTAAACCTATAACATGGAGATTCAATATGATTCCTTAATTATTACTGAACTTATATGCATAACCAATACGCAATTGCAATCACCCAACCTATATGCACAACCAATTCGCAATTGCAATCACCCAACCTTGCCTAAATCAAACGAATAAATAACATTCAGATATTGAGGATGTGTTTTTCTTAACAAATAACTCATATGACTGCCAGTGAACCACACAAGTACTGATATTGACAAAGAACATAATGCAAATATGGATTTTTTGTAATACATGCGGTGCTATCATTAAATAACATAGGTCAACAAATGAATTAAAAATATAGAAAGGTATAACAAGTTCACATTTGTAGAGCAACACAAGCAGTAGAGAATAAAGTCGACTTTTGCAGCTTTTTTCATGTGTGAAAAAGCAAAAGATAACTTTGTCAATTACCAAAAACATCGACTACCAACAACCCTTTTGCTTAGTTACAGGAACAATTAATCCTAGCTTCACAACGCTCTTGAATTGATTTTATGCAAACAAATGACAAGTCAATGAAATCTGAAATGAAATGAAGAAGCTTTATCATATATATTAAAAAAAAAAGTTTGATACATGAACAACTCATGTATCAAACAAGTTAGGGCATTTAGCTATGAATTAATGTTTAAAAACCTAAACAAACACAATCCAAAAAAAAAACAACTTTAATGAAGGAAGAAAATAAATTTGGGAAAAAAAAAAAAAAAAAAAAAAAACTCACCAAAATTGGGGAAGAACGTTCTTTGAGAAGCAAAGAAGCCCCAATTGCACAAAATCTTCCAAGCGAGCAAGAATCTGAGTTTTAAATTTGTTAACAGAGATAGGGTTCGAAAGTTTTGTCGGAAGTAGTCAATAGTGCAAAGAGATTGTAAGAAAAAAGGGTTTCCACTTTTCATGTCTAATATATATGGGGGTTTTGTATGGTGGACAAAAGCAAAAAAAATTGGGGTTTTTGGAGGGAAGAGAGGGTGGGTTTCTCAATTTTAACCAAAATATTTTTAGTGGGGGCAGTGGGATTGGGAAAATATACAATAACTCACACTAAAAATGAATGTGATTTTTGGTGGGAAATATCGCTGTGTTTGCCCTGATATTTACGATGTTTCCATACTGAAATATATATATATATTTTTTACTTGACTCTTCAGTGGCGTGACACCTAATATTGCGTTCCTTTGTCAAATGCAATAACTCAAACTCTTTCATAGCCTTTAAGGAAAAACACTATCCTAGAACTGCTATCGTAGGACATTATTGTTGTAGTGAATAAAACTTAAAATCGGTCTATTCTAAACCTACTCCTACTCCTATCTAATTTACACTATTCCTAAAATATAAAGACTACTTTCTCTCTCTATCTTTTTCCTTTTTGTAGGAGAACTTTTACATAATTATATATTTGCCCTCTTCCATTATCTTTGAGACAATACATATATCATTTTGCTTTTGCTTTTACTTTATGCTTTATGGATTACTTTTCAAATACAAACACTAGATAATATTAAATGAATTCATCTTGTAGACTTTTGAGTTGAGGACAAGTTTTCTAGGCCTTTGAGAATTAATTTTTGGTTTTTGGTCATCGGTCATTGAGTTGATTTTGACTTTGATCGTTGATTTTTGACTTCTTTTCCAATAAGCTTTTAAGGAATGAAGCTCTTGTTCGGACAAATTTGGGACTTACATCGTTCGAAGATAGGGAATTGAGATATGCTAATAAGTGGAAATTCTTATTACTATAAGATCACTGTAATGCAAAAAGTATCAAAAGCATTATTTACAATGTCAACAAATCAAATAAATTTAAAAAATAAAATAATAAAAAATGATAAATGATAAATACTGGATACATGTCAAGTACACAAGGAGCAAGAGCAGCCCTCAAACACTCAATAGCCAAATGCCAATCCTTCTCCGTACCTCTCCTCAATAACTTAATAAATTTCTAACCACAAATAAAACACAAAACAAAATTAAACACAAACAAATAATATATAATAATAAATAAAATAAATTATTAGTAATACATGTTTTTGTAAGAGAAAAAGGAGTCGGTGATCATCGAGAATAAAAGGAGCATGGATATGAAAAAGATGAATGCAATAGTCCATATCACCGAATTCTAAATGTTTTCTAATTTGACAAATGAATAAACGAGAATGATACAATGATGATGATGATGATGATGATGTTGATTTTGATGTTAATGTTGATGATGACGTGGAGGGAGGTGATGTTGGATGGTTCCATTTTTTTATTTTGATGAGAGAGAATAAAAAAGTAAAAGAATAAGTTCGGATTTGGTTTTATAGGATGAACAAAAGGCGGCAAGACACGGAGGTAAGAGTCACGGTTTGTGTTTGTTATTACTTTGCTGACTTGGGTGTGTGCACGTGATGTGCCACGTGGTATTTTATTTTCTTATTAAATTGGGATGTGTACTATAAAATGGGTTTCCCTTGTTTATTTGATGTAGGTAGATTTCGAGCTTATCAAAGCCTTTTAGTACCTTGCCAAAAAAGTGTTGCTACACTAACACAGAAAATTGACACATTTATCCGACACAGTGATGTGGCAGATGATACATGTCTTGTATCATCGTGCTACACGTCATGTATCATCGTGATACATGTTATGTATCATTGTGTAAGAGGGTGATACATGCCATATATCATGATGATACATGACATGTATCATTCACCACGTCATTGTGTCGGGTGAATGTGTCAATTTTCTATGTCAGTGTAGAATTATTGAAAAAAAGCCTTTTAGTATACTCTGCCTTACAACAAAGTTGTCAATGGGCAGTATAGACCGATATTAGATGATTAAATAATTGGGGGATGTGAGTCTTATTGGCTCTGTTTTGAAAACCAAGTCTCATGAATATGATCACTAAAACTTAGTTTTCGGGTAATGGTGCGACTTCTACATTTCGGTTTCATACATATGTGTGCTTCTTTATCGAAGGCACTCAATGAGTGAGAGGTTATTAAAGCCTTGGTATCATCTGGTGATTTGGTTCGTGGTCTGTAACTTAATGCCTTACTAGTTATATGTGGTTGATACAATATGAGGACCTCCCTAATTGTTTTCAGCTAATGGCTCCCGCAGGCAAACATTCTTGGACAAGTGTGGGTAGTGTCCTGGGCAAATATCATCAACCCGATATTCCAGCCCATATATCGTAAATAACTCAAAATATCGACATAAATATCAATATCTCGTGCGTAAGTTTGTATGTTGCAGGTTCAAAGCGGAAAAAGGAGGAGGAAGAAGAGAATGGACACGTGGCAGGAAATGATTGGGCAAGACTACAACTGGAACACTATATAAAGAGTGGGATTCACTCGATTCATTCCAAAACAAACTGTAAAACCAGAGCGAATTAGAGAGAGAAAGAGAAACTTTGTAACCTCCATTGTTGATCAATAAAAAAGCTTATTTCATTGTCATTTCAATCTTTAATCTTCATTAGTTCATTAGTTCATTCTCATTGGTCTTAGATAGTTTTCTAGAACACTACATTGGCACTGTCTGTGATTCAAAGACAAGAAAAGATCTTTCTTTTCTTCTTTCTTTGAAGATTGATCCCAAGGGTAGAAGTTTTGATATAAAAAGAGTAACTGTTTGTGTTCAAAAAACTTCGGTAAGATCAATGAAGTGTTGAAGAAGGTTGTCACACCCCAAATTTCCAGAAATTTTAAAATAGGGAATTATCCACACCCTATTCCATCTTCTGAAAATCCAGGATGAAACCAAACCCTAATAACCCATTATCAACCACGATATTAAAATATGAGATCAAATTAAAATCAAAAGAACAACTCTTAATGTACAAATTCAAGAATTTCGAAACAACTCTATTACATCTGTTTCAAATCAAGACTTTATACTTCATATAACTTATACCAGTAAGACTCCAAGAGCGAATCCAAATCAAGCGTCTTCATCTACTATATTCTACCATCTATGTTTCCAAGAACACACCCATGTTGCAAAAGAAAGCAAACATGGGTTAGCAAATTGAATTTGCTGGTATGAGTAGACCAACAACATAAAAACAATTCCATACTTTAATTATCCAAACAAACACTTTATATGTACCCATAACTTAACCATTCTCAGCTTGGAAGACAGGTAGTTCCATCATTTCAACTGGCATAGTTTCTTCCCAAGCAAGACATCCATTCTATTAACTCATTTTAATAACTTAGTCATTGAATTAAATCTTACCGATATCCCCTTCTCAGATAAGGGTAGGGCCAAATACCCCCCTGCACAAAATATCATTAAGTTCTACCCTCCTGCAAAACAAAGTTAGGTTTCCTAAACCTAAACATTTAATTCATATATCTACTTCTCTCATAATGCCCATGAGAATATACAATCTGACATAATATATCATAAATATTAACATTCAAGTCCAACAACTCGCTCATACTTAAAGCCAATATTTTTTAAAAAAACCACTCGTATACTTATGAGAACGAGGAAATCTATTACAACTAGGGAGTACATTCATCCCTTGTGAGTATTAACTCACACAAACGACGTATACATTTCTCATAAGATATCATGTACATCATAATACATAAATATTCATATGCAATAACTCAGTCACACGTAAAAATCAATATTTTACTTTGCTTTTTAATTATCTCGTTGACTCATTTATTAAAAGACACAACCCAACCTTTAGTTCCTACTCCACGATTTGCACTACACACATTTGCCAAATCACACATATCCGTGTGCCTCACTCACACCGAGTACACTACAAGACATATGTCCCAAGCGGGGATATCGCCTCCAAGAAACATATTTTCATCTTGTAAACTCGTAACTTATGAGTCATAGCCATCTCTAAGCTTCCTATACACACAATCACAAAGCCTCTTTTGGGCATAACAAAATATCAGGTCATTCATGGCACATTCAATGAATACCTTGGGTCATTCCCACCACATTCAAGGAATACCCATCATAACACTAACAGGTCATTCATGGCACATTCAATGAATACCTTGGGTCATTCCCGCCATATTCAAGGAATACCTATCATAACATTAACAGGTCATTCATGGCACATTCAATGAATACCTTGGGTCATTCCTGCCACATTCAAGGAATACCCACCTACATTCCCGTACATTCAAGGAATACAGACAACCCGCAAGGTGAATGCCTTAGTTCTTCTCTAAGGCGGACTTTTCACATGACATCATTAGTCATAAACATTTCATTTCATTTCTTTTCATCAAAGAGGCGTGGAGAGATCTAAAGATGTGGGCGACACATTGATTTTCACGGGACACTTTTACACCGGATTTTAACACTCAAGAGTTCTCAGTTATTATTATATTTCATTACAAAACAAATATCGTCTCAAACAATAATTCATTACTAAAGATTCCAAACACAATAACAAATCAACTCACCTCATTATCAATTATATAAATCTTAGATATCAAAATGTTCAATAAGGAATAACGCATTAGTTAAATGTCTCGTAAATACATTTTAAACAACAACAATCACGTACACAATTAAGTACTAATATTGTACACATATAATTATTTCAAAACTAATATTGTATACATATAATTATTATATAAAAAATAATATATAATATATATATATATATATATATATATATATATATATATATATATATATATATATATAGTGTAGTGTAGTGGTTGCACTTTTGCTCAAAGCTGCCTACGTATCCAAATCTTTCAAGATTGGAATAAAGCATTCGTAGTTTTTATCAGCCACATTGTCAAAGCTATAGTTTTTACTACATTCATCCAAATGATATGTAACTTAATTATTTAGAAACTAGGGTATGTAGACATACTTTTTCATGTATAACTCGAAGTCCCAACCTCAGCCCATCTAAAAGAAAACTTAGGTTGAAAACGGTAAAAATCCTAATTTTAGCAAACTAGATTTCTGACAGACTATCTTCCGAATGTCACAACTCTTTCCACAGGTATCCAAATACATCAAAGCTTTTTGTGTTGAAAATTTAACACACAGAACTTATTTTTTTATATTTGACAACAATACTCAATCTCATTCTAAGTGTGCCAAAACGAGGCTTAAACATAGTGCGAAGAAATTGATTTCTGATGCACTTTTCTGCCAGTCAAACTTCCAAACATCATAATTAATTTCACAAGACTTCGAATGCAATGAGGCCAATTGGAATAGAAAGCAGACTTCTATATCTTACTCTTTTATGTTTTATAAAAATACTAACTCTCAACCTAACTATTTTAAAACTGGACTTGAAACAAAGTGCGCAGAAACTGATTTCTGACGCACTATTTTCTATCAACCAAACTTCCAGGCATCATATCTACCTCCACAGACCTCAGAATATGACGAGGCCAATTGAGTTAGAAATAAGACTTATAAAACTCACCTTTTTATGTTTTACAAAAACTCTAACTCTCCCCCTAGCTTTATGCAATTTGTGATCAAACCCTATGCAAAAAATTGTTTTCTGACGAATAGAATTTTTGACGCATAGAATTGTCGAGGTCATATCTTTTTCGTCACTCATCCAAATTAAGTGAGGCTCACTGCATCGGATAAATGACTCTCTAAGGTTTCATTAGGTTTTGGTTTCCCACAAATCTACAAAGTATAGTGTCCTATACACTTCCTACAATGCAACATATCCAGAATATGTGCACAAACAGTTATCATATATTGAAGTCAGTTTTCATAATCGTAAACACTAGTATGAGCTCGGGTCAAAGTATGAGGTTGTATCTCTATAAGTCTAGATTCTAATGGTTTTAGAATCAACACAAAAGAGTAAATATTTTATTTTATATGATTTTATTACTGCAGATTGCTCAGTTTCATTCCCAGTTTCTGCGTCAGACTTCAACTTAAATTTCAGTATGCAAAACGACTAGATATGAACTTTTATAAAACACGAAAATTGTAGATATACGTGTCTACAGTAGACAGGCGTTGGATTCATATCAAAAAGATCAAAAAAGAATTTTCTGTGCTTAAATTACTAAGAATGGTTCTGAAATTCTGAAAATCAAAACACTATAACATGAATCCAATGACTTCACATCATTCAAAACAGTTGCAGGCCTATATAATACTACCAATCAATCAATAAACACATGGTTTACTCACTATCGTATACAAGTACTCTTGAACACAACAACACCTATATATCAAAGCTAAACTTTTGGTGCCAGTAACTCAATATATTGAAAGTCTCTGATTAAACAAATAATTTCGATCTCAAAGTTCTATATCATTATAGAGAATTAAATACACAACTAATTTAAACCATAGTAATAAATCAATTATATGAAAATAAGGTTTAGACTACTCGCCCGAAATTGAATTTTCAAAAGAATATCTATATATGCTTCCTTTTCTTCAATCCCTTTTCTTCTTCTTCCCCTTCTTTTTATTTCTTTCAATAAAAAAACATTCTTTTTAATGGAGGCTAGGGTTTTGTTTTTGAATAATGAGATTTTTACAGAGAAAATTCACCGGTCTAGTTTATTCAATGTTTTAAGTCTGTTTAAGTTAACTTATGGGCCTCAAATGGGTCTAAAAACACCCAAGGTCCATACCTATATCAATGGGTATATTTTAACAATGTTTTCAAGCCCAACAATGATTCTAAAATACCCACACAACTTCTAACAAACAATTTTGAAAAATCAACAACAACCAAACAAATTCTAGAACAAGCTAGACTTCATAATATAATAAGTATTTTCAATTCAAATAATATAATCTATGTTGTCTAAAAATTGGGGTTGTTATAAAGGTATTCATTTTTCTTGTCAAGATGCCTCTAAAGCGTACTACAACAAGTAGAGCGGTGATGGTTAATGAAGGAAGTACTTCTCAAGCAGCGTCTAAGAATAAGGAACGAAGAACAAGGTGATCAACAAGTAGACTGATAGAAGAAGTAGAGGAGATACATGAAGATAAGGTGTCGTTAAAAGCTTTGTTGAGAAGGTTGGAGGATTTGGAAAAGCAGAACAAAATTTTAATGGATGAAAATAAAGTTGTGAGAGAAGAGAATGAGAGGCGTGCAAAAGACGCTATGTATGAGAAAGATGGAGAGGCGTCGAGTTCAGGCACTCTAGTGGTGAGGAAGAGTCATTTCGATGAAGTGAGAAAAAGCTACCATGAAGAGGTGCAATCGGTAGCAAAATCGATGCCAAAGACAGTACAAGAGGCAGAGGTAAAAGCACCAATCACGAAGGAAATGGTGCAGGAGATGATGCAGAGGTAATTTGGGGACCAGCTCCTGGAAAAGGTATCAGCCTCAATTCATAAACTAGCAGACAATGTAGGTAGAAACCCATTGAAAAAGGAAGTAGAGAGGATGTCGTTACCTCCAAAGTTCAAGAATCCAAAGTTCATACAGTATGATGGGACTACTGATCCCATGGACCATCTTTTTAGCTATCGACACCTGTTCTCGATTTATCATGGCACGAAGTATTGGGATACAGTACTATGTCGATCATTTTCTTCAAGCCTTAAAGGAAAAGCACTGAAATGGTACTGTACAATTCATGAGGGAACCGTTTAGTGTTTTCGAGAAATAGAAAAAAGATTCCTTACCAACTACGGTCACCAGAGGGTGAAGCCGAAACAGGTGTCGGTCTTATTCCAGTTGAAACAAGGAAAGAAGGAGTCATTGAAGGATTTCTTGGCCAGGTTCAAAGCTAAAACTCAATCAGTGGAAATGCTAGATGAGTCTGAGATGATAGCTGTCATGGCTTTCCAAACAAGTGTGATACCTGGATCATTTATGCACAAATATCTCTTGCGAAAGGAAGTTAAAAGTCTACAAGAATTGTATGACAAGGCTGATAAAGATATTAGAATGGAAGAGGGGTTGAAGGCAACTGTTTCGACCCCCACATACGTGGCAAACGTCCATTATTAGGGTCTCTATTTTATTTGTTTAATCAACAGGGCTAAAGCCCAATTCGCAATATCATGGATCAATATACAGGCCCATTAACTCATGTGTCTAAGGCTGAACCTTAGCCACATGGCTTGCCACTAATGTACATTGATTTATGTCCAGATTCATTTCTTATCAAAAAGATAATTATTAGTTGACAGTTATACTCCATTACAATTACTCAAGCTACAAGATTACTTGAGCTACAAGGACTCTCTACTCTACCTATATAAATACCACATTATTTTTCATAAGGAACTACGTTGAAACTTGATCCTTATAGAATAGATCTTGGGTACATAGGTAGCCATTATTTGGTTCAGTTTCATCTCCCCCCAACATCAAATTCCTCTGTTTCTTAGTGCATTCTTTACCATTGCTCTCGTTGTGTTGAAGCAGGTTATTGCCGAAACATAATTGGCGCCGTCTGTGGGGATTTTAGAATTCATTATCACGTGAAACAATCAAGATGGTAAGCACAAGAAGCAGACCAAATAGTCGACATATTCCTCCTGCTAATAATACTCGCAACCCTCGAAATTCAAATCGGCCAATGCAAGAACCGTTGAACAATCAAGTTGCTCCTAGTGGTAGGATCAATTCGCAACATACAACTGTAGCAGCAGCACCGCCGCCGCCGCTACCGCAAACGGCGGTACAAACGCCTCCGAAAGAAAGCGTCGCGGAAGAAAGTTTAAGGAAAAACTTCATCCTAGACTGGACCGACCTGACAGGGAAGGCCGACCTCGCAGATTTGCGGAAAATAGCCATCTTAGACAGGTCCGTCCAGACAGGGAAAAAAGGCGTCACGGAAGAAAGAATAAGGAAAACCTTCATCCTAGACTGGACCGACCTGACAGGGAAAGCCGACCTCGCAGATTTGAGAAAAACTGCCATCCCAGACAGGTCCGACCAGGTAGGGATGGAAGGTGTCACAGAAGCAACTAGAGGGAAGATCACAATCCCAGACAAACTACCGACCTAGATAGGTTGGTTACACACAAAGAAAAAGACAATCTCCAGTCGGACTCAAAAGTGTGTACCGCCTAAAATCTCTAACTCTTGTAAGAGGTAATGGCAGGTGTCATCTTCCACATAGGCTCGACCGGGGGCGTCTGTCTATTTAAATCTTCTGGGTGAAATGAATTTCACTCTTCAATACAATTTTTTCCGATTTGCTTGGAAAAATAATGGAGGCTTATATCGATGATATAGTCATTAAATCGAAGGATACGGGTGATCATCTTTCCGATCTTTAACTTGTTTTTGATAGGCTTAACAAGTATAACATGAGACTCAATCCCGCCAAATGTTCTTATGGGCCTCTCTTCTAGAAAATTTCTGGGATACCTCATGACTCGTAGAGGTATTGAGGCTAATCCTGATCAGATACGCGCCGTTATTGATATGTCATCACCCAAAAATAAGAAGGAAATTCAATGACTTACTGGTCGGCTTGCCGCTCTTCATAGATTTATTTCTAAATATTCCGATCGTTGTCATCCCTTCTTCCAGACTTTAAAGGGGGCGACAACTTGGAACGTTGATTGTGAGATGGCATTGCAACAACTTAAGAAATACTTGGTCAGTCCTCCTATATTGACAAGTTCTTCAACGGGTCAACCTAATGGCATATACCTAGCAGCTACAACTCAAGCTGTTAGTGTTGTTCTTTTCGTCGATGATGGTAGACCCGTTTTTTTTATCAGTAAGACGTTAACCAGAGCTGAGTCTCGTTATTCAAAGATGGAAAAAATTGCACTTGCATTGGTTCATGCCGCCATCGGTTAAAACCATACTTCGTGGGAGGTTGGTCGAGTTTATCTTGAAAGTATCCCTTTACGCAAGATCTTTCAGATGCACAAGAATCAAGCAGATTAGCCGAATGAGAAAGTTATCTTAATGCATATAACATTGTCTTTGAAAGTCGTTACTCACGAAAAAGGGCATGCTCGCTTCTTTGGTATCTGATTTTCCGATTGATGATTCTCCTATTGACGATTTTTTTGCGCCAGAAGAATCTATGGAAGACATTATGCCGCCAATAACTGGGGCGACGAAGACCAACTTGAAAACGCAATTCCTAAACCCATTGACCTGTGTATTGTTTACTCAGATGGCTCCCATAGTAAATCTGGGTTGGGAATTGGATGTGTTTTTGTTAAACCTGGCGGAGAAAAGATTGGGAAATCTGTGCGACTTGGCTTCGCCGCTTCAAATAACGAAGCCGAGTATGAGGATGCCATTTGTGCCTTGAGAACAACTTTGACACTGGGGGCGCGAAAGCTCCAGTTATACACGGATTCTCGCCTTGTTGCAAATCAGTTTGGTGGGTCTTTTGAAGGAAAAGATGAGCGTATGACGGCTTATCTTAGTTTGATACATAGTCTTGCTCGACAATTTGATAGCATCTCTATCACTCAAAGACCCCAAAATGACTTACGTCATGTAGATTCATTGGCTTATCTCTCCGCCGCCGTTAGAAGCGAAGGGCTTGACACATCACTTTTGCAGTCATCTTTTCGTCAGTCTAAGTTTGAACGTTTTTACACTTGCTTAATTCATTACTATCATTACGAAAAAATCTGACGAAGTTACCACATTTAGCTTTGTCAGTCTAAGTTTGAACGTTTTTACACTCGCTTAATTCATTACTATCATTACGAAAAAATCTGACGAAGTTACCACATTTAGCTTTGTCAGTCTAAGTTTGAACATTTTTACACTCGCTTAATTCATTACTATCATTACGAAAAAATCTGACAAAGTTACTACATTTAGCTTTGTCAGTCTAAGTTTGAACGCTTTTACGCTCGCTTAGTTCATTACTATCATTACGAAAAAAATCTGATGAAGTTACCACATTTAGCTTTGTCAGTCTAAGTTTGAACGCTTTTTATGCTCGCTTACTCATTACTATCGCTACGACAAAATCTGACGAAGTTACTACGTTTAACTTCGCTAGTCTAAGTTTGAACGTTTTTACGCTCGCCTAGTTCGTTAATATCGTTACGACAAAATCTGACGAAGTTATCGCATTTAACTTTGTCAGTCTAAGTTTGAACGCTTTTAAGCTCGCTTAGTCCATTACTATCGTCCGACAAAATCTGACGAGGTTACCACGTTTAGCTTCATCAGCCTAAGTTTGAATGCTTTTATGCTCGCTTAGCCTAATTTTGCAAAGTTAAGTATGCATTGGGGGTGTTTTTCTCTACATGGGGGCGTCTTGTTCTATTTCATTTCAATTACATAAATCTACAACATTGTCAGTTTTCCACAGGTATGTTATTTGACACAACAACAATATTCAATAGCAAACCCATCTTTATTTTTATTTTTCATCAAAAGAAGGTTTAGCTCTATGGTATTACATTCACACAATTACCTAATCAATTGTCTTTGTCAATTGTCTTATGGTCGTTCTATTAAATCTTCGTTTTCTTTTTCGAAATCTGCATTTGTTTCGCTAGCGCTTTCGGTTAACTATCTTCCGATTTTTTTAAACATTGTACCGATCTTTCTACGAAAAATTTTCCGAGCGACAATTTTCGTCAGCGTCATTATTTTTTCTATGGCATTGTGCCGATCTTTCTCCGAAAAATTTTCCGAGTGAAAATTTTCGTCAGCGTCATTATTTTTTCTATGGCATTGTGCCGATCTTTCTCCGAAAAATTTTCCGAGCGAAAATTTTCGTCAGCGTCATTTTTTTTCTATGGCATTGTGCCGATCTTTCTACGAAAAATTTTTCGACGAAAATTTTCGTCAACGTCGTTATTTTTTCTAAAGCATTGTGCCGATCTTTCTATGAAAAAATTTTCCGCCGAAAATTTTCAAAATTTCATTATTTTTTCTAAGGCATTGTGCCGATCTTTCTACGAAAAAAATTTCGACGAAAATTTTCGTCAACGTCGTTATTTTTTCTAAAGCATTGTGCCGATCTTTCTACGAAAAAATTTCCGAGCGAAAATTTTCGTTAGCTTCATTATTTTTTCTAAGGCATTGTGCCGATCTTTCTATGAAAAATTCTCAGAGCAAAAATTTTCGTTAGCGTCATTATTTTTTCTAAGGTATTCTGCCAATCTTTCTACGAGAATTTTTCCGAACGAAAATTTTCATCAGCTTCATTATTTTTTTTCCTTCGCGAGTTATGTTCGTCCACTGTTCCACGTTACGGAGCTTATCACTTCCTAATCTTCATTATTATTATTATTATTTTTTTTCCTTCGCGAGTTATGTTTTTGTTGTGTTCGTCCACTGTTCCAAGTTACGGAGCTTATCACTTCCTAATCCGGATTTAAATTCGCTTATCACTTCCTAATCCGGATTTAAATTCGTTGCATTATCTCCTTCTTGCCTCAACTACCGACTTAGTATATTTAAATTCTTCCTACCTTATCCAACCCGGATATTTTCAATATACTGGACCGGCTTAATAGCCCAGGTTTGGGAATCTTTGACATTTAAAAATTAATTTGTCCATGTGGAGACTCGAACATTGTTCACCCCTTGACATTCAATAATTAATTTGTCCATGTGGAGACTCGAACATTGTTCACCCCTCTCACCAACTAGTGGGTGTGCCACTACAGCCCAACCACTTTCTTGAAAGGAATCTATTTTTTTCCATACTTCTATTATACTAGATCTGCCAATCCGGGTTAAAAATTGGTTTTCTTTATCGATTTTTTGTCACCTATTTTACTTCTTGCTTCCCCCTCTATCAATTAATTACATTGCAGCCTCATATAAATTAGTTTAAAATTATTTAACACACAATATTTCAGGCATTTTTCTCGACATTCCATTTTTCTATCATTTCCTTTCGCATGATACTTCGTTATACACTACGCTCACTTTTTTCTTATTCCTTTTTTTTCTTGCTTTTTCTTCTCTTCTTTGCCATGTGAACTTTGTTCGCATGACAAAGAAGAGCGGTATGTTCGACCCCCATACATAATAAAAACGTCCATTATTAGGGGTCTCTATTTTATTCGTTTAATCAACAGGGCTAAAGCCCAATTCACAATATCATGGATCAATATACAGGCCCATTAACTCATGTGTCTAAGGTTGAACCTTAGCCACATGGCTTGCCACTAATGTACATTGATTTATGTCCAGATTCATTTCTTATCAAAAAGATAATTATCAGTTGACAGTTATACTCCATTACAATTACTCAAGCTACAAGATTACTTGAGCTACAAGGACTCTCTACTCTACCTATATAAATACCACATTATTTTTCATAAGGAACTACGTTGAAACTTGATCCCTAGATAATAGATCTTGGGTACATAGGCAGCCATTATTTGGTTCAGTTTCATCTCCCCCCAACATCAAATTCCTCTGTTTCTTAGTGTGTTCTTTACCATTGCTCTCGTTGTGTTGAAGCAAGTTATTGCCGAAACAGCAACCACGGTGCAAACTGTCTTACAAGTGTCAGAGACAGGGAAAAAAGATAAGGATAACGGTGATGGACACGAGAGTCGAGACGCCTCGAGGTCAGATAACAAAAGACTTCAGGAGCATTATACAAACCGAGATAATCAGGCACAACAAAGAAGGAAATAAGAGAGAACACTAAAAGAAGAGCGAGATCCCAATAACTTCATCGCCATCAATTCCACACCGGAAGATATATTGAGGAGGATAGCAAAAGAAGATTTCCTTACCTGGCCAAAATACACTCTCAGGGAGGTGAAGGATAGGCCTTACTGTCAATTCCATAAGATTGAGAACAATGAGACTAATAGGTGCTTGCAGTTATTAAAAGAAATTGATAGGCTAATGAAGGATGGGAAGTTGTGAGAGTTTAGGGCTGATGGCAGACCTGCAGAAACAACAACAATACATGATAAACCCCTTGGAGTAATAAATATGATTTACAAAGGGAAAATTCCACAGAAGAAAGTCATGAGAGATAAGATAAGAAAGATTTCAACAGTAAAAGAAGTACTCGAGGTCAATATCGAGCCTATTCCAGTAAGTTAGAGTGTGGTATCGGCTAGCATCCCAGGAGCAATTATGTTTGTACCAAATAACCTGTCTAAGGTGATATTACCACATGACAATGCACTATTAATCACTTTGCGTATTTCTAGATATGATGTGCAAAAGATACTTGTGGATTGTGGTAGTTCTGTGAATATTTTATTTTGGAAAGCATTCATAGGCATGGGTCTTGATGAGACTCATCTAAAGCCACCTCAATTCAGTTTATTTGGGTTTAATGGAAACTCTACCAAACCCGTGGGAAAAATAAAATTGCCAGTTATAGCGGGACCTCAGATAGTGATGACGAAGTACGTGGTCATAAAGCATCACTCAGATCATAATGCAATACTTGGTAGAAAGTGGATACACGATATGCGTGCTGTTCCAAGTACATTCTATCAAGTAATCAAATTTCCCACTGTATGGTTTACAAGAAATTAGGGGGGATAAGAAAAGTGTAATTTTGTCACTGTCAAGGGGATGATGAAGGGAAAAGTCAAGACATTGGGGGTGTCTTGGAAAGCTCTAACTAGCAGTTACAGCAAGCTTTACCTACCAACACTGATATGCAAATACATGAGCAGGTAAAGTTCACACAAGAGCTAAAAAAAATAAAAAACCCCCTTGGGAAAGAAAAATAATAGAGACGGTGCAAAAAATCAATATTTGTACTGGAGAAAGTGAGCGTCATACGCTCATTGGTACATAAATGTCTGGAAGTATAAGAAATGAGGTGTTGATATTTTTGAAAAAGAATCAGGATGTTTTTGCATGGTCAATGTCGGACCTCACTGGTATCGACCCAGCTATCTGTTCACACAAGCTGAATATGGAAGAAAATGCAACTCCAGTCCATCAAAAGCATCAATAGGTTAGACCAATGTATAAAGAAGTGGTGCAAGCTGAGATACAAAAGATGTTAAATAATGGCATAATTAGAAAAGTGGAGCATTCTCAGTGGGTGGCGAACATAGTAGTAGTGCCCAAAAAGGATGGTAGAGTTCAAATTTGCGTCGACTTTACTGATGTAAATAAGAAGTGTCTTAAATATCATTATCCGATGCCAAGGATAGATGAGTTGGTTGATCGAACAGCTGGTTTTGAATTGATTAGTTTTTGCGATGGATATTCGGGAAATTTTCAGATTCTAATGACTATTATAGACCAACTAAAAATGGTGTTTGTCGTTAATGGAGGTATATATTGTTTCATCAGAATGTCATTTGGATTGAAAAATATTGGAGCCACTTATCAAAGGCTAGTAGAGAAGATGTTTAATAAGCTCATTAAACGAATTGTCGAGGTCTATATTGACGATATGGTCATAAAGTCCATGAAAGCTGAAGATCATATGAAGGATCTCGACACTGTGCTCCGAATATTGCGAGAATTCAACATGAAGCTTAACCCAGAAAAATGTACTTTCGGGGTCAGTTCTGGCAAATTTTTGGGGTACATCGTTACCAAGCGAGGCATCAATGCTAATCCTGATCAAATACGAACTCTTCAGCAAATGCCATCACCAACAACTAGAAAGCAGATACAAAGGCTGACTGGTAAAATAGCTGCGCTCAACAGATTCATATCCAGAACTTCTGATCGATGTAAGCCGCTTTTCAAGTTGTTTAAAAAGAATACTAAATTATGCTAGAATAAAGAATGTGAATAAGCATTTTCTGAATTAAAGAAATATTTACAAGAAATGCCGACGCTTACAAAGCCAAATGAGGGAGAAAGTTTGCTTCTCTATTTGGCTGTATCAGAATTTGCTATAAGTTCGGTATTGCTAAAAGTTGAAAAGGGTGTTGAAAGACCATTGTATTTTCAAAGCAAAACAATGCTCGAGGAAGAGACACGGTATTCGACACTGGAGAAATATGCTTTGGCGCTTTTATTCTCATATTAGATAATGAAGCCATATTTTCAATCACACTCTGTGATTATTATGATGAATCTCCCATTAAAGCAAACTCTAGCAAAAACTACCAAATCATGAAGAATGTCGAAATGGTCAGTACTAATAAACGAATTTGGTGTTGAATACCGAAACCAAGTATCAGAGAAAAGTCAAATATTGGCCGACTTCTTAACTAATTTTCCATGTGAGGATCCTAGTTGGGGCATGGAAGAGGAGGAGTTCTCAACGCTGCAAGAACCTAAGGATATTATCGATTCAGATGATCCATCGGCTGGAACAAATGGTTGGAAATTATTTGTAGATGGATCATCTGGGAGTAAGGGATGTGGCAGTGGGGTTGTATTGGTTACACCCGAAAATCAAAGACTTGAAACAGCAGTAACGTTAGGGTTCCATGCATCAAACAACGAGGCTGAGCATGAAGCACTAATCGCTAGGCTCAAGATGGCCAAATATCTCAAAGTGAAAGAATTATCAATCTTTAGTGACTCAATGCTCGTTGTCAGCCAGATTAATAGAGGATATTCAGCAAAATGTGATAACATGGTGGAATACTAGAGTTTTATAAAAACTAAGTTGAGGGACTTTAGTAAAATAATGCTTCAATACCTCAATAGAAATGAAAACAGGCATGCAGACGTCCTAGCTTATGTGGCAGCGATGCTAGAAAACACAGAGGGTCGCACTTTGCACATCGACGTCCAGGAAAGGCCAAGCATCAATGTCGACGAACCAGAGATTATGAAAATTGACACACTGAGGGCATCATGGATGGAAGCATATATATAATACTTACTTAAGGGTAAAGTACCTGAGGATAAAAATGAAGCCAAAAGAATCAAGTCTGGAGTGAAAATATATGTATTGATTGATAATGAGCTATATCGAAAGAATCCAGGAGGTCCACATCTGAAGTGTATATCACATGAGGATGCACATTTAATCATTGCAGAACTCCATGAAGGAGAATATGGAAACCATTCAGCTGGAAGATCATTGGCAAATAAAATCACGAGGCAAAGATATTTTTGGCCACAGATGTGAAGAGATTGTCTTCGTTATGCTAAAAAGTGCATGCAATGCCAAATACATGGAAAGCCTATACACGTTCCAACTGAAGAGTTGCATTGTGTATCGAACCCATAGCCTTTTGCACTATGGAGCATGGACATTGTCGAACCTCTAGTACCTAGAAGAGGTAAAAGGCGATTCATGTTTGTGGTCACGGACTATTTCACCAAGTGGGTAGAAGCCATAGCCTTACAACACATAAAGGAGAAAGATGTGATAAATTTTCTTTTTGAAAGAGTAAAATGTCGATACGGATTGCCATATGCCATTATATCATATAATGAACCACAATTCGAAGGAGGAAAAGTTAAAGCTTTTTTGGAATCATACAAGGTGAAGCATTTCACATCTGCGCCATATTATGCTCAGGCTAACGGGCAAGCAGAAGCAACAAATAAAACCATTATGGATAATATCAAGAAGAAGCTGGAAGACAAGAAAGATCTCTAGGTGGATGAATTAAACAGTGTTTTATGGGCTTATAGAACGACACCTCGAACGGCCACTAGTGAATCTCCTTTTACATTAGCTTATGGCATGGAAGCAGTAACCCCATAAAAATGGTGGTGTCGACATCCATAACCAAAGTCCTAAAAAATGGCCAAAATAATGAAGTAATGGCAGCAGAAGTCCTCAATCTTGAGGAAACAAGAGATCAAGCAAGATTAAAACTCGATACACACCATCGACAGCTCAGAAAAGCTTTCAACAAGAAAGTGAGAGAAAGACATTTTCAAGAAGGTGATTTGGTCTTGAAAGTGGTTACTCAAGCAACCAAAGAGAAAGGGGCTAGCAAACTAGCAGCAAGCTGGGATGGGCCTTACATCATTTACAAAGTGGGGATAAATGGAGTTTACTACTTAAAAACAGCTGAAGGTGTAATATTACCAAAGCCTCAAAATGTAAACAATTTGAAAGCATTTTATCAATAAAAAATATTTTGAGTATCATCATGTATTTTTTTCTCGAAGTTATGCATTCAATAAAGAGATTATTATTTCCCAAAGCAATATCTATGCAAATATCACAGATCCTTGTATCTCTAGAATTATATGTTGATAACAGGTCAATCAAAAACCCTGGTGATTTGTAGATCCTCATCTCGATACTAGGTCAAACCTAAACCCTGATGATATGTAGATCCTCATCTCGATACCAGGTCAAACCTAAACCCTGGTGATCTGTAGATCCTCATCTCGATACCAGGTCAAACCTAAACCCTGGTGATTTGTAGATCCTCATCTCGATTCTAGGTCAAAAAATCCAGTTCTTGACAGTAATGTCGAGTTCGGGTAAAAAAATCCAGTTTTTGGCAGCAATGTCAAGTTTGGGTCAAAAATCCAATTCTTGGCAACAATGTAAGTTCGGGTAAAAAAATCTAATTCTTGACAGCAATGTCGAGTTCGGGTCAAAAAATCCAGTTCTTGGCAGCAATGTCGAGTTCGGGTAAAAAAATACAGTTCTTGGTAGAAATGGCGATATCATGTCAAGATCGTGTTGAAAATCTTAGCATATATGGTATCGTATGCTCGATACCAGGTCAAAGTAAAAGGAGGCAAATGCCTAAGGTATTGATCGGTGTCTAATTAATACATATTTATATCCATTCAAGACATTACATAGTCTAATAAATTTGATTAATAGATTTGATTAGTGTAATTTTATTGATTACATAGGTTCATTGGAATTTATGTAAAAGTGGTCGTGCACTAGTAGAGAATTAAAGATTTGAATGGAAGGATGTTATAGGTATTTCACTGCAACACAGGACACAAGAAAGTTGAATTGGTACTGAAGACCAAAGCATGGATAGCAAGATTAGCTATATACTTCTTAACCTTGTGCCACGAGGTTTACCACTCTTTTAAACTTTACTTCATATCTTAACCTTGTACCACGAGGTTCCTTTTTAGTCCTTACTATGGATAACCATTAATCCAAAGCAGATTTTGGGTTTCATCTCCTTGCTACTTAAATTGTTGCACAAAAACCCCCTCTAACCGAACACATGCATAAAACCTCCCTATTATTTAAAATATAACATTAAAGCCAAAACAAACCAAAATACCCCTGTAAAAACCGGGCTGACGTCATCAATCTTTACTTATAATTTCGGCTTAAGGACAAACCGGGCTTACGTCATCCTATGTAAATTTGTATTTACATATGACAATATAAAATTACACAGTCTTCTTAACCTATTTAAATTTAAATTTTCATATGAATTTTTTTTCATAAGAAAATTTATATTTATATTTACATATGAAAATTCATATTTACATAACCTGTGTCACCTGTCAGAAAAAATGTCTATGAAATTTCATATTTGCATATGTAAATTTGTATGCACATATGTAACTTCATATTTGCATATGTAAATTCATATTTCCATAACCCGCGTCACCTGGTTAGAACTCAAATGTCAAAAAAATGTCTATAAAAATTCAGTGACTATAAATATAGTTTTACAAAATGTGTCTATATAACATCAAAATGAGCAATCAATGGAGCAGTGCCACCAAGGCCAGCCAGACAACGAGAAAGAGGAGCTTGAATAGGTTCTACAGCAGGTAGAATTTCAAGGGTCCTATTTAAACCAGAATCGCGCAATTCCCCAATTGAAGGAGACTCTTCTTTCTTTTGTTTATCCTGAATTTCCAACACTTCAGGCTCCTTGACCACATCCTGACTACTAGAGCCTTCATCAATGTTCACACTGGCGTCGGGAGCATGTAAGTTACGAGAATCTTTTTCTTCCAATTCAGCTACATCCCAAGTATCGGTACATCCATTCTTAATTTCTCTCTCTATCTCTTCATCAGCAGAAAAAGAGATAACATTGGTTACATTTTCTGTTTCTGGAGTCTGAATCTCTTCCTTAACAAAGGTATCCACATGAGCAGCAATCTGTCTCAGTTCACAACTTTGGTCACTTTCATAGATCTTCTCTCTGGACTCAATTCCTTCGAAAGAGACAATATCATCAGAACCAACATTGTCGGCATCTGAAGAATTCGCAAGTATAGTTGGCTTCTCTTCTAATTCCAACCTAATAAAAAAAATTTAAAATAAAAAATTCATCTTTTTATTATTAGACTTCAAACTCTAACATAGTGCTTCGAAGCAAGAAAGATAGCTTGATAGAGAGGAACTCACTAGGTAAAAGATGTATTTAGACACTAACAAGTTTGTCGAGAGAATTGAAAACAAGGCTACATCGCCACACGATCAACGCCCACGCCAATGGTCCCTGTTGTAGCATTCAGAAGGTTATATCATCAAAAACATGATCTACGCAAATTATCCATACAGAGCAAATGTGTAAAGAGTGGCAGTATACCTACCTCTGCAAAGGAGAAGCAAACCATGAAAAACTTTTCATTTCTTGGAAACAAGAGAAGCATGACCAAGACAATTGTATTGGCATAGTAGCAAAAATCCTACAAAAATACAATTGCAATCATGAGACAATATAAGATCCCTAGATAAATAAAATAGTATTTTTCTATACAATAAGCATTTATCTGTTGTCTACTTTTGCCTACGTTTGGCCTACTCTTTGCATATAGTCACAGTAGGATTCAAACAATTTGAAATGGCTTCCTTATCTAGCTTATCAAAATCATTACAAGTACAACACAATTACTTTATAAAACTTAGACAAAAGCAGGATGATGAATGACGATGCGGTCAGTCTTAATTTGAACTTCTTTTCGTATCAGGAATTATAGATTTTCTTTTCTGGATGAACTCCCTACCAGTTTATGGAACTTTCAGAATATACCAAGGTCAATAAGTACACTATTACCAAATTACTTGAGACATAAAACTGCTCACCAGAAGAAATTTTTACTTAGTCTGTTTATTTAGGTCGGTTAATTTCATATCAGGTATGTCACAAGAAGAAATTTTTTCTTTCTTATTTTTCGGTTCCAATTATATCAGGGGAATAGTATTGATTTTCAAGTTCGTTCTTTTTAGATAATTGTAAATGCCATTTCATAGAGTTGTACTGAAAACTTGGTATTGAAGCAAAAGTAGAGCAATAATAATTTATTTAAAAGAGACAACATAAGAAGCACAGGGTTGTTACACATAGAGAAAGCATTAGTCTTAATCTTCATCGTCATCCTCATCCTCATCTTCATCTTCATCACCATCATCACCATCATCCTCATCCTCACCATCAGTCGAAGACCCGTTTTTACTTTTTTCATAACAGTAGGGGTCTCGAAGCCATTCATCCTCATATTCTTTTTCTTCTTCTTCTTCATCGTCTGAATATTCGGTTGTAGGACAGTCTGACTAACGAGGCAAGTCCGGGAAAACCATAAAGAAAGCAAGAATAGTTAGGAAGTTTGAAATGGGAGGCATTTTTTTTTTAGGTTAAGTGTTTTCAGTAAAAGAATAGCAGAAAATGGTTTAGAATCATGCAAATGATGGTCTTTTTATAGTAGTAAAAATTATAAAAACGAAGGGATTTAATGGTGATTAGCAAGAAAATGAGTTAATTTAATGATGATTAGCAAGAAAACGAGGGAATTTAATGATGATTACTAAGAAAACGATGAAAGTTAATGAAAAAGTAATTCTTGGTTATATACCGCGGGACAGTTTTTTAGGTTTAAATGATAATAAAGCTTAAATGCATGTTGGGTTGTGGGCCAGTTGGTTAAATTTATTTATTGTTAATATGAATGTTTACATTGAGTAAATGTTACAAGGTTCATTACCAAAGTTGAATTCAAGCAAGGTGACGAGTTCAAATTCGGTATCAGTACTAGGTCAAACAAAAAATCCTAGTGATATGTAGATCCTCATCTCGATACCAGGTCAAAATTTAAGGTCCAAAGACAAAGGTATCTATAGCGATATGTCGATCTCGAAACTAAGTATCAATTGATACTGCTTTTAATTGGAGTAGTATCGAAAGTTGAATTTTCTTTTCAAACTATTACTAAGTACCAATTGATACTGCTTTTAATTGGAGTGGTATCAAAAGTCAAATTTTCATTTCAAAATATTACTAAATATCAATTGATACTGCTTTTAATTGGAGTAGTATCGAAAGTCGAATTTGCTTTTCAAACTATTATTAAGTACTAATTGATACTGGTTTTAATTGGAGTGGTATCGAAAGTCAAATTTTCATTTCAAAATGTTATTAAGTATCAATTGATACTGCTTTTAATTGGAGTTGTATCAAAAGTCGAATTTTTATTTCAAAATGTTACTAAATATCAATTGATACTGCTTTTAATTGGAGTGGTATCGAAAGTCGAATTTTCATTTCAAAATGTTACTAAGTATCAATTGATACTGCTTTAATTGGAGTGGTATCGAAAATTGAATTTTCATGTCAAAATATTACTAAATATCAATTGATACTGCTTTCAATTGGAGTAGTATCGAAAGTCGAATTTGCTTTTCAAACTATTACTAAGTACCAATTGACACTGCTTTTAATTGGAGGGGTATCAAAAGTTGAATTTTCATTTCAAAATGTTACTAAGTATCAATTGATACTGCTTTTAATTGGAGTGATATCGAAAGTCAAATTTTCATTTCAAAATATTACTAAGTATCAATTGATACTGCTTTTAATTGGAGTGATATCGAAAGTCAAATTTTCATTTCAAAATGTTACTAAGTATCAATTGATACTACTTTAATTGGAGTGGCAGGTATCGAAAGTTGAATTTTCATGTCAAAATATTACTAAGTATCAATTGATACTACTTTTAATTGGAGGGGTATCGAAAGTCGAATTTTCTTTTCAAAGAGTGGTATCGAGAGTCGAATTTTATTTGCAAAAGATAAAGGCTAATAACAGATATATTGTAAATATAAACAAACCAAAAGGAGCAAAAAAGATCTATTTCAGATGTAAATAGACAACTCATTGTATCAATATTACAAATTGGAGAAATTTTCAGCTCATGGTGGAGTCTCAGCCATCGCTGATCAATATCGAGGAATAATTGTGTTCATAACAAGAGCTTCTCCGAGTCCAGATGTCGGGGGATTAGAAAATAGAGAAGCAGATTTCAGAACTCTCGTCTGGTTACGTAAAATAAAATCAGCAATGAAAACAAAGATGAAGAAGAGGAACCAGGAGCAGGATGGAGTAGTAAGTTGAATAGTGGTTGGAATAGCTGAAGATTTCGAGGGCACAAAGACAGGTGCAATAGTGGTGGTAGTTTTTGCAATCTTAGATACCTTCGTAGTTGGTGGTGCTTCAATTGTACAAGGTTCTTTTCTTTTCTTTTGATGAAGGCTAGTATCGACATGTTTTTTTTTTGGAAGAGGTGGGAGCCTTGGAGGAACTACTACCTGTTGATTTTTTCGTGTTCAGAAACTTGTTCATGGATTTAGTTGCTTTGTCTTGACCACGAGGAATGCGAGATGCTATATCTGTGTACAATAAGCAGTGGTGATCAAACATATCTTACAAAAGTGGATAATTATAGAAGTCTGGAACTTCTTGTTTGATTTTGGGAAAGAGATCTTTAGTCATTTTAAAACCATTTATCATATAATCAAAATAACATCGAGGAGTATTAACAAGCAATTCTGAAGAATCAAAAGTTTTTCTAAATCCTTGTTCATACGAACAAGGCCGTAATTAATATGAAGCAGTTTTGGAAGGTATAACAGGTTGGGGAGGTGAAGGATCTTGACCTCTAAGCGCATTACTCTTTAAGGTATATAAAGGAGCAACATAATTGTCGACATCTTGTAAATCGACATTCGAGGCTAGATTGCTACATTGATCAGCACTAGTTCTAACAGATATTTCTTCATCAGTGCCTCTTAGAAGATCCATTATTACTGTAGAAGATTCTCCACGACTTTTTGAAGTCGCATGTCTTAGTACTGAAACAAAAGCACAAGGATATGCCAGTCAAATATAAGGTCCGAGATGGAGTGTCGAAATTTTGTCTCAAGAGAGGGGGTCATAGATAACATACCTCTAAGATTAAAAACATGGTGTACCAAAGAGGGAATAATGATAGAAGCAGATGAGTCCCATTGACCAGATATAATGAGAGGATAGAGTGGCCATCTAAACTCACTATCTTGATTCACTCTTATGATGCCATGTCGGTTACTTCGCTTCTTGGGATAAAAATAACCATTAGGCTCATTGAAACCGGCTTTGTTTTTTTCAGTATGTTTGACAAAGGTATAGTGGTTTTGAATGTCGATTAGTCGGATTTTTTGGGATCTCCGCATATCAGGTTCAAGATGAGCATTATAATAATTACAAATATACATCAATCTCCAAAAATTGCCTGTGCCTTGGCCAGGAGAGATTGTCAAATAGTTCAGTATTTCTCGATCGAGATCAGTCAAAGGGAATCGTAAACCAATAGCGAGTTGCCCAACAGTGATGATGATTGACTGGGTATCACCACTTTGGCATCTGGTCCCTTTCCTACATCCAGCATAATGTCAAAGAGTAACAATATCTGGTATTTGGTATACAACTCTAACTATTTCTAGGTTGGGTCTTTTTGGAAAGTGAGGATTCAAACCACCACTCCATATGATGTTATCTTCCATGATTTTGCGCTCTAACTTTGAGGTCACAGTCTCAAAAGGATGGCATGCTAAGCCATCAACAAGATACGATGGGCGCCAGGCTGGTTCATCAATCTTAGTCCTTTGTGATGTCAAGGTTGAGGAAGAAGAGCTGGTTATAGTTGCAGACTCGATACCTTCATTCGACATATCGATATCACTAGAAACAATAAATTTTTTATTAGAATTATATCCTTCATCGGTACTACTATCGCTATACTCAGTATAATTGTATAATATTTTATTTGTTATACCGTATCGAGGTTTCGTGGTGACAATGTCGGGTTTCGAGGTGAGGATGTTTGTCTCAAAAACATACGTTCTTGACGTCAAAGCCAGGATTATTTCGAGAGTGTTCGCCTAAAATTAATACAAGTTTTTCTCCTAGCCATACTGAAACAGATAAAAAATTATAATTCAAAATCTAGTTAGTATAGGTGTTGTACAGATAAAATATTTAAGTTCAAACCTTAACCCTAACCCTAACTCTTTTAATTTAAGAAGAGGAACATATGCGTTATTAAAGACTAGTAAACTGGCATGTGGCATTCGCCACGTGTGCGGTCAGATTTTCTTTATTTCATTTCTTTTTTGTCGGGCAGCAAAATACAATTTTCGGTCAGCTTTTGGGTCCGAGCACCACAAAAGTATAAAACCCGGGCAGTGGCAATTTTGCAAATATTTGCAAAACTGAGGACATGTCAGTTGTTTTGGGCAGTGGCAAAACATTGTAATTTTTTGCAAAACGGATGGCAATGTGCTAAAATTGAGGAGACGCGTCTGAAATTGACTGGTTAACTGCCCATTTTACCCTTCACTCAAACATGTTATTACAAACCTACACGACCGTAATTATCGAAACTTTATAGGGGCAGTATCGGGAAAAACTACTATTCACCGAACCATTCTCTTTAAAGTAGTAAGATAAATAGATGAAAAGAGAAGAGTTTATGATAGCAAAAAACATATTGAAGTTTTATTTTAACTTACCTGACAAGATTGCAGGAAAATCTAGTGAAGAAGACAACGAATAATTCCAAGATGAAGCTTTTCAGAGGTTGTTAATGGTGGTGGGGTTTTAATGTTTCAAGCTTTTGTGCGAATAAGTGACGAGAGAGAAAGTGAAAGCGAATTTTATATTCGATATTTTGAAACGGTTTTTCGTTTCTAATAGTAACTGCTTGATAATTTGAATTTTGAATTTTAGTTTTCAGTTTGAAATTTTTGCATGATTGTTTCTCGAAGCATTCAAATTTTCGAGTTTGAAATTTGAAAGTTTCGAGAGGGGGCGATGTCGTGGGCAAATATCGTCAACCCGATATTCTAGCCCATATATCGTAAATAACTCGAAATGTCGATATCTCGCGCATAAGTTTGTATGTTGTAGGTTCAAAGCGGAAAAATGAGGAGGAAGAATAGAATGGACACGTGGCAAGAAATGATTGGACAAGACTATAACTGGAACACTATATAAAGACTGGAAGGAGAAAGAAAAGGATTCACTCGATTCATTCCAAAACAAATTGTAAAATCAGAGCGAATTAGAGAGAGAAAGAGAAACTTTGTAACCGCCATTGGAGATGCCCTTATGATGGTAAAGTGAAGTAGCAAAATAAAACAAGAACTATTGGCAAGTCCCAAAGATGAGTCCTTAACTATGCTATCAATATCGGATATCTCGGCCGATTAATCACATATCGCTTGTAAACCGATTAGTTTTTACCGATTTTTTAATTTTTTCTCACCGAACCGATTTAATCACCGAATTGACCTATTAATCGGCCGAGATGAGTGATTTCTCGCTAAACCGGAAAAAAAAAAAATATTGAAAATATTGGTTCCTCATCCAAAAAAATACGTAAAATTAACGAATTTGATTCTTAAACCGTATTAATAATAATAGAATCCAATCAATACACAAAGCTAAGAGTTTACTTATTTTCCCCTCCTTAACGAAAGTTAAATATACAAATTATTGTATTATCTCTATAATAAATATTATCGCTTCTCAATCCCCTTATTCCTTTAAATATTTAAAGTAATTTTTGTATTTGACATATCTGTAGTAGTACTTCAAAATTGAGCTAGTTAGATGTGATTATGAGAATTTAATATTTGTTGTTGTATTTCGGATCACTGTTTATAAATATTTGATATGATTATACTATTATATATTTTGAAAATATCAAATATATATATATATATATAACTGATTAAATCACCTATTAACCCCATATCGCTCTTCTACGGATTAGTTTTGAAAACCAATTGTAATTGCTTAGGTCCATAACTAGCTAGTTCACTATTGACTTTTATGAAACTCATTCATTTCAATGCAAATCTGACAAATGCGCGACTTAGTTGGAATATTGACTTTTATGACTTCATGCATTTCAATAAAAATGTGAATTATGTGATAAATGTGCAACAGGCAGTCCGTTGGCATACAGTTTGCCTTCACGGTTCCTTGGGTTAGGGAGTAGTGGAGAACAGCGCCAGCTAGAAACAAGAAGCAACCTTTTGCTCCTTAATTTTGTGCTATAAAAGAACCAAAGCCACACATTGCGTCTACAGTAAGACAGTTTCAAGCAGGAGTACACCTGAGCTTTGGTGCCATCATATCACCACTTCTCAACACTTTTCTCATAGACGTACTGATGGCTATGGCTCCAAAATCATGCAGCATCTTTGGACTCAAAAAGCCTCAAACCCATATTTTCAGTCTTCCAAATGAAAAACCCATTCGGTCATTCAAATCCTCAACACAAACGGCTTCTCTAAGTGTTGCTCCTGTGAGCATTTCTGATACATTCACCAAACTGAAACAACAAGGCAAAGTAAGCTTTCCAAAATCCTTTGGATGTACAATCTTTATTGAAAATTAATTTGTATCTTGCCATTTTTCATCTATTTAAAGGATCATATAAAATGATCTCGAACAAAGTGAGTCTTGGGCCAGAGACGCTTAAAGGTACTTCTCAGTCTGTCTGCTTCATCACAAACAAATTTTTATTTTCTCAATTGAACACTAAAACATCCCTATCTCTCTCTCCGTCTTCCCCCACCGTTTTATGGTATTAGGGTAGGGATTGGGTTTGGGTTTGGGTTTGGGTTCGGGTCGGATATGGTTATATCCGAATCCGAATAATTTTACGGAATCCAAATCCGAACCCGATTATATCCGAAATTTAATATTTAAATCCAACTCGAATCCGACCGAATCCAACTAACCCGATCAAGATAACACTACAAATTTAAAAAATATCCAAAAATTATATCCAAATCCGAATTCGACCCAAATACATAAACGGATATGAAAATTGACCCGAATATAATATATTCTGTAATCGGATCGGGTCTACACGACCCGATTCCTGCACGGTATACTATTTTAAATTTTAAATTGATTATGATTTGATTGTTATGGTGAATTGTAAGGTACATAGATGACTACAAATTCCCTGATCCACGTCTTCGGTAAGACTAAGGGGACGTTTTGAAGTCTTGTTGCATGTAAATTAAACTTTCACTGTTTACATACCTTCCAATCGGACTTTATTATTAATTTATGATATGACCATCACTGTTATACTTATATTCAGACTTGGTCTGTCCAAACTAATTGGAGATCGAGATAACGAATATTTTTAATGCTGTTGTAAACTTATTGTGTTCTAATAGTTCTTTTACATATCATTTTCATCTACAAGTAAATTTTTACTAGAGATTGTTAAGAAAACTGCAAAAAGAAAAAGTGGATAATATGGAAATAGGCAATTATGCACCTAGTACAAAATATCTCGATATATTTCGATATTTGGGAATATTCATCCAGATTTTAGAAAAAGATATATAAATATCACGATATATTTAGAGATATATACGACTGTAAATATCGGTGATATTTTGACGATATTTGTGATATTTGTGATATTTTGGGATATTTGGAGATATTTTATATATATAACAATTTTATTTAATATTTACTATTATATTTCAAATAAATATAAATAATGTATCAGGATATATCAAAAAATATCTACAATATCTACGATATTTATCGATATTTTAGATATATCTACGATATTTGCATGTGAAACAATGTCAAATATCTCTAAAGAGAGGGATATATCCACGATACATATCCAGAAATTGAGTATCGATAAATACTCCTATCCTGATATTTTGTACTATGATTATATATACTTCATATCATAGTACAAAATATCACAATATATATCGAAATTTCAACAAAAAATATTTAAATATCACGATATGTTTAGAGATATATAAGATTATAAATATCGGTGATATTTCAACTATATTTATGATATTTGAAGATATTCGGTGATATTTTGTGTAGGTAATAATTTTATTTAATATTTATTATTATATTTCAAATAAATATAAATTATATATTATGATACATCAAAAAATATCCACAATATTTGCATATAAAATAGTGTCAAATATCCCCAAAAATATATATATATATATCCACGATACATATCTTTAAATCAGGAGTCGATATCCTGATATTTTGTATTATGCTTCATACTATTTCATCTACAAAATCGTTTGACTTGTGACTCACAAAAAAATAATGCACCACAAAAAGTCATGGCGGCACATACATATAATAGGTGTTAGGCCCCATCTACTATAGGGTGGTGGTTAGCGAAAAAGAAAAAAGAAAAAAAAAGTGTTGGGCCCCATCAACTAACGTGTATGACTATGACTAGAGGCCTACATAGTGTTAGTCCTTTGCCCATGAAAGCACCTAAACAACCAATATTTTGGACTAGTCATGTTACAGGAACACGCACGGATGGAGGATGGAGGCCCTTCGTGCTTGTTCTCGTACAAATGTATTGTCGCATAACTTTTTTCAAACGCGAAACTTATGTCACTTAATTCATAGTGATGTTACATTTCACTAAGAGTCTCTTTCTCAAATGCAAAGGTGGCGTTCATTCCATACGTCGTGGCTGGCGATCCTGATCTTTCCACAACGGCAGAAGCACTGAAAGTACTAGACAGTTGTGGTTCAGACGTAATTGAATTGGGTATACCATTCTCTGATCCTATTGCTGATGGCCCCGTTATACAGGTTAATATTCGGTTATTGTGTTATTTCTTATGTCCTTTTTACTTTAGCAATATCTGATTCTAAAGTTTTTATTTGGTTATATTTTTTTAGGCTGCCTGTACTCGTGCTCTAGCAAATGGAACCAGTTTGGATTCAATAATGTCCATGCTGAAGAAGGTAGTAGTCTAGCCATATGTGTAGGACTATCATATATAATTCTGATTTATGGGGTAGGATTTGGTGTCTTGTGGATTTCTAAAATCTGAATTCAACTTTGACAAACCAGGTGCTACCGGAAATATCTTGCCCAATTACATTATTCACATACTACAATGTGATACATAAGCGTGGTATTGGAAATTTTATGGCTGCCTTAAATGATGCTGGTGTACACGGTTAGGTTCAACCTTTTTCCTGAGTATAATTGTCTCATTCACATTAATGTATAATAAAATCCAGAATCAGAGTTTTGTATAGTTTATACTTTTATATCTATGAAGTCTGGTGGTGTTTCCTTGGAAAAGAATGGGGACGAGGCAGAGATTTGCCCAAAACTGTGATAAATTTGCTTTCAAAAGCAACAACTGTATTACAAAGTCCTGCTCCAGAGACTCTGGCGATAATAAGAACTTCATTAATTCGATTTCTACTCAAAAATATAATTACACTGAAAAACAAACATAAGCCACCTTCCTTTAATTTTATCTTTCTAGTTCTACGTGATTCTGCCTTGTAACTTCACTACATCCATCCTTCGTTCAGGCCTTGTAGTTCCAGATGTGCGTCTAGAGGAGACTGCATACTTGAGAAAGGAAGCTGCCAAGAACGACATTGAAATGGTAGGTCGTTTATCTCCAATTCTCTATTTTGTTGATTATCTTCCTTAATGTTATTCTTGTTTTAGAAAAAAAATAAGGAACTCTTTACCACATATAATCCCTACTTAAAACTTAAAACTCGGGTATAGGAGCAGTCTGAATTCCTTTTCTTACATATGGTCCAGTGAAATTCATAATTGCAATATGTAATTATTAATTAACAAATAAATTTGCTGCACCAGGTACAGCTGACAACACCCACTACATCAACAGAACGAATGAAACTTATTGTTGAAGCTGCGGAAGGATTTGTATATCTTGTAAGTTGTGGTTCTTAGTTCAATATTTTTTTCTTATCGGTCAAGGGGCCAAATGCTAATATTCAATAGAAAAGAGTGTACGTATAAGTAACAGAGACGAAAAACCACCATAATTTTAAGTGACACTCCCTTGATCATACCTTTATTTGCTTGAGTTAAATAAGGTCCAGACACAGTTGTAAAGGAAAACTAACTGTTTGAGGGTCAACTTGGCATTTGAATATTTGTATCCTTGGTTCTAATCTTGTCATTCTTGATTCCCAGACGGAGTCTCCTTTCAGTGTGTTTAGTTATATACTGTTAACATTTTCCTGTTACATCATCTGAAGCTAATTGCATCAATCAGTTCTTTCAGATCCAGTTCATTATCACAAATTTTTTTCAATTTTCTGTGGTAGCTAGACTGGTAGGGTCAGACCACTTTTGTCATTATTCGTATTATCAAGATCGGTTAGTCATTACTTATATATCTGTAGTGCTAAGGACAGTTTATATCTTAAACAGGTGAGCTCTGTTGGTGTTACTGGCGCTCGAGCATCTGTAAACCCAAGGGTTCAATCACTTCTTCACGAAATTAAAGAGGTTGCTGATTTGTCTTTAGCTATATATATGTTATACTTTTATCCGAAATAATAAAAATTGGATTTAACCTTGTTTATAAATTTCTAATTGTTAGTTAATGCGATGGATAATCCCTAAGACCAATCTAGAATATTAATCATCTAGTTACCACGTACTATAGCTCATCTAGTTAGCACTATCTATTACTCTATTAAGACCTAGCGAAAAAATCATGAATTAGAAACGGTTTTTTGGTGGAGATGTTCCCCACACAACAAAGATCACCCTCACAAAAAAATCAGTTCATTTGAAAATGTATAACACAGTATGGAAACAAGATCCTCCATATATATTTTGCATAGCTAGTGTCTAGAGGTAGTGCGTGCACCTTCTTAGTGGCTAGTGCTAAGCTGCTAATACCAGATGACATAGATGCGTGCTATTATTTCTTCCTTATTGGCTTATTGCCTAATACACAATCCTTTCTTAATTAGGTGACAAGCAAACCAGTAACAGTTGGCTTTGGCATATCAAAACCAGAGCACGTACAACAGGTAAATTAAATTATGCAGCGTTGATGTGTATAAATGCGTAAACACTAGCTAGTTGCTCTGGCAACAATTTCAATTATAATCTTATGTGTTACAGATAGCGCGATGGGGAGCTGACGGGGTGATTGTCGGTAGTGCCCTGGTGAAGCTCCTTGGGGAAGCAAACTCTCCTGTAGAGGGGTTGAAAGAACTAGAAATCTTCACCAAGTCTCTGAAATCTGCTCTCCCTTAACAACAGCTTTCCACGAACGTGGCATAGCCTGTCACTCTTAATGCCATCACATATCATTTAGAAATGTACAGAATAATTAGATTGATATCTTATAGTGTGTAAGAAAATTCTTATATGGTCATGCCATTAGCAACCAACTTGGGAATAACATCTGAATCGGGAAGAATGGGCCTTGAAAAGCTTTTCGGGGAAATACATGGGAATAACACTAAGAGCCGTGGGAATGAACAAACTATGGATTTCAGTCTATCCTAGAGAGGGAACATGAAGATGATCATGTTGACTAACTAGGTGCACCTCTAGCAATAACATTGTTGCTAGTGATAGGATGAAATCTTGGGGCCTACAGGTCGTCGTTTGGGACGTAATTTTTCTTTTAGAAGAGCTTTACGGTATTGGAACTAGTGCTAAGAGGTCTTAGGAGGTATCTAGTCCGCTTGTGCACTGGTTGCATCTTGTAAGTTGTAAGTGAACTTCTCTAACACTTGTACCACATTGTGTAACCAATTGAATAAAATTTACTTATAAAAAAAAAAAATAAATAAATAAATAAATAAAAAAATAAATATATATATATATATATATATATATATATATATATATATATATATATATATATATATATATATATATATATATATATATGGGTTGGCTACCTTGATGTACTTAAAATGACAAATTTCATCTTAATGTAATTTCTCATCCGTCCATTCGATTATACCCGATCCAACGTCCGGATCTTTGCGTTAATTTCACAAAGCAAATATGAGAGGGTACAATAGTCATTTTATTTTTCTTTCACAAATTAGATTAGAAAATTAGGTAAAAACTGACGCCTCTTTCTTCTTCCTCATCCTCTTTCTTCTTCCTCATCCTCTTTCTCTCTCCTCACTATAGGGACACCCACCACCACGTTTTTTCATGAAAACTCTGCTTGGAAACTCAATGGAACCGGTTAACCCACAATCAAATCTTAAGAATCAAAAGGAAAATATAATTAAAACCCAACTCAATCAAGTTTGAAGAACTCATTTGAAAATTGATTACCTCCTGCTCAACAATAGAATCAAACAGATACAAAAACTCACCAAGATTCTCAACTCAACCATATCTTTAATTCCTTCCAATGGTTTACATAAAAAAATGTGTCATAACAATATAAGGTATTTCTTTATCAATGATTCAATGGAAGTCAAAGAATTCACTTCAACAGATAACCGGATAACCCACTTCATATTTATGAGGATAACTCCAAGGTAAATTAAACTCATCTCCAAATTGAAGAATTATACACAAATCAATACCCAACTATGAAGTTTTGTCCAGAGATGACTTTTGTTAGGAGGAAGAAGAATGAGGTCGTGGTTTTTTTGTGGATCTATTTTTTTTTGTGAATAGAAAGTCAAATGACCATTGTACCCTCTCTTATTTGGGGTATGAACATTGTTCATACCCCAATATGAGCTATGAACGAATAAGTTCATATGAACATTCATTGTTCATACCTATTTGGGGTATGAACAATCAATGTTTATACCTTTCACTATATAAGCCGCGGTAATACAACACTATATAACCGAAAGTTTATCACCGATGAGCCCCCATTGAATTTACCTTTTCGATCGAGTCAAAAACCGTGTTCAATCAGTTGAAGTCAACAAAGTCAATCAAAGTCAATCATAATGTTGTTAAAATTGATTAAGATTAGTGGAGTGGTCAATTGGGATTTTTGAACAATTGAACCCGATGAGTTATTTGATTTGAAAAAGCATTCCGTTTTTTTCTTGTAGAAAATTTTTGATAGGGAAAATATTGATTTTTCATATAACAAATTTTGCCAAAAGAAATTATATGGGGAGTACTTTGACTACTTTCCGTCGAGGAAAATGTCTGTTTTCATGAGAAAATTTTCTCGAGCAATCAAATCACGATATTTGTAGACTTAAATCTACAAATTATATCATTGGAGGAAATTTGAAGTGTTACACCACCATGATCAAACCCAACAATAGTAAGAGAGTGGAAATAAATTAGCATTCTTCTAATTCACATTACACACACACATACCCCCATAAATACAATTTACGATTGGGAGGTGTTTATGACGTGCTTGTGAGAATGTTTGCGTGTGCTCGGGGATGAAATCATAAATCCAAGGAAGTAGACGAAATTGAAACCTGTATTAACCACCAAACTTTAACAGAAAAACATCTTTGGCACATCGTATGCTAATTTGGAAAACAAAACAATATATATTCCGATCCACCGGGTTGAGCTTTAGTTGTCTATAAAATGTCACAATTCAGATGATGGGCCGCTCATTCTTGGCTCGAGCAAGTTAATTTGTGCTGTAATATGGGCCGAGTCCTAACATGCTTTGAAATTTGACTTCCGACAAAGTATTAGTGAATTTCGAGCTACTTTCGAGGTTCTACTCATTTCTAGCTCCCTCAAGCTTGTTTCATGTTGCAATTTGAGCCGAGCTTAAATAACTTTTTTTATGGGAATTAAGAAAAAGCAATGTTTGATTAAGAAAATCTAGCCATTTCTTGGTTTGTATTTTGTTACCCGTTTTGTGTAGCTTCAAGTATTTGATCGAGGTGTGTTAGTGTATACATTGAAAGCTTTGTAAACTTAAAGCTTTGTTATCGCAATGTAAAAAATAATTCAATGCTATGCTATTGTTTATATGGGTTCATTCATTATTGTTGTATTTGAATGCCAATTGGATACTGTAAAATGGATTCTTTGTGGACTATGAACAAAGAATGTTCATAGCTCATGACTATGAACAATCAATGTTCATAGTCCAATTGTTCATAGTCACAAAGCCCACAATCTACTCACCGAAAATAACAACTGAAAAGTAAAACCCAAATAGGCACCCGCCCTCTTATAGTGCTTGGGATATAGGCTCACGCCCCTAAACCCAAATAGGACCCTCTTATAGTGTAATGCGGGATATAGGCACACCCCTAAACCTAAATAGGCCCTCTTTATAGTGTTAATGCGGATATAGGTGCATCTTTGACAATATTGCACCAACTCATTTTTTGAATGATATGAACAAAGAATGTTTATAGCTCATGACTATGAACAATCATTGTTCATAGTCCAATTGTGATATGAACAAAGAATGTTCATTGCTCATGACTATGAACATAAATTGTTCATTGCTCATGACTATGAACAATCACTGTTCATAGTCCAATTGTGATAAAAACAAGGGTCCGGTTCCTGGGACTCAATTTTATTTGACTCAAGTTTAACTCAATTTTTGGACTCTTGGATTATCTTAATCTAACGGTACAAAATTTCCAGATGATAGGCATTTAAAAGATGACGTCATGTAGGCCCCTTATCATTTCATTACGTTCGTGCTCGCCAAAAATCAAAAACTCTTTTCACCCTCACTCTAAAGGCTCCTTTGATTTCTTGAGAAAAAAAAAAAATCGCTTCATGATTTAACAAAAAAAAAATATATCACTAACAACGTGTGATGATAATCAATCACCCGACCTTCCTTGAAACAAAGACCATAATGGTGGTTTCAAACAATTCAAAAATTCAAACAATTCAAAAAATTGACATCATTAGGTGTTCGTGGTGGCACTTCGTTCCAATTTTTGAATTGTTTGAATTTTAAATTGACTATCCAGTTTTTGGGAGCTTACGAGGTGGAAGGACCGTCATTTTTAAACATGCCTCCACGAACACGCAGGAGGATTAAGCACCCAAACCCGAAAAAGAAAAATGTAACGGTGCCACCAATTCCATTGTTTATGAACCCAATGAAGAAATCGCCAAAATCAACAATGAACACTTAATGTTCATACTCTTGTTGGACTATGAACATTCAGTGTTCATACTCTCAGTGGACTATGAACATTGAATGTTCATACTCTTGTTAGACTATGAACATTCAGTGTTCATAGTTGATGCAATACAGTTTGCCAATGATGTCAATGAAGTTGGCATATGATGTGTATGTCAATGAAGTTGACATACGTCAATGAACTGGAAAAGCGGGTAACAAAGTCGGAAAGACATGGACGTGCCCATATTTGATTGGAAATGTCAAAATAAGCATAACCCACAGCTTTGTTGTGGGCACCACCCTCTCGGTCCCTAAATCCATCATTTAGGCCTTCAAAATCATTTAGGCCTTCAAAAATCCATCATTCTTCAAAAACAAAGAATGTTCATAGCTCATGACTATGAACATTGATTGTTCATAGTACAGTATAGACTATGAACAATCAATGTTTATAGTCATGAGCAATGAACAATTTATGTTCATAGTCATGAGCAATGAACATTCTTTGTTCATATCACAATTGGACTATGAACAATGATTGTTCATAGTCATGAGCTATAAACATTCTTTGTTCATATCATTCAAAAAATGAGTTGGTGCAATATTGTCAGCATGCACCTATATCCCAGACACTAAAAGTGCTTCATTTAATATTCCCTTGAAAGTTTATGTTGTTCTTAGAGATACAACGTTCATCGTTTTCTTATTTAATTATTGCTATAATGGGTAGATTATTTCCTAGGTCTTATCTTTTTTTTTTTTTTTGGAGAATTTTATTAAATGTATCAAAGATACAAAAATGTCGACTAAACAAAGTGACAAATGAGAGAGGACTCACTTACAGGGACTTGCAAGTTCGACGAAACAAAAGACCATATCGCATACGAGGGAGGATTAAGCACCCAAACCGAAAAGAAAATGTAACGAAGTGCCACCAATTCCCATTGTTTATGAACCCAATGAAGAAATCGCAAAATCAACAATGAACACTTAATGTTCATACTCTTGTTGGACTATGAACATTCAGTGTTCATACTCCCAGTGGACTATGAACATTGAATGTTCATACTCTTGTTAGACTATGAACATTCAGTGTTCATAGTTGATGCAATATAGTTTGCCAATGATGTAAATGAAGTTGGCATATGATGTGTATGTCAATGAAGTTGACATACGTCAATGAACTGGAAAAGCGGGTAACAAAGTCGGAAAGACATGGACGTGCCCATATTTGATTGGAAATGTCAAAATAAGCATAACCCACAGCTTTGTTGTGGGCACCATCATTTAGGCCTTCAAAATCATGTTTTTGCCGTTTTAGGAAAGTTTTGTTTTTGTTATATCTTTTGATAGGAGATTCCGTTTTCAATTTGGTCAATTGGGTTAATTCTATTTTGATTAGTAGTTTCTTAATATATGGTTATCCCAAAACTTTCCATTTTGGAAAATTTTTGAGTTTTGTGGAAATTAGAATTATTTAAGCCCTATATAAAGGCTGGTAGTTTGTATTAAAGTTTTCAGTTTTGGTTTTGAGTTAATCATATTAAGAGTTACCACAATTGGACTATGAACAGTGATATTAAGAGTTAATCATAGTATGGGCTATAAACATTCTTTGTTCATATCACAATTGGACTATGAACAGTGATTGTTCATAGTTCGATAGCTATGAACACTCATTGTCCATAGCTATGAACTATGAACATAGCTATGAACAATGAGTGTTCATAGTCCATATTATGCATACTATGAACAATCATTGTTCATAGTCCAATTGCGGTATGCACAAAGAATATTCATAGCTTATGACTATGAACATTGATTGTTTATAATCGCATTACAATATGGACTATGAACACTCACTGCTCATAGTTCAATTGTGATATGAACAAAAATGTTCATAGCTCATGACTGTGGTATGAACAAAGAATGGTTAATTTGAGATACCCCCTTGTTTTGCGATTGAGAGGAGTGATTTTTCCGATAATAATATCATCTTTATTTTTGTTTTGGTAAACGGTTGAGATTAGATCATCTCATTTATTTTAGATCGGGTGGTCGAGATTAGATCTAACCATTTTGGCAGTCTTCCACTTTCGTGCACAGCTTATACATTGTCGATATAAACTTTCTCTATTATATAGTGTTGTACCGCGGCTTATATAGTGAGGTATGAACATTGATTGTTCATACCCCAAATATGTATGAACAATGAATGTTCATATGAACAATGAGTGTTCATAGCTCATATTGGGGTTATGAACAATGATTGTTCATACCCCAAATAAGAGAGGGTACAATGGTCATTTGACTTTCTATTCACAAAAAAAAATAGATCCACAAAAATCCACGACCCCATTCTTCTTCCCTCCTAACAAAAGCCATCTCTGCATAAAATTTCATAGTTGGGTATTGATTTGTGTATAATTCTTCAATTTGGAGATGGGTTTAATTTACCTTGGAGTTATGCTTATTTTGACATTTCCAATCAAATATGGGCACGTCCATGTCTTTTCCTGACTTTGTTACCCGCTTTTCCAGGGCGTATGTCAACTTCATTGACATACACATCATATGCCAACTTCATTGACATCATTGGCAAAACTCATTGCATCAACTATGAACATTGAATGTTCATAGTCTAACAAAGTATGAACATTCAATGTTCATAGTCCACTAGAGTATGAACACTGAATGTTCATAGTCCAACAAGAATATGAACATTAAGTGTTCATTGTTGATTTTATGATTTCTTCATTGGGTTCATAAACAATGGGAATTGGTGGCACTTCGTTACATTTTCTTTTTCGGGTTTGGGTGCTTAATCCTCCTCGTGTTCGTGGAGGCATGTTTAAAATGACGGTCCTTCCACACTGTAAGCTCCCAAAAAACTGGATAGTCAATTTAAAATTCAAACAATTCAAAAAATTGGAACGAAGTGCCACCACGAACACGAATGATGTCAATTTTTTGAATTGTTTGAATTGCTAATTAGAAATCATTGGTGTTTTTTTTCTAATTGTAAGAATTATAAAACTATCCAATTTTTTGGGAGCTTACACCAATGATTTCTACAACCTAGGATCAGCTGCCTCATGCCATTTTTCTAGTATCAATTATCCGACATAAAAAAAACCGAAATCATTGGTGTAAGCTCCCAAAAAATTGGATATTTTTATAATTCTTACAATTAGAAAAAAAACACCCAAAAAAACAAGGCAGTAAGAACATAACCAACGGTCCTTCCACACTCAACAAGCATGTCATTCCACACTCTTGTTTTTTAATTTTTCTGGACAATTTCTGAGTCGCGTGCTTAGCAATCTTATTACAAGATTTACACATTCTTCCCCGGATTCTCTAAGGCTTCCTCCACAGGGCCTTTCATTCTCTCCGTTTTCTTCTTCCTCCCTTCGTTTGAGAAATGTTGGGATTTAAAACCAAGAGCTGAAAAGAAGATTTAAGAGTTAAAATCAAATAAGATTTTTATCATTGCAAAGATAAAAAAACAAACTAAATAAATTACCTTGAGGTATCAACTATAGGCTCTTCAACTGGAGGTGCTTCATTATTCATTGCATCCGTTTTGTTGATAGTTTCCTTAAGCTCCGAAACTCCAATAGACATTTCACTCATCTTCTGAATAAAATATGCATATGTCTCAACACTAGTTGATGCATCATAAGCCAATTGAGTAGCAACCTTGATACAATGGGCAACTCTTAATGGCTCATGGTCTTCATGACCGGCCACTAGTCCACCATCAAACACCGCTCTGTATGTGTTTGCCTTTTGCGTCCACCGTTTCAAAATAAAATGATCTGGAATCTCTTCGATGTCATAACGCTGAAAAAGCTTTAAAATGTGAGCACAAAGTAATTCTTCGAACTGAAAATTCTTACATTCACAAATACCCTCCAAAGTTCCTCTATTAAAAGTCACTTTCCAAATTGAAGTTTGCTTAATGTCTCTTGTCTTCACCGTATAAATTCCTGTTCCATGTATGTCTATCTCTTCTCCCACAATTCTATACTTCATCTTAGCCTTTTCTAAATGTTTCTTGAATTTATTGAAAGCACTAATGGTATAAACTTTACCTGCATGCTTGAGGAGGAAAGCATCCTTAGCCACAATCACGAGAAGTATGTTCGTATGGTAATCGATTCCTTTCATTCCGGCTATCGATTCCAAAGACCTCTCATTACCATGGACAAATTCTATAAGTGTAGTCGTCGAACTAACGAATTGATCATAATGAGAATTCATTGATTCACTTCAGCCCGTCATTATGCATACCAAAAAAAATGTCATTGTGATAAGCGGAACCCAAGACGTCACGGGTTTTATATATTTCATCAACCAAGTATTTTCAGTCAAGTTATACTTCAACAATGAGCGCAGACCACCTGCTTTCAAAATCAACAATCCTATATGACTTCCAAATAATATATGTAAGCTCAAACACAAAGCATCGAGCCTATGGTAAACAAATGACAACTTCTCTCGAAAATTTCTGCATAATGTGCCAAAGACAAAATCGATGTCGAATAGTAGGGAAAACTTTTCTAACTGCTGCGATCATCGCTAAATCTTGGTCGATAAAGTATTGAAGTTGGTGGATCGACCACCCATAGCTGCAAGCCATGTCCTAAAACAACCACACAAATGTCTCTTCCGCCGTCTCATCAAGTAGTAGGGCACAACCAAACCGAATGGATTATGTGGTGGTTGACTCGATAAAAGGGGCAAATGGCATACCGTAAACATTAGTTCTATATGTTGTATCAAAAGATACGACATCCCCAAAGTACTCATATTGGACACGGGACCTTCCATCAACCCAAAAGAAATTTACTACTACACCTTTTGTATCTAATTGAACGGCATAGTAGAACTGAGGATTTTCAGCACTCTTCTGCCTAAAATAGTGAAGCACGGCTGTTGCATCATTATCTTTAGGCATTTTTCTCGTCAAACCATAATGGTGGTTCCAACAATGCTTTCTCCGAAACCCAATCTCATCCCCATGGAAAACGTCTGCCACTTTCCCTACAGGTATACCGTTGTCATGAAAAACCTCTGTCAAACTCTTTGCAATCTATATTTTTGTTACCTTTCATATATTGTCTCTTTGATGGAGTGATTGGCTATGGCGATTTTCAGCCAAACTCACATCATATATATCTTCAAGTTTTCTTTTTGTAACTCGCATTCTAGCTTGGCAACCACATCTAATAGTCGAAGTACTTCTCGAAGCTACACCTTCAATTTCTTCTTTCTTGTTATGGACCCCCTCGCGTGAGCAAACCAATAGACAATTAGAAGGCAATTCCACACCCGTTTGTTTTTTATCCATAGTCCGAACACGAATCTCAAATCCCTCCTGTTTACCAAACTCTCTGTAGTAAGTCTTTGCTTCATCAACACTATTAAATTTCATACCTAAGTGTGGAGCAACTAATTTATTAACGTCATTACTTTGAGAATCAGTACAACAAGAAGAAGTGCCAACAAAGCTCTAACATTTTCTTCCATTTCTAGCAAAAAGAAACAGAGAAAATATCAAATGACGCAAAATAGATATTAATGACTCCCATATATTAAATTGACAATTTTAACGCGTCTATTCTAATTAGCAAAAAACGATTATGGTATAAAAGAGGGCTATAGAGCAATTCTTCGAGAACAAACAACTAAGAATTCTAATTCGAAAAGAAAGCACTTAAGTTCAAAAGGACAATATCAAAGCAAAGAATATTAACTTCTTACAAATTGGAAAAACCAAAAGAACGATAAAATAAGATTAACTTACCTTGGTTTACAGAGATGGCTAATTCCAAAAAAATAGTATAGTGATTTTTTGTGAAAAAGAAAGATAATGGGCTCCAATTGAATAGTCGGGTGATCTTTTGTGAAGAAGAAACCGGCATGGGTTTATCTGTAGAGAGTGAGTGAGGAAGAGAGAGGAAGAAGAAGTCTCAGAGTGTTTTGTTGGGTTTTTTGTTTTTTTTATGAATAGAAAATCAAGATGACCATTATACCCACCCTAAATTCTTTGTTTGATAAGGAATAGTTCTTGGACGTTGGATGGGTTGTGATCAAACGGACGTGACGAGCTGTCAAGATAAGCTGTCAATTGGAGCTGTCAAGGTAGCCAGCCCCTATATATATATATATTCTTATTTAATTTCTGGCTAGAAATAATGCAAATGTTTTTTTTGCTTTTACTGTCTCATTTACCTTGCCGATATTTTCTATTGTAATCTAACATACACACATTTTCTTATACTAGAAGCAATTAGGTGGCCTCGTATGACACGTTATATGGCCTCAGTAACTAGTAGGAGTGTAAAAAAAACCCGTTGACCCATCATCCGGTAGGGTACCCGATCTTCACTCGCCACCCAAACCCGCACCGACCCGAAAACAAACCCACCCACCCTGCTAATTTTTATGCGGGTCGGGCTATGGGTGTAGGTTCTATGCTCAAACCGACCGCGTCAAGCCGCCCGACCACCGCACGTGTCAAAAAGTCATTGACCCAACCTCATTGACCCGCACAATTTCAAGACTCTAACTCTAATATTTTTGTATTTTGTTTATATTTTCTTTTAACTTTTGTAGGAATTTGAGAGATATAAATACAAACTTATAATTTCAACATCAATTTCACGTATTCAAATTTAAACATTGGGCAAATATCAAAAGTTCAAATTCACCTTTCGAATTTTGGAAAAGATGAATCATTCATCCTTATATTAATTTCGAATTCTTTTATTTTATATTTTATTGTTTTGTACCATAGATCCTCGTTCCCATCTTCATTTTATCATGCTATGGAAAATAATCAATTTACAAATAGTAAATCACGAGAAAAAAGTTTCAAATTTACAGATATGGTTTTGGGTTCAAATTCAAGTTTTTTTTTTTATTTTTTATTGATTGATTCCATTTTTTTCTATGTTGTGAATTGGAAATATATTACTTGCAGAATTAGAAAGTTTTTTTTGGGTGAAATTGGGTTAAAACGATAATTTCCACCCGACCCGGATGACCCGCCCAAAACCCGCCCCGTTAGCTGACCCAACAGGCCGGATGATGGTACTAAGACATGACATTTCAACCCGCCCCATCGGGGACCACTGGATTTGTATCCCCTAGACCCGCCCCGACCCGCCCCATCACTAGTTGACTGCAGTTGACTCGCCCGCCCCGTATTACACCCCTAGTAACTGGCATGTATATCCTTGTGTCGTGAGTTTTTTTGTTTTTTAGGCTGAGTCCAATGACCCCTTATCCCACAAGAAATGGTGGCAAATACGGCGGTTTTTACCCCTCATCTCAATTTTACTCATTGACCTTACATATAAGAGCATTTGCAATGCAGGTGATAATTTTTCCCCCCTCTATCACCGCCACCTCATCACTTATTCACCCTCTTTTCACTAACCCGGTGAAAAACAAGGTGAAGCTGTGCAATGCAAAGGTGATAAAAAATATCTCGGACGGGATGTTGGATTCCGTCTGGACGTAAAAATTGAAAAAACACTCCGGACGGAATGAAACATCCCGGCCTCAAATTTAAAAAACGAAAAAAGTCAAAAATCATGCGAGGCCGGAATCTAACATCCCGTCCCAAAAAACCCATTTTTTTTAAAAAAACACCCAGACGGAATCCAACATCCCGTCCGGTTAACAAGTCGATTGAAAACTTCGGTGGAAGGTTTCACCTTGTTTTGAACTGGGGAAAACTATCACCGAGTTTATCACCCTGCATTGCACAGCGCTTTTGGACCCAACTAGGTGATAGTTTTCACAAACCCCCCTCTATCACCTGCATTGCAAATGCTCTAAGGGTTAGTTAGTGTTACCCCTCCCCTCCCCAACACACACACACACACACACACACTAGATGAATAATTAGGGTCTCCTCTCAAATACACACAAAAAAAATACTATCAACCCAAGTTGACTTTTTTTCTGTGTTTACTTGGTGGGGGGGGAGAGAGAGAGACCCTAATTTCCCCATCTAGTAGGGGGGAAATCAATCCTAATTGGCTCATCTAGAGAAGTAGGTAGACATGAATTAATTCTAACTCCCACATTATAAAAAGTCAAATATCCCGAGAAGAAAATGATCCTATTTGACCGCTGTACATTGCTAACATGAGGAAATAAAACAATTTTGAATCTCAAGTAACTGGCCAACCCGCTAAAGTGGCTAAAGTAATGATGAATCCCGTGAGTAAAATGGGTCCTATGGAAAGCCCATCGATTCCTAGTCTCTAGTGAAAATCAAAATAATTTATTTATACAGTCTTTTTTTAAAAAGTAGCTACTTAAGTTAACTTTAAAATAAGTACGTAAGTAAAATTTCACCAACAAAATGAATTCAAACTTATTATTTTGTGGATATGATATACTCAATACTAAGATCATCTCTACAAAATTTCAACGCATTTGGAAACCTTTAACATTGGCAAAAAACGATTACAAAAACTTAACATTTTTGAACCGTTAGATTTCTTTTTAAAGATGCCAACAATTTTTATCTATGTTAGAAGTTTTCAAATGAGCTGAGTGTTTCATAACTACTAAAAATTAGATTTGAATTCATTTTGTAGGTGAAGTTTTTACGTCATTTATTTTTATTTTTAAGTAGCTAATTTAAGTAGCTACTTATATATATATATAATTATATATATATATATATATATATATATGGTTTGTCTAGAGTGCCACTCTAATATTGCCACTCTTATCTCACACTTCTCCTCAGCCGTCCGATCCCACCTCAAGATCTGATGATCTAATTCACTCAAAAATCGCGAAATTTCAAAATTTCAAAATATTTCGGAAACCAAAAAACGAAAAAATGCGAAATGTTTGATCATCTCTCACGGTCGTCTTCTTCTCCACCCGAAATTTTCGAATCTAGAAAAATGTTTACCAAACAATTAATCAATTTTCGATCAACAAGAACATTATTCCTTTCTCAATTTTCGATCTAAGCTTCTTATAACTAGATCTCTTCGATGGTTTGGCATACAAGAGAAGCTCACCAGGCTCAAAGTCCAATCTCAAGATGTAAGCAATTAAAACCTCAAATCTATTTTATAATATTTATTCATCCTTTTTTATTTTTTTATAATGTTTTCTGGTTTAGGATAACATCTGTAAGTTTTGCTAAGAAGAGTTTACCACCATCTCAAATCGGTGTGTTTCTTCGTGATTATCACGGTATCGCTCAAAGATTCGTCATATCGCGTAAAGATTCCAAAGGCTCATCTTGTGCAACAAAACTGATAAAGTGATCAAGCACACCAAGGAGTTCATCGAGAAACAAATTGGAAAAGGAACCGTAAAGTTAAAATGGTTAGAGAATTATTGTATGCCTATTAGAAATAAAAATATGTATGAATTGACATGTTGAAAAACAAATTGTGGTTAATAGAAGCAAAGCAAGTCCGAGATACCGTTTAATTGTTTCTTGTCTTCGCATATTGTTAGCGTGTGGTTATTAGTGCTTGTGAATTTAGTTTGTATAGTAGATTATGAAACTTACTGTTTTGATTGTTTTGATCGTTATAATGATACCCATTTATTTGTTTAAGTTTTTTAGAGATGCCCATATGATTATTTAGCAAGTTTGCAGTATTTTTTAGTTCATTTAATAATGTTTGTTTCTTTGAGCTAAACATTATTAATGACTGATTTAAGCTATAGGTTTTATGAGCTTGTTCAGCGATAACTTGTTTACTTTGCCGACACACAAAGGTACTAAAACACACTTACTACAACATTAGTTAGTTCCAACTTCCAAGTGTTTGATGCCAGCAATTTCGAAAGTAGTGATAGGATTATTTAAAGAAAATTTTCTTGTTTAGAATGGCGCAAATGGAAGATACATACAGAAAGAAAGTCGCAACACTTCTACAGGCTCTTTTTGAATGGGAAGACCTTTAAGAAGCCTCGTCGTCCATATGAGAAGGAGCGTTTGGATGCAGAACTGAAGCTTGTTGGAGAGTATGGGCTATCTGACGTTCTACCCTGCAGGTGATGAATCCCTCCTTAACGGCACCACTTATTCCGGCAACTGCATCACTGACGACAAACGAAGATTTAGAATTATCCATGGCAATCGCTACCTATATCCATTCCTCCTCCATGGACGAGCGACCACTGCATCCCAATGCACACAAGAGCATTCTAGACAACAAACCAGTTTATTGGATCAACTCGTCAGAAAATAGCTCCAACAATCGGGGCCCTACGAGAGGACCTGCATCTCCTCTAAGGAGTAGTAGCAGGAAGTAGTAGCAACAGGTGGTCGTACAAGCCATCCCAAGTTGGGTACAATGGATGGGATGTGCCTGAAGGTGGGCCTAGTAACAGTGAAACTCAGCAGAGCATACCTTCAACATGTGTGATATGTTTGGATGCTCCAATAGAGGGGGCTTGCATCCCTTGTGGTCATTTGTCTGGATGCATGTCATGCCTGATTGAGATCCAAGGTAAAAGTGGGGTGCCCAAATTTGCCAAGCCAAGATAAAGCAGGTTGTAAAGATCTATGTTTTTTGAGTGTTAGTGAAAGATGCTCTATTGCTTTTATGGCCTTGTGTAATTGTTTCTTATGTCCTCAAAATACGCTAGTTGCATAATATATGTAACATAAGTCTATGTACAACATATGCGTATGAATTTAGTACTAAATCTTTGATAGAGTTTCCTGTTTCATTATTTATCTTCTTTCTACTGACAAGATTTGCCACTTGCAAAGTTCTATTGAACGATGTTTTGCCTGTATTGAAATGGGTAATTTTGCGGTAGTGAATGAGCAAATAAAACAAAACGCAGCAGCGTTCGAGAACTGCAATGGCCGAGAACTAAAATACCAAGTGTCCGCCAATGTCTTCTTCCAAAATGGTGGTTTGCTTCTTAGAAGTGATATATTATCATACTTGATCGAAGTTCCATTTCACATTCAATCTGAAAGGTCTTACCATGTGATAAATTACACAAAAGAATTTTCAAAACTATAATTACAGAAGTTTAGAACTAAAATCATTCGAATTTTCAAAACCTGAATTCTTGACATCACAAATGTGAACCGATAACCCGCTTTGAACCTTTGATAAATTAAACAAGAAAATAAGCATCATAATTTATATGGCCCCAAGTTGTAAAAGTGAACGTCTAATGTGAACATCAACCAACATTTCACGCAGAAAAAAATAAAAGTTCATTGACTAAAATCATGTCCAGTTTTAATGGAACATAAATTACTTCCACCTATAAACGTAAACTAAGATTACGCATCCACTGTATATTGTATAAACTCCAAAACTTATTTTCCCCTTGGAATGGATTCCAATAATTTGATTGCTCAGTGTATGTTACAAAACTATCAAACACCTTCAACAATCAAATGAAGTCTCACCAATAAACAACCTAAAACCATTTCAATGCCTCACATATTCCCTGATGAATTGCTCAAGCCGAGATATTTATTTCACTGTCAATCCGGAAGACTCTGCCATCACCTTGTTGTTATGACAGGGGAAATGAGAAGGGTTCACCAGCCACACCAAGTGTAAATTCATTGGTTATATCCGCTTCTAAGAGAGCGGTTCTTGATGTCCGCAAACTTGTCTCTCAGAAAATCAGACATAAATGGGTTCAAAACAAATTGAAACCCACATCACAAACATCGGAAAAGAAACACGGTAAAGGATGCCACAACCACAAATAAAAGACGCGTCAATTCATTCGGCCTTGGTGAGATGAGTTGATGTCCTTGAGAAAAAGTTGAAACACACCATTAAGCGCACAACAAGCACACTAATTTCTAAATGAATGTGGAAGCAAAACAGAATTCGGCCGAGTTCACCGAATATGCTAGTTAAAACTCCGGCGAGTTCACGAATATGCTACTTTCACCAACTCGGCGAGTTCACCGAATATGCTAGTTCAAAACTCGGACAGAGTTCACCGAATATGCTACTTCACCAAACTCTGATAGAATTCAAAACTCTGATAGAGTTCACCAAATATGTTAGTTCAAAACTTTGATAGAGTTCAAAACTCAGACAGAGTTCACCGAATATGTTACTTCACCGAACTCTGACAGAATTTAAAACTCTGACAGAGTTCACTAGAATATGCTAGTTCACCGAACTCTGACAGAGTTCACCGAAATTGTCGCCGTCTTTAAACGAGGATATCAATCATATGAACAGAGATAACAATAAGCATCACGAAAATAATTGAAATCCAGAAGAGTGGGATTACTAAAAACTATTAAGGCAGTATAAGATGACTATTTGTAAATACAAGCAACTTCAAAGAAACACAATGTCGGTCACTTTCTACTGACGATTTGGTCTACTCTCACTTAATAGTTTGTGTTTGCACTTGAATGTCAATTTGATCGCTTATTCACACAACGGCCTATACCTGGTTTACTTGTTTAAGATTCATAATAGCAACTACTCTACAAAAAGAATATTACAATCATTAATGATGTAGAATGGTAAGTATGAGCAAACTGGTCTGAATTGAATCCCAAGGTTCCTGGAATGCTTAGGCTAGAGCCTACAGGATTGGTCGTATATAGGTCTGATGTGCACTGGAAAGGTTTAAACACTTATATCATGAATGAAGAAATTGTACCAAGTATGACTAACAGCCTTATCCACATCAAGATGTGAGCCATAAGAAATAGATACTTCAAAGTTTTAGCAAGTTACCAATAATTATCCGTCCACACGTCTCCCCATCCTTAGTACGAAATATAGCCTAAAATGAATGATTACACAAGAGAAAAGAATTAAAATAGAATGAATGAAAATAGGATGCAAGACTCACCTTCTTGAAAAAATTCATCCAAGCAATAGGCGCTTGTCCGGATCCATAACATTGAACAACAAAACAAAATGAGTTAAGAATTCCAAGAAGCACTAAAAATACACGAAACAAAGCCTTCAAACAGAGTGAGTCTAGAGTAGAATCTTTCACTATGCACTAGTAATACCTCCACTTGTTCGACAAGTCCAATATTCAAGTGGCATTGTTGCACTATCTCCATCAGAAAGCAGAGTAGAAGAAGCGCATTGCTTCACTAACTTATCATCCTCATATCGCGTGCCGGCTACTTCCCAAAGTCTTGAAATTAGCCTAGGCTTCCAATTCTTCAAGAATTTCAGGTGCAAGCCCTACAACCCCACAATATAAAGCAACCATTTTTAAAACTAAAATACAAAAACAAGTGAATAAATAAATAGAAAACAAAATGGATTAGTACCGTGAGCCTTGAGAATATGCAAGATCTTTAGCACGAGTAACACTTTTGACCTGAGCGATACCGTGATAATCACGAAGAAACACACCGATTTGAGATGGTGGTAAACTCTTCTTAGCAAAACTTACGGATGTTATCCTAAACCGTAAAACATTATAAAAAATAAAAAAAGGATGAATAAATATTATAAAATAGATTTGAGGTTTTAATTGCTTACATCTTGAGATTGGACTTTGAGCCTGGTGAGCTTCTCTTGTATGCCAAACCATCGAAGAGATCTAGTTATAAGAAGCTTAGATCGAAAATTGAGAAACTTTCTCGAGACTCAATAATGTTCTTGTTGATCGAAAAATTGATTAATTGTTTGGTAAAAGAGTTTTTCTAGATTCGAAAATTTCTGGAGTGGAGAAGAAGACGACCGTGAGAGATGATCAAACATTTCGCATTTTTTCGTTTTTTGGTTTCCGAAATATTTTGAAATTTTGAAATTTCGCTATTTTTGAGTGAATTAGATCGTCAGATCTTGAGGTGGGATCGGACGGCTGAGGAGAAGTGTGAGATAAGAGTGGCAATATTAGAGTGGCACTCTAGACAAACCGATATATATATATATATATATATTTTATTATTTTTTTTTTTTTGGATTAATAATAGATACAAAGAATTTGGTATGGCGGGTTAATGGATTACCATTATTGACCAATCCTATAAGTTGGTTACCCTAATTGACGGAAAAAAAAATCGGTGCCTCAATTGAAATTTAGGGGTTAGTTCGTTAATTACCCAATCTATTTGGGTATATTTCATTCTTTTTTGTGAGTGATTTATTCTTTGTGAGTGGTTGAGAGTTGATTGTTGTGTACAGTCAAATCAACTCCTTTTGTAACATTCTTCTTCAACTAGTGGAACCATTGATCTCACCATATGTGGACATAGGTAATTAGGTATCAAGGCCGAACCACCTTAAATCCTTGTGTCATTGTGTCGTTGTGGTGTGTGTTATTTACTTTCTCTTTACTTGTTTTATGTTTTGTTAGTTGATACTGTTACTGGGTTATTGTTGGAACATTTGTCTTAGTATAAGGTTGATTTTGTGTTGTCATTCGCTTCTGCATTTAGTCGCAACAGTTACATTCACTATTCCACCACCAGTGGTTTTGTTAAGTTCAGGACTCATACAATAGCTATAAATGAATCTAAGAAGATTTTCAACTTCCTCTTCTCTCTTGCCATGAAGCCACTTTAGTCTAGCAGGGCTAAGCAACTCAGATGGCCACAACCCTCATTTTGTTTACACTAATACCCCAAAGGTGTAGTGACTATGTACTGACAAGAACCCACAACTTGTACGTGTACTCGGTTGCCATTGTTATAGGCCTCGACGAGAAGAGGGCATCCAATCAACAAACAAATATGCACTACACCACTAGTTTAAGATCCATCATCTATCCTGTGACACCTTCTATTTAGTTGCTAGAAATGAGTTTCAACTTTAAATTTAGTTCAACGATTGTTGCTATTAGGATAAACTTGCCCGTTCTATGAACTCCAAAAAAAACTTTACCATGAAAAACAATGAATTAGAAGCTGATTTTTAGTGGAGATGTTCTCCCCACAATATAGTTCATCCTTAAAAAAAATCAACACATTTGAAAATGTCTAGACGTATCAAAATTTGCATACAATGTTATAAATTTATCAAACGGTCCAAAATTTTCAAATTTCAAGACAACTTTGACAAGGTTAAACATTTTCGTTTGGGCTGATTTTTTGTAGGGAGATTCTCCATTATGAGAAGACTATCTTCACCAAAAATCAATCATCAATTCATCTTATAAATACACTTTTAATTTGGTGGTGGAATTCATATTAGGTTGAGTTCATATAATGGGCTTGTAGTATAAATTTATATAGTATATATATGTTTATTGAAAATTTAATATATATTTATACAAATAAATTTTGTTTTTTCCTTTCTCTTCAATTAATTTTACCACGGATTTAATTGTCATTTATCATATTCTAGTGAAATTCTCAGCCTATTGTCTCACTCTAGGCAAAATCTAGCTTGGCCGTCTTCTAGTGTCTGGAATGTAGAAAGCTGTATTTTGCTTTCCATGTATAGGGCGCGACCTGCGCTCAGATATAGTGTATATAGGGCGCGACCTATGTCTCAGGCTTTCGAGATGTCTAATAGCTAGAGCGCGACCCGCGCTCTTCTCTAGCCTAAATAGAGCGCGCCCCGTGTTTCTCAAGCCACCGAATTGTTTTGTTTCCGATTTTGTAAACTCTATATAAACAATTGTAATCTCTTTAGAATTCAATCAAGTAAATATACACTGAATTGAATTAAATCCTCTGGTTCTACATGGTATCAGAGTCGAACCATTGAAATCCGCTGCATTGAATCCTTGAATCTTAAACCCATTATTGAATCCTTGAATCTTAAATCCCTCTCACAAAGTTTTATTTTTTTATTCTCTTCAAAAACCTAAATCATTTTTTTCTGCAATGGCTGAATCTGACAACAATTCTTCAAGTATCATTCATCACCACTACACCCCACAAGACAACTCAGCGTTCCCAAAAACTGTTCCATTAGATGAGTCTAACTATACCATCTGGGCTCCTCTCATGCGGATGCGGATTGGAGCAAGGGGAAAGCTTGGTTATTTGACTGGCGCAAAGGTTAAACTGCTTATGAATTCGTCCGAATATGAAGTTTGGGCAACAGATAATGAAAAGGTAAAAAGGTGGCTTATTGATTCTATGGAGATTTCTCTTATGAACCGTTATATTCGTCTTCCTACTGCAAAAGATATTTGGGAGGCTGTGGAGAAGACCTTCTATGATGACTCTGATGAAACTCAAAATTTTGAATTGAATACGAAGTGCTTTGAAGCGAAGCAGAATGGGAGACTTATTCCTTCCTATTACAACGAATTGGTGGCTATGTTCCAGGAGATTGAGCAGAGGGTGACCTCCTAGAATAACAGTGTTGAAGTTGTAGTCCATGAAACGTCCACGATGTCCAGAATGCATGTTCATATGTTTTTACATGGACTAGATTAGGAGTATGATCAGGTGCGTGGAGAGATCCTTCGGAAAGAACCTAAATTTTCCTTGGAACAAAGCTATGCTTACATTCGTAAGGTACAATCTGAGAAACAGACTATGGGGCGCTCTTTATCAACTGAATCCTCTGTCTTGGCTGTTCATAGCAAGACAACTCCTCCAGTTTTTTCTGGTCCTCCACGCTATCCTAAAGGTAAATCAAATCCTTGGGCAGATAAAAAGTGCGGTGTTTGCGAAGATTTGGGTCATAGCAAGGAGAGATGTTATGAAGTGATTGGTTATCCTGATTGGTGGGACTTCTCGAAGAGGCCACAAACGAATTTAAGCAAGGCCGCCATTGCTAATGTTGTGAATGGAGACAATGCTTCGTCTAGTGTCGCGCAATCAGGTATGAATGGTAAGGCTATTTCGAATAATACATAGATAATTGATTCAGGTGCATTTGACCATATGACAAATGACCCTAACCTTGTGAAAAGTCTTAGACCTTCACCTCAGACCGATGTTTCTACTGCTGATGGTACTCTAACTCCAGTTAGCGGAGAAAGGTCTATTTAGTTATCTAAAACCCTCACTCTTGAATCTGTCTTAGTTATTGCATCCCTTGCCTAACCTATTGTCTGTTTATCAAATTATCCTCGCACTTGCATTTACTGTGACATTCTATCCATCTTTCTGTGTTTTTTAGGACATTCTGACTCGACATATTCTTGGTTATGGTGTTAGAAAGGGGAAACTGTACTACCTGGACTTGACAAAAACTGGAGAGAAACAAAAGAATTTTCTGGGGCAAGCTAATCAGGTTAATAGGGTCGAGAATGCAAAAGAAGTTGTGTGGTTATGGCATCGTAGGTTAGGTCATCTATCTTTTAGTTATTTGAAGAGGTTGCAACCTCAGTTATTTTCAGTTGTTAGTGAGTCTGAGTTTCATTGTGACATTTGTAAACTGGCCAAGAGCCACCGTATTTCATATTCATCAAGTATTAATAGATGTCCTGTTCCTTTTATAAAAATTCATTCTGATGTTTGGGGTCCTGCCAAAGTTTCTTCATTTTTTGGAGCTAGATATTATGTGATTTTTATTGATGATTGCACTCGCATGACGTGGGTGTCACTACTGAAAAACAAAAGTGATGCATATAGGATGTTTACTGATTTTTACAAAATGGTGGCAACGCAGTATCAACAATCTATCAGGGTTTTTCAGTCTGATAATGGTGGAGAATTTGTGAATGGCCTCATGGCTGAATTTTGCCGGTTAATTGGAATTCGTCACCAAACCTCCAATTCTGGTACCCCCCCAACAAAATGGTTTAGCCGAACGGAAGAACAGGCAGTTGTTGGAGGTTGTTCGTGCTTCCTTGTTTGGCATGAATGTACCTCGATCCTATTAAGGTGAAGCGATGAAATCAAGCGTGTTATATGTTATCAACCGTGATTCCCTCACGGGTAATTGAGTTCCAGAATCCTTATCAGAAACTCCATACCCTTTTGTCCATCCCATCTATGCCTAACTTGGAGCCTCGGGTGTTTGGATGTACAACTTATGTTCATATCCCACAACCAGAACAAAGTAAACTTGATCCTCGTGCGAAGAAGTGTATTTTTGTGGGTTATGCAGAGTTTCAGAAGGGGTATAGGTGTTATGATCCGATTATTGCCAAGATGTATATATCCCTTTGATGTCTCATTCCATGAATCGGACTTCATCATTACTTTCGAGGGAGTTTCCCAGTCTTCCTTCGGGGAGAGTGGCGTGAAGGGAATCGATGTCTTTGGAGAATTGGAACACTTGGAGGAACGATTTGAAGTTCCCGAAGTAGAAATTGATCCCCGTAATAAAGAGAGACAAGCATGATCCGGATGTATCCGAACTCAGTAGTATATGACATTTCCCATTCTACATCAATAACTGAAGATCTCGATCGAATGCTCCACCTCGGTACCTCCTATAACCTTTAATGAAGTCATTTGGGGTAGAAAGTCTTGAACCTAGACAATCACAAAAGCTAGTAAGGGAGTTCCTAAGAAACAATATGAACTGGACATCAAAGCCAATGCTAAATACCCTATAGCTAACTATATGTCTAACCATAGCCTTTACAAACCCATGCATTTGTCATAAATCAATTGTTCATCAGATCTATTCCTAGTAACGTGCGCGGGATGCTTTGAAAGATTCAAAATAGAAAAAAATCAATGAATGAAGAATTGGAAGCCCTTCAAAAGAATGTAACATGGGAGGTAGTTGATATGCCCGTTGGAATGAAGATCGTTGGATGTCGTTGGGTGTTTACCGTGAAGCTTAATGCAGATGGAACTATTGATAGATATAAAGCGATTGGTTGCCAAAGGGATACACACAAATTATGGAATTGATTATAAGGAGACTTTCGCTTTTGTAGCGAAAATCAATACAACCGGATTTTAATTTCACTTTGCGAAGAAATGAGATTGACCCTTTGCACCCACTTGATGTGAAGAATGCATTCCCCGAATGGGAACTTGGAGGAGGAAGTATACATGGATATGCCTTCAGGTGTGAAGAACCATCCCAAAGATGTTGGGAAGGTGTGTAAACTGAAGAAGGCTTTATATGGCCTGAAATAGTCTCCAAGAGCTTGGTTTGAAAAACTTACACAGTTAATGAAAGTTTTTGGGTACAAACAAAGCAATTCTGACCATATATTGTTTATCAAACACAAGGATGGTAAGATTACAGCTCTAATTGTATATGTTTATGACATGATCGTTACAGGAGATGATCCGAAGGAAATAAATGAATTGCAGAAGTATTTGTCGAAGGAATTTGAAATGAAGGATCTAGGACAACTGAAGTATTTTCTGGGTATTGAAGTTGCAAGGTCTAAAAAGGGGATTTCACTCTCACAGAGGAAGTATGTCCTTGATTTGCTTGCTGAAACCGGGATGTTGGATTGCAAACCGATGGAGACACCCATTGAGATGAATCAAGGACTCGCCATTCATTCTGACCAAGTTCCTACTGATAAAAGCAGGTATCAACGTCTTGTAGGAAGGTTAATCTATCTATCTCATACTAGACCTGATATTGCTTATGTTGTGAGTGTGGTTAGTCAATTTATGCATTGTCCTAGTGAAGAACATATGGATGCAGTCTTTCGTATCCTGAAGTATTTGAAAAAAGCACCTAGCAAAGGTTTACTATTTGGAAAGTATGATGCATTGGATATTGTTGGATACACAAATGCAGATTGGGCTGGTGATAAAACTAATAGACGGTCTACATCAAGATATTTCACTTTTGTCGGTGGAAATCTTGTAATTTGGCATAGTAAAAAGCAGAAAGTTGTTGCCAGATCGAGTGCAGAAGCTGAATTTCAAGGTGTATCCTACAAGGTGTTTGACAGCTCAGTTGACAAGTTGGGCATGATTGACATCTATGCACCAAGTTGAGGGGGAGTGTAGAAAGTTGTATTTTGCTTTCCATGTATATGGTGCGACTGCTTCGCCGATATAGTGTGTGTATAGTATGACTGCTCACCGAGGCTTTCGAGATGTCCAGTAGCTAGAGCGCGACCCGTGCTCTTCTCTAGTCTAAACAGAGCGCAACCCGCGCCCCATGTTTCTCAAGCCACCGAATTGTTTTGTTTCCTATTTTGTAAACTTTATATAAACAATTATAATCTCTTTAGAATTCAATCAAGTAAATATACACTGAATTGAATTGAATCCTCTGGTTCTACATGAAATAGGTATAAGTATATGCCATTTTTGGTTAGCTGACTCTGGACTAACATATTTTAGCAAAACCAATTAGCCTAGAGGCGCCCAAAGTCTGCACCAAAATATCCAAGCCATTGCTTTGTTCTTCAATCTAATTTTTTTTTCTAAGTGAGCTAACTTTTGTATTACATAAGAAAAGAATTACAGTTTACACATGTGAGAACCTTGTCTATGCATGTAGGCACTCCAATAGTTATTGAAGAAGATATAATGTAAAATAAAGCTACATTGTAAATTTGTAAAAGGGAGAATGTTATTGCTACCCTATGCATGAACTATGCATAAATGGGGACACACATTTATAACAAATGTGGTCACCCTTCAACATCAAACGTTTCTAGCTAGTATCTAGACCATCTTCAGTCCCACAGTAGTTACCTAGTTAGGTTGTAACTTAGATCTAGTATATGGTGGAGAAACATGAGCTTGCTTCCACCCAGTAGTTCGCTTGGCCTGCTTGCCGTTCTTTTTGCTCAAGACCAGAGTGAATTCTTGTTGGTTTTCTTTCCTGGTATCCTCCAGCCATGCTAGTAATACCAATCAAGCTTCATCATTAACCCTCTGCTAAGACGTTAATAAAACTGCTATCGATTGTGTCTTAGGTTTCATGATTTGTAAATCTCTCAATTTCTTCCTCTTCACTCTCTGAATCATCAACTAGAGCTTGGTAAGCCTTCTTCTAAGAGATATTCTCCACAAGAGTTGGCTCTGGCAAGTTAGTGTATATTCTATCCACCATGTCCCTGTTGGAAATGTGAATGAATTTGTGTCCTCATGGGTTTGAACCCATGACCTTTTGTATCTACTACACTCTAATGTGGGGGGCTTTAGTCCCACATTGGTTACTAAACTTAAGACTCTTAAGTTTATATTGGTTGTGTCCTTATGGAGGATAGTGTAGAGATATAAGGGAGGTGCTCGCAAGGCCTAGGAATGCAAATCCAATCAATTGGGCTTGGCGTGGGTGCGCGCAGTATTGGGCTTGTTTTTGGTCTTCTTTCCAAAACTAAACCGTAATAAGCTTACAAAATCTTTCCTTGATTCGAAATCAAACCATAAAGGCAATAGCCCCGGTCTTGCGTTTTTCAGATCTATAAAACTAAGGTCTCTCTGTTTTAGAAAACACGAAAACACAACATTATTTTCCTCTTATTAAAAACTAACTTGTCCGAGTATCCGGAGAGTTCCCCAGTAAGTGGTCATTGGTGGTGACACGCCATCCATCGTTGTATCCTCGGGAGACGACGCTGAGGCCGGCAAAGAACCATACCGGCGGGCGTTTTAAAATCTTAAGGAAATTGTGCGAAAGCAATCCTCGATGATAAGTTTTACTTCCTTTCTTATTACTGTTTTTCGATACTAGATTCATACAATCTTAAGACGAAAAATCGATTGTCTAATAACGATCTGTTATTATCTAGTATTGTGCTCGTTGTTGTTAATACTGCTAAGATGGAAAAACCTAGTGGTAAGTCTGTCAAACCTGAGATTTTTGATGGCAGAAATTTTAAGCTACCGCGCCGATGAAAATGCGGTTTTATCGACTACTCTTAAATTGTTGAATGGATTTCATTGTGAAACCCGCTTACAATGAAAAAATGAAGAGGAACCCGGCCGCTACGGTGGTGTGGAGAGATGGGAAAAGAAAGACTATTTATGTAGAAATTATATACTTGATTGTCTTTCCTTGATTTGTATGATGTTTATCTTTGTGTGTAATGACCGCTACTGAGAATTGTGGAGTTTACTTGATAAGAAGTATGCTCACGAAGATCACGTGTTCTAAGAAGTTTCTTGTAGGAAAGTTTCGAATTCAAGATGGAAGATGGGAAATCTGTTGTTTCTCAAGTGGAGGAGCCGCAAATAATTATTCATGATTTTGCGGGAAGGTTATAAAATCTGCAAAGGCTTCCGTGTTGCTTCCATCATTGAGAAACTCCTTCCTCGTGGAAGGAGTACAAAAAAATCTCAAACATAAGAAGAAAGAGATGACCCTAGAAGATCCGATCGTCAACCTTCGGATCGAGGAGGATAACAGGAAGGCTGAAATCAATGTGGAGACTTCAGAAATGAAGGCTAAGGCTAACCTGGTTGAAGGTAACGCTGCTAGTTCTTCTAAGTCTAAATCAACTAAATTCCCCGTCAAAAAGAAACCATATGCAAACAAGAATAAACAGTCCCAACCTCACTTTAAAAAGAAACCTTACAATCCTGAAATTCATTGCTATGTGTGCGGATCTCGAGGTCATATAGCCCCGGACCAGAATTCAAAAAGGTCCTAATGATGGGAAGAAAGACAAGGCACAAGCAAATGTAGTTCAGATGGTAACTTTTCTCATTGGGGTTCTTGAGGTTAACTTGGTGAAAGTAACATGATATTTGGTGGGTAGACACCGGGGCTACCAAACACATCCGGTGGCACTAAAAGTGCATTTAGATCCTTCACTCCTACGGGAGAAGGAGAAAGTCTGTTCATGGGTAACTCATCCGCTTCAGAGTTAAAGGAAAAAGGACTGTTAATTTGAAGTTCACTGAAATGTTCTTAATTTGAAGGATGTTCTTTATGTTCCCCGATATTAGGAAAAATCTGGTTTCGGTTCCCTTTTAAGTAAGAAGGGGTTCAAACTTGTCTTTGAGTCGGACAAATTTGTTCCGACTAAAGGGGAACCTTTGGGGTAAAGGTTATTTAGATGAAGGCTTGTTTAAGCTCAATGTAACTGATTTTGAATTTAATAAAGCATCTACTTCTTCTTATATGGTTGAAATATTTGATCTCGTGGCATAGTAGACTTGGACACGTTAATAATGTTTCAATTAAAAACCGATGCATCTAGGTAACATATCCAAGAATACTATTTCTGAAAATAAGAGATGTGAAGTATGTGTAGAATCTAAATATGCTAGGAAACCTTTCAAAAAGGTAGAAAGAAACACTGAGTTGTTGGCATTGATTCACACTGACTTATGTGATCTTAAAGGTTACATGACTAGAGGAGGTAATAAATATTTTGTTACATTCATTGATGATGCTTCACGTTTCTGTCATATTTATCTTCTTAAGAGTAAGGATGATAGCTTAGCTAAATTTATTTCCTTTAAAACTGAAGTTGAGAACCAGTTAGACAAGAAAATAAAAATAGTTAGGTCTGATAGAGGAGGTGAATATTCCGTCCTTTCAATAAATTTTGTGAAAATAATGGTATTGTACATGAGACCACTACCCCCTTATGCTCCCCCATCCAATGGGATAGCAGAGAGGAGGAAAAATAGGACTCTCAAAGATATGATCAATTCAATGATCAATAGCTCACAGGGCTTCTATGAACCTATGGGGAGGCTTTGCTAACGACCCTTATATTCCTCAATAAGATACCTTTTAAAGACACGATAAAACTCCATATGAGATGTGGAAAAATAGGACACCGACTTATAGATTCTTTAAAGTGTGGGGGTGTTTGGCTAAGGTATCTATACCAACACCCAAGAGGACTAAACTTGGCCCTAAACTCAGATTGTGTGTGTTTTTATTATGCATGTAATAATAGCAAAGCCCTACAGGTTTTAGTTTTCAAATCTAAAAATAGATTTGTTGATGATAATACCATTATTGAGTCTAGGGATGCTTTGTCTTTTGAGGATAAATTCCCATTTATTGAGAGATCGGGGAGGGACTCGAGTTCTTCTACACTTGCTCCTAGAGTTCGAGAAGATTCTTCCTGGCTGAAGATGAAATTGAACTCGGAGGAGGAGCAAGACCTAGGACTAACACCTCTTTTGGACCTGATTTCCTTACTTTCTTGGTAGAGGATGATCCTCCGAGACCTATTTAGAGGCAATGTCATCTTCTCGATGCCATTTTTGGAGGAGGCCATTCTAAGTGAATATGAGTCCATTATAACCAATAACACTTGGGAGCTGGTTGAGTTGCCCCCAGTTGTAAAACTATTAGGAATAAATGGTTATTTAGAAAGAAACTTAAAGGGCGATGGATCTATTGATAAATATAAAGCGAGATTAGTAGCAAAAGGCTATAAACAGAGAGAAGGGTTTGATTTCTTTGATACTTACTCTCCCTGTGACAAGGATTACATCTATCGAAATGTTAATAGCCTTTGCTTCTACTTTCGTAATCTAAGTAATTCACCAAATGGACGTTAAAACGGCATTTCTAAATGGGGAATTACAAGAGGAGATATATATGGATCAGCCCGTAAGGGTTTGTCTTAGAAGGCCTTGAGAGAAAAGTTTGTAGGCTAAAGAAATCTCTTTACGATCTCAAACAAGCTCCTAACAAAGGGCATGAGAAAAATTTGATAGTGTGCTAATCTCTAATGGTTTTAATATTAATGAGGCGGATAAATGCATTTATTGCAAATTTGAGGAACAATCCGGTGTAATTATCTGTTTATATGTGGATGACATGTTGATCATTGGAACCAGTTTAGAGACCGTCAATAAGACTAAATCTTTTTTGAGTAAGCATTTTGACATGAAAGATTTGGGTATCGCCGATGTCATTCTTGGCATTAAGATAGTGTATAATTCTGATGGAATTACTTTGTCTCAATCTCATTATGTAGAGAAAATGCTTAAAAGATTTAATCAATTTGACTGTATACCTGCCAGAACACCATATGATCCTAGTATACATTTGACAAAAAATACTGGATTAGGTGTATCTCCTTTAGAGTTTTCTAGGGTTATAGGCAGTCTCATGTATCTTATGAACTGCACTAGACCCGACATAGCTTACTGCCGTAGCAAGCAAACTTAGTAGATACACCATAAATCCCAAAGAATGAGCATTGGGATGCTCTTATCGGGTATTGAGATATTTGAAATATACTTCAAATTATGGTGTTCATTATGGCGATATCCAAATTGTGCTTGAGGGTACAGTGATGCCAATTGGATTGCTGATTCTCGGGAATCTAAATCCACTAGTGGTTATGTGTTCACTATGGCGGGGGTGCAAATGTCTTGGAAATCATCTAAGCAAACTTGCATTGCCCGCTCCACTATGGAATCTGAGTTTATAGCTTTAGACAAAGCTAGTGAGGAAGCAGAGTGGATCAAGAATTTTTGATGGATATCCCGCTTTGGCCTAAACCTCGCTCCACTGCCTCTATTCACTGCGGATAGCCAAGCCGCTATCTTGAGGGCCAAAAATACTTCCTATAATGGGAAATCTCGACATATTAAATTAAGTAGACATAACACTGTCGCGACAGTTGTTAAGAGATGGGATCATAGCTATTGACTTTGTGAGGTCAAAAGAAAATTTAGGCGATCCTTTAACTAAAGGCCCGCTAGAGAGAGCGGGTTTTAGTACATCGAGGGGATGGGGCTAAAGTCTATTAAAGACTAATTGCCTATTTAATTAAATCACCGATAACCGACACCCAACCTTCGTGGAATGGAGATCCCGGGATCAAGGTTCAATGGGGAAACAAGTTATCTCAATTGATTTTCATGGGGGTACTACACCTAGAGTGAAAACTCTCGTACCCATCCCTATGATGTAGTAGTACCTTACGTATCTTTTAAAGGATGAGTGAATACTCTTAATGCTTTCTATAGCTGGTTTTTCCAAATAAGTGTAATGATACAATTACACTCTCGATAGAGGCACCTATATGAGTGAGGAAGTAGAAGCCTTCCTATGAGAACTTATAGGCTTGTTCTCTAGAGCACTCATGAAACCAGGAAGCTCATGGCTATAATGAGCACAACCGAGGGAACTCTATGATGTTTTTGAAGTTATGTGTGTTACCTGTTGACTTGGCTTACATATAGGTTGAACAGTTCAAGACTAAGGTCACCGGGTCAACTAGTAATCCCGACAGACAAAACACCAAGCGAAGGTTCAAGTCGTGATGACACACTTCCGACCCATTCATAACTTCTTCATACTCCGGACATTCTTGTTTTGTTTTTCCTTTCTTACGTTTCTTAATAATTCCATTCATGTGGGGATTGTTGGAAATGTGAATGAATTTGTGTCCTCATGGGTTTGAACCCATGACCTTTTATCTACTACTTCACACTCTAATGGGGGGCTTTAGTCCCATTATTGGTTACTAAACTTAAGACTCTTAAGTTTATATTGGTTGTGTCCTTATGGAGGGATAGTGTAGAGAGATATAAGGAGGTGCTTCTACAGCCACACAAGGCCTCCTTGGTTTGGGGGCTCTCGGGAGGTGGGAGCTCCGAAAAACCTTAGTCTTGGCGGTGCCCACACACGCCGCTTGTGGGGGGGCGAAGTCTTGGGGCTTGTTTTGGTCTTCTTTCCAAAACCTAAACCGTGAATTACAAAATCTTTCCTTGATTCGAGTCAAACCATAAAGGCAATAGCCTGAAGTTGCGTTTTTTCAGATCTATAAAACTAAGGTCTCTCCTGTTTTAGAAAACACGAAAACACAACATTATTTTCCTCTTATTAAAAACTAACTTGTCCGAGTATCTTTGAGAGTTCTGTAGAGTCGGTCATTGGTCGGGTGACACGCCATCCATCCACTGTTGTATCCCGAGACGCGATTGAGGCTTTGCAAAGAACCATACCGGGCGTTTTTTAGTCTTAAGGAAATTGTGCCGAGCACAATCCTCAGTGATAAGTTTTACTTCCTTTCTTATTACTGTTTTTCGATACTAGATTCATACAGTCCCCACTCTCAATAATACCTTGCACAACATTACCTATATCTTGGTTTTGAGTTTTCTCTACTTGCTTTTCTATCTCCTATACTTTCTTGACATCGTCTCCATTGGAGAATCGAAGAATAATATATCCCTTACCTAAAGGCGAAATTTTTACTGGCCCACTCAATCCCCAATTGGAGTTTCCTTCTTCCTGAATGGCCTCTAGTTTAACCTTCTGCATATCCAAGCGAGCGACGAGCGCATGTTTGCAAGCTTTTAAACCCTTCTGCACGGTTTTAGAAGGAAGCCTAATGGAGGGTGTTTCACCTCTTTTACCAGGAATGGGAAGGGATGTGACGTCCACAAATTGGCTCATTCTACTTTTTGCTTTCTCTGCATGTGGGTTTTGGAGTTCCCACTTTCTCAGCAACCACCATCAACCACCATCTCTGCAACCTTCTGATTTGAGGTTGTTTGATTTGGTCCCTTGTTAGCACAATCTTCAATGTCTCCTAAAAATCCCAAGGACAGTACCTAGGCATTGTACCGCTCAGAAATCCCTTTCTCTGGCGGGGGGTCAGAGTTTTCTCTTGAGCTACAGCCTTATAAATACACAAATTTGTTTTGGTAAGTACTGATCATTCTTGTTCTTCAATCTCCATGTTCTCTTAGGCACCTGGAATTTGACCAATCTCAAGCAACTTTACCATTAGTTAATCTTTTCTTCATTCATGTCATTGTTCTTCTTTTTCACTTGGCAATGAGGAATAATCAATAAATTTCAACTATATGATAGCCACCAACAATTCATCGTATATGCTTCCTTTGGACCTAGGATGCATTGTACTAGCTGTTGGGAACATATGCTTCTCATCTGTATAATATGCACTTCATAAGTTACATGACATCAAACATCTGCATCTTTGACTTCATCAAATTAAATACTTATAAATTGCATAAAAAGATTATATAAAGTTATAGGACATCACACGTTTCCATCTTTGACTTCTCATATGCATAGTATAATATGTACTTTAGAAGTAATTGGAATACATGATATTGCTCATTTCTATGAATCTGCACCCATTATCAAATTTGTTGACATATATGAGCTTCTAATATGCTAGTATACTGCTTAGCAGTGGGGGTGTGAGCAGAGAATTGGAGAACTGGAGACGAAGGGTTGGAGATGGAGAATTGGAGAGGGAGAGGGAGGAGGGCGTGGAGAGTGGAGAGAGAGAGGGAGACGAAGAGAAGAAAAATAATGACAGACAGACAGAAACCAACCAAATGACATTTTGGCCACATAACTCCCCTCGGCCCAGAACGTTCGCTCCGCTCACTTGATTAATTAATAGAATTGACCCTTAACATAATTGGAGAAATTGACAATTTAACATGGAATCAGAGACACTGGTTTTTTATTGACCCTACCAGATAAAAATGTTGATGTCCAATCATTCTACCGAACCTCTAAGACTTTAATATATTTATAGAATTGACCCTTCACATCAATTCGAACTTATAAAGAAATTAAATCCAAAATCTTAAAATGATTATATTATATCAAAATGAACCAGGTAGAACAACAATATAGATATAGTAACTCTTCCACAGACGCCAATATAACGGCGGTCTCTATTGATATCATATTCAAATAGGCCTTAACAAGACAACATGAAATGTAGAATTTGCATATCAGTCAAACTGATTAAGAAATTCATGACCACTCGCATATTTCACTTAAGGATAAATCCCAGAACCTTCCACTCCAATTGAAGGTTCAATTTCGAAGTTTGTCCCCTATATAAAAGCTGAGTGACTGATTGACCAAAAAGGGGCACAAAACGAAGAATATATTTGTTGAACCAAAATGGATGATGGGGGAGAGCTTAGTTAGCAATTCAGCGTATGGAAAAAGATTTGAGTGGAGAAAATTGTCCTTAGATCTCAAGTTGCAATTTAGTAGCAAATAGAATTATATTATCTTCGACTTACCTTGGATAACTTTCATCACTTGCTCCTCAGAAAGGTAAATCTTGTCAAGTGTTTTTCCGATGTTCTTCTCCCACAGGGAGACAAGCAGGGGCAGCTAGCTCAAGACAATTGGAGACAAGTTCATTGAAGGAAATGATGTTGCCTGGTGGTTTGATGTAGAGAATCTTGTTCAAGGTTCTTGGATCATCAACTGCTTTAATTGTGTAGGTCCCAATGTTCATTTTCCTTGTTAAAAATCGCTGGCCTGGTAACAGAGAGGATGTAAACATCTACATGTGATTAGTAAACTGGACATGTACCTAATGCATGATGTCTGCTGAAATAGATAGTGAAAAGGTACCTTTTGAGTTTCCACCCCTACGATGACGACTTTGTCTCTAGGAGGAGTTGTAGCTCCAACCTGGACCAATGAGGGGAGAAACCAGTTTGAACCCAAATTTGAGACGACAAAGGTGAAGGGAATCCCTTCGGCCTCAACAAGTCGGCAGATTTTAACCTTGTTTACAAAAAGACTCTTTGCTGGCTCAACGCCATGGCCAAGATCTACATTATTACCATATTTCGAAGGGAAGAATTGTTGGGGTTTAACACCAATACCAATCGATCTCCACTACACAAATAATTTGTATTTGAACTCACTTCTACTCTAGATAAATTCTAAATATTAAGTACAGACTAGCTAACATGCTCAACTCTCTAAACAACTATTAATAACAGATAATAATGTAAAGAAGTAAAACGCATACCACAACACAAAGATATGCCGTAGTTCGGCCAATGGTGCCTACTTATACAAAAGCTAATCCTTTTATAAAGTGGGAAGGAAAATTACAATCACTTATTTCAGTCTCTCGTCTTACTAGATCACTCCTCTCTCTTTACAGGTTTGTCTATCTGTAAATGTTATCTCTCAATCTTGATTGCTTTCAAGATTGGGTTTTCTCTATCTTGTGTTGTCTTAGTTCGTGTTGGTTCTGTCTTAGGTTTTGCCAAAAACCCAAAACCTCATATTGCAAACTCGCGGTTTTGCAAAAATAGAAATTCTAACGAAAATAGGCATGCATGCGCCGCTTCGGTAAAAGCCAATGTCGAAAGTCGCGCGCCTAAAAAACACTGTAAGTTGTCCACGACATGGGGCGCGTCTTGGCGTCTTCGAAAGCAAGACCAAAATCCGAAAGACGCGATCGGCGCCAAAATCATCACGCAGACTAAACTTCTTTTCATCCTCATGTAAGGGATAACTCCAACACTCTCCCCCTCCCGAACAATGAGGGGGGATACCTCCATGTAATTTCCAAATCAACAGGAGGAGTCTGCTACCATTCCGGCGATAACACAGCAAACATCAAACTTACCTTTTGGTAACACTTTGGTCATCGTATCCAACCCGTTCTTGTCGGTATGGATCTTCTCAATACACAAATGCTTGTCTTCGAGCACTTCTCTAATCCAATGATAACGCACATGTATGTGATTGGATCTTGAATGAAAACTCGAATTCTTGCTCAAATGGATGGCGCTCTGACTGTCACATAGAACTACAAGATGTTTCTACTTTAGCCCTAGTTCATCGAAGAACCTCTTCATCCATAACATCTCTTTGCAACACTCAATGGCTGCAATATACTTTCTGTAGTGGAGAGGGCAACACACTTTTGCAACTTAGATTGCCAAAAACCGCTCTCCCCGCAAAGTAACCCGGATATCACTGAGGTGGACTTCATTGAATCAACATCACCGCCATGTCCGCATCGATTCAGCCTTCAAGTAAGGGCTTACTTCCACCAAAACACAAACACGATTTGGAACTGCCCTTGAGATATCTTAATATCCACTTAACACCTTCCTAATGCTCCTTACCCGAATTTGACAGAAATCGGCTTACAACACCAACGGTGAAAGCAATATCCGGTCTTGTACACACCATTGCATACATCAAACTGCCCACTGCGGATGCATAAAGAATCTTTTCCATCTGACTCTGCTTATGCTCACCCTTTAGACACATCTCTTTGGTCATGCAGAATTGGCCACCAAGCGGACAACTGAGTGGCTTCGCTTGATCCATGTTGAATCTCTTCAACACCTTCTCAATGTAGCTTTCTTGAGAAAGCCACAACTTCCCACTCTTTTGGTCATGAGTGATGCGCATTCCAAGTATCTGCTTTGCTTGACCCAAATCCTTCATCTCAAAGGACTTACTCAAGTCTTTCTTCAGCTTGAATATCTTGTTGACATTTGGGCCAACTATCAACATATCATCCACATACAACAAGAGCACAATGAAATCCTTGTCTGGAAATTTCTAAACAAACACACAATGATCGGAAGCAGACTTCTTGTATCCTTGCTTTGCCATAAAGGAATCAAACTTTATGTACCACTGTCTTGGTGCTTGCTTCAACCCATACAAGCTCTTTATCAGCTTGCATACTAGGTGCTCCTTGCCTTTGACCTCAAACCCCTATGGCTGGTCTATGTAGACATCTTCTTCAAGGTCTTTGCGAAGAAAATTTGTCTTAACATCTAGCTGCTCAATCTCCAGGTTCATATTTGTGGTCATACCCAATACCACCTGGATAGAAGTCATCTTCACTACAGGAGAGAAAATCTCACCAAAGTCAATACCTTTCGTTTGACCAAATCCTTTCACAACAAGGCGAGCTTTGTGCCTTGGGTATAGATTATTCTCCTCATGCTTGACTTTGTAGATCCACTTATTCTTGAGAATTTTTCTTCCTTCCGGTTTCTCAACTAACTCATAAATGTGATTATTATGCAAAGAATACATCTCATCATGCATGACCTTCAGCCACTTCTCTTTGTCTGTACCTTCAAGAACCTCTTGATAATACATAGGTTCTCCACCATCAGATAGTAAAACATACATATGTGGTGGATACCTGGTTGAAGCTTGTCTCTCTCTGTCTGACATCCTTGCCCCATCTGCTGGTGCCTTAGGAGGATGTACTTCTGCTTGCTCTGGTGGTGGTTCATGCACTTCATCTGCATATTCCATATCAATAGGTTATATTCTATCATGAGCAATATAATTCTCATCATGAGCTTCAAGCCCATGATTCTCTGCATTCTTAATACCTTCTGCACGTTCCATAGTATGAACTTCTGGATCTGAATCAACAAGATCATTAGTGAAAGCTTGTAGCTTCTCACTCTCCTCGAAATTGCTATCGTTTCGTCTTCCAAGAACACAACATCTCGATTTAGGATTACCTTCTTGTTAATCAGATTATAGAGTTTGTAGCCAAACTTTTCATCACCATAACCCAAAAAAATGCATTGCTTGGCTTTCTCATCAAGCTTAGATCTCTCATCCTTCGGAAATGCACAAATGCCCTGCACCCAAATACCCTCAAGTATCCATAATCAACATCTCTGCCTGACCATACTCTCTCTGGATAATTACTATTCAGAAGCTTTGACGGCGATAGGTTGATCACATGTTGTGCGCATTGCTTCTACCCAGTAGCTTCTATGTAGCTTAGAGTGAGACGACATGCATCTCATCCTCTCTATAATGGTACGATTCATCCTCTCGGCTATACCATTTTGCTACGGAGTTTTGGGAACGGTCTGCTCATGATGAATCTCATGACTCTAGCAATACTCTTCAAATGGCCCAATGTACTTACCCCCATTATCTGAGCGAATACACATCAAAAGCTTCCCTGTCTCTCTTTCCACCATGCTATGGAATTTCTCAAACATGCCAAGTACTTCATCCTTGGTCTTCAGACTATATGCCCATACCTTTCTTGACGCATCATCAATGAAGGTCACGAAGTATAAAGCTCTCCCATGAGACTTTACTTTTATAGGACCACATAAATCTGTGTGCACTAGCTCAAGGACATTGTCCTTTCTGTGAGATGGGAATCTTTGGAAAGACACCCTGTGTTGCTTTCCTACCAAACAGTGAGTACATTTATTTAAATGTGTACTTTTGATGTCTGGCAAAGCCTTTTGCTTGGCAAGAACTTTCATGCCTTTTTCGCCCATATGACACAGTCTCTTGTGCCATAGTTTGGAGGAAGCTTCTTCTTCTGCCGCATTTACTTCTGCTTTACACAAACTAGCCTGTGTTTTGTAAAGAGTGCAAGTTTTCTTCCTTTCGGCTGCTACAATGGAACCTCTGCTCAGTTTTTATACCCCGTTACCAAACGAGTTTACAAAGCCATAATCATCTAACTTTCCAGAGGAAATTAAGCTTAGTCGAATGTCAGGGACATGTCTTACATCCTTGAGTGTCAAGGTGTCTCCGACATTGGTTTCTATATGAACATCCCCAATTCCTACAATCTTCGAGACTCCACTGTTACCCATCTTCACTTCACCATATTCACCACAGTTGTAGATAGTGAAAAATCCCCTATGCGGTGTGACGTGATAGGATGCTCCTATATCTATCACCCACTCTGTATCCTGGCATGAGGTACTAAGACAGCAATCACCACAATCTGACACAATTCCTATTAGACAATCATCGACTAGTGCAGTAGTATCTCTGCCTGAGTTTTTGTTCCCCTTTACCATGTCTTCATATACACAGTTATTCTTCTCATCCCTCTTCAGTTTTCTGCACTCATATCTGAAGTGACCCTTGGTAGCACTTTGTATCCTGGCATAAGGTACTAAGATAGCACTCACCACAATCTGACATAATTCCCACTAGACAATCATTGACTAGTGCGGTAGTATCTCTGCCTGAGTTTTCGTTCCCCTTTACAATGTCTTCATGTACACAGTTATTCTTCTCATCCCTCTTCAGTGTTCTGCACTCATATCTGAAGTGACCCTTGGTAGCATAGTAATAACATTGCCTCTTTGCCTTAAGAGTTCTAGCTTCATCCCTAGATTTGCTTTTGTCATCACCTCTAGAATGAGATGGTTTTCTGCTTCTACCTCTCCCCCGTTTCTCTGTGACAAGGATCTCTGTGTGAGAGGAGCTGCTTCTTGAACTCCTTCAAGTCTCCTCATTCAACAAAGACGCGGTAGCCATCTCCATGGAAATGATTCCATCTTTAGCTGATCCGTGTAGAAAAACTGCTAATGTCTCCCAACTTTCAGGTAGAGAGCCTAATAGAAACAAAGGCTCAACTTCATCTCCCATATTAATCTTCATCAAATGCAACTGATTGATGGTATTTTGTACTTCATTAAGATGCTCAGACATTGAAGAACCTTCTTGGTACTTCGTGTTGGCAAACTTCTTAACGAGCAGCACTTTGTTTCCGCCCGACTTTCTCTCATAGAGGTCTTCGAGTTTCTTGCACAAGCCAAAAGTTGTAGTCTATTGGGATACATGATAAAAGACACTGTCATCAATCCACTGTCGAATGTACCCAATTGCTTTTCTGTCAAGCTTGCTCCACTCAGCCGCAGCAACCGATTCTGGTTTTTTCCATCCATTCTCAATGGGTTGTGCCAAGTCCTTATAGTAAAGCAAGTCTTCCATCTTGGCTTTCCAAATGGTGTAGTTCTTCCTATTCAGACTCATCATGCGAGTGTTCACGGAATGGTCTTTCTCTACAAGTTATTTAAACTCAAATCTTCTCTCAGGAATTTTGTCAAACACATTCCGACACAAATTTGGATAACACCCTAGGTTAATTTAACCAAGGCTCTGATACCACTTGTTGGGGTTTAACACCAATACCAATCGATCCCCACTACACAGATAACTTATATTTGAACTCACTTCTACTCAAGACAAATTCTAAATATCAACTACAACCTAGCTAACATGCCCAACTCTCTAAACAACTATTAACAACAGATAATAATGTAAAAAAGTAAAACGCATACCACAACACAAAGATATACCGTGGTTCGGCCAATGGTGCCTACTTTCACAAGAGCTAATCTTTTTATAAAGTGGAAAAGAATATTATAATAATTTCTTTTAGTCTCTCACCTTACTAGATCACTCCTCTCTCTTTACAGGTTTGTCTCTCTGTAAATGTTATCTCTCAATCTTGATTGCTTTCAAGATTGGGTTTTCTCTCTCTTGTGTTGCCTTGGTTCGTGTTGAAATATAAAATAGTTATTTCTTGTTCATTTCGATTTTGTCATTTAAAATTGTTAGATCTAATTTCAGTTGTTGTTATTCAATTCTTAGTTATTAATTTAGAATTCAATTATTGTTTAGTTAAATTTAATAAAGTTATAATTTTTATATTACGTCTAGTTTTAATTCACATCGTAGTATAATTCTCACCATTGCTCTCATTAGACTTTGAATATATTAGTCAATCTAGGAAACTTAAATGCTAAAGAACTAAGAGTGGAACGAACTTTTTACTCCACTTTATTTTGATAGAATTGAGAGTATAGAAATCTTTGATAGCAACGCGTAATTAAGTTTAGTTTCACTTGCGTTTTGAGTTTCATCGTTCATTTCGTAGGTAAATTATTCAATTTTATGTTTATCAAATGGCGTCGCTGCCATCTTAGTACTATTTAGTATTGTTTTATGTAGACTTGATAGTTTTTCAAAGTCCCATAACCCACCCACCCTTGTTTGGATTCTCACTGTGGTTGTCTGTTTCAGACTTTGCAAGTTTCCACGAAAAATTACTCGGAGCGCACCTGCACCCTGGGCAAGCCAAAGTGGAGCGCACCTTGCGCCCACACGCCTAGAATCCCACCCTTTGCCTGAGCGCCACCTGCACCCTACCAAGGCCAACTTGGAGCGCTACCTGCGCTCACACGCCTAGAATTCCAACTTTTGCCTGAGCGCGACCTGCGCCCTTCCTAGGCCTATTCTGAGCGCACCTGCGCCCTCTGCTGAAACTGCCCGATTTCCACAGGTTTGTTTCAAACTTCCATTTCTTTCAAGTTTTCAGTGTTCTAACTTGTTATATACACTGAGCACGCGTACACAAGATGCTATTCATAAGCGAAGCAAGGAAGCTTTCAGGTACTCTTTTCTTCCACACCTCGCATATTCTGTTAGAGGTTCATGCTAGCATATCAGGATTGCTTGGAGTGTTGTTGTTTTGCATTAAGATTAGTCTTAGCCTTGCATGAGATTAAGGTCAGGCCGAAAAAAAACACCTAATAGAATTAACCGACAATGTCAACAAACACGCCTTTCTAGTATACCACTCACTTCACCTCTAGCTAGCACACCACAAACCACACCTGAGATTATGGCTGAAGAAAGAGAGTCTCCTCTCTCAGACTTTTACAAAGCCTTGAGCGATACCCCGAAATCTTGCATCGTTCTATCAGACCTAGTGGGGCATTTCCGAATCCCTCCAAATATATTTAATTTGTTACCCATTTTTCATGGGTTAGACCATGAAAAACTTTATCAGCACATGCGTAGGATTGACCAAGTCCTTACTACTTTCCACCATCCTTCGGTTGGTGCTGAACAAATTAAACTGAGGGTATTTCCCTTCACCTTAGCCGATAAGGCGGCATCTTGGTTAACTGCCCAAACGCCTAATTCTGTGGACTCGTGGGCTAAACTTGTTCAACTGTTTATGGAACATTTTTACCCACCACTGAAGACCGATGAAATGCTTTCCAAAATTCATTTCTTTCGACAGAATCCTCATGAATCATTTTCAGAGGCTTGGAATCATTTCACCGACCTACTTATAGAGTGTCCACACCATAACCTCGCGAAAGACATGTTAGTTCGCGGCCTTTTCAAAGGACTTCTACACCACCATAAAAGAAGTCATTGACATAATGAATGGGGTAGTTTCTTAAGTAAAGGAGCCCTGAGGCTTATAAATTTTTAAAAGATCGAGACTAAAGCGGAATAATAAATGGGGGTAGTGATGACATCTCCCGTTCCGCTAGTTCTTCTACAACAGCTAAAGCCACCGGTATGTTTGAGATGAAACCCGATCCGAACTTAAAATTTAATCGAATCTCTAACTAAAAGTTAGAGGCTATTTTTGTCCAACAAAACCTATCCCCGTCATGAATGTCAACTCCAACCCATGTAATTTCTGTTTGAGTCCGTGAGCACCCCAACTCCTATTGTCCTTTCGTTATTTAACAACAAACATTATTACAACAAGATAACGCTTTACTCAATTAATAGTTATCCTATTCCTAACTCCCTTGGAGACAACACCCCAACTTCAAATGGAGAAATAATCAACAAGTAACAACTCCGGATTTAATAATCAAAATGTTAGGCAAGCAAACAATTATAACCAACCTCCACCACGACAAGGACAAGGTCAGGGTAATTATAATAATTATAACAACCAAGCGCAACCACGACAAGGTCAGGGCAATTATAATAATTATAACAATAATAATTATAATGCAAATTGAGGTATCGTTCCAGTTAATAATAATAACTATCACAATCCACCCATAAATAATCAACGTGACATAGTTCCTATCACACAACCTATAGCTAACACTCTTCCACAACCGGATCGTTTCGATACCTTTATGCAATCTCAACAACAGATTTTGCAAGCCATCCAACTTTCCTTACAGTAGCTAGCTCAAGAGAAAGTACAACCCAAAGGTGTATTTCCAGAACAAGCGATACCTAATCCTAAAACACCAAACACAACCTTTGAGGTGAACGGTAATACTAGTACGGAAAATGTAAACGTAGGTGAGCTAAATGCCATCACTACTCTCCATTCTGGTAGAGTGGTTGACAACAATGTAACTATGCCTATAGTTACCCCACAAGTAGTCCTTACACAGGAGATTGAACTAGATACCGAAATGGAAACTAAAGAGCCTACCCCCCAGAGGGTACCCGGTTAAACCACAACCTAAGAAACAAAAAGCAAAGGTTAGACATCCAAATGAACCATACGCTAAGCATAGAGAGACACCCATCGTTTCCCCGTAAATTAGTTATGTTAAACGAGATACAAACTTTGACGAGATTAGGGAAGTATTCAAGAATTTAACGATTAACCTACCCTTTCTCGAAGCAATTAAAAAATTACCTCACCACGCTAAGTTTCTTAAGGAGTTGTGCACTACTAGGCGTAGGACAAATATTCCTAAAGACGCCTTTCTAACTGAACAATTTCCAACTTTAACAGAACATAATGGAATTGTGAAGTACAAGGACCCTGGTCGTCCTACTGTACAATGCACCTTAGGAGATTCTCACACGACCACCACTTTATTAGACCTCGGGGCAAGTGTCAACTTACTTCCTTATTATTTATACAAACAAATAGGTCTACAAGAGATGCAACCTACTCAAATGACGTTGCAATTAGCGGATATGTCTATTAAGTATCCTAAGGGTGTGGTTGAAAACGTGCTAGTTAAGGTCCAGGATTTCTACTATCCTACTGATTTTGTTATCCTTGATACAAAAGTCGTTAATGACTCTGTTCCGATCATCTTAGGGTGTCCATTTTTGGCAATTACCAACGCGCTTATAAACTGCCGAAATGGTTCGATGTCCTTGTCTTTTGGCCATTTTTCGGTTGAGATAAATGTTTTTAAAATGATGAAATAGATACCAGATTCGTCTATAGATGGAGAGATTAGCATGATCGAGAGCTTAGCGCAAGATTACTTTAATAACACGTTTTCAGAAAACCATATGCATAAATTCCTTTCTTTTAGAAGTTTAGATTTTGTCAATGACTCCTACGTACAAGAAGTCAACACCATCTTCGAGTCTACACAAATCGTAGAACCTTCAGTTGCTCCATATACAGAGTTTGAAGACCTACTACCTAAGCAAGTATTCATTACTCAAGATGAGGACACCCCAGAAGCTTTTATCGACATACCAACCACCCGGTGCTTAAAACTCTTCCTCCCGAAAGTTAAAATATATTCACTTTGATCCGGATGGTAGCCATCCGGTAATTATATCTTCTCTGTTATCTAAGGAGGAAGAGACTCGTTTAATCAAGGTGATTAAGGAACATCATTCTGCGATTGGTTGGTCCCTAGCCGATATTAAGGGAATTGACCCTAATGTGTTCACTCACCGTATCCATTTGGAGGATAACGCAAAGACTTCTCACGAACCTCAGCATCGTTTGAACCCGGCCATGAAAGAAGTAGTCAGGGAAGAAGTCTTACTTTACTTGATGCGGGTATCATATACCCAATCTCTGATAGAGAATGGGTCAGCCCTATTTATGTAGTTCCAAAAAAATCAGGGATTACAATGGTATGTAATGCCAAGGGTGAATATGTTGCACACATGGTCCTATGAAATGGAGGATCTGTATTGATTACAGACGTTTAAATGCCATGACACGAAAAGATCATTTTCCATTACCCTTTACAGATCAGATGCTAGAACGTCTAGCTGGTCATGCTTTTTAATGTTTTTTGGATGGCTACTCTAGCTATTTCCAAATTATTATTGATATTGATGACCAAGAAAAGACTACCTTTACATGTCCTTTTGGAACATACGCCTATAAACAAATGCCTTTTGGCCTTTGTAATGCTCCTGGTACCTTCCAGCGGTGTATGCTTCATATATTTAGTGACATGGTAGAACGTTTCATGGAAGTATTCATGGATGATTTTTCTATCTATGGAGACTCTTTCACTGATTGCCTATCTAACCTATCTAAGGTTTTGACACGGTGTGAAGAGAAGAGTCTAGTTTTGAATTGGGAAACATGTCATTTCATGGCAAAAAAGGGCATAGTACTAGGTCACATTGTATCTAGTGATGACATAGAAGTTGATAAGGCCAAACTAGATAAGATAGCGACTCTACCTATACCATGGACTGTCCGTGATATTAGAGCCTTTCTAGGCCATGCAGGTTTTTATAGGCGTTTTATCAAAGATTTTTCGAAAATAGCTAGGCCGCTAACTAATCTGCTTTTAAAGGATGCCATCTTTGATTTTAATTTTAACTGTAAACAGGCTTTTGAAACTTTAAAAGCCGCTTTAACTTCTGCACCCATTATACAGCCTCCCGATTGGTCTAAACCTTTCGAACTCATGTGTGATGCTAGTGATTATGCAATTGGTGTTGTCTTGGGACAGAAACTAGATAATAAATCCACTATTATTTATTATGCTAGTAAAACTCTAAACGATGCTCAAAGAAATTATACAACTACTGAAAAAGAATTCTTAGCTGTCGTTTATGCTTTAGATAAGTTTCGTCCTTATTTGGTTGGTTTTAAGACTCTAGTTTACACGGACCATGCATCCTTTAGGTACCTTCTCGCAAAGAAGGATGCTAAGCAGAGGTTGATCCGATTGATTCTTCTCCTGTAAGAATTCACATTAGAAATAAATGACAAATGAGGGGGTCGAAAACGTAGTTGCCGACCACTTATCTAGACTGACAAACTGACGATGATAGTGATTCGGAGTCCATAACCGACTATTTTCCTGATGAGTATTTGTATGCTATTTTTTCTACACCATGGTATGCTGACATCATGAATTATTTAGCGGCTGATGCTATTCCTTAATTATCTTCTTATGCCTGTTTTGGTTTGTCGCATCCTGCACAGTTGTCTACCATAATTATGTACCTAGTTCACGGATTGGAATAGGGTTGAAGTCATGAGACCCACCAATTGGGTGGTTCGCTCATTTCGAGTAATGACTTGGCCGGGATGGCAGGTGCAACCTCATTTGGTTGCTCCTTACACCCCATCGGACATAGTAACACTAGACAGGTTAGCACAAGTTGACGACACACGGCGGCGAGCTTGGCAAGTTATCATGGCATGGCAGGATGCGAAAGAACCTCATCTCTTTGAAGAGGGAAATGAGGAGGACAATGTTTAAATGGGAGTACAGGTAAGTGTTAGTTTCAGTAAGTGTCTGCTTATGTCCCAAGCAATCTATTTCTCATTAACCCCATAACGGGTGGAACTCTTATAGAGTTGCGTCAGTTTTTCTTTTCTATATTAGTATGTTATAACCTTGTTTTGCAGATGTTTCGGAATTTCACGCATTTCAATGGTATTTTCCTACCCTCTTTATTTAAAATACTTTGAAGACAAAGCATGCTTCTTATTTGGGGGGGGGGGGGGATAGAAACACGTGTAATTAAGACATCTGTTAGGATATAGATATGTATAATATGCACTTGTTTTCTAGCTAAAAAATTCAAAAAATTTAAAAATATAAATACAAAGTATGCTATACACTTAGGAACATTGGTATTGTTTTCTTTCTCTATGCTCTCAATAATCTAGAAGTCTCACGTAGCTTTTGCATTAGAATAGTTTTTAGAAACTTAGGCTAATATGTAGGTAATAATCCTTGCATCTATCTATAAATATGTTACATGAGTATCTATGATTGTTGGAAGTAAGTTTATGAAATCTAGGCTAGAGTACTTATTCTACAAATCATGTGAGAATATAGCCTAAAGCCTTATATGAGTGACACATTTGAGAAATGACACGAGGGAGAAGTAAAATCTGGATAGAGAAATCACACGTCCACTTGCTAGATCACTATATCATATCCTAAGCGAGAATTTAGGCCATCTTTGGATCGATATAGCTAGAAATTCCAACCTATGAATTATTTTCCGCTAGTCGCCTCTCTGAGCCTTTCTTTAGCCTTTCATAAACCACAAATCATTTACCCTGTTACAAAACAAAACAAAATAAAAAATCAACCTACCCAATTCTTTGAATAAGTTTGAGAATAGAGATGAAGAATAGAAAAAGAGAATAACCTTTGAAATCAAGAATTCGTTAGTCGCTCTTCAGAAGAGAAAAGTAAGTTTCCATCCAAATAAAAATAAATAAATAAATAAAAAAAAAAAAATAAATAAAATAAAGAGTTAGAACTCCAAAAATAGAATCAATAAGTCAAAAGCCAAAGAAAAAGAGAAAAAAAAAAAATGTGGCTAAGGATGGAAACAAGTGTAGAAGCAAAAGTAAAGAATAAGGTTTTCTCTAGTTACATAATATGAAGACTCTATTATCTCAGACTTGTTCTTTTTGAATATCCATTTCCTTCCTTCTTAAAAAAATCTCCTAATCCCCGCAACACCTAATAAAGACCTCTAGCTCAATTAGGAATAGGTTAGTGTGATAGTAAGTGGCAGATGTGTTTGATCAACTCCGGCATCCTTGTGTGTCATTGAGTTTGTAAGGTAAAGTGTGCCCATCGCATTAATCGAGTAGCTAAAAACTTGAGCGGAAAAATCGAAAGTGGTTTTGTCTTGACATTTATGTGAGGACCTACTTAAGGACGCTATTCCGAGTTTTCAGAAACGGACCTGCTAGTTCATCTCATAGTATTACTCATTTCAAATATGTTTATTCGTAGATGATAGATTATTATACATATATTAGTTTAGGTTTCGACTTGATTATTCTGTATTCATTGCTAGTGAGATGTATAGATAATTGAGACATATATAAGGAAATAATAGTTTTATTTCTAAGTCGTTGTAGTATAGATGAAGTTTGTGAGTACCTTCACTGGAAAACTCTCACGAGGCTATAACTCGTCCACTAGGGAATTCCTAGTGGTTTAAGGCTTTGTTGCATATGGTCAATGTAATCGCACTCGGCGAAACGAGATTAGTTAGAACTCAATTTTTGGTCACTTATACTAATTTCTCATATTTGCTTGAGGACAAGCAAAATGTTGTTTGGGGGTGGTTTGATAAGAGTCCAAAACTATAGTTTTAACCCCTTAATAATACTACTTTTAGACCAATTATGCGAGTAATAAATAAGAGTTAATGCTAATTACGTGTTTTTATATATTTCAGGCATGGAACTCAATTATGTGCAGAAATGTGCCATTTTGGCGATATAAAGGAGCAAAGGGTTGGTTGCTAAGAAGTTTTGTGATAAAGGCCAAGATTCAAGGAGCCAAAGCCTTTATGAAGCCCGGTTAAAAGCTGAAAAGTCAACACGGGCAGAAACAGTGCACAAGTCAGCAGAACTTTCGAAGACCATATCTTTGGACTTAGGCCTTGGATTTGAGCCTACCTTACGTCAAAACGACTGGCTCGAAAAGAACTTTCCAATGGTCTAAGCCTTGACCCAATCACAGGAGCAGAAGTGGACGAAAAGTCTGCTGAAGTCAAAGCCAACTGAAACGGGCTCTGTGAACTGAAGAAATTGGGCTTTGGGCTCGATTTTCCGGCCCAAAACATGAGACCTCAACCCATGCACGAAATTGTGGATATGGTCTCCTCCTTTACATAAAACAAGACTTAGCTCTTAAGAAAGATATAGTTAGAGAATCTAGAATAGAGGGTAGCCATTAAAATAGCTTGTAGATCTAGTTTTGAATTCAATTAGTTAAATTAATTAGTTTCATACATTGTTTTAGATTAATTCTTTGAATCATAGTTCTTCATTGATTAGATAAATAAAATAGTTATTTCTTGTTCATTTCGATTTTGTCATTTAAAATTGTTAGATCTAATTTCAGTTGTTGTTATTCAATTCTTAGTTATTAATTTATAATTCAATTATTGTTTAGTTAAATTTAATAAAGTTATAATCTTTATATTACGTCTAGTTTTAATTCACATCGTAGTATAATTCCCACCATTTCTCTCATTAGACTTTGAATAGATTAGTCAATCTAGGAAACTTGAATGCTAAAGAACTAAGAGTGGAACGAACTTTTTACTCCACTTTATTTCGATAGAATTGAGAGTATAGAAATCTTTGATAGCAACGTGTAATTAAGTTTAGTTTCACTTGCGTTTTGAGTTTCATCGTTCATTTCGTAGGTAAATTATTCAATTTTACGTTTATCAAGTACGTAATAGAGAAACTCATAAATCCTTTTAGGAGCACAAGTATTTTAGCAGTTCAGCTCATGCAGCGTGTTTATAGGAGCTGGAGTTAATGGCATTCTTTCCTGGTGTATGGGCTCATCAGACTATACGAACTACGAAGCTTCAGATTTTTTTTTTTTTTTTTTTTTTTTTTTTTGTAAGTAGATTTTATTAGAAAGGAAGTGCAATGCACTATTACAGATAGTGAATGAGAACATCACAAGTACCTTCTGCAACTAAAATGAAAACATATAGGGAAACAAAAGAACATAGCATCCCTAAAATATTACTCCCCCGGAGTCAGCCATTATCACAAAAGGTACCAAATTCCTGAATTGGTACTGTCGCCTTTCCTTAGAATTGAACATCCAATACCACGACACGCCTTTGATCTCCCTGACTGTTTGTGATACCGAGCATTCTTTGCTCCTGAAAATGTGATGATTTCTATTCTTCCATATTACCCAAATAACAGCATATATATATATATATATAATAGACTCCAAATGGCCTAATTCAATAAAAGAAGATTGTCCTGATCAAAACTAAGTCATGGTGTTGGCTTTATCATATCCCTCACAAGAGGAGGAAAGGAATTCATTCTCAAGTTGAGATGTCGAAGGTGACCGAATTCCAGCATGCCGTAGAAGACCTCTAGAAATCTTGTTATAAAACGACCCCAAGTCTAATTTCGTGGGCTTCACTACAGTAACCGCGAAATTTGTTTTTTTCTATAAAAACAAAATCAAGGTTTTGGAAAACCAAGGACTAATGCAAGCAAGCAACCAGAGAGAGAAAACCTAATCTTGAAAGCTATCAAGATTGAGAGATAACCTTTACAGAGATACAACCCTATAAAAAGATAAGAGTGATCTAGTAAGGTGAGAGACTGAAAGGAGAGATTGTAATCTTCCTTCCCACTTTATATAAAGACGAGCTCTTGTGGAAGTAGGCACCATTGGCCGAACCACGGTATATCTTTGTGTTGTGGTATGCGTTTAATTCTGCTTTACATTATTATCTGTTGTTAATAGGTGTTTAGCAAGTTGGGCATGTTAGTATAAGTTGTAGTTGATATTTAGAATTTGTCTGGAGTTGGATTGTGTTCAAATACAAGTTATCTGTGTAGTGGGGGAATCGATTGGCATTGGTATAAACCCCAACAAGTGGTATCAAAGCCTTGGTTAGATTAGCCTAGGGTGTTATCCAAATCTTGGTTGGAAGGTGTTTGACAAAACTCCTGAGAGAAGATTTGAGTTTAAATAACTTGTAGAGATGGACAAGTCCATTGACACTCGCATGACGAGTTTGAATAGGAAAAACTACACCATTTGGAAAGCCAAGATGGAAGACTTGCTATATTGCAGGGACTTAGCACTACCTATTGAGAATGGGGAAGTAAAACCAGAAAAGACTGATGAGGCTGAGTGGAAAAAGCTTGACAGAAAAGCGATTGGATACATTCAACAGTGGATTGACGACAGTGTCTTTCACCATGTGTCCCAAGAGACTACAGCCTTCAGCTTGTGGAAGAAACTCAAAGACCTTTATGAGAGGAAGTCGGGTGGAAACAAAGTGTTGGTCGTTAAGAAGTTTGCCGATACGAAGTACCAAGAAGATTCTTCAATGTCTGAGCATCTTAACGAATTATAGATTACCATCAATCAGATGCATTTGATGAAGATTGGTTTGAGAGGCGAAGTTGAGGCTTTGTTTCTATTAGGCTCTCTACCTGAAAGTTGGGAGACATTAGCAGTCTCTCTACACGGAGCAGCCAAGGATGGAATTGTTACCATGGAGATGGCTACCATGTCTTTGTTGAATGAGGAGACTAGAAGGAGTTCAAAAGGAAGCTCCTCTCACTCAAAGATCCTTTTCACAGAGAAACGGGGGAGAGGTAAAAGCAGAAAACCATCTCACTCTAGAGGTGATGACAGAAGTAAATCTAGGGGTGAAGCTAGAACTCCTAAGGCAGAGAGGCAATTCTACTATTGTGCCACCAAGGGTCACTTCAAATATGAGTGCAGAACACTGAAGAGGGATGAGAAGAATAACTGTGTACATGAAGACATGGTGCAAAGGAATGGAAACACAGGTAGAGTTACTACTGCACTAATCGATGACCTAGTGGGAATTGTGTCAGATTGTGGTGTGTGCTGTCTTAGTACCTCATGTCAGGATACAGAGTGGGTGATAGATATAGGAGCATCCTATCACGCCACAATCGCGACGAAGGATTCTTCACTACCTACAGCTATGGTGAATATGGTGAAGTGAGGATGGGTAACAGTGGCATCTCAAAGATTATAGGCATTGGAGAAGTTCATGTAGAAACCAATGTCGGCTATACCTTGACACTCAAGGATGTAAAACATGTCTCTGACATTCGGTTAAGTCTAATTTCGGCTGGAAAATTAGATGACGATGGCTTTGTAAACTCGTTTGGTAACGGGGCATAGAAACTGAGCAGAGGTTCCATTGTAGCAGCCAGAGGAAAGAAAACTTGCTCTCTTTACAAAACACAGGCTAGTTTGTGTAAAGCAGAAGTGAATGCGGCAGAAGAAGAAGCTTCCTCCGAACTGTGGCACAAGAGAATGTGTCATATGGGCATAAAAGAGATGGAAGTTCTTGCTAAGCAAAAGGCCTTGCCAGACATCAAAGGTACACATTTAAATACATGTACTCATTGTTTGGTAGGAAAGCAACACAGGGTGTCTTTCCAAAGATTCCCGTCTCACAGAAAGGACAATGTCCTTGAACTAGTGCACACAGACTTATGTGGTCCTATAAAAGTGAAGTCCCATAGGGGAGCTTAATACTTCGTGACCTTCATTGATGATGTGTCAAGAAAGATATGGGCCTATAGTCTGAAGACCAAGGATGAAGTACTTGGCGTGTTTGAGAAATTCCACAGCATGGTGGAAAGAGAGACTGGGAAGTTGTTGAAGTGTATTCGCCCAGATAATGTGGGTGAGTACATTGGGCCATTTAAAGAGCATTGCCAGAGTCATGGGATTCGTTATGAGCAGACCGCTCCCAAGACACCGCAACAGAATGGAATAGCAGAGAGAATGAATCATACCATTATAGAAAGGATGAGATGCATGCTGTCTCACTCTAAGCTACCTAGAACCTACTGGGTAGAAGCAATGCGTACAGTCGTGCATGTGATCAACCTATCGCCATCGAAGCCTCTGAATAGTGACTATCCGCAGAGTATGGTCGAGCGAGATGTTGATTATGGATACTTGAGGGTATGTGGGTGTAGGGCATTTGTGCATATTCCGAAAGATGAGAGATCCAAGCTTGATGACAAAGCCAAGCAGTGCATTTTTCTGGGTTATGGAGATGAAAAGTTTGGTTACAAACTCTATGATCTGATTAACAAGAAGGTAATCCGAAGTCGAGATGTTGTGTTCCTAGAAGACCAAACCATAGCAGACTTTGAGGAGGGTGAGAAGCTACAGGCGTTCACCAATGATCTTGTTATTGATTCAGAACCAGAAGTTCCTACTGTGGAATGTGTAGAAGGCATTGAGAATGCAAATAATCATGAGCCTGAAGCTCATGATGAGAATCTTATTGCTCATGATGGGATAGAACCTATTGGTATAGAAGATGCAGATGAGATGCATGAACCACCACCATAGCAAGCAGAAGTGCATCCTCCTGAGGCACCAGCAGATGGGGCAAGGAGGTCAGACAGAGAGAGACTAGCTTCAACCAGGTATCCACCACATACGTATGTGCTACTATCGGATGGTGGAGAACCTATATACTATCAAGAGGCACTTGAGGGTACAGACAAGGAGAAGTGGTTGAAGGTTATGCATGACGAGATGGATTCTTTGCATAAGAATCACACTTATGAGTTAGTTGAGAAACCGCAAGGACGAAAAATTCTCAAGAATAAGTGGATATACAAAGTCAAGCATGAGAAGAACAATCCTCACCCAAGGCACAAAGCTTGCCTTGTTGTGAAGGGATTCGATCAAAGAAAAGGGATTAACTTTGATGAGATTTTTTTCTCCTGTAGTGAAGATGACTTCTATCCGGGTGGTATTGGGTATGATCGCAAGTATGAACCTAGAGGTTGAGCAGCTAGATGTTAAGACAGCTTTTCTTCATGGAGACCTTGAAGAAGATGTCTACATGGACCAGCCAGAGGGGTTTGAGGTAAAAGGCAAGGAGCACCTAGTATGCAAGCTGATAAAGAGCTTGTATGGGTTGAAGTAAGCACCGAAGCAGTGGTACACAAAGTTTGATTTCTTTATGGCGAAGCAAGGATACAAGAAGTCTGCTTCCGATCATTGTGTGTTTGTTCAGAGATTTCCAGATGGGGATTTCATAGTGCTATTGCTGTATGTAGATGATATGTCGATAGTTGGCCCAAACATCAACAAGATATCCAAGCTGAAGAAAGACTTGAGTATGTCCTTTGAGATGAAGGATTTGGGTCAAGCAAGGCAGATACTTGGGATGCGGACCACTCGTGACGTAAAGAATGGAAAGTTGTGGCTTTCAAGAAAGCTACATTGAGAAGGTGTTGAAGAGATTCAACATGGATCGCTTAAACCAAACCGGGCCCTCGCTTGGTGGCGGTTCTGCATGACCAAAGAGATGTGTCCAAAGGGTGAGCATGAGCAGAGTCAGATGGAAAAGATTCTTTATGCATCCATAATGGGCAGCTTGATGTACGCAATGGTGTGTACACGACTGGATATAGCTTTCGCCGTGGGCGTTGTAAGTCTTTTTCTGTCAAATCCGGGTAAGGAACATTAGGAAGGTGTTAAGTGGATATTGAGATATCTCAGTGACACTTCCAAATCGTGTTTGTGCTTTGGTGAAAGTAAACCCTTACTTGAAGGCTACACTGATGCAGACATGGCAGGTGATGTTGACTCGATGAAGTCCACCTCCGTATATCTGGTTACTTTTGCAGGGAGAGCAGTGTCTTGGCAATCTAAGTTGCAAAAGTGTGTTGCTCTCTCCACTACAGAAGCCGAGTATATTGCAGCCACTGAATGTTGCAAAGAGTTGATATGGATGAAGAGGTTCTTCGACGAACTAGGGCTAAAGCGTAAAACAGCTTTGTAGTTCTATGTGATATGTCGAGGCGCCATCCATTTGAGTAAGAATCCGAGTTTTCATTCTAGATCCAAGCACATACACGTGCGTTATCATTGGATTAGAGAAGTACTCGAAGAAAAGCATTTGTGTATCGAGAAGATCCATACCGACAAGAACGGGTCGGATATGATGACCAAAGTCTTACCGAAAGATAAGTTTAATGTTTGTTGTGCTATTTTCGGAATGGCAGCACACTCCTCCTGTTGATTTGAAAATTGCATGGAGGAAGCCCCCCCTCACTGTTCAGGAGAGGGAGATTGTTGGCTTTATTCCTCACATGAGGAGGAAAGGAATTCATTCTGGGTTGAGATGTCAGAGTGCGACCATACCACCGTGAAGACCTCCAAGATCTTGTTAGCTCGACCAGCCGCCAGATTGGTCTTGACCCGAACCCGCCGCAAGTCTAATTTAATTTCGGGCTTCGCTTCTGAAGAATCGCAAAATTTGTTTTTTCCTATAAAAACAAAATCAAGGTTTTGGAACACCAAGGACTAATGCAAGCAAGCAACCAGAGAGAGAAAACCCAATCTTGAAAGCTATCAAGATTGAGAAATAACTTTTACAGAGATACAACCCTGTAAAGAGATAAGAGTGATCTAGTAAGATGAGAGACTGAAAGGAGAGATTGTAATCTTCCTTCCCACTTTATATAAAGACGAGCTCTTGTGGAAGTAGGCACCATTGGCCGAACCACGGTATATCTTTGTGTTGTGGTATGCGTTTAATTCTGTTTTACATTATTATCTGTTGTTAATAGTTGTTTAGCAAGTTGGGCATGTTAGTATAGGTTGTAGTTAATATTTAGAATTTGTCTAGAGTTGGATTGTGTTCAAATACAAGTTATCTGTGTAGTGGGGGAATCGATTGCCATTGGTATAAACCCCAACACATTGCTGGTCACTTCGACTTGAAAAGATACATCAAATTCAATTCAAAGGTCATGCATTTCGATTATGAGGGGGCGTCTGACAAAGATAACAACATATATCTATATTAGATAACAACATATTACCCAAATAACAGCATATATCTTACTATATTAGAAAAATATGGGGTATGAGGAATAGTGAATTGGTGTCACGTTTGTGTCCGTCACAGGGGCAAAATTGTAATTTCATTAACTTCTATCTAATTCTCGATTTTTCCTCTCTCTCTCCCCATTTCGCCCATTTGCAACTTTTAGATATCTCATCTTCTTGCTCCACGCCTCCACCGAATCTCCTTCATTCCTAATTTCATCCAAGAATCATGTCCAAAGTCATTTCAAAATTAATATTTACAGCCACTCTTAATCACTTTGAGGATCAAAAGGTTATAAGGGGCAACTAAATGGGATTACAGATAGTTGGGGATGCTCGCGAACCAATATCATCATCATCAGCATCATCATCATCTGAAGGTAAAGTTTTATCAATAACTATAACAAGCTCTGTATAATCAATTTTGCCAATAAGAAATCCTTTGGTGAGGTAGAAGAAGTCGATACCTTCTTGCTTTAATTTTAGTTTCAAATGAAGCAAATGGGTGAGATAGAAGAAGTCGATACTTTCTTTCTTTTATTTTGAACAGCATGAAGATAGTAATTCTTTGTAAGTTAGCATGACAAATTTTAATGCAGTTTAAAAGTAATTGACTTTGAATAATTACGAAACTTATATATGTTAAAACACGTTAATCTTCCTGTGAGAATGTTTAGTGCCTGGGTAATGTTAGTGTACTAATTGTTTATCTCTCCTGCCTCATTTAATTTTGGTAGCAACTGCCATTTGATTTAAAATGGATGATAATTCAGCTGCAAATCAATTATCTAATAATAATAATAATTGGTTGGAGTGAAAGCGAAATCGGTATAGAGAGCGTCGCCAGATGATGACTGAGGAACAACTAGAGATTTGAAAGAATGTTGGCATTTGCAATATAAAGAATATAAACAAAATATGAGTGATGAGCAAATTGCCACTGAAAGAGAGCGTGTGATGAGGTTTCGTGTAAGTGCACATCACGAGAAGTTGTCGAACGAGCACCTAATCTGTTTTCAGTTAGTGCTGATGAACAGTTAAAGGTTTTAGCTGATAGGTTTCATAAGCATGGTGGTTATGGTTTATAGTTTATGATTTTGCCCCTGTGACAGACACAAACGTGACACCAAATCACTATTCTTCATACCCCATATTTTTCTAATATAGTAAGATGGTCTGATATAGATAGTCCTTAATTGTTTCAGATTGAAAATGGTTTACCTTCGGCGAGGTTTTTTCCGAAAGGCATTGGTCATAATGTTAAACCTTATGAGCTTGGACAGAATGAGAATTTAGAGGATGGGACTGAGGGGAATGGAAGGAATGATTATAGGAGGAGGTCTAGAAAGAGGGTTACTTATCCGCGTGAATCTGATAATACTGAGTTCGATAGTGGAGCATTTCAAATACTATTGATAAAAGATAAAACAGATGTAGATGGTGGTTTGAATAAATTAAGCATTTCAGCTGGTATAGAAGAAATGGGGGTGAAGTCGCGATCGATGGTAAAGTCTAGGGAAGGAGATGGTAGGGTTTTGTCACATAAAAATTTGAGGAATAAATGGGATAGATAAAAACAGTTATTACATGATATAGAGAAGAACCATTTATATTGCGCAAAGAGGTAGAAATGGGGGTATTGTGCCATTGTATCATTTTTTTGTTATCAACTTTCAGTTTCTCGATCAGGATTGTAACCATGTAGTGGTTAGACATAACATCTTGATTATTTGTGCTCATATCTAATTTCCCAAATGTCTGTCTGTTGAATTCATTGTCACAAGGTATGACACAACTTGATCCTTCTACAACGACTATATACAATGGTCATTTGTAAGCCTTTCAAGCTCCTTATAGCGGTGGGAATAGTTTCTTAAAATCAACCTGAGTTCCTCCTTTCTTAGTTATGAAAGCTTTAGCTTACTGCTATATATGAGAACCATGATACTGAGACATTAATAATGTTTTGATGGTATTAGTACATACTTAGCACTAATTTAAAAAATCAAAGGAAAAAGTTACAAAAAAAAAATTACTTTCAATTTTGTTTAATTTCAATAGTAAAAAATTTATGGATTCTGTTTCAGTAAAAGATTCTATTCATGATGGTGAGGAGTAGCGGCCTTCTTTCAATATTGGTTCTCTCTCCCCAATGCATATTGTTTTAGCTTTTGTTCAAGTCTTGAGATATTTTCAACTTAGTGTTGCAATAAATATATAAGGTCATATTGTCATCATAATTGGTCTAAAAATCATGTTGGTGCAGTGGTGTTTTTCATAGGAAAGCATGCAACAGAACCGCTGCAACTACATTAAGGATTCTGGATACTGCAGATAAAATGGTGAGTGAGAAGGTACCTTTGAAGCTGAGTGCCTAAGAGGTTAGAAAGCTGAGTGCCTAATTATCGTATGAAATAACTTGGTACCTGATGAGAAAGCTGAGAAATGAATCAGATGAGCTGAATTAGCAACAAAAAGATAAAGTCCCAAGCATTGGACCTCCTTTTTCAAATTTTTGTTTGGAGTTGTAATAGACTTATACGTTTTTTGGAGTAACCTCAGCAGAAACTTGGCAATCTCCAGACAACAAGACCTTGGTCAATGGGCTATCAACTATGTTGCATGCTATGGGGCAATTTTTATTTTCTTATGCGTTCTTTACTGACTACTGTGTATGTGATATTTTGCATCTGTATATTTATCTGATATTTGGTTCTTTTGCATTGGTATATATGGTTTTTCAAAATAGTTTAAACATAGACTGACAGTTACCAAAATCATGAACATATACAGACTTGCACCATTTTAGATATGCTAATACTTATACAATTAGTTTGGCGTAAAAACACGTGTGTATGCACGTGCATCATGCTAGTATATATATATGGCAATAGACTCCAAATGGCCTAATTCAATAAAAGAAGATTGTCCTGATCATAACCAAGTCATGGCTGGTCACTTCGACTTGAAAAGATACATCAAATTCAATTCAAAAGTCATGCATTTCGATTATGAGGGGGCGTCTGACAAAGATAAGGTCATATGGGATCTTTAGACTGGCACTGGTGATCCCTTCAGTCCAAAAGGAAAATGGAACATTACAGCCGACAACAGCTACATGCAATCACCTGAGGTAACCCTGCTGAGCACTGGTTTCAGTCCAAAAGGAAAATGGAACATTACAGCCGACAACAGCCACATGCAATCACCTGAGGTAACCCTGCTGAGCACTGGTTACAATGATCTTGATGTTCGAAACCTACAAATCTAAAAAGTTTATTTCTACTTTCTTAAATCTGAAATCGATATCCTGAATTTTACATATTCTGACATTGTGCTTCTGTTAGAAACAGCTTTATCAAGTAAACCTTGTGATCCATTGCCTTGGAAAGTATAGCGACATCTCAACCATTCCGAAATTTCCACCAAATAAAGGCCCTGAAGTCTATGGTGGTAAGCACTATGGACTACTCCTCCATGGATGATACTGCTGCAGCAAAATTCATTAAGGTCGTTGGACTGCAGAAATCAGGATCAGACATTGCAAATGAGTGTGCCATGGCAAATGGTAAGACATCCATATCAGGCCCAAATCATACATCTTAATTCTGATACTACTTTTCGATCCAATATCAATTACAAAAAACCTAATGGCTAAACTAATCCAGAAAAACATATATAAAATCAGACGCAAGTGATCCTCAACAAAGCCACCTGAATATTTTTTTGGGTACCCTATTCTTTTTCCGCCATTTCAATAGATACTACTTAAAAAATTATTTATTGATTAATGACATATCTTTTTCACAGGAGTGGAGCACCCTTGTACCTTGATATACAGGACTGCACACTGGAACTTTCCTGATCACTCTCCATCGGGGGTGCCCCTTGATTTGCTCTACTTTAATCGTTTTGTGTAAATTTATGATCCACATGCCTGATCCTCAGTCTCTTGGCTACAATACTTTCACCTTTGGTAAAAAATAAAAACACATGATATTACACTAATAGTGAACTCGATAAATTAAAACAATAAACGAAAAAACATCCCAAGTCTCATGTTACACTAGCACATTTTCATCTAACCAGAAAGGACAACTGACGAAACCTAATAATGAGTCTTTCGTAGGTACGAAGTTTGTCTCTCCATATGAAACTACGAAATTATACTACATTGATCAAATCACGTTAGTTTTTGTGTCAAAGAAAGTATGTGACCTATCAATGAGGAAATATCTAATTCTTTCCGACTTATTCTTTTCTCTACCGATACTAGTACCACACTTTTCTTAGTGATAGAGGTCACAAATCACAAGACAGCGATGTTTTTCATTCAATAGTTAAAATATGTGAAAGCTCCTACAGTCCTACTCTTCTATATCTTCCAAATCCTGCTGACTATATTCTACATTGTATCAAAGCTTTTCAGAGATGGTTAAGATCTATATTTGTTGAGAGCTATATCAGATGGAAGCTTCATCTGAAGATGTACAACAACATGACCCCTCAACGTAGAATCGACCAAGATTTTTCTGCTTGTACATTTGCAGTTACACCAGATAACTTATATGGTAGAGTCGAAAATGGAAACATTATCTTGAGGAAGGCAAATACATATAGCTTCTGCAAAGATGGTTTGAAAATCGCCGGCGAGATTTCTCCAGTGGAAACAGATGTTGTCATCCTTGCCACTGGGTACAAGGGTGACCAGAGCTGAAGAACATTTTTGCATCATCCGCCATTTCAAAAACACATAGTGGGATAAGCAAGGACAGCAATTCCACTGTACAGGTATTAAATTTCTAATTGTAGTCCTTAAAAAGCTCTATCTAAGATCAATGCCTGCACAAATTACTACTAATTACATGTTTTAATGCAAAGACTGTATACAACCTCAAATTCCACAGTCAGCAATAATTGGACACTCAGAGAGTTTAGCACATTTATATATGTCCGGGATGAGGTGTAGGCTAGCACATGTTCTTAAGGGTCCTGCAGTGGAAAAACCTAAACCCTAAACCCTAGAATAAAAAAGATGGAAAAAGATGTCCTGCAGTGGGAAAAGCACATGAAGCAGTGCGCTGGTGAGTTCTATCGGTAAGCTTTGCATAAACTTAGTGCAGATATGGTACAATGATCAGCTGTGCAAGGACATGAAATGCAACCCAAGGTGTAAGAAGGGATTTTTCACAGAATTATTCAATCCATATGGACCAATATGTGGACTACATAAATCTCTCTCCTTGTTGAGCCATATCTCTCCTCTCGAACTGTTAACGTTGTCTTTGTCTCTATGATAAGTTCAATATCTAAACCCAGACCACCTATTGTTCTTCCTCACCATCTAATTGCTTCCCAAGAGAAGGTCAATATAATTGGAGTTTATTATGTACTGAGGAAGCTAATATATTTCCACCAAATTAGGAGTCTTTCTTTTGGTTTTTTTTATAATCCTTTTCAATTTATTAGAATGAACCGGAAAGCCCACATCGGCTTTCATCCCATTCTCTCCGCAAGAACACAACAAGTGAAACACTAAGACTTCGATTGCATGACAATACGGTTGAACGGAAAAGGCTTCTCAGTGTTTCTAAGAAACTTTATTCAAGTTCAAGTTTCATGGCTTCATGGAAACACTTCATCCCGTTTCTGTTCATTGACATTGCCAAGCATCAACATGAGCACCCACCTCGCCATCTATTAGACACACCCACTTACATCAACCTTGTGTGTTGTTCACACTTTACTTCCCACCATTCCTCCTACGCCTACATTACCTCCTCTTCCAATTCCCAAGCATCTCTCCTCTACCAACGCTAACCACACCGGTAATAACCCATGTACCCTACTCCATTCTCTACACTACCAAACATGACCTGTATTTCCCACAATTTAGTGTAATAATTCTACACATTATTCTTTTTATTTCCAACTAGACTATAAAAACCACCCTAAAAATTCCTTCTGTCCAAATTTAACTAACATTCTTCTTAGATAATTGACTTCATAAAATTCAATTACAATAAAAATTATATTTAATCTCCACACTTTCATCAAAAACAAAAAAAACAAAAAAATCAAAACAAACAAACTCACCAATTTCAAATATCACCCAACAGGTTTCTCAAGTTGCTGAGAAGTCAAAGTAATCAAAGACTTCAACTTCCCAATCGCAGAAACTTTATCAGGTGGGCATTTAGATAAAGCAACTTTCAAAGAACAAAGTGCTTCATCTAATTTGCCAGATGCTAATGCAGCACACCCCGCTTTATACGCCTCATCCGCTAATCTCTCATCATGGTGCTTCCTCATCGATTCTTCATCAGAATTTGTACTTGTTTCTCCAGAAAAAGAGTTTATTTCTAGAAATGAAGTGGCGTGTGCGTATTCGATAGATGAAATGTTTACTTCTATTTCTGCCATGAGTGTTTCTGGTTTTGCAGGGATTGTTTTCACACTGTCGAATACGCTCCACTGTGGAACGTTGGAAGACGAAGCCATGGCCTTTTTTTTTTTGAAACTAACTTTTTAACCGTTTTATCGTTAATACCAGAATATCAAGTGGGCTGGGTATTTGAGTTAAGCCCGTTGGGCTTACTCGTTCGTCAAATGAACCCAGGACTTTATACAGAGAAAGGCTAACAATGGGAATCAATCGTTAATCGTATTTTAAGAGAGCATGAACCACATGGAAGAATAACAGATGACAATACTGCTTCAGGTCTCTTGACCAAATTCTTGTACCCTCCCTTATCTAATGTATACCCCATGTCCTCCAGTTCTGCAGAATCAATAACAAAGTAATCGCCGCATCTGCATTGGTAAAGGAGCTCCAATACATCTCCAGCATCTTCCAATGACATCTCCTCCAAGCCGATATCATCAGCAGTTTCTGTATCATGTCTTGAAGCCTTCAGCTCATGGTCATACAACTCACGGGACTTTGAGTCGCCGAGAACTTCCCAAGCCTTTTGTATGTTCAGAAACTTCTCTTGTAAATTTTGTGGTTGACCAGATGTCTCAGTTACCCTCTGTAACTTGTCAGGATGTGAATTGAGGATAGCAGACCTGTAGCCTGCACGAATCTCGTCATAATCTGCATCTTCCTTCACTGAAAGGATGTCATAGTGGGTTTTCTGGATGTTGCTCTTCCCAATGAGAAACATGATTTGATTCCTATAACCACACAGTGTTCCCTGCTGACTTGAGAGTGAATGCATACAACAGAGGAAAAGCCTAACAAGAAGACAATGCGATCTTCATTTGACCTACACAAAATAATTTGGTGTTATCACCGATTCGGAAGACATAACTGCTATGATTTACGACTGCTTCAACAAAGTGAAAATCATGTTCAAACATGACCAGTTAGTTTCACGAGTTCATGCATCTATCAGGATCATCTTGACAGCCCAAAGCAGAGAAACAAGCATTTGCCAAGAAGTACTTTGGAAGAAAATCACAGAAATTTGAAGTAGTTTTGACAGCTACATGGTCTTCTAACACTTGAGACGGGATTCTTTACCGCAAATGTACGCTAAAGTTTAAGCCTTTAAAAAGACGCTGGTACACATAAGTGACATTGAAGCACTCACACACGTTTATCAATATCTGAAACTGGTACAAAGTCTACGACGCGGCAAAATACCAAAAGTTGAGGCATATGACATTAATCAGTCTATGTGGCGTATCTGACACAGATACGTGTTGGAATCTCTTGTGTATTTCTAAATACTAGTGTGTGTGTGCAAAGTGGAGGAGATGAACAAATGGTATTCTCGCCACTTTAGTGCATAGTAGATAGTCCCACATTGGTTATCCACCACATCGGGTAGGGTTCGGGCCTGGGCTTGGGCTTACTGTTGTGGGTAGTGGTTTGACCAATAGCCTAAACTTGTTTTGCCTTTTTCTTGAGCACCAAGTTTCAGTGTTCTATTAGGAGTTGGTCTCTTTTCTCCTAACCTCTATAAATAGGATGTGAGTCCATAGAAAAATAGACTTGATCGAACTCAACTCGGAGAAACGAAAACTCAAACCAAATTTTCTTCTTCTCTTCTTCCCTTCCCGGCCAGAGAGAGTTATATTGTTGTTCTAGAGGGTAGTCTGTTCTAGTGCAAAGTCAGGCTGTTGTTAACCATTGAATCCTGTGAGGAAGACGCCACTGTTGCCTTTCTGCACCATTGGAATCCTGTGAGAGTTATAATGTATTCAATGCATAATTGCTTACCTTTATTGAGTGAACGTGTTGTTAGACGATGATTATAATTGTACTGTTGTGAAAATACATGTTAGATGAAGTAACTTGTAGCTTATATCCAATATAGCATATGTTAAAGTTGTGTAGCATGCTAGTTTTGGATATTAATCATCGTGGATTTACTTTAAACTTAATAATAGTTTATTGGTAAATTTTTCTAGTTGAAGACATTAATGGGTTGAGCCATTAGATGTTGTGGTAGTACTTGAGGTCTTGTTGATAGGGTATTCTATCTTACTTGAGCTCATGTAATAAGAGGAGGTGGAGTCCCTCGGTTGTTTTGCATATTCAATTGGCTAGATTTGCTTAAATATCGTATACTTTTTTGTTGTGAGGGTACAGTTTAAAGTTTACTTTTCCCCGAACCTATGATATGATATTTACCATGTTTGGCATGAATGCATTATTTAACTTTGACATGAAGTTTAACCATGTCATATATTATTAAGTAATGAGCATCGTTGTCTATGAGAGGAAACAATATGGGAAACAATCAATATCCTCTTAAACCTAATTTAGTCAAGGAGATGTAAGATAATGGTTTATCTTCTTAGACAATATCCTCCAGTGACTATTTTAGACAAGGAGATGTAACGCTTGTAGATTGTCTTATTAGGCATTATCCTCCTATGACTATGGATAAATAGCCAAGGTGATGTACAAGTGCGTGGATTGTCTCCCTATGACAGTTGAAATGTTGAATGATGAAAAGAAGGATGATAATGATATTATCTCAGGTAAAACCCTTTTCATCTAATTCTTCTATTCTTTAAGATTCATGAGAATCTTTTATGGATTTCCTTTCATATAGATAACATGAACATAATATGACTATGTTTAATATGATCCAGAATCATAGACTTGAGTAAAATATATTCTTGTCATAAGAGTGCATTTTATTGTTGTTGTTTCTTTTAGTGTTTGTAGCGGTATAATGTGTTTTGCATGTAAGTTTGATTAAGTTGAGTAACTATTGAACTGTGGGGGGTGGTGACCTATATGCATAACACTGTTTTACCATAGTTCATCTCACAAGATAATTGGAAAGACACCTAACTACACACTATACCAAAAACAGGACATCCCTAATGATCGAAAACCGTTCTCGAAAATATTTGTAACGGTTTTATAAGTCACAGGTTTGAAGCGTTGCTAATTAGATTATTAATATTAGTAACAATTTATAACCGTTCACGTAATTATTTATTGTAACGGTTTCTAACCGTTACTAAAATATTACTAACGGTTTTCTTTGCTCAAACTCAGATACTCTTTAGCAACGATTTTATAAAATTAGTAACGCTTTTGATGTTACTCTTTTTTAACATCAGTAACGGTTTTATAACATTAGTAACGTTTTTTTTGTGTTACTCTTTTTTAACATCAGTAACGGTTTTATAAAAATAGTAACGTTTTTTTGTGTTACTCTTTTCTAACATTAGTAACGGTTTTGTAAAGTTAATAACGCTTTTTTGTGTTACTCTTTTCTAACATTAGTAACGCTTTTATAAAGTTAGTAACGCTTTTTGTGTTACTCTTTTCTAACATTAGTAATACTTTTATAAAGTTAGTAACGCTCTTTTGTGTTACTTATTGCAAAGCTTAGTAACGGTGAAGAACCGTTACAAAACTATTTCATATGTAAAAAAACAAAAATCTCCCCAAAACGCCCCCTCCCTTTTTGGGAGACTACTTAACCTCGCATAAAGATGCCCCCACTTATTGGGTATTTTACAATCGTCCATAATATAAACAAGAAATCTCACAAGTACATCCAATCACATAATCTTTTATTAAAATAACATCACCAAAACGTCTTTCATAAATAAGACTTGCCACGAATGAAATACACACTGTTTTCCAAATCAATGGGACTTGTCCTTAAACTCAAGCTCTCACATCATTTGTACAAAACTAGCACCTCCAGTAGTTGTAAGCATCAGGGGATGACTTTGGGATGTTATCATCAGAAAAGTCCCTTTCATCCTATACACCAATAGAAATAAATAAAAAGAGTCGAAAGCAAGAGAAAACAAATATGTATATATAGATATATACTTATATCCTATTCTTAAGTAGTAGCTCCTTATACTCAAACTATGGAATTCAGAAAACAGAGTATGATAGCATAATTCTTAAGTAGCAATATGTTTTGTCCCTTCCAAGACATCGGAAAGTTCAGTATTTATTTTCACTGGTCCAACAACCAAACTCACAAAAAATGTGGCCAACAAGGTCTCATACTCCTAACAATATGAGCAATTCAAACTCCAATAAACTGTTCCACTTGAGCAGTCTTCAAAGATCCTACTTTTTGACAATTGTTTTGTGCCTTCCAGAAAAATATTTGACGCAAGGAGGTGTTCTCTCGTCTCATATACAACCCTACAGACTCTATTAATTCCATGGGAAGAGTAAGAGAACAGTTCTATTGATTATTACTAAAGAAGCTCATAGAGTCCAAAAAAGCTATCCGCAGAACATTTAATTAAGTCAAGCATAGGTACATAAATTTCCATATAAATTATTCTACTTAAAAAGTAAAAAAGAACAAGGTCAATGGAGACATACAGAGAAATTGAACACTAGTTGAACACTTACACATTCACATGATTGGGTTCCATGACAACAATTCCCGACTTGGAATCAATCTTTCGTCAAGCTTTGAATTTCGCGACAAGATTCACTATCCATCTTTCAAAATTCGCCATAAGTCATATTCAACTTTTCCGCAAGTGTTCTCGTGGGATATAAATGAAAAGACAGATGAATGGACACTGAATTTCTGCGTCTACAAAATGACTAGACGAACAAAGTGAAACTAATTTACATATAAACTGATTCTTCAAGTTTGAGATCCAATTTTAACAACACTCAAATAAGGCTACCAAAGCCGGAAGGTGCCTTGAACATTAGCAGTTATTCATCAACTTGGGCACTAGAGCTTATCTCCAAATGGGGACGATGGTCTCACACTCATAATGCCCTAATGCAGATAATTAAGGAATAATATTTGGTGGAGCCAAGGTTATGATTGTTATTTAACTCAAGAATTCTACCCTTGTCCATAAGGATATTCTCAAATGATAAAAATAAATAAATAATATAATATAAAAAGAAGGTGAACAATTAAAAAAGGTGATAATTTAAAGGTTAAACTATACTCATTTACGCTGCTATAATAAACCTTCAAGGTCTTCATTATGAACTGTAATGTCTTCAGGAAGCCATCTCAGTAACATGGAAACCAAATTTCGGCCTAAAAGAAATCAAATCATCAATACCGAATATTGAGTAATAAAGACAATAAACAGATGAAGAGTACCTGAATAGGACCCGTATTAGATAAGGAAACTTGAGATGGTAGGAGTTCTTGCCAGAGATTTACCCCTTCCTTTCTGACTATCTGTGACTATAGAAATGAGTCCTGTAATGATTAAAATATATAAACTATAAGCAAAATTACCTCAAAAAGAATAAGAGCAGCTTGTTTGACTTTCAATGCCCATTCTTCACAAGGAATGGCCATTTCGATTATTAAACTAAGAGCAGCATTGGCAAAGTCTCTTCGAATATTGAGTTCCACCAGTACTAATCAACAACAAAGGACAAAACACGAACACTATGGATGTCAAAAGTTCATGTACAATTCAGTTTTACTGAATATATATATCACGATGAAATCACCAAACAGGAAAAGAAGCACAAAAACAAATGATGAATATATTTATATCATTTCTAAGGATGAAAGCAAATTACTCTCCTCTTTCTTTCTCATGATCCGTAAGCCAACAATTGAATTGATTAGATTTTTGTTTGAGTGTTAGAAGGAAAGTGATTAATGTAATTGCAGATAATGGGTCCATAGGCACCCTATGATGTCGCCGCTTTAAAAGTTTATAGACGGATCCAAGTAACACAGAATTTATTTTCATTTCAATTTTATAAAATCCATTTATTAACATGGAAATGAATAAAACCATTCAATCTCCTCGAGCACAATGTACAAGGAAATAAAATGTATGTGAACTTAATAAAGCACAAAGACGCCCTAAATCTTATAATTCCCATCAAACCTAACTAAATCGGATCAATATCACCTACCATCGCACCTACAAAATGGCTTAAAAATAAGCCAAGCTAGCTAGCTAGATTATTATCAATATCCAAAGAAGGACTGCATTAACGGGCTTTTCATACCATACCACTATAAAAAACTCAACAAAATTCACTCACATCACTTGAGACTCAGTGCGGTCTGCGAATCGTGGAAAGCATATCGACTCTCTGGTCTTCACTTAACTAACGCATGCTTATCTCATGACCAAGCGTCTAATAGGAGCCGGAAGACCTTCCGAATCATCAACAACTGCAACTAACGGTACCCTATGTCCAAGTATCCTCAAAGCATCCTTCATATGCTGATTTGGCAAGATAAGATTAAAACATCAGATTCTTGACAATAATAATCATGATCAGCCGATAATCTTATTTTTTATGAAGTTTGTCAAGAACCATAATAGATCCGTTAAAAGTACAATATTCATCAAGAGAAGTGTAAGAGATAGTACCGTGTATTTATGAAAGATACAAGAAGGCCATTTCTTGCGGGCGCCAATTCTCTTGATATTATAAACCTATGTTACAAGGACAAGCCATATTCTAAAAATAATCCGCGGTCGGGCTACGTGTGCGATATCGTGTCGAACCACGACATGCAAACATATTCTATGTGATATACTCATATACCTCAATTTTGGTATTTCGCCATGTCGGACACTTTGTATCCGTGTTGGATAGGGACACAATCCTTGTCAATGTAACTTAAGTGTAAATGCTTAACCACTATAGGACATTTTTTTGTGGATCGGGACAATAACAAAGTTATACAAGTTTTTAACAGATGCCTATAGGAAGTAGAGAAGTAGAGCCACCACCGTCCTCCGAGCAAGATACTTGATCATCAAAAGCGGTGAAATCAACTCCCCGATAACAGGTAAGACCAACTTGATCGATGATCCCTCATGAGAAGAAACTTTCACGAAAACCTCAAAATGGCGGAGAAGAAGTATTGTTGGAGAGTAGCTGAAAAATGTCATGTATTAGTTACAACATCGGGAACCGAGAAACAAGCCATGTCGGTCATAAACAAAGCTCACTTGCTTCAAATACCTCTCACCGCTTTGAAAGCATGTGCTAGCCTACGTAAACCTTTTTCTCGGAGGATCCCATTATATCATAACAGCTATACTCAACTACGTCGTGCACCCAAGCGGGCGAGCAACATATCTTACAACCGTCCTTTTCCCACACCCTATAAAGAGAACGAAAAATCAGAACTGCCGGTAGAATTATTTTCCAAGTAATGCAAACATATCTTCTTCTATATATGGTAAACGAATCAAGTAAAAGGCGGTACCCACACAGATGACCCACAGACACACCAATCAACACACCAATAGCAAAAAATAACAGATCAAGTATCTTTTTTTTTTTTATCGGTATAGGGTGTATATCTATATATAACTATAATATCAAAAATGTAGGATGAGATATCCCACGAAATAAAAAGAATGGGAAACTAGAAAATAAGAAAAATAGAATGATTACCAACAAGATACTGCAAGTATAAAAATTACAAGTTTTTTTATAGTGCAACCTTTCAAAGGCTATATAGCACTATGGAACTAATATAACAATTCCTACCACTTTTGATCAATTTCAATGGAACTAATGTGCTAGTTTTAACAAATTTACAAAAAATTCTGCAATTGTTCTTAATCCTTAAGTGTTACAGAAACTATGAAGTTGGTTCTACCAAAATTGGCTAAAATGCCCATCAAACATGCACAAGCATACTTGAGATTTCAAGTTCCAATTTACATAACCTAGTCCCTAATGAAAAAGTAATAAAATAAAATGTCTTTGTGAATTCTAATTGTATGGCCGCTATTCTGGTGAAAACTAGAGAATCCACTAGAAGTATTGTGGGTCTAACAACCAAAAGCTTCCACAAACAAACCACCAAAAAATAAAATGTTAGACAAAAGGAAACAAATAATTACTACCCCAGAAAGAATCTTTCATCAAAAGACTTTAAGATAGAATTTCACGCTTTCAAAATTTGAAATATTGCACCTGCCACAACAACTATTCCTGCCACAACAACAACAATTCCTATGGGATATTGCCACAACAAATATTGCACCTGCCACAACAACAATTCCTGCCACAACAACTATTCGAGTAGATATGGAGTGGGGGCCTTTTGGTTTGTCCGAGAGCTCCTTGAGAAAATGGAGGTGGATTGTGCGGTCTGCATGCTGCCACTAAGATCATGAGAAGGATGACCAGTGCGATTGCATCAGCTAGGGATCTGTCAAAAGGTGCACTGAACACACATTTGTCACAGAGCCAATGTCCTAAAAGTCTAAAACCTGAGGTTCTTCCCCGAGAGGAATAATAACATTAACAATACCATTAACAACAATAATAATAGTAATAGCCATAGTAAATATTATTATTCAATCCTATTGTTCTTGGCTTCTTGTGCCGAACTCGTCTCAAGGACCCTATTATTCAAAATCCATGTCGGAACCACGAGTCACGCATTAATGGACACTCCACACTCGTGTCCGCCACATGGACACTTTGTACTTACTATTTCAAATTAGGGTTTCTTATGTACCCTAAAAGACTAAGACAATAATCTATTAACATAGTTACAACTCCACATATGCCACTTTCATAGTTATTTATTTGTAAGGAGGTGTCTTCATAAGGTCTTGAGCCCAAGAATTAGTTGTGTAACCAAAGAATTGCAATGGTTTTCTTTTCCATTAGTTTTCGTGTCTTAGTTCACACGAGGTTGTCATTTCGGACACTCTGTATAATGCTAGTCAATGTCAATTAGAATAATATTAATAACAACAATTATGATGAATTTATATACACCTAAACTACCCAAAATATTGTTATATTACTTGTTACCAAAGATGTAGAAGGAGACTAAGTTTGAAGAGAATTAAATTACTTTACTCTATTGTTCATAAAACACTACAAGCCAAATATGGCAATGTACAAGAAATAAACATGTATATCTGTGAAAATTTTAGAAAGCAACAATGGAACAACTATGATTTTATTCTACATCAAACTTCATGGTGTGTGATTGGACAATTTTGGGGTGTAAAAGTTGAAATTGATGCTCCCCGAAAACACTCTAGAAATGGGCAAAAATCCTAACCAACAAACCTATGAGTAGCGAGTCGTCAGTGACGTGGCGATGTCTAACACATAAACTGCTCAAGAAATCTTATTTAGCAAAACTACTAAACATTTAAAAGCTACTGAAGCTATGTAGCTAACCAAGATGTTTGAAACAGTTAAACAAAGTCTTGGAGATAGCATTATGTAAAATATTATTGATGCCTCCGGGAAAAATATTAAGCCTAAAGAATCTAGTAGTACCGTCAATCTAACTACCCTAACTAAGATGTAAAAAGGGATATTATCGATCTTGAGTGCTAGGAATCTTTTACAACAACCAAGCACAAAACAAGGTGCAAGGCTAACATGAGGCGTTTCAAACATAGAGTACAAGGTTAGGTCCACAATGAATGAAGCGAAAAGAACCGAGGAAGTAAATTAAAGTGCAAGTTGTTATAATACAATGTTATGTAAACAAAAACAAAACCAGATGCAGTGTCTTTAAAATCTAAAAAAGCGTAAGAGATAGTCGTTTCAAAATATTAAAAAAGAGTTGATAACAGTTCACAAAAATTAATGAAGTGGAAATGGTATGATAAAGAAAACATAAGTGGCTTGGACATAATCAAGGTTTCAAAGATGGTTAAACTATGAAGGAAGTTATCAAAAGCTTATATAGAGTGGAAAATTTGTCTTTGGTACACCAAACCCGTCGGTTCCTTCTATGGATCTGCACTAGGCATCATCGATCACAAAGGAAACTCTTTTGCCAAGAACATCCACTTCCAAATTGGAGATGAAGAAATGAAGTACCATTTTGGATGGACACATTTGGTGGGCAACCTGTCAAGAGTCAACATTGAGTTCAAAGTCATCTACAAGATGCCACTAAGAAATGCTTTGAAGTTACAAAGAAATGGAGAACTCTCTTGGGACTTGGCTTGCACCTTCTATTTAATGATTGGAAACTTCAACTTTAGCCCGGGTTGACTCATCAACTTGACGAAGTATCTTTTAAAGAGGTTGAGGATAGTTGAATGTGGGGTCAAGTAAGAGTACTACGAATGCATATGCTATATGGGGTGCAAAATTCTAAACCACAAAATCACGACCCAATGCACACGCTATCCCCCATGCAAAAAAGAAACTTGTGCTATACTGCTATGTACACGGTTATAGTTGTGCTATGTACACTGTACAAGAAAAAGACATTGCAGATTTTCTCGAGTATATTGGAAGGCAGAAATTGTGTCATCCTTAACTTAAAATACATTACTTGTAGTATCTTGTATAAACTTAATTTTAGGCCAAACAGTCCATAACTCAATTGCATAATCCTAAATTCAGGAAAAAGAAAAACGCAATAACTTGATTGTGTAGTCTTAATTTTTAGATTTTTAGAATGAAAACCCAAAACTTAATTGCTCAATCTTAATTTCAGGACAAAAAACCTCTAAAACTCAATCTTCAAATGTATATTGTCGCATACTTCATTTTAGGACCAAAAGATCCAACTTCAATCTTGAATCAATTAAAGACACCGACCTATTGGTTGAAACCTGTTGAGGACTCTACTATTTTATTTTATTTTTTATTTTGATTGGCAAGCCTGTTTTAAATGAAACCAGTAAAAATGATGTTTGGTGGGGTGGGTTCGATCCCAAACCTATTGTATCATCACTAAGGTTTTACCAACTTTGCTAGTTGGCACCTGCAGACTCTCAACTATTAGTTAGGCATGTTGGTGGAATTGACTATGACTCCTTCCTATTGACTGTTTTGTGCATATTGTAGGTAACAAATGATGACACAATTTTCCAGTCTATACACGGACGATAGAAGCCGTCCTTTAGATGTTACATCCAACACTTCTGATCCTTAGTTGGATTGGCAAATTGCTTATGTTTATTGCCTAACATTAGTTAGTTGGAAAGTGAGATCCACGAATTCAGCCACTCCATTAGCTCTCCGTATACATGTAAGAAAAACACAAACACTAAGGAAGAACTTAAACAGGTTTAAACAAGATGACCGGGACTCCTCAGTCTTGTTCAAAACTTGAACTTCCCTTAGAGAAATCGAGTATGTGCAACAAATTGTAGGTCCACACATTTGTTACGTCTTACCTAAATCACTTTCAAATATTTGAAAAGTCTTGTAGCCCCACCACTAGGACCCTCTCAAATTCATCTCTAATTATTGCACCATGTCCAAAGACTCTGGATTAAGTTACTCCATCTGTATTAAGTTTAATATGCTCCAATTCAGGTGGACTTGCAGTAGTTTGGTTCCTTGTTCTTGATCTGTAATTGCAACCACGATTTCTAAATAGATCTTCTAGTCACCATACACGTCAGTGACTTCAGTTATTTGGCTTTTAAGTATAGGCCACCACAAGTCCATAACACACAGAGCTTTGTTTTCCAGGGCATAAGTGGCTTAAAACATCACCTGAAGGTTCTCGCAATCCTCTCCGTACATAGAAAATCTACAGTTGCACATACGAAGGGCTTGCCGATTTTAAAGCACTCGGTTTTTCTATAAAGCCTTAGTGCAGAGGACATCTCCTATTGGCATTCCTTGTGTCGGTGGTTATAACTATAAAGTGCTTCCTTCCATAAAAAAGACTTCTCTCAAGTGAGCGCTAAGAAAAAGGTCTTCGGAGTTCTCTCTTCTTTGGACAGCAAAGAGACTGAACTAGTATTTCTTTTGCAACAATCTAAATTGGGAAATGATAGACTATTTAAGAAGACCTGCCAACATGTAAAAGAGTATCTAGGGATAACCAATTTTTCCAAACTAATCTATATCACCTTGTCTTTGCAAAAACGGCGCGATTGCCTTGTAGACACTCTTCAAAGTGAATTTCTTAGTCTCTAGACAATTAAGTCATCTCACTAAATGTATAATGTCGATAATCTCAAGAACCGTCTCCTATTTTCTAGACATGGTATCAAAGAGGATCGATCCATCTCTGCCTTTTCTTTCTCTTCCCCCAAAATATAGGTGATTACTTAGATGAGATAAAATTTGGTTGTCTCCCCGTGTTCGACTCTCTTTGATTGTTGAAGTATCAAAGGCCCATGTATAAGAACTTTGGTTTAAGTACCTAACATGTACGCGATAAAATTGACGTCATGACACTATGAAACACACGGACACGAACAGGACATGCATAAGCCCCACACCTGCACGCTGAATATGACACTTTTCAAACAAGGGATACGGACACATGAAGGACACGTAAAACAGTTAAAGAATATATTTACACAATTGAAAATTAACATTCTCCATCGATTCAATCTAATCGCCTAGTTCAAAGCATGTCCAATTTTAACAGATTAAGCAATAAGCGGCATAACTTCAGGTTGGGTCCAATTCGCCCATTGTTTTGTTTTAAACGAGTGAACCCTATTCTCGGTGAAAAAAAATTCAAAAAACACAAATAGTGCCCCTGTTGAATTCGGGATTCATTCTCTAATATTAAACATCGGAAGTATAACTCACGGTGAAAACAAATTCTGTAATGATCGAAGTTCCCGAGGAATTTGACCATAGAGTTGATTTTCCGCGACAGTCTCTACAATATAATAGCATGGTTAGATTGGTTCGAAACATTACACATGTATGTTAATGTAATAAAATAGGAAAAAACTGGAGGTTCCTTACATCTCCATAACACTTCTCCGATTTCCAAACTCTGCGGAATGTAACCAAATCAATCTGTTCTTGCTAAGAATTCTAGTGGATAAACATACACGTCTTTTTCATCGCCTTCAAAGAAATCTGCCAAAGAAATCATACACTTGAATATCACATGCATTATCAAAGTTTCTCTTTGCAAATGTTATGTATTATAGCAAAGCGGTCACAACTAAAAGTTAAAAAATAAAGATTTATCGTAATTTAACTATATTGATAGTTCTAGTTTGACCTTAAGGCTCATGCATCGAACAAAGCCTGTTACCCTAAAAATTCAGATTATGCGTAATGATGGAGCCATATTTAAAATTCAGATTAGAAATTTATAAATTATGCCCTAATAATAATTATGTACACTCAAGTCGCATTGCATCATAATTTTTCTACAAAAGAGTAAAACCTGATAGATCTGATTTTCTTCTACCTTCAAACCCTAAATCTAGATTAGAATATAAGTAATGCCTCTCTATTTTCACTATCTCTATCCGTGCATTCTGCGGTGTAAACTGACATGGCTCTACCCTTCCACCATTTTTGTTGTGGGTGTAAAATGAGACATGGCTATACCCTTGTACCATTTTACACTTAACTCTCCCCCTCTCTCTCTCTCTCCATATATCTTGCTCTCCTCTCTTGCTATCTCTCTTGTCCATCTTCAATTAGATCAAAACATCAACACTCTTTCTCCGAATGGTGAATACGTTTCCACACGGATTGACTTCGTGAGTTTGGCAAAAGTTGGGTATACCCACGACACATGCTAAAGGAATATCACACCGCCCAAGTTCCTAGGTTCAAAGTATTTGTGACTAACACAAAATGAAGATATCCTAGCCTTAATATAAGCGGATAAAGCCCTCTTTTATCATATTAAGCATTGTATTCCTTGTTTACATTCTTCATCGCTAATGGTGATTTCTTATTAATAATTCAATTAACAAAAAACAATCAAATCTAAAAATATGGTGCAATATGAATCCCTTTATCTCCTAAAATAAACTCTTCGATACTTTCAAATAAAGTAAACGAGAACAAATCAAGCGAAAATTTTGAGAGTGCTCATCACTTCTATCCTATACATATTAATCCAGTATCTGATGATTCATAAGATGTTACCTGTGGTACCCATCTCTTTGCCTATTGTCATCAATTCCGAGATATAAACACTTACAACCCCAGGGATAGAGATGACACCACAAATTTACATCGAGCAGGCCAACCAAAGTGGTCAAGAAAATGATCATAGATCAACTCTACAGGAGAAGAAGAATGCATGCCTTTATGATCTTGCGATATCCATTAGGTCTCCCACGAGCTTTTGTTGTGACCTCTAACAAGGAGATGTCGAAAAGAGAACTTATTGCTTCACCTCGAAAACCAAAGTTTTCGAAGGCACATCCAGTTCAAATAAGCGAAAAATTTTGATGTTGCTGTTCACATCCAACACAAAACTCATTACAACAAGGAATAGCAAACGAAAAACTAACCACATTGGACTAATCATTGCAGCACCATTCAAATTTAAAAGAGAAATTGAAATGTAAACAGCTCCAACTTGTGGGTGGGTGTCAGTGTGTGTGTGTGTTTGGGGGGAGCAGTCTTAAACACGGAGTAGAGGATCAGTTAGAAAGGGGGGAAGAGGAGGAATTTGGTACATTACCACCACACTTCCTTTCATTCTCAAAGAAACCCTTTTCTTCTCATATTAGAACCTTTGAGACCCAAGCTCTGATTGCTTCCCCGTCTTAACTGAGAAGAACTACACTTGTAATTGGATTATATGAGGGGGATATTGGATTAAGTCAGAGATTCTAATTTAATTTATTATTTTTAATTTAGAAATTTTAATATTCACGATTTATTCACCGAAAATTTTAATTTAGAAATTTTAAATTCTAATTTAGTTATTATTTTTAATGTTATATTTAATATTCACGATTTATTTACGCTTTTTGGTCCAAACAAACAATTTTAAAACGTAACAAATTAATTCTCATATTTGGCAAAATTAAAGTAACACTTTATATATAATTGTAACACTTATAAAACGTTAGGAACCTAGTTACACTTTAAAACCGTTACTAAGCAAAAAACTGGAGCGTTACTAATATCCTGTTTTGGTGTAGTGACAAAGTATGGAAAGGTCTTGGGCCTATCCAAAAATGCTTCAAAATGTGGGGGGTGTCTTGCCAAGGCTATTGTGAATGAATCTAAAAGAAGTCTTTTTGAGACCTAGAATTATCTAGTAGATGTTCATTGGTGAAACTCATAATAGTGATGTTTGTTTTCAGTTGTCATGAGTGATAACAATTTTGTAGATACCACACTATTATTGAATGTCTTATATGCTAATTTTATTTGAGGTTGTGCTTTCTGAGAAATTGACATAGAGTGGTTGAATGTTCATAATGAACTACATAAGATAATCCCATTATTTCTGCACAAGAAATTTGGAAGACTATCAATGAGTATTTCCACCATTCACGGTGATGATGTTTATATGTTTCTTGAGGAAGATTCATTAACCTATAAGAAAGTTGTCTATCTATGAGAAGTGTCCTTTTTGAAGGATACAACTCCTCTAAACTGGACTCTTGATTTATTGGGGGATCTATAGGTTGAATTGGATCTTTAAAAGAAAACTAAAACGTGATAGTTGTATTGCAAAATACAATGCTAATAATAATAATTAGGCTGTCCTTAAGGAAAGATTTCGCCCCTTCCAATGGTGCAGAAAGGCAACAGTGGCGTCTTCCTCACAGGATTCAATGGTTAACAACAGCCTGACTTTGCACTAGAACAGACTACCCTCTAGAACAACAATATAACTCTCTCTGGCGGCTGACAGGAAAAAGAGAAGAAGAAAAGCAAGACATATGTGTTAATCTCTCTTTGTTTAGATGATTTAATATCATGAGTGCTAGCATTGAGAATGTGTATGAGACAGAGAAATTTCTATTTGAAACATGTCATAAACCGTCATTGAAAATGATAGTTTATTATGTTGTTAAACTCATTTCTGTAACTGCTATATTCAGTTGTCAAGATGTTGACGTTTGAATATGGTTGAATGCCACAAATACCTTAAACCGACCGGCCGGATGGTATAGGGAATTTCGCACACTCTGAGAATTGAATGACCGGTGAATATAGGAATTAAAACTCATGTTGGTCTCATTATATTGTTATAGCACTTAGTAGAAATATTTTTCATTGAAAAGTATGGGTATTATGATAGTAAGCATGTGTTAACACATTTTGTGGCAAATATCCATCTTATGAAAAATAATCTCCTTATGTTTTCTCATACTAAATATGTCAATATCATTGGTAGCCAATTGTACTTGATGGATAATGTATGTGAGACATGACATTGCCTACATTAATGGCATACTGAGCTGATAACCCATTGTGTCCTTATAAGGAACTTTGATGTATATTGTCGATTATCCAAGTTATAGCGAGCCATTGATTATGGACCGATATTTAGTAGATTTCCATCATTGTTAGAAGGGTAATATGTTATAAACTAGATCCAGTAATGTTTATGTGTTTACCTTTGGTGGAAATTGAGTGTCTTGGATATCATCCAAGCTAATCGCCTTAGAATAGGCATGTGATGATGCTGAGTGGGTTAGCAACCTCTTGGCAAATCTTCCCATTGGCTCTAAACCTCCTCCCGATGTGTATATGCTTTGCAACTGTCTCATTGCAATAGCTAAGACATGTTATCTTATGTGCAATGGGAAAAGAATACATGTAAGTTGAGATATAACTTAATCAAGCAGCTGCTAGAGATTATGTTAGGTTGGACTTAGTTTGGCCACATGTCTAACTGCACCACTTCTTTGGAGGCAAGTGGTTATCGTCGAGGGGATGGGACTTTTGCCTTAGATAGAGGGCGACAATCGACGGCCACCCCACCTATGTGATTGGAGATCCCATGAATTAGGTTCAAAGGGAAAAACAAGTCACTTCGTCATTCTGGTATGCTATTGTCTTTCTTTGAGGCGTCCCACCCTATGACTAGATAGCATTATTGTATACTTTGTATAACTTGAATAGCAATGAGAAAAAGGTCGAAGTTATTTTACTCTTAATAGAATCCATAGTCCATTATTTTTTATGAGATAGTGTATTCTAACCGCTATGTACACTTGATGGATATCCACCTACGTGAATGTAGAACTGGGTCGGTTCTTATGAGTATTCGTGCAAGTACTCTAAAGCATTCACATAACACGAGGCGTATGAAAGGCCAAAAAGCCTTGACACAATTGAAACGGGCATATAATGAAAGAAGCAATGTGGGTGCATGTCCTCTATTTTACTACAAGGGAATGTTGGTTCAAAGATTTTTTAATCCACCACTTTCACATATTATAAGACATGTTACCCTATGACCGGTTCAAAGCCTAAAAAACACCGATTATCTTATGCATTGTTTTTTTCGATTCTCTCGGCATTTCGTTAACCCATTTCTTTTGTAATATCCTATTCCAAAATAGTGGGGGACTATTAGTATTTTGAAATAGTGGGGGATTGTTGGAATCTCTTGTGTATTTCTAAATTCTAGTGTGTGTGTGCAAAGTGGAGGAGATGAACAAATGGTATTCTCGCCACTTTAGTGCATAGTAGATAGTCCCACATTGGTTATCCACCACATCGGGTAGGGTTCGGGCCTGGGCTTGGGCTTACTGTTGTGGGTAGTGGTTTGACCAATAGCCTAAACTTGTTTTGCCTTTTTCTTGAGCACCAAGTTTGGTGTTCTATTAGGAGTTGGTCTCTTTCTCCTAACCTCTATAAATAGGACCGTGAGTCCATAGAGAAAATAGACTTGATCGAAACTCAACTCGGAGAAACAAAAACTCAAACCCCGGTCATAAATAGGGTTGTGAGTCCATAGAGAAAATAGACTTGATCGAAACTTCAACTCGGAGAAACGAAAAACTCAAACCGGTCCTTTTCTTCTTCTTCTTCTTCCCGGCCGGCCCGGAGAGAGTTATATTGTTGTTTCAGAGGGTAGTGCGTTACTAGTGCAAAAAGTCGTTATTTGTTAACCATTGAATCCTCGTGAGGAAGACGCCATAATTGCCTTTCTTCACCATTGGAAGGGCGAAATCTTTCCTTAAGACTGACTTAATCCGCCTTGGTTATTCCTGCCATCACTGCGTGTTTTTTTCTTCATTCTTCTTTCTTCTTCGCTTTCTACTTTTAGTTCTTTGTGTTCATACAACTATTCTAACAATACGTGGATACGTATTCCAACCTGGAAATTATAAAATATGTAGAGTCTAGATCGATAGGGCTAGACTAGACTGGTCTGTTGATTCTATGTATAAAGTGGTAGAAAAGAAAAGAAATACATAAAGATTTCAGACAGAACACCAACTAGTCAAACTTGTTTAATTGAAGGCAATCGATGAAATCAAACAGTTCAATAAACTCCAAACTATAGGGTGTCACATTTCTAGTTTATATAAAATATATGTTTATAAAAAGAAAAGTAAGTTGTAGGTGTCATCGAACCCAATATATTCACGTTTCCCCTAATCACAATGTTATGGGCTGTGTAAGTATGTTTGGTTCTGTGTTTCCCCCTCACTGGCGAAAATGCAATTATATTAATGAAGAAATAAGTTGAGGTAACTCAGAGATATAATGAGAAACCATAACAACCAAAACAAAAGAACCAACAAGCAAAAAAACAAACAAAAGCACACGCAGTCCTGCAAAACAAAACATAAAAACAACCCAAGATCAAAGCATCACTTCTTGAGATATTGACATAATAAAATAGATGCAGATAGTGCAAAATGGAATATTAAACATGACGTCTAAGAATAAAAACTAGCTGCCCAAGCCACTATAAATACACGCAACAGCTGGACTTGAAACTCAGAAACTAGTTAGGGGTGTGACAAGTGATCCCTTGTACCACCCTGGAAATCGCAAACCAATACGCACACGAGACAATCGGTCAACCATGTCACCGTCAACTGCTTTTTCTCCTAGTAAATGTGGTCTCATTTCACTAGAGATCGAGTCGAGTTTATCTTGGGCTAGTCATGGTCAGAATTAAGCAGAGGCCAAAACCATTTTAACACCTGTATTCTGATTGTTTTTTGTATTTTTTTGTTTGTATAACAAGCTCAAAGCTGTAATTCCCTCCAACTACTGATCACATATATTAAGTCTGTAGATACTGAGAATTCACCTGTAATAGGCATGAACAAAGTAATTCTCTCCAACTACTCATCACATGGGTGACAATGACATGACTAAATAGCTTATATTGTATAAAACCTGTATTTTGATTATTTTTATGTTTTTTTTTTCCTTTGCAAATTAAAGTAGACTACATCTCTGTATCTTTTATCAATTCGACTCTATCTTCTTTTTACACCCTTTTCAACTAGCTTTAAGTTAACATAAAAAAGATTTTTCATTATCCATTTTACCTATTTATTTCCAGCCAAAATTTATGTTGAACAAAATCTAACACTATCCACTTTGTTTTTTACTGATAACTTTTTAATTTTTTCTACTTTGAGTCTATCTACTTAATTGACCAAGTGACACTAAATATATGTGTGTTGTAAACCAACCTCAATGAAATCAGAAACTTAAAACATAATACTACAACTCCCTCTAAATAAAGACAAACTTTCTTCTTAGTCTCAAATTTCTCCAAGTTTAAGTACTTCTCATATACAAAAAACTAAAAAAACAAAATGTTACTTCCTAACCATCACTGCATAAATGAAATAGTTGGTAATGGAGACTGGAAAATTGTTGGTCGCATTGCTAGGATTTGGGAAACAACAGACTATAAGACGGATGTTTTAAGTTTCTGATTTCATTGAGGTTGGTTTACAACACACACAGAGATGTGTGTGTATATATATACTACTCCTTTGTACGTGTCATGCATGACCTGGCCAAAGACACTCAATTTGTGGGGCCCTTAGTGCACACGTGGTGTAGAGAAAAAGGGATAAAGTGCCGAAAGGATTGTTTGCTGAAAGCAGGAGACAAACAAAAAGACAAAATAGGTGACGAACGACATGAACATCCACGTCATCGACTTTATGGCTGGCTCTCCGCACCGCATTTATCTATATCTAAAATACTTTAAAGATTACGCCTCTTATCTACAGTGGGGCAATAGTATTTTATTATTTTTTTAATGTATCTCTTGGTTACTTGGTCATTTGTTATTTGCCCATCTATTTTTTGATATTTACCTAATTTATCCTATTTAAAAGAGAGAGAACAGTTGTTAGACATAAAAGAGAGAAAGATATGGTTGGATGAAGAGAGGAAAAAAAAACGTGCATAGCACGTACACCATTCTAGTATATATATATATACTAGGAACAGTTATGGCTATGTGTACATATACAATTGACCTGCAGTACTATTTTGGTCGGGTTGGCCTCACCGAAGCTTTTGCTTCTAAGTTCAAGTTTCAACTGTAACTTGCAATAATCCATTGATGCATTCTGGGAAAATTGAGATCGTTCATCGCCCAACCAGCCTTAGAAACATCTATTATCATTCGACAAACTTGTATCAATCGAGAACACATGGATGTAAGAATTTGCTTGATACGAGCGAGTGGATCGGAAGTCCAAACATATTGACGTACCTCATGTGACGCGATACAGACAATTTGGACGTTACTATAATTTGGAGGGTCATGTCGCAATTGGGCAAGATAGTTGCCATTCAGAATAGAATGTCAACCAGACAGCTATGATATCGATGTTGCGATACAATTCAAGTGTGACTGAGACCTGAGACCAGCTTTTCTCCATTCAACAAATCCACTGTGGCGATGTTTTGAGCTTCTAATTATTGGTACTATGGAATTCAAGAAATGGGTCTCAGCCTCCTGGTTTAGATCCGGTTCATGTAAACCCCTTTCTTCGGCCCAAATCATAAAACCTCACTATTATCCATCTCGTTATAACATAATCTCCCTGTTTTTGAGATTGGGAAAGAAATCACATATGTTTCTCATTTTTTGGTATTTTTCTCTTTTTTTTTTACTCTTGGAAGAAAAACCCCATTTGCATTCCTTGCTTTTCTCTTTCAACTTGTTTTGATTTTCTTAGATTCTCCTTCAATCAAGTTCGATATCGTTAGATTTTGATAAATTAGGTTTGGCAAAGAAAAAAAATCTTTTTCAACAATGAAGAAATCAAGTTTAACAAAAAAACATGTGTTCATAAAGAAGAATCAATGAAGAATCATTCTCTTTCTCATTTCGATTGATTGTTGTGAATCTTTGTGTTTGTTTTATTGATTTTTCTTTATTCTTTCTAATTTGAATAAATTGGGTTCCTGTGACTGTAAATTTGTTTTTGTATAGAAATTTAAGTATGCAAATTTATTTTTACATATTGATTTTTCTCAGCAGATGCCGTGACTCTATGTAAATATGACTATGCAAATTTAACTTTACATATGTAAATTGAATTTTAGATACCAATGTCATTATACAAATTTAAATTTACATAAGAATTTTCAAATCTCAAATCTGGTTTTGAGTGGAAGAAAAAAAAAATCAAATCTTGATATTGCTTCTCAAATCTGATTTGGTTGGAGAACAACAAATTTCAAGAGAAATTGATTGAGAGAAAAAGAAAAGAATAATTTCGTATTTGAAAAGAACAAAATGAGAGAAAGTGAAAAAGAAAGAAAGAAAAGAGAGAGTAGTGGTGTCATGGATATTTTCGTTTGTTTCGCTGATAATTTGGGGTTTTGAAAAGGAGAGAGGTTACGTGAGTTTACAGAGAGTTTTAATAGACCAGTTTTTTGAGTAGGGAGATTAAAGCCAAAACTCTGAAATTATGGATGGATATTTTATGGTGCATATCTTCTTTACTAGCATGTGTCCTGTGCTACGCATCAGTTCGCCAAGTTATAAAGAACTAAAATGAAAATTGTTAAAAAATCTAAAGAGAAACAATTTTTTGTGAATCTCTCACTAAGAAAAGAGAAACAATTTTCTAAAAATGGGGAAGATATATAATTCCTATACATAAATTTTAGCTTTTAAATTAAGAAGACTATCCTAAAATTATTGAAGAAGGAGGTGGTTCAATTTTAATAGAGATCAGGGAGCCAATTGTAATTAATAAATAGGAGATATATAATTTAAATAAATATAGGGAGGTGGTTCTAAAATCTTAAAATGGAGAGATTAGAAATATACTGTTCGGTTGAGAAGTGTGGTTCCTACAAACCCGGCTATCATATAGTGTAGAGATACATACTTCCCGTAACATATAAAGTCAGGACCTAAACAATTCACGCGACTATTTCCTCTCTCTCTAATTTTTTTCTCTCTTCCAACCCCACACACTCTCTCTCCACTTTACTCCTACTCTTTCTCACGCCCTCTCTTTCTCTACTTTATTTATTTTGTTCTCCCCACCGACAAACACACTCTCTTCACTTTTACTCACGCTCTCTCCTCTTCCCTCCAAAAGTAATTCCTCTCTCCAATTTGTGAGACTGCCACTTTTTGCTACCATTCTTCCCAACTTCCGACCCCACACACATTCTCTCACCTCAACTTTCTAATTTCCCACTTTAGCATACCTATCAAATTTTCCAAGGAGAACTTTATAAGTGCATCAACTTTACCGAGACGTTGAGGAGTTTGAATCATCTTGGAATTCTTTGGTCTTGGACAAATAAGATCTTAGGAAAAATGATTGGCTTCAGGCCTTGTATAATGCTTTACGCTAACCAACAGATCAAGCTGCCATTGTTCTTTCGTATGAATTAAAGAGTTTTACAAAATTTGTTTGAGAAAGAAATTGAAGCAGATTTCGAGACAATCTGCACCACACCAATACTGAAGACTCTTCCCCAATGGAGAAACAAGCCGCAAACTTGTACACGAGGAAAATATTTGCGAAATTTCAGGATGAATTAGTTGAAACATTTGTTTATACGGCAAATAAAATTGAGGGGGATGGTGCAATTAGCACTTTTCAGGTAGCAAAGTTTGAGGATGATAACAAGGCATACATTGTCACCTTAAATGTCCCTGAAATGAGAGCAAGTTGCAGCTGTCGGATGTTCGAATTTTCAGGCATTCTCTGTAGGCATATATTGACAGTTTTCACTATAACATACTAACACATGTACTTACTCTCCCATCTCATTACATACTGAAGCGTTGGACAAGAAATGCCAAGAAAGTCACTGGATCGATGTTCCTCAGGTTGTATGGCAGTCCATTGAAGAGTAAATGCTCATGTGAAGCTAGTACCATCAACTCCTACCAATTTGTACGCTCAGCGGATACAACTAAATGATAGCCCTTCTATTTTTCAGTTCATCCATTATATTTGAGATGCTTCATTCAAAGCAATGTAACAAAATTAAAACTTCAAAAAATGGTGCAGAGAGAGACACTCAATCGAGCTCACCATCACAACTTCATTTACCCTTCAATGGACTGATGAATTAAATGCACAAAAAAATACAGAGCTTTCAAATGCCCAAAATTTCTTCAAGCATAGGTTTTATTGACTGCTGATTCGGAAGGCATTCTAGTATTCACTTGCATAGATTGTGCTTCAAAGAAAGAGAAGAGATAAAGAGATTGGGTTGCAGAGATTAAAAGAAAGAGGGATTGAGAGAGAGAGAGAGAGTTTGGCAGCAAAAATTGGAGAGAGAGGAGAAAGGGCGTAAGAAAAAGTAGGAGTAAAGTGGAGAGAGACAGTGTGTAGGGTTGGAAAAGAGAAAAAAAAGTGGAGAGAGACAGTGTGTAGGGTTGGAAAAGAGAAAAAAAAGTGGAGAGAGAGAGAGAGAGAGAGGTGAGAAAGGAAAAAGTCACGTGAATTGTTTAGGTCCTGACTTTATACATTACAGGAAATCCTGACTAGAGTAAAACTGTATATATATATATAGAGAGAGGTGAGAAAGGAAAAAGTCACGTGAATTGTTTAGGTCCTAACTTTACGGGAAATCCTAACTAGAGCAAAACTATATATATGGGGAGTATATAGGGAGGGATCAATATACTATGGTTTATACAATGCCCCATAACTTCACTTACAAGATGAACTATAACCTAGTTTTTTGTGGATATGTCCAACTAACCATGAATATCACCTCCACAAAATTTCAGCTCATTTGATGGTGTTTAATAATGCCAAAAAAATGATTGCAAAATCGAAATTTCTGGACCGTAAAAAAATTCAAAGTTGTTAACAATTTTTAACTATGTTAGAGGTTTCCAAATGAGCTGAATTTTTGTGGAGTAGCTATCCTAGATCATATCTACAAAAGATTAGCTCTGAACTCATCTTATAAATTGACGTGGTATAAACCATGGTATAAAAAACCATGGTAAACGGATCCCTCCCCTATATAGTGTATGTTGTTTCCCAAATCAGAAACTTAAAACATTCGTCTAGTCATTTGTTTTCCAAATCCTAACAACTCGACCAACAATTTCTAGACTCCATTACCAACTAATTCATTACGCAATAATGGTTAGGAAGTGACATTTTGTTTTCCGTTTATTATATATGAGAAGTACTTAATCTCTGAGAAATTTGAGACAAAGAAGAAAGTTTGTCTAAGTTGCAGTATTATGTTTGGGATGGGTATATGAACTCCACCTTATAGTGACTCCAAAATTACTCCACTCCTTAAAATGGACTTACAAGATGATTTGAGGGCTAATTTTTTGTGGAGATAGACATGATGGAGAACATCCCCCATAAAAAATCAGCTCAATTGAATATGTTTAATCTTGTCAAAAGTTGTTATAAAATTAAAAAAATATGAACCGTTTGATAATTTCGTAACTTTCCAAACGATTTTTGACGAGGTTGTCATCTTCAAATGAAATGATTTTTTGTGAGAATGATCTCTATCGTGTGAAGAACATCTCCACCAAAAATCAGTTTCTAATTCATTGCATTTTGTGGTGGAGTCTATATAACCATCCTCATTATGTTTTAAGTTTCTGATTTCATTGAGGTTAGTTCTCAACACACATATATAGTGTCACTTAGTCAGTTAAATAGATAGACTCAAAACAGAAAGAAAAAATTATCAGTAAAAAACAAAATGGATAGTGTTAGACTTTGTTCAACATAAATTTTGGATGGAAATAAATAGATAAAATAGATAATAACAAATCTTTTTTTCCATGTTAACTTTCAACTAGTTGAAAAAGGTGTTAAACGAAGATAGAGTCCAATTGATAATAGACTGGAAAAGGAATATATGGGACATTACTGATTCTTTATATATACATAATAAGTATGTGCCCACGTGATTTTCAATTCATTTTCACCCTCTTGGCTACTACAAATTGAGCTACTATAATTTCCCTTACTGTCTTAAGTTTCAATTTCATAAAAAAAAATACCTACGAGAATTAGATTTTGATCAAGGGCTTTACATCTGTTTGATTTTCTCACTAAAAAGAGGAAAACAAATAAAAAACTCAAACGAGAAAATCATCAAGACGAAGGAAACAGAAAACAAATAGCCCCAACCCTAAGCCCTTGAAGTAATCACCAAACACAAAAGAAACCTAAGTCATAACACGTGAATTAAAAGGATTCACATATCTAAGAAAATTGCTATCAAAGTCTAAAACACCAACGGATCATTAGGCATGTGCATAGTAATAACAAATAAATAAATAAAAATGCATTGGTTTACAGCTTCAATGAGAGTTATGATTGTTTTAAGTGTTGTACTAAGTTAGTATGAGCTTCATATTCGTATGGTTGCAAGACTTACAACGAGCTAATAACCCTATCATATTCAGCTATATAGTAAGTCCTAAAATAGAACAATTGGTTTAATTAATTCTTACCAGTCGGCGACTTGTGCTGTATGCCTGTATGTCATTATCGGCGTTTCTGACTTCTGAGATGAGGAAAAGGAGAAACTTTTGGGCTTGGGCTTCCACTTGAGATAACAACAAGGTAGTTTGTTCGAACTTCGAAATGGAATGATTCGTATATTTGAAGCTACTAAAATTTCGCAAACTTGCAGTACATGTTGAATGATGATCAATAAAATAGTCTACCTGTAAAAATGTACTATTCCGATCTTTTTGAATGTTCCCAGCAATCCTATACCGTGGAATTATGCTCTTCTATATGTTGGGTTAACCATGGACATTCTAATATAGTTCAAAGTAGTAGCGACTAGCTCTAAATACTTGTGAAGTCCCATGGTGCGAGAGCATTAGCTCTTCTAGACCATCTCAACTTCACTTGGTATAGAGAATTAAGATTCCCAACTTGAACCACTCAACAATCTAAAACCAATGGTGACCAATGAAATGGCATTTACATGCATCATCAATAAGATTACAAATTGAAGAAGATGATGTTGGGGATTACACCAATACCAATCGGTTCCCCCACTACACAGATAACTTGTATATGAACTCAATTCAACTCCGGACAAAATCTAAATATCAACTACAACCTATACTTAACATATTAAACTCATTAAAACAACTATTAACAACGGATAATAATGTAAAGCGGTTAAAGCAAACCACAACACAAAGATTTACCGTGGTTCGGCCAATGATGCCTACTTCCACAAGAGTCAGTTCTTAATAAAATGGGAAGGAAGATTACAATCTCTCCTTACAGTCTCTCACCTTACTAGATCACTCTTATCTCTTTCTGAGGTTGTATCTCCAGAAAGGTACTCTCTCTTTGTTTTAGTCTGGATTCCAATCCTTCTGACTTGTTTGGTTTTGTTAGGTTAGGTTTTCCAAAACCTTGATTTTTGGTTTTATCTCCAAAAACCAAATTCGCGGGTACTGTAGCAAGGCCCACAAAATTATGCTCGAGCGCTGGCGCCGCTTCACTTTGGTCGTGCCATGCCTATTCTTGGAACTCGAAGGCCGAAGTCGGCGCTATCGAGCGCGAGCTGGCTCGACTTGACTTGATCGCCGAATTCGCCCCGTTTACGTCGACTCGGTTTCTCTCCTCATGTGAGGGATAACTCCGACAATCTCCCCTCCCGAAATGGTGGGGGGCTACCTCCATGCAATTGCCAAATCAACAGAGGAGGTGTCGCCATTCCGCAATAGACAACAAACATCAAACTTACCTTTTCGGTAAGACTTTGGTCATCATATCCGGCCGTTCTTGTCGGTATGGATCTTCTCGATACACAAATGCTTGTCTTCGAAAGTACTTCTCTAATCCAATGATAACGCGTGTATGTGCTTGGATCTAGAATGAAAACTTCGGATTCTTGCTCGAAGTGGATGGCGCCTCGACCGTCACATAGAACTACAAACCGTTTTACTTTATGCCTGGTTTTCGTCGAAGAACCTCTTCATCCATAGCAACTCTTTGCAACACTCGATTGGCTGCAATGTACTCGGGCTTCGTAGTGGAGAGGCAACACACTTTTGCAACTTAGATTGCCAAGAAACTCCCCCCGCAAAAAAGTAACCCGGATAACCGGAGGTGGACTTCATCGAAGACATCATCACCGCCATATGCGCATCGATTAGCAGGCTTCAAGTAAGGGGCTTACTTCCACCAAAGCACAAACATGATTTGGAAGTGCCTTTGAGATATCTCAATATCCACTTAACACCTTCCCAATGTTCTTTACCCGTTTGACGAAATCGCTTACCACCCCAACGGCGAAAAGCAATGTCCTGGTCTAGTACACACCATGGCATACATCAAACCGCCCATTTCGGGATGCATAAGGAATCTTTTCCATCCGACTCTTGCTCATGCTCACCCCTTTACACATCTCTTTGGTCATGCGGGCCGGCCACCAAGCGGACAACCGATCGGGTTTCTTTGATCCATGTTGAATCTCTTCAACACCTTCTCAATGTAGCTTTCTTGAGAAAGCCACAACTTTCCACTCTTTCTGTCACGAGTGATCCGCATCCCAAGTATCTGCTTTGCTTGACCCAAATCCTTCATCTCAAAGGACTTACTCAAGTCTTTCTTCAGCTTGGATATCTTGTTGATGTTTGGGCCAACTATCAACATATCATCCACATACGAAATAACAATGAAATCTCCATCCGAAATCTCTCAACAAACGCGACAATGATCGGAAGCGGACTTCTTGTATCCTTGCTTCACCATAAAGGAGTCAAACTTTATGTACCAATTGTCTCGGTGCTTGCTTCAACCCATACAAGCTCTTTATCGCCTTGCATACTAGGTGCTCCTTTGCCTTTGACCTCAAACCCTACGGGTCGGGTCCATGTAGACATCTTCTTCAAGGTCTCTATGAAGAAAAGCCGTCTTAACATCTAGTTGGCTCAACCTCTAGGTTCATACTTGCGGCCATACCCAATACCAATAGAAGTCATCTTCACTACAGAGAGAAAATCTCATCAAAGTCAATCCCTTTCCTTTGACCCAGAATCCCTTCACAACAAGGCGAAGCTTTGTGCCTTGGGTGAGGATTGTTCTCCTCATGCTTGACTTTGTATATCCACTTATTCTTGAGAACTTTTCTCCCCGTGGGTTTCTCAACTAACTCATAAAGTGTGATTCTTATGCAAAGAATCCATCTCGTCATGCATGGCCTTCAACCACTTTTCTTTGTCCGTACGCTTCAAGTGCCTCTTGATAGTACATAGGTTCTCCACCATCCGATAGTAGCACGCACGCATGTGGTGGATACCTGGTTGAAGCTATTCTCCTCCTGCGGACCTCCTTGCCCCATCTCACGGTGCCTCGGGGAGGATACACTTCGCTTGCTCGGTGGTGGTTCATGCATCTCATCTGCATCTTCTATACCAATAGGTTCTATCCCATCATGAGCAATAGGATTCTCATCATGAGCTTCAAACTCATGGTTCTCTCGCATTCTCAATGCCTTCGCGACGTTCCACGGTAGGAACTTCCGGTTCTCAATCAACAAGATCATTGGTGAAAGCTTGTAGCTTCTCCCTCCTCAAAGTCTGCTATGGTTTGGTCTTCCAGGGAACACAACATCTCGACTTCGGATTACCTTCTTGTTAATCGGATCATAGAGTTTGTAACCAAACTTTTCATCTCCATAACCCGAAAAATGCACCGCTTGGCTTTGTCATCAAGCTTGAATCTCTCATCCTTCGAATATGCACAAATGCCCCGCACCCAAATACCTCAAGTATCCATAATCAACATCACCATACCATCTCTCCGGATAATCACTATTCGAGGCTTTCTTTGGTGACAAAGTTGATCACATGCACTTGCAGACGCATGCTTCTACCCAAGAGTAACCTAGGTAGCTTAGAGTGAGATAGCATGCATCTTATCCTCTACAATGGTACGGTTCATTCTCTCTCCTATTCCATTCTTTAGCGGTGTCTTGGGAACGGTCCGCTTCATGACGAATCCCATGACTCGCAATACTCTTCAAATGGCCCAATGTACTCACCCCCATTATCCGGCGAATACACTTCAACAACTTCCCAGCTCTCTTTCCACCATCTTTGTGGAATTTCTCAAACACGCCAAGTACTTCATCCTGGTCTTCGACTATAGACCCATATCTTTCTTGGACGATCATCAATGAATGTCAAGAAGTACAAGCTCCCTCGGTGGGACTTCACTCTCATAGGACCACATAAGTCCGTGCACTAGTTCAAGGACGTCCTTTCGTGAGATTCTTTGGAAAGACACCAAATTTCAATGAGTACATGTACTTAAATGTGTACCTTTAATGTCCGGCATGGCCTTTTGCTTAGCAAGAACTTCCATCCCTTTTATGCCCATGTGACCGCGGTCCTCTTGTGCCACGATTCGGATGAAGTTTCTTCTTACGCGATTCGCTTCGCTTTACACAAACTAGCCTCAGGTTTTTGTAAAGAGAGCAAGTTTTCTTTCCTCCGGCCTTCTGAATGGAACCTCTCTTTCCGGTTCCATACCCCGCTACCAAACGAGTTTACAAAGCCATCATCATCTAATTTCCCAAAATTAATTAGCTTAACCGTATGTCGGGGACATGTCTTACATCCTTGAGTGTCAAGGTGTAGCCGACATTGGTTTCTACATGAACATCTCCAATGCCTATAATCTTCGAGGCGCCATCGTTACCCATCCTCACTTCACCATATTCACCATGTAGGTAGTGAAGAATCCCCTTGATTAGGATGCTCCTTTATCATCACCCACTCAGTATCCGACATGAGGTACTCGAACAAAGACACACCAACCGACCGTAATTCCCACTAGGTCATCGACTAGTCGCGGTATTATCTCGCCAAGGTTTCCGTTCCTCGCACCATGTCTTCATGTACCACGTTATTCTTCTCATCCCTCTTCGTTCTCGACTCATATCCGAAGTGGCCTTTGGTGGCACAATAGTAACATTGCCTCTCTGCCTTTAGGAGTTCTAAAGATTTACCTGCCATCACCTCTAGAACGAGATGGTTTTTTTCGCCCGACCTCTCCCCCGTTTCTCGTGAAAAGGACCTCCTCGAGCGAGAAGAGCCTTCTTTGCACTCCTTCTAGTCTCCTCATTCAACAAAGACGTGGTAGCCATCTCCATGGTAACAATTCCATCCTTGGTCGCTCCATGTAGAGAAACCGCTAATGTCTCCCAACTTTCGGGTAGAGCCTAATAGAAACAAAGCCTCAACTTCGCCTCCCCCAAATTGATCTTCATCAAATGCATCCGATTGATGATATTCTCAGACTTCATTAAGATGCTCGGACATTGAAGAACCTTCTTGGTACTTCGTGGTTCCGCAAACTTCTTAACGACTAGCACTTTGTTTCCACCCGACTTCCTCTCATAAAGGTCTTCGAAGTTTCTTCCATGACCGGGGCGTCGTAGTCTCTTGGGCCACATGGTGAAAGACACCGCCGTCCAATCCATCCGTCGAATGTATCCAATTGCTTTTCTCGCAAGCTTTTTCCACTTTCGGCCCTCATCGGGTCTTTTCGGTTTTACTCCTCATTCTCAATGGGAAGTGCCAAGTCCTTGCAAGATAGCAAGTCTTCCATCTTGGCTTTCCGGATGGTGTAGTTTTTCCTATTCGGACTCATCATGCGGTGTTCACGGAATGGTCCATCTCTACAAGTTATTTAACCTCAAATCTTCTCGGGAATTTAACAAAACACCTTCTGACCAAGATTCGGATAACACCCTAGGCTATTCTAACCAAGGCTCTGATACCACTTGTTGGGGATTACACCAATACCAATCGGTTCCCCCACTACACAGATAACTTGTATATGAACTCAATTCAACTCCGGACAAAATCTAAATATCAACTACAACCTATACTAACATGCCCAACTCGCTAAACAACTATTAACAACAGATAATAATGTAAAAGCGGTTAAAGCAAAACCACAACACAAAGATTTACCGTGGTTCGCCAATGATGCCTACTTCCACAAGAGTCGGTTCTTAATAAAATGGGAAGGAAGATTACAATCTCTCCTTATTCTCACCTTACTAGATCACTCTTATCTCTTTCTGAGGGTTGTATCTCTCAGAAAGGTACTCTCTTTGTTTTAGTCCGATTCCAATCCTTCCGACTTGTTTGGTTTTGTTAGGTTAGGTTTTCCAAAACCTTTGATTTTTGGTTTTATCTCCAAAACCAAATTCAGGGTCTTAGCAAGGCCCACAAAATTATGCTGGCCATAAACTCGCTCTGGCGAGTCACTGAAGACTGGAAGCCGAAGGCCTGGCGCTTCCACTTTGAATGGGTCGCCCTATGTTATTGGAACTCGAAGCCGAAGTCGCGAGTTCTATCGAGCGGGCATCGACTTATCTTGATCGCGAATTAAGCCGTTTACATCCGGCTCAGACTCCTCATGTGAGGGATAACTCCAACAGATGAATCTTCAACACCGTTTAAGTAAATAAATGAAGTTATATTAAGGGTGTGTTTGTTATGATGGAAACACTATGGAAAGGAAAGGAAAATAAGAGTAGTCCACTTTTTCCATAGTTTTTAAGGTGTTTGTTTACCCATGGAAAGGAAATGAGCTTTTCCATATGGAAACAAAATCATGGAAATGGAAAAGGTTTTGTGTTCTTAGCTAATTCCCGAAAATTTTGTGGAAAGGAAAGGAAAGGAAATAAATAGATAGGGATTTACTACTAATACACCCATGACCCAACAATACAATTATTCCTTTCCATAGCTTTTGCAAACAAACATGATTATTCATTTCCGTAGTTTTTACTTTCCTTTTCCCAGTTTACCAAACACATACCATTTAAAATTATTTCCTTTCCATTCCATTTCATTCCATAGTGGACCACCCATTTTATTTCCTTTCCTTTCCATAAATTAAAATTTAACAAACACACCCTAAAAGTACATACTTGGAGAACCAACATCTTGTAATACTACCTCCTTCAAAGGTTTGTAATACTACCTCCTTCAAAGGTTTGAAGCCAGACTGTTGGTTGTTGAATACTTGAATTGGGAGTGTTGGGGTAAAATTTCAGGGGTGATCTTCTGAAATTGTTGGCAGAATTGGCGCTGAAAATTTTGGGTGCGGGAAGAAATAAAGATGGCGCATCGCTGGTCAGGGAGTTGACAACCATTGGACTCGGCCTCATTCATGCTAGCTAACACACACATGGTTTTTGTACTCTCAAAGTCTCATCAAGTACACGATCAAATATGAAAAGGCACAACGGCAGTCCTTCAATATTTTCTTTTCTTAGTTTTTTTTCAAGTCGTCAAAATAATTTCATGCAGCTATTTCACAGACATAACAGTAAATCTATATGTATATTTTAAATCCCAAGCGAGCCACTGAATTCAACAATGAATACCACTGGTGCCTGTTAGACAAGGTACTTTATCAGGCCACCAGTCCTGTTAATGACAAATTTCTGAATAAAAGGGAATCATCTGTTAGTGTCCTCCCCTTCACCGGTCGAATGATTCTAACACTGGGTCAATATCTCAGCTCCGTCTTGAGTGATTAACAAGGTATGCTCGAACTGAGCTGACATACTCCCATCTGATGTAACAACCGTCCAGTTATCATCCCACATAACAGGATTAAAGCTACCCATTGTCAGCATTGGCTCTGCAGGCATCAATATTAATCAGGTAAAGATTCTGTGAGCAAAAATACATTTAGGCATAGTAGTCATTATGAAAGGTCGAATATAGAAAAGAGTTTGAAATTTGAAGGCTCAGGCCTACAAGCATACCTCACACGTTCACATGATATGTTTCACTTCAAACCACATTGATAAGAGTGTTTTGATTTTGATTACAAAAACAACCGCATGTATTACATGGGCTAAGCCTTCTGGACGTCTGGTTAGGTATATATGCTTCAAAAAGGTGTCTCAAGTCATACCATCTTCTTTCAAGTTTTTTTTTTTGTCTGAATACTTCAGTTTTTCCACTTTGTGTGAGAGCTTAAGTTAATCTGAAATGGCATTACTAACGGATTGCTGTTTCTCCTTAGTCAAAATCACTTGCGTCATCGCGTAATGCTGTGGCTAAAACTACTTATCCAATATAACATGAAGACAGAAACAGACATCTCTAAAACAGATATAGGAGCATATAAACATACCACCATGAGGCATTTAGAGCTCTATATCAATCTTTTTCTATTTTAGGTTGCCTGTAGCGTCTTATGTCATTTTCCCTATACAACAAAATTTCATGTTTGCTTCTGTTTCCTGATGCTCCTTAGGATGTAGTGACCACCATGATCAGTTCATTTGCGCTCACTATGTCACTTTGCTCTTTTTGGTACCAAATGTAAGCTATCTTTATCTCTCGAAGTATCAGACAGAAGCTTCTAATTTAATTCACATAGAGAGGAAAAGTGCATCCAGAGTTTGCCTCCTGGTTGTAGTAGATCCTTCAAATTTACACTTTAACATAAATGGTCCATAATGTCTCCAGAACGCACCATGAGTCTTGGTTATATGACGCAACATTTATGAACAACAGTGGCAACAAACATGATGATAGGGTAAAAGGTCATTTACGTGTATAAATTTATTACCTATAGTAAATGTCTGACCCAATACCATGCGGCCGGGATCATTGTTTCCTGCAAAAGATAAAAAACAAAAATGTTGGCTCCTCGATACATTGGGCTAAGAAGCCCCATACATGCAAAAAAGCACAGAAATGCTCATTGAGAATATCAAGTGTCAACACCTCCTAAATGATATCTGATCTCAGGTGACTGACATGGTTTCCCATGATCCTCCTGGGAACATATGTGGAAGGGCATATTCTATTGTGTAGTCAATCAAATGCTTTTTCAAGTGATTTTTGTTGACCCCAAAGACTAGGTGTGGTCCCACATATGTCAGATGAGAGGAGGCTCGGGGGCATAGGTGGGACCACACCTAGTCTTTGGGGTCAACAAAAATCACTTGAAAAAGCATTTGATTGACTACACAATAGAGGACAACCAATGTCTCATGGAATCAAAATTTTAAATCTCAACACCAGGGCTAACAGAAAAGGCATAGCAGACTCATGAAAGACTTGAGGTACATTTTACGGGGAATAGTTCCTTATACCTATCTCAGGCAGATTGACCAGTTAAAACATCTCTTTTATCACGTCTCATCTTCCATCAGGGTTCAAGTTTGCGAAGTACTTCACTATACATGGACTATTTAAGAATACAGTTATTAAGATAAACAAATTTGCAAAAAAGTATTGATCGATAAAGCTTCTGAGGTAAACAAATTTAACATATTTTAAGACTTTTGAACAGTTGTTAAAGATCATTACCAAGCCCCTTTCCTCTAGAGCACCCCTCACACACATTGGGTGGTGGAACATGATGGTACAAATTATACTCTACATGAAATGCTCAATCCTCAGAAGTTTCTTTTTGACATTTCACCCAGAAAGTAAACAATCTTTAAGCTTCTTAAAAAGTCTTTACATTAACAACATGTAAAATTTTCCAATACAAATCAGTATATATTTTCAGACCCTGGACTCGGACTGAAATTTAATACGGGACACAAGTCCAAATGTTGTAAGATACTTTACCATCTACTGTCAACATAATATTATTTGAACGAAAAACAGACATTACTTTGACGAAGAAAAACAAATAAAAAGTACCCAAGTTACAAATACTATTTAGACGAAATCCAACTTATAACCCACACAGAAGATAAAACAGAATGCATGAATGTCATCTTAAATTCTGAATACTTACTATAATGTAGTACAACTGGATCAGAATGAAAAACCCGCCCCACACCATGGCCCACAAACTGTCTAACAACACCAAAGCGATATTTATCTGCATGGTCACTACGTAAAAACTTTACTTGTGAGTGAGATCGAACTGATGAGGAATCTAAATTTAAATTTAGAAGTTAATAACCTACGAGTTACACGCTCAACACACAATGTTGAAGCGATAGTAATGAAATAAATAAAATAAAGGATTCTCACAAGGCATTAGCATGCTTGAAATGGCCAAGTAATTTTTTTTTAAGAAAAGAAAAGAAAAAGTAAAAATTGTTCATTGAGCTCTAACTTCAAATGACTTAAAATTCTAGGGTATATTAGTCACATTTCAAGATCGAAGGGCACTAGTTTCAAAGGATAACGGATACTTGGGAGGATGACAATAAACTCAAAAATGTAGCATGGTGGGCCAGATCCTTCAAAATTGGGGTGTTTAATGCCCTTCTTTCAAGGTGTTAATACTAATACAACACAAGGAACTAACTTCAAAATCACGTCCTTGTGGACTTTTTTGTTAACCTGGCGTCCCTCTGTAAACAAAAGTTGTTAGAAATGAGTCTGTTAACCATATGGGAACTTTGAAGGGTATTTTGGGCCTCTAAAGTTGTGCAAACGCATGCAGTGACATGGCAGCGTCCTTCAGTCTGGTAGTGCAGCAGTTATCTGTCCAACATGAATGTTGCATCATGATTTCTAGATGCAAAAACGCCTTCTTAACATATATATTTAGTTCAAGTACTATTCATGTGATGCACGAACAAGCACCAAATTGAAGCTATGTTCTTTTTTGTTGCTTTTTCCTTGCACACATCTATATTTTCTTCCTCAAAAGTCATACCCCTTCCATAAAATAAAACAAAATATACAAAAAGTGAAACACCACGGTAAAAGTAGCTAGAAGCCACTTGGTGACACAAGATGAATTTGAATAAACAAACCAAATGCTACAGTGTCTTACTGTATAGTTTTCCCAATTTTCTTGAACTCCACTCCAGGTGCACAAATTGCTATAGCTTTGTAAAGACATTCCTTGGTTACCTAAAAGGACAAACAAGGAAAAAAGCATTTTGGTCATGGATATTTGGAAAAGAAATATCATTGCCTTATGGAAATGACATAAATTGCAGGTGCCAGCTAGCGTAATTGGAAAACCCTTATGTGATGATACCGTAGGTGGGGTTCAAACCCCACCAACATTACTGATTACTGATCTCATTTAAAACAGGCTTGCCAACTATGATGCATGGATACTAATACAGGTACCAACATGGCAACACAGGTACAGGGTACAATACAGAATTTTCTTAAAATCTAGGACACAAATCTAGGAATCTAGGACATGTCTACGGGAATATAAGTATGGCATTTTTAGAAAATATAACATTTCAATATGATTTCGAACATAAGATGGTGTTGCGATTACTAACTAACAACAATTAGGTACGAGCGTTGTGATTACAGATTAGCAGCAATTTCTTCTTATCCATCGCTGTTTGCCTGTTTTACTCCAACCCACCCCACCCATATTATTCATGGCTATGTGAGATAGGTGTTTCAGCAGTATCCAAAGCGTATCTTGTACCAGTACCAGTACCAGTATAGTACATGGTTGACACAAGTGCAATGGGTAAAATTGGCAGTATCCGTGCATCATAGCTTGTCAATAAAAAAAAGAGTGACATAAATTAAGGAGTGTATTGAAAATAAAAATAGTCCAAACAATATGCAAATTTTAAATTTTGTAAAGTAGTGAAATTAAATATATCAGAGAAACCAGGGGCAGGGGGACTACAAGCAACAATTCAGACAAGGGGATACTTTTCTTTCTTTTCTTTTTCTTCTTTCTCTTTTCTTTAAATCAAGAAGACAAGGATTTATTGCAGAGAGAAACTGAAAACAAGTAAGAAAGAGCCTTACTAGATAATGGAAATAGGAAATAAAGAAAAGAACCCATTAGATAATGGAGTCACAGTAAATGCCTTAGAGCATCTTTAATGGTGAGACCTGAAAAACACCAAATTTTTTTTACCAAACCAAATAAACACCAAACAACTTCAGTGGAAACATCAAAAATTGAGCACCAAATGTACGTCGCCGTGTTTCCAAAACCGCGCCAAATAAAGCCCAACACAGCCGCTGCTTTCGGAACACCGCGACAGAAAAGCCCACAATAGAAGCTTGTTTTTGTCCAGAAATGAAAAGGTGTTTTTGCCCACGCAATGTTCAAAACACCGCGATGTACATTTGATACAACACCAAAGCAAACACCAAATTAGAGCCAATTTGGTGTTTTTTTTGTTTGGTATTCAAGAGGTCTCACCATTAAAAGATGGTTTTTACCAAATTTTCAAGAATTTGGTGTTTGGTATTCAAGAGGTCTCACCATTAAAGATGCTCTTAATGAAAATAAGATCTCCAAAGTTAGAACTTAAACTTATTATTTACATTTCCTATGGAGACCCAATACCACATCATTTCCTAAATTTGATGATTATTTACTCAAGGGGTGAGGATTTATCACAAAAAGATCCGATTGATCTGCTCCATCGGTCCAGTCACACGAACCAACAAATAGCATGACGAGTTACTTTTCAAAGTTTTCTACGGGCAGATTCCATAACCATCGAATCCACCTTTAAATCTTGCCTATTGTGGATACCACGAAAAAAAAACAAAGAAAAAAAGAAGCATAGACTTGATACTCCAAGATCACAGATCAGAGAGCAAGTTACTACATTGGACTAGTAGTTTATTTATATTTCCCCAATCCCCACAGATCAGCGAAGAAAGGTGTATCCAGGTGGTCACTGGCCAGTAACATTTACTGTATATAATAATACTAACTCAAGAACAAACGCTCGTCACAGAAGATGAATTGTTTTTTTTTTTACATCACACATATATTTCCAGTTTCATTCACAGAGATACAAGTAGTTATCCACACATTGAGAAAACCCTCAAACCTTCAAAATACTACTCACCTACTTAAAAGTTACAACGTCTCAAATTGCATACTCCAAGAACAATATTTAAGACCAATTGTAGCATGACCTTTTCAGAGCTTCAACAAAATGTGATCTTGTAGAACTCATGTCATCCCATCCCAACTGCACTTTTAATAATTTAAAAAATAAAACTAAACGCAGATCAATATGTGACAGCTATTCACCAGTACCATTCAGATCAACCAACCTACTAAATGTCTATGAAAACCAGAAATAATCACTAAACAAATGAAGCCACCAAGCAGCTTGGGTAACTAAACAAACAAGAGGATATTACAAGCTTTGATAATGGTGACGAGTGAGTCAATAGAGTCAATAGTTATAGGGATATTCTGCTTAATTTTCCTTCATTGTGTTTGCTTTGGTCTCACGCTTTTCATTAACATAATCCTAAATCAGAAATGAAAATAACAATAATTTTAACAGCAACAATGATTTAGTTGTTTCTAAACGATGGTGTCTTCCACCCATAGTACAAAATATCGCAATTTCAGCAAAAGATACATAAATATCGCGATAAATTTAGAGATATATACAATTGCAAATATCGGTGATATTTTGACGAAATTTATGATATATTGCGATATTTTGCGATATTTTGTTTAGATAACAATTTTATTTAATATTTACCATTATATTTCAAATAAATATAAATGATATATCGTGATATATCAAAAAATATCCACACTATCCACAATATTTGTCGATATTTTAGATATATCCACGATATTTGCATATCAAACAATGTAAAATATCCCCAAAGAGGGGTATACATCCACGATACATATCAAGAAATTGAGTATCGATAAACATTCATATCCTGATATTTTGTACTATGCTTCCACCCCAACCCAAGAAAAACACTCAATGTCCTAATTATCTTGTTTACTAAGTTCCTACAATATTTGATCACAGATTAATAAAAGAAACAGGAAAGGAATAGTTTGGCAAACTAATATGAAGAGAAACCCACAGTATATTACATGAAGTAGCAAAAGGTTAAAGTTCCAACATTCTACCTCGACCAGTTTCCTGACTCTGTCATCAACATTTCCGCAAAAGAATGTTGTTGATGTATCACCATGATATCCCTGCATATAATCAGGTAAATAAATCAACTAAAGCATCAAAGAAAGCTAGGACCTCAGCAATCAGCATCAGCATGAACCTTTTGAAGTTTAATGATTCTCATTGTAGGATAATAGAACAATTACAAATAATGATACCACTTACGAACAACCGGTATCATGAATATTTCAAAAGCTCAAATATAAAGATGTGTGTGAACAGTGTGATGCAATTGGAATCCATTCTACATACTTTGATGCACACAAGCTCATTATTTAAGAACTGAAATCTTGGCTATTATGAAAACTTACATTCAGAAAAACAGTAACATCAATATTAACTATATCTCCATCCTGCAAAAGAAAACATGTGTTAATAAAATTCATCTTCTTCCCCCGACTAAGTATAATTATATAGCAGTATTGATGAAAAATTGTAGTGATATGAACCTCAAGGGCACGAGAATCTGGTATCCCATGGCAAATGCATTCATTTACTGATGTGCAGACACTTTTTGGAAAGCCTCCATAACCAAGAGGGGAAGGGTAAGCTCCATTATCGATAATCATCTGGTGAACTGCTTCATCAATTTCGTCAGTCTTTATGCCTGGCTGCCAAAAAGCGACAATCATGTTCTCATGTCAAGCAAAGATCAACTCCACTAACTGGCTAACATACCTAATTTAATCCACCTATTCTTACAATCGTAATTCAGCCTATATTCCAAGTCCAAATCTGTCTAAGCCTTTTCGATAATTTATAAGTCATAACTATAAATAAAGCTTGAGGCTATACTGCAAAATTATGTTCAAGATTGAAGCTTTCTGATGAAAGGCAACATTGCCGCATTGGTATATAGGATAGAAACAGTACCATTTTGGAGTGAAAAATAATCCTATGTGGCATTGTAGAATAACAATGTCCTCTAAGAGCATCATCAACGCATTGTTGATTTTGATTTATAATGTGATAGGTAGCAAAATATTTGGCAATTTGCGTCTGCCTACTCAAGTACTCAGAACAGATACAAAGCAAATGAACCCAGAGCGTCAAGAAAGAACTACTTCCTCTTTTATCGGCATATTTTTGTTATTATTGTTAGTATACTTATTTGATATAAGGCCTCCTTTATTTTTTTTTTTTTTTTGGATAAGTAAGTTTTATTCATATGGTTGCAAAATGTGGTACAAGCGTGAGAGAGAAGCTCACTTACAAGGTGCAACCAGAGCACAAGCAGACTAGACACCTCCTAAGACCTCTTAGCAATTCCGTAAAGCTCTTTTAAAAGAGAAATTACGCCCCAAACGACGACTCAAAGGCCCCAACTTTCCACCCTATCACTAGCAACAATGCCATTGCTAGAGATGCACCGAGTTAGTCAACATGATCATCTACATGTTCCCTCTCTAGGATAGACTAAACTCACTAAATCCCCATTGTTTGTTCATTCCCACAAACCCTAGTGTTATTCCCATGTATTTCCCCGAAAGCTTTTCAAGGCCCATTCTTCCCAATCCAGATGTTATCCCCAAGTTGGTTGCTAATGGTACGACTAGGGCTGTCAATGGATTTCGATAACCCAATAACTGACCCGAAACAAACTGATAAAAAGCGGTTTAGGTTTTGGTAATTTGGTTTCAATTTGGTAATGGGTTCAATTTTGAGTACCGATAAGATGTTGGTTTGGTTTCGGGTTTGCCCTCCACCGAACCTATATGAACCCGAACTGATAAGAGGTAATGAATAGTCAAAACTTAAGAAACTGCAGACAAAATCAATTAACTACAATCTTCCCAACACAAGCCAGTTTTGAGGATTACATTTGTATGAACGCATGAAGAACATGATTTAACCTTTGCATACAAATGTGATACCAAATCTTAACTTAAATCAGTAACTTACCACAGTAAAATGCTACTACACAATTTCACGATGATCATATTTTTAAGTTTTACCGAAGCTACAAGAGGAAAAATATTCTAGGGTTCACCTTGACTAAAGTCCCAGCATATTCCAAGACCTGCGCTGCAAGCCTTCCAGCAGCTCTCATGCATTCCTTCCCCTTTTCATCATGCACTTCTGGTCCACTTGCAATTCCAGGTGACTGCCCTGAAGTGACATAAGAAGGCCTGGGTATATGATCCGGAACTGGCCGTCGAGGAGACACCTTCCCAGGACTTAGACGTTTGCGTCCACTCTTTTGGGAGTCATTATTCCTGGAAAATGTAATTTATTGTTTGTAAAAGTAACCATGGGTGAAAAATAAACACAAACAGATAGACACAAGGATGCACGCAGACAAACACGGGTCGGATATTTTTATATATATATATATATATATAAGTAAATGACACTATAAAGCATATAGTGAAACGAACAGAAGCAAATGTGTTTTTGTTAGATTAAATATGCTTCATCATGTAAGTCTACCTGAGTAGCAAAACTTTGATAGTTGCCAACTAAAACGCAAGAAAATTGACAAATGAGTAGATTATGTAGCATACCTTTTACTGAATAAGAGATCGGTTAAGCCCGAAAACGTTCTTGATAAGTTTTTTGATGCACAATTCTTTCCTCCTACCAAAAAAGAAAATGTACTAGTCAATAGAATAATTAGATATGTAGACCAAACAAAAAAGAAAAAAGCACCTTGGGTGTAACGAAAGATATGGTGAAGAGGTTGTTGTGCTGTTGAGTGAATGAGAAGGTCACCAACAAAGGAAGAAAGGAGACGTGGTTGGAGTGAAGAAGTGCACACCATTTTCTCTCGAAGCTTCCTTTGTTATCCCAACTCCCAAGTACCTTGGTCCTAAAAACTCTCTTGGTCGGCCTCTCAAATGGGCCAGGCCCACAAGTTCTCTTTTGTCCAAATTTGTCCATGCTTTTGTATAGAAATACAATTTGGGCCCCTAACCCCATTGCCCCAAAACCGTTCGCTCGTCTTATGTTGCCATGATCATTGTCAAGAAACATATGTGGCTATTTGCACTATTTTGAGTTGCCAATTGCTGCATGGACTTTTAAAGATTAATCAACACTCCCTCTAAAGAACAAGTAATTGTTTTTCGATCTATTGAGATGGAACTCCACTTCTATAGTGAACAGGGGAGGATCCAGGATTGCCACTTAAAGAGGGCTGCTACTACTAATTAACACACTACTAATATATATATTTTTTGGTGAATTATACACTATTATAACTACTTTTTTTTTTTTCAATGGAAAACCCTTGGATCCGTCCCTTATAGTACAGATAGAACTCGGGCTTAGGAAGATTGGGGAGTGAGACAAAATACGTTATGATGACCTTTATTGGACTATAATTCAGGGGCGAATCCAGAATTGCCACTCAAGGGAGATATTACTACTAACATATACTACAAATATATTTTTTGGGGTGAATTATACACTATTATAACTAGTAATTTTTTTTCGATGGGAAAGTTGGGTGAGTTGCCAGTTAGGGGTGACTTCAGATCGGATAAAGGGTTTTCAGAAAAATTTCCAATTTTTTTCAGATGCCATTATTCTTTCCAAATCTGATTCAATTATTTTTCGGATGGTAATTTTTTTTTCCGAATTCGGAAAGTTGGAAAAATTGGGAAATTTTTGAAATCCGCAAAATACAAAAGTAAATTGGAAATTTGAATTATATAATCAGTTTTTCTTTTAAGATAACTATTTTTTATCCAGTTAATACATTCATTTAATGATCATTTTGAAATATATTAATTCAGTAAACAACTTAGATTTTTAACATGTTCATTCAGCAAGCTGTTTTCTTCATGTTAATGCATTAATTCAGTAAATAAGAAGATGAGAGAAATTGAGACATGTACTAGAATTACAATATTGATTTGTTGAAGTTGTGAGAGAGATAATGTTCTACTTGTCTAGGGTTTTTATTTGGTTTGTAAACTATCTATAGTTTTAATTTAGTAACTATATGAAATAGACCGCCATATGTTAAAAATTTGGAAATTAATCAGAAATCGGATCGGATTTTGAAAACAGATCCAATTCCGATCTAATTATTTTTCGGAAAAATCAGATATCGAAACACAAATATCATTGCCAAATTCGGAAAATTATCGGATCGAAATTCGAAAAAATGGGTTTTCGGAAAAAAAAAAAAAAAAAAAAAAAAAAAAAAAAAAAAAAAAAAAAAAAAATGGCACCCCTAGAAGCACCCCACCCACGCCCCCTTGAAATCGGCCTTGCTATAATTATGTGAGTGTAAATATTATTGGTCTGAAAAAATCCATCAAACTAACAACTAGCTAGACCCAGTAGCAATCATCAGTTCATCAATGACGAACTAAAAGGCTATAACATGCACCACGGGACCTAGTTGGAAATTCGATCGGACCGGATACTATCTGGCTTGTGGCTTTGAGGGGACTCGAACTAGTGACTATTAGAGAGTAAACCCAAACACTACAAGAAAACAGGTTATTAGCCACGCCCAAAACTATGGCAAAAGACTTTTACCCACGGTCAAAATTCGTCACATGACCGGCTTTTTGTGCGTCGGTAATAGTGTGCCCACAGTCATGACCGTGGCAAAAGCCAACCAATAGCCACGGTCATTGCGTCAGTCTAAGTCTGTGGAAGCCACGACGACACTAGTCCGTGGGAAATGCTGGTTTTTGCCTACAGTGGCACAATATTAGCCATTGCTTTGGACCGTGGGAAAAGACTTTTTTTTATTAAAAAAAAATAGGGCCAATGTCACATTTCAACCTGTTTCTATACATTTTTTCTAATTAAACAACCACCAAAACTTTCTACAGATTCTTCATTACACAATTATCAACAATTATTAAAAGATAGTTAATAAGGAGAAATACAGGTTGTCCAATTGTAAATAAATAAATTATAAATTACGTTTTACTCTAAAATAAGAACATGGACTTGAACACACCCATCTTCATCATATGGCCTTCACGATACCGTTAAGGCAAGTCTAACCCTTTATTTCAGGCACTTCATGCTTTCCATCATCATCACTTCCATATGGGAAACTAACCTTCACAGCATACAAAATTGTATTAGACTAACGTGGAAACTAACTAACATACAAACTAACCTTTATAAAAAAAAGGTGTGGTTTAACTAGAGACTCACCAAGCCAAAAGTACATATTGCTCAACTACAAGCCAAAGTAGCAATTCTTTAGACAAATTTAATAAGCCTAAATTCTAACCTTGATATATGAATACTATTATAGCTCTAGTAAAACAGTAAGAAATCTACACTTCTACTTCTCATATTCACATCTAATTTTTCAGCATAACACCCATATCTACTATATCTACACTTCTACTTCTCATATTCACATCTAATTTTTCAGCATAACACCCATATCTACTATAAGTATTAGACCAACCGCAAACTACACGAAAACAATAATTCCATGAATTAATAGTGAGCTTTCCATCTAAGGAACTGCCTTGAACCCCAACAAAGCCACATGTACAAACCAAATTCTACAAAGACAAGTAGTAAATGAAACCTATATTAGTTATGTGTGCTACCGTTCTTATGCAAATTGCTATATGAAACCAATGATAGATCCCCAATGCAGAAACAAATATTAAAGTAAATGAAATCTATTAACATCAACATAAATTCCAAGGTTAAGAAGTAGGATACATAATATTCTAATCACCCATTTCCTTGGACAAGCATGTACCGTTCATTATGGGATAAGGGCTAACTACTAATGTAAACGATCCACTTACAAAGGAGCTTGGGCAAACGATAGTTGTAAGCATCCACTTTAGCTCAACAAAGTCGAACCGTGCAATTTCATGGATCCTTGGCTCCCTAAACTAACCTGTGAGAGTAACATGGACTTCATAGTTTAATGAAAAGCATAAAATGGGACTGATAAGTTCCATGTCCACTAATGAATGGAATCAATGGATCCTACATACATAGAGACATATAGTTGACAACTATAATTATAACTAGTTCTATGAAAAACCAAAAATACATATTAACACAGATATACTTGACAATATAGAGAACTAGAATAAGTGTTCCTGCGAATATTAGAACAAAGGAGAATATATAGAGAACACTTGTTTTCTCTGGAAAAAAAATAAAACCCTAGAACATAAATTTTTTGGCTTTCCCTCTCTTAAAAAAGAAGAGGCATTTTTTGACTTTTCACTCGACAATGGGCAGGACAGAGGCTACTAACCCAGAAAATAGAATAACAGCTCGACCATTTGTTATAATATGACGGCCAAACTCACTCATTTAAAAACCAAGGCTATTAACCGTTGTTTATGCGCGGTTGTTGGTATTGTTTTTTTAGCAAATTGGTGTGTAGTGACTATAATCATAAATTTCAATAATCTCGTTGCAACACTCTTAGAGGACAAAGCCTACCCAAGCTTGATAGAACTGCACTGCAAAACTATTACATGGTGTCACCCACACTACTACATGTTAATAAGCTAGGCCATAAAATAGATACCATGTTGAATGACCAAATTGTATGACATCTGACTTTCTTTATTTCCTAGGCTAGTCAAACATATTGAGAATTCACTACTAAAGGAAGTATACTCTCATCATAAAAGTAATTAATGCTCCCATAAATACCGATTCTATGCTCAAAATTTTAGACTTATCAAGTAGACCTTACTTAAGCAAATGGCAAATTTCTTTCTCCCATATGCCTTAGGGAAGCATACACTAAGGTATATTCTATCCTTTTGGAAATAAAGTGTAGGATACACTACATGCTTTTAAGGCACAAATTAAGAAGGCCGCAAGAGCTTGAAGCTTTGACAACCAAAAACTAGCTCAAACAATCAACTACTAGCCATTAAATAAGTTCATTCCACCACTACATAGCCACCTTCAAAAGACTTAGGCCTAAGGAAGACTTAAGTAAAGTGACAACAAGCTATCCATTGCTAGAAATACAACCAATTACTTATTTTGCACAAGTTCATGATGTTGCTCAATACAGGAACCACCATAAATTCTATCAAAAACTCTAAGTTCCAAGTAATATTCTAAAAAAGAGTATAGGGTTATAAGCCATAGGTTTAGCGTAAAAAATGAAATAATTTTTCATAACTTACTGATTAATTACTAATAATAAACTACATAACGAAAACATATATGCTAATAAGTTCATTCACAAAATGTTTATAACATACACTTAATAACAGATAATTTCATGAGCAACCCCAACTTTTTTAATGAATTGAAGATTACATTTTTTTACTTTTAAGATAAACTCAATTTTTTTGAGTTAAACTAACAATGGTACCCACTTCCTGAAATGAAATATGCGCCACCCAAATAACAATTGAAGAAAAAAAAATACAAAATTACCTGATAATTGGATGAGCACAAAAACAAATCGACCAGCATCAAAATCGAAGAGAAGAACTGCCACCAAAAAAGTATCATAATAGTTTCAAAAGTGAAAAACTAATAGAAATAAAAATTTGGAGTTATAAATACCCAACAAGTTGAGCTATTAAAAACCCACTGAACTGAACTAAAAAAGGCGTTCACTGAATTGAACTGATGATAATTCAACACAGATAATAATTGAAGGAAAACAATAATAATATAAGCAAATGTTTCACCTAATTTCCTATATTTAAAAAAAATGATGACTGAGCCAAAAATAAATCCACCAAACCCCAATCAAAATCGAGGTGAAGAACTGAGAGAAAAAAAAAATAGTGAATAATTGATCCAAACAAAAATTGAAGAAGAATAAGAAATTACCTAAACGAGAAGGAGAAAAGAAAATGACCAAATGAGCAGGAGGAGAAGTCGACCGAATGTGCAGCTTCGAATAATCGAGAGTCGAAACCAAAAATTGTGAGACTAGATTGATTTTGTGTTTAGGAAAATTTCAACACCCATTATTACTCAAAACAACTCAAAGATTTAATCTTTGAACTTAATTTCACAAAATAACGATTTAACTTTGATATAGCTTTTCTCCCTTTCACTCTCTATTTTGTGCAGGTAGTGGTGGTGGGGAAAAAGAAAATATAATAACTAAATCGATCGAGTGTATGTTATGTTTTTATAAGCCCACGACCAAAAATTTTTTTAGGGACCTATTTCTCTCGCCCACCCACGCCCAAAATCTTTAAACCGTGGATCTTATTTAAGTACTGACGAGCTTAAAACTATTTCCTACGGTCAATAATCATGGAAAGAGTAGCAAGGGTTCATGACCGTGGCAAAAAATACCGGATCCGTGGGCAAAAGTCCATTTTCTTGTAGTGAAAGCTAGACCAGTTAGGTTAAACCTAAACTTTTGATATGGCCTCAACAGTCCTTGAACAACGACAATAGAACTGCCAATTGTGGTGGAAGCTCGCAATTTTGAATTTCGACGATGATGGTTAACCTGACAGTTTCCGTGACAAAATGGACAGGAGATGCTCATAAACAAGGTCGCTATCTAAATTAAAATGGAGAAAATAACGTAACAATAGACCCTTTATTGTAGCCTTGTAGGGCCCTTAGTTGCATTTCGTCATTTCGCCCATGAAATCCGCGTCAAGAATTCAGAATCACGACAAGAGGTTGGATCGTTTTCTATCAATGGTTACAATTTGTGGGATTCAATGCCGGCTTACGTAATCCAAGTACATTGTCCTCTTATAGTACATTACGTGTCTGTTTTAGAATAGCCTGTCAAATCCATATGCTGGCCCATTTGCTTGCCCGTACTTATATAGTTATATCGTCCAGGCCCAACCGCCCAAGTACAATAGTCCAACCCAAACTACTAACCTCAAGTCCACGTAAATACAAGCATTAGTTTCTGCTTACTGTATCTATATGTGTTGACTGGGGAATAGTACAAAATATCGCGATATATATTGAGATTTCATAGAAAGATAAATAAATATTGCGATATTAATTTAGATAAATACCAGTGTAAATATCGACAATATTTGTTGATATATCGCAATATTTCGACGATATGTCTTGTTGTCGATATTGTCGGAGATAATTGGTGCTGGTGATTGCAAACCGACGAAGAAAATAAGAAAAGGCTACTCCTACCCTCTCCCATGCGAGATTGCCAACCCACGAATTTTGATGGGTATATTAACTCTTGGAAGTGAATCGGTTGTTGATTGAATCAAAATAGGTTCTTTGACAGAGCTTCGACCCACAGACAGAAGAAAAGAGGGGAAGGATTTGCGCATTCTTTTAAGAAGGTAAGAAGGATAACTCTCACTTATTATTGCTCGTCTCTTGTTCAGTTTATTATAAAGAGATGGAGAGCATGTATTTATTCAAGTTTAAGTTACTAATAATACTATTTTTGATTCTTGATTCTTGATTCTTATTATGTTATGTTTCAAGTTGCTGTTTCTCATGATCGCAATGAAGGTGGTGGAGAACAATCTTTGTCTAAAATAGCAATCCATAAAGCAACTTTTTCGCTTCAGGACTCTGCTTCTATTAAAGCATCACCGCTTGTTCTTGGCTCCAAGGTAAAGATAGTTATTCTGTTTTCTTTTCACCATTGGATTATACAAAATTGTTAAACTGGTATTTTGTTTTGCTTGTATATATTGCTTGCAGGGTGAAAATACAAGGTGGGTAAATGTGGAACTTGAATACTGTAATGCATCTAATGAGGACTGGGTTGGAGTCTTTTCCCCTGTAAATTTCAAGTAATGCTATTTTCTAAACAACCTTATTTTAAGTTGTGATATATTGAGTTTGAGCACTATTTTCCGGTCTGCTGCTTCACTACACCAGAATTTGTGATTTGCGACGGTCAAAGTCCCTCTTGTTTCTGATTTGCTACGGTTTTTAGTGTCCCAGGTCCCCTCATTAATCGTCCTGTTGTTAATATTTGCGATGGTTAAGGACCGTCGTAAGTGGAATTATAAAAACAACTTGCATATCCGTCGCAAGGTCGTCACAAGAAGAAAGACGGACAAAACCGTCGTTTTTTAGAGAATTTTTTAAAAAAAAAAAATGTGCAGGCCAAATGACCTGCAACTGTTACAGTAGCTTATTCAAAGGAGATCCCCACCCTTATTTCACAATAGTTCACATACAAACTAGGCAGTTGGTCGCATACCAAATTTAAAAAACATATTGTAACTCTATTGTATAAATAGCATTACTTGCTAAGTGACTCATTCAATCAACAATTTAAATAAACAAATAAAAAAAATAAAAGAGTTGTTAACTAAACTTCAAAACAAACTATAGTCTTTAGCTTTCCATTACTTGCACCATATTCTCGATAAACCCTTGTGTAGCATATAAGGACCTGCAACGAAAAAAATTCTTTTAACAAGATATAACTTGATTATAAGATCTAAGGAGATATATTTAATAAACAAAAATTATTATCTAAGGACCACCATACAGAGTTCATCACATTTGAAGCCACGAAAAATTAGAATATAGTTATTCTTAGACGATTCTAAGCATGAAGTAAAACAGTCTTCTTCAGTTAAATACCACACACATAGCTGCGTACACCTTAACATGTATATATCATAACCTTATAAAATAATAAATTGACTAGTCCCTTGATAAATCTAAATTCGAATATACCGAGATACGAAAAGATGACTTTGATCGGTTGAACAATCAATCCCTTAGTCCAAGTGGTTGTGTAGGTACATGGTCAACCAAGTATTGGAAAACAATAAAAAATTAATATGTTATCCTTTTCCAGATTAATGAAGAATATGACATACTAAATTATGAGGAGAAGATCATCAAGGTAATTTTATAAAAACCAAGGACCTATCATATATCTTCCTAGATATAGTGTAAACTGAACTATAATTAAATGCCAAATTAAATGAATAACTTTTTGCTTGTCTTCCATATTAATTTCCCTAATTATTGTTTACTCATAGTCTAGATAACGGTCTTTAAACATCAAGATTGTAACGTTCAAACAAATCTTATTTCACAAAAAACTAAAATCAAACAATCATATGCTGAAATTCTAACATGCACAGAAACAAGAGAAGCACAAATTAACTAAACCCCAATTCAAAAAAACTAGAAACATTACCTTAGATATTGCTTGGATAATTAAAAGCCGAACCTTCATTTCCTATAAATAGAGCGAGATGTGTACAAAAAAGTACCTAATGGGCATAACACGTAAGACGTAATAAACTTGAAAATCCATCGATCTCGTTCAAACTCAACTAGAAAAAGAGAAGAAAGGATAAATAGTTATTAGTGTACCATTAATTAAGACACATTTCAATAATTCACTAACGTGTCTAAAGCTTAAATAACTTTCCCATGTCAACATACACTACAAAAATGGATCAGAAGCCAAAACTAAGCGTATATGAAAAAAGAAAGACAAGACGTGATCAAATTTGATAATCCATCCAACTCATTCAAACTTAACTTGAAAAGAAAAGATCAAGCAGCTAGTCAACCATTGAAACTTCCACATCTTAATCAATTTATTAACAAATCTTAAGCTTTAAATAAATGAAATTCCTATATCAACTTAAACCACAAGAATGGATCAGATCAGAAGCCTAAATACAAAACAAGCATATAGCTCCCAACATGCAAACTTTCTAAGCATACAATAAAAATAACATGCACGCACACACACACACAAATGTACAAAACAGTTTATGAGCCAAGGGATAAGACCTTTTATCAACTTCGCTAGTCATATAGCTTTACATTCTTTTGGGGAGTTCAACTCACAAATTGTGTAATGGTATCTTGACATCGATTGGTAATACTTCATGACAAGGTGGCAATAGAAATCCAACTAGACGTACGAAGGAACCCCCATCAGCCTTAGTATGTCTCTTAGTATTAATTACATAGACTATTTCACAAAAATAAAAACCCCCATCACCATTCAAACCTCCTTGGCTCCACCCAACCAAACAAATTTCAATTCAAACAATGAACGTAAGGAATTGCATGTAAATTAGAACGTAAGGAATTGCAGCAACAATTTTCTCATCCATTCACAAAAATAGGAACATAGTAACTTAGAATGTAGAAATTCATAATTATACCTTGTTCTTAGACATTGAATCCTTCACCATGCACGTACTCTAGAGAAAGGGTCAACATCCTTATTTAGAGAATCTGAAAGGTAGCAACCCAAGAATATTGTTTCCTTGACACTCACTCCTAACAAGCTCTTCACCATCTATTTGATCTAGACCCGATTCCCTTCTGCTCCTAAGAACCAGTTCAGTATGATGTCAGAGCATCCAAGCAAGAATTTCTTGAATTGTCAAAAGCATCATTCACGAGCAATGCAATTGAATTGCCCAATAATGTCCAAAATTTGGCATGGTGGAGGTGCTCCCTACTATTCCTGTCCTTACGGGGTAAAGAGCCGTTTGAATGAAAACAATAGATGCAAGATCAAGTTTCTGCATGCCTCACACTAGACTCTCACACACACGGGGAGTCGACTTCCCCTAAATTCGAGAAGAAAGGAGGAATTAAGGATAGGATTAGAGACTTTCTTTAGCTTTCACTCCTGACATTAACTTGGTTTGAATAGTAAGGACCGCATTGGAGATGCACTAAAGTTAAATAGTGTTCCTTGGCAAGGCAATAAAGTTTTAAGGAAGACATACCCAAATGTTACAATTGATAGATTGGTATACAGGTGTTCATGCCTCTAGCAAGGCAATCAAATATTTATAAGATATTATGAATTATCAAATCTAAGGTAGACAACAACTCCAACAATGATTATTATGAGGCCTATCAAAATAAAAAACGTAGCATCGATCAAAAAGAACAAAAATTGGTACTTTATAGTCTATATTAAAACTTAAAGTACCAATGCAAATGTATCATCGGATAAAATGAGAACTGCAATTCCAGAATTTGAACATAAGACCAGAACAGACATTAAGGCACAGTTAAACAAGCTTCATGAAAGATAACTAAATACACATGGTACTACATACCTAATGGTCGTAGAAGCGGGAACGACGCCTCCGACTACTGCCATAAGCAAACAAAAACACGAAATATATTAACTACATGAACGCGATGAGAAAATAAGTATATATTTAACCATCAAAACACTACCAACCTGCTATGACCAAAGCTCCCCCTAGAGGGCATACGTGAATTGAAAAACTCGACATCATTGTCATCAACTCTATACTCCGCAATATCTACAGCTATCACAGAACCCTCGTTAGAATTTGAAGGATCATGATGAAGTTTGAACAAGATGGAATCAATTGGGCAGTTGGGCTGTGAAAAGATCATGTGTGACACCATCCCTGTGAATATCACATTTTCATAGTTTATCACTTACCCACTACAAGTTCACACATAAATCAAATATCCAAATGTCTTAAAGCTTTACAACATCAGCCCTACCTTCCCATGTTTCAATATCAAGGATTAACATCTAATCAAACCAGTGGTTTCCCAATAAAATAACTAGCTTACAATCCGTGATGTTGAAATCCCCAATTTTAAAAACCTAGAAAATTGAAAACCCCCACTTCAATTAAACCAAAAAATGAAATTGAATTAACATAAAAAGGCATGCTTAGGCAAAGAGAAAAGAAGGGGATGGAGGGAAACCTGACATCCCTCAATCTCTTTAATCCAAAATATGTGAAAGATGCCTGAATGAAGTCGTGCAAACAAGAAGGAAACAAATCAGTATCTAATAGTAGGAAGTAAAGAGAATAAAAGAAAAGGTGGAGTGAGTTCGAGGAAGAAGAAGCACATACCAGGATTGGATTACTCTGGCCCTTCTTGAGTGAATCTGTTTTGTTTCCCCATAATCACTAAAGAGATTGTTTTAAAAGTTTCAGAAAAATCTCTTAGCAAGACAAGGGTTTCTAGAGCTGGACAAATTGAAGAAGGAAAAATATTAGTTTCGAAGGCAAATAGGGTTCAATTGAATGGCAACGACATGAAATAAGATTAGAGATATTTTTGTCCGTCCTAGATTTAGGACAAAAGAATAAGTCGTCTATTATTCGAGCTAAAGCCTCGCGACGGGTTTTTTCATGTTTGGGACTCAAAAGCCCGTCCTAAATTTAAGACAAGCAATACTCGTCTCAACAGGTCGTCCTATTTCAACAAATCTGGTGTAGTGCTTGTTTCTTTATTTATTTTTTTGCAAAACGCAAGTTTGGTTTATTAAGTTTATCTAAAATATACATCATGCCTTAGGCATAATTTCTAAGACGAATTACAATTTCATTTGAGAAAGGAGATGCAAACACCATTAGGCTATCCTCGCTCGAGCATGTATATATGTTAGTGCATCAGCCACCATGTTAGGTTGTTAGCTTGTCCAGATATCGTGATTTCAAAACCGTCAAAGTGTGTTGATCACCGATTAATTTGTGTGCCATTACACCGCTTAGCTTGCAACAAGTCGGTCTGCACGACTGCACCACCAGATAATTTGTCTGCATCTATTTTGAGCCTTTAAGAATGGCTAACATCTCAACTCTGTCAGAAACAAGTTAGTGAAGGACCCATGTACGCAGCCAAAACATTACCAACATAACTTTTATAACACCTTCATGGCCTATAGATCTTGAAATCAGAGATCCTTCCTTTTTAAGAGTTATTTATTCCTCATTCGATGCTCCCAATGATGTCACAATCTTGTTTTAAGGAGCTACTATGTACAAGATTCTACCAATTTTAATTGCTGCTATTCTGTTACGCGCATTGTCTTCAAACTTTGTGGATAGACCTACCAGTTTAATATTCATTTCTCTAATAATAAGTTCAACAACAAGAGCATGGGTTCTTGAGGAGCTTGTCAAGATTCTATTATCCCTTTGGTCCTAGATCAATTCACAGTTAATATATGACCCTATCTTTGTTTTTGCTTGTAATGAAAACAGAAATTGAGTAACACTTTGCACATTTATCCATTTCAGGTTACTATTTCATACATTGATTTGTAGTAGTGGAGTTGGCTTCTGATTCTCTTGGGGGAGTTGGCATCTGATTCTCTTGAGGTAAAACTTCTACCCATTATGTATTAGTCTATTAGATCATTTAAAAGAAGAATGCTATGCATTTTTATTCATTAATTTGCATAGATTGGTTAATAAGCTTACTATTGGTTTTGGACTACGGGAAAACTATTTATGGATTGTAATAAAAATGAACTGCCTATAGAATGAACTAACGTACGTACTGTTAAGTAGATTGCAAGCATTGCCAATTAATGACAACTTAATTCAGTCACACAATCTTATAGTTAGCAGTCCAAGTACTAAAATCTTGTTAAGATAACAAAACTAGTTATGTTCCTTTTATATTAGTTAAGAAGTTGTTGGAACTCATATTAATAAAGAAGTTGTTGACTCAGATGTCCAACCCCCACTTCTATTTCTATTGCTAGTTCCCTCAGGCAGAGAGGTCGCCTAATAAAAAATGACAAGCATACAATACACACCGTAGGCAGAGTCCCTTTCTTTGAATTCCTCGCCTAGAGCTAAAGCTATCGAGAGGGAGATGTAGGCCGAGACTAGAGTCCGAACCTTCACTTTCACCTGAAACTTCGATCTGTCATATAAGGGCCCTATAAAATCATCTCTAGATACTTCAGTAAATCCCGCCTTGCCTTGCATGATTCCCTAAGTTGTGGATAACAGTTTGGTCGCCGTTTGCGAATGAAATTCTGGAATTTTTGAATTTGAAAGGGCAACACGGGGCAGAGGTTTGGACTTTGAGTTCTACATGTGAGTAGTGTGAAGGTGTGGTGTATATATATGCGAAGTGTGGTATCTCTGGTTGGAACTAATAGAGGTGTATAACAATAATATAAGTGGAAATAATGTATATGTTGTTTTCATTTTAATTATTGTATATAATTTATAGTATTCTTTTGATTCGAGGATTGGTTACTTGACTTAACTGGCATTGGTCGAGATGGTTAAGTAGCTGGTTCTATGAATCAATATATATTTGAGTAGTTAGGTACTTGGGTTTACGAGGTATGAGGTTTTAATATATGATATGAAAGTATATTATATGATTTTCAGGTTATGACAGGTTTTAAATTTATAAAATGTTGAAAATACAAAGGAAACTCTGCCGATTTTTTTTTAGAATGTGATGTTAAGTGGTGGTTTTATATTTGAGTTATGTACATCATAAGATATTTTGTATTCTTGAAGTCATCTAGAAGAGGATTGTACCCATCTTTGGTCCTTGTCTTTGAGGGTAGAGCAAACTCTTCCATGAACTTATATGTACCAAGCTACATCCAAAGGGGTAGATGTGAACATATTATAGTAATTGAGATGAAATTTTTACTGAGGGCCTTAAAGCAATTGTTAGACAACAATTTAAAAAACTTTAGCAATACAAGTATGTTCTTAGTGGTTCCTTGTTTTTCTATTTTGCAGCATAAAAACTTAGTTGTTGCACTCTAGGTATGTCGTGTTGTCTTAGTAGTTTGTTCTTCTCCACTTTGGGTTGTTGCACACTAGGTACATCGTGTTTTTTTTCCCCAGTAAATATCAATTTTTCTAGTATTATGAGTAAGAAACTCGAGCATTTATTAGTAAGAATAATTCAAATAACCTGTTCATTGTTGGTGCAGTAGTGGAGTTTGATTTGTAGTAGTAGAGTTGGCTTCTGATTCTCTTGAGGTAAAACTTCTACCCATTTCGTATACTAGTTTTATTTGTTGCTTGTTATTTTTTGCAACAACTGAAATTGTGGGTGTTTGTATGCATATAAGGGATATGTTTTGGTTGTGTGCCATGGTAAAGTTATTTGGTTTGTATATTAGGTAGTGCTAGGATTTATTCTTGGTTTAATTATCAAGTGTGCAAGTTATATGTTTTTTATATTTTATTTGCGCATGACTTTAAATTAATTTGAATGGCTAATGTAATTTAACTTAGTATTCAGATTCTATGGATGAACTGATAATTATAGAATTTATGTTTGTCTTTGTGTTGATTTTTTTTTTTTTTTTTTTTTTTTTTTTATATATATATATGAGTATTTTAGGTATAATACAGGTGGTCAAAAAGTTGAATAAACAAAGAAAACTCTGTCAAAATATTTTTAGCTCTTTTATTTTATAAACAAGCAAGTTAGTGTTAAAAATATAATGCAATGGTAAAATTGTCTAAATGATTTATACCGTTATTTCTAAGTACATGAAAGATATGATTAGCATTGGTTGAGGCATGAATATTAGAATTAGATGTAGGAAAAGTGCCCGACACAGTTAAGACAACATTAGAATATCAATAAAAGTACACATTTAGCATTGGAATATTCTTGATATCACTCAAAGTACAGTTTGGTTCCGAACCGCGGTGCACCTACGGGTGATCTGAGAGTTCCTACTTGTTTAAAGATTGGTTAATTCCAATCACAAGCCCGGATGCCGGTTTCAAACTTGACTGTAATTGTTTGATATTGTTAATATTTGGATGTTTGACTATTAGAATTAAATGTAGAAAAAGTGTCAAACACAGTTAATGCAACATTGGAATTTGAGTTATAGGACCACGTACTTGATCCATGTATTTTTAAATAGGAATCATCAAATTTATGCATGTTTTGGTTTGATGTATATATTAAATTATTCTCGTTTATGATAAATGAGGATAGAAATGCCAAAGGGATTTGATATCGGGTGGGACCACGCTATCCGTATCCCTGGAAATAAAAATGGGGCACAGTGCAAATACTGTGATAAGATTTTAGCTGGAGGTGGCATTACAAGGCTGAAAGTACATCTTGGCGGAGGAAACAAAAATGTTGAGAAATGTTTGAAGTGTGGAAAGGAAATTAGAGACATGTTCCGACAAATAATTGAGTCCGGAATTGAGAAGAGAAATGGAAAAAACATAGCTCAAGAACATTATAGAGCTGCCATGCATGCACACCCTCCTGGAGAACACTCAAACGAGGATGACAACGAGTTCGAGATGGTTCAGCAACAATCTAGAGATGAGTACCAGAGGTTCTGTGAGACGGGCTCGTGGGATAGGAGGGGTCCAACTAGAGAGAACTCCAATGTTCCAAGCCTGAAGCTCTCGCATGAAGGCAAAGGTCTTATGTCTTTCTTCTCCCGCTCGAAGAGCACTAGGCATCCCGAGAGCTTATTGATGTTGATTCGAGAAGGCCCGATGTTAATCAACTATCTCGTACACCGATGACGCCGAGCCGTAAAGTCAAAAGTCGGATGTTTAGAACAACTAGATTTGTACTTTGGGGAAACTTGTCTCCAAATGCAATGGCCAACAACCCGTATTACAAGCCGATGTTCGATGAGGCATGTCGTCGGGTCTTGGAGTGACCCTCCTTCAACCTATCAATTACTAAATTCAGAGTTGCGAAGCTTAAGGCGAGTGCAAATTGTATATTGACCATATGAAAATAAAATGGTCTACATATATGGTGTCACTGTTATGTGTGATTCCTGGACTGGTCTAACGCGATAGTGCTTGATGAACTTCATGGTGTATTGTGATGGGCTCATGACTTTTGATTCGTCCATTGATCTATCGAAACACAAGAAAGATTACCGCCACTTACTGAAACACATGAGACGTGTTGTTGACAAGGTTGGCAAGGAGAATGTTGTTTAGATTGTAACGGACAACGGGGCGAATTTTAAGAAAGCTGGAGAGATGCTTGATAACCGTAAAAAACAATAAAATCCTAAATATTAATGCTACAAGAACACTAATACGTAATCCTACCGTTCTTACGTTTAGATCAATTATTCTTACTCTCAAAACATAATCATGCAATACAACGAGTAAGGATTCGTTCCACTCTTAAACCTTCAAGACTTAAATAGAATTCAATTTATCAAACACAATGAACAGTGAGAGTGATGTGTTATATGAAATATCTATTCTATGATTATACTACCATTTCTCAATGAAATTAAACAAGTCATGGAATAAAGATTTGAACTTTGCTTATTTAAACTCAATTGGAAATCTAATCGTGCAAGAATTAATTAAAACTAATAATAACAAGTAAATGGATCTAGATTATGAAGAACTAATTATTTTATTTATCTAATGAAATCAATAACAATAATGTAATACTGAATTTAAAGCAAGAATAAAAACTAATTAAAATGAAGTCTAAATCTAGATCTAGATCTAAAAACTAATCTAGATCTATCTTTTTCTAACCCTAAACTCCATTAACATTAGCTTCCTAACCTAACTGCCATTAACAAAGAGTGAAGCTTTTGTTTTTATACATCCAGATCCAAAAATCGTGCATGGGCTTGGAGCCATGTTTTGGGCCAGAGAATCAGGCCCAAAACCCAATTCTTTTCGATCAAAAGGCCTCTTCAGTTTGTAGTTCCTTCAACAGACTTTTCGTCCACTTCTGCTCCTCTGATTGGGTCAAAGCTTGGACCATTGGAAAGCTCTTTCCGAGCCGGTCGTTTTGACATAAGGTAGGCCCAATTCGAGGTCTGAGTCTAAAGATATGGTCTTCGGAAGTTCTGTTGACTTTGTGCATTGTTTACGCTTTGCGTGGACTTTGACTATTCATCTTTTGACCAGGGCTTTACAAAGGCTTGGTCTTCTTGAATCTTGGCCTTTAATCACCTAACTCCTTAGTAACCAACCATTGCTCCTTTATCTCATCAAAGTGGCACATTCACTGCACATAATTGACTTTGAAGCACGAAATACATAAAAACACGTGTCGGTCTTAACTCTTTACTTATTACTCACATAATTGGTCTAAAAGTATGATTTTTAAGGGGTTAAAACTACAGTTTTGGGCTCTTATCAAACCACCCCAAACAGCAGCATTTTGCTTGTCCTCAAGCAAAGATGAGAAATTAGAATAAGTGACCAAAATGGAGTTCTAACTACTCTGTTTGAGTCGCGATTGCATTGACCATATCACAACAAGGCCTTAAACCACTAGGAATTCCCTAGTGGACGAGTTATAACCTCGTGAGAGTTTTCTAGTGAAGGTACTCACAAACTTCATCTATACTACAACGACTAAGAAATAAAACTATTGTTTCCTCATTCATGTCTCAACTATCTATACATCTCACTAGCAATTGAATCTGAGAATAATCATGTCGAAAACTAAGCTAATATATGCATAATAATCAATCATCTCTACTTAATAAACATATATACAATGAGTAATGCTATGAAATTCTTAGCAGTCCGTTTCTGAAAACTTCGGAATAAGCGTCCTTAAGTAGGTCCTCACATAAAAGTCAAGACAAAATCACTCTGATTTTTCCTCCAAGTTTTCAAGCTACTCCAGGTGTGCGTTGGGCACACTTTACCTTACAATCTCAATGACACACAAGGAAGCCGAGAGTCGATCAAACACAACTGCCACTTACTATCACACTAACCTATTCCTAATTGAGCTAGAGGTCTTTATTAGGTGTTCTTGGGGATTAGGAGATGGTTTAAGAAGGAAGGAAATGGATATACAAAAGGACAAGTCCGATATAATAGAGTCTTCATATTATATAACTTAGAAAACCTTGTTATTTTCTTTTGCTTCTATACTTTGTTTCCATCCTTAGCCATATTTTTCTTTTTCTTTTCTTTGGCTTTTGATTCCCTTTTATTCTATTTTTTTGGTTTTTATTTATTTCTATTTTTTTTTTCTTTTCTTTGGATGGAAACTTCTTTTCTTTTTGGAAGCAACTAACTAATTTTTGTTTTGTTTACAGGTTTTTCTCTTCTTCTTTCTTCACTCATTCTATTCTCGGACTTATTCTAGATTGGGTAGGTTGATTTTTTTTATTTTTTATTTTGTTTTGTTTTTTGTAACAGGGTAAAAGAATTGTGGTTTATGGAAGGCTAAAAAGAAAGGCTCGATTAGGCGACTAATTAAAAAATATACTTAGGTTTGAATTTTTTGGCTATATCGATCCAAAGAGGGCCTAAATTCTCAGGATATGGCATAGTGATCAAGCAAGTGGGCGTGTGATTTCTCTATCCGGATTTTACTTCTCCCTTGTGTCATTTCTCAAATATTTAAACTCATATAAGGCTTTTAGGCTATATTCTCACGGGATTTGTAGAATAAGTACTCTAGCCTAGATTTGAAAACTTAATGCTAACAATCATAGATACTCATGTAATATATTTATAGATAGATGCAAAGATTATTACCTACATATTAACCTAAGTTTCTAACAATTATTACGATGCAAAAGCTTCATTGAGACTTCTAGATTGTTAAGAGCATAGAGAAAAAAACAATACCAATATTCCTAAGTGTATAGCATAAACTTATTTATTTATATTTTTTGAAATTTTTAACTTGAAAACAAATGCATATTATACATATCTATATCCTAACAGGATGCCTTAATTACCGTGTTTCTATGCCCCCCCCCAAGAAAGAATGCTTTGTCTTCAAAGCATTTAAATAAAGAGGGTAGAAAAATACCATGGAAATCGTTGAAATTCGGAACATCTGCAAAACAAGGTTAGAATATACTAATATAGGAAATAAAAAAGCGAATGACTATAATAAGAGTTCCACCCATTATGGGGTTAACAGAATTAAATTGCTTGGGACATAAGCGGACACTAACTGAAACTAAAAACTTACCTCCACTCCGGTGTTTACTTTCGTCATCCTCCTCTTCTATAAAGAAGTGAGGTTCCTTTGCATCCCCGCCATGCCATTATAATTTGCCAAGCTTGCCGCCATTTATCATCTACGGATCCTAACACATAAAAGCCCACTTGGTGGGATGGGGTGTAGGTGCAACCCGATGAGGTTGTATCCTCCACCCTTGCCAAGTCATTACGCGGAAAGATCGAATAATAGAATTGGTGGGTCTCACAATGTCGACCCCAACCTAGTCCGTGAAACGGGCACAAAAAGCGAGGAAAGAAACATAGTATAATACGGCAAACTAATATAGACATAAGAAGATACTTATGCCTCATGCTATGGGCTCGTGCTAAACTAGACATTAAAAGGTCTTAGGAAGGTCATATAGCGGCGTTCCTCGGCTAAAGCAAGGAAAACATCGCAAAGTGGCATCATTCGAAAGAAAAATGCCACTCCCAATATGTTTAGCATGATAAAGAACATTACCGTATCACATTAAGGGACAAGCTACCAAAGGGCTACGTTATATGTCCCTTGGTCCTCTACCGTGCGGACCCATAAGCCTCATGCAAAAGTCATAAGTGTAGACATACATACTATCTACCCATAGCACCATGGGTCTTGTATTTCAGCCGGGCATGGCAAGTCCAAGAACAAATGCTTGCAAGAACCATAAGCGGTTCCCGGCTTCGTGTGTGATCACCTCGAAGCACCATAAGTAGTGCTTTGAAACAAATCTTCGAAAGATTGTTCGGATCAATGTAGGAGATGTCATCTCAAAATTACGCTCTGGAATAGCCGTGAATGATCACGGAAACTACGTAGAAAACTGGAATTTTTTTTTGGTCCACGGAAGTCGGAAGCGGCCCAGCCAACTAGAAGCGCGAGTTAAGCTCTGTGTATTTAAATTCCAGTGTTTGAGCGCAAGTCGCGCTTGGTATGAGAACTCTAGGTCCGATGAATCGAGTCGGTCGCTCTAGGTCCGATGATCGGAGGCGAGTCGCGTCTCGACAAAATTCTTCAAAGAAAGGTAAAAGGCAGGTAGCTCTGACAAAGCGCAGAGCCTTGGCCAAAGTAATTAAACCGGAGTTTAGAGCAAAAAGAAGGTAAAACTTGGAGTGGAAAACGTTTTTTTTTTTTTTACAGGGCGAGGTGGGGGTAAGAATAGGAAGTTTAGTGATCAAGCATGGAAAAACCAAACACCCCTTACCCCAAACAAATTTTTGAAAACGGGTTTGTAAAATTTGTTTTAAAAAACGTAAGGTCTTTTAAAGTCAGATTCCCTAGACTTAAAGTGATATATATGTATTTACATGCGGTTTCCATATATCAATAATCTAAAAAAGTTGTGGGTCTTTCCACAAATAATTAACATGGAATGCACCATCAAACAAATTAAGCACCAAGATTTCCTATGGCGTAGCTTAGTGGAATGAGAGTAAAGCCTTATAGATCTAAAACCCTAATCGAGCATCTGGTTTCTTCTTTGTCCTCCTACGAAGGGAATGCCAAATGTAAATGAACATGAGAAAATTGATGATTGTGGAAGATCATTAGGATGTGGATAATTTTGAGAAGGGAAAAATGGAAAAAATGAAAAAGTGTCCGGTGGCTTGTCCTTGGGTGTTACTTCTTCACTAGTTGGTTTTAGATAGTTATGAAGCATAGGAGAAACACCAAGGTCAAGTACAAACTCAATGGTTCTTTTGAAAAGGTAGAGGGCGAGGAACATTAAGTGATGGAAGGTGAATGAGTGACATGAGGATGTGAGGTGGGTGAATGGTGTTCAACTAGTGTTCTTAAGTCTATATCATCAGAGGCCTTGAGATATGCAAGACATTCCTCAATAGGTGGGTAAGAAGAATCACTGGGATAAAGGGCAAAAAATTCTTCTTCCGTCATGGCGTCAAGAGATGAATGGATGTCAAGAGGAGAGAACTTCCGACAAAAGAAGGGTTGCAAAAGAGTCGAAGGAAATCCTCCTTGATGTTATCTACGTCTAGGGAGTAGAAATTGTGATCCTTGTCTTCTTCCATAAGAGGGGTATCTACTAGTGTGGGGACTAAAGTGTCAGCCGCACTAATGTAAGGTACAACACTCTCAATGGACTTCACTTCCCTTTCTACAGGCAAACCTAGTTGTCCTTGTTTTTGTCTAAACATGTTAACTTCTACAGAAAGATTTCCAAAAGAAAGAGTCATTGAGCCATCCCGACAATTGATTTGGGCATTGGCGGTTGCCAAGAAAGGACGCCCTAAGATGATGGGAATGGAATCATGAGCAACTTCTGTGTCAAGAATAACAAAGTCTGCTGGATAGTAAAAATCCTGAACTTTAACGAGAATATTTTCAACTACACCCTTGGGATACTTAATAGAACGATCGGCTAACTGCAAAGTCATTTTGGTTGGTTGAAGTTTTGTTAGACCTAATTGTTTATATAAATAAAAAGGGAGTAAGTTAACACTAGCCCCCAGGTCTAATAAAGCAGTTGTTATGAAGGTATCACCTAAGGTGCATTGTACAGTAGGACGACCAGGGTCCTTGTACTTAACAATTCCGTTATGTTCGGGATAAAGAGGGATATTGTTGATTAAGAATGCTTCGTGGGGTATGTTGGTTTTCCTCTTCTTGGTGCACAACTCTTTTTAGAAACTTAGGGTGTCCAGTAGACTTTTTATAGCTTCTAGAAAAGGTAGGTTTATAGTCAAATTTTTAAACACTTCCCTAATCTCATCAAAATTCTCGTCATTTTTAAACACAACTAGTCTTTGGGGATATGGTGTTTTATCGCTATTTTTAACAGAAGGGATAAAAGTATTATTAGGCTTTGCTTTATCTCTATCCGTTTTCCATCTAGGTATCCATATTGGAACCTCTACAGTGTAAGTCTTCACTTTCTATTATTGGATCTTGTAATGTTTTCCCTTTTGGTTGTGGTTTTAACCGGGTACTTCTACGGTTGTAGGGTCTTGAGTTTCTATTATAGTATGTGGTATGGTATCATTTTTAGTTTGTGGGTAATCTTTAGGCATAGTCACTTGGTTATCAACTACTGCCCTGAAGCGAAGGGTAGTGATGCACATGGAGTCCCCTTTGGTTTATATTACCATTACGAATACTTTTTATTTCGGCGGTGTTTATTGACTTAGGATTAGGCATTACTTGACTTGGAAACACGCCGGTTTTGGTTATTATTTTGGTTAGAAGACATGTCAATAACCTTTTGGCACAAAGGCGCATCATTTGCATTGTTTGTTTCATCATATTAGAGTTTTGATCATCTTTGATCTTTCATTAAGTTGGAGTTTTGTTGCATAATTTGATTTTGTTTCTCCAACAAAGTCACTACTACTTTGTCCGTAGATGGTTGTATTGGAATTAAAAGCTTGTTGGCGTTCATGTCTTGATGTTGATAGTTAAGGGGTTATGGGTACTAAACCTCTATTCTCGTCACCTAAGTTCCCTTGTGCTTGATGTTGAGTTAACTGGTTGAAGTGTCTTTGGTTGTGGTGGTGTTTGTGCATAGACAAAGAGGACAATAGAAGTCGGAATGCTCAAGACTACAACGCACATTACAACGAAAGTAGAGTTAATGTTCATGACCGGAGTGGGTTGTTGTTTAACGAGATGGCATCTACCTTTTTAGTGAGGGAATCGATAAGAGTTTTAAGCTTCGGGATCATGTTTAACCTCAAGAGAAAGAAGGAGAGGAGCGGGAGGAATCGTTACCTCCCGATTGTTGTTCCTCTTAGATTGATCTTCTAAGAATGTATAAGCCTCCAAGGCTCCTTTACTAAGAAAACTACCCCGGACATGATATCTAGAACCTCCTTATGATAATGTGAAAGCCCCTTGAAGAAAGAACGAACAAAGCGTGTCTTTTCGCAAGATTATGATCTTGGCATTCAATGAGAAGATCGGTGAAACGATTCGAGGGCCCTCGAAAAGGATTCATGAGGATTATGGTGGAAGAAATGAATCTTGTGAAGCATTTCATCTGTCTTCGATGGTGGGTAAAACTGTTCCATGAACAATTGAACAAGTTGAGCCCATGAGTCCACAGAGTTTGGCGTTTGGGCGGATTAACCAAGACGCCGCCTTGTCACCCTAAGTTTAACTTGTTACGGACTTACGCTAGGATGATGGAATGTAGTGAGAACTTGGTCTATCCTACGCGTATGTGGTAAAAAGCTTCTCATGGTCTAAACCATGAAAACCCGGTAACAAGTTAAATATATTAGGGGATTCGAAAATCCCCCACTAGGTTTGCAAGAACGATGCACCCACTTAGGGCCATCGTTTAGGGCTTTATAAAAATCGAGAGAGGAGTCTCTTGTTCTTTAGCCATTGATGCAAGTGTAGTGTGTGAAAAATCTAGATAGGCGTGTTGTATTTATTTCTATGAAAAACAAGCCTGATTATACTAGAATTAAAACTCCTCGGCGAAGAGGCGAGGAGTGGAAGAAGGAGTACACGAATGCCTCCTTTCTACAGCGTTTGAATAAAAGCGTCTTGTATCGCGATTTAAGTGTATTTAACAAGTTAGAAACACTTAATAACTTTAAGGAATAAAAATATGCATTTACCTATGAAAATTGGGCTGTTCGGATGAATTTTCCTTGTTGGGCGCGGGTAGGGCCGGGCGCTCAAAGGTAAGTTGAAATTACAGAATGAATAAATAAGGGTGGTCGCGCTCAACATGGGCGCGGGTGAGCTCCAGGGTTTTCAAGTTTTAGGCCTTTTATCGTACTCCAAAAATCTGAAATTTTACAGTAATTTGCTAAGACGTCTATCAAGTAGCCTGTAAAATTTCAGATCGATCAGAGCTGTGAAAGTCCCTCTACAGCCCTCCAAAGTTTGCGAAACCGTTTTCGGACACAATACAAACAACCGAATGGTTAACCCATCAAAACAAATCCAAAATTTCCAAATTTTTACTGGAGACTCCTAACAGATCCTAGTTGTTCCTGTAAAAATTTAGAGCAATTGGATGTCTACAACCTCTCCTTATTGGATGGTGTTCCAGATATTAAGTGTTTGCAACACTGCAGAAACACACTGGAAACACTCTACTATTTAGGAGGTCAAAACAAATAAAAACTCATCAAATTTTTACTACAAACTCCTAGATTAGGATAGATACTCCTGTAAAATTATAGAATTTTAGAACTCCCTAAGTAACCTTATTCGTCTGTTTTTCAAGAACATACGGTGTGAAAACTGAAATGCAGCACTGTAAAAATCGTATTTTTTCACAAGGTAAACCAACTTTGAAAAATCTGAAAATATTCTAGTAAATCAACAACACATTAAATATTATGTATGAATATTTTCAGAATTTTCGAAAATTTAGAAATACCTTCACCGCAGTGTTTTTCTCTGTGAATCCGCAGCCCTAAAGCTGAAACAAATGAGAACAGTTCCGAAAATTCAAGAAATAAGAATGAAAAATTAAAAGGGTGGGTGGGTAGAGAATGGGGGATTGCCCCTGGATTCAAGCAATTGAATTCTTGTCATGAACGAGATTAAGATGGCAGGCGTTTTGATAACCGTAAAAAACAATAAAATCCTAAATATTAATGCTACAAGAACACTAATACGTAATCCTACCGTTCTTACGTTTAGATCAATTATTCTTACTCTCAAAACATAATCATGCAATACAACGAGTAAGGATTCGTTCCACTCTTAAACCTTCAAGACTTAAATAGAATTCAATTTATCAAACACAAGGAACAGTGAGAGTGATGTGTTATATGAAATATCTATTCTATGATTATACTACCATTTCTCAATGAAATTAAACAAGTCATGGAATAAAGATTTGAACTTTGCTTATTTAAACTCAATTGGAAATCTAATCGTGCAAGAATTAATTAAAACTAATAATAACAAGTAAATGGATCTAGATTATGAAGAACTAATTATTTTATTTATCTAATGAAATCAATAACAATAATGTAATACTGAATTTAAAGCAAGAATAAAAACTAATTAAAATGAAGTCTAAATCTAGATCTAGATCTAAAAACTAATCTAGATCTATCTTTTTCTAACCCTAAACTCCATTAACATTAGCTTCCTAACCTAACTGCCATTAACAAAGAGTGAAGCTTTTGTTTTTATACATCCAGATCCAAAATCGTGCATGGGCTTGGAGCCATGTTTTGGGCCAGAATCAGCCCAAAACCCAATTCTTTCATTCAAAAGGCCTCTTCTTCAGGTGCAGTTCGCTTCAACAGACTTTTCGTCCACTTCTGCTCCTCTGATTGGGTCAAGGCTTGGACCATTGGAAAGCTCTTTCCGAGCGGTCGTTTTGACATAAGGTAGGCCCAATTCCCTCGTGTCCGAGTCTAAAGATATGGTCTTGGAAGTTCTGGTGACTTTGTTACCTTTATTTACTGCGTGGACTTTGACTTTTCATCTTTTGACCAGGCTTTACAAAGGCTTGGTCTTCTTGAATCTTGGCCTTTAATCACCGAACTCCTTAGTAACCAACCATTGCTCCTTTATCTCATCAAAGTGGCACATTCCTGCACATAATTGACTTTGAAGCCTGAAATACATAAAAACACGTAATCAGTCTTAACTCTTACTTATTACTCACATAATTGGTCTAAAAGTATGACTGCTAAGGGGTTAAAACTACAGTTTTGGGCTCTTATCAATGCTTGCAAGAGAAAATGGTATACTTACAAATAAGTTTTATTCTTTCATTTTAGATCCCTTTTGCAAATAGGTTTTTTGTATGAACTGTCTACTAAACTACTTCATGTACAATAGGGTATAACCTTTTCTGGACCCCATGTGTGGCTCATTCTATAGACCTTATCTTGAAAGAATTATCTCGAGCCCCATCGACAAAAGCAATCCTTGATCAGGCGAAGGATATCACGTCTTTCATTTATAACCACTCTCGAGTTGTTTCCCTTATGAGGGAAGTGTGTGGTGGAGACTTAGTCCGAAATGGGTCCAACTAGATTTGCTAGTAATTACATGGCATTGAAAAGTTTGTGAAGAAAAGAACAAGCTCCGGCCAATGTTTACTTAGAAGGATATCTTGAAATCAAGAATGATAATCCTATGGTCCGGATGATGATGGTCGAGGATATTATAAACGAATCGAGAATTTTGCAGAATGTGAAGGGATTGTAGGCGTATTAGAACCCATTGTGGTTTTATTGGGAAGGTGGATAGGGATGATAAACCGACCATGCCATTTTACACGTATGGGTAGAAATAACAATTGAGCAAGTTCGGAGGAAGATTCGGCCTGAATGGATTGTTGGAATCATTAAGAGGAGGTGGAACAACCAATTGGGGCACCCATTACACAAAGCTGGTAATATTTTTGTTAACTCGAGGTTTATCTAATTGTACCATAACTGTTGTAAGCTAATATGCTGCAAATTTGCTTGTAGCACACTACCTTAATCCTGCCGTAATTTACGGCCCTGATAGTGAAAATGTTGCATACAATGGGGAGTTCCTCTCAACAATGCAGACAGTCATTAACCATTTGATCCCAAACCTATCAGATCAATTGGCTTGCTTAAATGAAAGTCATGCCGGGTATGTTTCATTGTTAACCTATCAGATCAAGAGGCTTTTGGGGTATTCTCTGCGCCAATTCTTGTATATGGAATAACCAAAGTCATGCCGGGTTAGTTTCATTGTTAACCCACTACGAACTTGTAACTGACTTATTTTAGTTTTAGTTCATACAAAATTATATAATATGGTCTACATTGTTTGTCATTGACGCAGCTAATTGGTGGATGAATGTTGAAGATGATTATGTTGACCACTTGAAAACGTTAGCTATACGGATCCTCTCACAAACTACCTCATCATCTGGATGTGAGAGGAATTGGAGCACGTTTGGATTCATACACTCGTCGAAACGTTGTAACTCAATAACCGAAATCACCGAGGATCGAAGTCTTTGTCCATTACAACCTTCGAATCGAAAAGCAAGCATGTCCAACTAAAGAACCAATTCAAGAAGAGAAGAAAATCTTGGACCTCACATCATTGTACCATCGATAATGACTCGACCGGCCCTATTTTTTGATTGATCGATGATGATGAGAGAGAACCCCGAGGCATTATTAGATGAAAGCGGTCGTCCCTAATTCATACATTGCAGAGCAATCTGGTGTAATAGATGGAAATTGGGAACCTTACGCTCAATCCCAATCTCGAGGATAACTTTGAAGCAGCTCAATCTCCTAATGACACTCAACTTGATGGTGAAACATATTATGATCCCGATGCATGGAGAATGTCTAGTGATGGTGAAACACAATAATGCTTACAATGTTGTTGATGGATGACGATAACGATAACGATAGCGATGATGATGATGATCATGCTCAAGTTCGCGCCGATGGTCCTAGTCGAGGAGGTGGTGGTGGTCGTGGAGATGGTAGTGGTCCGAGTCAAGTAGGTGGTGGTGGTCCTCCCCGGTTTTGATGATGATCATGCTGGTTAGGTTCGCGCTGGGTCCAAGTCGAGGAGGTGGTGGTGATCGTGGAGATGGTAGTGGTCCGAGTCGAGTAGGTGGTGGTGGTCCTCCTGGTTTTGATGATGATCATGCTCAGGTTCGTGCTAGTGGTCAAAGTCGAGGAGGTGGTGGTGGTCGTGGAGATGGCAATGGTTCGAGTCGAGTAGGTGGTGGTGGTCCTCCAGGTTTTGATAGTAATGATGGGGTTCAGTCACAACAACCTAGAGTTTCCATTGGTGGTGGTGTTGGGCCACAACGGGTGACAACACCAAGGTCACAGCAGTCAAGGGGTGGGTCCTCAATGCAGCAGTCAAGGGGTGGGTCCTCAATGCAACAGCCAAGGGGTGGATCCTCACAACAATCAAGGGATGGGTCTTCACAGCGCCCACCAAGTGGTAGGGGTGGATGCACTGTGGTTGGGTCTCAACAAGCAACTGGTGGTTCCTCACAGTACCATGATAATAGAGGAGTATACTTTACTGAAGAGGATGGATTTGACCATGCAACTCAAGACTCTGACCATGGTGCATCCGCCCAATGAGGATCTCGTCAAAGAAAAGGTCGACAAAAGAGAGCAGATCCTACACAGAGCACGGACTCCAACAATTGTTTTTATGGGCAAGGGTCATCTACTGGGGTCGAGATGTCTGTGGACTCGTTGGTGGGCCAATTTGGAGGATTGTTTTCTTACGATCAGCCTTATGGATATTCTTCTACTGCTTCAAATATGGTTGAATATTCTACAGACTCTTCGTATGTGAATCCTCCAGAAGAATATTCACGTTCTCAATATTCTGGGAATTGGAATGATCCTCAAGCATACTCTACTGCTTCCACCTATGCTACTCCTTCGGAACAATATGCGTCCCCTCAGTCTTATGAAAATTGGAATTCTCCATCTCGCGAGTATTCTACTGAATCTACATTTGTGCTACCTTCAAAACAATATGCACCTCCTCATCATTCTTATGGAGGATGGAATGAAAGGGACCAAAGTATGGAAGATGTTCAGCCATTCTCGGACCATAGTGTGGACATGCCTCCACCAGCATGGGGAACTATACGGGAACCTCTGAGTCGACCCATTGTTGAGGAAACTGGGTATCCGATTATTAGTTACCTTCAATTGTGTGGCAAGAACTTGGATCAGTCAGCGTATGACTTGTACGTGGAAAACTTTAAGAATTGGTTTGGCCAAACCCTCAATTGGAACCAGTAATGTAATGATTTTCTTTTTGAATCTGCATTACATGGTGTCAAAGGCATACAAGAAGGTCGCAAATCATTCTAGTAGTAGTCTCCTTTGTAATTGTTTGGAGTGTCAGCCTCTGTTGGTTTGGAATAAAGTTAAAGTATTTTTGTATTGGATGTCGGTTTTTTATCATGTTTAATGGTTTGGAGTGTCAGCCTCTCTGTTGGTTTTGAATAAAGTTTGAGTCATAGTACAAAATATCGCTCTGTTTTGTGAGTTCTTTATGTCTATGGATTAGTTGTAATTGTTATGTTTTTGGTGAGCCACTCAGATCTTTATGTCTATGTATTAGTTGTAATTATACAAAATATCGCTCTGTTTTGTGAGTTCTTTATCATGTCTTTCATTTATAACCACTCTCGAGCTAAGAGGTGAGTGAAGATGCTTTACTCGTTGTGTAATTATGACTCGCTCACAACCCGTAACCAAATGTCTTATAATTTGTAGTTATTTTGATTTTAGTAATTGCACAAAGTACCGTTGCTCTTGATTGATGCCCCCTACTTGCTTATCCCTCAAGGATTCTATTAGCTTATCAACCTTATTTTAACTTCTAAGAGTAGTCAGCCTTTGAAATCTATAGGTTTGTTTCTTAAAATCTATAGCTTGTCTTGAAAGAATTACCTTTCCAGCTCACATATGTTATTCACTTATTTGACTTTCTTTCTTCAATTCTTAATCTAGCTAGTTTATCATTTCATATGCGTTTGGAATTATGGAAATCAGCATAAGTATCAAGTCATAACAATTTTGAAATTTTATTCCTCTACTTTGATCCCTGAGGTGAGCTGAACCAAGCTGTTCCTTCCTTTAGTTGGCTTGAATTTGTCGATATTTGATTCGAGGGTTGGTTACTTGACTTAACTGGCACTAGTCGAGATGGTTAAGTAGCCTGCTTCTACTTAATCAAGATATCTTTTAGTAGTTAGGTGTAGTTTTATTGGATTTCCAAGTTATGACAGGATTTAAGTTTATGAAATGCCGAAAATACATAGGAAACTCTGCCGAAATTTTTGTAGGATTTAAGTTTATGAAATGTCAAAAATACATAGAAAACATATGTTATTCACTTATTTGACTTTCTTTCTTCAATTCTTAATCTAGCTAGTTTATCATTTCATATGCGTTTGGAATTGTGGAAATCAGGATAAGTATCAAGTCATAACAATTTTGAAATTTTATTCCTCTACTTTGATCCCTGAGGTGAGCTGAACCAAGCTATTCCTTCCTTTAGTTGGCTTGAATTTATCGATATTTGATTCGAGGGTTGGTTACTTGACTTAACTGGCACTAGTCGAAATGGTTAAGTAGCCGGTTCTACGAATCAGTATATCTTTTAGTAGTTAGGTGTAGTTTTATTGGATTTTCAAGTTATGACAGGATTTAAGTTTATGAAATGTCGAAAATACAAAGGAAACTTTGACGAAATTTTTGTAGGATTTAAGTTTATGAAATGTCGAAAATACAGATGAAACATATATTATTCACTTATTTGACTTTCTTTTTTCAATTCTTAATCTAGCTAGTTTATCATTTCATATGCGTTTGGAATTGTGGAAATCAGCATAAGTAGAAAGTCATAACAATTTTGAAATTTTATTCCTCTACTTTGATCCCTGAGGTGAGCTGAACCAAGCTGTTCCTTTCTCTAGTTGGTTTGAATTTGTCGATATTTGATTCGAGGGTTGGTTACTTGACTTAACTGGCACTAGTCGAGATGGTTAAGTAGCCAGTTCTACGAATCAGTATATCTTTTAGTAGTTAGGTGTAGTTTTATTGATTTCCAAGTTATGACAGATTTAAGTTTATGAAATGTCGAAAATACAGAGGAAACTCTGCTGAAATTTTTGTAGGATTTTTCCGTCTCTGTGTAGTTTGGGTTTTGCTTAGTTGGTCTGTATCACGTCCTGAGTTTTGTAATAATTGTAGATGCCACGTGCCTTTGGTATTCAGTAACTGTTTTATTGTTTGATTGTTTTATTATTCTCTTATCTCTTATCTCTCTAGAAATGCTAGGGATAGTTATTCTTGTGTGCGCACATCTGTGCTGAAGATTCATACGTGAATAAATCATCATAAGAAAAGATGATGAAATTAGTCTCAGCAGAAAAGATGATGAAATCGGTCTCAGCAGAAAACGTCTCTGAAATCAATGAGAGTTATATTGATAAAAGCATGGGAATAATGATGGTCAATGGTCCGAACGAGACGATGGGTAAGGTTCTAGAGTTATTGCAAGAGGCAAAAGATCATGATCATAGAAAAGGAGAGGATCTTCTTGATTCAGTGTTGTTTGTTGGGAAGTACTTGGCGGAATCACCCTTTGCCTACATGTTAAAGGCTCTGGATCTTCTCGAGTACCTTCTTTCCATCAAGAGTGAGGATGATCCAAGACCATTCTATTCTGTTTTATTTATGCTTCCCCTATTGTCCCAAATAACAATCTCCATTAAAGGATGTAAAATCCCCGCTTCAACCAAAGCGGGTCGCAATATGTTGTAGATTGCCCGATCAAGATGATGGATGCGGTTTATGGTAGTGATGGGAGGATACTAGTGGGAGCATGGTTTTGGCAAGTGATGTAATTGAACACGCCCTATTGACAACCGATGAAGTGGATTGAGTTGTGTTGGTCGCCTCCTCAAGACGTTAGAGTGTTGGATAGACTCTATAAAGCGAGGCATCTATGGACATCGTGGTTGCAGGCCTTCACGCTCTCATCATGGATTCAATCACAACAGAAGATCTAATAGATGCGTTATATGATTGAACGCCAAAATGCAAGTGCAACAAGTATTGTAATATGTAGAAAAAATTCAAGATTCATTGTTAAAGAATGAAAAGTCAATGTAATATGTAGGAATTCTGAGGTGTATTTTTTAGCATTATAGAGTAATTTATATTAAAAGTACGACTGTGAGGGAATAATGTATTTATATATATTATGCATGTGTCCAACACGAATCAGGAAAACTCATGGAAAATCGTTACAACACCTCGTCCAGAATGAGGTGACAACTTGGCACATGCGCGCAACGGGTAGTAACGCTCAACGTAGCTGTGTTAGTTAAAGTCGTAGCATCAGTTGCGCTCATGAATACACTATCTAAAAGCTCATTTATTCTCATCAAGACAGGACTTGAGCTGACAGAGGAAAGGGGGGAAGCATTGGGTACTTACCTATAAAACAAAGGAGAGGAACTACATCTGACTTGATTCAAGTTTATCACAAAAACTTGATATGTAGACAGTTCGTCCCAAAGCGAGCTCAGTCAAAACTCGACCCATCACAATCTTCCCCATTATTCACACTTGTAAGGACTGATCAAATTCAATCTTTACAATGACCACATTCAAAGAAAATATAAATATTTATCGATATTTATGGATATTTATTGATATTTGTCGATATTTATTGATATATCACGATATATCTACGATATTTGTGGTCAGAAATACCCACACATAGTCTGTGGATATTTGTCGATATTTATCGATATATCTACGATATTTGTAGATGCCCCAATGTAATATATCCCCATACAGATGGATATATCCACGATACATATCCATAAATCAGAAGTCGATATTTTGCCATATCATGATATTTTGTACTATGGACTGGGGTAGTATTAGAGATGGTCACGCAAGGCAATGATGCAACTAATTATATGGCACTGCCAGAAAGTGGTCTAGTACTCTAGTGTGCAGGAACTCGGGACAAGCTAAACTTGACCCGCCTGATGGAAGAAGTGGTGTGGGTACATTGTGTGAATGATAAATGGACCCAAAGTGCCACACTACAACCACACAAAGCTTTTATTTGCAACAGATTTTCTACGCTCGAGTACTAAAGAAGGTTATGTGATCGCCTTTCTGGTGTTTAATCCATCTTTTAGTTGCTCATGGACCACTTCATGAGACCTTTTGGACATACATGTGCTTACTTCTATTCGGGGTCTGCAGGTACAAAATAATGGGTCTAAGTCTCCAAGGAGCTAGAACAGATATTTTGTATAACCTTTTGCTCTCGATCTTTTGGCTTTTGTGGTTATTCAATTTTTGTTAGTAGCTAATAACGTTAAGTTATATATAGCTTTTACAAGTCTGCATTTCATTGTGATAGCGAAAAGAAAAAAAGTCTGCATTTCTTCAGGAAGTATCTACTTCCTAACTTCCCAAAAACTTTGATGACTGTATAATTAAATTGAACTAGGTGATTATGGTTGAATTCAATGAGGCCGGCCGGCCAATAGAATGTATGTTACACAGTACACTCGTACCCGTTTACATACAGCAGCAGCAGCAGGGAAAAGTTGTGACAGCAAAAACTAGGCTGCCATCTTTATTGTAGTTTTTACACCAGCAGTGGATAAGGTAGGCAGCTAGAAAGATTCTTCACCAATGAATGTTGCTTTTCATTCAGAAGCATTTGCCGGGGATTGCATGTGCTTTCACTGTGGAACGACGTTAGCCGCAAAATTTTACTTTTGAAAGTTCATGTAATTGGCCGGCCCCATAAGTGAGTAAGCTTTACTCTTAAAGCGGAGCTGCTTTAGAAACATAGAGGACCAATACAAAATCAAAAAATCGATACTTCCGCTGTCTGATCAGCTAGTTTTCATTTCTGAATTCCCGGCCTACACAAATTAGTCTAAAGTCTAATTAACCCCACCAAGAAATTAAGCACCTGCAACTTTAGATCCGTCAGATATTTTTCTACTTTCTCTCAAATCTCGTTCGTCTTCACTTACTATCAAGGTAAATTAAAAGTAAAAGTTCTAAGCTTAGTGAATGCGAAAGTATGCAGATTGTGATTTAGAAACTCGTTGGCCTACACATGCTTAAGATGCATTTGAAGAGATAATTTAGAACTGCCTAATTGCCTATATCAAACTAACTTTTTTCATAAATCCGGGGAAATGTTTATTTAACAAAAACAAAACAATAAATTAAAGTAATTTTTTCAGTTCCACAGTACGTACAGTCAAAATTATGGCACAAAATGCTGCGAAAGTACGTGTCACCCATATCAGCTGAAATCTGAAGAAGTGGGCGTAATGTTTTACAGTGTCCATAATTCTATATAACCCGTATGTTGATATTATATTATTGGCTTATTTGCAGTGTCGCCACTATGAGTATATGCCAAGATTGTGAATTTGAGAGCTATGACTCAAATGCAACTTGATGCCACTTTCACCGTTTCATCGAGTGTTTACCCTCTGTTGCTATTCTAGTGAAAATTTTACATCGTTGTTTTGGGGCTTATTCACAAGATTCCTTCGTCATAAACAAATTTTAGGCCTTAGGTCCTTGAGGTAGGCTTGTCACCTTTTTTTTTTGTTCGCGTATTTGAGAAATTATCATCAAGTATATTCAATGTATCCCAAGATAGATCAATCGTCTGTGAACGTAAAATCTTTTGGACTACATATCCAAGCCTAAAGTGCTATGTCTATCTGCATGGTTTCTGGGTGAAGACAAGGGGGCTTTGAAGAGTAAATACTATGGTGGCACAATGAATGTGGTCCAAGTATTGGTTGGACCACTTAAGCTACCTCTTTTGTGTGGCTTTAGCTCCTAGTCTTCAACGCATTTTTACTCCAAGAAAATTTCGGTGATCAAAGCAGACATGGCATCTAAGAACCTCAATGAATATACTTTATGAATTTCCTTTCATGTAATCATTCAATTTGTTTTCTAATGCCCACTGATTAAACTAAGAATAGAAAGCACTTATAGCTAAAGTTTCAATTTCACTCATATAAGATTAGTTGGTGGCACACTAACAACACTTTGCGGCAATAATGGTCCCTCAATGAAAAGCCTAAAAATGGAAATCCTGACTTTGTTTTCCGTGCCCACCACTTATTCACATATCGTCCATGTGCCCTTGTCTATAAGCTATATTCTTCTTTCTATCTTCAAGCTAGGCACCCTTTTAGTGGGATTTTCCCTTTAACGTTTTTAAGCCTTGGTGAGAGTTTGCCAATTGCCACACAAGTATGCGAGTCGATTCATCTTAATTATTACTTTCCTTTTCATAAGATAAAATATTATTGATGAAACCACAAAAGGCACTATTACAAATTTGGTGAGAGCGCTACTCACAAGTCACACCAATACATACATTACATAACAACGAAGTCCATTACTACCGTCTTATGAATACCATGTTCATTCAAAGCTTTAGTGGTTGTTGAACTTTTCTATCACACATGTGGCCTGTGGCTCTAATATAATGATAGGATAATCCATTATTCTGCATGTGCAGTGTCAGCGACACAGATACCTTGCAAGCATATGGTAACGTTATGTACGAATTTTCCGTAACAGCATTTATAATTTTTCATGTCTACGTGATTGAGTTGTTGTTTGCTCTTCTATAATGAATTCTAGTAGCTAAGATCATCTTTAGGAGTGATATCAACCTAGCATCAAACATAAAATTTGGTGTTTTTTCAATTTTAGAAGAGTCATATGTTGATGAAAACACAAAAAAAACACCAAACCAAACACCAAATCGACTAATATTTGGTTTCAGGTTTGGTGCTGTATCAAATCACTCACGCGGTTTTGCTAATACCGCGTGGGTTTGGGTTTCTAATTGTGAAAACCGCGCTAGAGATTGGGAAGGAAAAAAAAAAAGTTTATGTGCGATACATAGTGGGGTTTTCTCAAAACCGTGTAGGCTTGGGCCTGTCAGTTGAGCTTTAGTGGCGTGGTTTTGAAAAAACTGCGTGCGCTATATGACGCGGTTTATCCAAAACTGCGTAGTTTGATGTCGAAAATTTGATGTTGCTCTTAAAGTTGTTTGGTGTTTTTTTTCAAAATTTTAGTGTTTTTTTTTTAGCTATCCTAAAAATGCTCTAAGGGAGAGTAAGAGTGGACTACTAAATTGATATTTACTATAGACAGGGTCGAGTTATTATGGTACATATTGATGAATCATGAATGGGATGAATATTTTTTTTTTTTGTTAATCAATATATATTACCAGATTATATATAAGTGCTTAAGTGCCTAGAGACTCGGCCACAGGCCACAGGCCACAACAAATGCACAAGTTAATTGAACCCTTTGAACGTTATCATAGTCTATAAATGCTTCATATATAGCCACGGCAAATGCATTAATAACCAAAGCAATCTCAATAGAACATTCAACATTTCTAATTAAACAATTTGATCTTAATAACACCTCGCTAAATTTGAGAAAGAATCAGTATTGCAGTACATGGTCTATATATATAAATGAATGCAGAAAATCATGATCACCAAATAATTTGCATAGGAATTCCCAAGAATAAAGGCTGCTGAAATCCGATAATGGTCCATATATAAGGGAATATCCCTGCCAAATAATGGTTGGCCATGGCATAACTATTTCAGATTGTACGTCTAAGCCATGAATTCAGCTGATAGACTGATTTACCATGTTGAAAAAACAGAGGTTTAAAGTAGGGTATAAAGTATAAACTAAAGACGTCTGTCTAGAGAATATATGGCCCCCTCCCCTAGAAGAATTAACAGACAAGTTCATGCAATTCCTGTGAGTAAATCAGATCCATATTCAAATCATTTGTTGAATGAAACTACTGTGCAGTCTCATGGGCATAACTCTCTTCTTTACTTGGGATAAATTAGGGCGGAAAATCATATACTGGTGTAAAGGAGCGCTTTAGTTTTCTTTTACATACAAGGAGGAAAGAGAATGGGATTGGATTTGGGAAAGATCGAGTTCGTTGATGAGCAAACTGTCTACGTATCTTCTCTTGATTTTGGGGGAAGAGAAAAATCAGGTCTGGCGTAGTTTATATGAGTGTATTTATAGATGATTAGAATGAATCTTCTCCCAACACGTGTAAATATCAACACACATATAAGGTGGAGATTGAGAATGTGTGCGAGAACTGTGTTGATTGACATGTTGTAATGATGTGGATTAGTAGCTTGCGGCAGTGATTTGTGCAAACACAGCTTTGGTCATGATGGCTTATAGAAGATAGGTTGAGTCATGATGTAGAATGATCTGTGGGGTGATGCGATCTGTTCTGGAGCGATCCCGCAGCTCGCTGATCCGAGTTAATGATGTAGGTCGGAGAAATAGTGCATAGGTCGGTGTGGTATTTCCACCATGCCGAGCACGTGCTTGATATTCCTGAAAGAGAATATCACTCCCTTACACAGCCCCCTCTCAGTAGGTCGTGCGGTTCAATGAAGCGATCTGCTGAGAGAACACACTAGCGCATGTTGGGCATGCATGAAGAGACAAACTAATGTAAATGGAAATACCCAACGAATTATGGAGATCGATCTGTGCTATCTGGTGATCTGATAGTTAACACGTGTAAGGCACGTGAGAAAAATCTGAGTAGTTGCAGAGGAAACGTGTCGCCCCGTTTTTTCGGGATTCGAAAAGACAAGACAGTTTGTTGGAAGTCGTGTGCGGCTAGGGCTAGGGTGTAATCATGATACTTTGGGAACTGGAGGGGCTGTTAAACAAAATCAAATCTGAAGAACTGGAAAGTCATTTTCTGTTAGTTTACTTCTTCAACAAAAATGCAAGCTAGGGTTTTTCAGGTTAGTATTTCTGCTGGTGCTACTTTTCCGTTTTTTTTTTTTTTTCCTCTGTGGTTCAAGCGTTGCGTGTGTAGTAGCTAGGTCGGCGTTTAGCGTTTGTGGCTTAGTTTTGATATTTGATAAAGAAAAACGAGATGTCCGATTCAGACGATACTCGATCTGATGAGGTTCACGAAGTATCGCTAAGCTGCGAGGAATATGAAGAAGATAGGGAGGAATTGGTGGGTTTTGAGAGTGGTCAAGAAGGTGATGAAGCTGAGGGTAGGTGTGAAGAGGATGATGTGCGATCTGGTGGAGTGGGTGCTGAGGCCAGCACTTCAGGTCGTGATGAGGGGTCATCTTCTGGCGAGTTGCCCGTTGGGGTTGTCAGAAAACGTATTACGAAAGTGTTTGCTAAACTGAGGGAAGTGTACCAGATCAAAGTGAGCGATCTAGAGATACATGACCTGGGTAAAGATGTAAAGGTGTTTACCGAGGAGTACACACCGCCAAACTTGGGGATAGTTGCCTGCGAGGGGCAGCTGAGGGCTGGTATGAGGATACCGTTCTCGAAGCTAACTTGCAAATTTCTGAACTTTTGTGGTAAAGTGCCATGCCAGTTTGTAGGTAATATGTGGCGGCTACTTAGAGTGTTCGACCTGTTGAATGCTAGTGGGGAGTATCGCATAGAGGTCGCTGACATCATTAAACACTTCACTGTGAAGCGATCTAGCGCTTTCAACTTTAGCTTGCAAACAGTGACCAGAAAATCGAGCGTGCTAGATGGTGTTAGTAATGAGTCATGGGAGAGGAGGCCGCTGTTATTAGTTGGGAACTTCTGTGCCGGCAAATTGAGGTTGAATTCTAGGGTTTGTAACTTTAAGGGTGCGTAGGAGTGTATAAGTCTGTTGCTTTGATGTTTTGAGTATTAGTTTGGTATCTGACATGATTTTGTGTGGTTTTTGTGCAGAGCTCGCTATAAGAAGAGGAGCTGAATGGGGGGTGATAGAGCGATTCGCCAGATTAAGTCGCAAAGAGAAAAGGGCAAAGCTACTTGAAGTAGCGCACTATTTTGTGGAGAGGGGAGGGCGTGCGATTAGGGAGAAGAGGAGAAGTCAGAAAGAAAGGGCTCGGGCTGAAGTTGGTGGTGAACTGTTCAGCGTGTCAGTGATGGAGAAGACGAAGTCAAAGGGTGATCTGGTGACCAGGGAAGATAGAAATCGAAGCCGCTCTGGGCCTAAGCGCACTGCAGGGGGGGGGGGCTTGAATGTTAGGGGCTACTGGGTTGACTAAGCGATCTGAGGCTCCCTTAGACTTGGAGGAGTTCCAGTTCAATCCTCGCGAGCGAAGCAGCGTGTTGAAGAGAAAAGGTCTTATGGCTGAACCGAGGGCTACCAAGGTTGCGCGGGTAACCGAGCTGATACTTGGGGGTGACTCCGATTCTAGTACGGCGGGAGGTGTGGATTGAACTGTGGGAAAATCCCTTCGTAGCTCCAGGTTGAGGGCTGTGCTTGACCAGGACATCGTCGACTGGATTCCTTTCAAGTCGGTCAGATCCAGGCACCAGTTCCTCGAGAACGCAGTTCGATGGGGAAGTCAAAAGTTTCGAGCAAGGTGAGCGGGAAGGCCACAGTAGCTGGAGGCGATCTGGACCGCCAAGTGGTGTATGTGGATGAGGACGGGGTGACACACATGGTGTAGCAAACTGATGTCAGCTTCAAGTCCAGCAAGATTGCGGCCTGCATGGTTGATTACATGGACGGCAACCGTCAGGAATTGGATTCCAAGGACTTGGCTGAGAATCTTAGGCGAATGGACCTGGCTCACTGTCTGGTAAGTGATGCTCTACAGATCGTGCTCGCTGGTGTTTGTTTTTATCCTCTGGATTTGATTGTTGCTGTTTATGTGTGTGATGTAGCTTGTGAGCGGGTACCATAAGTTGAAAGAGATTGCTCAGATAGCTGAGACGGACATGGAGCTGGTATCACAGCTGAAAGAGGAGTTGAAGAATGTCAGGGACATCTATGTGGCTAACCACAAGGAGCTGGAGGAGTTGAAGAAGGTGCTTCAGGACGTGTGTTTGGAGAAAATGACGATGACCACCAATCTGGAAATGGTAAATCTGGAACTGACTAGTGCGAGAGTAGAGATCGTTAGGGTGACCGAGTACGCCGAACGTTGCAAGGGGGTCGCCAAGAGGGCTACTGATGCATACAACATTTTGGAGGAGGATTTTATTGAATTAGAGGCGGCTTATAAGGCATTGCAGGGAGACATGCCTGTACCGGTGTCGCCCGCAGTAGAGGATGCAGGTGTTATAGGTGCCTCAGTTACAACTGATCCTCCAGTTGATGTTCCTCGTGCTGGCGAGGTCATTTCTGATGTGCTGTTGTCATTAGGTGATGCTGGTGATGTGGTTATTGCTGCCGATGAAGGCGCTGCTGGGTGGGAGTATGGTGGAAGACGAGTTGAATCCCTTGTCCACCTAAAAAAGTTGTCTAGTCTGCCTTGAATTTGCGAGTTGAGAGTGGTTTTTCTATTTTTCTGTTGTTGATATTTGTTGTGATACATTAGAGCTGGTTTCCTGGAGTAACTTGGGTAGTTCGTCTTTCTTTTTGGTTGTGAAAGTGATGAACGACTTAGCTTCCCGGAATGTTTTGGGGAGTTTGAGTATGGAGAACTGGTGGCTAACTGAGCTGGATTTCCAGAGTAGACTCAGCAGCTTGGTTAGCCTGCGAACTGAGGTTTGACTGTGGTCGTCAGTTCGCTCTTTTGCTTGTATTGAATGCCTGTTTCGCCATTTTGTTCAATTGCTTGATGTTTTGAATATGATATTTCTGATTTTGTTTTGTAAACGTGTGATTGTTTACGCGACCTGTGATAAGATTTGGTGAAGCTCAGCGATCTGTGAGCTTGTTGGCACGTTATGCTTGTTATTCATTTTTAGTATTGTAGGTTGCACACATCTTTAGGACGCATGAAGCGTCCTAAGCTTTGAAGCAACATGGGCTACAGTACGTGCGTGGCACGTGTAGGAATATGGGTGATCGGGAGATATGAAATGATGGTTGCCAGGTGGCCTGACGTTTGGCATCTCGATGCAATTATGACGTGCCTTAGGAAGGTACATTACTTGGGCATAAGTAGAGCTGTTAGGGGAAGCTCAAGGGTATTTGTTCTCCTTCATTTCTAAGCTGTTCTGCTCTAAATTTCTTGCGCTCTTACCTTTACTGAGCAGCTGAGGTACGTGCTCTTTTTTACTTAGTTTGTCGTTGGATAAGAATACTTTGTTCTTGTAGTAGTTCAATGATCTTTTAGTTTTGTTTGTAGACTTGAGTATGACCAGGCGACGTGGAGATGCTGGTGGTGGTGATGAGGGGACAATGGAAACTTCTCCCCTTGTGATGGAGGAGATGGAGTTTAGACCCTATCCTCATGGGAACCATGGTAAGCGCAAAGCTGTTGACTCTGGTTCTAAGAAAGGCAAGCGTGCCAAGGTGGAGGGACGTGGGTGACCTGGGGGTATCGTGTTCAGGTCTCCCAGTCGTGGAGGGGGCAGCGACCTGAACCAGGGAGAACATGGCAACCTGGGGCGAGGTCACAATGCTGCGGCTGGCAGTTCGTCCCAGCGTTCTGGTGATGTGGGGAGCGACTTCTTCTACATTGGAAAGACGGAGAAGAAGCGCATGGTTAAACGTTCTAATTGCAGCTTCCATTCGGCCTCTATAGCGAGCTGCCTCCTGGAAGGAATGGTGCTAGATGGTGATAAAGCTGAGCTAGAGGGTGAAAGTTTGAAAACGACCTGAAAGACCACAGACGCAGCTTGTTGTTTGGTGAGCTTTCTACTTGTACTGATCTCTTGTGGTGTGACTGACGACTATTAACATTAGCATTCTCTTTACAGTTTTTGGCGGGGTACGATAAGTTGAAGCGAATTGTGCAGCGTCCTGGTAACAACGATGGTGGCGTGGTTGAGCTGGTTAGGATACGTACTGCCTGGGGAGCTGATAAGGGAAAGATGAAGGCCCTAAGGAAAAAACATCGGGACACGCTGGAAGAGAAGGATGTACTAGTTAAGTCAATGATAAACCTGCGGGAATAGTTGGCATCCGTGACTGAGTACGCTAAGCAGTGTCAAGTGGTGGCATGCAAAGCGCAGAAAGAATATGATCGAACTTGTGAAGATCATGCTGTGCTGATAGAACTATATGTGGAACTACTGAAAAAGCAAGATCGAGAGGCTGAAGAAACTGCTGCACTTGTCGTCGCACGGGATGTGAGTAACATCCCTTCGATCGACCAGCGCTGCTCCGATGGATAAACATGTTGTTGGTGATGCTTGATTTTGACGCTGGATTGGTTCGCTTGTAAGTGTTGAAGAATTTTTGTTTGATATTTTGTTAGTTATCCTCTCTATAAGAGAGTTAAATAATAGGACTGGTTTCTCAGGTTTGCCTGAGCAGTTTGCCTTTTGATACAGATACTCAACGAGCTGGTTTCCACGAAAGTGGCCGTTCGATATTTTGCGACATTTGTAAGAAATACTGATATGGATTTCCTGGGTAGACCCAGCAGATTGGTGCATTCGCGAACTGGTGTTCTGGCCTTAGGTAGACAGTTCTATTGATGAATGTATATGGAATGCATGTTTTTGTTTATGCTTGATTGTTTGTGGCTAGTATTCCATTGATAATACTTATGATGTACTTTTGCTAAGGAACCTGAGATTTAGCTTAAGGAAGCGTGTTTGCTCGTAAATAACATTCTCCTTTGTGGGCTAACCATAAGTGAGGATAATATAGGCAAGTTGATAGCTCGGGTGACCGTGCGAGCCGAATAGAACGTAGGGTTTGCTGAAAACCTGTTAGTTTATGAAAGTGTATTTCTCACTGAGAACGTTCTCACTGAGTTGATCCTAAAAGTATAGGTCCTCAACTAGTGAGAATTGGAGAGACTATGGAGCCTATAAGCTCAAGAGAGCGTGCTGCTCGCAAAAAGCGTGTTTATCTTATGAAAGCGTACTGCTCACTGAGAGCGTTCTCACTGAGTGGATCCTAAAAGTATATGTCCTCAAATAGTGAGAATTGAAGAGGCTATGTAGCCTGTATGCTCAAGAGAGTGTGTTGCTCGCGAAGAGTGTGTTTAGCTTATGACAGAGTACTGCTCACTGAGAGCGTTCTCACTGAGTTGATCTTAGAAGTATAGGACCTCAACTAGTGAGAATTGGAGAGGCTATGAAGCCTGTAAGCTCAAGAGAGCGTCTTTGCTTTCCTTGAAGAGCATGTTTAGCTTATGACAAATTGCATCTTGCTCCATCGAGGCGCCGCTCACTGAGTTGATCCTAGAAGTATAAGTCCTCAACTAGTGAGAATTGAAGAGGCTATGTAGCCTGTATGCTCAAGAGAGTGTGCTGCTCGCGGAGAGCGTGTTTAGCTTATGACGATAATCGCTTCATCGATAAGTTCTCACTGAGTTGATCCTAGAAGTATAGGTCCTCAACTAGTAAGAATTGGAGAGGCTATGAAGCATGTAAGCTCAAGAGAGCGTCTTTGCTTTCCTTGAGCATGTTTAGCTTATGACGATTAATCGCTTCAATCGAGAGCATTCTCACTGAGTTGATCCTAGAAGTATAGGTCCTCAACTAGAATTGGAGAGGCTATGGAGCCTGTAAGCTCAAGAGAGCGTGCTGCTCGCGGAGAGCGTGTTTAGCTTAGGAAAGCGTATGGTTCCCTGAGAACGTTGAAACTCCTTAGTGTGTTAGAAATGTGTGTACCCTGGTGGTGCTTTCAGTGCAGTGTTCGGTATTTTGTTGATGAGATTAGACGGAGTAGATTGGAATACAAACACAAGTAACCTCAACTTGAAAAATAAAAACCATAGAATGTATAACAAATGCATTTTTATTGATAAAATTTCTTTAACAAACAAGTGTTCCAAGGGCGTGGCAATGGTTTCCCTTCGGGGTCTTGATCTAGTACGCTCCGTTGCTAACGACTCGCTCCACTATGTATGGTCATTCCCATGTTGGTGCTAGCTTGGAGTCATCTTGAGTCTTTTTCAGAACTAGATCAACAGGTTGAAAAGAGCGAGGATGTACTCGCTTGTTGTAGGACTTCTTCAGAGTTTGATGGTAAGATTCCACTCTGATGGCGGTTAGGTCGCGCCGTTCTTCCAGCAAGTCGACCTCATGAGCTAAGACAAAGTCATTGTGTCTAGATTCGACGAGTTCTGATTGAGTCGTAGTGACTGTCAGCTCGGTGGGAATAACAGCTTCTGTGCCATAGCATAGGGAGAATGGTGACTCGCCAGTGCTAGAGCGAGCTGTGGTGCGATGAGCCCATAGAATATTCTCTAACTGATTTGACCATTGACTCTCGTTCTTTTCGATATTTTTCTTCAAATTTTCTAAGATCGCTTTGTTGCTAGCCTCAGCTTAGCCATTTCTTTGAGCGTACTGAGGAGTGGAGAATGTATAGATGATCTTCCATTTGACCAGAAACTTCTTGACCATTTTCCCCTTGAATTGGGAACCATTGTCCATCACCAATGTGTGTGGTAAACCGAATCTGGTAATGATGTGGGTCCAGATAAAGTTTCTGACGTGTGATTCCTTGACATGAACTAAAGGAATTGCTTCGACCCACTTAGTAAAGTAATCAATTGTAGCTAAGACGAAGCGAAAACCGGTACTTTTCCGTGGGATGAAAGGTCCCATGATGTCCATTCCCCACATGTGAAATGGCCAAGGGCTCGCAATGTTGATCAACTCGCGAGCTGGTTGGATGATGTTGTGGCCAAAGGTCTGGCATTTGATGCACTTCAGTACATGTGCTTTAGCATCGATCTACATTCGAGACCAAAAGTATCCTTGGGAGATCGCTTTGTGGGCCAAAGAGCGACCTCCGGCATGGTTTCCGCACTCTCCCTCATGAATTTCTGCAAAAATTAACTGACCCTATTTTGGGCTTATGCACCTCAAGAGAGGTCCGCCAGCGGATTTTCGGAATAACTTGTTATTTATCAGGCAATAACGGTGAGCTAGATATGGGATTTGTCTGGCTTTGGCACGCTCTTATGGAATTGTACCGTGCTGGATGTACTTGATGATGGGCTGCATCCATGTTTGACTCATCTGATCCTCAGAGAGTGGGCATAGGTCACTGATTTCTAAGACGTGTTCAGCTTGGTAAGCAGGTCGGTTAACTACTTCAATGAGTAACTACCTAGGGGCGCAGTTCAGTGTTTGGGTATAGTAGCCAGGTAAGCTAAACTGTCTACATGACGATTTTCGTCTCGCAAAAAATGGTGTATCGTGGCTTTCTTGAAAAAAGGAAGTAACTGATAAACAACATGAATGTATTTAGAAAGGTTACTTTCGTGGGTAGTGTACTCTTTAGCAATCTGGTGAATGACCAGTTGCGAGTCACTAAAGACCTACAGTTCTTTTACACAGAGTTGTAGCGCCATTCTGAGCCCCATGACTAATGCCTCATACTCTGCCTCGTTGTTGGAGGTCGCGAAGTCGATGCGAACTGATTTCTCCATCATTGCTCCATCTGGGGATACTATGACAACTCCGATGCCACTTCCTCCGGGGTTGCTAGATCCATCTATAAAGAGAGACCAGACGGCCTTGTCATTCTTCTTTGTGGATGGGATAACTGTTTCTGGTTCCCAATTTAGGTCATCGATAGGGAAGTCAGCTAAGAAATCAGCAACGACCTGATCTTTCTGAGAGGTGCGTAGGATGAACTCGATGTGGTGTTCGCCGAGTTCTTCAACCTACACTGCCATGCGAGTTGTCTTGTTCTCCTTATAAAGGATCTTCGTCAATGGGAGGTCGGTGAGTACTTTGATTGAATGTACTTGAAAGTAAAGCCTGAACTTCCTTACAGAATATAACAATGCTAGTACCGCTCTTTCAATGTAAGAGTAGTTCTTTTCAGCTGGAGTTAGCGTCTTACTTGTAAAGTAAATCAGTTTTTCTGAGTTGTTTTCGTCTTTGAAGAGAACCGAACTGATAGCAAAGTCTGATATTGCTAGATAAAGCCCCAACGTTTCGCCATCTGTAGGCTTTGCTAGGACGGGAGGTGTAGTCAGGTACTCTTTGAGGGTGGAGAACGCTTGGTGGCACTGGTCGTTCCACGAGAACTGCTCACCTTTTTTAAGAAGTTGCAGGAACGGTCGGCATTTGTCCGACGCCCTGGATATGAATCGGTTGAGTGCTGCCACCATTCCTGATAGCTTCTGTATTTGCTTATTTGTATGTGGATCAGGCATGTCCAAGAATGCTCTGATTTGGTCTGGGTTAGCCTCACACTGTGATACCTGGTACCCCAAAAACTTTCCTAAGGACACTCCAAAAAGGCACTTTTCTGGATTCAACTTCATTCGAGTTTGGCATAACTTGGAGAACGCTTGCTCAAGGTGAGTGAGGTGGTCACCTGCTTTCTTGCTCTTGACAACCATGTCATCGATATAGACTTCCATGGTATCCCCTAACATGTCCTGGAACATGTCAGTTACCAGTTGTTGATAAGTCGCTCCCGCGTTCTTGAGGCCGAACGGGAGGACGTTATAAAAGTAGATTCCCTGTTCGGCTATGAAGGACATTTTCTCTTGGTCTTCTTCAGTGAGTGGGATCTGATTGTATCCACTGTATGCGACCATGAAGGATAGGAGTTCGTGGCCACAGGTTCAGTCGACTAGTCGGTCGATTCTAGGTAAAGGAAAGCTGTCCTTAGGTGTTTCTTGGTTGACATTGGTGAAGTCAACGCAAAGGCGAACTGTGCCATTTTTCTTTGGAACTGCGACTATGTTAGCGATCCATTCGGGGTAATCGACCTTTCGGATGAAACCTATTTGTTTAAGTTTGTCGACCTCATCGTTGATTGCTTTTTGAAAACGCAGTGATAGTTTCCTAGGTCGCTGTCGAACTGGTCGAGCATTATGGTTGACATTTAGTCTATGACATACAACTTTAGGATCGTCTTCTGTTCCTAAATTCATCTTTATTCATGGATAAAAAGTTTACAAGCTGGGCTTTAAGTGTAGGATCAAGGTTAGCCCCTACATAGACAAATTTAGGATCGTCTTCTGTTCCTAAATTCACTTTCTGCCTTTCTTCAGCTTTTACTGTGGCTTGTGGTGGTTGAGCGTTCTCTGGGGGACTACGTTCTATAGTTTCTTTGTCGATCGGATGACTAATGGGAGTGGCCGCAGGAACTGGAGTGTCTTCTGTGGTTACGACAACAGGGTCTGGTAAGACTTCTGTGGTCGTGACAATAGCGGCTGAAGTGATCTTATGAAAATGTATTGGTTGTATAGGACATGGTGGGGCGATCACTGAGGTTTTGAGAGGTGGAGGAACGATTGCTGGAGCGACTTCGGGAGCCCTGACTGGTGGATCAACAACTGCTTTAGCGACCTTTGGGGTATATATAGATGAACATACCTTCTTAGAAGAGCTTCCAGCGTTTTGTTTTGGTGCTTTGGCTCTGACTTCAGCGACCAAGTCTTTGGCCATTATTAATGGCCCGGTGGGCTCGTTACGTGTGTCGACAAATTGAGTCGGCCGGTCTTGTTCGCTGAGAGGATTTGGTTACACTGATAGGCCTCGAGTTGGTTGCTTCGAAGTTCCATCATGCCCCTAGGGCTTGGAAAATGGAGAACTTGATGCAATGTTGATGGTATAGCCTACATTTGATGAATCCAATGCCGTCCTAGGATGGCATTATAGGACGACTTGATATCTAAGACACTGAAATGCGTATTGAAGCTGACTTTATCTTCTCGCGATCCCAATGAAACTGGGAGTACGATATCAGCAATTAGGTCGGCTCTAGAGCCATTGAACCCGTAAAGAGGAGCAATCTGATCTATGAAGACTGACTTGGGCAAGTTCATCTCCTGGATTATATGGTAGAACAAAATGTCGCATGAACTACCAGGGTCAATCAGAACACGCTTGACTGTCCAGTCACTGATTTTGACATGGACTAGGAGTGCGCCATTATGTGGGAGGCAAACTTTGTTGAGGTTGGCCTCTGTGAAAGTGATATCCCCTGTGTTGCGACCTGAACTTCGCGGGGCAGGTGCTGCTTGTGAAAAAAAGTGGTAAACTTCTTGAAGGGCACCCATGCGCCTTCTTTTATCTCTAGACGAGCTTACTGAGTCATCTGGGAACGTGATCATATAAATAGTTCTTTCATTATCATGATCTGATGAGTGTGACGTCGCTCATGATGGGAACGGTCTCTGGGACGTCCTCTGCTATAGGAGCGAGCTTGGACATTGTGGAAATCTAGACAAGGTGGAGATCTACTGCGCACCCTTCGAGCCATAAGTTTATGGCGAAAATTGCCATCAGCGATGTTGGTGTATTGCTTGATATGGCCTGCTTCTATGAGATCCTGGAGGTAGTGTTTTAACCCCCAACATGCGTCAGTTTCGTGACATTTTGCTCGGTGAAAAGTGGAGTAAGGCTTATTAGGTCGATCTACCGGTTACCGCACGTCAGGTCGGTAATACGCCGCTCGCTTGATCTTGTCCAGTATGTAGCTGGGAGATCGTGTGAGAACAGCGAACTCTTGGTTGTTGTTTGTTCTGTTCCTCGACTTCTGCTCCTATGGTCTGGACCGCTTTTTGGTAGGTGGGGAATCGTCGGAGATCGCTGCTACTTCCTGTTCCTTTGTTAAGCCGTGAAGTTTCAGGCTTTCTTATAGCTTAATGTACTTGTCCACTCGAGCGTATAGCTCGGATAGCGTTTCTGGACGTTCCTTCATTAGCGACCTGGAGAGGTCTGTGTTGCGCACTCGACAGGCGTTGGAGAATGCCAGTGTGGCAAAGGACTCTTTAAGACCACTTTCCATGCATAACAGTTCAGCTTTGAACTGTCCTAGAAACTGGCAAATGGTTTCATCTTCGCCAAATGATAGCTGGAAGAGTGAATCAAGATCAGCTTTCTTACGTCTGTTGTGGACGTACTGACTAGCAAAGAGATCGGTGAGTTGCTCGAAGGTCTTTATCGAGTCTGGCTCGAGTGAGAAGAACCAATCGAGTGCGCCATCTTTGAGACTAGCGGGAAACAAACGACAATGAAGATGATCAAACTCCGGTGCACTATAGAGTGTGAGGCTTTGAATGTAACGAGCTACGTGCTAACCAGGACACGTGCTGCCATCATACATCAGAAAATGTGGTTGTACAAAATCTGGAGGAAACGCTCTACTAAGTACCTCAGTAGTGAACGGGGATGAGCGGTATGTCTTCAGCATTTTTTGGACGATCTAGGTGGCGTCTTTCTTGATTGTGCTTTGGTCGATCCGTTGTGACAGTTCGTTAATCTGTTGATTAACCTCGTTGATGCCGTTTTCTGGTAAGGTACTTGGCGGATTTTGCGTGTCCACTTGGGCGCGTAGCATAACATTCTCCTGCCTGAGCAGGGTGATTTGTTCATTCATCATTCCTAGCTGACTTGCTAAACTCTGAATCTGAGCTTCGAGGCTTGCCATGCTTCGTGGACTTGAGTACTATTCTTTTAGGATTAAGGATTTGTGAAGTGGTTTCTTAAGAAATCGAGACCACAGACGACGCCAATGTAAAGGAGCGCTTTAGTTTTCCTTTACATACAAGGAGGAAAGAGAACGGGATTGGATTTGGGAAAGACCGAGTTCGTTGATAAGCGAACTGCCTACGTATCTTCTCTTGATTCTGGGAGGAGAAAAGAATCATGTTTGGCGTAGTTCATATGAGTGGTATTTATAGATGATTAGAATGAATCTTCTCCCAACACGTGTAAAGATCAACACACATGTAAGGTGGAGATTGAGAAGGTGTGCGAGAACTGTGTTGATTGACATGTTGTAATGATGGGGATTAGTAGCTGTGGTTAGTAGCTTGCGGCAGTGATTTGTGCAAACACAGCTTTGGTCATGATGGCTTATAGAAGATAGGCTGAGTCATGATGTAGAACGATCTGTGGAGTGATGCGATATGTTCTGGAGCGATCCCGCAGCTCGCTGATTCGAGTTAATGATGTAGGTCGGAGAAATAGTGCATAGGTCGGTGTGGTATTTCTACCATGCCGAGCACGTGTTTGATATTCCTGAAAGAGAATATCACTCCCTTACAACTGGGATGAATGCCTAGAGACTTAGCTGTTGGAACTTCTTGAAGTATTTCAACCTACTTATGAGTGTGCAAAATGAAGATGAAGAATATTGAACGTTCTCTTCATTTTGTGTTTTGGTGATAGTCTCACATCGGTAAGTCACCACTAATTTTGTAGGTATATCAAGACTTTCTCTAGCATAAGGGCATGCTCTTAGAGTATAAAGACTTTTGTGTTTGGAGGGAGGATGCACACAAAGCCACACACGCGCATATGCCCGCATCGCACCGCGTCGTGACGTGACGGTTCGGGCTTCGGCTTCTACTATGTGTCAGGTTAGTGTTGGGGTTAAACATCGATACCAATCGATTCCCCACTACCCAGATAACCTGTATTTGAACTCAATTCAATTCCAGACAACAATCTCAATATCAACTACAACCTAGCTAACATGCCCAACTCGCTAAACAACTATTACCAACAGATAAAAATGTAAAACAATAAAAGCAAATCACAACACAAAGATATACCGTGGTTTGGCCAATGATATCTACTTCTATAAGAGCTAATCCTTTTATAAAGTGGGAAGGAATATTACAATCACTCCTTGCAGTCTCTCACCTTACTATAAGAACAGGACTCACGTCCAAATCTAATTACTTATTGAATCAAACCTTCAAGCTATTCTTTATATTCTCTCTTGAGTTGCTAGAGAGAGTTGTTTGTTGTTCTAGAGAGAAGTCTGATTAAGTGCATATCAGTCTTCTGTGCACTATTGTATCCTATGAGAAAGACGCCTACTGTAGTCTTTTTCCTTAAAGACAGTGTATAACACGCCTTGGTAGATGTTGTTTGTTCTGTCCTTGTCTTTTGCTTGCGAAATACCGGTTCTAACATCAGCTACATCAACTGCATGAGTTAAACGGTATATATATATATACACACTTCATAGCAACAACGAAGGCATTAGTAGTCAAAACAATAATAGATCATTTCCAAACAGTTGATCTTAAAACATTATAATCAATTAAGAATCGGTATAGCAATACATGGTTGAGCTTTAAAACTGAAAATCCTGAAAATCGTGATCACGTCCAAACAACTATTAACTCACAATAAAAAATACTGGTGAAACATCTGCCAAATGGCTAGCCGCCTGGCCATGGCGGCGGCATATCCATGTCAGGTTTTGGTCCAAGTCATGAATCAGCTGATATTCTGATTTAGTAATTACTATGCATTGAGAAAATATATTTTAAAGCCTACACTACTCTACATACAGAGGAAAAGGACGGTCAATAATCAATATGACTAGAGAAAATTTGGTCCCTTAGAATAATTAACTGGAAACACCATTCAATCTACTATGAATAAAACCGATTTCATATTAATGGTAGTAATTGTTGAATAAAACAGCAGTACGTTTAGCTCTCCTCTTTACTTTGAATTATCAAAAAAGAAAAAAGAAAAATCACAAATAAAAAGAATATTGAGGAAACCAATACATGGGCAGTGTATTTCGTTCAACTAACAATGTCTTATCGAGTAATACTATACTGACACAGAAAAAATGGCATAATCAATACACAGTGACACGACATGTTGCAATATCGATATTGCAGTGGTGAAAATATGAACAAAAAATCTATTTTATCTCTTTCTCAAAACACTTATTCTATTTCTAATATCATCTTTCTATTATTTTTTTTTTCCATTTTCATATTTTCTTCATAACAAACCATTCATTCCATTGATTTTTCGTGATGCAACATTGACGTTGCAGTTGTATTTCTCAGTGCAATATTAATGTTGCAGTGATTTTCATAGTGCCACATTAATATTGCAGTGGTATTTCTTGAGGCAACATTGATATTGCAGTAGTTTTCATAGTGTAATATTGATGTTGCAGTGTTATTTCTTGGTGTAATATTGATGTTACAGTGATAATTTTTCATAGTGTAACATTAATGTTGCAGTGTTACGTTAATGTGTCGATCAATTGTGCCAGTGTAGAATTATTGATGCCTTACTTGTACGTACAACTTAAAATAGTTCAAACTTGCCCACTTGCAAATTATTTGCGGTGTGAACTTTTGCTAATGTAATTGATATAATATAGCACACTTTAGCTGAAATTGGGTAATTTTTACATTTCCTTTCTCCAAAAAAATAAACTTTTACACACTTCCCACTGGGTTAATTACTTTTTTTTACTTACGTTTTCCTTTGTTACTTTTGCTCACTTCTTTTCTAAACATGTCTGCAGATATAATTTTCTTTGGCGTTTGGATATTTTGTATTGCATTATCATGTTGACATGTAATTGTCTAGTTGATCTGATCAGCTATTTTCTTTGGCCTTTGGTATCAATTCGATAAGGTATATATATGCTTTTGCTGATAACTTATCTTTATGAAAATTGGGATTATATTGTCCCCTTCCGAAGTTCACATACACAAATAACCGCAGCTCCTTCTAGAAAGATGCTTGCCAAGTAAGAATAAAAAGGACAAAACTCATTAAAGTAATTTCACTCTCAACAGATTATTACACACCTCGAAATCTGTTCCACTTACCAAACTCCGTACATAACCATCCTCGCTACACTGAGCACTAAAAACAGTTACAACTACTCACACGGAGTCACTCTCTTAACCTGCCACACCCAGTAGAAAAACGGCAGTCACTTACTATAAACAGTCACAACACATGTGCCAAAAAAACCACGTGGATACCACTCATTAGTTCAACAGTAACAGCGCCGTCAATAATCCCGTTACACTCCCCCGTTACCTGTTTTTCTCGAATCTGAATATCCTTTCCTCTTTCTCACTCTCACTCTCACTCTTCACCAACACAGAAAAAAAGAGGGCCAATCTCAAACCTCTCTCTGAGAAAAAAAAAAAAAAACTTTCCATGGGAAAGTTTATGAGAAAATGTAAAAGAAATAGTGAAGTAGTAGTAATGGAAGCACAACTTGGTGTTCGAACACGAGCTCGAAGTAAAGTTCTAGCTGCCTTAGCTGAAGCAAGTGAAAGCAAACGAAGAAAACTTATTTCTTCTTCATATATGCATGGCAGTACGTTGAAAGAAACTTTATCTGAACAGAATTCAGTTTCTAGTCAAGTACTAGTTTCTAACTGTTCGAGTAACGGATCAAGTGAGTTAGTTAATGACAGTTTAAGATCCGTTGAAGATCTAGAGGTAAACATTCTAAACTTAATTCAAAATTTCATTAAACTCTTCCGGTTTTATCGCTAACTGTTATTAATTTTGAATAATTTCAAAAAAAATTTCAGTACGAGAGTCATGAAATAGAGAACTTATTGTCGTACAAGAAAGAACAACGGTATTCTCTAATTATCTATCTTCCTTTTGTAAGCCACGTTCTTTTCAGTTACAACCAATTCCATGAGAGAGAAATTTTCATAAACTTTTATTTATATATATAATGTCTCATTTCTACATTTCTTGGTCTTCTTAAACAGAACTTATTCATCAAGTGAATTCAACGAACTGGATTCATTAGAAAGACAATCAGAGGAGGCGAATTACCGCCAGAATTCAACGGCGGAGAAAATGCCGACAGAAACAGAAATTGATGACTTCTTCTCTGTAGCTGAGAAAGAAGAGAAGAAAAGGTTTGAAGAGAAGTAAGTTTAAACCTTAAACTCTATGTTTCTATATTTTGCTATGTAAACTAAAGTAATTTTTTCTTGAAATGTAGGTATAATTATGATGTGATTAAAGATGTACCATTAGAAGGACGATTCGAATGGATTGAAATGAAACTATGAAGAAAAAGGAGTAGAAATGCAAATAAGTTAGATTTTAGTTGTCTTTTTCTTTGTATGTGTACAGATTTTTAGTTATTTCTCTAGCAAGTAATCTATCTATCAATGTAAGGAAGGAAGGAAGGAAGCTCTGTTTGTCTGTGTACGAAATACCGAAAGAACATAGTTTCTGAAAATTTTCTTCTCTTTTGGGGATGGAATGAAACCGTTAAGAATAATAAAAATTCAGTTTCTAGTAGTAGTCTTTAAATTTTAGTGTCTTCTGTTCTTTCTTTGATTCTCTGAATTTCTCTGGCTTGTTTTTTTTTTCTAACTTGTACACTTGTAGTCAGTAAAATTGAAATGAAATGAAATGTTGGGGCCCAATATGAGTTGTAAGAAGTTGGGTCCATGGACAATTGAAGACTGGAGATAAGCCTGATTGAGAATTGTATGCTTTATGCTTCTAGGCGGTGATTGGTTTTTTGTAGTTTCCATATGTTTTGTATCTTTTGGATTATATAGGTAAGTAGTAAAGATGGATTTCTGTTGGGACCCATTAAGGCATTGATTTTTGGCCCATTTATATCAATTTATTGATGAACCTCTTTACTGAGTGAAATAAGTGTTTTTGGTCATTTGGTGTAGCTAGCTAGGTTCTCAATTGTTGTAGGTAATAATTTATGAATTTGTATTTTCATATAAGTAATCATACTCCTTTTCAAAGAATTATAAGCTCATCCAAAAACAAATAGAGTGAATTTCATAGTCTACAACTCTACATAAACACTGGGGAATATTACTATCGACCTTTAGCAATCAACAGGTACAATTGTACGAGAACTTGCCAATTTGTTTTCAGTTTGATCAGAATGTGACTAGTTTTTTCCTATTTTGTATTTACCTTGCTATCTCTGATTCGTCATTTCTTCGTGGTTGTGTGTCATTTTACACGGAATTAAACGTAGGACTTTTTCAGATGGCAAAAATTTGTAGACGGTAGAAAACAAAAGGAATAAGACATGGAAAAAGCCTATATATATATATATATATCTGTGAGAACAGATAGGCAGTGCTTAATGCAAAAGAAACAGAGTGGTTTGAGCTAAAAAAAAGTACGTTACAAGTACCTAGTGGATCTTGCCACCATGGCTCACTAAAAAGAAGCAACAAAAGCATAAGCAAATTTGGTGAAATTTTATGTAAACGAAGGTACGAACTTTCATCTATGTTTGCATCATTATGAAAGAAACTTGGTGGTAGAAATGCCTATCAAGTATAAAGTACTACCTAGCAGAATCCTACTCCCTTCAAAACACCTCTGTTTAGCATAAACTTATAGAAAACATTAATTACAGGCAAACAACACAGCCATAGTTGCATAACTGTCAGTTGTCGCTTAATTCTGACTTTGGTCCCTTACTCCCTTGAATCCACTTTTATCTTAAATTTTCTTGCAAATTTCCAACATGTTTAAAGGTAGAGTCATAGCTGAAAATTTTATTAAACCGGACAATATCTCAAGTATCTGAATGCATCATGAAATGCTATGTTCGGAATAATTTCTCAATTTACATGTAAAACCCCCACGCAAAGTACTGTTTCTCTAATTATATGTAGTATGCAGTGGAGATCCCCGGATCGCCGGTCCGGGCTGCAGCCCACCTCAACTTTCCTTTAAAATATATACAACATATTAGTAGTAAAAATATACTATTTCCGCCCAAAAGAAAATTAGTTGCAGCCTCCCATCGAGAATCCTAGATCTGCCCCAACCATTGCTTTCGGTTTTGTTTTTTTTGTTGATCTTGATCACACCTAAGAACACAATCACGTACCTCAACTAGTTATGATTAGTGCTCTAATTATGATTAGTGCACTTTCAGTACTCTCCACTCTCAACCACTTGTAGCAGACCACGTGTCCAGACTACAAACAGGTCGTGCATATGACCTAAGGTTAGGTCGTCCAAACGACATAGGAAACGTAACCGCTATAAGCTAGTCAACAACATCATTAATGAGAAATCATTACTTTGTAACGGAAGGAGTAAAAACAATCATCAAGATAGCGCAAAAGGGAGATATGATCTACGCCTATAAAAGAAGGCGTCTTCTCCATTCTCAGTAGAGGCCAATTCTCCATTTTCTCGATCATCTATCTCCCCTCCAAATATTGTCACCAAGTACGGTACGGGTTTAAAATGGTGTACTTGAAAAAAACTTAGTTCGTGTTTTAAACGGAACGTCTCGGTAAAAAAACTGAAAAAAGCGTAAAAAAACGGGTTTAAAACGGTAAAACGGGTTTAAAACGTAAAAGAAACGGTAAAAACCGATGATAAAGAATATAATAGATAAGGAGTTTGATTTTTTATAAGAGTGGAAAAAAGAATAGGCACATAAAATAAAAATAATAATAATACAAATGAAAGAAAATTTAAATATATGAAAATATCAAATTATCATTACTCATCTAAATACTAGAAGTTTTAGATTCAGTACAAAAACACGACTCTAAATAAGATACTACTAATTACCAACTATAATGGCATAATCAAGTATTACAAATAAGTTAATAACTTTAAAAATTTCAATTATTAATAGTCCAAAGAAAAATAGAACTGTCGCAATAAGTTAATCTAACACCCACTCATCAAAAAGGTAAACTCCAAAAATCCTTTTTCTTTTCGCGTTTCTGCTTGCTATTCCGATGGAGGGACTTGGATAACATATGTCACAGGTGGAATATCTTGCCATTCTTCGGTACCGTCTTATGATTTTTCTATACCCTGATCTTGGTCTTTGCCCTATATGCAAGAATGTTTTTGGGGTTCATGTTAGATCATGTTAGAGACATTTTGTATACATTTTCCTGGGTTTAAATACCGACATGATCATGTTAGAGACATTTTGTGTGATGCAGTTTGGAGGGCTGGGGTACAAGTGAAGAAAGAAGCTCCTGTTAACTTTTTCACTGATCCGAATGAGGGCAGATCGACACTTCGGCCTGCGGATGTCTTGATTTACAGTTGGTCTAAGCGAAAAATATGCATGTGTTGAAGTGACTTGCCTAAGAGAGTAGCGACAGGGAAGATGGAGAAGCATGAGGAAGCTTGCAGGGCTAACCAGCATTGTTTCATTCCATTCAATTTCGAAACTTTCGGTTTCTTAGAACAACAGTTTGTTGAGCTCCTCAAGAAACTTCAGAAAGTTATGGACAATAACGTCATGACAGCTGGTTCTAACGAGTTTGTTTTTAGAAGGATATGATTTGCTATTCAGAAAGGACTTGCGGGCCAGCTTGTTGCACGTTTGTCCTAATTATTTGTAAAATTCGTTATCATTATCAATAAAATTTTCACTTAAAAAAAAAGATTAATAAAGTTTTAAACAGGAGATTTTCAAAATCTCGGGTTTTAAACGTTTTTTAAGTTTAAAACGCATTTTTTTGAAAAATCCGGTTTTAAACTCGAACAAGACGTCTTGCCAATATCTCGAGTTTTAAACGCGTGAATTTGGTGACAATGCCGCTCCAATCAACCAATCAAAAGCTTGAACTACATCCGACTTAATTGCCAAATTTGGTGATAATGCCACTCCAATCAACCAATCAAAAGCTCGAACTATGTCCGACTTGATTCAAATTAACTAAAGAACTCGATACGTAGGCAGTGTAGGGAGATTTTCCGTCATTAACTAAATGACACGTGGGAGGAAAATGACCCAGGACTATAGATGTCCAGAATGAGACGAGAGCCATCGGATTAGTTCTATGAATAAGTGATCTCGTGTTTATCACGAGTGTTTAGTAAGCATGTGCCAAGCACGTGACTAATTGCCTTTAAGCATAACAGTTCTCCAAGTCATTAGGAATTGATATTGACAGTTCCTGAACAAAAGGAAACTGAAGAGGGCGATATTTGATGATAAGAAAGGAATTGTAATGACATATCTTAAGAGTTACTTTTTAGATATAATCTTCCCATATACGATGGGATATTCTAATCAATAAGGAAATCTACCTCTAATAAGATATGGTCTAGATTTAGACTTCCATAAGGAGAGAATTCCTAATAGGAAGGCAGAGTCCAAAGATGGAAGAGAACTTGCAAGTGGGGAGGTTAACCCTAACCCTATGACTCTCAAAGCTCTTCCTATATAAACCATAGAAATTTGCTCTTAGGAACTATGCAAAATAGGGTTTGATTCTTCTAAATAAACAAAGAGATACGTAGGCAGTCGCCAGGCGGTTCAACCCTGAATATTAATTCAAAATCATCTCATCCCTTTTCTGTTAAGAAAGAGATTCCTAATCACAAGGTATAGAGGAAGATTAGGGGATACTCAGAAAATCCCCTACATCTTTTGGTGTCGTCTGTGGGGATGATAGCAGGTAAATATTTATTTCGAACGACTGATTTAGTTTAAAAACTCTTACTGTTGTGATGGCAAGAGCAAAAAAAAACAAAGGGTGGCGCTACTACCCGCAGCATCGCTGTCAGAGAAGAAGAGCACGAGATGCTTGAAAGTGGGGAGAATGTCGATCACCATGATATGAGTAATCCCCTTTAAGGACAGGTAACCAACACCGATGGACTAGTTGCTCCCGGTGTAGGCCCTAGAAATGACGCTCAAGGAGAGCGCCAAAATGGTGAGAATGCCTTTCTTACCAACCCAGAGTCTGTTCAGGCGGTACAAGCTCTGGAATAGCAAAGAAGCAACCTTGAGCAATAGGTACAGCTGCTGAGGCATTTGTATCAATCTGATACAGGGAAGGAGCCGCTCATCGATCTCGATGGAGACGGCCTTCCAGAGGGCAGTCGAGCTAGGAACCCAAGGCGTAGGGATCCAGTTCGGCACGAACCATTAAAATCAGAGTATAGTAATTCAGATGAGAACTCAGATACAACATCAGAATCAGAGTTAACTATTAGGAACGTGATGTCAACCCCTGACACCAAAAAAAATCTAGAATAAGAGACTTACTACCAAAGAAAGCTCATGGGAGACTGAGAAAAACAACTTGATTCGTCAGATGCATAGAATGACCGGTAAAGGAAGAAAAATGTAAGACTCCCTTGTTCAATCCGCTATAATGGGGGCAGGCAGATCTCCTTTTGCATCATGTGTAATAAGAAAGCCCTATCCCCGTGGTTATAGACAACCGAAGTTTAGTATCTTCAGTGGTAAGTCAGATCCGGTGGATCACGTATTCAGATATGAAAGGTATGACCACGTCATGTGTCAAGAGTTTAAAGCTTCCCTATTTGGATCCACATTCCAGTGGTATCACAGGTTACCTGAGCGGCAGATCAGGTCCTTAGAAGATCTATTTATGACCTCCATAGACAGGTACTCATGTAACAAGCACCAACCAAAATAGATCGATGCACTATTCAACATCAAGAAAAAGGACAGAGAGGCATTGAGGTCCTACATGCAACGATTTATGGAAATTTCAATTCAGATAGAGTCCTGTGATGAATAGACTACTATAATAGCTTTCAAACAAGGGTTGGATGAAAATAATGCCTTGTTCGGGTCCCTTTCCAGGAAACCACCCCGTGATTTGGAGGAACTCCTAGACAGGGTTGAAACTCATGCAGGGTGGGAGGATGATGTCCTGAACAGACATCAGGAAGCAAATAAGACTAATCGGGCAACCCCTGTGGTCCCTCAAGAGGGTAACATGAACTCTTCACCTCAAAAGCCAAAGAGGGACTGTAATCGTGGTCACCAAAAGACTGAATCCCCATCAAAGGGACGAATGCCCAGAGGTCAGTACCAAAATCTAGCCAGCAATGGAGATGGAAAACCACAAAAGAAGCCACGAATGGAAGGAGCTGAAGAAGCTCTTCCCTCGATGGACAGAAACTTCGCCCCTCTGAACAAAATGCCAGACGAGGTCCTGGACTCGATCAAGAACTAGAGCTACCTCAAATGGTCAGCTCCACTCAAGCCTAGCTCCCTGGGTACTAGAGACCAGAGGACCTGCTGCAAGTTCCATAAGAGTAAGGGTCACATTACTAGAGCCTGTAGGACCCTAAAGAATGAACTACAGGACCTGATTGAAAGAGGGTATTTGAAGCAGTTTGTAGCACACGAGCAGGTGAACGCAGTACAACCTGAGGAGATCATCATGTCAGTTTAGGATCCCCCAGGTACTGGACCACTCAATGGCCGGCTCTATATAAACATGATTTCAGGAAAGGCAAGCAAGCGAAGTGGGCAGGCCACAGAAAAGGGTGTGTGATACCAAATGCGTGTGGCCAAGCGAATGAGGATCATGAACAATGAATTGACTATGGATTGTGCTCAAGTTGACACGTTACCCCACAATGATCCACTCATCCTTTTCACTGAGGTCGACTGTCTCAGTATCCAGAGTCCACATAGGATGCATTGGTTCTTACACTTCCTTTCGGAGATTAAGATTTGCATCATATATTGGTTGATCTAGGAAGTTCAGCAGATGTGTTATACTATGACGCATTAAAAAAAACTGTAGATTCTTGACTCTGAGATGGTTGCCACCAACTCCAACTTGTATGGATTCAGCGGAGACAAAGCTCTAACAATTGGGGAGGTCCAGCTACCCATAGCTACTAGCTCGGTAACCTTCATTATAAATTTTGTTGTGGTAAAAGCTAACACACCCTATCGTATAATCTTAGGCAGGACCTGGCTGCACAGACTCCGCGCTGTTCCCAGCACCTATCACCAGTGTCTAAAATTCCCACATAATGGAAAAATTGAGACAATCAGAGGAGATCAGGTGGCTTCCAAAACATGCTACGCTCTGGCGACAAAGCAATCCCTACTCCTTTTTGAACCAATAGAGGTGGGGCAACCCGCCAAATAACAATTACAGTTGGATCCCCCTCTCCCAGACCTGGTCCCAAGAGAGAGGGAGGATCCCCCCCTCACTGGAGCTGTTAGAGAAAGTGGAAATTGTGGGAGGAAGCTCGCCCAAAACCACTTTCATCGGCACCTTACTGAGTTCTGAAAAGCGCCAGGCTCCAATACACTTCCTCCGAGAGCACAAAGACGTGTTTGCTTGGTCATTTGAAAAAATGCCAGGAATTGACCCCCATATGACATGCCACCGGCTCAATGTCCGCGATGATGCAGTAATAGTCAAACAGAAACCAAGAAAAATAGGTGTTGACAGATTCAAAGCAATAAAAGCCAAAGTTGAAAAGCTAAAGGCAGCTAATTTTATCAGGGAAATCAATTTTCCCACCTTGATTTCTAATATTGTACCAGTACGTAAGAATAATGGATCATAGAGAATCTGTATCGACTTCACAGATCTGAACCGCGCGTGTCCAAAAGACAGTTACCCTCTGCCACGGCTTGACAAATTGGTGGATGCGATGGCTGGACATGAATTGTTATCCTTCACACATGGGTCGTCTGGCTACAACTAGATCCCATTGCATGAGGAAGACCACAAGCATGCTAGTTTCACAATCGAGGATGGCGTGTACTGTTATCAGGTCATGTCGTTCGGACTAAAAAATACGGGAGCCACATACCAACATTTGGTAAAAAAAAATATTTGAGGGATTGATAGGCGACATTGTGGAGGTGTATGTAGACGATCTCTTGATCAAAAGCCTAAGACAAGGAGATCATCTCTCCCACCTGGAACGTGCATTTGACATTCTTCGAGAGTATCGCATGAAACTTAACTCGGTGAAATGTGCTTTCGTTGTCTCATCAGGGAAGTTTTTAGGGTATCTGGTTACTAGGCAAGGAATCGAAGCAAACCCAGATCAGATCCGGGCACTCATAGAAATGCCTTCACCTAAAAGCATGAAAGAGGTTCAAAAGGTTACAGGCAGGTTAGCAGCTCTGAACATGTTCATCTCCAAGAGTTCAGATAAGTGCAAACCTTTGTTTCAATTACTGCAAAAAAAATACCTCATTTGCATGGACGAAAGAATGCCAAAAAGCATTCAATCAACTCAAAACGTGGGGGCACCACTAATCCTTTCCAAACCAGTTGAGGGAGAAGTTTTGGGTCTTTATCTCTCTTTATCTGACTACGGTATCAGTTCTGTACTGATACGCGTGGACAAAAAGAAGGTTGAAAAACCTATCTATTTCTTGAGTTGAACGCTCCTACCGGCAGAAACAAGGTACCCTAAACTTGAAAAAGTTGCTTTAGCCTTTGTTTTTGTGGCAGAGAAGTTATGACCATACTTCTAGTCCCACACTATCATAATAATCACAGAATACCAGTTACGATCAGTTCTGGAAAGGCCGAACATGTCATGAATATTATCTTAATGGTCCGTGCGACTGTCAGAGTAAGATATAATCTACGTCCCATGAATCTCAGAGAAGGGTCAGGCACTAGCAGAATTCTTGGGAGAATTCCTAATGACCTACACTAGGAACAACTCAACACTCCCCAGTTTAGATGATAACATCCTATTTGAATCTCCAAATACCCATCCAGGTCCTTGGGAGCTGCGCTCCAATGGTGACTATTTGTGGATGGATTTATAAATGATAGAGGCGTGGGAATTGGAGCTATGTTAGTTACTCCTGACAACATGCGACTGGAGAAATCCATCAAATTAGGTTGGAATGCCTCTAACAATGAAGCAGAGTATGAGGCGACACTTGCTGGCCTCACAATGACTCTCGACCTGGGCTTAACATACCTCACAGTTTTTAGTGACTCACAACTGGTTATGTTTCAAGTTGATAGAGGTTACGAGGCCAGGGATGAATGAATGGCTAAATACCTAGAACTGGTAAGGGGTCCTTAGAGCAAGTTCGAGAATATTCAGTTTTATCAGCTGCCTCTATCAGAAAATCGACACGCAGATGCTTTGGCATATGTTGCCTCAATATTGGGCAACAACGAGTTTCGCTCCATCCCTATAGAGTTCTAGGACAAACTTAGCATCAAAACACCCATTTCTACAACAGTTTGTGTTATTCCAGCCACTGCACCAAACTGGATGGATCCATACAAGTCTTATCTCAAGGACGGGACACTTTCAGAGGATAAGAACACAGCAAGGCATCTACTTGCAAAGGTACAAAGATTCACCCTTATTGGAGATAAACTTTACAAGAAGTCCTTCTTGAGACTTCATCTCTGATGTCTCTCCCTAGACCTCGCTGAACAGGTCATGCGAGAGGTTCACGAAGGAATTTGGGGCAACCACACCAGGGGCAGAACACTCGCTCTCAAGATCCTAAGGTAAGGGTACTTTTGGCCTTACATGCAAAAGGATGTACAAATTTTTGCCCACAAATGTGAAAAATGTGAGCGATATGCTCCGCTTATCCATGGTCCAGCAACAAAGATGTACCAATTGGCCAGCCCATGACCATTTGCACAGTGGGAATTGACATTGTGGAACCCTTGCCAACCGCTCCCGGCAATGTCAGATTCTTATTGGTCGCGACGGACTACTTCACCAAGTGGATAGAACCAGTTCCCCTTGTCTTAATTCTAGAACAAGATGTCAAAAAGTTCATTTGGAACAACATTGTCTGTAGGTTTGGCATACCCAAAGTTATCATCTTAGATAATGAGCAACAGTTCGCTGGCAGATTGGTTGCTAAACTCTGTGAAGAGTTACACATCACCCATCTTTTATCAACTCCAAGGTATCCACAAGGCAATGGCCAAGCTGAGGCCTCTAATAGGGTTATTTTGGATAACATGAAGCGCAAATTAGATGACGCAAAGGATTTATGGGTCGAGGAACTACCTAAGGTCCTATGGGTAGGGCTAGAAATGGAGCGGGTTCGGGTAAGATTTTCACTCAAAACTCTTTACCATATTTGGATCCATTTGGATTTGGGTCGGATTTCGGATATCCATATCCATTAAAAAACACAAAAAAATACACTATTTTAATGATTTTCATATATAAATGTAAGATATAAATTAAGTTTTAGGCATCAAAATATAAATCTTGTTAAAATGATTTGGGTTTTTAGATATTCGGGTCAGATTCTAGTCACAATCATAGAAACCATATCCGTTAAAATGGATTCGGATATGGTCGGATTCGGGTCGCATCCCGTACCATTTCCAGCCCTACCTATGGGTATACCAAACCACACCCAGATGATCAACTGGTGGCTTCCCATTTTCACTGACCTACGGAACTGAAGCTGTCATACCACCCAAACTGATAGCTCCCACTCAGAAGTCGGACGTGGTGCACACCATAGACAATGAGGAATTGTTATGCAGAGAAATGGATCTCCTGGATTAAAAGCGAGAAGGCGCCGCATTGCGATTGGCTGCCAACTAGCAGATTCTGAAAAGATCATATGACAAGATAGTCTGAATTCGAGCTTTCAAATCTGGCGATCTGGTTCTACGTGAGATCCTAGAGTGTAATGGCAAGCTTGGGCCCAACTGGGAAGGACCATATAGCATTGATAAGGTTGGCCGAACTGGTTTTTAATACTTACGTACTATTGAAGGGGACGTTCTTGTCAAACCATGGAACGCAGAGCACCTTCGCAAGTACTATCAGTAAATTGTTATTTCATGCTTCTTAATTTAATGCATTATTTATTCTCTCTTATCAATAAAGTTTCTCAACTTGCAATCGAATTTATTTCTTACGTCAGCTCTTTATTTATTATCCACAATAGATTAAGTGATAAGTGCTCAAAAAGTGCAATTTATCCCTCGATTATGCCTCTTGTTTAGCCATCTTAGTGGACTAATAGTGTTTGTAAGTTATGTTTTAAGATTCTACAGGTGAAAAAGAGAGTTTTGTAGAATATTAGAGAAAAAGGGGTAAAACAGAGCAATACGGAGCATTAAGGATCACATGGGAAGCTCGTGGACAATCATGGAAAAGGCCAAGGAATTGAAGCTATTAAAGATGCGACTTGGACCTATTTTAAAGCCTATTTGGAAGCCCAAGGCCAAATGATTCGTTGCTTGGACCAAAGCCCGCAAAAGAAGAAAGAAAAATAGACCAAAGGTGGAAAAATAGAGTCTCGCGTTTGAGACGCGACTATCGTGCGTCCAGATGCAACCCATGCGTTTGGGACGCATAGATCGAGCGTCCAGACACGTTGATTAAGTCTGGGATGCATGAATAGTGCGTCCAGATGCATGGATCGACACTGTAGCCAATTTCTTCTCAGTTTTGGAGACGAAGTTAGACTCTGAAAGAAGTCTATTTGTATTAGGAAACAAATGATGGTTTGGAATGCTTCTAGAGCTCATTGTAGCCTCTATAAATAGAGGACCTAAGTGCCTCATGTAAATGGCCAATTCACTTATATTCTTGTCTCCAGAACTTGAGGCAGAGAGAGATTAATAATAAAAGATCTGTTTTAACTAGCTGAGTCTTAATAAATTAGTCTTTCTAGTCTTATGTTCTTCGACTCTTCTTCTTCTCGTTCTTCGTGTTCTTCCTTCTATATGAAAGGCTAATCTTCTCCTTCAAGGGAGGAGATGAAGCCAGTGCTTAAGGTTTAATGATTCTTCTGGTTTATGGTGTTCTTCAATCAGGTTAGTTCTTTATGTTTTTAGTTATTAGTTCTATTGCCCACACCAGGGGATGGAAGTATAGATTAAGGTTTTTATTTATTACAATTGAATATCATGCTAGTTTAGGGTTTTATTTATTGCAATTGAATATTTGCTCTAAGCCTTTAGGGAATTATCTTCTCACTATCTGTTCAAGAATATTGTATGCCAATTTGCTTTGGAACCAGTGATACTGAGTTTGGGGAAGCTGAATCAGATGCCGTTCCTTTCTCATCCCCATGCGAGCTGATCAGACGCCGCTAATTCTTTCAGAATGAGATTATCCTCAATGGGTTAAGCCTTTAGGGAATCTAACCACATTAACTGTTCAGTAAACTATATGCCAATTTGACTTGGAACTAGAGATAGTGTTCTTGGGAGCTCGAATTGTATGCCAGTTCCTTGCGCTCTCATAACATCATAAAAGGGGGTTGCTCGGAAGATCTGGGTTGGATCTAGATCCTAGCACACAGTCATTGGCCTAGAATAATATCGGCATGATTGCGCTGAGGAAGACTCCCCGACTGTTGTTCTGGTGATAACCTATTTATTTTTTAAATAAACAGGACCTATCGTTATTAAACACAGTGTTGTGCTTAAGGCACCCAGTTACCTTCGCATAGACACATGGCTCCTCTGTGCCATATTTCTCTATTACAATCGAACTTTCAGTTACGGTTAAACTTGGATGGCTCCCATGATATCTTGATCAAATTTTGGTTATGCCTCATTTTAACCTATTTAGCCTATAAGAGTCACCTATTATTGTTCCAAATAAACTTTGGGGGCATTAGGGGTAGAATATGCATAGTAGTTCATGTCATTATATTTTAAATGCATGCATAAACTAGAAGTGCTGCAGAGCTCTGTACGTAAATAGTATGTGAGCAACATAGCTCAATATTACAGACCCATAAAAAAATTGTTGTTGAAATAAATGTTTTCTAAATCATGAACTGAATAGCTAAGTTTTTACTTAGCTTGTTGAGCAGGGGTAGAATCAAACTTCAGTTCAACATCAGTACTTGTTGCTACACCAGCATCAAGAACTCCTGGACCTGACTGTGTGGTTGGACTGGCTAGGACAGTTGAAGGCTGAACAGAACATTCACATGAAATGGGTACAGGCAAAAATGGAAGCTAAACGGGAGGCATGTCATCATCGGTATCTTCTTCAGAGGATGAGGATGCATCAGTCATAAGTTCATTCTGAATTGCTGAGATACTGGTATTCAGGTTAGGAAACAATATGAAAGGGTTGGTGATAAGAGCCCAAAACTGTAGTTTTAACCCTGTAACAGACATACTTTTAGACCAATTATGTGAGTAATAATTAAGAGTTAACACTGATTACGTGTTTTTATGCATTTCAGGCTTCAAAGTCCATTATGTGCAGAAATGTGCCACTTTAGCGAGATAAAGGAGCAAAGGTCGGTTACTAAAGAGTTCCGTGATTAAAGGCCAAGATTCAAGAAGACAAAGCCTTTCTAAAGCCCGGTCAAAAGCTGAAAATCGACGGGCGTCCAATCGCGTAAACAACACACAAGTCAGCAAAACTTCCGAATGCCGTATCTTTGAACTCAGACCTCGGAATGGGGCCTATCTTATGTCCAAACGACCATCTCGGAAAGAGCTTTCCAATGGTCTAAGCCTTGATCCAATCAGAGGAGCAGAAGTGGACGAAAAGTCTATTGAAGCCAACTACAAAATTACCGAAGAGGCCTTTTGAATCGAAAGAATTGGGTTTTGGGCCTGATTCTCTGGCCCAAAACATGGCTCCAAGCCCATGCACGATTTTTAGATCTGAAAGTATAAAAACAAAAGCTTAGCTCTTTGTTAGAGGTAGATAGTTAATGGTAGATAGCTTAGAATAGAAAGTAGCCATTAGAATAGCTTCTAGATCTAGATTTAATTGTTTTAATTAAGTTTAATTTCAAATCCAATTCTTGTTTTAGATTAAACTATTAGAATCATTACTCTTAATTAGTTTGATTAATAAAATAGCTAGTTGTTAAATTTCTCGACTTGTCATTTACATTTGTGTTAGATCCGATTCATTTACTACTTGTTATTCAATTCTTAGTTATTAATTAGATTTTAATTATTGTTTAATTTAGATTAGTAAATTTCAATTATTTATATCATGTTTAGTTTAACTTTAATCGAAATGATTAGAATGATGATTCTCGGCTAAACCTCCATTAGAGGGGGTTGAGAAGCCTTGATGAAAGCTTGATTCCACTATCGTAGAATCGTTGTAATTTCCTTTCCACTCTAGAAACGATTAGTTCACCATGATAATGGGTTTAATCGCTCACATGCTAGTTATGAATTGGTAGGAATGCCATGTGTAATTAGGGATTAGGAAGAACCAAATTTTCCGCTAAGCGCTTCAATTCGATTCTACGATTAATTCGGTAATAATAGGATTAAGTCGAAGTTAAGGTGGAATCAATCCCCTCTAACTACTTATCATCGAATAAACGTAGCATTCCCATAGTTATTTTGATAACCGCTAGTTGCATCTTGTGGGTAGTTGCATCATCGTAGTCTTAGTTGCCTTTTCGTAAAATCTCTCATTAGACCTTAAGTAGAGTAATTACACGTGATAACACAGCATGCGGAAGGACTAGGAGTGGAACGAATCACTCTACTCCACTATATCTCATAGGATTGAGAGTAGAAATCTTTGATAAGCATATAAGCTTCATAAGCTAGTTTTAGTTTTACTTGCGTTTGTAAGTTTCATCGCTTTATTTCGTAGGTAAAGCTATTACTTTTACAGTTATCAAATGGCGCCGCTGCCATCTTAGTTGCACTTTCGCATTGTTTTCGTAGTGTAAGTACTTTTCTTAAAAGTTCCATTTCACCCACCCACCCGTGTTTGATTCATACCGCTTTTCCGTTTCATCGTTGAAAAATTTTAGCGAATTATTACACAGCCGGCCTCGCGAAGGCGCGACCAGCTATCTTCTATAGAACTTCGCTTACCGAAGCACCCGCCTCATACCGAAAGCACGACCAGCTGATTTTATCAGACTCACGACTTTGACCAGCCCCACACCGAAAGCGCGACACGCGCTTAAGTCATCGAACAAGGAGCGACATCGCGCCAGCTCGCTCTAAGCCAAAAATCCCGGATTTCAACAGGTTTGTTTCAAACTTTGATTTTTAAGTTTTTCAGTGTTCTAACTTGTTATTTACACTGAACACGCATAAACAAGATGCTATTCATAAGCGAAGCAAGGACGCTATCAGGTATTCCTTTCTTCCATACCTCGCATCTCCAGTTAGAGGTTCATACTAATATATCAAGATTGTTTGGATTGTTGTCGTGTTTAGACTTAGACTTGCATGAGATTAAGGTCTGGTCGGAGAAAAACACCAAACGTAATTAACCGTCAACGTCAACAAACAAATCTATCGAGTATACCAATCACTACACCTATAACTAATATTCCACCAACCACACCTGACATAATGGCTGAAGAAAGAGAGACTCCTCTCTCCGACTTTTACAAAGCCTTGCGCGATAGCCCTAAATCTTGCATCGTTCTAGCAGACCCAGTGGGGGATTTCCGAATCCCCCCAAATATTTTTAATTTGTTACCCGTTTTTCATGGATTAGACCATGAAAAACCTTATCAGCACACGCTTAGGATTGAACAAGTTCTAACAACATTCCACCATCCTACGGTTGGTGCGAACAAATTAAACTCGTGGTATTCCCTTTCACCTTAGCCCGATAAAGGCGTCTTGGTTAACTTGCCAAACGCCTAATTCTACGGACTCGTGGGCTAAACTTGTTCAAATTGTTTATGGAACATTTTACCCACCCCTAAAGACGGACGAGATGCTTTCCAAGATTCATTTCTTTCGACAAAATCCTCATGAATCATTTTCAGAGGCTTGGAATCGTTTCACCGATCTCCTTATAGAGTGTCCACATCATAACTTAGCGAAAGACACGTTGGTTTGTGCCTTTTTCAAAGGACTTCTACACCACCATAAAGAAGTCCTAGACATAATGAATGGGGGTAGTTTCTTAAGCAAAGGAGCCTCGAGGCTTATAAATTTTAGAGGATCAAACTAAGCGAAATAACAACTGGGGGGGTAGTGATGATATCCACCGCTCCGCTAGTTCTTCTAATACAGTTAAGGCCGCCGGTATGTTTGAAATTAAACACGATTCCGAGCTTAAAACTCTAATCGAATCACTCACTAAAAAAGGTAGAGGCCATTTCTATTCAACAAAAGCCTATCCCCCGCCATGAATGTAAATTCAAATCCATGTAGTTTCTGTTGGAGCCCTGAGCATCCCGACTCCCACTGTCCTATAGCCTATGAACAGGCTTGTTCTATTAATAGTGAACCTAACGCCCCTTGGAGACAAAATCCCAACTTCGGTTGGAGAAATAACCAACACGTCACACCTCAAGGGTACAATAATCAATATGTTAGGCCTACGCACAGCTTTAACCAAGCCTCACTACGACAAGGACAGGGTCAGGGGAATTTCAATAATTATAACAACCAAGTGCAACCTCGACAAGGTCAAGCACAAAGTCAAGGTAGTTATAATAATTATAATGCTAATAGAGGTATCGTTCCGATAAATAATAACTATCAAAATCCACCCATAAATAATTCACGTGAAATAGTTCCAGTCACACCACCCGTGACTACTACACCCACACAACCGGATCGTCTTGACACCTTCATACAAGTGAGCCAAAAACTTTTTCAAACCATGGCTCAATCTAACCAACAAATTTCTACATTCCGCTAATAATTTAACCCAACAGTTGGCTCAAGATAAAGCCCAACCCAAAGGTGTGTTTCCAGGTCACGCAATACCTAATACTAAAACAACAAATACAGCCTTTAAGGTAACCGATAATACTAGTAATGAATATGAAAATGTAAGTGAGCTAAAGGCCATCACCATCACTCTCGTTCGGCAGAGTGGTTGATAACAAAGTAACTATGCCTATAGTTACCCCACTAGTAGCCCCCTACACCCTGCTATTTTACTAGATAATCTAAAAAGAAACCAAGAGCCTACCACTTTAGAGGTACCGCGCCATAAACACAACCTAAGAAACGTAAAGCCACGGTTAAACATCCAGGTGATACCATTGCTAAATATAGACGTAAACCACCGCTTCCACAAAAATTAGCCGTGTTAACTAGGGATACTAATTATGAGGAGATTAGGGACGTTTTCAAGAATCTAACTATAAATCTTCCCTTCCTTGAAGCTATTAAAAGCTACCACACCATGCTAAGTTTCTTAAGGAGTTGTGTACTACTAGGCTTAAGACAAATATACCAAAAGACGCTTTTTAATAGAACAATTCCCAACTCTATCTGAACATAATGGAATTGTTAAGTACAAGGACCCCGGTCGCCCTATCAGATAATGCACCTTAGGAGATTCTTATACGATGACGACCGTTATTAGACTTGGGGGCTAGTGTTAACTTACTCCCCGCTTTTATTTGTATAGACAAATAGGTCTAGACGAGATGCAACCCACTAAAATGACGCTGCAATTAGCGGATCGGTCTATTAAGTATCCTAAGGGTGTGGTTGAAAATGTTCTCGTAAAAATTCAGGATTTTTACTATCCCATTGATTTTGTCATCCTCGACACAAAAGTCGCTTAACCACTCGTCCCGATCATCTTAGGGCGCCCTTTTCGCAAACCGCCAATGCGCTAATTAATTGCCGCGATGGTTCAATGTCCATGTCTTTTGGCCATCTTGTCTGTTGAAGTCAATGTTTTTAAAACAAATACACAGCTACCCCGATTAAATTATGGATGGAGAGGTTAGCATGATCGAGCTTTGCTCGAGATTATTTCAACAACACGCTCCCCGATAATCATATGCCCAAATTTCTTTCCTTTGGAAGTTCAAACTCCAACATTTTCCATCCCTACACTAGTCGATACACATATTATGGATGAGGATGAGATAGATAACTTTCTCAAAGATGTAGAGGACTATCATAGTAACGAGGATATGACCAATCTAGATGAGCAATTGATGAGTTTCTTAGAGCGGTGATAATTCACCCTATCAAGAACTACTTTCCACAACATCCACCTCATCTCCCTCCTTCCACCCTTTCAAAGGAATCTTGAGTTTGCACTCGATCCCCGTTGTTTTTTCCAGGCTTCATAATTTTTTAAATTCACCTAGTAAACAAATACTTAGACAAAAGCGTGTGACACCTTCATTTTCGGACTTGAGGCAGTCCTACCTACAATATGAATGAGTTTTGTGCTAAAACCCACATCCTCATTTTTCAATGCTTTCCTTCTACAACTTACCTATATCCACCATATTCTCCACAACCATTCACTCTTCCACACTTATTCACTAGGACACCCTCTCGCTCAAAAAATGAAAAAAAAAAGGTGCAAAAGCAGGTTAAGTAATAGGGTTATCCGACTTCGCTTTCATTTTATTAGGTTGAGTCATAGGAAATCTTGGTGCTTAATTGTGTTTGGATATGTTTTCTCAGATATTTATTTATGGAATGATCCACAACTATTTCGGTTGTTGATATATGATAAACCGCATGTTCATACATATGTTTAGATAAAGTCTCGAAAGTATCGACTATAAACGACTCAACTTTTGTTTTGGTGCATTTCCTTTCATTTCCATATATTGGTGAGAGTGCACCATTAAGGTAACCGCCCCCCCTATGGAGTGTGTGGTACTGTAAGTACGGATCCTAAGTCCACGCTTGACATAATTCACGTTTTCCACTCTTGCATGTTTTCTCGGATTTTTGAGTCATGTTTCTCTATGGGGTAAATTATGTTTTTCTTGTTTATTGTTTTTCTTTTTAAAAGTAAATATATATATATATATAGATATATATATTAAAGAATAAACATAGTAATCTAGGAAGTCTCGAATCGACTTTAAAAGACCCATCGCTAAAAACAAATTTTCTAAGCTCCGTTGTAAAAATTTGTTTGGGGGTGGGTGTTAAATGTTTCCGGCCCTAGAACGTTTATGTCCCATTACAGTTGCTTAGTCCGTTTAATTGTATTACGATTCGGGTTGACATAATCCATGATTTTAGAGTCCAATTGTTCGCATCGTATGTCATGCACGCACTTAGAGGCGTTTTACACTATCTTATATGTCATCCACGATCGGAATAGAGTGTTTTATGGATCATTGGATTGGAAATTCTCTCCTGATCATTTTCATATCTCATTCGCAAAAATCAGACCGATAACGAAGCAGCAATTTTGATTTGAAGTTTTGCGAAAAATCGAAAAAAATCAAAAATTTCGATTTGGGCTTGGGCCCAACCCAACCCGGCGGCCGCACCCTTACCTTAACCAACAAGACTTCATCTTCCACAAACCGCCATTAACGCCAAAAGCTCCAAAACCTAAAACAAAATCAAATTAAAAAGAAAACTAAATTTACCCACGCCCACAATCAATACCCAACCCAAATCGACTCGACCGCGACCCCCTGAACCTCCAACCGATTTACATCACCAAAACCACCAAAAATTCCAAATTTCGGTGTTGCTGCACCACCACCACCCACCACCACCACTGTTTGCTTCCGGTCGATCGATTAAAATCCCACCACCACATCCCATTTAAGCCCCCACTACATTCCAAACACCAATGGCTCAACAACGCCGATTTTTGCGGACAAGCTTTTATGGGCGACCACTTTCTGCCCGCTTTACGGGTGACGAAATGATCGATCGAGATCTGGAATAGCTTGTGGTACTTTCGACTGAAGCCTATTACCACGAGGACTTAGTCCCACGGTTCTACAATCTGAGGGAGTTGGAAGGGACTAGGATTTTTGTTATGGTGGCGAAGAGGAGGAAGGAAGTGACGATCGGGTTGTTGGATGAGATTCTAGGCATTCCACCTAGAATCCATCCGGATGTCACGTTCAAGGTGAGTCCCAACATAATGGGGTAGAGCCATTGATGAACGAGGCGAGTTATTGGAGGGGACTACAATGCGAGGTCGCGTTGTGTTCGACAAAGCTCCTTAGACCAACCAAACCGGCCGCGGCTTTCGGTGGATTGGGCCGGAATGTCTTGGGAAGGAGAAGGTCGGCGACATCGGCCTCGAATCTGCCTCCACATCTTATGGATACTCCGGGAGCGAAGTATGAGTTACGCATCTTGGAGTTTTACTTAGCATGATTAGGGGAGTAGGGAAGTCTGTTGCACCTCTCCCCGTGTTGATAACCAAGATCATCTTTGAAGTTGAGAGCAGCGACTCGAGCGATCGATAGGACTTACATCACCCTACACCAAAACCCTCGCATCTATAGGAATGTGTCCAACGAGTGTGGAGGTTGGTGAGGATAGAGAAGAAGAAGAAGAGGATGGTGGAGATGGGAATGCCGAGGAGGCCGGGGAAATCGAGAATGCCTCGGAGGATGAGGAGGATTTGACTTGTTTTGATCGCGGATGCCTTGGAGAGGTGTTGGTCGACGCAGCGAACGCATGGCTGTGATTCATCGTGGCATCGCGTTAAAACAACACCATCTGCGAAGACCTCCGGACTTCGGCAGCAACGATGCATCATAACCGAGATCCGTTACATAGAGAGGATGAGAGGTGGGAACAAATGAGGGCCGAGCTAGAAGCTCGGCGCCGGTTCGGAAGAGATGCTTACACGATTCCCACCTCACGGGGACTCCTTCCGAGGACACACCATCGAGGCACGCGTCGTCGCCGAAGGATCGAATGTGCTTTGCCCCATCGAGCCCGGAGCGATCTCCGGACAGGTGTGCCCTCCGCTACCGATCTGGGAGTAGTTAGGGATAGCATCGTTTGATGTTTTTATGTGTTTATTTGTAGTTTCATTATTGTTATTTATTTTAATGTAAGTTTTATTTCCGTAATTTGAATTTTGTAGTTAAATGTACTCGAATGAAAATTTTAATATAATCGCGGTTATTTTTTATTATCGTGGTTGTCTCATATTGATCCCACCTTCCCAAATTGTTTGGGGGTTGTTTTATCTATTCCAGCATGATTTTTTATAACCCTTGTGTTAGAATTTATTGCGGAGTCAAGGTGAAAATATGGCCGTTTAGGCATATCCAGGAATAAGTATAAGGGTAGGATGAAATCTAGATTAAATAGGTAGATTCTATCATAAATTCAACCTAAAAGATACTAGGTTTGAATTAGAATCAAGATAATGAGTTGTTTTTTCGTTTTGGGTTTGGAAATTTTAGGATTTTCGAAACCGCCGTAATTAGTTTTGGCAACTTCCGATCCGTTTTAGCAACTTAAAACCTATATAAACTTCATACATTCTACACTCACAACTCACACTACACCTAAACTCCATCACTCACCTTTCACTCCCACGATTCCCACGTTTTGGCTCATTTTCCGAGTTTCAAAGAACTCCGAAGCCGCTTTCAAGGCTTCTACGGAAGAGCCGCACTCGCTCTGCATATTTTTTCTGAATTTTTGTCGAGCGACTTTTCGCAGAATGGCTGGCTGGCGACCAGCCCTCCAAACACTGGAAGTTCCAACTATTCGAGGCGCTTTTCATACGACTTCCGTGGACTAAAAAATTTCCAGTTTTCTGCGGGAAGTATCCGGATCATTCGCAGCTATTCCAGAGCGTAAGTTTGAGATGACATCTCCAACATTGATACCGAACGATCTTTTCGAAGATTTGTTCCAAAGCACTACTTATGGTGCTTGGTTTTCATGAGGCGATCACATCGTTGGCTGGGGAGCCACTTATGGTAAGACCGATGCACTTTATTCTCCAACACTAGCATCTTATTTTTACGATAACTGCATTTTCTTTGAAAGACCGGATGGAGAATAAGTGTTCTCCATCAACATTGATAATGAACCAATGGAAATTACGGGTTCTTGCTAGCATTTGTTCTTGGACTTGCTATGCCCACTGAAATACAAGACCCATGGTGCTATTGGGTAGATAATATGTATGTCTTCACTTACGAGTTCTTGCATGAGTCATACGGCGCAGGCATTTTCCGTATCGAGGACCAAGGGGACTATAACGTCGCTTTTGGTAGTCTGTCCATGAACATAGGAACTGTTATGTTTTGGATCATGCTAAACATTTTAGGGGAATGACGTTTTTCTTCTGTGAATGATGCCACTTGCAGCGTTTTCCTTGCTTTAGCCACCGGGGCGTATGTGTCATGACCTTCCCGAACCTTGATGTCTAGTTTAGCTCGATCCCATAGCATGAGGCATAAGTTCCTTCTTATGCCCGTTCTAGTTTCCGTATTATGCTTATGTTTCTTTCCTGTTTTTGTACACGCGTTTCCGCGGATTGGATTACGGTGGACACGGTACAACCCACCAATAGTATTATTCGATCCTTCCGTAATGACTTGGCAAGGGTGGAGGATACAACCTCATCAGGTTGCACCCTACACCCCATCGGACCAAGTGGCTCTTAATAGGTTAGCAATAATAGATGATAAATGGCGGAAGCCCGGCAAATTATCATGGCATGGCAGAAAAAAGAAACCTACTTCTTTATGGAAGAAGAGGATGAGTAAGATGATGAGTAATGCGGAGATAAGGTAAGTTTTCATTCTAGTTAGTGTGTCCGCTTATGTCCCAAGCAATTTCATTCTTGTTAACCCCATAATGGGTAGAACTTCGATAGAGTTCGCGTCAGTTTTTATCTCCTATATTAGTACGTTCTAACTTTGTTTTGCAGATATCCCTGAATTTCACGCGTTTCAATGGTATTTTTCCTACCCTCTTTATTTAAATGCTTTGAGGACAACACATGCTTCTTGTTTGGGGGGGCATAGAAACACGTGTAATTAAGGCATCTGTTAGGATATAGATAGAGTTAATATGCATTTGTTTTCTAGTTAAAATTTTAAAAATTCAAAAATATAAATAAATAAGTTCATGCTATACACTTAGGAATAGTGGTATTGTTTTCCTTCTCTATGCTCTTAACAATCTAGAAATCTCACGTAGCTTTTGCATCAGAATAATTTTTAGAAATATAGGTTAATATGTAGGTAATAATCTTTGCATCTATTTATAAATATATTACATGAGTATCGATGATTGTTAGCAGTAAGTTTCTGAAATCTAGGCTAGAGTACTTATTCTACAAATCCTGTGAGAATATAGCCTAAAGCCTTATATGAAAACATTTGAGAAATGACACAAGGGAGAAGTAAAATCCGGATAGAGATATCACACGCGTCCACTTGCTTGATCACTAAACCATATCCTAAGCGAGAATTTAGGCCCTCTTTGGATCGATATAGCCAGAAATTCAAACCTATGAATTATTTTCCGCTAGTCGCCCCTCTGAGCCTTTCTTTAGCCTTTCATAAACCACAAATCCTTTACCCTGTTACAAAAAAAAAAAAAAAAAAATAATATTCAACCTACCCAATTAAGATAAGTCTGAGAATAGAATGAGGAAGAAAGAAGAAGAGAAAAACCTGTGTAAACAAAAATTAGTTAGTTGCTTCAGAGAAATAAAGAAAAGAAGTTTCCATCCAAAGAAAAGAAAAATAAAAATAGAAATAAATAAAGACTCCAAAAAAAAAAAAAAAAAAAAAAAAAAGAATAAAAGGAGTCAAAAGCCAAAGGAAAAAAAAAAGAAAAAGAAAAAAAAATATGGCTAAGGATGGAAACAAAGTATAGAAGCAAAAGAAAATAACAAGGTTTTCTCTAAGTTACATAATATGAAGACTCTATTATCTCAGACTTGTCCTTTTGAATATCCATTTCCTTCCTTCTTAAACCATCTCCTAATCCCCTGACACCTAATAAAGACCTCTAGCTCAATTAGGAATAGGTTAGTGTGATAGTAAGTGGCAGATGTGTTTGATCAACTCCGCCTTCCTTTGTTGTCATTGAGATTGTAAGGTAAAGTGTGCCCACTAGCACTAGAGTAGCCGAAACTTGAGTGAAAAAAAATCGAGTGTTGTATCTTGACTATTATTGTGAGAACCTACTTAAGGGCCGCTTATTCCGAAGCTCAGAAACGGACCCACTATTGCATTTCATAGTATTACTCATTGTATATATGTTTATTGTAGATGATTGATTATTATGCATATATTAGCTTAGGTTTCGACTTGATTACTCTATATACATTGCTAATGAGAGGTATAGATAATTTGGAACATGAATAAGGAAACAATAGTTTTATTTCTTAGTCGTTGTAGTATAGATGAAGTTTGTGAGTACCTTCATTGGAAAACTCTCACGAGGCTATAACTCGTCCACTAGGGAATTCCTAGTGGTTTAAGGCCTTGTTGCATATGGTCAATGCAATCGCACTCAGCGAAACGAGAGTAGTTAGAACTCCATTTTTGGTCACTTATTCTAATTTCTCATCTTTGCTTGAGGACAAGCAAAATGCTGTTTGGGGGTGGTTTGATAAGAGCCCAAAACTGTAGTTTTAACCCCCGTAATGGACATACTTTTAGACCAATTATGTGAGTAATAATTAAGAGTTAACACCGATTACGTGTTTTTATGCATTTCGGGCTTCAAAGTCCATTATGTGCGAAAATGTGCCACTTTAGCGAGATAAAGGAGCAAAGGTCGGTTAGTAAAGAGTTTCGTGATTAAAGGCCAAGATTCAAGAAGACAAAGCCTTTCTAAAGCCCGGCCAAAAGTTGTAAAGTCGACTGGCGTAAAACAAAGACACAAGTCGTGAGAACTTCGAAGGCCGTATCTTTGGACTCAGACCTCGGAATGGGGCCTATCTTATGTCAAAACGACCGGCTCGGAAAGAGCTTTCCAATGGTCTAAGCCTTGATCCAATCAGAGGAGCAGAAGTGGACGAAAAGTCTATTGAAGCCAACTGCAGTTGAAGAGGCCTTTTTGGACTGAAAGAATTGGGTTTTGGGCCTGATTCTCTGGCCCAAAATATTGCTCCAAGCCCATGCACGATTTTTGGATATGAAAGTATAAAAACAAAAGCTTAGCTCTTTGTTAGAGGTAGATAGTTAATGGTAGATAGTTAATGGTAGATAGCTTAGAATAGCAAGTAGCCATTAGGATAGCTTCTAGATCTAGATTTAATTGTTTTAATTAAGTTTAATTTCAAATCCAATTCTTGTTTTAGATTAAACTATTAGAATCATTACTCTTAATTAGTTTGATTAATAAAATAGCTTGTTGTTAAATTTCGATTCTTGTCATTTACATTTGTGTTAGATCTGATTCATTTACTACTTGTTATTCAATTCTTAGTTATTAATTAGATTTTAATTATTGTTTAATTTAGATTAATAAATTTCAATTCTTTATATCATGTTTAGTTTAACTTTAATCGAAATGATTAGCGTAATGATTCTCGCTAAACCTCCATTAGAGGGGTTGAGAAGCCTTGATGAAAGCTTGATTCCCACTATCGTAGAATCGTTGTAATTTCCTTTCCACTCTAGAAAACGATTAGTTCACCATGAGAATGGGTTTAATCATTCACATGCTAGTTATGAATTGGTAGGAATGCCATGTGTAATTAGGGATTAGGAAGAACCAATTGTTCTCATGGCTGAGCTCATTCGGATTACTGACGATTAAATTCGTCGTTAATAGGATTAAGTCGAAGTTAAGGTGGAATCAATCCCCTCTAACTCCTTATCATCGAATAAACGTAGCATTCTCTTAGTTATTTTGATAACCGGCTAGTTGCATCTTGTGGGTAGTTGCATCGTAGTCTAGTTGCCTTTTCGTAAATCTCTCATTAGACCTTAAGTAGAGTAATTACACGTGATAACACAAAGATGGAAGGACTAGGAGTGGAACGAATCACTCTACTCCACTATATCTCATAGGATTGAGAGTAGAAATCTTTGATAAGCATATAAGCATCATAAGCTAGTTTTAGTTTACTTACGTTTTGAGTTTCATCGTTCATTTCGTAGGTAAGCTAATTATTTTACGTTTATCAGTTGGTTACCCACTCCTGATCATCCACCTGAGAAACATACCAAGTAGGCTCAATTACCTCCTCAAACTTAACTTGTCTGGCTGTAATGAAGGAGTCTTTAGAAACATCAAGCACTCTTAGAGCAAAACGAATAGCATTATTAGCTGACCTCTTCTTTACCTCCTGGACCACCTTGGAGGTCTCTGCTAAGAGATCACCAGCCTTCTTTTCAAAATGTAGACACTTCTCCTTGAGAGCCCTCTCATAGCCTGTCATGACTTCATTTGCATGAGTAATGGCTTGGCCAAGGGTTCTCATTTCAGTATTCCTACGGTGAAGCTCCCCCTGGACTTGGTCATGCTTTGCTTGCAGAGTGGTAAATTAAGAACGCAGTTCCAAGAATTTAACTTTCCAAGAAGCAGCCTCGTCAGCTCTTCTTTGGGCTTTGTCTATAGAATTTTCGGAGGTTGGAAATGGTCTCTCTCATGTTCTTGAAACCAGAGTTTGACTTCTTCTCTCTGGCCAAAAGTTGGTCTACCTGGGTTTACAGTTCTTCAGCCATTTTCTCAGCAGCCTCTCTTGCTCAGTTCAGCTCGCCAGTAGCTATGTCATCAGCATCTATACTGGTTGAGGTCGCAAAGATTGGTTATTTCATAGCCAAGAAATTATTCACTAACTGAAAAAGAATACAGGATGTGTAAGTAACACAATGAGAGAAGCAGAACATTGTACAGAGAAGGAAGTCTTACCTTGGCAAGATAAATGGCAGATCTGTGAAATGACAGATCTAGACTACCAGCTATATTGGCTTTAGCTTTATCAACAGGAAGTCGCGACAGCTTCTAGAACTCCAAGCGCGATATCAATACCATTAATTGAGTGTTTGTTGGTAACAGGAAGTTCATCAGTTCAGCCCCCACCTCATCTCCACGATCATCTCCCTTACAGGAGAATCTGGAGATCGAGGCGAGAAGGAAATGTCGTTGCTCCTTCTCCTCCTATCTCCAAACTGAGGAGGGGGGAGAGCAATAGTTACAACAGTTGTTGATTTCCATAAAGTGATAAAGTTTACCTACGAAATGAACGATAAAACTCAAAACGTAAGTAAACTAAAACTTTATTTTTACTGGTTCTTACTCTAACCTTTAATTGATAAACAATTAAAGGTTCATGATTTCCTTTAAATTACAAAAACATGCTAGTCTAGATTAAAAAACTCAATTAGATTACTATAATCTTATTCTTACGGTATCAATAATTTATTTCCTACTCTCACATGTATATTCATGCAATATATAGAGTACGGAATCGTTCCACTCTTAACTCTCAAGACTTAAACAAATTCAATTGAACAAATACAAAGAACAATGGTGAGAGTAATGTGTTATGTGAAATTTCTATTCTATGATTATACTACGGATTCAATTTATACTAACAAGACGCGATAATTCAAATAACAAGGTATGAACTAAAATGATTCAATGATAAGGAATTAGGGGGATTTGAATCCACCTTAACTCGACTTAATTTACTAACGACGAATCGTCGTAATCCGAATTGAACTGCTACGCAGAACAATTGGTTCTTCCTAATCCCTAGTGTTCATGGTAATCTCTACCAACTAACATCTAGCATGTGAAGTATTCAACCCCATTCTCATGGTGGACTAATTACTTCTAGAGTTGAATGGGAAATTACTACTATTCTACGCTAATCGAAATCAAGCTTCATCAAGGTTTTTCAACCCCCTCTAATGGAGGTTTAGCCGAGAATCATAAGACTATCATTTCTCATGGAATCTAAACAAGACATAATATAAAGATTTGAACTTTACTTGTTTAAACTTAATTCGAAACTACTCATGCAATAATTGAATTAAACTAATAATGACAAATAAGTAAATCTAAGGATTTAAGCTAATAAATAAATGAAAATGAAACTAGATTATGGAGAACTAATTAACTTTATTTATCTAATGAATAGCAATAACAATAATTTAATACTGAATTTAAAGCAAGAATAAAAACTAATTAATTAATCTAAAACTAGATCTAGAACTAAGGTTTAATGGCTACTTTTCTTATCCTAACCTAATTTATTTTCTAACCTAACTATCTACCATTAACAAAGAGTCAAGTTTTCGTTTTTATACTTTCAGATCCAAAAATCGTGCATGGGCTTGGAGCCATGTTTTGGGCCGAAAAATAGGGCCCAAAACCCAATTTCTTTAGTCCAAAATGGGCTCTTCAACTGCAATTGGCTTCGACAAACGTTTTGTCCACTTCTTCTCCTCTGATTAGGTCAAGTCTTAGACTATTGAAAAGCTCTTTCCGAGACGGTCATTTTGATGTAAGGTAGGCCCAATTCCGAGGTCTGAGTCCAAAGATATGGTCTTCGGAAGTTCTACTGACTTTGTGCACTGTTTCTGCCCGCGTGGACTTTGACTTTTCATCTTTTGACCGGGCTTTACAGATGCTTTGTCTTCTTGAAAATTGGCCTTTAATCATAGAACTCCTTATCAACTGACCTTTGCTCCTTTATCTCGCTAAAGTGGCACATTTATGCACATAATGGACTTTGAAGCCTGAAATGCATAAAACACGTCGGATTAACTCTTACTTATTATTCACATAATTGGTCTAAAAGTACGATTGTTAAGGGGTTAAAACTACAGTTTTGGGCTCTTATCAGTTGTCTCAGTGACACCCATCACCTTTCGGTCATCGGGGAGGGAATGATCAATAGTCGAAAGCACAAAGTCACCAGCCTGTTCAGAACCTATGGGAGGGTTTGGAACTGGTAAGGGCACAACTACTTTCTCAAAAGACTTACCAAAATGGGGAATAGTTACAGGAACTTTGAAAAGTGTATCTTCATTTACAGATAGATGGCAAAATTTTAATCTTTTACTTGGTGGGGTAACATCAGAAGCAAGAGCAGGATCAGCTTTCTTCAACTTTGAACGATTGAATGCACGTACTTCCCTCTTAAAATTGCTAGCAGCCAGAAGTTCATGAGGTAGTTCAGGGCCGCTCCTGCCAGTGATCATATAATCATCACTGACATTAGGCTCTTGAACTGAACCCGATGTCGCAGCATCATTGGAGGTTGCCATAGAACTCTTCTCTTTGCGGCTTCCTCTCCTTCTAGTACTCAAAGAGGATTCATCCTGAACTGGAGGAGGAAGAAGACCAACATCCTAATCCACAGGATGAGGAAGTACTGTGTGCCTAGAATTCACAGTATTTATCCCAAAAGGGGAAAAGCCATGGGCAAGTGCCAGCAATTCTTCAGTAGATCTGCTGAAGAACTGCTGGCACTTGCCCCCGGCTAAATAAAGACATGTTGAAATATTCAAAGAGATGGGTGGGGTCAGGAACTATCACCCACGGGGCATTCTCTGATCCTTAGGGATCTTCTTGATGAAGTCCACCATAGCAACATTAGTTGCAGTTAATTGGTTATAGGGGGAAGAGTCATCTAAGGAAAAATAGTAAAAGAACTCATTCGAAAAACTCTTATGATGATTGTAAAATTAATGAGAAAATAGACTTACTAGTTGTAACATGAGTGTGTTTTCTAGGAACATGAATCCCCACTGGCTCACTAGCAGCATCTAGAGGACGAACGTCCCATGCATCACCCAACACTCGAAGGTGGTGATCAGCCCATCCCTCGTCACTATGCTTTCCTTCGAAAAAGACGATAGGAGAATTCTTGTCTTTGGTCATGAGGTAGTAGTAAGATTGGTCACGAATATGGCGGACCTCATAAAAATATCCAAACACCCAACGATTAAGAACAAATCCATGTTTCTTGGCTAGTATGGCAGAGTACATGACAGTTCTGTAGAACAGGGGTGCTGCTTGACCATGAGCAAGATTGAAGTGAATCAGACATTCTCTTAACAGTGGTTGGAGGGGAAGAGTGAGCCCAGCCCTAAGTTGACCGATTGTTATGAGCACAACTTCTTTGTAGGTGAACTCATTAGACAATCTCCCCCACTCAAGACCAATATCGGCAGGGATGTGAAATTTCTCTCGGACCAGTTCCAGGGAGGAGAGATCCCTAAAGTTTATAAGTGACCAGTTGGGATTCATGATCGAAAAGAAAGAAATAAAGTTTGAAGTTTTAGTTAAACCCTAACGGGAGATCAAGGGGTTCAGTACATAGGGAAAAGATAGCGGAAGAGATAATGAAGGCTCTCTCACCAGATCCTTTATATACATATAAGATGGATGGTTACGATTAGCCCAAGCATTGTGTCTTTTCGGGATAGAACTGCCATCATTACCTTTTTTGGGAAACGGCGTGTTTGTTCGAGCCATCTTTTTAGAAGCCTTAATTAATTGAGCCTATAAGCAGTTACGACAATTGTTTAAGAAAAAGATTCTCGCACCCAAAAGTAGTGTCGCTTCAAGCGCCCAGGTGCTAGATGGCACGAGAGGGGGCATCTGTAGGGGGATTTCCCGTCATTAACTAAATGACATGTGGGAGGGAAATGACCCAGGACTATAGATGTCCAGAATGAGACGAGGGCCATCGGATCAGTTCTATGAATAAGTGATCTCATGTTTATCATGAGTGTTTAGTAAGCATCCCGTCATTAACTAAAAGTAGTGTCGTTAGGAACTGATATGGACAGTTCCTGAACAGAAGGAAACTGAAGAAGGCGATCTTTGATGATAAGGAAGGAATCGTAATGACATATCTTAAGAGTTATCTTTTAGATATAATCTTCCCATATACGGTGGGATATTCTGATTAACAAGGAAACCTACCTATAATAAGATATGGTCTAGATTCATACTTCCATAAGGAGAGGATTCCTAATAGGAAGGTATAGTCCAAAGATGGAAGGGAACTTGCAAGTGGTGAGGTTAACCCTAACCCTAGGACTCTCAAAGCTCTTCCTATATAAACCATAGGAATTCACTCTTAGGAACTATGCAAAATAGGGTTTAATTATTCTAAATAAACAAGGAGATACGTAGGCAGCCGCTAGGCGGTTCAACCCTAAACTCAAAATCATCTCATCCTTTCTCTGTTAAGAAAGAGGTTCCTAATCATAAGGCACAGAGGAAGATCAGGAGATACTCAGAAAATCCCCTACAGGCAGCTCGACATAACCGAGTTCATTCGAACAAATACTACTTCTACATTGGCATCGTCTGCCAGTTCATCTTCTTGAGAAAAAACATTCAAACCATTTTCTTAAGCCCACCAAACTTGGTAAAACCCCCATAGAAGAACAACTCAAAGCTTGGTGTGGATTATCAATGGCAGCAAGCGAAAAGTCAGCGTTCTAAGAGATAAGTCTACATTCAACTATCCTTCATTTATACTAATTTTTAATTTTTAGATTAGTTCGGATAATCTGTGCACACTTCTATGTTACAAGATATACTTCATACTTACAGATCACTTGCAGTCGATCTAGTACCGACTGAGGGCTGTAACTACCGCCATGTCATACGTTCCTTTACGGCGAATCGGTGACAATACAGATCCAGGAATCTAGCATATAGATCGATCTTTACTAGGTCAACTAAGGTGTTGGTTTAACCAATCTCAAACAGAAATTTTAGAGCATGCTAATCTATGGACCTATATCAATGAGGAGAAGTGCACAACAGCACAACTCATCACAGAGTTATATCAAAACCTAAGCTAGATCTCATGCAAAGACTTCCGCCAGGTCGTCCATCAGATTAGCGCATCATCAGCTCAGGTCAGATAAAAATAGAAAAATGTGAATTTGCAAGAGAAAATAGTGGATTTTGACCTCGTATGCGCCGCTAAAAGCTTTCCGAATTGAGGTTACACGTGTGATTCTGATGACTATAGCCAAAGTTATGGCCATAATACCAAAACGCATCCAAACTTACTCCAATTAGCTAAAGATCACGATTACTTGCCATCTTTGTGTTGATCCGCCAACTCATGATACTTTAGTACCATCAATGTGCAATTTGACAACTCAGCATCATCTAACTCAGATCCTCCTACATCAATCATTCAGCCAGGTCGTCCTCAGCCAGGTTGTCCATCAGATCAGTGCATCATCAAGTCAGGCCGTCCTCAAATCAGGTCATCCTCAGATCAGGTCATCCTCAGATCAGGTCATCCTCAAGTCAGGTTGTCCTCAGATCAGGTTATCCTCATATCAGCTCATCTACAAATTAGCTCATCTTTAAGTCAGGTTGTCCTCATATCAGGTCATCCTCAGATCAGCTCATCCTCAAGTCAGGTTGTCCTTAGATCAGGTCATCTTCATATCAGCTTATCCTCAAGTCAGGTCATCCTCAGATCAGCTAATCTTTAAGTTAGGTCAGAGTAGGTCATCCTCAGATAAGCTTAACCTCAAGTTAAGTTGCCTTCAGATCAGGTTATCCTCAACTCAGGTCATCCTCAGATCAGCTCATCCTCAAATTAGGTCATCCTCAGATCAGGTCATCCTCAGATAAGCTTATCCTCTGATTAGGTTGTCCTCAGGTCAGGTCATCCTCAGGTCAGGTCATTCTTAGATCAAGTTATCCTCAAGTCAGGTCAGAGCAGGTCATCCTCATATCAGCTCATCCTCTAGTCAGGTTGTCCTCAGATCAGGTCATCCTTAGATTAGTTCATCCTTAGGTCAGGTCATCCTCAGATTAAGTCATCCTCAGATTAAGTCATCCTCAAGTCAGGTCAGAGCAGGTCTACAACCTGGAAGAAACAACCAATATTCCATTTATCAATTCAACTCGAACACAATCACTGTCAGTTCAGCTTGTGCATAGGTTGTCATCAGTTCACTGGAGCTTAAATGAACATCAATATTCTAGGTCGGTCGTCCCGCATCACCACCACAATAAAAGCTTCGCGATCGATGATGTCAACCAATCTAAAAAGCTCGCTCGCCATGGAGTTATACCACACACAAAAGGTTGCCAGCATATCCATCATTAATTGAAATAACAAATCAAGGAATCAACAATTCCAAATCGAGAAGCAACTAAGTGTTCCCGAATCAGATATAACAATTCAAAGCACGCAGTTCCCTCCTCGACAGTTCGCATATACTACAAACTAGTGAGTTGCTCGAATTGCAAAATGGAAGTTCACTCCCTTATAGTTTATTGCAAGCTAATCAAGCTGGGGGCTAGCCATAGCCATCTCCAAACTGGGACAAGTTATTGCCATCTAAACATGTCAATCAAGCTCCAACACTGGGGCTAAACAACATTAACACCCACAAAGGGCTGCTTCTATTACAAACTGGGGGCTAGCTACAACCATCTCCGACCTGGTTACTCAAAGCTCCAAAACTAGGCCTAGTAATATACAGTCAATTCAAGACTAATAACCATAGTGATGCCCCAAAAGGCTAGTGATCAACCATAGTGATGCCCCCAAAAGGCTAGATATTAACCAAAGTATCAAGTAGTAAAAGAACAATACGATAATGCAATTTCTCAAAAAAAAAAAAAAAACAATTCCTGGGAAGTGTAGGCAAAATCTGTCCACGACTCACCATTCCAAAAACTGATACAATCATAAGCTATTCTAGTATATGCAAATCAACAAACAACAAACTAATTGTATATCATTGTACATCATTGACTAATAACTATCAAGCCTTGTATATCCTTGTGTGAGTATAAGATGTCAAGCTAGAAAGTGCCTCAAAGTCCTGCAAGACATAAAAATATACACAATAGTTAGACACATTACAAAACATGTTGAAAAATACATCATATCAGTTACTAATATCAGAGACATCATATACCTCTAATACATTAAGAGACATCATATCTGGGTTTATAGCTTGCAACTTTGTGGCAGTGTGCAGAAATGAGTAACTGCAACTATTCATATAACTGTTACCCCAAATCAGTTTATAACATAATATAGGCCCCTGATTCCACAAAATATGACAATAAATATGTTTGACAGAGTCAACTGCGTGCTGAATAAGATGCCATTCAGTCATGTTTTTTTGTTAACTTGAAAGTCCATTTTCACAAGGTTTGGTCAGTAGTCTAGCCTATTGATAAGCACCCAAAACTGTAATATTAAACCCCGAGAGACATAACATTTTGGTCGATTATGTGTTTAATAATCATGTAATAATTATATTTTCGTACTTTTGCAGGTTTCCGCAATTAAAATAAATATAATGATAAAACATGCATCGAAGTACAGGAATACGGGAATATTTGAAGTTTCCCACTCAACCACCGTGAAGCCCAACAAAGCCTGACTAGAGCCGAAGTTTCCAGAAGAACAAAACCAGTGCAGAGCGGGTCCACATATAAAGAAGCAGGAAACTTCCGAAGCTCAAATCGGATAAATCTAGATGCCGACGTTGGCTAGTGAAGCTGCCAAGTACAGGAATACGGGAATATTTGAAGTTTCCCACTCAACCACCGTGAAGCCCAACAAAGCCTGACTAGAGCCGAAGTTTCCAAAAGAACAAAACCAGTGCGGAACGGGTCCACATATAAAGAAGCAGCAAACTTCCGAAGCTCAAATCGGATAAATCTAGATGCCAACGTTGGCTAGTGAAGCTGCCAAGTACAGGAATACGGAAATATTTAGAATTCCCACTCAATCTCCGTGAAGCCCAACAAAGCCTGACTAGAGCCGAAGTTTCCAGAAGAACAAAACCAGTGCAGAACGGTCCCACATATAAAGAAGCTGGAAACTTCTGAAGCTCAAATCGGATAAATCTAGATGTCGACGTTGGCTAGTGAAGCTGCCATAGCAACCCGGGCGACGAACTCTGTGTAAGGACAAAAAGTCGTAAAAACGCCAAAATCGGCGCCGCCATTGGATACACTAAGTGGACACACTCTGCGGGCCTAGAAGGCAGGATGAGTCAGCATAGGCAGGTGGCAAAGAATGGTTTCAAATTGATGCCACCTTGCAATGAGAGAAGACACGTACCTGTTCAAGATGGAAATGAAATTGAGCAAAGGGACAAATACAAGGCGCTGGCCAGATCTAAACATTAAATGAGTTTTGTTTCAGTAAAACAAAACTTTGGTTTAAAGGAAGTCACGTGAAAACAAAACTTTGATATTCAAAGTTTTGAATGTCTCAAATGGAGAAACAGCCAAAACTCAATTAAATCATTCTCCAGGTCTCCAAATTTATATATATGAGGGGGTCGCCTTCATTATGACCCCTTCCGAGATATTAATGCTTTAGCTACGCTTTTAGTTTTTTTTTTTTCTTCTTCAAGACTTACATTCCGCTTATTTCCATTTCAAAGAAATAAATAATCGTAAGTTATTTTACCCTTAATAACAGTCATTTCTTTTCTAGTTTAATTTATGTCCTGCATTTATTTACTTAATGTATATAGCAAGTTTTATTATTCCTTCTATGATGATGAGCTAATCCCCCGTGGGAGGGTTATCTTTGCTTCGTGTGAAAATCGGATTGACTCGTTAATATTCTAGAATCACTACTTAGGAATTAGGCATAGAATTAACATCCGGTCCCAAAATGATCGAGATCAGCACAAAGTTGGATCACGATGCTCCAGGGGCGGTCTCGCACGACCTAAAATGTCTCCGCGACGACTCTCGTGTACGACATAGCTCTCCAATTCGGCCCAAATTTGATGTGAAATCGAGCCAGAACTGAAATAATATACCGTAGATGAGGTATTATTGAAACTCCTTATGCTAGTGAAATCGCGACCTAGAGATGTGGGCATGCACTAGGGATCAATACTTTCGGCGCCGTCTCCAAAGCGAGAGCGAACTAGAGATGTAGTGATTTGGTAATAAAAACGCTGTTGAAAAATGATTCTCGCATGAGCATGATTAACTCTCTCCCTGTTTCTCTAATTTTGTTTACCTACATTTAATCGCCGTAATAATTTACATTACCGTTAATTTAATTAAAACCAACTAAAAAGAAACCTAAAAATCCTACTCACTAAAAGTTGTAATTCCAGTTGTGAACCTATCTGAGCCCTAAGGTTTGGACGATCCCTTACTCGACCTATCCTACCAATCCCACGTGAGTAAGGTAACTTGACTAAAACGTACGACTATACGGACGTTGGACTTTGAACTGTGGACTGTGGACCTCGGACTTAAGAAAATAAGTAATTGAAAACAAATAAACGTGTGTAAAGAGCGTTTTATCAAATGGCGCCGCTGCACGCCGAAGGACTCTGGACTTAACGTAATAACTGGAATACATCCATAAAAACCCCCTCCCTTACCTCCTCATCTTTTCAATTTTTATTTCTGTTACAATATTAACGAGTTACAGAATAGTTTACCTTAACTTTTTCTACTAACAAATATCTGTGAACCAAGTTTGTTTATTTTCATTAGCACAGTCTAAGTACTCCGTAGGAATTTGAAGTACTGAACATACAAAAGAGTCTTGGACGAGATTGAATTAGTAACACGCGAGACTAACCTGGAGTATCAACACTCCGGTTTTCAGGTACATGCCACTTTCCTTTTCAGTACTCTTTTGGGCTCTTTGGTCCTGTTTTACTAGTAAGCATAAGCTCGGGAGTAGTCGATCGCTATACGAGGAATCGCGGGACGCCAGGTTTCAAACTCTTAAACTCCTCAAACTTTGTCGAGGATATTATTTGCTATAACCTATTTTACCTCGTATATTTGTATGTTGGCATGAGAACTCTGTGCATGTAAAGGTGGTTCGTCATCACATATTCACGTAACACAATTAATATGATTCGAATATATTTTGATATATACGTAGCGCCAAACCGCCTGCTTAGAATATTTTTGTATGTGTATGTTACATCAATTCACCTACGCGGTATTCAATTGCATGAGTTCGTTCTCGACATTCCCCTAGCTCACGTATAACTTACACATAGTTGCACATATAGGTAATATAGATTTGCATGGGTAGACTTTCTGCGTAAACTAATATATGTTAGTTAGTTTCTATTTTGGCATCTATCGTTTTTAATTGCATATTTCGTAATCACGTCTCCATAATACACTAATTACGTAAATTAAAATAAAAAAAATAAAAAATAAAAAAAAAAAATCATAGTAATTAAAAATTTCATCTAAATCATCTTAATAACACCCCCGCATAATACACCATCATAAATCATCATCCTATTCCATCGATTGCCTAGGAAACTTGGAAAAAATTGAGGTTGCCTAATTAAGGAACGCGTGCTAGCGCGAACAATCTCCCTCAATTCTCTCGGTGACTGGTCTTTGAATATTCACACGCTATCCTAGCTTCCCCGCCGAAAGTTAGCAAATGTTTCGGAAGACGTGCTTCAACTCCCTCCTTCCTAAATTCTAAAACCTCCACCATTATTCATTCCTTATGAGCCTTAAATTAAAATTTATATTTGTATGAGACTACGGTCTGGTAAACATAAGGAATTAGAACTTACATATCATCGTCGAAAATACAAGAAACAACTATTTATGTTATCTCCTAGACATAGTCCCTCCTCCGTAAATCAACCTCGTCAAACATCTCCGTTGCCATTATCTCCTTTAAATATGGCTGAGGAAAATCTCACAGTCGAGAAACCCCTTTCGGATTTCTATACTGCCTTACAGGAAGGACCTGCTTCCTACATTAAACTCGATGCGATTGTAGGTGATTTTCGTATTTCGCCAAACATTTTCGGTTTGTTACCTGTTTACCATGGGTTAGACCATGAAAAATCGTACAATCATCTTCGTCGGATGCAACAAGTAGTCACCACTTTCCGCTATCCGACCGTTACCAACGAACAAGTCTTGCTTAGGTTGTTTCCCTTCACCTTAGCTGATAAAGCTTTAGTTTGGCTCGTCGGACAAGCGCCGCAATCCATTGACACATGGGCCAAACTTGTTCAAGCATTCATGATAAAGTTTTATACTCAGAAGAAAACTACAGAAATGCTTCAAAAGATTCAATTCTTTTCGCCCGGCACCCCGGGAATCCTTTTCGAGCGTGGAGCGATTTATCGATCTACTTCTCGAATGTCCCCATCATCAACTCGACACCAGCCAGATATTAGTCCGTTCATTCTTTAATGGTCTCTCGGACCATCAAAAGGAAACATTAGATATCATGAACGGCGGTTGTTTCATGGACAAGGGCGCTACTGAAGCATACACTTTTCTTGAGAAACAGCCTCACGGAGCACCCATTGGGGAAACACTGATTCTTCTAGATCTTCTAAAGACACTCCTACCAAAGTTACGTCTATGTTCGAGGTCAAACCCGATCCGGAATTAAAAACTCTAATCGAGTCCCTAAACAAAAAGGTCGATGCTCTTTCGGTACAAGTAAATGAACAAAAACCCAAACAGGTCATGGCTGCCAACGCTTCCCCATGCCCTCTTTGTTTAAGTCCTGAGCACGCCGATTCTTATTGTCCTTTGGTATACGAGTGTCCTCCCCAACCTTCTGAAGAGGCTTGTGCTTTCAACATCCCTAATGCACCTTGGCGACAACATCCAAATTTAGCTTGGGCACCCCCAACAACAAGCTCGTCAACAACAAGCTCCTTCTTCAGTGGCAACAACATTCTGTCACGACCACCCGCGAACTACAATTCCAATCGTCAAGGAAATCCTCCACAATTCCAAAGAAGGGCAAAGTAATTTTCCCAACAACGCAAATATAGGGTACCAAAACAACCGCAACCTTGTTCCCCGCTAATCAAGGATATGGCTACCAAAATCAACCCGTGAATAATAACCGTGAACTAGTTCCTCACGCCCGCTTTAGTCAATCCACGGCCCGATAAAACGGCTGAAACTTTCCGACATACATGAATCAACGTAATCAAATCCTAGCTTCTATCCAACAATCTCTTCAAATTAGCCCCAGATAAAAGTCAAAGAGGCGTGTTCCCCGAAGCCAAGCGCCCAAACCCTAAGCCTACAAACACCGCCTTTGAACTTAACAATGCACCGGACCTAGTAATCCAAGCCGGGGTGAGGTAAATGCCATTACCACTCTTCGCTCGGGCCGAACCATCGACAATAATATACGATGCGGGCGAGGAATCGACGGAAGTCACGACCGACGCCCTTCCAACTCCTACCTGCATGAACCTATAACGAACGAAGTTGTACCTTCAAAATCTACACCTACGTCCCCTAGGAAAAGACGCCACATCGATCCTTATATGCGATTCGTCCAAAAGCTCCGTTCCTGCCCCCTTTTGGTAAAGAACAAACATGATGAACATTTTGATGAGATCCATGAAACCTTCAAAAATTTGACCATAAACTTACCTTTCCTAGATGCGCTAAAGCATTTGCCCAAGCATGCCAAGTTTTGAAGGACATGTGCACCACCAAACGACGCATGAATGTACCTCAACAAGCGTTCCTCACCGAAAGCGCTTTCGACGATTACCACTACCAATGGTGTGGTAAAGTACAAGGACCCAGGTCGACCAACTGTACCATGCACGTTGGGCGACAAGTATACCGCTACTGCACTTTTAGACCTAGGTGCCAGTGTTAACCTACTTCCCTACTACTTATTTAAGTAGTTAGGTCTTCATGAATTAAAACCTACCAATATGACTCTGCAACTCGTGGATCGCTCCATCAAATACCCAAAAGGCATAGTAGAGAACGTTATAGTAAAGGTCCAAGATTTTTACTACTTAGTGGTTTTGTCATTCTAGATACTGAAGTAGCCTGTGACTCCATCCCTATCATCTTGGGACGTCCTTTTCTTGCAACTGCTAACACTCTCATAAATTGTCGGGATGGTTCAATGACATTGTCTTTCGAACCTTTCTCATTTAACTCAACGTGTTCAAATTAATGAAACAGCTTTCCGATCCTATAATGGAGGGAGATTAGCTTGGTTGATAGTCCGGGTCATGATTATTTCACAAACTCTTTTCCCCGGGCATTTGAGATACACCAATTCCTCTCTTTTGATAATCCGGAGTTTGACGATGACTTCGTACATAAGGGATGTCCATGCATTATTAGAGTCGGGCACCACTATTTGACCCTAATGCTTCGGGTGCAAACCGATTCGAAAAACCGATTCGCTCTTTTCCATTGAAGAGATGATCCCTCACGAATCTTTGATCCCCAATCCTCCAACTCGGATTTAAAACCTCTACCCCTCTGATTTGAAGCACGCGTGCATCTCGATCTCGATGGTAGTCACCCTATAATAATTTCGCTCACTTGACTACGCATCGAAGAGGCACGCGTTTGATTCATGTCATTAAACAAAGAACATCGCCCCGCCATCGGATGGTCCTTAGATGATATTAAGTGGATAGACCCTAGCATATCCACGCGTCGTTATACATCTTGATGACAAAGACAAAGACATCGCGAGAACCACAATGCCGCCTTTTAATCCCGCCATGAAGGAAGTAGTGAGAGAGGAAGTTTTACGTTTACTTGATCGCGGGTATCATATACCTTTCTCGATAGTGATTTGGATTAGTCCCGTCCACGCGTTGTTCCCAAAAAGTCCGCATTCAAGTTGTGCAAAATGAAAATGGTGAGTGCATCTCCACTTTCGCATTCCTTTGAAATGGAGAATTTGCATTGACTATCGCGAACTTAATGCCGAACCCGTAAAGATCACTTCCTCTCCCATTCATTGACCGGATGCTAGAATGTTTAGCGGTCATGCTTACTCTTGTTTTCTTGATGGCTATTCGGATACTTCCAAATTGTCATCGATCCCGGAATTTGCGATCAAGAAAAAGATAACTTTCACGTGTCCCTTTGGAACCTTTGCATCTGATCTAATGCCCTTTTTTTCTTTGTAATGCCCCGTGCACTTTCCAACGCTGCATGCTTCACATTTTTAGTGATATGGTGGAACGTTATATGGAAGTCTTCATGGACGACTTTTCCATTTACGGAAATTCCTTTAACGCATGTTTATCCAACCTTTCTAAAAAGTATTAAGCGTTGGCGAGAAAAAATCTGGTACTCAATTGGGAGAAGTGTCATTTCATGGTTACCAAAGGACTTGTTCTAGGTCATATTGTTTCAAAAGATGGGATAGAGGTCGATAAAGCTAAAATTGTTAAAATTTCTTCGCTACCTTTTCCCATCTGATTAAGTGATATCCGTGCCCTTTTAGGCCACGGGGTTTTTATAGAGATTCATTCAGGATTTTTCTAAAGTTGCTCGACCCTTAACCAATCTCCTTTAAGGATGTAGTATTCGACTTCAATTTCAATTGCAAACAAGCTTTTGATACTCTAAAACCGCCTCGACTACCGCTCCTATCATTCAACCCCGATTGGTCTCAACCATTCGAATCGATGTGTGACGCTAATGCGACTTTGCTATTGGTGCCGTGCTAGGCCAACGACGTGACGGCAAACCCATTGTCATTTACTACGCTAGTAAAACTCTTAACGACGCTCAACGTAATTATACCACAACTGAGAAAGAGTTCCTAGCTGTTGTCTACGCTTTGGATAAGTTTCGCCCCTACCTAGTTGGAACATCGACCATCGTATATACGGACCATGCAGCAATTCGGTACTTACTCGCGAAAAAGGACTCAAAACAACGATTGTTCGGCTGGATCCTTCTCTTACAAGAATTCACCCTGGAAATCAAAGACAAGAAAGGAATCGAAAATGTTGTAGCCGACCATTTATTAAGGCTGGTTGGTGACATCGATAGTGATTCTGAAGCCATCGGTGATTCCTTTCCAGACGAATACTTGTACTCTATTTTCTCATCTCCATGGTACGCGGATATCGTTAACTACCTAGTTACTGAGGAAATCCCCTCCTTTTGGTCACGTCCTGATCATAAAAAGTTCTTATCCACTGTAAAATATTATTTCTGGGATGAACCCTACCTTTTTAAGTATTGTTCCGACCAACTCATTCGTCGCTGCATTCCTAACTGGGAACACACCGACGTATTATCCTTTTGCCATGAACAATCTTGCGGAGGTCATTTCAGTGGGAAGAAAACTGAGGCCAAGGTGTTACAATGTGGTTTTTACTGGCCCACCCTTTTTTGCGATGCACACGAACATTGCATAGCTTGCATTCGTTGTCAGCACCTAGGTCGAATTACCAAACGAAATATGATGCCCCTAAATCCTATCTTGATTGTGGAAATTTTTGATGTTTGGGGCATTGATTTTATGGGACTCTTCCCTATTTCTCAAGGTTTTCTATACATTTTAGTCAGCCAGACTATGTGTCCAAATGGATTGAGGCACTTTCGATGTCGCTCAAATGACCATAAGACTGTTGTGAGATTTGTAAAAGAAAACATTTTCTCTCGTTTTAGTGTCCCCAAAGCTATCATCAGTGATGGGGGTACACATTTTTGTAACAAAATTTTTGGGTTTTTAATGAAGAAATATGGAGTTACTCACAAGATTGCTACTCCATACCACCCACAAACAAGTGGCCAAGTGGAAGTCTCCAACAGAGAGATAAAGTCTATTCTGGAGAAAACTGTCAACCCTCAAGGAAGGACTAGTCTCTCCGCTTATCGGATGCCTTGTGGGCATACCGAACAGCATTTAAGACACCTATAGGGATGTCTCCTTCCGCATTGTTTTGGAAAACCTTGTCATCTGCCGGTTGAACTTGAGCATTGTGCCTTTTGGGCCATCAAAACCTCAATTACAATATCATCGAGGCAAAGTGAAGCGAAAAACTACAATTAAATGAAATGGAGGAGATTCGAGTGATGCTTATGATCTCTCGAAATCCTACAAAGCTAATATGAAAAGAGTGCACGCGAAGCACATTTTTTGCGTAAGGATTTCAAAATTGGCCAAAAGTTTTCTTGTACAATTCCAGATTACACATCTTTCCTGGTAAATTGAAAACACGATGGTCTGGTCCTTTCATTGTGTCAGCTGTGAAACATTATGGGGCAATCTCTTTGCTTAATCCAAAGAATAAAAGTGAATTTCAAGTCAATAGACAACGCCTAAAACATTACCACGAATTACGCTTACCAGATGTTGAACAGACTCTTCTTCAGAATCCAGTATACACTGACTAGATGTTTCGTTTGGCGTACTTGATCTTGTTTCTATAGAGGGTACGCCATTTTGGTAGCCGGGCCATCTTCTATCTTATGATCTCCAAAGTTCTTTAAAGTGTGTGGTTGCAAAGCGAACCTTAGTCCATCCCAAAAAACTTTTTTTCGAAAGTATAAATGTCTTCTCGCAACCACGAAAGCAAACGCGTGCTTCTCGATAAACGATGGGTACCTAAAATTTCACCTCCTTCCTTCTCTTCCCTTTTCTACTCTCTACCTCGCGAACTTCAGCTAATCATTTGGTGTAAGTCTCACTCATCCACGAATAGGGAATGGTCATAGTTCTTTTGCTCGTAAACGGCGTCGCGGCGAAGAATGGGCTGGTGTATGCATTGCCAAACACCATACATCTGGCCCCGACTTCCTATCCGATACTAGCCAGTTTAAGGTATACTTTTGTCTAACACCAGCTGCGCAGGATAATCTTTGTCGCCGCACCGTTTCTCCCACAGGTTGGGATTCGTCTTGAGGATCTAATGTTAAAAGACTCACCTTGTAAATATATTTATATTGTTGCTTTTTCCCTTTGCATTAAGTTTTGCACATGGGATTCGTGTCAAACCTCAGATGTTGCATACTTGGAACACAAACGGGCAATGGATTCCACCAGACCAACCCTAGAATTGGTTACTTTGAGTCCCTTGGGGCGGTTTGAGGATAGCCGTATGTAATAAGGGCAATTTTATTAGACCATAGCGCGCACGGTCCAGGATGGTACCGTCCTACCCCTAACCCCATAATACATAGAGGTGCAGCCATAGTCTGGCTGGATTGGGTTCGCTCCAGAGCCGACATGACAGTTGTCTATGATTTAAGATGGTGACTCCCCTGGACATCCAGTGTTTTTCACGTATATCTCCATTGTATGTAAATAAAACCTTTGTTTATAAATAAAACACTCTCCTTAAAAAAAAAATTGGGACTTTCAAGAAAGACTCATACAATTGGATAGCATTTTTTGTGCCGATCGTTTTGGTATCTCATTCGTTCAATTCGGAGTCCAAACGAGTCGTGGGTAAGCATTTAGATTTTTTAGGTTTAAATCGGGCTTTAGGCTTGATTTGGGCTTCGAGAAATTTTGGCCCAACCAAAATATCAATTTCTCGGTCCATTTAAAACCCAAAAAACCGATAACACGCGTCACATTTCCATCACTCTTCTTCCTCAAAAACCGGATCTTGCCCCCTCTCGGTTAAGTCTCGCACGAGACAGGCCCACACTAAAACCAGGTCTCGCGCGAGACCCTCACAGCTCCGATCAAGATTTCCTTCCGTCAGATCATCCCAATTCTCCCCCTCATCAGTAATCAATATCCATCCTCTCTCTACGACCAGCAATGGCCGGAAACAGGCGGATTTGTGTTGAATTTTTTTGGGAATTTGTTTGAAAACGGGATGTTTGCACCATTCTTTGATCACGAAATTCACTCTAGAGGATGGGAGAGTTTGTTATATGCCAATGGAGGGCTTTATTCCAAGGATTTGGTGATGAAATTCTACGACAATGGGAGCTTTAATGGCGACCATTTTTGGGTCACCGTCGAGGGTGTGCGCCACGAAGTCACACCTGTGTTGCTCTCCGGGATCCGCGGGCATTCCTGCGGTTGACCACGCGTCTTGACTTCGGCAGCAGTCCGTGTACCCACGGACTTACGACCTAATGCTCGACACGCTAATCGAGGGAGAGTACAACATCGACGGGAAATGCGTGTATCAGCACTCGGTGCGACGGAACCAGCTAGCAGTGACTCAATGGCTGGGATTGAACGTCATTGGCACCTCGAAGCCTTTGGACATCAACAAGACCTTCCTCCACCTTCTCTGGATCCTCCAGGAGCGAAAGGGTCACAATTTTTTCACATAATGGAAGCTCCAAAGATGATTCTAGAACAATCTTTCCATTCATTGCTGAATTCTCCGGCATATGGACATCTTTTCAGAGACTACATAACTCAAGTTGGTTGGAACTCTCTCATTCTACACCCTTAGCAGACATACTCCCCAGGTTTGGCAACTTATTTTTATGATAACATGGAAGATGTACCAGCTGTCTAGGGTTTCCCTTTGAATGGTTTTACACTACGTATTGGTAACACTCGACACGCTTTTTATGAGCCAACAGTGGCTATGGCTCTAGACCTTCCTCCTCTTCAGCCAGATCTCCCCATTCAATACATGATAGAGAATGACCTTAATGACTATTCTAGGGAAGATTTTGCTGCCCGGTACGGAGATGGCCTTGCCCATGTCAAAGAACGCGTCTTTGAAGCCGATGGCCGAATTCACTATTCCACTAGCCAGTATGACCATGAATGTTGGAACTGCCATGTTATTTATTCTTCTGAACATCATGGGGGATTGGCATTTTTCCACTGCATCAAAGTCAGCATGTAAGACATTCCATGCATTGGCCCAGCAACATACCACCTTCGACATTACAGAACTAGTAATTGAGAATCTTAAGAAGGCTCGGTCTTTTCGGCAACACTATATCACCCTGCCAGTTACAGCATGCAGGATAGTGAGGACGTACTTCCCTGAGTTTGCAGCCACCTTTCAGGACTGGGTAAAGGTCAACTCTATGTGTCCAACAAACAAGATAATTCGTTCTTTGCGATTTCGGACATGGACACGCCCTGCAAGGTATCTTAAGAAAGTTCGTTCTTTCCCTAACGATGATAAAATGATAGCTCATCTAGACAATGCAAAGAAGAGGAAGTGGAGTGAAGTCTGGAAAGCTATGATAGATTGGCGGGATGCAAAGGAATGGCATTTCTACAGGGACGAGGCAAGGAGGGACTATCCCCCAGTTCAAGGATGGGGCAATGTGAGTTGATGCATGTACATATTTGTTTTATGTTTTGATGTGAGATAAATAAATAACCTAATAATGTGCTACTCTAACAGTGTGCTTCTACTTTTATGATGTATAATATATAGTGTGTTACAATAAATTTCTGTGGAAGATGTCAGCTTTATTTTTGCTCAAAGCCTCTCAGGTATATTCTTCCCTCCTCTTAACACTTTGAGGACACAGTGTCCGACTGTTTGGGGGTGGTGAGAACCTTTTGCAAAAATTAGGCATGCATAGTTGTATATAGTTTACTTAATGTCTAAATAAACGTATTTAGCGACAAATTCTCGTTTCTCTTTCTATGATGAAAAATATTTAGAAATCTCACTCTAGCATCAAAATTAGGACTTGTTCTTAGAAACTTAATTTAATACATATGCAATAGTTTTTACATCTTTTCATGAACATTCATGCACTGACTATCATTAAATGTACACAGCAGTAAGTTTCTGGGACCCACGGTTAGACAACTTAGTTTTCATATCCTGTAAGAATCTAACCAAAAGCCTCAAAATGTATAATATATGAGTAATAACACGGAGGAGTAGTTCTTCCGAATAGAGAAAGTTCACACGCCTACTTACTTGATCACTACCCAAATCCTAGGCGAGAATTTAGGCCTTCTTTGGATCGATATAGCCAAAATTAAGCACCTATAAAAAAAAATTTTACGCTAGTCAAGCCCATTGAACCTTTCATTAATCCTTTCTACTTCACCAAAAAAATCATTACCCATCTAGTAACCACAAAAAATAAGCCTACCTAGATGATGAGTATGAGAAATAGGATGAAGTCTGAGAAAAATGAAGAGAAAAACCTTGTCACAAATCAAAATCAGTTACCTGTTTCAGAATCAAAAGAAATAGAAATATGTTTCCAAAAATCAAAAGAAATGTCAAGGTTAGAATTCCCCCTAAAAAAAAAAAAAAAAAAATCAAATCAAAAGGGAATACAAAAGCTTGAAAAATCCAAGTATGGAAACCCATGTTAGAAGCAGGAAAGAAAATAAGGATCCTCTAGTATAAATATCTCGAAGACCTTATTCTCTCATACTTATCATTTTTTGATTTTCTATTCCATTTTCTTCTACACTACCACCTAAGCCCCATAACACCTAATAAAGACCTCTAGCTCAATTAGGAATAGGATAGTGTGATAATAAGTAGTAGTTGTGACTTCTCGACCTCGGCTCCTCTAACTGTCATTGAGTATGTGAGGAAACGTGTGCCCACTGCACACTGGAGATAGCAAAGCTTCAGTGGAAAAATAAGAGAGAAATTGTGTTTTGACACATACCGGTGAGAACCTAATTAAGGATGCTATCCAAAGGATCCAGAAACGGCCCTGCTCATACATTTCATTATTAGATTACTGCATGCATGCTCATACGTAGATGTTTCAATTATTGTATGTATATTAACTTGAATTTTGAAAGAATAAAATCCTTGTTTCCCCGGCTAGTGAGATGTCTAGATACCTGAGATTAATTAAGGAAACAAACCTTTGTTACTGAGTTGTTGTAGTATAAATGAAGTTTGTGAGTATCTTCTCTGGAAAACTCTCACGAGGCTATAACTCGTCCACTAGGGAATTCCTAGTGGTTCGAGGCCTTGTTGCATACTGTCAATGCAACCGCACTCTGAAAATGAGATTTAGCTTAGGACAACACATTTTTTATCACTTATCGTTTTAATGTCTCTTCTTTGCTTGAGGACAAGCAAAGTGCTGTTTGGGGTGGTGTGATAAGCACCCACAACTGTAATATTAAACCCCGAGACATAGCATTTTGGTCGATTATGTGTTTAATAATCATGTAATAATTATATTTTCGTACTTTTTGCAAGGTTTCGCAATTAAAATAAATATAGTGATAAAACATGCATCGAAGTCTGAGGAATCACGGAATATTTTGAAGTTTCCCACTCAACCACCGCGGAAGCCCAACAAAGCCCCTAGAGCCGAAGTTTCGGAAGAAGAACAAAACCCGGTCTGCGAGGCGGGTCCACATATAAAGAAGCGGGGAAACTTCCGGCTCAAATCGGATAAATCTAGATGCCGGCGTTGGCTAGTGAAGTTGCCAAATCAGAATACGGGAATATTTGAAGTTTCCTACTCAACCACCGTGAAGCCCAACAAAGCCTGACTAGAGCCGAAGTTTCCAAAAGAACAAAACCAAGTCGCGAACGGATCCACATATAAAGAAGCGACAAACTTCCGAAGCTCAAATCGGATAAATCTAGATGCCGACGTTGGCTAGTGAAGCTGCCAAGTACATGAATACGGGAATATTTGGAATTCCCACTCAATCCCCGTGAAGCCCAACAAAGCCTGACTAGAGCCGAAGTTTCGAGGAAAAACAAAACCGGTCATAAGCCCCCATATAAAAGAAGCGAGGAAACTTCCGAAGCTCAAATCGGATAAATCTAGATGCCGACGTTGGCTAGTGAAGCTGCCATAGCAACTCGGGCGACGAACTCTGCGCAAGGACAAAAAGTCGTAAAAACGCCAAAATCGGCGCCGCCAATGGACACACTAAGTGGACACACTCTGCAGGCCCAGAAGGCAAGATGAGTCAGCATAGGCAGGTGGCAAAGAATGGTTTCAAATTGATGCCACCTTGCAATGAGAGAAGACACGTACCTGTTCAAGATGGAAATGAAATTGAGCAAAGGGACAAATACAAAGCTATGGCGATCGAAACATTAAATGAGTTTTGTTTCGTAAACAAAACTTTGGTTTAAAGGAAGTCACGTGAAAACAAAACTTTGATATTCAAAGTTTTGAATGTCTCAAATGGAGAAACAGCCAAAACTCAATTAAATCATTCTCCAGTCTCCAGCCTATATATATGAGGGGGGGCCTTCATTATGACCCTTCAAAGATATTAATGCTTTAGCTACGCTTAGTTTTTTTTTTTCTTCAAGATTTACATTCCACCATTTCCATTTCAGCAATTAAATCTCGTAAGTTATTTTACCCTTTAATAACGATCATTTCTTTTCTAGTTTAATTTACGTCTGCATTTATTTACTTAATGTATACAACAAGTTTTATTATTCCTTCTATGATGATGAGCTAATCCCCCCTCGGGGAGGGTTATATCTTTGCTCGGTGAAAATCGGATTGACTTCGTTAATATTCTAGAATCACTACTTAGGAATTAGGCATAGAATTAACATCCGGTCCCAAAATGATCGAGACAAAAAGTTGGATTGCGATGCTCGGGGATCTCACGCGCGCGACCCAAAATGTCTCTCGCGCGACTCTCTGGTGACAGATAGCTCTCCAATTCGTCCAGCTGATGTGAAATGGAGCCAAGAGTTGAAATAATATACCAGAGATGAGGTATTATTGAAACTCCTTATGCTAGTGAAATGCGACCTAGAGATGTGGGCATGCACTAGGGATCAATACTCGATGTCGTCTCCGAAACGAGACGAACTAGAGATGTAGTGATTTGGTAATAAAAACTGTTGAAAAATGATTCTCGCATGAGCATGATTAACTCTCTCCCGGTTTCTCTAATTTTGTTTACCTACATTTAATCGCCGTAGTAATTTACATTACCGTTAATTTAATTAAAACCAACTAAAAAGAAACCTAAAAATCCTACTCACTAAAAGTTGTAATTGCAGTTGTGAACCTATCCGAGCCACTAGGTTTGGGCGATCCCTTACTCGACCTATCCTACCAATCCACGTGAGTATGGTAACTTGACTAAAACGTCATTTTACTATCACGGACGTTGGACTTTGGACTTTGGACTGTGGACTGTGGACCTCGGACTTAAGAAAATAAGTAACTGAAAACAAATAAACGTGTGTAAAGAGCGTTTTATCACCTATAGTATACCATTATACGGTTTAACTTCCATCAGAGTTTTTGATTAATCTATCAGAAAATTTTAAGCAATGTTTAGTGTATTTATGTCTTTCGAATTGCATTAGTGTCGAATATCAACAAGTACTGAACATGTTGAAAGAACAGAAACCCAAGTCACAAAACTATACCTATCATCTAATGATCCCCTCATTACCTTAAAAAGTTTCAAAACCCTCAACCATATATAGCAGGACACCCAACAGGAATCGAGAAAACTTAAAATTCGTACCTAAACAAAACGAGTAAAGATTGCTGGCCATTTCACTATTGTGGGCAGTTGAAGCTCTCCAAATGTCCTTTTGGACCCAAATAGTCGCTCACTATGATCAAGGATGAGAGATACTTGGACATTGTACATCTCCATTGAGGAATCGATATTCGGATCATAAAAAATGTTTCCCTTCGTCGCTTTTCCCTTAGCAATCAGTTCTCTATACATGTTGAACATTTCACACAGTTGCATACCTCGTGAAGGTTGTGTAGTTGCTGGTTCCCTTACCTACAAAACAAATAAAACATTAACAAAGAAAAACAAATTGAGCAGCTAAGCATAAATTTATTGCAAAAAGCAGCTCAAGCAATTCAAGTGATATAATTAGATTACATTAGATGTTGCTGCATTAGCAGTAACACTCTTTTGTGAATTTGTTTGTTGGTCTTTCATTTCCACCAAGATTTCGGTGAGATTGATCATATGTTTCTCTAGACTCATAACCTGCTCTTCAACCATAGTGCATTGTTGGTACTCTTTGGCAGGAGCTGATGATACAAGAGAAGTCTTCGTGATACCAACACTCATACCACGCACCCGACCATATTTATCGAGACGAAACACTTGCGCAACCGGATCATTATCCAAGTCTAAGTCAATGCTAGATGGATCAACTTCAATTATAGCATTAATTCTAACCTGTTACAATGACACAAAGAACAAAATGAATTATTTGTACATGCACACAAAAGCAAAACATATAATAATGAGGATATGTGATGATTCAGTCAAGTCAATAGAAGTAAATAACTATGAAGTCATAACTAGTTCCAATTTAATATTTAAATAGCTCACCATCCTCTTGGGAGCAATGAAAGAACCATCTTTGCGTGTATGGATAGCTATGTAAGAATCTGTTCGGGTGAACTTAGCACTAGGATTCATCTTTTTCTAAAAAAACAAATAATAGAAGAAAAGCTATAAGAACCAACTTATTGTTTTCTGATTTCTCATACATTAAGATAAAATAACATACTAACTCATGGATTGTTCTTGCTGATCCTCTTCTTCCTGATGTATTCAAAGACTTTATTGCTTGTCTTGATTTCTTGCCAATCAACCACATTCGCTTCCTAAAAGGTTTCGATTCATTGTCTACAAATCTCTCCCACTCTTCTTGCTTTACTCTTTTAGGACATTTCCTTTTATTTCTTTCATCATCATTTTTGTACTTGTCATAGTGTTTAACTCTAAGGCGATGCTTGTACTCCCTGAAAGACTTACAAACCTTCTTGAGTTGATATTTCCTATATGTATCGGAAACATGGTATTCTTTCTGTATAAGAATGAAGTCAGATCAATGTTAGTGTTATATACTTACAAATAAATATAAATTCATTTTGATGTATTTTCAACACTAACCTTGATACTCTTCCAAATTGCATTCTTAGTTTGATCAGGAACGTTTGTGAAACTTTCTTAGAAAATTAGACAATGAGTTTTCGCAATTCCACCTAGTGTACTGGAATAGCTACATGAATTATCTCCAACTGGTTGTCCATCAACGTCAAATTCTTTCCTATATTCAACAAAAACTAAGTTAATGAACCATAAAATAAAATGGAGGTTTAAAACAAAATGTAAAAACTCAAAGGAAATGAAAGTGCATGCTTTTACTTTTTGTTTTAGTTATACTCTGATTCCTAGTTTAGTTTTAGTTTTAGTTATACTATGAACTACTACTGTATATCTAAACAAAGAAGTACAAAAGATAATAAATCAAAAGTGTATTACCAGAAGGGATTCCATCATGTTGCTCAGAACCTTGGGACGCATTTGATGATGAGCCTGAAATCAGGAACATGTATCAAAAAATCCATGCACTAACTTAATATATTAGTTTGTTTCTTACATTGTTTCTCAAAAGTCATTACCAGCAAGATTCTCAAAGAATCGCGATATAAACAAAGGCATTGACCTTTGATGACTCACCCTAGCACTTGATCCTGAAATTGAGCATAAGAACAAGGAAATGCATATTTAACACTTAATATAGTGTAGCAGGTAAACTGTTCAAAACAAAACATTTTTTAACCTAGATCAACACCAACAGCTCTTGAATTAACAAAACATACTCCTCCATTTGTATCTCTAGTTAACGCAGCATGTATGGAATCCTTTTCTTTCTTAATCCTTTTCTTCCCTTGTTTTGAGCTCTTGAAAATAATACAAACTATTAGAAATTGATATTTTCAATGAAATTTATATACCTTTAGACTTTAGTAGTGGCATTACCTCTGCCATTGTAGGCATAACATCATGCATCACAACTTTTCCCTTCTTGGCCTTTTTAAACAAATAATTAGTACACAAAAAATGCAATGAAAGTTATACACCTTAGTCATGAAATTACCTCAACCCTCAAAGTATTTGTAGGCTTATCATCATGCATCACATCTTTTCCCTTCTTGGCCTTTTTAAACAAATCATTAGTACACAAAAAATGCAATGAAAGTTATATACCTTAGTCATGAAATTAATTACCTCAACCCTTGAAGTATTTGTAGGCTTATCATCATGGATCACAACTTTTTCCTTCTTAGCCTTTTTAAACAAATCATTAGTACACAAAAAATGCAATGAAAGTTATACACCTTAGTCATGAAATTAATTACCTTAACCCTCGAAGTATTTGTAGGCATAACATCATGCATCACAGCCTTTCCCTTCTTGGCCTTTTTTTAACTTTTTCCTTAAGCTCTTTATAGAACACAAACCATTAGAAAATAGCATATTCAATGAAACTTACACACCTTTAATCACTAAGATATACCTTTGCGTTCTCCTGGTCTGCCATATCCTAAAAAAAGCAAACAGATTATTGGCTCAAATATTGTACAATGGAGAAACAAAGTCTAAAATGTCTTTATGACTATACTAGACAAAGTAATGCTAGACAAAGTGACACAACATCTTATAAATCATGCATAAAAAGTGTACAATAACAAGTGCTCAAGTGTCCAGAGCAAAGTATCAATCATTGCCTAGTTTTTTTTTTTTTTTTTTTTTTTTTTTTTTCAAAATACGAGAATTTTTTGGTACACAATCTGCACCTATTTCTCCAACATCTTCTAAATGTGATGTATGTAAAAATTCTCTAGCCACTCTAGACTCAAAAGTCAAGGTCTTCATAAGCATCCATATCTCTAGTTAGTCTCTTTGGAGCATCTAACACCACATTCCAGCCACTCCTTGTTGGATCTTTACAATAAAATACTTGAGAGGCCTGAGATGCTAGGATAAATAGCTCATCTTCAAACTTTGAACTTCTTCGGAACTTGCTAACATTCACAAAAACTAAATTAATATTAGGGTCAAAGTAACATCCATTCGCTTTATCCTCAATTCGAACCCAATCATAATAAAATACAGTTTGAGTGAAGTCAAAGTAGTTCAACTCGAGAATTTGTCTTATGACCCCATAATAGGTAGCTTCTTCATCGACAAGATTCCTATCTTTAGCACTCGAGCGAAAACTGGTCATCGCATTCATTTTAACTCCGGAATTCTGAGTTGTCTTGTTAATTTCCCATTCAGTAGTAGAAAACACATATCCACTTGCTTGATAGGAATTATAAGATGTTGCTTGAAAGTGCAGACCATCAGCAAGTCTCTTGATGACAGACATCTCACTGTTTTCAAGCTGTCAAAAAACCTAACATATATATATGTTATTAATTGAACAAAACTACCTAATATTAATTGAAGTTTAAATGTTGAATTCGGTGTGAAGATGTTTTACTTGTTGCCTTAACCAAGGAATAAAACCCATCGGACTGTTGCCTTTACGTTTGCGATTGCTGGATTTGAATCCATTGACATATGCTTGGTATTTCCTAAATAGGAAACAGAACTAATACAAGTCAAATATATGCCTCCCTAGTTACGTAGTCACAAATTAAGATAACCTTGACTAGTTATACCTACTTTCTCCATGGAATCGCAACTTTTGACCATTAAAGCACCCATTTTTGCACTTGTTCATATTGCACATTAGTTAGTGTATGTATAGTTTTTTGCTTACAAATTCACCATCGTCATCAATATATCTCTCCTTGCCTCGCTTGTGGCTTCCCTTTGAGCCATTAGGTATGTGCTCCATGCAGTACATTATTGATTCTTCAATGACATAACGTTTAACAATACAACCTTTAGGGTGTGCCGGATTCTTTACGTACTTCTTATAAGATCTCAACATCCTAAGACATGTCACCACCAAAATATTATTTATAATCAATAACAAAAATAAACATGTTTTTCTCAAAAGACTTACCGCTAAAAATGAACATCCACCGACTCCAAACTGGTCCACAAATTTCTGCTTCTTCTGCCAAATGCACAACAAGGTGTATCATGATAACAAAGAACGAAGGTGGAAATATTTCTCAAAGACACACAATGCTTAGACCACGTACTCTTTCTTTTGCAATACGTAGCTCATCACGGTAAATTACTTTGGAGAAAAGGATTTTAAAGAATGTTGACAATTGCCCAATAGCTACACGCAATGGCTTGTGTTTTTTTAAAAGCATGCATTAGTAGTAATGGTAATAATTGTTGCATCAAAATATGATAATCATGTGACTTCAGTCTTTTCAATTCAAAATATACCCTGCTTGCATGTCGCTTCCAATTAGAGCTATATCCAATATGTACCTTCAAAGTGGACAAAGTCTCTAAGAAGTGTTTTTTCTCAACCCGGGATAGAGCAAACTCAGCCTTTGGTAATAGTAACTTATCTCCCGATTCTATGGGCCACAAGTGTTGCTTAATTTTCATCTCTTTCAAATCTAGGCGTGCTTTCAACCCATCTTTACTCTTGTCCAATTCCATAATAGTTGCAATGAGATTCTCTGCGACATTCTTTTCTACATGCATCACATCCAAATTGTGAAAGACACACAAGTCCTGTGCATTATACAAACATTCAAATGACAATGTTACATGATAAATCATATTCAAAATATTGTTAAAACATTACGTGCCTCCCAATATGGCAACTTAGTTAGAATTGAGCATTTGGTCCACGCACTAGGGCCATTATCTGGTGCCCCCTTTCCATACACCGTTTCAAACCCTTCTACTATGCTCAACACCTGAGTACCGGTCAATCGGGATGGAGCAGTCTCAAGTTCTTCCTTTCCATCAAACGATTTCTTTTGACGCCTAAAAGGATGATCTTCAGGAAGAAATCTCCTGTGACCCATATATGCAGTCTTAGACCCATGTTTCAATCTAATTGAACACGTATTTTCGGCACAAACATGACAACCACAAGTTCCACCAATTCTACAGCCAGAAAGCATGCCATTCGTAGGAAAGTCATGAATAGCCCATAATAAAACTACTTTCATGGTAAAAGTAGATTGAGTATAAGAATCATAACATGGAGTGCCCATGGACCACAACTCTTTCAACTCTGCAATCAAAGCCTGCAAGTAGACATCAATGTTTTTCCCTGGACTACTCTTCCCGGGTATCAACATAGACATCATAACAAATTGCTTATTCATGCAAAGAGATGGAGGTAAGTTATAGGGAACAACCATAACAGGCCAGCAAGTATATGAATTGCTTTGATGAGAAAAAAGGATTAAACCCATCCGTTGCAAGTCCTAGACGGACATTTCGAGGTTCAACAGAAAACTCCGGATACTTAGCATCAATTGTACTCCAATTAAGAGAGTCGACTGGATGACACATTCTATTTTCATCGACAACCACCCTCGAATGCCATGTCATTTGCTCCGCAATCCAAGGAACACTAAGAAAACATAAATATCTTAATTGGCCACGTGTTAAAACCAAATGGCAATGTGTTATAAGTATTTAAACAATAGGGTTACCTATACAATCTTTGCAACCTCGGTATCAAGGGGAAGTATCTCAATACTTTTGTTGGTACGGGTTTTTTCTTCTCGAAGAGATCATCACCTCTTTGATTCTTCCATCTACTTACACCACATCTTGGACAACATTGTAGACTTTCATCATCTTTCCAATATAATATACAATCATTTGGACAAGCATCTATCGTCTCATACTCCATACCTAAAGACTTAATCAATTTTTGGCTTCGTATGTACTAAATGGTAAGGTATTATCTTCAAGGAGAGTTCCTCTTAGAGTGTTCAATAGATTGGTGAAATAGTTGTCTGACAGCTGATGTTTCGTCTTAAGGTTAACCAGCTCAACTGTTACAGATAACTTTGTTTGATTGTTCCTACAAGATGAATAAATAGGCCTCTTCACATCTTCCCATAAATTGTTAAACTTCGTTTCCTTCCCTATATCATTTGGATTTTGATGATAGTGGTACTCATTATGAGAATTTGAATTGTCATCCAAGCTCATCTCATCTACATTTCGATCTTCATCTGAAGTACTCCCATCCATGGACTCATCCAAACCATCAAGATGAACATATCTTAACTCTTCATTAACTAAATTAATGTCTCGAGAATAGCCATCTTCATATTGGCTATGGGAGGAAGGACCAACAGTTTCAACATTGATTGCATCTTCTTCAAATGATTCCCCATGAAGATACCATGTCGTATAGGATGGGTCTATTCCAATACGAATTAAATGGTCATCCACTATTTTCGGATCAACCCTTCCACTCACATTACGACACCTTGCACATGGACAAGAGCACAAAGTTTCTTTTCCTAATCTATTCAATGGTGCTGACATCCAATCTTTGTTTGGTGGTAATAGAGCCATTCCTATCACATAGAAATGGCTTTGGTTTGTGAGATTTATTCCTGCGTGCCTATTGAGGACACAAAAGATGTGTTGTAGTGAGGATACAAAAGATGAAACAAACCAGACACTCTCAAATTAACAGATAAATGGACATAATAAATGCAATTATAAACAAATAATACCAAAGGACAACAACAATATTTAAATTTCATAGTTAAATTTTCTTTACTACAATATTTAGAAGCATGATACAACATTATTCAAAAAATCAATATTATTCAACAAATATTTCTCAAATCAAAATTATAGTTAAATAAGATAACTAAATCAAAATTATTCAACAATCATTAAAATCAACAAAATCAACGAATTTAACAATTCGATTCAATTAGATTTGAGGAGAATGAAAAATATAACGAGAAAGCTAAGGTTTCTAATTAGATTTGAGGAGAATGAAAAATCATGTTATTGAGTAAAACACCTTTGACAACGAAAGAGAGAGTGAAATCGCCTTAATCTTTTTTCGATTTTAGCTTTAATCTTTATGAGAAATGAAAAAAAAAGATGAAATGAAAAAAGAAAAAAGAGTGGATTTAATCTTTTTATTTCATTTTGGGCTTTTCTTAGTTTAGCTTGGGCTTTTATTTTTCGAAGTATTTCAAACAAAATAAATAAATAAACGAGACTTTTGTAATAGAAACGGCCCAGGTTACGGGTCCAAAGATTCGGTGCTAATATCCGCATCTTTTAACATGTCTTTTATTAACCAATCTGGTGTAGTAACGGTGGGAGATAGATCTCATTCTTCGAAAGACTAACTTGATGATTTTCAGCACCAATAGTTAGCAACTATCCATGAAGAAGAAGCCACCTAACATATGAGATCTTGTCGTATGAAAAGGACACTGGAACTTGATATTTGGAGAAACTTTATTTCATGTTTGGATCGGTAAGGCAGTAGAAACTGCGAGTTTGGTCGTCGCGGTTGAGTTGAGTAGTGAGCATTAGCAGTGGAGGTTGGCAAGAGTGAAAAAATTAAAAACCTCAAGTTAAATAGGCGTTTACGTTATAAACTACGTAACTGTCAAGTGTTAACCAAATAAATATCTCCTCCTCGTGTTTGGACACAGTAACTGAAACCCTCAACTAGAAATAAACTTCGATAAGAGCCCAAAATTATAGTTTAAACCCTTTAATAGTATTTTTTTTTTTGAAATAACTAGGGGTCAGCCCCCAAACTTTATTAACTTCATTTTCTCAAGTACATAGTGCCTTCCTTATCCCTCGTGATCAGTACATGCATTTTTTGATCCATCGGGGGAATAAAGAGCACCAATCCATTACACTCGTCTCTATTTAATTTCGATAAGTAGTCAGCTACTTGGTTACCTTCCCTGAAGACATGGACAAAGGATACTATGTCGAACTTTGAGCTCAACTTTGTTTGAATCGTGCTACCGTGTTCCTACAAAGATTACCGGTTAACCATTACCTTGCTTTGTTAATATCTGTACCCCTGCATAGAGTCGATTGCACTTTAATTTTAAACTAATTATCCTCGGTACTCCAAGACATTCCAGCCCTTTAGAACAGCTAGCGCCTCCTCGATAGATCACCGATTTCTTCTTAGAACTGCCGCTATACGCCTGTAGCACTTCCCCATCTCTATCCCTCAATACACCTCCATAACCTGCCATCCCCTCTTGTACCGACCCATCTGTGTTTAGAGCCACTGTCTCACTCCCTGGTCTCTCCCATTTGACCCATCTTTCCTCCTTTTGTATCACTTGGACCCTAACACCCAACCTCTCCAACATCACTTTGGATCCCACGTCCTCCTGTATAGCTTCTAGCGTCTTCCCCATGTATATCTTCATGCTATTTATGACCTTGTGGCTTACCTCATCAGCTGCCTTGGATCGATTCCTCTTTAGCCTCCAATTTCGCTCAATCCATATAGCTTGCACTGCTGCACAAGTAAAGGCTCGAATCACTTCCGACACCATGTTATTCTTCCTGCTTAGTCTCATTAGGTAGTACCATTCTTCATGTGATGCTCTTACTTTCTCGGTAAACCCATCGCCTTCTTGAACTCTTCCCGGACTATCTTGAATATGAGCAATAAAAAAAGATGAGCTGAACTCTCTCCCCCGGTTACCACACAAAAACAAAGACTTTGTATATCATATTACCTTCTTAATTTACCAAATCGATTCGATTACGTGTTGGGAGAGTTCGGAGAACGGTTGCCAAACAGTGAAGGAATGCTTTGGTATTGAGTACTTCCCCGAGACTATCTTGAACCATTTGACTTTACTCCTCACATTCTTTAGTACCGAAAATGATCTTTGTAGAAAATACTCCTGAGCTGTTAGGCGTCCATATGACCTGGTCCTCCATGATGTAGGAGTTGATCTCCCTATCCATAGTATTTTTATTTAGCCAATTATGTTATTAATAATATAGATTTATCACTAATTACGTGCTTTTGAGTATTTCAGGTTTTGGAGTTGAATAAATGTCAATTCGCTACTAATTAGGTGCTAAAAGGAGCTAAAATGATTGCTAGAGAAGTTTCATGAAAAAAGCCCAAGTTTAATAGAAAAAAAAACCCTTAAAAAGCCCAAGTCAACATTATTAAATAAAAATCAAACTGGATTAGAGAGCTGAAGAAAATTCAACAGAACTTCAAAATGCCATATCTTTGAACTCAGGCCTCGGATTTGGGCCCATTTTATATCAAAATGACCGGCTCAGAAAGCTCTTTCTAATGGTTTAAGCCTTGACTCGATCAGAGTAGTATAAGTTAGTGAAAACCCATGATAAAGTAACACGACCAGAATTGGAAGTCTTGGATTCAACCAATTGGGTTATGGACTTGATTTATGGGTCCATAACCTAACCTAAAAACCCCATTATATAAGAGAATAAAAACCCTAAACTCTCTGTCTCCCTTCCATTAGTTAGAATAAATTAGGGTTCTCTCTCTTTCCCTCCTTTTTAGTTTTAGTTTATGAGTTTAGTTTGTAGCCACCATCAATTCAATTCAAGTTATCTTTAATAAAATAGTTATTCATTATGTTTTATTATTTCTATTATTATGTCCATGATAGTCCCATGATTCATAGCTAAACTCTCATTAGAGAGAGTTTGAATGAAGCTTTGAGAGGACTTGATTTGTTAGTATAGATTTGTTGTTAGGGTTTAAGTTTAGGTTTTTCTTGACTTAGAGATAAGAAGAGTTTAACCTAAACTAGAGAATAGTGAGTTTGCCATGAGAATGGGAACAAGCTTTCTCTCATGCTAATTAGTTTATGACTAGAGATAGTATAAAGTAATTAGGGATCATTAAAAGTATAGTCTTTACATTTTAACCTTGTGTGAGAATATCTAGAATTGGGTTTTTTATACAAATCTATGCTAGCATGTTAAGAAATTAAAAAGTGGATTTCAATCTCTCTTTAGCTTTCTCCATATTTGATTCATCTATATTTAATTACTTTAGTTAATATTAGTATAAGATAAATTGATAGTATTATCTCGTAGTATAAATTCTCAACATAATATTACTCTCACCATTGTTTCTTTGTATTTGATTAATTGGATTCTATTTAGTCTTGGTAGTTTAGGAGTGGAGCGAATCCTGACTCTTTATATATTACTTCATTATATGTGAGAGTAGAAAATAAATAAATTGATACCATAAGAATAAAGTTAGAGTAATCTAGTTGAGTTTTTATGGGTTATCAAACTTAAAATTTTAAATTCAAGAACAACAAAACCCATACACGATAATTTTCTCAGAATATATATAGATAAAAAAGGCTCAAATCGAAAAACAGAAAAGTACATAACAAAACAATTAGTGGAACAGAGATCCACGCAATTCTTTTGCAAGGAAGTAGTTATTAAGACTCCAAACTCATCTCAATCACATTGTTCACATCCATTGATCTCTACGAACTAGAATCGCATTCTTCGATTTGAAGATTATATAGACATTTAGTGAGGGACAAAGTTCCCAGGACGAAAATGTGGAATGGTCAAATTTGGTCCCTAAGCAAACTTGTGCATTGATAAGCACCCAAAACTGTAATACTAAACCCCGTAGAGACATAGCATTTTGGTTAATTATATGTTTAATAATCATGAAATAATTATATTTTCGTACTTTTGCATGTTTTCGCAGTTAATGTGAATATGATGATAAAACCTGCATCAAAGCACAGGAATACTGTGCATACTTGAAGTCTTCCCACTCAGCCCCAGTGAAGCCCAACAAAGCTTGACTAAAGCCGAAGATTCCAACAGGACAAAACCAGTGCATAATGAGATCATGTGCAAAGAAGCAGCAAACTTTTGAAGCTCATATCCTTCAAGCTTGGACTCCGATTTTCGCAAGTGAACTACCAGAACGATCAGGGCGACGAGCTCTACACAAAGACAGAAAGTTATAAAAATGCCAACATCCTGGGCTGCCACTGGACATAGAACGTGGACCCACTCTGCAGGCCCACAAAAAGTGATGAGTCATCATACATGGAGAAGTGGCAAGTTATGGACACTCTTAGACACCTTGCAAAATAAGATAAGACAAGAAATTAAATGCATGACTAGACTTTTGATTAGAAAAGGTGTGCTATCTTTTGGCATGGTTTGGTACAAAAAGACAAGCTTGGAGAAAAGGTGGGAAGGCTTCACGTAAGAGGACTTGATATATCTTTTGGGATTTTTGGAGAAAGAGGCATTCTGTCACACCCCGAATTTTGATAGAATTCGGAAAAACAATATTTGTTCTTGACTCTTCAATTTTCGAGGTGTGATGCACTCTCCACTTTCAAAAACCCATCATCTATTTAATTACTATAATAATTTGAAACCAATAAAATTTTTAAATAAACAAAAGTCCTCTTCATTACCAAAAACTCACAAAGATGATTAAATTACAAATCTCCTTTCAACAACTCTTTAATTATAATTCCAACTGAAAATCTATTACACCTCAAGGGAAAAACAAAACATATCCTGAATGCGACGCTAACGCAAACCACAAGCACCAACCAACCTTCTTCAACACTAATCTTGTCAAGACTTATCAACTATGTTCATTTAATGAACACACTCGATAAACAAACATGCAATTGGGTTAACATTATAAACAATGCTGGTATGAGTAGCCCTAAAATAAAAAATATACTTATATATATATATATATATATATATATATATATATATATATATATATATATATATATATATATATACAATCTATAAGGCAGTTAGTTTCTCCACCGAGGCGCCTTAACTTCCAACGACTAATACAACATTCTTAATCACAATAATTAAGGAAGGTAGTTCCTCCACTGAGGTGCCTTAGCTTCCAATATAATAATAATAAGACATTTAATTCCTCCACTGAGGCACCTTAGCTTCAAACAGTACTAAATCAACTGCATCTAATAATAAAACTAAAACTTACTCTATATCTACACGAGTGTAGGCCTGATCACAGAGTGCGACACACCTGCATAAATAATCAATTCAACCCACCCTTCTGCAAAACCTTTGTGAATGCAACATAAATTACAATACAACAAACATATCATATACATAATTCCAATCATCTCATTGAACCAATTTCACAACCACCATCAATCATTTATTATATATTTAATGTACACTTTGATATATCCTCACAATTATTGTTTAGAGTTTCCTCAAGTGTCTCTAGAATCACATCATCTCTATGTCTTACCTAGTTTCCCTGGCTACCACAATCACTTCCCAACACCGAACATGTACATCCACATACCTCCCCTCACGTAATGAACCACTCCGTGCGTAATTACCCTAAGCGAGATATCGCATACCAGGTAACCTCCACACGAACTTCATTACGCAGGTACTGCCACTATTCGGCATAAAATATTGCGCGCCTCGTTCTAATTTTGCGAACGGAATAATCAAGCCACTATTCGGTTACACCAGAAGGGCCATTCAGATTCACTGAAACGCCAGAAGGGCCAATCAAATTACACACGCCCTACACAGGGGCTAATCACATGAGTTGTGGTAGCTAGGTTCTAGGATTTTCGTTACGTAATTTATTCAAATGTCATACATTAGTATCTCATAACCATTTCACTTTATCACGTGCATGGCAAATACATTTTTGCACTAAGCCACCATATTTAGAAATATCTTAATACATCTCATAACAACTTTCATTCTTTCACGTGCTAATTGCACTAAGCACAATTCCGTGGGAAATATCCATAAATACTATACTACCTCATAGTAACATCTCACAGATATAATAATGGAGCGTTTACATTCATTTCTCCCAAAATATTGCATTTAATAGATATCCTAACATATCATCTCATTTAACAGAACAACAATTTCCATATTCCACATAATGTCACAAATTTCTCCAAACGTACCGCATAACATTTTTATAGCGTTTTAGAAATATTATATCTCCTAAAATTTCACACTCGTCACGTGTCAAAAATTACACAATATCAACGTCAAATCTTTCTTAGATAATGACGAACCAATTTATGCAGACTTCCTCACCATTATAGCATTTGATTTGTCCATACAATTTAATATATAAAAACGTAGCACAATTAAACAGTCAACAGTCAAAGGGTCAAACCCAACAGTCACTAGTCCCAAACCAGTGTTCCTCCAAACAGGTCCTAATCCAAACCCATGTCTAAAACAATTCAACCCATTGTCCTAATTCAATTAAACAAGACAAAGCCCCAAAACCAAAGCCCAAAAGTCTAAACATTTAAAGACCCAATTGGATCTATTTTCTGTCATATGGACCGGTCCAAACAAAAATAGAACTGGCCCAAACAAAAGAAATGAAACTGGCCCAAAAACTTAAACTGAACTAGCCCAAAACACAAATAGGTTCGGCCCAAAGAATAAATGAAATTTGCCCCAAAGACTAAACTCAAAAAGGCCCAAACAACTAACTTATTTCGACCCAACCAAACAAAAGAAAAGTTGGCCCAAACAAAACAAAAGAAACTGGCCCAAACAAAACAATCTAAGGCCCAAAGAACAAAAGCTAAAGACTTTGGCCCAAAGCCCAACTAAGATATCCGGCTGTAACTTAACTAAAATTGCACGCAGGAGTACTGGATACCCCTCACGGTCATCTCCTCCATCAGACCAGCTCGTGTCCGGCCACCGCAAACCTCCACACACCACCATACAAAAACCAACCGAAATTAATCCCCATAAAAAACCAACAACATTTAATAAAAGCAAAATCCTCAAATCATTCAATCAATATTCTTCATCAAAACTAGATCTGGATTCGCGCCGCCATTAACCCCGGACTCAAAGCTTCAATCCGCCCTACTGTCTAGCACCCAATCATCCCCACTCGGTTCGGCTTTGATCTCCACCAAAAACCTAACTATAATCAAAACCCAAACATCTTCACTCCTCACCAATTGATCTCTACACCAATTGAGCTTGACTCCATTACATCATTTTTTTTTAAAAGTTTCGACAGCCCCATTTCCATCACTCAACCAATATACCACAACAACCCAACATCAACCAAACATTAACAATCCACAATCAACCAAATCAATACTATATACAAGTTCAAACATAAATACAGGATGATTCTTTCCTTTGGGGCTTTAGCCGCCATTAACGGGCCCAATCAAGCTTCGACAGTTCAATATCAAATTTTAGAGTTTCAACAGAGTTTTAACAACATGACAGACAGGACGCCGAATAATAATAGGAGAATGAGCAATAAAACTAGACAGAAACCTTAGACAGAGAAATATGGCTGTATACACCGATACTCATAAAACTATAGGTTCGGTGAAAAGCAAAATAACTACTCACATTAATTAAAAGCTCCACAAATCCCTCATAGTCCGAATCGTTCCGCTCTAACTCTCTAGAAAGCGAGTTTTTTTTTTTTTTTTTTATCTCCGCCTCCATTTTATTTTATTTTTATCCAAAAAACCCTATTCTCTGGAAAAATATGAATATATATACTTGGGTTTGAAACCTAAGCCCAACACAGACTCGGGCCCAGAAATCAGGCTCACATATCCCAAATCCAATCCAACAAATTTTAAATAAAAAAAGAAATAAATTAATAAAAAAATAAATACATATTACAAATACGGGCGTTACACATTCCATTCTTGCATTCCATTTTGGTTGTTTTACATTTCATGCATTGTCTTTTAAGCTTTTGTATTAGTGTTGATATAGGAAGTCTTTAACTTCTAATAATATCTATTTTCTTCATGTTAAATTTCCAGTTCTTACTTTGCTTCTTTTTACTTTTTCATTTCATACATCAAAGACATCAAATCCATCTAAGGACCATGAGCTAAAACCCTTCCAAGGGGAGGGTTAATGATGCTCATGTGAGGATCAGGCTGCGTTTTAGTAGTCTAGAATCACTACTTAGGAAAATAGGTTTTGTTATACATTCGGTCCCAAAATGACTAAGTCTGATCAAGTTTGGAGTACTGATACTCCAGATCAGTCTCGTGCGAGACCCAGTTAACACTAAGTCAAGTCTCGTGCGAGATCAAATGGTAGCTGTTAGCTCTCTAGTTTGCCTAGTTGGTGTATAATTAAACCCGGAGTTGAAGTGATATTCCAGAGATGGAATATCAATTCAACTCCTCATGCTAGCAAGATGAACTCAGAGATGAGTACATCTTACTAGGGATCGATACTCGATGCCATTTCGGGTTTGTCTATGAAATCGAGACGGGTTAGAGATGTAGTGATAAGGTGCTCTAAAAGTTTGTAACTAATCGTGTATGATTATGATTGACCCTCTTCTTGTATCTCCCTCTCTATCTAGTTTACTAAGAAATTAATCTTTGTAGTTCTACGTTAACTTGCATTCTAAGTTTTAATTGAGAATATCTTTAGCAACATGAAAAATAACCTAAAATCCTACTCACTAATTCCCTTGAAGCTGTAAATTTTAGTTGTGAACTTTGCCTAGTCCAAAGGTTTGGACGATCCCTTACTCGATCTATATTATCGACCCACGTGAGTAAGGTAATTTGACTAGTCGGACATTTTACGGACTTTGGACACAAAAATAACAAACCTATAAAAAGTCTGATTATCAAATGGCATCACTGCATGCCTAAGAACTCCGGACACTTAATATAACAACTGGAATACATCACTAGGGAACCCCCCCCCCCCTCTCCTACCCTCTCCTCTTTTCGATTTTTCATTTATGTTGCGATTCTACCATTTCTTTTAACTGCTCGTAACGATTTTTATTTTTTTGCTTACAGGTACTTGTGAACCAGATTGGAATTATCATCCTTATGACATTCTAAGAACGCTATAAAAAGTTGAAGTACTGCACTTATCTCATAGTCTCGGACGAGACTTTCAAGGGTTGCGTGCGAGATTGCCCTGGAGTATCAGCCCTCCATTTTTCAGGCCCAAGTCATTTCCCTTCTCAGTGCTGTTTTGGACTCTCTGGACTTGTTTAGCTAACTTCCAGTATGTGCATGAGTTCAACTCGTTTCAGGAGTTAATTCGGTCGCTTAATTTTAATAGGTGGAGTTGCGGGAAGCTCCAGGTTTCACATTCTTCCACTCCACCGCCAATATAGGGTACCAAAACAACCGCAACCTTGTTCCCATTACTCTAGGTTATGGCTACCAAAATCAACCTGTAAACAATAACCGTGAACTCGTTCCTGCTGCCCCACTAGTGCAATCCACTGTCGATAAAACGGATGAAACTTTACTGACTTACATGAATCAACAGTCTCAAATCTTAGTATCTATCTAACAGTCTTTTCAACTGTTAGCACAGGATAAAAGTCAAAAGGGAGTGTTTCCTGGCCAAGCAGTTCCCAACTCGAAGCCCACAAACACTGCTTTTGAACTCACGAATGCACCAAGATCTAGTAATCCCAGCCAGGGTGAGGTGAATGTCATCACCACCTGATAATTGTAAAAACAAGCTTTTACTCCTACTTAACTAATTAAACTCGGCAGAAGTAAAAACATGAATTAATACTTTTTGTTATCAAAGTTCTACTCTCGATTATCTTATAATAAAATTGGAGTCAGAATTCATTCCACTCCAAGTTGCTTAGACGTAATACTTTCTCTAACTTAAATAATTTTACAATATCAATGAGAGCAATGGTTTAATTATACAAGTATGGTGAAAACAATTAATTAAGATATGATAAATTATACTATGACAATTTAATGAGAAGAAGATATTAGGGGGATTTTATTCCACCTTGATTAATTCTTAATATGCTAGTGTAGGTTTTGTTGCAACCCTAATCTTTATGTTTTCACATAAATGTTAGGTCATTTTATCCCTAATTATTCATTGCATCTCTACCAACTAATAATTAGCATGTGAGGCAATTGAAACCCATTCTTTTGGTGAATTAACTATCTTCTAGAGTGGAATATCTTACAACTATTTTATACTAACACATCAAGTCTTCATCAAAACTTTAATCAAACCCATCTAATGGAGGTTTGCTATGAATCATGAGACTATCATAAACATAATAATAAGTAGAAGAAGACATAAGGAAGAACTACTTTATTAAAGATAACTTGACTTGAATTAATGGTGGTTAGGCTAATAAAACAATAACTAGGATTTAAGACTTAAGAAGAAAAATTAATTTATTATCTAATGGGTTATATCTAGAGTTGTGCCTTAGTCCTCTTTATATAAGAGAGGGCTAGGTTTACAATTTCGTTCATGGGTTTTGGAGTTATGTTTTGGGCCATTAAATCAAGCCTAAAACCTAATTACTTAAGTCTAAAAAGGGTTTTTCTATTGGAAATTACTGTAACAACCTTTTTGTCCACTTTTACTCATCTGATTGGATCAAGGCTTAGACCATTAGAAACCTCTTTCCGAGTCTGTTGTATTGACATATAGTAGGCCCAATTCTGAGGTCTGAGTCCAAAGATACGGCTTACGGAAGTTATGTTGACTTTTCTACTCTATTTCTGCCCACGTTGACTTTGACTTTTCAGCTTTGACTGGGCTTTAAAAAAGCTTTTTCTCCTTGAAACTTGGGCTTTAATCATATAACTTCTTAGCAACCAGCCTTTGCTCATTTCTCTTACAAAAGTGACATATTTCTTCACATATTTGACTCCAATACCTGAAATACACATAAGCACGTAAACAGTACTAACTCTTATTTATTATAAACATAATTGGTCTAAATATAATATTATTAAGGGGTTAAAACTACAGTTTTGAGCTCTCATCAAACTACCCCCAAACATCATTTTGCTTGTCCTCAAGCAAATATGAGAAATTAAAATAAGTGACCAAAAATGGAGTTCTTAATTAATCTCGTTTCGCCGAGTGCGATTGCATTGACCATATGCAATAAAACCTTAAATCACTAAGAATTCCCTAGTGGACGAGTTATAGCCTCGTGAGAGTTTTTCAGAGAAGGTACTCACAAACTTCATTTATACTACAATGGCTAAGAAATAAAATTATTGTTTCCTTATTTATTCTCAGATATCTATACATCTCACTAGCAATGAATACAGAATAATCAATTTAAAATCTAAGCTAATACGTGCATAATAATTAATCATCTATGGATAAACATATATATAATGAACTATCTTTGTGAAATGCAATAATAGGTTAAGTTTAAAACTTTGGAATAACGTCCTTAAGTAGGTCCTCACAAATATGTCAAGACAAAAATACTCTGATTTTTCCACTCAATGTTTCGCTCACACCAGTGTGTAGTGGGCACACTTTTTCTCACAATCTCAATGACATACAAGGGAGCCGAGGTCAATCAAATACATTTGTCACTTACTATCACACCAACCTAATCCTAATTAAGATAGAGGTCTTTATTAGGTGTTGCGGGGATTAGGTGATGGTTTAAGAATGAAGAAAATGGATACTCAAAAGGATAAGTCTGAGATAATAGGGTATTCAAAATATGTAACTAGAGAAAACCTTGTTCTTACTTTTCTTCTATACTTTGTTTCCATCCTTAGTTATTTTTTATTTTTCTTTTTTGGTTTTGACTCATTTGATTATGTTTTGGAGTTCTAACTTTTTATTTTTCTTTTTTTTTTTCTTTTCTTTGGAAACTTTATTTTCTTTTCTTATTTGAAGCAACTAACAAGTTCTTGGTTTTCCACAGGTCTTTCTATTTTCTTTTCGTCATTTCATCTCTATTCTCAGACTCATTCAAAAGTGGGTAGGCTGATTTTTATTTTGTTTTGTTTCTTATAAAAGGGTAAATGATTTATGGTTTATGAAAAGGCTAAAGAAAGGCTCAGAGGGACGACTAGCGGAAAATAATTTCATATAGGTTTGAATTTCTGGTTATATCGATCTAAAAAGGGCCTAAATTCTCGCTTAGGATATGATATAGTGATCAAGTAAGTGGACGTATGATTTCTCTATTCAGAATTTACTTCTCCCTTGTATCATTACTCAGATATTTAACTCATAAGGCTTTTAGGCTATATTCTTATAGGATTTATAGAATAAGTACTCTAGCCTAGATTTCGCTCAGAAACTTACTGCCAATACAAACATAGATGCTCATGCGATATATTTATGGAAAGATGCAATGATTATTACCTATATATTAACCTAAGTTTCTAAAAACTATTCTAATTTAAGAGCTAAAGTGAAACTTCTAGACTACTATCATCACAGAAAAAGAAACAATACCAATATTTCTAAGTGCAAAATATAAATACTTTTTATTTTTATTTTTATTTTTATTTTTTTACTAAAAAGTAAAGTGCATATTATACATATATATCCTACTCGGTGCCTAATTTTTGCAAATGTTTCTATCCCACCCCAAAACAATTGAACATTTTGTCCTAAAAGTGTAAAGAGATAAAGAAATAATTTACCATAGAAACGTGCTAAAAATTGGTAGTACCTGTAACAGAAATATTATAAAGATAATATGATAACATGAAGCATAATTAAACTGTTTCGTATTAACTAACACAAATTCTACTGGAGTAAACATGACAGGCAAAGGGTGGCAAAAAGATTTGAAATGAAATACCAAAATATGCCACCCCCAAACAAAATTTGAAAACTCTTTATAAGTTTGAAAATTTTTGTGGCCTATACTCCATTAAGGTGGTATTTTAACAAAAATTATATGGGTCTTTTAAAATCAAATTCCCCTAGACTTAATGTGGGGGCATTTTAAGTTAGATTCCCCTAGAGGCCTAGACTGTGCACACCCCTAAACAAGCAAGAAACTGGGATGGCACAAAATGGATGATGCGTGGTCAACTATAAACTAATAGTTAAAAGAGTTGGGGGTTTAGCCATAAAAACATTATACTAAATGCTGCCCTAAACAGAATGAAGTTGTATAATTGGAAGCAATCTTGTAGAAGAATGAATAAAAACTTATGCAACCCATCAAAGAACATATGCAAACCATAATGTTGTAGATGTTTTAAAGAGTTAGAATGACCCAAAAGATGAATTAGTGATACTTTTGGTGAGAAAGGAATGAAATATGGATCCTGATGTCTTTCATAAGGCTTAGATGAGGAAAAATAAGACAAACTAGATTTCTCACTACACTCAGTCAAACCTTGGCTCTCAATTACAGGAGTGGTGTACTCATGGGATTGTGTGCTAGGCAAACACTCTTCATCATGAGGGTTAAAAAAATTATAGAGGGTCTCTGAGGCAATTGGCTCAAGTGCAAATTCGAGGTTCCTCTGAAATGGTGGGTGAATGGATGGCTTAGTTGTGGTAGATGGTTGGATTTTAAGAGATGGTAACTTAGGTGGATGGTGGTCAGTTGGTGGATCCTCAGTTGCCAAACTAAATTAAGATTCACATTACAATAAAGAAGTTTACTTCTTTTAATTCCTGCACATGACCTTGTTCATGCCTTAGATCAGAATTGTTGATTTCTATTTCCTCACTCTTATCCTCTAAAACAATATAAGTTTCCTCAATGGCATCATAGTCATCCGGCCTGAAGTCTTAAAGAGTCGCCTTTAAGAAATTTCTTATCCAAATTGTGTGGAGTTAATATAATGGTTAATGGGAGGGTCATGGGAAGGTAATGGTTCATGAAATTCAGGGTATGTCTTAACTAGGTTGAATGTTTTGGTTATAGAAATAGGTTGTTCTACGTGTGTGTCGATCTCTAGCAAGGTTGAAAGTTTTGTGTTAGGTAAGGGGATCATAGAAATCATTTGGGCTAGATTCTGAAGCATAGTTTGGGTTTTGGCATTTTATTCTCTAAATATTTTTTCATTGTTGGCTATTTGTTCCCTAAATATTTGTTCTGAGTCAGTCATTTGTTGGGAAATTTGGTCTGGGAAGGGTGGCGAACTAGATGGGTGGGTGATTTTTGGCATGGTGGAAGGGTCTGGTGTAGGTGAGGTTAGCATCAATCTTGTCCGTTCTAGGTTATGAAGTATTATTTTGTTTTAAGCCATTAATTTGTCAAATGTTGTTAGCGGAGGGGAAACTTGGTTGTGTGGTTTTGGTTGGTATGGTGTTTGATAGTCATAGTTATTGGCGAATGGATATAATATGAGTCATTCTTGGGATATGGCATTTGAGTGACTCTGGTTGATCTCGTACTGTGATGGGTTAGGTTGAGGCTGAATAAATATGGGCCATGAATGGGCGTTGTGGTCTGGATCTGAACAAATTGTGCATGAAAAAGTGTTAGGTTCGTTGTATACACTCATCACGGAACTAGGAGTAGACGACACTGGTTGACTCCATGTATAAATTGGATGACTAGAAAACTCTTGATTGTATTGGTTACTGTAGACACCCCATTTTTTCACCCAAGGCATAATTTATTCACGATTTTGCCTTGAATTAAATATGATCATATAAGGTGACTTGCTTTCTTGAGTCTTTATTTCTACATCAAACTTCTTTCTTTTCATCTTATTTTAGCGTCTTTAGACTCTCCTCATTATGTTCTAGCTATAGCTGAAGTTTCGTTGCTTTCTGAGTTTTGAGCTGAAAATGACCAAAATGCCCCTATAACCCTTTGGATCCCAAATCTCATTTCTTCCACTCTTTCTTTGGATGAGATTATTTCATATTTGAATTCCCCTTAAAAAAATCCTTCAAAATGAGTACAAGCTTGCCTAGGTTCCTTTTGGATTTCAGAAACCCTAATTTTGCCCTATCCCGTTTCAGCCCGTTGTGCGCATTGTTGAGTGCAACGAATTTTTGGAGTAAGATTTCGACCCAAGGGAATTTTTAAGAGTTCATAGGCCTTCCTAATGGATTCATGAACAACTTTTGTGAAGAATAGTTTGCCTAATTTTGACCCGGTCAAAGGGGATTTGTAGCATTGAAAATATGGTCAAAATGGGCCTTTTGTGGATTTTGGACCCGTGCTCGTGGGCTGTGGATTTTGGACCCTAATCCATCGAAAAGGTCTAAAAATCAAGGGCCAAGATCGGACCCCTTATCCCATCTCTTGAATCAAGGGCCAGATTTAGGAGGTGCATCCAGAAAGATATCAAACCATTGGATTTTTCTTCATCAATACTCAACCATTGGATCAAACTCATTACCATATTGAAATCCATCCCAAAAAGCTATAAATATGGGTCTCATTCACCCACAAAAAAACATCTGGAGCTAGGAATTCGGAGTTAATAATCTGGACCTAGTTATTCAGAGCTAATAACCTTCTTTTCTTCAGTGTTCTTCATTTTTTCTTTATAGTTCTTCATTTTAGCCTTCTTTCCTTCTCGTTGATCTTGAGTAGAAACTTCTTTTCACCAAAAGTTGTTTTTTCCTCAAATCACCTGTTTCAATCCAAAAATCACAGTTGTCAATTCAAGATCAAGTTTATCATCAATCAATCGATCAATCTACAATCAAGTATGAGGCAACATTCCAAACAAGGTGACATCTTTCTTTTCTCTTTTATTTCATTTAGCATTGCATATTAGGTTATTTTTTTAGTTTTATTATAGCATATAGTTATTAGTTTTTAAATAATTTAGTGAAGATCATCCAACTTGGTAGATTAATTTTTCAAGTTTTCTTCGTTTGCCTATCTCAAAACATTACACCTCAATAGAAGTACGTAAGGCTGGTTTTTACCAGGTTAGTGTGGGTGCCTAACACCTTCCCACATCATACCTTGACTCCCGAACCCAATAATCATCTAGTTTCGAGGGCTAGTCCTTCACATAGGTTTTACTCAACTTTTCATTAATAAAGTTAGTGGCGACTCTAAAATCAATTGCATAGACCTAGGCACACATTTTTGTGCATACAGGTTTTTTGGCGACTCTACTGGGGAGATCCCTAGAGAGTCAGACTTACGTTTTCTTTGAGGTGTTTCAGTTAAGATATGAAAGAAGAAGGCTTATCCAGAAGCTAGTTGGAACAGAAGGTCATGGTTAAGGTTATCTCGCGTAACCATTAACTCGCTGATTGAAATGGAGAATTTACCAGACAATTCTTCTCAAGTGTTATCTCTGCCACCTATATCTTCATCACAAATGTCTATGCCATAAGGAAGTTCTCCACTAATACCTTCACTTGAAGAGCAAATTTTATCAAGTAACACTCGAACTCCTCATACAAATGGCTCTGGTGAATCATCAACCCTTACCAGTCAAGAGGAATTGATGGAGAAGGTGATGGAAAAGATGTTTCTCAAGATGATGTCAAAGTTTGCAATAACTCCAAGTCTGGGTCAACCACAACAACCAAGTATCGCACTACCCCCCATGGTTAGTCCTAACCCTACCATTCTACCAACCTCATTACCCACTCCGTATGCTACACATAGATCAACCCAATTGCATGCTCCTACGCCAACCCATACTCCGTCCCAATTTTTTCCTCAGGATAACCCAACCTACATGCCTCAACCATCCACTCATCAAACTTTTCAAAGCCTAAAAAAAATTCCAACTACAACCATGATGTCCAACCCATTCATGTTACCAACCCCAACTTATTTTCCGCAAACTCCACAACCACTATTCTACACGAACCCCCAATACCAAGTGCATAACCCAATCCAACCACAGGTTGACCCTGTAATGGAGGAGATTAAGAAATTGAAAGAAGCAATGACCAAGATGAAAGGTGAAGACTTGGACCTTGATAATATGTGTTCATATCCATAGATCAGAGTACCGCATGGATTCGAATTTCCAAAGATGGAGCGATATGAGGGAAACAGTTGTCCAAAGGCCCACATTCATATGTATGCAAGTTACCTACAACCGATGGGAATCGGGCCAAACTAATGGTTCAACTATTCCAGAGGAGTCTTAAGGGTGCAACCCTTACTTGGTGGATGAATACTGAAACACAAAAAATCAAGACTTGGCCTGAACTGGTAAACGCTTTTGTAGCTCACTTCTCTTACAACACTGATATCCAAATGGGCCGAAGGCAACTTGAAGCTTTGAAGCAAGGTCTGAATGAAAGCTTTACCGAGTATATTACAAGATGGAGGACAAAAGCGTCCCAAATCATTGATAGGCCCATGGAGGAGGAGCAAATTAGGATGGTTATGAAGAGTTTGAACCAAGAGTATGCGGCCAGGCTAAGTGCTAGTTATCATCTAACATATCAAGCCTTAGTTGTCGCTGTATCACAAATTGAAGATGGGCTATCATCTGGCAATATTTCTCCCATCAGTTCAATGTTTACAAGATCTAACCCGTAGAAGAAGAAGCCTCCCACTGTAACGGTGAACAACAAAGAAGCCAATGTGGTTGCTACACAAGTTCAACCTTAACCACATACGCAAATTCAGTCGGAGGTGGCAAACAACCCTTCTTCCAATCAAATTGCATATCCTCCAAGACAACAAGGATATCAAAATAGAGGGTTCCCCAAGCCTCAGAGGCAGTTCACAGAGCTACCGTACCCATTGTCGGTCATTCTCAAGGCTTTTATCCAACAAGGCCTAGTTACACTATTGCAACCTAAGCCTCCTCCAAATCCGATTCCGTACTGGTATGATACTTCAAAACACTGTGATTTCCATCAATCTCCAGGACATCCTATAGAGAAATGCAGTGCTCTTAAACATACGATCCAGGATTTGATTGATTTGGAAAGAATTGATGTTTCACATTTTGGTACTCCAAATGTGACAACAAATCCATTGCCATACCATAATGGGGGAGTTCACACATTAGAGTCGGTGAAAACTAAAGATCCAGCTTCTTTTATTACTCCGATCAAGCAAGAGTCCAGTGTTATCACCACAAGGCCAGTCAATCTTTATGATACAGTTAGAGAATGCATGTGGCAAATAAAACCTAGGGGCATCCAACTAAATGAGGTGGTCACACCATTTCTACATACTCCACATATTCAAAAGCCATTTAGGTTGAATAGAGAGCATCTGGAATCCTTTATGATGCAGAGGCCTATTACGAAATGGGTAGACCCTTTGAATACATCTCAATCTGCGACATCACAAGTTGGGTAAGAACCTCAAGGACACGTGATTCGCCAGAATCCAACTCAGGAATAGGTAATCCCAACTCTTATGACAATCCCCAAGGTCTAGTTTGTGGCCGCTAAGAGTCACAATACCGAGGAGGTTCTAGGGAAGAAGTTAATTGAGCCCGAGAAAAGTGAAGATGACTCATCAATCTCACTACATCAGTTGAAGCAATTAGAACCTAGTTTGGCAGAGGAATGTGTTGAGACTCACGGTTTGACAAGAGGAGAAAGGATATACAAGCCACCACACTTACAGAAGGATCCGATTTTGGCCCAACAGCCTGACCCGCCCACGGCTACTGAACCAGGGAAGCAGGATGGTAATGAAGTAATCCAACAATTGTAGAAAACCAAGTCCAACATTTCCATATGGGGTTTACTCATAGCATCACCCCAACATAGGCAAGTAGTTCTTCAAGTCTTGAACCAAGCTCATGTTCCAGCTTCTATCCAGCCGAACGATTTGGTACGTACAATCGCTTCCCTCAGGAAGACAAATTCCATAATATTTTCTGATGATGATCTGACCGCAGATGGAATAACCCACATGAAAGCGTTGACTATATTACGGTGCATTGCAACAACCATAAGGTGCCATTTGTATTGATTGACAATGGATCCAGTTTGAATATCTGCCTGGTCAATTCTGCGAAAGCCATTGGAATCATGTCGGAAGACTTCACTTTCACTAAGGATATAGCTAGAGCAATTCATGGGTTTGATAACCAGAGAAGAGAAGTCCTTGGCGAGTTCACAACTGACATCCAAATAGGTCCAGTCACGTTCAAAGTCACATTCTTAGCTCTGGACATCGAGGCTAATTACAATTTCCTTTTAGGCAGACCATGGCTACACCAAGCCGGTGCAATTCCATCTACACTTCACAGAAAGCTCAAGTTTTTATGGCAAGGGAAGATTATCTATATCACTAGTGATTCGGATGATCTGGATTCTTTAGAAGAACATAAGGTAATACCAATGATTGAAGGAAAGTGTAACTATACTGAGGAACTATTATGGATTGTAGAGTTTAGAGCACCCGACAAGGAGAAGCTCCCTACCCCGTTTTGCAATGGAAATCCCAAGATGACTCAGATGTTCCGTGAGTAGAATTATTTTCCAGGACTTGTATTGGGAAAAACCCAAAATGGCATCTTAGAACCGTTGCAGATTCCTAGTCAAGATGATCGAAAAGGGCTAGGCTATACTGAGGAGGTTGTGGAAAGACTGTTAGAATTGTTTCTCAGTTCTAGTGCCACGGTGAATTGTCTCGGATTGGCTCTATCTGATCTAGGGGCAGAGATTAATGCTATTATTGATTCCAACATATTTTTGGGCGAAGACGATGACTCAGATCCAAACTCAGAAATTACTATTTCAGAGCCAGATATTAATTCCTATTCAGGATATTGCCAACTTAGGTTGGATCAGGAGGCTAGGTAGTTTAGTTGGATAAATAAGGTTGGATCGACATCCTCCACGTCAGGTATGGACTATACTCCATCTTTTACTTTAGCCAGTTCCCCAGGGTTAGGATTTGACCCAGGAGACAAGTCTGTCATACCTTATCATGTCCAATTGGACCCTCAGACCATCTTTTACTCCCAGATGCAATATGAGATTTGGAAAAGGTTTTTAGAGACCTTAGATTCTGATAAGGATCCACCCATTGATGGAGACTATGATGATTGAGGAACGCAAGTCATTATTGATCCAATCCCCAGCCATCATATTGCTTCGGTTAAGCCACCGGATGAATCTGATAGGGCTCAAAGGGCGTGAAACTTTTTGTTCTAACTCCTTTTGTATATAGTTATATTTCAAAAATTCAAAAAAATCAAATATTTAAAAAAATCCAAAAAAAATCAAATATTTCAAAAATTCCAAAAAATTCAAATATTTCCAAAATCCAAAAAAATCCTGATATTTCAAAAACCCAAAAAAATTAAATTTTTTTACAAATAAAAAAAAAAAAAAAAAAAAAAAAAAAATCCACAATCCCACATATATGATTTACCCACTTGCCTTAGTGTAGGATGATTGAATGACTTGTGCAGGTTATTATGATCCCCTTTCCCCCGATAATGATGAAGAATGGACAATGAAGCTGCTGAGTTCATTCTTTCTCATGAGCAGTCTGAGGATTGATAGACGCTAGTCATTGTGGAGACAAAGACCATCAACCTTGGTACCACAGATGAACCACATTATGTGCAGATTGGTATAACCTTGATCCCCTTTGAGCGTTGAAGCCTGATCAAATTACTGAAGGAATCCATAGAAGTGTTGATCATATCTATGACAATCTATTGTCTTAAGGTGGTACATGATTTTCATTGTTCGTAGATGAGAGAATCACTCACCGAGAAGAAGAGATTGAGGAGGAAGAAAGTTCAGCGGTTATGTTTGAGAAGATTTTTCAAATGTCTAAGATCACCAACATCAACATCAGCATTCGGCATTATACATTTACCTTTGGCGAGAGGGCAAAACTCCACAACATCATTTGATCAACTACCCTACTGAAGAAGGGGAATATTCTGCATTCCATCAATCAACGGCTACTTAGCCAATCAACCAACCAGCTACCCTACCGTAGAGAGGGAAAATTCCATATTGCATAATTAGCCTCGGATCGAAGACATGAGAGCTATCTATTAAAGAAGTCAACTGACTCGAATCTGACTACATCAAAGAGCAGAATGATGAGAGGAGTTCATCTACGATCAACATTCTTGAGAACCGATGTCACACCTCAAATTTCCAGACAATATTTAAAACAATGATATTCAATCATCTGGAAATCCGGGGTGAAACAAAACCCATAACCATGTTATCAAACATGATATATACAAAACTGAAATCAAAAGAAAACTAAAAGGAACAATCCTTAAATCACATTATTAAACTACAAAGAAACTAACCAACTCTATTACATCTATCTCAAAACAAAACCGTACCCTTCAGAAAATCTTAAACCAGAAGACTCTAAGAGCAACTCCAAATCACGTGTCCTTATCCACTGCACTCCACTATCTATGTTCCCAAGAACACACCGACATTGCAAAACAAAGTAAACATGGGTCAGCAAATTGAATTTGCTGGTATGAGTAAACCAATAATATAAAAACAATTCCATACTTTAATTATCCAAACAAACACTTTATATATACCTATAACTTAACCATTCTCAGCTTGGAAGACAGGTAGTTCTGTCATTTCAACCGGCATAGTTTCTTCCCAAGCAAGACTTCCATTCTATTAACTCATTATAATAACTCATTTTAATAACTAAGTAATTGAATTAACTCTTACTGATATTCACTTCTGTATAAGGGTAGGACCGCGTCCTTGCACAAAATAATAATATATCCTACCCTCCTGCAAAACAGAGTTAGACATCACAATAAAATGATTTATCCCAGCCAGTCAAATTTTCATTCATAACCAAACCTCATTTAAGACATTTAAGTCTAATTGATATAACCTGGTTCGTCCCGCATATTCGGAAAATACCACTTATCATAATACCTATATCAAGGGTAGTCATTCATATGACATCATTACGTCATAAAGTTTATGCGTGCATAACCATAGATCTCAGACTATCATAAGTGTTTAATATTTTCGTAATAACATATCAAATTATAGTCATTTCGCAGTCACATAGAAATCACAATCATTTACTAATATTATTCACATTCACACTTCACATCCATAACATCACACAATTCATATACTTTTACTTAAAAACCACGCGTCTACTTATGAGAACGGGGAAATATCACAACCAAAGAGTACATTCATCCCTTGTGAGTATCACCTCATACAGACCAAGTATATATTTCTCATAAGAAATCATATACATCATATGCAATAACTCCATCACACGTAAAATCAATATTTTACTTTACTTATTAATTATCTCGTTGACTTATTTATTAAAAGACACATCCAAACCTTTAGTTCCTACTCCACGATTTGCACTACACACATTTGCCAAATCATTATATCCGTGTGCCTCAAACCTCGGACCGAAATTACCACTACAAGACATATGTCCCAAGCGGGATATCGCCTCCGAAACATACTTTCATCTTGTAAACTCGTAACTTGTGAGTCACAGCCATCTCTGGGCTTCCATACACATAATCACAAAGCCTCTTTTGGGAATAACAAAATATCAGGTCATTCATGGCACATTCAATGAATACCTTGGGTCATTCCCGCCACATTCAAGGAATACCCATCATAATACTAACAGGTCATTCATGGCACATTCAATGAATACCTTAGGTCATTCCCGCCATATTCAAGAAATACCTATCATAACACTAACAGGTTATTCATGACACATTCAATGAATACCTTGGGTAATTCCCGCCACATTCAAGGAATACAGCCAACCTACAAGGCGAATACCTTAGTTCCTCTTTAATGTGATTTTTCACATGACATCATTAGTCATAAACATTTCTTTTCATCAAAGAGGCGTGGAGAGATCTAAAGATGTGGGCGACACATTTAATTTTCACCGGACACTTTTACCCCGAATTTTAACACTCAAGAGTTCTCATTTATTATAATATTTTTATTACAAAACAAACACCGTCTCAAACAATTTGATCATTACTAAAGATTCCAAACATAATAACTAATCAACTCACCTCATTATCAATTATATAAATAATAGATATTAAAAGGTTCAATCAGGAATAACGCATTAGTTAAATGTCTCATGAATACATTTTAAACAACCACAATTACGTACACAATTAAGTACTAACTTTATACACATATAGTTATCACAATAACTAATAACTAATATTAATATATAATATAGTGTAGTGGCTGCACTTTTGCTCAAAGTTGCTTACGTATCCAAATCTTTCAAGATTGGAATCAAGGATTCATAGTTCTTATCAGCCACATAGTCAATGCTATAGTTTTTCCTACATTCATTCAAATGACATGTAACTTAATTATTTAGAAACTAAGGTATGTAGATATACTTTTTCATGTAGAACTCGAAGTCCCAATCTCAGCCCATCTAGAATAAAACTTATGTCGAAAACGGTAAAAATCCTAATTTTCAACAAATTAGATTTTTGACGGACTATCTTCCGAATGACACAACTCTTTTCACAGGTATCTAAACACATCAAGGCTTTTTGTGTTGCAAAGCTGACACACAGAACTTACTTTCCCATGTTTTACAAAAATACTCAATCTCCTTCTAAATGTGCCAAAACTAGGCTCGAACACAGTGCGCAGAAACTGATTTCTGACACACTATTTTCTGCCAGTCAAACTTCCATACACCATAATTCATTCCACAGGCCTCGGAATGCGATGAGGCCAATTGGAATAGAAAGCAGACTTCCAAATATTACTTTTTCATGCTTTCATAAAAATTTAGTTCAAACTCTAACTAAATTAAAACTGGACTTGAACACAATAAGCAAAAACTGATTTCTGACGCACTGTTTTCTGTCAACCAAACTTCCAGACATCATATCGACCACCACAGACCTCAGAATGTGACGAGGCCAATTGGGTTGGAAAGAAGATACATAAAACTTATTTTTTCATGCTTTGGCGAGAGTTTAAATCTGACTCTAACTATATGAAAAGTGGACTCGAACACAGTGCGTCAAAACATAATTCTGACGCCTTGTTTTCTATAAACCAAACTTGACAGGTTTGATCACATGGTCGCAGCCTTTACTATATCTTGTTTAAGTCAGGTTTATCACTTGGTCACTTTTAGTGTCATGTTTTAGGGTTATTCATGGAATTCGTGCGTTTGAACCTCATCTAGGCTTGAATATTCTTTTTGGCAGACTTGCACACCATTATGATAAATTAGTAAGTATACTAGGACAGGTCGTCAAGCCTTTAATATTAGGTAGATAGTCAACTTTTGTCACATTATGATTCACTAGGCCTTTGTCTTTCAGAAACTTTATATATAGTTTACATTGAATCTAAGTAATTTTGTTGTTGTTATGCTTTGGTATTCACGAAAATATCCATTGTGCTATTAATTTCAAGAAATCATGTCAATGTGCATAAATAATAGGACTCACCTTTCCCCTGAGTGTGACTGCAAGTCTAATTGGCTGACCTTCTCTAAGCTTAAATGTAGCAATAGACACCCTCGCCCGAGTCTTCACTGGCCCTTGACCACAAATAATAGACAAATCTTTCATTGATGCATCTAAACCTTAATTTAGAATTCTGTGCATCTTCTCTAATCCCACAGTTCACTACAATTTTCTCCACTTTAGGTAAGCAAACTCCACCTTAAGCAAGGGGACAATTTTTTTTCCAAGTAAGTAGTCTTGAGACGTTGAACCTTTTCTACTTCTCTTTTTCCACTAGAACGATATTTCCAACTTTTACTGAGAAAAACCCCATTGGTTTTCTTGAACTTTTTCAAACAAAAAGAGAGAGTTCAGTTGTAACCAAACGCTCGTCTTTCTCTCCCATGTTTTTATCTTATCATATTTTATTTTAATCTTAATATTTTCTTTTCTTTTTTTCTTTATCTTTATTTCTTTTTTGAAATATTATTATTACTTTTTTAAACCCTAATAAATAGGGAAAAATATAAATAAAATAAACGGGGTGTTATAGCCGAGATATATGAAGGAGGGCATTGATCTTCTAATGGGACTTAGATACCAATGGAGACAGATTGTTGCAAGTAAAGCTGAGTAAGCGGATCCAGACTAGAGTGGAATCAATGAACCAGAAAGTTCGAACCCAAGGGTGAATGTCTATTCACTATGAAGATTCTTCATGGAAAATCCTACCAATGCCGACCAATTAAAGAGGTACTACCTTTTACCCAACTTTATTTATTTTAAGACGAAGAGTATAGTGGAAATCTTAGAGAGACGATAGAACATGCCATCTTTGATCGTTTTGTTTTTAGCCTCATAAGCCCACCTAATATCATATGTTCCCGATTGAAGTCCATTTGAGCCTTAGCATATTCTTTTGTTTCCCACAATATAAGCCCATATCTTTTAGGAAGCCTAATTAGATTAATAAAAGTTCAATATTGTTCTTTATTATGTCTCCTTCTTATATATATGTTTATGATAGTCTAATGACATCTAGCTAAACCTCCATTAGAGGGATTTGATGAAGCTTAATAAAGACTTGATATGTTAGTTAGAATTATTGCTTGTTAAGAGTTTCACTTTAGAAGAATAGTTGATTCACCATGAGAATGGGTTGGACTTTCTCACATGTTAATTATTAGTTGGCAGAGATTGCCATGAGTAATTAGGGATCAACACTTAATCTTATTTGATTATAACTGCAATAATCGACACTAGCATATTAGGAATACATCAAGTGGATTCAAATCTCCCTAATCCCGTCTCCATATTCACATTTCAATATTCATTTATCATAGTATAAGTCAAACATCTCTTTAAGTTCAATTGCCATAGTACTATAATTTCAATTCATTACTCTCAACTGTTTTGTTAGTAGCGATTAAATTAGCGAAAACTTATGTTTAAAGGACTAGGAGTGGAACGAATTCTCTACTCCATTTATTGCATGATTCAAGATAGTAGATAACTTTGATATATTAGAGTAAATTATTATTCTTTACTTTTGTTTAAGTTTAATTAGTTAAGTAGGAGTAAAGGATAGTTTTTACATTTATCAAATGGCGCTGCTGCCGTCTTAGTTTTGTTTAAATTCGTTTCCTTTAGTATTTTCATCCCTACCAAAATCTCATTAAACCCGCCCACCCTTGTTTGGTTACATTTGTTTTGTTTGGCTCGGAAAAAAATCATAAATCTACGGATGGCCGCCTACCATAGTAGGCTATCTCGAGAAGCTATGTAGCCCTAAAACACTGGACATTGGTCTAGGCAAGAGTGCGCACACGCCCTTCTAAGCCTAGTTCCAAGCGCACCCGTGCCCACTTCTGAATTAGCCCGATTTTCACAGGTTAGTTTCCAACTTATTTCGTTCAAGTTATTCAGTGTTTCCAACTTCGTGAATACACTGTGAGTGCGTATACAAGACGCTATTCAAATGCATAGCAAGGAGGCATTCAGGTACTCCTGTTTCCACTCCTCGCCTTAACGATAGCCCTAAGTCGTGCATCGTTCTTGCAGACCCAGTGGGGGATTTTCGAATCTCCCCAAATATATTTAATTTGTTACCAGTTTTTCATGGGTCAGACCATCAGAAGCCTTATCAGCATATGCATAAGATAGAACAAGTTCTTACCACATTTCATCATCCTACTATTGGTTCGGAGCAAATTAAATTGAGGGTGTTTCCTTTCACCCTCGCCGATAAAAGCAACATCTTGGTTAACGCCCAAAGCCTTTAATTTTGTGGACTCATGGGCCAAACTTGTTCAATTATTCATGGAACAGTTTTACCCACCGCTAAAGACAGATGAAATGCTTCAAAAGATTCATTTTTTCTGCCAGAATCCTCATGAATCCTTTTCAAAGACCTGGAATCGGTTCACTGATCTTCTCATTAAGTGTCCACATCATAACCTTGCGAAAGACACGCTTGTTCGTGCCTTTTTCGAAGGTCTTTTACATCACCATAAAGAGATTCTTAACATAATGAGTGGGGGTAGTTTCCTTAGTAAAGGTGCCTTTGAGGCTTATAGGTTTTTGGAAGATCAATCTAAACGTCAAAATAACTGGGGGGGTAATGACATCCCCCGCTCCAGTAATTCTTCTTCCACAGTTAAGGCTGCCAGTATGTTTAAGGTTAAATCTGATCCTGAGCTTAAAACTTTAATCGAATCTCTCACTAAAAGGTAGAAGCCATTTACGTCAACAACAACCTACTCACTCATGAACGCGTCAACACTCTTCCATGTAATTTCTGTTATAGCCTTGAGCATCTCAACTCCTATTGTCCTCTAGTCTATGAATAACTATCCACTCAACTGGACAATGTTTATTCCATTAATAGCGAACCTAACGCGCCTTGGAGACAACATCCCAACTTCGGTTGGAAAAATAATCATCACGTTACACCTCCAGGGTTTAATAATCAAAATGTTAGGCAAGCGCCAAATTACAATCAAGCTCCACCAAGACAAGGACAAGGACAATGTAATTATAATAATTATAATAATAATTATAATGCTAATAAAGGTATCGTTCCGGTTACTAATAACTATCGCAACTCACCCATTAATAATCAACGTGAGATAGTTCCAGTCACACCACCTGTGCCCCATACACCTTCACAACCGGATCGTCTCGACGCCTTCATACAGGTTAGCCAACAGCTTTTCCAATCCATGACTCAATCTAACCAACAGGTTTTACAATCTATTGATCATTTAACCCAACAGTTAACCCAAGAGAAATCCCCACCAAAAGGTGTGTTTTCAGGTCAAGCCGTACCTAATCCTAAAATGCCAAACACAGCGTTTGAAGTAACCGGTAATTCTAGTACTTAAAATATCAATGTAGGTGAGAAAAATGCCATCACCACCCTCTGTTCTAACAGAGTGGTTGATAACGCTGAAATAATGCATGTTGTTACCCCACAAGTGGTCCCTACACCTGATATTTTACTAGATACCGAAGTCGTAATTAATGATCCTACTCCTGTATAGGTACCAGTTAAACCTTAACCCAAGAGGAAAACGGCCAAGGTTAAAACTCCAATTGATGCTTATGCTAAATATAGAGAGAACCCATTGTTTCCCCAGAGACTAACCATGTTACACAAGGATACTAACTTTGATGAGATTAGGAAAGTTTTTAAAAATCTAACGATTAACCTACCTTTTCTTGACGCTATTAAAAAGTTACCACAACATGTTAAGTTTCTAAAAGAGTTGTGCACTACTAGGCGGAAGACCAATAAACCAAAAGACACATTTTTAACTGAACAGTTCCCATCTCTATCTGAATATAATGGAATCATTAAGTACAAGGACCCTGGTCGTCCTACTGTACAATGCACCTTGGGGAATACCCATACGACGACTGCGCTATTAGACCTGGGGGCGAGTGTTAACTAACTCCCTTGTTATTTATATAAACAAATAGGTCTATAGGAGATGCAACATACTAAAATGACGTTGCAATTGGTGGATCGGTCCATTAAGTATCCTAAGGGTGTTGTTGAAAACGTGCTGGTTAAGGTTCAAAATTTTTACTACCCAGTAGACTTCGTTATCTTAGACACAGAAGTCGCTAATGACTCTGTTCTTATCATTTTAGGGCATCCTTCCTTAACTGCCAACGCGCTCATAAACTGCCGCGATGGTTCGATGTCCATGTCCTTTAGTCATCTTTCTGTTGAGGTAAATGTTTTCAAGATGATGAAACAGTTACCCAATTCATCTATCAATGGGGAAGTTAGCATGATCGAGAGCCTAGCTCAAGATTATTTCAACAATATATTTTCAGAAAATCAGATGCACCAATTCCTTTCCTTTGGTAGTTCCGACTTTGACGATGACTCCTACTTAGAGGAAGTCAATGCCCTTTTTTATTCTACCCCTATCTTGGATCCTTCTGTTCCTCCTTCTTCCGAGTTTGAAGACCTCTTACCTAAACAAGTTTTCACTACTCAAGACGAAGATCCCTGTGCTTAAACCTTTTCAACTGAGTTGAAATATATCCAGCTTGATCCAGATGGTAGTCATCTGGTGATCATATCTTCTCAGTTATCTGCTGATGAAGAGGCCCATTTGATTAGGGTGATTAGGGAACATCGTTCTGCGATCGGTTGGTCCCTGGATGACATTAAAAGGATTGACCTTGGTGTATGCACGCATCGCATACATTTGAAGGATAATGCAAAGACTTCACGTGAACCTCAGCGTCGCTTGAACCCTGCCATGAAAGAGGTGGTCAGGGAGGAAATCTTACGGTTACTAGATGCAGGGATCATATATCCCATTTCCGATAGTGAATGGGTAAGTGATAAGAGCCCAAAACTGTAGTTTTAACCCCTTAACAATAATGCTTTTAGACCAATTATACGGGTAATAAATAAGAGTTAATGTTGATTACGTGCTTTTATGTATTTCAGTCATTGAAGTCAATTATGTGCAGAAATGTACCACTTTCGTGAGATAAAGGAGCAAGGGTTGGTTGCTAAGAAGTTTTGTGATTAAAGGCAAAGATTCAAGGAGAAAAAGCCTTTGTAAAGTCCGGTCAAAAGCTGAAAAGTCAAAGTCAACGCGGGCAGAAATAGCATACAAAAGTTAGCATAACATCTGAAGACCGTATCTTTGGACTCAAGCCTCGAAATTGGGCATACCTTATGTCAAAACGACCGCCTTGGAAAGAGCTTTCCAATGGTCCAAACCTTGACCCAATCAGAGGAGCAAAAGTTGACAAAGAGCCTATTGAAGTCAAAGCTAGTTGAAAAGGGCCCTGTGGACTGAAGAAATTAGGCTTTGGGCTCGATTTTCCGGCCCAAAACATGGATCCTTAGCCCATGCACGAAAATGTGGATCTGGTCTCTTCCATTTCCACACACAAGACTTAGCTCTTAAGTATCACTTAGCTTAGGATAGAAGGTAGCCATTAGAGAATAATCTAGATCTAGTTTTGAGTTTTTAAATTAGTTAATTAATTAGTTTTCATTTCATTAATTAGTTTCATTCCTTGTTTTAGATTAGTTATTGGAATCATTATTTATCATTCATTAGATAAATAAAATAGTTTGTTCTTGATAATTTTGATTTTGTTATTTAAAATTGCTTAGATCTAATTTCAATTCTTGTTATTTAATGATTTCTTAGTTGTTAATTTAGATTTCAATTATTGTTTAGTTGAATTTAATAAAGTTAAAATCTTTATATTATGTGTAATTCAATTTCATATAGAAATGATAGCATAATGATTCTAGGCTAAACCTCAATTAGAGGGGGTTGAAGAAGCCTTGATGAAGCTTGATCTTGCTAATTTAGAAATCGTCGTGATAATCTATTCAATTCTATAAAGTAATTAGTTCACCATGAGAATGGGTTTGGTTGCTTCACATGCTAGTTATTAATTGGTAAAGATGCCATGTATAATTAGGGATTAGAATTACCATTTTGACATGCGAAGCATTGAAATTTGGATCACGACGAATCTTTGTTAGTTGATTAAGTCGAGTTAAGGTGGATTCAATCCCCCCTAATTCTTTATCTAGATTTAAACCTTAGTATTATGTAGCATTTCGTAGTTGAATCATTATAGTTAGTATCTTGTTATTTGAATTTGCATCGTAGTATAATCCCACCATTACTCTCATTAGACTTTGGATAGATTTGCAATGTTAGAAAACATTGAATGCTAAAGAACTAGAAGTGAAACGAATCTTCTATTCCAACTCTATTTCAATAGTATCGAGAGTAGAAATTTTTGATAAGAACTGTCTTCGTATAAGTTTTAGTTTTACTTGCGTTTGAATTTTATCATTTATTCGTGAGTAGAGTTAATCAATTTTACGATTATCAAATGGCGCCGCTGCCATCTTAGTTCCCTTTAGCATTGTATTCTTTAGAATTGTTAGTTTTCCAAAGTCCCATAACCCACCTACCCTTGTTTGATTCTAACTGTGGTTGTCCGTTTTAGAACTGAAAATTTTTCCTCGCAGAATTACACGGAGGGTGACTCGGTCCCTAGGCAGCCCAAATTAGAGCACCACCCACGCCTGAACGCGAAACTCAGTTTTTAGCGAAGCGACCAGCGCCTTTGAAAGGCAAAACTTCGAAAGACTCGATGATGAAGCACCGGACCTTGAGTTTTTCCCTCGAAGGACCACGCCTCTACCAAGGCTAAGTTCGAGTGTGACCCACGCCCAAACACTTGGAACTCCAGCTTGACTCGAAAGCGACACCGCCTCTACCTAGGGCCTATTATGAGCGCGACACTGGCCTCTCTCAATGAAACTCCCCGATTTCCCGTGTTTGTTTCAAACTTCCATTTCTTCAAGGCTTTCAGTGTTCTAACTTGTTATATACACTGAACGCATGTATACAAGACGTTATTCATAAGCGAAGCAAGGAGGCATTCAGGTACTTCTTTCTTCAAACACCTCGCATCTCCTGTTAGAGGTTCATACTAGCATATCAGGACTGTTTGGAGTGTTGTTGTGTTCCGTTAAGATTGGTCTTAGCCTTGCATGAGATTAAGGTCAGGCCGAAGAAAAATGCCTAACGTAATCAACCGGCAACGTCAGCAAACACGCCTTTCTAGTATACCACTGAATACACCTCTAGCTAATATACCACACACACCACCTGAAGTAATGGCTGAAGAAAGAGACTCTCCTCTCTCTGACTTTTACAAAGCCTTGAACGATAGCCATAAATCTTGCATCGTTCTATCAGACCCAGTGGGGGATTTCTGAATCCCCCCAAATATATTTAATTTGTTACCCGTTTTTCATGGGTTAGACCATGAAAAGCCTTATCAGCACATGCGTAGGATTGACCAAGTCCTTACTACATTCCATCATTCTACGATTGGTGCTGAACAAATTAAACTAAGGGTATTTCCTTTCACTTTAGCCGATAAGGTGGCGTCTTGGTTAACTGCCCAAGCGCTTAATTCTGTGGACTCGTGGGCTAAACTTGTTCAACTATTTATGGAACATTTTTACCCACCACTGAAGACCAATGAAATGCTTTCCAAGATTCATTTCTTTCGACAGAATCCTCATGAATCATTTTCAGAGGCTTGGAATCGTTTCACCGATCTTCTTATAGAGTGTCTACACCATAACCTAGTGAAAGACACGTTAGTTCGTGCCTTTTTCGAAGGACTTCTACACCACCATAAAGAAGTCCTTGACATAATGAATGGGGGTAGTTTCCTAAGTAAGGGAGCCTCAGAGGCTTATAAATTTTTAGAATATCAAACTAAGCGTAATAATAACTGGGAGGTAGTGATGATATCTCCCGCAACGCTAGTTCTTCTACAACAGTAAAGGCCGCCGGTATGTTTGAGATGAAACACGATCCTGAACTTAAAAATTTAATCGAATCTCTAACTAAAAAGGTAGAGGCTATTTTTGTTCAACAAACGCCTATCCCGTCATGAATATCAACACCAATCCATGTAATTTATGTTTGAGTCTAAAGCATCCCTCTCTATTGTCCTCGCTACTTAACAACAAACATTATAACAAGATAACGTTTGCTCAATTAATAGTTATCCTATTCCTAACGCCCCTTGGAGACAACATCCCAACTTCAGTTGGAGAAATAATCAACAAATAACACCTCCAGGGTTTAATAATCAAAATGTTAGGCCAGCAAACAATTATAACCCAGGCCCACCACGACAAGGTCAGGGTAATTATAATTATAACAATCAAGCTCAACCATGTCAAGGACAAGGTCAAGGTAATTATAATAATTATAACAATAATAATTATTATACTAATAGAGGTATCGTTCCGGTTAATAAAAATAATAACTATCAAAATCCACCAATTAATAATCAACGTGACATAGTTCCTATCACACAACCTATAGCTAACACTCCTCCACAACCGGATCGTTTCGATACCTTTATGCAATCTCAACAACAGATTTTACAAGCCATCCAACTTTCCTTACAGCAGTTAGCTCAAGAGAAAGTACAACCCAAAGGTGTGTTTCTAGGACAAGCGATACCTAATCCTAAAATACCAAACACAGCCTTTGAGGTAAACGATAATACTAGTAACGAAAATGCAAACGTAGGTGAGATAAATTCCATCACCACTCTCCGTTCAGGCAGAGTGGTTGATAACAAAGTAACTATGTCTATAGTTACCCCACCAGTAGTCCCTACACCATATATTACACTAGATAACGAAACAGAAACTAAAGATCCTACCCCTATAGAGATACCAGTTAAACCACTGCCTAAGAAACAGAAAAGCAAGGTTAACCATCCTATTGATCCATATGATAAATATAAAAGGAAACCACCGTTTCTTCATAAATTAGCTATGTTAAACAAGGATACAAATTTTGACGAGATTAGGGAAGTTTTTAAAAATCTAACTATAAACTTACCTTTTCTTAAAGCAATTAAAAAGTTACCTCACCATGCGAAGTTTCTCAAAGAGTTGTGCACTGCTAGACATAAGACAAAGATTCCTAAAGACGCCTTTTTAACTTAACAGTTTCCAACTTTAACATAACACAATGGAATCGTTAAGTACAAGGACCCTAGTCGCCCCATCAGATAATGCACCTTAGGGGATACTCACACGACCACTGCTTTATTAAACCTCGGGGCGAGTGTTAACTTACTCCCTTATTATTTATATAAACAAATAGGTCTACAGGAAATGCAACCTATAACAATGACGTTACAATTAGCTGATAGGTCTATCAAGTATCCTAAAATGTGCTGGTTAAGGTTCAGGATTTCTACTATCCTGCGGACTTTGTTATCCTCGATACAGAACTCGCTAACGATTCTGTTCCGATCATTTTAGGGCGCCCTTTCTTGGCGACTGCCAACATGCTTATAAACTGCCGCGATGGTTCGATGTCCTTGTCCATTGGCCATATTTTCATTGAGGTCAATGTTTTTAAAACAATCAAACAGTTTCTTGATATGAATATCGATGGAGAGGTTAGCATGATCGAGAGTTTAGCTCATGTTTATTTCAAAACCACGTTTTCGGATGACCAGATGCACAAATTATTTTCCTTTGGAATTTCCAATTTCGACAAAGACTCCTTGGACGTAGAGGAAATTGGGGAAGATTTCCTTCAACTCTTTTGCAACTCTTTCCTGCCACCTCGCGAGTCCCACCATACTAACATCCATTTATCCCTTGACACTATGACAGAAGATGAATTTTTCACCCTCTATCCCAGTGATTCTTTTGACCCACCTATTGAGGAATGTCTGGCATATCTCAAGGCTTCTAATGATCTAGACACGAGCTCTAGTCGACACTCATTCATCTTCCCTCACCTATATACCCCACCTTCCACCTTTTCAAAGGAACTTAGAGGTTGCACTTGACCCTTTTGCTTCTTCTATACTTAATGATTTTCTAATTTCTCTTAATACATAAATAATTCCCAAGGGAAAGGCACTTGACACCTTCATTTTCAGAATTGAGACAGTTCCCACCTACACCATGAATGAGTTTTGTGCTAAACCCACATTCTCATTTCTTCCATTCCTTACATCTAAAATTCATCCATATCCACCATATCTTCCATAAACATCCATTTTCTCATGATCATTCACTTGGACACCCTCTCGTTCAAAGATGAAAAAGGAAGTGCATGCGCGGTTACGTTCTAGATTTATCAGACTTCGCTTTCATTTCACTAAGCTGCGACGTAGAAAATCTTGGTGCTTGATTCTGTTTGGGGGTGCATTCCATGTTATTTATTTATGGAAAGACCCACAACTCTTTAAGTTGTTGATATATGGAAAACTGCAGGGTATATATATATATATCCAGTTGTATGTTAAAGTCTTGAGTATCTAACTATAAATGGCTCATATTGTGGTTTGCTATACCTTCTTACAATTCCATATATTGGTAAGTGCACCATTCAGGTAACTGGGCCCTCCCTATGGAGTGTGTGGCTGTAAGTACAGGATCCTAAATCTACGGTTAACATAATTCACGTTTTCCACTCTTGCATGTTTTCTCGATTTTTGAGTCATGTTCCTTTATGGTGTGAATTATGTCTTTATTGCTTTCTTGTTTTTCTTATATTAAATCTTATTCATAAAAAATAAAAATTGTTAAAATCATAAAAATAGTAAGTTAGGAAGTCTCGAAATCGACTTTAAAAGACTATATTTTAAAACAAATTTTCAAACTCATTGTGTAAAATTTGTTTGGGGGTGGGATGTTCGTTTTTCCATACTGAATTGTTCAACTTTCCATTTGTGTTGCTTAGGCCGTTTAATCGAATTTCGATTCGAGTTGACATTATCTATGAATTTAGATTTCATTCGTTCGCATAACTTACGTCATGCATGCACTTCGAGGCATTTTCTATCTTCTCATTTGTCACCCACGGTCGGAATAGAGTGTTTTATAGATCATTGGATTGGAAATTCTCTCCTGATCGTTTCCATATCTCATTCGCAAATATTGGTCCGGTAACGAATCGGCAATTTTGATTTGAAGTTGCGCAAAAAATCGCAAAATTTCGGAAACACGATTTGGGCTTGGGCCCAAAGAACGCACGTGTGATACACGTGTGTCTCCTTCCTCTAATTCTAAAACAGAATCGCGATTTTTTTTTAACTTCCGCCATTAACAAAGCTTCCAAACCCTAACCAAAATAAAAAAAAATAAAAAAATAAATCTAAATACACCCACGCCCAAAGTTTAAATCAATATCAAATCTTCTCCAAACCTCTCCCACACCAATTTCAAACAATTTAAACCATCGAAAACCACCAAAAATCCTAGAAACTTGAAATGTCGCGCCACCACCGCGCCACCACCATTGTTTTGTTAGTGAGGGAGTCTCAAACTCCATCCCCACATTCCATTTACACCCCCAAATCGTTCCAAAATCTCAATAGCTCAAAGACGAAGGATTTTGCCAGAACAATCGTTTACGGCCGACCACTTTGCGCCATTTTACTGTGACGAGATGATTAGAAGGAATTGGAATAAGTTGTGGTACTCGATAGATGATTTATTCCACTCCGATTTAGTATAACAATTTTATAAGAAGAGAGAGTTGGATGGACAGAAAATTTTCATGAAGGTGGCCGGGACGCGGAGAGAATTATCAAGAGAGAAGTTGGCTGAGATTGTAGGCATTACGCCTGCAGGCCACCTCGAAACCACAGTGAAGGAATCCCAGTATACTGGGTTCCTGCTTTGATGAAAGACACTCTCATGGAGGGTCAATACAATACGAATTCTCATTGTGCTCGACAGTCATCTCTGCGAACCAACCAACTGGTTGTAGCTCAGTGGATTGGTAAGAACGTCATTGGGAAGGAGAAAGTGAGCGACATCGGTTTGACATGTCTGCGTGTTATCTGGATATTGCAAGAGAAGAGGTATGAATTCTGTATCCTTGAGTTTTTGATAAATATGATTAGAGGAGTTAGGAAGAGTATTGCACCATTTCCTACTTTAATTACAAAGATAATGTTGTCTTGGGGAAACTAAGAACCGAAATGGACTATGTTGAAATTGCATTCAAATGAAACTATTTATACAGAGTGGATCCAAAAGACTTGGATGTTGCCGGAGGATAGGGTGGTTGATTCGGATGAGGAAATGGATGACATGACATGTTTGGATGAAGATGCCCTAGAAGAAGTATCGCGTCGATTCGTAACGCATGACAAGTTGCATCTTGGCATCGCGTTGCATTTATGCTATTTGTGAAGATGTACGAGATAGGCAAATTATAATTTGAAATAAACAAAAGAACCTTCAGACGAGTTTTGAAAACCTCGAAAAGGGTCAGGATGATCTCTTGTATAACATGGGGACACTCCTTCAGCTTCACCATGCGCAATATACAGAGATGAAGGCAGAGATGAAATCAACAATGGAAGCACAACGCCTGTTCCAAGTAGAGATTCTATGACGCATGCCACCCCTGGAGGTTTCTGTTTCAGATGAGTTTGAGCGGCATAAGCGTCGTCGTCAAAGGACGGATGGCACGGGCCCTTCTTCATCCCAGGCCCAATCTCCATCTCAGGGCCCATCTTCATCACGTGGCTAGGTTTTCAAAAAATATGTTATTTCGATATTATTTAGTTGTTTTTATTGTTTTTATTAGTTCGCATATTAAGTTTTTTAAATTCAGTAGTTAAATTTAAATTCGGTAGTTAATTGTATTTGAATTTCAATTTTAATATAATTTGGTTTTTCAAATTGTGCTCTAATTTTATTGTTAATCCCACCTTCCTGAATTGTTTTGGGGGTGGTATTATTTACTCTAGCATGATTTGTTATATGATCCTCCATTTTATAAGTTATTTTGGAGTGATGGTTGAGAATATTGTCGATATGGCCATACCTATAATTAGATGTTGTGATAGGATGAAATCTAAAAGAGCTTAGAAGTTACTATTCTAAATTAAATCTAAAAGATATTAGGGTTGTTTTAGAATCAAGAATATGGGTTGTTTTCGTTTTCGGTTTTGAAATTTTTTTGTTTCCGGCAATTGCTTTAAAGCTTTTTGGCAACTTTCCTATTCGTTTTAGCAACTTAAAACCTATATAAACTTCCTTCATTCTACACTCACAACCCACACTACACCTAACATTCATCTCTCACCTTTCACTCCCAACTTTTCCTTCTTTTTCCTTCTCACTTCTACATTTTAGCAAAATTTCGGGCTTGCGTTCCCGATGGAGCCACCACCCACTAGGCAAACCTTTCCAGAAATTTCATCAAAGTGCAACCCACGCCCTACCAAGCCTAGAGCTAAGCGCGACCTACGCCCAAAACACTAGTATTCCAGTCTTCATCCCGAAATGAGACCCGCACCCATCATCCTGCAAAAGTAAAGCCCCTCGCTTGCCCTGCCTGAACTCAAAATTCACCAGAGCGCCACCCATGCCCATCCCAGGCATAGGTTGAGCGCACCCCGCGCCCTGACCCCGTGGGCACGAAAAAAATCCGATTTTTTTTTGTGGGTTGTTCCAAGATCCTTTGCATCTATTCCAGCGAGTTTATTGGGGATGACATTCCCTCGTATCATACCGGAACAGTCTTTTGAAGACTTGTTCCAAAGTGACACCTATGGTGCGTGGTTTCACGAAGTGATCATTCTAGTAGGCTGGGAGCCACTATTGGTAAGTCCTGATAAACTTTATTCTCCCGTACTTACATCGTATTTTTATGATAATTGTAAGTTCTTTGATAGACCAGATGGAGAACAAGTGTTCTCCATCACCATCGGGGATGAACCGATGGAAATTTCCAGGTTCTTGTTAGCCTTTGTGCTTGGACTTGCTATGCCCGCCGAAATACAAGACTCATGGGCATATTTGGTAGATAATATGTACATGTATAACTATGAGGATTTGCATTACCATTACGGGGCAGGAATCTTTAAGATAGAAGACCAAGGGGATTTTAACGTCGCCCTTGGTAGCCTGTCTATGAACATGGGTGCTGTTATGTTTTGGATCATGCTAAACATTAGAGGGGAATGGATGACGAAACTTGTGATATTTTCCTTGCTTTAGCTAGGGGACGTACACTCTATGATATTCCCCAGACCCTAATGTCTAGTTTAGCCCGAGCCCATAGTAAGAGGCATAAGTACCTTCTTATGCCTGTTTTAATTTGTCGTATAATGCTATGTTTATTTCCTGTGTTTTGTGCCCGTTTCACGGATTGGGTTGAGGTCGACATTGTGAGACCCACCAATTGTATTATTCGATCGTTCCATGCAATAAAATGGCAAGGGTGGAGGATAAAACCTCATCAGGTTGCGCCTTACACCCCATCAGACCAAGTGGCGCTTGACAGGTTAGCTATAGTAGACGATAAGTGGCGTGAAGCCTGGCAAATTACCATGGCGTGGCAAGATGCGAAGGAACCTCATTTCTTTATTGAGGATGAGGAGGAAAATGATTAAATGGGAGTTAAGGTTAGTTTTTATTTCAGTTAGTGTCTGTTTATGTCCCAAGCAATTTATTTCTCATTAACCCCATAACGGGTGGAACTCTTATAGAGTTGCGTCAGTTTTTATTTTCTATATTAGTATGTTTTAACCTTGTTTTGCATATGTTCTAGAATTTCACGTGTTTCCATGGTATTTCTCTACCCTATTTATTTAAATACTTTGAGGACAAAGCATGCTTCTTATTTGGGGGGGGGGGGTCATAGAAACACGTGTAATTAAGGCATTTGTTAGGATATATATATATATATATATATATATGTACAGTATGCACTTGTTTTCTAGTTAAAAAAATCAAAAAATTTAAAAATATTAATAAAAAGTTTATGATGTACACTTAGGAATATTGGTATTGGTTTTCTTCTCTAGGCCCTTGATAATCTAGAAATCTCACGTAGCTTTTGCATTAGAATAGTTTTTAGAAACTTAGATTAATATGTAGGTAATAATCCTTGCATCTATCTATAAATATGTTACATGAGTATCTATAATTGTTGGCAGTAAGTTTCTGAAATCTAGGCTAGAGTACTTATTTTACAAATCTTGTGAGAATATAGCCTAAAGCCTTATATGAGTGAAACATTTGAGAAATGCAACACAAGGGAGAAGTAAAATCCGGATAAAGAAATCACACGTCCACTTGCTTGATCACTATACCATATCCTAAGTGAGAATTTAGGCCCTCTTTGGATCGATATAGCCAGAAATTCAAACCTATAAATTATTTTCCGCTAGTCGCCCCTCTGAGCCTTTCTTTAGCCTTTCATAAACCGCAAATCCTTTACCCTGCTACAAAACAAACAAAATAAAAAAAATCGACCTACCCATTCTTTGAATAAGTCTGAGAATAGAGATGAAGAATAGAAAAGAGAAAGACCTTTGAAATCAAGAATTTGTTAGTCACTTCAAATAAGAAAAGAAAGTTTCCATCCAAATAAAATAAAAATAAAAGAAAATAAAGAGTTAGAACTCCAAAAATAGAATCAAAGGAGTCAAAAGCCAAAGAAAAAAAAATATATATGGCTAAGGATGGAAACAAAGTGTAGAAGCAAAAGTAATGAACAAGGTTTTTTCTAGTTACTTAATATGAAGACTCTATTATCTCAGACTTGTCCGTTTTGAATATCCATTTCCTTCATTCTCAAACTATCTCCTAATCCCCGCAACACATAATAAAGACCGGCCTCTAGCTCAATCAGGAATAGGTTAATGTGATAGTAAGTGGCAGATGTGTTTGATTGACTCCGGCTTCCTTGTGTGTCATTGATATTGTAAGGTAAAGTGTACCCACTACACACTGGAGTAGCGAAACTTGAGTGGAAAAATCAAAGTGGTTTTTGTCTTGGCATTTATGTGAGGACCTACTTAAAGACGTTATTCCAAGTTTTCATAAACGGACCTGCTAGTGCATTTCATAGTATTACTCATTGTATATATGTTTATTTATAGATAATTGATTATTATGCATATATTAGCTTAGGTTTCGACTTGATTATTCTTTATTCATTGCTAGTGAGATATATAGATAATTGGGAGCATAAATAAGGAAATAATAGTTTTATTTCTTAGTCATTGTAGTATAGATGAAGTTTGTGAGTACCTTCACTGAAAAACTCTCACGAGGCTATAACTCGTCCACTAGGGAATTCCTAGTGGTTTAATGCCTTGTTGCATATGGTCAATGCAATCGCACTCGGCGAAACGAGATTAGTTAGAACTCCATTTTTGGTCACTTATGCTAATTTCTCATATTTGCTTGAGGACAAGCAAAATGCTGTTTGGGGGTGGTTTGATAAGAGCCAAAAACTGTAGTTTTAACCCCTTAACAATAATGCTTTTAGACCAATTATGTGGGTAATAAATAAAAGTTAATGCTGATTACATGCTCTTATGTATTTCAGGCATTGAAGTCAATTGTGTGCAGAAATGTGCCACTTTCGTGAGATAAAAGAGCAAGGGTTGGTTGCTAAGAAGTTCTGTAATTAAATGCCAATATTCAAAGAGAAAAAGCCTTTGTAAAGCCCGGTCAAAAGCTGAAAAGTCAAAGTCAACGCGGGCAGAAACAGACACAAAAGTCAACAGAACTTCTGAAGACCGTATCTTTGGACTTAGGCCTCAGAATTGGGCGTACCTTATGTCAAAACGTTTGTCTCGGAAAGAACGTTCCAATGGTCTAAACCTTGACCCAATCAAAGGAGTAGAAGTGGATGAAGAGCTTATTGAAGTCAAAACCAGCTGAAAAGGGCTCTGTGGACTGAAGAAATTGGGATTTGGGCTTGATTTTCCAGCCCAAAACATGGATCCTCAGCCCATGCACAAAAATGTGGATCTGGTCTCCTCCATTTCTACACACAAGTCTTAGCTCTTAAGTATCACTTAGCTTAAGATTGAAGGTAGCCATTAGAGAATAATCTAGATCTAGTTTTGAGTTTTTAAATTAGTTAATTAATTAGTTTTCATTCCATTAATTAGTTTCATTCCTTATTTTAGATTAGTTATTGGAATCATTATTTATCATTCATTAGATAAATAAAATAGTTAGTTTTGATAATTTTGATTTTGTTATTTAAAATTGCTTAGATCTAATTTCAATTCTTGTTATTTAATGATTTCTTAGTTGTTAATTTAGATTTCAATTATTGTTTAGTTGAATTTAATAAAGTTAGAATCTTTATATTATGTGTAATTCAATTTCATATGGAAATGATAGCATAATGATTTTAAGCTAAACCTCCATTAGAGGGGGTTGAAGACGCCTTGATGAAGCTTGATCTTGTTAACTTAGAAATTGTCGTGATAATCTATTCAATTCTGTAAAGTAATCAGTTCACCATGAGAATGGATTTGGTTGCTTCACATGCTAGTTATTAATTGGTAAAGATGATATGTATAATTACGGATTAGAATTACCATTTTGACATGCGAAGCATTGAAATTTGGATCATGACGAATCTTTGTTAGTTGATTAAGCTGAGTTAAATCCATTGCATTCCATAGCATTTCGTAGTTGAATCATTATAGTTAGTATCTTGTTATTTGAATTTGCATCGTAGTATAATCCCACCATTACTCTCATTAGACTTTGTATAGATTTGCAAAGTTAGAAAACATTGAATGCTAAAGAACTAGGAGTAGAACGAATCTTCTATTCCAACTCTATTTCAATAGTATCGATAGTAGAAATTTTTGATAAGAACTGTCTTCGTATAAGTTTTAGTTTTACTTGTGTTTGAATTTTATCATTTATTTGTAGTAGAATTAACAATTTTACGGTTATCAGTAAGTCCTATTCACTTAGCCCCTAAGAAATCGGGGGTTACCATTGTTCGTAATGCTGCGGGTGAATATATTTCTACACGTGTTCTTATGAAATGGAGGATATGTATTGATTATAGACGCTTAAACGCCATGACACGAAAGGATCACTTTCCTTTACCGTTTATAGATCAGATGCTCTAACGTCTAGCTAGTCATGCTTATTATTGTTTTTTAGATGGCTATTCTGGCTATTTTCAGATCATTATTGATCCTGATGACCAAGACAAGACTACCTTCACAAGTCCTTTTGGAACATATGCGTATAAACGGATGCCTTTTAGTCTCTGTAACGCTCCTGGTACCTTCCAACGGTGTATGCTTCATATTTTTAGTGACATGGTGGTGCGCTTTATGGAAGTTTTTATGGATGATTTTTTCTATCTATGGAGACTCTTTCAGTGGATGCATGTTTAACCTTTCTAAGGTGTTGACACGATGTGAGGAGAAGAATCTGGTTTTAAATTGGGATAAGTGTCATTTTATAGTAAAGAAAGGGATAGTGCTAGGTCATATTGTATCTAGTGACGGCATAGAAATAGATAAGGCTAAATTGGTTAAGATAGCATCTTTACCTATACCACGGACTGTCCATGACATTAGAGCCTTCTTAGGCCATGCAGGTTTTTATAGGCGTTTTATTAAGGATTTTTCTAAAATAGCTAGGCCTTTAACTAATCTGCTTTTGAAGGATGTCATCTTTGATTTCAATTTTGATTGCAAATAGGCTTTTGTAACTTTAAAAGCCTATTTAACATCTGCACCGATTATACAGCCTCCCGATTGGTCTAAACCTTTCGAGTTTATGTGCGACGCTAGCGACTATGCTGTTGGTGCTGTGTTAGGACAAAAACTAGATGATAAGTCGACTGTAATTTATTATGCTAGTAAAACTTTAAATGATGCTCAACGAAATTACACTACTACTGAAAAGAAATTTTTAGCCGTGGTTTATGCTTTAGATAAATTCTGCCCTTATTTGGTTGGTTTTAAGACCTTAGTTTACACCAACCATGCAGCTCTTAGGTACCTTCTTGCCAAGAAGGATGCTAAACAGAGATTGATCCGATGGATTCTTCTCCTGCAAGAGTTTACCCTAGAAGTTAAGGATAAACGAGGGGTAGAAAATGTGGTAGGAGATCACTTATCTAGACTTACCAATGACAGTGATAGTGATTCAGAGTCCATACCGGATTTTTTTCCTGGTGAGAATCTTTATGCTATTTTTTCTGCACCATGGTATGCCGACATTGTGAACTACTTAGCTTCTGATATTATTCCTGATATTTGGTCCAGAAATGAACGTAAAAGGTTTTTGGCCAGAGTTAAGCTATATTACTGGGATGAGCCCTACCTTTTTCAGTATTGTGCGAATCAGATTATTAATCGTTGTATTCTCCAGTGGGAATATAATGAGGTTTTATCCTTCTGCCATGACAAAGAGTGTGGTGGCTATTTTAGTGGTATGAAAATGGCTGCTAAAGTTCTTCAATGTGGTTTTTATTGGCCTACTCTTTTTAATGATGCCCAAGTTCATTGCAAGACGTATGTTCATTGCCAACAACTTGGGCGTATTACTAAACGTAATATGATGCCTTTAAATCCCATTTTGGTGGTAGAAATTTTTTATGTTTGAGGCATTGATTTCATGGGTCCTTTTCCTATTTCCCACGCTTTTGTTAATATTTTTGTTACCGTGGACTACGTTTCCAAATGGATAGAGGCCATGGCTTGCCGTAGCAATGACCATAAGATAGTTGTGTATTTTGTTAAGGAATACATTTTCTATCATTTTGGCATTCCTAAAACCATCATTAGTGATGGTGGAACATATTTTTGCAACAGAGTTGTTGCTTCTTTAGTTAAAAAGTACAGAGTTACCCATAAGGTGGCAACTCCTTATCATCCACAAACTAGTAGCTAGGTAGAAGTCTCTAATACGGAAATGAAGAAAATATTATAAACAACAGTAAATCCTGATAGGAAAGATTGGTCTAAGCGTCTTACTGATGCCTTATGGGCATATCGGACTGCTTTTAAAACTCCTATAGGTATGTCTCCTTTTTTACTTGTTTTGGAAAACCTTGTCACTTGCCCGTTGAATTAGAGCACCGTGCTATTTGGGCTATAAAAAACCTTAACTTCAATTATGATGAGGTAGGTGTCAGGCGCAAATTGCAATTAAATGAGCTTGAAGAAATCCGTAGCGATTCTTATGATCTCGCGAAGGATTATAAGGCTAATATGAAACGAGTTCATGATAAACAAATTTTATGTAAGGAGTTTGTGGTTAGTCAAAAGGTCTTACTTTACAACTCCCGTTTGCACATTTTCTCTGGAAAATTAAAAACCCGTTAGTTTGGTCCTTTTTGGTTACAGAAGTCACCTCTTACGGGGCAATCACCTTGTTAAATCCCAAGGACAACAGTACATTTAAGGTTAATGGCCAACGATTAAAACATTTTCACGAGTTAATGTCCCCAGATGTGGAAGATGTCCTTTTACAGGACCCTGTCTATGAGGACTGACCTTGTTTGTTGGTGCACTTCCTTTCATTTCCATATTTTGGTGAGTGCACCATTCAGGTAAACGGGCCCTCCCTTTGGAGTATGTGGCTGTAAGTACCGGATCCAATGATAACACGATAAAATTGATTATTTCTACTCCGCATAAATGATAAACTTCTAAACGGAAGTAAAACTAAAACTTTATACGTAACAGTTTTTATCAAAGATTTCTACTCTCAATACTATTGAAGTAGAGTTAGAATAGAATATTCGTTCCACTCCTAGTTCTTTAGCATTCAATATCTTCTATAATTATCAATTTATCCAAAGTCTAATGAGAGTAATGGTGGGATTATACTACGATGTGAATTTTAAGAACAAGATACTAACTATAATGATTCAACTACGAAATGCTACGGAATACTAAGGTTTGAATCTAGAATAAGAATTAGGGGGAATTGAATCCACCTTGAATCAAACTTAATAAACTAGCATAGATTGTTGTAATCTAATTCTTACGTTCTTACGGTAAGAATTGGTCGTTCTAATCCCTAATTATACATGGCATCTCTACCAATTCATAACTAGCATGTGAGAAAGTCCAACCCATTCTCATGGCGAATCAACGACCTTCTAGAGTGGAATAGACTCTTACAATGATTCTACACTACACAATCAAGTTTTCATCAAGGCTTCATCAAACCCGTCTAATGGAGGTTTAGCCTTGATCATTTCCAATTGAATTAAAACTAGGCATCATATAAAGATTCTAGCTTTACTAATTTAACTAATCAATATATTCAAATCTAAATTAACAACTAAGAAATGAAATTGATAACTAAATAATTAAAACTAGATTATGATTAACTAATTAGCAATTGAAGACAACTAATTTATGAATTTAACAATACTAAAACTAAACAAGAATTGAATCAATAACTAAATCAGAATTAAAAATGAATACTTTATTATAAATCTAAATGTGATTCTAAATTAATCATTTTCTTGTTCTAACTAATCTATTGCAAAGTAAAAACTAGATCTAAAACAATAATTGAAAACTAATTAATTGAATAAAACTCAAAACTAGATCTAGAATTATCTCTAATGGCTATTTTCTATCCTAAGCTAATTGATACTTAAGAGCTAAGTCTTGTGTGTGGAAATGGAGGAGAATAGATCCATATTTTCGTGCATGGGCTGAGGGTCCATGTTTTGGGCCGGAAAATCGAACCCAATGCCCAATTTCTTCAGTCCATAGGGCCCTTTTTAGTTGGCTTTGACTTCAAAAGGTTTTTCATCCATTTATGCTCCTCTGATTGGGTTAAAATTTGGACCGTTCGAAAGCTCTTTCCGAGCCGGTCGTTTTGACATAAGGTACGCCCAATTCCAAGGCCTAAGTCCAAAGATACAGTCTTCGGAAGTTCTACTGACTTTTGTGTGTTGTTTCTGCCCACGTTGACTCTGACTTTTCAGCTTCTGACCGGGCTTTACAAAGGCTTTTTCTCCTTGAATCTTGGCCTTTAATCACAGAACTTCTTAGCAACCAACCCTTGCTCCTTTATATCGCCAAAGTAGGCACATTTATGCAAATAATTGACTTCAATGCCTAAAATACATAAAAGCACGTAATTAGCATTAACTCTTATTTATTACTCGCATAATTGGTCTAAAAGTATTATTGTTAAGGGGTTAAAACTATAGTTTTAGGCTCTTATCAAACCACCCCCAAACAGCATTTTGCTTATCCTCAAGCAAATATGAGAAATTAACATAAGTGACCAAAAATGGAGTTCTAACTAATCTTGTTTCGCCGAGTGCGATTGCATTGACCATATACAACAAGGCCTTAAACCACTAGGAATTCCCTAGTAGATGAGTTATAGCCTCATGAGAGTTTTTCAGTGAAGGTACTCACAAACTTCATATATACTACAACGACTAATAAATAAAACTATTGTTTCCTTATCTATGTCTCAATTATCTATACATCTCACTAGCAATTAATACAGAATAATCAAGTCGAAACCTAAGCTAATATATGCATAATAATCAATCATCTACGAATAAACATATATACAATGAGTAATACTATGAGATGAACTAGCAGGTCCGTTTCTGAAAACTCGGAATAGCGTCCTTAAGTAGGTCCTCACATAAATGTCAAGACAAAAACCACTCTGATTTTTCCGCTCAAGTTTCGCTACTCTAGTATGCAGTGGGCACACTTTACTTTACAAACTCAATGACACACAAGGAAATCGGAGTCGATCAAACACATCAGCCACTTACTATCACACTAACCTATTCCTAATTGAACTAGAGGTCTTAATTAGGTGTTGCAGGGATTAGGAGATGGTCTAAGAAGAAAGAAAATGGATATTCAAAAAGGACAAGTCTGAGATAATAAAGGCTTCATATTATGCGACTAGAGAAACCCTTGTTCTTTACTTTTGCTTCTACACTTTGTTTCCATCCTTAGCCATATTTTTTTTTCTTTTTCTTTGGCTTTTGACTCCTTGATTTTATTTTTGGAGTTCTAACTCTTTATTTTCTTTTATTATTATTTTTTTTTATTTGGATAGAAACTTACTTTTCTCATCTGAAGCGACTAACGAATTCTTGATTTCAAAGGTTCTTCTCTTTTCTATTCTTCATCTCTATTCTTAGACCTATTCAAAGAATTGGGAAGGTTGAGTTTTTTTTTATTTTGTTTTGTTTTGTAACAGGGATAAAGGATTTGTGGTTTATGAAAGGCTAAAGAAAGGCTCAGAGGGGCGACTAGCGGAAAATAATTCATAGGTCTGAATTTCTAGCTATATCGATCCAAAGAGGGCCTAAATTTTAAACTTTAGGATATGGTATAGTAATCAAGCAAGTGGACGTGTGATTTCTCTATCCGGATTTTACTTCTCCCTTGTGTCATTTCTCAAATGTTGACTCATATAAGGCTTTAGGCTATATTCTCACAGGATTTGTAAAATAAGTACTCTAGCCTAGATTTTAGAAACTTACTGCCAACAATTATAGATACTCATGTAACATATTTATAGATAGATGCAAGGATTATTACCTACATATTAGCCTAAGTTTCTTAAAACTATTCTAATGCAAAAGCTACGTGAGATTTCTAGATTATCAAGGGCCTAGAGAAGGAAACAATACCAATATTCCTAAGTGTATAGCATAAACTTTTTATTAATATTTTTTTTTAAGTTTTGAATTTTAACTAGAAAACAAGTGCATATTATACATATCTATATCCTAACAGATGCCTTAATTACACGTATTTCTATGCCCCCAAACAAGAAGCATGTTTTGTCCTTAAAGTATTTAAATAAATAGGTTAGAGAAATACCATTGAAATGCGTGAAATTCTAGAACATCTACAAAACAAGGTTAAACATACTAATATAGAAAAGTAAAACTGACGCAACTCTATAAGAGTTCCACCCGTAATGGGGTTAATGAGAAATAACTTGCTTGGGACATAAGTAGACACTAACTGAAATAAAAACTAACCTTTATTCCCGTTTAATCATCATCCTCATTTCCCTCTCTAAAGAGAGGAGGTTCCTTCACATCTTGCCATGCCATGATAACTTTCCAAGCTCGTCGCCGTGTGTCGTCAACTTGTGCTAACCTGTCTAGTGCTACTATGTCTGATGGGGTGTAAGGAGCAACCAAATGAGGTTGCACCTGCCATCCCAGCCAAGTCATTACTCGAAATGAGCGAACCACCCAATTGGTGGGTCTCATGACTTCAACCCTTTTCCAATCCATGAACTGGGTACAAAATTCAGGTGGACAACTGAGCATGATGCGGCAAACCAAAACAGGCATAAGAAGATACTTATGTCGCATGCTTTGGGATCTCTTAAGACTATCCACTAATATTCGGGGAATATCATATCAACGACATCCCTCAGCTAAAGCAAGGAAAACGTCACCAGCGATACTATTTGCAGAGGTAAACTGCCAATCCCCTAAAATATTCATCAGGATGAATAACATAATGGTTCCTACATTTTGGGACAGGCCACCAAGGGCTATGTTGTAACGCCCTTGGTTCATTATATGAAATACCGCTCCCCCATAATACTCATGGAAATATGTATAGTCATAGAGGTATGCATTATTGGTCATATATCCCCACGTGTGAATAGGATCAGGTATTGGTATTCCCGAAACTAATGCTACCACATACTTATTGAATTCTAGTGGTGTGTCATCAACCATGATGGATAATTCTTGTTCTCCATCCTCGTTACAATAGAACTTAACATTATTGTAAAAAAATTCAGTAAGCTTAGGTGAATACGAGTCGTCTTCACTTACCAGAAGATGCCTCCATCCGAACTGCATGATCCTTTTGCGGAACCAATGTCCATAAGTCTCACTCCCCAACAAGTGTTTGAAAGACTGCTCCGGTATTACTATAGGAGAAGTCATCACAAAACTACTCTCTAGGACAGCTGCAACGATCCTGGAACAACCCAAAAAAAAATTGGAATTTTTCTTGCTCACGGGGTTCTGGGAGCGGGGTGCGCTCAACCTATGCCTAGGTAGGGCGCGGGGTGCGCCTTGGTGATTTTTGAGTTCCAGGCACTTGGTAAGCAGGGCGCTCACTTTTGCCCTGGGCGGACGAGGGTTGCGCTTCGGGATGAAAAAAATTCCAGGTGTTGTGGGCGTGGAGGTCGCTTCGTCGCTGGGCTTGGTAGGGCTGGTCGCCTCGATGAAATGTTGGTAATATTGACAATGCCTAGGGTGCAGGTAGTGCTCCACTGGGGTGTGGGCGCGCTCCGAGCTGCTGAGTTGCTAAAATGGAGAAGAAAAATGGGAAACGTGGGAGTGAAAGGTGAAAGATGGAAGTGAGGTGTAGTGTGGGTTGTGAGTATAGAATGAATAAAGTTTTTATAGGTTTTAAGTTGCTAAAATGAATCAGGAAGTTGCCAAAAAGCTTTAAGGCAATTGCGAAAACCAAAAAAAAAATCCAAAACCAAAAACGGAAACAACTCATATTCTTGATTCTAAAGCAACCCTAATATCTTTTAGATTGAATTTATGATAGAAACTACCTAACTCATCGAGATTTCATCCTACCACAATATCTATTCATAGCCATGCCCATATCGGTAATATTCTCAACCCTCACTCCAAAACAAATTCTAAACTGGAAGATCATATCACAAATCATGCTAGAGTAAATAATACCACCCCCAAACAATTCGGGAAGGTGGGATTAACGATAAAAACAATGCACAATTTGAAAAGAACCATATTATATTAAAACTGAAATTCAAACAACATTTAACAACCAATTTCAAATTTAACTACGGAATTTATAAATTAACATCCGAACTAAATAAAAAGCAAATACAAAACAGCATCAACTCATAATATTCCTAAACCACTCGCTGCTGGTAGTGGAAGGCACATGGGAAGGTGATGGCTCCTGAGCTCCTGATGGGCCAGAGCCATCCGTCCTGTGGCGACGACGCTCGTGCCTCATAGACTGCTCCTCAGAAGAAGCACCCCCCATGGGGTGGAAAGCGTCTGCAAGCATATCGCCTCGAACTTGCACCGAAGCTTCCATCTCGCCCTTATCTGTTCCCATCACGCCATCCTCGCTACTGGCACGAGTCTCGAAGTTATGATGCATGGTAGCCTGCCGAGTCCGGAGGTCTTCCCAAATAGTATTAAGAGAACGCATGCCACAATGAATCACAGTCATGCGTTCTGCATCCGACCTACACCTCTCCAAGGCATTGACATCAAAACATGTTGTGTCCTCCTCATCCTCCGAGTCATCCTCTTCAACTACCCTCTCTTTAGGCAACCTCCAAACATTTTGGATACACTCCGTATAAATATGAGGATTTTGGTGCTCTTTCAGGCAAATCCTATCAGACGTCGGAGTCGCTCTCAAGGTCATCATGATCTTCGTGATCAAAATAGGGAAAGGTACAATACTCTTCCCAACTCCCTTAATCATGTTACTCAAAAACTCCAAAATACAGAATTCATACTTCTGCTCCTAGAGTATCCATAGAACGTGAAGGCAGTTCAGACCGATGTCGTTGACTTTCTCCTTCCCTATGGCATTCCTACCAATCCACTGAGCTACAGCCAGCTGGTTGGTTCTGAGAGACGACTGGCGAACACAATGCGAGCTCGCATTGTAGTTCCCTTTCGAAACAGTCGCGTTCATCAAAGGCTCGACCCCAGTAAATTGGGAATCCTGTAATGTGGCATCGAGATGGCGTCTAGGCAGAATGCCTAAAATCTCAGCCAACAACCCAGTAGATACTTCTCTTCTCCTCCCAGCCACCTTAACAAAAATTCTATTCCCCTCCAACTTCCTCGTCCTATAAAACTATCAGACCAAATCTTCGTGGTAAAAATCATCTGTCGACTGCCACAAGCCACTCCAATCTCTCCTAACCATCTTATCACTGTAAAACGGCACGAAGTGGTCGACAGTAAACGCATGCTCCGGCAAAATCCGACGTCTTTGAGCCATTGATATTTTAGAACAATTTGGGGGTTTAAATGGAATGTGAGGATGGAGTTTGAGACTCCCTCACTAACAAAACAATGGTGGTAGCGTGGTGGTGGCATGGCAGTTCCAAATTCTTTGAGTTTTGGGTGGTTTTCGGTGGTGGAAATTGTTGGGATTGGTGGAGGAATGTTTTGGAGAAGATTTGAAGTTGTAATTGTATTGTGGGCGTGGGTGCATTGTGGTTTCTTTTTATTTTTATTTTTTATGTTAGGGTTTGAAGTTGTTAATGGCGGAAGTGGGAAGATGAAGAAGAAGAAGAACGCAATGCGTTTTTGGGTTGTACTGTGGGCTTGGGCCCAAGCCCAATTCGATCCCAAAAAAAATTCGATTTTTAGCGCAACTTCAAACTAAAATTGTCGCTTCGTTACCGGTCCGATTTTTGTGAATGAGATATGGAAATGATCAGGAGAGAAGTTCCAATCCAATTAACCATAAAGCACTCTATTCCAACCGTGGATGACATATAAGAAGATGGAAAATTCCTCAAAGTGCGTGCATGACGTAAGTTATGCGAACGAATGAAATCTAAATTCATAGATAATGTCAACCCGAATCGAAGTTCGATTAAACGGCCTAAGCAACACAAATGGAAAGTTGAACAATCCAGTGCGAAAAACGAACATCCCACCCCCAAATAAATTTTAGACAACAGAGTTTGAAAATTTGTTTTTAAAAGTGGGTTTTTAAAGTCAGATTCCCGAGACTTCCTAAATTACTATGTTTATGATTTTAACAATTTTTATTTTTTTATGAAAAAGATATAATATAAGAAAAACAAGAAAGCAATAAATACATAATTCACACCATAGAAGAACATGACTCAAAAACCGAGAAAACATGCAAGAGTGGAAAACGTGAATTATGTAATCGTGGACTTAGGATCCTGTACTTACAGCCACACACTACATAGGGAGGGCCCGGTTACCTGAATGGTGCACTTACCAATATATGGAAATGAAAGAAAGTACACCAATAAAAAGGTCAGTCTGCATAAATAGGGTCCTGTAAAAGGACTTCCTCTACATCAGGGGGCAAAAGCTCGTGGAAATATTTCAACCGTTGGCCATTGACTTGAAAGGTATTGTTGTCCTTGGGATTTACCAAGGTGATTGCCCCGTAAGTGGTGACTTCAGTAACCAGAAAAGGACCAGACCAACGGATTTTTAATTTCCCTAGAAAAATATGTAGACGGGAGTTGTAAAGTAAGACCTTTTGACCTACCACAAACTCTTTGCGCAAGATTTGCTTATCATGAACACGTTTCATGTTAGCTTTATAATTTTTTGCGAGATCATAAGAATCGCTATGGATTTCTTCAAGCTCATTCAATTGCAACTTGCGCTTGACACCCGCCTCATCAAAATTGAAATTAAGGCTTTTTATATCCCACATAGCGCGGTGCTCCAATTCAATGGGCAAATGACAAGGTTTCCCAAATACAAGTCTAAAGGGAGACATACCTATAGGAGTTTTGAAAGCAGTCCTATATGCCCATAAGGCATCAGATAGACGCTTTGACCAGTCTTTCTTATCAAGATTTACAGTTGTTTCTAATATCTTTTTGATTTCCCTATTAGAAACTTCTACTTGTCCGCTAGTTTGTGGATGATATGGAGTTGCTACCTTATGTGTAACTCCATACTTTTTCACAAGAGATGCAACAACTTTGTTGCAAAAATGTGTTCCACCATCACTAATGATGGCTTTGGGAATGCTAAATCGATAGAAAATATACTCTTTAACAAAAAACGCAACTGTCTTATGGTCATTGCTACGGCAAGCCATGGCCCATATCCATTTAGACACGTAGTCCACGGCAACTAGAATATAAATGAAACCGTGGGAAACTGGAAAGGGACCCATGAAATCAATGCCCCATACGTCAAAAATTTCTACCACCATGATTGGATTTAATGGCATCATATTACGCCAGTGATTAAGCCAAGTTGTTGGCAACGAATGCACGTCTTGCAATGCACTTGGGCATCTTTAAAGAGAGTAGGCCAATAAAACCCACATTGAAGAATTTTAGCAGCTGTTTTCATACTACTAAAATGGCCAGCACATTCTTTGTCATGGCAGAATGAGAGAACCTCATTATATTCCCATTGGGGAATACAACGACGAATAATCTTATCCGCACAATACTTGAAAAGGTAGGGCTCATCCCAGTAGTATAGCTTAACTCTGGCCAAGAACTTCTTACATTCATTTCTTGACCGATCATAAGGAATAACATCAGACACTAAATAATTTACAATGTCAGTATACCATGGTGCAGAAAAAATAGCATACAAATGCTAATCAGGAAAACAGCCCGGTATGGACTCAGAATCACTATCATCGTTGTTTGTAAGTCTAGATAAGTGGTCGGCAACTACGTTTGTTTTGTCCTTTATTTCTAATGTAAACTCTTGCAGGAGAAGAATCTATCGGATTAATCTCTGCTTAGCATCCTTCTTTGCGAGAATATACCTAAGGGCTGCCTGGTCCATGTAAACTAGAGTCTTAAAACCAACCAAATAAGGATGAAACTTATCTAAAGCATAAACGACAGCTAAGAATTTTTTTTCAGTAGTTGTATAATTCCTTTGAGCATCGTTTAGAGTTTTACTAGCATAATAAATAACAGTGGATTTATTATCTAGTTTCTGTCCTAAGACAGCACCAACTGCATAATTACTAGCATCACACATGAGTTCGAAAGGTTTAGACCAATCGGGAGGCTATATAATGGGTGCAGAAGGTAAGGCAGCTTTTAAAGTTTCAAAAGCCTATTTACAGTTAAAATTAAAATCAAAGATGGCATCCTTTAAAAGCAGATTAGTTAACGGCCTAGCTATTTTCGAAAAATCTTTAATAAAGCGCCTATAAAAACCTGCATGGCCTAAAAAGGCTCTAATATCACGGACAGTCCGTGGTATAGGTAAAGTCGCTATCTTATCTAGTTTGGCCTTATCTACTTTGATGCCATCACTAGATATTATGTGACCTAGTACTATGCCTTTTTTTACCATGAAATGACATTTTTCCCAATTTAAAACCAGACTTTTCTCTTCACACAGTGTCAAAACCTTAGATAAGTTAGACAGGCAGTCCATGAAAGAGTCTCCATAGATAGAAAAATCATCCATGAATACTTCCATGAAACGCTCTACCATGTCACTAAATATATGAAGCATACACCGCTGGAAGGTACCAAGAGCATTACAAAGGCCAAAAGGCATTCGTTTATAGGCGTATGTCTCAAAAGGACATTTGAAGGTAGTCTTTTCTTGGTCATCAATATCAATAATAATTTGGAAATAACCAGAGTAGCCATCCAAAAAGCAATAAAAAGCATGACCAGCTAGACGTTCAAGCATCTGATCTATAAAGGGTAAAGGAAAATGATCCTTTTGTGTCATTGCATTTAAATGTCTATAATCAATACAGATCCTCCATTTCATAGGACCATGTGTGGCAACATATTCACCCTTGGCATTACGTACCATGGTAATCCCTGATTTCTTTGGAACTACATGAATGGGGCTTACCCATTCATTATCAGAGATTGGGTATATGATATCCGCATCGAGTAACCGTAAGACCTCTTCCCTGACCACCTCTTTCATGGCAGGGTTCAAGCGACACTGAGGTTCGCGAGAAGTCTTTGTGTTATCCTCCAAATGGATATGATGAGTGCATACATTAGGGTAAATTCCCTTAATGTCGGCTAGGGACCAACCAATCGCAGAACGATGTTCCCTAATCACCCTGATCAACTGTGTCTCTTCCTCCTTAGATAACAGAGAAGATATAATTACCGGATGACTACCATCCGGATCAAGTTGAATATACTTTAACTCAGGAGGAAGAGGTTTAAGCACCGGGGTGGAAGGAATATCGATAAATGCTTCTGGAGGGTCCTCATCTTGAGTAATGAATATTTGCTTAGGCAGCAGGTCTTCAAACTCTGTATATGGAGCAACCGAAGATGGTGTTGACTTCCTCTATGTAGGAGTCATCGACAAAATCTGAACTTCCAAAAGAAAGGAATTTATGCATATGGTTTTCTGGAAACGTGTTCTTAAAGTAATCTTGAGCTAAGCTCTCGATCATGCTAACCTCTCCATCTATAGACAAATCTGGTAACTGTTTCATCATTTTAAAAACATTTATCTCAATCGAAAGATAGCCAAAAGACAAGGACATCGAACCATCGCGGTAATTTATAAGCGCATTGGCAGTCGCTAAGAAGGGACACCCTAAGATGATCAGAACAGAGTCGTTAGCAATTTTTGTATCGAGGATAACAAAATCAGTAGGATAGTAGAAATCCTGGACCTCAACAAGCATGTTTTCAACCACACCCTTAGGGTACTTAATAGATCGATCCGCTAATTACAACATCATTTTAGTAGGTTGCATCTCTTGTAGACCTATTTGTTTGTATAGATAATACGGGAGTAATTTAACACTCACCCCTAAGTCTAGTAAAGTGGTCGTCATGTGGAAATCTCCTAAGATACATTGTACAGTGGGACGACCAAGGTACTTGTACTTAACGATTCCATTGTGTTCCGTTAAAGTTAGAAACTGTTCAGTTAAAAAGGCGTCTTTAGGAATATTTGTCTTACGCCTTTTAGTGCATAACTCTTTGAGAAACTTAGCATGGTGAGGTAATTTTTTAATTACGTCCAGAAAAGGTAAGTTTATCGTTAGATTTTTAAAAACTTTCCTAATCTCGTCAAAGTTTGTATCCCTGTTTAACATAGCTAATTTCTGGGGAAACGGATGTTTCTCTCTATATTTAGCGTATGGATCAACTGGATGTCTAACCTTTGCTTTTTGTTTCTTAGGTTGTGGTTTAACTGGTACCTCTATAGGGGTAGGCTCTTCAGTTTCTATTAAGGTATCTAGTTCAATCTCCAGTATAGGGACAACTGGTGGGGTAACTATAGGTATAGTTACTTTGTTATCAACCACTCTCCCAGAAAGGAGAGTGGTGATGGCATTTAACTCACCTACATTTGTATTTTCTGTACTAGTATTACCATTCACCTCAAAGGCTGTCTTTGTTGTTTTAGGATTAGCTATCGCTTGACCTGGAAACACACCTTTGGGTTGTACTTTCTCTTGAGCTAACTGCTGTAAGGAAAGTTGGATGGCTTGTAAAATCTGTTGTTGAGATTGCATAAAGATATCCAAATGATCCGGTTGTGGAGGAGTGTTAGCTATAGGTTGTGTGATAGGAACGATGTCACGTTGATTATTAATGGGTGGATTTTGATAGTTATTTACCGGAACGATACCTCTATTAGCATTATAATTATTATTGTTATAATTATTATAAATATCCTGACCTTGTGTTTGACCTTGTCGTGGTTGCGCTTTGTTATTATAATTATTAGGATTAGTTAGACTTACCCCATTTTCAAAAATATTAGTGATACCCCCCTCCCCGCCCCCCCCCCAATTGCAAGATACAACAGCTACAAGATGATTTTTTTTTTTCAGATGAGTAAATCTGACCGTTGGATCTTACAAATAGGGGGGTATCACTAATATTTTTTAAAATGGGGGGTAACACTAATTGGCAACTAGTAATGGGGGGTAAGTCTATCTAACCCTAATTATTATAATTACCCTGACCTTGTCCTTGTCGTGGTGGAGCTTGGTTATAATTGTTTGCTTGCCTAACATTTTGATTATTAAACCCTGGAGGTGTTACTTGTTGATTATTTCTCTAACTGAAGTTGGGATGTTGTCTCCAAGGGGCTTTAGGAATAGGATAACTATTAATTGAGCAAACGTTATCTTGTTGTAATGTTTGTTGTTCGCAAACGAGAGGACAATAGGAGTCGGGATGCTCTGGACTCAAATAGAAATTACAAGGATTGGAGTTGACATTCATGATGGGGATAGGCATTTGTTGAACAGAAATAGCCTCTACCTTTTTAGTTAGAGATTCGATTAAATTTTTAAGTTCTGGATTGGGTTTCATCTCAAACATACCGGCGACTTTAACTGTTGTAGAAGAACTAGCGGAACGGGAGAAATCATCACTACCCCCACCCCCCCCCAGTTATTTTTACGCTTAGTTTGATCTTCTAAAAATTTATAAGCCTCTGAGGCTCCCTTACTTAGGAAACTACCCCCATTCATTATGTCAAGGACTTCTTTATGGTGGTGTAGAAGTCCTTTGAAAAAGGCACGAACTAACGTGTCTTTCGCTAGGTTATGGTGTGGAAACTCTATAAGAAGATCGGTGAAACAATTCCAAGCCTCTGAAAATGATTCATGAGGATTCTGTCGAAAGAAATGAATCTTGGAAAGCATTTCATCGGTCTTCAGTGGTGGGTAAAAGTGTTCCATAAATAGTTGAACAAGTTTAGCCCACGAGTCCACAGAATTAGGCGCTTAAGCAGTTAACTAAGACGCCGCCTTATCGACTAAAGTGAAGGGAAATACCCTCAGTTTAATTTGTTCAGCACCAACTGTAGGATGGTGGAATGTTGTGGGACTTGGTCAATCCCACGATGTCTTAATAAGGTTTTTCATGGTCTAACCCATGAAAAACGGGTAACAAATTAAATATATTTGGGGGGATTCGGAAATCCCCCACTGGGTCTGATAGAACAATGCAAGATTTCGTGCTATCGTTCAAGGCTTTGTAAAAGTCCGAGAGAGGAGACTCTCTTTTTTCAGCCATTATTTCAAGTGGTGTGTGTGGTATATTAGCTAGAGGTGTAGTGAGTGGTATACTAGAAAGGCGTGTTTGTTGACATTACCGGTTGATTACGTTAGGCGTTTTTCTTCGGCCTGACCTTAATCTCATGCAAGGCAAAGCCAATCTTAATGAAACACAACAACACTCCAAACAATCCTGATATGCTAGTATGAACCTCTAACAAGAGATGCGAGGTGTGGAAGAAAAGAGTACCTGAATGTCTCCTTGCTTCGCTTATGAATAGCGTCTTGTTTACACGTGCTCAGTGTGTATAACAAGTTAGAACACTGAAAACCTTGAAAGAAATGGAAGTTTGAAACAAACCTGTGGAAATCAGGCAGTTTCAACAGAGGGCACAGGCCGTGCTCAGAATAGGCCTAGGTAGGGTGCAGGTCGCACTCAAGTCAAGCTGTAGTTCCAAGCCTTTGGGCGCGGGTCGTGCTCGAAGTTAGCCTTGGTAGAATGGAGTCATCATGGAAAAACTCAAGGTCCAGGCACTATAGCGTGGGGGGCGCTCATGTTTTGCCTTGGCAAGGCGCGGGTCGCGCTCAACCAAAAAGGGGAGTTCCAGGCGTTTGGGCGCGGGTGGCGCTCCAATTTAGCTTGCCCAGGGCGTGGGTCACGCTCCGTGTAATTCTGTGAGGAAATTTTCAGTGTTGAAACAGACAACCACAGTGAGAATCAAACAAGGGTGGGTGGGTTATGAGACTTTGGAAAACTAACAATTCTAAAGAAAACAATACTAAAGGGAACTAAGATGGCAGCGGCGCTATTTGATAACACGATAAAAGTGAATAATTCTACTCCGAATAAATGATAAACTTCTAAACATAAGTAAAACTAAAACTTTATACGTAACAGTTTTTATCAAAGATTTCTACTCTCGATACTATTGAGGTAGAGTTGGAATAGAATATTCGTTCCACTCCTAGTTCTTTAGCATTCAATGTCTTCTATAATTATCAATTTATCCAAAGTCTAATGAGAGTAATGGTGGGATTATACTATGATGTGAATTCTAAGAACAAGATACTAACTATAATGATTCAACTACGAAATCTAAGGTTTGAATCTAGAATAAGAATTATGGGGGAATTGAATCCACCTTGAATCCAACTTAATAAACTAGCATAGATTGTTGTAATCTAATTCTTACGTTCTTACGGTAAGAATTGGTCGTTCTAATCCCTAATTATATATGGCATCTCTACCAATTCATAACTAGCATATGAAGAAGTCCAACCCATTCTCATGGCGAATCAACGACCTTCTAGAATGGAATAGACTCTTACAACGATTCTACACTACGCAATCAAGTTTTCATCAAGGCTTCATCAAACCCCTCTAATGGAGGTTTAGCCTTGATTCATCAAACTATCATTTCCAATTGAATTAAAACTAGGCATCATATAAAGATTCTAACTTTACTAATTTAACTAATCAATAGATTCAAATCATAATTAATAACTAAGAAATGAAATTGATAACTAAATAATTAAAACTAGATTATGATTAACTAATTAGCAATTGAAGATAACTAATTTATGAATTTAACAATACTAAAACTAAACAAGAATTGAATCAATAACTAAATCGAAATTAAAAATGAATACTTTATTATAAAACTAAATGTGATTCTAAATTAATCATTTACTTGTTCTAACTAATCTATTGTAAAGTAAAAACTAGATCTAAAACAATAATTGAAAACTAATTAATTGAATAAAACTCAAAACTAGATCTAGAATTATCTCTAATGGCTAATTTCTATCCTAAGCTAATTGATACTTAAGAGCTAAGTCTTGTGTGTGGAAATGGAGGAGACCAGATCCACATTTCCGTGCATGGGCTGAGGGTCCATGTTTTGGTCCGAAAAATTGAGCCCAAAGCCCAATTTCTTCAGTCCACAGGGCCCTTTTCAGCAAGCTTTGAGTTTAATAGGCTTTTCGTCCACTTTTACTCCTCTGATTGGGTCAAGGTTTGGACCATTGGAAAGCTCTTTCCGAGTCGGTCGTTTTGACATAAGGTACGCCCAATTCCGAGGCCTAAGTCCAAAGATACAGTCTTTCGGAAGTTCTGTTGACTTTTGTGTGTTGTTTCTGCCCGCGTTGACTCTGACTTTTCAGCTTCTTACCGGGATTTACAAAGGCTTTTTCTCCTTGAATCTTGGCCTTTAATCACAGAACTTCTTAGCAACCAACCCTTGCTCTTTTATATCGCCAAAGTGGCACATTTTTGCACATAATTAACTTCAATGCCTGAAATACATAAAAGCACGTAATTAGCATTAATTCTTATTTATTACTCGCATAATTGGTCTAAAAGTATTATTGTTAAGGGGTTAAAACTACAGTTTTGGGCTCTTATCATCCTAAGTCCACATTTAACATAATTCACGTTTTCCACTCTTGCATGTTTTCTCGGTTTTTGAGTCATGTTTCTCTATGGTATGAATTATGTCTTTATTGTTTTATTGTTTTCCCTTATTTTAAAACTAATTCATAAAAAATAGAAAATGTTAAAACCATAAAAATATGTAATCTAGCAAGTCTCGGGAATCTGACTTTAAAAGACCCACTTGTTTAAACAAATTTTCTAAACCATATTTTCAAAATTTGTTTGGGGGTGGGGTGTTGGTCTTTCCATTCTTGTTCACTCAACTTCCTATTCTTGTTGTTTATGCCGTTTAGTCATATTTTGATTCGGGTTGACACTATCTATGAATTTAGATTCCTTATGCACACATAACTTATGTCATGCATGCACTTTGAGACGTTTTCCATTTTGTTACATGTCAACCATGGTTAAATTTGAATTTTTTTTTTATAGATCATTGGATTGTACTCTCTCTGATGATCATTTTCATAGCTCATTCGCAAAAATCGGACCGTTAACGAATCGAGAATTATAGTTTTAATTTCACGCGGCATAGGACGTAATTAGTATTTTTGAAATTTGTTCTAGGCTTGGGCCCAACAGGTTAAACCCACGCGTTTAAACCTTTTCACATTCTTCATCTTCTCCTCGCCTCCAAGAACAACATCGAACCATAAAAATAAAAATAAATTAAAAAAATCCAAAAAGCCACACGACCCACTCCAATTTGTTTCAAATAGAGTTCAATTAGAACTTCTCCCCACCTTGCAATCCACCCAAATTCGAATTCCAAACCTCAATGGCTTCCCAAAACTGAAAAGATTCTTCCAGAACAAGCTTTTGTTTCTAAACAATTTTCTTCCTTTTATGATACTGAGATGATTAGTAGGAGGTGGAGAGGGTTGTGGTATTCGGTGAATGATTTTTATTACACCGATTTGGTGTTGAATTTCTATAAGAAGAGGGAGATTGAGGGTAGAAAGATTTTTGTGAAGGTGAATGGTACGAGGAGAGAAGTGTGTACATCTATGTTGTCTAGGATTCTTGGCGTTGATGCAAGACACAATCTCATAATCACAATGCAGGAATCGCAGTGGGGTAGGATCGAGGCATTAATGAAAGAGATTGTATTAGAAGGACAATACAATGCGAAATTGCATTGTGTTCAACAGTCGTCTCTGAGAGCCAACCAGCTGGCTATAGCTCAATGGCTTGGTAAGAACATCATTGGCACCTCAAAAGTTAGTGACATTGGTTCGTCTTGTCTGCACGTTCTTTGGGTCCTTCAGGAGAAGAGGTATGAGTTTTGCATCCTCGACTTTTTGATTGCTGAGCTTAGAAGCATTAGAATATATACTGCACCCTTCCTTGTTTTGATTACTCTGATCATGCTGTATTTTGGAGATGTTCTGAAAACTCAACAGATTATGTTGAAATTGCATGCAAATGCAAAGATTTATTAAGACTGTATTCAGAGGAAGTGGAAATTGCCGGAGGATAGGGATGTTGAGACTGAGTCGAGTGATGATGATGAGAAAGACACGACATGTTTTGAGGTAGTCGATGCCTTGGAAAAGGCTACTCTGATATAGAACGCATGGCATTGCTTCATCGTGGCCTGTGTTCTCTTAATACTATTTGTGAGGATCTGCGGACTAGGCAGGTTAACATCCATCAAAATTTTGAGGACCTCAGTGCTAGTAACCAAGAGCTCTAGGCTAACATGGAGACCATAGTCTAGCGAGATAAGGATCGTGAAGAATCCATGAACGCATATATAGAGGGACAGAGGAAGCTCCAAGTCAAAGTTCTTCGACGCTTGCCACCTGATGGGGGTTCTTCTTTGGATACCTCTTTGAGGCATGAGTGTCGTTGGCGCAGGACGGATGACTCTAGCCCATCCTCGTCGCGTGGCTAGTAGTTTTTGTTGTGTCAAGACTAGTTTTCTTGTTTTTCATAGATTTTATTTCTGAATTGTTAGTTAAGTAGTTAATATTTGGATTCTGTAATTGTTATTTCATTTTAATTTAATTTGAAGTTATTTTTAGTTTTCGGCATGTGTTATGTGTTATATCGAGAATCCCACCCTTTCAACTTGTTTGGGGGTGGAATTATTTATTTAGTGGTGCCTCTAATCATATCCACGTATTTTGTTGTCGAATTTGTTGCCTGCTTTATTATGATTGAATTATGTGAGAATATTGCTATTTTGGTGTCGCTAGAATTAGTAAGTGATGTTTGGTGCAACCTCAAGGAGTCATATGTAGATGATTGCTATTTTAATTCCAGCCAAAAAGCTATTGGTTTGGTTTTGGAGTATGCCTCTTATCTGTTTCTATTTTGGATTTAGAACTGTCTTATTCCATCATGTTACCTTAACTAGTTGGGAAACTTGTGGAACTTAGAAACTAGTTCTCTATAAATTCTTGGTGCACTCTCAACTTCACATCACACCTCTCACTTTGCATCTCTCACTTTGCCTTTGAATTTTGCACTTCCTAACACTCATCATACTCAGAGCGTGCACACCCTCTGTTTTGCCTATACTCAGAGTGCGCGCACACTAAAATCACTAGACATCGAGCAAGGCAAGAGCGCGTTCGCGCCCTTCCACAGACAAAGTTGAGCCCGCCCGCGCCCTTCACCTCAGCAGCCACTTTCAGTTCTGATTTTTTGTAGGTTCTTCCAAGGTTGTTTACAGCAGTTCTAGAGTGTGTTGTGTTATATGAAGTCTCCTTAGATCATACCGGAGATGTCATTCGAAGATTTATTCGCAAGTGACACGTATGGATCTTGGTTCCGTAACGTGATTATACAGGCAGGATGGCAGCCTCGATGGTAACTCCTAATGAACTATACTCTCCTGCACTTGCAACTTATTTTTATGAGCATTGTACGTTCTTTGAAAGATCGGATGGAGAAGAGATGTTCTCCGACACCATTGAGGATGAGACAATGGATATAACCAAGTTCTTATTGGTGTTTGCCCTTGGACTGTCTAAGCCTGCTGAAGTTCAAGACCCATGGGGATATTGGGTAGATAATATGTATGTTTACACCTATGAGTTTTTGCATGAGGCTTATGGGGAAGGAATTTTCTGTATCGAGGACCAAGGGCAATATAACGTAGCCCTTGATAGCTTGTCCCTTAACGTGGGCACGGTGATGTTTTTTATCATGCTAAACATATTAGGGGAATGGCATTTTTCTTCTGTGAATGACGCCACTTGCAACATCTTTCTTGCTTTAGCCACGGGACGTATGCTTTATGACCTTCCCCGGACCTTAGTTTCTAGTTTAGCTCGAGCCCACAGTATGAGGCATAAGTATCTTCTTATGCCTGTCTTAGTTTGTCGAATAATGCTATGTTTCTTTCCAGATTTTTGTACCCGTTTCACGGATTGGGTTGGGGTTGACACTGTGTGACCTACCAACTACATTATATGCTCATTCCGTGCAATGACTTGGCCAGGGTGGAGGCTACAACCTAATTGGGTTGCCCCTTACACCCCATCCGACCAAGTGGCGCTTGATTGTAAATGATAAATGGCGTAAGGCCTAGCAAATTATCATAGCGTGGCAGGATGCCAAGGAACCTCAATTTTTTATTGAGGAGGAGGACAACAAGTAAATGCGGGATATGAGGTAAGTTTTATTTTTGTTAGTGTTTGCTTATGTCCCAAGCAATTTACTTCTTGTTAACCTCATAACGGGTGGAACTCGTATAGAGTTGCGTCTGTTTTTCTTTACCTATATTAGTATGTTTTAAATTTGTTTTGCAGGTGTTCTTCAATTTTCACGCGTTTCCATGGTATTTCCTAACCTTCTTATTTTAGTACTTAGAGGACAAAGCAAGTTCTTGTTTGGGAGTGGCATAGAAACACGTGTAATTTAAGGAACCTATTAGGATAATACATGTATAATATGCACTTGTTTTATAGTAAAACAATAAAAAAAAAATCATAAATATAAATAAAAAGTTTATGCTATACACTTAGGAATATTGGTATTATTTCTTTCTCTATGATGATAATAGTCTAAATATTTCACATTAGTTCTTATATTATAATAGTTTTTAGAAATTTAGGTTAATATATAGGTAATAATCATTGTATCTTTCTATAAATATATTGCATGAGTATCTATGATTGTTTGGCAGTAAGTTTCTAAAATCTAGGCTAGAGTACTTATTCTACAAATCCTGTGAGAATATAGCCTAATTAAAGCCTTATATGAGTGAAATATTTGAGAAATGACAGAAAGGAGAAATAAATTCCAAATAGAGAAATCACACGTCAACTTGCTTGATCACTATACCATATCCTAAGCAAGAATTTATGCCCTTTTTGAATCGATATAGCCAAAAATTCAAACCTATATGAAATTACTTCCCCTAGTCTCCTGATAAGGATAAAAATGATAGTTTACCTACGAAATAAACGATAAAACTCAAAACGCCAGTAAACTAAAACTTAAATACGTGCTTAATTTATCAAGTTTTCTACTCTCAATTCTATCGAAATGGAGTGGAGTAACAAATTCGTTCCACTCCTAGTTCTTTAGCATGCGATAATTTCTAGTCTAATTAATCGGTCTTAAGTCTAGTGAGAGATTTACGAAGGGAATTCTATACTACGAGGGGAAAACAATTAACAAGTTACGAATAACGAAATGAGAGAATGCTAAGGGTTTGAATCTAGATAAAGAATTAAAGGGAATTGAATCCACCTTAACTCGACTTAATCCTACTAACAAAGACTCGTCGTGATCCAAATTGAATGCTTTGCATATCAAAATAGTAATTATAATCCCTAATTATACATGGCATTTCTACCAATTCATAACTAGCATGTGAGCGATTAAACCCATTCTCATGGTGAATTAATCGTTTCTAGAGTGGAATAATTATCACGACGATTCCTAAGTTTAACAAAGATCAAGCGTCATCAAGGCTTCTTCAACCCCTCTAATGGAGGTTTAGCCTTGATTCATACCACTATCATTTCCCATTGATTTAAAACTAGACATCATCTGAAAATTCTAACTTTATGCAATTTATCTAAACAATAATTTAAATCTCCAGTAATAACTAGGAAATTAATAACAAGTAATAAGGGAATTTAGATCTAAACAATTGTAAATGACAAAAACGAAATTGACAAACTAGCTATTTTATTTATCAACTAATGAAGAACAATTATTCTAAAGATTAATCTAAAACAAGAATTGAAATGAACTAAACTTAATTTTTATTTAATGAAAACTAGATCTAGAATTATCTATAGTTTTAGGTCTAACTAGCTACCATTAACAAAGAGCTAAGCTTTTTTTTTTATACGTTCAGATCCAAAAATCGTGCATGGGCTTGGAGCCATGTTTTGGGCCAAAGAATCAGGCCCAAAACCCAATTCTTTCAGTCCAAAAAGACCTCTTCAGCTGTAGTTGTCTTCGACAGACTTTTCCTTTATTTTCGCTCCTCTGATTGGGTCAAGGCTTGAACCATTGGAAAGCTCTTTCCGAGCCGGTCGTTTTGACATAAGGTAGACCCAATTCCGATGTCTGAGTCCAAAGATACGGCCTTTGGAAGTTCTCCTGACTTGTGTGCTGTTTCTACCCGCGTTGACTTTGACTTTTCAGCTTTGACCGGGCTTTAGAAAGGCTTTGTCTTCTTGAATCTTGGCCTTTAATCACAGAACTCCTTAGCAACCAAGCATTGCTCCTTTATCTCATCAAAGTGGCACATTTCTGCACATAATTGACTTTGAAGCCTGAAACGCATAAAAACACGTAATCAATATTAACTCTTAATTATTACTCACATAATTGGTCTAAAAGTATGACTGTTACAGGGTTAAAACTACAGTTTTGGGCTCTTATCAAACCACCCCCAAACAGCATTTTGCTTGTCCTCAAGCAAATATGAGAAATTAGAATAAGTGACCAAAATGGAGTTCTAACTACTCGTTTACTGAGTCACGATTGCATTGACCATATGCAACAAGGTCTTAAACCACTAGGAATTCCCTAGTGGACGAAGTTATAACCTCGTGAGATTTTTTTCCAAATGAAGGTACTCACAAACTTCATCTATACTACAACGACTAAGAAATAAAACTATTGTTTCCTCATTCATGTCTCAACTATCTATTTTTCTCACTAGCAAATGAATAAGAATAACCAAGTCAAAAACCTAAGCTAATATATGCATAATAATCAATCATCTATGATACAAATATATATACTATGAGTAATACTATGAAATGCCTAGCGAGGTTAAGTTTCCTGAAAACTTCGAATAGCATCCTTAAGTAGGTCCTCACATAAATGTCAATACAAAACCACTCGATTTTTTTTTCCCTCAAGTTTATTTACTCCAATTAATGCGAGTGGGCACACTTTACCTTACAATCTCAATGATAAACAAGGAAGCCGAGTCGATCAAACACATCTGCCACTTTACTATCACACTAACCTATTCCTAATTGAGCTAGAGGTCTTTATTAGGTGTTGGGGGGATAGGAGATGGTTTAAGAAGGAAGGAAATGGATATTCAAAAGACAAGTCCGAGATAATAGAGTCTTCATATTATGTAACTTAGATAAAACCTTGTTATTTTCTTTTGCTTCTATACTTTGTTTCCATCCTTAGCCATATTTTTCTTTTTCTTTTCTTTGGCTTTTGACTCCCTTTTATTCTATTTTTGGAGTTTTTATTTATTTCTATTTTTTTTTTTTTTCCTTGGATGGAAACTTCTTTTCTTTTATGAAGCAACTAACTAATTTTTGTTTACAGGTTTTTTCTCTTCTTCTTTCTTCACTCATTCTATTCTCAGACTTATTCTAGATTGGGTAAGTTGAATTTTTTTTTTTTATTTTGTTTTGTTTTTGTGATAGGGTAAAGGAATTGTGGTTTATGGAAGGCTAAAGAAAGGCTCAGAGGGACGACTAGCGGAAAATAATTCATAGGTTTGAATTTCTGGCTATATCGATCCAAAAAGGGCCTAAATTCTCGCTTAGGATATGGCATAGTGATCAAGCAAGTGGACGTGTGATTTCTCTATCCGATTTTACTTCTCCCTTGTGTCATTTCTCCAATGTTTCGCTCATATAAGGCTTTAGGCTATATTCTCACAGGATTTGTAGAATAAGTACTCTAGCCTAGATTTCAGAAAGTTACTGCTAACAATCATAGATACTCATGTAATATATTTATAGATAGATGCAAAGATTATTACCTACATATTAACCTAAGTTTCTAACAATTATTCTGATGCAAAAGCTACGTGAGACTTCTAGATTGTTAAGAGCATAGAGAAAGAAAACAATACCAATATTCCTAAGTGTATAGCATAAACTTATTTATTTATTTACTTTTTTGAAATTTTTTAACTTGAAAACAAATGCATATTATACATATCTATATCCTAACAGATGCCTTAATTACACGTGTTTCTATGCCCCCCCCCCCCCCAAACAAGAAGCATGCTTTGTCCTCAAAGCATTTAAATAAAGAGGGTAGAAAAATATCATGGAAACGCGTGAAATTCTGGAACATCTGCAAAACAAGGTTAGAACATACTAATATAGGAAATATAAAAAAAAAAAAAAAAAAAAAACTGACACAACTCTATAAGAGTTCCACCTATTATGGGGTTAACAGAATTAAATTGCTTGGGACATAAGCAGACAATAACAAAACTAAAAACTTACCTTATCTCCCGCTTAAGCATCCTCCTCATCATCAAAGAGATGAGGTTCCTTCGCATCCTGCCAGGCCATTATAACTTGCCAAGCTTGCCGCCATTTATCATCTACTATTGCTAACCTGTTAAGTGTTATTATGTCTGATGGGATGTAATGGGCAGGCGACCAAATGAGGTTTTGCCGCCATCCCGGCCAAGTCATAATTCGCAATGAGCGAACCACCCAATTGGTGGGTCTCATGACTTCAACCCTTTTCCAATCTGTGAATTGTGCACAGAATACAGGTAAATAACTACTCATGATGCGGCTTACCAAAATAGGCATGAGAAGATACTTACGCCTCATGCTTTGGGCTCTCTTAAGACTAGCGACTAAAACTCGGGGAATGTCATATCGGCGACGTCCCTCGGCTAAAGCAAGGAAAATGTCACCAGCAGTATCGCTTTTGCGATATGAACGCCATTCTCCCAAAATATTCATCGGGATGAATAACATGGTGGTGCCTACGTTTAGGGACGGGCTACCAAGGGGCAATGCTATATAAGCCCCGGTCCATTACTCGAAATACCCTCCCCATAATACTCATGGAAATATGTATAATCATAAAGGTATGCATTATCGGTCATATATCCCCATGTGTGAACAAGATCGGTATTGGTAATCCACGAAACTAAAGAGACCACATGTTTATTGAATTCTAGTGTCGTGTCATCGACTACGACGGAGAATTCTTGTTCTCCATCCCGATACAATAGAAACTAACGTGGTCGTAGAAATAAGCGATGGTTGTCTTTGAATATGAATCGTCATCACTTACCGTAGATGGCGCCATCCTAATCTTCGGGGATCCTGTTTGAACCAATGTCCATAGGTCTCGGTTCCCAACACTTCTTCGAAAGACTGTTCGGGTATGACTATAGGAGATGTCATCTCAACTACTCTTTTGAACAGCTCAAAAATCCTGGAACAACCCTCGAAAAATTGGAAATTTTCATGTTTACTGAGGCGGTAGCGAGTGCGGGTCACTCCACTGGCGAGCGCTTCGGGTTTTTGGATTTACAGGTTGTGGTAGTCGCCAAGTCGCTAGCCAACTTGGGCTTTTGAGTTATAGTGTTTGCTCGAGTAAAATTCTCGACATCTCTAGGCGCGGAAGCGCGAATCTTTCGTTAGTCTTGAAAACAAGTTTACAAGGAAAAAGAAGGAAAAGCTTGGAGTGAAAGGTGAGAGATGATGGTGGGGTGTAGTGTGGATTGTGAGTGTAGAATGAAGGAAGTTTAAATAGGTTATGAGCTTCCAAAACGAATCGGCAAGTTGCCAAATTGTTTAATGCAATTTCCGGAAATAGAAAATTTCCAAACCCGAAAACGGAAACAAACCATATTTTTGATTTTATAACAACCCCGGTATCTTTTATCTTTGGATTTAGAATAGTAACTTCTAAACTCTCCTAGATTTCATGCTACCACCACACATAATCATAGATATGCCGATATCGGCCAAATTATCAACCTTTACTCCAAGACAACTTTACAGAAGATGATCATATAACGAATTATGCTCGGTATAAATATTACCACCCCCAACCAATTCGGGAAGGTGGGATTAATGATAAAAACACGCACAATTCGAAAATAACCAATTATATTAAAATTTTAAATCCAAACAACATAAAACAAACACATTAATATTTAAATTTAACAACTGAATTAAAATCCAACTAATAAAACAATAAAAATAATGAAATAACAGCGAACACAAACTGATGGTGAACACCTAGCCATGTGATGAAGATGGACCCTGAGATGGAGGTTGGTCCTGGGATGAAGAATGGCTTGAGCCATCTGTCCTTCGGCGACGACGCTCATGCCTCTCAGACTTGTCTGAGCCAGAATCCTCCAAGGTTGGCATGCGATGTAGCATCTCTATTTGAAGCAAGCGCTGTGCTTCCATCTCAGACTTTAGTACTATATAGTGGTCCTCTTGGCACTGGTGCATAGTCTCCATGTTAGACAAGATATCTTCCTGACCCCTTTCGAGCATTTCAACTCTCGTCTGAAGGTTCGTTTGTTTATTTCGAACTACAATCTGTCTATCTCGGATATCTTCACAAATACCATAAACGCAACGCAAGCCAGTTTGCAACACTTGCATGTGTTCTAAATTAGAATTACAACTATCTAATGCATTTTCATCCAGACATATCATATCTTCCATTTCATCCGCCAACTCAACTACATTTCCTTCAGACAACGGCCAAGTCTCTTGGATGCAATCCGTATAAATACTTGCATTAGAATGCAATTTGATCTTAATAGGAGCAGATTTTGCGACAACTCTAAATGAGAGCATGATCTTAGTGATCAATACGGGAAGAGGTGCCATGCTCTTCCCCACTCCTCTAATCACATTAAAAATTAAATCGAGGATGCAGAAATTATACTTATTCGTTTGCAAAATCCAGAGAACGTGCAGACATTGCAGACCGATATCGCTAACTTTGTCTTTCCCGAGGACGTTCCTACCAATCCACTGAGCTATAGTCAGTTGGTTGGTTCTCAGACTTGACTGGCGGACGCAATGAGATCTCGGATTGTATTCACCCTCCACGATAGTATCTTTCATCAAAGTAGGAACTCCAGTATACTGGGATTCCTGAATAGTCATTTCTAGGTTGCTTTCAGGCATAATTCCTAACAGCTCAGCCAACAACTGTCTTGTTACTTCCCTCCTCGTTCCTGCTACCTTAATGAAAATCCTATCCCCTTCCAATTCTCGCTTCTTATAAAATTGTTCTACCAAATCGTAGTGATAGAATTCCTCAGTCGAGTACCACAGTCCATTCCAATTTCTCCTAATCATCTCCGCGTCATAAAATGGTGCTAAGCGGTCGGCCGCAAACGCGTGCTCCGGCAAAATTCTTCGTCGTAGCACCATTGAAGTTTTTGAAACAAACAATGGTTTTGTAGACGGTGGCGGAGGCGAGTTTGATGAAAAACAACTAAAAACAGCGGTGGTGGCGATGGTGGGTACGGTGGCAGGTTGAAGCTTGAATTGGTGGCTGTTTTCGGAGTTTTAAAATTGTTGGGGTTGGTGGTGGTAATGGTTTGGAGAAGATTTCAGTTTGATTTAAATGCTTGGCGTGGGTGTAGTTAGGTTTTCTTTTCTCTTTTTTTTTTTTTTTATTTTGGTGTTTAAGGTTTGTTTTAAACTTTGGTAACTGGCGGGATTGGAAAAGGAAACAACTGTGCGTTTTTGGGAAGGAAGGAGACGCACAGACGTGCGTGCGGTTTGGGCCCAAGCCCAATTCAAATTCCGAACTTTTCCGATATTTCGCGTAATTTCAAATTCAATTTGCCGCTTCGTTACTGGTCCGATTTTGGCGAATGAGTTATGGAAATGATCAGTAGAGAATTTCCAATCCAATGATCCATAAAACACTCAATTCCAACCATGGGTGACGTATAAGAAGGTGGAAAAATACCTCAAAGTGCGTGTGTGACGTAAGTTATGCGAACGAAGGAAATCTAAGTTTTAGATAACGTCAACCCAAATGAACTACAACTAATGGGCCTAAGCAACACCAATGGAAAGTTCGAGAAATCCGGATGGAAAGACCGACTGCCCACCTCCAAACAAATTTTTAAACACAAAATTTGTTTTAAACGTGGGTCGTTTAAAGTCAGATTCCCAAGACTTGTTGGATTGCTATTTCTATGATTTTAGAATTTTTATTATATATATATATATATATATATATATATATATATATATATATATATATATATATATATATATATATATATATATATATATATTTTATTAGTTTATTATAAGAAATAGGAAAAACAATAAATACATAATTCACCCCATAGAGGAACATGACTCAAAAACCGAAAAAACATGCAAAAGTGGAAACCGTGAATTATGTGAAACGTGGACTTAGGATCCAGTACTTACAACCACACACTCCATAGGGAGGGCCCGGTTACCTGAATGGTGCACTTACCACTATATAGAAGTGAAAGGAAGTACACCAATTGGCAAGGGTCAATCCTCATAGACAGGGTCCTATAAAAGGACTTCCTCTACATCAGGGGACAGAAGTTCATGAAAATGTTTTAACCGTTGACCATTAACTTGAAAGGTACTGTTGTCCTTGGGATTTACCAAGGTGATTGTCCCGTAAGGGGTGACTTCAGTAACCAGAAAAGGACCAGACCAACGGGTTTTTAGTTTCCCTGGGAAAATATGTAGACGGGAGTTATAAAGCAAAACCTTTTGACCGACCACAAACTTTTTGCGCAAGATTTTCTTATCATGAACACGTTTCATGTTAGCTTTATAATCCTTCGCGAGATCGTAAGAATCGCTACGGATTTCTTCAAGCTCATTCAATTGCAACTTGCGTTTGACACCCACCTCATCAATATTGAAGTTAAGGCTTTTTATAGCCCACAGAGCATGGTGCTCTAATTCAACGGGCAAATGACAAGGTTTCCCAAATACAAGTCTAAAGGGAGACATACCTATAGGAGTTTTCAAAGCAGTTCTATACGCCCATAAGGCATCCGATAGACGCTTCGACCAATCTTTCCTATCAGGATTTATAGTTGTTTCTAAAATCTTTTTGATTTCCCTATTAGAAACTTCTACTTGTCCGCTAGTTTGTGGATGATAAGGAGTTGCTACTTTGTGTGTAACTCCATACTTTTTCACTATGGATGCAACAACTCTATTGCAAAAATGTGTTCCACCATCACTAATGATGGCTTTAGGAATGCCAAAACGACAGAAAATATACTTCTTAATAAAAAATATAACTGTCTTATGGTCATTGCTACGGCAAGCCATAGCCTCTATCCATTTAGACACGTAGTCCACGACAACTAGAATATAAATGAAACCGTGGGAAACAGGGAAGGGACCCATGAAATCAATGCCCCAAATGTCAAAAATTTCTACTATCAAGATTAGATTTAATGGCATCATATTACGCTCCGTGATTCGCCCAAGTTGTTGGCAATGAATACACGTCTTGCAATGCACTTGGGCATCCTTAAAAGGGTAGGCCAATAAAATCCACATTGAAGAACTTTAGCGGCTGTTTTCATTCCACTAAAATGGCCACCACACTCTTTGTCATGGCGAACGATAGAACTTCATTATATTACCACCGGGAATGCAACAACGAATAATCGATCCGCACAATACTTAAAAGGTAGGGCTCATCCCAAGTAGTATAACTTAACTCTCGGCCAAGAACTTCTTACATTCATTTCTTGACCAATTATAAGGCATAACATTAGCCGCTAAATAATTTACAATGTCAGCATACCATGGTGCTGAAAAAATAACATACAGATGCTCATCAGGAAAAGAGTCCGGTATGGACTCATAATCACTATTATCGTCGTTTGTAAGTCTAGATAAGTGGTCGGCAACTACGTTTTCGACCCCTCTTTTGTCCTTTATTTCTAATATGAACTCTTGCAAGAGAAGAATCCATCGGATTAATCTCTGCTTAGCATTCTTCTTTGCAAGAAGGTACTTAAGGGCTGCATGGTTCGTGTAAACTAAAGTTTTAGAACTAACCAAATAAAGACGAAACTTATCTAAAGCATAAATGACAGCTAAGAATTCTTTTTCAGTAGTTGAATAATTCCATTGAGCATCGTTTAAGGTTTTACTAGCATGAATAAATAACATTGGACTTATTATCTAGTTTCTGTCCCAAGACAGCACCAACTGCATAATCACTAGCATCACACATGAGTTCGAAAGGTTTAGACCAATCGAGAGGCTGTATAATTGGTGCAGAGGTTAGGGGGGCTTTTAAAGTTTCAAAAGCTGCTTACAGTTAAAATTAAAATCAAAGATTGCATCCTTCAAAAGCAGATTAGTTAAAGGCCTAGCTATTTTCAAAATCTTTAATAAAACGCCTATAAAAACCTGCATGGCCTAGAAAGGCTCAAATATCACGCGACACGGTCCGGGTTTAGGTAAAGTCGCTATCTTATCTAGTTTGGCCTTATCTACTTGATGCCATCACTAGATACAATGTGACCTAGTACTATGCCCTTTTTCACCATGAAATGACACTTTTCCCGGTTTAAAAAGCGAGGCTCTTTTCTTCACACCGTGTCAAAACCTTAGACAAAGGTTAGACAAGCAAATCAGTGAAGGAGTCTCCATAGATAGAAAAATCATCCATGAAAACTTCCATAAAGCTCTACCATGTCACTAAATATATGAAGCATACACATTTGGAAGGTACTAGGAGCATTACAAAGGCCAAAAGGCATTCGTTTATAGGCATATGTTACAAAGGGACATGTGAAGGTAGTCTTTTCTTGGTCATCAATATCAATAATAATCTGAAAATAGCCTGAGTAGCTATCCAGAAAATAGTAAAAGCATGACCCGACTAGGCGTTCGAAAGCATCCGATCTATAAAAGGTAAAAGAAAGTGATCCTTTCGTGTCATAGCATTTAAACGTTTGTAATCAATACAGATTCTCCATTTCATAGGACCTTGTGTGACAACATAGTCACCCTTTCCGTTACGTACCATGGTAACTCCCGATTTCTTAGGAACTACTTGAATGGGGCTTACCCATTCGCTATCAGAGATTGGGTATCTGATACCCACATCGAGTAATCGTAAGACTTCTTCCCTAACCACCTCTTTCATGGCAGGGTTCAAACGATCTTTGAGGTTCGTGAGAAGTCTTCGCGTTATCCTCCAAATGGATGCGATGAGTGCAAACATTAGGGTCAATTCCCTTAATGTCGGCTAGGGACCAACCAATCGCAGACCGATGTTCCCTAATCATCCTGTTTAAAAGTGTCTTTTCATCCTTAGTTAACTGAGAAGATATAATTACCGGATGACTACCATCCGGATCAAGTTGAAAATATTTTAACTCCGGGGGAAGAGGTTTAAGCACTGGGGTGGAAGGAATGTCAATAGATGTTTCATCAGGGTCCCCATTTTGCATAATGAATACTTGCTTAGGTAGCAAGTCTTCATACTCAGTATATGGAGCAACCGGCGGGTTTATAATTGGTGTGGACTCAAGGATGGTGTTGACTTCCTCTAAGTAGGAGTCATTTACAAAATCTGAAGTTCCAAAAGAAATGAATTTGTACATATTGTTTTCGGGAAAAGTGTTGTTAAAATAATCTTGAGCTAAGCTCTCGATCATGCTAACCTCCCCATCTATAGACGATTCTGGTAACTGTTTCATCATTTTAAAAACATTTACCTCAACAAAAAGATGGCCAAAAGATAAGGACATCTTACCATCGCGGCAATTTATAAGCCGCGTTGGCGGTTAAGCAGAAGGGACTCCCTAAGATGATCGGTACAGAGTCGTTAGCGACTTCTGTATCGAGGATAACAAAATCAGCAGGATAGTAGAAATCCTGAACCTTAACAAGCACGTTTTCCACTACACCCTTAGAATACTTAATTGACATGTCCGCTAACTGCAACGTTATTCTTGTAGGTTGCATTTCCAGTAGACCTATTTGTTTATACAAATAATATGGGAGTAAGTTAACACTCGCCCCCCAGTCTAATAAAGCGATTCGTCGTGGTGGGAATCTCCTAAGGTGCATTTTACAAGATGGGGCGACCGGGGTCCTTGTACTTAACAATTCCATTATTTTTGGATAAAGTTGGGAACCGCTTCGGTTAGAAAGGCGTCTTTAGGTATGTTGGTCTTACGCCTAGTAGTGCCTAACTCCTTAAGAAACTTAGCGTGGTTAGGTAGCTTTTAATAGCTTCGAGAAAAGGAAGGTTTATCGTTAGATTTTTGAAAACGCGTTCCTAATCTCCTCAAAGTTTGTATCCCTAGTTAGCATGGCTAATTTAGAGGAACGGTGGTTTAAGCTCTATATTTAGCGTATGGCTCGACTTGATGTGTAACCTTGGCTTTCGTTTCTTAGGATGTGGTTTAACCGGTACCTCTATAGTGGTAGGCTCTTGGTTTCTATCCCGTATCTAGTTGGATATCCGGTGTAGAAATCTTGATGGGGTAACTATAGGCATAGTTATTGTGTTATCAACCACTCTTCCGAGCGGAGAGTGGTGATGGAATTTAGGTCACCTACGATTGTAGTTTCCGTACTAGTATTACCGTTTACCTCAAAGGTCGTGTTTGCCGTTTTAGGGTTTGGTATCGCTTGTCCGAAACACGCCTTTTTAGTTGGGCTTTCTCTTGGGCTAATTGTTGTATGCCCCGATTTATAGATTGTAAGATCTGTTGGTTTGATTGAGTCATTGTTTGGAAAAGTTCTTTGGGTAACTTTGTATAAAGGCGTCGATCACGATCCGGTTGTGTAGGTGTAGTAGTCATAGGTGGTGAATGCGACCGAACTATCTTTACGTTGATTATTTATGGGGGGTGTGATAGTTATTATTGTTAACCGGACGATACGTCTATTGGTATTATAACTATTATAATTACCCCCCGACCTTGTGCTTGACCTTGTCATGGTTGGCGCTTTGGTTGTTATAATTATTATAATTCCCCGACCTTGTCCTTGTCTAGGTGGAGCTTGGTCATAGTTGTTTGCTTTGCCTAACATTTTGGTTATTAAACCCTGGAGGTGTAACTTGTTGATTATTTCGCCAACTAAAGTTGGGATGTTGTCTCCATGGGGCATTGGGAATAGGATAGCTATTAATGGAGCAAACATTATCTTGCTCTAATTGTTGTTGTTCATAGGCGAGAGGACAATAGGAGTCAGGGTGCTCAGGACTCAAACAGAAATTACATGGGTTGGAGTTTACATTCATGACGGGGATAGGCTTTTGTTGAACACAAATAGCCTCAACCGTTTTAGTTAGAGATTCGATTAAATTTTTAAGTTCTGGATCGGGTTTCATCTCAAACATACCGGCGGCCTTAATTAAGAAAGAAGAACTAGCAGAGCGGGGATATCATCACTACCCCCAATTATTATTGCATTTAGTTTGATCTTCTAAAAATTTGTAAGCCTCCAAAGCTCCTTTACTTAGGAAACTACCCCCATTCATTATGTCAAGGACTTCTTTATGGTGATGTAGAAGTCCTTTGAAAAGGCACGAACTAACTAACGTCTTTTGCTAGGTTATGGTGTGGACACTCTATAAGCGGATCGGTGAAACGATTCCAAGCCTCGAAAAATGATTCATGAGGATTAAATGAAAAAAATGAATCTTGGAAAGCATCTCATCCGTCTTTAGGGGTGGGTAAAATGTTCCATAAACAAATTGAACAAGTTTAGCCCACGAGTCCATTGCAGTTAAGCTTTGGCGTTAACCAAGAAGCGCCTTTATCGGGCTAAGGTGAAGGGAAATACCCTCAGTTTAATTTGTTCCGCACCAACCGTAGGATGATGGAATGTTGTAAGGACTTGTTCAATCCTACGCATGTGTTGATAAGGTTTTTCATGGTCTAAACCATGGAAAACGGGTAACAAATTAAATATGTTTGGGGAAATTCGAAAATCCCCAACTGGGTCTGCTAGAACGATGCAAGATTTAGGGCTATCGCCAAGGCTTTGTAAAAAGTCGAAGAGGAGTCTCTCTTTCTTCAGCCATTATGTCGGTGTGGTGGGTGGGATAGTAGCTAGAGGTGTAGTGATTGGTATACTCAATAGATTTGTTTGTTGACGTTGACGGTTAATTACGCTTCGGTTTTTCTCCCCGGACCTTTAATCTCATGCAAATCTAAGTCTAAACACGACAACACTCCAAACAATCTTGATATATTAGTATAAACCTCTAACCGGAGATCGAGGTATGGAAGAAAGGAATACCTGATTCGTCCCTTGCTTCGCTTATGAATAGCGTCTTGTTTACGGCGTGTTCGTATATATAAAAAGTTAGAACACTGAAAAACTTAAAAAATCTAAGTTCAAACAAACCTCGGGGAATCCGCAAAATTCAAATTTTAGCGGTAGTATCGCCACTTTGGTGGTGCCCGTGTAACTTCAAGTTACAGTGTTTGAGCGGTCGGCCGGTTTTGGGCGCCGAAGTCGCTCAAGGTTCCAGCGTTTAGGCGCAGTGCACTCCGCTTGAAGCAGTGCTCCGTAATTTTTCGCGGAACTTTTCAATCTTTGAAATGGACAACCACGCGATATGAATCAAACAAGGGTGGGTGGGTTTAATGGGACTTAAAATGACTAATTATACTATGAAACCAATGCTAAAGGTAACTAAGATGACAAATGGTTTTGAAAAACATAAAAAATGATAGTTTACCTACGAAATGAACGATAAAACTCAAAACGCAAGTAAACTAAAACTTAAATACGCTTAATTTATCAAGTTTTCTACTCTCAATTCTATCGAAATAGAGTGGAGTAACAAATTCGTTCCACTCCTAGTTTTTTAGCATGCGATGATTTCTAGTCTAATTAATCGGTCTTAAGTCTAGTGAGAGATTTTACTAAGGAATTCTATACTACAAGGGGAAAACAATTAACAAGTTACTTAATAACTAAATGAGAGAATGCTAAGGGTTTGAATCTAGATAAAGAATTAAAGGGAATTGAATCCACCTTAACTCGACTTAATCCTACTAACAAAGACTCGTCGTGATCCAAATTGAATGCTTTGCATATCAAAATAGTAATTATAATCCCTAATTATACATAGCATTTCTACCAATTCATAACTAGCATGTGAGCGATTAAACCCATTCTCATGGTGAATTAATCGTTTCTAGAGTGGAATAATTATCACGACGATTCCTAAGTTTAACAAAGATCAAGCATCATCAAGGCTTCTTCAACCCCTCTAATGGAGGTTTAGCCTTGATTCATACCACTATCATTTCCCATTGATTTAAAACTAGACATCATCTGAAAATTCTATCTTTATGCAATTTATCTAAATAATAATTTAAATCTCTAGTAATAACTAGGAAATTAATAACAAGTAATAAGGGAATTTATATCTAAACAATTGTAAATGACAAAAATGAAATTGACAAACTAGCTATTTTATTTATCAACTAATGAAGAACAATGATTCTAAAGATTAATCTAAAATAAGAATTGAAATGAACTAAACTTAATTTTCATTTAATGAAAACTAGATCTAGAATTATCTATAGTTTTAGGTCTAACTAGCTACTATTAACAAAGAGCTAAGCTTTTGTTTTTATATGTTCAGATCCAAAAATCATGCATGGGCTTGGAGCCATGTTTTGGGCCAGAGAATCAGGCCCAAAACCCAATTCTTTCAGTCCAAAAAGGCCTCTTCAGCTGCAGTTGGCTTCGATAGACTTTTTCGTCCACTTCCGCTCCTCTGATTGGGCCAAGGCTTGAACCATTGGAAAGCTCTTTCCGAGCCGGTTGTTTTGACATAAGGTAGACCCAATTCCGAGGTCTGAGTCCAAAGATACGGCCTTTGGAAGTTCTGCTAACTTGTGTGCTGTTTCTGCCCGCGTTGACTTTGACTTTTCAGCTTTAACCGGGCTTTAGAAAGGCTTTGTCTTCTTGAATTTTGGCCTTTAATCACAGAACTCCTTAGCAACCAACCATTGCTCCTTTATCTCATCAAAGTGGCACATTTCTGCACATAATTGACTTTGAAGCCTGAAACGCATAAAAACACGTAATCAATATTAACTCTTAATTATTACTCACATAATTGGTCTAAAAGTATGACTGTTACAGGGTTAAAACTACAGTTTTGGGCTCTTATCATCTCCCCTTTGAGCCTTTCTTTAGCCTTTCATAAACCAAAAATCATTTACCCTTTTATAAAAATAAAATAAAAAAAAAAAAAAAAAAAATCAGTCTACCCATTTTTGAATGAGTTTGAGAATAGAGATGAAATGAAGAATAGAAAGGAGAAAGACCTGTGAAACCAAGAATTTTTTAGTTGCTTCAAATAAGAAAAGAAAATTTACATCCAAAGAAAAGAAAAGAAAAATCAAATAAAATAAAAAGTTAGAACTCCAAAAATAGAATCAAAGGAGTCAAAATCCAAAAGAAAAAGAAAAAAAATGGCTAAGGATGGAAACAAGGTGTAGAAGCAAAGTAAAGAACAAGGTTTTCTCTAGTTACATAATATGAAGACTCTATTATCTCAGACTGGTTCTTTTTGAATATCCATTTCCTTCATTCTTAAACCATCACCTAATCCCCGCAACACCTAATAAAGACCTCTAGCTCAATTAGGAATAGGTTAGTGTGATAGTAAGTGGCAGATCTGTTTGATCGACTTAGGCTTCCTTGTGTGTCATTGAGATTGTAAGGTAAAGTGTGCCCACTGCACACTGGAATGAGTGAAACTTGAGTGGAAAAATCAGAGTGGTTTTTGTCTTAACATATAGGAGAGGACCTACTTAAGGAAGTTATTCCAAAGTTTCAAAATGGACATGTTATTGCATTTCATAACATAGTTCATTGTATATATATTTATTCGTAGATGATTGATTATTATGCACGTATTAGCTTAGATTTCGACTTGATTATTCTGTATTCAGTGCTAGTGAAATGTATAGATATCTGAGAATAAAGTAGGAAATAGTAATTTTATTTCTTAGTCGTTGTAGTATAGATGAAGTTTGTGAGTACCTTTCTCTGGAAAAGTCTCACGAGGCTATAACTCGTCCACTAGAGAATTTCTAGTGGTTTAAGGCCTTGTTGCATATGGTCAATGCAATCGCACTCGGCAAAAAGAGATTAGTTAGAACTCCATTTTTGGTCATTTATATTAATTTCTCATATTTGCTTTAGGACAAGCGAAATGCTGTTTGGGGGTGGTTTGATAAGAGCCCAAAACTGTAGTTTTAACCCTTTAATATCATTACATTTAGACCAATTATGTGTATAATAAATATGAGTTAGTATTGTTTACGTGCGTTTATGTATTTCAGGCATTTGAGTCAAATATGTGAAGAAACATGTCACTTTTGCAAGATGAAGGAGCAAAGGTTGGTTGCTAAAAAGTTTCTATGATTAAAGGCCAAGATTCAAGGAGAAAAAGCATTTTTAAATCCCGGTCAAAGCTAAAAAGTCAAAATCAACGTGGGCAGAAATAGAGCAGAAACATCAACAGAACTTCCACAGGTCGTATCTTTGGACTTAGACCTCGAAATTAGGCCTACTATATGTCAAAACGACCAGCTCAGGAAGAGCTTTCTAACAATTTAGGCCTTGACCCAATCAGAGGAGCAAAAATGGATGAAAAGGCTATTGCAGTAATTTCCAACATAAAAACCCTTTTTGGATTATGTAATTAGGTTTTGGGCTTGATTTAAATACCCAAAACATGGCTCCAAAGCCCATGCACGAAAATATAGACCTAGCCTCTCTTATATAAAGAGGACTAAGGCATAACTCTCCAGATAGTTAAACTTAGATATATATAATTAATTAGAGATAGATAATTAGAATTTAGACTTAGTTATTAGTTTAAACCTTAGTTAATTATTGTTCTTCAGTATTCATTAGATTAATAATAGTTCATTATTGTTTTTCATTATGTCTCCTTCTTATATATCTGTTTATGATAGTTTAATGACATCTAGCTAAACCTCCATTAGAGATGAAGCTTGATGGAGACTTGATATGTTAGTTAGAATTATTGCTTGTTAAGAGTTTGACTCTAGAAGAATAGTTGATTCGCCATGAGAATGGGTTGGACTTCCTCACATGCTAATTATTAGTTGGCAGAGATTGCCATGTGTAATTAGGGATCAACACTTAATCTTATTTGATTATGACTGCAATAATCTACACTAGCATATTAGGAATACATCAAGTGGATTCAAATCTCCCTAATCCTGTCTCCGTATTCGCATTTCAATATTCATTTATCATAGTATAAGTCAAACATCTCTTTAAGTTCAATTGCCATAGTAGTATAATTTCAATTCATTACTCTAAACTGTTTTGTTAGTATCGATTAAACTAGTGGAAACTTACGTTTAAAGGACTCAGAGTGGAACGAATTCTCTACTCCATTTATTGCATAATTCAAGATAGTAGATAACTTTGATATAACTTTGATATATTAGAGTAAATTATTATTCTTTACTTCTGTTTAAGTTTAATTAGTTAAGTATGAGTAAAGGATAGTTTTTTACATTTATCACCTCTAGAACTACGTTTTAAGAGACTTGATCTCGGATTCCTCACTGAGTACGTGGGCAACCAGAACGTTGGTGCAGTCTCTCTTCCTCAAAAAACCTAATCCTCATCTCCTTTGAGCTTTCGAAAGCACCACTACATCGGGAGTGTCGGGCTAACTCTTTGCCCTGACACATGGTATGGGCGGTATGCAACCCCTATTTTGAGACTTAATTGAATATGGAAACATTATATATGAGTCTATTTTGATAAATATAGAAGATCTATGTCTTCTCACGGCTAAATAATCCTTTAACGTTCTCATCTATGATGGCTGGAGTGGTGACTTCATTGTATGATGACTTAAGTGATGAAACTAAACCACATTGTCGAGGGATTTTTGTCCACCATTAATTGATTATATTATTATTTCTTTTGGCTGAGAATAATCAGACAACAATGCTAGGCTATAGCAGTTGGCATTTGATACCAAAGAACAAGAGTAATATGGTAGACTCTCCTAGAATTATTAACTTAATGAATGGTACTGAGCAAACCCTTGGTACTTTTTCAAACACCTTGGTACGCTATGAGAAACTAGACAGAGATGTTCAGCAAGAGTTAAAAGCCCAGAAACTAGACCATTTTTTAAGCCATTTAAGGGAAGTGGAAGGTCAAGTCAGTGATGCAAGCTAACCAATCATGCACCCTTAACAATCACCACTGCATCGTACCATCAGCTAAGATCACTTCCTTCAGTACACCGGCATCCACATCATGCTAGAAAAACAAAATAACGAACACCAACATTAGCATTATGTACCAATGCCACAGCTAAAAAAAAGGGTGAAATTCTGTCGAGATACATCCACCAATATACCATAATAAGGTTAAAGGTTTAATGCCAAATGGAAATTCACACAAAAATATATAAATAAATATAATTAATTAATTAAGGTGTGCCATTTTGCCTTATGTTTAGGCAACAAGCCAAGAAGTATTCTCTAAGCCAATTAAAAAGATTATAATCATTGGGTCATTGTTATACATGTAGCAATTAGTATAGTATCAAGAGTTTTATAAGCTGATTAAAATTTAAGACTCGAAACTGATTGAATTAGTGTGGTTCTGTTGATTTTTACCTAAACAACTCGCGAGTTTAGGATGTGTACTAATTATTATGAAAAGCTCATATATGTACAAAAGAGTTGTCATATGCACCTACTACTAATGCTTCACAAGTCAATTGTGCAAATATTTAGGGTTTTGTTTACTGTTACATTCATATGATGTAATTAGGTATCTTATCTAGCTTGACCTCATGCAGGCAACATTTGGAAGGATAACACCTTTCGGCACCGAATTATGGAGAAAACTACTGGAGTATAAAAATATCGATTGTACTACTCGCTCTCAAGTTTTTTTGTCCCTATAACTATCGATAAGTTTTGAAATTGGGTTCGTTCAGTTCGCTCCCTTTTCTCCACCTCTCCTGCAGATTTACAGCCCACCAAGAGGTTTGTCCCTGTTTCCTAGGCTATGAGGGTGTGGTGACTCAATGGGGTGTTAGTCGCCTTCTTGGCAAGACTCATAGGGATTTGCTTAAGGTAGCATGTATTGGTGTTTGGAATCCAGCTAGAGTTTCATTTACTATAGCTAGGGCAGAGAAGAATGGGTATCACTATTATGCGTCGATGAAGAAGAAGATATACAAGCTTGAAAGGCTTATCATGGGTCACATGCATACTGTTGATAATGAGTATGATAGGACTAAGAATGGCATTACTCCGATAAAAGATTTAATTTTCCCCAAACTTAATAAAAAAGGGTTGTTGTGTGGGACTGAAGAAGCATGTTGTTACTCTAAGACAATACTCATTGTTAAAGCAGACCTCAAGACTGGCCTTGGAGGAAATCAAGCTCAAATTACTTAGAGTTTGACCATGGTGGAGAAGTCCAAGTTCTATAGCCAAGTCAAAGCTTAGAAACCACAGAATGTTGGCTGCTGTTCCATTTTATTCTAGTAGTAGTTCTGCTTAGTTTGTTCTTTGTTATATGCTTGGGCTTTGATCTTCAGTGAACCTCTTGACTTTTTTCGCCATTTTGTAAGGATCTAAATTTTTTTAGCACAATGTGACTTATGAGCAGTGGTATCCAGAATAACTAATATCGAAAAGTTACATGTTCTAACTCTAATTAAAAGATATCTAAACTATTAGAAAATGTCTTTGAATTGACTTTGTCTTTCTATATACAACAATTATATAAATTCTATTGTCAACTCTAGATTTCTACATATAAAACAATCATAATCATATCAAAGGATCTAATAAGGAGGATATGTGAAGATATTAATTGTTATATACTTTGAGTAAGCACCGCACCATTAATAAAGAGATTAAGTAGTTCTATCATAGTTAATTAATTACTATGAAAAGCTTATAATAATGCATCCCCATCCTCTCCATAATCAAATTTAGAGGTTACATCATCATGTTTCTAATATAGAGATATGGGACGATAGGAACTTGATTAGGTATGAGCACAAGGAGGCCAATATTAAGATAATTATGCAGGAGGTGCAATATAAGGATGAAGAAACGATGAAGGGGGAATAAAGCAAATGAAAATGAAAAATTGATTGTTAAACAATAGGTCGGACAATAGTGGTGTACTTAGAGCTGCTCAGAGGAGTTATTTTGCAATGGATGACAAGTAATCAAGATTAAGTCTGCAATATTCTCATGTTTTATCATAATTGATTGGTTTAATATTTACCAATTGATTTCCAAAATGTTCAAAAAATTGTGCACCAATCAAAAAAGAAGTTTTTTACTTCAAGAAAAATATATTAAAGATCCTGGGCGTATGCCCGGGGTCCAAAATCTAGTTAAAATACTAATTTGACAAACGTACTACAAAGTCGATCACAAGCACACAACCCTTGGAGTATTGGAATAATTAAGGCAAATTGCATGAAAATAGAAAACTCTGAAAAAGAGGTGGTCACATACCGTCATTATTACAGTGGTTAGCAAGTAGGTATGAAATATCCCCACCTGCAGCTAGTGGCGCACTTTTTAGTCCAGTCAGCTATCACAGGGACTTTCAAAAAATTCAATCTAAAAGGTCCCCCAATATCAAATAACTGCATGTTATTTTTACCCCCAAATCCTCAATTCTTTTGAAGTTAAAGAAGAACGAAATTATAGATCTAAATATGTATCTAAAATGTTCATCTTAAAGCTTAATCATGGCTAGTTATTATATGAACTGACCTATCATTTAAACATCAAAACACCACTGTGGGTCATCCATATTACAATTGTTAAAGCACACAGCACACAAGTTCTTGATGTATAAACAGTACGTATAATACCAGCTTAATTAGAGTTTAAAACTTAAAATAAGTAGATATTAACTATGTTCAACAGATCATCCCAGGGACGGAGCCAGGGTTCTAAGGTAGAGGGTGCAAGATTATGTGAACACCCACCCCACCCAAAAAAAAAGTATGCAATTTTTTTTTTTTTTTTTTTTTTTTGTCAAAATGTCTAAACGCTAAAGATCAACAAAATTATACATTTATTTCAATTCACAAAATTATAGTGCGTTAACTACTAAGAATTGAATATGGACTGACGAAGTTATCTACTTAAGCACTTAAGTCATTAATTGATACTACTATACCTATATATATATCTATATATATATATATATATATATATATATATATATATATATATATATATATATATATATCTATATAATCTAGTCCATAAGTCTACAACAATTCAACAAATTGTTAACATTCTATAATGTTATAAGTCTATATAACCCTATTATCATGTGGAGAAAACTATAAAACATTAACATTGAAAGTAAAAAAAATTACCTTGTTTTGTTTTGTTTTATTTGGTTTTGTTTTTTGTTTTTTTTAAGTGGAAATTTTATTGATAATGATAACGAGTTTTGCAAATAACTAGGACAAACGTGCAACAAGCTGCGCTGCAAGTCCTTCCTGATTTTTTTTTTTTTTTTTTTTTTTTTTTTTTTTTGGGTTGAGGTATGACGCTTATATAAGAATTAAGAGTTCAAATAAAGGAGGGAGAGCTTACGGGTTTGTTATGGGCGATTAGAATTATAAATAAAAACTGACCAGTTGAGCTTTGGGTCTTTGGCTATTTGTTTTAGTCTCATTAACTCATCAAGCATTCAAAGACACATTTGTCCCTCTTTGGTTTTGGACTCAAAATAAATGATAAATGGTAATTTTGTAAGGATAAAAAGAGAAGTAAAAAAAACATTGGTTTATTGGAATGTTTTTTATTAGTTTTTTTTTATATTATTTTTTTTGTTCATTATATTCTCATTATAGTTGTGAAAATTCTGGGGGTGCGGTAGTGGAAGTTTGCTAAAAAAATTGGGAGATGCGAGTCCTTATAGTTTGAAGATTTTTCTAGGCAATTAGTTATGTGGTAGTTGAGTTTTCCTAATCTCAGGGGGTGTGACCGCCCCCAGACGCACCCCCATATATCCATCTATGGATCATCCTAACCATTAAATAAATATGCATCTTAAATAAAAAGAAGAAACAAATGAACACGCATCTAGTTACTTCTTAAGACATAAACTAAAACTTGAACGGCAAAGTTAAGAAGAAGGAACTTAAAGTGGCTAATAGGAACAAAACAAAATGTAGCGCGCAGATAATCATGCTACCCAAACCTCGTTAATAACTTTCCCTTTTCCCACGCCCTTGTGCATGTTGTCCTAGTGAATTGTGAGCTCTACATCGTTGTAGAAATGGAATGCACAATCTTCCCACCCGGAGCTCTTAGATCTCCTCACAAGTTTCTTCCATTTGAAGGTTGCTTGTGAGTTTATATCCTTATAATTAGGGGTGCCAACGGGTCGGGTTTTAGTAGTTTCTGTTTGGGTTTTACTATTTGTAGTTCTATCGGTTTCAGTTATCAACAGTTTTAGTATGAGAATTATAGAACCCAACCCAAAACCATCAAAACCCACGGTTTTTAATCGATTTTGGTTCTAATTCGGGTCTTTATTATTTATTATGATTATTATACAATTTCAATCATTTAAACACTAAAACTTGTTTTTATTTTTATTTTTTTCTTTTCCTACATGATAATATTTTATGTATAATTAGTGATGTATCAACAATCATATTTACATCAATCTATGAACATATATCAATCATACACGTTAAAATATTTACCATTCATGTGATAATTTCAAGCTTTGATATAGAAATTAAAATAATCAAATATCTAACCCCAAAAATTTGATTTTTTTTTACGTGCATACACATATATTTGTTTCCTTATATTAACTCAATCGTGTACACGTGCAATCACATATATTTGTTATGCAATCATATATATTTGTTACCTTGATATATTTTACGTGCATACACATATATTTGCACACGTGTATTAACTCACATTTTAAATCATAGATGCGAGTACATGCGTCTTACAATTACATCTCATCACTAATTTTTAACATGAACACTATATATTGGTTTATAATAAGAGCGTGTACCACAATATATCAAGCATGTGTACGTATCCTATTTAAATATACATGTGCATAAGTTAATAAATATAAAATGTATTAGTTAATTCATAATATACAGCTTGACATTATTATTAACATCTATGATACACTTATTTAACGTATTGTTATAAAATATACATTTAACAACACACATTCACTATTATGCTATATATATTTAATATATTTTACACGTAAAAAACATATTTTTATTTTAATGTATGAGTTTGATTATCTTAAATATAATATAATACTAAATTTTATATATCGAAATCATAATAATCGGTTCTGGTTTCGGTTCGGATACCCACGGGTTTTTTACTATTCGATTCTACAATTTCGGTTCTTTATCGGTTCGGTTCTTAATGACCCATTTTAAATGGATTTAACTTTTTAAGACTCAGAACTGAAACATTCGGTTTCTATTCCGGGTAATCGGGTACCCATTGGCACCCCTACTTATAATCCCCAATTAACCCATTCAGACCCTGTCACCAGGGTTGAAGTATGCCAATTTCCTACAACCCCCATAGGTTACTAAAACTGTAAAGTTTGGGTTCGAACTCAGGTTTGCAGAAAGACATGCCTTGCCAATGAAGTAACCATTGAAATGCATCAACATGCTTCCTTGGTCATACTCAAAACTAGTCAATGGGGGGAGATAGATCTCATTCTTTGAAAACGGGTTCAAAAGACTAACTTGATGATTTTCAGCACCAACAGTGAGCAACCATCTATGAAGAGAAGCACGGCAGACCTTGTTGTGGGGCACTAGAACTTGATATTTGGAGACGGTTTGGTCGGCAAGGCAGTAGAAACTGCGAGTTTGGTCGTCGAGGTTGAGTTAAGTAGCGAGCATTAGCAGTGGAGGCTGGCAGGAGCGAAAATGACAATTTTGGGTATAAACGGATCGCCAGGAGCGACAAATAGCACCAAAGTGAACAAAGTCCTTGGTTTGGAGCAAGTTATCTGTAGTAACAGAAAGAAGATGGTCTGGAAGGTCCAGCCAATCACCGAACACAGTTACACTATCATGGTCCTTACTGGTTTGATCTAATGGAGTAATGGGAGGCATGAGGAGACGGTTACGATCGAACCAATGACTGTTTTTGTTCTAGAACATCTTCATTTTTACTAGGCAAGGAAAGGGACAATGCAGAAAATCTCCAACAACAAGTAGAAGAATCTCAACATGTTATTCATTAATCATCATCATCATCATCATCATCATCATATTATTCAAGACAAACCCGAAAGAGAACACAAACAGCCCCCACCATCTTTTTATAGAAACTGTAAAGGTGTTGTTTAGTCTGGGATTTATAACTTGTGATTATGGTGGAGGAGATGGGGATAATTGTTTGGAAAGACCGAGTTCGTTCTGAGCGAACTGCCTACGTATCTATCTCTCACTTCTGGGGGGAGAGTAGAATCAGGTTTGGCGTAGTTCATGTAGGGGGTATTTATAGCTGCTGAACGTGGATATCCATACAACACGTGTACTGACAAGCACAGATGTATGGTTGAGATTGAGAAAAAGTGTATGTATGGTGTTGGTAGGAATTCTATAATGATGGGGAGTGGTTATGGTGGTTCATATTTTGTGGTAATGGAATGTGTAAGTATGGCTTTGGCAATGATTGCTTCTAGAAGATAGGTGATGTCATGAGATAGAACGTTCTACGTGAGGATGTGCAAGTTGAGCTGCTTAGGAGTGATCTCGTAGTTCGGGTGCACGAGCTAATGATGCAAGTTGCTCTGAAGGCAGTTCGAGGGGCGAGGGCATGAGGTCGGTATGGTATTTCCACTATACTGGACACATGCCTGATATTCCTGAATGAGAATATCACTCCCTCACACAGCCCCCTCTTAGTAGGTTGTGTTATACATTGAAGCGATCTGCTGAGAGAAAAAATGTGGTGCATGTTGAGCATGAGTGAAGAAATGAACTGGCGTGAATGGAAATACCCACCGTGCTACTGAGGTCAATTCGTGTTGTACGATGAACTAATGTGAGATGGTAGTTGGCACGTGGCTGGCATGTGAGAGAATCTGAGCAGTTGGTGAATAGAAAAATCACCACCTCGTTTTTCGGGATTTTGAAAAGACAGATCTGTAGGGGCGTGTTGTCTAGAGTATATGGTGTAATCATGATATGCATCAGAAACTAAAGGATCGGCTGTATAAAACCAAACTGGAAATCTGAAAAGTCATTTTTTGTTTCTCCTCCAGGTAAAACGCAAGCTAAGGTTCCTCAGGTTAGTGTTTCTACCATTGTTGCTCTTCTTTTTTTCGTCTGTTCTAGCGTTGTATGTCCAGTAGTTAGGTCGGCTTTAGCTTTTGTTGTTTAGGTTTGGTATTTGCTAAGAAAAAGGAGATGTCTGAGTCTGATGATACTCGATCTGAGGAGATTCGATAAGTGTCTTTAAGTTGTGGTGAGTATGAGGAAGATAGAGAAAAGTCATTGAGGTATAAGAGTGAAGATGATGATGAGGATGAGGCTAGGGATGAAGAGGATGCACGATCTGATTCTGTGGTTACTGTAACTAGCACTTCAGGTTGTGAAGAGGGGTCGTCTTCTAGTGGGCTGCCCCCTAGGGTAGTAGACAAATGTGCGGTGAAAGCTTTCGCCGATCTGAGAGAAGCTTATGAGATAAATGTAAGCAACTTGGAGATACACAACCTGGGAGAGAATGCCAACGTGTTCAGCTCGAAGTACACGCCGGCGAACTACGGGGTAGTAGTCTGTGAAGGGCAAACTGAGAGCTGGTATGAGGATACCATTCTCGAAGTTGGTCTATGAATTTTTGAACTTTTGTGGCAAAGCACCTTGCCAGTTCGTGGGCAATACCTGGCGACTGCTTAGGGTGTTCGACCTGTTGAATGCGAGTGGTGAATATCGCATAGGAGCCACTGACATTGCTGAGCACTTTTCTGTGAAGCGATCTCGGGCTCATAACTTTAGGTTGCAAACACGAATAAGAAAGTCTAGCATGCTGGATGGTGTAAGTAATGAGGCTTAGGAGAGAAGACCGTTGCTATTAGTTGGGAACTTTTGTGCCAAAGGATTTGGTGTACTTACTAGGATTTGTAACTTTTCAGGTGGGTACAAGTGTATTGTTTTATTGGTTTGATGTTGTGTATGTTGACTTTGCGGCTGATATGTTGCTGTGTTATTTTGCAGAGGTCGTTATCAAAAGGCGAACCAAACGTGGGGTGATAGAATCATTTGAAAAGCTCAACCGAACTTAAAAGCAAGAGGAACTACCAGAAGTAGCGAGCTACTTTGTAGAAAGAGGAGGTCGTTCTATCAGGGAGAAGAGAAAAAGACAAAATAAAAGGGCTCGGGGTTTGGTTATCCGTGAAACTTCTAGTGAATTAATGATGGAGAGGAGGAATGACGAACTGGTGACGAGGGAAGAGAGGAATCGAAACCGTTCTGGTCACAAGCGAGTGGCAGGTGGTGCTGGAGCCTCTGGGGTTGGTGGGTTGACTAGGCGACCTGAAGGGGGGAGAGGTTCTGGTGGCACTCCCTTTGACTTGGAGGAGATTGAGTTCATTCCTCGCGAGTGGAGCAGCTCGCTGAAGAGGAAGGCTGATACGGGTGAGCCAAGAGCGGCTAAGGTTACCAGGGCTGCAGCGCTTGTGATTGGGGGAAAGCTCCGGTGCTGGAGGTTCATTTGGTGGTGAACGAGTGGGGGGGCAGGTCGAGGGCTACGCCCGACCTGAGCAACTTGGACCTGGAGACCTTTAGGGTCGGTCAGAGCCATCCACCAGTGCCTCGAGAGCATAGCTCGTCGGTGAGGTTGAAGGTCCTAAGTAAGGTGAGTGGGAAATCTATTATGGTGGATGATGACTTAGATCGCCAAGTGGTATATGTGGACGACTAGGGGGTGAAGCGAACAGTGAAGCAAACTGATATCAACTTCAAGTCGTGTAAGATTGCGACCTATATGGTTGATCAGATGGCTCTGGATGGCAACCGTAAGGAACTGGATTCCAAGGACCTTGCTGAAAATCTGAGGCGGGCATGTTTCTACTTCTTGTTTATTTCTGTGATATTGCGAATGCGATCTTCTTGATGTTATTGTACCTATTTAGCGTTGTAGGCTTTTTCTAGTAAGATTTGATGAGGTTGATTAGTTTGTGATCCTGATTGAGCATCTTGCTCTTTAATCGGTCCTAGTGTTGTAGGTCCAAATAGTGATAGGTATTAAGGCCAAGTAACCTGGGAGGTCGGGGGAACGTCTTGTGCATATGGAGAGTTTGCCATTTCAGAGCGTTCTGCTGAAAGAGGGCCCTAGCACGTGCATGGCACGTGTGGGAATACAAACAGTTGGAGATCTAAAAATGGTAGTTGCTAGGTGGTGTGCCATTTGGCGTTTCGATGTATTTATGATGTGTCTTGGGAAGGTATGCAATTTGAACATAAAAAGAACTGTTGTAAGAAGTTTATGGCATTTTTTCTGCATTTTCTTCAAGCTGCTTCTCTAAGGTTCTTGTGTAAGTTCCTTGATCGTTCTAGGTTGGTATCTTCCCTTGTTTGTTCCTTCTTTCTTGTTAACTTACTGAACGTTAGGCTGTCCTTAGGATATCCGATGGCCAGGTGACGTGGAGATGCGCATGGTGATGGAGGGGCGAGGGAAGCATCTCCCTTTATGATGGATGATATTGACTTTGTGCCACGTTGACAATGTGATCCCAGTAAGCGCAAGGCGGTCTCTTCTGGCTCGAAGAGCCGCAAACGGTCTAAAGCTGAAGGTCGCTTTACCTCCGGTTCGCGCGAGCGAACTGGAGGTATAGTGTTCAGGTCCCCTAGTCGTAGGGATGGTGGCGATCTGAACACAAAAAAGACGTGGTGTCTTTGGTTAAAGGAAAAGGTATTCTTTGGTGAATGTCTTTGCGACCGGGTTTTGGAGAAGTGTGTTGGAGACTTGGGGAGCAAGTTCTTTTATACTGGGAAGACAGAAAAAAATGTATGGTGAAACGTTCTGACTATAGCTTCCACTCGGCACCCATAGCGACCTGTATTCTGGAAGGGATTGTGTTGAATGGCGATAAAGAAGAGCTTGGAGATGAAAACCTAAGGACGACTCTGAAGACCATGAACATGGCATGTTGTTTGGTAAGCTCTTCATCTGGTCTGGTTTCTTGTTGCTTTGTTGTCGAATATAACATTGATGTTCTATTTGTAGTTCCTTACTGGGTACAATAAGTTAAAGAATACCGTCCAACTTGCTGACAATGGTGAAAGCGATGTAAGCAAGGCCAAGGAAGAGCTGGTGAGCATGCGAGCTGCATGGGAGGCTGATAAGAAGAAACTGAAGGCTGTGACGAAACATCACCAGGACGCTTTAGATGAGAGGTCGATTCTGGTCAGCTCAATGATCGATTTGCGGGAGAAGCTAGTAGTAGTGACTTAGACTGAGTATGCCAAGCATTGTCAGGGAATTGTACGAAAGACGCAGGGCGTAATGACCGCGTATGTGGAGAATATGCAGCGCTGGAGGAGACATACTTGCAGCTGAAAGAGGAGTATGATCGTGGGGCTCTTGGTACGAGTGTGCTTGTCGTACCAAGAGATGCAAGGAATGCTCCTTCAACCAGTGCCGCTCCTGCTGATGATAAACACATTATTGCTGATGCTTGACTATGGTTGTCGGATATCTTCATCTTTGTTGTAAGTTATGAAGTATTTTGAGTACTATGTTTGTTTTCTGTTTTGTGAGAGATTGTATAACAATAGAACTAGTGTCCTAGGCTTGCCTGGGCAGTTCGTCTTTCATTAGTGTTACCAAGATACAGAACGAACTGGTTTCCACATGAGTAGCAGTTGGATAGTTTCAAAGACTTGTAATTAGACCGATCTGGATTTCTGGGTAGACCCAGTAGATCGGTGGATTTGTGACCTGGCTTCCAAATTTTGTTCAGGCAGTTCGAATTATGGATGTTATGGAATGCACTTATTTTGCTTATGTCCAAGTGCTTGTACATATTGTTTTGTTATTTCGTTGCTACAGCCTAAGGTTGTAGTTCTACAACAAATACGAAATGTAGGGGCTAAAAAGCCTGGGAGCTCAAGTGAGCGTGTTAGCTTAGGAAAGCGTGTTGCTCATGGAGAGTGTTCGCTCTGAGTTGAGCCTAAGGTTGTGGGTCATCAACTAGTAAGAACTATAGAGGCTAAGAAGTCTATGAGCTCGAATGAGCGTGGTAGCTTAAGAAAGCGTGTTGCTCATAAAGAGCGTTCTTGCTGAGTTGAGTCTAGAGTTGTAGGTCATCAACTAGGAAGAACTGTAGATGCTAAGAAGCCGATGAGCTCGAGGGAGCATGTTAGCTTAAGAAAGCGTGTTGCTCACGGAGAGTGTTCTTGTTGAGTTGAGCATAGAGTTGTGGGTCATTAACTAGTAAGAACTGTAGAGGCTAAGAAGCTGATGAGCTCGAGGGAGCGTGTTAGCTTAAGAAAGTATGTTGCTCACGGAGAGCGTTCTCGCTAAGTTGAGCCTAAAGTTGTAGGTCATTAGCTAGTAAGAACTATAGAGGCTAAGAAACCGATGAGCTCGAGGGAGCGTGTTAGCTTAAGAAAGTGTGTTGTTCATGGAGAGCGTTCTCGCTGAGTTGAGCCTAGAGTTGTAGGTCATCAACTAGTAAGAACGTAACTGTAAAGGCTAAGAAGCCGATAAGCTTTAGGGAGCGTGTTAGCTTAAGAAAGTGTGTTGCTCGGGAGAGCGTTCTAGTTGAGTTGAGCCTAGAGTTGTGGGTCATCAACTAGTAAGAACTGTAGAGGCTAAGAAACCGATGAGCTCGAGGGAGCGTGTTAGCTTAAGAAAGCGTATTTTTGGAGATTGTAATTAGCAGCTTTGATACTGAAGAGTCGTTTATACATGGTAACAACAATAATAATAAAAAACACAACCGAAATGAAAAAGAACTTTATTGATAAAACTTCTTTAAAGAGTAAGTGTTCTAAGGACGTGGTAATGCTTGACCGTCCTGTGTTTTGATCCAGTAGGCTCCATTGCCAACAACCCACTCTACTATGTAGGGGCCTTCCCATGTTGGTTCCACTTTGGAGTCATCTTTAGTCTTTTTTAGGACTAAGTCACCAGGCTGAAAAGATCGAGGGTTGACTCACTTATTGTATGAATTCTTTAGAGTCTGATGATAGGATGCCACTTGGATGGTTGCTAGGTCACGGCATTCTTCCAGTAAGTCGACCTCTCGAGCTAGAACGGAGTCATTCTGCCCAGATTCGACTAGCTCTGACCGAGTCGTGGTGACTGTCAGCTCGGTAGGAATGTCGGCCTCTGTACCATAGCATAGTGAGAACGGTGACTCGCCTGTGCTAGAATGAGCTGTGGTTTGGTGGGCCCATAAGATGTTCTCTAACTGATTTGGTCATTGGCTCTTGTTCTTTTCAATCTTTTTCTTCAAATTTGCCAAGATTGCTTTGTTGCTAGCTTCTGCTTGGCCATTGCTTTGGGCGTACTGGGGAGTGGAGAATGCATGAACGATCTTCCACTTTGCTAGAAGCTCCTTGACTATTTTTCCCTTGAACTGGGAACCGTTGTCCATCACCAATGTGTGGGGCAAGCTAAATCTGGTGATGATGTGTGTCCAGATGAAGTTTCTGACATGTGATTCTTTGACTTGAGCTAAGGGGGCCGCTTCTATCCACTTAGTGAAGTAATCAATGGCAGCAAGGACGAATCAAAATCTGGTGCTTTTCTGTGGGATGAATGGTCCCATGATATCCATGACCCACATGTGAAATGGCCAAAAGCTGGCGATGTTAATTAACTCGCGAGCTGGCTAGATGATATTATGGCCAAATGTTTGGCATTTGATGCATTTTAGTACGTACTTCTTGGCATCGATCTACATTCGTGGCCAAAAGTAACCTTAGGAGATGGCTTTGTGAGCCAAAAGCGACCTCCAGCATAGTTCCCGCATTCTCCCTCATGGATTTCGGCAAAAATCAGTTGACCTTGTTCTGAGCTAATGCACCTCAAGTGAGGTCCGCCCGCAGACTTTCTGAATAGTTTGTTATTTATTAGGCAATAGCGACGTGCCTGGTATTAAACTTGTCTGGCTTTGGTAGGGTCTTCTGGGGTTGTGCCATGTTGGATGTATTCTATGATGGGTTGCTAATAGGGTTATATACTAAAAGCATTACTTTTGTATTAACTCTAATTCTTTATATTTTGAATGAGAATCATATAGGCAAATATTATGCATATTATATATGTTATTAGTTATATGCATGTGTCTAATACTTTATGTTGTAGATGATATGGTGTGAACACACAGAAAATCATATCATCAGTACTTTATAAAGTATAAGTAATTGTTCACAACCTAGATGGATTTGGACAAACCATTAGTACAGTTGTAGTATAATCTGGTATTAGTTTATCTTGACTATAGGATTACACTAGTACACTTTGTGTGTATTGAACAGGACCAAGTGAGGTTGTTTCTCTTTATACTGACTATATAAGAGAACAAACGGCTCTGTTTTATGAATGTTTGTCCTCTTAATCCGGATATAATAACGAGCACTTACGTGCATTGTACATTGCTTTAAATCATCAATGAGTGAGATTCATTTGTGAATCAACAAACTCTATGGATTGGGTAATGACATTGTATGTAAGGTGTGTTGTTGATTATAAAAGGAATCCGTGACCTGCAGGAAGTCGGGTTGATGATGTCCCCTTGAGGAGCTCAAAAAGATTGTCATGTAAACCCTGCAGGTGAATTTATTCCGACATGACAATGAGGTTGAGTGGTACTACTCAAGGACATAAGAAGTTGATTAATGTAGTTGTCAGTAACTTAACTTAATCAACGGACATTTGATATCTTAAACACGAGGAGATCCACAAGCATATAATATGGAGCCTATAAACGCTGACATGTAATTTGGGATTAGGGCGGTAGTGCAACAATGGCCTTTAGTGGAATAAGTCATTTGTTGATGGACTTGGGCCGTGTGTTCTGGGCAAACATGGGAAGCCCAAGCCCGTCAGGAGGCCCAACCCTAATTTCTCCTCATGGTCCCTGTTGTAGCCTATAAATAGAATCATTCTTCTCTCTAGCCGAAATTAACCTATTCATTATTCATCTGGATTAGAAAAAGAGGCAAGGAAAGATAGATCCAAAATTGGATCTAGCTTTGTGAGAAAGAAGGGGATTGGTAGATCATTGCCCACACAATGTCCAATCTATTATAAAGGAATACAATAGAAGATCAAGGGGTTATTGTTGATTCGGATTCATAAAGCTTGGATTCTCAGAGTTACCTAAACCGGATTCAAAGGTATGTTTTCTATCCAAAACCATGAGAACCCATTAATTCCGCTGTGTGTGGTTCTCGCGGTTTGTAGAAATTTGCATTCTGAAATAACGGTTCCTACAGTTGCATCCAAGTTTGACTCATCTAACTGTCAGAGAGTGGGCATAAGTCGTTGATTGTCAAGATGTGCTCATCTTGATAAGCAGGTCGGTCCGTCACTTCTATGAGTAGTTGTTTAGGGGCGCAATTCGGTGTTTGAGTAGCCAGATAGGCTAAACTGTCCGCGTGGTGATTCTCATCACGCAAGAAGTGGTGTATGGTGGCTGTCTTAAAAGAAGGAAGTAACTGATTAACAACTTGAAGGTATTTAGAAAGGTTACCTTCATGGGTAATGTACTCTTTAGCAATCTGGCAAACAACCAGTTGCGAGTCACTAAAGACTTTTAGCTCCTGGACACCGAGCTGTAGTGCCATTCTAAGTCCCATAATTAGAGCTTTGTACTTCGCCTCATTATTAGAGGTCGCAAAATCAATGCGAACTGCTTTCTCAACCATAGTGCCATTTGGTGACACTAGGACGACTCCGATCCCACTTCCTCCGGGATTCCTAGAACCATCCACAAACAGTGACTAGGCTAACTTATCTAGTTGCTTAGTGGATGTGATATTTGTTTCTGGCTCCCAGTTCAGGTCATCAATAGGAAAGTCTGCTAAAAAGTCTGCAACAACCTGACCTTTCTGAGAAGTTTGCGAAACGAACTCGATGTGATGTTCCCCGAGTTCCTCTGCCCAGACCACCATGCGAGTTGTCTTGTTGTCTCTGAGAAGGATCTTCTTCAATGGGAGGTCAGTGAGTACTTTGAGTGGATGTGCTTGAAAATAAGGCCTGAACTTCCTTGTAGAGTATAGCAAAGCTAGTACTGTTTTTTCAATGTAAGAGTATTTCTTTTCAGCTGGTGTTAGTGTCTTGCTTGTGAAGTAGATCGGCTTTTCTGAGCCTTTGTCCTCTTTGAAGAGAACTGAATTGATAGCAAAGTCAGAAACCGCAAGGTAGAGCCCCAATGTTTCGCCATCTGTTAGTGTTGCCAAGATAGGTGGTGTTGTTAGGTACTCTTTTAGCGTAGAGAACGCTTGCTGGCATTGGTCGCTCCATGAGAATTGTTCCCTTTTTTTTAGAAGCTGCAGGAAAGGTCGGCATTTGTCTGACGCCCTTGATATGAATCGGTTGAGAGCGGCCACCATTCCTGATAGCTTCTATATTTGATTCTTTGTCTTTGGATCGGGCATTTCCAAAAACGCTTGCATCTGGTCTGGATTAGCCTCAATTCCTCGTTGTGATACCTGATATCCAAGAAATTTCCCGGATGACACTCCAAAGAGGCATTTTTCGGGATTCAATTTCATCTGAGTTTGGCATAATCTGGAGAATGCCTGTTCGAGGTAAGTGAGGTGATCGACCACTTTCTTGCTCTTGACTACCATGTCGTCTATATAGACTTCCATGGTGTCCCCTAACATGTCTTGGAACATGTCAATAATGAGCTGTTGGTAGGTCGCTCCAACGTTCTTGAGGCCGAACTGGAGGACGTTGTAGCAGTAGATCCCTTGCTCTGTGATGAATGATGTTTTCTCTTGGTCTTCTTCTACGAGTGGGATCTGATTGTAGCCGTTGTATGCATCCATAAATGACAGTAGTTCGTGGCCACAGGTTTGGTCCATGAGTTGGTCGATTCTTGGCAAGGGGAAACTATCCTTAGGTATTTCTTGGTTGAGATTGGTGAAGTCTACACAAAGGCGAACTGTACCATTCTTTTTTGGGACTGCTACTATGTTAGCGATCCATTCTGTGGTAGTCTACCTTTCTGATGAAGCCTACTTTTTTGAGTTTATCGACCTCATCATTAATTACTTTTTGAAATCTCAAGGATAGTTTCCCAGGGCACTGACGGACTGGCTTAGCATTTGGGTTGACATTTAAATTATGACGTGCAATACCAGGATCTATACTAGGTACATTGATGTACGACCAAGCGAAGACATCTTTATTCAATGATAAAAAGTTTACAAGTTGTGCCTTGAGAGTAGGGCCAAGGTTAGCCCCCACATAGACAAACTTGGGATCGTCTTCGGTTCCTAGGTTCACTCACTTCTTTTCTTCAGTTTGAACTGCTGCTTTTGAAGCTAGAGGCGACCTCAGTAGAGCTGGTCACAGGTGATGCTTTGTCGATCTGAGGAATAGAGGTCTTGGCAACAGGATTTGGGGTGACCTCTGTGGTTACGACAACAATGGCTGATGCGACCTCTATAATCATGACAACAGGGGCTAGTGCAACCTCTAGGATCCTGACTGGTGGATTAACAGGGGCTAGGGCGACCTCTAGGGTCCTGACTGGTGGAGTGACTTTTTTTATAAATCCCCCAGCGTTCTTCTTTGGCGCTTTGGATTTGACCTCAGCAATTAAATCTCTGGCCATCATGTAGCTGGTGGACTCACTCTTGGTTCGGATAGAAGGCCCAGCGGATTTGTTTGCTGAGAGGATCTAATTGCAGTGCTAAGCCTTGAGTTGGTTGATGCGAAGCTCCATTATACTTCTAGGGCCAGGAAAGCGGAGTACTTGATAGAGTGTTGATGGTATTGCTTACATTTGATGGATCCAGCGATGACTTAAGATGGCATTATAAGACGAGCTGACATCCAGAACACTGAAACACGTATTGATGCTGACTTTATCTTCTCTGGATCCAATGGAGATAGGAAGTATAATGTCTCCTATTGGATCAACTCGAGAACCATTGAATCCATAGAGGGGGGTAATTGGATCTATGAAGACCGATCTGGGCTGGTTCATCTCTTTGATGGTCTGACATAACAAGATGCCACATGAACTACCTAGGTCTACCAGGACACGTTTGATTGTCCAGTCGCTGATTTTGATGTGGGCAATGATAAGAGCCCAAAACTGTAGTTTTAGCCCCTTAATAATACTACTTTTAGACCAATTATGCGAGTAATAAATAAGAGTTAATGCTAATTACGTGCTTTTATGTATTTCAGGCATGGAACTTAATTATGTGCAGAAATGTGCCACTTTGGCAAAATAAATGAGCAAAGGGCTGGTTGCTAAGAAGTTCTATGATAAAGGCCAAGATTCAAGGAGACAAAGTCTTTATAAAGCCCGGTCAAAAGCTGAAAAGTCAACACGGGTAGAAACAGTGCACAAGTCAGCAGAATTTCCGAAGACCATATCTTTGGACTCAGGCCTCGGATTTGGGCCTACCTTATGTCAAAACGACCGGCTCGGAAAGAGATTCCCAATGGTCCAAGCTTTGACCCAATCAGAGGAGCAAAAATGGATGAAAAATCTGCCAAAGTCAAAGCCAGCTGAAACGGGCTCTATGGACTGAAGAAATTGGGCTTTGGGCTCGATTTTCGGCCCAAAACATGGCTTCTCATCCCATGCACGAAATTGTGGATCTGGTCTCCTCCTTTACATAAAACAAGACTTAGCTCTTAAGAAAAGGATATAGAGATAGCTTAGAATATAAAGTAGCCATTAGAATAGCTTGTAGATCTAGTTTTTGAATTTCAATTAGTAATTAATTAGTTTCATTCCTTGTTTTAGATTAATTATTTGAATCATTGTTCTTCATTCATTAGATAAATAAAATAGTAGTTCTTGATAATTTCAATTTTGTCATTTAAATTTATTTAGATCTAATTTCAATTATTGTTTGTTATTCATTTCCTAGTTATTAATTTGGATCTCAATTCTTGAGTAGTTAAATTAGTAAAGTTCAAATCTTTATATTATGTCGAGTTTTAATTCAATTGGAAATGATAGTTTGATGAATCAAGGCTAAACCTCCATTAGAGGGGTTTGATGAAGCATTGATGAAAACTTTATTGTGTAATATAGAATCGTTGTAAGAATCTATTCCACTCTAGAAGGTCGTTGATTCGCCACGAGAATGGGTAGATGACCTCACATGCTAGTTATGAATTGGTAGAAATGTCATATATAATTAGAGATTAGAATGACCAATTCTTACCGTAAGAACGTAAGCATTGGTTTACAACAAATATATGCTAAGTTATTAAGTTGGATTCAATGTGGAATCAAATTCCCCTAATTCTTTATCTAGATTCAACTCTTAGCATTCTGTCATTCCGTTATTTGTATCTTGTTATTTGAATTCACATCGTAGTATAAATTCCCTTCGTAAATCTCTCATTGACTTTGGTAGGATTGATAGTCGTAGGAAACTTGAATGCTAAAGAACTAGGAGTGGAACGAATCTTCTATTCCAACTCTACTTCAATAGATTCGAGAGTAGAAAATAAATATCTTTGATAACTCTAGTATAAGCCAAAGTTTATAGTTTTACTTTCGTTTAGAGTTTCATCGCTTTATTCATTAGTAAAACTATATTTTTTTTACGATTATCAAATGGCGCCACTGCCATCTTAGTTGCCTTTAGCATTGTTTTCTTTAGAATTATTAATTTTCCAAAGTCCCATAACCCACCCACCCTTGTTTGATTCTCACTGTGGTTGTCTGTTTCAGCACTGAAATTTTCCTCGAAAAAATTACTCGGAGCACGACTCGCGCCCTGTGCAAGCCAAATTGGAGCACACCCTGAGCCTAAACACCTGGAATTACATCTTTTGGCTAAGCGCGACCTACGCCCTGCCAAGGCAAAACACGAGCGCACCCCGCGCCCACACACCTAGAATTCCACTTTTTGCCTGAGCGTGACCTGCGCCCTACCAAGGCTAACTTGGAGCGCGCGACTGCACACACTGAACTCGGCTTGACTGAAAGACTGCACCCAGCCTAGGCCTATTCTCAGCGCGACCGTGCCCTTTGCTAAAACTACCCGATTTCCACAGGTTTGAATCAAACTTCCATTTCTTCAAGATTTTCAATGTTCTAACTTGTTATATACACTGAGCACGCGTAAACAAGACGCTATTCATAAGTGAAGCAAGGAGGCTTTCAGGTACTCTTTTCTTCCACACCTCGCATCTTCTGTTAGAGGTTCATACTAGCATATCAGGATTGTTTGGAGTGTTGTTGTGTTTCATTAAGATTAGTCTTAGCCTTGCATGAGATTAAGGTCAGGCCGAAGAAAAACGCCTAACGTAATTAACCGACAACGGCAACAAACACGCCTTTCTAGTATACCATTGACTACACCTCTAACTAATATACCACACACACCACCTGAAGCAATGGCTGAAGAAAGAGAGTCTCCTCTCTCTGACTTTTACAAAGCCTTGAACGATAGCCCTAAATCTTGCATCGTTCTATCAAACCCAATGGGGGATTTCCGAATTCCCTCGAATATATTTAATTTGTTACCCATTTTTCATGGGTTAGACCATGAAAAACCTTATCAGCACATGCGTAGGATTGACCAAGTCCTTACTACATTCCACCATCCTACGGTTGGTGCTGAACAAATTAAACTAAGGGTATTTCCCTTCACTTTAGCCGATAAGGCGGCGTCTTGGTTAACTACCCAAGCACCTAATTCTGTGGACTCGTGGGCTAAATTTGTTCAACTATTCATGGAACATTTTTACCCACCACTGAAGACCGATGAAATGCTTTCCAAGATTCATTTCTTTTGACAGAATCCTCATGAATCATTTTCAGAGGCTTGGAATCGTTTCACCGATCTACTTATAGAGTGTCCACAACATAACCTCGCGAAAGACACGTTAGTTCATGCCTTTTTCAAGGGACTTCTACACCACCATAAAGAATTCCTTGACATAATGAATGGGGGTAGTTTCTTAATTAAAGGAGCCTCAGAGGCTTATAAATTTTTAGAAGATCAAACTAAGCGTAATAATAACTGAGGGGGTAGTGACGATTTCTCCCGTTCCGCTAGTTCTTCTACAACAGTAAAGGCCGCTGGTATGTTTAAAATGAAACCCGATCCGGAACTTAAAAATTTAATCGAATCTCTAACTAAAAAGGTAGAAGCTATTTCTGTTCAACAAACGCCGATCCCCATCATGAATGTCAACACCAATCCATGTAATTTCTGTTCGAGTCCAGAGCATCCCGACTCCTATTGTCCTCTCGCCTATGAACAACAACAACCACAACAAGATAACGTTTGTTCCATTAATAGCGAACCTAACGCAGCTTGGCGACAAAACCCCAACTTTGGTTGGCAAAATAATCAACAACCTCCAAGGTTGCTTAACCCAAATGTTAGGCCAACAAACAATTATAACCAAGGCCGACCACGACAAGGTCAGGATAATTATAATTATAACAACCAAGCTCAACCATGACAAGGACAAGGTCAGAGTAATTATAATAATTATAACAATAATAATTATAATACTAATAGAGGTATTGTTTCGGTAAATAATAACTACCAAAATACACCCATTAATAATCAACGTGACATAGTTCATATCACACAACCAGTAATAAATACTACTCCACAACCGGATCATTTTGATACCTTTATGCAATCTCAGCAACAGATTTTACAAGCCATCCAACTTTCCTTACAGCAGTTAGCTCAAGAGAAAGTGCAACACAAAGGTGAGTTTCCAGGACAAGCGATACCTAATCCTAAAACACCAAACACAGCATTTGAGGTAAACGATAATACTAGTGACGAAAATGCAAACATAGGTGAGATAAATTCCATCAACACTCTCCGTTCAAGCAGAGTGGTGGATAACAAAGTAACTATGTCTATCGTTATCCCACTAGTTGTCCCTACACTAGATATTACACTAGATACCGAAACAGAAACTGATGATCCTACCGCTATAGAGGTACCAGTTAAACCACAACCTAAGAAACATAAAGCAAAGGTTAAACATCCAGTTGATCCATATGCTAAATATAGAGAGAAACCATCATTTCCTAAGAAATTAGCTATGTTAAACAAGGATACAAATTTTGACGAGATTAGGGAAGTTTTTAAAAATCTAACGATAAACTTACCTTTTCTGGACGCAATTAAAAAATTACCTCACCATGCTAAGTTTCTCAAAGAGTTGTGCACTAAAAGGCGTAAGACAAATATTCCTAAAGACGCCTTTTTAACGGAACAGTTTCCAACTTTAATAGAACACAATGGAATAGTTAAGTACAAGGACCCTGGTCGTCCTACTGTACAATGCACCTTAGGGGATACTCACACGACCACTGCTTTATTAGACCTCGGGCGAGTGTTAATTTACTCCCTTATTATTTATATAAACAAATAGGTCTACATGAAATGCAACCTACAACAATGACGTTGCAACTAGCTGATAGGTCTATCAAGTATCCTAAGGGTGTAATGGAAAATGTGCTGGTTAAGGTTTAGGATTTCTACTATCCTGTAGATTTTGTTATTCTCGATACAGAAGTCGCTAACGATTCTGTTCCAATCATTTTAGGACGCACTTTCTTGGCAACTACCAACGCACTTATAAACTTCTGCGATAGTTCGATGTCCTTGTCTTTTGGCCATCTTTCCGTTGCGGTTAATGTTTTTAAGACGATCAAACAGTTACCTTATACAAATATTGATGGAGAGGTTAGCATGATCGAGAGGTTAGCTCATGATTATTTCAAAACCACGTTTCCGAATGCCCAGATGCACAAATTCCTTTCTTTTGGAAGTTCCAACTTCGACAAATACTCCTTGGACGTAGAGGAAATTGAGGAAGATTTCCTTCAACTCTTTTGCAACTCATCCCTGCCACCTCGCGAGTCCCACCCTGCCAACATCCATTTATCTCATGACGCTATGACGGAAGATGAATTTTTCACCCTCTATCCCAATGATTCTTTTGACCCACCTATTGAGGAATGTCTGGCATATCTCAAGGCTTCTAATGATCTAGACCTAAGAGCTCTAGCTGACACTCATTCATCTTTCCTCACCAATATTGTCACACCCCGAATTTCGACAGAATTTGGAAAAACATTATTTGTTCCCGACTCTTCGATCTTCGAGGTGTGACGCACTCTCAACTCCCAAAAACCCATAAACAGTTTAAATATGTGGATAATTAAAAACCAATAAAAATTTTAACTTAAACAAAAGTCATCTTCATTACAAAACAATTTACAAATGAAAATGCAAATAACCTTATCTCAACTGAAAATCTATATCACCTCAAAGGAAAACAAAGCCTACCTTGAAATGTGACGCTAACGCAAACCACAAGCAACAACCAATCTTCTTCAACACTAAACCTGTCAAGACTTATCAACTATGTTCATTTAATGAACACACCCGATAAGCAAACATGCAAATCGGGTCAGCATTATAAAAATGTTGGTGTGAGTAACTCTAAAATACAACATATACTTATACCAAATATATCGACAATCCATAAGGCAGTTAGTTCCTCCACCGAGGCGCCTTAACTTCCAACAACTAATACGACATCCTTAAGTTCAATAACTAAGGCAGGTTCCTCCTCCACTGAGCCTTTAACTTCCCACTAACCACACAACAAACTATACTCATAATAAATAAGGAATGTAGTTCCTCCATCGAGGTATTCTAACTAAACAAATAACCAACCATGCATATTATATCCGTAGTTCCTCCACTGAGTGGGTCGTCTCGCCCAAGTAATTAGTTTGACCCATGATAAGAGCCCAAAACTGTAGTTTTAACCCCTTAACAATCATAAGACCAATTATGTGAGTAATAATTAAGACAAATTCTATGTATTTCGGGCTTCAAAGTCTATTATAATATGCCACTTTAAGCGATATAAAGGCAAAGGTGGTTGCTAGTTCTATGAATAAAGGCCAAGATTCAAGGAGACAAAGCCTTTGTAAAGGTTCGGTCTAAAACAAATAACCAACCAGTGCATATTAGCTTATGTCAAAACGACCGCAGCTTTCAATGGTCTAAGCCTTTATCCAATCAGAGGAGCAAAAGTGGACGAAAAGTCTGTTGAAACCAAACTGCAGAAAGAGGCCTTTTAGGACTAAAAGACTGGGGTTTTGGGCCCACGGCCCAAAACATGGCTCCAAATGCACGAATTTTGGATCTGGAAGTATAAAACAAAAGCAACTCTTTGTTAATGGCAATTAGGTTAGGTAGCAAAAGTAGTTAGGTTAGGAAGCAATGTTAATAGAGTTTACCAGAATAATTTTTATCTAAATTAAATCTCTATTTTAATTAGTTTTCATTTCCACTTGTTTTAATTTAAAGTATTAAAATATTGTTCTTGCTTCATTAGATAAATAAAGTAGTTTATTATTGATCAAATTCAATTTTGTCATTTATCTATTGCTTAGATCTAATTTCATTTCTTGGTTGTTAGTCATTTCGTAGTTATTGATGTTGGGTTGGATTATTGTTCATTAAATTCATAAGTTAGGTTGTCTTCATTTTGATTCTTAGACTATTGTTAAATTTAGATTTATAAAGTTTTAATTTCAGTTTAATTTAATTATGTCTTATTGTTATTATTGTTCTTGTGTTGGGAATGGTAGTATAGAAATTTCACACCAAACACATCACTCTCACCATTGTTCCTTTTGGTTTGATTAGTTGAATTCTATTTAGTCTTGATAGATTGAGAGTGGAACGAATCCTGACTCTCTGATATTACTTCATTATTGAGAGTAGGAATATTGATATAAACACGTATTTACGTAATTTGATTATTTGTGTTTACGCATAGATAGTTAGAATACGTAAAATTACTTTTATCAACCCACACTTCTACAAAACCATATACAATCATCTATCTAAATATACATTATTAACCAACACATTACCATAATTATATTAATTAAGGCTTTCTTTGCGTGTCCCTAAAATCACGTCGTATCTATGTCTTACCTAGTTTCCCTAGCTACCACAATCGCTTCCCAACGCTGAACATGTATATCCACATGCCTCCCCTTACATAATGAACCACTCCGTGCGTAACTACCCTGAGCGGGATGCCGCACACCAAGTAACCCTCACACAAAAGCCATTATGTAAGTACTGCCACTATTCGGCATAAAATATCGCGCGTCTCGTTCTATTTTGCGAACAGAATAACCAAGCCATTATTCGGCTACGATTGCCCAACACATGGGTCAGTCAACATCTTATATATACACCCTACACAAGGGCCAATCATATCACATACGCCCACATAGGGCAAATCACATGAGTTGTGGTAGTCAGGTTCTAGGATTTTCGTTACGTAATTTATTCAAGTATCATACATTTATGACTCATAATAATTCCACTATATCACGTGCAGGTCAAATACCTTATTGCACTAAGCCACAATATTTAGAAATATCTCAGTTATATCTCATAACCACTTTCATTCTTTCACGTGCCAATATATTATTGCATATACTATCCACAAATACTCTACTAGCATCTCACGGATAAAATAATTTGGAAATAATGGATATACATTTATTTCTCCAAAACTATTGCCTTTAATATATATATCCCAACATATTATATAATTTCACAATATCAACGTCAAATCTTATTTAGATAATGACAACCAAATTTATACAAGCTTCCACAGCATTTTAGCATTTAATTTGTCCATACAATTTACAACATAAAACGTAGCACAATTAAACAGTCCACAGTCTACAATCAAATCCCAAAAATCTGAAGTCCATGAATCTAAGTCCGTATGTAGTTTAATACTCATAAAAACATATATATCAAATTCTTATTATCAGAATTCTCCTTTAGTTACGTGCCAATATTTATATGCTTTACACACTACTTACGTCAAAACTTAATTAGATAATGACAAACAAGGTTATACAATATCGACAATATTTTATTACTACATTTGTCCATATTCTTAAATATATGAAAATCTAGAAAAAGTCAACATTCCACAGTCAACGGTCAAAGGACAAAGTCAACAGTCAATGGTCAACGGTCAAAGTCAAAGTCAAAGTTAAAGTGTCATTTCCATGTTCAACAGGTTCAGGGAGTCATAGCCATGGTTCATGGCTAAGGGCAAAGGTCAATGTGCATGGCTCATGGGCTCCTGACTAAGGTAATGGTTCGAACCCAACTGGCCAAGCCCAAACCTTAGAACCCGAAAGTCTGAACATTTAAAGACCCAATTAGATCCATTTTAAGTTATATGGACCGGCCCCAAAACTAACTTGAAACTGGTCCAAAGAAAAGCAATTAGCTTTAGGCCAAACAACTTAACCTAAACTGGGCCCAAACTAAACCAAAACTGGTCCACCACTTAATCTGGAACTGGCCCAACACACTACTAGATTTCGGCCCAAAACAAAACAAAGAGAACTGGCCCAAAACTTAACTTGGTTCGGCCTAAGGAAAACCAATTAGAATAGGCCCAAACAAAATAAGGTTTTTGGCCCAACCAATTTAATCCAAAACCGGGCCCAAGACCAAAACCGACCAACAGGTCTTCTTCCTCACTAGCTACCACCACCAGCAGCCCAAATTTGCGGCTACCACCATCTCCCATTTCAACCAACCGAAATCACTCCTAAACACAAACCCTACAACTTTACTAAAAGCCAAAAACTCAATTCTTAAATTTAAAATCCTCAACCAAAACTGGATCTGGAATCTTCATGCTGCCATTAACGGCTTCTACAAGCTCCACTCGACAGCCCTCACGCACCCTCACTACCCCACTTCAACCCATTATCAATCAACCAACCAACAATCAAAACATAACACAATTTTATAGTTTCAACCAAACTAGCTCAAAACAATAACTGGCGATTTCTTGGTTGTAGCTTTGGCAACCATTGACGCCCTCTTCCGAGCTCCAACAGCACCCAATCTCCATCCCTTGATCCCCCGACATCAAACAACAATACAAAACCACCACAACAATTTAACCACCCATCCGAAGCTGTATAACAGTTCAACCTCCAAACCGAAATCAACCCACACTACAATACAGTATAACATTATTCAAGCCATGTACACGACCACTGTTTGTTTGGGCTCACGCCACCATTAATGGGCCCAAATCAAACTTCGACAGTTTTATCTCAGTTTTCCGAGTTTCAACAGTTCAACTAAAATCTAAAACATATCGACAGAACTAAAATTATAAAAACTGGTCGGAAACACTCGACAGTAAATTCGTAAATACTAAACAGACGAAAATCATAGTTTTAGTAGTGGTGAGAGATAAACTCTACTCACCTGTCTTAACAACTCCACGAATCCTCCTAGTCCAAATCGTCGCGCTCCACCTCTAGCAAACGAGTTTCTAGCTCTGCCTCCATTTGTATTATTTTTTTATTCTCCAAAACCCTATTCTCTAGAACAATGTGATTATATACTTGGGTTTGAAACCCAAGCCCAACACAGACTCGGGACCATAAACCAAGCCCACATATCCAAATCCAATCCAATCAAATATTAAATAAATAATTAAATTAATTAATTAATTAATTAATAAATACGTATTTTAAATACGGGCATTACAAATATTCCCCACCTTCCACCCTTTCAAAGGAACCTGGAGTTTGCGCTTGACCCTTTTGTTTCTTCTGTACTTAATAATTTTCTAAATCCTCTTAATGCAGAAATAATTCTCAAGGGAAATGCACTTGACACCTTTATTTTCATAATTGAGACAGTTCCCACCCACACCATGAATGAGTTTTGTGCCAAACCTACATTCTCATTTCTTCCATTCCTTACGTCTAAAATTCATCCATATCCACCATATCTTCCACAAACATCCATCGATTTTGGCTTTCATTTCAATAAATTTGCGTTGTAGAATCTTGGTGCTTGATTACGTTTGGGGTGCATTCCATGTTATTTATTTATAGAAAGACCCCCAACTCTTTAGTCCGTTGATATATGAAATACTATATATATATATATATATATATATATATATATATATATATATATATATATATATATATATATATATATATATATATCGATTATTTGTTAAAGTTTCGAGTATCTGACTATAAACGGCTCATTTTGTTTTTTGGTGTACTTCCTTTCATTTCCATATATTGGTAAGTGCACCATTCAGGTAACCGGGCCTTCCTTATGGAGTGTCTGATTGTAAGTACCGGATTCTAAGTCCACGTTAAACATAATTCACATTTTCCACTCTTACATGTTTTCTCATATTTTGAATCATGTTCCTCTATGGTGTGAATTATGCAATTATTATTTTCTTGTTTTTCTTATATTAAATATTTTTCATAAAAAAAATAAAAATAAAAAATTGTTAAAATCATAAAAATAGAAAGTCTCGGGAATCTGACTTTAAAAGACCAGCTTTTTAAACAAATTTTCTAAACTTCGTTGCCAAAAAAAAAAAAAAAAAAAATTTGGGGGTGGGGTGTTTGTTTCTGTACTGGATTGTTCAACTTTCCAGTTGTGTTGTTTATGTCGTTTAATTGTATTCCGATTCGGGTTGACATTATTTAGAAAATTAGAGTTCATTCGTTCGCATAACTTATGTTATACACGCACTTTGAGGCATTTTCCATTCTTATATGTCATCCGCAGTTGGAATAGAGTGTTTTATAAATCATTAGATTGGAAATTCTCTCTTGATCATTTCCATATCTCATTCGTATAAATCGGACCGGTAACGAAGCGGGAATTTTAGTTTGAAGTTGCACTAAAAATCGACAAAAATCGAAAAATCATTTTGGGCTTGGGCCCAAAGCACGCGCGTGCGTCTCCTTCCTCCAAATCAAACAGAATTGCGATTTCTTTCCAATTCCGCCATTACCAAATTCAAAAACCTAACCAAAAATAAAAAAATAAAAATAAACCTCAATACACCCACGCCCACAATACAATTCCAACTTCAAATCTTCTCCAAAACGCTCCTCCACCAATCCCAAAAATTTCCACCACCGAAAAACAACCCAAAACTAAAAGAAACTCGAACTGCCGCGCCACCCCTGCGCCACCACTACTGTTTTGTTAGTAAGGGAGTCTCAAACTCCATTCCCACAGTCCTTTTAAACCCCAAATCGTTCTAAAATATTAATGGCTCAAAGACGAAGGTTGTTGCCAGAACAAGCATTCACAGCCGACCACTTCGCACCATTTTACGGTGACGAGATGATTAGAAGGGGTTGGAATCGGTTGTGGTACTCGACAGATGATTTCTACCACTCCGATTTGGTCAAACAGTTCTATAAGAAGAGATAGTTGGACAGTCAAAAAATTTTCATGAAAGTGGCTGGGACTAGGAAAGAATTATCGAGAGAGAAGTTGGCTAAAATTTTAGGCATTACGCCTGGCCGCCACCTAAAAGCCACCGTGCAGGAATCCCAATATACTAGAGTTCCTACATTGATGAACGACACCTTTATAGAGGGTCAATATAATGCAACTTCTCATTGTGCTCGACAATCATCTCTGTGAACCAACCAACTGGTTGTAGCTCAGTGGATTGGTAAGAACGTCATTGGGAAAGAGAAAGTGAGCGACATCAGGTTCACATGTCTGCATGTTTTCTGGATATTGCAAGAGAAGAGGTATGAATTCTGTATCCTCGAGTTTTTGCTAAATATGATTAGAGGAGTTGGGAAAAGTATCACACCATTTCCTGTTTTAATTACGAAGATAATGTTGTCTTGGGGGAATAAACCAAAAACTGAGCGGAGGATATTGAAATTGCATGCAAATGAAATCAGTTATAATGAGTGTATCCAAAAGACTTGGATGTTGCCGGAGGATAGGGTGGTGGTTTCAGATGAGAAAATGGATGAGATGACATGTTTGGATGAAGATGTCTTGGAAAGGTGTACGTCTGATTCAGAATGCATGTGAGTGTTGCACACTAGCGTGCGTTGCATTTACATTATTTGTGAAGATATATGAGATAGGCAAATTATAGTTTGAAATAAATAAATGATCCTTCAGACGAGTTTTAAAATGCTCGAAAAGGGTCAGGAAGATATCTTGTGTAACATGGAGACTATCCACCAGTGTCACCAGGCCCAGTATACAGTAATAAAGGATGAGATGGAATCACAGCGTTTGTTCCAAGTAGAAATTCTTCGACGCATGCCACCCTTGGAAGGTTCTATTTCAGATGAGTCTGAGAGGCATGAGCGTCGTCGCCAAAGAACGGATGGCTCGGGCCCTTCTTCATACCAAGCCCAATCTCCATCTCAGGGTCCATCTTCATCACATGGCTAGGTTTTCTAAAAATATGTGGTTTTGATGTTATTTAGTTGTTTTTATTATTTTTCTTAGTTCGGATATTAAGTTGTTTAAATTTAGTAGTTAAATTTAAATTCGGTTGTTAAATGTTGTTTGAATTTCCGTTTTAATATAATCCGGTTCTTTTTAAATTGTGCATTGTTTTATCATTAATCCCTCCTTCCCGAATTGTTTGGGGGTGGTATTATGTATTCTTGCATGATTTTGTATATGATCCTCCAGTTTAGAATTATGTTGGAGTGAGGGTTGAGAATATTGCCGATATGGGCATCACTATGAAGAGATATTGTGATAAGGATGAAATCTCGAAGAATTAGGCAGTATCTATCCTAAATTCAACCTAAAAGATATTAGGTTTGTTTTGGAATAGAGAATATAAGTTCTTTCCATTTTCAGTTTTAGAAATTTTATTATTTCTGGAAATTGCTTTAAAGCTTTTTGGCAAATTCCCAATTCGGTTTAGCAATTTAAAACCTATAAAAACTGCATTCATTCTACACTCACAACCCCAACTACATCTCAATTCATCTCTCATGTTTCATTCCCACTGTACCTTATTTTTCCTTCGCACTTCGGCCTAATAGGTCCCCGAGGTCCCGCACCCCCAGTGGATGGACCGCCCTAAAGCAAGCGAGAGAAATTCTACCCCGAAAGCGACCGACCTCGCCCTCTCCCAAAATTCAAACCGGAAACCACCTCGCCCAAAACACTAGAATTCCAGTTTTCATCCGGAGCGCAACCCGCGCCCATTCTAGGCTAAAAGTGAGCGCACCCTGCACCCAAGTTCCTGAAACTCGAAATTCAACAAAGTGCAACCCGCGCCCATCCCAGGCATACCTTGAGCGCACCCTGCGCCCTGACCCCTATGGGCACCAAAAATTTCCAGTTTTCCGAGGGTTGTTCCAGGATCCTTCATAGCTATTCCAACAAGTTTATTGGGGATGACTTTCCCTTGTATCATACCAGAACAGTCTTTTGAAGACTTATTCCAAAGTGACACCTATGATGCGTGGTTTCGCGAAGTGATCATTCTAGCAGGATGGGAGCCACTATTAGTAAGTCCTGATGAACTTTATTCTCCCGCACTTACATCTTATTTTTATGATAATTGTAAGTTTTTTGATAGACCAGATGGAGAACAAGTGTTCTCCATCACCATCGGGGATGAACTAATGGAAATTTCCAGATTCTTGATAGCCTTTGTGCTTGGACTTGCTATGTCGGCCAAAATACAAGACTCATGGGCCTATTTGGTAGATAATATGTACATGTATAACTATGATGATTTGCATGAGCATTACGGGGAAAAAATCTTTAGGATAGAGGACCAAGGGGATTATAACGTCGCTCTTGGTAGCCAATCTATGAACGTGGGCACTGTTATGTTTTGGATTATGCTAAACATTAGAGGATAATGGCGTTATTCTTCTGTGAATGACGAAACTTGTGATATTTTCCTTGTTTTAGCTGGGGTACGTACACTCTATGATATTCCCCAGACCTTAATGTCTAGTTTAGCCTGAGCCCATGCCAAGAGGCATGAGTACCTTCTTATGCCTGTTTTAATTTGCCGTATAATGCTATGTTTCTTTCCTGTTTTTTGTGCCCATTTCACGGATTGGGTTGGGGTCGACATTGTGAGACCCACCAATTGTATTATACGATCATTCCGTGCAATGACTTGGCAAGGGTGGAGGATACAACCTCATCAGGTTGCGCCTTACACCCCATCCGACCAAGTGGCGCTTGACAGGTTAGCTATAGTAGACGATAAGTGGCGTGAAGCATTGCAAATCACCATGGCATGGCATGATGCGAAGGAACCTCATTTCTTCATTAAGGATGAGGAGGAAAATGCTTAAACAGGAGTTAAGGTTAGTTTTTATTTCAGTTAGTGTCTGCTTATGTCCCAAACAATCTATTTCTTATTAACCCCATTACGGGTAAAACTCTTATAGAGTTACGTCAGTTTTCTTTTCTATATTAGTATGTTATAACCTTGTTTTGCAGATGTTCTGGAATTTCACGTGTTTCAATGGTATTTTCCTACCCTCTTTATTTAAAATACTTTGAGGACAAAGCATGTTTCTTTTGGGGGGGGCATAGAAACACGTGTAATTAAGGCATCTGTTAGGATATAGATATGTATAATATGCACTTGTTTTCTAGCTAAAAAATTCAAAAAATTTAAAGATATAAATAAAAAATATGTTATACGCTTAAGAATATTGGTATTGTTTTCTTTCTCTATGCTCTCAATAATCTAGAAGTCTCACGTAGCTTTTGCATTAGAATAGTTTTTAGAAATTTAGGCTAATATGTAGGTAATAATCCTTGCATCTATCTATAAATATGTTACATGAGTATCTATGATTGTTGGCAGTAAGTTTCTGAAATCTAGGCTAAAGTACTTATTCTACAAATCATGTGAGAATATAGCCTAAAGCCTTATATGAGTAAACATTTGAGAAATGACACAAGGGATAAGTAAAATCCGGATAGAGAAATCACACGTCCACTTGCTTGATTACTATACCATATCCTAAGCGAGAATTTAAGCCCTATTTGGATCGATATAGCCAGAAATTCAAACCTATGAATTATTTTCCGCTAGTCGCCCCTCTGAGCCTTTCTTTAGCCTTTCATAAACGACAAATCCTTTACCCTGTTACAAAACAAAACAAAATAAAAAAAAAAATCAACCTACCCAATTTTTGAATAAGTCTGAGAATAGAAATGAAGAATAGAAAAGAGAAGAACCTTTGAAATCAAGAATTCGTTAGTCACTTCATATAAGAAAAGGAAGTTTCCATCCAAATAAATAAATATATATATATATATATATATATATATAAAAGAAAATAAAGAGTTAGAACTCCAAAAAAAAAATATAATCGAAGGAGTCAAAAGGCAAAGAAAAAAATATATGGCTAAGGATGGAAACAAAGTCTAGAAGCAAAAGTAAAGAACAAGGGTTTCTCTAGTTACATAATATGAAGCCTCTATTATCTCAGACTTGTCCTTTTTGAATATCCATTTCCTTCCTTCTTAAAACCATCTCCTAATCCCCGCAACACCTAATAAAGACCTCTAGCTCAATTAGGAATAGGTTAATGTGATAGTAAGTGGCAGATGTGTTTGATCGATTTCGGCTTCCTTGTGTGGCATAGAGATTGTAAGGTAAAGTGTGCCCACTGCACACTGGAGTAGCGAAACTTGAGCGGAAAAATCATAGTGGTTTTTGTCTTGACATTTATGTAATGACCTACTTAAGGACGCTATTTCGAGTTTTCATAAACGGACCTGCTAGTTCATGTCATAATATTACTCATTGTATATATGTTTATTCGTAGATGATAGATTATTATGCATATATTAGCTTAGGTTTCGACTTGATTATTCTGTATTCATTACTAGTGAGATGTATAGGTAATTGAGACATAAATAAGGAAACAATAGTTATTTCTGAGTCGTTGTAGTATAGATGAAGTTTGTGAGTACCTTCACTGGGAAACTCTCAAGAGGCTATAACTCGTCCACTAGAGAATTTCTAGTGGTTTAAGGCATTGTTGCATATGGTCAATGCAGTTGCACTCGGTGAAACGAGATTAGTTAGAACTCCATTTTTGTTCACTTATGCTAATTTCTCATATTTGCTTGAGGACAAGCAAAATGCTATTTGGGGGTGGTTTGATAAGAGCCCAAAACTGTAGTTTTATCCCCTTAATAATACTACTTTTAGACCAATTATGCAAGTAATAAATAAGAGTTAATGCTAATTACGTGCTTTTATGTATTTCAAATATGGAACTCAATTATGTGCAAAAATGTGCCACTTTGGCGATATAAAGGAGCAAAGGGTTGGTTGCTAAGAAGTTCTATGATAAAGGCCAAGATTCAAGGAGACAAAGCCTTTATAAAGCCCGGTCAAAAGCTGAAAAGTCAACACGGGTAGAAACAGTGCACAAGTCAGCAGAACTTCCGAAGACCATATCTTTAAAGTCAGGCCTCGGAAAGAGCTTCCCAATGGTCCAAGCCTTGACCCAATCAGAGGAGCAAAAGTGGACGAAAAGTCTACTAAAGTCATAGCTAGCTGAAATGGGTTCTATGGACTGAAGAAATTGGGTTTTGGGCTCAATTTTCCGGCCCAAAACATGGCTCCTCAGCCCATGCACGAAATTGTGGATCTGGTCTCCTCCTTTACATAAAACAAGACTTAGCTCTTAAGAAAGAGATATAGAGATAGCTTAGAATAGAAAGTAGCCATTAGAATAGCTTGTAGATCTAGTTTTTGAATTTCAATTAGTAATTAATTAGTTTCATTCCTTATTTTAGATTAATTATTTGAATCATTGTTCTTCATTCATTAGATAAATAAAATAGTAGTTCTTGATAATTTCGATTTTGTCATTTAAATTTGTTTAGATCTAATTTCAATTATTGTTTGTTATTCATTTCCTAGTTATTAATTTGGATCTCAATTCTTGAGTAGTTAAATTAGTAAAGTTCAAATCTTTATATTATGTCTAGTTTTAATTCAATTGGAAATGATAGTTTGATGAATCAAGGCTAAACCTCCATTAGAGGGGTTTGATGAAAACTTGATTGTGTAGTATAGAATCATTGTAAGAATTTATTCCACTCTAGAAGGTCGTTGATTCGTCATGAGAATGGGTGGATGAAAACATGCTAGTTATGAATTGGTAGAAATGTCATGTATAATTAGGGATTAGACGACCAATTCTTACAGTAAGAACGTAAGCATTGGTTTACAACAAATCTATGCTAAGTTATTAAGTTGGATTTAAGGTGGAATCAAATTCCCCTAATTCTTTATCTAGATTCAACTCTTAGCATTCTGTCATTCCGTTATTTGTATCTTGTTATTTGAATTCACATCGTAGTATAAATTTCCTTCGTAAATCTCTCATTGACTTTAGTAGGATTGATAGTTGTAGGAAACTTGAATGCTAAAGAACTAGGAGTGGAACGAATCTTCTATTCCAACTCTATTTCAATAGATTCGAGAGTAGAAAATAAATATCTTTGATAACTCTAGTATAAGCCAAAGTTTATAGTTTTACTTTCGTTTAGAGTTTCATCACTTTATTCATTAGTAAAACTATATTTTTTTTACGATTATCAAACAACAAGGGCATCATTATGGGGGAGGCAAACCTTGTTGAGGTCGGCCTCCGTGAAAGTTATGTCGCCTGAATTGCAACCTGAATTGCGTGGAGCAGGTGCTGTTGGAGAGGAGAATTGATAGACTTCCTGGAGAGCACCTACGCGTCTCCTTTTTTTCTCTAGTGGATGTTACAGAATCATCCTAGAACGTGATCATGTTGATCGTCCTGTCATTATCTCTGTCAGATCAGTGTTGACGACAGTCATGTCGAGAACGGTCGTTGGGGCGTCATCTACTATGGGAGCGAGCTTGACTATTGTGGCGAGCTGGAGATCTGCTGCGCTCTCTGCGAGCCATGAGCTTATGGTGCAGGTCGCCATCAGCGATATTGGTATAATACTTGATATGACCTGACTCGACGAGGTCTTGGATGTAGTGCTTGAGCCCCCAGCACTCATTGGTATCATGACATTTTGCTCGATGAAAGGCACAGTAGGGCTTGCCTGGTCGAACTTCTGGCTGCCACACTTCAAGTCGGTAGTAGGCAGCTTTCTTGATCTTTTCCAGTATGTAATTGGGAGATCGGGTGAGTACAGCGAACTCGCGGCTATTGTTCGTTCTTTTTCCAGACTTCTGTCCTTGTTGTATGGGTCGTTTCTTTGTAGGTGGGGCATCATCAGAGATCGCTGTCACTTCTTGTTCTTCTGTTAAGCCCTGACGTTTCAGGCCTTCTTGTAACTTGATGTACTTGTTAACTCGAGCATACAGCTCAGATAAAGTTTATGGACGTTCTTTTAAGAGCGATCTGGAGAGCGTTGTGTTGTGTACACGGCAGGTGTTGGTGAATGCCAATGTGGCAAATGACTCCTTGAGGCCGCTCTCCATGCAAAGTAGTTCGGTTTTAAACCGACCTAAGAAGGCGCAGATGGTTTCATCTTCGCCTAGTAAGAGCTGAAAAAGTGAATCTAGATCTGCTTTTTTACGCCTGTTGTGGACGTACTGGCTAGTGAAAAGATCGGTGAGATTCTCGAAATTCTTTATCGAGTCTGGCTCGAGTGAAAAGAACTAATCGAAAGCGCCATCTTTCAGGCTGGCAAGAACAGACGGCAGTGGAGATGATCGAACTCCTGGGCACTATAGAGTGCAAGGCTCTGAATGTAGCAAGCCACGTGTTAACCGGGACATATGCTGCCATTGTACATTGCAAAGTTTGGTTGGACAAAATCTGGAGGGAAAGGTTTACTAAGCACCTCAGTAGTGAAAGGGGACGCCCGGTACGTCTTTAGCATCTTCTGAACGATCTGAGTGGCGTCCTTCTTGATCGCGACTCGATCGATTCTTTGTGGATGACTCGTTGATCTGGCGATTAACCGTTGATCTTGTCGCCCTTTGCTATGGCACCAGGTGGATTTTGTGCGTCCACTTGTGCTCGTAATGCAACATTCTCTTGCCTGAGCAGGGTGATGTGCTCGTTCATTGTACCTAGTTGACTTGCTAAGCCCTGGATTTTAGCTTTGAGGCTTGCCATGCTTCATGGGCTTGAGGATTTTTGTTTATGTAAAGTGGTTTCTTAAGAAATCGAGACCACAAACGGCGCCAATGTAAAGGTATTGTTTAGTCTGGGCTTTATAACTTGTGATTATGGTGGAGGAAATGGGGATAATTGTTTGGAAAGACCGAAGTTAGCTTCGAAATTTAACCGCCTACGATCTATCTCTCACTTCTGGGGGAGAGTAAAATCAGTTCTGGCGTAGTTCATATAGGGGGTATTTATAGCTGCTGAACGTGGATATCCATACAACACGTATACTGACAAGCACAGATATATGGTTGAGACTGAGAAGGAGTGTATGTATGGTGTTGGTAGGAATTCTGTAATGATGGGGAGTGGTTACGGTGGTTTGTATTTTGCGGTAATGGAATGTGTAAGTATGGCTTTGGCAATGATTGCTTCTAGAAGATAGATAATGTCATGAGATAGAACGTTCTGCGTGAGGATGTGCGAGTTGAGCTGCTTAGGAGCGATCTCGTAGTTCGGGTGCGCGAGCTAATGATACAAGTCGCTCTGAAGACAATTTGGGGGGCGAGGGCATGAGGTCGGTATGGTATTTCCGCTATGCTAGACACGTGTCTGATATTCCTGAATGAGAATATCACTCATTCACAAAAACAGAGGAATAAGGAGGGAAACTTTCTTTAGATAGAAGGAGTTGTACACTTGTACGTAATTCTAGTGGCAACAAGGAGACGCAGTCAAAGATTTTCAGTTCTATTTTCAATCAACAGGTAATAGGACAGGGGTGAGTTCAATTTACTTCATCAGCTTAAACAATATCTCAATAGCAGTAGTAGTAAATAAAAACAAAGCTCCTTTTAAACACGACAAGCACATAAATGAATGGATGAAGCTTAGAAGGCAGAAGCTGTGCAGAAGTTGAAATCTTTTGTTGTTGAGAATTCGAGAATGGGCTAAGTTTGTTAAAACTATTGGCGAAGGCGAGGTGGTTTGGTTTTCTGTACACGGGCCTCCAGTCCGCGTTGCATTTTGTTCGTAGTGGACTCATGACTCACAATAAAAAGCATAAGCCCATTATAATACCGCAGGTAATATGGGCATCATTAAATTACCAAGGAATGCACTCGAAAATCAATCAACGTAACATTTCCAACACCCAACAAGATAGCCCGATTGGTAAGGAATGGTGTTGATGTGTACCTACTCCCCATGAGGTCTCGGGTTCGAGTCTCATGAAGTGGGAATCATGTAGGGATTGTCTTCGACAGGCCTGGGTGGTGGTCTCCAGTCTTGGATTGGTTTGGTTCCAACCACTCACGAACACACATACCTCCTCGGTGGTCAGAAAAAAAAACATAAATACATAACATTTCCACCCTAAAAAAAATTTATAAATCCTACATATGCTAATAGGCAATACTGCCCGTCTGCCCTACGTTGACGGATATAATTAATGTTTTGCATGATGACGGAGGCTTGTTGAAATTTTGTGATTTCAAACAGAACCATTGAATTTCATCGAATATTTCAAATTTTTAAGGAATCAAAATAATAATTTATAAGTTGAAAAATGCAAATTCCAAAATTTAATCAGAATATATTGGAATTCCAGAAATTCCAAAATCCTAAACTATGAGATCAATATCATAATTTCCTACGGGTAGATAATGGTCAAATATATATTCACATACTCCAACTCCATATTTACAGACTCCAACTCCAAGATTTTAACCAAAATAAATCATGGGTGGTGCACCACAGAGTTTTAGGAAAGTGGCACTGTGGCACAGACTCTTGGCGGACTTGGAAGAGAGTAGCGTACTAATATACTATGGAACCAGGGAAAAGTTGGCAAAAGCCAAAAGCTGTGATTGGGACGTGATCAGGTGACAGAGTACCAAAAATACGGCTCTGAATCCTCTGCTATCCGGGGCAAGTTGAGATATTCTTATTCGACTGAAAAGTGATAGGTGCGGTACATGATCCTATACATACAGTATGCTCCTATCTCCATTCCAAACTTGTCTCACCCACGACTCTATGGCCATGACCCATGTCCATTTCTCAGTCCGCAACCTACCCTTTTAATGACCCTTTAATTTAATTTACGTTTTACCAGCTCAAACCAAAATCAACCAAAAAGTGCATCGTCCACAAATTTCATTTTCGTTATAAATCAAATACATTGCAATTACAAGTTTACAACTAACACAAGTCAATTACATCATTAAAGTTTCGCAAATTGTGTAGAATTATATGAGGAGTGATTTTGGGCACACCCATAAAACCACTCCCATACCCTATAACTAACTAAAGTTTTTGCCATACCCCAATAACTGTTTCAATCCAATAATATTTCCCAAATTCATTTGAGGTATTTTCAATAGGGTAAAAAAAAAAACAACATCAACAATATATGGCCTTGTAATCTTGCACTTCAGAATTCAAAATAATTAATTGTTGATTTGTAATCATGTTTATTGGTTAGAGAAATGTTGTTAGAGAGCGAGGTAAATTATTAGAGAAAAATGCAAGAGCATTTTTTATTTTTTTTTAAAGAAAGAAGAATAAGTAAATGACTTGTTTTGTCTTAGGTACGCCTAATAAAAAAAATGATAATTTAGGAATCTAAATATGTCTTAAATAATTTTATTTATTTATTTTAAAATTGGGGTACGGGAGTGTTTTTATGGGTGTCTCCAAAATCACTCTTATATGATAATTAAAAATCTGCTCATTTTAGACAATTTTACATGACTTTAATAATATTTTTCCCATATCTAAGGATTGTAAATTTGGCTTAAAATATTCCATAAAAAAAAGTAGGAAATTTGTCGACCTGTTCACTGTTGCTGTGTTGCATACATAAGACGGTAATATACTTTTGTGAAATTTTTTCTTGGTAATAATAAGAAGAAAATATTTGTTGTTATATAAATTAAAGCTCCTTTGACCTTGTGATTTTTTTTTTTGTGCATTTTTTTCATTTGGTAGTCAGTATAAAACTATAAACCAAAAAGTAATACTACAATGACACAGAAAAGACACAGTGACGTGACATGTTGCAACATCAGCAGTGGTGAATATAAGAGCCAAAAATCTCTTTTCTCTCACTCAAAACACTTCTTTTCTTTCCATTATCATTTTGCCATTTTTCATCTTTTTTTTATAACAAACTATCCATTTCATCTTTTTTATGGTACATTATTGATGTTACAGTGGTTTTCATGGTGCAACATTGATGTTGAAGTGATATTTCTCGGTGCAATATTCACGTTGCAGTGGTTTTCATAGTGCAATATTGATGTTGCAGTGATATTTCTTAGTGCAATATTCACGTTGTAGTGATTTTCGTAGTGCAATATTGATGTTGTAGTGGTACTTCTCGATACAATATTGATATTGCTGTGGTGGTTTTTCATAGTGCAATATTGATGTTGCAGTGTCACGTCACTGTGTTGGTCAACTGTGTCAAATTCTCTGTGTCAGCATAAAATTATTGATAAACCGAATAAGCAAATAAAAAAATATAAGAGGTAATTTGGGAAATTATAAGAAATATTTATTTGAAATATTTAATCTTGAAAATGGTAACATGGTAGAATGACTTAAATATACATGAGCATAAGTGCATGACAATATAACATGCGACTAGAATATGCATGAATAGGATAAGGACGCAGTCCTCACTCCTCACAATAAATTTGCATGACAATAGAGAGCCACCTGCAGATTGGACCACATAGAATCGATCCTACACAAAGTCTTTGTTAATTTTTGTAAGTACCCTCCGTTTTACATTTCATATCACTACAGCACACGTGTTCGCACACCAGCTCGTAGCAAGCCATCAGGACGTAACAACGACCCAGACTCAGGTCGTCCCAAATACCAGTTATAGCCAAATATGGAAGCAAATGATCTAGCGCAATCCTAGAACTCAGTTAACACACCAATCAAGGAGACATTTACTTTGTAACATCAAGAGTAATGTAGAATCATTAAGATAGCACAAAATATGGATCTACACTTAACAACGGCCTGGAGCAAATAAGGAAAGTTAGCTCAAACATCTATAAATAGAGAGAGATGAACTACGTGAGGCTTTATTCAAGTTGACCCAAGGAACTTGATACGTAGGCAACTCTTATCCCAAGAAAGAGTGCAATCATTCCCTACCAACTATAACCTCATGTCGTAGACCTCAGAATATACTAACATCTACATTAGTGCCGTCTGTCAGTTCGTTTCCTTGAGAATACCAACCACACTCTTTTCTCAAGCCCACGAAGTTGGTCAAGAAAACCACCATGGAAGCACAATTACAAGCCTCAGCAGATCAAATGAAGACCCTCCAAGATTCTTTTATAGCCTTTCAACAAGAAAACCAAACTATACGCGAGCAAACCACCTCCAACACTAACAATGGCACTCCATAAGCAGTTGAGAACAATGCAGTCACAGCCCTCACTACCACCACCAACCAACGACTAGAGGACTTCGCCCAGAGATTGGTGAAGTCTAGCAAAAAGGCCTGCGCAGTCCAGATCGCACAAAAGATGATCCAGTCATACAAGGCATCACCATTCACCACTAAAATTAGGGACAAACAAATTCCCCTCGTGAGTTCATCCAACCAAAGTTTTGTCATTGACGACGGTAAATTCTTCGTGTCCAAAGCCGACCGCGTTGCTCGCTTCAAATGGATCCATGCACTTTACAGCGCTCCAGACTACATCTACCTAAAGTGCAAACTCTTTCCAGCCAGTTTAAAGGAAGGAGCATTAGAATGGTTCTATACGCTCACTCCTGATTCAATCAGCAACTTCAACAAGCTAGCCGAGACGTTCGCAGCAGAGTTCATCCACAACAGGAAGAAACAGGCTGACTTGACTCCTTATTCCAGCTAAAGCAAGCACATGGCGAGACTATCTGCGCTTTCCTAGGACGTTTCAAGAAGGAACTCCTATCAATGGAGTCAGGCCTCAAGGACAGCTTTGCAACTTCTGCATTCACCAACGCCCTCCTAGACGATTCCGACCTAGCAGGGTCTCTAATGCGCAACAAACCAGAACGCCTAGACGACCTAAACCACAGAGTCGACAAATACATAAAATATGAGAAATTTATGGCCCAGTGCAAAGGCAAAAAAGTCCTCGCAGTAAGCGACAAACGACGACCCAAAGAAAGCAACCAGCACTCTAGCAACAACAACAAGAGCAGCAGCTCCCACAAGCCCTCATACACCAAAAGAGAGTTCTCCAACTTCTCCATGATGCCAAGTCATATCCTGAAGAAGATATATACAAACCTTATTTCAAGCCAAACATCAACAAGGTCATAACTATACAAGGATGTCCATATTGCCACTTCCATAAACTCCACCACCATGACACCGACGAATGTTATAGTCTCAAGCACTACCTCCAAGACTTAGTCGAAGAGGGAAAACTGAAAGAGTTCCTGCCATAAAACGATCTAAGATATAAGATGAATGCTAACCGCAATAGAAGTAGGAGTCGGAGCTGACCTGCTCACAGAAGGAGCAGAAACATAACAGCCCCGACGATATAAATCTCCAGGTCGGTCGAGGCACAACAGGAGGCAGCACTCCTCCGATCACGACGAGGAAAAAGTAATCCACATGATTTCAGACACCTCCAACAACGAGACCTCAGGTCGTGAAAAGCGTAGGCATGTAGGAACGTTGCAAGAAATCTACAACATCTCCCACAAAGCTGAGGTGATCACTCTTACTAACGCTCAATCTACGACCTCCATATCATTTATCAAGGAAGATCTCGACAAGGTGTGCCTACCCCACAATGATGCCCTAGTAGTGCACGTTAAAATTAATAGATGGACAGTCAAAAGGGTCCTAATCTATCCAGGCAGCTCCTACGACATCCTTTTCTACCAAACATACAAGGATATGCACCTGCCAAACTCGGTGATGATAGAGTCAAATGCACCACTTTATGGATTCAACGGAGACCGCACAGATGTCATTGGAGACGTCATCCTACTAGTCTCCATTGGAAAAAAAAAAGGACATAGTCAAGACTTCAACATACTTTAGGGTGATTGATGTCAAGTCGTCCTACACCACCATCTTAGGGCGCAGGTGGATTCACAAGATCTAAGCAGTTTCATCCACCTTACACCAAGTCCTGCGGCTCCCCGAACCCTGAGGCATCATGGAGCTCAGGAGCAACCAACTAGAAGATCATAGATGCAATTAAGTCAGCGCAACAACCACAGCCAAAACTCAGGTTGTCCAAGACAAAGACGTCCTAAAGCTGCAAGAGCCTCAAGCGTCCAACTCACAAGCACCAGCAACAAACAAGCTCAAGGAGAAACATGCACAAATTGAACATGGAGAAAAAGTCAATTTTGGCACAAATGATGACCCAAAATTTGTTTATGTAGGGGCTGATTTAAACCCCAAGCTCAAGGAGCAACTTGTCAAATTTCTATCTCTCAATAAGAATGTTTTTGTTTGGTCGTATATCGATATGCCAGGAATCAACCCTCAGATCGCTTGCCACAAATTAAATATAGATCCAACTGTAAAGCCTATCAAACAACGACCTAGGAATCTTGCACTCAAATTTCAAAAAGTCATCAATGAAGAGATAGAAAAACTCAAAAATATTGGATTCATCAAATAAGTCAAGTACCCGACCTAGCTAGCTAATATCGTAGTCGTTCCTAAAAAAAATGGCCAGGTACGACTCTACATAGACTTCACCAATGTCAACAAGCATTGCTCAAAGGACAGCTTCCCCCTACCAAGGATTGACATTCTGGTATATCAAACTTGCGGACATGAACTTTTATCATTTATGGATGCATACAGTGGGTACAATCAGATACCACTTGCAGAAGAAGACCAGGAAAAGACGTCCTTCATAATCGAACAAGGAACGTTCTGCTACAACGTCCTACCATTCGGTTTGAAGAACGCCGGTGCGACCTACCAGAGACTGGTCACAAAGATATTTAAAGACATGCTGGGCGACACTATGAAAGTCTACATAGACAACATGGTAGTCAAAAGCGAAAAAGTTGGCAATCACATTTCTCACCTCCAAGAAGCCTTTGAAAGATTGTGCCAAAACAAGATGAAGCTCAACCCAGCAAAATGCATATTTGGAGTAGCCTCAGGGAAATTCTAAGGATACCTCGTTTCACAAAGACGCATTAAAGCAAACCCAGAACAAATACGAGCTCTTTTAGAAATGCCAAAGCCAACTTCCAAGCAACAAATCCACAAGCTATATGGCATGGTTTCAGCCCTCAACAGGTTCATCTCACGTGCATCGGACAAATGCAGACCGTTCCTGCAAATACTTAAAAACGACCTGAAGGCTTACCTATCAACTCCGCCTATCCTGTCCAAATCAAAGGAAGGAGAAACACTTGGGCTTTACCTTGCAACAACCGACTTTGCCATCAGCTCGGTCTTCTTTCGCGAAAGCGAGGGAATCAAAAAGCCAGTCTACTTCACCAGCAAGACATTGGTAGATGCAGAAAAATATTACTCTGCAATAGAGAAAATAATGTTGTCTTTGTTGTACTCTGCTCGGAAGTCCCGACCTTACTTTCAGGCTCACAACATCAAGGTCATAACAGATGTACCCATCAAGCAGATTTTGAGTTCTAACAACAAAACAACCCGCAGGCCAAATGGGCTGAAGAACTCGGAGAGCATAACATCGAGTTCATTCCCAGAACGTCTCGCAAAGGCCAGGTCGTTCCTGACTTCCCCATCGAAGATGTCAACTGGGAACCTGAGCCCATCACTTCACTCCATTAACCAACCACCCTAGACACATGGCACCTCTACGTAGATGGAGCGTGCAACAACAGCGGTAGTGGACTGGGGGCTGTGTTAACTTCACCAGAGGGAACACAGCTACAAAAGTCAATCAAGATCAATTTTGCAACATCCAACAACGAAGTGGAATATGAAGCATTAATCACATGCCTCTGCATGGCACAACAACTACAAGTTCTAAAACTCAAATCTTACAGTGACTCACAACTAATTAATCGTCAAGCAGATCACCAAAGAGTATATCACAAATGGAGCAAACCTAGCCAAATACGCTCAGGTCATCAATGACATCATCAACTCGTTTAGAACATTCTCCTTGGAATACATTCCCTGAGAGGATAACAGACATGCCGACAACCTGGCTTTCTTAGCCTTAAAAACCCAAGAGGCATGTCCCTACACAATCTACATTGACATCCTGGAAAGGCCCGCCTACCAGCAAGAAAGTGTCAACAGCCTCACGGACTTTTAGCCCTCATCCAATGAAGAAATCACTCAATCTTGGATAGGCCCATTTTTTAAATATATCTTACATGGCGAGCACCCAGCAAAGGCAAAGAATGCTTCGTGCAATATAATTTTGAGCTCCCAGATACACCGTGATCAACGGACGATTGTTCCATAAATTCATAGGAGGACCCCACCTAAGGTGCATAACTCCACGCAAAGGCCAACTCATCTTTGACGAAATTCACAAAGGCGAATGTGGCAACCATACAGGAGCAAGATCTCTGGCTCACAAAGCAATCGCCCAAGGGTATTATTGACCAGGCATGTACATCGAGGCAAAAACGTATGTTTTCAAATGCCACCAATGTCAAATATTTGACCACAACCATCTCAGTCCAACACGAGAGTTGATCAACATAGCCAGTCCATGGCCTTTTTCATATGTGGGGGCTAGACATCATGGGACCATTCATCCTATAAAAGAAAATAGGACTCAAATACATCCTAGCAGCCACAGATTACTTCACCAAATAGGTGGAAGCAATCTCACTTGTTCAAGTCAAGGAAGTTCACGTCATCAACTTCATATTGACCAATATCATCACAAGATTTGGCCTACCCCACACCCTCGTCATGGACAACAAAACCCAATTTGCTGGCACACAAGTCAAGACATTCTTGCAAAAATGGCGCATCACTCAAGCATTTTCTACACATAGATATGCACAAAGCAATGGCCAAGCAGAGGCCACAAACAAATCCATCAAAGAAAATCTCTAAAAGAAGTTGGAGAGCAAGAAAAGTCAATAGCCAGAACAACTCGAGAACATCTTATGGGCATATAGAATAATAACCAGAGCCAGTACCGGAGTCTCCATTTACACTTTGCTTCGGAACAGAAATAGTCATACCATCAGAACTCACAATCACAACCACACGGTCTGACATCATCGAATCAGGAGAAAACGACAGCATCTTAGCCCAAGAAATTGACCTCCTAGAGGAGCGAAGGGAAACAGCTGCAATATCTCTAGCTCGGTACCACCAAACAATCCAACGATCTTACAATAATAAGGTCGTCCCAAGGTCCTTTCAAGCTGGAAACCTAGTCCTCAAAAAGACCTTAGCACCGGCTAAGCTTGACCCAACTTGGGAAGGCCCATACATAGTTCACAAAGTCGTTGGAAATAGAGCATGCTAGGATCAAAACTCATCTAGGCAATATGTTTCCCCAACCTTGGAATACAGCTCTTCTTAAGCATTTTTTCTAGTAATTTGTCTCCAGATGTAACTATCAATATGAATAAAATTTCATTAGTATTTCGCATACAACTGTTATCTTTGTATTGCATAAGTACCACGCATCTTGCACTCGCTCTCCGATCTTGGACATCAAAGTATCAGGTCGTACACCAACGCCAGAATTAAGCATAACTCAACTATAATTACCACACAATGGTTAATTATCAATTAAAGCCAACCCACAGTCCCCAAAAGGACCACAAATCAACTTAACACCAATGGCAGGGTTAAGCATGATTCAACTGTAATTGCCACGCAAAGGCCAATTATCAGTCAAATACCATAAGGGACCCCCAAAAGGACACAAAGTTAACTTAAAGCCTTTGAAAGGGTTAAGTTTGGCTCAACTATAATTACCATTCAAAGGCTAATTATCAGTCAAAAATCAATAAAAAGTTTCCCCAAAAGGAATGGCTTAGTCAATACACACACCTAAGGACACGAGGAAACCTAGGTGACAACTACGCGCATCTATCAGGTCGTGAACCAAATAGTTACAACCTACTAGTATCAGACGATATAGTGTAGTTCAACAGGTCGTTGAATCCACTACTATGCAGCACAGGTCATCAAATAACAAAGCACAAAGCAGAAGAATCAATCACCATAAAATTCAAATGCAATCTCAATTACAGACAAGTAAGTAATTTAAATAATTTTTACTTAATACAAATTTGGTTAGATACTAGAGTCCCCCAGGTTATCCTAGGAAAACAACCTCAGCATCCCTGTCAAAAAAAATAGGAGTTATCAGTATCAAAAGGAGATACAGTTCAAAAATTTATCAGCCATCACTCAAAATTACAAGAAGAGCACAATCACTTAACACAGAGAAGATTCTTCATATTCAAGGGGTCCAATGGGCAGCCCTCTTCACCAACAGGGCCACTAGCTGGATCACCACTGGCATTCAGCATGTCTGTGGCAGCATCTTCTGTGAACTGAGCAGCAGCAGTAGCACCCACGTCGGTTGGTAGATCAGATTGTCTACTAGCATTTGCAATCGTCTACATGGAGCTAGTAGATCAGAACGTCTACATGGAGCTAGTGGATCAGAACGTCGATGCTCGTGCGACCACGAATAGCAACCTCTGCAAAAACGAAACAAAGCTATCAGAGCGTTCAACATATCAAATACAATACATACATACGACCTATAAAATAACGACCTACCATCCCACTTTATAGTACGGTTATCCAACTCCCAATCAGGGGGGGCTTTAATTACCCACAACCAATAACGGCCTACGCCCCCATTCCTCCTTACTCACCCCCACAATCACATCAGATTTCCCCTTCACTACCTGCAAACTAAAGTTCATTGCAAACGACCTATTCACAGAAAAATGCTCTAACACATCTGATAAACAGATGTTGTAATCCCTCTCATTCAACAAATCCAACACATGGAAAACCCTCCAACTATTCCCTACGAACTGATCGATGACAAGGGGATTTTCCATAAAAATTCCAAAAATCCACAGTTATACTGGAAAATGCGCGGCAACCTCTTCCCAGCCTTCAACTTACCATAACAAACCACAACACCCCCATCCCGAGGAGCGTAATCACTATTAAACACATTACTCTCTCCACTCAGGTCGTATATAGCCAGGTTAGACTCTACCCAACCAAACTCCCCCTCAAAACAGCATAACAATCTACCGACCTAGGCCCCGCTTCCTCAGCTATCTTCTCCACTAAAGAAGACGATGAAGCTTTTCCTCCACTACGTACCCTAACACCACAATCTTCATCACTAACAGTTCTCTCTTTCCACTGATCCAACTCCACTTCTCCACTAAAACTATCACTGGTCATAGATATTATGAAAGCAAAAAGAAACAAAAGATCAAAGTTTTAGATTCAAAGAAACGCACCTGAAAACAAAAAGACTAGAAGGGTTGTTTTTTTTTTTTCTTTTCTCTATGCTTTTTCTTCACTTGTGTTGGTAGAATGAAAAATGAGAAGCCTTTCCCACACGAAAACCCCTACGCTGCACAAGCCTTGAGAAAAAACAAATAATTCCGTCTTCCCACAAAAGCCATCATAACTCGCCCACAAACCGCCATGATTTGGGCCCATAGATCAAGTCCAACAGTTCCCACACAATTTCCAAAACCATTCAAATGAACCAGCTGTACAACATGTGGTTTAAAGCTTTATTTTACCCTTTCTTTTCACACCACAGATGTCTAAGGAATGAATAAAATAAAAGGGGTTGTGTAAATACCCTCCGTTCTATATTTCATATCACTACAGCACACATGTCCACATACCAGGTCGTACTTCACCAGCTTATAACAAGCCATCAGGACGTAACAACGACCCAGACTCAGGTCGTCCCAAATACCAGTTATAGCCATATATGGAAGCAAATGATCTATCACAATTCTGGAGCTCAGTAAATGCACCAATTAAGGAGACATTTACTTGTAACATCAAGAGTAATATCAAATCATCAAGATAGCACAAAATATGGATTTACACTTAACAATGGCCTGGAGCAAATAAGAAAAGTCAGCTCAAACATTTATAAATAGATAGAGATGAACTACGTGAGGTTTGATTCAAATTGACCCAAGGAACTTGATACGTAGGCAACTCTTATCCCAAGAAAGAGTGACATTCCCTACAAACTATAACCTCAGGTCGTAGACCTCAGAATATACTAACCTCTACAATTTTATTCTCAAAATAAGCTCAACATTAATTTGGACGGACTACAAAATGAATTTGAAGAAAAAGAAAATAGATTTGAAGAAAAAGGGACTCTATGTAGCATGAGGTTGTGAACATAACATTGATAAGTTTCCTACACATAGGGCTTTAATGGGTCAGGACAAGCCCGAAGCCCGATTGAATCTGTACCAATAAGACAAGGACTTAGACTTTATATTTAGTCTTATAAGATTATTGGGTCAGGACAGGACATATCCTTGTTCGGTCCGATAATGATGCGACTCGAAATCTATGGTAGATTTGTGTGTTTTATAATTAATATTAGTAATATATTTTACTAATAGTGTACATAGAAAATTGGAAGCAGTGTTAGTCAGTTTTGTGCTTGCCAAATTTGAGGGTTCAACTCTTACTACTTACAAATTTGATTGATTTTTAGAAAAAAAAAAAAAAAAAAAAAAAAAAACAATTTCCATGTATTATTAACGAACCTAGGCCTGGCCCGAATCCAAACTTGTCCATTAGAACCTAGACTAGGCTTGGACTCGAAAATTCATATATGTTTTGGGTCGAATCTGGACCTAGGTGTATCATGAACAAGTCCAGCCCGTTGATAGCCCTACCTACACAGTATCAAAATTGGGGACACGTCACCATTTCCGACAACATTTCCAAACATTTCTAACAAACTTACACCTATCATTATCATTCATAAAATAAAAAAAAAAAAAAAATAAAAAAAAAAAAATAAAAACACACACACACACACACAAAATCAACATGCAGGATTCAGAAACAACCATTAATGGACACAAGAACCAGTATTCAAACATAAGTAAAGATAACAAGATTTAACAAATACCATACAACATATTATATTCAACTTCATATCAAACTAAAACCAATTATGTATTTTTCTTTCTTCATTGATAACACAAGCAGATTCAACTTCATATCAAACTAAAACAACCAAACAAACACTAGCTCTTATAAACCTCTATATATTTTTCAACTGTAGTCGTCCTTGCCCAACAAATTCAGTATTCAAACAACAAAATATATACATATATGTACTACTTCTTCATTGATGATTCATCAAATATAAAAACAACTAATAACTATTTACTTATAAATTAAACCTCCATATAAACCAACTACAAACAGTTGGAAAACTATAATATAGAACTATTTATGATATCGACCCTTTCAACATCATTTCTCTACTGGAATTTATGTTTATTCTCTTTATGTATGTTTAATTCAGTTTTTGTTTTAAATCTAAGTGAACACGTTTCCCATATCCCACCTACCTTCTTCTGCTTATCACATTTCGGTAGCCTTTTTGTGCACTAATCGGAAATGTTGGTTTAATCTTTTGAGCTCTTTAAACAAACTTGTACAGATATACATTTGTAAGGCTTGGGATCTTCTTTTGATGTTTTGGGTTCTTTTTGTTCTTTTTTGGTTTTGGGATTTTAGAAGGAGAGTTGATAGATGTGCAGTGTTAGAGTAGCATTTTTGTGTACTAACCGGAAATAAATGTTAGTTTAATCCTTCAATCACTTTAAACGAACTTGTACATATATGGATTTGTAAGGCTTGGGATCTTCTTTTAGATGTTTTGGGCTTTGGGTTCTTTTAGTTCAATTCTTTGGTTTTGGGATTTTGGAAGGGAGAGTTGATAGATAGATGTGTAGTGTTAGAGCAGGAGAGAGAGAAAGGTGTGTGATAAGTTGATGTGTGGTACGAGAAATGAGCAGAGAGCAACTTTATAGTTTACTAGCTAGTCCATGGGCACTTGTTACACACGTAAAGTGTCCCAAATGGAACCCATGCATAGCTAGTAATTCGCCTTTTAATTCGTGAAGTATTCACGTATTATAAGGATTCCAGTATAAAAAACGAACAAGATGGCGAATATTTGAAAGATGCGGTTTAATACGCGAATTTCTTGGGTTGGGCTTATTATTGTCGAATTATAATGTCCGAATTATTGAAATTAAAAAAAACGGGCTTTTATTGTAAAAGTTGGAAACTGGAAATGGAAACTCTCGTACTTTAATACTTGGAAAAACTCAACCCACTAAAAAAGTAAAGATTAAATAACCCCTAAATGCTTAGACTAAAGAAAACTGGAAAAACTCACGTACATTAGTTCTTGAAGGCTTTAAGCCATAGCTAGAAAACATATTCCACCATTTTTTAGTTCTTGAAGCCATAGCCTTGAAGATCAAAACTCAAAAGCAATCTTGTTTACCAGGAATGGATGTGTTGATTGTACGTTTTTAATTTTGTTTGTGTTAGTAATAGTAAGTAGAACCAAAAATTTGACATTATTTGTATTATTTTTTCATGAATAAAATTGTAAAAATAAAAATAAAAACGTTATATACTTATATATCAAAGTTTTAATTGTAAAATATATAGCCGAATTTTAAAGGAATGCATTCGTATTATACCCGTTTAAAACACGTTTTATCGTATTTATGTCGTTAGTGTTTTATTGGACCGAATATTTAAAAGTATTATTATTAAACATTTCGAATCTTAAGCGAATAATTTCCGTATCGAACTTTTGCCATCCACGAATTTACTAGCTATGAACCCATGTGTTAAAAAAAACTAACAAATAAAATACAAATCGTGGGACCCACATTATCTAGAAAAGTAGGTCAAAGGTTTTAATTTTATAATTACCTTTTTACTCTTTTTCAACATAAAATTTACTAATTTAATATTTTTTGGATGATGTAAATAAATGATACGAGTGAGGGTAAAACTAGATAAAAGTCATGTTGATAGAAAGTGGGATGCCTAAATTACCTTTATACCCTCCCAAACCCAAAGTATATTACATTATTCTCTGGATTTGAACAATACTTGAACTAAATGAATAGGGACAAAAATGGAAAATGCTAGCTTCGCTACTATAGACAGGGCAGTTTTCCTTAAAGTAGTAGAAATTACGTATTCTTTTTTCTTCATTGATAACACAAGCCGATTCAAATTCATATCGAACTAAAACAACCAAACAAATACTAGCTCTTATAAACCTCTATATATTCTTCAACAGTAGTCGTGCTTGCCCAGCAGATTCAGTATTCAAACCGCAAAACATATACGTATATGTATTACTTCTTCATTGATAATTCAACAAATATAAAAACAACTAATAACTATTTACTTATAAACCTCCATATAAACCAACTACAAACTTGTGGTTGGAAAACTAATATAGAACTATTTCTGATATCCACACTTTCAACACCATTTCTCTATTGGAATTTATGTTTCTTCTCTTTATGTATGTTTAATTCAGCTTTTGTTTCAAATCTAAGTGAACACATTTTCCATATCCCACCCACCTTCTTCTGCTTATCACATTTGTGAGTAGCCTTTTTGTTTACTAACTGGAAATGTTAGTTTAATCCTTCGAGCTCTTTAAATGAACTTGTACAAATATGCATTTGTAAGGCTTGGGATCTTCTTTTGATGTTTTGGGTTTTGGGTTATTTTAGTTCTTTGGTTTTGGGATTTTGGAAGGGAGAGTTGATAGATTTGTAGTGTTAGAGCAAGAGAGAGAGAAATGTGTAAGGAAAAAAATGTGTAAGGGAAAATTGCATATGAAGATGCAATAGGGAGAGAATATGTGAGAATGTAAGGGAAAAAAATTCATTACTTTCATTGTTTTAATGAAAAGGGGTAGGGGACCTCTTTAACAACCTCGCTTACCCACCAAAAAAAATAATAATAAATGTGTTTGATGAGTTGATGTGTGATACGAGAAATGAGTTGAGAGCAACTTTATAGTTTATTAGCTAGTCCATGAGTGTAAGTGCATTCTTGCTTAGTTGGTAAAACCTTTGGGTGATGATATCAGAGGTCTGGGGTTCGAACCCCGCTACACACTATTGAGTTATTAATCTCTTTAAAAACAGGCTTGCCCACACATTTTTTTTGCAGGTGCCGACTATCAAAGTCGGTAAAACCTTTGGGTGATGATACTAGAGGTCTGGGGCTCGAACCCCGCCAGTATCAAAGAGTTACTGATCTCATTTAAAGATGTTACTGATCTCATTTAAAACAAACTTACCAACAAAAAAAAAAAAATAAAATAAAATAAAATAATCCATGAGCACTTGTTACACACGTAAAGTGTCCCAAAATGGAACCCATGTGTAAAAAAATAACAAATAAAAAACAAATCATGGGACCCACATTATCTAGAAAAGTAGGTCAAAGGTTTTAATTTTATAATTACCGTTTTACCCCTTTTCTACATAAAATTTACTAATTTAATATTTTTTGGATGATTTAAATAAATGAAATGAATGAGGGTAAATTGGAAAAGGAAAGTCTTGTTGACAATAAGACACATTGTTCATATCATCTTGTTCATACCTGGATGTAGCATACGGGTTACGGATTTAACCTGAATCTAACCTGAATCCATTAGAGCCTAGTTTAAACATGTTTTTTGAATCCCTCTTACAGGGAGGTAAGGAGTTACAGAGGAACAAACAAAGAACCATGGAAAATGGTATAATTTGGAGGGAGGAAAAATACTAGATAGTACTAGACAAAGAAGATCCTAATATGAGGGGAGATGTTCTTGCAGCCAAATCTGACGGAGGAATCAAGCCTTCATTTGAAACAATCTTGTCCATTGTCTCAAGCAGGGAAGTCATTGAAACCCTCAGTGTGGCACTCTTTTATATCCTCTTTGAGTCAAAATCTTGTTTTTCAGTACATTCAAAATTTCTTTATCCTTCTTTCCTGCTGCTATTTGGTAGGTTTTCTCTTGTTTCCAAGCTAACAACCTACTATCTGAACAAACTGTACTCTAGGTTTTGGTTTCTTGATTTTTGGGTTTCCAAACTAACATTTTTTATGTCTTATGGCTGGATACAGTTTCTACTCTATGAAAGTTTGATGGATCTTCGAGAAGAACTGGAGCAGATCTGGGCAGATATCCCTGCAGATAGACTTATACCTGACTATGAGACTGACTACCTATATGCCTATGCAGATACCACAGCCACCCTACTTCAGAAGCATCGATACTTCAAATATCATAAGAGTACATCTCCTTCTCTCCAATCAACTGACAAAACCACCAGGCCAACCAAAAATACATACACTATTTCACCAAAACAAAAAAATATCACCGGCTATATATCACCCATAATCAAATCCCAAAAACTCTCATGGAGAACATCATCCATATTCTTGCACAAGCTCATCTAATAAACTCCAGGGAACCAAATCCACTTATGGAAATCCCAAGAGATCTAATGCTCCAAACTAGTATAAAATGGAAAACTTCTTTGATCGGAAAACTCTTCACCGACACCCAGCTAGATCCAAATGAAGTGATGAGGGCTTTAAGAGCAAAATGGAACCTAAAACAGAAGTTACATATAGTTGTAACACAAGGAAACCTCTTCATTATCAGTTTTGAGAATGAGATTGATAAAAATAAAATCCTCAAAAATGAACCGTGGCAGATTATGGGGTATCTTCTAGTACTCAAGAAATTTTCCCTCCATCTCTCACCACAACATATTGCTTTTGACACAACCCTCTTTTGGATCACCTTTACTGGGTTACAATTAGAGCATCAATCACCTAAAGTGATAAAGCTCCTAGCTACTGTGGCGGTAGGTATCTTTCGAGAGGTGGATCCAGCAGAAAACACACCAAGAATGGCAACTTGGTATAGAGCAAGAGTAGAGGTGGATCTTCATAGGCCATTTAGTCAAGGAACAATGATCGAAACTCTATAAATGGGACCAACATGGGTTGGATTTGAATACTCAGGTGTTCCCTTCCACTCTTGCAAAAAATGTTTTCGACTCACCCATGATACATCCATGTGTAATGAAGCACCACCAATAGTGACCGAATTCCTTCGGATCACGGCAATCGGGACAGATTTCCAACAACATGTCACGTATCTGGGAAGAGAAATCATTCCACAAGTGCTACCAGAGATAAAAAGTAACATGATTTCAGATAAAATAAGGCATCATCAGAGCATATTTGAGGGAACTATGGATTTACCTTGTGTAGATCATGTGACAACTATCGAAAAAGTTGCGGTGGCTCTAAGGAAAGAAAAAATGGTGCAAATCACAGAAATATCAAAACCAGTTGAAAAACTGGATATCAAATTAAAGAACCAGGCTTAGAAGGGATGGAGATTTGTTGTGATCCATTATCAAGTTCGAAACCAATCAAAGTCTTTAAACCAAAGGCCATAAAAAGAAAGCACAACCTTTACCAAAATCCAACCCAAACAAAACCACACTTTTCTACCCTTCCTACCAAACTAACCCAAAACCTTTCAAAATCACCGACTTCTCAGAATTATCCCAAACCCCCAAGACCACCAAAACCGGCATCAGTTTCATCGAAACTAACTGAAACTATCCTCAAAAGAAAAAAAAGATTGTTCGAGTCAAAGGATTCATGTCCTCTAAAGAAAAGACAATCAAAGGTTTTCATTACTGACCCAACACCAATCAAAACACCAGATCTGGAGGCTAAAAATTTCTACACCCCTCTCCCCCCACCATCAAATCCAATCTCAACAAATCAAAATGTCCTCCAACTCATACAGCCAAATACCACAATTCCAATGGGAGAAAAAGAAAATTTTACACCAACACCAACCACAAATCCATCAAATTCGGATCCTTCAAATGAGGCTATCCTAGATATAATTCACAGCCCAAATGTGACACAGCTCCTTCTAGCACAGAGTTTGGTGATCAAATCTCTTTGGAATGAACATGGTTGGGATCAAAACAACCAATTCTCAGATGAAACCACATATATATTAGTTGACAGTACTATTGCTGATCACTATCATCATGCTGAATGGGAGGAAAATATGGCAATACAAATGAGTATTGAAGCACATATCTCTTTTGACGCCTCTTCTGTACCTTCAATCTCTGAAGATCCATCAAACTTGCATATATGGGAAATTGGTTCTGGCTCCGGATCTTCACCTCAATCCAAGGTTCCTCTGTCCCCCAATACTCCAATTCTTATATTTTATATCCACTTTATTCATATTGATTTAAAATATGCTTATAGAAGTCTACCTGGTTTTAAAAATGAATATATATGTCTTGCTTGTTATAAAAGTATTAGGCGACAAAAATCCATGTTAAATATCCAATATATTCACTTGTCTAAGATAAATTGGTCTCACTCTATCATTTCTGAGTTTGTCATGTCTATAAATAACAATCTCCTCTATATGCAACTTACCTGCTTCTGTTATGATGGCCGAGATTGTTTCACATGAGTTTTTAGAAGCATGAAGATTAGAGGTATTAATTACTATCATTGTTGCTGCTTAGCTCCCCTTGCCTCAAATGGGTTTGTGACTGAACCAGATCAGTCACCAGTAGTTAATATATGAAGACACTTTCCTGGAATTGTAGAGGGTGTGGAAATGCTTCCACTATGAGACACTTACATGATCTTATCTCTGTAAATAATCCGGATATTGTGTTCCTTTCTGAAACTAAAGCTTCAATCACTACCATCAATTCCCTCATCCATCAATTCAATTACTCATACCATTTCATTATACCTCCTGTTTATTTAGCTGGAGGTATGTGCCTTCTTTGGAAGGAAGGAGTCAATCTTAGAATTCTAGACTCAACAACAAACTCTATCACCTCATAACTAAATAGAGGTACAAGACACAGATGGATAGCATGTTTCTTTTATGGTATCCCTTATAAACCTCTTAAGAGTCAAAGTTGGGACCCTGTGAGAAAACTTTCAAATCATAACTGCCCTATCCTGGTTATTGGTGATCTAAATGTCATTCTCTCTTCCTCTGAAATGTTAGGAGGGAAACCTTATGAATATAATGATGGTGAACCTGCTCATGATATCATAAATACTCAAGGGTTTATTGATTTAGGTTATAAAGGTTATCCATACACTTGGTCTAATAAGAGAACTGCTCCAAATAATATCCAGAAAAGGTTGGATAGAGCACTAGTAAATTCTGAATGGTTACTTTTATTCCCTGAGGCTGTTTTATCTCACAAAGCAACTTTAGGCTCTGACCATTCCCCTCTCTTACTCAACTCTCAACCCCCCCACACTCATCTCCTGTCCCTTTCAAGTTTCAATCCATGTGGATCAATCATCAAGATTACAAATATGTGGTAAATAATTCCTGGAATATTAGCAACCTGAATCTCCTTTCAAACTCAAATGTGTTTCCTATTAAAAATCATCTGACTTCTACAAACAAAGCTCTAAAATACTGGAATAGAACCACCTTTGGTAATATTTTTAACCAAATAAAACTCTTAAAGATGGAATTGGAATCTATTCAAGGGAAGATACCAAGTAAAGAAAATGTTCTTTTAGAGCATAACACTTTAACTCTTCTTGACTGTGAGGAAAAGATTTGGAAGCAAAAATCTAGAGATTCTGATATAAAGGAGGGTGATAGAAACACAAAGTACTTTCACATAAAGACTTTGAAACATAGGAATATAACAGGATTGATTGGTTAAAAACTGAACAAGATTTGTGGATCTCTTCACCAAGACTCATAGGTGAAGCTTTTGTAAAACACTTTAAAACTTTCCTCAATGTTCCCTTTCTGGCTAACACAAATAATATATCATCTCTGTTTCCTTTAATCATTACTCAAGAGGAAAATGAGGATATCACAAGACCTGTTACTAAGGAAGAGGTAAAAGTAGTCATGTTTAGTATGGGGGCCCTCAAGTCACCTGGACCTGATGGTTTCTCTGCTATCTTCTATCACTCTTCTTGGGATATTATAGGTGATGACATCTTCCACATGGTGTCAAGTTTCTTCTCCACTGCACATTCTCTGGATATCATTAATCACACAAACATTGCTTTAATTCCCAAACTCCAAAATCCAGAAAATTGTACTGATTTTAGGCCTATAAGCCTATGTAACATTTCTTATAAGCTTATCTCGAAAACTCTAGCTAATATGCTTAAATCTATTCTGTTCCCCTCTATATCTCCTTATCAAAGTGCTTTTGTTACTGGAAGACAGATTTCTGACAATGTGATTCTTGCTCACGAGATTATCCATACCATGAAAAAAAAAAAAAAAAAAAAAAAAAGGTTATTCTGGCCTGATGGCTATAAAATTAGATATGTCTAAGGCTTTTGATAGGGCTAACTGGGAATCTTTACTAGATATTTTAAGTTTTCTGGGGATTAATTAACACTCTATCTCTCTCATCCACCAGTGCATTTCATCTGCACACTTTTCTATCATTGTCAATGGTACCCCTAATGGTCACTTCACCTCAAATAAAGGTCATAGGCAGGGAGACCCCCTTTCTCCACTTCTTTTCATCATTTGTATGGAAGTTCTCTCTAGATTAATTGGAAAAAAAAAAAATGAGAACAAGCTGCATGGTATCAAGATTTCAAATCATAGTGCTCCTATAGCACATCTTCGGTTTGCAGACGATGCTTTCATTTTTTGCAGAGCTAACATGGAGGAAGCATATACTATACTAGACGTATTAAATGAATTATGCGCCATAACAGGCCAAGAAATCAATTTTAATAAGTCTGGTATTCACTTTAGCAAAAATATGGAAGGTAATCAGGCTGCTATGATTCAAAAATGTTTAAACATGAAAGAGATTGAGGTGGGAGAAAAATACCTGGGTTCTAAACTTTTCTTAGGACAACCTAAATCAGAGATTTTTACTGAATTAATCACCAAGGTAAATGCCCGTATTGCATGATGGAAGTGTAAACTCCTCTCACAAGCTGCAAGAACAGTGTTAATAAAATCTATTTTGACTGTCATCCCTGTGTATCATATGAGTACTTTTCTCATTCCTATCTCTATTACTGATAAAATAAATGCTCTTCAAAGAGATTTATGGTGGGGGATAAAACAAGACAATTCCAAAATTATGTACCTGAAAAGCTAGTCTTTCATTTGTAAATCCAAAAGATCTGGTGGGTTGGGTATTAGAGACACTCTTCTAAATAATAAAGCACATCTTTCTCGTATTTTGTGGCACATGATTACTAATCCAAACTCTCTGATAGCATCACAGCTCAAAGCTAAGTACTTCCCACATACTACACTTCCTCAAGATAATAAAAACAATGACTCATCATGGTTTTGGAAAGGTATGATACATATACTACCTCTAATCATTAGAAACTCAACTTGGCTTGTGGGTACATGTTCCAATATTAATGTTTGGAATGATGCTTGGATATCAAACATTCACCTGGGTAAAGTTTCGTCTTCTATTCATGTTAATAACTCTTACTCTGCTGTTTCTCAACTGATTGATAATGATTCTAGATCATGGAATATTGAGACCCTAAACTCAATAATATTTGATCCTGGCATAGTTAGAAATATTATTTGTATTCACTTGTCTGAAACTAATCTACAGGACTCTTTGCACTGGAACTTAACAAAAAAAGGGATTCACTCTATTAAATCTATGTATAATAATATATGTACACACTACTCTCTGACACCCTCTCTTCAATCTCTTAACCTATCTTTTGGATTAACAAATACTCACCAAGGCAGGCTTTACTAGCATGGAAGCTATACAATAATGTTGTTCCAACTAGAGATCATTTGGCTACTATTATTTATGTACCTGACAAGAGTTATATGCTATGTGGCTCTAAAATTGAAAGCATACATCATCTTCTCTTAGAATGTGATTTTACTAGGGCTCTTTGGTACCAAACCCCTTGGCTAATCAGACTTAAGACTTTTAGGCAGCTTAAAGTTAAAGAATGGATAAGTTTATGGTTTAATCCACCTACATGACTGGCTGATCCACAATGAGACTTGGACAAAATTTTGTTTGCTTCTGTATTCTAATATTTGGAGAAATAGGTGTACTGTGCTTCACAATAAAACTATTCCATCCTTATTTAGAATATCAAAAATAATTGTTAGCTTCTTCTCTGATCCTACAAATCATAGAATGATTACCAATATCACAAAGGTTCCCACATCTGTAAATTGGGAACCACCACCAAAAAGCTATCATAAGCTAAATGTGGATGCTAGTTATCATATTACAGGTAATAGAGCTTGGTTTGGATATGTTTTAAGAGATGAAAATGGAAATTTTTTGGCTGCAGGTACCACTTCAGGATGGGCTTCAGACTCAACAGACGCTGAATGTAGAGGACTACTCAATGCCCTTAAATGGTGTCGAGGGCATCTAACTACTAACTTAGTAGTAGAGATGGATGCAAAAGCTGTTACAGATCAATTACAAGGGAAGCCATCAAGTGTAGGATGGAAATCAAATGGAATTCTATCTGATGCAGCATGTTTTTTGAACGCTTTTGATAATGTAAATATAACTTATGTTCACAGAAGTGGAAACAAAGCAGTACATATACTAGTTAGCTTTGCAGTTAAATACCCACAGTCCTATAGCTGGACACAGAACCCTCCACCATGGCTTGCTAATATTCTGGAGGTGGATTATCAAAAAGTACTAAGTAGAAGATCTAATGTAGCTCCAATATGGTTGCAACAAAACCTGGAGCAGGAAGTTATCAATGTAACACCATGTTTATATCAATAAAATCACAAATGATTACCAAAAAAAAAAAAAAAAAAAAAAAACATAAAGTATGAACACTCATTATTCATAGCAAAACGACAGAAAGAGTAAAATCGGAAAATATTTATTTAAAATCCAAACACTTTGTCCTTATGGGTTATTTTAACTCGAAAATTGGTTTTTAGGATTATTTACACCCGAAAATTATCCTTGAGACTTTGAGTGATTTTAAAAAAAAACTGATTGTGAGAGTTATTTTGAGTCGAAAATGGGCCAATGGACCTATTTCTTGTTTAGCGTGACTCCTCAAAATATCAAATAAATCACAAGTACATAGCGAAATATAAGAAATATCGAGCTCTACGAAATTAGGTTATGCTTTCTAATATATAAAGACTATAAAAGCTTCTATTTTGAGAGGAGAGAAAAAAGAGACGAGACAATGAAGGTGGTCGCCGCATATTTGCTTGCATTGTTGGGTGGAAACAACGAACCTTCTGCTGATCACATCAAGACTATTCTTGCCTCCGGTTCGTTTTTTTCTCTCCTTTTTCAATTCATTTGGTTTTAATGTTGTTGCCTTTTATTATTATTATTGTTGTAGACATTGTTTCTAGTCACATGCCTTAATGAGTGTTCGAAGCTTTATTTTGTTATTTGGGTTAATGATTTTGTGTTACATATTTCTTTTGGAATTTATCTTTTAATGACAAATGAGTTGTCGAGTCTACTCCTTTAGCAACAAGGAGTGAATCTTAGTGTTAAACGTATTTGTGTCATCATATCAAACATGGTCCTTTTGTGGGAAACCCTTTTTTTATTGTCGAACTTAATGGTATTTGTTGTGTTGTCCTGTGCACAATAAGCCGATGCTCTGGAATGAAAACAATGAAGGAAGCATGGTAATGTGCACAGATATGGACTTGGGTCGTCATGTCTGCTTGCTCTGAGTGCCTCTTTGGCCTTTTATGATTTGCAGGCCTGGATTAAACCTACAATCTTTTTTTTTATTGCTTATTATTATTATTGAGTCGATCACTAGTTTTTATTGCTTATTATAATATTACCCGGTTTTGCATCTTTTGCTCTTATAATGATTTGTTGCTACTTGCTTACTGTGGAAGTTAGTTATTTTGGATGCATGGGTTTGAATTTGGATGTGTAATTATCTCTTTTATGTATTCTGGCCATATGTGAAGCCTCTTATTACTATGGCTCTTGCAAGGAAAAATCCGTCTTTTTTGTTTTTCCAAGTTTTTGAGGCAACTAGTTCAACGAAATGCTTATTGTGATTTCACCCTCTTACAGTCCGAAACCAATTGTTTTATCTCGTACTGTGCACAATAACCCGATGCTCTGGAATAAAAAAAATAGGAAGGAAGCATGGTGATGTGCACATACATGGAATACAGTCGTCATGTCTGCTTGCTCTGATACCTCTCGGGGCTTCTATGATTTGCAGGCCTGGATTAAACCTATATTTTTTGTATTTATTTTGCCTTGAAAATTGTCACTTAAGAACATTATTGGCTTAAATTGTATGTTAAAAGTTACAAATAATGAGGAAACTAGCAGTTCACTACAAGATGTGGTGATAAATCTGCTTACAGGGAAACTATGTTTTATGGGTAACAATTGTTGGATGTTGTTTCGTTTAATGGATTTATCAGAAGTTTTGATATAAATGTGTATGACATCTAAGACGTTTCTTTTGGTATACAGTTGGGGCTGATGCTGATGATGATAAGATTGAGCTTCTCCTATCGCAAGTCAAGGGCAAGGACATAACAGAGGTGATTGCATCTGGAAGGGAAAAGTTGGCTTCAGTTCCTTCTGGTGGTGGTGGCGCTGCTGTTGCTGTAGCTGCCTCCGGTGGTGGTGCCGCAGCACCTGCTGCTGCTGAATCAAAGAAAGAAGAGAAGGTTGAAGAGGCAGAGGTGTCTGACGATGTAAGTTTCTTAATGAATCAAAGTTATGCATACACACTTCCTGAACCTCTGTTATTGTGTTTTAGCTTTTTTATCGTGACTAATTCCATGCATTCATTACTTTTTTGCAGGACATGGGCTTTGGTCTCTTTGATTAAGGGGTTTGTGACACATCCTTTGGAGAAGTCGGAGATGCTGGTGAGATGTTGGTGTTCACTGTCTGCTGGTTAGATCTGCTTTTCATGTTTTTAGGAAGTTTTGAGTTTTAAACTTTTTTGTAGAAAGGAGTTTGATGGGATGAATTTGAAACATCCTTGGTGTACTCAAAGTATGTTGACTTCTTCAAATTATTAGAATCATACTTAATTGAAATTCTCAGTTAGTTTTGATATGTTATAGAAATATAGATGTTCTATAATATTTTCCCAGTTCCGTGATTATTTTCATAGGAGATGATTATTATTATGATAAAGAAATGGCCTATGCGAACCAAAAAGAAAATAACAGAAAAACTTCTGCCAATAAACAACAAGGTAGTAGACGCTACTGTTTCCTTCAAGCCTTGTGTTTTGTCTAAATAACTAAATTATGCTTGTGTGTGTTTTAAACCTTCTATATATTACGGCTATCCCGACCTGTGGGATGGGAAGCACTTGGAAGTTTAACATATCCATATCTAATAAGTAATCTATATCCATATCTATTAACTAATACATATCCATATCTATTAACTAATACATATCCATATCCAATAACTAATACATATCAATTAACTAATCCATTGTTTTTTAGAATTTGTTTTTTTTTATCCCATGCGTACATTTGAAATAATGAAATAATGTGTAGTTTTGTTTTTTGTTTTAGCATGACACATGAAAGGACAATTTTAATTTATATTAAATTAGATAGCAGGCCAAATTTAGGGTTAATTTGGTAAGAAGGCAAGTAATTATTTTTCAAATAGGGACTATTTTAAAAACTTTGCTGATGTGGCTCACTGTGAGCATCTTGAGAGAATCGGATATTAATATGGGTAGGATTTCACTGAATTTTCAAATTCATTGCCAAATGCTGAAGAGTTGCTTACGATTTATTGCTCCAGAGAGTCCAGACAGCTTTTAAACATTGCTTGATCATATATATTTGCACTTACCTATGCCAAAATTTGTCAGCAAGCTTACGAGTTAACACTGACATCCAAGTTGATCCGAAGGATGCAACTATACTCTTTTCATACATTGAAGGATAAAAGTGTTGATCAAAGTATTATGTTTTTAGTAGTGTACGTTGGTATTAAATATTCATGATAAATAAGAGACCAGTTGAAGAGAACGGATATCAGCTGAAAATATGAAACTACAGAAAAGAACTCCGAGAGATAATCAAACCACATATACTAAAGCTGTGTAAGAGCATCATCAATGCATTACCAAATCCCATTTCTAATGTGACTGATGGAAATGATTTTGGCAATTTCGACCCCCAACGCGCTATCAAATATAAATGAGCCGCACAAGACAAGTTTTGCCGTCAAAGGATAAAAGCATTGATCAAAGCACTATGTTTACATACTCATGATAAATAAACAGACCAGTTGATATCAAGTGAAAATATGAAAGTGAAGAAAATAATTCACAAATACAATCAAACCACTACTAAAACTATGTGTAATTTCAGTATCACACACCTTGTTACCAATTTAGGATACGACAAAAATTTGATAAGGGAAATAATTCAATAATTATTTGACGACTCAAAAAAATGGTACGGTTAAATATTCGGTCAAAAATTCGCAATACGGCAATTATGCGGTGTTTAATTAATACGTGTTTTAAACGTTTCGTTGCAAAAATTTGGAAGTCAAAAATTTGTGATATTATATTAATAATAGTTGTCATTATTTACAACATAACAAACATATCCAAACAATTTAGCTACGAAAACATTGAAATCAATTGAAGTCTATATAAGTACCTTCATTTATTTGTTATTGGATTGAAATTACAATTCAAACTTCAAAATACACACACCATGACATGACAATTTAAATATTGTCCAAAAAGTATAAAAGCAAAATTTTTGAATTAATTTATTACTAAGAAGGTAACAGTGGGACACTTAAAGTAAGAGTGATGATATAAAATACATAACAAAATAACAAAAGCATAATTTTTCTTTTTTCTGTTTTTTTTAGCCGAATTTTTGAAAAATTTGCCAAAACCGAATTATTCGTTTCAAAGGAAAAAATCGCAAATTATTCCGAATCTTTGAAACATTCGGAAGTATTATAGGTATTGCCCTTCAAAAATTCGATTCGCCCAAATAATTCTGCGAATTGCTAACAAGATTCACACTATCAGTCTCCATGTTCATTTCTCTCAAAACTTAGATGCAAAAGCTATGCCCTCCGTGGCAAGTTTATCAACGTGCTCAACTTCGGGTTGGAGCCTTGCAACTTTGGCAATAGCCTTGTTTTCTTCTCGGGTTCCATTCTCAAGGAACACACCCACTACTTTCCCATCTTTAATCCAATATGTTCCAAATTTGGCCTCTGGGGATGCTGGATCGTTGTCTCCAAACAATACTGTATGACCAACATTGTCTCCATAGAATTGCCATGAAAGGTTGAATGAGCGAGAGTAGAAGTATGGCAGGTAGTCATACTCGTCAACAGTTTTTCCTTCTTCACTTGCCTTGATAGTCTGCATGAACAGCAAACATGAAAAAGGATTCAAGAAGGACGTATTGAGTGCATGTTTCAATAGCTGGCAGAATCAAATTATACACACAACATTCAGGCTATTTGCATTGCAGTTGTGTATAGGTGTTCTCTTCTAGCATCTTACTTGTCTTTTCAATCCAAGAGCACGCTGCCTTTGAAGTTTGAATGATAGGTTTTGAGCCATTTGTATAGTGGTTATGTACGAGTTCTCATTTTTCAAGCCATTTGTCACTTAGTCCTACTTAGATCCAAGAGTAACTTGCCTTCAAATGACATTGTCCACGTCATCCATGGCTTTGCACCTCGAGAGTTGGGTCCTGAGGTTTAAAAGGGTGTAAAATGCTATGTGATCTCAACAGGCTCCTTTGTACCCTGGTTTTATAGGATCTAATGAAATACTATCTTTCAGAATTAATAGAAGAAAATAAAACCTCAGGGAGGAGTAATATGAGACCCCGAGTCCCCTGTAGCTTATGAAAGATACAAGTAGACTTTTGATTGGTAAAAAAACAAGAATTATGTTTTCTGATTAAACACAAAACAGAATGAGCATTTAGAGAACATTATCAGAGAGTCTGACCTTTACGGCTTGCTCAGCCGATTTTCGGGCATGATCCACATGCTCCACTCTCCTAATCTCGCTGTACAATTTCAAAGGGAAGGTAGCCACATCTCCCACAGCATACACATTGGGAACACCAGTTTTGAAGAAACATCAGTCTGTAAAGCAGTGAGGTTTTAGACGAACTTTTAGCAAAATGTAAATATCAAACACACAGTTCACCAATAGAAAATGTAACAAGAGCAATGGATGCACGTAACTGAAATTGCTTTAGCCTCTGTTTGGCAATGTGAAGAGTGTGGGCATAACTGTGTTCAGTTCATGTGATTAGGGCGCATGTGTAGTTAAGTTGGTAAATGCATATAAAGGAATAAATTACGGGAACAGGAAAACATGGATTGTGAAATCCTATCCCCCACCTATGGCCGAAAAACTATGCGATGCTGACAATAAACACTTTTCCACAAACACAAAACCCACACTACCTAATATTATAAGCTAAAACTTTGGAAAATTTTCCTTCTACATGCTTGTGCAGGTGATGCAAAACAAGGGTTTAGAGAGTTAATAAACTTTTGTTGCATGTCCTTTCTACTTCTAAACAACGAATGGAAGTCATGAGCTCTTCGCTCTTTATCTCCAAACTGATCCTTATTATCTGCAGTAAAGAAAGCCTATTCTAAAACTAAGTTACATTGATATGGATAAGTGTGTCAGTATTAGACACAGATACGAATTGTCTGACATGGTGAAGTCTCAAAAATTGAAGTATGCCACATACGACACGACACAGACACGTGGAAATGCATCCAACATGGATTGTTGTTGTTGTTTAAATATGGTGTGTCCATGTAACATAGTTCTTAAACAATTAAAACATATGTGCGAGCTTCAGTCTTTAGGCCCTGCTCGTTGGAAAAACCAAACATACATGTAGAAACTCCTAGATAAATTTTTTATAGAAGCGTGCTACATAAAGCAGCGTAACAAAAGAGGGGTAGAAAGAAGAGAAAGGTAAAGGGTATAAACAATGAGTAGGCTTGTATAAACAACGGTATGACCTTTTTTATCCAATCTATAAGAATTGCCTTCCAACAAGGGTATGATCAAAGTAAATAAAAACTTCTTGTGAACAACTTGACTTGGCCCACCTTGACGGAGTAGTGTCAGCATCTGAGCTCATGTTTTTCAGATAAGGGTATTTGAGAATCTTAGAGGGATTCCACTTGAAATCTGGTGGGAGAAGAGTGTGTTTTGATAGGTATATGTGCATATATGCATAGGTTGAGAGAGCGCTTTATACCCATTGATTAGAAAGGAATATGCTGAATTCGGAAGGACTGCCATCAGTCAAAAGTACAGGGGAGTAAATCACGGAGTTTGTTTCTAGTTACACAATATAAGTAGAAAGTGTAGCCCCTTCTACCTTCTGAACCTATGTTGCAGTTTATCACTTATGGGTAGAAGGACAGTTTTTCGAGTGCTTAAATGATCAGAATGAGCTTTTTATTGCTACACTGAGTGTTGACAAGAAAATTAAATAACCTTAATTCCTCCTTTTTCCTCCGCAACCTGACCCTTGAAGAGTGTTATAAGAGGCCTTCCACCAACTCCAACAACAACAATATCAGCATCCATCACTCTCCCATCTTTCAGCTTCACCGCTTTAACCTGAAAACATGAAGCATTTCCCCAAATAAGAAATTGATGCTAAGATGTAGCGTCTTCTATTAATACGTAGTGTGCTTGGCTGCTTAAATAACTTACTTCTCCATTTGCATCAGAATCAAACCCAGTTGCAACCGTTCCCTTGACAATTTTAATCCCTTTATTAGCATAATAGCCTTCATAAAAAGCAGCTATTCCGGAAGTGAAAAGTCGAGGCACTGCAATAAATATGATTACATTCAGGAATCATTTTTTCCCCTTGAAGATGATCACAAATGTTATAGTAATGCAAGTGTTAGCTTATCATCTTTCATAAGCTGATAGATCTTAAAATGTACGGAGGAGAGAAGTTAAGTAAACTGCAGTTTGCATATCTTGTTAGAATAGTCCCCAAATGCAAACTCGTCTCTTTCTCATTGTTTTGCAATTCAGTCAGATGCATATTTTCTTATTCGAAGGACCGTAGGACTACAGAAAAGAAAGAATGACTAGAAGTTATGATAGAAGCTTAAAGTGAGTTGCACTTACTGCACCATGGTTCAGGAATCAGGATACACCATTGTCACATATAAGTTGTTGAGTTTCAAGACTGCACCAAGTTCAAGACCAATGTATCCACCTCCCACGATGACAGCCTTTCTGTCCTTCTTCGCCTTAATTGCATCTACAAGTTTATCAGCATCCTCCATGTCTCTCAAGTAGAAAATGTTCTTATCCTTGAACTCCAAAAACAGTCAACCTTATTACCTAATAAAACATCAAAAGAAGAAACGAAATTTATGCTAGGTAACCTATATAATACCACTAAAGAAACTTCTACAACTCACACAACAGGGCGCAAGAAAAGAACCATATACAAAATCACATCTCACAGATTTATATAAGTCATACCGTTGAACCAGTTGCAATGAGCAGAGTATCATACTTGAAGGTTGCTCCAGCTGAACTAGTAAGTGAGTTAGAAGTAAGATCAGCTTTGACTATTTCGGTGCTAAGGATCAATTCTATGCCTGCAATAACGGAATTGAAGACTCATGTAAGATTGACATTGAAGGTTTCTCCAACAAGCTTATGAAATCAAAGGTGGTGCGAAATTTTGAAGGGTGTTAGCATTCCCAACACCCACCCACACTAATATGCTCCCCGCCAATTCTTAAAAAAATGGAGTTCACCCTCTTCCTTTTCCTTCAGCTCAATCTTCACATTTTTAAACTCACTTAACAATTCATTTTTTTTTTCTGCACTTGATTTATAAGTCTTCCTTTTGTCCATGCTTTTCTTGCTCTTTTATTTGACATCAATATTTGTATTTTAATAGATTCAGTAAATTAGATGATTGAATTCTTGTGAACTTTCACACAAAAGATTAATTTTTTCGAGCTGTAATTCAGGACCAAAATAATTTGTATGATTGTTTCCAAGTGGAATTGCCCTCAGTGAGAGTTAAAAACAATTGTTAATTGGACTTATATTTGAACTTTCCCCAGAATCAGTTTGGGAAAACAAACATTCATTGAAGAGTCTATATATCCTAACAAGTACAACTATAGCTCAAATTTAGATATAAAACGAATGGTATGGCAAACATTACCTTTTTCAGTGTACCATTCAGGAAGTTGTCTTTCTCCTCCACTCCCAACACAGGTATGGAAACCAGGTAGTCTTGCAGGAGCTGCACAAACAATCTCACTGTGAGGCGCATTGCCCAAAAATGAGAACTAGTTTAGTTTAATAAAACCAGATAATGGAATATAACAAATCACTAATGGTGGTCACTTCCATTTTTTTGCTGGGTAAAATTTTAAGGACCAATAGGTTAACCACTGATCTCATGCAAAACTTAATCAAATTATTCATTAGAAACTCAGACCGAAATCACTTTTCTAATTATACTCTACTCAACTTACCCTCAGGGAAAAGGTATGCCTTGCTAAGAGCTGGACGTTCATAAGGAGCTACCTGAAATAAAATTCATACATCAGTCTGGCACTAAAGAAGCTCATATATGCAATAATAAGAAAAGTGTGGAGCTACGACTTCATAAGTTGCATCGAAAATAATAATCTCTCAAGTTAATTAACCCTATAGGAAATCACGACTACGAACAACGAATGGATTGGCTTTATTTGCCATCATTACTACGAATGTCCACATATATCCAAATAAGATCTTTCCAATGAAGAAGGAGCCATACTTGCTGTTACTTTTGGTGTTTATTGAGCCTATTTATCTCTTGCAATTTCTTACTCCTTTCTCTTTCGCAGGAAAACTTTTCTAAAATGATATATGTGAGGGAGTAATATACACTTCCAGTAAATATTAGCTACGTGTCCAGCACACCAAAACGGTAACACTCGTCTATGCATCCAAGTCACTAATGATCAGGTCATACAAGTCAAGTGATCTCATCAGCACCAGAACGCTCTGCTCCTAGAACGCCCATGTCCAGAACGTTAGGCGTCCAAAACGCCCACATTAGCTAGCACCACAACAGCTAGTAACGTATGGCCTGGCTGTCACCTTAAAGACCGGAGCTTCAGATGCGCACGCCATTACTCCCCCACAGGACGCCTTCATGGCTCATTGAATGTCATCAAGTCCAGAACTTGACCTGACGTGGGAGAGAAGGAAGCACGGGCATCTTTGCCTATATAAAGAAGAGGAGGAACTAGGTTTGGCCCTTATTCAAGTTCCCCTAGAGAGAGAACTTGATACGTAGGCAGTTCGTTCACACGAACTTGGTCAAACCCAATCAACTGATCCATCTCCCCCAAATTACCTACTCCAGTGAGGTTAGACGAAATATTATCTTTACATTAGCGCCGCTTGTGGATCAAATTACTTGAAAATTCATCTACTCAAAATTTCCATTTCTTCCAAACATCTTCCTAAAATCGCTAATTTTCAAGCCCACGAAGCATGGAAAGCCTCCAAGATCAACTGAAAATTATGGCTACCCAGATGGAAGCCATGAACGGTAGCATCACCCAGCTCCGACAGGAGAACGCCGCTCTGAAAACCCAGGTCGAGTCCCAAAACCCGAACGGAGTTACCGCTAAGAACGGGATCAATGAGGTTAACCAGCAGATCAACAGCCTCTCCTAGCGGATCAAACAGAGTGCTGGGAAGAAGGACGCTACTCAGGTCGTCCAAAAGATGTTGAAGATATACCGGGCATCCTTTCACGCTAGAGGTACTCAATAAACCCTCCCCTAAGATTTCATTCAACCTCGGTTCTCAATGTATGACGGCAGCACGTGCCCTGGTCAGCACATAGCTCGCTACATTCAGAGCCTTGCACTCTACAATGCGTAGGAGTTCGACCACCTGCAATGCCGCTTGTTCCCAGCAAGCTTAAAAGATGGAGCTCTCGATTAGTTCTACTCGCTAGGACCAAACTCAATCGACAACTTCGAAAAGCTCATCGACCGGTTAACCCGGCCCGACGCGTCCACAAATGGGCGAAGACAACCGACCTCAATTCACTCTTCCAATTGTCTCAGAAGAGTGACGAACCAATTCGCACCTTCCTGGGACATTTCAAGATAGGACTATTGTCCATGGAGAGCAACCTCAAGGAGTCGTTTGCCACAGTGGCCTTCACCAATGCAATCAGAAAAAAACACTAATCTATCCAGGTCGCTTATGAAAGAGCACCCTAAAACACTGGCCGAACTGTACGCACGCATGGAGAAGTACATCAAGCTTGCTAAAGGCCTCGAGATAGAAAGGTTGAAGACAGCAAGCGAGGTCGCTACAATCTCAAATAACACCCCATCTTCCAAGAAGCGACTCAGGCAACAGGATCTGCTGACCAGCACCCGAACCTAAACCAAAAAAGAGTTCGTTGTGCTTACAAAATCTCCAAGTTACATACTAGAGAAAGTAAAAAACACGGCCTATTACCGACTTGAGGTAAAACGGCCAGAGGACACACAAGGAAAGCCCTACTGCATTTTTCATAAAGCAAAATATCATGAGACCAACGAATGTCGGGGGCTCAAACACTACCTTCAAGACCTCATCGAGGGAGGGCATATCAAACACTATACTAATATACCCGATGGCGATCTGCGTCACAAACTCATGGCTCGTAAAGAGCGAAGCCAAACTCCACAGCGCCCAAGCAACAAAGCTCACTCTCATGCAAGAGGACGTTCAAATGAGCGATCGCGTCACGAGCGTCACTAGCACTCCTCTGACAGAGACAACAACAGAACCATCAACATGATCACCTTCCAGGACAACTCTGTCACGTCCTCCAGGGAGAAAAGGAAACAAGTAGGCGCCCTCCAAGAAGTCTACCAATTCTCCTCACAAGCAGCCCCCATCCCACGCACGAATGGCCGCAACTCAGGAGACATCACCTTCACTGAAACCAACCTCAATAAGGTGTGCCTCCCACATAATAATGCCTTGGTAGTCCACGTCAAAATCAACGACTGGACTGTCAAACGCGTCCGGATCGATCCAGGCAGTTCGTGTGACATCCTATTCTACCGAACCCTGGAGGAAATGAACATGCCCAAGTCAGTCATGGTCGATCCAATAGCCCCCCTCTATGGCTTCAACGGATCAAGAGCCGATCCAATAGGTGACATCATTCTCCCTGTCTCAGTGGAGTCACATGAAGACAAGGTCAGCATCAACACACGTTTCAGCGTTCTGGATGTCAACTCGTCCTATACTTCTATACTAGGACGCCGTTGGATCCACATGATGCAAGCAGTTCCATCAACACTTCATCAAGTGTTGCGTTTCCCCAGCCCCAGAGATATGATGGAGCTCCGAAGCAACCAGCTCGATGCTCACAACTATAATCAAATCCTCTCAGTCAGCAAGCCCGCTGGGGCTTCACTCAAAAACAAGGGAGAGATCGTTAAAACCAAGCTGGCAGACGACTTCATCTCTGAGGTCAAGACCTTTACCAAGACCCCCCGAAGCGAACTAACAAAGGAGAACACTGGGAACTCAATCTAAAATGCCCCTCCAGAAGTTAAGACCCCAGAGGTCGCCCCACCCCTTCCAATCAAGGAGACACCGCCAGAGACTAAGACCCCAGAGGTCGCTAAGCCCATCGAGACGACTGCTCAGACCGAGCTGAAAGAAAAGGTCAACTTAGGAACTGAGGATGACCCCAAATTCGTTTATGTAAGAGCTAACCTTAATCCTACTCTCAAGGCGCAACTTGTAAGTTTTTTATCATTAAATAAAGATGTTTTTGTTTGGTCGTACATCGATGTGCCTAGAATTGACCTAATATTACATGCCATAAGTTAAATGTTAACCCAGATGTGGAATTAGACGAAATATTACCTTTACAATATACACTTCTTACCGGATCGAAAACACCCAAAAAAAATAAACAAACATATTACCATCACATTCTTTTTATATTCAGTAAGAAATATTAGACCTTTAATCACTTTTTTCCATATCTATACCCATGGAAACTTCTCAATAAAAATCATTTCTTTGTGCAAAGTAACTCATAATACATATAAGTTTAGGCTTTCTTCTCAGATAAACTAATATCATTACATAAATCAAACATTTTTCGCCACTTCACGAATCATGATCAAAGTATCATGTGTAATAAACCACAAGTACTGAAACCATACCTTCTCTTTCGAAATAATAGCAAGTTCCCCTGGCTTAACACCTTGTTTAGCAAACTCCCTAGCTGCATATCCCTCTATAAAACATTCCCAAGTCTCAAAACAAAACTCATATAACAACATATATATTGAAAAAGAAAGATGTATGTGAGTACACTTACAGCAGAAACACCACCACCAAGGATCACATACTTGAAAGATTTCTCAGCCATGGAAGAATAAATGAACAACAAAGGGGTACAATTATTATTATTCTTGTGTGTTTGGGAAAGTGAGTGGGAAAAAATTTTGTGTAATGGAAGAAGAGAGAGGTGGTCATTTTTTGGACAGTTTTATAAGGCGAGAAAGTTGTTCAGTGGTTGACCCTTTGAATGTGTTTTTTTTGGAATGTTTCTGCAAAGAACTGCACCCCACCCAGCATACATTGAGGTCAAACCACCCTTTCCAAGGATTCCAACCATGGTTGCCGTGCAAAAGTAATATTTGTGCAACTTTTACACGAGTAGAGCTTTGTGGGAGAAGTAAGACAAGAGCGCAGTCAAAGTCGAGGGCGGGAGCGCTCAATCGCTACAGGTTCGGCAATGCAAGAGCGCGGGTCGTGCCTCGAGCAAGACTAATGTGAGTACGGGTCGCGCCCTAGTTGGTTTTGATACAGATTTGATAGATTTGTATGTTTTCTATAAAAAAAGTCTCCAATCATTTTAGAAACAAGAGATACAAATATGCACTAATGTTGTGCTATATAAACACCTCTGTAACACAAACCAAATCAATCAAGCAAAACTTTTCTTCTCCTGTGGACGTAGGTTGCCGCATTGGCACCGAACCACTATAATTCTTGGGTGTTGTCTCGTTTAGGGGTGCAAGTGGATATCCAAATATTCGAATCTTATTCAATATTATCCGAAAATTTCGATTCGATTCGGATTCGATATTTTTTTTATGTCCGAATCGTTTTTGATAATGGATCGATATCGACATATCCGCATCCGATAATATCCGATCCGATTTAAAAAATTAATATTTATTATATATAATTAATTTATTCATTTTTTATTGTACAAAATATTATATAAAATCATAAACTAATAATATAAAACTATAATAACAAAATAATAATAATAAATGACAAATATAATATTTATACTAGTTTTTATAGTGGTAAAATGAATTATTCAAAACAAATAAAATTTTAATTAATTTTAATTTTTGGATAGGATATTATCCGATATCCGTTTCGGATATCCGAAATCGGATTCGGATAATTTTTTTAATATCCGTCGGATTCGGATTCGGATATCGGTATAAATTTTCGGATTCGGATTCGGATACAACCATATCCGCATCCGAACCTATCCGTTTGCACCCCTAGTCTCGTTAATTAGTTGTTTAATTCTACATGGTATCAGAGCGGATTGTTTAATCTCTCCTCTAAATCAATCTAGATAAACACAATACATTATGTCATATCCAAAACCAAACCCAAAGTCTGCTATTACAACAGAGACTGATTCTAATCCTGGTTAGAAACTGTCATCAATTCTCTTGAATAGAACAAACTATATACCTTGGTCTAGGGTTATTTCGCTATCGCTTGATGGCAAGAGGAAAGTATGGTTCATTAATGGTGCAAAGGTGTGTCCTGCCACTAATGATGCGAATATGAGAATTGGGTTTCCAATGATCAGCTTGTTCGATCTTGGTTACTCAATTCTATGGAGTCTACTATTGCTAGAATTTTTACTTTCTCTGATTCCGCAAAGGAGATGTGGGATTCAATTGAAGATTTATATGGAAACTAAAACAATTCTGCCCGTGTGTTTGAACTTCAACTCGCAATCGGTGCTTTGCAACAAGGTGAGAAGACTTTTACAGAACACCTTGGAAATTTGAAGAAATTATGGGATTAGCTAAACATATATCGTCCACACACCACAAATGCTAAGACTATTTTGAAACGGGCTAAAGAGGATAAAATATTCACAGTATTTCGCAATCTTAAACCAAAATATGAAAATTTGGAAAGCAATATTCTAATGGAAAGCACTCTTCCATCACTTGTTGCTATTTGTGCAACTATTCAGAGAGAGGAAACTAGGAAAAAAACCATGAACTCCGAGGTAAAGTCCTCAATCTCTGAATCTACTGTATTATTTGCAGAGATTCTCGAAAGAAGTCACAAAGATTCGAAAAAGGTAAGGGAAAAAGGAAACTATCTCATTGTGATCATTGTGGAAAGAACTGACACACCAAGGACCGCTATTGGGAATTATATCCGCATCTTAAAAAGGAAAAAGAACTGTCCAAGAAAGAGCATGTTACTATTGCCGAGACATCAATGTCCAACTCATATATTAGTTATCAATTGAGTCAAATTATCTAACAACTCACTAAGTCCATGTCATCTAGCAAAGGTCAGTTTGCCTCAACTCATGTGTCAGGTAATTTACATGCCTATTTTACTATGCCAGAAAATAGTAACTCATGGATAATTGATTCAGGGGCTACGGATCATATGGCTAATTGCCATGCCTCTGTCCATAATTTTTTGTTCAAAACCGAAAAACATAATATTTCCATAGCCAATGTCTCCACCATTCTCATTCTAGGCAATGGTCAAGTGGATTTTTTTTATCAAAGTCTCAAGAGTGATGCTCTAGTTGTTCCTTCATTCCCTGTTCAACTTCTATCTGTTGGAAAACTTACCAATTCTTTAAATTGTGATGTTATTTTTTCTTCTAACTCTGTCGTCTTTCAAGATCGAAAGTCGAAGAGGACGATTGGTGAAAGAATTTATTCCAATGGACTCTATTTGTTGAAGTCGCATAAGAAGACGTGTCAAGCTAGTGGTTTACTTGAGAGTCAATTTTTGCATAAAAGACTTGGGCATCCATATAGTCATGTCATGTCAAATTTGTTTCCGCATGTTTCTTTAAACTCTGATGATGTTTGTGATGTTTGTCAATTTTCTAAACAAACTCGTTTATCTTTTCCAAACTCGAATTTTGTGTCTAATAAGTTGTTTGAGTTAATTCACTCTGATTTATGGGGACCTGCTCCCGTTAATTCTTATGATGGCTATAAGTATTTTGTGTTGTTTATTGATGATAAATCTCGTGCTACATGGTTATATTTGTTGAAATCGAAAACTGAGGTTGTGACTGTATTCAAAGATTTTCATACTATGATTACTAATTAGTTTGGTGCAAACATCAAGATGTTTAGATCTGACAATGGCACTAAGTTTTGTAAAGGACTGTTACCTAAGTATCTTTGTAGCCAGAGGATAATTCATCAAACTAGTTGTGTTGGCACATCTCAGCAGAATGGCATGGCTGAAAGAAATAACAGACACCTTTTAGAGACCACTCGTGCTCTTATGTTGGGCATGAATGTTCTTAAGCAATACTAGTCTCATGGCGTCTTAACTGCTGCCTATCTGATTAATCGTCTTCCCAGTCGGGTTCTTGGTTTTAAATCCCCCTTGGAAGTGCTCAAATCTAAGCCGCTGGATCTCTCTCATCTGCGAGTGTTTGGGTATGTTTGTTATGTGCATCAGCAAGATATTCATCGAGATAAATTTGATGCTCGGGCTACTCGATGTGTGTTTGTTAGTTATTCTACCACACAGAAAGGCTACATATGTTACAATCCGACAACAAGGAAACTAGTTGTCTCTCGTGATGTCCGATTTGTGGAATCTGAAGCTTTCTTTCATAATTCAACTATGCCTGGGAATCGGTCCCAGGGGGAGTGTTTGGCAAATTTGGCACATCTCTTAGCTGTTACGGTTGATTTGGCTCCTCTCCTAGCAGTTGGTGAAGGCATTGTTCCTGTCCCAACGGTTGGTGAAGGTATAGTTCCTGCCACTAAAGAATTGGGCTCTACTGAAGCAAAGGCGCGGGCGCGCTCCCATACTGAGCAAACTGAGGGCGGGCCGTGCTCTGGTGCTCCACAACCTCAGGCGTGGGTGCTCTAGTGCTCCTCCAGCTCTTCCAGTTTTAGACAATCTGAACGAGAGAGACGACCTCCAGTATCTCTCAAGGATTACTATAAATCTGATAGAGAACTGCATCCTCCAGTGACTCAGAAGAATTTTTATTCTTTACATGATGTTTCATATCCTCTACAGGAGTATATAACGTATGCCAATATCACTTCATCTCATCATGCTTTCTTAAGTACAGTCGATGACGTGCAAGAACCCAAGAACTTTAGAGAAGCTAACTCTCGTCCAATATGGAGAAAGGCGATGCAAGAAGAACTTCGTGCTCTAGACAAGAATAAAACTTGGGATATTGTTACATTACCGTATGGAAAGAAAACTGTTGATTGTCGGTGGGTGTTCAGAAACAAGTTCAACAGTGATGGTTCCTTAGAGAGGTCTAAAGCTCGACTTGTTGCAAGGGGATTCACCCAAACTTATGGTCAGGACTACAAGGAGACTTTTGCACCAGTTGCAAAGATGAACACGTTTAAAGTTCTTGTATCTCTAGCTGTAAATCAAGACTGAAAATTATTTCAAATGGATGTGAAAAATGCATTCTTACACGAGATCTTAAAGAAGAAGCGTATATGAGCATCCTACATGGACATCCGAAGGAGACTAAGGTTGGATTAGTATGCAAGTTAAAAAAGGCTATTTATGGACTTAAACAATCTCCACGAGCGTGGTATATATGCCAAGCTCAGTTCTATTCTAGCTATTACCATCCTTAAGCGAAGTGATGCTAATCCTTCCTTATTTGTTAAATCTAGTAGGTCAGGCTTGGTTATTGTTCTTATTTATGTTGATGACATTGTTATCACAGGTGATGACCATATCGAAATTTCTAAGCTCAAGGAGTTACTGCACAAGAAATTTGCCATCAAGAATCTTGGTATTATGAAATGCTTTATTGGGATCGAAATTGCTTATTCAAAAAGAGGTATATTTCTAAATCAAAGAAAGTATGTGTTAGATCTTTTGAGTGGAGCAGGAAAGTTGGGGGTAAAACTATCTGATTCTCTAACTGACAGTGGAGCCAAGTTGGACAACACCGGTGATCTTCTTACTGACATTGGTCAGTATCAGCGATTAGTTGGTAAACTAATATATCTAACTATTACCCGACCAGATATTTCTTATGGAGTAAGCTTGGTTAGTCGTTTTATGCATCCTCCAAGGACTCTATATATGAATGTAGTTTCTAGAATACTGCAGTATCTAGAAGGGTCACTAGGCAGAGGTATTTGGATGCGGAAAAATGGGCATACATCTATTAATGCTTATACAGATGCTGATTGGGCAGGATGTCTAGTTGATCGGAGGTCTACTTTCGGTTATTGTACCTTTGTGGGAGGTAATTTATTCACTTAGAAGAGCAAGAAACAGAATGTAGTGGCTCGTTCTAGTGCAGAAGCTGAGTACAAGGCTATGGCTTCCACCACCAGTGAAATCATATGGCTTCGCGCTCTTCTGAAGAATTTGTGTTTTGGGTTGCATCTGCCAACTACACTTTACTGTGATAATCAAGCCGATATGCATATTGCTGCAAATCCGGTATTTCATGAGAGAACTAAGCATATTGAAGTTGACTGTCATTTTGTGCGTGAAAAAGTATAGTCTAACATTGTCACTACCTCCTTTGTTCGAAGTGACTAACAGCTTGCAGACATTTTTACCAAGGGACTTCTGATAACCGTAAAAATAATAGAATCCTAAATATTAATGTTAACAACACTAATACGTAATCCTACCGTTCTTACGTTTAAATCAATTCTTCTTACTCTCAAAACATAATCATGCAATATAATGAATAAGGATTCGTTCCACTCTTAAATGTCTAGACTTAAATTGAATTCAACTAATCAAACCCAAAAAGAACAATGGTGAGAGTAATGATTTGATGTGAAATTTCTATACTACCATTCCCAAGACAAGAACAATAATAAGAACATGTCATTATGGAATAAGTAGTTAACTTTATAAATCTAATAGAACAATAAGAACAAGATATGATTGAATGAATAGCAACTACTTATTAATCTAATGAACAATAAAAACAATGATTCAATACTCAAGAAATAAACTAATTAGTTAATGTAAAACTAAATAATGTAAAACTAGATCTGGATCTAAAAACTAATCTCTAATGGCTACTTTTCTTATCCTAACCTAATTTATTTTCTAACCTAACTATATAACCTTAACAAAGAGTCAAGCTTTTGTTTTTATACTTTCAGATCCAAAAATCGTGCATGGGCTTGGAGCCATGTTTTGGGCCGGAAAATCGGGCCCAAAACCCAATTTCTTTAGTCCAAAATGGGCTCTTCAGCTGCAATTAGCTTCGACAAATGTTTCGTCTACTTTTGCTCCTCTGATTGGATCAAGGCTTATACCATTGGAAAGCTCTTTCCGAGCCAGTCGTTTTGACATAAGGTAGGCCCCATTCCGAGGTCTGAGTCCAAAGATACGCCTTCGAAGTTCTCACGACTTGTGTCTTTGTTTTTTAAGTCGACTTTTCAACTTTTGACCGGGCTTTACAAAGGCTTTGTCTCCTTGAATCCTGGCCTTTATTCACAGAACTCCTTAGCAACCGACCGTTGCTCCTTTGTCTCGCTAAAGTGGCACATTTCTACACATAATAGACTTTGAAGCCTGAAATGCATAAAAACACGTAATCAGTATTAACTCTTAATTATTACTCAAATAATTGGTCTAAAAGTATGATGGTTAAGGGGTTAAAACTACATTTTTGGGCTCTTATCAAACCACCCCCAAACAGCATTTTGCTTGTCCTCAAGCAAAGATGAGAAATTAGAATAAGTGACCAAAAATGAAGTTCTATCTACTCTCGTTTCGCTGAATGTGATTGGATTGACCATATGCAACAAGGCCTTAAACCACTAGGAATTCCCTAGTGGACGAGTTATAGCCTCGTGAGAGTTTTCCAGTGAAGGTACTCACAAACTTCATCTATACTACAACGACTAAGAAATAAAACTATTGTTTCCTTTATTTATGTCTCAATTATCTATACATCTCACTAGCAATGAATACTGAGAATAATCATGTCGAAATCTAAGCTAATATATGCATAATAATCAATCATCTACTTAATAAACATATATATACAATGAGTAATAATGCTATGAAATCAATAATGAGTCCGTTTCAAACTTTGGAATAAGCGTCCCCAAAGTAGGTTCTCACATAAAAGTCAAGACAAAAATCACTCGATTTTTCCACTCAAGTTTTGCTACTCCAATTAATGCGTGGGGCATACTTTACCTTACAATCTCAATGACACACAAGGAAACCGAAGTTGATCAAACACATCTCCACTTACTATCCCACTAACCTATTCCTAATTGAGCTAGAGGTCTTTATTAGGTGTTGTGGGGATTAGGAGATGGTTTAAGAATGAAGGAAACGGATATTCAAAAAGACAAGTCCGAGATAATAGGGGTCTTCATATTACGTAACTAGAAAAAAATCTTGTTCTTTTGCTTCTACACTTTGTTTCCATCCTTAGCCTTTTTCTTTTGGCTTTTTCGATCCTTTATTTTATTTTTGGAGTTTTTATTTTATTTCTATTTTTCTTTTATTTTCTTTTCTTTGGATGGAAACTTCTTTTCTTTTTCCTTTCCGGAAGCAACTAACTAATTTCTGTTTACCGCGGTTTTTCTCTTCTCTTTTCTTCACTCATCCTATTCTCGGACTTATTCTAAAATGGGTGGGTAGATTTTTTTTTTTGTTTTGTTTTGTTTTGTAACAGAGGGTAAAGGAATTGTGGTTTATGGAAGGGCTAATGAAAGGCTCGATTAAAGGGCTTACTAGCGGAAAATATACTTAGGTCAGAATTTCTAACTATATCGATCCAAAAAGGGCCTAAATTCTCTCTTAAGACATGGTATAGTGGTCAAGCAAGTGGACGTGTGATTTCTCTATTCGGAATATACTTCTCCCTTGTGTCATTTCTCAAATGTTTCACTCATATAAGACTTTAGGCTATATTCTCACAGGATTTGTAGAATAAGTACTCTAGCCTAGATTTGAAACTTCTTCATCAAACAATCATAGATACTCATGTAATATATTTATAGATAGATGCAAAGATTATTACCTACATATTAACCTAAGTTTCTAAAAACTATTCTAATGCAAAAGCTACATGAGACTTCTATATTATTAAGAACATAAAGAATAAACAATACCAATATTCCTAAGTGTATAGCATAAACTTTTTAATTTTTATTTTTTATTTTTATTTTTATTATTTTTAAGACAAATAATAATGTAATATACAACCTAATATGTGCTTAACATTTACATCGTGTTTCTATACCACCCCCAAACAATTTGGGAGAAGGGGTTCATGAAACAATTCAATATCACAATTAAATTATGTAACTAATTAATTTTTATAATTTTTAACATTTTATAAATAAATAAACATCCTAAAAGTGTCTAATTTTTGCAAATGTTTCTATCCCACCCCCAAACAATCGAACGCTTTGTCCTCAAAATTAAAGAGATAAGGAAAGAATTTACCATAGAAACGTGACAAAAATTTGGGCGACTGCAATGTAAATATTGTAAAGATGATATGATAATATAATTAAACCGCACAAACTAACTAACACAAACTCTACTTTGGAGTAAACATGACAGGCTTAGGGTGGCAACATGATTTGAAATGAATACCAAAATACGTCACCCCCAAACAAAATTGGAAAACTCTTTTTAAGTTTGAAAATTTTGTTTGGCCTATACTCCAGAAAGTTGGTATTGTACGAAAACTTGGGTCTTTTAAAGTTAGATTCCCTAGACTTACTAATATATATTTATGTATTTATTTTATTTAGTTTTTATATGTTTGATTTTTAGAAAAACAAAACAAAATTACGATAAAGAAAAAAAAATGAAACTCACTCCATAGAGAAACACTACTCAATCCACAAGAAAAAGTGTAAGAGATAAATGTGTGAGTCACATGAAACGTAGACTAAGAATTCGACACTTACAACTACTCACTCCAAAAGGAGGGTCCGGTTGCCTTAATGGTGCACTCCCATAACATAAGATTGGAATGGAGTACACCGAAGAATAAAATGAGTCTTTTATAGTCAGATACTCGAGACTTTATCTAATATATATGTATTAAAATGCAGTTTACCATATATCAACAATCGAAAAAGTTGTGGGTCTTTCCACAAATAATTAACATGGAATGCACCATCAAACAGAATTAAGCACCAAGATTTCCTATGACGTAGCTTAGTGGAATGAGAGCAAAGCCTTATAGATCTAAAACCTAATCGAAAGCATCTGATTTCTTCTTTGTCCTCCCTACGAAGGGGATGACAAGTAAATGAACGTGAGAAAATTGATGGTTGTGGAAGATACGTAGGATGTGGATAATTTTTAGGAGAAAAAAATGGAAAAAATGAAAAAGTGTTAGGTGGTTTGTCCTTGGGTGTTACTTCTTCACCAGTTGGTTTTAGATAGTTATGAAGCATAGGAGAAACGCCAAGGTCAAGTACAAACTCAATGGTTCTTTGAAAAGGTAGAGGGCGAGGAACATTCGTGATGGAAGGTGAATGAGTGACATGAGGCTCATCAGAGGCCTTGAGATATACAAGACATTCCTCAATAGGTGGGTAAGAAGAATCACTGGGATAGAGGGCGAAAAATTCTTCTTCCGTCGTGGTGTCAAGAGATGAATGGATGTCGATAGGAGAGAACTCGCGAGGCGGCAAAGAAGGGTTGCAAAAGAGTCGAAGGAAATCCTCCTTGATGTTATCTACATCTAGGGAGTATAAATTTTGATCCTTGTCTTCTTCCATAAGAGGGGTATCTACTAGTGTGGGGACTAAAGTGTCAGCCGCACTAATGTGAGGTACAAAACTCTCAATGGACTTCACCTCCCCTTCTACAGGCAAACCTAGTTGTTTCTGTTTTTGTCTAAACATGTTAACTTCTACAGAAAGATTTCCAAAAGAAAGAGTCATTGAGCCATCCCGACAATTGATTTGGGCATTGGGTTGCCTGCCAAGAAAGGACGCCCTAAGATGATGGGAATGGAATCATGAGCAACTTCGTGTCAAGAATAACAAAGTCGGCCGGATAGTAAAAATCCCGAACTTTAACGAGAATATTTTCAACTACACCCTTGGGATACTTAATAGAACGATCGGGCTAACTTGCAAAGTCATTTTGGTTGGTTGAAGTTTTGTTAGACCTAATTGTTTATATAAATAAAAATGGAGTAAGTTAACACTTTCGCCCCGTGTCTAATAAAGCGGTTGTTATGAAGGTATCACCTAAGGTGCATTGTATAATGGGGACAACCCGGGGTCCTTGTACTTAACAATTCCGTTATGTTCGATAAAGAGGATATTGTTCATTAAAGAATGCTTCGTGGGGTATGTTGGTTTTCCTCTTCTTGGTGCATAACTCTTTTAAAACTTAGTATGTCCGGGTAGACTTTTTATAGCTTCTAGAAAAGGTAGGTTTATAGTCAAATTTTTAAACAATTCCCTAATCTCATCAAAATTCTCGCCCTTTTAAACACAACTAGTCTTTGGGGATATGGTGTTGTATCGCTTATTTTTTAGCGAAGGGATAAAAGTATTATTAGTCTTTGCTTTATCTCTAGCCGTTTTCCATCTAGGTGTCCATATTGGAACCTCTACAGTGTAGGGTCTTCACTTTCTATTATTGGGTCTTGTAATATTTTCCCTTTTGGTTGTGGTTTAACCGGGTACTTCTACGGTTATAGGATCTTCAGTTTCTATTATAGTATTTGGTATGGTATCATTTTTAGTTTGCGGGTAATCTTTAGGCATAGTCACTTGGTTATCAACTACTCATACTAAATGAAGGGTAGTGATTTTGTAGGTCCCCTTTGGTTTATATTACCATTACAAGAAATACCGTTTATTTCAAAGGCGGTGTTTGTTGACTTAGGATTAAAATCGCTTGACTTGGAAACACGCCGGTTTGGTTATTATTTTGGTTAGAAGACATGTCAATAACCTTTTGGCACAAAAGACGCATCATTTGCATCGTTTGTTTCATCATATTAGGGTTTTGATCATCTTGATCTTTCATCAAGTTGGAGTTTTATTGCATAATTTGATTTTGTTTCTCCAACAAGGTCACTACTACTTTGTCCGTAGATGGTTGTATTGGAATTAAAGCTTGTTGGCGTTCATGTCTTGATGTTGATAGTTAAGGTTATGGGTACTAAACCTCTATTCTGGTCACCTAAGTTCCCTTGTCCTTGATGTTGAGTTAAGCGGTTGAAGTGTGATGGTTGTGGTGGTGTTTGTGCATAAACAAGAGGACAATAAAAATCGGAATGCTCAAGATTACAAATGACATTACAACGAAGTAGAGTTAATGTTCATGACTGGAGTGGGTTGTTGTTGAACGAGATGGCATCTACCTTTTTAGTGAGGGGCATCGATAAGAGTTTTAAGCTTCGGGATCATATTTAACCTCAAGAGAAGAAGGAGAGGAGCCGGGAGGAATCGTTACCTCCCCAATTGTTGTTCTTCTTAGATTGATCTTCTAAGAATTTATAAGCTTCCAAGGCTCCTTTACTAATAAAACTACCCCCGTCATGATATCTAGAACCTCTTTATGATAATATGAAAGCCCTTGAAAAAAGCACGAACAAGCGTGTCTTTTTCGCAAGATTATGATCTTGGGCATTCAATGAGAAGATCGCTGAAACGATTCCGTGCCCTCCGAAAAAGGATTCATGAGGATTAAAGGTGAAGAAATGAATCTTGTGAAGCATTTCATCCGCCTTCGATGGTGGGTAAAACGTTCCATGAACAATTGAACAAGTTGAGCCCATGAGTCCACGAGTTTGGCGTTTGGGCGCTTAACCAAGACGCCACCTTATCGGCTAAGGTGAAAGGGAATACCCTCAGTTTAATTTGTTCCGCACCAACCGTGGGATGGTGGAATGTTGTTAGGACTTGTTCAATCCTACGCATGTGCTAATAAGGTTTTTCATGGTCTAAACCATGAAAAACGGGTAACAAATTAAAAATATTTGGGGGGATTCGGAAATTCCCCACTGGGTCTGCTAGAACGATGCAAGATTTGGGGCTATTGCTCAAGGCTTTATAGAAGTCAGAGAGAGGAGTCTCTCTTTCTTCAGCCATTATATCAGGTGGTGTGTGTGGAATAGTAACTAGAGGTGTAATGGGTGGTATACTAGATAGATGTGTTTGTCGACGTTGCTGTGTAATTACGTTAGTTGTTTTTCTTCGACCAGACCTTAATCTCATGCAAGACTAAGTCGAACTTAACTAAACATGCAACACTTCAAACAATTCTGATATACTAGTATAAACCTCTAACTGGAGATGCGAGGTGTGGAAGAAAGGAATACGTGATTGCGTCCTTGCTTCGCTTATGAATAGCGTTTTGTTTATGCGTGTTCAGTGTATATAACAAGTTAGAACACTGAAAAACTTGAAAAATCAACGTTCGAAACAAACTTGTGGAAATCCGGCAAAATTCAGCTCGGTAGGTGGTGCTCACTTTGAAGCGCAAGCTTTCAGTGTAAACTTCAAGTTACGGTGTTTGAACGCGGGTGGTCGCTCAACTTCCAATAACTTTAAGCGCAGTGTCGCTCGCGTACATTATTATTTTTTATTATTTTCGAGGAAGTTTAATGCTGAAAAAGACAACCACAGTTAGAATCGAACAAGGGTGGGTATAGAATGGGGGATTGCCCTTTGGATTCAAGCAATTGAATTCTTGTCTTGAACGAGATTAAGATGGCAGCGGCGCCATTTGATAACCGTAAAAATAATAGAATCCTAAATATTAATGTTAACAACACTAATACGTAATCCTACCGTTCTTACATTTAAATCAATTCTTCTTACTCTCAAAACATAATCATGCAATATAATGAGTAAGAATTCGTTCCACTCTTAACTGTCTAGACTTAAATTGAATTTAACTAATCAAACCCAAATGAACAATGGTGAGAGTAATGATTTGATGTGAAATTTCTATACTACCATTCCCAACACAAGAACAATAATAAGAACATGTCATTATGGAATAAGTAATTAACTTTATAAATCTAATAGAACAATAAGAACAAGATATGATTGAATGAATAACAACTACTTATTAATCTAATGAACAATAAAAACAATGATTCAATACTCAAGAAATAAACTAATTAATTAATGTAAAACTAAATAATGTAAAACTAGATCTGGATCTAAAAACTAATATCTAATGGCTACTTTTCTTATCCTAACCTAATTTATTTTCTAACCTAACTATCTAACCTTAACAAAGAGTCAAGCTTTTTTCTTATCCTAACCTAATTTATTTTCTAACCTAACTATCTAACCTTAACAAAGAGTCAAGCTTTTGTTTTTATACTTTCAAATCCAAAAATCGTGCATGGGCTTGGAGCCATGTTTTGGGCCGGAAAATCGGGCCCAAAACCCAATTTCTTTAGTCCAAAATGGGCTCTTCAGCTGCAATTGGCTTCGACAAATGGTTCGTCCACTTCTTCTCCTCTGATTGGATCAAGGCTTGGACCATTGAAAAGCTCTTTCCGAGCCGGTCGTTTTGACGTAAGGTAGGCCCAATTCCGAGGTCTAAGTTCAAAGATATGGTCTTCTAAGTTCTCACGACTTTGTGCTTTGTTTACGCCGCGTTGACTTTTCAGCTTTTGACCGGGCTTTACAAAGGCTTTGTCTCCTTGAATCTTGGCCTTTATTCACAGAACTCCTTAGCAACCGACCTTTGCTCCTTTGTCTCGCTAAAGTGGCACATTTCTGCACATAATGGACTTTGAAGCCTGAAATTCATAAAAACACGTAATCAGTATTAACTTTTAATTATTACTCACATAATTGGTCTAAAAATATGATGGTTAAGGGGTTAAAACTACAGTTTTGGGCTCTTATCAACTTCCAGCTTCCAAGTTCCATGATATTCTCTCCAAGTTGGGTTCGCTGGACATCTTCGCACCAACTTGAGGGGGATTGTGGGAGAAGTAAGACAAGAGCGCGGGTCGCGCTCTTTGATAGGAAAAGTCGAGGCGGACGCTACCAATCGCCGGAGGTTCGGCAGGCAAGCAAGAGGTCAGCGCTACCTCGAGCAAGACTAATGTGAGCGCGGGTCGCGTCCTAGTCGATTTTGATACATATTTGATAGATTCGTATGTTTTCTATAAAGGAAAGTCTCCAATCCTTTTAGAAACAAAGACACGAATATGCACTCATCATGTTGTGCTATATAAACACCTCTGTAATATAAACCAAATCAATCAAGCAAAACCTTTCTTCTCCTGTGGACGTAGGTTGCCGCATTAGCACCGAACCACTATAATTCTTGTGTGTTGTCTCGTTAATTAGTTGTTTAATTCTACAAGCTTAAAACAATAAAAGAATGTTTCTCTGAGTTTTTTCTAGCTACGTATGTTCTTACTTCTTAACATGGGGTGATGGTGGGTTCTTTTTTACTTTTTTATTTATTTTTTTATGTTGATTCATTTTTTTGTATATTTTTTGTTATTTCTTTTTTCTCTTGTAAAAGACTCGCTCGATGTAAGAGCAACTTCAATGGATAGCTACTAAATTGAGCTGCTAAAAGTGCCACGTAGGCCTTTTAGCTTGCCCAGTCAAATTTGGCTCCCCAAAATAAAAAAACCAATCCATTCACGTTTTCTATTTTGAAGTGCTAAATGATACGGACGGTATAGTTTCTGTCGTCCGTCCATTATTTTTTGAATTTTTTTTTGGACGGACGACACAATTTATGCCGTCAGTCAAAATTTAACACAAGGACGGCAGAAACTATGTCGTCCGTCTCCCGAACTTATTATAGTAGCTACTAGCGAAGGTCTTAACTTTGGCTGGGTTTTTTACTCCTTCCAAATTTAAGACCCTTTAACAACCCCATTGGAATGACATTTTTGTAGTTGGGTGCTATATTTGCCTTTAGTAGCCCATATAGCCCCCCATTGGACTTACTCTAAGATGTATAAAAATTTAGAAACACTTAGTGATGCACACATATGAGCAAAGATATGATTATGGAAGCTAATTCGAAAACCTATGTTGATTTTATTGTGTTTTTTTTTGGAATGTTTTTTAATGTTTAGTAAAATCTGATGTGGCTTGTGTTGGACGGTTAGATTGGTCTTTGATTTAGAATTTGCCACTAAATTGTTTATGGCAGGTGAGTGTGTGTGAATGGTGGCTGAAATGGTAATGGTGTGTGCATGCGTGATATACACATGTATAATGGTGTGTGCATGTTGGTATACACATGAAATGCATATCATATATGCATAGTGGTGTTTTTGCATATATATAAGATAAGGTTATAATTGGTATTAGGTGTTGTTTGGTTTTTCAAGTTTCAGCATTCAGAGGTGCCCAAAGTTATTTGTTTTTTCGGCATTCAACAACAATTGGCTCTTCAACATTCCGCGGTCTCTCTCCTCCTTAGCGCTGAAACTAAAAACGCGAAACACTCAATTCCTCACTTGCCCCTCATCATCAGTTGCTCTCTTTTTTCTCCATCAGGTATGTTTCCAGCAAAAATTTCTTGTTCAATTTCTTCAATTTCCCGCGAAAATTTCTTCAATTTCTTGTTCAATTTCCAACGATGGTGTTCTAGGGTTTCCACCTCCATTCTCTCCACTATTCAAGGTATACATAACTTAACTATCTAATAAATTATAACTGTCATCAATATAATCAATATATATCTCAAATATTAATAGAGGAGTAGAAATTTCACTGAAAAACTTGCGATTTCAATCAATATTTTGAGGGGTTTTGCTTAAAATAGATTGAATTAAGTTCTCTAAGTGATTAGGGTTGCTTTAGTATTGATTTGAGTGAGGAAATCAAAGCTTCAAGTGGTGAGTTTGCTGAAATTTTCGTGTTCTTTGCTTCTTCTTCATTTTTCATCATCTAGAATTGATATTTTGAGTAGAAAGCATGATGTAGACACTACCCCATCATTATGTTGTGATAACCATACAAAATCCATTTGTTTTGATTAACTTATTATTTGGTTTCTTGCGTAACTATATTTTGGTTAGAACGGTAATAATAATATGTTTGCTATGTTATTAAAGCTTCTGATTGGAGGGAAATAACTCGAGAACTATTAATTCTAATACATGGGATTCAATTTAACGTCTTATGTATTTGTGTTTCTCTCTCTCTAGGATATTTTTTTATATTGAACAGTATTTTTTTTCCTGTCTTCTCACCTGTTAGTCAGTCAGTTTGTCTGTTTAGATAGATAATAAACTCATAAGGTAACAAACCATGTATGATATATCTTTTTTTTTTTCGCCATTCCATTTTGAGACGTAAAATGTGTTCTATTCATCACTGAAGCGTTTCTCGTTTGATTTTGTTTTTCCATGTGTTCTCTGATAAAATTACATAAGTGGACTTTCACCAATACATTTTAGTTATAGAGGCCAGTTTCCCCTTTTTATTGTTAGTATGGCACATTGTCTTATTTACTTTTATATGTATATTTTGATTCTTGTATATTTGTATAAGTATGTCCTAGGTAGTGATATGCACATATAGGTGTCTGTCTTTAAGGTATATATACTTTTCTTTGTATACTATATTACTATTGCGTTGTTTGTGTACAATTCCTTGATTCCTATTGAGTGAATTTAGGCATGGGTCCTCGGAAGAAGAAATTAACTCCACGGGTTAAGGGAAAGAACAAGGCAACTCCGGATGTGATTGAGAAATCCGCTCCAACTCCTAGGATAAAGACCGGTGATGCGTGGAAAAAATGTTTCATTCAAATGTGTTTAGAATAGGTTAATAATTATGGCTATAGTGGTACTTCACTCAAACCAGAGGTCATGGACTAGGATTAATGAAAAAGTGAACAAGGCCTACGATGTTCCATACACACAAAGGCAACTCAAGAACCAATGGGACTACCTCCGAAAACAATATCAAACATGGAGAGTTATATCAAATAGGACGGAACACGGTGTCAATTTTGTTGGAGGGGTTTTAGATTTTCCGGATGATATTCGGGATGATATAATCAAGGTAGAAACCAACAACTTTTTAGTTTATACGAGTTATTAGTATACAACTACTTTGTTAGTTGTTTAACATTTTTTTTCTTTTTGTTATCTATTGTTACAAACAGAAGTATCCTTTGACGAGCCATTTTAGGAATGTTTCGTTGGCAAATAGCGAGTTGCTTGAATTTTTTTTTGAACCCATTGTATCTTGTGGTGACGAAGGGTTTAACCACAAGCATCCAATTCCTGTGGTGACTCCCCATAATGTTCATACTACAGAGGTTAAGAATGTTGATAGTGCTAACGAGGATAACCAGTTTCATGGAGCTGATCATCATGACGATCACTTCCCAGATGTCACCTACTGTGAGGAGTATAACCCTTATATATCACAAGATGTACCCTCGTCAGGCACACATACTAGCCATTCTTCCCATGTTCCAAGTGATAATGTACCTACTAGTTGTGCACATAGTGGTACTACACTTGTGCACCACCTAATTAAACACAAGTTCCGACTACTTCACGAGCAAAGAGTGATGCTGGAAGCTCAAAACAAAAACGTAAAAGAGATTCTCCTGAACCAGATCCTCTTGTGAAGAGTATTGGAGAGCTTGTAGAGATGGTGAAGACTCAAACCATGGGAGATAGAAAACTTGTGGATGAAGGTGTTTTGCAGGTGGAAGAGTTACACCTCTTGGATTTGTTGGATGATACTCTCTACCTTAACTCATTGGAAGCTCTCTCTCTTCATCCTTCTCATAACAAGATGCTTCTGAATCTGCAAGAAAATAGGCTTAAAATCCAATTCCTGAAGAACATTACTCGATTTATGTCCTAGTCTACCTAACCTAAGGATGTGATATTTGGATGATTGTCAGTATCTATATTTTGTTAATGTAAAAGGTTGTAGTTGACTTGGATGATTGTTGTATTTAGTTTTTGTTGATGTTGAAGGTTGTAGTTGACTTGGATGATTGTCGTATTTAGTTTTTAGTTTTCTTCTTATACTATGTATTTTCTATATCGTTTGTTTTTATAAACAACAAAGTTATTTAACTGCTCTAGCATTGGTCGAGACGGTTAAGTAGCTAGGTTGATCAATGAGAAATGCACAACTTTCTCCATCGCGTCTCAGTCGATGATCGATTGTTCAAGCAATATGAATTGAAGATGAATAAGTGATTATTCCAGTGGGGCCATCAATTGACTCTGACAGACCCGAAGCACCACCGAGTTTGAGTCATACATTTGGACCCGAGGCACATGAGTACATGGTCAACTTGCGTGACCAAATTGCAGAACAATTGTGGAGTGGAAACATTTGATCAGGTTTAAAATACTTGCACTTTGGAGTTATTTGTAATGTAATTTGGAGTTATAGTTGTAAAACTATTTCTGTTTGTCTTCCTTTTATCTTATATTACTATATGCAATGTTTTAGGTGTTATACACTCATACATGTGCTCAAAATGTTGAATAAACAAATGAAACTCTGTCGAAATTCTCACGAGATCCTTTATTTTTATAAACAATCAAGTACTATTTTTATTTTTAGTTTGTTTTTTAATCTTATTTTAATCTTATATTATTATGTGTAATGTTTTAGATGTCATACAGGTGCTCAAATGTTGAATAAACAAAGGAAATTTTGTCAAAAAAAAATTCAAATATTTTGTTTTTATAAACAATAAGTTTGTGTTCAAAATTGATAACAGGGGTAAAATTGTCCAAATAATTTATATTCAGCATTCAGAGCCAAATCATTCTGACAGAAAACAAATATGTTTTTCAGAGTTTAGCGATCAGCATTCGGCATTCAGAGGGTGGGCCATTCAGCATTTACCATTCAACATTCAGAGGCTAAACAAAAACAAACGACCCCTTAATAAAAAATAACTTGGTGACATTAGCCCAAAAATGTCATTATAGCAAAATTATTAATGATAGATGTTGATGTCTGTTTTTGTCTTAAAATCGTTAATTATTGTTCATCCAGGCCTACAACCGAAATTATTGGTCAATTTATGTGTTTGGGTCTAAATTTATGTTTGCAGTATATATGGGCAGTGTGCCACCTGAAATATAATCGATCGGGTCGGGTCAGGAAGTGGGCTGGGTTGGGAAGCCCACGCCCAAACTTGTACCTAAATATAAATGGCGGGAAAACATAAATTTGCGGGAAAGTTTCTTTAATCTCATTTCATCAACTTCTTCACAATCAAAATTTTGTAGGGTTCTCAAAAACAAACAATGGATATAAACGAAGCAGATGAAGAAGAGTTTGGGTTTTCAAGAAACTACTTTCTTGCTAAAGAATTACGTGGCTCTTCAAAAAAATCCACTGGAAAACTTTCCGAACTTAATATCGTCGATGAACAGGTACCTCAATCTTTCTGTTTTCTTTTTTTCTATTGTTTTAAAACAAATGGGTTTTTCATTTTCAGTGTTTTGTTGCAGGAGCTTAGAGAAGCGGGTTCAAAGATTGTGATTAAGCATGAAAAAGAGATTGGGGATTTAGTGAATGGTTATAAAAACTTTTACTCCAAATGGGTTTTCGAACTCAGGTTCGTTTTTTCTCTTTGTTATGATTACTAGAAAAGTGTTTGTAGTAATGTAAATGTTTTCATCTCCTTTTTTTTTTTTTTTTTTATATAGGCGTGGGTTTGGTCTACTAATGTATGGCTTTGGCTCTAAGAAGACTTTCATTGAAGATTTTGCATCAACTGCGTTGACCGAATATGGTGTCATTGTTATCAACGGCTATCTTCAGTCAGTCAATCTTAAACATGTAATTTTTGGAACTCTATCGCATAAACTGATTAATAATGTTTCTGTTTTACTGGTCAGAATGATTCTGCAGTTTAGTTCTGAGATACGTAAAATGGGGCATCGGTGTAGAATGTAGACCAGTGTTTATCTGAGCGTCTTGTTACATTAATATATCTTAGCTTAGTCACAAGATTAATACAGGATAACCCAAGTTGCTATAGTCCACATTTAGTCCTCAGAACATTTTTAGCAAGATTGATACAAGATAAACGAAGTTGCTGTCATTCACACTTAGTCCTTTGAACATAGGATTTCTCCTACGGCCTGCACCTTTGTGTCCTTAGTTTAACATCAATAAAGTGATTAAATGATCCTTCAGCTTTGCCTGGATGTCCACATTTGCTTAGGTAAACCGTTGGTTTGTGATGTTTTTATTCTTGAATGTGAAACCAGTTATTAACTCAGATAATGTTGTCACATACTCACATCTATTAGCTTCCCCAAACGAAATGTGATTAAGTAGGTAATGCTATCAAGAAAATTGATTTTAAAATGTGAATATTTAGTTTAGGGCTCAAACCTTGAGATTGGGTGATTCTACAACCCTGGTTTGGTCCTGTCTATGATTGACATATTACTGAAACTTAAATAAGAACCTACAAATACCATCTCACTAAACTTACCATATCATGTCTAAGTACCTCTAATTTATTTGTAAGAAAAGTTGATAGCCACAGAGGAGGAATGGCCTTGTCTCACTAATTAGTGATTTACTTATTGATCTTATTGTTTTTGTTTAACTTATATGTGGATCATTTACTTTGTAACAATGAGGTTCATTATTATTTAAGAACTGCTGAATGTGTAGGAGTGTGTTCACTAGACGAAAAAATTGGGTGTTTCATTTGTAGGTTGTCATTGCCATGGCAGAAATTTTGTGGGATCAACTTAAAATAAATCAGAAGAGTTCTGGTGGAAGCACGTATAAAATCCAAAAACCTTTTAGTTCACAGTCTATGGAAGAGCTTCTTACATTTTTGGATGGACCACATGCGAAGGATAGTGATTGTTTTGTCTGTATTGTGATCCATAACATTGATGGACCTGGGCTTCGCGAACTTGAATCACAACAGAATCTTGCACGACTTGCTAGTTGTTCCCATGTTCGTGTTGTTGCATCCATCGACCATGTCAATGCACCCCTTTGTAAGTGTCCTTTCCTCTACCAGAAATAAATAAACTTTGTCCCGTGTATTGAGTTTTAACTATTAGTTTTTTGTTTCATGCAACCGTTTTACAGTGGTCCTAACTTCAGCTGTCCTCAATTTGGTTACTATTATGTTCATCATGCATATGCATCTTTCTTCCAGCAGGTTATTTAGGAAGTGCTATTAGAGTTCCTTGGTAGAGTTTGGGGGTTTCAGGGTCGGTTCACTTTTAGTAGAGTTTAGATTCATGGGCTAGAGTGGAAGAGTGATTGTATTAGTACTCTTCAGGGTTATTTAGACGGGTGTGACGTCTGGAAGAATTTTCTTAAGGCTCAGATATGTGCAAAAGGTGTATCTTCTATGAGGTTTGGGGGGATGACAGAGTTGCTTCTTGGGAAGGTGACAAGTGGGGTATACTTCCCTTTACACTGTTTTACCATCCTCTTCTTGGAGATCTTGCGTGATTTGAAAAACTTTTCAGTCTGAGTTTTGTCCTGAGGCCGACTGAGATGTTGTGGGATTTTACTTTCTCAAGGAATGTCATGGTTGGTAAATCGCTCCACAGCTCTTATCTATTTGAACTTGGTTCTTCATAATCCTTCAGTAGAATGGAGACAAGCTGGTCATGCATTTTCAGGAAAATGCATAATTTAAACTGAACTGGTATCTTGTGCATTTTTCAGTCCCCCTAATCAGCTACTTCAAATTCTAGTGGATTTTAGTTGGTTTCAACTGCGTTCAGGTGTGTGCTTAGTGCTGAATGGAATCCTGATTTTTGGTCATCTTGAAAACATCAACAACATTACTGCGAATTTCATCCTTTCTGTCCTTACGTGTACCAGTCCCCAATCACCTGAAAGTTTGGCTGTGGAAAGGGTGTTCAGGGCTTTCTCTAAGTTCTTTACATGCTTATTTCACTTCTTTGTGCTCCTTTTGAGTCTCTCTGTGGGATATAAAGCTTTGGAGCATCATAGCCTTCATGGTATCTGTTATGCTTGGGATCTATTTAATACTTGGACAGAGTGGAGTAGCAGACATTTTGACTGTGTGGAGGGCTAGGTGTTTTAGGCCATCTCACTTATTGTACAATATTTATCTTCGGTCCAGCTGGAATAGATGCAAAGCATGTCTCTTTTAAGACCCCTTTTTCCCTTAGGAATCAGTTTCACAGTAAGGCTAGTGTTAAATTTTATTCAGGTTCTTTTTCACATTTCTGCTTGCGCTTTAAACTTCTCTTCGTAGTAGGCTTTCTTCCTGCCTTTTTACGACCGCCCTTTTGATTTGTGCTGATTTTTAGACTACAAGTAATATTATACAATATTGCTGATGCTTTAACTGGCAGTCTTATTTGTACAACTGTCAGCGGCGACCTTATGTGGTATACTATTTTGCTTCTTTGAAGTACATGGTAGACTCCTCCCCTCCCTTTCCTTGCTTAAACTGGTTAACATGTTGTCATTTCCTCTACAGTGCTAAACCAAAGCTATCTGGCGACTCTATCTTACTACTCTATTCAAAGTTTCCTAGATTACATTTTTTTGGTCTTCGAGTAATATTTATTTTCTGATTGAGTGTGCTTGATTTGCTGGGCAACCTTGAGATTAATTTTTATATGTAGTCAATTACTGTTTAAAATCAAGTATTTTTTTTTAAATCATAAACGTTGTTCATCTCGGTTGCTTTCTCTCTGAACATTTCTGGGTGGTTTGCCCTAATAATGTGTCTGTGGTTCAATGCTAGTGTGGGATAAGAAGATGGTTCACACACAGTTCAACTGGTCCTGGTACCATGTTCCAACCTTTGCCCCTTACAAAGTTGAAGGAGTTTTCTTCCCTTTGATTCTTGCCAGTGGTGGAACAGCTCAAAATGCCAAAACTGCTCTGATAGTGCTGCAGAGTTTGACACCAAATGCACAAAGTGTCTTCAAAGTTCTCGCTGAACATCAAATGGCTCATTCTGATGAAGAAGGCAAGTGTTGGATCTGCAGACTGAAAATGATCTTAAGCTAAAATTTACTTTTGTGAAAGCACAGTTGGTCTCTTCTTTCATTATATCTCCTTTTGACTTTTCTTTTTCAGGAATGCCGACAAATGACTTGTATACAATCTGCCGTGAGAGATTTCTTGTCAGTAGCCAGATTACGCTGAATTCCCACTTAACAGAGTTTAGAGATCATGATTTGGTTAAGACCAGAAGGCATGCTGACGGCCAAGATTGCTTGTACATACCACTTACATCTGAGGCGCTCGAAAAGTTGTTACAGGAGATTGGATAAATTCATAATTACATGATTTAGTAGGTTGAACCGCTTATCAAGATATTGTTGAAAGTTTATAAAATATCAAGGTTGCAATTGAATGATATCCAATTCCATGTTTAGGGGAATTTGTATTGTTGTTGTTGTTGTTGTTTTATTGATGAGTAAACCTGTGACATAGCTGAGGCCCATTAAGTTGAATTTACGAGTTAGAGCAAGTCCAATGGAGAGCTGCTAAATTGGGCTGCTAAAAGTGCCACGTAAGTGCCACATAGGTTTTTTAGCTTGCCCACCCAAATTTGGCTCTCCAAAATAAAAAAACCAATCTAATCTTGTTTTATGTTTTGAAGTGCTAAATGATATGGACGGCATAGTTTCTGCCGTTTGTCCATTATTTTTTGAAATTTTTTTAGACGGACGGTACAGTTTTTACCATGTGTTGAAATTTAACACATGGATGACAGAAATTATATCGTCCGTCAGTTTTTGACTTTTTCTAAATTTAAGACTCTTTTAGCAGTCCCATTGGAATGACAATTTTGTGGTTGGGTTGCTATATTTGTCTTTAACAGCCCATATAGCTCCGGACTTGCTCTTATATGAATTTTGTTCCACAAGTTCTATTGCTATTACTGGACCAAATTTTCAAATGACTGAACAACTACAGGAACTTACAACTACACAGAATCACAGATCAACGGGAGCTGTTACTATGGCTCCTTACTGTACTTGCTATTAGTACAAGAAACCCACTTCCGTGCTGTCCTTTCCAATATTGGGGCAATTCGCCCGTGGCTTGGTACTGCATCTGGTAAATTTGAAAGTGTACCATTAGCACTTCTATGAATTCTTCATGTAAAAACCAATTACTTTGAGATTTTGTTTTTTGTATGCTTATGTGAAGACATTACTTCTAGAGAAGTAGTAATCCACATCACCCAGCTGATGAGATCACCACCCAGTATAAAGTTGTGACGGTGGCCAGTTTGGCAAAATAATTATGGTTTTGCTGAGGAGGTCCCAAACTCCCATCAACTACCCAATATGTAAAGTATGTTTATGTATTCTCTTAGCATGTTGATTCTTAATTCAAATAAAAGGTTGGAGTTATTATCAGGAAAAAGAAGGGAACATTATGAAAAGCAAACACCAGTTTTGCATTCAGACCCAAATAGTTAAGTAATAAAGAAAAATATATACCTTAAAAATGTTCAGTGATAAACAAACAGAAATTTAACATAAACAGGGAAAGGAGTTTTGTTTGTCCCTTTCTTTTTTTTAGATAAAACGAATTAAGGAGATTCGGAAAGCAACTTTCCAAGAAGATCGATCATGGGCAGTCTTGACACACCAACATCCATTGACAGAAATCATTCAAGATATATGAAGATATCCCTACTTTAATCTATTTTCTCACGGACACACATAAGAATTTTCTGTTGTCTCACTGTCTGTCACTTTTTCGAATACGACTTTCTTACGCACAAGTTTAGTCCAATATAACAATGTGAATGTTTATCTATTCCTTGACCATTGAAAACTTTTTATTAGTAATTGACAAATCCAATATCCTCTCTTCTTATCTGGAATTTGGGATCAGCGTCAGCTCTAGCTAAGTGGCTGACCCTAATCTCTGACGCTGTCATTTTTCGGTTTTACCTATAATGGTACAGGATAATGCCAATAATAATGCATTCATGTATACCTTCCATACACGTGGTACATATCTACCATTGCACTATCCGGCCCCACTCTCTGAAACAAACGCGAAATCATCCAAGTTCGATCGTATGGTCTTAGGAGTTAGGACCATAAAAATACCACTAAAAATTAATTCTGTACGTATTTATTGGTAGATTAAGATAGTCTATTACTCTATTAGACTAGGGGGTGTTTGTTTTTCCTACTTATAATTGCTTGCTACTTATAAGTGCTAAACACTACTTATAAGTAGGTCCTAAAATCTGTTTGTTTTTTGCTACTTATAAGTACTTATAAGTGGTAGGAATATTTGTTTTTTCAAGCATTTATAAGTGGCGATATTACAATTTTACCCATATTTTAATAACACATATACTCTCTTGTTGAAGTTAATGACAATCATATAAGAAATCAATTTAATGGAAGTAGAAATAAATTTATATAGACCATGCATTAAACAACTACAATAGACATACTGTTTATTATGATAATCATGAAGTGCTATTATAAAGACATTAATTTCTTCTCATTTGCATCAACTCATTTGCTATTTGGTTACGAAAATTGACCATGTAAACTTTGTTTGCCTGCGTAAATAAAGCTGGAGCGGCTTGTGCATCACCAGGTTCACCAAATTCGCCAGCTTCTCCAATTGCTTATCTTGGAGGGGTCATTTCCTTGCTGCATTACTACATCATTGTTGACGCTTACCCTTTTATTCTCATATTTCTTGAACAACTCATCGTTTAGTGCAACTCGACGGAGGAAATTGTGTAAAGCCATACATGCTATCACAATATTCCTTTGAGTTGGAAAGCTATAAGGAGGCATATTTTTCAATATCGGAAAGCGAGCCTTTAAAACACCAAATGCCCTTTCAATTACATTTCGTAACTTTGCATGATAAAAATTGTACCTTTCCTCCTTTGTCCTAGTGCGACCTCCATGTGCAAAATCAGCTAACCAATATCGAGTGTTACGAAATGGAGTCATGAAATACCGAGTGTGTGTAGGCTGCGTCACACAAATAATACATATCTATAACAGTTTCAAAATAAAAGAAAACGTTATATCAGTAGCTTCCAATATACACACAAATAATACAACTAAATTAAAGAAAAAATAATTAATACCTGGTGGAGGAATTTGAAACTTCATATTTGGATCGCGCACAACCTCACTCAAAACCCTTGAGTCATGGGCCACTCCTTCCCATCCAGCAACAACATAGATGAACTTCATGTCAAAGTCACATACTGCAAGTACATTTTGCCAACATTCTTTACCACTTCTTCCACGAAATACAATTTCCTTCTCAGGTGGAACCACTGCTGGAATGAGCGTGCCATCCAATGCTCCGACTGCACCCTTGAACGGCCCTTCTCTAAGACGGTGGTGATTTCTTATTTCACCCACTGGCTCGGTCCACGAAGGTGGCACTATCATTTCTTTTGAAAATTTTAGCATTGCCCATAGAACTTCATGAAAATACTTACTAATAGTGTGCCTTGAATGCTGAAAAATCCACTTCAAATGCCGATTTGAGCAATTATGACTAATAGTTAAAAGAAAAATCATCATCTTCTCTTCCACGTCGAGGTGCTTACTATTAGTTAAGTATTCCCTCTGACGAAAATGATCGCACAGCTGTACGAAAAGTTGCTTCTCCATCCTAAAAGATTGGAAAAGTTGTGTTGAAGGACCATCTAAGAGTTGTTGCATTAAAGCTTTACCATTTATTGTGGAGATACACAATTTTTGTCGAAGTTTGCGTTGTCGAGGAACAATTAGCTTAAGGACTAATACTAGTAGTAACATAATTAACAGCAAAAAATCCTCACAATTGTCCATGATCCCTGCCACATCACATTGTTATTTCATTAAGCAAAACAAATAAGTTCTCATAAATAACCAAAAAGAATTGAGTTCATATAGATTATCCAACAACCAAATAGGTTCGGGACCTACATAGGCCAATTCATTAACAGTTAATGGAAGATGGAACAACTCTTGTTGTGAAAAGGATAAAAGATTGGAACATTTCCAGTGATAAATTTAAGCAGAGAATGGAAAAGGTGGACAAAGTGAAGCATCTAAATGTTTCACCTACTATTGCCTTTTATTGTTCTAAGGAAGAGAAGCTCCTAGTCTATGAATACCAGCAGAATGGAAGTCTCTTCAGGCTTTTCCATGATAAAATTATTGTCACGTCATTTAACTAATTTATAGTATTTTCCTGCATTTACCTCCTGATAGATATTATGCCTGTATTTTATTGGCAACATGACAACATCCCCATGCTACATAAGTATCGCTGACAACGTGAATCAAACTAACTACTCATTTGACAACATGACAACGTTTGACTGTGGTAGCAGTAGGCTAAGGATATGTTTCAAGCATGTTCTCATACGCTAATATATATAGGATTATAATTATAATAAGGTCCCCGCACGGTTGGAAAATGAAATAAAATACTGCAAAGGGGCCGTATCGATTGATTATCAAGAAAGCCTAGCGAAACTTTTCCTCTGTTGAAGTAAATAGCAGTTGTCTTGGCTCTTCAACATTGTTTTCTACTAATTATTATCTACGTTTCAAAGTCCCAAGTCTCAACTCCTAGAAAGTATGAAATATGAAGTTGAGAGGAAGAATTTGAATTGTACTTTCTACTTCTGGAGGTCAAAATCATCTCCTGGCAAATATATAGTACCCCCTCCAGGAACATAATTAATTGAATTATTCCATCCACGGACTTAATCGTGAGTCCAAGATCTTTGAGGATAGGGGATTTGGCTTTTCTTGCTGCATCTTGCTTAAAATACTGAGAGGACTCACATAGTCACATTGCTAGAGACTAGAGAGAGCTTGCTCAGTTGAAATTCATTGAAGTGATCAATGCAGAAAGAAAATATGGGAAACTTATTCGGTTGAAATCCAATGAAATACTCATGGCCGGATAGTAGCACCAGTTGCAGATGTGTCTTCCTTCTGGTTTGGCCATTCACAAGAATATTAGCACTCTGCTAACCTTGCTAGGTAATATTCCTATAACGACGAAATGTGGGAAAGGAAGAGGTGAAGGCAACCAAATGTTAGAACTCGATTAAAGCTTCGCAGTACCCATGCTCACCTGCTAAATTACTGGACTCCTCATTTATAGTTGACAAGAAAAATGCTACCCAAATGGACACCACTGATGTATAAGCAAGACGTGCGACATCATTCACTAGGGGTGTTTGTTTTTCCTACTTATAAGTGCTAGACCACTTAATGTCGCTGCTAGTGTTAGTGATGCTTTGGCCTTCATGCACGGGAATCATCTAGATGATGGGATTCCTCATGGTAACTTAAAATCCTCGAACATTTTGTTCGACAGGCACATGGATCCATGCATCAATGATTATGGACTAATGGTTGCAGACAATCAAGATAGCTTATAAAATTAACAAAAATTGACTATGCACCAAGCTTATAAAATAGCATCCATTTAATTATTCAATTATTGACTACAATCAAAATTCTATGTGTTCATCACAAATAAAACTAACTACTCATTTGATAATGGAGTTCTAAATTATAATTATTAAAACCAACAAAAGAAAAGGAAGGACAGACATTAAGAGTTGGCTACTGAGTAAGCGAAAATCATTTTCTCTTCCACTTCCTTTAATTGCACAAAAACCTTCCGATATTTCGTATTGTTACAGAACTTTAACAAACATTTCTAGTGAACATCTGCGGGCAAGTCCTCAAATTCCTTCAAAAGATCAAGAGTCTCTAAACATCTTAGTGTCGAATAATTATCCATCTCGGCCTTTTCAGCCACCTTATCAGCTAGTAAAGCCTCCCTCTGAGCATTAGTACTTTTAAGTTGGCCTTTGATAAGCTCAACAACTTCTTTTACATCTAGATCAGATGCAGATGAAATTATTTTACGCTTCTTCTCTTTACTTTTTGCAATTAGCTTATCCACTTGTTCTCCAATAGGAGTGTTATTGCTAAATTTTATTTCATTCCAACATAAATCACCTTCATCAGTGGGACGCTCTTTTGATTCACCTATGCTGATAGTTTGACTTGTAGCATCACTATCAGTGGGCATGCCATCCGCAGTAGGAGTTAGTTTACTCTCACCATTTGACAAAGTAGATTCAAACAAGTTATACAACTCTTGTGCGTGAGGCAGTGGGTTTTTCCTATATTTTTCGGCCTCGGGATGCCTCTGGTAGTCAAAAAGATCAATGTTAAACATCAATACTTAAATTACATTTGAAAGTTCAAAGCCAAAAATAAGTGCTTGCCTTGATGACTTCATCCCACTTTTCTTGTGGCCAATCCAGTTCTCCAGTTACCATTTGAAACCATGCCCACTCCTTCCAATGCAAGCAATCCAAGCATTATACTTTTTCTTCAAGTGGTTCCAATGATTTTTAAGAAACTTTTGATTAAATTCAATTTCATGAGTCGAATACTTCGTAGTGAGTTCTTCCTTTAAACGGTTCCACGAAACATCCTTAAGGGACGTTCATTTATATCCCACTCGTGCTGCCTCCTCCAAACAAATTCTAATGAAATCGGCATTGAGCCCAGAGATTTATTCCCATGGTTTTTTGAGATGACATGATCTATAAAAAACATAAATAAAAATAAAATCGAAAATATACGTGAACGGTCGGCGATTAACTAGTTGAACTTTTGTTGTAGGAAACATAAACAAGCATCATATAGTACTATGACAATAAAAAGTGCTCGATAAAATCAGAAAAAAAAAATATATGCATGCACCTAGCTTGATATACACAATAGACTACTATGTATCAAAACAATATCACAAAGAGCATAACAAGGAAAAGGTTATCTGGTTATGTACAAGCATAGTCCACTGTAACTAACACATAACACCTCTAAAACTTGACATTATTTTGTGTTTGATTATCTTCCAGTTTACAATACCCAAGGTTTTAAAAGTACAACAACTGATCTAAAAAAATCACTACTATATATCACATAATAAATGAAAACATATAAAATGAGAAGAATTAAGCAAAACAAATAAAAAGATAACTAGAAGAAACCATTACCTTCTTATTAGCCGTATCCACTCTCTAGCAAGAACCCTAAACTATTCAACTTCAAGGGATATGTGGTTTTTATATGTGTCCATGGGTAGTTATGTAATTTTATGTCTAATCCCAACTTATAAGTTGGTGTAAGTATGATTTTCTCGCTTATAACTTTCGGCCCTACTTATAAGTTTTTTTTACCATTGGCTACTTATAAGTGGGAAAAGACAAATGGGTAAAAACAAGTGGTCCACCACTTACAAGTGCAAGTGGTCTAACACTTATAAGTAGAAAAACAAACACCCCCTAAGTCCAATAGTAGTAGTGGCACTTTGTATATGTAAAACGGGTAAGCCAATGTTTTAGAGATACATACCATATTGAGCCACTTTAACGAGGGCGCTGAATAAATGAACTCTCTATCTCTCAAATTACTCTTTATATATAAAAGGAGTAAAATTGAGATGAGGGGTAAAAACCGCCGGATTTGCCACCATTTATTGTGGGATAAGGAGCAATTGTACTAAGGATTAGGAATATATTCAAATAATTGACGAAGTCTAATGGTTATCAATTTAATGGGTGTATGAAAGTATGTAATACTATAGGTGTTGGAGCAGGTGATCACATTCTCGAAACAACATCTTTATGCAGAACCGCTTTGTGGCTGAAACAAACTGGAATTATCTCCGCATCTTTTCAGCTCCATACTCAAAACTCACAATTGTTAAGGGCTTGTTTGGCAAAGAAGCTTTTGAGCTGTTGAAAGTCAAAATCAATTGGAGATGTGGGGAGATGGGGGGAAGTTTTATTGGGGGAGAAAAGATGAAAGACGACAAGTGGAAGGAATTGTTGTTGTTTTTGCTTGGATGTCAAGTCAGGAGAAACATTTGAGGAATTATATTGATCTTTATTCTTCTTTGGGTTGGAATTCTCTTGTTTGTCATGCTGAATTTCTCAATTTGTAAGTTCAATTCTGATTAGTATTGTTAAAGTTTTGATTTTTATGATAATTTGAATGAATTTGGAATCTGGGATTTGTTAATTTAGATGCTCTTGGTGATTGTAGCTGTTGTTTGTTGGGCTTGTGAGATTTTTAAGATGTGATAAAGTATAGGGAATATTCTTTCATCGAGGTGCTACTTCACATGCTCATATAAGATGTTTGTATCACTACTTTCATAGTTTTATAATAATGTGGATAGTGAATAGAAACAAAATATTGTGCTCTTCAAAGATTGAGTTGCTCACAAACTAGGCATCGCTTTTTTGTTGGAGAGTATGAGCTTGAAATAGGTGGAATATTGACTTGGGTGGTTTAGGACCTTGCCGTCTTTCAACTGAAATGGTGTTCGAAATAGATTTCATATAATTTTCTGGTTGTTATGATCTTGTACATTGGTGTATAATGCAGATTCTTTCCGGACCGTGCCACATCATTAGCACTTGGTGTTGTCAATGAACTCATTAAGGTGAGTACCAGCATCGTTTGGAGATTTAAATTGATTCAATAAGTATGCAGTTGGGCTTCTATTCCTTGTTTCTCTTCATGTAACGTAAACAGCATACCTGGATAGTGGATGTTGATTCGGTGCAAGACTCACCTGGAACAGAATAAATGAAGTTATAAGGGATATGTGCAGCATCCTAAGTAAATGACAATAAACGTTTTTCCAGTGGTTGAATGGAGAAACGATCTATCTTCTGGATCCCGTAGATAGTCAATAAGGAACTCTATTCTAGATGAAATATGGAACTTTCTCTGTTTATCTTTTTTGTATTTGTCTAATCTTGTTACTAAATCTTCTATTCTTTTCAAATGCAGGAACTGAAAATCAGGCCACAACCTGTTGTTTTTGCCGCCTTTTCTGGTGGTCCCAAATCTTGCATGTACAAGGTGTTTCAGGTAGGTTTTGAACAATGCTTATGATGTGTGTTCTTTTGTGGATAATATGTCGTTCAAATGGTGGTTCATTATGTTGTTCCTGCAGTGATATTAAAAATAATTCTGTTAGGTAGATCAGAACTAAGTGCTTGGTCACTGAACTTATTGTAAGTGCCTTCTAGCTTAGTTGGTAAAACCTTTGGGTGATGATACTAGAGGTCTGGGGTTCGAACCCCGCTACACACAGTTGAGTTACTGATCTCTTTAAAAACAGGTTTGCCCACACAGTTTTGCCAACCAAAAAAAAAAAAAAAACTTATTGTATAAAAGTTTTGAAACAGTATTGAAATAGTTTTAAAAATTTCACCATAAATTTAAAAAAAAAAAAAAGTTATGTTGCATGCTTAAACAACAGTTGTGGTCTTAGGGTTTACCTAATCTGACTGGGAATTGCCATGGACCATAGTGAATGTTACAGAATCAGTTTCGGTATGTAAGGGTTTCATTCCGATCCAAAACGAAATGAATCTCATACTTTGTCATTTGAGCCAGCTAGTTGTTGAAGCCTCTTGAACTCTGTAAGTTAGTTGTGTGCTTGACTCTTATATTTAGTCAGTAATTAGGATGCTCCTCTGTTGTAGTTATAGAATAAATAATACGATCCTTGGCCTTGGTTTAAATCTTTGTTACGTCAAAAGAAGCTTCAATATTTGACCACCAATCTAATTCTTAAATCTCAGTTTAAACTTGGGTTTGGAATGGACATGCATTTTTTGTTTTTGTGTTTAAGAGGTGTGTTGATACTCATAGTCACAAAAATCTCCGATTTTTTAAAAAAAACGTAAAAAGTCTCCGAATTGACTGGTTACCAAATTTCTAAACGAATAAACAGTAAAAACGGTAAAAGTCTCATAGTTCTCGATGTTTACCGATTTTTTCCGTTTTTTATAATTATAATGATGGATAGCTTTCTATACATTTATTTTAATATTTTATTTTCTAAATTGCAAAATTTGTAGGATACTATAAGGAATAACAAGACTTTACATATATATTTGCAAATTTTGAACTTGATATATTCTCAAAGTAACCAGGACATGATGCACAATCACACACTACATACTATTTTATGTTTTAATTATTTATGGTTTTTCCGATTTTTTCAACGAATTAACGATTTCGTCCTTGCCGAATTGATGCAAATTCTGAATTTGTGACTGTTAATGATACTATAAACAGGTAATTTACCTCCCATCAAAATGTGTAAGAACACGTAGTTTTCGCTGTTTTTACCTGGATTTGAACCTCGTTTGAGCCATGGATGATGGATCCTACTCAAATCAGAATATTGAAAAGATGTTATAGAATTTTAATTTGCACGGACAGTTCATACTTTTTTTTAAGTGAGATATATTGATTTTCATCCATGATATGACATAAGTTTTCCTGATTATTTGCAGATTATAGATGGAACATGTGGAGTACAGATCAATCTGGTAAACTCTTGTCCCTGTACTCATTTTTTGTTCTCATTTTTAGGCACATGTTAATGTTACATAATGTATGGGATACTTCATTATGTGTTATAATGGCAAAGCTTTTACAACAATGACAAGGCCTTTTTAAGAACTGCCAAGTCAACAGTGTTGGACACCACCAACCACCATGTCAAAGCTTAAGGGCATGGAAATGTGTAAACATAGTTTGCATAGTGCAGTTCTTTTTTTTACAAAAGTCATTTCTTAATTTCACTAGTCTGAAAGAAGGATTTGTCTCTGATTCTTGATTCATGTTACCACACTGACATATTTCCCTTTCATACAAAACACATTACAGTTTTGCTGTTTTATTCTGTTTGTTTTATTTATTTATTTACTTATTGGAAGATCCTTGAAGATAAATGATGTTCAAGGTAGTGGGTATTTATTTATTTACTATTTAAGTATTTATTAAAAAAATTAAATTGTTATTCAGAAGATATAATTGAACAATGTAAAACAAAGAAGAAAGTGTAAGTGATAAGGTGGATGGGGGTGGTCCCAGATGTTTGGTAATACATATCTAGATATTTCTTTTATTCAGTCAAATTTAGTTTTAGAATATGTATGAAATCGTTTTGTCAGATACGTCATACCCAAGTCAGGCACCAGCAAACCTACTTGTGGCGTTGTTACTTAGATGTGGCCAAAAGCACCAAATTACCTTTTTTTTAAGAGGATTCTCAAGTCGGTTGGTGCCTATTTGTACTAATGTATGGTTACCTCGTTGTCATAGTAAATGATATGGTGGTTATTCAGTGCACATGAGGACGAGTTTTATTTATTGGCCAGGGGTTGTTCTTTTAGATCTATTATCTCAGTTGACTATTAAACAGTTGTCATAGAACTGTTGATCTTCGATTGACTTGTGAGCTGATCCCCATGTATGTGTTGCACATAATATAAGACGGTCATACTATACAATTGAGGGTTGCACATGAAGACCATGAACCAAGGGTGATGACATAGAATATGGTTGAGCATGTGATCAGTCTCACAACCCACAATCCCGCACTTAAAGAAAAAATGAATATCTTGACCATTCAGTTTGTTACTGACTTTGGTGTCAGCCTAGCTAATATCTGGATTTCAGTGGTCAATTATTATTATTGCTATCATTATTATTATCATTGGGCATAACAGTTGCTATTTTCTTTTTCAAACGAATTAAAAACATTCTTATTTTTGCTCTCTTCTCTCTTGAAGGATGAATGTCGACTTGTCAAAGACTGTATTTCTGGTCAAGTTTATGATTCTAGTCCTGTTGACTTTACCAGTGATCTGGGTACAAGGTTTGTACTTCATCCCACTGTCCTCCAAATCTCCAGTCCTCCAAAATTTGTGTCATGGGTGGCACACAGAATTGCTTCTGGTCTGGATGCTATGTTCTTGAATAAGTTTGAAGCTCAGCGCGCTGAATATTGGCAAACTCTTTACTCATCGGTTGTAAGTTCTCTTCTAATTTATGACTTTGAATGGTTGCTATTTCTGTTTCTCATAACTCACTTAAAATATGCGTATATAGAGAATGGGTGGGCCTTTTCTGATTTTCTGCTCGGAGGATGATGATCTTGCTCCATATCAAATAATATGCAATTTTGCTCAACGTTTACAAGAGCTTGGAGCTGATGTTAAAGTAGTGAAATGGAATAGTTCCCCTCATGTGGGTATGTTGAAGAGACCTCGTTACTCTTTTCTTTGATACATAGATGTATTGCCATACCTGGTTCTTAATTCACACTATTAAATGTCACACCAGGTCACTATAGGCATTATCCGACGGACTACAAGGCTGCTGTGACTGAGATGCTTGGGAAGGCAACTTTAGTTTATTCACGGAGAATTCAAAAACTTATAGGAGGTCAAGGGAGCATGGAAGGGACTAGTGACGATATAGCAGAGTCGATTTGCAACCTACACAAAGCTACAATGACATCAAGTCAGAGCCTACTAAAAGTTGCTGTTGAGCCAAGTGATCACTTCTACTTGCCTGGCTTAAATGAGAGTCACGAGGGCAGAGCTGTAGAGGATGAGCGGAGAGAAGGGTTGATCCATCTTCCCCATCCACCGGGGATCAATGCACATGGTATAATAGGCCAAATCCTCTTTGATGTTTGTATCCCCAAGAACATTGAGGGTTGGGATATAAAGTCATCCAGTTCCTTGAATGGGCAATCATTTGCTTCCGTACGTAGACACAGACCTTTTAATCCTATTAAATGCATCCGCCGCTCAAGGTTGTAAAGAAAAGGTGACAGAGCATTAGGTGGAAGCTTGCCATGAGTTTACTTGTTTGATGTATGGTGTTGATGTAGTGGATATGAAGACAAAACCTATCCCTGAAATGCCTCAGAAAAGCACAGACCTTTAAGTGAGATTGTTAGAAGCAGTGTGGTGAGGTATTTTTCTGTTCCATAGAGCAGTACGGATAGTAGCAGGGCTTGTTCCTGTGGCTTTTGGCATGAAATGTACAGGGTAATATTATGAGAAGGTTCTAACTCAGTTCTGAGCTGGTATCATAATCATATTAATAAGAGGTATTCATAATTGTAACACTTTGTAGATGTTTAGTTCATATATAAACCTGCACTAATGTTAGTTTTGTAAACATAACATTAATTTCCCTAACTATAAAAGTGTGCATCAGTGCCATATTTCCAGATGATTTGGTGTGATGATGTGTTTGTACTTGTGAAAAAAAGGATTGTAGTATGTGAATTTATTTTTCAAGAAATGTGTTTTGTGATTGATTCTGCTTCAATGTAAAATTCTGATGGCGATATGTCCAAAGACTATTACCAAGCGTGGCTCCTCTTGGTTGTGATTGGTTTTGCCAAATATTCTGCCTCCAAGTGTATTTAGCCTTTTGCCAAAGCATTTCAACCAAAACTTATAACAGTACCTCATCGTGGGCATTTATCCACTTTGCACAGGGATAGATAGGTGGGGAAATTTCACACAAGCACTCTTGCTTGGGAGGGTGCACTGGCAAGTGGCAAACATGCTTTGGCTGATTAAAGCAGGTCTCTCTGGTTTTGCCCGCAAATCTTCACATTGTATTAGGCAGGAGTGCAGGAGTAGCAGTGATAAAGAAGTAACAAAATGTGAACATGTTATGGTATGACACCATTGCCATTTACATCTTTTGATATGTACAGGAAAGTACAAAGTTACTGCCTCACCATATATTTCGTTAGGTCATTAGCGAAAAATGTACAACCTGCTCGAGTGTCGGTGACAAATATATTTCTTTGGCATATACTGATATTCCGACACTAAAATATCGCCGGGTAAAAACTTTTGCCCTATGGCATCTACCAGTCAAACACAATTATTTTTCCAATCAAATTTGGCCCGTGACATCCCAATTTTCAGACCCATCTCAAATCAAACAAAAAAAAAAAAAAAACACAAGTCCACGCCTCATTTCTCCCTCCCTCCCTCCTTTTCAGTTATGAAGGTTCTAGTAACCGGCGCATCAGGTTACTTAGGCGGTAAACTCTGCCACACATTACTAACCCAAGGGCATTCAGTTCGAGCACTAGTACGTAAAAGCAGTAACCTGGACAGCCTACTCCCAGTTCCCGAAGAAAAAAAAGGATCACTAGATCTAGCATACGGCGACATAAATGATTACCACTCTCTCTTATTAGCCTGCACCGATTGCCAAGTCATCTTCCACGTGGCAGCTATAGTTGAACCTTGGTTACCTGACCCTTCCATAATTTTCACCGTAAATGTAGGCGGGTTGGAAAATGTTATAAAAGCAGCCAAACAAACAAACTCAGTTCAAAAGATTATTTACACCTCCTCTTTTTTCGCAATTGGAAGTACTGATGGTGGACACGTTGCAGATGAAACACAAATGCATGGGGGCAAGTTTTTCTGTACGGAGTACGAGAAGTCCAAGGTTATAACTGATAAACTTGCGATACAAGCATCAAAAGATGGATTGCCACTTGTCATTGTTTACCCTGGTGTTATTTATGGACCTGGAAAAGTTACCACTGGAAATATTGTTGCCAAAATGGTTAGTTTTCTTTTTGTTTTTTAACTTGTTCATTCAGTATATAATAATGATATGGTTTTGTTTTGTTAGTTGATTGAGAGGTTTAACGGGAGGTTACCCGGATATGTTGGATATGGGAGTGATAAGTTTTCGTTTAGTCATGTGGAAGATGTGGTAGATGGACATATTGCAGCTATGAATAAAGGTAGAGTTGGTGAACGGTATTTGTTAACAGGGGAAAATGCGTCGTTTAATCATGTTTTTGATGCTGCTTCTATTATTACTGGGACGAGAAAGCCATTTTTTCACATTCCGTTAAGGGTTGTTGAGGCTATTGGATGGGTGGCAGTTCTGTTTGCTCGACTTACAGGAACACTTCCCACTATTAGCCCTCCGGTAAGTTTTGTACATATGGAATCTAGTTTTTTTGCTTGTGGACTGCTTTTGTAGTTAGTGAATCAATAGCATATATATATTAGCCCGAGTAATATATTTAGCGGCCTATGGTGGTTTCAGTTACATCCACTTTTGTGCTAGTGGTTAGATTAATTATAAGGTGACACTGTACTGGACCAGAGCAAGTCAATCTTGTATTGAGATTTTATGTATGTGTAAGGTGTTTAATTAGCGCTTTCTGTATATATCTTGTGGAGTGACTACAAAAGATTTGTGAGTACCATTTGAAAGTGAATGATCAGAACTAGCTTAAGATTGTATCAATCTATACCTATACATGGTCAGTTTTGGCGTGTAGGTATATGTCGTCCGACTTTGATTTTTACACTAAGCAAATGATATAGAACAGAAACAGAGAGGACAAAAAGGTCATATGGTTCCTTCACCATGGGCGTTCCATCTACTGTGCTTTGTGGGAGATACAGCCTGCACCACTGCAGAAGTGGAGCCAATTAACAGTAAAATTAGTTTCTTCTAAGTTTCCCTCCTTTGATATCTGATTTGTGCTGTTAAAACCATTATTGTAGTGAGATTATGTTGACATTTATGTTAAATCTGGAGCATGTTTTCATCTATTCTCAATAGCACATCATTTTTATGTGAGGTTCTAGATATTTGTGAGATGTTCAATTGGCACTCTGCAATTCTTGTGGAGTGACCAAAGTATAGTTGGTTGACAATCGTCATCACCGTACTCGCCTGTTTCATCTTGCGGCTTTTAGTTCTTTTTATGTGCAAAAAATTCCTTATAAACTTACCTGTCTTATTTTGTTACTTCAAGTGAATGTTCCTTATTATATGTTGGTTGCAGAGTGTAAATGTTATGAAACATCAGTGGGCATATTCATGTGAGAAGGCCAAAGTCGAGCTTGGCTATAAACCTAGAAGCTTGAGTGAAGGTCTTGGGGAGGTACTTCCATGGTTGAAGAGCATAGGCTTGATAAAATACTAAGAAGGCTCATCTACTTTGTGTGGTGCAGCATCTGTGCTGTTACCCTGATTTTAATAGGTAAGCCGACACTTTACCTTTTGAATGCATCTTTCATGATTTTCTTTTTCTTGTTTCTAATTTTGCGGTGCTTGTGACAATTTTGGAAGCCAGAAAAGGTGATATCTTTATGACCCCGTCCCCCTGGAGTGAACACAATTTTGAATAGACCAGTCATAGGTACATTATTTTGATCCTAAAACCATATAAACGTGAGCCGGATTGACTACTTTAAGAGAATATGCCTTTTCACCCCCTCCCCAACCTCTTTTCTATGTTTAAATTATATCCGAGATTGTGGCAGATTAGCACATTGATAGTTTTTTCAAGAATGAACACAGGAGCATCCTGAAATAGAACAGTCTGTACTAATTTCCCGTTTGAAGGACATGCGACTTCTGGATCTCCCTCCCTTCTTTTCTTGTCATTTTGTCAAAATCACATCCGAGATTTTGGAAAATTTTAATAAGTTGTGTTAGAATACTAAAAAAAATAAGAGTTAAAAGACAGCATCATTATTGATTTTTTTCCATCGTGTTTCATTCTATTGCATGACCATGAAGCTAGACATGAACATGAACCATGACACATTAGAATAAGCATTTTCTCTTGTAATTTCAATAGAACTGTGTGGAACAATGTTGCTTGATGTGAGAGTGAATATGCATGACAATCAACCGTAGTGGAGAGTCTTAGGGATTTTTCAAACCTTGCAGAATTTTAGGCTAAGAGATTTCATTTCTCCTTGTCTGTTTATCATGTACTCAGCATCTTCTCTAGAATCTACATTTTGAGGTAATAAATGACACCTTTCACCTTTTATTTTATTTTTTATTTAGTTATCGTTTCATCTTTTATGGAGCCAGTTTTGGAATATAATGTATTGATTACTCCGGTGAAAGTAGTAGTCTAGGACAGCTGTTTACAATGACAAAGGCTATTAAGTCGTGTAAAACCTACTTTGAGTCATATGAAGTTGATAGTTTGCTCAACAAGACTTGATGATATGCCTTGGTTCATTACAATATTTAGTATCCCAGTATCCCACAGATAGGACTTTGCGACTGTAATTGATAACGTCAGAACAATGATTTTGAGCTAGCACACTAAATTCCTCTTATATGCAGGGAGGCCTACTTTACCAAGTATTTTCTATGATTCCTATTTCAAGATATTCCTTATACCTCCTAAAGTTTGTCTGCATCTTTTGGTGCTGGTTCTGGTGTACTCTGAAACAAGGCTTCTAGAAAGGAATGGAATTTTTCATTAGAAGATTCATAGACCTACCCAAAGCAAGATATAATCTGATGATAGTATTTGCCTATTTGGGAGAAAAAATTTATCATAGATCCCCTCATTGAGAATAGAGTTATTCTCAGTGTCTCTTTTAGCTGATTAATGTCTGCTAGATATATGAAGACAATGATGTTTCTGCAAATTTAAAATCCGTATAACTATTCCTTTACGAGTTTCATGATTGTGAGATCAAGCTGGTTTGGAGCTGGATTTAGAAAGCCATTCTTATGAATACCAAAATCTTTTTGTTGTGTTTAGAACTTTAGATACATTCTCCTATTATCTTCACAAGGGCTATCATCACCACTCACCAGGGACATTTGTCCAATTTGCCTTGATCATTACGAACTTATCTTATAGGCTGTTAATAGAAGCTTGTTTGCTCTTCTTGACTGTTACAGAACTGAATACTGGACTGGAGACCTTAATAGAATAGATATTACGCTTAATGATTGCAAAAGGTCTATTGCATGGTTAATTATATTTGGCTTTATCTGAAACATTTGTAATACGTTGTTGCTTACAATGTTCATCCTTATAAGACTTGTAGTGTTCCTCTTGGTGCAGGTTGCGATAATGGTTCTGCAAACAATGTTGAAGAAGTTGAAGTTAAGAAAGTGAGGAAACGGGTTCAGACTTCAGAGTGCCCTCTCTTTAGGCAGTAAAGCAGTGGTCTGTTATATATCCGCTTATTTGCTGAAAGTTATGTCCACTTACTGGAGAGATTGCAGACTTTTAAGTACTGGAGAACTGTAGTGTCATTTGTTGGGATGTCAAAGTATTTGAGCATGTGTAACAAACATGTTAACCCTGAAATTCTCTTCCTAGTCAAATCAGGTAGCATTTTAACAATCTTTAACTTTATCCATTGAAAAACTCTCTTCCTTGTAACTTTGTCAGTTTGTTTTTTACTTGTCTATTTACTAGTCTATCAGCCAAAATATGCAAATGTACACAAACTTGGAAATGTAGATTTTCCTGCAACACAGTGCCAACTACAATAGAGAGGTAGTTTTGGGTAGGTAGGTTTGGAAAATTACAGTAGGGTTAACCTGATATGTGATATGTAGCCCAATTTCAAACATGTCCAGAAAAAGAAAAAGAAAAATAATCAAGTTCATTTGCTGGGGGTGATTAGGTTTTAAATTTAGTACCCGACATAATCATCCCAATCAACTTTACGAGTCCATTTATAAGCATCAGCCTCTGTTGTTTCCTACCCATTGGAGCTTCTGCATTTTGCTCGCATGCTGGTGCTTCATTTTTTTCAGAAGAGTTGCTGTCTGCCTCGTCTGATGTTTCCAATCATTCTTAACTTACATTTGGACACAACACATTGATCTAATTTTGGCACTCCTTTTGTCTTTCAACCAGTTGGTAAATAATAAATTGTTACATATTTCTAATGGTGGCTCAAATGGTAGAGCATTGTGATGCAACTCAAAGGTGCGGGGGATTGATACCTCACATCCCCATTTCAAATAAATGTTTTACTTTTTCCAATTGTAGCACGCCTAAGTTCCTAAATGGTCCAAGACCAGCTAACATACCTAGAACTATATAGTTACAAACGTTTCCACCGTTGTTATATTTCGATTTTGGACACAACACGTTTACTGGTTTTTAGCTATCATTTTATCTTGTGGCGCGAAATTAGGCATGAACATTTTAAGAATATATTTCAAAATAAAATTGAAATTGCACATAGTAAATAGTAAATTATTATCGTGTTATAATATTAGATTGGGGATGTAGCTCAAATGGTAGAGCATTGTGAAGCACTCAAACACTCAAAGGTACGAGGATCGACACCTCACATCTATGAAAATTCATATATGGGCTAAGACCACCTAACTACCTAATACTTTTCTAGGTTTTTTGCATTTTAGGAATACAAATATAATTCATAGTTTTAGTCTGTATAAAAGATTGTTTTGTTACCATTTAGTTATTTTATTTTATTTTATTTTCAACTTATAGTATGCTAAAAGTTCATATATGGTTTAAAACGAGGCACCTACAGCTAACTTATTAAGGGCATCTCCAATGGGGGTATAAAATTACACCTCCACATAGGCTCCACGTAGGTGCTTTTAGGATTTTACAACTCTAATTGCATACTATTGTATAACCTATAAATATCCACACTCTATACTCCCCAATGGAGAATTGTAAACAAAATTGGATTTTAAACTCGGATGTCACTTAAAGTGACGTTTTTCTTTAATTTAAAGTGGAACGCCACTTTAAGTGACATGACGTCCGAGTTCAAAAAATTACAAATTATAACTTTAGAACTAAAAAGGGACGTGCCTTCAAGTGACGTATGAATTATTTTTTGTTCGGACGTTGGTTAAAATGTTGCCCGAGCTATTTATCAACTGATAGCGAGATGGGAAATTCCCCACCTCTTCTATCAACTAATAGTCTATTACCTACGGTATACCACCTCCATTGGAAAGAGTTTTTTGACACTTGGAGTGTAAACTTTACACTCTATATGGTTTACACCCTCCATTGGAAATGCCCTAACACCAGGCACTTTGATGTCATAAATAATAAATTATTCTCTAATCAATATAACAAGGGAGGGAAGTTTTATTGCTCTGTCTAACTTTCCTATTTTCATCTTCTTCCTCTCACTCACACAAGCTTCTGCTTAATTCCACATTTGATCTCCATCACGTCATGATTCAATTAAAAGGACCAAAACCAATGCATGCATATCAGGGTAAAGTTTCTCTCAAACTTTCTTATCATTCCCAATTCACAGTTAGAAATTAATAATCACGATTAAATAAGTTCTACGTTATGACCCTCTCTCTCCTTCTCTGTCTTTCTTTTTTCCATCTTCCCCAAGAATCTAGTTATGAAAGAAGATCAAGTCATGAAATTCAACACAATCTCATAATTTTCTCGACTCTATCGACTTATTGTTCAGGTATGGTTCATCTTTTTTATAAGTCATCAGAAATTTGAATTCATATTTTTAGTTTTTTATCTATTACCATTTTCTTCAATAATTAAAAGCATTGAAGGTTTAAAGTTTAGTGATTGTGAACATGATACAAAGATGAATAATGAATATAAACTTTGGATGAGTTTTTTGTATGGTTTTTGAAATGTCACGTCCCAAACTTAACCAGTTGCTTGAGATAGACAAATTCAATGAAGTACGTTTTAAAATTTGTCTGTATGTTTAGACTGCCAACCCAGGCTACAAAATTAGGCTTTTCCCCCACAAAATATTAGCCATGTACTATTCTTATTCCTTCTCTTTACTCTTTGACTTTTTGTGTTTTCCCATTCTAATGATTCTGCTATTGTAACGCCCGTATTTAAAATAAGTAATTTTCTATTTATTAATTAATTAAATTATCTCTATTAGTAAAATACACCATAATTAACCTGGCTTTTTAAAATAGACCAGCCTTTTTTCTACCACCTAATACCCCTGATTAAATAAAAAAAAATCTTATTCAATGTCTTAAAAAAGGACTATTTCGTCATTTATTTTTTGATTTCTATTTATACCCTTCAATCACAACACACATGCATTTAGTTTTTTATGTAAATTGAGGGTAAAACCCAAATCCACGCCTATATTGATATGTATATGCAGTGTTATCTTCCCATTAATACCCACTTAAATACCATTAATACCCACTTAACTACCATTAATCTTGAAGTTCTTCAACTTCCCCTCTTTTCTTACGGTTGGGTTTCTTCGTTTCACATTTTTGGAGAACGAGGGGAAGAAGATGTTCAAGATGCTAAGATGTTTTAACAAATGGGAAGAAGAGTGGTTGCCATAAACCATGTTCGAAACCCGGTACCCCTCGACCCCTGAATTTTCAAGATATATATACGCATTATATGTTTTGTATAGTCGGGTTGGGTCTTTGATTCCTTTTTCTTATCTCTAGATCATTTCTTCTAGAAGTTCAGAGGCAATTACAAAGGCACAGCCGTTTCTCTCTGGTAAAATTATGCTAATATTACAAAATGCTAATATTTTTATGCCTTTTTTCCTTCCATATTATATTTCCAATCTAACTACTGGGTTCTGGATACAGCAATGTGTGAACGGCTTTACATTTTGGAGGGTGGAGTTGGTGTGGGAAGGTGTGTAGCATAAAGTTGAGAAGGATCAGAATGCTCAGCTGAAAAATCAAGTTGCTCATCTTTTGCAATTGGATCAAGATCAGAAAATTCAGAAACAACAACGAGACACGACAATTCAGTCTTTGCAGGTATTACTTAATTCTCATTTTTCCTGGCGTCTGCTAACTTAGTTGGTCAAATCATATGGAGTGGTTGCCATAAACCATGTTCTGAAACCCAGTGGTACCCTGACCCCTCAATTTTCCGTATATATATACGCACATATGTTTTTATTCAGTGATAAATGATACGTTTTCAAGTTCGATTTCCAATGTTTGTATTTTCTTAGTATCCTTCCAATCTCCTCTGTCTTAGTTGTAGTATTTATCAAGTAGTTTCTAACAGTGGATGATGCTACCATGTTAGTTAGGTTGATGTTATTATTTACCTGTGTAACACAACTGGTTAGGTTCAATTGTTTTCAGTGACCACTTCAAGGAAGAACTGAAGAAGCACGAGTTCTTACAACTTTAAACCTTTTTTTTGTAAAGAACTTGCCTGCCTCTGCTGTTTATACCTGATTGCCTCCCTCAACAATGTCCAAATGACTTTTAACACCCACCCCTCCCCAAAGGAGCAAATCTGAGAGCTCCATGATCTCGTGCTCTCAAGCTTGAATAATTCAATAAGTACATGGGGCGTTTCACACCACTTACAAACCGGGATATAAACAAAGAGAGGCCATGAAGTGATTTAACAAAGCAACCCGAGAAGCTTAGGTATTTGCAACTTGTGTCGGCATCCCGGGGTGGTTGTGTTCCCCTTCATATGTAACGATAAGCATCATTTGGTTCATCCAAGCACCTCTCAACATGCTTCCTTGTCGGGCAACCTCTCATGTCACTGCATTTGTAGTATCCTCTGCACAAGTTTAATCAATCCTTTTCGTGCACTTCAACAACTCGAACTAATTTGACATCAACGGATAACCGAAAAATAGATAAGAAAAAAAATCTCTAAAATACAAGATCACGGTCAACGAGATAAGATTTTTGGAGAATGGTAATAAGTTTCTCAAATGGTAATTAGAAGAAAGTCAAGAAACTGAACCCTATTTGCATGGACATCACTACCGCTCAGAGTGTTGGATTTCACATCTCTGAGCATTATATGGTAATAATTAGGCCCCAAAACATTCTCAATCAACTTAGAAATCCCTGCATTTTCATGAATACAAAAGAAATCCTATGATATAAGAAGTATAGAGAATTACACTCATAAACGTAGAATTTGAGAATAAATATATCAATGAAAACTTCCGTAAGTCGAAGAAAATTCTTTGTAGTATAGGAAGATCGAGATTCGACAAGTGTACCACCATTATGCCAAGAACTCACTCTCAATTCAACTCCCTGTCCCCTCCTAAACTAGCTTGAGATTTCTTTGCCAAAACCTTACAAAAATTTTCAGCTTAAGCTAAGTGTGGGCACAAAAAGAGTATTATACTAAGCATAGAAGAGCTTTCGATGCAAAGAAGTCAAGAACCCTTTTCTTCGTTTCACATTTTTGGAGAACAGGGAAGAAGATGTTCAAGATATGGAGATGTTTTAACAAATGGGAAGAAGAGTGGTTGCCATAAACCATGTTCTCAAAACCCGATGGTACCACGACCCCTCAATTTTCAAGATATATATATCGCACATATGTTTTGTATAGTCGTTGGGTCTTTGATTCCTTTTTCTTATCTCTAGATCATTTCTTCGGAAGTTCGTGAGGCAATTACAAAGGCACGTACCGTTTCCCTCTCGTAAAAATTATGCTAATATTACAAAATGCTAATATTTTTATGCCTTTTTTCCTTCCATATTATATTTCCAATCTAACTACTGGGTTCTGGATACAGCAATGTGTGAACGGCTTTACATTTTGGAGGGTGGAGTTGGTGTGGGAAGGTGTGTAGCATAAAGTTGAGAAGGATCAGAATGCTCAGCTGAAAAATCAAGTTGCTCATCTTTTGCAATTGGATCAAGATCAGAAAATTCAAAAACAACAACGAGACACCTACAATTCAAATTTGCGGTATTACTTAATTCTCATTTTTCCTGGCGTCTGCTAACTTAGTTGGTCAAATCATATGGAGTGGTTGCCATAAACCATGTTCTGAAACCCAGTGGTACCCTGACCCCTCAATTTTCAGTATATATATACGCACATATGTTTTTATTCAGTGATAAATGATACGTTTTCAAGTTCGATTTCCAATGTTTGTATTATTCTTAGTATCCTTCCAATCTCCTCTGTCTTAGTTGTAGTATTTATCAAGTAGTTTCTAACAGTGGATGATGCTACCATGTTAGTTAAGTTGATGTTATTATTTACCTATGTAACACAACTGGTTAGGTTCAATTGTTTTCAGTGATTCAACACTCCATTCCTTAAGTGATAGTGTCGAACCCATTACCTAAGGACTTGAAGAGACCTCCACCAATTTGATTTTAGGGGTTCTGATTTAACTTCTTTATACTGTATGTGATAATGGGTAGATGTTCTGTAAATTTGTTATGTTTTTTTCATTCTAGATGGTATAATTATTTCGCTTTCTCGGCTCTTTTGACTTTGATGTTTATAATAGACTATATGGTTTGTTTATTAAAGTTGTATGGTTCGATATGCTTAAGTCCTAGCCGATGTTCTATATCACCATTTAAGCGTCCTCTTGATATCATTTATGTTATGTTCATTGGATGGGCTCGGTAAAAAATGTTCTCTTCTACAACTCTAAACTCATCCTCTATGGTTATCCAACCATGTATGTGGGTTGCAAAGTTCGTTAGGCATTGATTCTAATCCGATTGATTCTATTGTCGTCATGCTGTTAGTTTTTGGACGTTGTGTGATTTGCTAAATGGAAATTGACCTTTTGCAATAGCCACGCATTAAATCAGTGGCTACCATCTTCACAAAGTGATGATTTTGCCTTTTGTGTGCGTGTGTCTTTTCGAACCATAACTTCCCTAATCTTAGTGCTGATAAGCTAACAGGGTGCTTTTTTATAATGCCCATGCCTCTGGTGCTTTTGTTTTTGGGCCATTCAGGGGCAGGCCAACCTTACATGTATACTTGGAACAATGATTTTTTTAAATATTTATCGAACTCTTTGATCAGTATGCAAACCATAACTATTTGCGGCTTCTTTTGGTTTTGTTGTTTTTATATATTTCTGGTTTTGATCTCGCTTGTCATGCTTAGTGGCCAACTACACTATGCTTTCGTGGTCCTTTGCCCTTTACCGCACCTTTAACCAAGTAGGTTTTGTGTTTCTGTTTTAATGTTTCCAACATGCCTTGATTCTTTACCAAAACAAGGTATACAATGATTAGGGTACTGGAAATCCAACAATTCTTCACACATACCTACGCATATTTGATGTCCCTTGCCAATTTTTGCCATCCCTGCGAATATGCCTAATCTAACACTACGTGACCAACTTCTTCGCTTGAATGATCTAAAAGCTAATCCCGTATATGCATGTTTAATTATTTATAACTGCTTTTTTAATAGGCCATTCAATGTTTAATGTGGCGTGATACACAATCCCTCTACGGCGGCTCATTTGGCTTTATTTGGTTAAGCCCGTTCGGCTTTACTGTACCATTAGAATTATGGTCATTTGTCATTGTGCCCCTCATGGTCATCGACACAGTAGTCATGGAGAGTTTTTAATTCATCTCGGTTATGATTAGGTTTTTCATTAACATTGTTTAGATCAAAATCCCTTACGTTTTAAACAGCATTTTTGAGCCTTATAAGGATAATTCCTATACTGTCTTTACATATTCATTGGATGCTGTGATATAATTGAGGCTTAAATAAAAAAGGATGATCCCAGTTCACTTTCTAATTTTATACTATAATTATAATTATGAGATTAGTGTTACATAAAAAGGGCCCAAGGTAGGATCAAGACAAGCAGCCATCATAGGCAATGCTTCAACAGCTTTGATAGCCATTTTACCCCCCATTGGGAAGGGTATAGAGCCATCCGTTTACACAAGTTTTTTTGACCTTCTTTCTTTTGTTGTTTGCAAATAATACCGCTTCGAAGCACTCACTCGATCTTTTGGGCTGTGTGCATCCCTGTAATGAAAAGTTAATCTTTGCCCAATTAGAATTTAAGGTGCGTTGGCTTCACTCTTATTATCATTAAGAGTAAACGTGATTATCATTATTATGAATTTAATCTTCGCCCAACTTCTTAATTCTGTTTATTATCATTATTATCATTTTCACGGCCTTTTTTTTTTCACTGCCTTCTTTCGTACTCAACCTTATTTCTGAAAAATAAAAAGTTAAGAAAACGTGATTAGCATTTTTTTTACTTTAGCGAATAAAAATTAAGACATAAGTTCACTCCAAAGAACTGTTCATAACACATACTACAGAGTACTGACCACAAACACAAGTCTTTAAACGTGGCTAAAAGTCCTTATCCACCTGACCCAAAAGGGCTTTTTTTTAAAAATAAGTATAAAAGCTAAGAGGGATGCATTATATTAACATAAAAAATATATTTTTGCAAATGTAAACTTGTAAGAACTCAAAGATAGGAAGAAGAGAAAAAAAAGCACAAAAGGTTAACCATATGAAAAAATAAAAGTAATCAATAAAAGAACAAACCAAATAATTGCGAGGCTGCAAGACACCAAGAAGAAATGCTAGCTCCCGTTGTTTGGGAATTAAAACTACGCTGGAGTAGAAAGTAACCCTACTCTCCAGGTGCCACAACCCCATGAAAAATTATCTGAAGAAATTAGGCCACAACATTAGAACACTGAACACTGAAGCCTGAAGGAATCATTGGTACAATTCACTGATTTCCTCTTTACCCCTCCTTTCATTAACTATCCTCTTTGGTATGTGATCTTAATCACCTCCACCATATGGATACCATTCCTTCAACTCCATATGCAGTGTTCCCCTAGAACATGTATCACTTAATAATAAAATTTTCAAAATAACATGCAAGGCACAAACATAAAAGATCAGATCTAAAGCAAATATAGGTTGCGTAATCAAACCCTCGCCGCCCCTAAGTAAATAGAATTAAGAAAGAAGAATAATGAAAAAAGTATTTTAAAAAATGAGCTTTTTAAATGCAAAGTCAAAGAAAAGGTATTACCGAAAACTTGGAAAGAAATAGCGGAAAAAAAAAACAGATTAAGTTCTTCTTCCTTCTTAGGACCGGTATTGTTCGAATCAAAGTCGTCTATTGGGATATTTAGGATCACATTTTGATTCTGTTCCTCTCTCTAATCAAATTAAATACATTATTAAATTTACCATCTTTGCATGAATCGCTTAAGTTAAAGTACATACCGCAACTTATTTTATTTTTTGAATAACTTGTGTACCTAACCAAATATGATGATGTTATTTTAATTGTCTAGACCATCAACAACTGTATATTTAATTCTTTATTCTTATTAGCCTCGTGTGCTTTAAAATATGTTTAACTTATTTGTGTTTTCTGGACTATTATATCTTTTCGTTTTGTTTTATTAATCTGTTAAGTTTTTGTTGTCTGCGCTGTTTCGTTTCTTTACATTTTCGAATATGTTAAAATAGGACTGGATTAGTAACTCCCTAGATATCATTTCTTTGCCTACCTTTGGAAAGTGGTAAGTGCAGGCAATATATTTTTTTAGCTTACAAGCATTTAGACATGGATGCGCATGAGGAGCACCCAAGCTTGGGTTCCTTAGTGATCGTGGACGCACGACAACAACAACAACAACAAAACCGACGCGTGTCGAAAAGAGCAAGAGTAAGCAATATGAGCTCGAACAGATGGCCCAAATAAGGGAACGTGGCTTATCAATTATTATCAACGAATCCAAACCAAAGAAATGAAGAATTGACTTCTCGAGAGAGCGATGCGTGTAGCGTGGCATGCCCCTCAATCGCTTCTTTGCCGATGGATCGTTGGACTCCAACAATTCGACGCCTCCCGAGTTAATCCGAGGCCTACACCCATCTAGAGATGTTCCACACGTATTGCTTTACGGAGAACGTGATTTTGCAACGAATACGCCTAACTCATATAAGGCAATATGCTCGAATCGTATTAGTGCAACGGCATCTACATCGAAATTGGTGGCAATGGCGTAACTACCACCACTAATTACTTATCCGCTTAGATTCACAACCGATTATTTATCTAGGGAAAATGAATTGACTTTAATCAGGTTTGGGCATCCTTGCTGATGATATTCCTGACGACTATGCTATCAATAACGTTGGTTTGAATGGGGTCGACATCCAGATCAGCAGATGGCAAATTTGGCGAGCCTTTTGAAGGTTACATGTGGACCTTAACCTTGACCCAATAATAGATTTGTTCTTTTCGTTTACGTATCTTGTAATACAAGGACCTTTATTTCTTTTGTAGACACTGACGCTGATCACGGGGATTTCTGTTTTGGTGCCATTAATCCATTCAATGGGATTAATACTGTAATTCACTCTAATGATGTCGGGGGGAACCATGGGGGTTCAAGAGAAGAAGTACTTCCTATGCAAGGTTAAACTTTGTCCTTGAATTAAACGTATCTATTTTATGTCTTTAAGGATTTTCTGCTGCTTGGCTTATGTGATTAATATATTGACTTGGCAGAGTGTGTTGCATTAGATAACGGTCAGATCGGGCCGGAGGAGGGGAGGCACACTAAAAAAAAGGCGGAATCATAATTGTGCACGAGGCTATGACAACTCTTTAGATGTTCAGACACATCGTTTACCACAACCAACGAATTGTCCACAATGCCAAGCAAAACTGTTCCGACGCGAACCGCCTGGTTTTTTCTGCTCAAATGGGACAATAAACTTGCCAGCTTTAACAGCTCCGCCTGGGTTGATTAATTTATTTACATCTCCATCACCTACTGCCGATTTTAGGAAGAACATACGTGCATATAATCATGTCTTCTCATTTACTTCTATGGGGGTTAAGATAGATGATGATCCGGGCTGATGGTCGAGAAGGAATTTACACGTATAAAGCCCGGGGCTCTATTTATCACCGTATCGGTGGCCTTTTGCCCATCCGCCACAGACCTAGATTTCTTCAAATGTATATATAATGATACAGATCATGAGCTTGACAATCGTTATGGCTGAAAATGGAGTGTTGGACAGACGGGTATTGGCTATCATTCATAATGTTTTAAAGGAGAATCCGTATGTCCAGATTTTTCGCCAAGTTTCCCAGAGGTTATCATCACCGACTCTCCGTCTACTTATTAGAGATAACCCAACAGGAGCACATCAATATAGCATGCCTACATCTTCTCAAGTGGCAGCGATCTTAGTTGGTGGTGAGGATCCAAGTAACCTAAATGAACGGGACATCATAGCTCAACGAATATCTGGAGAGTTTGAGAATGTTCCCGACACGGCCGGCTATTATGATCCACTTCAATACCCTCTTCTACTGCCTTACGGCAGCCCGGGATGGAATTTGCATATGTTCCGTTCTAATAGAAAACGACTCACGAGTCAACAATTTTATTGTTACTTGCTCCAAGTAAGCCTTCAACTTTGATCTATTTTGTGTTTTGTTCTGTATTGGTTTTCCAAAACAATTACCTGACCAATGTCTTATCCCATTGTTAGATTCGACCAAATGATCCACTTCTACTTCTCCGTAGTGGCCGTCTTTTGCAACAATACATAGTTGACAACTATGTTAAAATATCAACTCTAAGATTAAGGTGGATACGTGATCACCAACAAGAAATTAGGGCTGAGCTTTATCAAGGACTGCAAGACTATTTAAGCTCAGGAGAAATCCATTCAGGTGTGTATTAAGTTTTATAATTTATTACCATTTGACCGTTAGACATCCTTATATCCACTTTTAAAAAATATTTAGGTAATGTTGGACGCAAAACAATCTTGCCTGCATCTTTTGTTGGGTGTCCCCGTGACATGCACCGGCGATATCACGATGCTATGGCATTAGTTCAAAAGTATGGGAGGCCGGATTTGTTTATCACAATGACTTGCAATCCGTCTTGGGAGGAGATCACTGATGAGTTGTTAGAAGGTCAAGTTCCAAATGACAGGCCAGATTTGATAGTAAGGATCTTTCGTGCAAAACTTGAAGAGTTGAAGAATGATTTGTTTACTAAAGGAGTTCTTGGGAAAGTCGTGGGGCACGTTCATGTTATTGAATTCCAGAAAAGAGGAATGCCTCATGCACACATCCTTCTTATTCTTGACGAGAATGACAAGCTAACAACTGCAGACGATTATGACCAAATTGTTAGAGCGGAAATTCCAGATCCAAATATTGAACCAGAGCTATATGAGATTGTTGTCAAACACATGATTCATGGACCGTGTGGTGCTGTGAATCCAACATGTGTTTGCATGAAAGATCAGAAATGTACAAGAAATTTCCCAAAACAATTTGCACCAGTAACTAATCAAGGTATTGATTCCTATGCTACATATATGAGGCGAGACAACGGTGCTTTTGCAATTGTCCATAATCATCGCCGCCGCTTACGTGTCGATAATCGTTGGGTTGTACCTTATAACCCGTGGTTGTTAAAAAATACAATTGCCATATCAATGTGGAGGTATGCTCGAGCATTAAAAGTGTCAAATATTTGTACAAGTATATCTACAAGGGTTCAGATCGAGTGGCCATGGAAGTAACATCTACAGACATAGAAGCACATGATGAAATAAAGCAGTATGTAGATGGACGTTGGATTTGCCCACAAGAAGCTCTTTGGAGAATTTTTGAATTCCCGCTTAGTCAAATATACCCATCTGTGTATTCTTTGCAGGTCCATCTTAAGAATATGCATGAGGTCACCTATGAAGGCAACCAACTCATTGAGGATGTTTTGGCTGATGATAAGAACTCCCGCACGATGTTAACAGAATTTTTTAAACTTAATAACGTTGATGAGGCTGCTCGGCTATATCTTTATCGTGAGATCCCTGGACATTATGTATGGAACAAGACGTCCAATCATTGGCAAAAGAGAAATGGACATAATCGTGTCATTGGAAGGCTTTATGCAGTATCCCCTCTTGAAGGTGAGAGGTACTACTTGAGGGTATTGCTTAATCATGTTCGAGGACCAACATCATTTGATCATCTACGAACGGTCGGATCTAATGTATACCCCACATTCAAAGAGGCGGCTGAAGCATTAGGCCTACTTGAAAAGGATGATGATGTTCACGAATGTTTGCTTGAAGCATCGAGGATACAAATGCCCTCTTCTCTACGGAAATTATTTGTTACAATTTTGGTATATTGTAATCCATCTGGAGTTCGTGATTTGTGGAATGAATTCCATAGCTATATGGCCGAAGATTACACCGCATCGGGTTTGAACTCAACGTATGCGACAGATCGTTTGTTACACGAACTTCAAGTGTTATTGGAACAACATGGTCAAAATATTTCGGGCTACGATTTGCCTGCCATCACCGATGAACATGTCGACCTAGATGATATATCCAATTTGGTTAGAGAGGAACTATCTATTCCCATTGCTTCAGAAGACATTACTTCTATAAGTAAACTTACTAATGATCAAAAAAATGCGTATGATCAGATTATCTGTTCGGTCCAACGGAGAGAGGGTAGGGTTTATTTCGTTGACGGACCAGGTAACAGCAAAACATACTTATATAAATCCATTCTAGCTAAACTCGAGGCGAGGGCCATATTGCTATTGCAAAATAAAGAACTTCGAATTGCTGCTATAATGATGCCTGGCGGTCGTACGGCCCATTCTAGGTTCAAGATTCCAATACCAATTACATCGACGTCCACATGCAAAATAAGCAAGAAGAGCAAATTGGCATGTTTGTTACAACAAGCAAGTATACTGATATGGGATGAGGCTACAATGACACATCGTTATGCGTTTGAGGCACTAGACAGAACTTTAAAAGACATCACAGGCAGTGAATTGCCTTTTGGAGGGAAGGTTTTCGTTATGGGTGGAGATTTCCGTCAAGTACTCCCTATTGTTTCACGTGGGACAAGAGCACAGACTATTGACGCATGTATTACAAACTCACCACTTTGGGATAAAGTGCATGTGGTACGTCTTAAGGAAAACATGCGAGCGAAAAATGATCCCGCTTTTATGGGAGTTTCTTATGAGCGAGGGCGATGGGACTAGACCATTTATTGATGGGGACATGATTGAACTTCCTAGAGATATTGTAGTGCCGTGGGAGAATGAGCATTCACGTGTGAATCTTATAAATGAGATCTTTCCAAGATTACATGAAAATGCCGGTGACACTGACTACATGATTAAGAGGGCAATAATAACTCCTAGGAATGAAACGGTTGAATTAGTGAATGATGAAATAATTGATCGGGCCTCCGTGAAGAAGTGTCGTTATTACTCTTTTCGATTCGGTTGGAAATGATTCATCGTGGTTTGTACCCTCAAGAGTACTTAAATTCTATTTGTCCCAGTGGTCTGCCTCCTCACCAGTTGAAACTCAAGCTAGGAGCTCCAGTTATTTTAATGAGAAATTTAGATCCTAAGAATGGCCTATGTAATGGAACACGACTAATATGTAGAGGGTTCGACACACATGTAATTGATGCTGAAATCGTTACTGGAAATTCAGCTGGTGCTAGAGTTTTCTTGCCCCGCATTCCGTTGCACCCTTCTCAAGATGCAAGGCTACCTTTTGAGCTGACTAGGAAACAATTTCCTATAAAGTTAAGCTTCGCTTTACAATAAACAAATCACGGGGTCAAACAATACCAAATGTTGGAGTATATTTTACCCGAGCATGTTTTCTCCCACGCCAACTCTATGTTGCTTTATCAAGAGGAGTTTCGCAATCTTCAACTAGAGTTTTGGTTAAGAAGGGAACATTGAGGGTCTCTCTGAACTTACACTAAAAATGTCGCTACAATGACATCCTCCGTTCTTCGCGATTACCGCGAGCCGTTGGTGTCTTCTGTTCTTAGCTGCCTAATTATTGCTTCATATATCTATATGTTATTTCAAGCTTCCTTACTTCGTACGTTGATTGTGTCTCTAATGTATACAATATAGAACTACAGTTGCCTCTGCAATTTCCTTGCGTTGTGCACCGGTTAATCCATCAAACGAGGTTTAGTGATGTGTTATCGTTTGGTTTGCAATTTGACAAGTCAATTGCACTCTTTTTTGTTGTAGCAGGGAATTTACATAGGTTTTTCCCAAGATAAAACTTAATTTTTATGTTGTTCCATTAAGTTCATTTATGTTGAGAAGATATATAAATTTGTAAAATTATGCCTATACATATCCATTAACATGTGTAACCAAAGGAATTGATATTGTACTGCATGTGTTCCTGCAGCAATATTAACAACGCGAATTAGGTTTTCCTAATATCACTACATCAAGATTATGTTTGCCGTTGTTACGTTTGCTGCGAAGTTATTATATAAAACGGCGGAGTGGATAGTGTGTTGTTACAGTTTGTGATCGTTTCTTTAACTGAATGGAGCTTACTTAACTTTGGAGGCAACAAATTCTTCACAAGCCCCAAGGAAGAGGAGGTAATTATAACTACTTTAAGTTCTACTGTTTACGTTGTACACTGTTGGTTGCAATGGTACGAGTGCCGAGAGCCAACTTACCTTATTGTTGAGTCTGGGATACCCTGGTGTCAGGGTGGGGAGCCTACGACTACCCTTATTGCTTCCAATATATGTTGAAGCAAATGCCAATTCCTAATTTTTGTGAGTCCTTAATCTACTACCAAGCCCTGAATTACAGTAGAATAGATGGATTCGTCACCACGAAGGGTACTTAACCTGATACATCTGGTTGGCTGGGTGTGAGGTCAAATGAAAGTCAAATCAACTGGGAAGCCTGAAACAAAATATGCTGACGAGCTGACCTGAAACAAAGGCGATTATGTTGCTCACATGCCCCACCGCAAACTAAATAGCAGAGGTGAGTTATTTGGTCGAAAGGCGCCGGGGATAAAGGTTAGGTGGACGTTTTGGACAGATGGTTTACCTCAGAATAGGGGACTATATGATACGGCAGATTAACCTAACAACAAAAGCAGGCACTCGTGATAGTTAGTTTCGATTTTGGTTAGCAAGCCAGGGCACGGGAAGGGATTCCCACAAGGAAGCATTATCCATTGGGTTAATCATATTCCCTTGGGTACCTAGCCATCTGTGTAACACCTGGGCGCCAATGTTCCGAGTGAATAAATGCCACTGGTCCGAGCTTAGGGAAGCGTCCCCGGCATGGGTTACATACGATCCAAAGGGATTATATAAGATATAAGATCCCCTGCATCAGTTCCTGGTCACGCTGCGACTAAAGAGTCATTGTGTAATCAGTCCTTTACCACTGAAAAGCTGTGCTAGCCCTTCTCCCGGGCTTTTAAGCTTTTGAAGCCATCATGGATGGCACAAGTTGAGGAGTACAGTAGGGTGGCCGTTGAAGGGTCTCTTTCGTCAAATCCCTTTTTGTTAAATAATAGGTTCTCCCCCTCTTTAATTTTATCTCTATTAGCTGTAGTGGAGAAATCGCTGATCAGAGAAAGACAACCGCAATAAGAGCCGAATAATCGCGGGTCACCCTGTGCGAAGCGAGAAAAGAGCACCTTCGCCAGTTACATCCGCTAGAGCGTAGGTATCCGATAAGGGCGTTGAGTGCTTCCGTGAAAGCCTCTCGGTCGGGGTTTCTTTGATCCTTTGATCTTGGTCCTTTCCTCTATGAGTTTCTCTTCCACCCGGTGAAGTGACAACACTCTCTTGGACAGGCCAATGGCCAAGGCTTGCTCTCAGAATGCCCGTTGTTAATAAACATTAACATTATATTGCTCATCCATATTGACAAGTTTTTGCAATTCGAAATCTTCATTTTTGTAATGTTTTGGACTGTTTAGTACCTCAAACTGGCAAGTAAGTTTGATCAATCTTCCTCTCCTAGCAGAAACGGGAAGGTTGTGAGTTTCTTTGCCCGACAGGACTTTGGGCATTTGATTAGCAAAGGCCAGGTTAGGGTCGCTCCTGATGCCATTCACAGTCATGGCAGCTTTCCTTTATTTTCTATTTAGGGTCGAGCAATTGTTTCTTTCTTTTTAAGGGTGTGGCTCATCGGTATACCTTGCCTGTCTCTAGGAGGCCTCCCTATCCCTAACCCAGGGAGTGGCTTGAGAGGACGACAACATTCAATCCCGCAGGAAACTTGCACGTATGTAGCTCAGAGCGTTTAATGAGGCTCGCTCGGAATACACTATGAATGAATCTTTTGTGCCGTTCATATGATCATTGTTGTGGTCGGCATAACCAAACAACTACAGCTATAACTGGAACCTCAATTAGTTATTCAGCTGAGTATTAGCTGATGAGGCTTGGTGGGTTCACATATTCAAAGATGAAATGGAGCATTATGATAAGTAGTGTGGGGGAATCCGGAAAGCCATTTACCCCGTATTTGAGCCCCAACACGGCGAACTGTTAGACAATTACTCTGAACACTTAGTCTTCATTGCATTGAGAATGTAGCTACACTCCTAGAGAGTTGATACTTGATCGTCCAGTCTTAGGCCCAAATTCGTTTTTTCATTTCTTCCCAGTGAATCCCGTGCCTCCCTTGCTATAATAAGAACTTACCAAGGGACAAGGAAAACTCCATTGATTTATACATAAATAACCAAGTTCTGATTGCAGTTGTGATAGGCTTTTAATCTTATGGTCTTAAACAAATAAATTTAAATTGCATTTAATAAGTTCCACTGGCAAGTACTCACCGTTCTATGTTCTTGCTTACGCGCCAGTCTATTTTTTGTTTCTACTTTAATTTTGCAGTCATCTGAACCTGGAGTAAAACCATGCTTTGTTTAGTCCTCTAAACCGACATTGCGTTCTGCTCGGCTTTCCCAGCTGAGCTGATCGTACATGGGTCATGGGGACCTTATACAATTGCTAACAATACCAGAAGTTATTGCAGTACACTTTGCTAGGGTTTCAATGTTAGGTGGTAATGACATCGCGGAAATGCACATAGTAGAAATGTCATTTCCATAATGTCCTCCATGCTCCTTGCTAAGTGAATTTTTAGTCATAAACACTCACAAGCATGGATAATAAATTGGCAAAAATGCTTTCTGATTACACTGAAAATTGACCGTAACCATTAATATACGCTACATAGTCTTAGGAGTAAAATGAAACAAAAAAGAAAGTTTACTTTTGCAAATAAACTAAATTAGGTTAATCTACACTGTTGAAGATTTACATGGGAGAACCTAATGAAAAGTTTAATATTTAGAAGCCTAAAGCAGCCCATAAACAAAACCAAAGCAAAAAAAATTGAAGTGGTGGATACTACAGAGTCAATAAAGCAAGCAAATATCCTACGGTGGTTGTGGAATTAGTCTGATCTAAAGAAATGAGGAGGGATGTTGGGGCACTGCAAGAGTCATAGCATCTTATTTACTATAACCAACTCAAATGCTTTGGTAAAGCGTGTAGGAATCGAGTAATTATGAAATGCTCTCGAATAAATAAGAGAATATCAAGTAGCGGTTTTCACTTAATAGAAAATAAATTTCATGAAGGATAGTCCATGTTGAAATTTCTTCATGCCCCTTCTGCTATGCACTCTTTGGCAGGAAAAAGTTACAAGCATGGAGTATAAACGATTTCAATTACAAGAAGAATATAACTGCCCAGTAAGGATAGTGGCAATAAATTAAACGTTAAGTTTTTCTCATTTGTTAACTTCATCTAGGAGCCTATCTGATCTGCCGTGGGAGCATTCAATTGGTTATTAGATTGTTCAGTAAGTAGATTCCTAGAATATTGTTAAAGTTGAGTCCTGCATTGATTGGCAATCTGCATATTTGGTTCCTACATGGTCAAACACAATTCGATCTTAGTTCCACAACCATTCAATTCGTGCTCTCCCATGACTACATACTATGCTTCTCACCATTGATAAAAGGAAAATGATAGAGTCCTACAGCTTATTTTTGTTAGTGACAAGCTCAACATATTATGTGGCGTCAAGGTTGGAGCTTCATGATTATAGCTGTCAGACTACCGCCGGTTCTCTAAGTGTCATAACTAAATGATACGAAATAACAGTTAAAGAAGAGTATTAACGATTGTAGATGCCCCTTACATAACTTGAGCAACAGATTCAGCAACCAATGTAGCATCACCCAAAGCAATTTATTTTTTCCTGATTTGTTTTAGCGCTTTTGATTTTAATTTGTTTCCTGTGCTGTTTAATCAAATTATTCATAAGGTCATTGATTAGTTTTTTGCCCTTTTTTCCCCCTTGATAGTTTGGAGGCTATGATTTACGTACATCTCCTTATTTTCGGTTCGGCTGATGGATGCATGTCGATTTTTCCATGGGTTTCTGGGACCAGGTGACATTGATGTTGAGCAATGTCAGGTAAATTACATTTCTTTTTTATTTAGTTAGTTTCATCCCTGTTGTATCTAACTTGAATTTTTTGGTCTGAGCACCCTCTGGAATGGATATGGTCGCTTTTACCAATTTAATAGCGTTACAACTGGATAACATAAACAAAGCAATTGACTTTACGTTAGCAATATAACCTCGCTGGCAGCCAAGAATACTGAAAGGGATTCAAAAGTAGCTGTGTTCCCTCTTAATTGCATAGGACATTATGTTTCTAAAGCCTCAGAAAGAATATCTTGCGGTCACTGGAAAAGTAGCTTAGAGCCAACATTGTTAGCCTCTAACACACCTTAAACATACTATCCGCAGAGAACACATGGAACCATGCATACTGTGCTCCACTTACTGATATGACTTTGAGAATATTGTGCAAGGGCATCCGTGGCTTCCGAGCCCGCCATTCTCTCTCGCCAATTCCTCCAGTCAGGGCTAACAGGCACTACACTTACACACGCCTTTTCAACTAGACCCCGTAGTCACCTAACCCGGGGATCCAGTTCAAACCATACAGGAAATCAAAAAACAGGAAAAAACTTACAATGACAAAGGAAGCTCCAGACACGATACCCTAGAAGGAGACAACCACAGGAAAAAGAACTACTTAGTCCTTCTACAAAGGACTAGCACCTTACACAGGCACAAGCAAATATAACCTAAGCCTGGATCACTTGCTCAAGATAGTTAATAAGACTTTCTGATAGCTTCATTCCCTATCTTCAATCCGGCAATTCACTAAACATTAAAGATAGAGATATAGAAAGTGTCAAGTCAAGCATCAAATGATTTGTTGATTAATGAATTTCTACCTGTTGTTTCAGGGGTGATTTCGCAGCTTTGCCGACTTTTGTTTCCAACTATTCGGTGTCAGGGTCAAGAATTTGGATTCCGTGAGTGAGCCTTCAATCTTGGCTACTCATGGCTATTTAAATGGAATTACTGCTCCTGGTAGACGTTCACCACCAAACGGAAACTGTACATCAAAGTGACCAAATAGTGGTTCATGTATGGAAACCACCTTGAATTTATGCTACTGTAGCATGTTTTAAGCGGACTAATGGTGACCAAACATTTTGATATACAAAAAACACCAGTCCTTTGTATGTTTAATAACAATCAACGTGACCTATACCTCATGTGAGAGCCTATATTTCTATAGTGCGCTATGGTCGTGAGATTACATCTCTTCAGTTTTATTGTTGTTTTTTTAAAGATATTATTATTGCTTATTTTGTTTTATTTTTAACGTCATATTGATTCAGTAGACAATACGTTAGCAAGTTATCATTTATTGCCAATATTTATATACGGATTTCCAATTTAATTAGGATATTTGTCCAGTTAGTAGATTCATATTGTAGTATACCAACTGCGCCTGATGTGTACATTTGAACCACAAGAGAAGAAAAGTTACTAATCTGCACCTCAAAACACATTTGCAGAAACTAATACTATTTTCGCATTAATAAGTCGGTATGAATTTCTAGGTATCACCACACTCAATCATTTTAATCCCAATTAAATCAAGATTCAATCATTTTAATCTCAATGATTATTCCAAGGAAAAATTATATAAATCAAATTTAAAACATCTTAATAATTAAAAAAACAAATTAAGAGCCAAAAAAAAAAAAAAAAAAAAAAGTTAAAAGTGAAACATAGGTCACAATCATAATGGGCCTCATACACTGTTCATCTTGCCCAGAACCAACTAAAATTTAATACGTTAGCAGTTTTCACTTTTCCCTTTGCCCATTAAATATATATATATATATATAATAATTGCGAAAAAAAAAAAAAACTCATCAGCGATTGGGTGCTACCTCCGTCATTCCTCCTTCTAAAACGCCTGCAATCTATACAACTTCCAGTCCTCCCATTAATGTATATGTTTAATATGAAAAACGTATGCATCACCCTTACAATATTTAACCTCTTTAATTGGTCAATACCGTTCTACTCCAAAGCTACCTATACTATTGTTTATATACATGTTGTGCTGGAGAGGTTGTTGAGCGTATCGTTCAATTGATCAAGTAAAGTATTTGCACTTTCCAGGTAATCGTTGGAGTTACATACCATGCTATTATTTTCCTCTCAATCATATTATTCTTCGCCTTATGCGCAATCAAAACTTTCTTCTATGGCACTATAAGAAGATTATATTCTTTTTCCTTATGTAATCTAGATGCTCTTTCTTTTAAATTGTGTGTTTAAGATTCCCGCTGAATTTCTTTCGCACATTCAATATGCTTTTTTGTAGCAATCCTTCAATGGCAACAACACAATTCCAACACCTTTCCACGCTTCGTACTGGCACAACCAAATTGAAAATAAAAGTTCGTCTGACCAGAATGTGGGAGTCAATCCAGTGGAATAACAACAATGAGGTCTTAAGTAGAGACTTTCTGCTATTGGATGCTAAGGTAATCAACCGCGTTTGTTTTGCAATCATTCAAAATTTACCACTGATTTTTTCCCCTTCTTGCCAGGGAACCCACATACATGCTAGATTGGAATCGAAAGATTTTAAAGAATTTGACAAATTTGCAAAAGGAGCTTTGTTGGAAGAGGGCAACATCTACGTCATTGAGAGATTTGACGTCGGGTTAGCAACGACCTATCGCCCAGTGGTGCATCCCTTTGTAATAAAATTCAAACCAGAAACATTGATACAGCTAGCTGATGAAGGGGGGGCTGAAATTGCAAGATACAACTTCAATTTCATTGAGTTTAACACAGTGCCAGAAAAAGTTAAACAGAAAACTCTTCTATCAGGTAATCAATCACAAGCTTATGCTTAAATAGCCCCTCTCCGTTTTACTTCCCTATTAAATTAAACTGTATCTTAAAGTTTACTGAAAATGATCTTAGATCTAACCTTATATTTATTTAAACAAGCAGATGTGATTGGTGTGTTGAAAAAAGTCGGCAGCACAAAACAAAAAACTGGCTCAGTCTTAAAGGAGATAGTTCTCATGGATCAGAAGTTAGTAGCCCCTTTATATATCAATTTAAACAAACGAACATGCCGTTGTAACGTAATCCAATTTTTTCAACCTTTAGGCGCGCTGAAGTGACCATTACTTTATGGGGTGATCTGGTCGGGTCGATTCCGGATGGCATACTAACACAACAGAATGTTATCATTATAGCCACTTCGCTGGCTGCAAGGGATTATCAAGGTAATAATACATTTACCATGTTCGCAATTTGAATTGTTATTGAAAATTAATTAATCTTAATTTCTATTCTAAGCCGATGAACTTTTAATATGTCTTTTTGTTGTAGACAAGATAACCCTTTCATCTGTTAGTGGTACAAAGATCTATGTCAACCTAGATATCCCAGCTGTCACTGAATACAAGCGCAGGTGAGTTTACCATATTTATCTAACATATTTGCCTTCTTTCTTTCATACTGCATGAAAAAAATGGTTATGGAAATAAAAAAAAATGCATCTATAGGACAAAAATGGCACAAAATATAACTGTTGTTGCTGAACGTAAACTATTTTCGTTTATATAACAAATGAATGTGTTGTAATCAACCACAATGGCATTTGGGCCAATTTCCTCTCCCTTTAATTGGTTTGTGTATATGGTTTACTACCATTCTTTGGCTATATTGTCCTATACACATATCGAGTCCTACAGTCATTTTTTTTGTTGCCCACTAGCATTGAAGCTGCAAACATATTAGTCGAGCTTGAAGCCCCTCCTCAAAATCTCTCTGAAGAAGCACTACTTACCGACAAGAGAGTTACCATCGGTGAATTGAAGGAAATGGGAAGAGATCAATCATATAAGGTATATGCTAATTTTTCCTTTCATATATGTATGTGTATACCTTTTGCTCAAATTATACTCCATTCTTTCTTATATAGGGATCAAGTTATACATGCAGTGCCATTATAGACAAAGTATACAGTACTAATTGGTACTACAACTGTTGCAAGCGTTGTATGAAAACAATTGCTCATACTGAACCCAAGACACACTGTCGAAAATGTAGGGTTGACAGCGAAAAAAAGTGAGTTTAATATATGTTTTTTGTTATTTTTATTTCAATAGAGTTCGAAATAGGAACAATATTTATATCTACTTCTTGCCTATACACATTCTAACCTCTAAACAGATACAAGCTTCGATTTGCTGTTAACGATTTCTCGGACATTACCACTTTTGTGGCTTTCAACAAACATGCTGAACACTTGGTTAAGAAGTCAGTTGAAGAATTGGAAATTATCCATAAGGCATGCTAATTAAAAACCCACATTACTTCCATCTATTTTAAAAATGAAGGTCATTTGTCTAAATTACCCATTCTTATCCAAATAACAGGACCAAGGGCCCAAAGCAGTTCAAACTGAACTAAGCAAACTTGAAGGCCGCTCTTACATTTTCCAAGTGCAAATTACCGAGTTCAGTGCAAAGGAAGGGTTTGAATCGTTTACCGTTGAGAAAGTTTACACTGACCAAACTGTCATCGATTGTCAATTGGATGAGCAGGTAGTTTCATTCGTGTTTTTCTGTTTAGATATCAAATTTGTTTTACTACAATCACATTTGACCGTTTTACACAACCTTAGGGAAACCACGATGCATCTGTGGAGTCAGCTGCTGGTGTTGTCGAAGAAGCTGATCCAGGCAAAGCATTAAACTCCGAGCTGCAGCCATCAAAAAAAAACAAAAGAACATAGTTCAAGGTGAATGTACAACACAACACTCTTGGATGTTGTAATTTAAAATCTTATTTATTTTGTTTGTTTATAAAAGACTACATGGAGCATAAAATCAAAAGTCGGTGTGTTACAATTTTTCCCCCTTTCTATATTGCAGGACACATCCATGGCTGCCAAAATCAATACTTTCTCTTAACTCTACTTCTTTTACTGTGTGTTCTTATAGTAAGGGATTTGGCTACTATATGAGAAGTGTTCCTCTTTATGCTTTTTCCCCCCTGGTGCCTTTGTGTTTACCTTTTTTTATTCGGCACTATCTGTTTCGTTTCGTGGCTTGGTGCTTCCATATTAACTTTGCATTGTTTTTTATATCAGTTATATGTTAATTGTTTTGTTCCATTTATTTTTCCCTATGTTTTTTTTTCATGTACCATATGCTGCAATTTATCTCTTACTTTCCCTTGCGCATACACCAAACATCTATCCTAAGGATTGTTACTACCATACCAGTACAGTAGAAATGAGGGTATATGTGGAACAGATGGAATCTCTTATGCAACTTTCTAATGTAGCACGTCTATTTCATATGGTGTGCCTCTCCCTTTTCAGGTTGTTTCATATTCCAGTTTTCTGTTTACCTTTTCTGCAGTTCAGATGGATTCTCTCTGTACATCTTTTTTTTTTTTTTCCTTTTGTTCAGAGATGAATCTGTGAATACCGTTATGTTACTGGCAAGGTTGCTCTGTTTCCCATTGGAAGTTAACAGAAGTTATACAGAGGTTGTCGTTAGGATTATTAGCAAACAAGCACGACAAGTAAACACCTTTCGGACCGGCTTCTGGTGGTCAAGCAAATTTCAGGATTAATTTTTATTAGGATAATGCTTTTGCTGAAATTGCTTTAGGCAACCGCTTAATCATAATATAATTAGGGATGATGTCAAATCGAAGCCTCTACAGCGTCATGCTCTCATTGTATTCTGATTACCCCTTGATGGTTGGGCTTTGACGGCATGTGCAAGGTATGATTTTGCATAATCAATCTCTTAAGTTAACCACGGCCTCTATAATATTCCACATACCTAGCATGAAAGTTTTCAACATTTTTTTGTTGTGGTAAACTATCAGAGTTCGGGTTCAGCTGATTTTTGGGCCACCATTGCTTTTCAATCTAGGTATTATTTGTTTTATCAATTTTGTTCTCACCTATACTACTTTGACTTGCTTTCCTTTCTTTTGTGTTAAAGTATCATTATATATTGCATGAGATTTGATTTTTTCTTTTCTAAATGCATGATTTATGAAGTCGGTGCATGCATGGCCTGAATTTCAAGGTTCATCGGTGTACGTATTAATGTGGGTTTAATGGTTTCATATGTTGATGTTGTTCGATAACTTATTGGTTTTTAATATTGTTGACTTTAAAAAAAATAACCTTTTATCAAGAATGGTCTCCATGCCGAATAACACGTTTTGGCTCACATAAAGGGTTCACATCTAAGATTAGGTTATCAATTTGCAAATCCCCTGGAGGGTTCACAGTTTCAGCCGAGTTGTGGGCTTAATATTCCTATATAGTTCATTTGCGATCGTGGGTTAACTTGGTTTAGAGAGGAGTTCATTTGTTACCCCATTAGGAAACGGTGTGTGATTCACTTTATTCAACTTGGCGTCTCTATAATCAGCGTACTTTCTTTGGCTATCTTAATGCCATTTTACCGTATAATTCTTCCTTCTAGAGCAGTCAATTGATTAAATTAGAATCATTGTTTAATTAGTCACTTTATTTTTTTGCTAACTGTCTTTCTTAAATCCTTCTTTTTATGATGTAATTGTGTTTTGGGCCCCTTACACATCAATTCAATGATGATTGTTCACAATGGAAAGATTTCTTCCTTCTCTTTTTTCTTCCTTTCGGTGACAATTTGTTCGAGCTTAATTTTTAAAAAAATTCTTTTGCCTGCTGTGGCGTGTTTCCAGTTACTATTCCCTCCAAAGGCGAGACCCCATAATGGTGGATAACTTGGAGTGATCTTATGGTGGTCTATTGGCAACGTTACTTGCCTAACTTGCTATCACCTTTCAAGGTATGGGTATGGATTCCTTGCTTTTCATGTTAAGTTTGCGCTCTCTTTGTCCCTTGTGATGATTAACCTGTTTGCAAAGAGTACGCAATATTACAATGATATCCTTCTTGTAGCTTTTGTAACCGCCTTATAGACCGTCCTTTTTCGCTTGGCCATATTAAGGTTTTTAATATTAGGCATTGGGGTTGGCTGTCGATCAACTCTATCCATGCCAGTCCTGTTGAGAGTAACCACCATATGAGGGTACGTATCCTTGGTCCAAGCAGCACAAATTTTATAGGTTTTACAATACTTTTGAATCTATACTTCTTTTCTCCCGACAATTATTTGTCAATGTTCATGGTATTGGGGTCTTTATTAATATTTGGTGCTAGGTTTGTTGCCGATCAACAAAGGAACGAAATGTGGAGTGATTTGAAAGAACAAATTGTTCCTGGAAATAAAACACCATTTGGTTACTAGAATTGCCCATATTTAGCTTGAAACTTTATATTTAGTACTAAAATTTTCTGAAGCATCAATGTGGCTTGAAGTTTTGTGGTTGGTGTGTTGTGTGTGGAGTCTTTTCTGTTCAATTATGCAGTACATATATGGATTGGATGTTCATAACAGAAGAAACAACTATAAGCCTGCGAACATATAATTTACCTTCTAGCTCTTCCGTGTCTGTATTTTCAGCTTAATACCATGTTGAACTCGATAGCATTGATCGTATATTAGTGGTTGCCTAAAATAATAAAAAATAGTAAACTGAAGCGGGGAGGGACTAGATCAATTGTTGGGGCCTGTTTCCCAAAAAAAACAAAGGGCTGTCCTGGAATCTTTGTCACCGTTGTGCAAAGAACGTAATTTGCCGAATGGACAACATATTGTCCCTGTTTTTTATTTCTTTGAAAAATAAGCATATGGTCAATTGACATTTACCTTGCAGTTCTGAAGTTTTTTATTCTTAGATGTTAGGCTAGGGTATTGGCATTGGTTGTTTATAGCTTTTGCAATCCAACCGTTCTAACGTAAGTTGGCGTGCAATGCTTACAGTGTTAACATTGGCAGCCATGGTAGTGTATCTTCGAGGAACTATCCCTTAACATCTATTATGATATCCCTTTACACTAAAGTCACTATTATGGAAGCTTTTACTGGTTTGAGAAATAGGTTGAAAGGGTTGATTCCTTCTTTGACCTTTTGAAGTCCTGCTGAAGGCAGAGCGCTTGGACAAGGCCAGACAGAGTGATATTGCTTCGGCGGGTCTTGCGGCCATTCTTGGCAGAGCACATACCAGGTTTGTGTTTTGGCCTTAGCTATTGTGCTACCAAATATTTTCTAAAATTACACTGCCATCCTCAGCCAAAGGCCGATGTTGGTGTGTCTGGTCTGCCTCCGTCGAGCCAGTAATAGTCTACACATCACACATACGTGGAAACATGGCTTATTGCATCGCCCTACTGTACGAGTAAAGTGTTGATGTCTTATCAATCCGAGCTTTGGACATTGTTCCGTTTAATGGTAGTCCCATAAGTTATAAAACTCTAATATATATGTTAGCTTAAAAGGTGACATTTGGGCAGTTTTATGCTACATCAAATGCTTTCATTTTTCTTTCTCCAGGTTGGTTAGACCCATTGTAAGGGTGTTATCTGCTGTTGGCCTGAAACAAAAGAATGCTTGGGCGTAGCCAACAGATCAGCTCCTTGATTCATTAGTTTTATTCGAAGTGAACACTCTAGCTGGATATTTTCCAGTGGTCTGAACACTTGATCAGGTTACAAAGCATTGCATTTTTGATAAACAATAATTCTTGATGCATTGATTCACAATCACAAGTTTCCGAGCATATTAATGTGTTTGTCATTTGATATTTAGTTTTAAATTGCAGATCTTTCTAATTAGATACCAACTTGGTCATCGTGAAATGGACTGGGGCTCGAGGCAAGTATGTTGTTTACGAACCCAATTATCACAAATGATATTGTTTAGGAGCTTCTGATGACAATTGTCCAGTCTTGCAAAACGCCGGACCTACGTGGGCTGCCAAATAGATCACTTCCGCGTTACTCTTTAACACTCGCACACTGACCCTGAAACTGACACCACTGCCGATTGGAGAGTAAGTGATGTTATAATACTTAATTTGATTGATACTTGACACGTTGAATGCCTATACCTGAATTTCTCAAGCAATCTTGAATGCCTTTAGTTGACTGACACGTATCATACACATGACGCAGCGCAGCCTTGGAGCCCAGCCGTGCGCTGCCCCTTCTGAAGTTTTCAAGTGCCCCTTCTGAAGTTTCCAAGTGATGTTGAACAGGAACCAGGCACCAGTTACCCCTGAACCAATGTGTACAAAGTTTCAGGCTTATTTCCTTTCAACGTCTTCCACGAGTCAAATCAATTCTTAGTACTTAACTCCGATATAGTTATCACCATTCGTACAACTTTTAATTGTATCATCTAATTTTCTCATGTCTGATATGTAATCACCTTTGCAACTGTGCTTGATACTTTACCCAATCAATCAAATTTACTCATTGAATATAATTCACCAATCCCAGAGCTATCGGCAATGCCAGTTATATTTTTATGAGGCCTTAATTTCCTTACAATTTTTAAAGGTTCCACAGCATATGCTATCCAAACACTGAGCTATGTAGATATTAACCTCATTGGATACTAACATAGCATCAAAATGTGTTGCTATCAAATACAAATGCGGTGCGCTACCTTAAGAAATCTATTCCACCAAGTATCCTATTAGTATAGCTTCTCAGATGTGTCAGTCAGTACTATACAAAGCATTTCTTATTTTTGTTAGTGTTTGACTTGGAGATTTATCCATGTGAAATCTTCATATTAGTTGATACATTGCTAAAGGTACTCCAATGCAACAACACGACACATACATCCAACCTTTGTTTTAGAGAAAGTTTTTTATTTAGTTATGCAGATACCAAACTAAGGATCCTTACAAGAAGTTTCATTAACAGCGTAAGTCGAGATCTTTATGAGAGTTCTTTGTACAAATAAAAGGGTTAGTCCATCACAAGTTTAGTCTATGTGTTACTATGTGGATAGGGCGGAGGTTACTTTCTAAATTCAACTATTATATGAACTCAAGCTAATACATTTTTCTTTTAACATTTTTCTTTAATTTTTAATCCGGTTAATCGATTTTCAAAACAGGCTAACGCAGATGGCAATGGCACCATAGTCTGGGATGAGTTCAACACGGCGGATATACATATAAAACAAAACGGATGGACAATAGCGTCTCTATACTGCATTCCAATTCCAAAACTTTGATAAAGATCGTATAGGTGCAACGTATGAGAACAATTATTTTAGTCCCATAACATAATTATGACAAAAATGACGAACACTCCTTCATAACAAAAAAATGTTAAAACTCCAAAATCATGTTAGGTCATTTAGGAGGCCATGATTTGCTCATTGGTTGTGGAACATTATGTGAAGTGCCAAACAGTATTGACACCAAATAATAACTTATCATAAGAGTTTCACTTATGTCTTCGACAGCCGTTTGTTTAGCCTGTACTCTCTGGAGGAATTTGAAAGTAATTGGCCTGCCAATGGTTGCAAAATGTTACTTATGTAGCTAACATGAATGTATGAAACATTGGCGAGATGGTCTTCAGTTGACACTAATGATATATGTTTTGCATCGATATACAAGGGTGAGTGTCATTAAATTACTTAATTTTATGGTTACTTGAGACGTGTCATGCCTATACCTGAGTTTCTCCCAAAATCTTGAATGACTTTAGCTAACAGACGTGCGACGGACATATGATGCATCACATCCTTTGAGTCCAACCATGCATTGCACCTTTTGAAGTTATCTGTACGTAGTCTTCCTCCCCCGTTTCTTATTAATTGTAATGTATATAAATTGTTTTTATCAGGCACTGATTTAACAATGTTTTTCTTTGGGTTATACAAATAATAGGTCGTTTTTACTGCCTCTAAAGATTCTAGCGGGCTGAATTGGAACGATACCTCAAGTGTTCACCCATGCATATAGCAAATCAAAACTTCAGTGACGGCTGTCTTTTAACGAGCTGCACCTGTAGCAAGAGATTAGTCTAATGATGTGTCAGTATATCTTTCATATATATTCAATAACGCACCCAAAGGAAACAAACTAATCGATAATTTTATTAAATTGACAATATATATGTTTGCCTTTTCGTATTTTATATATGTTCTTAACCCGGATATGCCAATGCTAGACATTCAATAAAATTGTTAAACATCAAGGAACTTAAATACGTGCTAGAATTGACAAAATAACAATTGCTTTTCACCCTCCAATTTTCTGGCTACACACATACTTAGCATAATGTCTTTTTGATTGGATATTTTAATTTAATTTGCAAATAATACCACGCAATATTATGTACCAAGTTTGCATACGCGACAGTTATTAAATATATATATATATAATATATATATATATATATATATATATATATATATATATATACTTGCGTTATTAATTACATGATTGGTTTTATACATTTGTATTGGCATCGTGTGATAATTGTTAAAATATTGACAGATTTTAAATAAAGAGATTATACACCAATAAGCAAGGGTCGAAAACACATTATTACAAATTATTAGATTCGCAAATAACTGCTTCAAATCAATTAGATTAAATTCTTGCGCATCCAAAACGTCGGTACAAATTATGGGCTTTCAATAATCCCGTCACGTTAGCCCAACTTAATCCTTCGCCAGCCTCTAAAATGCTTCCTCTCCCACTCTATTCACTTAAGTTCAAACAAAGGGAATGGAAAGACACCAATAAAAAAATTAAATAAAAAAACGGAAACCCTTTAAACCAAAAGTTATTAGCCACTATCCATACCTCCTCCCCAATCATAACTCGACGAACCCCATTAATGTCCGAAAAAAAAATAGCCGTCTGGCTCTCCAGCTTATTTCTACTTTGGGTTGGTTAGTTTTCTATAAATCCCCACGATTTTATTACATTTCCTCAAATACCATTGTTTCGGATATTTCCTAACTAATTCATTTTCTTTTTTTGGTCATTCCATAACAGGCTATGGCTTATAACAACATTCCAATCTCATTCAAGAACTTGCTCGATGAGGCATCCCGAATCCTAGGTATGCAATTACCATCGTATGGATCAAATTTCGTCAACAGGCGGTATGAGGCCTGGGTTGAACTGCAACCTACCGGAATGAGGTTTCTTGGCTTGCCCACACCATACAGGGATGATTCCGAACAAGTAGCGGCAAGGCTGGCCGTTAACTATCTTAAGCATACGTTCGAAGTCGAAATCATTGACTACAACTTCCGTGAACTGCGTGAAACACGGGTGCAAGCCGAATCTCTTCGCAACCAAGTTAATCAGCTTCGTAACCAAATAACACAAGTACGCAACCGGAACCTGACCTTGCAACATCAAATTCAAAATCTACAGCACCCGCTTGCCAATCCAGAGGTGATAATCATCAGCGATGATGAAGCCGATGAGCCCAACCATTATGTCGACTCGGATTATGAACCTTCCATGGACATTTAGACAGGGTCCGAACCTTGAAGCTTTTACTTTTAAATGTTTTTCTTTACTGTTTGTTCTTTTAAGTTTCCCTAAAGCCTCGATAATTACTTTCTCCAAGCCTAGGTTTGTATCAAAGTCGTTTATGGCTATGCTTACTATTAAGTTGCGTTTAAGAAGTGTTTCAGTCCTCTAATGCTGCTACGTATTAAGTTTATATATGTGTTTGAAAAAAAAACTTCAGCAAATCATGCTTAATTCCCAATTTACTATGATATTTCCATTACCTTTGCAACTCATCATGACAGTTTATATGTACACATTCTTTTTTGTGTTCATCGTGATAAGTATCGGCTATAAATGCAAGCAAATATATGTGTTCATTTGCCTGTTTCTACCTTCTTTTGGTATTCACCCTCTTCCCATTTATTCAGGCTATGGTTGACGCAAGTCTGTGTCCTAATGTTCCCACATGCAATTCTCTTCTTACTGTATTCCTTCGGGCACACCGGTTCCCTGATGCTTACGAAGTGCTTAAGAGTTTGTTGGTTTTCGGAACTGCAACCTTTTTTACAGCCTCACAAGTTGCTCTTCAGCTACTTTACAGACATAAGAATTCATGGTGATATGATGTTTTGTTGTTAGCTCATAACAACACCTGGCCCCGCAGCTCATGCATTTCTGGTGTCCATGCCACCTGCCTTACTATATCGTCAGAACGTGAAAGATCGTACAAGCAACTTCATTGATCTAATGCACCCCTTCCAGTTGTGACTTCAACCTCCCTGAGGGTCGCTCCTTCAGCAGAGCACTCCAAACTGGTGATACGAACATCCGTCTGTCATTGAGGGCTTAACCAAAAGACTATCAAGCTTATGGAACCCACACCTTCTTCAATACCGCGATAAAAATCGCTTATGATCTGCAAAGACATCCCGCGATATGCCAAGTCGGCATTAAGCGATGCAATACCGGGCGCACTCCATCGCCTTGATGTTGGAACCCCCTAAGCCAGCCGGTTTCACCAAATCAACACAACAATACCGGTGAAAAAAAAAGATAGAGAGGAGTTATTTAAGAAAAAGCTGACAGAAAGAACAGCTCTGGAACACATTGTTGCAAAAGGTATGGTGGCTGCAATGCTTCTGGATGGCTAAAGTTGATGGCTGCGTACTTGGAGGGTTTACATAATGATAGAATGTGAACCTCACACATTGTAGATGTCAATTGTTTTCTGAAAAACTTTGAGCTTCGAACGGATCTGACGTCAACTGCTATTTGTCACTGCAACGATCCAGATACGGTTTGAGGAAAGTAGCCGCAGCGTTTTGAACTGCTATGGATGTCACTTAAATTGATTTCCACGTCCCCGCAAAGTTTTTATCCAAATTTGTCAGTTAGTAGTGGCACTTGCTTTGGCGCAAGAAACCCCGTTTCTGCTCATGGGGGAGCTTCTAATTGAAGATGTTGACTGGTTTCAGGAGATCCTTAGCATTAGAGGTTTCTTCCTAGATTTATCAATACAAATGGAGCTTGGAGTGAGATGTATGTGCATGGGAAGAAGGCTCAAACGGGGGTCATAAGGCCATAGACACCACTTGGTACGAGTTATTCTTCTTCGGCAGCGTCAACTTAAGTAACCTCTCCAGGTGTTAGACCTGGAAGCACTCTGACTTATACGGCCTACAAGTTTGGCCAATCTTCTTAGTTGGACTCAGCTCTTGCTTATGATTAATATGATGTTGGATTTTCCTTTTATCAACCCTCACCAGTTACTTATCATTTTAAATCAGACCAAGGGACTTACGTTAGATTAGAAGAAAGGGTTATGAAAAAAGAACATGTCAGTCAAAAGCTTTATCGCATTAATTTCGGGACTGTATAAACTCCTAGGTATTATTTGTATGTGTGACAGCCTTCACACTGCCGTTGCTGATATAACCTTTTGAATTTGAAGGTACAATTCATGTTCATGCATTTTTTCCCACCCATTTTTTTTCTTAATACTAACATGTAAACCTTATTGCTATTGCTAATTATACGCACCTCTTTTCTTCTGTAGGTCTGCTGTCCGTATCAAATTTTGTTTTGCACAGTACTTGAACTTGGCAGAGGTTCTTTTACAAGAGAGAATTGTTATTGAGAAGCACTGAATTTGAAGTGGTTCCGTATTACACAAACATTACTTAAAGGTTCGCCATTTGTTATTGATTTGATTAGCTTAGGAATTTGGTTGACTCTTGCTATACCTTTGTTAAGTTCCTTGGTTGTGGCATAAGCATTCCTGCAAACCAAACATTTTCCCCTTCTAATCAGATATCGGTACTCCTATTTAGTTCTTTTGCATTTCACATAGTTGACAATTGCTTTGGATGTGGTTTGAAATGTGTTTTCTCGAGAAAGTCATGGCAACAACATCTTCTTCTTCACAATCACAAGAGGACTTGGGTTTATATTACTTATAATTTTTAAATGAAGTAATTGTTAGTTTGACCTTTTTGGTTTTCACGTTCTTTTTCATCCCTTCATATATTTCTTTCCAATATAATATTTATGTTATTAATTTTGTTTCTTTTTCCAGATTGAATTGGACTCGCGAGAAAATCAAAATCGGCTTCAACATTAGGTACTTTTACTCTCGATTTGTGTTTTTAGTGCTATCAATGAGATCATTGGTCGATTTTAGTTGGGTGAGTGTGAAAATTATTTTCTTGGTGTTCATTTTTAGCATTTCAGTAGTTGTTGTTGCATTTGTATGGGATACAAAGAGCTTCAAAATGTTAAGTCCGCCTACATTTTGGTATCCTCTCTTCTTATATCCCTAGCTGCAATGGAGTTACTACGCCATTCTAAATAGAATTCAAATTTAAGTCTTTAAATTACTAGCATTCCAGACAAAAAATTTCCATTAACTTCGGTAGTACATCATCGCTTGATGCAATAACTGATAATCGTGTCTATGATATGATTTTTTCTCTTTCATTTCATTTTTTTTTTGTGTTGATAACTACGAACAAGCTAGGAGCAGGTTCTATTTAGTAAGTACTCAAGAGTCAAATAGCATTTTATTTTTTACTTTTTCCCTTACGCTAAAGGCTGTAAATTAAAAGAACCCAAGGTACTTTGGATTGTAGGCGGGGTTTTTGGTTGTTCTGACTTCTGAGCAATAAACCCAAGATATATTTGTATATGAATCTTATTCTTCAGCGAAGTATGGTTCCTAACAGATCAAACGCTAGATTTATATTGGTTAATAATTTAGTTCTATGAATCTAGGTTGTTTGGTATTCTAATTTTACATGTTCGATTCATTTCCACAATATAATGACTTTGATAGGGTGATAAGATGTATAATGCATTGTTTAATCACAATAATAATGATATAATCTTGATTTGTAATAAGTAAGCGGTTTTGATAATTTGGCCTTCATATGTCTTTCTAGCTATTTTTATGCACCGTTATCCAAATTTTAATGAGGTTTCATGTGTCACTCTACATGGAAGGAGTAAATAGCCTTATCAATCATCCCGGCTTTCTTATATGTCATTTCAAACTAACACAATATTCTCTGTAGCATCACCTGTAAGACAACGTGTGGTATGCATACTAGCAGAACCAAATGGTTTCGCTTTACACCAGTTTCTGAATTTTTTCCCGCACATGATTGGACCCACAATAGTCGTGCGAGGTCATTTTCCCCTCCATTCCCATACTAAACATGCGTGTGACCTGCTAACACAATAACAATCTTTTTGGTTAATCAATTTGTATTAAGAGTTGTTGGTTAGTATGAGTGGATTGGCTTGCGTTTCAAGATTGGCTTGCATTTCTCTGTTTTTGACTAGGGGATTAGATTGCATTTCAACATTCTATTACATGGATTCATGTACCAAACGGGGTACTTACTTGAACATAGGCTACTATGTTTATTTCAGTTTAGCATCCAAAGTTTTTAGTACCATATATACTTGATGAGTTGGGGATTTAGATGTCCCGCTACTAAGAGAGGGCAGCACTTAGCACACAGGACTCTCCTAGCGAGCGCAAGGGGGAGCTACATACAGAAAGAGAAAAAGCTACAAGCTAACATCTGCGACTTAAGGTCTGCGTCTAATCACTACTAGCTTCTCAAAGGCACGGAGGAATGACAACTACTACTGGGAGAGCGACCTTGGCAGACCAGGGAAACTCACGTACTAGCGTACGCTGCAGCTGATACTACATATAGCTACTAGAGATAGGGCCAGGAGGGAGGGAAGCACGGGGCACAGGACTCACTTTAGGAAGGAATTATTATCGCTTAGCGCTTGTGCTAAGAAAGGCGGAAGTGGAATTGGATTCTTTTCTGGAGCACCATATATAGAAGTAGACACAGAGGTGGGCATGGGTGACGGACTACCCTATATAAAAGCAGAGTTAAGGCATTAGTCCCCACCGAAACGAAACTAAAGACTATTTGACCTCTACCACGAGATCAATGGACTATACTTGATGCATGGACCACAAGAGGGCTTTGACCCACTTGGGTTAAACATCAATAGACTAAAAGCCCTGTCTCTCTTCGTACCATCAATCGTTCCATCAATCGTTCATGGAGAAATTGCAGGCTCTCACGGAATCAGTATCTCCAAGTGGCTTTCGTTGGTCTTAGGTAGAAGTAGTAAGTCGAAATAGGAATGTAAAGTCGGGCCTAGAATGAGGAAGACGACGTAGTAGGGGCTTTCACCGAACTCAAGCTCTATCTTCTGTTCAACTCGGCTTCCTTAACTTAAAGACTTTGTTGGGCTTTCCACGAATGATTGATTGAAAAAAATAATAAGTGCAGAGTTCATCCCATTCAGAAATGACCCAATGCATGCCTGTCGGAAATAGTGAGTGCCTATATTGCTATCACCGGACGAGAGGTTGATAGCATCAAGTAACGTCCTCCTGTACTTTCTTACCTTTGGTACTTTTACCCCGAAGTTGGGATTTCCTTGCTTCATAAGTATAGGACAGTTCTAGCAATTGTATTCTATCTACGGGTAAATGAAAGTGAATTTCACTTTATTACGATTAATGGGTGGTTAGAAAGGATGGTGTTAAGCACGGTGGGTTTGTTTTTTTGATGAGTCTTAATATGTGTCCATTAATTTCTTATTATTGTTTCAGTTTCTCAATACGTTATGAAGACATATTGTTTAGGAGAATCGTTGTACACAACTGGGCAGTACCAAGGTACTTATGTGATGAATTTGGGGTTTTTCCTCTTCAAAATTTTGTTTTGATCCCCATGTTCTCCATATTCTGATTGTTGTAACATCATTTGATGAATTTATATCGAGATTCAGCTAGATATGAAATAGCATAGCAAACGGAGAGGGAAGATCTCAATTTTCTGGCTGGTTCTTATCTTTTACAGGAGATGCATCCTTAACTCCTCTGTTACGCCTTGGAGCTGGAGCAATGTGCTGGAATCATTGCCATGTCAGCTACTTACCAATGAACATGTTGCGGGGTAGACTCACTGTACAGGTAATGAATTATGCCTTTCATGCATCTATTGGAATTTCTATGTCCCTGTGTGTATGAAAATTTTAACTATTTTTTCTTTTTCAGATTTCATCATAAACTTTAATGTTTACATTCATTTCCCTCTTTTACAGACAGAAAATCCCCTTACCAAGATAGGGACATGTTCCATGCTCTATCAACTGTTTCTCCGAAGAAGGCCCGAGGGCACTTTATAAAGGCTGGCTTCCTTCAGCTTATTGGAGTTTGTAAGTACATTTATGTGTGTGAAAATAGATAGTTTGCTAACTCAAATGGTATAATATACTCGTGTTTATATTTCTATGGGAAATTTAAGGTGGTGAAGATGTTATATGAAGTTTTTAATAGTGATACGATTGATTCATGTTTTTTAAGCTGAATATTTTCTACAAAGGATATATATATATTCTGATGATAAGGATGGTTATGTTATGTTCATCTTTCTAATTAAAAGATAATCAAACGTACCATTATGGTATTTGGTGATGCTGACTTTCCTGTCGTAAACTATCACGTTATGATGTTAGATATGCAACCAAGCATTCACCTTTGTCTTCCCACCTAATTGATCTGTTTTGAAGATTGATGTAGTTGACTTGTGTTGAATTGATTTAAATTATAATTTTATGGTCTTACTGCATTGATAGTAATCACTTTGTTATAATTGTCCCACTAAATTTTTCGTTTTTTAAATATGGATTTCAGGAGGCTGAGCTTGCGAAAGAAAAGTTACATGACTACAAACTTGGCAAGGAATATATTGCCGTTAACTTATTGGATGACTTTGACAAGTTCATGAAAGTTCCAGATGAATGGGACCCTCCCGAAACCAATACATGCACAAATTATGTAATAAGCATTTCTCTTTGGGTTGGCCATTTCTCTTTTGGAAGAGAAAATCTTATATTAGGTCCTGTGTTAGATATGAGCGCATTGATATGAAGATTTACATGTATAGTTATATGGTGCTCAAAGGTTTAGTCTCTGGTTCTTTTTTGGAACTTCAAAATGTTCCCTTTTCCTCTTTGTTTGATAGCGAAGTAAAATTATGTTTACACTCTTCGGCACTTTTTTCTTAACATCACGCATATAGACGCGTCATCTTAGTTTATTTAAAAATCGACCGATGGATTTGGGATACGCGGGCCGATTTCCTGCTCTAGTGCAATGTTGAGCACTTGGGTTTGATATAATCACATTGTTCTAATACAGGTGAGTAGATATTTTATAGATTTATTTTATTAAATTCTCGTTATTGTCGATTTCTTTTCGGTTGAAATCTGTCGTGTTATTAAAACTCGAACTCTGAAATTTGAGATTTGGAACTGTCGAACCTGGTTTGGGCCTGTTAATGGCGTCCCGAGCCCAAGATGGAGAGAACAACTTGCCGTTTTGTTTGACCTCTTCTTTGTGGTTTTGATTTGGTTGTTTGATGTCGGGGGGAGTAAGGGTTGTAGGTTTGGCTATTGAGGTTTGATTGGGTGGGCTGTTGGAGTTCTGTCGAAGCTTCAAGAAGCGGTAATGGCGTCGCCCAGCAGAAAAAAAAGAGAGCGAAATCCTCCTGTACGATTTGTTTGAATTTTTTGTGGTGATGTTAGATTTGTTGGTTGGAGATTGGGTGTTGTTCGGAGCGGTGAAGGTTGGTCATGGCTGTTAATGGCGGTGGCAAGGGATCGCCCAATTTTATTTATAACTTTGTTGTTGGTTGGTGGGTTTTGGTTGTGGATTTGTATGGTTTGTTGATGAATGGGGGTAGTGAGGAGGGTTGAGTGTTGTTTAGAGCTGGAAGGAGGCGCTAATGGCGGCGCAATCCAGTTGAGGGAGTAGTGAGTGATGTGAGGAAATCGATTTTTGGTTTTGTTAAATTATTAGGGTTTTTCATAAGGAGTAAAACCGGTGGGACGAAAGTGGAGGAGGAGGAGAACTTGTGGTGGCCGAAATTTGAGCAGGTGGTGGCTGGTGGTGGAGGAGAGAATTGGTGAAGAAGATGAACTGTTGGCCGGCTGGGCCTGGGGCTTGGGCCCGGTTTTGTTTTAAGTGTTTGGGGCCATTTCATTTTAAGTGTGTTGGGCCCATTTCATTTTAAGTTGTTTTGGGCCGGTTTCAGTTAATTTTTAGGCCGAACCTATTTGTGTTTCGGGCCAGTTCAGTTGAAGTTTTTGGGCCTAAACACTAGTTAGTTATTGGGCTAGATTAATCTTTTGTTTCAGACCAATTTAGTTTAAGCTGTGGACCAGTTTTAGTTTAAGTGTTGGGCCGGTTTCAGTTAAATTCTCCAGGCCGAACCCATTGGTGTTTTTAGTCAGTTTCTAATTTTGGTTTTTGGGCTGGTCATATAACTGAAAATAGAGATCCAAATGGGTCTTTCCACGTTTAGACTTTCGGGTTCTATGGTTTGGGCTTGCCACAACCGAACCATTTCCTTACCATGAGCCCTTGAGCCACGACCTTTTGACTAGCCAACCGAGCAACCATAAATTTGACCGCGAACACCTCGCTGGAATATGAACGACAAATGACTTTGATAATGACGGTTTGACTTCGACCGGGATGTGTTGACTTTGACCATGACGTGTTGACTTTGATTTTGACCGTTGACCGCTTGACTTTGATCGCCGACCGTAGAATGTTGACTTTTTCCAGTTTTTCACATATTTAAGAATATGGACAAATATAAGAATAAAAGATTGTCGAACATCAGATAACTTTATTTGTCATTATCTAATTAAGATTTGACGCGAAGTGTGTAAAAAAATATATATATATTGGGTTTTGATTGTGGATCGTGGATCAGATAATTGTCTTTGCATTTTTTATGTTGTAAATTGTACAACAAATCAAATGCTAAAATTCCGGAAGTTTGTATAAATTTGGTGGTCATTATCTAATTAAGATTTGACATTGATATTGTGACATTATATCATATGTTGGTATATATATATTAAATGCAATAGTTTTGGAGAAATAAATGTATGTACACTCCATTATTTTATCCGTGAGATGCTAGTAGAGTATTTGTGGTTATTTCCCACCTGGATTGTGGGCGTAGTGCAATAATATATTGGCACGCGGAAAGAATGAAAGTGGTTATGAGATATAATTGAGATATTTCTAAATATTGTGGCTTAGTCTGCAATAAGGTAATTGACCCGCACGCGATATAGTGAAATGAAATGATTATGAGTCATAAAGGTATGACACCCGAATAAATTACGAATCTAAAAATCCTAGAACTTGACTACCACAACTCATGATTTTTGCCCCGTGTGCCATGATGATATGATTGGCCCTCAGGTAGGGTGTATATATAAGATGTTGATTGACCCATGTGTTGAGCAATCATAGCCGAATAGTGGCTTGATTATTCCGTTCGCGAAAATAGAACGAGACGCCGATATATTTTATCTTTGAATAGTGGCATTACTTACATAATGGCTTTCGTGTGTGAGGTTACCGTGCGTATGCATCCCGCCCAGGGTAGTTATTATGCGGAGTGGTACATTATGTAAGGGGGAGGCATGTGGATGTACATGTTCGGGCGTTGGGGAAGTTTATTGTGATAGCCAGGGAAACTAGGTAAGACATAGATACGACGTGAATTTTAGGGACACACAAAGAAAGCTTTAATTAATATAATTATGGTAATATGTTGGTAAATGATATTTCTTTAGATAGATGATTGTATATGTTTTGGTTGGTTAGTAGTTTAGTTAGAACCTAAGGCACCTCGTGGAGGAACTAAATGCCTTTTTATTATGCGTATGGTATGTGGTATTAGTTGTTGGAAGTTAAGGCGCCTCAATGGAGGAACTACCTGCCTTACTTATTGTAGTTAAGAATGTCGTATTAGTTTTTGGGAGTTAAGGCGCCTCGGTGGAGGAACTAATTGCCTTATGGATTGTGTATGTATATGTATAAATATATGTTGTATTTTAGAGCTACTCATACCAATATTTTTATAATCTTGAATCCGATTTGCATGTTTGCTTATCGGGTGTGTTCATTAAATGAACATAGTTGATAAACCTTGACAGATTTAGTGTTGAAGAAGATTGGTTCTTGCTTGGGTTTACGTTAGGCGCGATTTCAAGATAGGCTTTGTTTTCCTTTGAGGTGATATAGATTTTCAATTGAGATAAGGTTATTTGCATTTTCATTTGTAAATTTTTGTAATGAAGATGACTTTTGTTAATTCGAAATTTTTATTGGTTTATAATTATCCGCATATTTAAACTGTTTATGGGTTTTTGGAAGTTGAGAGTCGCCACATCCTCTGAGATCAAGAGTCGGAACAAATAATATTTTTTCCGAATTCTGTCGAAATTCGGGGTGTGACAGCTATAGTTATGACTTATGAACCACTAATTATTTTTTATCAAATTCAGTTGTTAGTGTACTTGGTCCTCTATAGCTGATGGATGAGTAGGCTTCTCCTTTCAATTTTGGGAACTAAGAGCAATTCGAAGGTAACCAGTTTGGGTAACCTAATTTCTTATTGCTTTGTCAAATTTTAATTTTGAGTTTGCAACTTGAATTGCACGTTGAGCGCAAGATGCAAATTTACCACAATATCAAAGTTTGGTAATACAGTTGATTTGAAAACACAATATTTACGATTAATACATTTTTTTTAAAATTTTTTTTTTCCAGATGCTCTTTACTGTTAGATAAACAATTGAGACTTTCCTTACAACAAATTCTTAATATCCATCCATGGATATTTGCACTATATGGCATGAAATATATTCAAATTGTTGATAGATGGCCGGTAGTGTATTATCTATTAGTAGTGTTAGCATTATCTGCTACTACTTACCAAAGTTTCTGGAGGAGATCACTATAAAAATGGACTAGCTCGGCTCGGAAATTTGATTTTTTTTTATCGAGGTACAATATAGAATGATTTAAAAATCCTCTTACTACCATTAATTCTAGTTTTTATTCATACCAAACAATAATTTTTGGGTACAATTATCAACATACTACGTCTTCAGTTTTACTTACTATATTTCTTCATTGTTTTCCTGCGTTTCTATTGAAATTTTTGATGAAGTTGTTTCATTCAGTAGAATTGTTGTACATTGTGGGTCCTTTTTCTCTACATGACTAAAGTTTTTAACAGGTTCCGTGGTGAGATAGGAAAAGAGATGGAAGAAGGGGAAGACTTTTTTTCTAATTTTCTAAAAGATTTGCGAAATGCAACGACCATGATGTAATGAAGGTACATCTATTACCCCTTCACTCATTGTTTTTTTTTTTTTTTTTTTTTTATGTAGAAGCTTAAGTAGATGGAATCACTTTTTTGAAGTTGCCATTATATTATGTTTGACGGGTAGATCATTAATAATGAACTGCACTTTCATGTTAAGTTATTAAAGTAATATATACTCTAGTAGGGGTGGGAATTTGGCCCTAACGACCCTAACCCGGCCCTGACCGACCCGACCCTAAGCCCTATAAAGCCCTCACAACTAAAGCCCTCACAGAATTTAGGGCAGGGCCAACCCGGCCCTAATGCCTTCTAAGGCAGGGTCAGGGCTAAGGTTCTGAAACATAGGCCCGACCATAACTAAGCCCTAACCAAGCCCTAGTTGTAATTTCACTATAAAATACACAACTAAAACTATCCAACTCCTTGTTACATATTTTCAATTAAAATAACACTGTCCTTTGTAATTTATCACTTACCATGTGGGTACTTCTAATAACTTGTCTTATATCATAAAAACTTGTAAACCTAATTGTTTCTATCTCACAACTCACAACTCACGTACACCTCACAACTCCCTGTCTAACCTAGTCTCCAAGAACAATAATGAGCACTGGGCACTAGCCTAATGAAAAATAGGTTGACGTCAATAAAAACTCATTCCATATTCTTATTTGTCTTTGTGTTCTTCAATGTTAAATGTAATTTTGGTGAGATTTGAGTACAAGAAATAACGGATTTATGTCAGTGAAAGCTCATTCTAAAATGTGTCTTGTGCATTTTAACTGTAATTTTGAAATATAAATATGAGTCTCTATGTACTTCAGTTTATTAGATTGTGGATATGCATTTTAAATTGTTGGACTTATCAAGAATTATTACTAGATTGGTTGTTATTTAAATTTCAAAGTGGTGGGACTTTGAGTTTGCAAATCTTTAAATTTTTTTTTGTAATATAAATGAGTTTCAAAATTGATGCAGTAAAAAGAAGAAAATATATAAGCCCGGCCCTAAAATGTTAAAGAGGGCTTAGGGTAGGGTCAGGGCTTGAAATTTAGACTTATGATCGGGCCCGACCCGGCCCTATGGGGACTTTAGGGTCGGGCTGGCCCGGCCCTAATAACTGAAAGGCTTTAAATGTTTAGGGCCGGGCTAGCCCCACCCGGCCCATTTCCCACCCCTATACTCTAGGGTATGTAATTGTTAAGACTAAAAAGTATCTTTCTAATTCAGTTTGGTACTTGACAGTTCAAGCATAAGGAACTAATCCATTGTGTCGTAGTTTATGTGGATTATTGTTCAAATCATGTTATATCTTCCATAAAATTCAAATGATTAATTTTTTTCACAGAAATTGACTTTGTGCAAACGCATGGCACGTATCCGCAGTTTTGCCCAGTGTTTCATCCAATGACATCTTTGTAGTATAATAGGGGGTCAGCATGTTGGCCACCCTATACAACATCTTTTGTTTTTGTTTCAAGTTTTAATATATTCTCACTTACCAAGCAAAAAAAAATAAAAATAAAATAATAGTTTCTTTTTTGAAGGAATGATTTCTTTTTGTAGTAATTCAGGTTGCTTTCGTTCAATATTTACCTAATTCATCTGCTTTGCTGATTCTTTTGCATGCCACTCTTTTAGATCAATGCTCCTTTCAGTTCAATAATTAAGGTATGACATTTTCTTTTCTTTTTGATGTAGTTTTTATGAATTTTTCTTTGTTTTCTTTTCTAGCGTCATTTTTTCTTATGGATTAGGAATATTGGTTGCTAATTAACAGATGCCAGAGTTGTTATGCTCAATTATTGTTAAAGACTAAAACACTTAAAAGTTGTAGGTACCACCTCAATAGGACTTTATGCGTTTTAATTTCAGTTTTCTGGCCTGAAAATGCATTTATGTCAATATGTGCTTAATTGTGTTTCTTTCATTCTTCTAAGTATGCCGAGATTGCTTCATTGGTTGTTCTTCTATTGCATTTTGAGTTCTACCATGGGCTATGGAATATTTTCTTGGACAGTCTAAATAAATGCACAATGTTGGTTCAAATTGTCCACATCAAATAATTTTTAGGTCAATATCCACTTCATGTTCTCAGCAGTCTTGATTTTGTGTGATTTTTTTTCATTTTTTAATTTGTTCTTTTCAACTTTAGATTGTCAGCCTCACATAGTTTTTGCTCAAGAACCTCATTGTGTTCTCAGCAATGTCCTAATTCTAAGATTCCCAATGCTAATTGTTGCATGTGTTGCATGTTGATTATTTTTATTTGTTCTTTCAACTTTTATCTTTACTAATGATTTGTTCTATTAATCTATGTTAGGGATTTGGTGTGATAAAGAAGAATGCTCAAGTTGTATCAAACCATATGAGGTTATTGTTAGAAAAATTGATTTGCTTTGCACAAATGCATTGAGATATGAATGAGTAATTTGTTTCCCAAGTTACCCTACTTGAGATAAAATGAGTTTCTCTTAAAACAGTACGTAAAGTGAGAAAAACCTTTTCAAAAGGATGCACTAGTTCAAAATAGTGTATTATGCCGAAAAGGTGCGACCTTTCGAAATGTGCACTGGTTCAAAACAGTGCATCATGCCGAAAAGGTGTGACCTTTCGAAATAGGCACTGGTTCGAAATAGTGCTTTATGCCGAAATGGTGTGTCTTTTCAAAACATGTGATTTTTCAAAGAGTTGCTTACTTTTTCCCAAGAATCACTGTGTTGTTTCGAAAAGGCACCACTCACCTATAAATAGTGGATGAATTTGGAGAGAAAGACACACCAGATCACACAGAGTTCTGATCTTTCTCTTCTCCCCATGTTCTTAGTCAAATACTATATTGTGTTCGCTGATTCTATAGAATTGAAGTACTAGCTTTCTATAGAAGGAAATCCGTTCTATCTTGGGAGACAATTTCCCATCAACCTTCAAGCACCGTGAGGGGAAAAATCTGTCTTAAGGACATAATGTATCTACACTAGGCTCGGATTTAACTAAGAAGTACAAGACACGTACAAGACAAAAGGTTTGTATAGTTTGGTAATTGGTCAAGAGTAAGTACAATTAAGTTGAATATTCCTAACAACTTAAGACAGATTCCTTTTTCTTCTTTTTCTTTACCGAACAAAATTTGTTTATGTTTTCTTTTCTTTTTTAGTTTAAAAGAATAACAAAGTGTGGTTGTATTTCAGAATATGGCAACACCACCGCTACACCTTTGCTATCGTTCCTATTTATTGTTCCCCATTCTGTTCCTCATGGGGAGAAGCCTGAAAAGTTCAATGGAACTGATTTCAAGCACTAGCAACAGAAGATGCTCTTCTATCTGACCACCCTTAACTTGGCAAGGTTTCTATGGCAAAGCTCCTAATGAAACCGACAAGGAGAAGGTTTTGGCCAAGGATGCTTGGTTTCATGTTGATTTCTTGTGTAGAAATTATGTTCTTAGCGGGTTGGCTGACTCATTATACAATGTGTATAGTGTGTTCAAGACTGCTAAGGAACTTTGGGATTCGTTGGACAAGAAATACAAGAGTGAAGATGCTGGCATGAAAAAATTCATAGTTGGCAGATTTCTTGATTTCAAAATGACGGATAGTAAGACTATCATAAGCTAAGCCCAAGAACTTCAAATAATCCTCCATGGTGTCATTGGTGAAGGAATGACCCTAGGAGAATCTTTCCAAGTGGCTGCTATGATTGAGAAATTACCACCATCTTAAGCATAAATGCAAAGATATGAATCTTGAAGAACTGATTGTCCATCTAAGGATAGAGAAAGATAACCGCCTATCTGAGAAGAAGGGCAAGGATCCCATGGTGGCAAAAGCTAATGTTGTGGAAGGATCAAGTGCTAATGGAAAGAGGAAACGCCAAGACAAAGCTCAAGGTGAAGAGAGTAGTACGCCTACTAAGTTCAAGGGCAAGTGCTACAACTGTGGGAAGGCTGGACATAAGGCAAGTGAATGTCGCAAGCCAAAGAAGTACAAGAAGCAAAAGACTGAAGTAAACATGACAATGGACACGCTTTCTGATAATGTTAATGACATGAACCTATTTGCTGTAGTTTCTGAATGTCTCATGATTGGAAATTAAAGGGAATGGTGGGTGGATATTGGTGCTACTCGTCGCCACATATGCTCCAACAAGTCGATGTTCACCACTTATCATGCTGTGGAAAAAGAAGAACAACTCTTTATGGGAAACTCTTCTACGTCCAAGGTTGAAGGCAAAGGAAAGGTGGTGATGAGGTTGACTTCTGGGAAGGAACTAACTCTGAATGAGGTGCTCTATGTGCTTGACATTCGCAAGAACTTGGTTTCTGGATCGTTGCTGAGCAAGAATGGCTTTAAGTTAGTCTTTGTTTCTGATAAATTTGTACTAACTAAGAATGATGTATTCGTGGGAAAGGGCTATCTTCAAGATGGGCTCTTTAGGATGTCTTGTTTTACTATTGCGCCAAAGAGCGCCAATAAAGTTGAATCTTCTGTTTACTTGATTGAGTCTTCACATGTATGGCATGGTAGATTAGGACATGTTAATTATGATACTTTGTGTAGATTAATTAATTTGGATTATATACCAAAGATAAAAATAGACCCACACCATAAATGTGAAACTTGTGTAGAATCCAAGTTGACCAGATCATCCTTTTATTCCATTGAAAGAAGTATTGAACCTCTATACTTAATACATACAGATATATGTGATCTTAAGTACGTGCAAACTAGAGGTGGTAAAAAGTATTTCATTACTTTTATTGACGATAGCACTAGATATAGTTATGTTTACTTGTTGAGAAGTAAAAACGAGGCAATTGAAGTGTTCAAACACTATAAAAATGAAGTTGAAAATCAACTAAGCAAAAAGATTAAGGCTATAAGGAGTGATAGAGGAGGTGAATATGAATCACCTTTTGAAGGTTTCTGTTCTGAACATGGAATCATTCATCAAACTACGGCTCTTTATTCACCTCAATCAAACGGTATTGCGGAACGCAAAAACCGAACTCTAAAAGAGATGATGAATGCTATGTTGTTAAGTTCTGGTTTACCCCAGAATTTGTGGGGGGAAGCTTTGCTTTCTACCAATTACATTCTCAACAAGATTCTTAACAAGAAGACGCTTAAAACACCATACGAATTATGGAAAGGTCATCAGACTTCCTACGAATTGAATTCTTAAAAGTGTGGGGGTGTCTTGCTAAAGTGGAAGTCCCTAAACCTAAGAAGGTGAAGATAGGACCCAAGACTATTGATTGTGTATTCAAACAATAGTAGTGCATATCGTTTTCTGGGTCATAAATCAGAGATTCAAGATATACATGTTAATACGATTATTGAGTCAAGGAATGCTTCATTCTTTGAAAATATGTTTCCGTATAATATGTGTATAGAGCCAAGTTCAACAAAGAGAACTTTAGATGCTACAACTAGTAACCATCCTACACAAAGCGAAATTGAGGAGGAACCCAGACGTAGCAAAAGGTCAAGGACGTCAACGTCTTTTGGACCTGATTTTCTAACATACTTGTTGGAAAATAATCCTCAAACATTCAAGGAGGCAATGTTATCTCCAGAAGCTACTTATTGGAAAGAAGTAATAAATAGCGAGATTGAATCCATAATGCAAAATCATACATGGGAATTGGTGGATTTACCACCAGGTTCCAAGACTTTGGGATATAAGTGGATATTCACAAAGAAATTTAAGACTGATGGATCAATCGACAAGTATAAAGCTAGACTTGTGGTCAAAGGCTTTAGACAAAAGGAAGGATTGGATTATTTTGACACTTACTTTCCAATTACAAGTATAACTTCCATAAGGATGCTAATAGCAATAACATCAATACATGGATTTGACATTTTTGAATGGTGAGTTAGATGAAGAAATATATATGGAACAACCCGAAGGGTTTACTGCTCCTGGATAAGATAGGAAAGTTTGCAAGCTTGTTAAATCCTTATATGGATTAAAGCAAGCACCTAAGCAATGGCATGAGAAATTTGACAATGCAATGTTGTGAAACGGTTTCAAAATAAACGAGTGTGACAAGTGTGTCTATGTCAAAAGCACTCAAAAGGGATGTGTCATTGTTTGTCTCTATGTAGACGATATGCTAATTTTGGGTAGTAATATGGATGTCATAAAATCTACCAAACAAATGTTATCTAGTAAGTTTGACATGAAAGATTTAGGTGTCACTGATGTTATCCTAGAAATTAAGATATCTAGGACGGAGGATGAACTTGTTCTATCACAATCTCATTATATTGAGACGATTCTTGAAAAGTTCAAGAAATATAACATCACACCAAAAAGGTCACTAGTTGACGTAAATCTTCATTTAGCAAAAAATAATGGAGATAACATATCTCAACTAGAATACTCTCGTATACTTGGAAATTTAATGTATGTCATGAACTGTACAAGGCATGACATAGCATACTCTGTGAGCAAGCTAAGTCGATATACGAGTAATCCTGGCAGAGATCATTGAACTGCCATACTGAGAGTTTTGGGATACTTAAAGTATACTCAGAATTTTGGTCTGCACTATACAAGATATCCAACCGTTCCAGAAGGGTACTGCAATGCTAATTGGATATCTGACACTAAAGACTCAAAGTCCACAAGTGGATATGTCTTTACACTTGGAGGTGTAGCTGTTTCTTGGAAATCCTCAAAACAAACGTGCATAGCGAGGTCCACTATGGAATCAGAATTCATTGAATTGGACAAGGCTGGAGAAGAAGCAGAGTGGCTTCGAAATTTCTTAGAGGATATTCCAAACTGGGCTAAACTTGTACCAGCAGTGTGTATACACTGTGACAGCCAATCTGCTATTGGTAGAGCACAAAGTAGCATGTATAACGGGAAGTCTCGACACATACATCGTAGACACAACACCGTTAGACAATTGCTCTCAAATGGAGTTATCTCAATCGACTATGTAAGGTCAAAAGATAACATTGTGGATCTGCTTACAAAAGGTTTAACAAGAGAGCAAGTGGAAAGATTATCAAGGGGAATGGGCTTAAAGCCTTTGATATAATCAACCAAGAGTCATCATAATGGAAAAACCAACCTAGTTGACTGGAGATCCCAAGATCTAGGTTCAATGGGCCAACTGAATTATGTTTGTGACTCAGTTAGCACTGGAGAGTAATATTATACTGTAACCCATTCCTATATAGGACAGTGTATATCTGCCGCAAGACCCAGGATAAGTCAAGCTTTTAATGATTTACTATATCTGTGAAAGTTATGTTATCCAAATGGAGTATTACATGATACTCTTTATAGAAATCACCTATGTGAGTATGAAGTGGGACCGCTTCTATGAGAATTTTAAGGCAAATGTCTCTGTATGTACCACCACATTAGTACCCTTACTAATGGATTCTATTGGGTCTTTACATTAAGTCTAAAAGACCGATCCTTGGTTACCTGGACAACTCACAGTTTCAGTTAGCCACTTGGATGGCTCACAATCCACTTAGCCACCTGGACGGCTCACAGTTCCAGTTAGCTACTTGGACGGCTCACAGTTCCAGTTAGCCACTTGGACGGCTCACAGTTCTAGTTAGCCACTTAGACGGCTCACATGTTAAGTTAGACATCTAGACGGCCCATAGGTCCAGTCAATCACCTGAGCCAGTCACATGTTCAGTTAACCAGTCCTATCTAGTGAGAGTCTTTGTGCTCTCAGAACTCTTATTTTCTATTTCTATAAATAGGACTCTTCACTTAACAAAGAACTACGTTTTGGAGACTTGATTCTAGAAACATATTCTGGATACATAGGCAACCATTAAAGGCACAGTCTCATTCTTTATACAACATCTTCCCTTGCAGATTCAATAGTGTGTGTGGATGAATTCTTACCCAAACATAATTGGCGCCGTCTGTGGTTTTTATTAACGTTCCCTCTTCCATGTATCTCTATCCATCTTTGTTAATTACAATATAACAAGATCTCTAGCGAACAAGTAGGCAAGAGCACAACTATCCGAAGGAAACAATCAACAAAATGTTAAAGTTCGTGTCGATCAAGTTGCATCAAATCAACTAGCTCCACCTTTGCTACTTCAAGTACCATGACAAGACCTTGCCACTTTTTTGTGTATGAGATGATATATGGATGACGGTAGATGATGTAGATGGATGATTATCGTTGAACAAAATAGAAGCATATCAAAACCTAATTATCCCTCAATAAGTAAAGGATGAGTAGGGTATCGTTCCACTTTTAAGTGTATGTTTATATGAATGATAGGACTGGAAAGGGGGTTTGAGGGGTTAAAAACTATTATTATAGATATTGTAGATTCTAATGCTAAACTAAACTAAACTAACTAAACTATTGAGAATCTAAGAGAGGGAATTCAAGAGATTAGAATCCACCAATACTTTTGATATATGACCTTCTGCTTCATGGTTGTTCTCACAAATAGACTACAATTAGGCAATCGAGTGAGTGTCGATGCCCTTTTAGACGAAATATCGTTAACAAATAACTCTACTTAAGGTTGTTCTTATGTTAATGTTATTAGTATCTTCTTTCCTTTTATGTGAGTTTGGGCAGCTATTCAATAAATCACCATCTAAGGCAAATACAAGGAATACTTTCCTTACTCTAAAACACTACACAACTAGAAGAAAAGTAGAGAATAATAGCATAATATTCAATTACAATAAATAAAACCCTATTCTAGTATTGTATTCAATTGCAATAAATAAAAGCATGTCACTAGCAAATATTCAATTGCAATAAATAAAACCCTAAACTAGCATGATATTCGATAGCAATAAATAAAAACTTTAATCTATACTTTTATCCCCTAGTCTGGGCAATGGAACTAATAACTAAAAACATAAAGAACTAACCTGATTGAAGAACACCATGAACCAAAAGAATCAACAAACCCTAAGCACCGGCTTCTTCTTCTCCCTTGAAGGAGAAGATTAGCCTTCCATAAAGAAGGAAGAATACGAAGAACGAGAAGAAGAAGAGTCGAAGAATATAAGACTAGAAAGACTAACTTATTAAGGCTCGGCTAGTTAAAACCGAATATTTTACTATTAATCTCTCTTTGCCTCAAGTTCTGGAGACAAGAGTATAAGTGAATTGGAAAATTACATGAAGCACTTAGGTCCTCTATTTATAGGGGTTACAATGAGTTCTATAAGCATTCCAAACCGCCATTTGTTTTCTAATACAAATCAAATTCTTTCAGAGTCCAACTTCGTCTCCAAAACTGAGAAGGAATTGGCTATAATGTTGTTTCATCGCGTGCGGGCCTTACGATCCATCGTCTCCATCCTAGCCTCGTGACGCTGACAATGCATCCGACGCTCCATCCATATCCCCGGACGCTTAAGTCTATTTTGTCTCTTCCGCTCTATCATTCTATCATCTTTTGCGGGCTTTGGTCCAAGCAACGAATCCTTTGGCCTTGGGCTTCTAAATAGGCTTTAAAATAGGTCAAAGTCGCATCTTTAATAGCTTTAATTCTTTGGCCTTCTCCATGATTGTCCACGGGCTTCCCATGTGATCCTTAATGCTCTAAATTGCTCCGTTTTACCCCTTTTTCTCTAATATTCCACAAAACTCTCTTTTTCACCTGTAGAATCATAAAACATAACTTACAAACACTATTAGTCCACTAAGATGGTTAAACAAGCAGCATAATCGAGGGTTAAATTGCACTTTTTGAGCACTTATCACCATGACAACCCAGATCTAAATTTCCAAGGTCCCAGGCTCTAGTATCTTCTCCTCATAATGGTACAAATTCGCCAGATGCAGATGCAGCTGTAGATCCAGTTGCAGATCTAGAAAATATGGAGACAAGTGATGAAGACCTGATGTTGGAGGCGCTGCGTCACAAGCTCAGAAGGGAAAATGAGCATAACACGGACTTGCAGAAGCAAATAAATGAAGAGAAGCAAGTACAAACAGACAACAACAATACTGCTTCATCCACTCCATCAAGAATCCCAAGATCTGGAGAAAACCACATTGTATTCCACCGTTTGCAAGACAATATTGAAAAATTCCGAACCACTGATGTTGTCCCTGAGATTCGACCAATCAATCCAGGCTAAGAAATATTTCAACAAATCTATTAAGGCAATTGACGTCTTCTGGGGAACAAACAAAAAGTTGTTGTTCTCTACACCACATTTATGTCGACAGTATAGTATCTATCCACAATCGGTAATCTGGTCGTGATACACAAGTTCCATAAATTTGTGCAAAGCTGCCAAGTTATAGATGCTATGTCAATTGAACGAAACATGGATGCGTGTTTTACTTTCTTTGGGGTCTGGTAAGGCGTGGATGAGAGTTTCATGCTGGACGAATCTATTTGAGGAAGTAAGCAACCTGAAGGATTGATCTAGTACTCCCATCTTCCTAGTATGGTATGGTGCTTATGATCTTGCACTAAATTCATTAATCTAAAGAAAAGATCCCAGATATGTACATGGATTGATACCGAATCAATCTTGGGTGTTTTCCAATCACTAGACTTCAGGTCTAATTCTAGATGTATGTTTCAAAGCATCGTTTTTGGCTAGATTTATTCTATATATTTCTTTTTTTGTTGGTCTTCTAACATTTTGCAGAGATCAACTCTTTTAAGGATCTCATTCTCACAGTCCCGCAAGCTCAAAAGAATCTCATGTAAGCAACAAATAGAAACAAAAAAGAGCAATGGAATGCCTCTACATTATTGGGCTAGCTTATAAGCGCATATCTCGATTGTGCTTTCTACTTCGTGAAAGAGAAACCAGGGAATGTCTTAGGCCTAATAAGGTGATCTCAGCCACAAGACTCACTTATGTTGTCAAAGACCGAGTCCGACAAAAACACCTACGACCTCTACGACCCCATACTCTGTGTGTTGATAGAGGGCTCCGGGCTCACGACTTGCCCACTCCTCCAAGTCCAGCTACAAGGCAACCTATCGAATTTGCTTGGCTGCCACAGACACTGCGGTAAGTGCAGTATTGTTTGGTGATGGTGAAGATGGCCGTTCAATCTTTTTTATTGGCAAAACTCTAACTGGGGCGGAAACTAGATATTCAAGAATTGAGAAAATTGCTCTCACTTTGGTTCACTCTGCAAGACGCCTTAAGTTGTACTTTCAAGGACGATTGGTTAAGGTATACACTGAGTACCTTCTTCGCAAAGTGCTCCGGAATGCACAAGAATCCAATAGACTGGCAAAATTGGACAATTAGTTGAGTGTATATAGCATTACTTTCGAACCGCATACTTCAGAAAAAGGTCATGTTTTTGCATCTTTAATGTCGGACTTTCCAATCAATGATATGTTCACAGAAATCAATCATGACGAAGACTCATCCACTGAAAAGGCAACAGTTGGGGGCGGCGAGCTCCCACAACATGTATTACCTTGTCATCAAACGCATGGATAATCTACACATACGGATCATATAATAAGTTTGGATCCGGGTTCGGGTGTCTTTTTATTTCTCCTGATGATTCAACGATTAAGTACTCAGTTCGTTTCGGTTTCAAAGCATCTAACAATGTAGCGGATTATGAAGCAGTCAGTTAAGCCATGCGTACTGCTTTAGGATTAAAAGTTCAGTAGCTTCAAATTTTTACAGACTCTCTATTAGTGGGAAGTCAGTTTGGAGGCTCTTTTTGAAGCATGGGCTGATAAGATGGCAGCATATCTAGACTTGATCCATAGGTTTGATATTCAATTTGATGTCATTTCAATCATTCCGAGACCTCGAAACAAATTTGACACGCTGATGCCTTGGCATACCTCTCTGCATCTATCGCTATTGATGGCCCAAGATAAGTCATCGTCGATTTCCAGCAAGATCCAAGTATTGATTTGTCAGTCAAGCAACTCACGGACATTTACATCAACATGTGCTATTTTTTCATTACTTCTTCAGAGTCATCACCTTTAATCGTTCATGTTGTAACCACAAGAAAAATAAAATATGACAATGATGAATTGTTGCTTAACTAGTTAAATTCCGATTCCTCTCAAGATATAGACATGTTTAACCAAGGGAATGAAATAGAGTTAACTCCAGGAGTTGTTCAAGGTGACCAAGATCTCAACGATTCAAGAAAGGGGCCCCGCGCTTTTGATTGCCTATACTGGTAACACCAACCGAGGACTGGCGAACTCTATGCATTGCCTTCCTAAACAATGAAATATTTCCTTCAGACCCCAAACTCGTTGAGACTGTCAAGCGTGACACCTAGAAATTCTTAACGATAACATCGTCCAATGGTGATCCACTGTTGTATAAAAAGAGAAATATTTTATCCCCCATGCTTAGATGCCTCACCAAAGAAATTCATGCAGGCATTTGTGGCAATCACATCGTAGTCGTTTGGCTTAATGACCGGGGATATTGGTGGCCTCGTATGCAACTAGATGCCAATCAAATTTCTCGAACATGTATACCTTGTCAAAAATACTACAACATAGGTGCTCTACCAGCCACCGAATTGCATCTAATTTTTTCTCTATGGTCATTTGCAATGGAGTTTGGACATTATTGGCCCCTTCCCTACCCCGTTTAAGAAGGCACATTAAAGGGTGAAGAGTCGAGAACTGGCCTACGGATCGACTAGCAGGCGTCCTCAAAACTGACCTATAGTAAAGCCTCGGAGCTACCACTTTGACAAAAATGCATATCTGGGGGAGGCTACAATTAAAGTAGTTGTACAATCTGACATAAAACGTTAGCAAATCCCAACAAACCTACACTGACCAGCAAATTAAAGACGCGGTCAAAATGTTATTTTTGAAAGAAACTAAAGAAATATCGAGAAATCAGAATAAAGTTCAAGTTTTATATACAACTCAAGACTGGGGGTGAGCACTTGTCGAGTACTTACGATTTGGAATTAACACCAATTAACAATAGTTGTGTCATTTATGCTTATGGTTGATAACATAACGAGTTTTGCTACTGGAAAGTATATCATTCTGAAGATAACTGCAAAAACCTACAATGACTCAGTACTACGTACAGTTATTTCTATGATACTAGCAGAAAAAGTGCATTGACTTCAATAGTCTTCTAACTCATATCATAATTGGGGAGATGGAGACATGTTAAGAGCTAAATTTGTTCAAACACTAGAGTATTTTTGAAAGTTGTATTGGCGTTCATGCGATGATTTTCAAGAACTAACTCTTTATAAACGAAAAATAGTTAATCAAAGTCGCAGAGTTTGCGTTTGCGATACCAAACTCTTTGCAATCAAAGTTCTGGTTTGGGTTTGCAATACCAACTCTAGGCAATCAAAGTCGCAGAGTTTGCGTTTGCGATACCAAACTCTATACAATCAAAGTCCTGGTTTGGGTTTGCGATACCAACTCTAGGCAATCAAAGTCGCAGAGTTTGCGTTTGCGATACCAAACTCTGTGCAATTAAAGTCCTGGTTTTGGTTTGTGATACTAACTCTAGGCAATCAAAGTCGCATAGTTTGCATTTGCGATAGCAAACTCTGTGCAATCAAAGTCCTGGTTTGTGTTTGCGATACCAAACTCTTATTTAAGTAACTTTCTTCTTTACCAAATCGAATAAATTCCATCTGGCAAAGAGGGGGTGATGTATATATATACCACCATATTAGTACCCTTGCTAATGGATTCCATTGGGGTCTTTACATTAAGTTTAAAAGATCGATCCTTGGTTACCTGGATGGCTCACAGTTTCAGTTATCCACTTGGACGGCTCACAATCCACTTAGCCACCTGGATGGCTCACAGTTCTAATTAGCCACTTGACGGCTCACAATTCTAGTTAGCCACTTAGACGGCTCACATGTTAAGTTAGACATCTGGACGGCCCACAGGTCCAGTCAATCACTTGAGCCGGTCACATGTTCAGTTAGCCAGTCCTATCTAGTGAGAGTCCTTGTGCTCTCAGAACTCTTATTTTATATTTCTATAAATAGGACTCTTCACTTAACAAAGAGCTACGTTTTGGAGACTTGATTCTGGAAACATATTCTGGATACGTAGGCAATCATTAAAGGCATAGTCTCATTCTTTATACAACATCTTCCCTTGCAGATTCAATAGTGTGTGTGGGTGAATTCTTACCCAAACAGTCTCAAAAGCACTCTCTGAAACCAAGAAGTGTTCAAGGCCAAAATGAACACAAACGAGAGAACCAACAGTATTCGAGAAGGTACTGCGTGGAAGATGATTGTCTAAGTTTATACAAACGGCTAATAGTTCAAGGACATTAATTGAAGTCTATTGATCATCCAATTAAATCCGACCATCTTTCACTAAGGCAAGTTCAAGGCCTCCCATGCTACTTGACCTGATGCGGTGTCTTTTCATTTGTAAAAGAACAGAAATCCGATGTTTATGATAGAAGAAGCCAAATTTTCATTCATGTGGGGGATTGTTAGAAAAATTGATTTTCTTTGCACAAATGCATTGAGATATGAATGAGTAATTTGTCTACCAAGTTACCCCACTTGAGATTAAATGGGTTTCTCTTGAAACATTACGTAAAGTGAGAAAAACCTTTTCAAAAGGATGCACTAGTTCAAAATAGTACATTATACTGAAAAGGTGCGACATTTCGAAATGTGCACTGGTTCGAAACAGTGCATCATGCCGAAAAGGTGTGACCTTTTGAAATAGGCACTGGTTTGAAACAATGCTTTATGCCAAAATGGTGTGTCTTTTCGAAGCATGTGACTTTTCAAAGAGTTGCTTACTTTTTCCCAAGAGTCACCACTCACCTATAAATAGTGGATGAATTTGGAGAGAAAGACACACCAGATCACATAGAGTTATGATATTTCTATTCTCCCCATGTTCTTAGTCAAATACTATGTTGTGTTTGCTGATTCTATAGAATTGAAGTGCTAGCTTTCTATAGAAGGAAATCCGTTCTATCTTGGGAGACAGTTTCCCATCAACCTTCAAGCACCGTGAGGGGGAAATTCTGTCTTAAGGACATAGTGTATCTACACTAGGCTCGGATTTAACTAAGAAGTACAAGACACGTACAAGACAAAAGGTTTGTATAGTTTGGTAATTGGTAAAGAGTAAGTACAATTAAATTGAATATTCCTAATAGTTATTCAGATCAAATACGAGTTTGAAGCTCCTCCATGGCAGTGTTTGCACCATGAACTTGATATCGAACTAGCTTGAAGCTCCTTCATGTTATGCTCTAGGACTTGCATCCCTTGCATGTCACGCTATCCGTACTGATCTAGCTCATTCCCAAAAAGAAAAATGGTGTTTGTTGTCTACCATTTCTCTTCTTTCTATGTAATATTATTCTACTGCAAGTGAAACGGTCTACATAGTTTTCTTCATATGTTATCCATGCACAAACTAATAGACTATATATGTTTTTTAATTATATTTGTTGGTTGTCTTGCTTCTTTTCTGGAACTATTGTTCCTTTGAGTTGGATTTTGTCTACGTAGGTCTATAACAGGATCCAAAATGTTAGAATGGCAAGAGTTTATGCCATAATATTTTGGGGCATGCACGCTTTATGTTTATGGGTGCTTAAAAATAGTGCTGGTTATATGCTAAGTCATAATTTATTTGGTGCAGATTTTCGTTCCTAAAGTAATTCAAATCAAGAAAACCCAAGAACTTCCGTGCCGAAGGCACGACATTACCTAGTTTAATAATAAATTGAGGATGTAGCTCAAATAGTAGAGTATTGTGATGCACTCGTCGAAAAAACCAATAGAATTGAGTATAAAGAAAGGACATTAAGGTTGTGTTAGTGGCTGCTTTAATTGAGGAAGAGGAAGATTAGAAACAAAATTTTATTTGGAGGTAGTTTAGTAACAAAAAATAAAAACAAGTTAGGGAAAAAGAAAAGTGACTGAACTATTGGCCAGTGGAGTCCTCAATAAAACCTATTGGAAGTATCATTTTTTCTTTAAAAAAATTATGAAACAAAACTTAGTATGTTTTTTAATGTTCCAATAGTGTTACCATATCACCTTTTATAAGGTATATAGAGTTTTGAGATGATGGATATATCATATATGTTTCTACTTATGGATAGCTTCAGAAAGTAGCAACATATATAGATGATTGTTATATGTTCGTCTTGTGAGCATCTCTGCAAATATTCCCGAATTATGTGTCCTAACGTGAAACATTACTTGTCACATTGAGATGACATCCAATATTTTCCCCTCAAATATAAATGTATTAAGAGCATCTTTAGGTGGAAGCATCAAGTGTCAATTTGCCTCCACCATTCAGAATTTCGGCAAAAACCATCTCTAGGTGGAGGCAAACATGGAGGCATCAAGTGTCTAGCTGTATCCATGGAGGCAAATTTGTTGTTTTGGATGTGGATGCAGTGTAACACGACAGTGGGAAGTTAGACAGAGTCAAAGAGAGAGAAAGAGTGTTGGAGAAACCAAAGGACCGGTATTAAATTTTGATTTACGTTTTTTGAGCCCACATCTAAAAGGCTCATTACTTTCCAACACATCAATCGAGGCATTATGTTCAATCTCAGCCGCCACTCAGCGCACCCTTGGATGGGAATCCCAGCCGTGGGTCATAAAACTTCCCTCCCTTGTTATATTACTAGTTAATGCCCGTGCCTTCGGCATGGATTTCATAAAGAGGCATCATTTCGATAGTGTGTTAATGTTATTCTTATTTGTATGTAATACATTCAATCTTGCATTTACAATAATAGTTTATCAATTATCACAATGGATCTATTTTTGTTTTCCGTTCCATTTAAGCACTGTGGAGATATTCATGGCAATCATTGTATTATCATTAGCTATTATCATTGTTATCGAATTGGACTCTAGTGCTCTCCTTCATCTGGTGTCTTCTCAAAGTGAGAAATGCCCAATGAAAATCTCAGTAATCCTTGATGATATTAAGAAGTTGTTGCAAAGGATACCATCATATATATTCCATTTGTTGGAATTATAGAGAAGCTAATAGGGTTGCGGACTCATTGGCTGGTCATGCATCAACAACTGCATCAGATGCACAATGGTGGCTGAATCTTACCCCATCTCGACCTCAAGAGCAACATGCTACTATTGTCCCCTTAACTTGTTCATTTTGGTGTCTTAGACTGCCCTCCTTTCTTTATGAATCTTTGAATTCTGATTTCAGAGGTGTAAGCTTTGAAAGATTATATTATGTTACTAAAAATTTATCTTCACCCAAAAAAAAGGCTATGATGTTATTGTATTAGCATAATTGAATTGAATATTTCTTGGCATGGTATTGTGTTGCAAAATTGCAAATGGACGACATTCTTGAAGTCATCATGAATTAATGTATCCCCGAAGACTCAGTATGTCATAACTTTCTATGGTAACTGATAATGAAGTGGAGTCTTGACCAAACTTACATTTTAACAAAAGCAGACTGATGCATTGAACACATGAACTTACTTCAATTCTCAAGTTAGATATTGTGTGTAAAACTATGTTAGATATATGCCATCTATTGAAGCTTGATTCGTTAAAATCTCAATTTCAAAATAATTGATATCACAAAGTGGTTCAACCAAATAACAAATATGAAACCCCCAGCAAATCACTTCTTCGTTTATAGTCATGAAATAGTAATATGGTGTAAACTTGTTTTTTGTTCAGCACCAGCAACCAAGACATCATGATGTTCATTAGATCAAGGAATCATATTGCATAGTGATAATGAAATATAAGCCAACAATGAAATTTCTACTTCCAAAAAGGCCACGCAGAATTTTCTTAGTTGCATCATATAGAAACTCAAATTTGTGCATTGTTGAAGCTGTTGATGCATGCCTAATTGTATACTCCAAATAAAACATCCAAATAAAACATTTCTTATTAGTTAAATCCAACACAAACTAAATCATTCTATAACCATCAAAACCTTTGACACTTTTCTTTCGATTATTCTTCTTGCCATGCCCAAGCTGAATAGAGTAAACATCCACGCAAACTTGCTTAGGCTATGCTAAACGACATAATTGTAGCTAAAATTATCTATATCAGTGGTAATATTTAGAACGAAGTAGGCATAACTCATGACGCATCGAATCTAATATAAAAGTTCCAATACCATAACTATTAAGCTATTAAAGAATGGTAACAAAGTTGGCATGAGAGTAGAAGTTCAAAGGAAGAAGAGTTATGACTCCGTCATTCCATGACGTTAAAAATTTGGAATCCAACATCTTAAGATAGAGTATATAAGCAAAGTCAATTCATACAATTTAGTTTTGTGATCCTTGTCATTTTTTATTTACACTGCATAGTCTACTAACATTATCTAGAGATCCAACTTGGTATGTTCCCCAAGTGTTTTCTATAAACGATAAAGCTAAGTAAGATGAAATATTATAAGTAAGGGATCTGGCCAGATCCTAAGGATCACACTTAGATTTCAGACTTCAATAGAAAAAGTAATTGAATATATACTTTTTTGTTGCTGGGTAAGCTATAATTTTTACTAACATCAAAAGGTCGTACATATTTATTAAGGAGGGTAGAAACAACATTCCAACTCATTTCCCATAATTCATTATATATTTTCCATGTCAAATGATCTAACTGTCATTACATACTCATACATTTAATCGACTTTCATCACCACGATGTTGGTCACAACCAACTGAAGTACGTTACAATGAGGTTTTGCCATCTCAAAATCCAATCAGGTCTTTCTCTCGAATCTCGACAGTGCGAGGAAGACTTGTAACTTTTTCTAGAGGCAAACATTATGGTTGCATTTGTTGATACCTTGGCTTATCTGCTTATTGAAGTCACCATTAACTTCTTCATTGTTCTTGCTGCCTTAAGCCCTCTTGATAGCTGATATTAGACATGGTAGAAAACCAATAGATCGCATACATATTAGACAATCCTTAGTTGTCTTTTGAACATATAACAAGTTATGCCTTGTAAATTTATGTATTCTTGGAAAAGGTTGTCAAAAGGGAATTCACGGGATTAAGACTTAACGACAGTAAATAGACACCCTCACGCACTGTGAAGATGAAACCATAGTACTATTTATTCAAAAAGGGAGCCACAGTTGACAATGATATGTCAGAAACTATCCATGTTTGCGCACTGTGTTGCCTATATTTCCAGTACTAAGCCAATGACATGAACTAAGTGCATAATATATCACTTGAGTAGTTGTTGCTCTGAACACAATAACGTTGACTCCACCATATGATTATTAGAACATAATCCTCCCTGTTACGAATGTTTTAGCTAATTTCATTTAATAAAAATATTAACATAATTATGTTTCAATAAGAAGAAGAAACTTGCAAAGACTTCTTAGAAATTAAGTAAAGAGAGAAAAAAAAAAAAAAAAGGCCCAGTCAATTCCTAGTAAAAAATATGCACGTATGTAAAAGAATAAAACACTGAAAAAACGTAAACTATCGACAATGACTCACCCCACTAAAAATCTAACTATTTCGCAAACATACAATGCAAATAGTGACTAACCATTAAGGTTCAACGCAAGAATATAAATAGATAATCTACATATGATTGCTAAATAAACATCAAATTAAAAGAGTTTGGGATTCAATACCTCTTTTCAAGGGAAGTTTTAGAGATATGATTATCAAGTTTACTTTCTTCCTATCTGGTAAGAACACAAATAGCAGCAATAATGCCTAGTAAGAGATCAAACAAACATATTTTCAGAGCTGCAAAGAGGAGGAGATTTTTTTTTCAAATGATATTTGATCTTACTGAGTTGTTGTGCACTCTATTAGATGCTTACCAACAAGAATCTGATATTGAAAATTCAAAGAGAACACTGAATACGTTCTGCTAGGAAGTCACGGTGTGTATCTGAAAGGAGATCTTCCATAGTTCCTTTTGATAAGTTCTTCTGCACAATAAAAAACCAAAGAAATTGAGAAAATAGAAACATGAAAAAGGAAGAAATTGTTGTTTAATTCAACAATACCAATCAACTATTTATTTGAAAGTAAGTAGAATGCACAAAGAAGAAGGAAGAGGTAGTTGACGGGCTGCCAATTACAACAACTATTTGGTAGCATTAGGATGCTATCTGGAGGAGGCCTTTGACACTTTTCACCATTGAAATAGATTGTCCGGGGTAAAGCCCACCTATTGTTGAATGTAAACAATTCTGCATTCTTGCCCATTAGAATCTCAGTTGACATTGAGCCCTCTTGCACATCACTGCTTGTAGAAGCATCTCGTTAACGTTACTTATTCCCCACAAAAGGGCCACTTCATCTGCCAAAACATTGCATGCGTTAGTCATCAAATTGAAAGGATACTATTAATAACTAAACCTTAATAATAACCCGCAAATCCATATGTTTGCAGCAATGTAATGTTAAAGTCGTAAACTGATGGAGACATACTCAGTCCAGGATGTTGAACTACCAAATTATAGGATGAGTAATTTCTCCCATAACTGTAGTTAGAGATAGTTATTTTTATCCTTCAATTACCTTTGTAGTTGGTTTTTCACATGCAAGTGGACTCGAATTGGGCACGTGTGATCCATGCACATTATAGGGTTCTCGAGGTATGTTGGATCCGCTTGCAGCAGTGAAAAATCCTGACTGCAGTTACATACATAACATTGGGAAAGGAAGACAAATTAACTTCAACCACTACACTCTCAAAGCAAACAGATATTCAGAGAAACCCGAAACTCTGAAGTTTTTATGTCAAAAAGGATAAAATAGATACATAACTTCGTCGTGAAAATCATTACAAAAATCACAAAAGATATCCAGATCTCGCAATAGCATTCAAAAAGGTCTTAAATTGTTATAACTCTACAAAATGTAGTAAAGGAAATCAAAGTTGGGTTCCAAAATACAACCCTCATAAACAATCAAAGAGAAAGTTTAAGGTTTTCCGACTTTTGGTATGTCTTAATAAAATTAATAGAATTGGCATTACGTACTCCCAAACGGCTTTGATTGCTCAAGAAAATGGGTTTTCACCCAGGAATCTAGAGTTGATTAAATGGACTCTGAAGTTGCAATTAGACAAAAAGAAAATGGAAAATCAAAGCAGTAACAAATACATTGAAACAATTAAATAACCATGATCAGAAATAACCTGCTTGCGATTCATAGTAGTGCTAGAGTCGGTCGTACGGTTCATAGAGAAAGCGTTTGTTGAGGAATGAAAGTGGGGAGAGAGGGAAAGGTTTGTACAGCTCTGTTTCCACAATTAAGACTCCCTTGCAACATTGTGGTCGAGGCACTGCATCGCGTCTCGACTCATTTGTGGATTTAATTACAATCAGCTATTTATTAAGAAAGACGACAATATGAAGAATCTCATGAATCAGTCCAGAAACTCGTACCTGTATAATTCACTTTTTTGCCATCAATACACGGTGCAACTTGAATGGGAGAAAGATAATTGATGTGCCAAATAGAATAAATGGAAGGGGAACCACAATATGTAGAAGAACATGAGCCGCAACCACTTAATGGAACATATTTCTCAAAGAGAAAAGAAGAAGACCGATGGGATAATGGAACAAATTTGTCAAAGAAAAGAGAAGAAGATTGATAGGATAAACTTGGATTAATCATAAATGGCAATTACATGTTTCCACCGATGGGGGAGAAGTCCCAATTAACATCGAAAAATTAAGAAGGCACAATCCATTAATCAGTAATGAGAAAGAGTAGTACTTTTCAAATGGTTCGAATGGGGTTCAAAGATGCTAGCTAACGAAAACAATAGTAAAATCAAAGGCTCAAAATTAAAGCAATACAAAACAAATTAAATTATAAATTACTTACATGAGATTGACGGTGATAGTTGAAGTGAGAATGAGAGAGAGGGACAATGCAAGAGAGTTTAAGGCGATGAAGTTTAATTAATTTATTGGTTGTTGAGAACAACGGATGACCGAACGGTTTGTTTTTTTTGTTAATTTGAGAACGAAGGGTTTTTGAGAACGAATGGTTTTTGCTATTTTGGAGAAACGAAGGGGTTTTTTCGGTTTAATTTAACAATTAATAATCTAATTTATTTCTAATCCAACATTGCTGGTCATCATGGCACTCGTCCCAACCGTCGATTTATACCCCTGAAATCGAACCCCAGCCGCGAGTAAGAAAACAACCCTGTTTTGTTAAGTTGATATAATTAGAGAATTATTTATTATTTACGACATCAAAGTGCCTGGTGTTAGTAAGTTAGCTGGTGCCTCATTTTAAACCATATATGAATTTTTAGCGTACTATAAGTTGAAAATAAAATAAAATAAAGAAACTAAATGGTAACAAAACAATCTTGAGACTGAAACTATGAATTACATTTGTATTCCTAAAATGCAAAAAACCTAGAAAAGTTTTAGGTAGTTAGGTGGTCTTAAACCATATATAAATTTTCGCAGGTTATTGCACGCTATTCTTAATTATTTGTAAAACTCGTTATCAATAAAATTTCCACATAGTTAAAAAAAAAAATGGAGATGCGAGGTGTCGATCCTCGTACCTTTGAGTGCTTTACAATGCTCTACCATTTGAGCTACATCCCCAATCTACTATTATAACACGATAATAATTTACTATTTACTATTTACTATTTGCAATTTCAATTTTATTTTGAAATATATTCTTAAAAGGTTCACGCCACAAGATAGCTAAAAACCAGTAAACGTGTTATGTCCAAAATCGAAATATAACAAACGGTGGAAACATTTGTATTTATATATATAGGTCTAGGCATAGTACAAAATATTGCGATATATCGCGATATATCACGATATATATTGAGATTTTAGATATGGGTATATAAAAATCACGATATTAGTTTGGATAAATACCAGTGTAAGTATCGACGATATTTGTGGATATATCATGATATTTCAACGATATAAAAAGTTTTTGTTTTAATCACGATATTTTTGAATATAATTGGTGGTGGTGGTGGCGAAGGAAAGAAACTTGGGAGGAGTATGTCCATCGAGCACCTGGAGTTGCTGACCATACGGAATATTGGACATTTGAACAAATATCAAACCTTAACCCTTAAGATTGAGGTACCTTTTTTGCCTATTTCCACTGCTATTCTCTGTGGTCTAAGTGTCACCTTCATGCGTTTATATCCATGATATTTGTCGATATATCATATTTGCGATTTGCAATACCCACACACAGTCAAGTGATATTTGTCGATATATCTCGATATATCCACGATATTTGTAGATGCCCCAATGTAATATATCCACACAGAGGGGATATATCCACGATACATATCCATAAATCAGGGATCAATATTTTGTGTACTAGGGTTCTATGTATGGGTTCTATGTATGTTAGCTGGTCTTGAACCATTTAGGCGTGCAGCGTGGGTTCTATTGGAGAAAGTAAAACATATAGAATATTTAAGTACAACACAGTCCCATCATATCAAATCTCTTTCTGTCGAAACATAAGCTTGATTTGAGATGATGTAAAAAAAAAATGGCAGACAAAGCAAGCAGAGGTTTAGTAATATATGGTGATGGATTGATGCCACTCATTTCTCCTTCTCATACTCATCTTCATCAACTCGCATCTCGAGGTACCTGTGGCTTCTTGTCCCTCCCTCACTCTCCACCTTCAGGTTGGCTCCTCTTTTTCTTGTTCATTTTCGTTATAAATATATTTACTCATGTTGTTTTTTTCTCTTGAAAGTTGATCCATTTATCCTATTTGATCAGTGAGCTACTTTTTGTATTAATTTTGACTCAAACTGAAATTGGGTTTTTACGCAAACCCATTTTTCTTGTTTATCACTACTTTAAGGCATTACTATTTACTTAAACCATGAAACTGCCTAGCTTCTCAATAATATACAATTTGTCATAAACTAAATACGAGTTGGGGCAAAAGAAAAATGACTAAACTAGTGTCTATTGGAATCCTCAATAAAACCTACTGGAAGTACTTTTTTTTTGTTCCGTTTTCCCCCCCTGTAGTAGGAATCACACCTATGTATGTTATTAATGTTCAGATAGTGTTACCAGAGTCTTGAGATGATAGATATATGTTTCTACTTATGGATAGTTTCAGAAAGTAGCAAGTTATAGATCGTGAGATGATTGTTATATGTTCGTCTTGTGAGCATCTCTGCAAATATTCCCAACCATATGTCTTTACGTGGGCATTCAAGATTTGTCCCTCAAATGTAAATGTATTTATAATGTATGCAGTTGAAATTGTTGGTGCTAGTTGTGTTAATTCATCACGTGCCTCATTCTATTACGTTATTAAATTTAGTGTAATAAGATACCCCTGGTAAGGTATAGAGGAGAAGATTTGAGACTTTTTTATTTCTTAGTTTGTGACAAGACCTTGGACTAGCTCAACATATTACATGTGATCAATTCATGTGGTGAACAAGCACTTGTAGAATCTGCAGAATTGCCACACGATTTATTTACTATAAATGTAATTGACTTAATGCTTCTACATTTTAAGCTGCACTTTTTGTTACCACAGAGAACGACGGTATATATGGAAATCAGGAGTTGGTAAATACTAATAAAGTTTTTTGTTTTTTTTTCCCCCCATGTTTAAACAGCAACACGTGCTGATATGAATATCAAACTTTTGTATGGCGTATCTTTTATTTTTGCAATTTATTTCAAGTTACATTGCAGAGAGTGACGATGAGAGAGTGGTTCGGGAGTTAGCGCAACTATTGGACGCATACGACTCTTATAACATAAGGGTGAGATGATCTTACTGGTTCTATAAAGATTTGATCTATTGAAATACATAGATTGTCATTCCTTGGTGGAGCTTAGATTGATGTGTTGAGATGCTTCCTTTCAGGCTGCAAAACAATCTTCTACATCAGAATCCTTGGTACAAACCATATCTGAGAGGTAGGATGAGATATAAATTAAATGATGCAGTCATTGGGGAGAGCTCTCGTACAGTGGTCAATATGTAGTTCCTAACACAATCTGTTTCTTTATCAAATTTCAGGTTTATGGGGCTGAGAGCTGCCATTTTCACAAATGATTCTAGTGTCAGATCGTTTGCTAGCCTTCTTGGCCTGACTGTCTTACAATTTGATGAGCTAATTATGAATAACAACTCCCCAAGGGAACCAGCAGTATCTGGGTTACTGAAGCTGCTTGGATTCCAAGGTTGCATGGCATTAGATACATGTGAGTTTGATTTAGTCTTTGTGCACATTAAGTCTGGTGGAAGATGCAGTGATCTAAAAGTTGATATCGCTGGAGGTGAGGTTGAATTTATCAATGGGTTGATTGGTGGTATATTGGAAGTTGCTCAGCTTGGATCAGAAATTAGTACTCGGTTACACATCTCTCTTGTAATAAGCTATGGAACTTTGGCTGAAGATAAGGATTCTGTGTTGAATTTGAGCTTGCAAGAAAAGGCAAACCCTGATCTTTCCTTGCTTTTTCCTCGTCAAAGTTACATTACCACAGGAAAGAACTCCGCGGATAGCATCAGGTAAGCAGAAGACGTCTCTTAGGTTAGTCGTGGCATATAGTTCAGCTTAAGTAATTTGTGCATTTCAGGCACCATTGTCCAATGTTGATCTCACAATGGCAAGAGGCTGTAACCCGCAAAGATACAACAGAGATTTTTACTTTCAAGGAATTTAAGGAGGTGAGTAAGTATTATATCATTTTTGCTACACATTTATGATATAAGCACAATTATTACTCAAAATTAGATGTAATTAAAAGTATAAGGAAAATAGTATTAATCTAAATGTTTTAGGGTATTGTTGTGGCAAAAACTGAAGAAAACATATCTACCCAAACACTCTTAAAAATCGATCCTTTGAATATCCCAACTCCACAGAATAACACACAATGAGAATGATAATGATGAATTGGTTGTATTTGATGTTTGAGACTGCACAACTTTTTAGTTCGGTGGCTGCTTACATACCCTAGGGGGATCAAGTCTTGGAAGTCTATAGAGTATATAACTTCCAATGTAGTTCTTGCTCAGTAAAACTCTTCAATATTTAACCAACCGAAGCCCGAAAGAATTTCTAGCTCTAGCTGATTTGTGTTTATCCATATCAAAGATTATCTATAGATTTCTGGTACATTGAATAGAGTCATAATCTCATAATTCTATAGGATCGTATTGAGCCTTGTTTCCAACTGATTTCAGGCTCACGGTGGGGTTTGGCCCACATGCCATGATGTGCCCTGGCTATGAACCTGGGCTAAGCTTGTTGATAAAAAGGGCTCAGTCTGGGTGTCGTGCAGAGAACATGCCCAACTGGCCCACAGAGACGTGTTGTTAAGCATAACATTAGGCTGGATGTCTCACAGCCTACAATTGATCCGATGAGGCCACATAATTGGAGATATATATAATGCCACGTGGACCCTCATAAATGGTCCACGTGACATTATCTAATTCTCCAATTATGTGGCATCATCAAATCAATTGTGGGCTGTGAGACATCCAGCCTGATGGCTCAGTAGCACAACATCTCTGTGGACCAACTAGGCATGTTCTCTGCACATGACACCCAGACTGGCCCCCCTTGTATCAGCAAGCTTAGCCCATGTTCGTAGCCAGGGCACATCATGACATGTGGGCCAAGCCCCACTATGAACCCGAAATCAACTGGAAACAAGGCCCAATAGGATCCTGTAGAATAATGGGATTATGACTCTATTCAATGTACTAGAAAACTAGAGATAATCTCTGATATGGATAAACACAAATCAGCCAGAGCCAGAGATTCTCTAAAGTTTTGGTTGGTTAAATATTGAAGGGTTTTCTTGAGCAAGAACTACATTGGAAGTTCTATACTCTATAGACTTCCGAGACTTGATCCCAGTGGCGTCGTCTGTAAGGACCATAGAAAATCCATCCCACACAATAAATAAGAAATTAAAGAGGAAGACGAGGTTTTTTCGCGGTTCGGCCAAAATAATGATGCCTACGTCCACACTGATTGCCTTGATGATATCACTGATACAGTCTTTCGTTTTAATGCCCCCCCTCTACATTGAAGCCCATTAATGGTGAACTAGGGTTTCTTCTTTAAGCCGTAATACTGATATGTTTGCTTATCTACTTCAATCCCATATGTGCCAATGAACCAAGTCAGGTTATTAGCTACATGTTGATAAGGTTGTGCATGTAACTTCGATGCTGCACGGACGTTTGATGGTTTTGTACTTGCCCTTTTGATGAGTGTCATGTGGCATAATTAGGGGGTGAACAATTGGTCCACATAGGTATGCGAGGGGAAAGTAATCCTGAGTGTCTTGTTGAGAAAATAACTTCCTATCCAGCAGTCCAGCACCATAAAGGCTTCTAAGAGAGCAATAAGACTTGTCAACAAAAAAGGAAGAAAATCCTCTCTGCTGCTACCACAAAATAACGCAAGGATTTACTTGAAAAACTAACCGCAAGCAGTTATAAATTAAGCACCTTTTAGCTAATATAATGTATACTGTCTGGAAGAGAATAAGCAGACCTCTAACAAACCAACAACCCATTCTGGAATTTCGATTTCTATTTTCTTGTTATGATTTAGTTATTTTCGTCATCTATATTCCTTCCAATGGCCTGTGAATTTTGATGTTCTGTCCTATGTCTATGTTGAGTAATATTACTCTATTCTTGTGTAAGTAGAGACATCAAACACATCTCTAAACTAATAATGTTAACTCTTCGAAAATGCTCTTGGGAATGTTCAGATAGAAACTGCCTTTTCAGATAGCATTAAATGTGGTGTACCCACGTTCTTAAGTTCAAACTTCAAACTTAGAGTTAAGCTCTTGTTTTGAGGCTGCAATTAATTTTTTTGATATTCTTGCAATGCAAGGAAACCAAGTATCCCCAATTACTCTTTAAGAGGCTTACATTTATATTTTATGTATTTTCTTTTTCGTGCGTCCAATCTAACCTGCCTTTGGTTTGGTAGTGTTTGAGTGATACTTCACATTGAAGTTGCTTGATTGATACATGGGAATTCCTTCCATTGGGCCTCCTTTGCCAATTCATAGCAACTTAGAGACTAGCTTGCAAGTGCCAAAACACCTAACCAGTTATTCTTGATAATCATCTACTCCCAAGCCTTTTGGTGTTATTTTGGTATCCGTTTAATCAGTGCCTACTTTGTGACTGTATTTTTTCATTTAGATTAACTTATTTTGCTCATGTAGTAAAAAATATAACCCAACCCTTTGATCCTACAATTGAAATCAAAATAAGTTTGGAAAACAGATTACTTATTTGGTGTTAACTACACCATCTAATATTTTCTTCTTTGAAGCAGCATGGAGCAAACCTCGCTATACCAGCAGACAGGTTTCTGCACGAGGTGGCTTTCAAGCTTTGGAAGGCTCCCAAATATGGAGCATGAGTTAGTATTCACCCCTTTGCTTTGAAATTTGATCTGATCTGGATTGCAACTAAACTGGGCTCGCGTAATCTTGCAGTCTTACCTTCTATCTATTTTTTTGGCTAAACTTTTAGTATCAGTTAGTTTCAGATAAATTTCACTTGTACTTTGTGATACCCGTTTTACATATATACAAGTGTAAGTTCAACTGTTGTGATCTATATGCATTTGCGGAAACTCTTCAATTATTTTCTGTAGATTAACAGGAAAATAAATAAGTACATAAATTATTTTAAGTAGATTTTAGACATATACTGCAGTCTCCAAAGTGAAACACAATTCACAGGTTGTACATTGAAGTTCTGACAACTCCTTAGAGACTTCACTCTTTGAAGAAGATTACATTTTCTCCCCCGAGGTAGTCTATGTGATGCAAGAATTTTAAATTTCATAAATGCTCCAATTGATTTTTTTGAAAAAAAAAATCAAGAAAAACTTTCAAGGATTTGGCTGGGCACATGTTTCTCTTCTTTCTCTGAGAAGATAATCAAACTAGACTTAAAACATCTCAGACAACAGGTTACTATTGTTATTTTTTTTATTTATTTCTTTGCCATCAATGGTATTAATGTTCAATTATATTGATATAGTAACTTATTCAGTTAAATGATGCAAAATAGAAAATAATGTGTGGGTACTGTGTAAGCTTCATCGGAGAAGAAAAATGTAAGTGGGTTACAAATTTACGATTGAAAGGGAGTTGATCCCTTATATACACAAGGAAAATTTACAGGTGGAGAATGAAACAGTCCATGATGCCTAGACCAGTGTTTCCGTACTTATCAAAAGCTAGCTTTTTACCTCATTCGGATGCTATCATGTATTTTCGTGTTTATCTTGCAGTCTTTTTGCTTTTTCATTTTTCTTTTTACCACAATGTTTGTCTTGCGCTCTTGCATACGTTTAATATAGAGGAATGCTATATGGCAGTTCATCTATCTCTCTGTATATGGTTGATGTCTTAGGAATGCTATATGGCAGTTCAGTATATCTTGTTGATGTCTTAGATGAATTGAAGCCTTGATGCCCCCATTGAATGTGAAGAAACTACTTCTGTTCAGCTTGAGTGCTAGTGTTGCACATTCCTGGAGACTCTTCAAAAAATGCTAGCCGAGTGGGTTGCCTGCAAGCATTCAGCCTCTTCAAAATTGCTTTTGACTTACTAGAAGACAATAATTACTTCTATATATCTATATATTTCCCTTTTACAAGCATTTTTCTGCCTAGACTAAACAGAAACAAAAACTGATGTCCATATATATGGGTACCCAAACCAAAAGAATGAATGTTGGTGTTCTTCATAGCCCACACATCTTCATCATGTCCACATTTTACTAGCAATACGTTCTCATTTTTCACGTTTTAAAAGCTCAGATGGCATTGGAGAATTCTATGTGTGTAAGAACTAAAAGAAGTGGCGAGAAAAAAGGAAATTACATATGCGCTCGTGCTCTTGTAAAATGTAAATAAGAAAGGTCCCACCCATGACCCACCACATCTAACACAAATAAGGCAAATTTTGCGAAAAAGGAGCATTGGCGGCAAATGGGGGTAGTGGTACGTACGTACGTACGAGAGTCAGTTGTTCTATTTTTCAAAATTTATAAGAAAAAACGGTCCGCTCTTTCTCTCCTCAACTACGTCTGTCCCTCATACCTCTCTGCTTTTTCTTTGCATGTCAACTTTTCTTGCAAAGAACCAGTAATGTCTGTGACTGAGAATGAGATAATAGAGATAGAATCAGATGATGATGATAGACAAGAAGAAGATGAGGAGGAAGATTATGATGACGAAATGACTCTGGCTCAGTTTTCTCGGTCAAGAAGAAGAAGAAGTAACTGCTCCTCTACAACCAGTACCACTCCAAAACCCCTTTCCATGGTTTGCTTTTTTCTCTCACCCCCTTTCTTTAGACTTCGAGTCATTGCTTTTCTTGTGTACTGCATTCTTTAGAGGGGTTGCTGGGTTTTCTTTCTTGATTTCTTTGGTGATAGATGAAAGTACGTACTGCAATTATTTATGTTCTTAAGATGCATCTACTTTAACTTTGCTTCCTTTTTTCTTGATGTTTTTATACTTAATTATTAAAACGTGTCCTGTTTTTCTGTGTCAAGTTTAACTCAATTTTTAACACTATGGTTTCTTGAATACCAGTTGTTATTATTGTTTTTAAGTGTGTTCATAGGAAACAGTTATAAGAATGGAAAGATGTTCTGAGAGTCAATTTGGACAACACTTGTAATATAGAATGCATAGAGTTTCTTGGAAGGTGCTGCACATGCATTTTCGGTGTATAATTAGTAAGTTTCTTATTTTGGAATTCAATGTTACTCTTGTCATTTTGGTTTTAGTATCACACATGAATATTCCTTACATCAAGCTGCTTGACTAAGTTTCTGATTCTTAAGTGTAGAATTAAACAACTAATTGAAGAGACAAACACAAGAATTTATAGTGGTTCGGTGCCAATGCAACAACCTACGTCCAAAAGAGAAAAAAGGTTTATTGCTTGATTAATTTTGGTTTGTGTTACAGAAGTGTTTATATAGCACAACATGAGTGCATATTCATGTCTCTTGTTTCTAAAAAGATTGGAGACTTTCCTTTATAGAAACCATACGAATCTATCGAACCTCTGTCAAACTTGACTAGGGCGCGCCCGCGCCTTTATCATGTGCAACCTGAGTGTGCCCATGCCTTCTCTGACTTCTCCCATACTCCCCTTCAATGAGTTGGTGCGAAAATATCTAGCGAACCCAACTTGGAGAGAATATCATGGATCTTGGAAGCTGGAAGTCTCTTGGTAAAATGTCTGCAAGCTGTTGGTCACTTCGAACAAAGGAGGTAGTGACAATGTTAGACTGACTTTTTCACGCACAAAATGGCAGTCAACTTCAATATGCTTAGTTCTCTCATGAAACACCGGATTTGCAGCAATGTGCATAGTAGCTTGATTATCACAGTAAAATATAGTTGGCAGATGCAACCTGAAACACAAATCCTTCAGAAGAGCGCGAAGCCATATAATTTCACTGGTGGTGGAAGCTATAGCCCTGTACTCAGCTTTTGCACTAGAACGAGCCACTACATTCTGTTTCTTGCTCTTCCAAGTGACTAAATTACCTCCCACAAAGGTACAATAACCGGAAGTCGACCGCCGATCAACTGGACATCCTGCCAAGTCAGCATTTGTATAAGCATTAATAGATGTATGCCCATTTTTCCGCATCTAAATACCTCTGCCTGGCGACCCTTTTAGATATTGTAGTATTCTAGAAACTGCATTCATATGTGGAGTCCTTGGAGCATGCAATAATTGACTGACCAAGCTTACTGCATAAGAAATATTTGGTCGGATAATAGTTAAATATATCAGCTTACCAACTAATCGCTGATACTGACCAATGTCAGTAAGAAGATCACCGGTGTTGTCCAACTTGGCTCTACTGTCAGTTGGAGAATCAGATGGTTTTACCCCCAGCTTACCTGCTTCACTCAAAAGATCCAACACATATTTTTTTTGATTAAGAAATATGCCTCTCTTTGAATAAGCAATCTCGATCCTAAGAAAGTACTTCATAATACCCAGATCTTTGATGGAAAATTTCTTGTGCAGTAACTCCTTGAGCTTAGAGATTTTGATATGGTCATTACCCGTGATAACTATGTCATCAACATAAATAAGAACAATAACCAAGCCTGACGCCCTGACCTGCTAGATTTAACAAATAAGGAAGGATCAACATCACTTCGTTTAAGGCCGATCATATCTAGAACAGAACTGAGCTTGGCATATATACCACGCTCGTGGAGATTGTTTAAGTTCATAGATAGCCTTTTTTAACTTGCATACTAATCCAACCTTAGTCTCCTTCGGATGTCCAGGTGGGATGCTCATATATACTTTTTCTTTAAGATCTCCGTGTAAGAATGCATTTTTCACATCCATCTGAAACAATTTCCAATCTTGATTTACAGCTAGAGATACAAGAACTCTAAATGTGTTCATCTTTGCAACTGGTGCAAAAGTCTCCCTGTTGTCCTGACCATATATTTGGGTAAATCCCCTTGCAACGAGTTGAGCTTTAGACCTCTCTAAGGAACCATCACTGTTGAACTTGTTTCTGAATACCCAACGACAACTGTTTTCTTTCCATAAGGTTGCATAACAATCTCCCAAGTTTTATTTTCGTCTAGAGCACGAAGTTCTTCTTGCATCGCTGTTTTCCATACTGGACGAGAGTTAGCTTATCTAAAGTTCTTGGGTTCTTGCACATCATTGACTGTACTTAAGAAAGCATGATGAGATGAAGTGATATTCACGCATATGTTATATACTCCTGTAGCGGATATGGAACGTCATGCAAGGAATAAAAATTCCTGTGAATCACTGGAGGATGCAGTTCGATCTCTATTAGATTTATAGTAATCCTTGAGAGTTATTGGAGGTCGTCTCTCTCGTTCAGATTGTCGAGAAACTGGAGGAGCACTAGAGCGCGTCCGCGCCTCAGTTTGCTCATTTTGGGAGCGCGCCCGCGCCTCTTCTACTGGACATGAACGAAGACCAGAGCGCCCCCGCGCCTCAGTTGGTTCAGTCTAGGAGCGCGCCCGCGCCTCTTCTACTAAACATGGACGAAGACTAGAGCACGCCCGTGCCTCAGTAGGCTCAGTCTGGGAGTGCGCCCGCCCCCTTGTTTCAGTAGAACCCAATTCTTCAGCAGCGGGAACTATACCTTCTCCAACCCCTTCTCCAACCATTGGGACAGGAACACTGCCTTCACCAACTGTTGGGAGAGGTGCCAAATCGGCCGTAACAGCTAGGAGAGGTACCAAATCTACCAAACACTCCCCCTGGGACTGATTCCCAGGCACAGCTGAATCGTGAAAGAAAGCTTCAGATTCCACAAATCGTACATCACGAGAGACAACCAATTTTCTTGTCGCCGGATTGTAACATATGTAGCCTTCCTGTGTGGTAGAATAACCAACAAAAATACATCGAGTAGCCCGAGCATCAAATTTATCTCGATGAATAGCTTGCTGATGCACATAACAAACACACCCAAACACTCGCAGATGAGAGAGATCTAGCGGCCTAGATTTGAGCACTTCCAATGGGGATTTAAAATCGAGAACCTGACTAGGAAGACAATTAATCAAATAAGCAACAGTTAAGACACCATGAGACCAGTATTGCTTAGGAACATTCATGCCCAACATAAGAGCACGAGTGGTCTCCAAAAGGTGTCTGTTCTTTCTTTCAGCCATGCCATTCTGCTGAGGTGTGCCAACACAGCTAGTTTGATGAATTATCCCCTCGGCTCACGGTAGGTACTCGTGTAATGCAGACCTTTACAAAACTCAGTGCCATTGTCAGATCTAAACATCTTGATTTTTGCACCAAACTGATTAGTAATCATAGTATGAAAGTCTTTGAATACATTCACAACCTCAGTTTTCGATTTCAACAAATATAACCATGTAGCACGAGATTTATCATCAATAAACAACACAAAATACTTATAGCCATCATAAGAATTAACGGGAGCAGGTCCCCATAAATCAGAGTGAATTAACTCAAACAACTTATTAGACACAGAATTAAAGTGTGGAAAAGGTAAACGAGTTTGTTTAGACAATTGACAAACATCACAAACATCATCAGAGTTTATAGAAACATGCTGAAACAAATTTGACAAGACATGACTAGATGGATGCCCAAGTCTTTTATGCAAAATGCGACTCTCAAGTAACCCACTAGCTTGACACGCCTTTTTATTCGACTTCAACAAATAAAGTCCATTAGAATAAATTCTTTCACCAATCGTCCTCTTCGACTTTCGATCCTGAAAAACGACAGAGTTAGGAGAAAAAATGATATCACAATTTAAAGAATTTGTAAGTTTGCCAACAGATAGAAGTTGGACAGGGAAAGAAGGAACAACTAGAGCGTCACTCTTGAGACTTTGATTAAAAAACTTCACTTGACCACTACCTAGGATGGGAACGGTGGATCCATTGGCTATGGAAATATTATGTTTGTCGATTTTGGACACAAAATTATGGACAGAGGCAGGGCAATTAGCCATATGATCAGTAGCCCCCGAATCAATTATCCATGAGTTACTATTTTCTGGCATAGTAAAATAGGCATGTAAATTACCTGACACATGAGTTGAGACAGACTGACCTTTGCTAGATGGCATGGACTTAGTGAGTTGTTGGAGAATTTGACTCAACTGATGACTAATTTCTGAGTTGGACATTGATGTCTCAGCTACTGCTACATGCTTTTTCTTGGACAGTTCATTTTCCTTTTCCATATGTGGATATAACTCCCAACAACGGTCCTTGGTGTGCTAGGTCTTTCCACAATGATCACAGTGAGACGGTTCTCGTTTTCCTTTACCTTTTTCAAATCCCTGTGACTTCTTTCGAAAATCGTTTTCTACAAGTAATACAGAAGATTCAGAGATTGAGGACTTCACCTCGGAGTTAATGGTTTTCTTCCTTGTTTCCTCTCTTTGAATAGTTACACAAACAGCAGCAAGTGTTGGAAGAGTGCTTTCCATTAGAATATTGCTTTCCAGATTCTCATATTCTGGTTTAAGACTAGGAAATACGGTGAAGATTTTATCCTCTTCAACCCGTTTCAAAAGAGTCTTAGCATCTGTGGTGTGTGGACGATATATGTTTAACTTATCCCATAATTTCTTCAAATTCCCAAGGTGTTATGTAAAAGTCTTCTCACTTTGTTGCAAAACACCGATTGTGAGTTGAAGTTCAAAAACACGGGCAGAATTGTTCTGGTTTCCGTATAAATCTACAATTGAATCTCACATCTCTTTTGCAAAATCAGAGAAAGTAAAAATTCCAACAATAGTTGACTACATAGAATTGAGTAACCAAGATCGAACAAGCTGATCATTGGAAACCCAATTCTCAAATTCGGTATCATCAATGGCAGGACACACCTTTGAACCATTAATGAACCCTAATTTCCTCTTGCCACCCAGAGATAGCGAAACAGCCCTAGACCAAGGTATATAGTTTGTTCCATTCAAGAAAATTGATAACAACTTCCAACCAGGATTAGAATCAGTCTCTGTTGTAATAGCAAACTTTGGGTTTGGTTTTGGATATGACATAGTGTATTGTATTTATCTAGATTGATTTAGAGGAGTGATTAAGCGCTCCGCTCTAATACCATGTAGAATTAAACAACTAATTAAATAGACAAACACAAGAATTTATAGTGGTTTGGTGCCAATGCGGCAACTTACGTCCACAGGAGAAGAAAGGTTTATTGTTTGATTAATTTTGGTTTGTGTTACAGAGGTGTTTATATAGCACAACATGAGTGCATATTCGTGTCTCTTGTTTCTAAAAGGATTGGAGACTTTACTTTATAGAAACCATACGAATCTATCAAACCTCTGTCAAAACCGATTAGGGCGCGCCCGCGCCTTTATCATGTGCAACCTGAGCGCGCCGCGCCTTCTCTGACTTCTCCCACATTAAGCCTTTCATCAATTGTTTAAGGCGTGACTCCATTAAAACTTTGACTACTAAAATGCATTGCCTTCAATTCATTCTTCATCTGGACTTGTTTGATATACAGTACTAACCTCTTGTGATGTTTGAACAGGTAGTTTTCAATCAAGCTGAACAGATGGTTTCCGATCAAACTGAAACTTCTCCCAGGTCTGCAATTCTACCCAAACTGCTTCAGTTTCTTCCCTTATGCAACAAAGTTTCTGTTTCCATGGAGTTAATTGCAATGTCTAATTTCCTGTTTCACTTGAAGATATAAAAATAATCAAGCACTGGATGATCATGATAAAGCTGTGCGATGCGCTCTAGAACGGGCAGAAGAAGTTCAAGCAAATCTGGAGCCTGATGAGTATCCTAGCTTTGTGAAAACTATGCTCCGATCACATGTTGCGAGTGGATTCTGGCTGGTAATGCATTCGATCTTTCAAGGGCACATCTGGTTGTACAACATAGATAGACAGATGGAATTTTAGAGAAACTTACTGCTAGCTGTTTTGTTATCAGGGACTTCCTGCACAATTTTGCAGTTTACACTTTCCAAAACAGGATGATGTGTTGACTTTGATTGAAGAGAACCAGGAAGAGATTTCAGCTAAGTTCATTGCCGAAAAAAACTGGTCTGAGTGCTGGATGGAGAGAGTTCTCTATTGCTCATGGATTGGTTGAGGGAGATGCATTAATCTTCCAGTTAGTTAAACCTAATGTATTTAAGGTGATATTTTTGCTACCTTTTATTCCACCCATGATCGCCTTTTGATGATCCTATAAATTTATCTCCGTTCATGCTCACATAATCCAGAAGAGTCGAGCCTTTCAGTTCATTGCTAGTTCAGTTGAGAGAAGCATCTTATCGTTAAATGCTCTAATGTTAAATATCAGCAGTTGTGATCAGGAAAAGTGTAATGGGTAAGGAACCACCACGAAACTGTCCCACTTTTGTGATCAGAGACCTATACTGGGCTATTGGCTTAAGCAGTAGAACTATCCATCCCTTTAAGAGACTTCTGACCTATACGGATTGTAGAGAAAAAGGAGTTTTTTCTCTTCTTGGCATTTTTTTTCTTACTTGGCCAAATTTTTGGCTCAGAGAAACGAAACAGGTTGTCAGGTGCGCGCTCAAACTATGCCTGGACAAGGGCGTGCCCGTGCTCCACTGTAATTCAGCCGAAATTCGACAGTTTCGGAAACAATACAAAACAAAAATTTTCTAAAGAAAAACTTAACCTAACCAATACTAGAACAGAGAGAAAGATTGAGAGTGAGTGTTTATTCTTTGTGAGTGAATTGATAGCTCTTGTAACCTGATACTCTGTGCACCTAGTAAAGTTCAGAATTTACCGGTGGACGTAGACATATTGTCTAACCACGTTATATCCGTGTCTTGTGGTTTGTTTTCTTTTGCATTAGTCTCTTTATTTTATATGCTAGTTAATTGATATTGGGAAGTGTTGGGATAGTACTTGGAGGGCGTTGAAGTCTTGTCTAGTGAGAAAGATCAATCTTTGTGTAGGATTGATCTATTTGTAGTGGATAACGTTGTTTCCGCAATTGTTTATCCACGACACGGATGCTGTCAAAAACTTCATCTAATTGGTCATTATAGTTGAGCTAAATTGTTTTGGCTGAAATATGGAGTTAAGTACAGTACAAGAGATGGAATTTTACTGATTCTCGTTCTCCTTGCCGTTATGGTAGGTGTACATCATAAGGGCTTACGGTCTAGGTGCAATTGATGGGTCAGAAGCGTATTAATCAAAGTATGTTGCTTTGCATATTTTCCCCTCTTATTCTTCATTTGTAGATGGATATTGAGTGGTCTTTACATAAAGCATTTTTTAATAAAATCATCATGATAAAAAAATAAACTAAGCAGGTAAGAGAATCAAGGCTTGTGAAAGAACGGCACGAAAATGTCAAAAGGCTGCTGCATGTCCTGCACTTCAACCCCCACCATGGGAAATGTCTGGAAGTGACAGTGAAGATGAAGATGTATGTTCAGAAGTTCTTGAAGGTATCGAATTTTTGGAACACACTGTGGAGTTCAAAGACGTGGAGAATATAGAGAGCTTCGACATTACAGTGAACGGTTTGATGCAGTGTTTAGAAAACCGGATCGGACCGGACCGGTGGTTGAATCGGGGTCCGACCGGAACCGATAAATTTTCGATTCGGTTCAGTTAAAACTTGAGTTTATAGTCGGACTCTCAGTCTAAGCTTAAACCGTGGTTGAACCGGCGAACCGGTTCAGTTCCAAACCGGATTATCTTTATATAATTTTTTTTTTGAAAAATTAATAATGTGGGGAGTTGAACCTAACACCTAAACAAGATAATCCAAACTCCAAACCAACATACTACTATGTATTTCTTGTATAAGAAATTTATTTTGATACATAATACCAATTAATATTGAATTAAAACATGTATTTATTTATTTTATTATTGTAATTATTAAAAAATTTACTAAATAAACATAAATCGGTCCGACCGAGTCGAACTATGGTTGAACCATTTTAACAAAAAATCGGTTCGATTACCGGTTCGGTTTTCAAAACATTGGTTTGATGATAGACTCGGAGTTCTCTAAGGATACACGGACAAAGTAGTATAGCATCTGCTGCAGTCAAAATGCATTTCTTCATGACAAGCTTCTAGAAGGCATCAGTACGAAGTTGGCTGCTGGTGCAATATCTCAAGCTGTAGACATTGCTGATGATATAAAATCCAGTAAGCTAAGTAACTCTGGAGTTGATTTTGCAGCATGGGACAGAAATTTGAAAGCGCCTTGAGCATCTGGGAATGAATGTAGGGTTTTTAAGTGCTCAAGGACAACGGCTTTTGAGTATTTCCATTGAATATGAGATGTCCTCAAAATGCTATAGTGTAGCGATACTTGAGCAAGCTTGTGTGCAAGACGAGTTGAGAAATGTGAAAGCTAAAGTTTCTAAATTAGAGAAGGCCTCTAAAAAGTTGACTAAATCTCTGAAAACAAAAGCTAGAAGTCATGAGCTGAAGTATGAGGCAGAGGCCAATTGCCCTTGGTGAAAATCTTCGTATGTCACAATTTTAGGTTTAGCAAACTTTTACAATACTTGTAATAGTTGCGTTTTTGTAAATCTTGAGTAGTAAGTACATCTGCCTTTAGGAATTAGCTGCTGTGGTATACAGGAGGACTTTAAGTTTGTAACTATTTTGAATGCTAATCACGAATACATGGTTCATTTTCATTTTGGTCTTTCCAGCTTTTCTCTTTACTGAACTTATTGTAGTCCAAAGTCCAAACAATATAGAAGAAGAGATTGATTTGAAAACTAATGCAATATCTGGAAGAAGCAAAGAGTCTTATAATCTGAGGCTGTATTTGGCATTTTTCATTTTTTTTTTCGATAATCATTTTCATTTTTTATTTTAAGACGTGTAAAAAAAATTGCTGGTTAGCTTGTCCTTAGATATATATTATAGCTATACTCTCTTGGCTCTATTTTTTGAGCCTTCATAGAGTCTCTAATATTTGCCAAACACTTGGGCTAATTCCAAAAAAAATATGAGATTTTTAAGGAAAAATCTGACAAATAAGGAATTGACACTAAGGAAAATCAGACAAATAAGGGATTGACAGCTTCTTTGTTGGACATTTATTATCGTTTTATTGGATAAGTTTAGCTTCTAGGTTTATGACTCATTGTTTGGTCTTGGTGTGGAATGGAATGGCCAAGACATTGATAGAGCAACCAAATTTAGTACATGTCCATGAACGCTACAATATGGGTTGTATAAGAAATTTGTATTTTCAGTTAGATTTACCTTACAGTTTTTATAGGCTTGATCATCTTAGGCCCAAGCTAGATGTATAGATGGGTTGCTATTGAGTTGACTCCAAATCCAACCCATCACACGGAAGTTTTAACTATCCACCTGAGTTTCATCTCAGCTTTGGATGTAATTTGAGCTAAAAGCCAAAATAAAGCTCGATTTAATCCAACATAGTATAAAGCACATGAATATAACACTTAAACACAAGTTGGTAACTTGATATAGATCGAGAGAAATCAATAACAAAATCCGTCAGCCCAAAACAACCAAGTGATAAAACCTATGTACATAAATTATGCAAGCTTTTAGGGGCATCAACCACTTGGTGGATGGTTATACTTAATACTTAATAGATATATATTATAGCTATACCCTCTTGGCTCTATTTTTTAGAGCCTTCACAGAGACTCTAATATTTTCACAACACTTAAACTAATTACAAAATTTAGGAAAAACCTTGCGTTGTCTCAAACTAGAAAGGAAAGCTTCTCTCTATTACCAAGTTCTCTTTAACCTCACTAAGAGAAGTTAATATACTTCCATCATTATTCTCCCTATTACCAAGTTCTCTTAAACCTCACCAAGAGGAGTCAATATACTTCAATCATTATTCAATACTGAAAAAGTAAAAAATAAATAAATAAACAAAATTTAGCAAGTTTGGTTAAGATATTAGATCAGATCGTATACAGCTCGAGCTTCTTCATGTGTTTGTGTCTTCGGAGAATTTGATATATGGTGAAGCTTTCCATTATCAAATTGTCTATGGGACTATGATTATTGTTTGTAATTGCAAATTTTGGATGGTTACTTTCTTCTCCGACATTGCGACACTTCAAATCAAACTACGCTTATGGGAGCAGTAGAGTGACTTCCATTTCTTATGTGCTTTAAAGTTACAAGTTATTAAAAGAGGTAGTGGAACTTGAAATTGTAAATGTGTTGCTAACTCTTAACATGTTTTGATGATTCTGGCTGATAGTTTATACATCAATCTCAATTTTTATCCAATGTCATTTTTTGCTAGCAACTTTCAATCAACTTGCTTAGAGAGTTGACGCTTAATCACAATTTGGATCGTTACATATTCTTAAACTCTTTTATTAAATGGATAGTTGGATGCATTATAGACCAGTTAGGTAATTATGTAAAATATGTAAAGTACTTCGCAGTAAATAATCACTAGAGAAAAAAACATTGTGGTAGTAAACACTATCAAAATATATATGTAGGTTTATGTTTTAGGAAATTGGTCTACAAGGGACACACAGACCACAAATGAGATGTAGGACCAAAAGAAATATAGGCTATGGATAAGTGTATAGGTAGGGTTTGTTAGACGCTAACAGGTGACTAATTCTCAATTTCTATTTTCATATGCACTACTATATCTAGAGTGTAGACTCCATATAGTTCAGTTTAATAGGAAATGGAAAGAGGCAAAAAGAAAAAGGAAATCAGTTAACTTGAGGCGAGTTTTAAGTATGGGGTAAGATGTATGTTGTATACTTATATTAAACTTTTAAACATGATGTAGGTGAATGAAAAATCCAGCAAAATCAAGATAACACAAAGAAGAAGTTATTACTACTTATTTCGTTCACAGGGGATTCATTAAGAAAGATGTCATGCTTACTAAGACTGGCAACAGAGTAAATCACAATGCAAAGTTGCCTGAGAAGGAGGGACACGAAACAATTTTTATCTACGTGCACTGTGTTACTATTGCACATTCAAAACCCAAAATGAAATTGGGATTTCCCTTGCTTTAGAGTTGACTCCACTATTTTACCGTACCAATATTTGAGTTGCATTCTAACGTAAACTCATGATCCATGTACTCTGTCTCAATTGGTCTAGATTTTACCAAGAGTATTCAAAATTCACCATTACTATTTGATGGATTTATTATCTACTTTGAGGAAAAGATTCAACTATGTATATTGTAAGAATTATCCCTTTTAACCATTAAATAAAAAATATCTAATGCAGTCAATTCTTAATTAGTTATATTCATAGCAATCAATTACAATTTTTTTTTTAAAACAAATGCAGTTAGAATTCTCTGATGATCCCACACAGTGAATCATGTATATATAGCAAACCTCAAAGAATAATTAACGTAAAATCGGAAACTAAATGCAAATGCATCGAACTAACCACAATGAATAATTAACTGGAAATTGGAAATTGAAAATTGGATGCAAATGAATTGAACTAATCTCAAAGAATAATTAACGGGAAATCGAAAATTGGATGCAACTACATTGAACTAACCACAAGTAATAATTAATAGAAAATTGGAAACTGGATGCAAATGAATCAAACTAACCTCAAAGAATAATTAACGAAAAATCAGAAACTCGAACAACAGCATTGAACTAACCTCAAAAAATAATTAACGGAAAATTAGAAACTGGATGCAAATGTATTAAACCAGCCTAAAAGAATAATAAACGGGAAATCGGAAACTGGATGCAATTGCATGCAAATGCATTGAACTAGCCTCAATTCCCTTAAATAATAATTAACATGAAATCGAAAATAGTTTGCAACTGCATTATTGAACTATTCCGAAATAATAATTAACATATATATTATAGTTGTACCCTCTTGGCTCTATTTTTTGAGCCTTCATAAAGTCTCCAATATTTGTAAAACTCTTTAGCTAATTACGAAAAAGTAGGAGACAAATAAGATAAAATCAGACAAATAAGGAATTTCCAACTTTGGGCTGGACGTTTATAGTAGTCTTTTTCTTTCCTTGATTTTCAAGATGGTTAAGTTGTCAAAGTTAAGAGCGTATCTCCTTTTTTTTTTACTAGGGCAAGCAGCAAAGTACTTTTCAAGACTAAAAGAGATATGTTCTAAGCTAGGCTATTCTATGTTTAAGGCTCTTCTAAGAGAATATGATTTGAAAGAACTCATAGAACTGTAGCAAGTAAGAACTTTTCTACATGCCCTTCTGCTACAAAGACCCTTAGTCCCGTAAAATAGATTGTACATGTATATGAATTAATGCTGGAGATTTAGCAAAAAAAGTAAAAAAATAATACTGGCGGAGAAAAAAAAATACTCTACCGAGGGTTTGATTACCAAGATATCAAATCACAACAACAACAAACGTTCTGCAGTAGTACTCCTGTGGAAAACATGTTGAACTGTACGAATGCCTACATGGGATGATGAAAATCCCCATTTCATATACAAAACACAAATTGTGGTTCAAGAGGTCGGTGACGATTCATCGTCTGCATTTTCAACCTCTGTGGTTTTTACACTCTTCTCTTCCACAATAAATCCATCTCTAAATCTATCGTAGTTTGTCTACTCATCTGACTTCCAAGGATGTTCCCCCAATACTCTAATCATGTCCTCTTAGTGTAAAACCTCCTTTTCCAGCAACAGCTCAGTAATCTGAGCCACATGCTCTTTATGCTCGCTTCTCTATTAGTCTACATGCATCAATAAGAAACCACTGAAAGAGAAAATTTCACTAAAGAACTTTTAGGAAGTTTTCAATCGTCTTTAGTTTCTTCAAGGGGAGATGGTTGATTGGGCTGATTGCTTTTACACGACCATTGACTTTTCCGGATTTTGCATTGGCTGATTGCTTTAATGAAATAATGTTTATCACAGAGATAGGATTTGGTTGGATTTCATGAGTAATCATTTCCCTAAATGTTCCATGTGCTTCTTAAAAATAGCCATTCTGAACGTATCCTACAACCATTGAGCTACAAGAAATCACATCTCGGTACGTAGTATCTTCGAAGACAGAAGCCACACATTGAATTACATTTGGTGTAAACAAATACAATAGCCTTCTTTCAAATTCCAATATGTTCCTGTAGGAGTAGCCATGGATTTTTGTATCATTACTTTACAATTATCAAGCTACACTAAAGATATTGCTGGCCGGCAGGGAGGACACTTGCTAGGGTTACGACATTTGGCTTCAAGCTCAGATCCAACATGTCAATGAAAATGCTCATGACATCACTAGACATAGTATATTGAGCAAGAGAAGAAACAACCCCACTATATGTAACTACATCTACGTTTAACCCGGCATGTTTCATGTCTCGTGGGAGTTGTATGCTATCCTAAAAAATACCGTTTTGAGCATAACTAGAAATTAGAGCATTCCACGCTTTATTTTCTCTTCGAGCTTGAGATTTTTAGCACTAGATGTTGGTATTCTCCTCTTATAGAAGGCATCACAAGTACGTACACATAATTTGGTTCTAAACTTCATGTTTGTCGTCTTTACCGCTGGCCATGACTTTATATTTGATGGAATTTGCTTACTATGGTTTGAACAGGTTTAATGATAGTTTAGGATATCTAAATAGGGCTAATAATATTTTGTCAAAGTTAGAATCATAACCCGCCCTTGACTATGAGCTAGCAACTTAAATGAATACCACGACTTCAGTTATTGCAAGTAGCGAGCTTAGTGTGGTTGATAGGAAATTAGCCGAAACTATTGAATAAAAAAATCACACGTTTAATTATGTTGCATTGTTGACTAATAAAGAGGCTTTGCCAATGTGTTTATAGCTAGGCATTGGAAATACATAAAGCTCAATAAGGGGATGATGATTAAGTTGAGGCTGTCCATTTAGGCGTCTTTTTAAAGTTATATATAAGAATCGGGGAAAACGAGAAAGCTTTGGAGCAGAATCCACTGTCTTAAAAGGTATTTAAGAATCAGGGACTGAGTGCTAATGTGCAGAAGCTGACGTTGTTAAGTTAGGGAGGTTTTATGACGCCATTAGTATAATTCTTATTAGAAAAACACATAAGGAGAGTATGGCTAGAGTCTAGAGCTATATATGACACTTATTGCTATTTTAGAGTTCCTCTATAACCATAAAAGTTTTGAGCTTCTAAGAAGTGTCTTACAAAAGGGTTTGATTTATTTAGAGTGGTTTACTTACAAGGTTTTAATCATACTAAGATTTGTGCCTCGAGACATTGAGCTAACCTCAAAAAATAATTAAGTGAAACTTAGAAAATAGATTCAAATGCATTAAACTAATATCAAAGAATAATTAACTGAAAATCGGAAAATGGATGCAACTACACTGAAATAACCTAAAAAAAAAAAAAATTAACGGAAAATCAGAAACTAGATGCAAATGCATTGAACTATATAACCTCAAAGAATAATTAACAGAAAATCATAAACTTGATGGAATTGTAGTGAACCTCAAAAAATAATTAATGAGAAATTGAAAATTGTATGTAAATGTATTGAACTAACCTAAACTAACATCAAATAATAATTAATGAGAAATCGGAAATAAACTGTGTAATATCCCATGGGGATATACTGAAAAGGCGCCTGTCTTGTGGGGAGAGGTTGCATCAGGTATATGAAAAGGCGCCTAACTCGTGGGGTGACGATTGCGCCAGATATGCATTCTACCATCTAGGAAGCTGTTTGAGATCTGGGGCTTAAGTAATTGATTAGCTAAATCCTAACGTCAAGGCCTTTTTCGTAACATTTGGCTAAGGATTCCGTGGGAACTCCGTAGTTAAGCGTGCTTCCGTAGGAGTAATCCAAGGATGGGTAACCTCCTGGGAAACAGCTGTTTGAAGTCCGAAAACCCCACACTGCTGGAGGTCCGCATTGGCTAAGTGGGGATAATATCGACATGGTAAGATGAGGCGGGTCATTACAGAATGGTATCAGAGCCGAGGACGGCTCTCTCCTAAGGTGGGTAGAATGCAATATCCCGTGGGGATATACTGAAAAGGCACATATCCCGTGGGCAGAGGTTGCGTTAGGTATCTGGAAAGGCGCCTAACTCGTGGGGTGACAGTTGCGCCAAATATGCATTCTACTATCTAGGAAGCTGTTCGAGATCTGGGGCTTAAGTAATTAATCAGCTAAATCCTAACGTCGATGCCTTTTCTGGAACGTTTGGCTACGGATTCCGTGGGAACTCCGTAGTTAAGCATGCTTCTGTGGGAGTAATCCAAGGATGGGTGACCTCCTGAGAAGCAGTTGTCCGGAGTCCGAAAACCTCACACTACTGGAGGTACGCAGTGGCTAAGTGGGGATAATATCGATGTAGTAGGATGAGGCGGGTCGTTACAAATTGAATGCAAATGCATTGAACTAACCTAATTAACGGGAAATCGGAAACTAGATACAAATCCAATGAACTAACCTCAAAGAACAATTAACGGAAAATCGAAAACTGGATGCAACTGTATTGAACTAACCTAATTAATTAATGAAAAATCGGAAACTGAATGCAAACTAACGTCAAAAAATAATTAACAAAAAATCGAAAACTTGAAGCAACTACATTTAACTAACCTCGAAAAATAATTAACGAGAACTCGGAATCTATATGCAAATGCATTAAATTAACCTCAAAGAATAATTAAACGGAAATTGGATGCCATTGCATTGAACTAACCTTAAAATATTATTCACAAGAAATCAGAAATTGGATGCAATTGCATTGAACTAACTTTAAATAATATTTATCTGGCAATCGAAAATTGGATGCAAATGTATTTAACTAACCCCAAAAAATAATTAACATAAAATCAGAAACTGGATGCAAATACATTGAACTAATCTCTAAAAATAATTAATTGGAAATCGGGTTCGATCTGGACGCAAATGTATTGAACTAACATAAAAGAATAATTAAAGAGAATCAATAATTATATGAAATTGCATGAAACTAACATTTTTTTTTGCATGGAACTAACCTCAAATAATAATTAACGAAAAATCAAAAATTATATGCAAATGCATTGAACTAATCACAAAGAATATATAACGGGAAATTCAAAACTGAATCTCGATCAAATAATAAATAACGGAAAATCTGAAACTAGATGCAACCGCATTGAGCTAAGCTCAAAAAATAATTAACGAAATATTGGTTTGGATACAAATGTATTTAACTAACCTCAAAGAATAATCAATGGGAAATCGGAAACTGGATGCAAGTACGTACATCAAACTAACCTCAAAGAAAGTCAAAAATTGGATGCAAGAACTGACCTTGAATAAAAATTTACAGGAAAACGAAAACTGGATGCAAATGCATTGAATTAACCTTAAAAAATAATTAACGGGAAATCTGATTTCTTAAAGAATAATTATCAGGAAATCAGAAATTGGATGAAATTGCATGGAACTAACCCTTTTTTTTCCTTGCATAGAACTAACCCCAAATAATAATTAACGTGAAATCGAAAAATGGATGCAAATACATCAAACTAACTACAAATAGCAATTACCGAGAAATCGGAAACTGGATGCAAATGTATTGAATTAACCTCAAAGAATAATTAATAGGACATAAGGAACTGAATGCAAGTGCATTGAACTAACCTAAAAAATAATTAATGGGAAATCAAAAATTGGACACAACTGCATTGTATTAACTTTAGAGAATAATTAACCTAAAAATCGTGACTAGATGCAAATGCATTGAACTAACCTCAAAGGATAATTAACGAGAAATCAGATATTGGATGCAAATACAACGAACTAACCTCGAAGAATAATTAATAGAAAATCAGAAACCTGATACAAATAGAACGAACAAACCTCAAAAAATAATTAATGAGAAATTGGAAACGGAATACTAATGCGTTAAACTAACCACAAAGAATAATTAATTAATGGAAAATTGAAAACTGGATACAAATACATTGAACTAACCTCAAATAATAGTTAACGGCAAATCGAAAACTGGGTGCAAATTCTTTGAATTAACCCCAAAAAATAATTAAAGGAAAATTGGAAACTCGATGCAACTGCACTGAACTAACCTAAAAAATAATTAACGGAAAATCGGAAACTAGATGCAAGTATGCAACTGCATTGAACTAATCTAAAAAAATAATCAACGAAAAATTGAAAACTGGATGCAATCGTGTTTATCTAAACTCAAAGAATAATCAATATGAAATCAGAAACTGTATGCAAATGCATTGACCTATCTCTCAAAAAATAACTAACGAGAAATCAAGAACTGGAAGCAACTGCATTAAACTAACCTAAAGAAAATCACCAGGAATTCTTAGAAATTGGATGCAAATGCATTGAATGAACTAACCCTATTTATTTATTTATTATTTTTTTGCATAGAACTAACCTCAAAGAATAGTTAATGTGAAGTCAGACACTAGATGCAAATGCATAGAACTAACCTCAAAGAATAAATAACGTGAAATCAGAAATTGGAGGCAAATGTATTGAACTAACCAAAAAAAATAATTAACGGGAAATCGAAAACTGGATGCAACTGAACTGAACTAACTCAAAGTATAATTAAGGGGAAACAAATGTATTGAACTAACCTCAATGAATAATTAACTACAAATCAAAAAATTGGATACAATTGCGTTGAACTAACCTCAAAACATAGTTGTATTATATGTAGTTGGAATGTTCAACAAGTATAGTTTTGCATTTAAAATAGTATTATCTATTTTCGTATGAGTGGGAATGACTTGGTATTCAAGTAGCTTCAGTATGATTTTCACCTTATTAGACATTCTAACAAAACTTTAATCAAACTTTTATTATTTAACAACAATTAGAAGTCAAAGGGTTTTATCAATGTTGTGATCTATCTTTTTATGGAGTATGGGATTTTCATGTTATAAGAAATTTGGATGTGTGATTGATATAATATTCATATCTTATAACTCTGCATAATTACAAATATTGCTGGAACAGCTCATCTTGCTCAGGATCCGTTCCACAACTAATGTCCACGAAGGGCTCATCCCCTCCGCTACTTCTCTCTCTATAAGAGCCAGATGGGGTCCCTCTCATTGCCCCATGTGTCTTTTCATCTGAGGTCCGCGGAGGGCTCATCCCGCTCCGCTGGATCGCTCATCCTGTTGGAAAAGCTCATCTTGCTCAGGTCCCCTTCTAGAGCTGATGTCAGCGAAGGGCTCATCCCCTCCGCTGTTTCTCTCTCCCTAGGACCCCGGTGGGGTCCCTCTCATTGCTCTGCGTGTCTGTTATGTTCACGTTCCCATTCAGCAATATCGAATAATAAACAAAAGTGTTGTAGTTTTATATATTTACAAACAACTATAGTCCTTCGCTCGGGACCCTCTTTACATTGCTCTGAACTTCAGTACATTTACTCGTAAAACTTTTTTAACATTCTTACGTTCCAAGGCCTCGCTATTAGCTTTCCTTCCATTGTTCAAAGCTTATAGGTTCCTGACCCCCCTTCCTCCATCATGGTGTACGACCCCTCCCAGTTTGGACCCAACTTCCCGTCCTTTTCCTCCTTAGTGCTTGGCGTCACCCAGCGAAGCACCAGTTCCCCTATATTAAACTTCTGCGGTCTGACCCGCTTGTGGTATTGCCTCTGTAGCCTCCAATGATACTCTTCCAGACGGGTGTGAGCTGAATCTCTTCTCTCTTTTGCAAAATTTAAATCTCCGGCTAAAATGCGCCAGTTTGTTCCTTCTTCCACCACCTTGGTTCTCCTAGTGGCTGCCACCAGTTCCACGGGAATCACCGCCTCAATGCCGTACGCCAAGGCAAACGGGGTCTCTTTAGTGGTGGTCTTTGGAGTGGTTCTATAAGCCCACAGAACATGGTTCAACTCGTCGGCCCATGCGCCCATGCGCCCTTCCTATCTTCCATCTTTCTTTTCAGATTGTTCAATATCGTCTTGTTGGAAGATTTAGCCTGCCCGTTGCCTTCTGGATTGTAGGGTGCTGAAAACCTTTGTTTTACCTTGTAGGCTTCAAGGAACACTGCCACCTTTGACCCTGTGAACTGTGTCCCATTGTCTGCAATGATGACATATGGTAGCCCGAACCGACATATAATATTCTCCCATAAAAACTTAATCACCTGAGCCTCCTTTATCTGCTGTAATGGGACAGCTTCTATCCATTTTGTGAAGTAGTCTGTGGCTGCCAACATATACCTTCTTTTGTCGCTAGCCATGGGCAGTGGCCCCATGATGTCCAACAACCACATGGCAAAGGGCCAAGGGCTGGAGACATTATGCAAGGGTTCCGCAGGTGCAAATATCCGCTGTGCAAATCTCTAACACTTGTCACACCTTTTGGCAAATTCGACTGCATCCCATTTCATATGAGGCCAGAAATAGCCCTGCGTCAGCAACCGATGTGCCGTGGTCCTCCCCGCGGAGTGGCTCCCACAGTTCCCTTCGTGCAATTCTGCCAACACCCTCTGATGATAATCGCAGCCCCAGACACTTCAGCAACGGTCCATTGAAGTTCTTCCTATACAGTTCCCCTTCCATCAACACATATCTCCGAGACGTTTGCTCCAACCTCCTTCTCTTGTTCCTATCCGTCACTGGTCCTCCTTCTAGAAATCGTTTGATGGGCTCCATCCACCCACCCTCTTCCTTTGCAACATGGCACACCTCCATTATTTCCTCTGTGCTCGGCCTCCCCAATCTTCCCACTTTTATAGTCCTTTCCTCAGACCCCGGCATGGCGGCAACCACATATGCCAGAGCGTCTACATGTCTATTCTCCCCCTGCCATAGGTGTACAAACTGAAGCTTTGTGAGCTTGCTAGCTCTTTGATGAACTACCTACAAGTATTTGGCCATTCTTGGACATCGGGCCGCGAAACCCCCATTTGCCTGGCACACCACCAAATTGGAATCTGAATATACTATCAAATCTTTCACTCCCAGGTCTTCCGCCATTCTCAATCTTGCTATAACGGCCTCGTACTCTGCCTCATTACTGGATGTCGTGAATCCCAACTTCATGGTTAACTCTATCCGGTTATTGTCCGGCGTGACTAACACCACCCCAATATTGCTGCATGCGTCGATAGCTGACCCATCCGCAAACACTCTCAACCTATTCCGCTTATCCCAAGGATCCAACTGATCGGGCATCATGTCCTTGTCTGACTCCATGACCATCTCCTCTCCCCACGTTGGGTCCTCCACCGGGAATTCTGCCAAGAACTCCGCAACGGCCTGTGCTTTCTCCGTTGTCCTAATCTAATACTGTATCTCGTAGGAACTAAGCATCACTGCCCATTTCAACATTCGGCCCGACTTCTCAGCCCTTAATGCTTGTTTAAGCCGCAGGTTGGTCACCACCACTATCGAATGAGACTCAAAGTATGGTTTTAGCTTCATGGTGGAAAAGATCAAGGCCAAGGCATATTTCTCCATTCTGCTATACTGCGTCTCGGCGTCCAACAATGTCTTGCTTTGGAAATACACTGGCCTCTCCACTCTATCCACTAGTCTGACCAGAACAGAATTGACCGCATACTCGGTGGCCCCTAGATACAGGTATAATTTCTCCCCTTGCTCGGGCCGCGACAATAATGGGGCTTTACCCAAATATCTCTTCAGCTGTTGAAAAGCGTCCTCGCATTCCGGCGTCCATACGAAGTCCAGTGTGCTTCTCAACAACCGGTATAACGGTCTACACTTGTCCGATAATTTGGAAATGAATATGTTCAATGCCGCGGCCCTCCCAGTGAGACGTTGAACTTCCGTGACGTTCTGTGGCGACGACATCTCTACCAATGCTATTATCTATTCTGGATTAGCCTCTATTCCCCTATGAGTAACGATGTAGCCCAAGAACTTCCCAGTGGTCACCCCAAACGTGCATTTCTCTGGATTCAGCTTTAGATTGTATTTCCGCAGGATCCTGAACATTTCCCTCAATCCGTCTAAATGCTCCTTCTCCGACATGCTCTTCTCTACCATGTCATCGATGTATATTTTCATCCCCCTCCTGATCTTGCTTTCGAACATTTTCTCCCCCAACCGCTGAAACATGGCTCCGGCGTTTTTCAACCCAAACGGCATCCTTGTGTAGCAATATGTGCCGCCTTCTACCACAAATGCTATTTTCTCCTGATCTGGCCCGTACATTGCAACTTGATTGTACCCTATCGAAGCATCCATAAACAAGAATATTTTAAATCCTGCTGTCCTATCCACCAATTCATCCACCCGCGACATGGGGTAACTGTCCTTCGGGTACTCGGCATTCACATCTGTGAAATCCACGCACATCCGCACCTTGCCATTCGTTTTTGGTACTGCTACCACATTGGATAACCCGTCCATGAACTCTACTTCTCGTATTATTCTGGCTCCTTCCAACTGCGCCACTTCCTCGCGAATGCCCGTTGCATACTTTGGTCTAATACTCCGCATCTTTTGCCTGACCAGCTTTGCCTCCTCTCTCATGTGTAACCGATGGCAGGCGAAATCCGGGTTCAACCCCGTAACCTCTTCAATGGTCAAAGCAAACACGTCTTGGTTTTCTGACAAGAACTGGATCAATTCTCTCTTCCATTCATCCGTCAAGCTGGACCCTATCGCGGTAAACCTCTCCTCTTTCCCTCCAACATTTACCACTTCAATCTCATCCAGCGTCTTCAGACCTGTTGCCGCCTCCCCCTTCTTTTCAACCGCGGCGTTCTATAATTGATATGCCTGCCTCTTCCTCGGATTTGAGTCCTCCTCATCTGGCCCTCGGATCAACCGTTTAACTGTACCCCTATGACTATTTTTGGCCGTCACTTGGTCTCCCCGAACTTCATACATACCCATGGGAGAGGGAAACCGTATCACCAGATAGTAAGTTAACGGGACGACCTTCATCTCATGAATACACCGCCTTCCTAGAATAGCATTGTACTGGGAGGACGAGTCCACCACCATGAACCGTGCGAACACAGTCACAGGGCATGTGGTTACTGGTAATAAGAGTTCTCCCATTGGCTCAGTCATGCTCCCATTGAATCCATATAAGTTAGTCCATGGCGGCCTCAACTGTCTATGATCAATCCCCATCTCTTCCACCGCCCCTTTGAACAACAGGTCCACAACACTGCCGCAATCCACCAATACCCGTTTCACCCTATAATTATCCATCGCCACCGTGATGACTAATGCGTCTTCATGGGGGGCATCCACTGCCCGCAAATCCGCACTGCTAAAGATGATCCTATCTTTGTCCTCTGCTTTCCCCACTCTTGCTCGCGATCTATCAGCCCCTTCGTTAACCTATTGAATACTTGCAGTTCTTCGCACTCTGTCCCTATGGGCATTATGGCTTAACACTTCTCCACTGAAGATCACGTTGATAGTTCCTAGGATTCGATCTTGTCGCGGTACCACCTCCCCATTTTGTCCTCCCCTTATAAACTCTCTCATCCTTCCCTTTTCTACCAAACGTTGAACCATCCATTTTAATGCGTAACAGTCGTCGGTCTCATGATTGTGTATCTGATGATAAGCGCAGAAAGGTTTACCCGGTAACTCTCTGGGTGTGTTCCGCAGCCCCTTATATCCCTGCATGTTCTTTATCAGCGGTAATATTTCGCTCAAGGACCTATTCAGCGGTGTAACTTCCACCTCACGGTATGGTTTCCTCTCTCTGTTCTCCCTTCTAATCCCTTCGCGGTTTTTCTCGGCACGTGGTGGGTATTCGCGGTATCCCTCCTTTCTTTTCTCTGTCGCATCCGCCTTCCTAGGTTCCATGTCTTTCTCCAAAGATAACACTGCCTTCCCGGATCTCTTGGATTCCTTCTGCATACTATCCTCATATCGGATATATTTATGTACCCGCAGATACAGCTTGTGCAATGTTGCAATCTCGTTCTTCGCCACCGACTGGTGTACTCCTATCCCTGGCCACAGTCCCCTTTCAAATGCAATCACGGCGGTCCTTTCATCCAGGTTTTCAACCTTCAACGTCTCAGCTTTGAACCGACATAGGAATTCCCTCACAGACTCTATGGATCTTTGTTGAACGTTGAATAATGCCGCGATATCCACAACCCACTTTTTCTGATGAATGAAATGGTCTATAAACGCCTATTCCAGTTCTTGAAAGCTCCTTATACCTCCCGCTGGTAGCCGATAATACCAGTCCGACGCCCCCCTTTTCAGGCTAGCCGAGAACATCATACATCGCGATCCGTCATATCTAGCCTCTTGCCAAAGTGGCATTTGCTGCTGAAAATGGAGGATGTGGTCTGCTGGATCGCCTTTTCCGTCGTACCTCTCGAATCTAGGCTGGTTGAACCGCTTTAGGACTTTCGAAACCCAAATACTATCCGCCAATGGGTTGCGACTCAGCCCCGCCATCACCTGACTAGCTGCTCCCCCACGACTCTTCGTCAGCTGCCGGTTAGCCTCCCTGTCGTTGTTTATCATTTCTTGCACCTGCTCAACCGTCAAACCGGTTATCGGATTTTCCACCAGATTCGGCTCATTGTTCTCTTCCTCTTCCGTATCCTCGCCTGCCTCTTCCTCCATCCCTTCTTCTTCCCTTTCCATTTCCCTTCTTAATTCATCATTCTCCTCTCTTAACCTCCCTATCTCTTCTCTCATGAGCTGCGTCTCTTCCGCTTCTTATTCCTCTCTTCTATCTCCTTCTTCCCCTACCACTACCTTGGGCATCGGTTCCTGTGTAGCCACCTTCTTCGGTCTCCTTACTTGTTTCTTAGGTGCCATCTCTTTCTTGCTTGGTCCCCACAGATGGCGCCAAATGTAAGAACCTCAAATAAGTCACAAAGAATAAAACAGAATCAAAGTAAATGCCCTCAATACTCAATTATTTCTCTATCTTTTTCTTTCTTTTTCTCCTCCCTTTCTCTCTTGAGTGGCCTCCTCTATTCTATCCTCATCCTCTTCTTTATATACCCATTCCTCCTTGATCTAGACCCTCCATGGATCCCTCTATCTGACGGCCTTCCTTCGTCGTACCTCGACCACTTCTACCTTTAGGGTTCGCCGGCACAGTTCCGCTGCTCCCCAACCTACCGGTTTACCTTGCCTTGCCTCGTCATCCTTGACTTAGTCCTGTGGCATATAATGGGCCACTACAAAACCCATCTAAAAAAAAGACATATTACTCATTGAAGATATTACTCAACTTATTTTATTGACTTGCATATAAGTGTCTAATCACGGCAATTTTTTGAGGTTAGTTCAATGCAGTTGTATCCAGTTTCAGATTTCTTGTTAATTATTCTTTGCAATTAGTTCAATGCATTGGCATCCAATTTCCTGTTAATTGTTCTTCGAGGTCAGTTCAATGCATTTGCATCCAATTTCTGATTTCCCGTTAATCATTATTTGATATTAGTTTAATACATTTGCATCCAATTTCTAATTTCTTGTTTATTATTCGACGAGGTTGCATTTGCATCTAGTTTCTAATTTCTCGTTAATTATTGCATCCAGTTTCTGATTTCCAGTTAATTATTTTTAGAGGTTAGTTCGATGTTCAATGCATTTGTATCTAGTTTCAAATTTATGGTTATTTATGCTTTGAAGTTAGTTTAACCAGTTACATCCGATTTCTGATTTCTTATTAACTATCCTTTGAGGTTATTTCAATGCATTTGTATCAAGTTTATAATTTCCTGTTAAATATTCCTCAAGATATTGCATCCAATTTTTTATTTACCATTAGTTAATATCTGATTTTAGTTTAATGCAGTTGCATCCAGTTTATGATTTTCTGTTAATTATTCTTTGAGGTTAGCTCAATGTAGTTGTATCCAATTTTCAATTTCTAGTTAATTGCTCTTTGAGGTTAGTTCAATGTATTTGCATCAAGTTTTCGATTTTCCGTTAATTATTTTTTGAGGTTAGTTCAATGTAGTTTCATCAAATTTATGATTTCTCATTAATTATTCATTGAGATTAGTTCAGAGCAGTTGCATCCATTTTTCGATGTTTCATTAATTAGTCTTTGAGATTAGTTCATTGCATTTGCATACAGTTTATGACTTCCTGTTAATAACTCTTTGAGATTAGTTTAATATATTTGCATATAGTTTTTTATTATTTATGCTTTGAGGTTAGTTCGATGCAATTACATCTGGTTTCTGATTTTTCGTTAACTTATTCTGTGAGGTTATTTCAATGCATTTGCTTCTAGTATCTGATTTCCCACCAATTATTCTATGAGGTTAGTTCAACGCAGTTGCATTCGGTTTTTGATTTTCTGTTAATTATTTTTTGAGATTAGTTCAATGCATTTGCATCCAGTTTCCGATTTCCCGTTAATTATTATTTGAAGTTTGTTTGATGTATTTGCATATTGTTTCCAATTTCTCGTTAAATATTTTTTTAAGGATTTCCATCCAATTTCTAATTTCTCGTTAGTTATTCTCTGACGTTAGTTTAATGCAGTTACATCCAGTTTCCAATTTTTAGTTAATTACTTTTTGAGTTTGGTTTATTGTATTTGCATAAAGTTTCCGATTTCCTGTTAATTACTCTTTGAGCTCAATTCAATGTATTTGAATCCAGTTTCTGATTTTCTTTTAATTATCCAATGTGGTGTGTAATACCAACTTCAAATAGGACATAAAAATAAATTATGTTTCATTTACTATGTGGGATCATAAAAAACTATCCAACTTTATTTGTTTAGGCCCATATAGACATATAGTGCATACAATACAATTTTATTTGTTGTCCGCTTAGTTTTGAATGTACACTGTTACTTATTTTATGATTAGTTGATTTTTCTTTTTCTTTTTTTGTCACAGTCACATGTGTGGTTAACAAATGTAGAAAGTAAATTTTCAGGCAACTCAATTTATTTTTTCCTTCGTTATTTCATTGTCTTTTTTCTAAAAATAAACTTTGTTATGTTAAACTTCACCTAAGATTAGTATAGAAACTATTCTTCGTGGCGTAAGGGTTTTAGGAAAATTGTTTTCGGTGGAAACTATTATTTTTAGCAATTTAGTTTTTTGTCTCCTAGTTTTTTATAATTAGCTATAGTGTTTAGAAAAAGTTAGAAAATATGTGAAACTTTAGATGGGATTGTTTTCTTATTTATATAATATTTTTTTTCGTAATTAGTAATAGAGTTTAGAAAAAACTGGAGTCTCTGTGAGAGCTCCAATTGTCTGATTTTTCCATATTAGTCAAAGAGTTTTATAAATATTAGAGACTCTGTGAATGCTCAAAAAATAGAGCCAAGAAGGTACAACTTTTGGCTCATTACATTTGTAAAACTCTATGCATCCTATTTTGAGGTTTGCATATATAATTAATATGTCCAATATTAGTATTGTATTCCTCAATATAGCTAGAATTAGTATTGTAGTTGATATATATTACTCTTGGCTCTATTTTTTGAGCCTTCACAGAGTTTCCAATATTTGCTAAATACTTGGGCTAATTCCAAAAAAAATATGAGACTTTTAAGGAAAAATTTGACAAATAAGGAATTGAGACAAAGAAAAATCAGACAAATAAAGGATAAACAACTTCTTTGTTGGACATTTATTATCTTTTTTTTTGGATCAGTTTAGCTTCTAGGTTTATGACTCATTGTTTGGTTTTGGTGTGGAACGAAATGACCAAGACATTGATAGAGCAACCAAATTTCGTTTATGTCCATGAATGCTACAATATGGGTTGTATAAGAAATTTGTATTTTGTGTTAGATTTACCTTACAGTTTTTATAGGCTCATCTTGGGCCCAAGCTAGATGTATAGATGGGTTGCTATTGAGTTGACTCCAAATCTAACCCATCACACGGAAGTTTTAACCATCCACTTGAGTTTCATCTCAGCTTTGGATGTAATTTGAGCTAAATGCCTAAAAACCAAAATAAAGCTTGATTTCATCCAACATAGTATGAAGCACATGAATATAACACTTAAACACAGGTTGGTAACTTGATATAGATCGAGAGAAATCAATAACAAAATCCGTCAGCCCAAAACAACCAAGTGATAAAACATATGTACGTAAATTATGCAAGCTTTGAGGGGCATCAACCACTTGGTGGATGGTTATACTTAATACTTAATAGAAATATATTATAGCTATACTCTCTTGGCTCTATTTTTTAGATCCTTCATAGAGACTCTAATATTTTCACAATACTTAAACTAATTACAAAATTTAGGAAAAACCTTGCGTTGTCTCAAACTAGAAAGGAAAGGTTCTCCCTATTATCAAGTTCTCTTTAGCCTCACCAAGAGAAGTTAATATACTTCCATCATTATTCTCCCTATTACCAAGTTCTCTTAAACCTCACCAAGATGAGTCAATATACTTCCATCATTATTCAATATCGAAAAAGTAAAAAAAAAAAAAACAAAAAAACAAAATTTAGCAAGTTTGGTTAAGATATCAGATAAGATCGTATACAGCTCGAGTTTCTTCATGTGTTTTTTTCTTCGGAGAACTTGATAGATGGTGAAGCTTTCCATTATCAAATTGTCTATGGGACTATGATTATTGTTTGTAATTGCAAATTTTGGATGGTTACCTTCTTCTCCAATGTTGCGACACTTCAAATCAAATTACGCTTATGGGAGCAGTAGAGTGACTTCCACTTCTTACATGCTTTAAAGTTACAAGTTATTAAAAGAGGTAGTGGAACCTGAAATTGTAAATGTGTTGCTAACTCTTAACCTGTTTTGATGATTCTGGCTGATAGTTTATACATCAATCTCAATTTTTATCCAATGTCATTTTTTGCCAGCAACTTTCAATCAACTTGCTTAGAGAGTTGACGCTTAATCACAATTTGGATCGTTACATATTCTTGAACTATTTTATTAAATGGATAGTTGAATGCATTATAGACCAGTTAGGTAATTATGTAGAATTTCAATCAAACTTCATTGTTGTTAGGTGAAATTTTCTTCATTATGCCCAATGGATAAAACTTCTTGAAAACTTCAAGTTAGTTATTCAACGTTAAATTTTTAACAAACTTCTTGAAAACTTGAAGTTTTAACTAATAACTAACGTTAAATTTTCTTCACTATTCAAGTTTTCTTCATTGTTGTTAGGTCTATAATGCCCAATGGATAGTTAAATAATTTTGTTGTTAGGTAAAATTGAAATTGAGAATCACAAAATTTCAATCAAACTTTTATTATTAAATAACCTAACAACAAAAATAAGTCAATGAGTTTTATCAATGTTTGGTGATTTCTTTTTTATAGAGAGTGGCGCAAGAAAATTGAATGAGTGATTAATATATTTCCATATCTCATAGTTGTGCATAGTTGCTAATATTTTTTAGAATAATTTAATATAACGACAGCCGTTCGTAGGATGGGTTTGAAAGCTAGTATTACCTATATATAGGGCTATAGGCAAATATAAATTCACTTGAGAAAAGCTACTCTCGAATAAATGTAAAGATTGACATGTTATATGTAAATTGTAAGGATATTAAATAGTCGCTTATATATGATTTCACTTTTTCAAGTATTTGTAGAGAAATATGAAGGAGGCGACGGTTTGACAGAAAGGTTGTATATTCATTGTGATAGAATACACTATTTTATTTGAGATACCAAGAAAACTTCAACAAGCAAGTTATTTTTTCACACCACCACGAAAATAAGATGTAATCTTGAAGGGCAATCTATATAAGAATGAACAAGTCATATGTATTTAATATGGTGAAATATATCATAATTGGAATAATATATGTAAACTCTTTACCAAAAAACACTTCTTCTAATATCAAAAACTAACTCCATTACTAATAGTGGAATTATAAGGTGAATTGAGAGCTAATTTTTTGTAAAGATATACATAATCTTTACAAAAAATCAGCTCAATTGAATATGTTCAAACTTATCAAAAGTTATACCGAAATTAAACAAATATGGGCCTTGGATAATTTCAAAACATTATAAATGATTTTTGACGGGATTGTACATCTTCAAATGAATTGATTTTTTTTTAAAGATAGTCTCTATTGTGTGAAGAATATCTCTACCAAAAATTAGCTTCTAATTTATTATAGGTGATCTTGGACATACCAAAAAAAAACACTCCCATATCCCATAACTAACGTAAATTTTTGTCATACCCCAATAACTGTCTAAATCCAATAATATCTCCCAAATTAATTTGGGGTATTTCCAATAGGGGCAAAATTTTTTAAAAAATAAATAAATAACGACCACCTCTTTTTGGTACCCGCCTATTTTGAGTGAAAGTTTCTTTTCGCACTCTTCTTCTTCATAAACCCAGAGTTCTTCTGAAGCTAGACTATAAAAGAACTCGTGGATGATCTTGTAGAAGAAATACATTTTCTGTTTCAAGTCATATATAGATTCCTTTCTAATTGCTATGTAAACATCTTTCCAATTTTTCCCAGCATGTCATTTTGTGGTGTTTTGATATAACTTGTTTTTTATCTAGATCTTTTGGGCATTTTCGATATACCTCGAGGCAGTTGCAATTCTTCCCCATTTAGTTTTGCTACAAAGAAGCGGAAATGTGGATAAACTAATAGGGCAATACGTATTCCTGCTCGGGTACTGTTTTCTCTTTGATTTTGCATATTTGTATGTAATTTAGTGATTACATTACAGTTTATCAATATTTATGTAACCCCAGAAGGATTCTGTAGTTTAAGAATTGTCGCAGATGCCAACGGTATTTGTGTTGAGGATCTTTGTCACATACCTTCTTTCTTGCAAACGTGGGCTCGACTTGACTATATATACCATCCACTTCATGGATGGTTGGTGCATATCGCTTGTCATTGTTGCAGTTTGATTACATCACACTTACTGGGTCTACACTATATTTTCATCCTTAATCCCTTGGCTATACCTTGCCCCTGTGTCTTTTCAAATCTATAATGGGTTGAATTCAATAAATCTTATTGAATAGAATATTTGAGTTTCAGCAACAAGGGTTGCAACCCACCTATTTGATGTGTGATCAAGCACAAAAATAGTTTTTATCTTCTTGGATGAGATTATAATTGTGTAGTTTATAATTTGGTTATTCCTTTTCCAAAGTACACATTGTTTTGGTCTAAAAGTATAGGTTATTTATATTAGTTTTATTTTGTTTTCTCCATGCAGGGCTTATCGCGCATTCTATATCCTGAATTGGATCTACTGTTACTTTGTGGAGAAGCAGTTTAGTCGATAGATATGTAACTAGCTGTGTAAATATTTCTATCTAAAGCATCATAGTAACTCAACCTACAGGGAGGATGCTCCAAAGGGCTACCAACGCCTCTTAAAGCAAGAGGATCGAGCAAAGCTAAATGGTGTCAGCCTGGCCAAGGACTCGTTACCACCTCGAGGAACCATCCCTCGTCCAGAACGAATATCTCTATGAGTAGCGTGCTTTCGATTACCCTTCTGTTGTGGAGTAACAATCTGGCCTTAACCTTAACCTTAATATGATTAGTCAATTTAAGATCCCATTTGCAAATAAAACAAACATACTCCATACATACAGGGTTCAAACAAAAAACTATCTGTTCAATTCCTAACTCTGCATTTTTAGTAGCACCAGCACATTCGACTTCATTATCGCCCACCACGGCGGCACACCACATCAGTAGTAGTATAAATATATTTTTTCTCCAAATTAAAGTGCCCCCTTCCTTTATACTCACTTCACCTTGCTCACCTTCAGAAGTAACACCAAAAGAAATAATTTGACTCATATATTTCAATATTTTCCCCACACAACCTTTCTCCCACTCCTCTTCTCTACTCTCATTCTCATCACCGTCAACAACGTGTCGGTGTTATCGTCATCGGTTGGCTAGTGTGGAAATGAGGTTGTGGAAAAAATTCTTGAAGTCTCAGTACAAACCGTACTAAAAGTGAAGTAACCATTATCGATTTTTTATATTATTTTATATGGACTTCAATTTCGGTGACTTTTATATGGACTTCAAATTTTAAACTTGGACCTCGGGCTTGAAATTCAGGTATGAAACGAACTTAAAAGCTTTAATTTGGTTTCCTGTCTCTTGTCTTCTGATATAGAAACAAACTACTTACAACTTCTTACATTTGAATATGATCAGTCTACCTTAGGAAATTATGAAAGTAGAATTTACAAACGTGTGTGATAAAATTGGCAATCTCGTGTTGGAATAGAGATTTTTTTATTTTAGAAAGTAACCTTGTCAAAAGTTGTTTTGAAATTTGAAAAATCTAGACCGTTGGATAATTTTATAACACTGTAAACAAATTTTGATACGTCTAGACATCTTCTAAAGTGCCAATTTTTTCTAAGGATGATTTATATTGTGGGAAGAACATCTCCACAAAAAAATAGCTTTTAATTCATTGTTTTTCATGGTGGAGTTCCTTTGGAGTTCGTATAAGTGGAGTTCATATAAAGGGCAGGATATATGAAACTATGAAAATTGAAGAAGTAAATTATGTAGGGTTAATAATTCTTTGAGTTTAGTTTAATACATTTGCATTCAATTTATGATTTTCTGTTAATTATTATTTGATGTTAGTTTAATGCAGTTGCATCTAGTTTCCGATTTTCCCTTAATTATTCTTAGGTTAGTTCAACGTAGTTGCATCCAATTTTTGATTTTCCATTAATTATTCTTTGAGGTTAGTTCAATGTAGCTGCATCCAGTTTTTTTATTTTCCATTAATTATTCTTTAAGATTAGTTCAAAATAGTTGCATCCAGTTTATGATTTCTCATTAAATATTTTTTGAGGTTAGTTTAATGTATTTGTATCCAATCCGATTTTCCGTTAATTAGTCTTTGATGTTAGTTCAATACAGTTGCATCTAGTTTCTGATTTCTCATTAATTATTCTTTAAGGTTAGTTCAATGTAGTTGTATCTATTTCTCTGATTTTTCGTTAATAATTTTTTAAGTTTAACTCATTACAGTTGCATCTAGATTCTGCTGAGTTCCCGTTAATTATTTTTTAAGGCTAGTTCAATGTATTTGCATCTCGTCTGATTTCTCGTTAATTATTCTTTGAGAATAACTCAATAATCCATTTGCATCCAATTTCCAATTTTCTGTTAATTACTCTTTGAGCTTTGTTCAACGTATTTGCATCCAATTTTTGAGTTCCTCTTAATTATTCTTTGAAGTTTGTTCCATGCATTTGCATCTAATTTTCGATTTTCCATTAATTGTTCTTTGAGGTTAGTTCAATGCAGTTTCTTCAAGTTTCTGATTTGTCGTTAATAATCTTTGAGATTAGTTGTTGTATCAAGTTGCCGATTACTCGTTAATTATTCTTTGAGGTTAGTTTAATGCATTTGCATCCTGTATCCGATTTCCTGTTAATTATTATTTGAGCTTAGTTTAAAATAGTAGCATCCAATTTTTTATTTCTCGTTAATTATTCTTTGAGGTTAGTCAATGCATTTGCATCTAGTTTCCAATTATATATATATGCAATTGGGCTAAAATACGTCCAATAAGCCAACTTATATAAGTTGAAACTATAAAAGTTAACTGCATTGAACTGCAATCTCTGTGAAGGCTCAGACTAGTTGGTTTGCATCCTATTATTCAAACAAACTAATTATAGCTTTCGAACCCGTCCTACGAACGGATGTCGTTATATTATACTATTCTAAAAAATATTAATATTGTGCAAAACAATGAGATATGAATATTATATTGATCACTCATCTAAATTTCTTACAACTTGAATAAAAACCCCACAGTTTGAGAAACCACACATAAGGCCAAAAAGATATTGAAGCTACATGAATAGAAATACATTCCCATTATACGAAAAGAGAGATGATAAACACCACTTTAATTGCGAAACTATATTTGTCGAGATATTCTCACTACATATAATACAATTATGTTTTGAGGCTAGTTCGACGCATTTGCATATAGTTTCAAATTTATCGTTAATTATTATTTGAGTTTAGTTCAATGTAGTTGCATTTAGTTTTCTATTTCCTGTTAATTATTCTTTAAGGTTAGTTCAATGCATTTGCATCCAGTTTCCGATTTGTCATTAAATATTTTTTAGGTTATTTCAATGCAATTGCATACAGTTTTTGAATTCCCGTGAATTATTCTTTGAGGTTAGTTCAATATATTTACATACAGTTAGTTTCTGATTTTATATTATTTATCCAAAGTGGTGTATAATACCAACTTTTATTGATCATTATGTAATGTCCTTGCAAACATGACATAAAAGTAATTATATATGATACATTATATAGGGTCATCAAAGATTATCAAGTTTTTGATTTTCCGTTAGTTAATTATTCTTTAAGGATAGTTATTCAATGCATTTACATCCAGTTTCCGATTTTTCGTTAATTATTCTTTAAAGTTAGTTCGATGCATTTGCATCTAGTTTTTGATTTCCCAGTTAATTATTCTTTGAGATTAGTTCTAGTTTCCGATTTCCTGTTAATTATTCTTTGAGGTTAGTTCAATACATTTGCATCAAGTTTTTGATTTTTCATTAATTATTTTATGAGGTTAGTTCAATGCAGTTGCATCCGATTTCCGATTTCTCTCGTTAATTATTTTTTTAGGCTAGTTCAATGCAGTTTCATCTAGTTTCCCATTTCTCGTTAATTATTCTTTGAAGCTTATGATTTCTCGTTAATTATTTTTTAAGGTTAGTTCGATGCAGTTGCATTCAGTTTCCAATTTCCTGTTAACTATTCGTTGAGATTATTTTTATACAGTTGCATCCAGTTACCGATTTTCTGTTAACTATTTTTTAAGGTTAATTCAATGCATTTGCATCAAGTTTCCAATTTCCCGTTAATTAGTCTTTGAGTTTAGTTCAATGCATTTGCATCCAGTTTTTTATTTCTCATTAATTAATCTTTGAAGATAGCTTAATATTATTGCATCCAGTTTCCGATTTCTCGTTAATTATTCTTTAAGGTTAGTTTCATAAATTTGCATCTAGTGTCCTATTTTTTATTAATTGTTTTTTTGAGTTTTGTTCAATGTAGTTGCATCTAGTTTCCGATTTCTCGATAATTATTCTCTGAGGCTAGTTCAATGTTTTTGCATCCCGGTGCCGATTTCCTTTTAATTATTCTTTTACATTAATTCGATACATTTTTATCCAATTTTCGATTTCCCATTAGTTCTTCTTTGAGGTCAGTTCAATGTAGTTGCATTTAGTTTTCGATTTCCCATTAATTATTCTTTGAGATTAGATCAATGCATGCATTTGCATCCAGTTTCAAACTTCTCGTTAATTATTCTTTGAGATTAGTTTAATGCATTTGTATCAAGTTTCTGATTTTTCATTCATTATTCTTTGTGGTTAGTTCAATGCATTTGCATTTGCATCATATTTCCGATTTCCTGTTAATTATTATTTGAGATTAGTTTAATGCATTTGTATCAAGTTTCTGATTTTTCATTCATTATTCTTTGAGGTTAGTTCAATGCATTTGCATTTGCATTCTATTTTCGATTTCCTGTTAATTATTATTTGAGATTAGTTAAATGCATTTGCCTCCAATTGCTAATTTACCGTTAATTATTCTTTGAGGTTAGCTCGATGCATTTGCAACAAGTTTCTGATTCTTTGAGGTTAGTTCAACGCATTTGCATCCAATTTTTGATTTTTCATTAATTATTTTATGGGGTTACTTCAATGCAGTTGCATCCGATTTCCCATTTCCCATTTTTTATTTATTTATTATTATTATTATTATTTTTAAGGTTAGTTCAATGAATTTGCCTCCATTTTCTAATTTTCCAATTAATAATTCTTTGAGGTTAGTTCGATGCATTTGTATTTAGTTTTTTATTTCTCGTTAATTATTCTCTGAGGTTAAGTTTTCGATTTCCCGTTAATCATTTTTTGAAGTTAGTTCGATGCATTTGCATCTAGTTTCCGATTTTTTGTTAATTATTCTTTGAGGTTACTTCCATGCAGTTGCGTTCAATTTTTATTTTATTTTATTTTATGTTAATTATTTTTTAGGTTAGTTCAAAGCATTTGCATTCAGTTTCCGATTTTTTTAGGTTAGTTCAATGCATTAGCATCTAGTTTTCGATTTTTCGTTAATTATTCTTTGAGGTTGGTTAAATGCATTTGCGTCCAAATTCTGATTTTCTGTTAATTATTCTTTGAGGTTAGTTCTATACAGTTTTTAATTTCCTTTTAATTATTCTTTGAGTTTGGTTCAATGCATTTGCATTATGTTTTCGGTTTCCCATTAATTATTCTTTGAGGTTGGTTCATTACATTTGCATCATGTTTTCGGTTTCTAGTTAATTATTCTTTGAGGTTAGTTCGATGCAGTTGCATCTGTCTAGTTTTCGATTTCCCGTTAATTAATCTTTGAGGTTAGTTCATTGTAGTTTATTCAAGTTTTCAATTTTTTGCTAATTATTTTTTAGGTTTGTTTGATGTTGCATCCAGTTTTTTATTTCCCGTTAATTATAATTTGAGGTTAGTTTAATGTAGTTGCATACAACTTCCGATTTCCTGTTAATTATTATTTCAGAATAGTTCAATAATGCAGTTGCAAACAATTTTTGATTTCATGTTAATTATTCTTTAAGGGAATTGAGGCTAGTTCAATGCATTTGCACGCAATTGCATCCAGTTTCTGATTTCCCATTTATTAATCTTTTAGGCTAGTTTAATACATTTGCATCCAGTTTCTGATTTCCCGTTAATTATTCTTTGAGGTTAGTTCAATGCTGTTGTTCGAGTTTCTGATTTTCCGTTAATTGTTCTTTGAGGTTAGTTTGATTCATTTGCATCTAGTTTCCAGTTTCCAATTTTCTATTAATTATTATTTGTGGTTAGTTTAATGCAGTTGCATCCAGTTTTCAATTTCCTGTTAATTATTCTTTGAGGTTAGTTCAATTCATTTGCATCTAGTTTTCAATTTTCAATTTTCAGTTAATTATTCAATGTGGTTAGTTCGATGAATTTGCATTCAGTTTCCGATTTTACGTTAATTATTCTTTGAGGTTTGCTATATATACATGATTCACTGTGTGAGATCATCAGAGAATTCTAACTACATTTGTTTAAAAAAAAAATTGATTGCTATGAATATAACTAAGAATTGACTGCATTAGATATTTTTTATTTAATGGTTAAAAGGGATAATTATTACAATATACATAGTTGAATCTTTTCCTCAAAGTAGATAATAAATCCATCAAATAGCAATGGTGAATTTTGAATGCTCTTGGTAAAATCTAGACCAATTGAGACAGAGTACATGGATCATGAGTTTACGTTAGAATGCAACTCAAATATTGGTACGGTAAAATAGTGGAGTCAACTCTAAAGCAAGGGAAATCCCAATTTCATTTTGGGTTTTGAATGCGCAATAGTAACACAATGCACGTAGATAAAAATTGCTTCGTGTCCCTCCTTCTCAAGCAACTTTGCATTGAGATTTACTCAATGCCGCCTTTAGTAACCGTGACATCTTTCTTAATGAATCCCCTGTGAACGAAATAAGTAGTAATAACTTCTTCTTTGTGTTATCCTGATTTTGTTGGATTTTTCATTCACCTACATCATGTTTAAAAGTTTAATATAAGTATACAACATACATCTTACCCCAGACTTAAAACTCGCCTCAAGTCAACTGATTTCCTTTTTCTTTTTGCCTCCTTCCATTACCTATTAAACTGAACTATATGGAGTCTACACTCTAGATATAGTAGTGCATATGAAAATAGAAATTGAGAATTAGTCAGCTGTTAGCGTCTAACAAACCCTACCTATACACTTATCTATAGCCTATATTTCTTTTGGTCCTACATCTCATTCGTGGTCTGCGTGTCCCTTGTAGACCAATTTCCTAAAACATAAACCTACCTATATGTTTTGAGAGTGTTTACTACCACAATGTTTTTTTCTCTGGTGATTATTTATTGCTAAGTACTTTACATATTCTACATAATTACCTAACTGGTCTATAATGCATCCAACTTCACCACAGAGAAGGAAACCCAGTCACATGCGATGGTTTGGGTTAGATTTCCGGGGCTGAGTCTGGAATATTGGGAAGTTAAGAACCTACTGGCAATGGGCAAAACTCTAGGGCGTCTAATGCATGTGGATGAAACCACAACAATGAGAAAGCTTGGGTATTTTGCGAGTGTCTTGGTTGACATCGATCTTTCAAAAAAAATCCCCGATAAAATCTGGGTGGAATCAAAGAAGCATGGAGTTGCCTTCTGGCAAGAAGTTCGATTGGAAAAACTTCCGGAATATTGCACCCATTGCAAAGGAGTCGGTCACATGGTCAGCTCCTATCGATTTCTGAAAAAGGGCTTGGCTCAAACTGGGAAAACAGTGGTAGCTCAGACGTTGGGTGAAACTGCGGTGGTCAACACATCCCAAGGGCAAGGGATGAAGGAGAAACCCATAACGAGAAACCAGAAAAAGAAATGGTGAAAAAAGAATAGAACAGCGAATGAGGAAGTTCCTAACTCTGAAACTCAACCATTGATTTTAGAAGAGCATGTGCCAAGGCAGCAAGAAGCTGAAAGGGCAGAGGGAAACAAAAGTGAAACTGATGATGCAGTAGCAGAGGCTGACCAACAAAGTCAGGAGGTTTCGAAAGCTGGAGGGAGTAAGCAGACGCACGATCAAGCTGATCTGGGAACTACAACTGCTGAAGGAATAGTTGTGGGGAAGCCATAGAGACCAATCCTGAGCTTTTGGAGGGGTCTGAACCACAAGTACACAGTCCTGAAATGCTCGAAATACAAAAGGAGTTGAATACGGACCAAAATATCAAGGATGGAACTGAGAGACACAATATGGAAATGGATGGGAATGCAAAAGAAGAACAGAGTGAAGTAGAGGGCATGAGCCAACACAACTCACCTGTAGAGTGCATTACAAGTCCACAAGGTAATAGATTCCATGTGCTGGAAGAAGCAGAAAAGATTTTGGAGTCAGGCAACTGGGCGGAACAGATGGAAAAGGAAGAGGAGCAAGTTAAGAACAAGAAAGGGTATAAGCCTATGTGGCAGGTGCAGGTTCTAACCCCACCTTCTACTAGGGCCAGAATCTCAAAATAACAATATACCATGAATACACTATTATGGAATATGAGAGGAATAAGAAGACAAAATCCTTGGATGTATTTGGAGGATATTGTTAAGGAATATAAACCAGAATTTGTGTGTATTGTAGAGCCGCTAAGAAGACCGCCTGCTCAGTTACCTCTGGAGCTTAGCAGATGGGGTTTTGACTCTATGTTTTTGCATAATGATACTCCTAGTAAAGTGGGAAACATTTGGGTTTGTTGGAGGGAGGGAAAGGTGGTGACACTGTATGCCCTCTTACCACAGCATATCACAGTGAAATCTGGAAATCTTTTTTTGTCCTTCGTTCACGCAAATAGTGCATATGGCATCAGAAAAGCACTATAGTCGGAGCTTTCACAGCTAGGATTGGTTGTTGAGCCATAGGCGGTGGTGGGGGATTTTAATATAGTTTATGAAATAAGCGAGCGCAAAGGCGGAGGAACTCCTTGTTTAGCAGCCATGTCAAATTTCAACTCTTTTATTCACTCAAATGCTCTGATTGACTCCACCACTATGGGATTCAAGTACTCTTGGTGCAATAAAAGAATGGGGCATAGAAGAATGTACCAAAAGATTGATAGAATGCTAGTAAATCAAGGGTAGATTGATGTCAGTGTTGGCTGGAGAAGCAGGATTCTGAAAAGAAGACACTCTGATCATTGCCCGATTGTGGGTTGGAACACCAAAATACCAAAGCCTTCGAACATTCCCTTTAGATTTAAGCAAGCATGGGTTCAACATGAAAATCTGAGAGAAGTGGTAGAAAGGAGTTGGCAGGAGCCTTTGCATGACGCGCCCATAAGAAAAGTGGTAAAAAAGTTGAAACGACTCAAAATTGTTCTTAAGGAATGGAGTTGGAGGGTCTATGGCAATACAAAACAACATCTCAAAGCACTGGAGGACGAGCTTGAGAACATCCTCAAAGAGCAGGAATAGGATCCTTTTAACTTAGAGCTACATAACCAAGAAGTGGAAAAGGCTACGGAGATTCAAGCTGTTAAAGATATGGAAATTCTGACTCTGAAACAGAAAGCTAGAGTTACTGACACTCTAGAAGGGGAGAGAAACTCAAAGTATTTCCACGCCACAACAAAGATGAGATTGGCTAAATCCCAAATTGTGGAGATACAAGATGACTAGGGAAACAATCTGACGCAACAGGCAGAGATTAAGAAATTCATTGTGGAGGCCTACGAGGAAAAATATAAATACTCAGAAGTCAACATAAGCCCATTCTTGTTAAATCTCATCCCTAAGCTTGTTACAGATGAGGAAAATGCTTCCTCACAGCCATCCCCACCAGAGAAGAGGTCAAAGATGATGTGTTTGCCATGGATGCTAACAGTGCCCCAGGTCCAGATGGATTCCAGGGATGTTTCTATCACTCTTTCTGGAGTATTATTGGGGATGAGGTCAACCAAGATATCATTTCATTCTTTAGGGATAACACACTCCCTCAAGGTATGAATTCTAGTTTCCTCGTCCTAGTGCCAAAAATAGACAACTCCATGGCAGTTAACCATTTCAGGCCTATATGCTTAAGCAACTTTCTCTTCAAGATTATCACTAAAATTCTCTCTTTGAGAATCAAGCATATCCTACACAACATTATAAGTGGAGAGCAATTAGCCTTCATTAAAGGAAGAACAGGCACAACAGGAATTGCTTTGGCCTCGGAAATAATGAATGAGCTGGATCTAAAGAAAAGGGGTGGCAATCTGGCAATGAAACTGGATATTACCCAAGCATTTGACTCACTCAGTTGGGAGTTCCTTCTAGAAGTTCTCTCAAGATTTGGGTTTAATGATACTTGGTGCTCATGGATCTCTACTTTGCTAAAAAGTGCTCATATCTCTGTTATGATCAATGGGGGTCCTTGTGGCTTCTTTGGAGCTGGTAGAGGATTGTAGCAAGGTGATCCACTCTCTCCTATACTTTTTGACATAGTTGAAGATGTTCTAAGCAAAGGTATAAACTGGCTCTTCCATATGGGGAAAATTAAGCATATGACCGCAGCCGGGAATTGTCCTAGCCCTACACACATCCTCTTTGCTGACGATATATTCATCTTTGCGAATGGAGACATGCGTGGACTCAAACTTCTTAAAGAGATGCTCTATCTCTACCAGTTTTTAGCAGGGCAGTTTTTAATCCCTCAAAGAGCAAACTCTACTTGGGAGCCATGCCTGACACCAAGAAGCATCGAGTTGCCTCCCTGTTTGAATTCCAGCTCAGCCAATTGCCGGAGAGGTACCTTGGAGCACCCATATTCCAAGGCAGAGTAACTAGAGCAAGAATACAAATCTTGGTGGACAAAATCAGGAGGAGAGCTAGTGGATGGGCTGGTAGGATGTTGTCTTTCCAAGGTCGAGTGGTTCTGGCACAGTCAATCCTAAGCAGCCTTCCAGTATACAACATGTCGGTGTATAAATGGCCGACAATATGCATAAGGGAATGTGAACTCACCATCAGAAATTTCATCTGGTCTGGGGATCCAATGAAGGCAGTCACTTTAAAATGGGAAAAGGTCTGTAAGCCACTCGATGAAGGGGGACTAGGTATTAGAAGGCTCAAGGAGCTGAACCTTGCACTTCTTATGAAGTTAGCCTGGAACTTTCTAAAAGGGGAGACTGAGTGGAGCAGATTCATGAAGCAAAAATACACTATGAGGGATGGCAATTACTTAACCTACCACAAACATTCTTCAGTATGGCAGGGATTGAAATTGGCCTTAAAAGAAATGAAGCCTTTCCTAGGGTGGATTGTGGGACAAGGAAGAAGCATCAATGTGTGGCAGGAACCTTGGGCAGGGTCAACAGTGGCAGATGTGGTTTAGGGTATAAACTGGAGGGAATTCTCGGCAAAGGTTTCAGACCTTATCATCAATGCAATTGCATTCAGGAACCTTGGAAACTGAATGCAATTGCATCGAACTAACGTTAAAAAATAATTAACAAGAAATCGTAAGCCTCAAAGAATAATTAATGAGAAATGGGAAACTAGATGCAACTGCATTGAATTTGCCTAAAAAAATAATTAACTGGAGAAATCGAAAACTGGATACAACTGCATTAAACCAACCTCATAAAATAATTAATGAAAAATAAAAAACTGAATGCAAATGTATTGAACTAACCTTAAAAAATAATTAATAGGAAATCGAAAACTAGAACTAATCTCGAAGAATAATTAACTGGGAAATCATAAACTAGATGCTAACTTCAAAAAATAATTAACGGAAAATCAGAAATTGGATGTAAATGCATTGAATAACTATCCTTAAAGAATAATTAACTAACGGGAAATCAAAAACTTAATAATCTTTGATGACCCTATATAATGTATCATATATAATTACTTTTATGTCATGTTTGCAAGGACATTACATAATGATCAATAAAAGTTGGTATTACACACCACTTTGGATAATTAATATGAAATCAGAAACTAACTGTATGCAAATACATTGAATTAACCTCAAAGAATAATTCACGGGAATTCAAAAACTGTATGCAATTGCATTGAAATAACCTAAAGAATATTTAATGGAAAATCGAAAACTAGATGCAAATGCATTGAACTAACCTCAAAAAATAATTAACGGAAAATCGAAAACTAGTTGCAATTGCATTGAGCTAAACTCAAATAATAATTAACGGTAAATTTGAAACTATATGCAAATGCATCGAACTAGCCTCAAAACATAATTGTATTATATGTAGTGAGAATGTCTCGACAAATATAGTTTTACAATTAAAGTGGTGTTTATCATCTCTCTTTTCGTATAATGGGAATGTCTTTCTATTCAAGTAGGTTCAATATATTTTTGGCTTTGTGTGGGCATTCTCAAACTGTGGGATTTTTATTCAATTTGCAAGAAATTTAGATGAGTGATCAATATAATATTCATATCACATTGCTTTGCACAATGTTAATACTTTTTAGAATAATTTAATATAACGACACCCGTTCGTAGATTTTTTTTTTTTTTTTTTTTTTTTTTTTATAATAAGCTAGAGGTTATGGCTGACCTCAACCTGTATTAGATGAAAAACGGGGATACATAGTGCCTATTCTATCTTCCTCTATTATATGATGTAACTTTGCATTTAGAGGAAGAGAAAATAAAACAACACCTTCTTCTGGCGATCTATACAACTTTGAAAGGTAGTCAGCTGCCCGATTTCCTTCTCTAAGGATATGACTGAAAGAGAATTTTACAAATGAGCTAATAAGACATCTACTATAGGCGACCATATTAGAACAATACCATGAACATCGCTCATTACCATTTAAGATGTTTATGGCCCCCAAAGAGTCAAAATTGACTTCCAGATTTTCAATACCTAACTCTTGGGCCTGCTTAAGCCCAACTGCAATGGCTTGAATCTCCTGATATATGACATAGTTCTTTGACGAGCAACCTGCATAATCTCGAACAACAAACCCCAAGCCATCACGTATAGTCCCTCCATATCCATTTCCATTTTGCTGGACCGATCCATCAGTGTTAAGCATGAAAGCTTCCTGTTCCGCTGGCTTCGACTTGCACCAATGTACTTCTTGAGGTTTGAAGTTAATTTTCAGCCCCATCCTGGTAACAAGAGCTCGAAGGGAGTAAGAATCTTTGACATCTGACAGATTTTTTTAGATGTAAAGCTTCATTGAGGCCATAATCCTTGAGCTTAGCAGTTGGGACGTCATCAAGATGTTCTTCTTCTTCTGTCTGTTTCTTTCACACCAGAGTTCGTGAACAGTGGCTCCAACAAAGACTTTAAAGATATCGACACAAGTGGAGCTTTGTCGACATAGCCTGAAAATGCTATACCATTCCGAAGTAGAATCCTTTACAAGCTCCTCTAGTCCAAGATTGTTTTTCACAGTGGCCCAGACCTGTTTAGAGTAGTGACAATCGAAGAATAAATGCTTTGAATGCTCAGAAGATATACCGCAGAGACTGCATTCAGAGAATTACAAGGTTTTCTTCTGTATCAATCTATCTTAGGTAGGAAGACAATTTGAAAGGAATTGCCACAATGTGAATGAGAATTTTGGAATAGAGAGTTTTCCCCAGACCACTCTGTACCATTTTACCGTTGGTCTCTCTTTTCGCAGAGCTGCATAGGCTGATTTTACTGAGAAGTCACCCGAGCTACTCGGTGACCAAATAACTTCATCTTTGTCTAGAAAACAATTCACTTCAGTACCCAAGATGAGATTTTTCAAGGAACTGTCCGAAATTGTCGTCACCAGAGAGGACCAGTTACCTTGATTCAAAATATCACTAACCTTTGCGTCAACTGGCAGCGCGAATGAGTTTCTCGCAATTGTTGATTCCCAAAGCGGCTAACTCGAACACCATGGGTCGTGCCAGAAGAGGGTGTTAGTTCCGTCAGCAATAACATATCAGACATATTTTTGAGCAATGCTCCTATGCTTCAGTATCCCCCTCCATACCCAAGAGCAGCTTGTTGGTGTTTTCATAGTCCAAAAGAAGGACTTCTTTATATGTTGGCTACATGTCCAGTTTGACCACAATGATCAATCCTTCTTAGCTATTCTGAAAATCAAGCTGCAGTAAGCAGCTTTGTTCTAAGTTCTTACATCAATCATACCAAGTCCACCTTGCTCTTTAGCATACCTCAATACTTCATGGCTGGCATGATGCATCTTTCTTGTCATATTGGGACCAGACCATAAAAAATGATTGCAAATCTTAGAAACATTGTCCAGGACTTTCTTTGGTAAGACAAAGGTTTTGGACCAGTAGACTTGGAAGGATGAAAGAACTTACTGGATAAGTTCAAGTCTACCGGCCCTTGTCAAGGATATATTCTTCCAATTTGAGATTCGCGAAGTCAATCTCTCTACCATAGGAAGACAATCTCATATACCTAGCCTTGAAGAAGTAAGAGGTAGACCAAGATATATAAGAGGCGGAGATATAAGGGGTATACCCAAAGCATTAGCCAAGTCCAGTCCAGCTTCATGAGACATACAACCAACCAACAGAGATGATTTAGCTTAGTTGATATGCAATCCTGTGAGGAACGAAAGTTGCAGAAGAATTTCCTTGGTTGCAAGAATAGAAGTCATATCTCCTTTGCAAAAAAGAAGAGCATCATCCGCAAAAAATAAGTGAGAGATACTCAGCTTCCAGGATTTAGAATGCGGATGAATGTGTCTAGAGTAGAGGGCTTGATTTAGAAGGCCAGAGAACACCTCCATCACAAGGACAAAGAGATAAGGTGAAATAGGGTTGCCCTGCCTTAGTCCTTGTTCACCTTCAAAGAATCCTTCAGAGGTTCCATTGATGATAATGGAATAAGGAGTGGTGAAACACATCGATAGCCACTCTATAAAGAGAGGAGGGAAACCAAATCTTTGCAGAATCATACCCATAGCTTCCCAATTGACTGAATCAAAAGCCTTCTTTATGTCAATCTTGATTGCGCAATTCCTGGTGCCATATTTTCTGGTGTAACCTCGAATAAGCTCATGCGCAAGTATAATTTTATCTTGGATGTTTCTGCTTGGTACAATGGCAGACTGAGCCGAAAAGATTAAGTAGGGCATAAATTCATTCATCCGACTTGTTAGAATCTTTGCAGCTTATCCTGTAGAGGCGACTGGGTGTGATATTACCAATTAGCAATGGGGACCAAATTAGAGGCGACTGGGTGTGATATTACATAAGCTGCGCTTATGATCCTGTACACCTCTCTTTTTCCGCTTTTAGCAAAAACAAAATATAACAGACTCTTCTCTATCTTCTCAATCCTTTTCTTCCTTTCTTTTTCGGGTAAAATCCTGCACTGCTCAACAGTGTTAGTTCCGGAAAGCTCTTCTCTTCTTGCCTTTTTGGGTCAAATCCTTCACTGCTTACAGTGATAGTTCTGAAAAGGCTAGTATCTCCAATCTCTATGGTCTGTTACTTCTAGGGTAAAATCCTCCACTGTGAACAGTGCCGAGTTCTGAAAAGAAATAGAAAAATATGGATATTTATGAATTCGAAAGCTCCTTTAATGATAAAAGAAGCAACCAAGATTCTCTGTGAACCACACAGGGTCTCGACATTGGTAAGGAACAAAATAAAAAAAGCCAGCCTACGGTACAGGAAACAGCTCCAAAAATCTCTTATGCAGAGGCAGAAAAACAAGCCACACAACAATAGGTGGAAATTCAAGAACTTCCAAACCCTGAGAAGATGGGGGACTATCCAGCCATCATCATTCTAGAAAAGGCGTATGAAAAAGGGTTGTTGTATTGCAAGTTCTGTCTAGTGGGTAGAACTGACCTTCAGAAAGTACCAATCGAAAAAGTGCGTGAAATAGCAAGGAAAATCTGGCAGCCCTCGGGTGAGTGGCTTATTACTCCCATTGGTAAAGGATATCTATTTCTGTGATTTTGCAATGTTGAAGATCTAAATAGGGTTTGGCGAAAGGAGCTTGGGACTTTGATAAAAGTCCAATGAGAATTAGCCAGTGGACACCGAACTTTTGTCTGGATAGCCAGAGACAGTCTCATGCTTTAGTATGGTTTCGTTTTCCAGGACTTGGACAAGAATTCTAGGAACCAGAAACCCTTATGTCCATTGCAAGAGGGGTTGGTTATCCGATGCAAATCGATAAGAAAACTCTTAATCGAGAATACGGATATTATGCGAAGATTCTGGTAGATGTGGACCTATCTGAACCCATCCCTGATCAGATTTATGTGAAAACAAAGTCGGTGAAGTTTTGGCAGACAGTGGAGATAGGGAAGTTACCAAAGATGTGTACCCACTGCAAAATTGTCGGGCATTTGGTTACTGAATGTAGGAAACTAAAAGGTGATATGCAAACTTCTAGGGGGAAAGAAAATAAAGACAAAGAAGTTGTGGTTGACCTTACACCTGATGCAAATTTTCTTGGAGGGAAGCCGAGAAGGAAAAGAGGTCGAAAACAGACGCAAGCTGAAACTAGTAAGCAAGGAGAGGCAATATGGAGACCAAAAGCTAATGAGAAACCGGTGGAAACTCAAACTCAGAATAGGTTTGAAAGTCTAGAGATTGAGGAAATACAAAACATAGAGGAGCAGGAGCTAGTTGATGAACAAGAACAACTTGACGCAAATGGGGGGACATGCAAAGAAAGAGAACCAGTTCCGAAAGCAGAACAGGATTAGAGTACGCATACTCAGATTCAGGAGAAAATTGTAGAGCCAGTCAGGGAGGAGGATGTACTTACTTTGGAGAAACGCAAGGTGACTTACAATGCTGGAAAAGAGGGGAATGAGCAAGAACATAATCCCAACTCAGCAGGAAGTAGTGCCACATCAATATCTCGAGTCCATGAAGATAACGCTGAGACTGAAGCAGAGAAAGTTATTCAAATGCTAGTACGCAAACAGCATAATGGAGTGGAAGAAAAAGTACCTCCTGACCTAGAAACCCCTCCCTCCAGATGGGGGGACATGGCGGAGGATGATGAACAAGAGGAACAAGATCAAAATGTGGGCTTGATGGGATTGATGGTGAATGACACTCAAGAATCTGATCTGATCTGATCTTCAGGAGTTGAAACAAACCACAGTGGCAGATGCAACAAACATATCCCCCAGCTACCAGGTCCAGATCACGCTCTAGGACTGGAAAAAGGGATAATTAAAGGTGGTTTACACCTTAAATTACAATAAAAAACCTCGATCTCAATGAGGTGCATCTTTTAGAATATAAGAGGAATTGTGAATGACAACTTGCAAAATAGGCTTTCTAAGCTCATTAATAAATGGGATCCTGAAATAGTAGGTATTGCAGAACCTATGATCAGTCCTAACGATATCTCCAAGTCTTATCTCCAATCTCTGGGAATGAGTTCTTGCTTATTTTACAATACTAGTCAAAATAGAGTTCCTAACATTTGGCTCTTCTGGAAGACAACAGTAGCTACTCCAAATCTGATACATTGCTCTAATCAACAGTTAATAGTGGAGATAGATGAAGCCCTTTTGTCTATTATTCATGCTCATTGCATCTATGTGAATAGGAGGCAATTATGGTTTGATCTTCATCAGCTAAGTCTCAGTAACCTTCCATGGTTAATTCTTGGGGATTTTAATGCTTATCTGAGTTACTCAGACAAACAGGGAGGACATAGACCATCTACAGCAGCTGATGACTGATTTCAGAGATTTTGTTGGTTCCAATCATTTGATGGAAGTTCCTTGCAATGGGTTTCACTTTTCTTGGTGGAACAAGCAAGGTTGGAGATTAAAAATTCTAGGTAAACTGGACAGGATGTTCTCCAATATTCTTTGGAGCTCCAAATACCCGGGATGGAACTATAAGGTATGCAACAGGCTATGCTCGGATCATTCTCCTATAGTTGGTCGATGCATAGATATTCCTCGACCAAAAAACATTCCCTTCAAATTCTTCAACATGAGGTGTTCACACTCAACCTTCAGAGACACTATTAAAGAAATTTGGGATGTTCCAGTGTCAGGCCATTCAATCTATATACTGACACAAAAACTAAAGAGACTGAAAAGTGCTTTGAAAACTTGGAACAGGGAGATTTTCAGTAACATCAAATTTAAAGTTGAAGAAGAATCCAAAAGTCTAGAGCAGATGCAAAAATAGTTTGATCGAGGGAACATGAATGAGGAGTTCATCATGCAAATGGTGAGTCAAGAAAACAAAGTAGAACAATTGCTAGAACAAGAACAGATGTTCTGGAGGCAGAAATCAAAAGCCAGCTAGGATAATGATAATGATAGAAGCACCAAGTTCTTTCACGCAATGGAGAATCGTAATAGAAGCAAATCTCTGATCTCGGAATTGAAAAACTATGTGGGGAACACACTCAGCACTCAGGAGGACATTGGAGAGTTCTTGGTTAAACACTATGAAGATAAATTCAAAAAATCTGAGCATGTGATCGACTGGAGTTTGATTCAAAATATGCCACAGGTAATTTCAGAAGAAGACAATGAAAAGATATCTTCCATCCCATCTGCACAAGAAGTGAGGGCAGTCGTTTTTCATCTCAAAGCTGATAGTTCCCCAGGCCCAGATGGTTTTTTCTTTCAACAATGCTGGGACATTGTGGAATATGATTTAGTCAGAGCTATAAGATATTTCTTTATCAAACCTCGTCTGCCTAAGGGAGTTAACTCGAACTTTATTGTGTTAATCCCGAAAGAAAAAAATGCCAATCAGGTTAACAAATTCAAGCCTATCTGAAAATATGATTCAAGTGTTGCAGCAAATGGGTATCGAACTGGGCACTCTTCCGCAGCCTAATAGCTCAAGAGATGACACCAAGGTATGGATAGCCTATTCTACTGGGAATTTCACAGTTTTGGAAGCTCATGAAGCCATCAGAAAGAAAAGAGCCAAACCATCATGGTGTAAATATATATGGAGCTCTAAAGTTCTGCCGAAAACACAAGGGATGGCATGGAAGTTGGCACACAGAGCAACCCGAACAGACGACCAACTTCAAAGGAGAAGTACGCAGCTGGCTTCCAGATGTTGCATCTGTCTCAATCATCAAGAAACTCTGGATCATATTCTCTTTCAATGCCATTTGGCCAAAAGAGTATGGAACTATGCTCGAGACATTTTTAGCACTCGCAAGAATCCAGAAGCATTTCAGGATGTGCTGCAGCAAGGGAAACATTACAGCTCCCTCATACTTGATATGTGGAAAGCTTGCTCTATAACAATGATGGTGAGTCTTTGGAAGAACAGAAACAGAGTGCTTTACTACAATAAAGCCTCAAGCTTCTCACAAATTTGCTTTTTGGCAAGACGAGCAATCATTCGAGTTCACCACAGATCTATAGGACATATGGAGAACTCGGTTCATGACTTAAAGATTCTTAGAGTCTTCAATCTTCAACACAAGCTGAGAAGAGCACCGAAAATCATTGAATGTTTCTGGACTCTCCCTCCACCTGGAATCTTAAAGATAAATACCGATGGGTGCTCGAGAGGGAATCCTGGGAGATCAGGTTAGGGAATGGTAATGCGAAATTATAAGGGTGACTTCTTAGGTGTAGCGGCAGGAGGATTGGGAGTCACTACTAGTTACATGGCTGAAACAGTTGCTATTGTGGAAGCTGTAAAAAAGGTACTGGACCTTGGATGGAGATATATATGGGTGGAAAGTGATTTGAAATCTGTAGTTCAAGCTTTTCAGGAAAATAAAATACATTGGAGAGCCCGAGAAAAGTGGCAAACTATGAAGGAGCAGGCAACATGGATCAATGTCACAGCCACTTGGAGGGAGACTAACCTTGGAGCCGATAGTTGAAAGAAAATGGTGGGACAGTAGACCACTCTTCATGAAAAATCTAGAGAATCACTACACCACTTATTTTAGATTTGTCCACTAGATCATTGATGCTTTAAGAAAGGTACACAAATGATGTAACCTTCACTAAGCAGTTCTTAATCTGTAACTTCTACTTTTGTAATCTTTATTCTTTATTAATCAATTACCTTTTAGCAAAAAAAAAAAAAAATCTTTGCAACACATTTGTAAATTGTATTACAACAAGCAATGGGCCTGAATTCATCAACCTTTGAAGGTGCAATGTTTTTTGGAATTAAGCATAGGAGAGTGGAGTTTGTACCTCTTGGTATGGACTTTTGATTGAACATATGCTGGATTGCGAGAGAGAAATCTTCACCAACAATACCCCAGGCTTTCTTAAAGAAGAAAGAATTAAAACCATCAAGCCCAGGCATTTTGTTATCATTCATAGAGAAGAGTGCTTCCTTGATTCCAAGATATCTATATCTTTGATCAATCTAGCGGCACTCTTAAGGGGCAACACTTGAAGATTAAGTTGCTCCAGAATCTGAGGGTTACATGAGGATGAAGAAGAAGAACCCAACAAATTTTTATAGAAAGATATGAAAGCCTGAGCAACATTAGCCTGACCATCCTGCTGGGTTCCTTGAGAATCCAATATAGACCAAATGTTGTTCCTAGTCTTCTTTTCCTTTACAGCATTGTAAAAGAAAGCATTACCTTTGTCACCAAAGGATAGCCAGTCAGTGTTTGTCCTCTGCATGAGGTCGTACTCTTCCATAAGCATAAGATCACAGAGTTTAGATCTACGGATCCTTTCTAGATTAGAGAGGTGAGAATCAAAAGGTTGCTTCTGCATATGCATTTGGATATCTTCTAGATTGGCCCTGGCAGCTACCACTTGATTTTGAATATCAGTGGAACTGAATCTAGGCCAGCCTTTGAGAGCTTCCTTGAACAGCTTTAATTTCTTACAGAGCATGAAAGATGGATTTCCTTGTCTAGGAATAGACCAGCACTTAATAAGAGTGTCCTTGAAAGAAGGATTTACAACCCAGTAATTACAGAACCTGAACGGGGCCCTGCATGAATAAGAGTTGGAGATCGAGATAACTGTAGGTGAATGGTCGGAAAGACCTTACGGCAAAAATTCCACTCCAGAAGAAGAAAATTGAGTAGCCCACAAGGAATTGATAAGACACCTGTCTATCTTAGACCATTTCCTCATGGAACCATCACCATTGTTAGTCCAAGTAAAGAAACAGCCACTGTATTTATGATCATAGAGACTTACAGTGTTGAGACAATTTGCAAAGGGAGTAGTTTCCCTAGGATGCACCAAGTTAGTACCAACCCTCTCATGAGAATAGAGGACATTGTTAAAATCGCCAGCCACACACCAATATGACCCGGGAAGGATGAGTAAAGACTGATGAGATCTTGTCAGAGTATCAACCTTTCCGATCTATTATTGCTTGCATAGACTACCGTAAAATGAAACACTTGTGCTGAGGCAAGGATGGTGACCTGAGCATGTATAAATTGATCACTCTCCAAAATATTTTGAAACCCTAGAACTGAAGGATCCCATGAGAACCAAATGTGTCCAGAAACTGCACTAGAGTAATTGTGTTCAAACTTCCAAGAAGGGCAGCAGACCTTGCTAATACTCAAAAATTTTGCTTGCTGAACTTTAGTTTCCAAAAGGCAAAAACAAACTAATTTATTCTTGGCTCTGAAAGCATTTAGAGCATTCACTTTATTCAAATCATTTAAACCCCTAACATTATAAGTGCATATCTTCATAAGATCATCTTTTGTTTTTCCCTTTGTTACCCGAGTCTTTGGCCCTTCCTCTACCTCTTTTTCTTGATCTCTTCTGTTGTTGTTGTTGCAGTCAGTGTTCGTGATTCCGAACGAAACTTCGGAATTCAGTCCAATATTTTGGTTTTTCAAAAAAACCAGAATTCCGAATAAAGAGTTGAAATATTGATTATTTTGAAATCAATTGAAATTCCAAATATGATAGGGATCGAAATTTGATAAATTTTGGTTTTTGAATTTGTCAGAATTCCGAAAATTCCAAAATCCCCAACTATGGTTGCAGCTGGGCTCTAGTAGCAACTTGAGACGGCATTTGCAATCTTGTGACTTGGGGGTTCGGAAGCTAGTAGGTAACTAGGTATTAGTGGACGCATCTCAATTCATAAAGGTGATTCCATCGGGCACTCATCAAATTGGATTGGGCAACCCCTAAAAAAAAAAAAATTTTACAAATTTACCATTTTACAAGTTTGCCATCAAAGCCCAAGCCCAGCAACCAATTCAACCGGTATCGCCAAAACGAACCCTCCGGGTCATTTCTGTTTACACTCAAACGACATGGCCAAGTCGTTTGAGTATACACTCAAACTACGTGATCACATCGTTTGTGTGTACACTCAAACGAGTGTAAACTCAAACGACATGACCATGTCGTTTGAGTGTTAGTTTGAGTTTGAGTTACACTCAAACTACATGGCCAAGTCGTTTGAGTATACACTCAAACGATATGGACAAGTCGTTTGAGTGTTACTCACACTAACACTCAAACTATGCGGCAATATCGTTTGAGTGTACACTCAAACTACTCGGCCATGTCGTTTGAGTGTATACTCAAACTACATGACCACGTCGTTTGAGTGTACACTCAAACTACATGGCCGCGTAGTTTGATTATACACTCAAACGATATGGCCAGGTAGTTTGAGTGTTAGTATGAGTAACACTCAAACGACTTGTCCATGTAGTTTGAGTATACACTCAAACGACATGGTCATGTAGTTTGAGTATACACTCAAACGACATGGCCGCGTAGTTTGAGTGTTAGTGCTCTCAAACGACTTGGTCACGTGTTTGAGTATACACTCAAACGACTTGGTCACGTGTTTGAGAGTGTACACTCAAATGACGTGGACATGCACTCAAACGATTCCAAACGCACTCAAACGATTTCAATTGAATTAGAAAAATTGAAATCCGATTTAAAAAATTGGGTTAGAAACAACACAATTACATCAATTAAAACTACATGCACTCTTTATCTGTTATGACATAGTATCTTTATAACCAAGTTAAAACATGTAATCAAACATGCTAAAATCTAAAATAATAATTTGTTTCATATATAAACTTATTATTATTATTATTATTTCAATTGTGAATCATAAACTAGTTTGGGGTTTGGAGTTCAGAGTTCAGGGTTTAGAAATTTCGTGACATAGTATCTTTATAACCAAGTTAAAAAATGTAATCAAACATGCTACATGTAATCAAACATGCTAAAATCTAAAATAATAATTTGTTTTATATCTAAACTTGTTATTATTATTATTTTTTCAATTGTGAATCATAAACTAGTTTGGGGTTTGGAGTTCGAGTTCGGGGTTTTAGAAATTTAGTACCAACATATTTCACTTAATCATTTGAAATAATAATTTGTTTTATATCTAAACTTGTTATTTTTAATTTTATTTTTAAAATTGTGAATCATAAACTAGGTTGGGGTTTAGGGTTTAGAGTTGTTTACAAATTTCGTACTAACATATTTTACTTAATTATTCAAAATAATAATTTGTTTTATTTATAAACTTATTATTTTTTATTTTCTTTTTCAAATTTTGAATCATAAACTAGTTTTGGGGTTTGGGGTTTGGGTTTAGGATTTAGGGTTTAGGGTTTAGGGTTTACAAATTTCGTACCGACATAAAAAAAATTTAATTTCAAACATATTTCACTCAATTATCCAAATCTAAAATAATAATTTGTTTTATATCTAAACTTGTTAATTTTTCCATTTTTTTTTTCAATTGTAAATAATAAACTAGTTTGGGGGTTTACAAATATATTTCACTCAATTATTCAAATATATCAAAATTTCAAATATATATATATATATATATATATATATATATATATATATATATATATATATTAGGGTTTTCACATAGAGATACTAGGGTTTACATAGAATACTCAAGTTTCTACATACTCAAGTTTCTAAATGGAACATGAAGATGAAAAGAAGTATTTGAGGTAATGTTTGAGGTACAACAACAAATTAGAGAAGAACAACAAATTAGAGAAGGAGAAAATAGAAGATATGTTGAAAGTGAAGAAGTGGAACAAAATGTTGAAGGTCAAGGTGAAGAATTTGAAGATCGACAAGTCGAAAGCAATGAAATGTCGAGAAATCGTCGACGACAAAGTGCAAACCTAAATAATGAGGTAACACTTGATTAAAATGAATACAAAACACTTGATTGATTGAATGAATGAATGAATGGATGCAAAATGAATGAATGCAAAACCCGAGCCCAAACGAGATGGCTGGGTCGTTTGGGAACACTATCAAACGACATGGTCGTGTAGTTTGAGAACACTACATAACGACATGGCTATGTAGTTTGAGAACACTACAGAACGACATGTCCGAGTCGTTTGATTACACTATAGGACTACATCGCTGGGTCGTTTGGTAAAACTATAGAACGACTTCTCCAGGTCGTTTGGGGACACTATAGAACTACATGGCCGGGTCGTTTGGACCCTCTATGAAACTACATGGCTGGGTCGTTTGGACTAAATTTAATTAAAAGTTTTTTTTTTTTTTTTTTTTTTTTTTTTTTTGTGACTTTGAAACTAAATGCAAATTGTTTGAGACTCTTGTTTTATTCTTCTATATGTAGAATTCTTTGCCGCTATCCGGGAACCGATCCTCTGCAAACTCGAATGATGTGGATTGTCAACCGATTTTAAGTGATACAACAGAAATTTTTACTACGGAAGAGGTATGATTGAGTAGGCATTGATTTCATTTTTTTTTAAATTTTCTAAATATAATTTTATTAGTGTATTAATAATAGTTGTTGTTTTTATGTGTTTAGGTCTTTCATACACGTAGCGAGGCAATCGGTTGGGCAACCGCTAGAGGAAGACAAGTTAATGTTGTTGTGGTCATTGAAAAGTCGGAGTGTGCCAAAGGAAACCGAGTAGCAAGATTGAATTTGGCTTGCGAGTGCTCGGGTGTGTATCGATCACACAAGAAGGAAGGCGAAGAGAGGGCTAATAAGAGAAGGTCGGGAACCAAGAAATCGGGATGTCCATTTAATTTAAAAGGTGTTTTCCAACGCGCACCGCGTCGATAGTTGGAAAATTGTCGCTCTTAATGGTGTTCACAACCATCCATTGGCGAAGACCCTTGAAGGACATGCATTTGCTACTTCGACTAACCGTTCGAGTTCGAAATTATTTGTCGAGATGAGTAAGTGTGGAATAAAACCTAAACAAATATTGGATTCCATCAAGAATAGGTATCATGATAACATCTCTAGTATATCCCAAGTCTGCTTCGCAAAGGCGGCGGTGAGGAAATGGATATGAAAGGTCTCACACAATTGCGAGATTGATGCGTGAGTTGTTAGCAAAAGAACATTATTTTGAGGAGTTGAGACAGGATGAGAATACCGAGGAGATAACGGGATTGTTATGGGCCCATCCAGAAGGTGTTAAGTTGGCTCGGACTTTTCCAACAGTTTTCATGTTAGACGCTACCTACAAAACTAACAGGTATCGGTGGCCTTTCGTACAGTTTGTTGGGGTGACTTCAACGTGGAAATCTTTCACCGTGTGTCAGTTGCTGCTTTAATCTGAAACAACAGTCGACTATGAGTGGGCCCTGCATCATTTTAGTGGCTTGCTTGGTGACATAAGCCCATCTGATCGGTGTCGGGGGACTTAGCCCCCGATGAGTGCGGTGACGAGTTTTCCCTAACGCACACAAGCATCTATATAGATGGCATATCGCTACGTCGTCCTTTCAAAATGTTACGATATTTTTCCAACTACGAACTTGTAGAAGGCCCCGTTTCGTGGGAACACTATAGTCAAATCGAAGACGAGGTTTTTTTTCAGTAGATGGGATGCTTTGGAAAAATATTACGGGGTTGAGTACTCAATTTTGTTTGTTATTTGCGAGAGACTTGGTTTCCTCCACGAGGATCAATTAGTATGTTGTTGGACTGACCAACACATTCACTTTGGGGAGTACAACGACCAATAGAGTTGAAGGGTCTCATGCTTTCGGGTGGTGTACTAGGAAATGCAAATTGTCATGATTTTTTGAGTATGTTTAGCTTAATCCACCCGATTCTAGAGATCCAGATGTCCGAGATTAGAGCTACCTTCAAGAGAAGTATGATTGTAACTCAGCACCACCACCGATTCCTTTGTTTCATGAACTCAGAGGCCTTGTCTCACGCAAGTGTTTAGACTTGTTATTTGAAGAAATAGATACCCGCGTAAAGCGTGTTAAAGATGGAGAGATAAGGTGTTGGTGTTATTTGTGCACGAGCCATGGACTGCCATGTGCTCATGAATTAATTGAGTTTGAAGAGCAAGAGCGGTCCATCCCTTTGACTGTTATCGACCCCTTTTGGAAAACATTGTCTCCTTCTCCCAATGTGTCAGTGGGTGTTGGTCCCGATGTTGCACCTTCGATGGACTTGTTCATGAATAGGTTTGCAATGGTTTTAAGAAGAAGCGCAGGGTTATGATTAGGAAGCTTATGGAGATTGCCGTACCGAAAAAGTACATGGCTAGTACCGCCTTGTGAGGAAGCAAAACCAAATGTCGGCCGAAGATAGCTGCAGCAGAAAAGCTTCAAACCGGAGATGATAACTCTTCAAAGCGAGATCCATCTCATTTTGAACATTCTCAACGTGACCATGAAGAGTGGGTCTCGTCACAACCAAACACTACCACCCAAAACACCCACACTACACCAAGAAAGAAGTCTTCTCCAAAACTACCAACCCAAAACATCCACACCACACCAACAAATAAGCCTTCTCCAAAAACACCAAAAACAACCACACCAAGAAATAAACCTTCTCCCAAAACACCAAAAACAACCACACCACGAAATAAGCCTTTTCCAAAAACAGTCACACCACGAAATGTGAGAGATGGCTTAGACTTTGGAAAGACGAGGGGTCCTAAGGATTACGGGTTGGATATTCCTGAAGAAATGCATAAATACATTGTTAGAGTCCATGACCCTCATTGGCGATGGCAACCGCTGCGGTTATAGAGCTTTCTGCATTGCATTAGGAAGAAGTCAAGAAGAATGGCCCGCAGATGAGAAGGGAGTTGTAATTTAAGAGCTTATCGACAACCTCCCCTTTATTGTACTTTGTACAATCAAAGTGAGGTTTTATATTCGATGAAGGAAATCCTACATAAAGAAGGTTACCCACCCTTAAATAAGTGGATGAGCATGCCTTTTGCTGGATACTTATTTGCTTCAAGATTTAATGTTGTCCTTATGCATTTAGGAGCTCGTCAATGCTTCCTTCTCATGCCGCTGAGAACCCAAGCAAATCCTGAGAGAGTGACCCAAGTGTTGGGTAGCGCACATGTTGGTGGAAATCATTTTGTCAATGTTGAACTTATTGAAGATTGTCCGGTTCCTCCAAGAATGTCGTCAATGGCTTAGAGCTCGATATGATATTCTTTGAAAGTTGGAATTTGGCCTTGACAATGAGGCAATTGCAATTTATGGCATTGAACATTTCCCAATTTAATATGGGAAAAGGAGCTCATTGAAGACCAATGATACATGTTATCGACTAAGTTGTTTGAATATTGTCGATATGATATTTTGATGTAATTTGTATTTTGATGTAATTTGGAACAAGTGTAATTTGATTTGATTTTTATGTTATCAATGTTAAGGCTTTTATTTGATTTGATTTGGAAATCGAGTAATCGACTAAGTTGATTCGGACGACAATCGAGTGATTTTGAAATCGAGCGATCGACTAAGTGATATATTGATGTAATTTGATATTTTGATGTAATTTGGAACAAGTGTAATTTGATTTTATTTTTATGTTATTTGGAAATAATGTTAGGGCTTTTATTTGATTTGATTTGGAAATCGAGTGATCGATTAAGTTGATTCGGACGGCAATCGAGTGATTTGGAAATAGAAGCGTCGACTAAGTTGATTCGGACGTCAATCGAAAGATTTTGAAATCGAATGATCGACTAAGTTGATTCGGATGGCAATCGAGTGATCGACTAGTTGATTCGGACGGCAATCGAGTGATTTGAAATAATGTTCGTATGTTGTCAATAATGACCGAAACTACACGGTCAAGTCGTTTGGCTTTAATCCCAAACGACCCAGCCACATCATTTGGGACTAAAGAAAAACGACATGAACAAGTCGTTTGGCCTTTAGACCAAACGATAATAACATGTCGTTTGGCCTTTAGACCAAACGATGTGGCCATGTCGTTTGGTATAAAGGACAAATGATGTGGGTGGGTCGTTTGAGATTAAAAGAGAATGATCTGCCGAGGTCATTTGGTATAAAGGAAAAATGATCTGCTGAGGTCGTTTGGCCTTTATGCCAAACGATGCGGCTGGGTCGTTTGGAAAAAAAAAAATTCAAAATTCATTTTGTTTTTACAACACTTTCATATTCATCAAATATCAAACACTCTCATTCATCAAATTCATTCATTCATATTCATTAAATTCCATTCAAACATTAAACATCATTCATCCATTCAAACATCCAACATTCATGCAAACATCATATCCATCAATTCATTCGAAGTTAACAAAATTACAAACCCTAAACTGAAACAAATTACATCCATCAAACTAAATTACAAAGTTACAAACCCTAAACTGAAACAAATCAACTATAGCGCCCACCAATGTACTTGCACCTAGTCAAGTTGTACGCCTGTTCGAAGGAGGACCTTGCTTCCTCTGGCATATCATTCCCAGCCAATTGCAGACCTCTCTCTAGCAAACGACTGGTTTCATCGATGACGTCGTTCTGTCAAAAAAAGGAAAATCAAGATAAGTTACCAATCGAATACAAAAAATCACAGTTAGAGAAACTCAATTAAAAATCACAATACTTACAATCGGTGAACAGTTAGGCAGTGTCTCCAGGGAGGGATGAATAGGAAGAAGCTCAGGGTTCACCAAAACTACATGAGAATTCCTCGCATACCAAGTCATGTAGTTTTGATGACACTCCCATGGATAAGACGAAATAGGTCCTCGGTTGCAGAGTTGGATCACGTGATTCTACGCCCGACTCCCAGTAAAGTGGCCCAATATTGGTCCAGCTCACCTCATACCCGCGTCCTGCCACAGTTCTTGTTCTCCAATTTGGTATTGGAGGATCTTTAGGTACAAGTTGCACGTGACCCAACTGACGCACCACCCTTGCGACAGCGTAAAGCTCGACAATGTTGAAAAAACATAGCAATCCCTCAAAAAATGCAATGTCATCGATTGGGTTTGTATCTCTGATATTTTTGTAGGGATGCCAAACAACCTGAAACAAAATCAAATGTGTCATTAACAACTCTAATGATCAATTACTAAAAATAAATATAAACAAACTTAAATACCAAATTGTCATTGAATTTAATACTTACATTGAACTCATTCAAATCATCAATTATCGCTCGATAAAACTGCAATGCATACGTTGTGTCGTAATAGTGTGGAAGCGGCCCGGGATGTGTCTATGAGCACGCCTGAGAGATGAGATATAGTTGAAGTTTGGGACTATCATGAATACCGGAAAATACTCATAGATCCATGCCTAGATATACACAAATAGTTAACATATTGATAGAGTAATAAAATTAACATTAAAAAAAAATAAACTCTAAAATACTCAAGTTTTACGTAGAAAGAGTCATATAGCCCTGTAACCCCTTTCACCTTCATGTGTGGCGGCCGAGACCTCTATATAAAAATGCCAAAATTGCCGCATCCCATGCATACTCTTCTATCTCACTGAATTTCAACAACGGCCTCGGATAACATATAGGCACTCCAAATCCCGGACTTGTCGGTAAAAGCGGCACATCCAAAGAAAACAGAATAAAAGCTCTAACGGTCCGTTGAACATCCTAGAAACTTCGAGGCCTTCTCTACCACATTCCCAAAGAGTCACATATAGGGCTATCATGAACCTTGCTTTCGCAAAATGCTTCCGGATGAATTCTAGCCTTACTTTTGAAGTGAACCTCCGCTAGCTTCCATCTCCGCCCTAATCAAATCAATAGGGGAGCCCCGCACCAAGATGTAAGAGATTTATCGATTGTTGTAAGTCCAACTCATCGTCCCCTTGCAGACCGCTCCTTCCTTTAATCGTGACTCCACAGATTTGGACAACATCGTCCAAAGTCACAGTCATCTCCCCAACTGGCATATGGAAGGTGTTGGTCTCCGGATGCCATCTCTCCACAAACGCAGAGATCAATGGTGGATCCATATGCTCGTGATAACCTTCCACGAGATCAAACAACCCAGTCCTTCTCAACGCTGCGGCAAATCTGGAGACCTTTCACATTCATTTTGAAATTCCATTGGGATAACCCATTTAAGTGTGAAACACACTTCAACGCTCCGCGATCCTCTTGAAACAACCGAGCACGTTAGATATATATGAACAGAAACAAAAGATTTTGTAAAAGAAAATCAAAGTACACAAGAAAAACAAAATATTACCCTTCTCTCCCAAACATCGCGAGCGACATGCACCGCATAGTCATACAACAACTCTGACTCATACGGGCCTCCCCCATACACACCTCTTTGAAACTCCAAATCATCATTGGATTTTCTTACGAAATCCAATACCGGAGGTGCTTCTTCCACTGGTGGTACGTCTTCTACCACATATTCTTCAACATCATCATCCTGCTCATCCTCCTCCTCACTCTCCTCCTCACTCTCCTCTTCTACTATACTCTTTCCTTTGTCCATATTTACATCTAAACCTACATTAGTATCACTATCTACACTATCTACACTATCTTCACTAAACGAATCAACCTCAGGAACCTCTTTTTCCAAATGGTCCCCTCTACGCGCTGATGTCATTAAGCCGTCTGCCCTATGTCTTTTTCTTCCAACTGCATCACCACTAGAGGAACCGCCACCAAACAATTTCTTAACACCCTTGAATGTAGTTTTCGCTATATTCTTCACATTCTTTGATCGAGGACCCATCGCTACAAAGAAAAATAAAACAAGTATTAGTAAACCATATTTAAAGAAACAATGTACAAAGAAAAACACTAGAAAAGGGAGATCATCCCAGTCGTAAAACTAATATACTTATAAGCTTGCTATGATAACTCCAAGTATATATGAAGAAATAGAATGAGGCGTTATGCTATCCAAATTCTATCAAATTTTGGGCAGAGTTTCCTTTGTTTGGTCAACGTTTCGTATACTTAAACCTGTCATAACCTGAAAATCAATAATGACATCCTTGCAACAACCATATGTACATATAACCTAACTTTTACACGACAGTGAAAATGTATATATATACAAGACTGTTTTTGTATGAACCGTAGTACGAAATGTACAAAACCAGAGAATTCTCGCGATAAATTGATGACAGCCGACTTGGTTGCTTTTTGAGAGGGTTAAAGGTCGAGCATGTTGGATGGTCTATAGGTCTTAAAGCTTTGAAAACCTCATTGTGTCCTAACTCATGAGAAAGTGGGTGTGGGTTTGTTGGACTCCTGTTTCACCTACAGTCCTCCGGTCTACCATTTGTAAATTTGTTTCAATATAACCCACACGGAATGGGCGTGGGCTGATTAAGCATCTAGTTCAAATATAACTATTCAGCCACAACAATACTATTTAGAACACAATGGCATGTGCCAAATTGCAATTGTCATTATTCCATCAACATCCGAAAAAACAAAACAATAGCTTTCTTTAGTTTAATTGGCATATGCAATGTATAATGTAATGCTTTATAGTACATGGTTGGGTCACTTGTATAAACAAAAATTCATTTGAGCTTCAGAACAAATATTCTACTTCTCAAACAAACTCAATTACTAACACACGCTTATAAAACTACAAAACAAAAAAAAAAATGGTGAACAACCCATTTCTTAATTTCATGTTACCACTCACACATAAAAAACTAATCTTTCAAAGCAAATAAAAAATCTTGTAGAAGCTAATAAGAGATTCTCAGTTTCTACACCAAAAAAATTGGTGAACCCAAAGACAATAATAGAAACATTACAGAAAATGTGAGTAGAAGACATACTTCGAGTGCAATGTGAGAGGAAAATAACAGTTATATCTAGTGCGCCATACCTGGATTGTGAGACGATTGGATTGTGAGAAGATGTAAGTTGGCTATCTGGTGAAACTCTGCATAAAATCAAGTCAGGGAGCTATCAGCTACAACTCTAAAGGATTCTAACGCCACTCAATAATGCAATCAAGACTACGACATATTCACAATTCCTTCAATCCTTTTAAACTCACACTGTTGAAAATGCGAGGGAGACACTCAAACCAATTGATAAACAAGTTGATATACCTCCTAATCCTTATTTACTCTATAGTCATCCTTATCATAATCGCCTCATACATTATACCAAATCCCAAATACACGAAATTCTTTAAATTGGTAAAACAAATTATTTTTCGATTAAATGCAACTAAAGGGAAATTAATGATACCATTTATCATCATAACAGTGAATGGTGCTAAACTAAACAAAAACTCTACTATACCATCATCGTTATTACTTATTACCATCAAAATGTATAAAAAATATAATAATATACACCGATATCATTTCTATTGGTCGAAAAAACAAACTATCGTTAAATAACCACTATACAAATAACACTACTCAAAACCTAGGGTAATTGAAAACTAGCTTGTATAACTTACATTAACTTAACAGTTAGAATAGCATTACTCTTCCTCGTCATAAAAAATTCAACTGGGTGCTTTCTTTATCATGATCAAGTGCAATATGATTTCTTTATCTTATATATCGTTAAATAAAGAATTATGTGTCCCGAGATTTTTTTAACTAATGGAGCTCTGAGCTACTTTATTCTTTCATCTTGACCAACAGACGGATGCAATAACCTTTGGCCCCAACCTAGACTAAGGCTAGTATCAAGTATCAACTATCCAAGACTTGATTCGAGCCAATTGAACTTCAATATGTACAACAGTACAAGCTCGGTTAATCAATAAGTTTTAGTTAGTGTGCCTGAGCCTCCCGTCGAGCCAATGGCACAAGAAGAGCCCATACAATATCTGTCTACTCGGGCCAATCTAGCTTAGTATGTTCATGAATCATGATCCTTCTCTTTTTTTTCACGTTCAGATTTCTATATTCACTCAAAAAAAATCTGAATTCTGCTCATAGTTTGGTTAGTTAATTACTGTGAGATAGTACCTCCAGCAATTAAGAGCAATTTTTTGTGTAGGACTTGAATGAGAATCGGACCAATATGGAGTCAAGAGAAATTGAAATTGAGTTGCTAGGGAACTGCCAAGTATCAAACCATAAGCAGAGAAGTAAATGCAAATAGCAGTAGCATACTACGTACAAAAGGTAATAATCGGAAGAAATGGGAAAGAAAATTCAAGAGTAAAAAAAGTAATAGTAGTAGCTATTTGACCAAGGAAACACAACACATCCACACAAACTAGCAAGCTGATTGAATTAAGGTGATTGAAGAACTTAATTAAGGTGACTTACTTGAAGCTGATTGAAGACAGAGAAGTTGAAGAACTTGAGAACCAACACGCCCAGCAACTCGCGAGAGGGATTGAAGCTGATTTGATCACAATGCTTTGTTGGATTGAAGGATCGCGAGAGGGATTTTGTCGAGGGCTTTGGGTGAGAAATCGCAAGAGAGATGACCGGTTACAACAAGTTTTTCCGGTTTCGCGATTAGGTGGGGGTGTACATAGGCTTTTTGTTGGGCTTTGTGATTTGGGCTTGGACTGGAGGCTGCCCAATCCAATTCTGGTGGCGCCCCAATACAGGACTCTTCATAAACAGACAAAGATTGTGACTGACCACTGGGTCCAACCCAGCAGTAGGTGCATCTTGGTCCCACAAAATACTGAGTTGGCAGTATAATATGAGTTGGCGGTAACACGTGGAATTTTGGAAAGCAAAGTCGTATTTATTTCAAAAACTTAAAAACAAGCTACTTACTCTCTCTCTCTCTGTGATGGGTGTAACTGTGTAAGTGAAGAGAAGTGGAGTTGGAAGTGCAAACATCAGACATGGAGGTGGAGGTGAACAAGACCACGAATAATGAGGATGAAGACAACATGACTCTGGCTAGGCTTTGTACAAGAAAAAGTTCCATACACCTTCCCATGGTATTTTCCTCTTACTCCTTTTTCTTGTTTTTTTTAACTAGAATGAATGCTTAGTCATTTTAGTACTACCCCTTGAAGAAAAAAGTAGTGCAATTGCTAAAAATACTCCCTTTATTTCTTTAACTTACTGTTTTTCAATGCACTTGTTATTATTAACATTGTTGTTGTCATTGTTAAATTTTGTGTATTAAGGGTGAATGCTGTGTGTCAAAATTACTGGAAAATGGATGATGGACGGGGGTAATAGGGATGGATAAGGACTTGGACAAAAGGTGCAAGAGATGGTCCAAGATTAGTGCACTGGATTGAAAGGTGAAACACCAAGTGACATGTATAGGAATTTCAGGAATAAATATCCCAATACTCGTGGCAGAATGAGTTGCTGGCAGTGGCTGCTTGTAGCAGTTGGCAATTTGGCATCAATGGAGTCATGTTGGATGTCGTATTTTTTGGTAACTACAATGGGTTCAGTGGGGGATAGTATCAGTTGTAGAGTGGAACAGGTTGTTACTTTTGGCAAAGTGAAATGTGTGAACCCAAGTCACATTGAAACTGATACATGTGTCGGTGTGCGACACGGAAACAGAGTGTTCAACATGATGACCTATATGAAGTAGGACATAGAAACACAACTAATTAAACGGAAAACTGTTACCGTTGCTTTAGTTACACAAATAATTCTTGGGTTCAAAACCTTACAAATCGCCTCCTTACAATAAATACCGATGAAAGCGGGCATATCATGGGGTTGTAACTATGCTAATAGATTTTTTTCTAAGTCTTTTAGGGTGTAGAAGGTTGTTTGCAATTGTATACACAACATGTCCGTGTGTCCAACACGAGTGACCGTGTGCCCGACACAGATTTTTTTAAGAATATGCAGTGTCCATGTTACTTAGGTTTGGACATGTTTTGTCACATGGCTTAAGACTGACATTTTTCAGACGGGAACCAACCCGGTTATTCAAACCTTATATCCACTTCAGATAAGTGGGAACCTTAATTTCGGCTATACTATGTCAAATTCCTGTTGGCTAAACAATAGAAACTCTTCTTAGAAAAAGTAAAACAAAACAACAGCGCCCCGCTTCAAGTAATTATGTGTTCTAACCAACTGTAAACCTGGTTAAGAGGATGCGGTTAGTTCTTACTTCCTTTGTTGTGGGTTTTTTGTTTTTTGTTTTTTTATGTTTTTTGTTTGTTTGTTTTTTTGGTTTTTTTTTTCTCAATAAATATTAATTTTATTGATACAAAAGAAATTACACAATGGGAGTGGTTACATGATGGAAGTGATTAATTCATAAAAATATGTATTTTTCTTCAAAACCAGAATTCATCTCATTTAGAAAGATTTCTTTGGATGAGCAACAGTAAAGACAGTTCTTTGAATTATAAGCCCCTTGTGTTAGTGATTAACTTTCTCTCCTTCAGTGTGGGCTTTTTTGGGCTCGTTAGTTAACATCCAGTATAAAAGCCGATCCCACATCCATGGTTTGGAACTCGGGAGAGGTGACTAGAGGCTAGTTAATACTGCCATGGTCGAATGTTATGTGTGGTCATGGTGCAGAGTCATTGGATACTGCATTAATGATAGATGAGTGGAGCTTCTAAAAGGGAAAGGGCGACCAACTGGTCAATTTTGACAGATTAGGCCTACGAGGATGTCGACTTTGGAAGTGCGGTGAAATGTTAGGATCCTGGTCAAGTAATTAGCTTTGACCGTTGAGAATGCTTAGCACACCTTGTGTCATGCTACAACTAGAGTGTGTCATGTGTTGCTTTATGTTGTTAGAACGTGACCTTTTTTTTTAAATCTTTACGTGCTATCTCTATGGGTGAACTGAAGTCGCTCACCTCCTAAAATATGGACACGAGCATTGTACATTGACAAAACAAGCATAAAACTGGAGGGAGCAAATACAGTATTGTAATTATTTTGCTATAGTCATCTACGTTCCTAAGCTGTATGCTCATTGTTTATCTCCTATGACTTATATGCATGCTCAGATTCAAACTTACATAGATAATGAAATTTACACTAAAGAAGATCTGAAAATCAAATTTGTTTCCTAGTGTAAATAGAATTTGACATAATGAAAAGCATGTATATAAATTAATGGTCAAGGGGCACTTAGATTGAGGAGCATTTCTACTCTGACTCCCTAATTGGGTAACATTGGTTTGCATTAATATACATGCGCCCGCATATCTCGATACATACCAGTGGTGATCATTTATGGAGTTGGTTTTTGGTAGTCGGCCTATGAATATATCGTAAATGATATGGGTTAAAAATTTAGTCTTAGCAAAGAGAGGGACCTAGGAGAGAAAAATGCCCATGAAACTTTTTCTTTTTGACATATGGCAATAGAAAAATCTAATAAATGCATCAAGGCTTTAACTACTAAAACACATTGCTTCAGGCCTTTGCAGTTAAAAATTAGTCATTGCTCAGCTGTGATACATTGGAATTTCTGATTTAATCTCGTGATACTTGAACAGGTAGTTTCCGATCAACCTGGGACACCTTCAAGGTCTGCAATGTGCAATCTGCTTCTTTTTCCTATTTCAATAGTGTTTCTGTTACCATTTTGTTGTTTGTATTGTTTCGTAACAGTTTCCTGTTTCACTTGAAGCTATAAGCGAAAGCAAGCATTGCTAGATGATGATAAGACTATGCGATGCCCTAAAGAACGTGCAGAAGAAGTTCGGGCAAATCTAGACCCTGAATTCCCAAGCTTTGTCAAAACTATGCTCCCATCACACATTAGTGGTGGATTTTGGCTGGTAAACACTCTTCTATGCACACATCAGGTTTGTTAAATAGTGGACATACTGTAGCTTAAAGATACTTATCTCTACTTGTTTTGTTAACAGGGAATTCCTTCACAGTTCTGCAAATCACACCTCCCAAAAATGGATGCTACTATGACTTTGGTTAATGAAAATCAGAAGGAATACCCAGCTAGGTACCTGCCCAGAAAGATTGGATTAAGCGGTGGGTGGAGGGGGTTTGCTATTGCTCATGAGTTGGTTGAGGGTGATGCCCTGGTCTTTCAGTTAGTCGAGGCTACCAAATTCCAGGTTTATTTTGAAAAGTTATTTGTGAAACCTTATGCTTGAATTGGTAACTTGACGTTTCTGAACTGTGTTCTTTTCAAGGTCATATTGTATGGAAGAGGTGAGTCTAGTATACTAACACGAATTCAGAGGAGAAAACCATCTCAACATTATCATTCCACCATATTTCGTTGAGTGAGGAACACCATCTTATCAATTTCATTCCACCATGTTTTGTTGAGTGAAGGATAGTAGGAACCACTACTAAAACTGTTTTGATTGACTTACTTAAGCAATAAAACTACCAATCTCTTCAGCTGACCGCTGTTATGTGTATGATACATGTGCTGAAAAACAGGATAGAAAGGTTTCATATGGTTGTACTTATGCATTAACTTTCTAATTTCTATATCTACAATAAGCAACTTTATCATGGACTGCTAGTGATTCTCACATCTGCTTATCAATCTTCTAGGTGTACATCATAAGGGCTTATAGTCTGGGTCCAATCGATGGGGTTATAGGACTTCTTACTCTTGATTCTGATCCAAAACATGCTAGTCAAAGTATGTTGTCTTCTAATCTTTCATTCTTCATTGGTTGCTGGGAGCCTAATGGTCTTGGCGTCAAGCACTTTTATATTTATATAGATATTATGATAACAAAACCATGCAGGTAAGAGCATGGAAATGAGTGAAGAAACGGATGGAAAGCGTCAAAAGACTGTTACCTTTGCTGCTTGTCAACCCCCAACAGGGGAAGAATCTGGGAGTGACAGCGATGGTGTTGGTTCAGAAATTCTTGAAGGTATCAGGTTTTCTGAAGACACTGTGGAGTTCAAAGACGTGAAAAATTTAGAAAGCTTCAGCATAGCAGTGAATGGTTTGATCATAGACTCCGAGTTCTCTATGAATACACGGAAAAAGTACTATACACTTTGCTGCAGTCAAAATGATTTCCTTCACAGCAATCTTCTAGAAGGCATCAATATGAAGCTGGCTGCTGGAATAATATCGGAAACTGTTGACATTGCTTATGCTATAAAAGCCAGTAAGCTTAGTAACTCTCGAGATGATATTGCAACATGGGATAAGAGTCTGGGTGCACTTGAGCTGCTTGGCATGAATGTTGGCTTTCTACGTGCACGGCTACAACGACTTTTAAGCATAGCAACTGAATCTGAAGAGGCAGTAAACTCAGAGCGGTATAGTGAAGCGATAGTTGAGCGAGCTCGTGTAGAGGAAGAGTTGAGAATTGTGAAAGCTAAACTTCCCGAACTAGAAACAGCCTTAAAAAGGTTGGATACTGAGGTAGAAACTCAGGCAGTGAAGGCTAGACGGTATGAGCTGAAGTTCCGCGAAGAGATTACTTCTCCTTGGTGAATTTTGTGTATGGACTAATATTAGGCTTCAGTTTCAGCAACTTTCGGGATACTAGGAGTAGTTATGTTGATGCAGCCAATGAAATGTAGGAGATAAGGCAAGTCCTTTTCGTAACTTTGATAGTAGATTAGTAGGTCCATATAGGCTAATGAAGTATAGAAGCAAATTATGAATCTGGCAGGTTCACGTACAGAAGTTTTAGGACTAGAATTATATTATTAATTAATGAACATATAGCGTATCCGCGTATGGCTGTATGCTATGAAGGAAAATTATCTGCTCTCTCTCACACACACACATTACTCTAAAAGGTTTCTCTAACTGAAAATCATTCATCAGAAATATGGTTTGATCTGAGAAACAACAATAGTTTCTGGAAGAACGGAAGTCTATAGTCTGGTGTTTTATTTGTCATTTCTTTGAAGTTCCATCCAAAATGAGACCACATTTGGTCTTATTGATATTGCAAGAAACCACATTTGGTCTGGTCTTCTCAAATATTATTACTGTCTCTGGCATGGCAGAAATCATATCCTAACCAAATCGAACGCATAATTTCCAATCATATCTATTACTTGGCATAAAAATGTCGGCAATTACCAAATTAACAACAAGGAAATATCATTTCGACAAATAAATAAAATATCGATTCGGAATAATATCCAGATTCCAGACCACTTGACCATAGAAAAAATGGACCACTTGAAAATTCAACGGTGGAAAAAACATACAAGGAAGAGAAATCTGTTTCCAGCAAAATAACAAAAAAAAAAAAAAAGGTCTAGGAAAAAACCCTTGTGTGTTTGTTTATTTCGTAACTGTAAAAATTAGTTGAAGAAATAACTGAGAGTAACAATTGTTTACAAATTTGCAGACCTTAAAAAAAAACACTGTCCAGGTGTCAAGTAAAGCTAAAATGTTAAGGACAGTTTCGTCCTAATAAAAATATGTTTTGGGCACTACATAAAGACCAAAGACCATCCCTAGCAAATCTTCTTTCTTATCTTTTTTTTTTTTTTTTCATTCTCCCTTTTTTCTGGTTTTAGGAACTCGTTAGGAATTAGGATTAACAATTCCTTATCCCTTTAGAAACCTATTATCTTAATTTGTTGTCTTAGGATTTGTAAAAGATCTAGTTTTGTATTAGGACTTTACTTAAATCTAGCCTATAATAAAGTCAAATTCTTGTTTTTTTTTTTATATATTTTCAAATTAGGTTTTTAGGTATTTTAAAGATTGGATTTTTAGGTTTGTTGTTGTTCAAATTGGTGTTATGGAATCTAATCAAGAGATGGTAGAGAAAGTTATGAAAGAAGAGGCGGAAATGTTGATGTCAATAAAGGAGGAAGATGAGGAGAACAAGATGATTCTTGCTCCCCAACCACTTTCTATGGTTATTTCTTTAACCCCTTCTCTCTGTTTGTTTAAATTACAATAATTGAATGAAATATTACTTCTTTTTATGTATTGTTATTACCCACTTGAGAAATTTCTAGGATTTGTTTTTATTTTTGTTAGAATTTTAGATTTGAGTTCTTTGATTGTGTGAAGCATAATGGGTAGTTTATATACTGTTTGTTCTCATTTCTTGTTGTAAAATTCTGTGTTTTGTCGAAACTATACATGTAATAATTTTGCAAATTTGCAGAGAAATGAAGAAAGTTGAAGGGTTATACTACGTTGTGGTTCAGTTTTAATTTTACCTTTTCCTTAATTATTTGTGCTATTCATGTTTGTGGGGATCAATATGCAGTGTCACATTTTTACCTGAAAGGCTGTTCTTATGTACAAGAATGGTGTTTTTGTTTTCATTGGCTATACAAAGAATGGTGTTATTGTATTAACTTGGGAAGTATTTACAGCACTGTGATTGTTACTCATTGCTTGATGTTTTGGATATCAAAAGACAGCCTAAGACTAGGTTTTCATGTGTTTTAATTTGTAATTAGATATCTGAGTTTGGAATATAAATGCAACAGTACAAGGTGGCAATCTTTTCTTCGTTCAATTATTTCCTTTGTTTCTACTTTTTCAGAAGTTACTAATTATATGTTTATATTGTACATGCGTGTTAGTATGACAACTGGTCGTAAGCAATGATGCGTAAGTACAATAAGGTTTTGACTAGTGAAGTGCACCACATCAGACCTTAGCATAATATATCTACTTGGTGGTAGTAGTTTTGAATATCTGAACTAACCCAGTGATGCTTGAACAGGTTGCTTGCGATCAAGCTGAGGAGGCGTCTTCAAGGTCTGCATTTGTTCCAAACTCTTTTTTTTCCTCAACAGGATCTTGGTTACTATTCTGTTGGTTGCACTTTTCGTAATATTTTGATGTTTTACATGAAGCCATAAGCGAAAGCAAGTACTTCCAGATGACGATAAAGCTAAGGTATGTGCTAAAGAACGAGCAGAAGAAGTTAAAGCAAATCTAGATCCTGATTCCCCTAGCTTTGTGAAATCTATGCAAGCATCAAGTGTCACTTGGATGGTAAACAATCTTCTATATCAACATTAGATTTTATTAAGATAGATACACAAACTTTAGTTTAAGAGACACTTATCTCTAGTTGTTTTGTGAACAGCACATCCCTGCACAGTTCTGCAGATTGCACCTTCCAAAACAGGATGCTACAATAACTTTGGTCGATGAGAATCGGGAAGAATTTTTAACCAAATTCCTTGTAGGGAAGAATGGATTTAGTGGTGGATGGAAAGGGTTCTGTGATGCTCACAAATTGATTGAGGGAGATGCATTGATCTTCCAGTTAGTCGGCCCTACCAAATTCCAGGTTTATGTTATAGATTTCCTTGTGTTTGTGTTATGCGTGGTTGCTTACTTAATGTTGCTAAACTTTTCATTTTCAAGGTCCTATAATCTAAAAGAGGCTAGACTTTTATTATTATTTCTAGTTCAGTGGAGGAAACCATCTTATCATTTTCATCCCACCACATTTGGTCAAGTGAGGATCTAGAAGTAGGAACTACCACTAAGCTGTTGCAGTTTATTGGCCTAAGCAGTAGAGGTGTCCATTTTAACAGTGTCTATCTCTTTAACTGACATCTGTTATATTTTCTATACTTAGTTGAAAAATGAGGGATAAATAGTTGTTATGTTTGAATAAGGTTTCAAATGTTTCCGATTATATGTATTGAGATAATGAGATAATCTTATTAATGTACACTGATGAAGTTTATTATGAAGTGCTAGTGTGCTACTGATTTTCACACCTCCTTATCATCTTTGTAGGTGTACATCGTAAGGGCTTACAGTCTGGGTGCGATCGATGGGGTTATTGGCCTTCTTACTCTGGATTCTCATCCAAAACATAGTAGTCAAAGTATGTTTTTGGGCATGTCTTTCCAATTTTTCATTTTTCATCTGTAAATGGAGGAATGTTTTTGGTGTAAAGCTTTTTGTCTGTTTTTATATAGATGGTGTGATAAAATAAATGATGCAGGTAAAATTGTCAAGACTGAAGGAACTGTAAGAAAACGTAGAAGGACTGCTTCGCTGGCTAATCTTCAACCTCCAACAGGAGAAAAGTCTGGAAGTGACAGTGAAGATGTCACTTCAGAAGTACTTCAAGGTTTCAGGTTCTCGCACGATTATTCTGAGTTCAAAGATGTGAAAAAGGTACTTGAAGGTACAAGGTTCTCGCAAGACAAGTCTGAGTTCAAAGACGTGAAAAATCTTGACAGTTTCAGCATTACTGTGAACGGTTCAATCCTTGACTCTGAGTTCTCTGAAAGTACGAGGATAAAGTACTTTAAACTCTGCTCTAGTCAAAATGCTTTCCTTCATGAAAATCTTCTAGAAGGAATTAATGCGAAGTTGGCAGCTGGAGCGATTTCTGAAATTGTTGACATTGCCGACGCTATAAAAGCCTGCAGGCTAAGCAACTCTGAAGATGATTTTGCAGCCTGGGATAAGAGTTTGGGAGCGCTCGAGCAGCTTGGCATGAATGTAAGTTTTCTACGTGCTCGACTCCGACGACTTTTGAACATTACTGTTGAGTCTGAAGAGGCGGCAGACTTGAGGCGGTACAGGGAAGCGATGGTCGAGCGAGCTCGTGTAGAGGAGGAGATGAGAACTGTGAAAGCTAAACTTTCTGAACTGGAGAAGACCTCCAAAAGGTTGGATACTGAGATAGAACCTCTGAAAGAAAAGGCTAGAAGACATGAAGTGAAGTTACTGGCAGAGGTTAATTCTCCTTGGTGAATTTCACTACATCTTCGGTTTCACAAAGTTTCTGTATACAGGGGAAAGAAGTCAGATTTGAATCGTGAGTACACCTGGCCTAACAGATATGAAGTTTAGGAGAAAATATCAGCAGTTGTTGTTCTTTCTTTATATTTTTCTTGTTTTGTTCTTGTAACTTGTAATGTATGAATCTCGCAGGTTCATATACTTGAAGTATTGCCATGTTTAGTACTATTTCGGAGTTTAGTTTTGAATTAAGTGTACTTTGCCTAGTGGGCCCAGACAATACCTGAAATCATTTTCCTGTGTTTTTCCGAGACTCTAAAATTAATTAATTACTATCTTTCCATTTTCTATTTGAATTTCCAAACTTTCGTTAAAAGTATCCAAAATTTCGACGATATTTTGTAGAGTTTTACACAAAAAAACACTTGGTAAGTTGGTCTACATACATATATCGACATCAGTCAAATTTTTGAAATTTCGAACCTCAAGCGTGTTCAATACTCTTTAAGGAACACGGTTTCTTAGAGAAGATTCAAAACGGTCTCTTTTTATTATTCCCTCTCTTTATAACTGTCATTTTTGTCTGTGTTTTCAAAAATTGCCAAAGAAGAAAATAGGGGTTGTTCAGTGTTGTGTTGTGATGGGTGTGTTGGAGCAGGTGGTGAGTGACTCTGAATGCACAAGTAGTAGTGATCAAGACTTGATGACTCTTGCTCAGTCAGCAAGAAGGTCGTCGTCCACTGCCACTCCCGAAACCAACAAGGTTCTCTTTCATGCCCTCTTTTTTTTTTTTTTTTTTTTTTTTTTCTATAAAAACTAGCATATTCATGATGTATTGAAACCGTGTAGTTTCCAAATTCAAATTGGAATACTCCACTTACTGTTTGTTTTGGAGAAACTTGATAGCATAACAACTTTTCGTTATTGATCCCCTATGCTAACAAGCTTGGGTGATATGCTACATGAAAGGTCGAGCTTGTGGTGTCATAAGATATCGTGTTTGGCTAGGGATATGATGTGAAATACTTTGTCCTCAATGAGACTTCTACCAAAGAAATCTGGAGATTCCTCGAAAACAAGTATTTGAATAAGACATCAATTAAAAGTCGTGTCTTTATGTAGTAGTTGTATGATATGAGAAAGAAGGTGTTATATTATCCTTTGACATACTTTTTCAAATTTCCATACACCAGAAAATAATCACCACATAAAGTCTCGCTTGAGAATTTGAACAAACTTTTGATAATCACAAGAAATAACCAAGAACCAATAGACGAATTAAGAAACTCACTGGTGAATTTTTTTAGATACTTTAAATCTTCAAGAATATCAACTAATAGCCCTAGGTAACCTAAGCTATGGTACCAATTTATTACACAAACGGATGTGGAAGCGTGCAAATACACAAAGTAGATTGTATATGGTGATGAAATCGACAAAAGAAATACCATACAAATTACTTACCAATGCATGGCAAACAACCAATAGATGTGTAAACAAGATTCACGTGTCTTGGCATTAGCCTAATCCACCAAGTAAAATAGGAGAATTTTACTAATCCAGAGATTAACAAATTGGATAAAATAGCCTATCCATCCACATGCAGCCATGTAAAACCAACTGGCAAACAGACAAACATTACCTAGCTTAATTGGTAAGAGTGCTTTAAACTTTAAAGATTGCACAACTGAAAACATGACGGAAAGTTTGGTCTAGCTTTGGGGCACTTGAGAAAACACCGAACAGTAGAATATGCTTTGCTTTCTCCTTTGCACTACTACATAAAAGCTAGTAGACCACGTTTTTTAACATTGACCTATTGGGATAGAGCACGTTTTTCAATCCAATTTGAGAGCGTGTTCTAGCATGGTGTGATCTATTACAAAGGCAAAAGACCACGATTTTATGACTGAAAAATCATGCTCTATTAAGAGTTGAATGGTGAGTAGATGATATCCACAAAACATTAGAGTTGAATTCATTTTCTAGATGATATTTTACTTACATACTTATTTTCACTTTAAAATAAGTATGTACTTCTAAGATCGGGCCTGTATATATATATCCGTTTACCATATTTTTTATACCATATAAATAAATTACTAGCTTTCCTTTCCTTGTTAAAAAACTGAATGAAACATGCTAAAAGCCTAAAATGATTCTAAACATCATCCAAATTGGAACACAGGAAATAAATTTTTTTAATAATAAACAAGAAAAATGCAGAGTTATCGACTGACAAGTGAAAGTAAAGCAAAAGTACATAACCATAGCCATGAGCTGTAACTGAGTTTACAAACTAGGGAACAATGCCATCTGCGTCAATTCAAAGCTCCAACAACTTCCTCCATGAGTGCAGAATTTTGAATTCGGTTAAGAGTTAGACCATCCTCCATGAGCACAAAATTCAAAGCTCCAGCAACTTCCTGCAAGACGCATTCAATCGTATTTAGGTATACTAAGAAGGTAACTAAAGTCAACTACAAGTACACAATGACAATGCTACTTTTTTTAAGCCTGCAATTCATCACTCTATCCTATTTTTGTTTACAACAACTCAACTCATTCACATTGTTGACAGACAAGAATGGATGGATTAAATAGAAAAAACATCCAAGTTGTCAATTCTAAAGTAATAAAGACATGATAAAACTTACATATAGACATGCAAACCATGACCAATTCTTTAGGCCAAGCAATATGAGATCCGACTGATTCTTTTATTATAGACATCTCACTCTATCCTATTTTTGTTTACAACAACTCAACTCATTCACATTGTTGACAGACAAGAATGGATGGATTAAATAGAAAAAACATCCAAGTTGTCACACGCTATCACCAAACAAGAAACTAAAGTAATAAAGACATGATAAAAACTTACATATAGACATGCAAACCATGACCAATTCTTTAGGCCAAGCAATATGAGATCCGACTGATTCTTTTATTATAGACATCTCCCCCTCCACAGGTACCGGAAGAAATGCTTCTGGGTCAATGGCATATTCTACTCCTCATTCACATCAACTTTTTCATAGACGGTACCACGAGCAACGATCCTACTTTTGTTTCCCACTGCCAGTAAACACTCTTTGCCCTGTAGCAAATAAAGACAAGTGGCTGAACACAATTATATAAAAAGCATGAATAAAAAGAATCCCAAAATAAAGAAGATCCAAAAAATGGCAGAACCTCAAGAAGGCAATTGGCTGTTATTAGCCAAAAGACCCTTATGATCACAGTAAAAGTTTGCTTTCTAAGTGCTTTTAACTTTTCACATTAACCTGATAGCTAAGTAGGCGCGTCAAGGATTTGGTTCAGAGACTCATACCCTCAGGCATCAGCACTTAAACAATTGCTTAGTGGTAGTATCTTGGAATTGCTGAACTGGCCTTGATACTTGAACAGGTGGTTTCTGTTCGGATTGAGACATCTACAAGGTGTGCAACTGTACCAAACTTTTTCCTTCCCTCTTCCAGCAAAGTTATTGCCAATTTATTAGCTTCTTGTCTCATAATAATTTTGCAATTTTTTTCGTGCTTTAAAAGAGAACAAGCATCGCTCAATCCCGATAAAGTCAAGTCATGTGCTGAAAAGGCAGAGAAATTTAAAGCAAACTTGGAGCCTGAGTTCCCTAGTTTTGTTAAAGCTATGCTCAGGTCACATGTTTCTGGTGGATATTGGCTGGTACACACAATCTTGTAGCCATTCTTCGGGTTTTACTTGAAAAGGATGGAATTATGGGACAACTTGTAGGCTTTTTTCTTCTTGTTTTATTGGCAGGGACTTCCAGAAGAATTCTGCAGTTTACACCTTCCAAAACATGATGTAGTGATGACCATTATTGATGAGAATCAGGAAGAATATGAAACTAAATTTAAATTTCATCCTGGAAAGTCTGCACTGAGTGGTGGATGGAAAGCGTTCTCTGTTTCTCACAAATTGGTCATGGGAGATCATTTGGTTTTCCAGTTAGTCAAGGATATCACTTTTCAGGTAATCATTAATTAAGGTCATGGTCCTGACTCTATTCCTATCATATCTGATCTAGATATGGCCATTTTTCATAGGGTAATTTATAAAGGTAGTACTAGTTTTATGGACGATCAAGTCATATAAATGGTGAAAATTTCCACCAAAGATTTCTGGTACACAACAGGGAATTGTGGTCAATGGAGGAACTAAGATTAAGAATAACCGCCTTTCATCCTCTCAACTATCACACTTTTATGATCAATGTCATTTAGTAGCCTAAAAAATTAAGTCGTTGATCTCTTCAAAAAGGCCTGTCATGTATGCTTTGACAGAAGGATAGTTATGGTTGAACTAAATTATTACTGAATATTTGTATTAGTTGGGTCGTTAAGTGTCATGAGGGCTTGTGTTAGCTCAACTTAATAGTTATTTTCCTTACGGCTGTATACTTTTGCAACAAAAGCTACCTGATTTTTGTAGGTGTACATCATAAGGGCTTATAGGGTTGGTGCGGCCAATTTCACTGCTGGTTCTCATCAAAAATATACTAGCAGATGTAAGTTGCTTCACATTTCTTTCTGATCTTCTATTAAGTAAATGGGATAACACAATTATTACGATACAGAGCAATAGTGTTTTGATATATATATATATATATATAGACACAAGTGCAGGTAAAAGAATTAAGACTTGTGGAAAAACAGAAAGAGAACAAGGAAAGACTGTTACTTCGTCCATTCATCAGCCCTCGACAGTTGAAAAGTCTGGAAGTGAGAGTAAAAAGGTTTATTCAGAAGTTCCAATTCTTGAAGGTATTAGGCCTTTAAAAAACAAGTTTGAGTTCAAGGATGTGAAAAATCTAGAGAGCTTCACCATTGTAGTTAATGGTGTGATCATAGACTCTGAGTTCTCTAAGGATGCAAGGAGAAAGTACTATGAACTTTGCTGCAGTCAGAATGCATTCCTTCATGACAATCTTCTAGAAAGCATCAGTATGAAGTTGGCTGCAGGAGCAATTACTGAAATTGTAGACGTTGCTGATGCTATAAAAGCGAGCAAGCTTAGTAACTTTCGAGATGACTTTGCAGCATGGATTAGGAGTCTGGAAGTGCTTGAGCAGCTTGGCATGAGTGTGGGCTTTCTACGTGCTCGACTACAGCTACTTTTGAAGGCCACCTTTGAATCTGAAGAGGTAGCAGACTTAAAGCACTATAACGAAGCAATGGTTGAGCGTGCTCGTGTGAAAGCTAAAATTTCTGAGTTAGAAGCTGAGTCTAAAAGGTTGGACACTGAGATTGAACCTCTGGAAAAGAAGGCTAGAATGCATGAGCTAAAGTTCCAGGAAGAGGCTAATTCTCCTTGGTGAATTTCTTTCTGTTGCAGTGTTAGATATATATATGTCGGTCTCACAAAAAGTCCAAGCATAAGTTATGTATCTTTTGCAGCCAGTGAAATGTACAAGTGAAACTGTGAAACGAGTTTTTGTTTTTTGTAAACTTATACGGTGGTTACACCAGGCGTGCAACTTTCTTTGATGTTATAGAACAAAGAAAGTTTGTTTAGATTATTAAAGCCTTGACATAAGTATAATTGGGTCATTGCAAGAAAGCATGTACCTAAAATGGAAAAACCATTTTTTAAAATTAGTTACCTCAGATTATTTTTGCAATTGACTTTGAAGAATTGTTGAAGCGTCACTGACTTCACTGCGTCATGATAAAGTTAAGTTATGCGCCAAAGAGCGGGCGAAAATGGTTCAGGAGAACACCTCCAATTCCCCTAGCTTTGTGAGAGCTATGGCCCATTCACGTGTTAGTGAAGGATATTTTCTCTCCACTAATTCGATTTTATTGTTAAAGATAGACCTCCATATTGGAATATTAGGCACTCTTTTCGATTTAATATTTAGTTGATCTGCATGTTGACAGGGACTTCCAGAAGAATTCAGCAAATTACACCTTCCAGAACCCGATTTTATGATAACTTTGGTTGATCAAAATCAGGAAGAATTTAGCTGAATATAGTTGTCGTCTCGGACACTATGCAATACTTAGTGGTGGATGGAGAGAGTTTTGTGATGCTCACAAATTGTTCAAGAGGGATCATTTGGTTTTCCAGCTAGTCAAGGATGTTACTTCGACTGCTTTGTATATCATATATCCCCGATAGTTAACGACATGACCCTGAATGTTCATCATTTCGTGGTCAATCTAACGCAGTTATGACTTATGACGAGCCTTTTGTTGCCATAATCAATAATGGCCGGTTTTGCTAGTTTTAATTGAGAAAACCATCTCATTGTCTATACAGTGAACATTTCCGCTATTGATTTTGGTATGCAACAATAAATTCTGATCAGGAGGAAGAAGTCATAGGTTTGAATCGTGGCCTAACAGATATGAAGTGTAGGAGAAAATATCGGCAGCTGTTGTTCTGTTTGTTTTTTACTTGTAATGTATAAATCTAGCAGTTTCCTCATACTTGAAGGGTTCAAGTATTGCATTTTTTAGTACCATTTCGGAGTTTAGTTTTGAATCAAGTGTGCATACTTGGCCTAGTGGGGCTTAGACAACTCCTGTGTTAGTTTAGCTTTATTAGTTACTACTAGTTTTCGAATCCGTCCTACGAACGGGTGTCGTTATATTAAATTATTTTAAAAAATATTAACAACTATGCAGAGCTATGAGATAGAAAAATTATATTAATCACTCATTCAAATTTCTTGTGTCACTCCTTATAAAAAGAAAGCATCAAAACTTGATAAAACTCATCTACTTATTTTTGTTGTTAGGTTTAATAATAGAAGTTTGATTGAAATTTTGTAAGAATACCCAATGTGACGAAGATGATATTAAAGTTACTTGAATAGCAAGACATTTCCAATTATAATAAAATGACTATAATAAATACTACTTAAAATACAAAACTATACTTGTCGAGACATTACATTCTCTCTATATATAGTATAACTATGTTTCGGGATTAGTTCAATGCATTTGCATCAAGCTTCCGATTTTACATTAATTATTATTTGAAGTTAGTTCAATGTAGTTGCATCTAGTTTCCAATTTCCCATTAATTATTCTTTGAGGTTAATTATGATTTTTCGTTAATTATTCATTCAGATTAATTCAGTGCAGATGCATATAGTTTTCAATGTTTCGTTAATTACTCTTTGAGATTAGTTCATTGCATTTGCATCCAGGTTCTAATTTCCCGTTAATTATTCTTTGACATTAGTTCAATACATCTACATCCAGTTTCTGATTTCCCGTTAATTATTTTTCGAGATTAGTTCGCATCTAGCTTCCAATTTCCGATTATTTATGCTTTGAGGGTAGTTCGATGCAGTTACATCTGGTTTACGATTTCCAGTTAACTATTCTCTGAGGTTATTTCAATGCATTTGAATTTAGTTTCCGATTTTCTGCTAAATATTCATTAAGGAGATTGCATCCAATTTCTGATTTTCCGGCCTATTAGTTAATTTATGATTTTAGTTTAATGTAGTTGCATCCAGTTTCCAATTTCCTGTTAATTATTGTTTGAGGTTAGTTCAATGTAGTTGCATCCAATTTCTGATTTTCCGTTAATTGTTCTTTGAGGTTAGTTCAATGTATTTGTAGTAAGTTTTCGATTTCATATTAATTATTTTTTGAGGTTTGTTCAATGCAATTGTATCAAATTTATGATTTCTCGTTAATTATTCATTGAGGTTAGTTCAGTGAAGTTGCATCCATTTTTCGATGTTTTGTTAATTAGTCTTTAGATTAGTTCATTGCATTTGCATCCAGTTTTCGATTTCTCATTAATAACTCTTTGAGGTTAGTTCAATATATCTGCATCTAGTTTATGATTTCTGATTATTTATGCTTTGAGGTTAGTTCAATGCAATTTCATCTATTTTCTGATTCTTCTAACTATTCTTTGAGCTTATTTCAATGCGTTTGCACCTAGTTTCAGATTTCCCGCCAATTATTCTATGAGGTTAGTTCAATAAAGTTACATTCGGTTTTTGATTTCTTGTTAATTATTGTTTTAGGTTAGTTCAATGCATTTGCATCCAGTTTCCAATTATCCGTTAATTATTATTTGAGGTTTGTTTGATGCATTTTTGCATACCGTTTCCGATTTCCCGTTAAATATTTTTCAAAGATTGCATCCAATTTCTAATTCCCGTTAGTTATTCTCTAACGTTAGTTTAATGCAGTTGCAGCAGTTTCCGATTTCTAGTTAATTACTTTTTGAGTTTAGTTTATCATATATGCATAAAGTTTCTGATTTCCGGTTAATTACTCTTTGAGCTCAGTTAAATGTATTTGAATCCAGTTTTCGATTTCATTTTAATTATCTAATGTGGTGTGTAATACCAACTTTCTACTAATTCATCTGTAGTGTCCTTAATTGCAAACATGACATAAAAATAAATTATGCTTGATTTACTATATGGGATCATCAAAGATTATCCAATTCCCGATTTCCTGTTAATTATTCTTTAAATTATACCTGACTCATTATGTAGGATCTTCAAAGATTATCTATGAACGGGTCCTATCATATTAATTATTATGAAAAATATATACAACTATATATGCAAAACTATTATATACAAATATTGTATTGATCACTCATCCAAATTTCTTATAACATGAAAACCCCACGTACTCTCTATTAAAAAAAAATAACTCACCATTGATAAAATCCTTCAACTTCATTTTGTTATTTAATAATAGAAGTTTGATTGAAGTTTTGTGAGATTGTATAATAAGACGAAGTTCATATTGAAGCTACTTGAATAGCAAGGTGTTACCAATCATAAGAAAAAAGATAAGATAAACACCGTTTTAAATACAAAACTATATTTATCGAGACATTCCCACAACATATAACACTACTATATTTTGATATTAGTTCAATGCATTTGCATCAAGTTTATGATTTTCTGTTATTTATTTGTTGAGGTTAGTTCAATGCTGTTGCATCCAGTTTATGATTTCTTGTTAATTATTCTTTGCAGTTAGTTTAATGCATTTGCATCCAATTTCCAATTTCCTGTTAATTGTTCTTCAAGGTTAGTTCAATGCATTTGCATCCAATTTCTAATTTCCCATTAATCATTCTTTGAGATTAGTTTATTACATTTGCATCCAATTTTTGATTTCTCATTTATTATTCGATGAGATTGCATTTGCATCTAGTTTCCGATTTCCGATTAATTATTGTTTGAGGTTAGTTCAATGAATTTCATCCAGTTTCCGATTTTCCGTTAATTATTTCTTGAGGTTAGTTCAATGTTTTGCATCCAATTTATTTTTTGAAATTAGTTCAGTGTAGTTGCATCTAGTTTCTGATTTACTGTTAATTATTTTTTAAGATTAGTTTCACGCATTTGCATCCTATTTCCAATTTATAGTTAATTTTTTTTAGGTTAGTTCAATACAGTTGCATCCAGTTTCCGATTCTCTTTTAATTTAATCTCTGAGGGTTAGTTCAATGCATTTGCATCCAGTTTCCGATTTCCAAACAATTATTTTTTTATGTTAGTTCGATGTATTTGCATCCAAATTTTGATTTCCCGTTAATTATTATTTGAGGTTAGTTTAATACAGTTGTATCCATATTCCGATTGTCCATTAATTACTTTTTAAGATTAGTTTAATGCTTGCATGTGCATCCAATTTTTTATTTCCTGTTAAATATTATTTGAGATTAGTTCGATACATTTGCATCTAGTTTTCTGTCTCTCGTTAATTGTTCTTTGACATTAGTTTCATGCAATATTATATATATTTTATAATATTTGTCATTATTTGTTTGTTGTTATTTTTTTTATTTTCTATTATATATTTTGTGATGTTATTTTTTGTATAATTTAATTTTCCACATGTAATTTATTTTGGTTTGGTATATAATTTATTTAAGCCCAACGTCCACTTTAACAAAATCAATAGTTATATCATTTATTTAAGTCAACGTCCGCTTTAATTGAATCTCGTTATTTCTCTAAAATTGGAAATTATAAAATTCCAAAATTTAATTGGAATATGTCGTAATTATTGTGGGCGGAATTGTAGTTTTTGAAATCCTTAACTATGACTAAATGTCTAAATCTCACAGTAGATGGCACATCAAATTGATCCGACTTTATTTGTTAGGCTCATATATATAGTGCATACAATACAATTTTATTTGTTTTGGGTGCACACCCGTACTGTTACTTACTTTATGATTAGTTTAATTATTTTTTTCCTTTTTTCTCATTCACATGTGTGGTTAACAAATGCATAAAGTAAATGTTCAAGCAACTCCATTTATTTTTTACTTTGTTCTTTCATAGTTTCATTGTCATTTTCTAGAAAGAAATTTTATTATGTTAAACTTCATATGAGATTAGTGTGAAAACTATTCTTTGTGGCTTAAGAGTTTTAAGAAAATTGTTTTTGGCTAAAACTATTGTTTTTAGCAATTTAGTTTTTTGTCTTTTTTTTTCCCGTAATTAGCTATATTGTTTAGGAAAATTTGAAAACTCTGTGAAACTCTAGATAGGATTGGTTCTTTATTTATATCCTACTTGTTCGTAATTAGTAATAGAGTTTAGAAAAAAAAATTGGAGTCTATGTAAGTGTTCCAAAAAAATAGATTGGTGAGAGTATAACTATAATATATATCTAAGGATTTTGATTTTTTTTTTAATCATAATTAGCAACTATACAAAAATATGTATAACTCTAGATGGGATTGGTTATTTATTTATATCCTACTTTTTCGTAATTAGTAAATAGTAATATAGTCTAGAAAAAACTGGAGTCTAGGTGAATGTTCCAAAAAATAGATTGGTGAGAGATATAGCTATAATATATATCTAAGGATTTGGAATTCCTTTTTTTTTTCCTAATTAGTATTAGAGTTTACAAAAAATTGGAGACTCTGTGAAGCCTTGAAAAATAGAGCCAAGAGGATATAGCTATAATATATATCTAAGAATATATAGGATTTGGAATTCCTTTTTTTTCCTAATTAGTATTAGCGTTTACAAAAAATTGGAGACTCTGTGAAGCCTTAAAAAAATAGAGCCAAGAGGGTATAACTATAATATATATCTAAGGATTTCATTATTGAGAGGAATTTTCCAAAATTTCGTCTAAAATTTCCACATTTCAAGCATTTGACACGAAAACTGCATCATTTACTGAAATTCTGATAAAAAAAATAAAAATCTTTTCATTTTCCCTCTAAATAAAGAACAAGTTCATTTTGAGGACGAAGAAGAAAGCATGACGACAAGTAGTAGTGATACTAATGAAGATTCTGTCAACAAGGTTCTTTATGTGTTTCTCTATTAATTAACTTGCATAAACTGTATTAATTAGTATATAAATATGAGTATTAGTATACTAAAAAGTTGCACCAGATAACTTCAGAGCATGAGATATGAGTCTGGGAATGCTTGAGCAGCTTGGTATGAATGTAAGCTTTTTACGTGCTCAACTACAGAAACTTTGGCGAGTGAGGGTCGCTTTTGAATTTGGAGAGGGAACAGACTCAGAGTGCTATAGTGAATTCAGAAGAAAGGTAACCTATGTGGAGGAGATTGCAACTGTGAAAGCTAAACTTACATGCATGTAATTATATGTAGAAAGCTGTATATCGATTTTCATGAATAGAGCACGACCTGCGCTAAGATAAAGCTTGTATAGAGCGTGACCTGCGCCTCAAGCCTTCGGGATGTCCAGTAGCTACAGCGCGACCCGCGCCCCGTGTTTCTCAAGCCACCGATTGTTTGTTTCTATTTTTTGTAACCTCTATAAAAATAATTGTAATCACTTTAGAATTCAATCAAGTAAATAATAAACTGAATTGAATCTCTGAATCTACATGGTATCGGAGCCAAACCATTGAAATCCGCTGCATTGAATCCTTGAATCGCGAACCCATTATTGAATCCTTGAATCTTAAACCCCTCTCAAATCAGTTTTTTTTTTTTTTTTTTTTTCTTCAAAAACCTAAATCGTTTTTTTTTTCTGCAATGGCTGAATCTGACAACAATTCTTCAAGCATCATTCATCACCACTACACCCCACAAGACAACTTAGCGTTCCCAAAAGTTGTTCCATTATATGAGTCTAACTATACCATCTGGGCTCCTCTCATGCGGATGCGGATTGGAGCAAGGGAAAAGCTTGGTTATTTGACTGGCGCAAAGGTTGAACCGCTTATGAATTCGTCCGAATATGAAGTTTGGGCAACAGATAATGAAAAGGTAAAAAGCTGGCTTATTGATTCTATGGAGATTTCTCTTATGAACCGTTATATTCGTCTTCCTACTGCAAAAGATATTTGGGAGGCTGTGGAGAAGACCTTCTATGATGACTCTGATGAAACTCAAATTTTTTAATTGAATACGAAGTGCTTTGAAGCGAAGCAGAATGGGAGACTTATTCCTTCCTATTACAACGAATTGGAGGCTATGTTCCAGGAGATTGATCAAAGGGTGACCTCCCAAAATAACAGTGTTGAAGCTGTAGTCCATGAAACGTCCACGATGTCCAAAATGCGTGTTCATATGTTTTTACGTGGACTAGATCAGGAGTATGATCAGGTGCATGGAGAGATCCTTCGGAAAGAACCTAAATTTTCCTTGGAACAAAGCTATGCTTACATTCGTAAGGTACAATCTGAGAAACAGACTATGGGGCGCTCTGTATCAACTGAATCATCTGTCTTGGCTGTTCATAGCAAGACAACTCCTCCAGGTTTTTCTAGTCCTCTACGTCATCCTAAAGGTAAATCAAATCCTTGGGTAGATAAAAAGTGTGATGTTTGCGGAGATTTGGGTCATAGCAAGGAGAGATGTTATGAAGTGATTGGTTATCCTGATTGGTGGGACTTCTCGAAGAGGCCATGAAAGAATTTAAGAAAGGCCGCCATTGCTAATGTTGTGAATGGAGACAATGCTTTGGCTAGTGTCGCGCAATCAGGTATGAATGGTAAGGTTATTTCGAATAGTACATGGATAATTGATTCAGGTGCATCTGACCATATGACAAATGACCCTAACCTTGTGAAAAGTCTTAGAACTTCACCTCAGACCGATGTTTCTACTGCTGATGGTACTCCAACTCCGGTTAGCAAAGAAGGGTCTATTGAGTTATCTAAAACCCTCACTCTTGAATCTGTCTTAGTTGTTCCATCCCTTGCCTAAAACCTATTGTCTGTTTGTCAAATTATCCTCGCACTTGCATGTACTGTGACATTCTATCCATCTTTCTGTGTTTTTCAGGACATTCTGACTCGACAGATTCTTGGTTATGGTGTTAGAAATGGGAAACTGTACTACCTGGATTTGACATAAACTGGCGAGAAACAAAAGAATTTTCTGGGGCAAGCTAATTAGGTCAATAGGGTCAAGAATGCAAAAGAAGTTGTGTGGTTATGACATCGTAGGTTAGGTCATCTATCTTTTAGTTATTTGAAGAGGTTGCAACCTCAGTTATTTTCAGTTGTTAGTGAGTCTGAGTTTCATTGTGACATTTGTGAACTGGTTAAGAGCCACCGTATTTCATATTCACCAAGTATTAATAGATGTTCTGTTCCTTTTATGAAAATTCATTATGATGTTTGGGGTCCTGCCAAAGTTTCTTCATGTTTTGGAGCTAGATATTATGTGACTTTTATTGATGATTGCACTCGCATGACGTGGGTGTCGTTACTGAAAAACAAAAGTAATGTATATAGGATGTTTACTGATTTTTACAAAATGGTGGCGACGCAGTATCAACAATCTATCAGGGTCTTTCAGTCTGATAATGGTGGAGAATTTGTGAATGGCCTCATGTCTAAATTTTGCCGGTTAATTAGAATTCTTCATCAAACCTCCAATTCTGGTACCCCCCAACAAAATGGTTTAGCCGAACGGAAGAACAGGCAGTTGTTGGAGGTTGTTCGTGCTTCCTTGTTTGGCATGAATGTACCTCGATCCTATTGGGGTGAAGCAGTGAAATTAGCAGTCTATGTTATCAACCGTACTCCCTCACGGGTAATTGAGTTCCAGAATTCTTATAAAAAACTCCATACACTTTTGTCCATCCCATCTATGCCTAACTTGGAGCCTCGGGTGTTTGGATGTACAACTTATGTTCATATCCCACAACCATAACGAAGTAAACTTGATCCTCGTGCGAAGAAGTGTATTTTTGTGGGTTATGCAGAGTTTCAGAAAGGGTATAGGTGTTATGATCCGATTACTGCCAAGATGTATATATCTCTTGATGTCTCATTCCATGAATCAGACCCGTATTACTCAGAGAGAGTTTCCCAATCTTCCCTTCAGGGGGAGAGTGGCGGTGAAGGGAATCCTGATGTCTTTGGAGAATTGGAACACTTGGAGGAACGATTTGAAGTTCCTGAAGCAGAAATTGATCTTGTAACAGTAGAGACAGAAGCACATGATCCAGATGTATCTGAAACTGTAGTACACGATATTTTCCCTTCTACATCAATAACTGAAGATCTCGATCAGAGTGCTCTGCCTCAGGTACCTCCTATAACCTTTAATGAGTCTGTTGGGGTAGAAAATCTTGAACCTAGACAATCACAAAGAGCTAGTAAGGGAGTTCCTAAGAAACAATATGAACCAGACATCAAAGCCAATGCTAAATACCCTATAGCTAACTCTATGTCTAACCACAGCCTTTCTGAAATCCATGCACTTGTCATAAATCAATTGTCTATTGTATCTATTCCTAGTAATGTGCAGGATGCTTTGAAAGATTCAAAATGGAAAAAAGCAATGAATGAAAAATCGGATGCCCTTCAAAAGAATATAACATGGGAGGTAGTTGATATGCCTGTTGGAATGAAGACTGTTGGATGTCGTTGGGTGTTTACCGTGAAGTTTAATGCAGATGGAACTATTGATATATATAAGGCGAGATTGGTTGCCAAGGGATACACACAGCGTTATAGAATTGATTATGAGGAGACTTTCACACCTGTAGCGAAAATCAATACAGTCCGGATTTTAATTTCACTTGCAGCAAATAGAGATTGGCCCTTACACCAGCTTGATGTGAATAATGCATTCCTGAATGGGAACTTGGAGGATGAAGTATACATGGATATGCCTCCAGGTGTGAAGTACCATCCCAAAGATGTTGGGAAGGTGTGTAAACTAAAAAAGGCTTTGTATGGCCTAAAACAGTCTCCAAGAGCTTGGTTTGGAAGACTTACACAGTCAATGAAAGTTTTTGGGTACAAACAGAGCAATTCTTACCATACCTTGTTTATCAAACACAAGGATGGTAAGATTACAGCTCTAATTGTATATGTTGATGACATGATCATTACCGGAGATGATCCGAATGAAATAAATGAATTGCAGAAGTATTTGTCGAAGGAATTTGAAATGAAGGATCTAGGACAACTGAAATATTTTCTGGGTATTGAAGTTGCAAGGTCTAAAAAGGGGATTTCACTCTCACAGAGGAAGTATGTCCTTGATTTGCTTGCTGAAACCGGGATGTTGGATTGCAAACCGATGGAGACACCCATTGAGATGAATCACGGACTCGTCATTCATTCTGACCAAGTTCCTACTGATAAAAGCATGTATTAGTGTCTTGTAGGAAGGTTAATCTATCTCTCTCATACTAGACCTGATATTGTTTATGTTGTGAGTGTGGTTAGTCAATTTATGCATTGTCCTAGTGAAGAACATATGGATGCAGTCTTTCGTATCCTGAAGTATTTGAAAAAAGCACCTGGCAAAGGTTTACTATTTGGAAAGTATGATGCATTGGATATTGTTGGATACACAGATGCAGATTGGGTTGGTGATAAAACTGATAGACGGTCTACATCAGGATATTTCACTTTTTTCGGTGGAAATCTTGTAACTTGGCGTAGTAAGAAGCAGAAAGTTGTTGCTAGATCGAGTGTAGAAGCTGAATTTCGAGGTATGGCACAGGGAGTATGTGAATTGTTATGGATCCGTACTGTCTTGATGGAATTGGGCTTCGAGCTTCAAAAGCCTATGGATTTACATTGTGATAATAAAGCCGCCATTCAAATTGCACATAATCTAGTTCAACATGATAGGACAAAGCATGTGGAGGTTGATCGTCATTTTATTAAAGAAAATCTTGACAAGAAGGTTATTTGTTTTCTGTTTGTAACCTTTGAGGAGCAATTAGCTGATGTTCTTACCAAAGGTGTATCCCACAAGGTGTTTGACAGCTCAGTTAACAAGTTGGGCATGATTGACATCTATGCACCAACTTGAGAGGGAGTGTAGAAAGCTGTATATTGATAAAGCTTGTATAGAACGCGACCTGCGCTCAGATAAAGCTTGTATAGAGCGCGACCTGTGCCTCAGGCCTTCGGGATGTCCAGTAGCTAGAGTGCAACCCGCCGCCTCGATACAAGATAAAAGAGATGGCGCCCTCGGTTTCTCAAGTCACCGATTGTTTTGTTTCTATTTTTTGTAACCTCTATAAAAACAATTGTAATCACTTTAGAATTCAATCAAGTAAATAATAAACTGAATTGAATCTCTGAATCTACATTATATGGTCGATCCACTCTTTACTTTTTTATTTTTTTGGAGGTACAAGCTGGTGCCGTTTTAGTATCATTTAGAGAGACCCTTGGCCCAATATTGTCCCTTACTTATAGGATCCACTCTTGCGTTTCACAGTTTGTGGCATGTTGAATAGCACTTGTATTTCATTTCAATGATGGGAATTCATATGAAGAACGAGTTTAGTCCTATACCATTATCACTACCTTAATTGAACATTATTTAGTATCATCTAGAATGACTCTTTGCTCATAGGGGTCTATTGGAATACTAGGCGTGGTGTTGCTTTAGATATTAGTGTAAGTAAGTAGAATATGAAAACTCAAAATAGAACTAGACAGCTGGCCATTCCCTTACACAATTCTTGTCGTGAAGGAGAATATTCAGGTGTTAGCTAAGAGACAAAATCATTTGGTCGTTATTATTTTTTGTCATTATTCCAACCTCTGTACCTCGTTGTACTTTGGTTTCATGACTTTGATCTCACCGTTGGATGACATTACTTTTCACTTTTGTAAAAATCAACGGCACAAAATGCTTACAAATGGTTACTCATCTCTCTCTCCCACCCTCTTCTCTGTGAAGGTTTAGAAGAAAAGGGGTTGTGTTAAAAGTTGATAAGAGAACCATGAAAGACTGCAAGGAGGAAAACAAGGGGAATGCTGCTGGTGAAGAAAAGATGAGTATAGTTCAGCATTTTCAGCCAAGAAGAAGTCCCAGAATTCATCCAACACCTCTTTCTATGGTTTTATCTTTAACTCCTTTCTCTTATGTAACTTAGCATAATGAGATGAATAATCATTGTAGTAGTAGTGCTGCTTGCTTGAAACATAATGGTTGAATCTTCTTATGTATAATAATCACTTTGACCTGCAACTTACGTAAATATTGAGCATCTTTTTCATGTATATGTGGTTGAGACTTCATTTTCCTTTATGAACTAAAGAGAGACGAGTGAACAAGTAACCAAATTTAAGCTACATGTAATCACTTTTGAATGTTGAATTGAGAAAGAAATGAAAGGCGTTCCTGTTTGTTGCAATATAGATGTCTGAATTAAGTAGATAAAATTATTGTTCGACTTGGCTTGAATAACGTGTTTTTCGAAGAGAATAGCTGCTTATGATTTCAGTGATACCAAATGTGGCCTACGAAGCATGCACATGATGCGACGGTTAGCTTTGAAGGTTATTTGTTTGAGTGGATTATTTGTTCTCCATTGCTCCCTTTCTCTTCTCCCTGTGTGTATTGTCTAAAATATCTGTATTTTGTCAAACCAAGCTAGGGTGTGCCAAATTAGCTGTCGGGTCACATGTATAGTTTCCATAATTGATTTTTGTTATGCATTATAGTGATGGTGGTGCAAGATGACTATGTGGTTTAATTACTTGTTTGCAATTAGAATTAAGCTTCTGAGGATTAACTCTTATGGATTGTAGTGTCAATGACTCCAAGCTTTTACTTCTGAGCTGCACGGCTCAGCATTACCACTTTAAAATTATCGCTCTAGTCATAATAAAGGTTTGAATGACTGATCGAACCGTGTACTTGAACAGGTGGTTCTTAATCCATCTGAGACACCTGCAAGGTATATCAAATTCCTTTTTCCTGTTTCAACAAAGTCTATGTTGGCCTTCTTTTTTATTGCTTGCATTGTCTCATAATTCTTTTCTATTTCTTTTGAAGCTTTGAACATAAGCAAGTATTCGCCATTCGTGATATAGCTAAGATATGTGGTATGAAAAGCGCAGAAAAAGTTCAAGCAAACCTTGACCCTCGGTTCCCTAGCTTTGTAAAAGCTTTGACCTCAGTTACATGCGGCTGCGTGGTAAAAGCATTCTTCTTAACGCTCTTCGGGTGACAGATAATTAGCAATATAAATAGGGGAACTTATTTCTATTTCTTTTGCTCACAGAGAATTCCAGCAGAATTCTGCAGTTTACACCTTCCAAAACATGATTTTGCGTTGACGCTGGTTGATGAGAATCGGGCAGAATATTTAACAACATATCTTCACCGAAGGAAGGTACTCAGTCGTGGATGGAGAAGCTTCTCTACTGCTCACAAACTGGTTAAGGGAGATATACTGGTTTTCCATTTAGTCAAAGATGCCACATTTCAGGTGATGTTTTTAAGACTGCTTTGTGATAAACTTACCAATGAATGATAGCTATAAACTGTTATGGTTCGTGGTTATGTAACCGAATATGCGTAGTTGTAAGGAGTAGTAATTAAGGACAAAGGCCGTTCATCATTCAAATTGTGAAATTTTTGTGGCAAATATGTCCAGTACAAGACATCACACTGTTCTCAGACAAGGGAGTAATATGAGGAACCGCCACTGCTCACTTTTTCTATTGATGGAAATTACTGCCTACGCAATTGAAGTGTCCATCTCTTTAACAAACCTCTGTTATATATATTTGTTATAATTTGATCAAGGGACTTAAATGTTAGGATTTGAATCTTTGTTTTTTATGCTTATACTAAATCATTTTTGCCTGTTATAATTGCTATAATTTGGTGAAGGAAATTCAGTGTTAGATTTTCAATCTTTGTTTTTAGTACCTGTACCTAATCATTTTTCATTGTTTATCTCTGCAGCTATACATCATAAGGGCTTATAGTGGACTTAGCGCAATTGGTGGTGTTGTAGGCCATCATGGTCTGGATTCTCATCCAAATCAGACTAGCATGTGTATGTTGCTTGGCAAATCATTGTTATGTTCCATGCTTCATTGTAAGTGGACAAGGGAATGATTATAGTGCCATTGTTAATTAATGACAATAATGCAGGTAAGGACATCAAGGCTAAGGAAGAAACATGCAAAAGAGGCAGAAAGAGATTAAAGACTGCCTTACGAGCGGTTCGTCAGCCCCCAACAGTCGAGAAGTCAAGAAGTGACAATGAAGAGTTTGGTTTAGTAGTTCTTAAACGTGTCAGGCTTTCAGAAAAAACTCTCGAGTTCAAAGACATGAAAGATCTAGATAGCTTCACCATTGCAGTGAACGGTTTGAACATAGATTCCAAGTTCTCTAAGAACGATCGAGAAAAGTACTATGAGCTCTGTCGCAGTCAAGACACTTTCCTTCACGACAATCTTCGAGAAGGCATCAATATCAAGTTAGCAGCAGGAGCAATTTCTGAAACTGTAGATATTGCTGATGCTATAAAAGCCAGCAAGCTTAGTTCCCCTCAAGAGGACTTTGCAGCATGGGAGAAGAGTTTGGGAGTGCTTGAGAAGCTTGGCATGAATGTGTACTTTTTACGTGCAAGACTACAACAACTTTTCAGAGTTGCCTTTGAATCTGAAGTGGCAGCAGACTCAATGTGCTATAGAATAGCGATAGGTGAGCGAGCTCGTGTTGAGGAGGAGATCAGAACTGTGGAAGATAAACTTTCTGAATTGAAGACGACCTCCAAAAGGTTAGATGCTGAAATAGAAATTCTGGAAAAGAGGGCTAGATTTCATGAACTTAAGTACCAGACAGAGGTTGATTCTCCTTGGTGAGTTTTTGCAGATGTCAGTTGAGCTCCTTGGTGAATTTTCATTCGTATTGGAGTGTTAGAAAAACTTGAAACACAGGACAGAATAGAAGGGAAAATACTAAATAGCAGCTCTTTTTTTGTGAAGTGGAGTATGATAGCCTGATAGGGGCATATAAAGTAGGACTACAACTTTTCACCATACCAGGATAACTTAAGTTGTTGCTTAATATGAAAATTACAGTGCTCCAAAATATGTTTAGATAGAACTTTAATATTCATTATGAAAGAAAATGCTCAGTTCTCCATTGATTAAAGCAAACTTTATATTATCTAAATTGATGTTTCTGTCTCACTACAGTCTAACTTCCCTCTACTCCTTGTTAATTGCTCGTTTTGTACATCACAAACTTGTCGTTGATGATCTTTAAGAGTCGGTCAGAGTAGGATCACCTTCCCAATCAATATAGATGTGAGTTTTGAAAGTGAAAGAGCTTGACATGGCTATTCTATATGGATCACGACAGGAAACATTTAGAAGAAATTCCCTGAATGACTTGCCTATTATATGATTCTATTGCTTGTCTCAGACCATGACCAGTCAACTGCAGTAAGCGCACACGAACTACGTGTATATTATTTACAAAAAGCATAAAAAAATCAAGTTGTCCTTCTAAATAAGTATTGGGGGTGTTTTGATTTAATTATTTATTTAGGGGTATTTAAGAGGCCAGATTAATTATAGAAGAAACTACTAATAGAGATATGGAATCACTCCATAATAATATGATAACCGTATTACCACTACCCCAGTCTACCATTCCATTGGTCATAGAGGGTTGGGACTATTCACGAAATTGTCTCTTTGTCTTATTTTCTTCTATCTAGTCTCTTGTTCTCCTCATGAACTTAGTATCTGCAATAACTCATATTGGATGATGCTAATCCATGAGCCAGATCTTGTTATTCAATTATTCTTTATATAATTTTTTCTTCTTTTTCATATATAATTTTTTTTAGTTTATGCAATCATCATTCTTTTAATCTCCTCTCAATTTAATCTCTTCTTAAAAGTGCATAATGCTAATCCATGAGCCAAAACAATTCCTAATCGTCTAATCCAAGCATTGTCTCGTGTTCTAGTTGCAATTTAAAATGCATAGTTAGTTTTCTTGTATCAGTAAATCCCGATTCTCGACCGATGTTGATCTTTAGATATTGTATCTATATAAAATGTGTACTATATTGTAATTTGTAATTGCATTTTACTAACTTTCAATTTTATTTTGACATTTTAAAGTGCGTATTGTGTGGTGGTATGTTTCTACCTTCCAAATATTTTGCTTTTATTAATTTTTGTTCTACACTATAGCTTTATTTCATTTTTGTATTAAATTTGCAACAGTGACTAGGATAACTAATATTTTTAAACATATTTTTTCATTTGTGGTGCAGTTCAATGGGATAATCGGGCTCTATCAATGGTTTTGAATTGTATGGATACACTTGCAGATTCTATGAAAAACGTTTTACTGAATGCAAACATTTTAAAATGCAGATGCACCGTACCACGTTATAAACTTATACATTTTAAAATGCATACACACTACGCATTTTAAAATGCAGATACAAAATGCATTTGATTATTTATTTTGTTGGTTCGATTAACTACTATTAAATACAACAGGTTGGTTTAGGGTTTAATATTTATAAATTTAGGATATAGGGGTTAGGGTTTAGTGTCTTAAGATTTAGGGTTTAGGCTTAGGGTCTAGTTTATAGGGGTTAGGGTTTAGTGTCTTAAGATTTAGGATTTAGGCTTAGGGTCTAGTTTATAAAGATTTTGGATTTAGTGTTTGTTTCGAACTAAAAATTCTAGATATTGGGTGATTGTTAAAGATATATTAATATACACAGATGATGGCCTTTTACCTGGGCCCAAATTTAATTGGATATCAACTTTAACGGCCCAAATAGAACCACAACCATTTCTCTCAAATCCATCTAGAGCAATGGTAAAAATCTGAAATTACAAAAGAGGGAGAGAATTGAATAATATATTTTTGTAATAAAGATACATGATGATAGCAAAATGTAGTGACGTGTACCTACCTACATGGAAATTTTTTTTGTAAAACTACGCATATTGTTGTTTGGCGAATTAAGTTGGGGATATAAAGATTATAAGATCTTGACAATCAAAGAAAGAGAGATGAATTAAGAGATTGACTGAATAGAGATTAGTACATTTTTTTTCCAATTTTCCGCAACCATCAATATATTTATTCAATCCACAATTTTTTTTTAATCAGCCCAATCATGATTTCTAGAGAAGTCACTTACCCTTTTTCGTTAATAATAAAAAAGCTTGTTACATACTCAAATACAATTTGATCTAGGGCAATGCTAACACTACAAAAATTGAGAGAGAGAGAATTTTGTTAGGTGAAAGTGATAAGTTACATGATGATATTTTACTTTGGTGAAACTTTTGCTATAAATAACTCTTTCAATTTGGCAAGATATTGTAATGTGTACCTAGACAAAAAAAAATGTATCAGTTAGAAAAAAATTTACAGTCTAGTTTCTTAGATTAGGTAATACTTTTGAAACTATGCGATTTCCATTCGTATGGACAACCAAATCAAACATTAATATCAACACTTAACAAGCTTTTTCATTTCTAGTAACAATTAAAAATAAAGATTTAACAACAAAAATTATGTATAGTTTCTTAGCAAGGCAGAAGTATATATATGTTTTGAAAAGTTTGAACATAACCATATATGTTGAACTTGTAGCAAGTGAGCACTACAAGAGATGGGACCTTTTGCGACCATATTATTACCGACGCTTTCAAACTGTTGTTGATATACAACATCTGCGACGAATTTAAGGGTAGCAAATAAATTTTGGTAGTGTACATTGTGGGGCACTAATTACTACGCTTTTAACAGTTGGTAAAGATATTCCATGTTTTATTTTCTAAAGAAAATAGTTTATATTTTGTTAAAGTTCAATAGCTACATTTTTAAGCGTCGATAATGATAATATTTATCAGCAACCCTATAAAGGGTAGCAACAGCTATAACATCGGCTACGCTTTCTATTACATCGGCCACGCTTCCGTATACGTCGCTGGTCTTCTTTAGGGTAAGTGCGCACTGATAAATGTTGTCGCTTTTTTTTTCCCCCCATTTTAGTTATTTGGCCAAAATTTTCACTAAATGCGCCAAAATTTTCACATATTTCGCGGGCTTATGTTTTAAGGAAAGTTGAAAAATAAATCAACACAAAACCAAAACTTCATCGGTTTATGCGGCGCCGCCCGATACAAAAACCAAAAGCAAAAAAAAAAAGGTTGCAACTCGCGATTTCCTGTCTGTCTCACACCACCAGTAAGTCTCTCTCTCTCTCTCGCTCTATATATATCTCTCCTCTTTCTCTCTCTCCAATTGAGAATATTTATTCTCATTTTCCTGTTGGCAGGTATCCAAATTTCCATATTGTTGCTCGGGTATCTCACAATTTCTTAAGTTTTTATCTCGGAATTCCTATTGGCGGTATTTTAATTATTTGATTATGACTTAAATTGTTACTAATTTTGGGTTTTGTTATAGTCTGGGGTTTGGTATAGTGCAAATTATGCTTCGTGTGTTTTCAGTTTTGGGGTTTGGGGTGTTTAAATTTTTTATTTTTTTTTGTTCTCTTAGTGTTGGTTATATGATCTATGAAGGGTAGTGAAAATTTAGACCTTTCTAATGTGAATTGTTTGCTTCATTTTGCTATAATGTGGGGTTTGTTTTAATGGAGTTTGTTTAGATGGGGTTTGGTTAATTTTGGGTTTTTTTTTTTAATACTCTAAAAATCAAAACTTTCAAGTTTATACTTCAATTGCTCTCTTTGTCTACTAAATACTACTTTGTTTAGATACTTTAGGTAGAAAAGTTAAGGCTTTGTTGCAACTGAAAAATGCGCTGAAACAGTTCTTTAGTGGAAAAGCTAAGGTATTTTTGGGGTTTTTGTTCTAATCACGCTAGAATTTATTTTTTGGGTTTAAAAAAATCCAGAGTAAAAAGTTGCTTTTTGTGGAGGATAAATCCAGATAATTGAAAAAAACCACACGCTCACTCGCGATCTCAATACATAGAGATAAAGAATTGATTTTTATAAGATGGGTGGAAGTACAATAGATGATGATTGGGAGTTGACTGCTCCATCTAGTGATGTACGTACTTTGGTTTTAGTAGGACGTACTGGTAATGGGAAAAGTGCTACAGGAATAGCATTATTGGAAGGAAGTCTTTTAAGTCACGGGCGGTTCATCCGGTGTTACAAGTACTTGTGAATTGCAGAGGTCTGTTTTAAGAGATGGTCAAATATTGAATGTTATTGATACTCCAGGTCTCTTTGATTTTTCTGTGGGATCTGACATTGTGGGCAAAGAGATTGTGAATTGTATTCGTTTGGCTAAGGATGGGATCCATGCGCTCTTTCTTTGGCCGTTTTTTCTGTTAGGACTCGTTTTCACTAGAAGAAGAAGCCGCAATTCAAACTCTGAAAAACTTTTTTGGAGAGAAAATTGTGGATTACATGATTGTTGTTTTTACTGGTGGTGATGAACTTGAGGATAATGACGAGACCCTGGAAGATTATCTGGGTCGTGAGTGCCCTAAACCTTTACAGGAAATTCTTAAGTTGTGCAAAAATCGTGTTGTGCTTTTCGATAACAAGGCCGGGGATGAAAGTAAGAAGGATGAACAAATCAAAGAACTGCTATCCCTTGTAAACAAGGTCATAGCTGAAAATGGTGGGAAGCCGATACTGGATGAGTTCTTTGATAAACTAAAGAATGGAGTCGTGAAGGCTGCTACGATCAACGAGCAGGTTGAGTCTTTAGCGGGTTACTCTAAACAGGAAATTTCGGAGTTAAAGGAGCATATGTACGAGTCATATAAAGATCAGCTGAAACACATAACTGACATGGTTGAGCTCAAGCTTAAGGAAACCACACAAAGGCTTGAACAACAATTGGCAGAAGAGCAGGCTGCACATTTGAAGGCAGAAAAGTTTGCACTAGCAGCACAAATGAAATCTAATGATGAAATCCGTGCACTTAGAGAGAGTTTGGAGAGCTAAAAAGAGACCGAGATCTTGCGCAAGCAAGCCGTAAGCGGAGGATGTGCTATATTGTGATTTATTTATATTTGTCACGCCCAATACATTTTAGTGGGGGAAAACCTTTGGAGTGATTACTTGATTTGCTCGGTCAAGTATCCTATGCCACAAAGTGTTTTGCAAGTTTGACCTCTATACTTAATATTTTCACAAATGATTTTATGTATGGACCAAGTCGGTCCTTTTTAAATAAAAAATATATATATATATAAAAAAAAAAAATCCAGATAATTGGCCTCAACTGGACACTTATCTTTGTACCTATGAAGTGTATATTAGTTTGCACTTTGCTCATACTTTAAACGTTGATGTCTAATGAGTCGATGAAAGGTACCAACACCGGTTGATTCCGACTGAAGTTAGTAAAATACATATAGCTAATGAATAAATCTTTATGAAAGTGGCTTTCACTAACTATGAGTGGTTTATCGATCATAACTAGAAGTCATGTAGCCTTTGCCCGCGCAGGTTTGAATCCTGCCGTCCACGACCCTCACGTAGAGTCAATTGTTCTTTCCTTTTATTTAAAGTATAAGTGGTGTAGTACATCGCTTCAGAAATCCCATGCCCATATTTTATTTGATAAGGAATTGTTCTTATATTTTTTTCAATTTTTTTCTGTGTCCATGGATATATATGGTTAGACCATTCATACATATATTGATGTATTGGTAACACATTGCAATATCAAGTCTCAAGAGTGGAAGATTTGATATTTTAAGCCTTAAGATGTTTACAAAACCGAAAATTCAATTCATGATACCTCAAATCTTCTAACAATCTAATGCGCGCGTGGCTGTCTCTGTCTCGTTCTAATTAATATGCCATTGTCAGTCATCTAATCTGTATTTTGAGATAAAGACAGATAAGCATCATTAGATTTATGCTTGTAATCCCAGAATCATTAAAAGAACTTGTTAATATATGTTCCTTTGTCAAATTCTGCACATGCCCACTTTCTATCACACTCTCTTTTGTTCCATTATTACTTCTCCTACTCTCTCCCCTATCTGTTACATTCTTCTCCTTATTCCTATCAACAAAACTACTATTTGGACTATTTACTTCTCTAGATAAATTCCCTTGATAAGTTTTATCCACAACCATTACTGTTATATTTTTCTCATTTCCAGTAAAATTCTCACTCTGGGACTTGTTTGAAACTAAATTCCCATCATTAAAAGCAATAAAAGCTAGAATTTTTACTCACTTCTTTGAAAATTCCTTCTTGGGCAGTTTTATTCCTACTTGAAAACTGGAATGGCCAAGAAACAAGAGGAGATTTAGTACTACTAAAGCCTTGAACAACAGGGTATAAAAGAGAAGCCTTTAAAGGATGGTTAAGAAACAAAACAGTTAACAAAAGAACAGAAGCTATAACTCCTAAACCAAAACCAAAAACACTCTACTTTTTTGTAGTTATAAACTGCTTACGATAAACCAAGTGACCTTAGAAACTTTTTCAACTCCATTGTACTACACTAGTATGTATAAGCATGTATGTGTTATGTATATAACTCTTTGTATATAACAATGTAGATAAAAATATGGAGATTACTAAGATGGGTTTGGAGTTTGAGAATAGTTAAGTGGTTGGGTTTCGAGAAAAGCAAAGAATGAGTGCGAAGAAACAGAGGTGAATGGAGAAGAAGAAGAAGGTGAAGAAAAAGCCATATATCTCATAAATTATGAGATATATGGCTTTTGAACAATTGTTATCATTAGAAAAAAAAAATGTAGTGTGGTGATTAACTTGAGTTCGTGCACCCTTGAATGTTGGTAGTAGTGTGCTGGCTTGGTCAATTAGAATGCCCAACATCTTTTCCAACTCTGCGTTTGTTCTAATTGAATATGTATGCCCTCTTTCCTGTTCATGTGTCCCTCACACCCTTATTTTAGAACTGGATTAGATACTAGAATATAAAAGAAGAAAAAAAAAATGTACTCATTGGGGGTGATGAAATGGTCTCGCGGGTACTCGACTTGGGTCTTTGTATAACTTGCGTACTATATACTACAAATGGTTCAAGTAAGAGATTCTCTATAGAAAAAAAAAAGTTCAAGTAGGTGATCCAACTAGATTGCAAATAAACTTAAATTGTTTAAGCTTTGAAATCTGGATCATCGTCTTGTATTCTTCGTTTGTTACTTTAAGTGTTCAATTTTATAAATTTAGTCTGTTTGATATATGTCAAAGGGGCTACAAGATATTTTCATTAAATTAGTAATATATACTTTTTCTGATGCACCCATTATGTATCAGGTTTCAAATATTTGATACCAATTGAGCCTTCACCTATAAGACATAGCATTCAAGATGAGCTTTAAGATACAAATTTAGAATACTAAGATTGCTCATTCTCACATGAAGCACTTTGAGATGGTAGCTTTGCATCTATTCGGCCCATGCTTTTAGTTCTCTTGTTTAGCTAACATGACTAGGTGTTGAAAATGTGAAAAGTTTAAATAATTGCAGTTATGATTTTGACTAAATTTTCTATTAATTTTCTATAATTCTTAGTGTAATTATAGTTGGGTTCAAATTTCTAGTATTATAGAAAAATTATAGGCACTTAATCAGGAAATTTAGTGCATACTTTATTGACAACCTTTTTTGAGTGTATAATTGTATGTGCATATTGTATCGATAAATTGGAATATATAGCAATAATAAGAAGTGAATGTTAGTGTTTTCTTTTAAAATATTGTTTAAATTAGTGGACAAAAACTAGATTTGTAATTTGACATTGCTACTTTTTTTGTCCATTTTGCAAGTGTAGAAGTAATCTAAGTATTTGATTATGAACTTAAGTTTGGTCCACTTTATAATTTTTTTTCTTCCTTTTTACCATGTTTACAATAAGACTGAGCATTCTTTTTGCGACAAACTCATGAATGTTAATTGATCTAGGATTATTATATTCTTAGCACCATCAAACTTGATAACGTCTGATAGTATCATCTATATGGCTAACACGTGATAATGGGATAAGCTTATAAATATTTTGTATGATTTGTTGGTCTGTTTGAACCCTTTGGCTTGTTTGGTTGAGTTTTGTTTAGCTAGTTTTGGATATGGCTAACACGTGATAATGGGATAAGCTTATAAATACTTTGTATGATTTGTTGGTCTGTTTGAACCCTTTGGCTTGTTTGGTTGAGTTTTGGTTAGCTAGTTTTGGATGCGAACACCTTTTGAATTCAAATTGATTTTGTTCAATGTGGGTCAGTGTACCTTAGTGCCTTTAGAGAGCCGGGGGGGGGGGCTCCTTAGTACCTTTACAAGTAGTCTTTTTCAATTCAAGGTTCTTGAGAGAAGCCACTTACATGTGTGTACTGCTATTAACATATTGTTTTCACTTACAATGTATAGCAATTGCACGTAAATATGGACAAGAGTTGGATGAATCTGCCAGATCGGTTTGACACTCAATTTATTGAAGGCGTTGAGGCATTCATTGTGGTTGCTACTGATCATGCAGACAGCGCTGGTAGGACTCTTTGCCCTTGTAAAATCTGCAATAATAGGTACTACAAGCAAATCAATGAAGTAAGAGATCATTTGCTTGAACATGGAATGGACAAGCATTACACTCGTTGGCTCCATCATGGTGAAGGTTATGAAGAGCACCTTGCTGATGACGATGATGATTATGATGATGTTGGTAGTGATGAAGGAGTTCGTTTTGATGGGTTGGAAGACTTGCTTCACGATTTAAGAGGACCGACTCATATGGATAATTCTGTACCAGACATGCAATATGGGGGTGGAGATAATTATACTGCCACAACACAACATGCAGATACCTCTTCTGGTCTTAATAGGGGTAATGGCGATGGGGGTAATGGTGATGATCCGAATTTGTTTGATAAACTTTTGAGTGAAGCGCGACAGCCTTTGTATCCAGGTTGCCAAAAGTTTTCCAAATTAGATTATCTCATGAAGTTGTTCCATCTGAAGGTGATTAATCGTTGGAGTAACAAATCATTTGATATGATTCTTGAATTGATTAAAGTTGCATTGCTGCTTGGTGAGATCTGCCAAAGTCCTATCACGAGGCTAAGACATTAATCACGAGAACTAGGACTTGGGTATATTGCTATACATGCATGCAAATATGATTGTGCTCTTTTTTGGGACAAATACAAAGATCTTCAAAGTTGTCCAAGATGTGGTGAACCGAGGTATAAAGCTTCGAAGGCAAGTGTAAGAAAATACCACATAAGGTTTTATGCTTATTTCCCACTTAAAACCAAGGCTTCAAAGGTTGTTTAAGTCAAGGATGACTGCTGTAGATATGAGGTGGCACAAAGAAAAACGAGTCCCTAAGAGAATGTATTCAAGCACCCAAAGAGATTCTAAAACATGGAAAGATTTCGACAAGGAGTATGAGTGGTTTTCCAATGATCCTCGCAATGTCCGCCTTTGGCCTTGCAAGTGATGGGTTCAACCCTTTTGTGACATGAGTACCTCTTATAGCATGTGGCCGGTAATGCTTGTGCCTTATAATTTGCCTCCTTGGAAATGTATGAAAGATACTTTCCTTTTCATGTCGCTTCTTATTCCTGGTCCCAAATCCCCAGGAAATGACATTGATGTATATTTACAGCCTCTAGTAGATGAATTGAGAGATTTGTGGGACAATGGCGGGAGACATAATGATGTTGTGACCAAGCAAACATTTAAGTTGCATCTTTGCGTTATTGTGGACCATAAATGACTTTCCTGCATTTGGGAACTTGTCTGGTTGGAGCACCAAAGGCAAAATGGCCTGCCCAAATTGTAACAAAGACACGGTCTCTATGTATTTAAAAAATGGCCACAAGTTATGTTATATGGCCCATCGTCGTTTCTTGCCACCACGACATTCTTGGTGAAGACGTGGTAAAAATCTGTTCGACGGGAAGGTTGAAAACAGACCAAAACCAAAGGATTTGGATGGGGCTGATGTGTTATCACAAGTTGATTTGGTCGAGGAACAAAAACTTGGAAAGAATCCGATTAACAAGAAAAGGAAGCGTACCGAGTTTGAGTTAAATTGGACAAAGAAGAGTGTATTTTTTTATTTACCATATTGGCCATCCCTTGAGTTGCGTCATAATGTTGATGTGATGCATGTTGAAAAGAACGTTTGTGAGAATGTGTTGGGAACATTGTTGAATATTGATGGTAAAACAAAAGATTCTTTTAAAGCTTGACTAGATTTGGCTGAATTAGGTGTTAGAAAGGAGTTGCATCTAATTCCGAATGGTAATAAGTATATCATGCCGGCTGCATCCTATACAATGTCATCTACCGATAAAAAGGCATTCTGCGAATGGCTGAAATCTGTGAAATTTCCAGATGCTTATGCATCAAATATATCTCGATGTGTGAATGCCAATGAGGGTAAAGTATCAGGAATGAAAAGCCATGACTGCCATGTGCTTTTACAACGTCTTCTTCCAGTTGCGGTACGTGGTTTCTTGTGTAGTGATGTAGCAATTGCATTGATTGAGTTGGGTGTGTTTTTCCAAGAGTTGTGTTGCAAGACACTGAGGTTAGAAGTGCTCGAGAATATGGAGAAGGATATTGCCGTGATACTTTGTAAACTCGAACAAATATTTCCACCGGCATTTTTTGATGTAATGGTTCACTTGGTTGTTCACTTACCACACGAGGCACTGCTTGGCGGACCTGTACAGTATCGGTGGATGTATCCCATTGAAAGGTAACATGTATATCATTTGTAACTTTTAATATATACTTTGTTTTGCTTTCAATTAATATAATTTGTTAAACAGGTTTTTACACACTTTAAAACAGTATGTCCGAAACAAGGCGCGTCCAGAAGGTTCAATTGTGGAAGCATACATCGATAACGAATGCCTCACTTTCTGTTCCATGTATCTCCAAGATATTGAAACACGCTTCAACCGTGAAGAACGGAATTTTGATGGTGGCCAAGAGAAACAACCCACGGGGCTGCTTGTTTTCTCCGCGATATGTCGCGACCATTGGGGGCTTTTAAAGTTATCAGCCTAAGCTTAAAAGATTATGACAAGGCCCGTTATTACATGTTAAATAATTCTGAAGAAGTATTACCATACCTTGAGTAAGTACAGCTTTTAGTAAGACACAATATATACACATTATTATCATGTTTTCTTATATATACAACATTTTCTATATGTAGTGAACATAGGGCAGAGCTTATTAGGCAAAGTCCACATAATTTGGAAGAGAGGCAGGAACTATATTTTCCTGAATGGTTTGAACGACGAGTAAGTTTTCACAGGAAATACCCCTTGCTATTTTTCATTATTATTATATTTTCTATTGATTATTGTTCATTTTGTTGATAGATGCATGAATTGCGATCTCAGAATTCCCCAGAAGCTACTGATGAGTTATATTCATTAGCTTGTGGGCCTGATCCTCGTGTAATTAGATATAGTGGCTGCATTGTGAATGGGATCAGATTTCACACGAAGGATAGAGAAGTAAATCTTCGAACACAAAATAGTGGTGTTGTTGTCGAGGGGTGTCACCAATCAAAAGAGATTGATTTCTATGGTGTTTTAACTGATGTCATAGTCTTAAACTATTTATCTTCCAAGAAAGTTTATGTGAGATAAGGGTCTGTGGTGGTTGGTGAGTACGTAGTTGTATATGTTTGATTGATGTGTAAGTACGTATGACTAAAAGATAATTGTGTGGATGGTGTGGTGCTATTTTTTGGCTTTTGAAGGAAGTAATATACATACTTAGCGAATAGCGTGTCAGAGAACTCAAGAAAGAATGGTCTGCAGTGGCCTAGGACTTTTTTTTTGATAATTGGCGGTTGGGTATATTTTGCACCATTCTAGAAATATTAATTGGAACCATACAAACTTTGGAAACTTTGGAACCATACAAACTCAGGTATCACTTTCGACCAAAGAGTGGTGATGAGTTGACTAGTTTGAAGGATTATGTGACTAGGATGAAGGAAGGCCGAATGACATCTATTACATCACCGGTGAAAAGCAAGAAGGTCGTGGAGAACTCTCCTTTCCTTGAGAAGCTCAAGAAGAAGGGTATTGAGGTCTTGTACATGGTTGATGCTATTGATGAGTATCTTTGGGTCAGTTGAAGGAATTTGAAGGCAAAAAGCTTGTCTCCTCGCCACAAAGGAGGGTCCGAAGCTAGATGAGAGTGAGGGCGAAAAAAGAAGAAAGAGGAACTGAAGGAAAAGTTTGAGGGTCTCGCAAGGTGATCAAGGATGTTCTAGGTGACAAGGTCGAGATGGTGATTGTCTCTCGACCGTGTTGTGGATTCTCCCCGCTGTTTGGTCACCGGTGAGTATGGTCGGACAGACTAACATGGAGAGGATCATGAAGGCTCGTGCACTCGGGGATTCAAGCATGGCTGGCTACATGTCTAGTAAGAAGACCATGGAGATCAACCCTGAAAACTCTATCATGGAAGAGCCGAGGAAGAGGGGCGATGATGCTGATAAGAATGACAAGTCAATTAAAGATTTGGTTCATTCTTTGCTTTGAAACCGCCCTTCTCACTTCGGTTCAGTCTTGATGAGCCCAATACTTTCGCAACCGATTCACAGGATGCTTAAGTTGGGTCTGTGCATTGACGAGGGGCCGATCTTTGATGTTTGGTTTACACCGACATGCCACCATTGGAGGATGTTGATGCCGAGGGAAGCAAGATGGAGGAAGTTGATTAAGTCTTCACCTATCTCATTCTTGTACTTGACATTTAGTATTTTTTGGATATTTGGTAGTTTTCTTTCTTTCTATTGGAGTGTTGAAACAATAGTCTCAATGTCAGTGATTTTGGATGGTCTGCTTAGTGAAAAAAAAAAACTTTGGAAGCTAGTTTCATAGTTAGAAATCAACACAGGTTCTTAGCGAGTTTTTCTCGAAATGACTAAATAGAATATTGGTTATTAGTTATTAGTTGTGTGGAATTGAAAATCATTTTTAAGCGTATATTTTGTCACTTAAACTCTACTTTCCATTTCTTGGTGCCCTCATATATAACTAATTTTCTTTTTTGGAATTGCAGAATGGTTCAACTTCGTGAGTACTCTGCAAAGATGGACTGTTGGGGTTGAAAAGGATCGAAGACGATCATAAATGCAATACTTATCCCCAGAATTTTGAATGATATATTTTTTTTTTGCAAGCTTAGGAAGGATATGTGATTATTGTAAACATACTAGCGAGGCTATGTGGAAATTATTTTGGATATTGTGACACTTTTCTACATTTGGAGCTTATGAAATTAAATATTTTGTTAGTTAAATGTTTTTGAGTGTGTAAAGTTTTCTTTAGGCCCTGTATGAAAATTGTAAATTAGGAAATCATATCCGGAGAAAAGATCTCTCCAACACATGCAAATGGTTGCAAATATAAAAGTCTAATTGCTACGCTTTTGAAAAGTGTTGTAAATACATAACTCATTTTACATGCAAATGCTCCTTTTACAACCCTTACAAGCGTTGCTAATACTATCTAAAGAATAATATCAGCGTATGCAAATAGTACAAAAAATAGTTATTCACCAACGGTACTAAAGCATAGCAAATAGGAACCCATCACCAACGCTTGTAAACCGTAGCCAAAATAGACAATCAACAACGGTTACGAAAACGTTGCAGATATGGAACCTTTTGCAACCCTTAAAAGCGTCGGGAAAAATTAATTAATACAAATCATCAAAATAAGAAAAGAAAATAATCAGCGACGCTTTTATTACATTAGCAACGCTTCAATACGTAGTTGAAGCATATTCTTTTTGCTACACTTTTATTCGCCGCCGTTGGTTATCATCTGCGTCGGCATCAATTGCAACTACACATCGACGCTTTATAAACCGTTGCTAATAAGCTTTTGCAACGCTTTGGGTTTCTATTGCTACGCTTATAAACGTCGCAAAAAGACTCATTTGTTGTAGGCAGTTAAAGAAGATCTTCAGAGTTTTGCGAAAATGGTCGAAAACGTCTGGGAAGCATACGGGAAAAAGTACAATCCGAATTTAAAGGTTCCTACAAATTTAATTGTATCGTATCTACAAGATTTTGTCAAAACGGTTCGAAACAAAGGCACTTTTAGTTTCTTAGATTAGGTAAAACTTTTGAAACTATGCGACATTCATATGGACAACCAAATCAAACATTAATATCAACACTTAACAAGTTTTTTAATTTTATTTGTTTTTATTTAAAAAAAAACATACAAACAAACAAAAAAATCACTCAGAACCCAAAAAACATCGTTGAGTTATAAAATGGTCTTCTTCAACAAAAAATAATAATAATAACTATATAATATGATTCGATGTCTGATTCTTGTCTTCTCTTTGTATATATTGTCAGGCTCCCAAAAAGTTAAACTATTATTAGCTTTCAACTCAAGTCTATAATTCGCAACTTAGCATTTTATTCACCGAAAAAATTGACACTCCCTAGTTCATTTGAAGATATACCCTTTTAAATATATATATTATATCTCTAATATTTATGTGAGACGGCTCAAAACAAATGCAATATGAGCAATCTTCTTCCCATGTTTTGAAGCTAACATTTTATTTATTTCATAACCACATATGGATAATATGTGATAACCCGATCAATCACATAAGATCTTAATGGAAGATTCGAACTCTTGGTGATATGTTGTCTTTGAGTTCAGTTTTAAAAAACAAATTGAACTTAAAGAGGCACTAAATAACATTACTAGGTATGAGAAGTGGGAAAAGACAGTTGAAAAAAAGACAATGACTTTTTGTGGGAGATGAATAATAGATGATGCATTCAAGGAGCACCTACCGGTGAAGAAACAAATGAACCATTTTACCATTAAATACATTTCGTTGAGATTGTTTGAAACAAAAACGATCTTCATGGGTTTGAAAAAATACCTCTAAAACGATAACGTTTGGCTAGTTTGTGAAAGCTACAATATTGTATTTTCTGGAAGCTAACTTTTTTTTTTAATTATATAGTGACATTTAGCTGATTTGTCACGCAGGACTTTAATAGAAGACAAGACTTTGAACTCTTGGGGAGTTGGGGATATGTTATTTTCTGAGTCTGCTTCACAAAGAAAGAAGCTTAGGAAGACATTAAATCGCACTATAGAATATGACAATTGGCATTTGACAATAGAAAAAGATGATGGGGTTTTTTTGGGAGTTGAAGAATAGGGGTGTTCAAGATGCTTCTGGTGAAGAAACGCATGATTCATTCTACTAGGAAACTGTTAGTTCTTTGGTAAAACTAATTCGGAACACATATGCACATGTCAATGATCCCAATCCGAATCTAATTCCAAAACTGAAATGGGTAAGTTACTTTATGTTGCGCATGCACTGCAAAACCTAGTCACTTTTTACGCCTTTCTATGTTCTCATTTTCCATTGTTTTGACCATTAGGTCACTAGGGAGGAGATTGACCAAAAGACGATTGCTCTTTCCAAATCTTATTACTTTTGTCAATCAAGTTATAATAAAATGTAACTTTCTGCTAAGATAACGTTATTTTTTTAAATCAGTTTTACCATTATTAATATATTTGCATATTAATGATGATCCCGATCCCAACATGCCAACATGCATATCAATGATCCTGATCCTAATCCCAACATGCCCAAAGATGAGTTTCAAAAACTTAAATGGGCAAATTATTTCTTGTTGCACATGCACTGCAAAACCAAAGTTTCCTCCAACTAGTAGTTCAAATTATTCTAATTTGCATCGTGTACTAGTTATTTCAAATACCATGTGTTGAGCAATAAAAATGTTTAAGGTGGCTGAAGCACTTATGAATATGAAGTGGGGTGATCTTCTCATCTTGGTTCTTTGTAATGGTCTTGTGTTAGAGTTGTGCTCATTGTATCGTAGTCACTTTCTACACATTAGATTAAAGAAATTATATTAAATTGTGAAGCATTTAGGATAGGTATGTTAATCCTTCTAGGAAAGGTGTAATACTTTCTAATATTTAAATACTGGTAGAGGTCTACCTAAACCTAAGCTACACGGTAATTTTCACTTGTTTTTAATTACATTATGTCACGAGGGAGGAGATTGACAGAAGACAACTCAACTCTTTCTAAATTTTCTAACTCTTGTCTATCAAATTATAGTCAAAACAACTTTCTGATAAGGTAAATCATTTTTTGACATAAGTTTTACCATTATTAATACTAGCCTCTTTGTATGTGTCTCCGCCACGTAATCAATCCCAACATGATGGGCCCAACCAATTTTTTTTTCCTTTAGTTACGAAATTACAATTTTACCCCAAAAGACAAAATAAAAAATAAAACAAAGAATGACATGAATTGTAATATTGGTGTTTGGCCAGGGGTAAAATAGGAAAACAAAAATTAATGATGTGATGAAATCATCACTGTAGAGTCCCCCATTTTATTTAAAGAAGTTAGATATTTGTTAATCGTTTTTTATTTACCTCTTATTTATGGTACCGTGGTGAAACTTGGGTTTTCTAGCCTTCAATAATAAGTCTTCAGTGTACTGAACCACATAAAATGAGATCCAAGCGTTAGTTTCCTTTCTAAACCAGAGAATGTTCCTATAACCAAGTGTGTGTACTATGTGAAACTACCACAATATAGCTTAAATATCTGTACTATCTAAAACTACCATAATATAATATAGTCGTCTGAACCATACATAACATATTCAAGGTAACCAACATTGATGAAAATGCCAGAGAATCAAATGGTATATCATCTAGAGCAAACATACGACATTCTAGAGACTCGGGGCCAAAGTGGGGAGTCTTCAATTTCGCTCAAAAAATTATATAAGTCTACTCCATATGCAACATCAGTAAATATACATAATCTTTACAGAGTTCACAGCAAGTCAGTATCTAACTCCACTTTGAAGAAAATAGGTTCTGTACAACACAACACACATAACTTCTTTGAAGCTAGAGTTTGAGTGTATTATGGTATTTTCGGTATTTCCACTTTCCATAAAATAGGTTATGTACAAGTCCAATTTCTCTTTGGAACGCATAGCCGAGGAGTTCGAGTGTATTTCGGTATTTCCAATTTCGGTTCTATACAAGTCCAATCTCTTTTCCGGATTCATTGACAAACAAAATAATACAATTGGAATTTCTATATATACTTTCAGCCTTGCTTCTCATAATTCCACACACGATCAAGTTCTTTACTTTGATCTTCCCATCTATACTCTCAAGAATCAACAATTTGCTCTTGCATAGGTGAGATAATAAGCTATATAAGATCCTTGAATGTGCGAGCTATATATTGTATATATATAGTAAGAAATTACAATTTGCTCCTGCAAATGTAAGATAATAAGCTATAGAAGATCCTTGAATTTGCAAGCTAGATATTGTCTATAGATAGTTGATATGTATTCAAGAACATCAACACGTACTTTGAATGTTAAAAGATAGTTGTGTAACAGTAGAATTTTAACTTGAATTCTCGGACCCCCTAAGAAATTTTTGATAATCTAATAGTTCATAAAAATTTCTAATATGCTATAGCTTAGATGTAGATGAAGGCTTAGAGTTGGGACACTGAGAGATCTCAATATTATCCCCTTTTGTTGCCGCAAGAATCATCTAACTTAATTAACTCTCCAAATAAGCACAAGTACTCCAAGTAAGGCATTGGAACTGCTTCAAACAATAACTCCAGCTAACTTGGAGGTCAACCATGGGAATAGGTAAACAGTTGGTCCTCCCAGAAGTCTAAATAGTCCATCAAACACAGAAGTCATTGGTTACATTTTTTTTAAGAGACAATATTTATGAGCTGGAAACTTTTTGATATAAACCTTTACATTGGAGAGTATGCATAAACTTCTATTGGGATCCTCATAAATTGTTGACACCTCAACAATTTATGAGGATCCCAATAGAAGTTTATGCATACTCTCCAATGTAAAGGTTTATATCAATATTAGCAATGATTATTAAAGATTTGCATTGTTTCAATTATTAGTTTGTTTGTTTACTTAAATTTACACAAAACCAGAGTCAATTAAAGAAATTATATTATACGTTCAAAAATAGTCTAGACACTATATTCTCTGCATTAATTTTTGTTTAACATGTTATTGTTAGTTCCACTCAGTCCGGCATTACATTAATCACACATTATAAAAGTGATACTCGAGGAGAGAGATTGTGCAGATGAAGCAAATTGTTAGTAGTGGGTCACTGGGTTTAGGAAGCTTTTGTGAAAGAGCCATATAACTTAAATCTTTTCCATCAAAAAGTGCTAGACCAAAACCACAACTGGAAATGGATGCTTTACTTGGACTGCATAGGACACATATGATAAATGTGATATATTGATAGAGTACGCATTAGAGCATAGAATACATTTGATAGTAATAGTGTTTCAGTACATAAACAATGTTCGAATATTGTGATTTATATACGCAAAATACCTAAAAGATCTATCAGGCGTATGTCCGGGTTCAAAATCTAGTAAAACCTAAGATGAAAGAGATTATGTTCCAAAAACATTCAAAAGTAAGAAGGGTTCCGAGAATTGGAATCCCTTGCAATCATTAGGACAAATCTATATTACCAAAGTGTCCTTTATATACATGTGGTGTTAGTCAATGTGCCATACATAATTTATGTCTGCTGGGTCCGAATCAATCAAAGGCTGGATAAAGCTCGACAAGTATCCAACCCATTGACTTGGTAGATCATAGTCCACCATCCCATATTGAAATATGGTCCTCTAATATGTTGATTCGAATCTGATTTCATAGAATTGCATCTGACCAGGTCATGGTTTAATCCGCTCCAATAGTTTTTGGTATTCGTTACTGCCGGATCTCATATTGTGTTGGGCAGACCCCAAAAACAAAAACAATTATTACAAATGTGTCATTGGCCCCAAAAGTTGTTTTGTGTTGGGCACCTCCCAAACCAACGTGAATTTCACTTGTTGCAACCTTTTCAACCCTTCTTTTCTCTTCTATTCTCTTCTCTTCCACCATCCTAAACTTTAAACCATAAAGAAAACTATATCCTAATACTAACACTAAACACTAGGGCTGAATATGCATGTGTACAAGGCTGAATATATGGCTGAATGAGAAAATTCGAACACCCTAGGCTTAAACGACCCAGCTAGGTCGTTCGTTGTGCATACCAAACGGTCTGGTCACACCGTCTAGACTGAGTCCAAAACGATGTGTCCATGTCATTTGGGATTTGGACTTAGAAAAAAACTTACCAGTGTGGTCACACCGTTTGGACTAAGTCCCAAACGACATGGCCACACCGTTTGGACTAAGTCCCAAACGGTTTGGCCAAGTCGTTTGGGATTTGAAATTTGAAAAAATATAAAATTCTATTTTTTGGCCTCTTGACCGGTGTGGACACACCGTTTGGACTAAGTCACAAGCGGTGTGGCCAAGTCGTTTGGGACTTAGTCCAAACGGTGTAACCACAAACGTAAGTTTTTTTCCAAGTCTAAATCCCAATCAAACAACATTGACACATCGTTTTGGACTCAGTCCAGACGGTGTGACCAGACCGTTTGGTGTGCACAATGAACAACCTAGCTAGGTCGTTTAAGCCTAGGGTGTTCTTGAGTTTTGAGTTTATTGGAGACGAAGGGTGATTGCCGGTTTCTCGCGTATTTTGATTGGGGGTGTATTGTTACAGGTTGTGCCCAACACAATGGGCAGACCCGGCCCAACTCGGGGTCTGCCAAACACAAATTGGGGTCAGTAACAGGACTCTAGTTTTTTAAGGCTTAATTGCGACTTGAAACCATCCGATCATTTACAATCTACCCCTTGACATTTTGCTGTCAAGAATCAGGACGGAAATCGTTATTAGAACTGTTCTGAACACACCCTGGTCGAATTCACAAGAGCCACACCCGAAATAAACTTCAAGAGACATGTTATAATGTCTGTTTTGATATTCTTCAATCAAAATTAATAAATTATTCCCTTCTCCAAATGGAACTGAAGCAATAACAGCATGTGGCTTAGTGCTATAGTGGTACAGACTACAGTAGGCCTTGGGTTCAATTAGTTACATTCCATGTCTATTCAAAAATACGACCTATTGAACCGATACATAACCAGGTTGGATCTAGGCATTCCTTATCAAAATAGTGGAATCTCACGAATAAAACAGGTAAAAAGGGTGTTCTCCATGCTTCAGGACAACCAGAATACCTAATTGATCGCCTTACGGATCTCTAACGTTAAGTCTTCGCCCAAATGGATGGGAGGTCTTTCATTCCAGAATAGACTATGGTTTCACTCTTTCACGCACAACTAATCTCTCTGTCTCTGTGGTATTTGTTTGCACTTCCAACCAGTGCTTGATTGATGGGGATTACAAATGAAAATGATTTTTCAGTTTAAGGTCCCACCAGCCCTCTTTTTGTTCAAGTAACCAAGCCGAAGGTTTGGCCAGGCTTAAACATATACCATCCGACTTGAATCCGACGCGTTGACAAACCATAACCATCCTAGTAAAATTTTATTATTGCAAATGAAAAAGGAAGGTTGGAGAGAAAAGAGAGTACGGCCATGTATTCTCCGATGTATATAAGAAAGTTATAATGTTTTACATAATGGAAACGTCCTACCAAAACCGGATTCACCAACTCCCCATCCCTGAAAAGAAGTGGCCTAAAACTCTTTACAAGGTACAGTTGAAAATCAGATTAGACCCTAAAGGAGAAAGCACAAAACAAGGTTCACCACCTCCCCATCCCCCTAGAATGTCGTGATTTCTTTGATGTTTGTTAAATTTTAACTCATGGAAAGGAAAGGAAATAAAATGGGTGGTCCACTATGGAATGGAATGGAATGGAAATGAAAGGAAATAATTTTAAATGGTATGTGTTTGGTAAACTGGGGAAAGGAAAGTAAAAACTGGGAAAATAAATAATCATGTTTGTTTGCAAAAGCTATGGAAAGGAATAATTGTATTGTTGGGTCATGGGTGTATTAGTAGTAAGTCCCTATCTATTTATTTCCTTTTCTTTCCTTTCCACAAAATTTTCAGGAGTTAGCTAAGGACACAAAACCTTTTCCATTTCCATGATTTTGTTTCCATATGGAAAAGCTTATTTCCTTTCCATGGGTAAACAAACACCTTAAAAACTATGGAAAAGATGGACCACTCTTATTTTCCTTTCCTTTCCATAGTGTTTCCATCATAACAAACACACCCTAAATTTGTTTATTGGAAGGACACGCCCATAACAACATAGAAATAAAAACTCCCGAGAAACTTTGGGCCCCAAAACAGCGGAACAAGGAAAGTCTTGAATAAACACAGTACTGCCCCAAGCACACATTTAAGAAAGAGACAAGAAAATTCTTGAACAAGCATAGTACTGTCACGAGTACACCAAGGATAAAGGCCGTATACTCACAGTATCAATTGTTAAGGCATTGAGAGCTTCAAATTCATATTCGTTAACGAGATAAAAGTTGAAATGCTCCTCCTTCGTTGTGAATGCACTGCCCGACCTCTCAATGGAAAAGGTTAGACAAGGAAGTTTCGCAGGCTCAGTAGGCCTTGTATAATTGTAGGTGAACCAAAATGGGTGTCTCCATACCAATATGGGTATATTTGCGGAAAACCTTCTCTAACCCGCTAACAGTTACAGATTTGTCATAAAACTCATCGGATCCACCACTGTCACTGCCACTTTCATTGTCTGAATCACAGTGATACATAAAACCGTCTACAAGTGGGCAAGTGGCTTTTGAGTAACAATACCATGATTTTGAGTATCATCATCAGAAGTGAAATGGAGCCTTCTAGAAGTCCATTGATTAGCAGTAAAATTATATCGGTGATAGGTTTGACTAGACTCGGGAAAGATAAGAACCCCCTGGTTTCCCGGAAGGGGAGACCAGGCAGCGACTATACCATCATTATAATAATCATCATAATAAATACCAATAGGAGATCCAGCTAGTGGTGACCATTTATCCATGTCGGGTTCATACACGTGAGAATATGAAACTTCCATATCATCTCTTTTGTTGGTTGTTCTAAATACAAAGATTTGTCCATAATTGACAACAGCTGTAGGCCAATCCTTGTCAGAACAAGTAGAATAGTCATTGTCAATTATATCTTGTGTATGGAAAAACCGCGAGTCTACAATGCCGGGAATATCCCAATGTTTATCATCGGCAATACCACCAATTTGATAGATTTTTGAACCTAGGGATACGCAACTAAAGTTTCGTGTAGCAAAATCAGGACTCATGATAGAAAACGGACAAAGAGGGGTGGGATTATTATCATTATTATTTTCTAAGGATTTTGAAGGATCAATAAGGTGCCATGCTGTATAAGGATGACTGTAAGAAATACCATCACCAAATACACTTCTTCTCCTTCAAAATCATCGATAACAAAAAATTGATCTTTGAGTGGTTTGGGATTTAGATTTAACTAGATTTTGGACCCGAGCATACGCCTGGGATCTATTAAATATTTTGTATGCTGAAAAGGTTTTACAAAATGTCTCACACAAATTTTGTATGATGAATAGGCTATCTCAATTTGATCCCTTACTTTCCAAGTACTTATGCACCATAATCGTTGGTCATTAACGTATTTCGGTTTATTTTCAATAAAAATATATTATGATTCGAAAATTTGCCACCGTAATTTTTAAATAGAATTATCTTAAACTCGATCTAGTTTGTATAATAGTTTTATTAGATTTATGATGATTTAGCGGCAAATTTTCGAATCAGGATATATTTTTATTGAAAATAAACCGAAGTACGTTAATGAGCAGCGATTATGGTGCATAAGTACTTGGAAACTAAGAGATCAAATTGAGATAGCCTCTTCACTTTGTGGTTTAGAATATTAATCCGTAATTTTCAAATGAAATTATCTTAAACTCGATCTAGCTTGTATAATAGTTTTATTAGATTTATGATGATTTAGCGGCAAATTTTCGAATCAGAATATATTTTTATTGAAAATAAACCGAAGTACGTTAATGAGCAGCGATTATGGTGTATAAGTACTTGGAAACTAAGGGATCAAATTGAGATAGCCTCTTCACTTTGTGGTTTAGAATATTAATCCATAATTTTCAAATGAAATTATCTTAAACTTGATCTAGCTTGTATAATAGTTTTATTAGATTTATGGTGATTTAGCGGTAAATCATCATCATTCGGCTTATGTACTAATATGTACAAATCACTAAAACAGATTGATTGTTTCTATATCCTCAAAGAATACACTACTCCCACTTGAAAAGATTTATCACATGAACGTGTCCTATGAATGGGTGCCATTATATTAAATTATTCTAAAAAATATTAGCAATTATGCATAGCTATGAAATATGAAAATTATATTAATTACTTATTTAAATTTCTTGCACCACTCTCTATAAAAATGAAGCATCAAACCTTGATAAAACTTATCGACTTCTTTTTATTGTTAGGTTTAATATTAGAAGTTTGATTGAAGTTTTGTGAGAATGCCCAATGTGGCGAAGATAATATTGAAGCTACTTGAATAGCAAGACATTCCCAATCACAATAAAAGAATTATAATAAACACTACTTGAAATGCAAAACTATATTTGTCGAAACATTTATTCTCCCTACATATAATACAAATATGTTTTAGGGTTATTAGTTCAATGCATTTGCATCAAGTTTCTAATTTTTCATTAATTATTCTTTGATGTTAGTTTAATGTATTACGTTGCATCCAGTTTCCAATTTCTCATTAAGTATTCTTTGAGGTTAGTTCAATGCAGTTGCATCAAATTTCCGATTTCCCGTTAATTATTATTTGAGGTTAGTTCAGTGCAATTGCATCCACTTTATGATTTCTCATTAGTTATTCATTAAAAGGTTAATTCAGTATAGTTGCATCTAGTTTTCGATGTTTCATTAATTAGTGTTTGAGATTAGTTCATTGCATTTGCATCCAAGTTCCAATCTCCCGTTAATTACTCTTTGAGGTTAGTTCAATACATCTGCATCCAGTTTCTGATTTCTCGTTAATTGTTTTTCTTGGTTAGTTCGATAGTTTACAATTTCTATACAGTTTGCATACATGTAAGAGCCTATTTTTATAAACTCACTTTTGTTTTGGGTTTCTAATTACTCGTAATTACTCATGTGAGGAGGCTAAAAAAGTGAACATTCATGCTTTGAGGTTAGTGCGATGCAGTTACATCCGACTTCCGATTTCTAGTTAACTATTTTTTGAGGTTATTTCAATGCATTTGCATCTAATTTCTGATTTCCCGTTAGTTAATCTTTGATTTTAGTTTAATACAGTTGCATCCAGTTTTTGGTTTCCGTTAATTATTATTTGAGGTTAGTTCAATGCAGTTGCATCCAATTTCCGATTTTATGTTAATTGTTCTTTGAGGTTAGTTTAATGCATTTGCATCAAGTTTCCAATTTTCCGTTAATTATTTTTTGAGGTTAGTTCAATGCAGTTACATCAAATTTATAATTTCCTGTTAATTATTCATTTAGGTTAGTTCAATGTAGTTTCATCCATTTTTCAATGTTTCGTTAATTAGTCTTTGAGATTAGTTCGTTGCATTTGGATCTAGTTTCCGATTTCCCTTTAATAATTTTTTAAGGTTAGTTCAATACATCTGCATCTAGTTTCTGATTATTTATGCTTTGAGGTTAGTTCGATACAATTATATCCGGTTTCTGATTTCCCGTTAACTATTCTTTGAGGTTATTTTAATGCATTTGCATTTAGTTTCCGATTTCCCACCAATTATTCCATGAGTTAGTTCAATGCAGTTGCATTCGGTTTTTAATTTTCTGTTAATTATTTTTTGAGTTAAGTTCAATGCATGTGCATACAGTTTCCGGTTTCACATTAATTATTATTTTAGGTTTGTTTGATATATTTGCATACCGTTTCCGATTTTCCGTTAAATATTTTTCAAGGATTTGCATTCAATTTCTAATTTCTCGTTAGTTATTCTCTAATGTTAGTTTAATACAATTGCATCCAGTTTCCAATTTCTAATTAATTACTTTTTGAGTTTAGTTTATTGCATTTGCATAAAGTTTTCGATTTCCCATTAATTACTCTTTGAGCTCAGTTATGTATTTGAATCCAGTTTATAATTTCCTTATAATTATCCAATGTGGTGTGTAATACCAACTTATACTAATCCATATGTAGTGTCCTTGCAAACATGACATAAAAATTAAATTATACTTAATTTACTATGTGGGATCATCGAAGATTATCCAGTTCCCGATTTCCCATTAATTATTCTTTAAATTATACATGGCTCACTATATGGAATCTTCAAAGATTAACTACGAACGGGTGTTGTTATATTAATTATTATGAAAAATATTTGCAAATATGCAGAACTATTATATATTAATATTATATTGATCACTCAACCAAATTTCTTATAACGTGAAAACCTCACTCTCCATTAAAAAAAAAAGAACTCGCCTTTGATAAAACACTTCAACTTCATTTTGTTGTTTAATAATAGAAGTTTGATTGAAGTTTTGTGAGATTACCTAATAAAGCGAAGTTCATATATATTGAAGCCACTTAAATAGTAAGGAGATCCCAATCATACGGAAAGAGATAAGATAAATACCATTTTAAATGCAAAACTATACTTATGTTAATTGTTCTTTAAGGTTATTTCAATGTATTTGCATCCAATTTTGGATTTCCCGTTAATTAATCTCTTATTTTAGTTTAATGCAGTTGCATCAAATTTTTAGTTTTCCGTTAATTATTCTTTGAGGTTAGTTCAATGCAGTTGCATCCAATTTTTGATTTTATGTTAATTGTTCTTTGAGGTTATTTTAATGCATTTGCATCAAGTTTCCAATTTCCCGTTAATTATTTTTTGAGGTTAGTTCAATGCAGTTACATCAAATTTATAATTTCCCGTTAATTATTCATTTAGGTTAGTTCAGTACAGTTTCATCTATTTTTTAATGTTTCGTTAATTAGTTTATGAGATTAGTTTATTGCATTTGGATCCAGTTTCTGATTTCCCATTAATAACTTTTTAAGGTTAGTTCAATACATTTGCATCTAGTTTTTGATTATTTATGTTTTTAGGTTAGTTCGATACAATTATATCCGGTTTCTGATTTCTCGTTAACTATTCTTTGAGGTTATTTCAATGCATTTGCATTTAGTTTCCGATTTCCCACCAATTATTCTATGAGATTAGTTCAATGCAGTTGCATTCAGTTTTTTATTTTCTGTTAATTATTTTTTGAGTTAAGTTCAATGCATTTGCATCCAGTTTTTGGTTTCCCATTAATTATTATTTGAGGTTTCTTTGATGTATTTGCATATCGTTTCCGACTTTCCATTAAATTTTTTTCAAGGATTTGCATCCAATTTCTAATTTCCCGTTAGTTACTCTCTGTCGTTAGCTTAATGCAATTTGCATAAAGTTTCTAATTTCCCGTTAATTACTCTTTGAGCTCAGTTATGTATTTGAATCTAGTTTCTGATTTCTTTATAATTATCCAATGTGGTGTATAATACCAACTTCTACTGATCTATCTATAGTATCCTTGCAAACATGATATAAAAAGTAAATTATGCGTAATTTACTATGTGCATGGGATCATCGAAGATTATCCAGTTCCCGATTTCCCGTTAATTATTATTTAAATTATGTATGACTCACTATGTGGAATATTCAAAGATTATCTATGAACGGGTGTTGTTATATTAATTATTCTGAAAACTATTTGCAAATATGCAGAACTATTATATATTAATATTATATTGATCACTCAACCAAATTTCTTATAACGTGAAAATCTCACTCTCCATTAAAAAAAAAACTCACCTTTGATAAAACCATTCAACTTCATTTTGTTGTTTAATAATAGAAGTTGGATTGAAGTTTTGTGAGATTGCCTAATAAGGTGAAGTTCATATATATTGAAGCTACTTGAATAGCAAAGAGTTCCCAATCATACGAAAAGAGATAAGATAAATACAATTTTAAATGCAAAACTATACTTATCGAAACATTCCCACAACATATAAACCAACTATGTTTTGAGGTTAGTTTAATGCATTTGTATTCAGTTTCTGATTTTCTGTTATTTATATTTTGAAGTTAGTTCAATGCAGTTGCATCCAATTTCCAATTCCCGTTATTTATTTTTTGAGATCAGTTCAATGAAGTTGCATCCAGTTTCTGATTTATCGTTAATTATTCTTTTCGGTTAGTTCAATACATTTATATCCAATTTCCTGTTGTTAATTGTTATATTATTTGAGGTCAGTTCAATGCATTTGCATCCAGTTTCTGATTTTCCGTTAATTATTCTGTGATATTAGTTTAATATATTTGCATCCAGTTTTCGATTTCTCGTTTATTATTTGATAAAGTTGCATTTTCATCTAGTTTCCGATTTCCCGTTAATTATTGTTTGAGGTTAGTTCAATGAGTTTGCATTCAGTTTCGATTTCACATTAATTATTTCTTGAGGTTTTGCATCCAAATTTATTTTTTTAGATTAGTTCGGTCGCGATTGCATCCATTTCCGATTTCCGTTAATTATTTTTTTAGATTAGTTCCACACATTTGCATTATGTTTCCAATTTATAATTAATTTTTCTTTGAAGTTAGTTCAATGCAGCTACATCCAGGTTTGATTTTTTCGTTAATTTAATCTTTGAGGATTAGCTCAATGCATTTGCATCCAATTTCCGATTTTCTGACAATTATTTTTTTATGTTAGTTTGATATATTTGCATCCAAGTTTTAATTTTCAGTTAATTATTCTTTGAGGTTAGTTTAATGCAGTTCTATCCATATTCTGATTTTCTATTAATTAATTTTTAAGATTAGTTTAATGTTTGTATTTGCATCCAGTTTCCGATTTTCCGTTAAATATTATTTGAGGTTAGTTCGATGCATTTGCATCCAGTTTTCAATTCTCCATTAATTGTTTTTTTATGTTAGTTTCAATCAATATTATATATATTTTAAAATATTTGTCATTATTGCTTTGCTGTTATTTTATTGTTTTCATTTTCTATTATATATTTTGTGATATTATTTTTTGTATAATTGTTTTTAACTATGTTTTGAAGCCATGTTAAGGATATATTCAAAATAAGTCGGTGTTTTATCATAGACACTAAAATTGTATGATTTGTAATAGGGAATTAGTTTATACAAATCACCTATTTTTTTGCAATTATTTTTATTTGATCAAATATATAAAAATTGGAACACTAAAAGTGTTTGATTTGTAATAGAAAATTATTTTCTACAAATCACCTATTTTTTTAGCAATTTTTTTTTTTATTTAATCAAATATATAAGAATTAGAAATACACTCAAACTCTCTAAATACAAGAATTAGAAATATACTCAAATTGTCCAAAGAGGTTCAATGCATTAGGATTATAAAATTTATTAGAAAATCTATCTTTCATATTAAAGTGCCACATAGAATAGAGAAAAAACTAACTCTCATATTAGAGTGCCACATAGGAGAGAGAAAACCTTCTTTTGAAGGTCTCTGCTTTAGTATATAGATAGTAGATGACTAGTGTCAAATACCTCCACAAAATTGGAGGCATAATATTTTTAGATTTTTTCATTATATGTATTTTTAAATGTAAAAGTAGGTGATTATAAGTGAAATAGTGACATGGAATATATATTTTAAAATGTTGAATTCAAAATAACTTAAATGCATTTTAAAATGTTGAACAAGTTAAAATGCATTTTAATGCGCAACATTTAAATAAATGCATACTTTTAAATTCATTTAAAATTTATGAAATTTTGTTAAAAAAAACACTTACTTTCAAATGCATTTAAAATTTATGAATTTTTTAAGAAATTATGGGATAGACATCTTATTGTTTCTCATATTGTAGAAGTAATTGCAAATAATTAAATAGAATATTTTTGTCTATTGCTTCTAAAAGTGGTTAGACATATGTCAAATGTTGGTTTTAGTCAAACTTAGATGTAAAACTCAAAATATTATGTCTGTATTAGGAGTCCAAAAAAAAAAAAAATTGGGGGTGGGGGGGGTGGGTCTTAGGAGTTTTGTGTGTGTGTGTTGGTTGGGGTTGGGGTTGGGGTTGGGGTTGGGGGGGGGGTGGGGTTTGGGTTTCTACACTATTTCCTTATTATAGACGAAACCCTATTAATGTCTTATTCTCGACATGAATTGTTAGCGTAAATATAGTCTCTGTCATATAATACAGCTAAGTTCTAATATAGTCCTGCGTGTATACTGACAGTCGGATTCATTGTCATGTGTAGTTAAATATTTAAATTAAGAAGTGGGAAGAGTTGTAACCGGAAAAAAGACAAATTTCACAATTCATACTTCATACTTCATACTTCAATAAGGTTTACAGTCTGCTGGTTCTAAGAGCCAAAGGATGCATCCAAACATATGAAACATTCTACATACAATATTACACTGTAAACACGAACTATAGAGCCACTTAAAATTGGATTGGAACCCATAGGCTAGCGGGATGCTGATATTTAGTAGAAATAAGAATCAATCTCCCCCGAAACTTTACTCGGAATTGAAGATCTTAGAGATTAAGTGCTAGCTGGCAGAGAGAGGTATAGGATTCATGGCAGTCTGGATCCTCCTGAATGCAGTTCCCACCCTATCCTTAAGACCGGTGCTTTCACTTTCAATTTCACCACTTCGTCGATCAAGCAATGCAACATTCCCATCAACAGTGATCACTAACTTCCCTTGCTCGTTCAATTTCACATCACCAAATAGTGAAACTAACAAGGAGTGCACCACTTTCTCCGTTGTCTTTGTGGTTTCTTCCTCGGTTTTTTCCGTCTCTATTGTCACCTTGGGCATCTCTCGACTGATGTTCAAGATCAAAGCAATAATAGAATCTGAAATCATATCACTAATTGGGTCTGAATTCCACAAGATTGAAATATGCTTCTCTGATTCCTGCTTTACTGTCACACGCTCATGCACCATCAAGGTAGGGCCCTCTGACTCACCAACAGGGGAAGACTCCACACTTTCATAGATCTGCTTGAGTCTGTGCTTTATGACACTGAAGGCACCAGAGTAAGGGACAGAAATCCTCTGAGTGACGTTTGCAGTTGATAGTTGTGAGAAGACGGGGAGATCCTCAGGTGCCATTATCTGATAAGTGAAACCTTTCTTAACCAGCAACCCACTAACAGTTCCACCAACTTCTGGGGTCTTTTCAGCAAGTCTTCCAATTGTTTTGGCCATTTTTTCAGAGTTGAAATACATTTCAACAGATTGGCAATTCTTTGGAGTGATAATTTTTGTGTTTCCGTCAGCAAACTGGGTGATGAGCTTCTGTTTGAGCCTTCCCATCTCATTGGCTTCTCCGTGAACAAGGATTATGTTAGGGGGCATGAGTTCTTTCAAGAACGTACTTGTCTGTGCAAAATCAGCATGAGCTGAAAAAGAAATGTAATGTACCTGCATGTTTAGAGGGGCAGTCAGACCATTCATGAGAGTTACTTCCTTGGGTTCGTTGATGATGGTCTTAGCCAATGTCCCTTCAACAACATACCCCGGTATGACACATGCATTCTTTTTATCAGAGCACCACTTATCAAATAGCTGACGGGATAGTCCACTTTGCAGTCCACTTGGGCTTGCCATCACCACAGACGGACCTACGTCATCAAAATTCTCAATGCTCTTCAAAGAAGATATGTGCTTGAAGTCAAAGGGGTTTGAACTTGCAAACTGATTTCGGATCCTATCATTCATTGCATTGATGTAGGTCTGGTACACAGCCATGCACCTTTTGGCAAGAGGTGAGGCATAGTAGATAGGGATGTTGTGGAGCTCGGGATGGTGGGACCAATATTCATCAAGAATGAGGAGAAGCTCTTGTGCCCTCCCAAGCGCAAATGCTGGGATGAGAACACGCCCCCCTTGAGATATGGTTGAGTGTATGACATCCGTGAAGCGTTTCTCCCGCACAAGCCGAGGTTGGTGAAGCTGAACGCCATAGGTGGACTCAATTATGCAGATATCAGGAGAAAACTGTGGAGTTTCAGCAGCACGCAGATGACGATCTTCTTCACGGGAGTAATCTCCAGTGTAAAGTACCCGGACACCAGCGATATCAACCATGAACATTGCAGCACCAAGGACATGACCTGCAGTATAGCACCAGAAACGGATCCCATTCACTTCTACCGTTTGGTGGAAGTCAATAACCTGCATTAGGCAGTTCATTTTGAGGGACAATGAACTTATTAAATATGCTAAAAAAAATGAACTAGGAAATTGCAAAGTAATATGCAGTTACATTTTATCTTTTTATCTAGCAACAACATAAGGAAAATGAACCACTACTTTCACATTTGACGTGACCAGATGCTCATGCACCAATAAGAGGAAATCCAAGCAGTTCTACTAAGTTCAAAGGTAGGCAAATATATACTTCTGCAATGCTTTTTTAGCTGTTATGTCATATGATCCAGCAACCTCGGTCTAACTTGTATCCAGTCCAATTTAAATACTACACTGTGAAGGTACAATCTAAACACTTACCAAAAATATTGAGAATACTATTTACAAATACTGTATATAGTGCAATAAAAAAATGAACCATGTAGATGTGGAACTGATATGGAAACTTGTCGACTACTGGGGGACCTAACAATATCTCCCAGGCTCCTATCCAGACAAAACTGGTGTGGTGGAACATGGTACCACGAAAGCTGCAGTTCCTAATGCATTACTTCCTCTGAAACATTCTTGTAATACACGTGTAAAGAAGCATGGCGATTATAACACCCTTTGAGTTCTGTCCAACCATGACTATTGCCGACCTTTTTGAGCACTGTATTGTCCCTTCACCTATTTCAGACACCATATTTCTGCATGATATCCATAATTCAGAGGATTGTTCCTTCTCTTTTTTAAGGAAAGAGGATTAGCAGTCTCGGTTACAGAATTTGATCCTTCCAGTTAAATGTAGTAGATTATGAATATTCGGAGTCACTGCGACAACATCAGCTGGGGAACCTTAGCATAGAAACTAAAGTGTGAATTTTGTTTACGTAGCAACCAATGGTGAGGAAGAATAGACAAATTTAAGAGGTAGTCTTTACGGCGGATGAAGGTATTGTTTCTTTCTTGGTCCTTGTCTTCTGCTCTCTTTGTGAGACCTTCCACCACCATCTTGCTCCCTAATCTTAGCAGGGCAGAAGATGATAATGTCCAAACCAATACCAGCCAAATTAAGCTTCCATCCTATTTGGAATCTCAGGTCGGTTAGATGGTCCGCACTTTTCAATGTAGAATGCATCCTTCTCTTTTATTGTAATAACCTAAAATATATGTTATATATGATTTTATTTTATTTTCTAAGGAACAAAACATTCAAAAATTGGTTCATCTTTTGATTTACCCACCATACTTTACGGACTACAATTTCCATTGACGCATTCTAATATGACAACCAGAATTGAAACTTTATCATGCTAAAAGAGATGGATCTTCTAAGACAATGAAAAGAAGAAAGTAAAAGGAGCTAGAATACCATTGTTGTCAAGGTTTAGAAAAACACATTGAAGTTTAAGCCTCAAAGCGTGCCCTTTTAGGGATTTTGCCTTGAGGCTTAAGCCTTACAAATTTATACGTGCATACTGTGAGGCTACAGCCTAAATGGTGTGAGGAGTGCGCTTTGAGGCTTAGTGAGGCTTGGCCTCACTGGAACTCAGGCTTTACCCCCAGCCAAACCATTTTTTAAAAGCTTTTTTCCCATTTTTTCAATTGTTTTGACAACTTACCTATGAGCAGGACTGATCCAGAAATTTTCCTGACGTTATTCAACCGACTTGAATAGGGAAAATCTCAGCTGATAGTGTTTTCGAGCAGGCCAATATGCCACAATTTTTGAAAATTTTCTTATTTAAAAACATGAAAAACTAATTTGGAAGATATAAAATTTCAAGTCTAGAGGTAGTAACTCCAATGTATTTAAGCAGCAAGAGAATATCATAGGCTTACCGCATTTTGTTTTTGTCGATAATGAGTATTGAGTATCCACTGTTTTGATAATTTAACTATGAGACTATGAGTATTGAGTCTATGTCTATGACTATGTGTCTATGAGTGATTCAATGAGTGTCTACTGTCTAGTGACTTGTAGCTATATCAATGTTTCAGAATTATTTGATTAGTTAAGTCTTGTTAATACACCATCAGTATATTGCTATTTGTGTATCTATGTGAAAGTAAAACCTTAAGCCTCACTACACTTTATATATGCTATAGTAATTTTACTAATTTCATTAATATAGCATACTGTTCCTCATGCTTCTTCTTCTTCTTAAGCCTCAGAGACAGTGAGCCGCAAGGGGCTGATCCGTTTTTCAAAACACTGATTATTGTTAAAATGTTTTACTCAAGTTTTCCAAAAGGCTTAGTATGATTCCCATTACATTTGAAAGCAAACAGATTCTTGCAATATTTGCACGTATTTGCTAATTTTACAGGTATCCACATTTAAAAGTTTATGTCGATTTTGTTCTATTGAAATCTTGTAGGAATGACAATTTTGCTTTGTAGAATAGGTGATCTCCTAAAATAGAAGTTTAAATAACAACGAAATTGCCGAGATGTCAGGTTTTAAAATTTCGCCACGCTGTGATATACTGTACATGATTAGATACACAACTCAGAAGCCTCCTTTTTTCTTTAACAGAACACAAAACTACAAGTTAAGAAAAGTCGCAAAGAGACATATTTAGAAGTGCTTTAGAGACAGGTTTACCTACAATTAGGGAACGATTTTTTTGAGACAGAAAACATACCTCGATTTTGTCCATGGACCGTTTAATGTCTTGGTCGTCAAATAACATATCCTCAACTGATACTTTGCTAACTTTTACATAGTCTGACAAAAGCAGGTTGTAGATGGCCTTTGTGGCATGAGTCATAAAAACACGCCCTTTGAAAGTTGTCTGCAAGCATATCCTGACATAGATCATTTTACTGTAAGATAAAACCTGAAATAGTCTCAAATGAAGTTGCATACCTTCTCAAGAAAATATGGAAGTGATGCAGCATGATCCAAGTGAAAGCTGCACATAACCAACATAAACAGTGACAGTAGTCCTTCAAATCAATAAAGAAAAAACAAAAAGTGGAGGGAGGGGGGGTGGGGACAAGTTAAGAAAGCAACTATTTCCTAATGAATATCAGAAATGTAGTTTCTTCACGCACTCGGCACACACACACGACTGTGTTTGTGTGTATATTGACAAAAAAAGAAGATTCAATGAAGGAAGTAGTCTAACCCCACAGAAAACTACACAACTGTCCACTAATGAATGTTCTCTCTTACTGTTTTCCATTTTATCATACTGAATATCATAACCTATGCAGTTAAAGGAGCAGTCACTAACTAGAATATGAAGGTGAGAGCCTAGAGCCTAGACAAGCCATTGCCCGCATAGATATTAATAACGTGTCATGTTATAGTTCTAGAAAATCTGTCTACAGAGAGCATTTCTAATATAGTGGCAGAGCGTTGGATCCCGACATTACAAACGGATTACTTAAACTGTAAAGTTTGAGTCTTTAAGCATCCCAAACACCCTTTCTCTTTCAGTCAATCTCTTATTTCTAATTTTGCAATGTTAAATTCAGATAACATAACTATAAATGTAAGTAACGAGAATAAAATAGATACATACTGAGTAACAAGTAGAACATCAATAGTAGATGGATCAATTTCATCAAAATAAGGTAATGCCGCCATCCCCGAATACGCCGGGTGTATCCCACAATCAAACTATTCAAAAACAACAAACCCATTTTTAATATCAACCTCAAAACCCTTAAAAAAACAAAACAAGAAAAAATAGAGTGAGAAAACATACCATGACAGTTTTGGATTTGTAAGACATGTAAACACAAGAACGACCAACTTCATTACCAGCTCCTAATGGAGTGATTATGAGTTGGTCTTCTAAATCTTTCGTCATCGTTGAATCTCTTCTCTTCAATGAGGATGCCGCCATTTTCTCTCTTTTTTTCTTTTTCTTGCAAATGGTGGAATTTTTTTATGTTTTATAGGCTATTTTGGGCTTGGGCTTGGATGGTTAGATATCGGGCCCACTAGTGACTAATGAACACTGGATGAAAACGTCAACGACAATTTCATTGTGGCCTACCTGTTCCCTTGGAAGTCAATTGTGATGAAGAAAATAGAGTCTTGGCTTGAATTTTGAGTATTGTAACTCCAAATGGCAGAGTTAGATTGAGTACAAGTGGGAGTGTAAAAAAAAAAACAGTTGACCCATCATCCGGTAGGGTATCCGGTCTTCACTCGCTATCCAAACCCGCACCAACCCGAAAATAAACCCGTTCTGCCCCGCCACCGTTTTTACGCGGTCGGACTATGGGTGTAGGTTCTATGCTCAAATCCGACCCATCAAGCGGCCCGACCCGCACCGTGTCAAAAGTCGTTGACCCAACCCCGTTCCCCAGCACAATTTCAAAACTCTAACTCTAATATTTTTGTATTTTGTTTATTTTTTCTTTTAACTTTTGTAGAAATTTAGGAGATATGAACACAAACTTATGAGTTCAACATCAATTTCAAATATTCAAGTTTGAACATTGGGCAAATATCAAAAGTTTAAATTCAACTTTCAAATTTTGGAGAAGATTAATCATTCATCTTTGTATTAATTTCAAATTATTTTAATTTATATTTTATTGTTTTGTACCATAGATCCTATATATATATATAATCAATCAATTAAAAAAAAAAAAACTTGAACTAAAACTCAAAACCATATTTGTAAATTTGAAACTTTTTTCTCGTGATTTATTATTTGTAAATTGATTATTTTCCATAGCATGATAAAATGAAAATGGGAGCAAGGGGTATATATATATATATATTTTTTTTTTTTTTTTTTTTTCTATGTTGTGAATTGGAAATATATTACTTGCAGAATTAGAAAGTTTATTTCTGGGTGAAATTGGGTTAAAATGATAATTTCCACTCGACCCGGATGACCGGCCCAAAACCCACCCCGTAAGCTGACCCAACAGGTCGGGTGGTGGTACTAAGACATGACGCTTCAACTTGCCCCGCCCCGCCCCGTTGGTGACCACTGAGTTTGTATCCCCTAGACCTGCCCCAACCCGACCCATCATTATTTGACTCGCGGTTGACCCGCCCCACCCCGTATTACACCCCTAAGTCCAAGTCTGTTTTTGGGAAAGTGGTGAAACGGTCATTTTCATTTTGAGTGTGACAGTGTGATGGTATTTTGCAATTTTTTCCAATTCCTAGCTCATATGTATTAGCTAGTCTTTATCAAAAAATTAAAAAAAAAATATTTATCAAAAAATAAAAAAAATATGTATTAGCTAGCTAGTTATGTCAAACCATAACACCAGTGACCAAAGTAGAATGTGGGTGCAAAGTGCAAACCCATTCCACCTAGTGATACAAATGAGATGACTGAAATTGCCTGCCATTTTATAACATATATTTTTTATATATAAGAAAAAAAATACTGGGGGTTAAATCTAAATTTGGGGCACAAATATTTTTGTTTAGTAGTTTTGGGATCACTTTGTTGCAACCATAGATTATGTTTGTGTTTCATCTATTATTTTCATAAGTAGTTTTATTTTTGTAATATCCATATAATAAAAAGGAAAAAATAAATAAAAAAGCATGTGACCGATGGTACTCTATTGTGAGATCTGATCTACTGCGTACTGCCAAAAAAATAATAAAATCCATTTTGTTGACAATTCGGCTCTTGTGATTGATGTGTTTGAATATGAAGTTCTAATTTTTTTTTCAAAAGTAGAGAACAATGAGAGAAGAAGATCTAAGTTCATAAATTTCTTTTAATCTATAGGCATGATGCAATTAAGTGTCACACCTTCAATCATTCTTGATCTCCATAGATTTCCACTCTTATACGTGAATCTATTCTCTATCTCCAAACTCAACTACAAAATCTTGATCTTAAAACATAATTATATTATAAACTATCAAAATGCGAATAATGTGAATTGAAATCGCAAAATTGCTTAGAAGAAGATGAATTGATTATCGAGAACACACACACACACAACACAAAACAAAACAACGTAGAAGATGAATTGGAACCACCTAATCTTTAGAGCTTTTTTGAAAAGATCCACAAAATCTTTGTCATGCTTTTAAAAGGTCGTATGATGAATAAAATTTGCAAAATTCTTTAGAGAATTTTTTTTTTGGGTAAGACTTTTAGAGAAAATCATATAGTGAAAAATTGGAGTTGAAACATAACACGTTCATTTATTGTCCTCAAGATGTATTAAAGATCAAATTGTGAAAAATGCACCATCAGAAGCAAAAGCGAGATTGTGAGAGTACCCTCTTTGAATAATTATTCTACCAATAAAAGTTCATGAAGAACAACTACTTTGTTTTTATTTTGTAAAATAAAATGTAGTAGTAATAGGGGAGTGTTTTTAGCAAGCATTGTTTATTCGTATACAAATTAAACAAACCTGTCTAGAAGAAAATTTTATAGATATGGGGTATGGATTGCTCTAATTAAATCGATGCTATGATATGAGGTGTTTATTTTGATTTGTTATTCCAGATAAATTAGAGGACTAGCAGGAGGAAGTCTATCACTTTATTGGAGGTCTCTTTGCTAAGATTTTGGTGTTTTCTTTTATTGGAAGTTTAGCACGTGTCTCTCTATATTTATTTAAATTCCAAAACATCCCACATAAATTAAAAAAATAATGAATTGAGCCATATTTTTTTAACAATTAGCAAGCATATGTCTCATCGTCTTTGTGCAGTTGGCAACTCCACCAACTGTTCCTCCCACATTTTCCTTTTCAATATCCCTATCTCTTCATGGAATTTTTGCACTAACTTATAAAACACTTTCAACTCTATATCTAGTGACTAGGGTTATAACAACCATCTTATAGCTAAAGAACACATGTATTACTATATAAGGTTGCAGACAAAATTGGATGATTCCTCAAAACATAAGTATTTTAAATGTAGAATCATGGTTGTAAAGGAGCGTTTTTGTCACAGCCCGAATTTCTAAACAACTAAAAAGTTAATATTTGAAATATAAATATCTCAAACATCACTATGTTCAATTGTCTAAAAACTCAGGCTATGACGGGGTGGATACAACACATGCCAAAACCGAAAACCTACATCATAAAGAAGCTTAACAACAAAAATAATCTCCAAAAATTCTCTTTATTACTTTATAAAAAGTCTATCTTCCGTCCCAATAAAACATCCAACCACTCTAAGAATAACAGGTCTTTAACATCGTATTTTCATGTCATGCTAAAAAGTAAACCACGTTACTACATCATTCCAATAAGAATTAGACCAAAAAAAACTAACGGACTGCTCCAGGCAAAAATCCAAATCACACGCCACGGTTCCACTGCCTTCCACCTATGTTCCCAAGAACACACCCACATTGCCAAAACAAAGCAAACATGGGTTGAAGAAATGGAATTTGTTTGGTATGAGTAGACTAACCACATAAAAACAATGTCATACTTTAATTATCCAAACAATCACTTTATATTTTCCCATAACTTAATCATTCTCAGCTTAGAAGATAGGTAGTTCCGTCATTTCAACCGGCATAGTTTCTTCCCAAGCAAAACTTCCATTATATTAACTCATTTCTAATAACTCGTTTTAATATCTAAATCATTGAATTAAAACTTACCGATATCCATCATTGTATAAAGGGTAGGACCAAGGTCCCTACACAAAAATGTTATTAAGTCCTACCCTCCTGCAAAAGAAAGTTAGAACTTCTATATAACATATGTAGATATTATATTAGGTATTCAAAAGTAAACCCAAACACTCGCATAATCAAATAATATAACTAACCCGCAAGGCGAATACCTTAGTTCCTCTCTAGGGCAGTCCAAAGAATCTGGTCATTCATGGCACATTCAATGAATACCCGGGTCATTCATGGCACATTCAATGAATACCCATAGATAACGCTAACGGGCCATTTATGGCACATTCAATAAATGCCCATTTAACATATGACATCAACAATCATAAAACTCAATTCCAAAACTTGAGGCGTGGAGAGTTCTAAAAGAGTGCGGTAAATTTGTTTACGCATTATTGAAATTTATTATATATATTCTTTTAGAGAACGAAGGAGTATCTTGATTCATGTATTTTTAAGTTTACGCGTTATTAATTTCATGAATGTCTAAGTGTCATAACGTTGTATATAAAACTGAAATATCACATAGTACGTATTTAATACACATACACACGTATATATAAATATAAAGTCTTAGCTTAATGCCAAGCACGCTAACATCCCTAGACTTATCCTAATAGACCGAATCTGAGTCAAGTTGGGTCAACTGGTCAAAGTCAACCCTGGTCAACAGTCAAAGTCAACCTGCCAAAAGTCAACAGCAGTCAACCAGCCCCAAACTCCTCTAACTCAAAAGCCCAAAGTCTAAAACTACAAATCCAAAATGAAATTCAAAAAGAAAACACTCAAGCCCACATAACAAAATTTCGGCCCAAGCCCAACACAAAATGAATCGCACTGTTCATCTTCCTCTCTCACTTTCTAGCACCTCCACTGCCATAGTAGCCACCACCAACCAACTACTAGTCCGCCACCCTCACTCCAGCAGTTTGGTTACTCGCGAAAACCCCTAAATATCCATACCAACAAATCGCGATTTCCAACACTTGCTAGGTCATCTCTTCCACTAATCTTCCTCCACTGCAGAGCTCGCCGGACCACCACTGACCTCCCAACAGTTCGGTTTTGCTTCCTAGCAAAACCCAAACCCAATGATACAACAAAATCCAACCAAACAACAGTTCAATCCACACCAAAAAATCAGGACGGTTTGATTTCTGTTTGAACGCCATTAATGGCTGTCCAAAGCTTCATAGCACTACCACTCTCAAACAATCACCTCGACATTCACCACGCACAATTCAACCAGAACCCAAAAACAAAACGACAATCGATCAAGACAAAATTGCTAACATGCCAACACTCCAATAGAGAATCAACAATTCTACTGATATTGAGGACCTTGACAATATATACTAATACTACAATGATTAGTTTAATTAATACGATTCACAATCTTTTCCACTAAAGTTTTTGCATATGGTTTCGACAGTATAACAGTATACAGCATGGTTCGAGAATAACAAGACAAGACAGAGTATAAAACTTGTATTCTCGACAGAAATCTAGTATAGTGCAGAATAGGTTGTACGCCACCCGAAAAATCCAATAGTTTAGTAAAAGGTAAAATATCTACTCACCTTTAGCGCGCTTCGACTATCAACCAGCTACCAGAAAAATCTTCCTTTTCTTCTTTCCGTAAAACTCACGGTGTTTTTCCAACCCTATCTTTTTCTTCTCTGTTTTTAAAAACCCCCGAAATAGGGAAGAGAGTTTATCCCATAAACCCACGTCTCCTATTTCCACTAACACTTATCCTATTTTATTTTATCTATTATCCATTATTATTATTATTAAAAAAAAATAAAAGAATAAAACACAGGGTGTTATAGTTTTGGTCTTCCCTTACATACAAGGTTAAGAGGAGAAGGGGATTGAATATTGGAAAATTTTAGTTCGTTGTTGAGCGAACTGCCTACGTATCTATCTCTCGATTTGGGGAGGGGAGAAGAATCAGGTCTGGTGTAGTTCATATGGGAGGTATTTATAGATGGTGAGAGTGGATCCATCTCCAACACGTGTAATGACAAACACCAAATGTATAGTTGAGATCGAGAAGGAGTATTAGAATGGTGTTAGTAGGAATTCTGTAATGATGGGGAGTGGTTACAGTGGTTCGTAATTTGCGGTAAGTGATTGAGTAAGTAAGGCTTTGGTAATAATTGCTTCTAGAAGGTATGCTGAGTCATAATATAAAACTTAACGCTCTGTATGAAGATGTATGAATCGATCTATTATAGAATGATCTTGTAGCCCGTGGATGTGATTTAATGATGTAAGTCGCTCTGAAGGCAGTTCGGGGAACTAAGTCAGAGGTCGGTGTGGTATTTCTGCTATGCTGGACACGTGCCTGATATTCTTGAATGAGGATATCACTCCCTCACGCAGCCCCCTCTCAGTAGGGCGTGATGTGCATTGAAGCGACCTGCTGAGAGAAGATGGTACGTAGCGCGCGTGTTAAGCATAAGTGAAGAAGTGAATTGGCGTGAAAATACCCACCGAACTATGGAAGTTCGTTTGTGTTGTATGGCGAACTGATGTGGGGTGGTAGTTAGCATGTGTGTCACAGCCCGAATTTCTAAACAATAACAAAGTGAATATTTGAAATATAAATATCTCAAACATCACTATGTTCACTTGTTTAAAAACCCAGACTATGACGGGGGATACTACACATACAAAACCCTAACAGCCATATCATAAAAGAATCAACTTAAACTGCACAATCCCCATAATTTTTTCCACCATCACTTTACTAAACTATCTTCCGTCCAAATAAAACATCAAACAAACTCTCAGAATAAAATTCCTCACTACCATGTTCTCATGCCATGCAAAAAGTAAACTATGTTATTACATCCTTTCAATAAAAAAACAGACCTAATAAAAGAACTAACGGACTGCTCCAAGCAAGAATCCAAATCACACACCGCGGTTCCACTGCCTTCCACCTATGTTCCCAAGAACACACCCACGTTGCCAAAACAAAGCAAACATGGGCCAGCAAAATGGAATTTGCTGGTATGAGTAGACTAACCACATATAAACATTTTCAATCTTTACTTATCCAACTAACACTTTAAATCTATCATAACCTAATCATTCTCAGCTTGGAAGACAGGTAGTTCCATCATCTCAACCGGCATAGTTTCTTCCCAAGCAAAACTTCTATTATATTAACTCATTCTAGTAACTCGTTTTAATATCTAAATACTTGAATTAAAACTTACCGATATCCATTCTTTGTATAAGGGTAGGACCCGTCCACGCAAAAAATATTATTAAGTCCTACCCTCCTCAAAAGAAAGTTAGAAATTTTATATAACATATGTTGATATCCTATAGGTATTCAAATGTAAGCCCAAACACACTCGCATAATCAAATAAATTTCTCTTCTCAATTAATCAATTACTTTTCTTATACACCCACCCTTTAGTACCTACTCCACGATTTGCACTCCACACATTTGCCAAATCACACATTCCTGTGTGCCTCTCTCCCACCGAATACCACCATATCATAGCCACCTCCGGCTTTCATACACATATTTCACGCCTCTTTGGGCACAAAACTTCGAGTCATTCATGGCACATTCAATGAATACCTTAGGTCATTCCCGCCACATTCAAGGAATACCTATCATATCACTAACGGACCATTCATGGCACATTCAATAAATGCCCTGGGTCATTCCCGCCACATTCAAGGAATACCCAACCCTACATTCCCGTACACTCAAGGAATACAACTAACCCGCAAGGCGAATACCTTAGTTCCTCTCTTGGGCAGTCCAAACAATTGAGTCATTCATGGCACATTCAATGAATACCCATATATAACGCTAACGGGCCATTTATGGCACATTCAATAAATGCCCACCTAATATATGATGTCATCAGTCATAAAGCTAAATTTCAAAACTTGAGGCGTGGAGAGTTCTAAAAGGGTGCGGTAAATTTGTTTACACATTATTGAACTTTATTGCATATATTATTTCAGAGAACGAAGGAGTATCTTGATTCATGTATTTTTTTGGTTTACACGTTATTAATTTCATTAATGTATAAGTGTCATAACGTTGTGTATCATTAAAGACTGAAATAACACATAGTAGTTAATACACGTACACAAGTATATATAAAAATGTCTTAGCCTAAAGCCAAGCATACTAATAGCCCTAGACCTATCCTAATAGCCCAAATCATAATCCGAGTTAAAAGGTCAAATTGGGTCAATTGGTCAAAGTCAACCCTGGTCAACAGTCAAAGTCAACCTGCCAAAAGTCAACATTAGTCAACCAGCCAGGTCAACAGCAGTCAACCAGCCCCAAACTCCTCTAACCCAAAATCCCAAAGTCAAAGGCCCAAAGTCTAAAACTAAAAATCAAAATTTAAAAATCAAAATTTAAAACACATAAGCCCACCCACGATTTGGCCCAAGCCCAAATCAAAATTCACTGTTCATCTTCTTCCTTCCTCACAGCACCTCCCCTCCACCTCCAGCCACCACCGGCCATTCAACAAGCTGAGTTAGTTCTACCCAAACCATAATAGGAATGGTTCGGCCAAATCTCCAACCCAACCAAGGGTTGTCTCCCTCACCAGCGCCATCAGTTCTCTCCCTCAATCCGCCACCACCAATCAGCCACTCGCCACCACTAGTGAACCCAGCGGTTTGGTTCTGTGAGAAAACCCCTATATACCTATACCAACAAATCGCGATTTCCTTATACTGCGAAAATCGTGATCTACGGCCATTAATTCTCTGTAAAAGCTTCCCTCGAACCTAAACCAACAGCCCATCTATTCTTCATCATCCAACGACCAACAACCAAGTAAAAACCCACCACAACCACCATTCAATTCAAGAAATTCGACTTAATAACCCAAGAATTCAAACAACAATCCAAACAGCCGACGCCATTAACATTCTCCAAAGCTTTGACAGCCCCATTCCTCCATACTCACACACCCTAACTACCTCCAACTATTTATTCAACCCAACCAATTTATATTAGGACCACCTGCAATGGAAATTAACAGTCCTAACTATTCTTTGGCTTTGGTTCACGCTGACGTTAACGCCCAAAACAGAGTTTCCGCAGTTTTCCAGCAAAACAGTATACCAACAACAATATACTAATAGTAAACCGTTTTTACCAATTGGCGAGACCACAAATTATTATAGAATAACTACAGAATGATAAGCAGAAAAACATACAGCGCGTAAACCCTTTTTTTTTTTTTTGACAGTAAACTATATATGTATAGACGTGAAATAAAACTAAACTACTCACCTGTAGCGCGCCAACTATCAGCTAGATCTCAGGATAAAACTCTTCCTTTTCTTCTTTCAGTAAAACCCCTTTTTTCTGTATAAAACTCTCGCTGTGTTTTCCCCCCCAGAAACTCTACATGAGAAAACTCCCTTTTTAGTTTTAAAAACTCACCGAAAAACAAGGATAAAACTTATCTATTTACTTACGGGACTTTTATCCGTAACTGCTGGATATCATATATCTGTTTTATCTATTTTCATTATTATTATTATTATTATTATTTGTATAGGAAAAAAGACGGGGTGTTATAATATACACACCTTAAAAGGATCTCGTCCCGAGATTCAAGATAGAGTGTCAGAGAAGAGCTCAGGATGCATCTGTCTTATCTTATCTTCAAGTTCCCAAGTCACATCATTTTCCCTTTCACTCCACTGCACTTTTACCAAGTTTACAATCCTCCTCCTAAGGTGTTTCACATCCTTATCTACTATCGTGATAGGCCTCACTGTAAAAGTTACATCATCGTTCAACTCTAGCTGTGCTGGCTGAACAACCTTTGTAGGATCTTTCACACATTTCCGTAGCATAGACACGTGGAAGACATCATGAACTAAGTAGTTAAAATCGGTTTTCGAAACTAATCGGTTGAGGAGCGATATGCGATTAATCGGTTAATCGGTGATTAATCGGTGATTTAATCGGTTATATCGGATGTATATATTTGACGTTTTCAAAATATATAATAGTATAATCATACCAAATATTTCTAAATAATTATTCAAATACAACAAAAATATCAAATTCTCATAATCACATCTAACTAGCTCAATTTTGGAGTACTACTGGATATGTCAAACACAAATATTACGTTAAATATTTATAGGAATAAGGAGATTGAGAAGCGATAATATTTATTAGAGATAATACAATAATTTGTATATTTAACTTTCCGTTAAGGAGGGAAAATAAGTAAACTCTTATCTTTGTGTATTAATTGGGTTATATTATTATTAATACGGTTTAAGAATCTAATTCGTTAATTTTACGTATTTTTTTAGATAGAGAACCGATATTTTCAATAATTTTTTTTCTCGGTTTAGCGAGAAATCGGTCATCTCGGCCGATTAATTGGTCAATTCGGTGATTAAATCGGTTCGGTGAGAAAAGGTTAAAAAATCGGTAAAAACTAATCGGCTTACGAGCGATATGCGGCCGATTAATCCGATATTGATAGCATAGATCATGAATCATCGCTAGGTTAGGCGGCAAAGCAAGACGGTACGCCAAACTACCAATGGAGGCTACTATCTCATATGGTCTAATATATCGTGGACTCAACTTTCCTTTTATGCCAAACCTCATAACTCCTCTCATAGGGGAAACCTTCAAAAACACAAAATCGCCTACAGAAAACTCAACCTGTTTCCTTTTCAAATCTGCATAACTTTTCTGCCTACTCTGTGCTGTTTTAATCCTTTCTCTAATGACTTTAATCTGTTCAGATGTCTCTCTCACTATCTCAGGCCCAAGTAATACTCGATCTCCCACATTTGCCCAACAAGCGGTGATGATCGACATGGACCTTCATACAAAGCCTCAAAGGGTGCCATACCGATGCTCGACTGAAAACTGTTATTATATGCAAACTCCACCAAAGGTAAATGCTCCTCCCATCCTCCACCAAAATCCATTACACAAGAGCGTAACATATCTTCTAATATCTGATTCACCCTCTCCGTGCGTCCATCTGTTCGAGGATGATAAAGCGATACTCATCACCAAACTAGTGCCCATAGCGCTGAAAACTCTTTTTCGAACTTCGGAAGTGAACAAAGGATCTCGATCCGAAACAATACTCACCGGAATCCCATGTAACCCTAACTTCTCCGAATGTACAAGGAAACCAACTTATCTGTATTTCTATGCACGTCAATAGGAATGAAATTAGCAGACTTCGTTAAACGATCAACAATAACCCAAATAGATTCATTACCTCTCCGAGACTTAGGCAAGCCATCAATGAAATCCATAGAAATGTGCTCCCATTTCCACATCGGTATCTCTAATGGCTGCAATAATCCAGAAGGCCTCTGATGTTCTGCCTTAACCTGCTGACAAGTTAAACATTGAGAAATATATTCTCCGACATCTTCTTTCATTCCTTCCCACCAAAAGGTTCTCTTCAAGTCTTGGTACATCTTCATTCCTCCAGGATGAATTGTAAACCAAGAACGATGAGCTTCATATAATATCTCCTTCTTTAACTCTGCATCATCTGGTACACACAATCTCTCATGAAATCTCAATCATCCCTCAGAATCAACTGTCCAATCAGACAGACAATCATCTAAAATATCAATGACCAGATCATCTAACCGACTCAAAAGAAATTGGTCTCTGTGCTGCATGGCAATCACTCTACTGAAAATCACCGGTCTAACCTCCAAACTACATATATACCCCTCATCTGTATCTGGTGTAGTACGGACGTCATAAGTTGTTATAGTCTCTAAACTCTTCCACTCTTGCACCATAAGAGTGGTCAAAACACCAAGCAATCGACTAAGTGCATCCGCCACTACATTGCCCTTGCCTGGGTGATACTGAATCTCGAAGTCATAACTACTTATGAACTCCATCCATTTCTGTTGTCTCATATTCAACTCTTTCTGTGAATAAAGATACTTCAAACTCTTGTGATCTGTGTAAAGCTCAAACTTCTCACCATATAAATAATGTCTCCACACCTTCAAGGCAAAAACCATTGCCGCTAACTCCAGGTCATGAGTAGGATAACGTCTCTCATGTATCTTCAACTGTCGTGAAGCATACGACACCACCTTCTGGTCTTACATTAACACACAACCCAAACCAGTTCCACTAGCATCTGTAAAAACCACTAGCTTTCCGCCTCTAGTTGGGATTACTAGAATTGGAGTTGTAGTCAACCTCAGTTTCAATTCTAAGAAAGCCTTCTCCTGATCATTAGTCCACATAAACTTCACATCTTTCCTAGTTAACCGTGGCCGGAGCTGCAATAAGCGAGAACTTCTCAATAAATCCCCGATAATATCTAGCTAACCCCAAGAAACTCCTAATCTCTGTAACAGTGGTTGGTTGTTTCCATTCTTTCAACTAAACAACAACCTTCTCGGTCTAGTCTACAAAGAATCCCTTCACTAGATACCACATGTCCCAAGAAACGAATTTCTTCCTCCCAAAATGGCACTTGCTAAACTTAGCATACAACTTCTGTTCTCTGAACGTTTGCATCACTATCTTCAAATGCATCTTATGTTCTTCTGTGTTTTGTGAATACACTAAAATATCATCAATGAAAACAATCACAAATTTATCCAAATAGGGCCTGAAAATACGATTCATCCGGTCCATAAAGAATCTTGAGTGCATTAAATCAACCCAAAAGGCATCACATAAAAACTCATACAACCCATACGAGTTCTAAATGCGATCAAAAGGAATACTCTTCTCTTCAACTCCCATCGATAATAACCGGTCCTTAAATCAAACTTTGAAAATATCTTAGCCCTTTCAACTGGTCGACAAATCATCAATCCTAGGAAGCGGATACTTATTTTTTATAGTCATCTGGTTCAAATCCCGGAAGTCAATACACATCCTCAAAGTACCATCCTTCTTGGAAACAGAAATAGCAGGCGCACCCTAGGGTGAGTTGCTCGGTCGTATGAACCTGGTCATACACACCTTAAAATATTCAAACCCATATACTCAAAAGATATGGTTAAGCCAAAAACAAAATCACTAAACATTAAACTCTTACCCTTTCTTGAGTAATTCCTCGACTTGCACTTTCATTTCGTCCAATAGCTTAGGTGCCAACCGGTAAGCCGACTTTGAAACTGGTGCAGTCCCCGATAACAAGTCTATACGAAACTCTACCTCCCTCTTGGGTGGCAACCCGGAATCTCCTGAAAAACATCTTGAAGTCTCTCTTTTCTTCCATCATGATATCCCTCGTGGGTATCTCATATAAAACACGGAATTTGGACATCACCGAGTCCTCCTTACTAACACGGGTGTGAATCAACCTCGGCATGCCAGGTGTATTCACTATAACCTCCTTCCTCGCACAATCCAAGGTAACATGATAACGCGTCAACCAGTCCATACCAAGTATGAAATGGAAACCCTCAAACCCCAAAATGATCAAGTCTACCATAAAAACACGGTCTAAGAAACACAACTTAAAACCTTTGCACTCATCATACAAGGTAACATAACCTCCTAACGGTGTCTCAACACACAAGGGCTTAGATAAAAGGGTAGTTTTAAAACTTTCTTTCTCAACATACTGACGAGATATAAATGAATGTGAAGCACCCGAATCAAACAAAACTCTGAATGTAAACTGAGATGAACTAAAGGTACCTTCAACATTCCCAGGTCCTGGCATAGCTGCATAGGCTCTAACATGAGTGACTAGTGTTGGTGCTCTGTTTTCTTGATTACCACTTGGTAGGGCAATAACTTGATAAATGTCCCACTGCTTACACTCACTCGGCAAAGCCCTTTCAACGGGAACTATGGCTCTGGCCGGCTGTCTTTGGTGCGGTAAAAGTAATGTTGTTGAATCGATCTGGAAGAAGCGGGAGCTCGACCACTGAAGTGGGGACCACGCCTCTGCCATTTGATTCCCGAGGTCTATAGCCTCCAGTCTGCCCGGTGGCCTATAACCACCCTGCTGTGCAAATCCTCCCTGGGGTCGGAAAAAACCCTGCTGATGAAACCCTCCCTGAAACCCCTAGGATGGTGGTCTCTGAAACGGATCCTCTCGAGGGGTATATCATAAGGCCTAAACATATTCGGTTTTTTCTCTCAAAAGGCCTGGGACCAACAACCGGTATCTCACCAAACTTCCTCTTCCCCCCTCGACTCTCTTGGGGCTGCGTTCTCGCTCCTCATATCTCAAGGCCAAGTCCAACACACGATCAAAAGTGTCCCGATCAAAAGAATCAACTTGTTTGGACAAGTGACTCTCTAACCCAAGTATGAACTTTTGGTTTTCTTCTTGTCATTATCCACAAGATAGGGAGTAAACCTCGATAACTCATTAAACTTAGTCACATATCCGATCCATGACTTCCCGTCTTGAGTCAACTCGAGAAAGCTGTTGAGCCAATTGCTCTTTATTGCCTCGGGGAATGAACCTACTCTCAAATCTAATCTTGAAGTCTTCCTAAGTCAAAGTTCTAGTGTCGGACTAGGGGTGAGAGTTCGCCGCAAAACCTAGCGGCGTCATCAAGTTGGTGAGTACACTTGACTCCCCTTGAACCTCGATGAAGCTGCATACACTCAAATACATTTTCACAACTTTGAATCCAAGACTCGGCTACAATCGAATTCCCAACACCATGAAATCGCCGCCCCAAGAGTACCAAACTCCTTATTAAGGCTTAGCAAAAGGATCTCCCTCGAAATCTGGATGGTTTATTACGCATAGCCTGCAACAACAAATTCAAGCTGTCCTCGACATCCGTACTAGAGTGTTCCTTTGCGGTCCATAGTATTACCATTCGTGTCTCAACCATGATCTACAGTTCAAACAAAACTCCCATTAATATTCACATATATCCAAAACTCTCAACACTATAACCCATATTCCACATCCGAGGATCACTTAGACTTTTCTAAATCTAGGCTCCGATACCAAAATGTCATAGCCCGAATTTCTAAACAATAACAAAGTGAATATTTGAAATATAAATATCTCAAACATCACTATGTTCACTTGTTTAAAAACCCAGATTATGACGGGGGATACTACACATACAAAACCCTAACAGCCATATCATAAAAGAATCAACTTAAACTGCACAATCCCCATAATTTTTTTCCACTATCACTTTATTAAACTATCTTCCGTCCAAATAAAACATCAAACAAACTCTCAGAATAAAATTCCTCACTACCATGTTCTCATGCCATGCAAAAAGTAAACTATGTTATTACATCCTTTCAATAAGAAAACAGACCTAATAAAAGAACTAACGGACTGCTCCAAGCAAGAATCCAAATCACACGCCGCGGTTCCACTGTCTTCCACCTATGTTCCCAAGAACACACCCACGTTACCAAAACAAAGCAAACATGGGTCAAAAATGGAATTTCTTTGGTATGAGTAGAACTAACCACATATAAACATTTCCAATCTTTACTTATCCAACTAACACTTTAAATCTATCATAACATAATCATTCTCGGCTTGGAAGGCAGGTTGGTTCCACAAAATCTCAACCGGCATAGTTTCTTCCCAAGCAAAACTTCCATTATATTAACTCATTCTAGTAACTCGTTTTAATATCTAAATACTTGAATTAAAACTTACCGATATCCACTACTGTATATGGGTAGGACCGCATCCCTGCACAAAATATTATTAAGTATTACCCTCCTGCAAAAGAAAGTTAGAAATTTTATATAACATATTTAGATATCCTATAGGTATTCAAATGTAAACCCAAACACACTCGCATAATCAAATAAATTTCTCTTCTCAATTAATCAATTACTTTTCTTATACACCCACCCTTTAGTACTTACTCCACAATTTGCACTCCACATATTTGCCAAATCACACATTCCTGTGTGCCTCTCTCCCACCGAATACCACCATATCATAGCCACTTCTGGGCTTTCATACACATATTTCATAGCCTCTTTGGGCACAAAACTCAGGTCATTCATGGCACATTCAATGAATACCTTAGGTCATTCCCGCCACATTCAAGGAATACCTATCATATCACTAACGGGCCATTCATGGCACATTCAATAAATGCCCTGGGTCATTCCCACCACATTCAAGGAATACCCAACCCTACATTCCCGTACACTCAAGGAATACAACTAACCCGCAAGGTGAATACCTTAGTTTCTCTCTTGGGCAGTCCAAACAATCGAGTCATTCATGACACATTTAATGAATACCCATATATAACGCTAACGGGCCATTTATGGCACATTCAATAAATGCCCACCTAATATATGACATCATCAGTCATAAAACTAAATTCCAAAACTTGAGGCGTGGAGAGTTTTCAAAGGGTGCGGTAAATTTGTTTACACATTATTGAACTTTATTGCATATATTATTTCAGAGAACGAAGGAGTATCTTGATTCATGTATTTTTTTGGTTTACGCATTATTAATTTCATTAATGTATAAGTGTCATAACGTTGTGTATCATAAAAGACTGAAATAACACATAGTAGTTAATACACGTACACAAGTATATATAGAAAGGTCTTAGCCTAAAGCCAATCATACTAATAGCCCTAGACCTATCCTAATATCCCAAATCATAATCCGAGTTAAAAGGTCAAATTGGGTCAACTGGTCAAAGTTAACCCTGGTCAACAGTCAAAGTCAACCTGCCAAAAGTCAACAAGAATCAACCAAATTCCAAAGGGGGCAATCAACCAGCCCCAAACTCCTCTAACCCAAAAGCCCAAAGTCTAAAACTAAAAATCAAAATTTAAAAATCAAAATTTAAAACACATAAACCCACCCACGATTTGGCCCAAGTCCAAATCGAAATTCACTGTTCATCTTCTTCCTTCCTCACAGCACCTCCCCTCCACCTCCAGCCACCACCGGCCATTCAACAAGCTGAGTTGGTTCTACCCAAACCACAATAGGAATGGTTCGGCCAAATCTCCAACCCAACCAAGGGTTGTCTCCCTTACCAGCGACATCAGTTCTCTCCCTCGATCCGCCACCACCAATCAGTCACTCGCCACCACTAGTGAACCCAGCGGTTTGGTTTTGTGAGAAAACCCCTATATACCTATACCAACAAACCGCGATTTCCTTATACTGCGAAAATCGTGATCTACGACCATTAATTCTCTGTAAAAGCTTCCCTCAAATCTAAACCAACAGCCCATCTATTCTTCATCATCCAATGACTAACAACCAAGTAAATACCACCACAACCACCATTCAATTCAAGAAATTCGACTTAATAACCCAAGAATTCAAACAACAATCCAAACAGCCGACGCCATTAACATTATCCAAAGCTTCGACAGCCCCATTCTTCCATACTCACACACCCCTAACTACCTCCAACTATTTATTCAACCCAACCAATTTATATTAGGACCACCTGTAATAGAAATTAACAGTCCTAACTATTCTTTGGCTTTGGTTCACACTGTCGTTAACGCCCAAAATAGAGTTTCCGCAGTTTTCCAGCAAAATAGTATACCAACAACAATATACTAATAGTGAACCGTTTTTACCAATTGGCGAGACCACAAATTATTATAGAATAACTACAGAATGATAAGCAAAAAAAACATCGGTGATAAAACCCCCTTTTTTTATCTGAAAACTATCTATGTATAGACATGAAATAAAACTAAACTACTCACCTGTAGCGCGCTCCAACTATCAGCTAGATCTCAGGATAAAACTCTTTTTTTTCTTCTTTCAGTAAAACCCCTTTTTTCTATATAAAACTCTCATTTGTGTTTCCCAAACTCTACGTGAGAAAACTCCCTTTTTAGTTTTAAAAACTCACCGAAAAACAAGGATAAAACTTATCTATTTACTTACGGAACTTTTATCCGTAACTGCTGGATATCATATATCTGTTTTATCTATTTTCATTATTATTATTATTATTATTATAGGAAAATAAAAAAGAAAAGACGGGGTGTTATAATGTGGCTGGCATGTGACCGAATCTGGGCAGTTAGTGAGGAAACGTGTCGCCGCTTTTTCCAGAATCCTAAAAAGACAGGTCTTTGGTATATGTGTGTGGACTAGGGCTTAGGCTGTGATCATTATGCATTGGGAACTAGAGGGGCGGTTAGATAAAACCATTTTTGGAGATTCGAAAAGTCATTTTTTGTTTCGTTTCCAGGACTGCAAAGAGTAAAACTCTTCAGGTTAATGCTTCCGCCATTTTTGCTGCTCATTTTTCTTGTGTTCTTGCTTGTTGCATTGAGTTGTTAGGTCGTCTTTAGCTTGTCTTGTTTAGGATTTGTAATCACTAAAAAAAGGAATGTCTGATTCGGACGATACTCGATCTGAAGAGGTTCGAGAGGTATCGTTGAGCTGTGAGGAAATGGAGGATGGTAGGGATGAATCAGTTGAATTTGAGGGTGAGGATGTAGAGGAAGAAGTACGATCTGAATCTGTTGCTGCTGTAGCTAATACTTCAGGTCGTGATGAAGAGTCAGCTTCTAGTGGGTTGCCCCCTAGGGTTGTAGATAAGCGTGTCGCGAAAGCTTTCGCTAATCTAAGGGAAGTGTTCGGCATCTAGGGAGGCGACCTGGAAATACACGAACTGGACAAGAGCGTGAAGGTGTTCAGTGATAGGTAAATGCCACCGAACTACCGCATAGTAGTCTGCGAGGGGCAGTTGAGGGCTGGTATGAGGATACCGTTCTTGAAGCTAACCTGTGACTTTTTTACGTTTTGCTGAAAAGCGCCCTACTAGTTTGTGGGTAATGCCTAGCGGCTACTTAGAGTATTTGATCTGTTAAATGCGAGTGGTGAATATCGATAGAGGTCGCAGACATTATCGAGCATTACACGGTAAAGCGATCTAGTGCTTTTAACTTTAGCTTGCAAACGTTGACTGGAAAATCCATCGTGTTGGATGGTGTAAGCAATGAGGCTTGGGAAAGGAAGTCGTTGCTGTTAATGGGGAACTTCTGTGCTAGAGATTGTAGTTTGCAAACTAGGGTTTGCAATTTTGTTGGTGGGTAGGAATGTGTTGTTCTGCTGTCTTGATGTTTGAATTGTTGATATTTTAACTGACTTTATGTCTTTGCTGTTTTTGCAGAGCTTACTATAAAGAAGCGAACTAATCGATCGGTGATAGAGAAGTTTGTGAAGCTAACCCGAGCTCTGAAATGGGAGAAATTACCTGAGGTCGCACATTTCTTTGTGGAACGAGGAGGTCGCGTGGTCAGGGAGAAAAGGAGGAATCAGAAAGAAAGAGCTCGGGGTCAACCTAGTAAAGCAGGGATGGATAAGTGTAAGAGTGATCTAGTGACAAGGGAGGATTGGAACCGAAGTCGGGTTGGTCCTAAGCGACCCACCGGAGGTGCTGGTGCCTCAGGGGTTGGGGGGTCGAGTGGGCGACCTGAAGGGGGGTCTAGTGGCTCTCCCTTGGACTTGGAGGTTATCAGCTTCAAGCCGCGCGAGCGTAACAGCTCACTAAAGAGGAAGGCTGATACGAGTGAGCAGCACGCTGCTAAGGTTACCAAAGCTGCGAGGCATGTGCTTGGGGATGGCTCAGATGCTGGGGGCGGTTCTGGCGGGGAACGAGTTGGTGGTAAGACCGCTCGTAGCACCAGGTCGAGGCCTGCACCACTCTTGGACCTGGAGACCTTTGAGGTCGGCCAGAGTTTGCCTCCAGCGTCTCAAGAACCCAACTCATTGGCGAAGTTGAAGACCCCGAGTAAGGTAAGTGGGAAATCGGTTATGGGTGATGATGATATGGAATGTCAAGTGATATATGAGGACGACCAGGGTGTGCAGCAAACTGTGAAGCGAACTGATGTCGACTTCAGGTCAAGTAAGATTGCGTCTTGCCTGCTTGACCACATTTCTCTTGATGGCAGTCGTAAGGAACTGGACACAAAAGGCATTGCCGATAATCTGAGGCGAATGGACATGGCTCACTGCTTGGTAAGTGGCGCTCTTCAGATCTTGTTCCTTAGTTTTGTATGTGCATATCAATTATGGACTGTTGTTGTATTTTTTATTTTTTATTTTTTTTTGTGTATAGTTTGTGAGTGGATACCAAAAACTGAAGGAGATCGCTCAGATATCGAAATCGAACAGGGAGTTAGTGGCCAAGCTGAGTGATGAGCTAAAGAATGTCCAGGCCACTGATATACGTAAAATTTAATTAACTCTACTGACGAATAAATGATAAAATTCAAACGCAAGTAAAACTAAAACTTATACGAAAACAGTGTTTATCAAAGATTTCTACTCTCGATACTATTGAAATAGAGTTGGAATAGAAGATTCGTTCCACTCCTAGTTCTTTAGCATTCAATGTTTTCTAATATTGCAAATCTATCAAAAGTCTAATGAGAGTAATGGTGGGATTATACTACGATGAAAATTCAAATAACAAGATACGCTAATTCAACTAACTCGGAAATGCTAAATTGATACTATATGATAAGGAATTAGGGGATTGATTCCACCTTTAACTTCGACTTAATCAACTAACAAAGATTCATCGTGATCCAAATTTCCATGCTTTCGCATATCAAAATGGTATTTCTAATCCCTAATTATACATGGCAATCTCTACCAATTAATAACTAGCATGTGAAGCAACCAAACTCATTCTCATAGTGAACTAATCACTTTCTAGAATTGAATAGATTATCACGATGATTTCTAAGTTAACAACGATCAAGCTTCATCAAGGCTTCTTCAACCCCCTCTAATAGAGGTTTAGCTTAGAATCATTATGCTCTCATTTCCAATAGAAATTGAATAAGACATAATATAAAGATTCCAACTTTATTAAATTCAACTAAACAATAATTGAAATCTAAATTAACAACTAAGAAATCATTAACAAACAAGAATTGAAATTAGATCTAAGCAATTTTAAATAGCAAAATCTAAATTATCAAGAACTAACTATTTTATTTATCTAATGAATGATAAACAATGATTCCAATAACTAATCTAAAATAAGGAATGAAACTAATTAATGGAATGAAAACTAATTAATTAACTAATTCAAAAACTCAAAACTAGATCTAGATTATTCTCTAATGGCTACCTTCTATCCTAAGCTAATTCATACTTAAGAGCTAAGTCTTGTGTGTGAAAATGGAGGAGACCAGATCCACATTTTCGTGCATGGGCTGAGAATCCATGTTTTGGGCCAGAAAATCGAGCCCAAAGCCCAATTTCTTCAGTCCAAAGGGCCCTTTTTAGCTGACTTTGACTTTAACAGAATTTTCATCTACTTTTGCTTCTCTGATTGGGTCAAAGTTTGGACCATTGGAAAGCTCTTTCCGAGCCGATCGTTTTGACATAAGGTACGCCCAATTCCGAGGCCTGAGTCCAAAGATACGGTCTTCGGAAGTTCTACTGACTTTTGTGTGCTATTTCTGCCCGCGTTGACTTTGACTTTTCAGCTTTTGACCAGGCTTTACAAAGGCTTTTTCTCCTTGAATCTTGACCTTTAATCACATAACTTCTTAGCAACCAACCCTTGCTCCTTTATCTCGCCAAAGTGGCACATTTTTGCACATAATTGACTTCAATGCCTGAAATACATAAAAGCGCGTAATTAGCATTAACTCTTATTTATTACTCGCATAATTGGTCTAAAAGTATTATTGTTAAAGGGTTAAAACTACAGTTTTGGGCTCTTATCAGTCGCGTATGCTATTGATGAGCTGAAGAAAGAGCATCATGACGTTTTGTATGAAAAAATGCTGATGCGTACCGAGTTGAATGGAATGAATCTGAAGCTTAAAGAATCGAGGGCAGAGCTTGATGCTGTGAGGACGGAGATTGGTAGATTGACTAAGTATGCTCATCATTGCAAAGATGTCGCTTAAGAGGCTAATAAAGCGTATGAAGATCTGGACGCAGAATTCCTTGAGCTGGAGGCAGAATACAAAGCTTTCAAAGAGGCGCATGAACGCAGGGCTCCCAGTTATCAATAGTACCCGTACTGGGAGATGCATGTGATGCTCCTATTTCTGCTGCTCCTGCTCAAGAAGTCGTTGAGTCTCAAGTTGAAGGTGTTGTGCCGAACGTGTTTGTGACTGTGGATGCTATTGGTCTCTCTTTTGCGGCAAGTGATAAGAACGCTGCAGAGGATGTATTGGATCCCTTGTTTACCGAAACTATGTCAGTTCTGTCTTGAAGTTGTGAGTTGTGAGTGATTTTTTATTGTTTTGATGTTATAAGTTGCGATACATTAGAGCTGGTTTCCCGGGGTAACCTGGGCAGTTCGCCTTTCTTTGTTGGTTGTGTAAATACTGAACTAACTGACTCCCCGTATTGTTCTGGGGAGTTCATGGAATGATGAATAGTATCTAGCCGATCTGGATTTCCTGAGTAGACTCAGCAGTTCGGGTAGGAGACGAACTGGAGCAATTCGTCCTTTTGCTTTTATGCAATGCTTGTTTTTGCTTCTTCGTTTTGTTTAGTTCTTTGATGGTTTGAATGTGCGATTCTTGATGTTATTGTAATTGTCTGGCTGTGTGTATGATCCTTGATAAAAGTGGGTGAGGCTAAGTAATCTGTGAGCCTGATTAAGTGTCCTGTTGTTTAATCTTAGCGTTGTAGGAGTCAAATAGTGAGAGATCGGGTGAGCATCTCGCTCTTATGAAGCGTTCTCATTCATAGGGCGCCCTGGTGAAAGGAAATTGTAACACGTGCGTGGCATGTGTGATAATATGAACAGTTACGAATATGAAATGATGGTTGCTAGGTGGCCTGATGTTTGGTGTCTCGATGTAATTATGGTGTGCCTTGGAAAGGTACGTTACTTGAACATAAACAAGAGAACTGTGTCTAGACGATCAAAAGTATCTGCTCTTCCCTTTCGCGACGCTGCTGTTCCAAAGCTCTTGCGTAACTTTCTTTTTCATCTCAGGTAAGTGTTTTCCATTTTTTTTTTCTTTTCCTATCTTGTTGCTTTGTGTGGCTGACTGTTAGGTGTTTGAAGAATCTACCATGGCTAGACGACGTGAAAATGTTGCTGAAGATAAAGGGATAAGGGAACCCTCCCCCCTTGTTATGGAATAGATTGAGTTCGAACCTCATCGTCATGGTGATTGTGGCAAAAGGAAGGTTGTTGCTTCTGAGGCCTAGAGTAACAAGCGACCCAAAAGTGTAGGTCGCTCTACTAGGAGCATTGTGTTCAGGTCCCCTAGTCGAAAGGATGGGGCCGACCTAACTGATGGGGAACGTGGCGACCTGGGTCAAGGCCAAGATGGTTCTGCTGGCAGCTCAGCTCTGCGTGCTGGTAACGAAGGTGATAGGGTTATATACTAAAAGCATTACTTTTGTATTAAGTCTAATTCTTTATATTTTGAATGAGAATCATATGGGCAAATATTATGCATATTATATATGTTATTAGTTATATGCATGTGTCTAATACTTTATGTTGTAGATGATATAGTGTGAACACATAGAAGATCATATCATCAGTACCTTATAAAGTATAAGTAATCATTCACAACCTAGATGGATTTGGACAAACCATTGGTACAGTTGTAGTATAATCTGGTATTAGTCTATCTTGACTATAAGATTACACTAGTACACTTTGCGTGTATTGAATAGGACCAAGTGAGGTTGTTTCTCTTTATACTGACTATAAAAGAGAACAAACGTCTCTGTTATTATGGATGTTTGTCCTCTTAATCCGGATATAATAATGGGCACTTATATGCATTGTACATTGCTTTAAATTATCAATGAGTAAGATTCATTTGGGAATCAACAAACTCGATGGATTGGGTAATGACATTGTATGTAGGTAAGGTGTGCTGTTGATTATAGAAGGAATCCGTGACCCGCAGGAAGTCGGGTTGATGATGTCCCCTTGAGGAGCTCAAAAAGATTGTCATGTAAACCTTGCAGGTGGATTTATTCCGACATGACAATGAGGTTGAGTGGTACAACTCAAGGACATAAGAAGTTGATTAATGTAGTTGTCGAGAACTTGACTTAATCAATCGGACATTCGATATCTTAAACACGGGGAGATCAACGAGCATATAATATGGAGCCCATAAACATAACACGTAATTTGGGATTAGGGCAGTAGTGCAACAATGGCCTTTAGTGGAATAAGCCATTTGTTGACGGACTTGGGCCGTGTGTTCTGGGCAAACATGGGAAGCCCAAGCCCGTCAGGAGGCCTAACCCTAATTTCTTCTCATGGTCCTTGTTGTAGCCTATAAATAGAAACCCTTCTCTCCTGGGCGAAATTCACTATTTATCTGGATTGAAAAGAGATGCAAGGAAAGATATATCCAAAATTGGTTCTAGCTTTGTGAGAAAGAAGGGGGTTGGTAGATCGTTGCCCACACAACGTCCAATCTATTGAAAGGAATACAATAGAAGATCAAGAGGTTGATTGTTGATTTCATAGCTATTGGATTCTCAGAGTTATTGATAAGCACCCAAAAGTGTATTATGAAACCCCGTTGAGACATATAAATTTGGTTAACTATGTGTTTAATAATCATGAAATAAATACGTTTTCATACTTTTGCAGGTATTCGCAGTAAACATGGAAATATGGTTTAAACCTGTGATAAAGCACGAGAAACGACATATATATGAATTCTTCTAAATCCACACAGAAGCATCAAACTTCCGAAGCTCCTACCTCTTGAACCAGGACTCAAATCGACAAGTGAAATTTTCGGACAATCGCATGATGAACTCTACGCGATAAGCGGGAAGTTATAAAATTTCCCAAAGACCCCAATCGGACTGCACATAGGACCCACTATGCGGACCCACAAGATTGGATGAGTCATCAATCATGGAGCATGTCAAGACAAAAATGACAAATTATTGGTGCAAAGTTGACACCTTGCATGTAATTAATTAGATTAGGTGTTAATAGTGAAAAAAAAAGGCAAGGTGTCACTTTGTTTTAATGTGGTGGATAAAAATAAAGTAAATGTGGTTTGATGTTTCACATGGGAGGAAATGAGATGTCTCTCAAATGGAGAAGAAAACAAAACAAAAAGGGGGACACTCCATTTACTCCCTTGACTTCTTTTCCTTACGTTGTATTATTTTAGTTCCTTAACTATTTTTATTATTTAGTTTTTTGTTTTGGTAAGAAAAGCTTGTATAGTTTTAATGGAGGAAACTTTGGTTTTCTTCTAGGAAAATAAATCAAAAGCAAGTGAGTTAGATAATTAGTCTTCTTTTTCCTTTTTCTCTCTCTCTTTTTATACTTTCTAACTTGTAATCCTTCATCCCAAGGATCATGAGCTAACTTCCCCTTGGGGAGTTAATCAAACTTATGTGAGGGAAAAATCTTTGTTGTGGTTTAGTGGGTTTTTTAGGAAGAACAACTAGACCTACACCCTATCCCAAAATGATAGTTGGTGTAGTGTCTAGTTAGGGATCAAAGTGATGAGCTTAGAGATAAGTCATTGCTTTGATTCCACTTGCTAGCATGTATGAGCTTATAGATGAGCCATACATGTTAGGGATCAAGTTTTCTTCTATTAGACTTGTCTATGAGTTCTAGGAATAATAAAATAAACTTATTAAAATGAACAACAAAAGTTAACTTCACATGAGGAGGATTAACTCTCCATATTTTCTTTTAGTAAATCGTATTGTGTTTTAGTTGTATAATTTTGAATCTTAATGTTTTTTTTATGTTTGTGTAGAAAAGAAACCTAGTATTAGTATTTAAACTTACTCACTAGTTCCCTAAGAGTAAAAACCAAGTTGTAGTTATCCTAGACTTTAGGTTAGATCGAATCTTTACTCCAACTATATGAACACGAAATTTTGTGAGTAAGGAAACTTTGAATTTACACTTTTGTCAAAATTAGAGAGACAATCTCTAACGTAGTAAAAAGTGGATATCAAAATGGCGTCGCTGCTGTTCTAAAGGCATAGGACTAGTGCTACGGATTGGACTTTACTCCAAGGGGAAACACCCCTCTCATCATCCCTTGTTTTTCCTATTTTTCCGTTTTTTTCTTATTTCTTCATCGTCGAAAACCAAACGAACTGACCTGTCTCAAAAAAAAAAAAAAAAATGTGTACTTCCAGATACCGAAAGTTAAGACTGGGAAAGTACACTTCTGGCGATTCTAAGGGTGCTGTGAAAAGTTGAAATCATTGTGACATCATTGACACGCGTGCGCGGTATTGGACACGCATCCGCAGGTTTAACCCGCGTCCGCGGATGTATTTGTTCTGTTGGTGCTCATAATTTACCTCCAGCATCCCCTGATCTATCTTGATCCATATCTAGGCCTCACTCTCTGGACCTGTAACTGAAAATTTGACTATTCTATTGGGATTAATCACGTCGACGAATTGAAACGTTTTTTTTAATTTTTTTGGGCGGACTAGCGGGAAGCTACAGGTTCCAAAGTTTTTCAAAGTTTTTTTTTTTTTTAATTTTGTTGCATGAATGTCATGTACGTAATTATTATAAATTAGTTTATGGATTATTATTTACGTCTTAGGCTAGAAATATGCATGAATCATGTTAATAAGCAAGAAATATTTATATGCGATTAAGTGGGTATGAATTGCATATTAATGTATATGTACATACCAATGGTACTATTTTGCATAGTTATCTATATTTATATGTATAAGTGTCTATTATTGCATGTTTAGTATTTCTCTAATTATCGTCACATCTGCATCTAATAAGTCGATTTTGTCAAAAAAGAGGAGAACACATTCAACGAGGGTTAAAATCGAGGTTGGGTAAGTTGTTTCTAAACCTACGGGGTAAAAGGCGCTCTCTATATGACACTTTCGCAATCTCAATGAGTATTGTCGAAATCGAATTATTATGCAATACAAGAGTCGTATTTTAGTTTCTGTATAAATACCTTGCATGTTTAGTTTTGTCGTATTTATCTGCGTCGTATACTATATATTAGCATGCTAATGTATTTAGATCGTATGAGTGATTCAAATTTTGCCTTTTATTCTTGTTGATATCGTTTACGTAATATCGATTTACAAATTAGTGTACATATACGTATTACTGATGTATATTTGCCTGTACGTATGGAAATATTTATCGATGACACAAACTTGCCTATCTTCACATGCTACTGCACCTAGTATTGTATGAGTAGATCGTATTTGCATGTTTGTATTTTCACCCTTACATAAATCTTAAAAAAAATAAGAAAAAATAAATTAATTAATTAAATTAAATTAAAATTAATACCGACTTTGCATAAATTTTAATTCCATAAATCTTAATCATATTCCAACGGTGTCTAGGAAACTTGAAAGATTGAGGTTACTTAATTAGAACCGTGCTTTCGCCGCGGAAAGCCTCCCTCATATCTCTCTTGTGACACGGCTGTTGGTTTATGCACTGCGTATTCCTAGCTTCACTGCTATGTTAGCAGCAGCTTAGGCCTACGTTGAAATAACTCTAATGCTTAAAGATAATAATAAAATTCGAGTACTACTAAATTCATACGTAAATTAGATCTAATTTTATGCTTGCATGAGATTAAGGTGCAGTTCCACTAAAAGAAATTGAACATACCTATCGTCGAAAAAAAATCGATAAACAATTGCGTAAGTTCTCACCTAAAAATTGTTCTTCTTACGTTAAGTACCTTCATCCACGATCCTTAATTCGCCATTAACTTAAATCGTTATGGCGGCGATCCTCCACCGGTTGAGAAGCCCTGTCCGGACTTCTATCTTTGCGTTCTGAGGAAGGACCTTCTTCTTGCATCAAACTTGAGGGACATTGTCGGTGATTTTTGTATCCGTAAAACGTTTTTAGTTTGTTACCTATATATCATGGTTTGGATCACGAAAAACCTTACAATCATCTTAAAGGAGGGTTGCAACAAGTGGCCACAACATTTCACCATCCAGCTGATCTCTAAGGAATAACTCTTGCCCGGTTGTTTCCATTCACTTTAGTGGAGAAAACGTCAATTTGGCTAGCGGTCAATGACCCACAATCCATAGACACATGGAATAAATTAGTTCAAGCTTTCATGCTTCAATTTTACACTCGAAGAAAACAATTGAAATGCTTCAAAAAATTCAAAATCTTCATGAATCCTTTACGGAAGCATGGAGTCGTTTCACTGATCTTCTGTTAGAATGTCCTCACCACCAACTAGACAAAGCTGTCCTTGTTCGTTCATTCTTTAATGGTGCATGCGATCATCAAAACGAAACTCTTGATATAATGAGCGGAGGTTGCTTCATGGACAAAGAAGCTAAGCTTATACTTTTCTAGAAAAACAAAGCGAAAAAAGGTACACCTTTGGGGTAACACCGAAGTCGTTTAGGTCATCAAAGGACAATGTTACAAAGGCCACATCTATTTTTGAGGTAAAACCCGATCCCCGAATTAAAAATTTGATAGAATCCCTAACTAAAAAGTAGATGCCTTTGCGGTTTCAAGTAAAACGATCAACTACCAAAACCGGTCATGAGCGTTGACACGCCCCCATGTGTCCTTTGTCTTAGTCGACCATCCCGATGCATATTGTCCCTTGTTATATGCTTCCCCTACTCAACAATCGGAGGAGGCATGTGCATTCAACATTCCCAATACACCGTGGAGACAACATCCGAATTTCGCTTGGCGCCAAAATAACCAACAAATGGGGGCTCCTCCAGGTTTCGCAAATCCACCTGTTCGACCTACCAACAATTTTATTCCATACCGCTAAGGAAATAATCAACAATACCAACAAGGTCAATTTCAAAATAATTTTATTGCTAATTATCAAACCAACCGCAGCCTTGTTCCAGCTAATCCAGATACCAATTATAATCATCAACTTCTAAGCAATAGTCGAGAACTACTATCTATTGCACAACCTGCGCCACCCATTATGGATAGGACAAACGAGACTTTCTTGGCTTACATGAACCAACAGTCTCAAATTTTAACGTCTATCCAACAATCACTTCAACAATTGGCGAAAAAGAAGAGTCGAAGCGTGTTTCCTTCGCCTGGCGGTTCCAAACCCTAAACCAGCAAACACGACCTTTGAACTCACCAATGCACCTGGTACAAGCACCCCCAACCAAGGTGAGGTGCATGCAATCACTACTCTACGATCTGGAAAAACAATAGAAAATCAAATATGTATGCCAGATAATCAACCAAAGGAATCCGAAGATTCCAATGAATCTATTTCTAATAATGAACCTACGGAGGATTCCCCATATCCAACAAAGTCAACAACTCCGAATGTAGGAAACAAGCAAGTAGACCCCTTTACCAAATTCAGCCCTAAGGCACAGTTTCCTGCACGCTTGGCAAAGAATAAACCTGATGAGAATTTTGCTTAAATACGAGAAACTTTTAAAAATTTGACAATTAACTTACCTTTTCTCGATGCCTTAAAACTATTACCAAAACATGCAAAATTTCTTAAATATATGTGCACCACAAAAAGGAGAACTAATGTTCCTCAACAAGCATTTCTCACCGAACAGTTTCCATCCATCACCGAACACAATGGTATAGTCAAATACAAGGACCCTGGTAGACCAATAGTTCCATGTACCTTAGGTGACAAATGTACGACTCTTTAGCGACTTCTGACCTAGGGAGCTAGTGTGAACTTACTTCCATATTACTTATTTAAACAACTAGGTCTTCATGAGCTCAAACCTACCACCATGACACTACAGTTAGCCGATCGTTCCGTAAAATATCATATCCAAAAGGAATTGTGAAAAATGTCCTCGTAAAAGTCCAAGACTTTTTCTATCCTGTAGACTTTGTTATTTTGTATACAGAAGTTGCATGTGATTCCATTCCTATCATCTTAGGACGTCCGTTCCTAGCAACTGCTAATGCTCTTATTAACTGTAGGGATGGTTCAATGACCATGTCCTTCGGAAATCTATCGGTCGAGGTGAATGTGTTCAAGTTGATGAAACAAATCCCAGAGCCTGACATTGATGGTGAGGTGAATTGGGGTTGATGACGATACAAAAGTATTTAACAAACTCTTTTCTAGAAGATGAAGTGTACCAATTTCTTTCCTTTAAGCGAATCCAAGTTTGAGGGCGATGATTATACACAAAAGTAAATGAGTTATTAGAGTCAATACCATTATTTGACCTACGACTTGTGATGTCCAAATAACTTGGATGAACATCAATCTGTTTCTTGCATGGATGATGACTTTCCTCAAGAATCTTTAATACCCACTCTGCCCACCCCTGATTTAAAACCTCTTCCTTCGGAATTAAAATACGTCCAACTTGGTCCAAATGGTCGTCACCCAGTTATCATTTCTTCACAATTGACTAACGATCAGGAAGCTCGTTTAATTAATGTCATTCAACAACATCGTTCTGCTATTGGATGGCCCCTCGATGACATTAAAGGCATTGAACCTACTATGTGCACCCATCGCATACACCTTGAAAAAAATGCTAAGACGTCGCGTGAACCACAACGTCGACTAAACCCTACCATGAAAGATGTGATGCGAGAGGAAGTTTTAAAATTACTTTCGATCGCGGGTATTATTTATCCTATCTCGATAGTGTTTGGGTGAGTCCAATACACATTGTTCCCAAGAAATCGGCATTACGGTTATGCTTAAATGATAAAGATGAATGCATTTCCACTCGTATCCCGATGAAATAGCGAATATGCATTGACTATCGCCAAACTTAATCTTTGTCACTCGTGGATCACTTTCCACTTCCATTCATCGATCAAATGCTTGAGCGGCTTAGCCGGTCATGCATATTACTATTTTCTTGATGGTTATTCAGGTTATTTTCAGATAGTCATAGACCCTGCTGATCAAGAAAAGACCACGTTCACATGTCCATTTGGTACATTTGCATATAAACGAATGCCTTTCGGCCTTTGCAATGCACCTGGTACTTTCCAACACTGCATGCTTCACATTTTCAGTGATATGGTTGAACGTTTTATGGAAGTATTCATGGAGGACATATCGTTTCAGAAGACGGAATTGAAGTCGACAAAGCTAAGATAGAAAAAATTGCTTCACTTCCTATACCAAAATCAGTTCGAGACATTCGCGCATTCTTAGGACACGCAGGTTTCTATAGGAGATTTATTCAAGATTTCTCAAAGGTTGCTCGACCTTTAACCAATCTCCTGCTTAAAGATACCGTTTTTTACTTCAGTTTCAATTGCAAACAAGCCTTTGAGATTTTAAAAACGGCATTAACTACCGCTCCCATAATTCAACCACCTAATTGGTCTAAACCTTTTGAATTAATGTGTGACGCGAGTGACTATGCTATTGGAGCTGTACTAGGGCAATGCTGAGAAGATAAGCCAGTTGTCATTTACTTTGTGAGTAAAATCCTTAATGAAGATCAACGTAACTATACCACCACTGAGAAAGAGTTTATCGCCGTTGTATATGCTTTGGATAAGTTTCGTCCTTACCTAGTGGGTTCTCCAACTATTGTCTACACTGACCATGCGGCACTTCGTTATCTATTAGCGAAAAAAGATGCAAAACAAAGGTTGATCCGATGGATTCTCCTTTTGCAAGAGTTTACTCTAGAAATTAGAGATAAAAAAAGGTTGCGAAAATGTGGTTGCAGACCATTTATCACGACTTGTCAGTGATGTTGATACTGATTCCGAACCTATCTGTGATTCCTTTCCAGATGAACACTTGTACTCTATTTTTTCATCCCCTTGGTACGCTGACATAGTAAATTACTTAGTTACCGAAGAAGTCCCTTCATCTTGGTCTCGTAATGACCGGAAAAAGTTCTTATCCACTGTGAAATTTTATTTCTGGGATGATCCCTACCTCTTCAAGTATTGTTCCGACCAACCAAATCCGTCGTTGCATCCCTGATTGGGAACACAATGATGTGTTATCCTTCTGTCATGAACAATCTTGTGGTGGTCATTTTAGTGGTAAGAAAACTGCGGCCAAGGTCCTACAATGTGGATTCTATTGGTCAACACTATTTAAAGATGCACATGAGCATTGCAAAGCATGTAATCGCTTGCCGGCTAGGGCGCATTACTCAACGCAATATGATGCCCTTAAATCCCATTTTAATTGTGGAAATCTTTGATGTATGGGGCATCGACTTCATGGGTCCATTTCAAATTCCATGGCTCCCTATACATTCTAGTAGCGGTTGACTATGTGTCAAAATGGATTGAGGCATTGGCATGTCGTGCTAATGATCATAAAACGGTCGTTTTGTTAAGTAAAAAAATATTTTCTCTCGATTTGGTGTTCCAAAAGCTATAATTAGTGATGGGGAAAATATTTCTGCAATAAAATTTTGAAGCTTTAGTAAAAAATATGGAGTCATGCACAAAGTGGCAACTCCATTATCATCCTTAAACCGGTGGTCAAGTAGAAGTCTCTAATAGAGATCAAATCCATTTTGGAAAAACTATCAATCCATCTAGAAAAGACTAGTCTCTACGATTATCGATGCCTTGTGGGCATCTGAACAGCGACTTTTAAGACACCTATATAGGATGTCTCCTTATCGCCTCATTTTGGAAAACCTTGTCATCTGCCGGTTGAACTTGAGCACCGTGCTCATGGGCAATCAAAAAGCCTAAAGTATAATATTAACGCTGCAATTTAAGAGAAAAATTGCGAGTTAAATGAGCTTGAGGAAATTCGAGATGATGCCTATGATCTCTCGAAATCTATAAAACCAACATGAAAATAGTGCATGACAAGCACATATTGAGAAAAGATTTCAAAGTGGGTCAAAAAGTTTTTGTTATACAACTCAAGATTACACATTTTTCGGAAAATTAAAAACACGATGGTCTGGTCCTTTCACCGTCTCTGCTGTCATCCCTTATGGGGCTATTTCTTTGAAAAACGTAAATGATGACATCGAATTTCAAGTAAATGGCCAACGCCTTAAACATTATCATGAGTTGCGCTCTCCAGATGTCGAAGAGACTCTTCTTAATGATCCAAATCTACATAGACTAATAGATTCGATGGTGTACTTCTTTCCATGTGTTTAAACAGAGAGAAAGTAACCATTTGGGTAGCGGGACCTCTTCTATTTTCTTTTCTAAACATCCCTAGAGTGTGTGGTTTATGGCCCCGGAACCATAGTCCACAAAACTCTACTTGAACCGAGTATAAATGTCTTCCCGATAATCGAACAAAAGCGTGCCTCCGGAAAACAATGGGTACCAAAAATTTCAACTCCTTTTTTCCTCCTTTTCTATTCTCTTCCTCCCCGCGAACTCCAACTCATCATTTGGTCCAAATCTCACCCATCTCGAATAGGTAATGGTCGTTACTTTTGCTTTCCTTTTTGCGAAAAAGGATGGGGTGGTGTATGAATTGTCAAACTCCTTTTCTGTCCGGTCTTGATCTTCTATCCGAGATGAGCGGTTATAAGGTATATTATTGTCTAACACCATTTCGGCAGGATAAACTTCATCATCGTCCCCGCGATCCCACGGGGTTGGAATTCGTCTTGAGGGATCCGACGTTAAAAGACTCACATTCGTCTTGAGGATCGACATAAAAAGACTCGACATGTATATACTCATTTTTATTTTTCCTTAGCACCAAGCATGGTGCCCAAAGAGAATGCGTGATATGCAACATCGGACATTTCCTAGTTCGTGCGGGCAATGGATTCCACCGAGCCAACCCCCGATCGGTTTTCTATGTATCAAAGGAGCGGTTTGAGGCTATACTATATGTACTAAGGGTAATATTATTATTAGACCATTGCACATTGGTCGGGGATGATACCGAATCTCAACCCTAGTCCCCAAAACATAAAAGGTTAAACCCGCGGCCGGGATTGGGTTCGCCGAGCCGACATGAAAGTTGCCTGAAAGATTAAGCCGTTATGATGTGTTGTTTTATTTGGACTGCCAAGTTGTTGACGTTCCTCTCGACTTGTACATTTGTATATAAAAATGTAAATAAATAAATACTTAAAAAATATAATAATAATAAAATAAATAAATAAAAGGTTTGAATGTGATTTTGTCATATTCGATTGATAACATTTTGAATCCGATCATTTTGATATATCAATGTTTTCAATTTGGGTTAAAACGGTAAATTCCACGTTTGAAATTTTAGAACATTTCGGACATAAGGGGAATTTCTGGAAATCATTTGGGCTTGGGCCAAAATTGGACCTGACCAAAAATCACGGACCAGGTTACAAAAACCCGCTGCGAGGCACCCGCGTCCACCCTCACATTTCTTCCCCAAAAACCGGATCTTGGTCTCCCTCACACTCACCTTCGGCGCTAACTAGACGGAACATGAATTCAACCGGCGCCAAGGGCTAAACTCCACAATTCGAACCCCTTCCTCCGGCTTCCATCTCCTCCATCACTCCTAGCAATTTCCACCCTCATAAATTCAATTAGATCTTGCTATGGCAACACGAAGGAGAATCGCGGTTGAGAGAAATTTTGAAAATCTCTCCCGATTAGGGATGTTTCATCCATTTTTTCGATGAGGAAATTGCTAGTAGAGAGTGGAATATCTCTTGCATCAATTCCAGTATTTATTCGAAGATTTGGTGTTGAAATTTTACAACAATGGAGGTTTTACGGGGTGATGAATTTTGGATTAAAGCGAGATGGGTTGGGCGTGAACTCTTATTTGGACTTAATATCGAATCTGACCTTTATATCCAATTTCCTCGTTGTTAATTGTTATATTATTTGGTCAAGCATTTGCATGGGTTCGATTTTCCGTTAATTATTCTGATATTAGTTTAATATATTTGCATCCAGTTTTCGATTTTCGTTTATTATTTGATAAAGTTGCATTTTCATCTAGTTTCGATTTCCGATTAATTATTGTTTGAGGTTAGTTCAATGAGTTTGCATTCGGTTTCGATTTCACTGTTAATTATTTCTTGAGGTTTTGCATCCGGTTTATTTTTTAGATTAGTTGGTCACGGTTGCATCCAATTCGATTTCCCGTTAATTATTTTTTAAGATTAGTTCCACACATTTGCATTATGTTTCCAATTTATAATTAATTTTTCTTTGAAGTTAGTTCAATGCAGCCTACATCCAGTTTCATTTTTTCGTTAATTTAATCTTTGAGGATTAGCTCAATGCATTTGCATCCAATTTCGATTTTCCCGCGACAATTATTTTTTATGTTAGTTTGATATATTTGCATCCAAGTTTTAATTTTCAGTTAATTATTCTTTGAGGTTAGTTTAATGCGGTTCTATCCATATTCGATTTTCTATTAATTAATTTTTTAAGATTAGTTTAATGTTTGTATTTGCATCAGTTTCGATTTTCGTTAAATATTATTTGGGGTTAGTTCGATGCATTTGCATCCAATTTTTCAGTTCTCCATTAATTGTTTTTTATGTTAGTTTCAATCAATATTATATATATTTTAAAATATTTGTCATTATTGCTTTAATTGTTATTTTATTGTTTTCATTTTCTATTATATATTTTGTGATATTATTTTTGTATAATTGTTTTTAACTATGTTTTGAAGCCATGTTAAGGATATATTCAAAATAAGTGGTGTTTTATCATAGACACTAAAATTGTATGATTTGTAATAGGAATTAGTTTATACAAATCACCTATTTTTTTTGCAATTATTTTTATTTGATCAAATATATAAAAATTGGAACACTAAAAGTGTTTGATTTGTAATAGAAAATTATTTTCTACAAATCACCTATTTTTTTAAGAATTTTTTTTTTTTATTTAATCAAATATATAAGAATTAGAAATACTGTCCAAACTCTCTAAATACAAGAATTAGAAATATACTCAAATTGTCCAAAGAGGTTCAAATGCATTAGGATTATAGGCTATTAGAAAATACTATCTTTTCATATTAAAGTGCCACATAGAATAAGAAAAAACTAACTCGTATTAGAGTGCCACATAGGAGAGAGAAAACCTTCTTTTGAAGGTCTCCGCTTTTAAGATATAGATAGTAGATGACTAGTGTCAAATACCTCCACAAAATTGGAGGCATAATATTTTTAGATTTTTTCATTATATGTATTTTTAAATGTAAAAGTAGGTGATTATAAGTGAAATAGTGACATGGAATATATATTTTAAAATGTTGAATTCAAAATAACTTAAATGCATTTTAAAATGTTGAACAAGTTAAAATGCATTTTAATGCGCAACATTTAAATAAATGCATACTTTTAAATTCATTTAAAATTTATGAAATTTTGTTAAAAAAAACACTTACTTTCAAATGCATTTAAAATTTATGAATTTTTTAAGAAATTATGGGATAGACATCTTATTGTTTCTCATATTGTAGAAGTAATTGCAAATAATTAAATAGAATATTTTTGTCTATTGCTTCTAAAAGTGGTTAGACATATGTCAAATGTTGGTTTTAGTCAAACTTAGATGTAAAAACTCAAAATATTATGTCTGTATTAGGAGTCCAAAAAAAAAAAAAATTGGGGGGTGGGGGTGGGTCTTAGGAGTTTTGTGTGTGTGTGTTGGTTGGGGTTGGGGTTGGGGTGGGGAGGGTGGGGTTGGGTTTCTACACTATTTCCTTATTATAGACGAAACCCCTATTAATGTCTTATTCTCGACATGAATTGTTAGCGTAAATATAGTCTCTGTCATATAATACAGCTAAGTTCTAATATAGTCCTGCGTGTATACTGACAGTCGGATTCATTGTCATGTGTAGTTAAACATTTAAATTAAGAAGTGGGAAGAGTTGTAACCGGAAAAAAAGACAAATTTCACAATTCATACTTCATACTTCATACTTCAATAAGGTTTACAGTCTGCTGGTTCTAAGAGCCAAAGGATGCATCCAAACATATGAAACATTCTACATACAATATTACACTGTAAACACGAACTATAGAGCCACTTAAAATTGGATTGGAACCCATAGGCTAGCGGGATGCTGATATTTAGTAGAAATAAGAATCAATCTCCCCCGAAACTTTACTCGGAATTGAAGATCTTAGAGATTAAGTGCTAGCTGGCAGAGAGAGGTATAGGATTCATGGCAGTCTGGATCCTCCTGAATGCAGTTCCCACCCTATCCTTAAGACCGGTGCTTTCACTTTCAATTTCACCACTTCGTCGATCAAGCAATGCAACATTCCCATCAACAGTGATCACTAACTTCCCTTGCTCGTTCAATTTCACATCACCAAATAGTGAAACTAACAAGGAGTGCACCACTTTCTCCGTTGTCTTTGTGGTTTCTTCCTCGGTTTTTTCCGTCTCTATTGTCACCTTGGGCATCTCTCGACTGATGTTCAAGATCAAAGCAATAATAGAATCTGAAATCATATCACTAATTGGGTCTGAATTCCACAAGATTGAAATATGCTTCTCTGATTCCTGCTTTACTGTCACACGCTCATGCACCATCAAGGTAGGGCCCTCTGACTCACCAACAGGGGAAGACTCCACACTTTCATAGATCTGCTTGAGTCTGTGCTTTATGACACTGAAGGCACCAGAGTAAGGGACAGAAATCCTCTGAGTGACGTTTGCAGTTGATAGTTGTGAGAAGACGGGGAGATCCTCAGGTGCCATTATCTGATAAGTGAAACCTTTCTTAACCAGCAACCCACTAACAGTTCCACCAACTTCTGGGGTCTTTTCAGCAAGTCTTCCAATTGTTTTGGCCATTTTTTCAGAGTTGAAATACATTTCAACAGATTGGCAATTCTTTGGAGTGATAATTTTTTGTGTTTCCGTCAGCAAACTGGGTGATGAGCTTCTGTTTGAGCCTTCCCATCTCATTGGCTTCTCCGTGAACAAGGATTATGTTAGGGGGCATGAGTTCTTTCAAGAACGTACTTGTCTGTGCAAAATCAGCATGAGCTGAAAAAAGTAATGTACCTGCATGTTTAGAGGGGCAGTCAGACCATTCATGAGAGTTACTTCCTTGGGTTCGTTGATGATGGTCTTAGCCAATGTCCTTCAACAACATACCCCGGTATGACACATGCATTCTTTTTATCAGAGCACCACTTATCAAATAGCTGACGGGATAGTCCACTTTGCAGTCCACTTGGGCTTGCCATCACCACAGACGGACCTACGTCATCAAAATTCTCAATGCTCTTCAAAGAAGATATGTGCTTGAAGTCAAAGGGGTTTGAACTTGCAAACTGATTTCGGATCCTATCATTCATTGCATTGATGTAGGTCTGGTACACAGCCATGCACCTTTTGGCAAGAGGTGAGGCATAGTAGATAGGGATGTTGTGGAGCTCGGGATGGTGGGACCAATATTCATCAAGAATGAGGAGAAGCTCTTGTGCCCTCCCAAGAGCAAATGCTGGGATGAGAACACGCCCCCCTTGAGATATGGTTGAGTGTATGACATCCGTGAAGCGTTTCTCCCGCACAAGCCGAGGTTGGTGAAGCTGAACGCCATAGGTGGACTCAATTATGCAGATATCAGGAGAAAACTGTGGAGTTTCAGCAGCACGCAGATGACGATCTTCTTCACGGGAGTAATCTCCAGTGTAAAGTACCGGACACCAGCGATATCAACCATGAACATTGCAGCACCAAGGACATGACCTGCAGTATAGCACCAGAACGGATCCCATTCACTTCTACCGCTTTGGTGGAAGTCAATAACCTGCATTAGGCAGTTCATTTTGAGGGACAATGAACTTATTAAATATGCTAAAAAAAATGAACTAGGAAATTGCAAAGTAATATGCAGTTACATTTTATCTTTTTATCTAGCAACAACATAAGGAAAATGAACCACTACTTTCACATTTGACGTGACCAGATGCTCATGCACCAATAAGAGGAAATCCAAGCAGTTCTACTAAGTTCAAAGGTAGGCAAATATATACTTCTGCAATGCTTTTTTAGCTGTTATGTCATATGATCCAGCAACCTCGGTCTAACTTGTATCCAGTCCAATTTAAATACTACACTGTGAAGGTACAATCTAAACACTTACCAAAAATATTGAGAATACTATTTACAAATACTGTATATAGTGCAATAAAAAAATGAACCATGTAGATGTGGAACTGATATGGAAACTTGTCACTACTGGGGACCTAACAATATCTCCCAGGCTCCTATCCAGACAAAACTGGTGTGGTGGAACATGGTACCACGAAAGCTGCAGTTCCTAATGCATTACTTCCTCTGAAACATTCTTGTAATACTGCGTGTAAAGAAGCATGGCGATTATAACACCCTTTGAGTTCTGTCCAACCATGACTATTGCCGACCTTTTTGAGCACTGTATTGTCCCTTCACCTATTTCAGACACCATATTTCTGCATGATATCCATAATTCAGAGGATTGTTCCTTCTCTTTTTTAAGGAAAGAGGATTAGCAGTCTCGGTTACAGAATTTGATCCTTCCAGTTAAATGTAGTAGATTATGAATATTCGGAGTCACTGCGACAACATCGGCTGGGGAACCTTAGCATAGAAACTAAAGTGCGAATTTTGTTTACGTAGCAACCAATGGTGAGGAAGAATAGACAAATTTAAGAGGTAGTCTTTAATGGTGGATGAAGGTATTGTTTTTTCTTGGTCCTTGTCTTCTGCTCTCTTTGTGAGACCTTCCACCACCATCTTGCTCCCTAATCTTAGCAGGGCAGAAGATGATAATGTCCAAACCAATACCAGCCAAATTAAGCTTCCATCCTATTTGGAATCTCAGGTCGGTTAGATGGTCCGCACTTTTCAATGTAGAATGCATCCTTCTCTTTTATTGTAATAACCTAAAATATATGTTATATATGATTTTATTTTATTTTCTAAGGAACAAAACATTCAAAAATTGGTTCATCTTTTGATTTACCCACCATACTTTACGGACTACAATTTCCATTGACGCATTCTAATATGACAACCAGAATTGAAACTTTATCATGCTAAAAGAGATGGATCTTCTAAGACAATGAAAAGAAGAAAGTAAAAGGAGCTAGAATACCATTGTTGTCAAGGTTTAGAAAAACACATTGAAGTTTAAGCCTCAAAGCGTGCCCTTTTAGGGATTTTGCCTTGAGGCTTAAGCCTTACAAATTTCGTGCATACTGTGAGGCTACAGCCTAAATGGTGTGAGGAGCGCTTTTTGAGGCTTAGTGAGGCTTGGCCTCACTGGAACTCAGGCTTTACCCCCAGCCAAACCATTTTTTTTTAAAAGCTTTTTTTTCCCATTTTTTCAATTGTTTTGACAACTTACCTATGAGCAGGACTGATCCAGAAATTTTTCCTGGCGTTATTCAACCGACTTGAATAGGGAAAATCTCAGCTGATAGTGTTTTCGAGCAGGCCAATATGCCACAATTTTTGAAAATTTTCTTATTTAAAAACATGAAAAACTAATTTGGAAGATATAAAATTTCAAGTCTAGAGGTAGTAACTCCAATGTATTTAAGCAGCAAGAGAATATCATAGGCTTACCGCATTTTGTTTTTGTCGATAATGAGTATTGAGTATCCACTGTTTTGATAATTTAACTATGAGACTATGAGTATTGAGTCTATGTCTATGACTATGTGTCTATGAGTGATTCAATGAGTGTCTACTGTCTAGTGACTTGTAGCTATATCAATGTTTCAGAATTATTTGATTAGTTAAGTCTTGTTAATACACCATCAGTATATTGCTATTTGTGTATCTATGTGAAAGTAAAACCTTAAGCCTCACTACACTTTATATATGCTATAGTAATTTTACTAATTTCATTAATATAGCATACTGTTCCTCATGCTTCTTCTTCTTCTTAAGCCTCAGAGACAGTGAGCCGCAAGGGGCTGATCCGTTTTTCAAAACACTGATTATTGTTAAAATGTTTTACTCAAGTTTTCCAAAAGGCTTAGTATGATTCCCATTACATTTGAAAGCAAACAGATTCTTGCAATATTTGCACGTATTTGCTAATTTTACAGGTATCCACATTTAAAAGTTTATGTCGATTTTGTTCTATTGAAATCTTGTAGGAATGACAATTTTGCTTTGTAGAATAGGTGATCTCCTAAAATAGAAGTTTAAATAACAACGAAATTGCCGAGATGTCAGGTTTTAAAATTTCGCCACGCTGTGATATACTGTACATGATTAGATACACAACTCAGAAGCCTCCTTTTTTCTTTAACAGAACACAAAACTACAAGTTAAGAAAAGTCGCAAAGAGACATATTTAGAAGTGCTTTAGAGACAGGTTTACCTACAATTAGGGAACGATTTTTTTGAGACAGAAAACATACCTCGATTTTGTCCATGGACCGTTTAATGTCTTGGTCGTCAAATAACATATCCTCAACTGATACTTTGCTAACTTTTACATAGTCTGACAAAAGCAGGTTGTAGATGGCCTTTGTGGCATGAGTCATAAAAACACGCCCTTTGAAAGTTGTCTGCAAGCATATCCTGACATAGATCATTTTACTGTAAGATAAAACCTGAAATAGTCTCAAATGAAGTTGCATACCTTCTCAAGAAAATATGGAAGTGATGCAGCATGATCCAAGTGAAAGCTGCACATAACCAACATAAACAGTGACAGTAGTCCTTCAAATCAATAAAGAAAAAACAAAAAGTGGAGGGAGGGGGGGGTGGGGACAAGTTAAGAAAGCAACTATTTCCTAATGAATATCAGAAATGTAGTTTCTTCACGCACTCGGCACACACACACGACTGTGTTTGTGTGTATATTGACAAAAAAAGAAGATTCAATGAAGGAAGTAGTCTAACCCCAGACAGAAAACTACACAACTGTCCACTAATGAATGTTCTCTCTTACTGTTTTCCATTTTATCATACTGAATATCATAACCTATGCAGTTAAAGGAGCAGTCACTAACTAGAATATGAAGGTGAGAGCCTAGAGCCTAGACAAGCCATTGCCCGCATAGATATTAATAACGTGTCATGTTATAGTTCTAGAAAATCTGTCTACAGAGAGCATTTCTAATATAGTGGCAGAGCGTTGGATCCCGACATTACAAACGGATTACTTAAACTGTAAAGTTTGAGTCTTTAAGCATCCCAAACACCCTTTCTCTTTCAGTCAATCTCTTATTTCTAATTTTGCAATGTTAAATTCAGATAACATAACTATAAATGTAAGTAACGAGAATAAAATAGATACATACTGAGTAACAAGTAGAACATCAATAGTAGATGGATCAATTTCATCAAAATAAGGTAATGCCGCCATCCCCGAATACGCCGGGTGTATCCCACAATCAAACTATTCAAAAAAACAACAAACCCATTTTTAATATCAACCTCAAAACCCTTAAAAAAACAAAACAAGAAAAAATAGAGTGAGAAAACATACCATGACAGTTTTGGATTTGTAAGACATGTAAACACAAGAACGACCAACTTCATTACCAGCTCCTAATGGAGTGATTATGAGTTGGTCTTCTAAATCTTTCGTCATCGTTGAATCTCTTCTCTTCAATGAGGATGCCGCCATTTTCTCTCTTTTTTTCTTTTTCTTGCAAATGGTGGAATTTTTTTATGTTTTATAGGCTATTTTGGGCTTGGGCTTGGATGGTTAGATATCGGGCCCACTAGTGACTAATGAACACTGGATGAAAACGTCAACGACAATTTCATTGTGGCCTACCTGTTCCCTTGGAAGTCAATTGTGATGAAGAAAATAGAGTCTTGGCTTGAATTTTGAGTATTGTAACTCCAAATGGCAGAGTTAGATTGAGTACAAGTGGGAGTGTAAAAAAAAAAACAGTTGACCCATCATCCGGTAGGGTATCCGGTCTTCACTCGCTATCCAAACCCGCACCAACCCGAAAATAAACCCGTCCTGCCCCGCCACCGTTTTTACGCTGTCGGACTATGGGTGTAGGTTCTATGCTCAAATCCGACCCATCAAGCGGCCCGACCCGCACCGTGTCAAAAGTCGTTGACCCAACCCCGTTCCCCAAAGACAATTTCAAAACTAACTCTAATATTTTTTGTATTTTGTTTATTTTTTCTTTTAACTTTTGTAGAAATTTAGGAGATATGAACACAAACTTATGAGTTCAACATCAATTTCAAATATTCAAGTTTGAACATTGGGCAAATATCAAAAGTTTAAATTCAACTTTCAAATTTTGGAGAAGATTAATCATTCATCTTTGTATTAATTTCAAATTATTTTAATTTATATTTTATTGTTTTGTACCATAGATCCTTGCTCCCATTTTCATTTTATCATGCTATGGAAAATAATCAATTTACAAATAATAAATCACGAGAAAAAAGTTTCAAATTTACAAATATGGTTTTTAGTTCAATTTACTAAGGCTTGTCAAGAATTCCAACAATTAGCATGATGACCCAAAATTGTCGGCTTAAACAAGATATTTCAATGGTTTAAAATCATCAGAGTTGCCAACAGCTAATTTCTTTCGCAAATACTGACAACTATCTCGACGACTCAAAATGGTCAATATAGCCAATTTTTTCCCAACGGCTTTAAATTCTCAGAATGGGCTACACTTATAAGTTGTTGTAGAATGTGTCATTAATTCTCAACAATGACGAAGCTTTTCTTTGTTGAAAACGGCATAAACCAATACTAAAGCATAGTCGCTAAAGATTATAATATAAAACAATTAAGCACACCACAAAACCACCTCAAACAAAATTCCATAACCAATACCCTTTTTATTAAAAATCAATATACATGACATAGAAGTACAAAAGAATGTTTAGCTCGAAATCAATGGATTATCAAAGAACTCATCTCGCTTTTAGTGAGTCCAAAAGAATTGTCGAAAGTAATGGCCTACATTGCAACAAATAGCCACCGTATCCATTTCAAGAAGAAATTTCCCGTTCTTTGGAGACAGTTCGAAAAATCTAATTGCCCTGTGAAGCCAAAGGAATTTCCAAAAAATATAAGAAAAATGTTTCACTTCTATGAAGGGATTGATAATGGAGCATAAGATGCCTTTGAAATACTTTTTGATGCATACCCGCAAGGCAAACATGATGTCCGATTCATCAACTTTTAGTGTTACTCTACACATATTTGAAAATTCCAGAAGCCGGGGAGGAATTTTAGCCGATTTGCTCAAGTCAATGTAACTTAATGACCAAAAACGCGTTAGATTCCCTAAATAGTCTCCATCATACAATATGCCATCAACTTTCCCTATCACGTTCATAATTTCCGATTCTGAAGGACAATATGATAATTGAGACATGTCAATATTGAGGAAACAGGGTTAAGCAAACAGGACAAAATTGTATTAGCAAAGTATAAGATCATAGTACGTAGTTAATCCAGAATCTTAAGGTGACAGCCTTATGCATACCTCTGGATTGAGTATTGAGATGCATTACATAGCATGCATTTACAAATATAATAATTAATGGCTAAATTCATCCGTTGCTTATTGATATCAATGTCTAATATGTCTGGAATATTGTTAGTAGGAAAGACACACTCTGGGTTAAGTGGGTGTGGAAGAACCTAATAAAGGATAAGTTCTTTTGGGACATGAGCATTCCTAATGACTGCTCCTGGAGTTGGAGGAGTATTTTGCAGGGGAGAGATGATGCAAAAGAACTAGTGTACTATCAAGTTGGGACCGGCAGTGATATTAACTTATGGATGGACCCCTGGCACCCAGTTGGTATCCTGAAGCCTTATTTTTCCTCTGGGCTCACCTATGTATCAAATGTGAGTCTAAATGCAAAAGTTACATAATGGGGTCTGGCAAGTGCCGCAGGTACTGCAGAGACATATGCCTGAGGTTATGAAGCAAGCAGAAGATGAAGTCGAGGTGATTGGGGGCTCAGACAAAGTAGTTTGGACTGCTACATTGCATGGTGAATTCCAGCTCAAGGAAACCTATCACTCGATCAGGAGGAAGAGACAGCCGGTAGCTTGGAGAAATCTGGTATGGTTTCAAAACAAAATACCTCGTCATTCTTTTATTGGTTGGATGCTGTTCCAGGAAGGAATTAAAACTCTTGTGAAATTGAAGAGGCAGAAGGTGGTTGATTCGGTGTTGTGTGGAATTTGTGGACAGAAGGATGAAACAGAGCGTCATCTGTTCTACGAATGTAGTTTCGCACGCTATGTGTGGAACGAAATGCTCCTGAGGGTGGGATATCGGAGAATGGTGGCTGTCGAATGGGAGGATGAGTTGGAATGGATTATTGGATTGAGTAAAGGGAAGGGATGTAAAAAAGATGCGATTCGTTTGTGTACAAATGTATTTTTTTACTGGGTCTGGCAGGATTTAAATGCGCTTAAATATTGAGAACAAGTATCGCATTGCCCAGCAGGTTGTGGAACTGATTATTCAAGATGTCAAGATCAAATTGCATAGCCTGGAACTGAAAATGGAGGATGAGCCCGATAGAGTGAGGTTTATGCGACAGTGGAATGTTAATGTCCAAGTCAGCAACAACGATCCTATAAGCTGCAAATGGGAACGACCAGGGGAAGGCATCACAGTTCTGAATTCTGATGGTACGCTGCAAGGGCTCAATGGAGGGTGGGCAGCAGCTATACGCGACCATCAGGGGCAAGTAAAGGCAGCAGCAAAAGGAAACTCAAAGTTCAACACTATTGCCCTTATTGAATTGGAGGGAGTGTACAAGGGTTTAAAGCTAGCTAAGCAGCATCAATGCAGCAAGGTGGAAGCTAGGACAGACTCGACTAATGTTATCTCGCTTATACAAAAACGAAGTAAAGTGCCTTGGCCAGGACGGAAGTTGTTAGCAGATGTGTTCGAAATTATAGACCACTTGGAAATGTTTGATATTAAACATGTTTATAGGGAATGTAATAAGTTAGCAGATGCTTTAGCTTGTAATATCCCATCTGTTAGTTTCATAGAAGTTATCCCTAGCTCGTTTTCTGAGGATATAAAGAAAATTGTATACGACGACGCTATGGGAAAAACTTATATCCGATTGTAACTCACTATATTTTTATTATTAATGAGAAGGGGTAGGGGACCCCGTAAACAACCTCGCTTGCTGATCAAAAATATATATATATATATCAATGTCAAATGATACCTGATGAATATAATTCATACTGCTGTTTCTTTCTCTCTTTTTTCTCGAGTCTAAGTGTGAGGTCATCACTATAAATCGTGACTCAATCACTCTTACATGGAGAGACCATAATATGAAACGGAGTTATAACTAATGAATCAACCGAAAATAATGATCGAAAGCAAAGTACGTAAATGTGAACATAAAAATTACCATCGAGGATCAAATTCCCGGTCATAAAGAGATATGTTCAAATCGGGGAAGTACTCATCGCAAATAAGAGACACCTGATTTGTACTCAAAAGAAACCAAAAATACCAATATATATAATTATATATACAACTACAAGCCTAAAAGATATGGAAAGATACAAATCAAACAGAGAGTTTGTAATCAGATACTGTTGGAGTTTTACTTAGAGGTGGACTATCCGCCTATGGAAATACACATGCTCATAATGGCAAAGAAGGTCCTTGTAATATTTCCTCAGCCCATATGAACCATTTGTTGCGTTTGCAAGAAAGTTGAAAACTCGCTTAATTCTCCATATATGAATAATCACGGACGATGCCCTTGTAAACAAGGATAGGGAATGGAACTTAATTTGTGTTATCACCGCACCAAAAATAGGCAATGAGTATCTTAATGGCCACTTCAAACTCTAAAATGAATCTAAGGAAAGAGAGCACACCTCTCCAACGGTAGTATCCTTCTTAGTTCCACGGAAAAGCTTCACCATAGAGCAAAGTACGATCTGCAGTTGACAAATGTATGAGTAACTCACAAACAAAACCTGAATGTTATAATGTGAAAGCACGGGGAAGGGCTAATTAAAGTTTTTCAGCCGCACTCAGTTACCAAGAACCATGAAACCATCAATGAGTATTTGACAAACTAAAAACTGGGCAAAACTGAATTCCTTTTATAATATAGAAGTTTGTTTCCTTACAGCCTTTAAGACGAGCAAGAACTTGGTTACAAGTTTTTCCGTGCTAATAAATTTTACAAGTGAACTTAAGTTGCAAGGATATAATTACGAGGGGCTATAAATGTGTAGAATTTAGGTTTTGCAATTACATTTTAGTTGACCTCGATGAAAACAATAGATATAGTGTATGACACGGTTATAACTAGATGGAAACTAAGTAGAACCGACTGTTGATGTTGAGGCGTTGGATCTGTATGGTATCCACTATAGTCGATTTAAATGTCTTTGACAAAGCTAAAGTCATATGAACAACCATTACCCGCAAATGAAGTCAAAACCTTCATGGAATTGAAAAGGAGAAGGATGACTACTTTGGATGATTATGTAATTGAACTTGGACTTAACAATGTTCTCGCTAAAAAGAGATTACAATGTTAGTTTCCTGTTTAAGCAAGCACTCGTTAAAGGAGGTTTAAATAGATCCGATGATGCATTCTCTTCGGGTGTGGATTCATTCATTGTCGCTAGAATCTCTTAATTCTGCCTCTACCATCTCAATGGCACTCTGCAATGAAGCGTAATGTAGTGGTGTAAACATGTGTTCATTGAGGGAAACAAATGTAGACTTGAAAATTTCAAATAATTATTGGTTTTAGTTCCCCTACGAAAAACAAATAACTTAATAAAAAGACTATGAATCACCACGTAAATATTTTTTCTTCTAGGACAAGGAAACAAATACCAATAGTTTGTTTCTTCAATGCAGATCTTGTAATAGATCGCGGACCTCAATGCAGCTTACTTGATTATTAGCCATGTCTTTTGGCCCAATCTCAATCTTTAAAGGAACACCTTTCATTTCCCAATCGTGAGTATTTACAACTAGGTGAATCCTCTTCTATATCTTTTCAAAGACGGACACCGCATTGCTCAATGTTTCCTAAAGGTGATGAGCACACATCAAAGATGACTTGCATATCACGTCTTCGTAAGGAGCGGGAACCATAATAACTTGGATGGATGCCACTTTAGGTGGAAGAACCAAACCTTTGTCATCACCATGAACCATCACCATGACTCCAATCTGTAGAAGTAAAGAGAATGAAACGAGTACATTATACTACTTTCTTTGGTTGGGCAGATAGCGACAAAGGACTTGCCAAGCAAATTTATGTTTTTCAGATTTGTCAAATGCACATCTCGCTCTCTTCATATACAAGAATGAAAAAGTCCTACAAACAAATTTAAGTGAACAGGAGATATAAATTACTTTCGGAATGAATCGACTTCTATAAGTTCTATATTAAATGAACTCTTGATCCGACGAAGAGTCTATTGGTTTTCACACTCAAATTTTAACTATTCTAGGGCCGGTTGGAAAATATCAAGAGAAGTGCTTCTCATCCAATGCCTTTATAAAATTTCACAGAGATGGTTAACTTCAAGATTGTTAAGTACCTAAGCAATTATGTGAAATAAAAAATAACAAAAGAAATTGTGTGAGAGATTCCGCTCGAAGTGTTATGCGCCCTGTGAATTTCGCTGGACCATAGCCTTCTCTCGATCTCATTCTCGAAGGTTATCTCAACATCTTGGCAAAATTGACGACCGAGGCAATGGGATGTTGCACCTTGTATGCCATGACCTACTTTATGGGAATAAATGCCCGCCAAAATATAATCAGAACAGAGATGTTGAAAGCTCATAGTTTATAGTAATCACTGAAACAAGTAGATGAGTTGCACTAAACTATCACGAGTCACCTCAACAGGTTGTTGTATAACTCATGAAAGGACCCATATCTCGTCCTTCATTACTTGATCTTAGAGTGGACTCGAGAAAATAGCAAAACTTTTTTTTTTTAACTCACCTAAAGCAAAACAGTTGAACATTTTATATTAGCTCAAGCAGAATAGAACAACTTGGCATAAGCAAATCAGCTCAAGTGAAATGCTACGCAACAAACACCACCGCCCAAAACTTGGCCATTATTTAATATAATTAAACGATTTCAAACTATGTGTATGCGTAGAGTGTTATACAAGTCTGAGAAATATAAATACCGAAGTCCTGAACCATTAGCTTATCTCCATAAGAAACAAACAAAAAAAAAATGAAGAAGAAGAAAGCACCTACTAATTAAGAAGTTTAAACCGATGTTCATGAAGGGACCAAAGTCAAGTCCAAATTGAACTTTGCACGGAAGCAAAACAAACGGCATTCCACTCTCTTTTGCAAGTGTCCGTGCAAAAGTGTTTTAATTCTCCGGAGGACCGAGAGAAGAACACCCTGTCCAACAAAACTGCACTTCTCTCTCTCAGTAGCATCGCATAGGGTTTCCCATATAAATCATTAACTCGTCAAGAAGATCCCAAACATCACCGCCTAAAACTACTTCTTTGTACATGGATTTTGTTTCACCAAGCATCTCCAACAGCGTGTAAAGATTGATATCAATGTACGCAATGGATTTATAACAAGCGAAGTTCCAAAAAGTATGTGAAACAAAAAATAAATCATTGATTTGATCCAAGATGATGAATACTGAGGTTCTAATCACAACTCCTCAAGCCTTAAGGGATATTAAGTGATTCACTGAAAAATAGACGTTATAGACTACAAAATAGAAGGTATAGACAGAAAAATGGAAGGTACAACATTTGTACATTTAGATTCCTTAGTAAAGTATGACATCAGATCGAGCTTAAGAATATTAATTTTTTCCTAAGTAGTCGACTTAGTTTGACCTTTCATGGTACTAATGGTAGATACTTTTATATTCCAAAAAGGGCGGAGCTAAAAAAACAAACTAACAAAAAAGAAATCATTCGTTCGTGTAAAAGAGTGGAAAGTAAACAACCTTAAAAATAATACCTTGCCAATAAAAGCTGATGAACCACCAAGTCGTACGATCCCAACATCAACAATTCAACATTAACAGGTGCACCTCCTAGAGCCTTTTTAAATGTGGGGGATTCAGCCAATGAAATCCCACTAATAGTTGGGACAAAATCAATTAGCTTTTCCCGAAGCAAATGTCATATGCAGAAGCCATTCTTTCCTCTAAGCTAGTATTTAAGAAAGGAAACAAAGCTACATTCCAACATCTTAAGTAAAACAGCAATAAATAAAGAAGATAGTAAAATCTCAAGAAGAGTTTATCAAATAATTACCTCCTAATAAGAGAGAGCTGAGATGATACCTGGTAAGACCACCATGTTCCATTATTAAAGATTAAACCTACCTTTTTCCCTCCTCCTTTATTCGGGCTTGGGACCGCAATGCTAAGCAAAACTTGGCATTGGCGGAGTTTAAAGGTTTACCTAGAAGATGGTAATTTAAAATTCACTAGCACCACATAATACATTCAAAAAGACAAACTATCAATTGTCAAATAATATACAATTCAAATGACTTTCTTAGCCCGACAAAAAGGGTACCACATAAACAACTACAAATAATAATACCTAACGCTTCCTCGACCGCCAGATATTAGTCTTCTCAACAACCACTACATTTTTTTCGCGGGATCGCTATAGATCAGCTCATCATCCATTGCTCGTTCACTATTCTTTGGTTCCAACTTCAACACCGGTTACGACCGATTCATTGGGAAGAATACAAGTTTTATCTTCATAATATGCCTTCTTTGGAACCTCTAGTACAACATGCCATTCCGGCTCCTTGGGATCTTTTAGAGTAAAACACGGTTAGCATCTTGTGCAAAAATGAATGGTTCGTCACCTAATTGATTAGAACTAGCAAAGTTCGACAAATTTACTAATCTTAGATTCGCTTCCTTATCACATCTAACACCATGGTGAGTCACTTTAACCCAATCACACTTAAAGAGGACATGCTTGTACCCTTCTCGATACTCTAGCTGGATGATATCTTTGAGAACTCCATAGTACATCAATGATTCATATTGGAGTCTTGTCTTTAGCACTAGATCGACAAGCGGTTATACAATCTGTGCTAACCCCACTGTTTTGGTACCTTTTAGTTTTCTCATGGTCCTTGGTAACATAGAGGAAGCCGTTTATGAAGATTCTTGTAGCGCCAGAAAGCAATCGACAAAGGTCCTTTAATAATATCTAAGAAATCAACATCCGTAGAGTCAACGATCTGTCATGCGTAAATATTAACAACAAAGAATTAGATTTGATCAATCAAAAAAGAGGCAAATATTAAGTTATTTTCTAGTACACTGCTGTTGCAACCGAGGCAAAAAACTCTTCTTCGCTAGGTACCTTATAGTGTCCGATTTCTTTCCTAAAGTTGCCTTTTACGTTCTTGTAAGAATTCAGTGTATTTCCTTAAAGCAAAAGGGGAACATTTAAGCTTACATAAGATGCCACGATGATAATTTAATATATAGGGTTACAATAACGCATACCTTTGCCACGTTTCATATTTAGGATGACAGTTTGAGTACCCAATGGCGAAGCTTGTTCATATTCAATACCATGGATGACAAAGGGTCTGACCCTCGCCTAACCGGTCCGGCCTCACCATTGTCATCAATATCATCTAAAGATTTAGCAGAGTCATCCATTTTCTCCTCCAATTCTTTCAAAATACTTGTTTTACCTTTTCCTTTGTACCGATTGCAATATATTATTGCCTCCTCATCAAGGTATCGGGCCGCCACACAACCCTCGGCGAAGCTTTGTTTGCAACATAGCCTTTAAAAGTCTTCATAAACCTTCAATATTAACGGCGTGTTAAGTATAACATATTTCAAATAATATGTCTACAATGTAAATAATTAAAATTACACCATACCTTTCAAATGGATACATCCATCGATAATAAAATGTGTCCACAAACCCGAGCCTCATAAGCCAAATGGATAGGCAGGTGCATCATGACAACAAACACCGACGGAGGGGAAATACTTCTCAAGTTCACATAGGGTCCTTGCCATATCCTTCTCTAATATTAACAGTGAATCAACATCGATAATCTTAGAACATAGAGCATTAAAAATGAAGAGAAACTTTTAATTAAAGGCTTAATTTCCTTCCTATCCTTAAATGCATGTTGGATCAACATAGGAAGCAAATGCTGCATCAAGATGTGATAGTCATGAGACTTCATATGTGCACCTTTTAAGTCCATACCATCTTCTGTGACAATATTCCTCCAATTGCTACTAAAACCAAAAGGGACACGTAAATCACGTAGTGTCTGGAGAAATAGTCTTTTCTCTTCTTTCATGAGCCAATACCGACCAGGCCTCTGAATTTCCTTTCCATTCTGTTTTTGCAGCCATAGTCGCTTTTTGATTTTCAGCGCTTCAAATCTCTACGTGCATTAGCATCATCTTTCGTTTTTCCTTTTGTGTTCAGCATCAATGCAATCAAGTTCTCACAAACGTTTTTCTCGATATGCATAACATCCAAATTATGGCGCACAGGGATATGCTCCCAGTACTCGAGAAACTTAAAGAAAATTGATCTTATTGAAGCAAAGTCGATGCATCACCATCCGCAAATTCATCATCTTCTCCCACCTTTCTTTTTTTCTTTTTTTTAGATTTCCCCCACACCACATCTAGTCCAGCAGTCATTTTTTTCACTGCTTCCCCACTCAAACGTATTGGTTGTCCACGAGACTCCTCTTTCTTATTAAAAGTGTTAGCACTTGTGTCTTTTCTGCTTGTATCTGTAGCCGACAGCCACCTCCTCGCTACCCATGAATGCATGTTTCATTCCATATCGAAGCCACATAGAATCTGTCTTTGGACCGCAACAAGGACAACCAAATTTACCCTTCGTTCTACAACCATAAACATCCCCATATGCTGGAAAGTCATGTATTGTCCACAACAACATAGCACGAAGATTAAACTTCGGTATTAGTGAACGCATCCAATGTTGTGACCCCTTTCTCCCACAGAACTTTCAACTCCGCAACCAAAGGTTGCAAAAACACATCAATGTCCTTCCTCGGTTGGGTTTGGGCCTTCAATGAGTAGTGTGAGCATTGTAAATTGTGGCTTCATGCATAAACCCGTGGAAGGTTATAGGGTACACACAATACAGGCCAGCAACTGTGTGTTGTGCTAAACGTGCCAAAAGGATTAAATCCATCTGTGGATAATCCCAAGCGAACATTACGAGGATCAGATGAAAAATCTTTATACCTTCTATCCATGGACTTCCATGTGTTAGAGTCGACTGGGTGCCTCATCTTTCCGGGTGTCATTCTTCCGGTTGAATGCCAAGTCATCTCTTTAGCCACCCAGGGCACGCTGTACATTCTTTGCAGTCTTGGAGTTATTGGAAAATATCTCAATATCTTAGCAGGGACTCGTTGTTTTGTTCTTCCATCAAACTTGAACCTAGACACACCACATGTGTCACACTTGATCTTTTTGGAATTCTGTTTTCCCCAATACAACATACAATTATTTGGACAAGCATGAATCTTCTCGTATCCAAGTTTCACTTCTTTAATGACTTTCGACGCATAATGAGTATTTTTTGGGGTGTTGTTATCTGGAGGTAACGCATCCTTTAGAAGCTGAAGGAGCTCAGTAAAACTTCTATTGCTCCATCCATGGCCCACTTTTAGGTTCATGGACTCTGCGGTAAACCTGAGCACATTGTACTTACTACCATTGTACAAGGGGTTCAGATACTCTGGCATATTTCCTAACTCAGTAGGTGGTACCTCTCTGAATCTGTTCTCACCTTGAGTCCCCGTGTTTGGTTTATCTTGGACACAAGCATCTGGATTACCACCAGAATCTTGAGCCATTGAGTTTATGAGAAGCTCGTCAAAGTCATCCATGTATACATCTTCTTGGTGGTCATGGAATCTTGATTCATTATCGGCGTGCTCAAATGTTTCACTCTCACCATGCAAGTACCAAATCTTATAAGCCGGGTTGAAACCATGTTTGAACAAATCTATCTTCACTTCTTCATAAGGAACTGGAATTCGTTGATTCTTGCACATATTACATGGGCATTGTGTCGTCTCTGTATCAGGAAAACGAACTTGCACGAATTTCACAAAGCTCAACACACCATCAATAAAACGTTGATCAGGAAAACTAAGATCAATCCAGGCCCTGTCATCTTTTGCAGAGTCACCCATTTCCATTCTGCAACATGTTTAAAACAAGCATAATTTAGATAGGTAAAGGCATATATCTATGCAATTATAAACAATCCTCGGCAAGATAAAATATATATAAAAAACAAAGAGACAACTGAAAATAAGATTTAATATTGAAGAAAAGTGCTTACTTGATCAAAGAGAAAACCCTGGTTAATACTAATCGATGGAACTGGTAGAGAGTAACAAAAAAAGGGTGTGTTGAGGGAGAAGGAGGAGACAGAGAAAAGATAGATTGGAAGTTTGTATAACTGTTTTATGGGAACTTCCCATTTTAGTTCTTTAGACGTTGGAATTCAAATCGATATCCCTCGCTAAAACACATGTGCGTAGGGCAGGAAATCGGGTCGGGTAGACCCGAATCCGACCCGACCCAATTACCGAATACATCGGGTTTGGGTCTATTCTCATATCCGTTTATGTATTCGGGTATGTCGGGTTCAAGTCGGATACAGATATAATTTTTGGGATTTTTTTTAATTTTTAGTGTTATCCGATCGGGTTAGTCGGGTTTGGTTGGGTTCGGGTCGGATTCGGATATTAAATTTCACATATAATCGGGTTCGTGTTGGATCTCGCGGAAATTATTCGGATTCGGATTCGGATATAGCCATATCCGACCCATTCCCTGCCCTACATGTGCGGCTTCACAAGCCATCAGTCATTTCACATCGAGATGTATGTTGCTTCGTATCTCAACGGTAAGATCACATCTTATGGCAAGAGGCTTAAACCCGAAATTGACTTTTATGATAAAATTTCATTAACTATTAATCCCGTTCCTCTTCATTTTAACAATTTTTCATTCTTAATAAACTTCAATTAATTGTCATAAACTCATTGGTAGTTTACCCAAACTTAGGGGTGTCTCTTTTTTGAAAATCCAATTTTTCGAATTCGATTCGATATTTTTCTGAATTTGGCCATAATATTTGTGTTCGATATCCCAAATTCTGATATCCGATTTTTCCAAAAAAAATAATTAGATCGAATTGGATGTGTTTTCAAAATCCGATCCAATCTGATTTCGATTAATTTCCGCATTTTTAACATATAGCGGTTTATTTTATATAGTTATTACTAAATTAAAACCGCATATAGTTTCTGAGACCAAATAAAATCCTTGAGAAGTAGAACATTGTCTCTCTCACACTTCCAAAAATCAATATTGTCATTTTAGTACATATCTCAATTTCTCCTATCTTCCTATTTCTTGAATTGAAAAAATTATTGATATGGGTACTTGAACTATAGTAGATTTTACATTATGGGCACTATATTATTATTTTTTTGCAAAATAGGGTACCGTAGATTTCAAATATTGCTAATATGGGTACCGTATATTTATACTGTGAAGTATGTATACGTATTTGATGATTTGGCAAACATAATGCATACAAATGGCAAGTCAATGTCCACGTAAGTTCAAAACACTAAAAGTTTGGCCTAGTTAGTGAATGACCACTGCCCACTAAGTCACTAGCCAACACTTTTATGTTTTTTTTGCTTAAAATATTAAATGTTCTCCCCAGCCCAACTAATTGGGCCCGAAACAAAAACAAACTCCGCTCGTCTTCTTCAATTCTTTTTCCGAATATTTTTGGTATTTCTCAAAAACAAAACAAAACGCCATCCAAAACTCAGAGTCGGCCCTGATTGAATCAAAACCGATGGATTTAGAGTAGACCAATTTTCGTTGACAAACCTTTTGGTGGCGTCAACACTACACCATAACAGGCTATTTGCAACGGCAAAAAAGCGTTGCTAATAATTTTCGCAACGCTTTTTAAGCGTTGCAAATATGGCGTCGGTAAAGTGTTGGAAATATTTGCAACGCTTAAAAAGCGTTGCAAACAGAACTTTCCAACGCTTATTATAACTATTTCGTACACATATTTAAAAACTTTGCAACGCTTTTTATTTCATAAACGCTTTTTAAGCGTTGGTAATTTGTTAAATTTTTTACCAACGGTTTGTAACCGTTGCAAAGTTGTTAGTTAATTTAAAAAAAAAAATTAAAATTCGTTTGTAACGGTTATAAACTGTTGTTGATGGGTTGCTAATAAAAAATAATAATTTCTCATATTTTGTAGCGAGACCAGCTAAACCAATTATATCCCCATATCAACGGAATCAACGGTTTTATCGCCAAATCCACATTAACCTTCCGTGAAATGCAACTAAAGGTAAAAGAGATTATTCGATAAGTTGTCAATTATATAAAATTGAAAGAACGGCGAGAAAAAACTATGTACCGAAGTATGATTACTGAATTGCAGATTACATTACACGTTACATTGTGATGGGGCCTAATTCACAAGAGAAGCCGTAACTACTCTTTATAGAATCCAAAAAGAAAACAAGGAAGATCATCTTGAGATGACTTTCATGAATCGGCCATTGAATAAAATATCCTCGCCGCTTCTATCCAACAATGAAGGGCCATTGTCGATTTCTCTTGTACATCCCCAAATATTATCTGCGTAAGTATGAGAAAGAAACACACAGATTAGTGACATGGTCCAGCCACGTGACTACAAAACCAGTGAGACAAACTAGTAGGGGCCGTGGGTGGGGGTGTAAACATGTCTAGCAAACTGGGTGTGCCAGGGGCGGGGGTTCAAATTATACTCCAATTTCACACTAATGTATAAATTATAACTATCTACACCCTATAGTTCCCCGCCAATGGATTGAGAGACGCTAAAAAAACAAGATTTTAAACTTCGACGTCACTTGGAGGCGACAACCTTAATTAATTACAAATGACACTTGAGTAACTAAAGAGGGATGTGATGCTCATGCCTTTTAACAACTTGTAGGTTAATATATATTTGCCGATATATATATATATAGTTTAAACTTTATATATATAGTTGATGTTTGAACTCTTCACATTGCTTCGTCCTATTGATTAATTAGATTATAATATTAAACTTAATTTTAAACTGTACCTAACTGCATATAATTAATTAACAATAATAATAATAATATCATCACTTCTTGATTTTAATTATCTCGAAGTTTGTAACTAGCTAGATGATTATCACTAATTTTAAAGTTTAATTCGATAAGTATATATAAGTGAATCATGAATGTTTCTTGAATGGAACAAATTAATATTGGTGTTCTATTGGAATTTGAACAAAAACTTGGCTGAATATATTTAAAAGAGTCTAAAGTTGTATTTGTATGTAGTCTCAATATATATCATCTTAAACCTCATTCCATATTCAAAATTATTACAATTATGCTTCTTCTATTCGAAAAACAATAAAAAATAATAATATTAATGTAAAAGGTTTTAATTTCAGTTAAAAGAAATTAAGAGAAATCAACAATGATAATAGAAGATTTTGTGATAGTTTCTGCAACAATTTGGAACAATTACTATTTCCAACGGCTAAATTACATCGAGCAAATTTAAAAAAACTATCGAGGATAACAATGCGACGGTTTTTCTTACCGACATCTATGATGTGACACATTTCCCAACAAAAAATGAGTGTCAAAGAGTTGCAATTATAAAATATGACGAACTCGAAAAATTTGTGACGGTCATTTACTAGTACTTGCAGTCTTAAGCCGTTGCTAGGTAACGACAATTGATGAGTATCGAGGAAGCTCTTGCTCGACTGTTGGGAAAAATCAAATTTTTGGTAGTGTGGCCATAGGTATTGGAATCCATCATAGACTGAAAGGATTGCTCAGGAATGAGTTTGAGAGGTACCATGTTTGATGAAGATGCAATTGATGAAGACGTCATAGTGGATGAAGTAAAGAAATAGGTAACGACAAAGGCAAACTGGATGGATAAATGAGTATGTAAGAGAATAGACCCTCCTGTAAGCACATGTTAAATTATATTAGTCACAACGCAAATGATGACAATCCTATTAAGCATTTCATACAAAAGAAGACACAAAAGTAAGACAAAATTCATAATCTGACTAAAAATGTAATAACATATATGAGTATTTATTTATGGACTTAGTAATAGTAGAAAATTATGGATTGTTATGTTGTTGATCTTGGAGACGATATCGTGCACCGTGATTTTTAGGTCCGCCATTTGTTAGCCAAGTTGCATCCTGAATGTCCCCTTGGGCGAGAGAGTCTGATTTGATTTTCCATTAAGAGAGCGTGATTTTGCAAGGATCGAGAATGATTTTCCAAGATCTCCTCCTGTTCAACATCATGCATTGCTTGACGATCTTGGAAATCCTGAAGAGTTGTGATGATGATATTCGACGAAGCGTGTAGTTCCCTCAAACCATGATGAAGAAGTTTAATGCCTTCCATGGGATTAATAATGTTCAGCATGGCATTTCATCAAATAAATGGTCATAATTTGAGCTTGGGTCGATTCGTTCCTATCGAGAGTATCGAGTCCAAAACCAACGGAGTAATCTGTTTGGAGTACTTTTATTTGTGCTCTTTGAAGGGGTGTCTCTGGAGAAATTACTGGATAACCCCAACGTATCATAATCTGCATTACTAAAGTGGGTAGGGGTGCTGACTTTCTTGTTTTCTTGGTGATTACGTTCCAGAGGTGTTGGATTAGACAAAAGTCGTCTCTTTGAGTCTGCAAAATCCAAAGTAGGTGAAGTTGAGGCTTTGTGACTTCTGATTGGTGTGATGTACCTACCACATTGTGTCCCAACCAGTGGAGCACAACACGTTGATTCTGTTTCAAAGAGCGTTGAAGAACAATGTGATGTGTATTTTCGACTTCGTCATGAGATACGGTAGCTCGTAGTAAAGTTTTGGCGGAATCAAATGATGACTCTTGAAAAAGGGACCCCTGGGTATTCACTGGGATTTGAAGTATGTTGGAGATCATTTCCTTAGTCAATTCTGAACGTTGTCCATAGGCATTGAAGTAGAATTTTCCATTTTCAGATCCGCTAAATTGGTAGAACATCAAAACCAATTCTCGGGAATAACCATTTCTTGAATGATATAGAAGAGCGCCCATCCGCGACGTATGATTTCGGTGTCAAAATAAGGAGAAAACCGGCCATCTTCAAAAGTTTTCAGGTAGTCTTTCTCTGCCGTTATTTTTCTTGGTTGATCCATTGGTAGTATTACTAAGGGAAGGATGGTGAAAATTGTTTGAATAAGAATGGCTGAAAAAGAAGAGATTTATAGCCAATCTATGAGTCTGTACCAATCTGGATTCCAAGTGTAGTTAATGACCCATGTGATTATGAACAGCATCATAGGGGATCCACAGTAAGTCTTGTCATGTCAGATATCCTAATACAATTAATGAGATGGTTCAATGTTAGAAAATACGGAGGAAAGTTTCACAGGGTAGTTAGACTTACACGTAATTTCAGAAATGATGATCATAACTCAGTAATAGAATAATCGAGCTGCATGTGTGACAAGTGTTATACGTACCTTGTAGCGTGCGCGATCTTCTCTAAACACCATATGTATCAATTAATTATTTTGGTGAGTTTTGGATGGCCTTTCTTTGTTATGGTTTGTTTATTTATTTACTTATTTATTTTATGATGATTATTATTATTATTATTATTATTATTATTTTATTTTATTTTATTTTATTTTATTATTATTATTTATTTATTTTTAGAGAGGAAAAGACAACTAATATACACAAATATTTAATACGGAACTTCTCCATTTAATACGTAACCCGTACAAATGTGTGAGAATTATTTAACACACCATACTAATATACAAAATGAAAATCAGAAAAAGAGATGGTTACATAGATCTAGATGTTCTGGATCATGTTATGCATGAGTGACAGGAGAATAATGATAAACACTGTTATCACGAATATTGTGATAGCCCATTCGCGTTGCTCTTTTTCCCATCGCTCTATTTGATTCATTATGTTCAAGAAATTGAGAATATGTGAAAAAGAATTTGTGAAGAGGGAGAGAAGGGAATGAGTGAAAGTGGAAAAGGAGAGTTGTATTTATAACTTGATTTCTGACCGTTGGGCATCTGACTGTTGGAATCAGTCCATTTGGTTCTGACCGTTGGGCTTTGAGAGTATACCCAATTCATCAAGGGACAACTAATATAGTAGGAATTACAATAATTGCATAACTTAAATAATTTCTCATTCAAACCGTCTGGAGATACAAAATTATGAGAAATCAACCGATATATAATATTTTTATCACAAGAAAACTAAAAATGCAATGCATAAGGGAAATAAAGCACTCCATCGGGAATCCTGCGGGTTAGCGAAGATGAACCGGGTTTACGCCGCCGCCGGGCCAATTTGATGAACTTCGGCCGAAGCCGAATCGGTGCGGAATGTGGCCTATGGATCAGAGTAGCAAATGATCTTGGAATTGTAGCTGATTTGCCAACATCATTCTCTGGAAACGGCCTTGGCGATTTTAGCATTTCTTCTTTGGAAGTCATTTTGGGAAGTAATCATCTCTTCCGACGAAGAAACATCCGCGCATACTAGTGTTCATGTGTCTCAAGGCTTCCATGGGAGTGTTGATTTGGTGCATGGTAGCCTCATTAAAACAAATGTCGGCTGGGTGAAGGGGAGGAGGATCGAGGTACGTTATCACACTCAATGTCATCTCTAGCTCTTTGGGTCCCGGTGGTCCAGAACACAAGTCTCAAAAATTCCGAAATTCTCGAAAGACCTTGTTGGAATGAAAGGAGTAGTGGACTGGAACCCTAAATTAAGCATAAGCTGAGTAACAAGTACAGCAAGAGGAGCTGACCTATTTGACGCTGTCGAAGAATATGGCCCAGAAAATGGACCATCTGAGCTTCTTCTCTGGAGGATCCACCGCAGTGCAAGAATGTCTTGTTCACGTCGACGCGTCTTTGAAGTTCAATGGACGTTGCAAGCCCTTGACCATTGAGTGGACGGCTAGTTGGTTTCGCCCGAGCGAAAGTCTTGGTACACGCAGTTTGAGCCATCATTGTACTCTCCCTCGAGAAGCGTGTCAAACATCAAATCCCTCGTAGTCGGATACTCTGACAATAATAGGGTCGGACTATCAGAGTTTATCGGAATCTGTGATGTATTCGATATTAACTCCAGCGTGAGTTCACGTTCCAACCCATCCGCCGTAATCCAAAATTCATCACCCTGGAAACCTCCATTGTTGTAAAATTTCAACACTAAATCTTCGGAGTACTGAGCTGGAATTCGATGCAATAGATATTCTCACTCTCTACTAGCAATTTCCTCATCGAAAAATGGGTGAAACATCCCGAAATTGTAGAGGTTTTCGAAATTCCTCTCAACTATGATTCTCCTTCGTGCTGCCATAGCGCAGTGTAGATGATATTTTGAGGGTTGAAATAGCTAGGATTGGTGGAGGAGATGGTGCTGGAGGAAGGATTTTCAATTTGGTGGAGTTTGGCCCGCGTGCACGGGTTGAATTCACTGCTGTAGAGTCGCGTGCGCGAGGGGAGTGTAGGGGAGACCAAGATCCGGATTCTTAGGGGGAAGAAATGAGAGGGTTGGATGTGTGGGTTCCCCGCGTGTGGGTTTTTGTAGCCGAGTCAGTGATTTTGGGTTAGGTCCAATTTTTTGCCGAAGCCCAAATGAATTCCAGAAATTCCCCTTATGTCTTGAATTGTTCCGAAATTTCAAACTTGGAATTTTGATTCGTTTTAACTCCAAATTGAACCAATGATATATCAAAACGATCGGCATTAAAAATTCCATTCACTGGAATATGACATAATCACATTCAAACTCAATTTTTTTTTTTTTTTTTTTGGATTTTATTTATTTACACTTTTATATACAAATGTACAAGACGAAAGAAACGTGTCAACAACACCGGAAGTTCAAATAAAACAACACATCACAACAGCTTAACTCAGGCAACTTTCATGTCGGCTCTGGGGCGAACCCAATCCTGCCAGACTGTGGCTTAACCTTTATGTTATGGGGTCCTAGGGTTCAGGACGGTACCATCCCTGACCAATCGGCAATGATCTAGTAATAATATTACCCTTAGTACATATGGTATAGCCTCAAACCGCCCCTTGATACAGTCACATAGAAAACCGATCGGGGTTGGCCTGGTGGAATCCATTGCCCGCACGAACTAGGAAATGTCCGATGTTGCATATCATGACTCTCTTTGGGCACCATGCTTGGTGCTAAGGGAAAAACGAGTATATACATGTTGAGTCTTTTAACGTCAGATCCTCAAAACGAATGTGAGTCTTTTAACGTCAGATCCTCAAGACGAATCCCAACCTGTGGGAACAATGGAACGATGACGAAGTTTATCCTGCTGAGCTGGTGTCAGAAAATAATATACCTTATACCGCTCATCTGGGATAGAAGATCAAGACACAGACGAGAAGTTTGACGGTTCATACACCACCCCATCCTTTTCGCCCGTAGCTTTCGAGCAAAAGTACTACGACCATTACCTATTCGAGATGGGTGAGATTTGGACCAAATGATGAGTTGGAGTTCGCGAGGAAGAGAATAGAAAAGGGAGGAGATAGAAGGAGTTGAAATTTTTGGTACCCATTGTTTTCCAGGAGGCACGTTCGCTCGATTATCAGAAGACATTTATACTCAGTTCTGAAGTAGAGTTTTTGTGGACTATGGTTCCGGCGCTTGCAACCACACACTCTAGGGATGTTTAGAAAAGAAAATAGAAGAGGTCCCGGCTACCCAAATGGCGTACTTTCTCTGTTTAAACACATGGAAAGAAGTACACCATCGAATCTATTAGTCTATGTAAACTGGATCATTAAGAAGAGTCTCTTCGACATCTGGAGAGCGCAACTCATGATAATGTTTAAGGCGTTGGCCATTTACTTGAAATTCGCTGTCATCATTTACGTTTTTCAAAGAAATAGCCCCATAAGGGGTGACAGCAGAGACGGTGAAAGGACCAGACCATCGAGTCTTTAATTTTCCTGGAAAAATGTGTAATCTTGATTTGTACAACAAAACTTTTTTACCCACTTTGAATTCTTTTCTCAATATGTGTTTGTCATGCACTCTTTTCATGTTGGCTTTATAGGATTTTGAGAGATCATAGGCATCACTTCGAATTTCCTCAAGCTCATTTAACTGCAATTTTCTCTTCGCGCCTGCTGCATTAGTATTATAATTGAGGCTTTTGATGGCCCATAGAGCACGGTGCTCAAGTTCAACCGGTAGATGACAAGATTTTCCAAAAACGAGGCGATAAGGAGACATCCCTATAGGTGTCTTAAAAGCTGTTCTGTATGCCCACAAGGCATCAGATAATCGTAGAGACCAATCTTTTCTAGATGGATTGACAATTTTTTCCAAAATGGATTTGATCTCTCTATTAGAGACTTCTACTTGACCACTGGTTTGAGGATAATACGGAGTTGCCACTTTGTGCGTGACTCCATATTTCTTTACTAATGATTCAAAAATTTTATTCCAGAAATGATTTCCCCCATCACTAATTATAGCTTTTGGAACACCAAATCGAGAGAAAATATTTTCTTTTACGAACAAAACGACTGTTTTATGATCGTTAGCACGACATGCCAATGCCTCAATCCATTTTGATACATAGTCAACTGCTACTAGAATGTATAGGAAGCCATGTAAATTTGGAAATGGACCCATGAAGTCGATGCCCCATACATCAAAGATTTCCACAATTAAAATGGGATTTAAGGGCATCATATTTCGTTGAGTAATGCGTCCTAGCTGTTGGCAGCGATTGCATGCTTTGCAATGCTCATGTGCATCTCTAAACAGAGTTGGCCAATAGAATTCATATTGTAGGACCTTGGCCGCAGTTTTCTTACCACTAAAATGACCACCACAAGATTGTTCATGACAGAAGGATAACACATCATTGTGTTCCCAATCAGGGATGCAACGACGGATTAGTTGGTCGGAACAATACTTGAAGAGGTAGGGATCATCCCAGAAATAAAATTTCACAGTGGAGAAGAACTTTTTCCGGTCAACGAGACCAAGATGAAGGGACTTCTTCGGTAACTAAGTAATTTACTATGTCACCGTACCAAGGGGACGAAAAAATATAGTACAAGTGTTCATCTGGAAAGGAATCACAGATAGGTTCGGTATTAGTATCAACATCACTGACAAGTCGTCATAAATGGTCTGCAACCACATTTTCGCAACCTTTTTTATCTCTAATTTCTAGAGTAAACTCTTGCAAAAGGAGAATCCATCGGATCAACCTTTGTTTTGCATCTTTTTCGCTAATATATAACGGCGCCGCATGGTCGATGTAGACAATAGTTGGAGAACCCACTAGGTAAGGACGAAACTTATCCAAAGCATATACAATGGCGAGAAACTCTTTCTCAGTGGTGGTATAGTTACGTTGAGCTTCATGAAGGGTTTTACTTGCATAGTAAATGACAACGGCTTATCTTCGGCGTTGCCCTAAGATGACTCAATAGCATATTATTTCGCGTCACACATTAATTAAAAGGTTTAGACCAATCGGTGGTTGAATTATGGGAGCGGTAGTTAATGCGGTTTTAAAATTTCAAAGGCTTGTTTGCAATTGAAACCGAAATAAAAAGCGGCATCTTTAAGCGGGGAGATTGGTTAAAGGTCGAAAGCAACCTTTGAGAAATCTTGAATAAATCTCCTATAGAAACTGCGTGTCCTAAAATGCGCGAATGTCTCGAACTGATTTTGGTATAGGAAGTGAAGCAATTTTTTCTATCTTAGCTTTGTCGACTTCGATTCCATCCTTTGAAACGATATGTCCTAAAACTATTCCTTTTGTAACCATGAAATGACATTTTTCCCAATTAAGAACAAGGTTTTTCTCTTCACGTGTAAAGACTTTTTCAAGATTTGATAGACAACTATCGAAAAGAATCTCCATATATGGAGAAGTCGCCCATGAACACTTCCATAAAACGCGTTCAACCATATCACTAAAAATGTGAAGCATGCGCGTTGGAAAGTACCAGTGCATTGCAAAGGCCGAAAGGCATTCGTTTATATGCAAATGTACCAATGGGACAGTGAGCGTGGTCTTGTCTTGATCGCAGGTCTATGACTATCTGAAAATAACCTGAATAACCATCATCAAAAAACAAGTAATATGCATGACGGGCTAAACGTTCGAGCATCCGATCGATGAATGGGAGTAGAAAGTGATCCCTACGAAAGTGGCGGCATTAAGTTTCGCGATAGTCAATGCATATTCGCCATTTCACTGGAATACGAGCGGAAATGCATTCATCTTTATCATTTTTCACAACTGTAATGCCAGATTTCTTGGGAACAATGTGCATTGGACTCACCCAAACACTATCAGAGATAGGGTAAATAATACCGCGATCGAGTAATTTTAAAACTTCGTCATTACGCACTACATCTTTCATGGTAGGGTTTAGTCGACGCTGCGGTTCACGCGACGTCTTAGCATTTTCTTCAAGGTGTATACGATGGGTGCACACAGTAGGTGCAATGCCTTTAATGTCAGCGAGGGACCATCCAATAGCAGAACGATGTTGTTGAATGACATTAATTAAACGAGCTTCCTGATCGTCAGTTAATTGTGAAGAAATGATAACTGGGTGACGACCATTTGGATCAAGCTGTACGTATTTTTATTCCGAAGGAAGAGGTTTTAAATCAGGGGTGGGCGGAGTGGGCATTAAAGATTCTTGAGGAAAGTCATCATCCATGCAGTAAACAGATTGATGTTCATCCAAGTTACTGGACATCACAATCGTAGGGTCAAATAATGGCATTGACTCTAATAACTCATTTACTTCTTGTGTATAATCATCGTCCTCAAACTCGGATTCGCTAAAGGAAAGAAATTGGTACACTTCATCCTCTGGAAACGAGTTTGTTAAATACTCTTGCGGAATGCTGTCAACCCTGTTCACCTCACCATCAATGTCAGGCTCTGGAATTTGTTTCATCAATTTGAACACATTTACCTCTACCGATAGATTTCCGAAGGACATGGTCATTGAACCATCCCTACATTTAATAAGAGCATTAGCAGTTGCTAGGAACGGACGTCCTAAGATAATAGGAATGGAATCACATGCAACTTCTGTATCCAAAATAACAAAGTCTACAGGATAGAAGAAGTCTTGGACTTTTACGAGGACGTTTTCCACAATTTCTTTTGGATACTTTATGGAACGATCGGCTAACTGTAGAGTCATGGTGGTAGGTTTGAGCTCATGAAGACCTAGTTGTTTAAATAAGTAATATGGAAGTAAGTTCACACTAGCTCCTAGGTCTAGAAGCGCAGTAGCCATATATTTGTCACCTAAGGTACATGGAACCGTTGGTCTACCATGGTCCTTGTATTTGACTATACCATTATGTTCTGTGATGGATGGAAACTTTTCGGTGAGGAACGCTTGTTGAGGAACATTAGTTCTCCTTTTTGTGGTGCACATATCCTTCAGAAATTTTGCATGTTTTGGTAATAGTTTTAAGGCATCGAGAAAAGGCAAGTTGATCGTCAAATTTTTAAAAGTCTCTCGAATTTCAGCAAAATTCTCATCGGGTTTTATTTGCCAAAGCGCGCGTTTAAAGCGGTGCCTTAGGACAGAATTTGGAAAAGGGGTCTTCTTGCTTATTTCCTAAATTCTGAGATGTTGACTTTGTTTGATCTGGTGAATCGTCCATAGGTTCATTATTAGAAATTGGTTCATTGGAACCTTCGGATTCCTTTGGTTTATCATCTGGCATACGTATTTGATTGTCTACCATTTTTCCAGATCGTAGAGTAGTGATTGCATGCACCTCACCTTGATTGGAGGTGCTTGTACCAGGTGCATTAGTAAGTTCAAAGGCTGTGTTTGCTGGTTTAGGGTTTGGAACTGCTTGTCTAGGAAACACGCCATTCTGACTCTTTTCTTGCGCCAATTGTTGAAGTGATTGTTGGATAGACGTTAAAATTTGAGACTGTTGGTTCATGTAAGCTAAGAAAGTCTCGTTTGTCCTATCCAAAATGGGTTCTTGCGCGAGGTTTGTACAATGGTAGTAGTTCCACGATTATTCTTTGAGAAGTTGTTGATTATAGTTGGGATCTGGATTATTCGGAAACAAGGCTGCGGTTGGTTTGATAGTTAGCATTGGTATTATTTTGAAATTGACCTTGTTGGTATTGTTGATTATTTCCTTGGCGGTATGGAATAAAATTGTTGGTAGGTCGAATAGGTGGATTAGCTTAAACCCGAGGAGCCCCCATTTGTTGGTTATTTTGGCTGGCGTTTAAATCGGATGTTGTCTCCACGGTGCATCGGGAATGTTGAATGCACATGCCTCCTCCGATTGTTGAGTAGGGGAAGCATATAACAAGGGACAATATGCATCGGGATGGTCGGGACTAAGACAAAGGACACATGGGGGCGGTCAACGCGTTCATGACCGGTTTTGGTAGTTGATCGTTTACTTGAACTGCAAGGGCATCTACTTTTTTAGTTAGGGATTCTATCAAATTTTTTAATTCGGGATCGGGTTTTACCTCAAAAATAGATGTGGCCTTTGTAACATTGTCCTTTGATGACCTAGACGACTCAGTGTTACCCTAGTGTGTACCTTTTTTCGCTTGTTTTTCAAGAAAAGTATAAGCTTCAGTAGCTCCTTTATCCATGAAGCAACCGCCGTTCATTATATCAAGAGTTTCTTTTTGATGATCAGAAAGACCATTAAAGAATGAACGAACAAGGACAACTTTGTCCAATTGGTGATGAGGACATTCTAACAGAAGATCAGTAAAACGACTCCATGCTTTTGTAAAGGATTCATGAGAATTTTGACGAAAGAATTGAATTTTCTGAAGCATTTTAGTTGTTTTTTTCTGAGTGTAAAACTGAAGCATAAAAGCTTGAACTAGTTTATTCCGTGTGTCTATGGACTGTGGCTGTTGTCCTGCTAGCCAAATTGACGCTTTTTCCGCTAAACTGAATGGAAACAGTCGAAGTAAGAGTTGCTCCTTAGAGACTGTTGGATGGTGAAATGTTGTTGCCACTTGTTGAAGCCTACGAAGATGATTGTAAGGTTTTTCATGCTCCAAACCATGATATATAGGTAACAAACTGAAAACGTTTGGTGGGATCTGAAAATCACCTACAATGTCCTCAAGTTTGATGCAGGGAAGAAGGTCCTTCCCATGAATGCATTATAGAAGTCCGAGAGGGGCTTCTCTGGCAGTGGAGGATCGTCGGCCATAATGACAGAAGTTGATGGCGACGAAGGATCGTGATGAAGGTAATTAACAGAAGAAGAACAATTTTTAGGTGAGAACTTACGCAATTGCTTATCGTATTTTTTTCGACGATAGGTATGTTCAATTTCTTTAGTGGAACCAGACCTTAATCTCATGCAAGCATAAAATTAGATCTAACTTACAGAAGGAATTTAGTAGGACTCGAATTTTATTATTATCTTAAACATTAGAGTTGAAAAACATTGGCCTAGACTGCTGCTAACATAGCAGTGAAGCTAGGAATACGTGAGCATAAACCAACGGCCAGGTCACAAGATAGATATGAGGGAGGCTTTCTGTGTGAGCACAGTTCTAATTAAGTAACCTCAATCTTTCAAGTTTCCTAGACACCGTTGGAATATGATTAAGATTTATGGAATTAAAATTTATGCAAAGGCGGTATTAATTTTAATTTTTTTTTAATTAATTTATTATTATTATTATTATTATTATTATTATTATTTTATGCAAGGGTTAAAATACAAACATGCAAATACGATCTACTCATACAATACTAGGTGCAGTAGCATGTGAAGATACTCTACTCATACGTATAGCTATACGAATAGGCAAGTTTGTGTCATCGATAAATACTTCCATACGTACAGGCAAATATACATCAGTAATACGTATATGTACGCTAATTTGTAAATCGATATTATGTAAACGTATATCAATAGTAACAGGCAAATTTGAATCACTCATACGTATCTAAATACATTAAAATGCGAATATAGTGTACATACGCAGATAAATACGACAAAACTAAACATGCAAAGTATTATACATAAACTAAAATACGACTCTTGTATTGCATAATAATTCGATTTCGACAATACTCATTGAGATTGCGAGTGTCATATAGAGAGCAGCTTTACCCCGTAGGGTTTAGAAACAACTTACCCAACTCAGATTTTAACCATCGTTGGAATATTCTCATCTTTCTTGACAAAATCGACTTATTAGACAATACGGGTAATGCGATATCGAGAGAAATACTAAACATGCAATAATAGACACTTATACATATAAATATAGATACCCATGCAAAACAGTACCATTGGTATGTACATATACATTAATATGCAATTCATACCCACTTAATCGCATATAAATATTTACGGGCGTATTAATATGATTCATGCATATTTCTAGCCTAAGACGTAAATAACAATCCATAAACTAATTTATAATAACTACGTACATGGCATTCATGCAAAATAAAAATAAAAAAACAGTAAAACGTTGGAACCTATAGCTTCCCGCTAGTCCGCCAAAGAGTGAAACAGACGTTTCAATCGTCGACGTGATTAATCCCAATAGATATTCGAAATTTCAGGTACAGGTCCAGAGATTTAGGCCTGGATATGGATCAAGGTAGATCAGGGTATGCTAGAGGTAAATTATTAGTACCAACAGAACAAATGCACCCGCGGACGCGGGTTACACTAGCGGACGCGAGTCCAGACACGCGCACGCGGATGATTATCCCATAGTAAACTCAAATTTTCAGAGCAACCTTATATGTGGATGTAGTTTACGCTCCCAGTGCTAACTTTTTGTACCTGGAAGTAGAGCAAAAAATCCGTGAGCGAACAGGTTGTTTACGAGTGAAATTTTTTTTTTAAAAAAAACGTAAAAAAAAAAACGAAAGGGAAGAAAGGAAAAGAGTGGGGGTTCCCCCTTGATGCAACTTCCAATCTGTAGAACAAGTCCTATGCCTTTAGAACAGCAGCGGTGCCATTTTGATATTAGCTTTTTTTTTATTACGTTAGAGATTTGACTCTCTAATTTGATGCAAAAGCGAACTCAAAGTTCCTTACTCACGATCTTCGCGTTCGTAAAGTTGAAGTAAGGATCGAACCAACCTAAAGGTTAGGACAACTACAACTTGGTTGTTACTCTTAGGGAACTAGTGAGTAAGTTATATTAATACTAGGTTTCTTTCCTACACAAATATTAAAGAAAAACATTAAGATTCGAAATATGCAACTAAGACAAAATACAATTTACTAAAGAAAAGGTGGAGAGCTAATCCTCCTCATGTGAAAATAACATTTAGTTGTTGATTTGAAAAGGTTCATTTGATTCTTCCTAGACTCATAGACAAGCCCTAATGGAAGAAAACTTGATCCCTAACATGTATGGCTCATTTCTAAACTCATACATGTTAGCAATTGGAATCAAGCAATGACTTATCTCTAAGCTCATTCCTTGATTCCTAACTAGACACTACACCAACTATCATTTTGGGATAGGATGTAGGTCTAGTTGTTCTTCCTAACAACCTACCAAACCAACAACAATTATTTTCCCTCACATGAGTTGGATTAACTCCCCAAAAGGGAAGTTAGCTCATGATCCTTGGGATAAAGGATTACAAACTAGAAGAACAAAAGAGAGAGAGAAAGAGGAAGAAGAAAAACAAACTAAACTCACTTGTTTTTTATTTATTTTCTAGAAGAAAACCAAGGTTTCCTCCATTAAAACTATTACAAGATTTTTTTTTCTAAAACTAAAAACTAAAAAATAAGAATGACTAAGGAACTAAAATAATACAAGATAAGGAAAAGAAGTCAAGGGAGTAAATGGAGTGTCCCCCCCCCCCCCCTAGTTTTGTTTTCTTCTTTATTTGAGAGACATCTCATTTCCTCCCATATGAAACATCAAACCACATTTACTTCATTTTTATCCACCACATTAAAACAAAGTGACACCTTGCTTTTTTTTTCACTATTAACACCTAATCTAATTAATTACATGCAAGGTGTCAACTTTGCACCAATAATTTGTCATTTTTGTCTTGACATGCTCCATGATTGATGACTCATCCAATCTTGTGAGCCCATATAGTGGGTCCTATAATGCAGTCCGAGTGGCGGTCCGGTCTTTGGGCAATTTTACAACTTCCCCTATCGTAGAGTTCATCATACGATTGTCCGAAAGCAGCTCACTTGTCGATTCTCGAGTCCCGGGTTGAAGAGGTAGGAGCTTTGAAATTTGATGCTTCAATGGCGGATTTGGAAGAATTCATATACATGTCGTTCTCGCGGCTTTATTGCAGATTTAAACCATATTTCCATGTTTACTGCGAATACCTGCAAAAGTATGAAAACATATTTATTTCATGATTATTAAACACATAGTTAACCAAATTTATGTCTCAACGGGGTTTCATAATACACTTTTGGGTGCTTATTAATCAGTATATACTTTTATCGGCACCGCTTGCCGAATCATGAAGACGCACTTCCCAGAGTTTGCAACTACTTTTCATGACTGGGTCAAGGTAGATTCTATGTGCCCGGCAAACAGAATCATTCGTTCATTGAGGTTTCGGCAATGGAAGCGTCCCCGGGCGACACGAGGCATGTTCGTTGTTACCCGAAGGATGAAAATATGAAGAAACATTTGAGGAAATCTGGAGATGAAGAATGGGCAGAAATTTGGCAGACTATTATCTTTTGGCGCGATGCTAAGGAAATGCATTTCCTTAAAGAGGACGTCAGACCTTCACATCCTGCTGGATGGTAAACTTGAGCTTGCCATTGTACATATATCTAGTTAAACCTTATGTTTGGTGTACTATTGTTTTTCATGTTTCGTATGCTATTGTTTTTCATTATTTCATGTGCTATGTCTAGTGTGCCATTGAACATTTTATTGTTCTTTCTTAATAATATATTATGTTCTCCAACCTTTCTGTTCCAGCAATCTATCCCTAATTTTGCTCACGGTTCTCAGGTACTTTCTCTCTTTAATTATTGATACTTTGAGGACTAAGCATCATTCTCATTGGGGTGCTTTTTAACCTCAGAGCAAATATTAGGCAAATTGTAACTTTGTATATAGTTTTTATTTTCATGTTAATAATTGTACTTAGTGACAAAGTCTTGTTTCCTTTTCAATGATGAAAATTGTCTATAAATCTCACATTAGTATCCGAATTAGGATTTGTTTTTAAGAAACTTAAGATAATACGTATGCAATAGTTTATACACTTTTCATGAACATTCATGTACTGAGTATCATCGATTGTACATAGCAGTAAGTTTCTGGAACCAACAGTTAGTTACTTAAACTATAAATACTGTGAGAATCTAACCAAAAACATTGACATGAGTGATTTGTGTGTGATGACATAGAGGAGTAGTTTTCCCAATTAGAGAAAATCACGCATCTACTTACTTGATCACCACCCGAACCCTAGGCGAGAATTTAGGCTATCTTTGGATCGACATAGCTAAAAATTCTTACCTGATAAAAATTTTACTGCTAGTCACTCCACTGAACCTTTCATAAAACCTTTCACTTTCACCAAAAAAAAAAATCCTTACCCATCTATTAAACCAAATAAAAGAACCTACCTAAGTAATGAGTATGAGAAATAGGATGAAATGTGGAAAGAATAAAGAGAAAGACTTGTCCCAAATAAAAGTCAGTTACTTGCTTCAGGAAAGAAAAATAGAATCATGTTCTTAAGCCATCTAAAAAAAAATCCATTAGAGGCTTAAGAACAAGGTTGGAAAACTCAGTTAGAAGAAGGAAAGAAAACAAGGATTTCTCAAATATAAATATATGAAGACCCTATTCTCTCATACTCATAAATTTTGATTATCCATTTCCATTTTCTTGTACACTATCATCTAAGCCCCACAATACCTAATAAAGACCTCTAACTCAATTAGGAGTAGGGTGGTGTGATAATAAGTAGTAGACATGATTGATCGACATCGGCTCCTCTGACTGTCATTGAGATGTGAGAAAATGTGTGCCCACTGCACACTGGAGTTAACAAAACCTGAGTGGAAATTTTTGAGTGAAATTGTGTTTTGACACATACCTGTGAGAACCCATTTAGGTACACTCTCCAAAGGATTCAGAAACAACCCTGCTAGTACATTTCAATGAAAAGTTCACTGCATGCATGATCATATGTAGATGTTTTAATTATTGAATACATATTAACTTGAGTTTCAAAGAAATCAATCCTCGTTCCTTGCTAAGGAGATGTATGGATATCTGAGATTAATTTAGGAAACGAGTTTCTATCATCGAAGTCGTTGTAGTATAAATGAAGTTTGTGAGTATCTTTTCTGGAAAACTCTCACAAGCCTATAACTCGTCCACTAGGGAATTCCTAGTGGTTTAAGGCCTTGTTGCATATGGTCAATGCAACCGCACTCTGCGAAACGAGAATTAGTTAGGACTACACATTTTTGGCCACTTATCTATTTAATGTCTCTTCTTTGCTTGAGGACAAGCAAAGTGCTATTTGGGGGTAGTATGATAAGCACCCAAAAGTGTATTATGAAACCCCGTTGAGACATATAAATTTGGTTAACTATGTGTTTAATAATCATGAAATAAATATGTTTTCATACTTTTGCAAGTATTCGCAGTAAACATGGAAATATGGTTTAAACCTGCGATAAAGCACGAGGAACGACATATATATGAATTCTTCTAAATCCACACAGAAGCATCAAACTTTCGAAGCTCCTACCTCTTGAACCAGGACTCCGAATGCGACAAGTGAGATGCTCAGACAATCAGGGCTATGAACTCTACGCATAGGCGGGAAGTTGTAAAATTGCCCAAAGACCGGACCACCACTAGACTGCACATAGGACCCACTATACGGGCCCACAAGATTGGATGAGTCATCAATCATGGAGCATGTCAAGACAAAAATGACAAATTATTGGTCCAAAGTTGACACCTTGCATGTAATTAATTAGATTAGGTGTTAATAGTGAAAAAAAAAACAATGTGTCACTTTGTTTTAATGTGGTGGATAAAAATAAAGTAAATGTGGTTTGATGTTTCACATGGGAGGAAATGAAATGTATCTCAAATGGAGAAGAAAACAAAACAAGGGGGGGGACACTCCATTTACTCCCTTGACTTCTTTTCCTTACCTTGTATTATTTTAGTTCCTTAGCCATTTTTATTATTTAATTTTTTGTTTTGGTAAGAAAAGCTTGTATAGTTTTAATGGAGAAAACTTTGGTTTTCTTCTAGGAAAATAAATCAAAAGCAAGTGAGTTAGATAATTAGTCTTCTTTTTCCTTTTTCTCTCTCTCTTTTTATACTTTCTAACTTGTAATCCTTCATCCCAAGGATCATGAGCTAACTTCCCCTTGGGGAGTTAATCAAACTCATGTGAGGGAAAAATCTTTGTTGTTGGTTTGGTAGGTTGTTTAGGAAGAACAACTAGACCTACACCCTATCCCAAAATGATAGTTGGTGTAGTGTCTAGTTAGGGATCAAAGTGATGAGCTTAGAGATAAATCATTGCTTTGATTCCACTTGCTAGCATGTATGAGCTTAGAGATGAGCCATACATGTTAGGGATCAAGTTTTCTTCTAATAGACTTGTCTATGAGTTCTAGGAAGAATAAAATAAACTTATTAAAATCAACAACAAAAATTAATTTCACATGAGGAGGATTAACTCTCCATATTTTCTTTTAGTAAATCGTATTGTGTTTTAGTTGTATAATTTTGAATCTTAATGTTTTTTTTTATGTTTGTGTAAAAAAGAAACCTAATGTTAGTATTTAAACTTACTCACTAGTTCCCTAAGAGTAAAAATCAAGTTGTAGTTGTCCTAGACTTTAGGTTAGATCGAATTTTTACTCCAACTATATGAACACGAAATTTTGTGAGTAAGGAAACTTTGAATTTACACTTTTGTCAAAATTAGAGAGACAATCTCTAATGTAGTAAAAAGTGGATATCAGTTATCAAGAAGCCGGATTTACAGGTATGTTTTCCATTCCAAAATCGTGAGAACCATTAATTCCACTGTGCTTGGTTTTCACGGTTTGTAGAAATATTCATTCTGAAATAACGGTTCCTACAGTAGGGAGCGAATTCTTCTACATTGGGAAGACGGAGAAGAAGCAAGCTGTCAAACGTTCTGACTGCAACTTCCACTCGGCACCCATAGTGACCTGCCTTTTGGAAGGGATAGTACTGGATGGTGATAAAGCGGAAATCGAAGATGAAGATATGGGGACACCGTTAGTGACCATGGATATAGCATGTTGTTTGGTAAGATCTTCATCTGATATGTCTTCCTGTTGTTGGATGGGCGACTCTAACCTTGGTATTTTACTTGCAGTCCCTTGCTAGGTATGATAAGCTGAAAAGTACTATTTAACTTGCTGACAATGATGATAGTGCTAAAGTCGAGCTGGGCTGCATACGAGTTGCGTGGGGGGCTGACAAGAAGAAGCTGCAAGCGATGACGAAAAAGTACCAGGGCGTTGTTGATGAGAAGTCTGTGTTGATTAATTCCATAAATGATTTACAAGAAAAGCTGACTGGTGTGACGGAGTATGCCAAACATTGCCAGGGGGTGTGCACACAAGGCGCAAGGTGCGTACGACCTGGCATGTGGCGAGTATGCCGAGCTGGAAGAGAAGTACCTACAGCTGAAGGAGGCTTGTGAGCATGGGGCTTTAGGTACGAGTATACGTGTCGTACCTAGAGATGCGAGGCACACTCCCTCAACAAGTGCTGCTCCGAAGGATAAACACATTGTTGCTGATTCTTGAGTATGAAGTTGGATTTGTCTTCTCATAAGTTGTCAAGAATTTTTGAATGCTTTTGACTGTTCCTTTCTCTATAAGAGATTAAAACTATATAATTGGTTTCCTAGGCTTGCCTAGGCAGTTTGCCTTTTTAGTATAGATACAGAACGAACTGGTTTCCACACAAGTGGTAGTTCAATAGTTCCAAAAGTTGTAATGACACCGATCTGGATTTTTGGGTAGTCCCAGCAGATCAATGGATTTGTGAACTGGTTTCCTGAATTTGTTCAGGCATTTCTTGTTATGAATGTTTAAGGAATGCAGGCCCTATGATTATTCTTATCTGCTTGTATATATTGTTTTGTTCACAATAAATAAGACATGTAGTGGCAGAGTAGCCTGGTACTTAGCTTAGGGGGAGTCTTTGCTCGTAGAGAGTGTTCCCACTTAGTTGATCCTAGAGTTGTAGGTCTTCAACCAATGAGAATTGGAGAGGCTATGGAGCCTATGAGATCAAGAGAGTGTGTTGCTCGCGGAGAGTAGGGTAGCTTTAGAAAGTGTGTTGCTCACGGAGAGCGTGTTAGCTTAAGAAAGTGTTGTGCTCGCTAAGAGCGTGTTAGCTTAAGAAACTGTTGTGCTCGCTGAGAGCATGTTAGCTTAAAAAAATGTAGTGCTCGCTGAGAGCGTGTTAGCTTAAGAAAGTGTAGTGCTCATTGAGAGCATGTTAGTAGTTCGCATATCTTGGTGGCTCTTTCAGTGTGAGTCTGTTGATGAACTTGACTGAAGTAGGTTGTAATAATATGCATAAGTAAATTATACTAAATTTTACAGTAAATAAAACATAGATTACAAAATGTTAGACTTTTATTGATAAAATTTCTTTAACAAATAAGTGTTCGAAGGGCGTGGTAATAGTTTTCCCTCTTGGGTCTTGATCCAGTACGCTCTATTGCCGACGACGCGTTCCACTATGTATGGACCTTCCCATGTTGGTGCTAGCTTAGCGTCGTCTTGTGTCTTTTTCAGAACTAGGTCACCGGCCAGGTTGAAAAGATCGCAGATTGACTCATTTGTTGTAGGATTTCTTTAGAGTCTGATGGTAAGATGTCACTCTGATGGCTGCTAGGTCACGGCGTTCTTCCAGCAAGTTGATCTTTCGAGCTAGGACGGAGTCATTTTGTCTAGACTCGATGAGCTCTGACCAAGTCGTGATGACTGTCAGTTCGGTAGGAATAATGGCTTCTGTGCCATAGCATAATGTAAATGGTGACTCACCTGTGCTAGAGCGAGCTGTAGTTCGGTGAGCCCATAAAATGTTCTCTAGTTGGTTTGGCCATTACCTCTTGTTCTTTTTAATCTTTTTCTTCAAGTTTTCCAAGATGGCTTTGTTTCTAGCTTCTGTTTGGCCATTGCTTTGGGTGTACTAGGGAGTGGAGAATGTATGGACGATCTTCCACTTGGCCAAAAACTCCTTGACTATTTTTCCCTTGAATTGGGAACCATTGTCCATCACCAGCATGGGTGGCAAGCCAAATCTGGTGATGACGTGAGTCCAGATGAAGTTTTTGACGTGTGATTCTTTGCCATGAGCTAAAGGGATTGCTTCGACCCACTTACTGAAGTAATCAGTTGCCGCCAAGACGAACCGAAAACCAGTACTCTTTTGTGGGATGAACGGTCCCATAATGTCCAAGCCCCACATGTGAAATGGCCAAGGGCTGACAATGTTGATTAACTCGCGAGCTAGCTGAATGATATTGTGGCCAAAAGTTTGGCATTTGATGCACTTAAGGATGTACTTTTTGGCATCGATCTGCATTCGTGGCCAGAAGTACCCCTCGGAGATCGCTTTGTGAGCCAGGGAGTGACCTCCAGCATGGTTCCCGTATTCGCCCTCATAGATTTCTGCAAAGATGAATTGACCCTATTCTGGGCTTATGGACCTCAAGTGAGGGCCGCCAGCAGACTTTTTGAAGAGCTTGTTATTGATTAGGCAGTAACGACGTGCCTGATATGGAACTTGTTTGGCTTTGGTACGCTATTCTGGGAGTGTACCGTGCTGGATGTACTCTATGACGGGCTGCATCCATGTTTGGCTCATCTGATCGTCAGAGAGTGGGCAAAGGTCATTGATTTCTAGGATGTGTTCGACTTGGTAGGCAGGTCGGTCAATTACTTCAATGAGTAGCTGTCTAGGGGCACAGTTCGGTGTCTGGGTAGCCAAATAAGCTAAACTGTCCGCGTGACGATTCTCATCACGCAAGAAGTAATGCATGGTGACTTTCTTAAAAGAAGGAAGTAACTGATGAACAACTTGAAGGTACTTAAAAAGGTTACCTTCATGGGTAGTGAACTATTTAACAACCTGGCGAACAACCAGTTGCGAGTCACTAAAAACTTGAAGTTCCTGTACACCGAGCTGTAGCGCCATTCTGAGCCCCATGATTAGCGTCTCTTACTCCACCTCGTTGTTAGAGGTCGCAAAATCGATGCGAACTGATTTCTCCATCATTGCTCCATCTGGGGACACTAAGACGACTCTGATTTCACTCCCTTCGGGGTTACTAGAACCATCTACAAAGAGAGACCATATAGACTTGTCTTGCTTCTTCGTGGTTGGGATGTCTGTCAGGTTCCCAATTCAGGTCATCGACAAGAAAGTCTGCTAGAAAATCTGCAACGACATGTCCCTTCTAAGAAGTACATGGGACGAACTTGATATGATGCTCTCCGAGCTCTCCTGCCCATACTGCCATACGGGTTGTCTTGTTTTCTTTAAGAAGGATCTTCTTTAACGGGAGGTCAATGAATACTTTAATTGGATGTGCTTGAAAATACGGCCTGAACTTCCTTGCCGAGTATAGTAACGCGAGCACTGCTCTCTCAATGTAAGAGTAGTTCTTTTCAGCTGGAGTTAATGTCTTACTTGTAAAGTAGATCGATTTCTCTGAGTTGTTGTCTTCTTTGAAAAGAACCGAACTGATAGCAAAGTTTGATACTGAAAGGTAGAGCCCCAGCATTTCCCCGTCTATTGGTTTCGCTAGGACGGGTGATGTTGTCAGGTATTCTTTGAGAGTGGAGAACGCTTGGTGGAATTGGTCGTTCCATGAGAACTGTTCTCCTTTTTTAAGAAGCTGCAGGAAAGGTCGGCATTTGTCTGACGCTCTTGATATGAATCAGTTGAGTGCTGCCACCATTCCTGATAGCTTCTGTATTTGTTTCTTTGTCTTTGGATCAGACATTTCCAGGAACGCTCGAATTTGGTCTGGATTGGCTTCAATCCCTTGTTGTGATACCTAATACCCGAGGAATTTTCCGGATGATGCTCCAAAAAGGCATTTCTCGGGATTTAACTTCATTTGAATTCGGCGTAATCTGGAGAACGCATGTTCCAGGTGAATGAGGTGGTCACCTGCTTTTTTGCTCTTGACTACCATGTCATCGATATAGACCTCCACGGTATCTCCCAACATGTCCTGGAACATGTCAGTGACAAGCCGTTGATAAGTCGCTCCAGCGTTCTTGAGGCCGAATGGGAAGACGTTGTAGCAGTAGATTCCCTGTTCAGTGATGAACAACGTCTTCTTTTTATCTTCTTTAGCGAGTGGGATCTGGTTGTACCCACTGTATGCATCCATAAAGGACAGGAGCTCGTGGCCACAGGTCTGGTCTACAAGTTGGTCGATTCTAGGCTATCTTTTGGTGTTTCTTGGTTGACATTGGTGAAGTCAATGCAAAGGTGGATAATGTCATTCTTCTTTGGAACTGCTATTATGTTAGTGATTCAGTCTGGGTAATCGACCTTCCGGATGAAACCGACTTGTTTGAGCTTGTCGACTTCATCATTTATTGCTTTTTGAAACCTCAGTGATAATCTCCTAGGTCGATGTCGAACTGGTTTAGCATTAGGATTGACATTTAATCTATGACATGCAACACTAGGATCGATACCAGGCACATCGATATACGACCAAGCGAAAATATCTTTATTCATTGATAAAAAGTTTATAAGCTGGGCCTTGAGTGTAGGGTCAAGGTTAGCCTTTACATAGACAAACTTGGGATCATCTTCCGTTCCTAAGTTCACTCACTCTTTTTCTGCTGTCTGAACTGTTGCTTTTGAAAATGAGGCGACCTCAGGGGAACTAATCCCTGGAGATGCTTTGTCGATCTGAGGAATGGAGGAATTGGCAGCAGGAGTTGGAGCGACCTCTGTGGTAACGACAACAGTGGCTTATGCGACCTCTGTGGTCATAACAACAGGGCCTGGAGTGATCTCTGGAATCTGGACCGATTGACTAACACATGCTGGGGCGACCTTTGGGGTCCTGACTGGTGGATAGGGGTGCAAGTGGATATCCAAATATTCGAATCCGATTCGAATTCGTATTCGAAAAATCGGATATTATCCGAAAATTTCGGATTCCGATTCCGATTCGGATATTTTTTTTATGTCCGAACTAGTTTCGGATACGGATTCGGATACTGACATATCCGCATCCGATAATATCCGATCCTATTTAAAAAATTAATAGTTATTATATATAATTAATTTATTCATTTTTTATTGTACAAAATATTATATAAAATCATAAACTAATAATATAAAACTATAATAACAAAATAATAATAATAAATGGCAAATATAATATTTATACTAGTTTTTATAGTGGTAAAATGAATTATTTAAAACAAATAAAATTTTAATTAATTTTAATTTTTGGATCGGATATTATCCAATATCCGTTTCGGATATCCGAAATCGGATTCGGATAATTTTTTTAATATCTATCGGATTCGGATTCGGATTCGGATATCAGTATAAATTTTCGGATTCGGATTCGGATACAGCCATATCCGCATCCGAACCTATCCGTTTACACCCCTACTGGTGGAGTAACTAATGCTGACGCGACCTCTGAGGTCCTGACTGGTGGAGTAACAACTGCTGATGCAACCTCAGGGGTCCTGACTAGTGGAGTAACCATTGCTGAAGCGACCTCTGGGGTCCTGACAGATGAATAAACTTTTTTGCTAGAGCCCCCAGCATTCTGCTTTGGTGCTTTGGATCTGACCTCGGCGATTAAGTCCTTGGCCATCGTGTCACTGGTGGGCTCATTCCTCGTGATGATAGGTGGGTCGGCAGACTTGTTTGCTGACAGAACCTGATTACAATGATAAGCCTCAAGTTGATTACTTCAAAGCTCCATCATACCCCTAGGGCCGGGAAAGCGGAGCACCTGATGCAGTGTAGATGGTATAGCTTGCATTTGGTGGATCCAACACCGTCCTAGGATGGCATTATAGAACGATTGGATGTCTAGAACGCTGAAACGCGTATTGAAGATGACTTTGTCTTTCCTAGAGCCCACAGAGACGAGGAGTATGATGTTACCAATTGGGTCGGCTCTGGAGCCATTGAACTCGTAGAGAGGATATATTGGGTCTATGAAGACTGACTTGGGCAGATTCATCTCTTGGATGGTATGGTAGAACAAGATATCACATGAACTACCTGGATCTATCAGAACACGCTTGACTGTCCAGTCGCTGATTTTGGCATGGATTACCAAGGCATCATTGTGCGGGAGGCAAACCTTGTTGAGGTCGGCCTCTGTGAAAGTTATATCACCTGAGTTGCGGCCTGAACTGTGTGGGGAAGGTGCGGCCTGTGAAGATAACTAATAGACTTCTTGGAGAGCACCTACGCGTCTCCTTTTTTCTCTGGAAGATGGAACAGAATCATCCTGGAATGTTATCATGTGTATCGTTCTGTCATTATCTCTATCTGACGAATGTTGACGACGCTCATGGCGGGAACGATCGTTGGGGGCGTCCTCTGCGGTACGAGAGCGAGCTTGGACACTCTGGCGCTTATGGCGAGCTGGAGATCTACTGCGCTCTCTACGAGCCATGAGCTTATGGCGCAGGTCGCCATCAGCAATATTGGTATAATGCTTGATATGTCCTGATTCGATGAGGTCCTGGAGGTAATGCTTGAGCCCCCAACACTCATCGGTCTCATGACATTGTGCTCGGTGGAAGGCACAATAAGGTTTGCCAGGGCAATCTTCTGGTTGACGTACATCTGGTCGGTAATAAGCAGCTCACTTGATTTTGTCCAATATGTAACTGGGAGATCGGGTGAGTACATCGAACTCACAATTGTTGTTCATTTTGTTTCCAGACTTTTATCCTTGTTGTTTGGGTCGCTTTTTGGAGGGTGGGGCATCATTAGAGATTGTTGCTACCTCTTGTTTTTCTGAAAGGTCTTGACGCTTCAGGCCCTCTTGTAACTTGATGTATTTGTCAACGCGAGTGTATAGCTCGAACAACGTTTCTGGACGTTCTTTCATCAGTGAACTGCAGAGCGCTGTGTTACACACACAGCAGGCGTTGGAGAATGCCAATGTGGTGAAAGACTCTTTGAGACCGCTTTCCATGCCTAATAGTTCAGTTTTGAACCGACCTAAGAATTCGCGAATGGTTTCATCTTCACCTAAGGAGAGTTGGAAAAGTGAATCAAGATCAGCTTTCTTGCGCCTGTTGTGGACGTACTGGCTAGCGAACAGATTGGTGAGTTGTTTGAAGTTCTTTATCAAGTCTGGCTCGAGTGAAAATAACCAGTCGAGTGCGCCATCTTTAAGACTGGCTGGAAATAAACGGCAATGGAGGTGGTCGAACTCCTGAGCACTATAGAGTGCGAGGATCTGAATGTAGCGAGCTACGTATTGACCTGGACACGTGTTGCCATCGTACACTACAAAAGTGGGCTGAACAAAATTTGGAGGTGAGGATTTGCTAAGTACCTCAGTTGTAAAGGGGATGCACAGTACGTTTTTAACATCTTCTGAACGATCTGGGAAGCGTCTTTCTTGACTACGCTCTGATCTATTCTTTGTGAAAGCTCGTTGAGCTGTTGATTTACTTCGTTGATGACGTCCTCTACTATAGCACCTGGTGCATTTTGCGTGTCCACTTGCGCACGCAAAGTAACATTCTCCTGCCTGAGCAGGGTAATTTGCTCGTTCATTGTACCTAACTAGCCTGCTATACTTTGGATTTGAGCTTCGAGGCTTGCCATGCTTTGTGGGCTTGAGGATTTTTCTTTTTGGTTTTAGGATTTGTGAAGTGGTTTCTCAAGAAATCGAGACCACAAACGGCGCCAATGTAAAGAAGCGTTTTGGTCTTCCCTTACATACAAGGTTAAGAGGATAAGGGGATTGAATATTGGAAAGACCGAGTTCGTTGTTGAGCGAACTGCCTACGTATCTATCTCTCGATTTTGGGGGGAGAGAAGAATTAGGTCTGTCGTAGTTCATATGGGAGGTATTTATAGATGGTGAGAGTGGATCCTTCTCCAACACGTGTAATGACAAACACCAAATGTATGGTTGAGATCGAGAAGGAGTATTAGAATGATGTTAGTAGGAATTCTGTAATGATGGGGAGTGGTTACAGTGGTTCGTAATTTGCGGTAAGTGATTGAGTAAGTAAGGCTTTGGTAACGATTGATTCTAGAAGGTATGCTGAGTCATAATATAGAACGCTCTGTGTGAAGATGTACGAGTCGATCTGTTATAGAACGATCTCGTAGCTCATGGATGTGATTTGATGATATAGGTCACTCCGAAGACAGTTCGGGGAACTAAATGAAAAGTCGGGTGTGGTATTTCCACTATACTGGACACGTGCCTGATATGAAGATATCACTCCCTCACAATGGTGATTATTTTCAATGTCAAAATGAATTTGTATGAATGTCAAAATGAATTTGGATGTAACTCGTATCAGTGCTCTCTCTGGACTAATCGTTGTAATCGTATCAAAGGTGAATGATTAATTCAAATGAAAATGACAGGCTGCATGCATGCAACGCCAAAAAAAAAAACGCGGCATCATCAACAAACGAAAACAAGAAGCGCGCACGTTAGCAATCCCGTATAACGCGGTAAATGTCCGAAAAAGAAAAGAAAGAAAAACCACCAATTGCGCCTCTCATTTTTCTCTCTCTCTCTCTCTCTTCATTTCTTCCTTCCTTTGATAATTCCATCATCATCATCAGAATAATACACATTAAAGATCTTCCGTTCTCAAATCCATGCAAATTTGAAAGAGTTATTATGCATGGTCTTTGATTTTGATTACAATATAATAATAATAATGTCAAGTAAACATGATCACCCAATGGTACCATTAGCTGTTTTGTTAAGGAGGGAGTTGTCAAGTGAAAAGATTGAAAGGCCGGATTTAATACATGGTGAAGCTAATCACAGTAAGAAAGGAGAAGATTACACCCTCTTGAAAACTGAATGTCAACGTCTTCCTGCTGATGCCTTTTCTACTTTCTCCGTTTTCGCGGTACGTGTTTTTTTCCTTGCCATTATTGTCTCATTCATTAATGTATGAGATCTCTTTTTTATGTTGACTTATTGTCTGATTCACTTTTGTTTTCTGAATGGAGTCAAGATGATGGATTTTAGACAAACTTGCTTCACTTGCTCTGAAAACGTAGGCACCAGAATATGGTCAAGTGTTTGGGAAACATGAAACTTTTTATTTGTGTGTACACAGACATGCACTGATTATTACTTATCTTCATTCTCATCAATCTCAACATATGCAATTTCATTGGTTAGCTTCTGCTTGTATCCTCGTACATTTGCTAAAGTTTCGAAAATAAGTTTTAAATGAATTTCAAATAATACTAGAGGTTTTTGTATTCTTTGGCTAGTGTCTCATTATTCTTCTTGGTATGCTATACTTTGCCTCTGTTTGTGGGAAACCAAGCAGTGCTTTGTTTGAATTTCCCGGGTAGGTGGTGGCAATCCATCAGTACATGAACAAATACTGCTTCCTAGTTTGATAAAGCTATTCTTATGATGGAGTTATAAAACAATTTTATGACATGTTCTGCAGCTTTTTGATGGTCATAATGGATCTGCAGCTGCTGTATACTCCAGGGAGAATCTACTGAACAATATTGTCGGTGCAATTCCATCTGACCTTAGCAGAGATGAATGGCTCGCAGCTTTGCCAAGAGCATTGGTTGCAGGGTTTGTAAAAACTGATAAAGATTTTCAAGATAAAGGTATGGATGGACCTTTTTATGCAATTTCTTTAACCATTAGGAGTTATACACATTAAGTTAGTACTTCGGCAAGCCGTATCTAGATGGTGCATTTAGATGCACTGGGATCTTAATAGTAACTAGGTTATCGTCAGATTCAGCAAACACATAATTGATTTTAACGTCATTAGGTTTCAGATATCTTGAATCTTGGTCGGTTGTTCCCCCACCAGTATATATTGGTGTGATTATGGATCAAAAAGTTGAAGACATATGCATTGTCATTAATATTGTTTACTTGTTCTAGCATTGATGCTTTTCTGCTGGTTCGTGGTTCTCCCCACCTTCAGTCAGTGTAATAAATATGTTTGATGACATTTGTGAATTTCACACTTCTATTCTGATTACTCTCTTCAGCACACACATCTGGAACAACAGTTACCTTCGCAATAATAGATGGATGGGTCATAACTGTAGCATCAGTTGGTGATTCTCGCTGTATCCTGGAGTCTGCTGAGGGTACTATATATTCATTGAGTGCAGACCATAGACTGGAATGCAATGAAGATGAGTAAGTTCCGTATTTTTTTTTTTTTTTTTGTGAAAGAGAGACTCTGCTTATGTGTACACAAAAGGGTGTATTATTTTCGATACTCCAAGTGCTTGACTTCAAAATGTTACTCTTGCATTTGTGTTCACCTCTACCTTTCAACAGGGTGGAACGCGTAACAGCAAGTGGCGGTGAGGTTGGTCGACTTAATACTGGTGGTGGTGCAGAGGTATGTTCCTTTTTAACTAGGGTACATATCTACTTCAATTAGTTTGAGTAACTTTGGAACCTGTTCTATAAGCTTTGTGCAAGATTAAGTAAATTACAATTTTTTCGTGTCTACATATTCTGCTCCATTTGCTGCAATTTAATTGTTTGGAAATTGGGTTGAACATTGCGGTAAAAGAAATCTGTTCAATTCAAAGCTAATTCACCCTGAATCTGTTGATCCTTGTTATAGGAAACTAGGGTTCAACACTATTCTGACAATACTCGTTTATAACCCATTGTTTAAAATTAATGGATGGTGAGGACCCTGTCGGAAAGACCTTATTCAGCTCCACATATTACCTGTTTGTGAGTGATTTCATTTGTAGCCTTTCAGAAACTGTCATCTGATGAGAACTGTAATCTACCTTTGAACATTCTGTCTTATGCGTCTCTAAGTGAGCCTCATCACCCATAGAGAACTCATCCAAACACCACTTCATATCCAAAATGATGTTTGTGTTATATCTGGTTAAAGTTATTCTTTTTCTTCCTCATTCTCCTCATTACACACAGTTTGAAATAAGTTTTCAAGCTTAGGTGGTGCTTTACATCCCTTAAAAGGCTCAAGTGCAATCTTCTCAGCAGACCATCACCTTCTTTTCCTACTGATAGACTTGCTCTCACTACATTCATATCATAGAAAAACTCTAGTCTTAGCTCCATCACCTAGGACGGCATGAAAGTGATGACAAAACAAAGGTATAGAAGGCCATCGACGGTGAAGTGATGGTAAGTTGGTGGTGAGGGGTGGATTATATAGGAAGGGAATTTTCTCTTAGTAACACATAATAGCTTGGGCAGTTATCGACATCCTTATTATACACATAAATGAGTTCAAACTTCAAACTTCAAAGCACATTGTTTTGGGGCGATGAATAGCAAACAAGACTAATATTAAAATGGGTTTTCAACTCTTCAGTGAAGTATTTATGCCTCCACGTTAAAATTGAACTCTTACGTGATCATCTAAGTTATTGTATTTTTGGTGTGTGTCTCCTGCTAAATATGTTTTTGCTGACATCACCAGGTTCATGTTCTGGCTAATTTAGATCTCGCCATATGAGGGGGGACAATTTCAGTTTGTATTTAAGGACTTGAAACCACGTTTTGTCGTAGAGGCATTTAGAACACTGTATTTGAGCTGGATTAATGTCCAATGTAAATTGGTCAATGTCTTGAGGGCAATGACCCAATATATTATCGATATAAAAGTTAAAGCAGTGCACATCGGATTAGCGAGTACAACCGTAAAACCAGTGTGGATAGCGGAGAAACCAAGTGATAATTATATGAGAAATATAATGGCATTATGCTAGAAATAACATGGAACAATCTTATTTTTCTTTTTTTTTGCTCGGTAAAGTGAAATATCATTAATAAAGAGAAGTAGGCTGAGAAGGCCTACATTACAAGAAAGAAACAAGAACTAATAACATTTAGAATAAAAGAAACTACATAAAAAAAAATCAAGAACTCCACCATCACCCCATGTCTAAGAACATAAGACGATCTCACCTAGCTACAAAAGACTCAAAGAAACATCCTCTAAACTCTTTGAAGACTTCAGACCACTGATAGAATAAGGCTTTTATCGATAGAATCATCTTCTTAAATGAAACTGAGATGCCATCAAAGTGACGACGATTTCGCTCCAGCCAAATGCCCCACATGATCGCAAAAGATAATAAGCTCCACAGACGATTTCCTAAAGGAGAGAATGGTTCAGAAGACTTAATCTGGACAGAGTTATTATGCTTCCTTTTATGGACAAAGGATTTGGTAATTGATGTTCAGAACTTAACAATTAGTGTGAAACATCAGTGAAAACATGTATAGTTTTGTTGCAAAAGGTTCGGTTCCATCTACTTGAATGATTTCACATCTATGTTTTCTGAGAAGTTGAAAACATTTTTCTTAAAGTCTTCTTGATCTTTTTCTATGAAGGAAGAAAAATAAAACTAATCTGTGTGGCAACTCCATCTTTCAGATTGGCCCTCTCAGATGCTGGCCAGGTGGTTTGTGTCTTTCAAGATCCATTGGAGACATGGATGTTGGCGAGTTTATAGTTCCTGTCCCACACGTAAAGCAAGTGAAGGTTCGCTACTTCTATATTCATACTCCAACTGCCACATGTGTTTGGTTGTATATCTCTAGAATCTTTTACCTGTACATGCTGATCTGTGTTACTTAGTTTCACGCAGGGAATTTCATTTCATTAGTACTTTGTATGTTTTTTCATGCATTATGGATTTTTTCCTGTTATATTCAAATATTTGGTGCTCCTTGAGAATATGATTTATTATTAGTGTTTGAACAAGTTTAAACATACCGATGAAAACTAAAATCCTGATACCAGAGCTCCTGGAAGTGGTAATTTTACTAAGGGTGTGTTTGGTAGCCTAGAAAACTTCTTTGTGGGTGGGATAGGAGCGAGAAATTTGCCAACCACTGGTTATAGACTTGTAGTGCATTATCGTTACCTGTTCTGGCATGTCTTTTCATTTCTGAATTCCTTCAAAACAAAGTTTTCTCTGTTCTGAGTCAAAAACCATTAGTTATTTTATGAGGTAAAGAAGTTATAAACAAACTATTTACCACCTTGTTAGTAACTGTTGTATGTGATTGCTGCAGTTATCCACTGCGGGAGGTAGGCTTGTCATTTCAAGTGATGGTGTTTGGGATGCTTTATCGTCAGAAGCAGCTATGAACTGCTGCCGAGGGATGCCACCCGCTGCTGCGGCTTCTCAAATTGTCCATGTACGCTATAATCCCAATTGAAATTTCTATTTTCCTGATGATAATGCAGTTTTTGATGGGTGCTTATTTTATATATATATATTTGACACCTACTTCTTACATCTCCAGGAGGCTGTACAATTCAAAGGACTTCGAGATGACACAACTTGCATTGTCATCGATATATTACCCCCAGAGAAGCTAACACCTCTGGTGCCACCGCTAAAGAAGCATGGAAAGGGTGTGTTCAAGAATATGTTCCGCAAAAGGCCATCTGAACCGTCGCTTGTGGATAAGGATTACTCTGAGCCGGACGTGGTGGAGGAAATATATGAAGAAGGATCTGCTATGCTTGCAGAAAGGTTTGTATAATCAGTGCAGTTAATATTCTTGCAGTCTGACTTGAAAAAGTAAAGCTGGCGATGTGAATATTCTAGCTTTCTGACTTGAAAATAATGTTTTGGGTGGCAGGTTAGACACAGAATATCCCGTCTGCAACATGTTCAAGTTGTTCATGTGTGCTGTTTGTCAGGTAGAGATCAAACCCAAGGAAGGAATCTCGGTGCATGCTGGTTCATCAAGTCGTGGAAAAATGCGTCCTTGGAATGGTCCTTTTCTTTGCACTAGCTGTCAAGTGAAGAAAGAAGCCATGGAGGGGAAAAGACCATCACGTGGTAATGCAACTTTTTTTCCCTCTTCTACCCGATCAGTTCAAAACTGTGATAACAATGCCCCTATCATTCTGAATAATTGGTTTATTCTTTTCATTTTCAGATGGGAGATCTAGCCATAGTAGCGACAGTGACTAGCAAATCCTCTGGAGCATGAATTTTTAATTATTTTGGTACTAACACATTTCATAGCTGACCATTATTGGGAAATTCAAGGTCTCTAACACCGTTGGCATCATTGTTTCATTGACCATGATGAGTATGAAGGTTTGGCTACATTCTGACTTCCAATTCAGGAAAAACTTCAAAGATATCTCTTAACTTTGCTCTTCAGATTGGAGAATCAGTGATATTAGCCTTTTCATTTGTTTAACGAGCTGCATATCATCTGCAGAGTTGTGCACCAAGATGTGTGCTCCCTGGAATGATTTGTGCAAGGCATATTCGATAATCCTTTTACGATTCCAAGTGTGTGTGACAACCCATTGTTTAGTTTGTGGGTTCACTTCCACTATATACGAAGCTCTTGTTATAGAGAAAATACAGAAAGAAATCTCCTTCCCTGTAATATTTTCATATAGTGAGGTCATGAAAATCTTAACTAGTTAGTTACTCCATTTAAGTCTTCAGTATTTGCTACTAGAACCAAGTCTTTTTGTTATGTGATCGGTGCACTCAACATTTATTTTTCCCGGCAAACACATTGGCATGGCTTTTGTTTATTTATCCGTTTGTGTTGCGATGGTCCCTCAAGTAAAAATTCTTTTTTCTCCCGTATTTTTGTAAGGTTTAATTATAGATTTGGGTCAGTGTATTTTACATGTTTTTTCAATTTGGTGACTCTACTTTTTTTTAATCTAACTTGGATTGTACTTAAAAAAAAATTCACGAAAATGCTAGCGGGACACGGGACAGCTACTGTGTTGTACCGGGCTAACAGCCCAATCAAGTGTTGGCCACGTTACAGATAAAAAATTTGTTACTCTTTCATCCGGTTCTCTCTCTCTCCCTCTCTCTCTTTCTCTCTTTTCTTTAGTTAATGAAAATTAAGAAAAACAAATAACAATAAAACAAAAAGAAAACACACAAATATTAATTCTCTTCTTCCCACTGCTATTAGCAGAAAACCACTTATCTTTTTCAATTTTGCTTAATCAAGTCATTAATATAAAAAAAGAACACTAATACAATAAAAACCAATTGGCAACAATACAAATTAAAGTTGTATTTTTCAAATAAAAATCATGTTTTTCTGTTGAAAGCAATACAATCATTTGGATTTCATCTAGAAAATGAGCGATCTTGTATGCATACTGAAATATAGTTTTCTCTAGGTGATTTGCTATTTGAGAAATTTTCAAAATTATGCATTTATTTGGGATTTTTTTTTTTTTTTTTGATAAATATGTATTTATTTAGAAGTGGTGAAAGTCATGACTGTTTTTGGGCTACCATTCCCTTTCGAGTCGAAGACGAAGAGACACAACCATAGTTGGTACAGGTGAACAAGATGAATTCCTTGGTTTCTTTATCTTATTTTTTTTTTTTATTATTTTTTTTTATAAACTAAAATGTGAATTAGACTGAATGAGTAACAAGTTTCTCTTGTATGATGTGGCATTAGCCTATTGGGCTGTGAGCCAAATATAAGACAGTAGCTGTCCCGCTAGCACTACTCTTTTTTTCAAATTGGTTACTCTGTTAAGTTGGTGCTCTAATCTTTATAACAGAGTCAAATATTTTCTTTTCAAAATTTACAAAATTCAAACCATACAAATTTCCCCTCCTAATAATATGTCAATGAAATAAACCCACTAACTCAATTTAATTGTGTTCTACAAGTAGATTATAAAGGGAGATTTTGGACACACCTATAAAAACACTCTCATATCCCAATTTTAAAATAAATAAATAAAATTGTTTTAAACATATTTATATTCCCTTTTTTTTTTTTATTAGGCATACCAAAGACAAAACAATTCATTTATTATAATATATACATTATGGGACTAATAAGGAGCCAATACTCTAAGTTTTTCACTTGTAACTGAAAAAAAACAATAACGTGTTCTTCTTCTATAAAAAATAAAATAATCTTGATTTTTTCTCCAATAACCTCTTATTTAGCAACTTTTCTCTCACTAATAAACGTGCAAACACTCGCATTTGATTTGAATCAACAATACCAAAATAATGAGGATAAATACCAACTTAATGAGGATGAAGGAAAAAAAATCAAAATCAAATTTTGACAAATAGAAAAAGATAAAGATTGCCAAAAAAAAAAGGGGTTGTTTTTGCCCCTATTGGAAAGACCCCAAATTAACTTGGGAGATATTATTGGATTGAAGCGGATGTTGTGGTATGGTTGTTAGGGTATGACAAAAAAATTAGTTAGTTACGAAGTATGGGAGCGTTTTTTTGGATGTGTCCAAGATCACCCATTATAAATCACCATTTGCTCGATTAACTATACTGATTGCCCTTCTAAGTTTTAAAGCATTAATATTACACCGACCCACTTATTTAACCTACTATTTGAACCTATTGATGTGTCAAAAGTCATTATCATTGATTTACATAGAGATACAAGTCCATGTGTATTACAATGCAAACCAACAACAATAGTAAATAGTGAGTCGCAATAGTAGGTCTTAAAAATAGGTTTCTGTAGCACTACTCATTCTAAAGACATACAAATAAAGAAAATTGAAGACAAAAAACTGCTCTAAAATCTGAACCATGAAAATCTCTAGGATAAGCCACCGCAACTTCTTTCCAACCAAGCCTCACAATCGTCCTCGTTGCCGCCACTACTTCTCTCCCTAACGTCACTATTACTGCTTCTTTTATTCTCATCAACACCCAATACTTCAAAATGCTTGAATTACATATCAGGATATATAATCAGCACCCATGGGAGCATATGAGCCATAATAAAATGATTTAGTCCAAGTATTAACCATAGAAGCATTATTCGCCATATCTAAATGACCAAAAAAATCAATCTCTACAATAACAATGAGAGCACATCAAGATGAGCCACCAAATAAATTTGACTATTTTTTTAGGGTCGCAGTATTCACACCCCACTTTATGGAATTGACACCCATTTGACCAATTCAAATGTACTAGCATCTCTCCATTAATCACATAAAAAATACTCACGGCAAGAAGTTGTCGCGAGATCGCACAATCCACGACATCGAGTTGCCGTGAGATCCCATATCCCATGGAAGGTGGTTGTCGTGGGTAATTTTTTTTTTTTAATAGCTATCGTAAAAAAAAAATAGTTGTCGCGAGATGGTTGCGTTCACTAAAATTGAATCTTTGCTTGTGTTAATTATCAAAACTCTTCTTCATTAATTTGATCACAAAATTTTCTTATAGCATATGAAAATATTTGTCACGAGATAGCAAAATTATGCCTCGATTGTACATTTTTTTTGTCATGGTTTTGGTATTATGTCTTTGAGTGATAAAGAAGCTTTAAAGAATAAAATGAGGTGTTCATATGTTGTGTGTACTCAATACGCAAAATTTGAAGTGAAAAAAAAATTAAAAAAAATGTTCCGCGGCAACTGCCTGCCGTGGGATATGGGATCTCGCGGCAACTGCCTGTCGTGTGATATGGGATCTCGCGGCAACCTAATGCCGTAGAACTATGAGTATGTGGGGTGTAAAAGGACATATAAGAAATAATTATTATTGTTTAATTTTTTGCCAAAGGGGTGCCAATCCCATAAAATAGGGTGCCAATACCGTGTTTTTGTTTTTTTTTTGTTGGAGATACCCCACCAGTTATTAGCCTTGATTCATAGCAACTCTTGTTCCTCTATTCCTTGTTATTATACCCATCAATGATATTCTTTCAGTCTTCTTAAATGATATATCAATGATGAAATTGATGTTGGTAAACATTTTTTTTTAAATATTAAGCTGGGGTTAGGCGGACCCCTACCTAGGGCTGTAAATGGAGCGGGTTCGGGTCGGATCAGACTATATCCATGCCCAGATCCATTTTTTCAATACAAAACCAGATCCGAATCCATGACCCGAATGGATCCAAAATAGCATACCATATCCGAACCATTTTTGTAAATGGGATAATCGGATCCGACCCGACCCGAATTGCGAACCACAAGTTCTCAATCACCCACGTGTCTACAAACAAGAGAGACCTATTATTATTTGGAAGATATATTAACAAAATTTTATATTTTGGATTGGATCTAGGAGGATCCGAACCGTTTAAGTAAAACCATATTTGAATCCGAATTAAAAATGGATAATCCATATCCGATCCATTTTCTTATTCGGACTCATTATTAAGGTCCAAACCCGTTGGAATGGGTTTGGATCGGGTCGGATTCGGGTCAAAACCCGCACCATTTCCAGCCCTACCCCTACCTGCATTAATCAACCAAATCTTACATATATGGTACCCGTTGCATCCTCCTCGACAAGCTTATATAATTATCTATCTAGAGGAGGACCAACATGCAAAATATCCCTTACATGGGAACTAGAGAGTCCATCAAGATGATCTGCGACTCTATTGGTCTCCCGATATACATGAGCAAAACTACAGCTTATAAAATTGGATGACATTTCTAAGATATGTGTTAACACATCGAGACAATTCCAAGGTGGCTTTGCCAGTTTTGTTATCATTTGGATTGCTAGAAGAGAGTCTAACGCCACATCAACATTCTCAAAGCCCATTTTTATACATCTGCCCAGCCCAACCTCGATAGCTTTCAGTTCCTGGAATTGGACTGACCACTCGCCACCACTACCAGAAAATTTAATGCTGCCAGAACTTCCCCCTTGCAATTCCTGATTGCTCCACCATGACCTGTACCCTCTCCTGTTAATGACCCATCCGTATTCAGCTTAACTCGCTCTTGTTCTGGCGGGATCCATTAACGGTGTTGTTGTTGTCGCTCTTTGGAACTTTGACGGATGCCGATAGTCCGAGCCAACCTTAAAGCCCGATTAGTGTCCTCCATTTCCGATACTTGTACCTGAATGTAGGTTTTCATATTTCTTAGTACTCTTCTCAAAACTACTGATGCTGCCCTTCCCTAATTTTGAAACCTGCGTGCATTTCGCTCTTTCCAGATTCCATCAACTGCCGCGCAAATGAAGCTCTTATATATTTCAGTCACCCAACTCAAGCCCCTACATAATCTCATAATAGACGACCATTTTCTGTTGGAATTCCTGCAATCCGTATCTATACCCAAAATCTATTTGATTCCATTGATGATCTCGCAAGAATACGTGCTATCAAAGTAGAGGTGATTAGAGAACTCCCTACTTTAATTTGTTGACACAAGCAACAAGAAGAGTGAGAGAGTATCTTCTTTTGTTCTAATTATGAACTTTATTTAATTATAGCGAGAAAATCAGACCATTATGTTGGTTACCAATTGGGGATGAAGACGACCTATGATATCCTTCATATTGATTACCAATAATTAACCCCGATAATTTGAAAAATCAGACCCAAAATCATACTGTAATGGTTAGGAGCAGTTTTATTTTCATAAAAAATGCCACATAATTAATAATAAAAAAATGCCACTTAAGAAAATATTTGGGGCTGTTAGAAAAATTAAGCACCACATAACAGAGTCACCAGATTTTGGGAAAAAAATAATAATTAAAAGTAGAGTTCAAAATAGATTAAAAAAAAAGCAGAGTCGCCAAATCGAAAAAACACTGTAATGTACACAAACCAAATCCATTTTTTTTTTCCGATAGAAACATGTCTTATATATATCATTAAAACATCAAAGGTACAATACTACAATCTAATAGATGTCTAGATAGTAAGCTCACACCGTGGTTATGGAAAGCCCACTTTGCGAGATCATGAGATTATACGTTAGACATCCTGCTTATCCAGCTAAACTGACAAAAAGTGAATGGCTTACATAAGCCAAGTCTCATACATCTAATAGGTACTAGTCTCCATTTATTAGAGTTTATATCTAGAGAGTTATGTAAATCCTGAATAACTTGTTTACAGTCTCTCTCAAATAAAAAGGATGTCTCTCTTGTACTCCTAGCCAATTTTGCAGCAACTTCAAAAGTCACCATCTCTACTTCTTCAACACTTCCTGCTTCAAAACTCCTAGTGGTTGCTCCCATCAGCTTGCCTTCCTCATCCCATGCCAAAGCCCCCGCTGCAGTAGCCCTTGTATCCCTGCAGAATGCAGCATCAAACCTAATTACAATTGTGTTTAATTCAATAAAGGGGAAGTTAGAGGTATATTGCACATAAGGAAATAAGTTATGAGTTTATATGTTAGCATTATCAACTCCTTGGTTCTCACTGAAAACTTGGATGCATCTATTCCACTTAGCATAAGCTCTCCTTATGAGACAATCTCTGTTAGGAACTTTGCTTTCGAACTTGGCCCTGTTCCCCATCTCCCATATCTCTTGCAATATGATAGCTGCTAGCAGTCCCTTTTCTGCAATGTCAGGATCTTTGGTCTTACTCCATTAAAGGAACATGTCCAACCATTCCCTAATAGACTTGTTTGCCATCTCCTCTATTATTGCTCCCATATCAGAAGCAAACCATATCGATTTTATCCATTTACATTTAGAAAAAAATGTGCATGGGGTCTTCTAGTTCTAGCTAGCAAAAAGGGCAAGTATAATCCCTTTTTATGTTTTTCCTTGCCAACAGATCTCCTGTAGGGAGGATGTTCATATGCATCTTCCACATAATAATTTGGTTGCTGGATGTTATCTGAGTTTTCCAAATAGTCTTTATAGCTTTAGAGTTAAAAGAGGGTGTGTCCCCTAGCTTGCCATTCATCTTTTTTCAGAAACTGGTAAACAGACTTTACATATAGCAAGCCATTCTTGGTTCTCACCCATCTGACTTTATCACTTGCCAAACTGGATGGTCTGATAACAACTTGCTTTATCAAGTTTGCTATATCTGGTGAGAAAAGATTCTCCACCTTGTGATAGTCCCAACCATTACCATCACCTAGCATCAAGTCCCTCACTCTACGGTCCTCAAAGTTTGGTTTGTTAGGTCCAATATCTCTCAGAGTAATAGGAGCATCTTTAAGGAGGATCCAAGGTTGTTTCATTACATTAACCTTCTCCCCCTTCCCAATGCTCCATATTATCCCTAGAAGAATATCTCTGGCTGTTCTATGGATGCCTTTCCAGAACCAAGAAGCCTTAGATGGAGGGTCAACTTTTATGTCAAACCAGTTCTTTCCATAGGTAGCCAATAAAGTTTTTGCCAAAATAGATGATGTATCAGTGATAGCTTTCCAAGCCAGCTTAGCTAGCATAGCCTTATTCATATCACCAACTTTCCTTAGACTTAGGCCTTGGTTCTGCATATGCCATCCCACCCAATGGTGTGGATGTTTTTGCTCTCTTTTGTGTCATGCCACCAGAAGTATCTACAGGTACAAGCTTTATCCATATTCTTACAAGTAGATCTAGGGAGTTTATATGTAGCTATATATAACATATAAAAGTGTGCCCTGTGCCACAGCTTGTATGAGGGTAGTCATCCCAGCTTGAGCTACGACTTTTGCTCTCCATCCTCTAATCTTACCATGTACTTTATCAACTAAATAATCAAAGTCTTCATTTTTTTATGTGATAAAACAATAAAGACCCCCAAATACCTATCTTTTTTATAAAAAAAAATATATAATTTTCCAAAATATTTTTATGCATATTATGAACATGTTTCCTATAATAAATACTATACTTACCATAATTTATCTTTTGCCCAGAAGCTTCATAGTATTCCTCAAGGATGCTCTTAATTAGACTGACCACTTTCAGCCAGATTAGCTCTGGTGAACAAGATAAGATCATCTGCTTAAAGGATGTGAGTGATAGGATGAGTATTCATTTTGATTTTAATACCATGGATATCCCCATTGCTCTCAATCTTGGCTATCATTCTAAATAAAACTTCAGACACAAGAATAAAAAGGTAAGGGGAGAGAGGATCTCCCTGTCTCAGACTTTTATCAGGAGTGAACTTCTCAAGGGGTGAGCCATTTAACAACACTAAAGGAAACAGTTGAAAGACATTGGGGGATGAGGAGTCTCCGATCCACTTATCACTAAACCCAAAATTTTTGAAAATATTATTTATGAAAGACCATTCAACTTTATCATAGACTTTGACCATATCTATTTTAAGAGTTACAATTTTTTTTTTAGTTTTCATATGTTTCATACTATAGAAAATCTCACTAACAAGGCCAATATTATCTTCTATATTTATGCATTTTATGAAAGCTCTTTGAAAATGAGAGACAATCTTATTGATATGAGCTTTGAGCCTATTAGCAAAAATCTTAGCTATAATCTTATAACAAAAATTACATAAGCTAATAAATATGAACTTAGATATATGATATGGATTGAAAATCTTAAGAATTAGAGCCCAATAAAAATTTCATTAAAACTAAAATCCATAGTTAACCCTTTTTGTAACAATGTGCAGCTCATTGTGAATTCTCTTCTCTCAAACTTTTGGTCTTTCTTTTTCCTTATCAAGACTTTTTATATGATGATGATGCATGATATGGGGTCTAGTCAATTATCAATTTGGGGAATCTTCTTTTTGTCATTTGTGGTGCACATACGTGATACACTCACTGACTCGATGAAAACCGTAAAGATGCCCCTCACTGACCCTGTGCTCTAATCCACCCAAAGCCAAGAGGAAGTATATTATTACTATAACAGGATAAAAATAATATATATTATAGCCACTTGCCCACTTGATGGGCCCACTTCTGGTTGCACCAATTTGAAAACCACGTTGATGCAACAGGACTCGAACAGTAACAAGAAAAACGTGTTTATGGGGTGCAAATAGCTAAAAATATAATATCTAAAACAGTTGTAAATAGCCAACAAATATTAAGATTTAAGACAACACCTCCTTTAGTTTCTTTTCTCTCTCTTTTTTCTTTCATTCATTGAATTATTGAATGGAAGAAGAAGAAGAAGAAGGAAACTTCATCCACAAGCAACACACTTTTTAACCTCAAAAGCTCATTGAAGATGTTTCCATGGAATATTGCCAAGTCAGCAGAAGCGATGTTTTCACGATGGGCAATTAAACATGTGTTGAAATTTCTATTGAAGAAGAAATTAGGGCAGTTTATACTTGGTGATCTTGATTTAGAACAACTTGATGTTCAACTTGGTTCTGGTACTCTTCAACTTACGGACCTTGCTCTTAATGTTGATTATATCAACCAAAAGGTATGATATTATTATTTTTTAATTGTGGGATTTTGTTTTTATGTATGTGTGTGTGAGAATTGTTGGAAGAGCGAGTTTGTGAGTTACGACTTGTTTTTACAACTAGGTGTTTTGAACTTTCCGTGAGATTTTATGAGAGGAGAGAGAGGAGAGGAGGTTCACGAATAATCATAATTGATCGGTAAACTATTTTTCAATAAGAATCTGTCTAACTATGTAGCTTATTTCTTAGGAGACGTGACATTAGTGTAGAGTGCGACCCATGTTATCTTTTGTTTTCACAGTGACACAGAAATTCGCGGACCTAAAGATAAAAACCACTCTCCACCACACACACTTGACAAGTAGGAGATTGAATTCTGGAAAATGAAAGGATAGATACCTGTTTCTTTGGATATCACCTTGTACAAGAGATTGAAGTGCGGACAAAGACAGTCTAAAAGTAGTTGGATAAGGCATGCCATAGGAAAAATAAGAATTGTCTGAGTTGCAAGATTCCCCGATTGAATTAAGAGTAGTAGTGTACTTCTAGTTTCCAACAAGAAGTGAAATCCACAACTAGGGGAGAATGATCAACTTATACTTAAAGAGTGAGAAGGCACTGTAGGAGACTTCCATTTTCTCTTTTTCTTTTGTGATTCGAAAATAATGTTATTTCTCAGTGAATTGTATGTTTTTTCTCCCTAACCTTATAATTGGTGTGCTCCAATCATAGTGTTAGGTCGGTTAACCAATCAAAGACAACTGAACCTTTTCACCCAAATAAGTTGGTAATGTGGTATTTGATGTCTATACTCTAAGTCTATAGGTACTAGAGTGCACCGCTCTTTCAAATTTTAGATGTAATTCCATTCTTTTTGCACAGGTTGCTCATAGAACATCCCTCGTAACTTCCCTTTTTTCTTGGTTATATAGTATATCTCCACTTTTACCTACAAAAGCAAAGAACATTCCTTCTAAGCTTAGTTCATAGCACCTTATTATCTATATTCCTGCCACTTATATGCCATACTGTGTTTGTGTTTCTTCCAGTTAGGTTCATCGCCTATCATTCTAAAGGAAGGATCTATTGGTTCTCTATTAGCCAAACTTCCATGGAAAGTTAGCAATTGTCAGATTGAAGTGGATGAACTTGAGCTTGTGTTTGTTCCATGGGTAAGTAGTCATTCATCAGGTGCTGCCGAAACATCTGATCTTATCGGAGGTTGTAAACAGCAAGTCAGTCCTGGAAGTGGAAAGCTTGAGCATGAAATGGTTAACAATTCTTCCACGCCTATTTCCCTTGATGTTCATGAAGGAGTTAAAACAATTGCCAAAATGGTAAAATGGCTGCTTACAAGTTTCCATATAAAAGTAAAAAAGCTGATTGTTGCATATGATCCCTATTCAGACAAGCTTAAGCCAACGGGACCCCACAGAGCACTTGTTCTTCGGATTAGAGAAATGGAATATGGAACTTGTGTGTCTGAGGATGCTAATAAAAGATCCAACTCACGGGTGGACAGCCTTCTAGGGTTGAGTAGATTAACAAACTTTGTAAAGTTTCAAGGAGCAATAGTCGAGTTTCTTCAAATGGATGATGTTGAGAATCAGACACAGACACCAACATTTAGCCAATGTCCAATGGGAAGCTTTCCTTCAGAAACTACCCCAATTTTGACTGGGGAAGGTGGTGGATTCTCAGGGCATCTGAAGCTAAGTATACCTTGGAGAAATGGTTCTTTGGATATTCACAAAGTAGATGCTGATCTTTCTGTTGATCCAATGAAAATTAGACTTCAACCCAGCACTATAACGTGGATCTTGTGTTTCTGGCATTCTCTCAAGAATGTTGAACAAGATATCCAGGGTCATATGCATGAGAACAGTACAAATTCTGTTTACTTCAGTTCAACCTCTCAGTTCCATTATTCCACCCCTGGTTCTTCTGTAATAGCTATAGATCGAGGCTCGACAAGCAGTGGACATTTCGCGGGTGGATATTTCTCTCAAACAAGTCAAGAAACACAAAGAGATGCTCTGCTTCGAGGTTCACATGTTATACCAGATTGGGTGGCATTGTCTACCAACTTAAACCAAACTGATGGAGCGGAAGCAGAACCAGATCTGAGTGCAAGGTCTGTTTCTCTCGTTCTGATTTGATAATCTATCAACTTATATAAAGTGAAAGGGCACTTTGACACTCTTCCTTATCTTATCTCTACTAAACCATAGTGATAGGGAGTTGCTTACTGGTTTTTACAGGTTGAAACTTGAAGCTAGAAATCTGCTTTAAAGCATGTATTCATCTTATATTTTCCATGTTCTTTAACTTGTCTATCTTTTGTACTAATAACTACCCCATGCGTATAGAGAATAGACACTAGCCATTAAAGTATACCTCTCAAAACCGTGCTTGTGATACTCATTTCAATCATGCAAACAACTAATTTTTGCACATGTTGGCATGTCTCTAGCACGCCTGTCCCATGCGTCTGATAAATAAATGTCTCTCTGTGTATTTAGAATTTGTTTACTTTGGATCTAAGCAACCAAAGCATAGAGCAGGAGCAAGAGTGAAAGCGAGAGCGAGAGCGAGAGCGTGAGCGTGAGTGTTAAAGCATTTAACCTTTAAGTTTTTAAGACTTTGTGTGTGATTGAGATAACATTGTAATGTGAACTTGAAGGGTTCCTTATGTTTAGGGTGTGGGTAATCTTGAACCTTAGCATCTTGCTAAGTGGGGATTAACCTTTTGTAACTTTGATCATGATTTGGAATAAATGAACAATTTTTACCACTCAAAAAAGAAGAAGCATTTAACCTCAAAGTTTGCAATATCAAGAGTGCTTGTAGGGTGCCATATATATGTAATCTATTTAAGCATGTACACCTTTTATTTCCAGTTGTAACAAACAAATTATTTTGTAACTTAAGATATTTTAGTGAAGAAGTCATTAAACAAGTAATTTGATGTGTTTGATAAATTAGTTAGAGCACGTTTGTTTTGTAATTGAAAACATGAGAAGGTAATGTTATGGTCTTATGGGGTTTATGTTATTAGTTAGATACTTAGATGAATGTGGTTTTTAGATTTAGTGCGTTTTCAGAGAGCACAAATCATGGTGGGTACAGTCGGACAGACTACAGACATATACGTATGTTTATGCACTTGGTTTCAAGTATAGACTCTAGACTCTAGAGTCGACTTTTAGCTACAGAAAATAGTTCAGGGACTTAAGTGTTCAGACTAAAAACTTGTGCTTGCTTATGAAAAGTACATATTTAACCTGGTGCATGCCCTACAAATTTTAGGAAAGCCCGTCTTTTGAGATGGGAGAGAGTGCTTTCCATAAAAACTTGCTGTAAGAGCGGCAAAGCGCGGATTTAGTACTGGTTTATTGCCATCATGCATGCTTTAGGTTGCTAAGCATTAGACACAAGTGAAAATATTAACTCCGGAAGGAGTGTGAGAGGCATATCTACATTCCATTCTATCTCCATCTGCTTGTTTACAATGCACCATGCGTTCAATCGTTACCAGAAACCGTTTTCAACCTTCTCTGAGGACATTGACCTCTTCCCTCCATCTCTTTCTACTGGATGGATCTTGCTTTGTCTTTTTTGCCTACCCTTGACCTCGCGCTTTGCACTATTTGCATCGTGTACTACACAAAGGATTTCTTTTTTAATATGAATATTTCTAAACCAAATTTCATTAATATTGCAAAATTGTGCGAGTACAAAGATGGAGCCCAATATTCAAATGCTTACTACCTTGGTGATTTCTAACTCTTTGAATAACTATTAGCGGGATGATAATAGAATCTCATCCTGCTAACAAGGATATAGTCTACATATTTATAGCATCCATTGTCATTTATCTTTCCATCCTTTATAAAGTGTTATTTTATTAATTCAGTGTCTCAATTTTTTTTTTTGATAAGTAGACTTTATTGAGTAATTCAGTGTCTCAATTCTAGTTAGTTCTCAGTGAGTTGATGTAGAAGGAACCAACGCTTTCACTTTTGAGTCTAGATCGTTACCAATAAAAAGAAAATGTTCTAAATTATTGGATATTTAATTCACATTTACAATTTGTCTTGTGATTTTAATCTCAAAGTGATGCTGATATTTCCTGCATTATATGAGTTGCTTGCAGCATAGACCAGTTCTTTGAATGTTTTGATGGACTAAGGACATCGCACTCAGCTTTGGGAAGCAGTGGCATATTGAACTGGACGTGTTCTGTTTTCAGTGCTATAACTGCTGCATCAAGCCTTGCTTCTGGGTCACTGCATGTTCCCTCTGGTATGTGCTTGGTTAATAACAGTTTATATCAATCTTAACTGTGTCTAGATTCACACGTGGCTAAAAGGCATCCACTTAAGTCATCCGAAGATGTGCAAATGATAACATGTGCTGTATAGTTCACCACCTGTTTCTCTATATCTGGATTGACATTGTCGTTACTAATTAGTAATTACAGAATCTACTGCTGGTTTCTGTTACATCTAACTCGAATAATACATTTACGTTATTTGCGTACTGCCCTAGGGGCCTAGACTAATAATCAATAATTTTTGTACCCATGAGCAGAACAGCAGCCAGTTGAAACAAATTTTAAAGCATCTTTTTCTGGGATTTCTGTTGAACTTTATTTGAGCGATGAAGATGAGACGGCTGGATATGGCTTGTCCGGAAATTCAATAAATAATGATCAATGTGCACAGTATCTAGGTGCGAAGTGTCAAGGCCTACTTCTTGTTTTGCAGGTAATAATTTTGCTTATAGAGTTTTCTCTTTATATTCAGCATTCTTGCTGAGTTGGTGTTGTCCTTACTTTTGAGTTAATGTACTCTTTCAGCTAGTGGTTTTAGGTGACTGCCTTTTTATTTCTGGACTAATTTCAAACTTTTGACAAGGTCAACAGATTGGTCTTCGTGATACAAAGTTTGAAGCAACAGTGAAGCAGTTTGAGCTTGACCACTACTTTAGTAATGGAACTGAGGCTGTAGGTTCTGACTTCTGGGGTTGTGAGAGCACTATTCAGAATCGACTTCTGTTTATCGAAAATATGCAGGCAAAAGTTCAAGGTGCTCTTCCATCACTCCCCTTTTTAAAAGAGCTTGATTCAGAAGCAACAAGAACTGGGTCCTGTTTGAGTAGTTCTCCTATCAGTCCGAATGTTCGTTTAAGAAATATTAGTTGTGGAAACGTATCCAGGAATGATTTTGTGAAGGTGAATTTATTGAAAACTTCAACTGTAACTCCTAGCCAACTTACCATGAAGAAGACTCAATTGGATGGGGGTCCAACATCTTCAACATCTTTTTCTGTAAAGCTGCCACCATTCATTTTCTGGGTGAACTTTAAATTGGTTAAAAGGCTTTTGGATCTTTTAAAGGGAATTGAAAATTGTTCTGAGATGAAGAATAGTAGAAAAGAATTTGGGTTTGGGGATCACAGTCGTAGATTTAACTCCTCGTGTCCTACAGATATGAAAGGAGGTACTAATACGTGTCTTCCCACCTCGTCGTCAAAGGGAAGCTTACGAGGAAGTATTTCTCTCTCTAATGCAAGGATCATATTATGTATTCCAATGGAGAATCATGGAGATTTTACCTGCAACTCCTTCTGGCATCGGTTCATTGGTCTGGATATTACTCAAGCATTGAGTAAGGAAAGATTTGTAGATGCTTGTTCAAAAGATGCAAGTTTAGCTTCAGCATTTGCAGATAAGTTTTCCAGTTCCATCAATCTGAATTTGGGAAACCTTAAGATGTACTTAATAGCTGGAAATGGTCAAGATGTTGGTCAGAATATGTCTGCATTTCTCAAGCATACCTATTTGGCTAAGGAGATTTTTTCTGTCACAGCTGGAACAAAATGTTTCTCTTGCATAAGTGTACTTTGGCAGGATGGTCCTGTGACTGGTCCATGGGTAGCAAAAAGGGCTAGAGGATTAGCTACTTCTGATGATTCAACAAGGAGTAGGACTAGAGTGACAGGTAAAGGGTCTGAGTTCGCATCTGTAACAACTATGGGAGATCAGGAAGATATAAATTCCTGCAAGCATGAGATGATTTTTAGCTCTACAGTTTTGCTGCATATCCGTCTTCCATCTGTTTCCTTGAAGTTCACCAGTTCTGAGTATCAGCTTTTGCACTGTCTTATAACTCAGATAATGGGTGATTTATCACATGTAGCTCTTGATGCGACTTCAACTTCAACTTGCAGCATAGAAAAGGACGTTGCATTTACATCGCAGACATCTGTTCTTGTGGAATGCAACACACTAGAAGTATCGATTAACACAGATAAGTTAGAAGATATCAAATGTTCATTACAGAAAGAACTTTCAGGTTCATGGCATAGACTGAAATTGCAAATTCAGGAGCTTGAATTGCTCTCTGTGTCAAATATTGGAGGAATTTCTGGTGGCAATTTTTTTTGGCTTGGCCATGGTGAAGGTCAGTTACAGGGTTATGTTGATGCATTTCCAGATGATGAATTTCTTCTGATCTCTTCTAGCACCTCTGCAATGCGACGTGGTGATGGAGAAGGTGCAAATGCATTGTCCTCAGGTTCTGCTGGCATTGCTATTGTCTATCTCTCTGATCCACAGATCTTGCAAAATTTCACAAATGTGACAATCAGAGGTGGGACTATCATTGCACCAGGAGGTCGTCTGGATTGGTTGAATGTGATATACAATTTTTTCAGTTTACCTTGTGAAAGTGACGTAGCATCTCCTAAGTCAGAAGATAGTAGAGGTTATGGAGAATCCTTTGTTCTTAACTTGGTGGATTCTGCTTTGAGTTATGAGCCCTGGCTAAGTAATTTAATGATGAGTGACAGAGTTCTGGAACCTGACTTCAACAGTTATGCAAATGTAGGTGAAGAATTTGGGGAACATGTGGCCTGTCTCGTAGCTGCTGCTTCATTGCATCTTTCTAATCAAACTGTTGCAAGTTCTGTTGAAAATGACTATAAAATTAGATTTCAGGATTTAGGGCTTCTTCTTTGTGCATCTTCTGGGCCACAAAAAGGAAACACCTATGGTGTAGAATACCTTCACAAGACGGGATATGTCAAGGTTGCTGGTGAGGCTCTTGTGGAGGCAGTTTTGAGAACAAATTGTCAAAATGGCCTCCTATGGGAATTAGAATGCTGTGATTCCCATATTAACTTGGATACATGCCATGACACTACTTCTGGCCTTGTACGTTTGGCTGCTCAACTTCAGCAGCTTTTTGCGCCTGATTTGCAAGAGTCAATGGTGCATTTGCAGTCTAGGTGGAAAGCCGTTCAGCAGCTTAACTGTGCAAATGATTTCATCAACAACACGAATATCTTTGTCGGAGGTTCTGCTTCATCCCCTTCAGGTCAAAATGCATCTGGCAGCGGAAGATATGAGGTGGTTGGGCTAATGGATGATATATGTGAGGATGCATTTCAATTTAAAGGGATTGGAACCAGTGCATCTGATCCTTGTGAATTACAAAATACCATTTCACTTGATGAGGGTCATCTTGGAGAGGTGTACTGCTCAAATATCAGCAACCCTGAATATTTCTCTCACAATGTCTCCTTTAATGGGCCAGTGCCTCTAGGAGGATCGGGAAGCACTTGTACATCATCTCCACAGAAAAATTCTTTCCCTAATCTAATAGAAAGCCATTGCATATCTGGGTTATCTCCTCTAGCAGAAACATCTGACAAAAGAAACTCAATCAAGTGCAAGTCCAGAAATCAGGCTCATGCAGATGTTGGACGTGCAAGTTCTGGATGGTATCAAGAAAGTTCTCTCAGGATTGTAGAAAATCATATTCCTAAAGTAACTGAAAAACCTGGACAGGAAGAAATTCCAAGAAAATGCGAGCGTCCTTCTAAGAACTGCAGTAGTCCAGCTGACATCTGCATAGCAGGAGGAAGGGTACTTCTTAAGAATATTGGTGTGAGATGGAGAATGTATGGTGGATCTGATTGGCATGCTCCAACACAGAATGGAATGCTTAGTGAGGATGGAAGTGGAAGAGATACTAGTGTTTGTCTAGAACTTGCATTATCTGCGGTGGATCTTCAGTATGACATGTACCCTGATGGTCAATTATGTGTATCAAAGCTTTCTTTATCGGTTCAGGATGTCAATCTTTATGATCAAAGCCGGGATGCACCTTGGAAGCTGGTATACCTCTATATTTAGTGCATTACTAGACTATGGAGTGGATACTCACATCCTCATCGTATGAGGTCATCCTAGAAATTACTAATTATTAATTTTAATATTTTTTTGAAGGTACTTGGACATTATCACTCAAAAGATCATCCTAGAGAATCCTCTGCAAAAGCATTCAAGTTTGACTTGGAAGCTGTCAGGCCTGATCCTTCAACTCCTCTTGAAGAGTACAGGTAAAATTTAACTTGATCGCTACTTTCATTAATTTCTGTTTGATGGGTGCAAAATCGTGTTGTCATGTTTTTGAAGTGGCATTAAGGTTGCTCGTATTCTCTTTAACTTTATTTGCCCTTTTACCTTTTTAGGTTACGCCTTGCACTTCTGCCTATTCTATTGCATCTTGATCAAGATCAGGTTGATTTTCTGATTAGCTTCTTTGGGGGAAAGGAATCGTTAGTTGACCAATCTCCAAGTCCTCCACGCGATGTGTACGATTCTGTGAAGAGTAGTGAATCTGGAGGGTATACTATTGTCGAGGAAGCATTGCTTCCTTTTTTCCAGGCAAGTGTTTTCATTATCTTGTCGTCTTCTACCTTTTGAGCATCACCTTGCATCTTATTGGGTCCTTTATCATTGGTTTACACTTGACATGCATTTGTATTTGTATTTTGTAACTATCCGAAATTAAAAATGGTCTGTTCTTTGTCAACTTTAGAGTTTATATATATATATATATATATATATATATATATATATATATATATATATATATATATATATAGGATGAGATATCCTACTAAGAACTGAAAGCAATAGACAACCAGGAAAAATAAAAAACAACAGTGAATTAAACATCTTGGATGATATCCTCCCAAGAAAAAGCAAAGGACCCGAATGGTATCTCCTTGAACTCCTTCCACCGTTTACACCAAAGGAAAATCAATCCTTTGATGTGAAGAATCAAATGTGCAACGTCAATGCTTCTATCCTTGAAATGTCTCTGGTTTCTTTCCAACCATATGCCCCATAGTATCGCGAAGGGAATGATGCTGCACAACTTCCTCTTAGTGCAGGTGGGGGACAATAGACAAAACCACATCATCAAAAGATCACAAACAGACTGAGGACACACCCAGGAGATTGAGGCAGATTGAAGAAAATAGTTCCAAATGGCATAAGAAAAAGGGCAAAGGATAAGAATGTGAGCAATGGATTCTCCTGAATCATCATAGCAGAAAGGGCAGAAATTGACAATAATCATTTTTCTTTTTCGAAGATTATCAATGGTTAGAATCCTACCCAAAACCGAACACCAAGTAAAGAAGGAAACACGCCAAATGATATTTCAACTTTAGAGTTCTTATCCGTTATGATTTCATTTATGATTGTTTTATAAGGAAGTTGTATTTCCATAAATACGTGACATTAATTTATTTTTCCATGTGTTGTGTGCCATCCTTTGGAAGATACTTTAATAAATGGTTGGTCTTTTCCTATAAGACCTGAGTTCTTACTTTCCTTAGTTTTCAGTTTGGTCGATTTCTCAGCAGTATTGTTTCCTTTTTCCCTCAGAAATTCGACATATGGCCTATTGTTGTTCGTGTGGACTACAGTCCTCGTCGTGTCGATCTAGCAGCATTACGAGGAGGCAATTACGTACATCTTGTTAACCTTGTTCCTTGGAAGGTATGATGTTTGTTTCTCTTTGTAACATTTACTTCTGATTCGCTATCATCACCAAACAAACACATAATATCCATGATTGTCTTTTTGTGCCGTGAATTCTTTTATTGGACGTAATCTCTTTTTCTTATTGAGAGCCTTTTCTAAATGTGTGTATGCGAAAGTCATTTCAAGAAACTTTAATGGAAGAGATTCTGTTCCGTGGAGGCATGGAACTATTGCTGTGGATATATTTTTCTTTCTATTTGTTTGTGGTTTCGGCAAGAAGTGTAACAAAAACTCTTAAAAGTTAAAACAGAGGAGGACGGCATACCAAAGCCTTTCTAGTATAAGCTTTCTAGCAATTGAGTTGTTTTTTCTATGAATGTGCTGGTGTTTATGTGATTGCTCAATATTGGCAAAACTAATGAAGACCTCTAGCAATGGTACACTACTTGTGCTGTAGCCTAATGGTTGTATTTTGTCACACCTATGTGACGCTTATGAATTATGATCGATAGTGTACTTTGTGGTGTAAGTAGTACCTTAATTTCCTTCACTCTCTAGATTGACACCCAGTCCTTCATTTTCTTCATTTCCTAGTGGCATGCTGCCTGAGTTTGAAATCTGCGAGCGTAGTTTATAAAATTGTTTTCTTATATGAAATCTAGGTCCTACTTCGAGTTATACCTATAATTTTGGACATTAGTTTGTGCTTTTGTGGCTTGAGTATATGCAGCTAAGGAGTACTGATGGTATTGGCAATGTTTGATGCAGGGTGTTGAGTTAAAGCTCAAACATGTTCATGCTGTTGGTATATATGGCTGGAGCAGTGTTTGTGAAACAATAATGGGCGAGTGGTTGGAAGATATTTCAAACAATCAGGTTTATATTCGATATGATTGTGTAGATTATTAAGAGATTGATGTTATTCCGCTGTCAGTTTTGCTTACTTGATGTTTATAAATGGTATGTTTCATGGTGTAGATTCATAAATTTTTAAGAGGCCTTCCTCCTATTCGTTCGTTGTTCACTGTTAGTTCTGGTGCTGCTAAGTTGGTGTCTTTGCCTGTTAAGAGTTATAAGAAGGATCACAGGTTACTGAAAGGGATTCAAAGAGGTACTCAACTACACTTGTCATACATGCATTTAGATTTGTAGCATCTGTTTTATGGCCCATATTCTACTATATATGAGATTGGAACTTCAAGGGTTGTTACTTCATTAGAAATCAGACAAATTGTATATTTTATCAGATAGTTAAGTGAGAGCCTTCGGGCTTGGGTCCCTCAATGTAACCGGTGTGGGTCTGTCTTAACCCTCTAAATATTTCTAAAAAAAACAAGATCATGCTTGCTAAATGACCACTTATTGAGTATATTATTATGATTTGAAAATATCTACTTAGGCTCTTTCCTGCTCTTAAGTTTGGCATTTGACAAGATTATTTCATTTAATAGCCAAACATCTGGTTTCAAATTTTGACTAACATTTCGTAAACTTTGGAGTATCCAACTCAAACTCAATTGGCAATGAGTGGAGAGGCCTCAGGAACATTTTTACTATGTTGCAAGGCATTAAACATCCCATGCGGACCAAATCAACTCTCATGGCGTTAGTTGAGTCTAACTCGTGGCCTAACATACTTGGGGACATGGAGTAAACGGGCATTTTACTATAGCCTGCTTTGATACTATTTTAGTCCCCTTGGAGAATCCAACTTAAAACCAATTGGCAATGAGTGGAGTGGCCTCAGTAACGTTTATAATTTTATATTATATTGCAAGGCTTAAAACATGTTATGTGGGATTGTATCGAACATCTCAACAATATTAACTTGTGTTTCTGAATAGCTAAAATGGTTTTCTCAAAGTGAACATGCACTTAGAGATACGTAGTGGTTGAAATGTGTTCTATTACTATATGATTATGTTTTCCTTTCGCTAGAAAAAGTAGTATGAAGGCAGACCTAACTGGCTAAAACGTTGGGAATCGTCTGATTCAATGTACTTCAGATTCTACTAAGGTCGGTTGGGAACCATTTACTCCCAACTTGGACAATCTATTGTAACTTATTTTCTTATACCATATTAATATATTGTTGGCGTAGCGGAAGCGATATTAAAAAATTTCAATAGAACATAAAGAGGCGAATTGAAACATAATTTTAATTGATAATGTTGGAGAGTTGATTACAATTTTCGTCCTAGAAGCTCTTTTTATAGAGAACTCCTTCAAATCATCGTAGAATTATTCTAAAACATTAAGAAACACTTTCCTAACCTATATATATGATAATAGTAACTTTTTAAGACCACTAGAACCCATAAACTAGACTCCTAGACACTTCTAAGTCATGCTTAAATAATAAAATCTGGGTTTACTTGTTTTTAGTAAAATTTCGATTTACTAAAAACAATTAAACCATAACCATGGCCTCTATGTAATTAGGGGTGATAATTTGGCCCTCAGGCCCTCAACGACGCCTTTTTATGGAGTTTCTACAAGGACGACCCCTCAAAAATCTTGGCGTCAAAACCACTCAAAAGTTAGCCCTCACAGATTTGGGCTTTTGGCCGGCCCGCCCTCATGCTTGTTAGGGGCGGGCTAGGGTCTAGGTTAAGAGCATAGGCCCGGCCCATTTGGCCCTTCCAAGCCCCCTCACTTGGCCCTCGTATTTTTTTTTTTTCGATAAGATATATTTTATTTTTTACATTATATATGTAAGGTACCACAATTATCCCTATTTGAACTAAATATTTTCACTACAAATGATGTTTAATAATAGTAGTTTACCACATATCATATGAGGTATTTTGTAATTTGAGTAAAAGAGTTCAAATATAAAAAGAAAAGTGAATTATGATTATTTTGTGTAAACCCAAAATAGAGGTGATAATTTATGTATTATATTATATATTTGTGTAAACCCTAAAAGAAAACCATATTTTCTTGTTATTTTACATTATATTTATGTATTATACTATAATTATCTAAATTGTATAAAAAAAATTATTAAATTAGTTTTCAATAGGGGATAAATTATAACATAATATAATACATGCACTTTTGTAATTGATTTAATGATATGTATATAAGTCATACATAAAGCAAATCCAACCTAACAACATAGTTAAGTATTAAAAATGTAGATATTTTAAGAACATCATCTCTTCCACCATCTCTATCTATTTTTTTTCTAAAGATATAAGAATTAGTTTTGTATACTTATATACATATCATTAAATCAATTAAAAAAAAAAAAAAAAAAAAATTAAAAAAAAAAATAGTAAACTAGTGAAGTATAATTAGACCGGGCCCGACCCGGCCCTCATTTGGCCCTCAAAAATGAGGGCCGAGGGGCGGGTTAAGGGCTTGAGTTTTCATACTTGACCCTACTCGACCCGGCCCTCAATATCAAATAGGGGCGGGCTGACCCGGCCCTCAATCATGAGGGCTTTTATGGTTTGAGGGCCGTGCTAGCCCGGCCTGGCCCTTTTATCACCCCTATATGTAATACATCAATTGCTAACTTAGAAAAAAAATAAAAAAAATGTTTATCTTTCGCTCTTTGCCATTAAGAAGTGTAAGTCAACTTTTACTTAATGTTGAATTTTAAAATTCGACTGTATCACAATCAACTGTATGTTTTAGACATCAATTGCATTAGTTTTGATGTATGCATGTTTATTTGTGCATAAATTTCTGGTCTGAAAGTTGTGCTATTAGTGCAATCTCTGAAATGTTGTTCTCATGATAATTTTAAAACTGATCATGTTTCCCCCAACGTAAACTTTAGTTTTAAGTTTGCTTAACTAATATTTTGCAATTGGTAACCAATATGATGGTCTTTAAGATAAAATGAATACATATATATTTGTATACATATATATTAATTTTTTATATACAAATATATTAATATATGTAATATTAATATATTAGTGCAATTGCTTAACTAATATTTGTATACATATATATTAATTTTTTAGAAGGAATAGAGAAAATGAGGAGCACTACTTATAGCCTGTAATTGTATCCCTGCTCATTCACTAATATAAAAATATGAGTTTGGTATGCGTCCTTAAAAACTTTGCATCAACTGTGTGACTGTGTCAGGTCCTTAGTCACCCAAACTGTGGTCTACTCCTCCCGTTCCCGATCTCAAACCGCGCTTTTGCGGTTTTGAAGTGAAAGCTTTATAAAACCGCGCTCTATCATTTTCAAAACCGCGCTCTCCATTTTTCAAAACCGCGCTCTCGAAATTTGTTCTAAAATCTTGATCAAACCACCTTTGCAAACCTAATTCTTGTCTTTGCAGTCTTGTCAAGATGGATTTAGCACGGAAAGTTTAAAGATTCAACCATCAAAATGGTGTAGACTGTTCAAGAAGCAAAGTTAATCAAGTGAAATATGTTGTCTGATGATTAACCACAAGAAACACAATAACAGAACCCCATATCCTCGTTGTTCTAAGGTTGCAAAGATAGAATAAGTACTAAAGATTAAAAAGCTAAGCATTAGTAAGGTTGATGACGTTGCGATCTACTACGGGTTGAATCATTTGAGCGATTGAATTGAAGAAAGAGTTGCAGGGTTTTGATCAATTGAGAAAGTGGTTTTGGTTCAGACCAATGGGTTTCACTTTGTAATTACTTGATGTACCCGTCCAAACTTTGTTGTTTGCTTCCATTTGGATTATATGGGAATTAGGATTCAAAAGGTTTATTCATTTATTGGTAAAGTTTTATTATTGTATTTCTTTTTGGACAAAAATATATATGTTTGATATAAAAAATATATATTTTTATACAAATTAAATGCTGCTCCACGGACACTCTAGATCACGGAGCTTCTCAACTTGGGCGCTTTTGCGCTCCCGTTTCCGCTCTCGCTCCCGCTCCCGCTTGACGATCTGGTGACTTAGGTCAGGTCTGTGATTATGATAAAGCTCTTCCTGCCTAGTAGTATGGAGCTCTGATTCATGGATGCTGTGATGGTCCGATGTTATTAAAATCCCCCCTTTAGTATGTTTTGGGCATACAGAGTTGTGTTGGAGTTAGGGGCTTAAATTTCATCAGATTGGTCCTTACCTTCCTAAAATCATATATGTTATCCCGAGTTCCCGACCAACTTTAATTATGTTGTATATTTATTTTCCCACTAATAAATAATTATTTTTCAAAAAGAAAAGTTACGTCTACTGTTATAGATGATAGTGATACCAAAATAGCTCTTCTATCCTGATGCAGGGCACCTTTATATTCTGTTAAAGCTGCAGTATAGAGTTGTGGGCTCAGTTTTATTTGATGCTAATGCAGTACCTTTTCTTCTGATGTCTTTGATTGTTTTCCAAAAAAAAAATTAATGTAGTTGAAGTGATAATTTTTACCAGGTGCCATTACATTTCTCAGAAATTAACATCGATGTAGTGACAATCTTTATCAGGTGCCATTGCATTTCTCAGAAGTATTTCCCTTGAAGCTGTTGGACTAGGGGTACATTTGGCTGCTGGAGCTCATGACGTCCTGCTCCAAACAGAATATATTTTTACAAGCAGTCCACCTCCTGTATCTTCACCTAGGAGATGCAAGAGAAAGACAAACGTACGATCCAACCAACCAAAGGATGCTCAACAAGGAATCCAGCAGGTACCAGTGTCTTATGCACTTAAATTAGTCTATTTTTGTACAATGTATGGTGTTAACCTTAAGACAATAGACTTCTAAGATCTAGTTTACATTGTATAAAGTACTGCGCCAGCGGACTTGCAAATATGTGTGCGTAGAATCTATTCAACAAAAAATGGAAAGAAAAAAGAAACTGCCCCTTTGCTGCAGTTGTTAATCATCATATCAAAATGGGTTTTTTCCAAAAAGCACAGGCAAATGTTCATTGCTCTGTAGTTGATATCATTTACCAAACTGTGAAGGAACTCCATCTCCTTTTCCATCACATCAGCCTGAAATGCAGGTACTCCTTGAAATGCATACATACTTTAGGTTGACATGTCAAAAGGCGACTGATGTGGAGAAAGACAGATGGGTTCTTGTGGAGTACTTGTTCATCATACTGTATAGACTTATAGCAATGTATGTTGTAACTCCATTTGACTCGACTAAATAAGATATGATTGTCTACATTGTCAATTACCTGTTGAAAGCTTCTCCCATTGTGTGTGTATCCTTTAGAAGTCCGCAAGGCAGCATTGGGAGTGTGCCTCCACAAATGACAGCTGTTAGAGATCGATTATGCATCTACATATATAAAGCGTGAACATTTGCTTATTATTAGGAGGTAGCTTGCATTCATTTCACTTCTGTAGTACATTCATTGAGTATATGGATGTTCAGATTAGGCCGATAGAGTCTAAAACATTCACTACTTGATACTTAAATAAATGAGAAAAGCTTCTATTGTTTCTGCTTGGTGACAGGCCTATGAAAGTCTCAGTGACGGCCTTGGAAAAACAGCTTCGGCCCTGGTTGGAAATCCATTGAAAACATATCAGCGTGGTGGGGGTGCAGGATCTGCACTGGCTAGCGTTGTTTGTGCAGCTCCTTCAGCTGCCATAGCTCCTGCCTCTGCTGCTGTGCGCGCTGTACATTGTGCTCTTCTCGGTGTTAGAAATAGGTAACAATTTATTAACTAACTGATGGTTTCTCAATTATGGTCGAATAATTACTTCCTATTGAAGTTTTATGACAGAATTATTAAATGTGGTCTTTGCATCTGCAGCCTGGATCCTGAACATAAGAAAGAATCCATGGAAAAATATTTGGGGCCAGTTCAACCTCAGGAGCACAGATAATGGTTCGGTTGTTATAGCTTCCTTGTTTCTTAAGTACGATGAGTCTAACAGTCAATCTTATCTATAAATTGTGCGCACAATTTATCGTATTGAACCTTGTACCACTCTTTTGTATAGGCTAAAAGCTTTGCAACCAGAGGATTGGAACCAAGCTCGTGATGTCTGTGTTTGTATAATGTAAGTTACTCTTGCCATCTTATATTTGCTCAACTTTTTTAGCCTCTCATTGCTTATACTTAACGATATGAGGTTATTGCAGTTGCATGTGGTATACCTGCAATTGATATAACTAACTTAATCGATGGGTAGCAGAGCCAATGATCTGGTTTCTGTTTATTTCATTACACAAATATCCTCGGGTTTGACATGGTTGTTAATTACATGCAGGTGTACAGTTAGTTAAACAGATTCTTTTATAGCAGAGAAAGTGTACAGAATGTATTACAAATTGCTTGTTGGTTTGATGATGATAGGTATGGTAAGCCTTGTAATTATGTTTTCCAAGGGCTAATGTTGTTTATAACTTTATATATGTATATAAACACTACGCAACTAATTCCTTTTAAAGCGTAGATAGTTATGTGCAGTTTTCTCTTTTTTAATTTGCACTTTTTAGCATTTATGTTTTTTTAATGTGTGATGGTGATTGACCACCTGGTGGACCAAACTGAATTGTTTCGCCAGGCAGATGCGATGACTTATCCCCTCGACTTATGAGGCCCCCTGAGGCCCCGATTTTCCAACCAAAATTTTATTTTATTATGTATTTTTTTCGTTCATGTTGCTAGGGATTCTGAATTATCAAGTCTTCAACATTTCAGTCTGGCTAGCTGTGCGTGAAAGGGGCTTGATGTCTGAACACTACAAAGCTTATTTAAGCAGATTTTAGGGACTGAAAATGTTTGAATAGTAGGTAACGAATAAAATGTTCACATATGAACTGTGTGGTTCTTTACGAAATTCTGGTGGGGATTGGGGTTTCCTCTTCATGGAGATGTATAGAGTACTTTGAACTTTTGAAGTGACCCTTGTTACTTAGCAAGTCGCAACATTATCATATTATGACGATACTTGCAAACGCAAAGGAAATCCGAAATGTATCAAGCGAATGTATTCAGTTAATCGCCAATTGCCAGAGAACAACCCTAAGCCAACTCCTTTCTTTTACATGCCCAAGCGAGAAAGCTAAGGAGAGGAAACCATAAATATACTGCAACAACTATCAAAATGCCGTTCCATGAACTGACGGACATGCAAGATTTGTATGTTTAAATATTCACGTCGTTTATATGACTTCAAAATCTGATAATATTTGGGTATGGTGTTTTTGAACTACATCCTATATTCCTATATCTTGTGTTAACTGTAGGAAAAACTCAGTTAGATGTTTGTGATTGCCAAGAACACATAATCTTAACTAATGTTCTCAACTCACACAACTCACGATGTAGAAATGAATGAAAGATTTCCAAGAACTGAAGAAAAGCGACGTGTTTATTGATTGATGATAAAATTTGTTACAATTTCTCTCTGGTTCACTCTTTCTCTCTCCTATTTTACAGGAATAAATCTTTTCTTTCTCATCCAGCCTTTTTATAGTCTTTCCAAATTTCCAAATGCCTTTGACCCAACCTCCTTTTGCTACGTGTCCTTCCTCTTTGTATTTCCTTTCCCGCCTTATGTCTGCAAACATTTCAAATACTCCTGACATCTATCGAGATATTGGCCCTTATGCCAATATATCAAGTTTTAAAATACTGAAAGAAACATATCTATGAATATGATATTTGCCCACTACATCGCCTCCTCTCGAAATTTTGAAATTTTCATTTGAAATTTCAACTTTTCTAGAAGCGGTTATATCAGAGAACGGATTTGAAAACTGTCGGGCCCAAATAGCCACCCGGTCCAATATTTAACACTACAAATCTTAAAAAACGAACCATCTTTCACACTTTAGCTTCTTGAATATGCTTCTTCTCCAACCAAACTTTGGTCTCATCGTCTTCTTTTACCAGCAAACTTGAAAATCTACAACTCTTGCAACTCAGCAGGTATTTTTTTTTTTCCTGCACTGTGTTAAGCTTTCCATACAATGTATTGTAGTACTTATTTTAGTACTACTAGATACGATAATTTATTTTAACTTTAGTTTTTGACATTTGAATCCCTTAAATATGCATGTGCTTGTGTGCTAATGTTTATGCAATAACATACATTACTACTTTAAACTTCAAAATATGTAAAAGTTTGAATCTTTTTATTCATAACATTACTTGTGTCTTTTTGTTTGTTCTGGCTTAACTATCGGTATATATAACGATATTCCCGATATTCCAACACTACGTTATTCCGATATATATCTATTCATCGGTATTTCCGATGATTCAACTTTTATATCGACATTGCCGATACTCTAATCTTTGTATCGATATTTCCAACATTATAATACTATGATGTTAATAATGTTTTGTAAATCTTTGAATTGACGATATTAAAAATACATTTGTCATTCATTCTTTGTGTATAGTTGTTTCAATGGCCAGTGAAGATACCATCTCTGATGCTAGCCTCCACTCTGAGGACACCAGATCGGATGATATCCTTTCTGACGATATACTTCCTGATGATAGACCTTACAACCAAAACTTTGCTTCCACTTCAACCAATAAATCTTGGCCCCAGATTTCTTGGGACTTATCATATGTTGTAGAAGGCATTCCCTGCCATCCCTTTGAAACCACTAACTCATAATCTGAGCGCGATACTATTGAAGATACTAGCCGATGGAGCTGACGGACTTTGCGACTTTTTCATCAAGCGACCAAACCTAGCTTTAGTTTAAGTCGCCTATCAAATTCCCTCCACCCTTTATTTACAACATTATGTTGGTACTTGGGTTTTTACTCAGTGTCAAAGTGGTACCAAAAAGGGAATCATTGTTACTGTTGGCCAACTCCCCGCTGGATTGAGATTTCCTTTATCCAACCTCGATCGTGAAGTACTTAACCATCTGAATATTTCCCCTGGTTAGGGTATGGGTAACTTCTGGAGGTTAATGTTTGTCTGTAATTACTAAAATAGCCACCTCTCTCCTGATAGATATGAAGCTGACCGGATTAGGCTATCCGATATTCTTATGCAATATAGATTTTGTGAAAAGATTATCGGATATTTTTATCCCAAAAAACATATCCACAGAAACATTAGAGGTATTTTTCGAAAAAACCGTAATAGCGACAAACAGTGGACCCAGTATCCGATTGTTGTTATGGGTAATTGGGAAAGCGCTGATATCCCAGCAAATCCTCCTTTGAAACATCAAGTCTTCAACTCTTCAGGTATATCCTCATTTTGATTCATTTTCTATCTTAAGAATATCAGAATTCCTACCTAACCTTAGTCTTCTTTGTGTCTTCTCAGTTCATCTTCCTCATTTTGCGAAAAGCCGTGGAAATTCAGACAGAGTACTGAGGCTTTTAGAAGGGACTGAAGTCGATGTCAATATTAAAACGGGGGCTGATAAAGAAGGGAATCCCAAAATTACTGTTCCTCTTTCCTGATATCTCAAGCTATCGCACACCTCTTTATGTACTCAAACACCGAGTTCTTCAAAAAATGGGTCAGTCGCCAACTCCCCTCAATCTCCTTTAAAAAATTCCTCAGACGATCTTCCCTTTCTCGTATCCTCCTTTGCCTTGCATGGCTTGCCTCCTAAATTTCCCAAAAGTTTCTCTGAATATTTAGATAACAATTGTATCATGACTCCCAATCTTTTTCCTAAGATTAAAGAAGAGGTTCCTGACTTTTATGAATATCCGATTTTACAAAGTATATTTAATGAGCATCTTTTATTGTATACAGATATGGATCCTTGAATGCCGATGAATGCCAACGCTGGTCACTACTTATCTGAAAAAGGGAAAAAGAAACCCTATGAACCAGTCTCGGCACCAACTGCTGCTGACAAACCCTCTGCCCCCTCTGCCCCTTCTTCCATTCCTGATAAACATACTTCTATCGCTACTAAGGACAAGCCTCCTACTTCTTCTCAGCAAAACACCTCCATCCCTCCCTCGACTACTACTGTTCATTCTAAGAAAAGAAAAACCCATGCATAAGGTGAGAGTGGACTTGTCGATGGTCAAAACCTGGATTCTATTCCGTCAGCCGATGCCAACCAACTCTTCAGTCCTGTGTTTCGCTTTATTGATGGCAGCGATATCCCTTTAATAGCCTCGCTATTTGAAAATACTAATAAGGATGAGTTGGGTGTCACATTATCCAGCAGCTGTATCCTTCCCAAAGACAAGCTAGCTGCTATGAAAGTGGATCCCACTAAACGCCTTACTCAGTATTGCGATCACCTGGAAAAGGTACTCATGTCTTGTCTTCTCTCATTTCATATCAATTTCGCCTTTTTACTTTGTGCTGATCTGTTTTTGATATTTTTATAGGCGAAAGTGCTTGCCATGGCTCAATTCGATTTGCTTCATACGTAAGAATGCGAGATCGGGCGTATTAGAAAAACCCTAAACTCTCAGTAATCAGAATTCGATAGATTAGCCCGAGAAAATAGCGGCTTCAAGAAGGAAATCCATCAATTGAAAATTGATATGAAGCTGCAATCTGAAAAATCTGAGAAGACTTTATCGGATAAACTGGCTGAACATGCAGAGGTTGTGAAGAAGATGCTTGAAGACTTTGATTCCGAGAGAAAGAAATGTGCAGAAGCCTCTGAAGTTGCTGATGTTGAATTCAACACTGTCATGGCCGCAGTAAACTCCCTGGGCGACAAGCTGGATATTAATAAACCCTTTGTTCCACATAACATTCTTGTGGAGAATGGGATGATTTCTGATGATGAAGAAGAAAATATAGCACCTTCTAATCCTGATGTGACTGATACCACCACCTCACAAATTACTCCTGATGCTGCTCAAAACATTGATATTGATTTGGCTGATGTCGATGCCCTTCTCAACAATCCTCCCTTCTAGACTATAATCTTTTTGATTCAAGTGTTGTATTCTCTAAACAAGTAATACTTTTTGATTGCTATAATTTCTAACTTCCCTTGATTTTTTGCCATGACTGTTTGCCATTATTTGTATTTATCCCTTACTTGTACTTCCAACCATCGAAAGAGTATCAATGATACTACCCATCATATGAACAGAAAATCACATTTTCGATACTCTCAACAAAGATAGAGTATCGCTGATACTTGGACTTGTATCAAAAGAAAAACTATTTTTCGATACCCTTAACAAAGAGAGAATATCAGTGATACTAACTATCATATGAACAGAAAATCACATTTTCGATACTCTCAACAAAGATAGAGTATCGCTGATACTTGGACTTGTATCAAAAGAAAAACCATTTTTCGATACCCTCAACAAAGAGAGAATATCAGTGATACTAACCATCATATGAACAGAAAATCACATTTTCGATACCCTCAACAAAGATAGAGTATCGCTGATACTTGGACTTGTATCAAAAGGAAAATATAATTTTTGATACCCTCACCCAAAAAGAGAGTATTGGCGATACATCGTAGACAGTCCCTCCGGATTTGTGGCCAGAAATATCCCTGCCTTACAATCTTACTTGCCAACGATCTTCCTGCTAAATGATTCCCACATTCCCCTTCATGCATTTATGCAATAATTTTCTAAGAATCTTCTGTCGATATACATTTTAAATGTGGTCCTCCTGGATTTTTTCGATACAGTTGATCATCAATTAATAGATATCTTTCAGCTCCTCCTTTTACCCTTCTAGCCTCATTCTTATCTGCTGGCAATTTTCTTTTTGACAAAAACATCATATAATCGCTCAACCATGACGCCCCCAGTGTGTCTATTTCTATCACCTCTGTATGTTTTATACTAATACTTGGAGTTTGCTGAACACCGATATGCAACAGACGACCTTCCTCATTCTCGAGCATAGCAGCTACATATGCCAATGCATCATCATGTCGGTTTTCTCCCCTGTCGAGATGCTGAAAAATAATCTTCCTGAAATCTTTGAGCTTTACTCTTACCAAATTCAAATAATCTATCATGTTATCGCATTTTGCCGAATATCCTCCATTGATTTGGCTTATCACCAACTGAGAATCGCTGAAAACTGATAAGTATTTGATGTTTAATGATTTAGCCATCTCCAAACTTGTTATTAGAGCCTCATATTCAGCTTCATTGTTAGAAGCGTGAAAACCTAAAATAACTGTTGACTCGAGTCTTTGGTTTTCTGGAGTTATCAGCACAGCGCCAATACCACATCCTTTTTGGCCTGACGATCCATCTACAAAGAGCCTCCATCCATTTGTGCCGACCCAAGGATCATCCTCATCCATTGCATTATCAGGCTCTTGTAACAGTAGAAGATTATCCTCTTCAGCCTCCCAATCTTCATCTTCTACAGGAAAATATGCTAAGAAATCCGCTAGAACTTGGCTTTTCTCCGATATTCTATTTCTATATTCAATCCCAAATTCATCAATAGGAACTGACCAGTTCGCCATTGTCCCTGATTTAGCTGTCTTAGCTAAAGTTTGCTTCAGAGGAAGATTTGTCATTACTACTACTGAATGGGATTGAAAATAACGTTTTAACCGTTGCGTAGAATACAGGAGGGCTAACGCATATTTTTCTAACATTGAGTATCGAGTTTTAGCTTCGAGCATTGTTTTAGATTGAAAATACACAGGTCGCTCAGCTCCATCTTCCACTTTGACGAGTACTGAACTGATAGCGAAATCCGAGACGATGAGGTATAAGAATAACGTATCGCCTTATTCTGGTTTTATCAGAGTTGGTACTTCTTGCAAATACTTTTTCAACTCGGTGAACGCGAGTTCACATTCCTTACCCCATACAAACTTTGTATTCTTCTTCAACAGTTTGAATAAAGGTTTACATCTATCAGAATTTCGAGATATAAACCTATTCAACGCTGCAATTCTGCCTGTAAGCTTTTGAATTTGCTTCCTTGTACTGGGTGAAGGCATCTGTTGGATAGCTTGAATCTGATCTGGGTTATCGTCAATTCCTCGCTTTGTGACGATATATTCGAGTAATTTCCCTGAACTTACCCCGAAAGTACATTTTTCAGGGTTAAGCTTCATATTGAACTGTCAGAATATTCGAAACACCATATCTAAATCTTGAACATGACTACTCACCTTTTTTTATTTGATAACCATATCATCTATGTATACTTCCATAATATGCTTAATCAGATGTTTGAATATCTTTTCTACCAATCACTGATATGTTGCCCCTACATTCTTCAAACCAAATGACATTCTAATGAAACAATAAAGACCCCCTTCAACAACAAATGTTGTCTTCAACTGATCTAATATTGATATAATAATATGGAAATACCCAGAATGACCATTGCAGAAACTCAACAATTCAAATCCAGCTGTTCTATCCACCAATTCATCAATTCTAGGCATTGGATAGTAGTCCTTCGGGCATTGTTTGTTAACATCTGTGAAATCAACCCATATCCGAACCTTGTCATTCTTTTTCGGGACAACCACAATGTTTGCAACCCATTCTGCATTATCAATCTCTTTGATGATTCCACATTCTAGCATTTTCTGAATTTCATTTTGTACTGGTTGTGCGTATATCGGTCTGACCCTTCTATGACGCTGATGAACTGGGGTTGCTCCTTCTCGTATATTCAACTTATGGGAACATATATGAGGGTCGATACCCGGAAGATCAACCATCGACCAAGCAAATACATCTTTATTTTTCTTTAGAAACTTGATTAAATCACTCTTGATTTCTAAACTCATCTCTGTTCCAATGAAAGTGAAGCAACTTTCATTGTCTTGTTAAATATTAATCTTTTGCACTTCTTCCATTGTCTTACTTAGGATTATCTCGGGCTCTATCTTCATCTCCGATTTGAATCTAAAATCCTCCTGATGGTTTTTGCTATTGGATTTTGGAGATGAACTTTCCATTAATTGCTATCTGGCGACTTCTGAGACGCCCTTAGTGTCCACTTTCTCCCCTTTCATCATACCCTTTACCGTAACAAAATTGCATTTCTCAGATTCTGACTGGTCACCTCTTATCTCATGTAGCTCATATGCTGTCGGAAATCTGATTACTTGATAAAAAGTACTCAGAACTGCTCTTATCGCTAGGGCTGGTCATCGAGCTACCCGAGTCGAGTTTTGCTATACTCGAGCTCGACTTCGCACATGTAGAAGCTTCGACTCGAACTTCGACTTCGAACTTCAAGATTCGAGCTTAATATTGAAGCTCAAGCTCGACTCGCCCTAGTTATACTAATAGCTCGAGCTCGACTTCGGCTCGACTTCGTTTTTACTTCGAGCTCGAGCTCAGTTCGAACTTCGAAGTTCAGTTATGCTCATTTGAACTTCGAACTTCGAGCTCAAACTCGAAAAAATGTATATAAAACATTAAAACTAGTATAAATTGTAAATTATAGTTGGGTATAAAGTATAAAATATCGTATAAATTATAAATTATATACTACGTATGGGCTTATAAAATGAGTAGCTCGCGAGCTACTCAAGCTCGAGCTCGACTCGAGTAGCTCACGAGTAACTTCATGAGCTACTTTCGAACTCGAACTCGAACTCGAACTCGAACTCGAACTACTCGCTATCTAGAATGAGCTTTAAATTAAGCTCAAGCTCGACTCATACTTTTGTGCGAACGAGTTTGAGTCGAGCCTTCGACGAGCCGAGCTCGAGTTACTCACAAATAGCTCGACTCGATGACCAGCCCTACTTATCGCATGTATCCATTTTCTTCCCAAAATAGCATTATGATCTGAATGATGTTTTATGACTATAAATTTAGTCATAATAGTCTGTGGGCCTGCCCTTACTGGCAACTTGATTTCCCTTGCTGGTCTTGTTGATGTTCCATTAAAACCAAACAGATTAAACTGTGGTTCTTTTAAATGGGATTCATAAAATCCGATGCCTGTATATGCTTTCCAAAACAGAATATTGACGGAACTAGCACAATCCACCAAAATCTTTTGCACATCATATCCTGATATTCTTAATGTAATCAACAGAGCATTATCGCGAGGTAACATTACCTTTGACAAATCGTCAGGTACAAACATAATAGCTCCAGGTATACTTGCCGATATGAGAGCAGGGTCTATTGGTATCGGCTCCACATTTACTTCCAGCACCTCCTTGACTGTCGATATCTTTCAAATTTTATCCTTATGATTTTCTTCTGTGGGATAACCCCCTTATATATATCATGTTGATCACCCCTAAAGGCTTATCATTCATCACTGCCGCTACCTTTGGTCTAGCATCAGCTCTAAACTCCCTGAGTTTTCCATCTTTTATTAATCGATCCACTTCCTTGAGCAATCGAAGACACTTGTTCGTCTCATGATTCTTTACCTTGTGAAAATTACAAAAGGGTTTATCTTCTATCTCTCGAGGCTTGTGAGTCGGATGTTGGAAATAAGGTTCTTTCCCAACCCTTCTCAAGATGTCTTCCAATGTAGTATTAATAGCAATATAATTGGACGGATCCAACTCCTCTCTCAATGACCTATTGAATTTCTTCTTCTGTGAAGGTTGACCCTCATATTTCGAATAAGAATCATTCGCCTTTCGCTTATCGGATTTATGATGGGTCTCTTCTCTGGCTGAGTTGCTTGCCTCAGATACTTGTAACACATGTTGAACTAAAGCCGATAATAGAACACCCTCTTCAACTTGCACGTCTTTCTCAGCTTTATCATAAAGCTCTCTCAGAGTCTTAATATCCTTTCAAAGCATATACTTGTGCATATCGGATACAGGAATGAGCCCTGTTTGAAATGCCATTACTGCTGTCATCTCTGACTCATCCAAATGTTCTACTAACTGCACTTCTGCCTTGAATCGCGATAAGAAACCTTTCAGAGATTCCTTCTTTCCTTGCTTCAGTTGGAACAAAGCCGACACCTGCTTTGGTTTCACTCGATGATGCCCATAATTGGTCAGAAATTTTTCTTCAATCTCCCTATAACATGATATTGATCCCTCTTGTAAAGAACAGAACCACTTTAATGCCTTCCCCTTCAGACTTGACGAAAAGGATTTGCATAGCAATGAATCCAAATATGCAGTTCCCTTATATATCGAAAATTGATGCCGGTATGCAAAGAGATGGTCCATTAGATCCGATGAGCCATCATATTGAGTGAATTTAGGTAGTTTAAACCAAGGCCCAAAATATCGCTGATATATCCGATATATCGCCGATATATCTTGATAAATTGGTACACCGATATCGATATTTTCGACATATATCCACCGAATATTGAACCTTTTTTTCCGATATATATCAAAATTTCCGATATGAAACTTTATATCACCGATATAATCAATATATCTGATATTTATGATATATATCGGTTGACTTTTTGACCATTTTTTTAATATAAATCTGATATTTCCAATATATTTCCGATATATTTCTGATATTTACGATATATCTGATATTTCCGATATTTTAAATAGTTTGGACTGGTCACCAAAAAAATTGGATATATCCGATATATATCGGTTTTTGGGTACACCGATATATTCATCGATATCGAAATTTTGGGCCTTGGTTTAAACTTTGGCGAAACAGGCATCATTTCGATACTTTGATGTATCGGATTTCTACTAACATCATCCGCCAATTTTCTTATTGATGTTGAAGTCTTCTCGAGCACTTGGTTTCCCAATTGTTTTAACATAATTTCTTGTATCATCTCCTTAGTGATGGGCTGTGGTATCGGCATTTCAGCTACTGGCGATACTTCTGCCCCTTTCTCATTTCTTATTGATGCCTTTCCCATATCACAACTACCCAATTTCGAACTACATTCTTCCTCTTCTTTCTCTTGAAAATTTCTAACCACATTACTTGGACCTCCTTTATTCAACACTGATTCTCCTTTCTTCATCTCTCGATTCTCCTTTAATAAAATAGCATTCTGTCTCTCTAATTCTTTCAGTTTTTTCAACACTTCCTGAAAAACGACACCTCCACATTCACATTTGTTTCCATCTCCTTTCGACTTACTGAAGCTCTTGTGTTCCTTGTATCCGATTGATTATCATTCTCCATTCTTTTGTTGTTTGCTTTCTTCCTAGGAGCCATTTTAACCGAATTCAGATTCTTCTAACACACTTTCTTCACTCAAATTTGTAGAAACCCTTTGGATTCTGAATCTTAGAAGAAGAAAATCAGAAATTTTCTTGTTCTAGATACACAGACGGCGCCAATGTGATTGCCAAGAATACATAATCCTAACTAATGTTCTCAATTCACACAACTCATGATGTAGAAATGAATGAAAGATTTCCAAGAATTGAAGAAAAGCGATGTGTTTATTGATTGATGATAAAGTTTGTTACAATTTCTCTCTGGTTCACTCTTTCTCTCTCCTATTTTACAGTTTTTTGTGATCTGAATTGAATGAATCCTTTCTTCCTCATCCAGCCTTTTTATAGTCTTCCCAAATGCCTTTGACCCAACCTCCTTTCGTCACCTGTCCTTTCTTTTTGTATTTCCTTTCCCGCCTTATGCCTGTAAACATTTTAAATACCACTGACATCTATCGAGATATTGGCCCTTATGTCAATATCTCAAGTTTTAAAATACTGAAAGAAATATATATATGAGTACAATATTTGCCCACTACAATATTGGGCTGACTCCACAAAGAATACAAACAGTAACATGCATTTGCAAATTTGTAGTGAAAGAGTGCCAAAAATATGTCAAGAGTAGTTTGTCTTTACATATCTGGGTGTTTGTGAGTAGATTTTTCTTTTTATGATTCTTTGGAGATAGAAAATGTTTTTTGAGTGGTTAGTGGCAGAAGGGATGAAAGAGAAGCTACTTAGAATGGATTTCTATTAAGGATGGACTGTGGACTCTTAGAATTCCTTTTGTTTTATGTAACGTTTGCTTCTCATTATTTGCTTTCTAAGTTCTCACCTTTTGTCCCAATAAAATAGAGAATATAGTTTTGATTGGTTGTTTAGTAGCAATGTAGCATACGTGATGAATTTAGAATTTTACATCAAATGTGCTATGTGCCCATAGGAAATAAATAACTGCTTCTATCATTGCGATGTTGACCTTAATTAACCAAACAAAACTGTAGCATGGAGTAGAAGGATGGACCACTACAAACACGTGCATGTGGGACTTCTCTCAGTTCTCACCTAACAGTTTATATACACTGCTTTAATTTGTAGGTTAGTTAATCATGCATTCAAATACATACAACATTCCACAATTTATTCATGTTCTATCAGTGGACCTTGTTCTCACAGATCACAGATCACATAGCACTTAATAGTGTTGTAGTATTCGAAACTTAAATATTAAGTTATAATTATAAGCTGTTTTGTTTGGAGTAATTGTCTATGAGAACATCAATAATATTGCCGGCTCACGAGTTGCAAATTTAAAGCAGAATCTGTCTATCAAGTTCTATGAACTTAATAGTTAATATATAGTACTGAGTTGTTGCATTGCCTATGCTTACACTTCACATAATGTATGTTGCCTGCTAATGCATAAGGCCCCTTCAAGCTAGGCTACAAGAAAGAAAAAGAAAGAACGATCCTAGTTTCATATATATATACTTTCATCTACATGCCAAATAAAGCTCAGAATTTGTATTGTAATGCTTACAAGGTGGAAGAGAAAGATAATCTTTTTGGTAATCTGTATTGGTTTACAAGTACGAGGAAAAGAGGAAGCTATTTGAATGTATGACTGGATGGATGTCTCGATAGTAGATATCAGTTTTACGAAAATTAATGCTCAGTAGTTCAGCTTCATAATTTCCGTGCAAAGGCTGTAGATACATTGAGTTGAGAGCTCAAATACGATCAGTATGTACTATCGTAACACCGTACACACTGCACAGTATGAGAGTACTAGCTTAGATAAACAACAGATGAAAATAATCAAAATATAATGTACATGCTTGTCCTCTCATATATACAAATACCAATATGTTCTCACTGGAATTTTTAAGACCTTAGCTTACTTAACTTGAACTAAATTGTATTAGGTATGGACGTATGGTCTTATCAATTAAATGTTTTAAGGTACAATGAATCAATTCCAGATACAACTATCATGGGATATGAATGTTTGGGCATATAGCAAACACATAGTACTATACTACAAAGCAATAATTCTTATGTTTGTTTTTAATTGTTCTTAAAAAAAGACCGGTGAAGATCATATGTTTGACTGAAAATATAAGAGAAAATTTTATACGGAAAGTGTTTGTGTGATTTAGCTTTAAAGTTGAAGCCTTCTTATCCTTTTTGTATTCTTCTCATATGAATGACCTCACCTGATTTTTATATGGGTATATTTGGTCCCTCGTGTACGTATCTTAGTACTGTGCACTACAAACTTCAAACCCCACCCAACTTACGTGCACATCGAAATTATATAAGCGTCATAGGCATATTTGTGATACTTAAAGATTCCTCTTGTTAAGTGTGTAATGTTTAATGTCTCTTCTTTGACCATATAATAGAACTTGTGAACATATATTATTAGGGAATTCGGCAGTTTGGGTTGAGGCCTTATAAGCACAAAATGATTATTTGTATAATTGTGTACCACTTTTGAATCGACAGAAGTAGGTCTATTTGCTTTTAAATTGATATAAGTAGGTTTCTTTGCTTTTACAGTAGGGCTGCTAATCACGTATTCATTATCTGATTCGGAAATTGAATTTCATTCATGTAAATTGTGTAAAATCATCATATATGCGTCCATTAGATATCCATTAGGCACATTTAAATTAAGAAAAAGCAGCTTAACGGCGATGTTTGGTGTGTATATAATAACAGATGAGTAATGGGGTCCAAATGAGCCATGTATAAAGTGTTGGGTTGATAGGTGATACTAAAATCCATAGGTGCACACTGCACAGGCTCCATGGCTTTCCTAACATTTGTTAGCCTTACCTATCTGTCCATAGAAATAGTTGGATGCTTGTGTATTATTTTGTCTCCATCTCAACCTTCCCAAAATTGTGAAAATCTTAACTAGTACCCACCAGGCCACCACCTTAATAGATAATACAACTCACATTCCAAGAACTACATTACATGTTACATTTTATATACTAGAGTCAAGACATTCCAATCTCTCTCTCTCTCTCAAATCCATACCCTTCACTCCTTCCTAAATTCTTATCTCTCTGCCAAAACTCTAATAGTATTCATAAACAAAACTAAGAACAAAAAAAGAGAGAACAACTACAAAATTTCATAACAAGCTTGTTGGTCTTCTAGGCCTATCTTTGAGATATGAGTACACAACCACAACAACAGCAGAAAGAAAGGGAAGGAGGAGTTGAAGAAGAGAAAACTAAAGAAGGCAAAGGAAGCCAATCTACAAAGCAACAATCATCTTCCACCATCACTTCTTCTCCACCTTCAGCAGCCTCTTCGCCTTCTCATGAGTTTTCCTTCACAATCTCTCTTCACCCTACAGTGCCAGATAAAACCAAGTCACCCCCACCTTCATTTGCTATAGATTTGTCCCCAGCCGACGACATTTTCTTCCATGGTCACCTCCTACCTCTCCACCTCCTTTCTCATCTTCCCATCTCTCCTCGTGCTTCTACTAATTCCTTTGAAAGTTTTAGCCACCCCTTCGACGATCACAAACTCAGTAGAAACAAGAGCAACAACAACAACAACAACATGAACATCAAAAAAGGAAGAAGTAAGGCCAAGTCTTTTTCCTTGTTTAGCTTTACAAGACGGCGAAAGGGTGTTGAAGTTGGAGATAGAGAAAAAGAAGAGGAGGAAGACATGAAGAAGAAAAGGAAGTTGAGGTTCAACATGAGTCATATACTGAGAAGGTATGTGAGAATCATTAGACCTCTTTTGATCTTCAAAGGAGGAAGAAGAGATAATGGACAACTGCGAAGACAACCTTATTCGTTTTCGGGTAATTTAAGTTGGAAAGGGAAACACGAGTTAAGAGGAAGAAGAGGTGAGTTCTCTGCACCGGCATCTATGTGGACTTCTCCGACTAATAGTGGTCCTCTTGTTGCCAATCCGGCTCTATCTTCTTCAAAAAGTGATAGTACTATGGAAGAGCTACAAAGTGCAATACAAGCTGCCATTACACATTGTAAGAACTCCATTGCAATAAAAGAAGAGAAACTCAGTTGCTGAGATTCTAGCTAGCTGAAGAAAATTCTTGTTGTCTTTTTTTTTACATTTCTTAGTATTTTGTATGTAAAGTATAGTATGATGTATGAAATGAGTAAATGGATATGAGTTTCAATGGATTATTATGTTCAATCAGACCATTTGTGTCTCCTTGTATAGTTGTATTACATGGAAAGATAGATGACTTCAGGTTTTGCATAAAATTTGAAATTTTGAACTCATAAGAGACGAAATTATATATCGTTCGTTCTTAATGTAATTCAATATCTAAAGACAACCCTTCTGGTGGTGCTCTAAACTATAGTTTTTACACAATGCTGTAAACAGACAGACTTGACCATCTTATACCATGGACCATGGACTTTTGAGTACCAATTAAGGACATTATCTGTGACTTAGTTGTCAAAGTGCATTGCATGCTCTGGAGATTAGTGAATTTAATTCAATGATTTGAAATTGTTGAAGTGCCAAAGTCAGATATAAATGTTAATCAGAAGAACTGAGAAGAAGGGAAGTGAACCAACAAGGGATAAACAAAGAGGTAGTTGATCAAATGTTTTGGTCATCTATAACGAAGACCGATAGTTAGACCAATGAGAAAGATAGAAGGTTTATACAAAGAGTTGAAAAGGACATGGGCACATAGTATAGATTGAGGTCTAGCTTTATACCAAATACATATGAAGATACACAAGAGGTTATAGTTCAATTGGTTGTATATTTCTCTCCATGGAGAGGTTGTAAGTTCCAATCCCACAAGTGTTGGTTGGAATTTATTTATTGTGTAATTATGTGATGGGCCTTTGGGCCAAGTGAGTCTGCGGGCTAAAAACAAAGTGCTGTTACGATGGGTGTACGGAGGAGTGAAAGCAAGTCTTCATGGACAAGGTGGAGACAGTTAGGTCTACTCAAAATGGCGCATCGGCGAGAGGTTGGGTCTACTCAAAATACTCAAAATAGCGAATCGCTTAAAAAAAAATACATATGAAAATGCTGATTGTACGCGAATAATGAATATGTATTTTATACAGAACAATTCCGTCTAACTAATAGTCTAATCCCAATAAGATTAATGAACAGGTCCAGGACTCCATGTCGGCTTTCACTGCCAAATTGGCCTCTAGCTTATTATGTCTTAATTTGTTCGCAGGTAAACTGAGACCTAATTCATTTATTGTTTCACAGAGAACGCTCTATTATTGAGTTACAGGATCCAGCCAATGTCGGCTTCACCATGCAGTTTTATTTAACTCAAATGATTTCTATTTGGAGCAGCAAACAACTGACAAGAATCACATTGGTGTGGACCTACAGTTATCTGATCAACAGCCCAATGATATGATATGATGTACACAGTACAAGTAGAGCAAAACAATTAAAATTTGGGTTACCATTAATTTTTTACCCCCAACTCTACATATTTGTTCATTTCCTGGTAAGAACCAACCTTATACAGTTATACTACATCTAAACTCACATTTTAAGTCTTTAAATAGAACAGCTATACAATTATACACAACTTGAGAGGTTCGTTTTCTTTCATAATGCAATTATACAAATGAAGGTTATGCAGTAAGCAATAACATGCAAGAACAAAATATTGACTAAAATAAATGTGTGGGTATAGCGTACTGTAGTTCTTTAGATCATAAAGGTATGTAATGGAAAAGGACCATTATTCATTTTGATTGTACCTTGTAAGTCTGTGGTAGGGCTAGAAAATTGGTAAGAATCCTGAGATACCATGTCTGTCTGGGAGTGTGGGACTCATGATCGATTTTGATGGTACAAAAATATATATACAGGTACTGCTTACTTGCGTAGTACAAAATCCTGCAAAACATAACATAACCAATTATACTTGATCTACCTCATCTACCTGTAGTGTCATAGTGCATGCCGCGATAGATATATTGCAGTATCTAATATGTTTTCTTTGAGAACTGAACATTAATGTATCGTGTGGGCAGTGTGGCCAATGTTTTACCTGTACAAATTTAATTGGCATGAACATTTTCCTATGGCAATCAGCCGACAAATATTGACGTCGCTACTACGTAATATGCCTATCTTTCTATCTAACAAAACAGAACGGTGTAGGCCCAAAAGGCTCCATATGGCGGCTACAAATCTTTCTCACAAAATATGACATGACGAATCCAAGTGATTTAGGGGTTTGTGTAATTTTGTTAAACCAAATCAATATCTATGTGATCTATCTAAAAATCACTCAAAAGTCAACAATTGCGGTTGGGCTTATAAACACTGGGATAACCTATAAACTGTCGGGCCTCCAAATTTAACATGATACTGCATAGGGCTAACCCAATTGATACTATTAGGTTTATGGATAATGACCAATTGGGTTGGTAGAGGAGATAGCGCCGAAGGCGCGTTGAGTTCATGCTAGATAGTGCCGAAAGCGCATCGAGTTCATCAGTGCCGTACGACACGGGCATACCCTAATAGTATACATTAGATTTTGGACCCGAGCATACGCCCGGGATCTATTAAATATTTTGTGTGTTAAAAAGGCTTCACAAAATGTTTCACACGAATTTTCTATTAAGAATATATTTTTATTGAAAATAAATCGAAATACGTTAATTAATGAGCATCGATTATAGTGCATAAGTACTTGGAAACTAAGGGATCAAATTGAGATAGCCTCTTCACTTTGTGGTTTAGGATATTAATCCATAATTTTCAAATAAAATTATCTTAAATTCGATCTAGCTTGTATAATAATTTTTTTAGATTTATGGTGATTTAGCGGCAAATTTTCGAATAAGAATATATTTTTATTGAAAATAAACCGAAATACGTTAATGAGCAGCGATTATGGTGCATAAATACTTGGAAACTAAGGGATCAAATTGAGATAGCCTATTCAATTTGTGGTTTAGGATATTAATCCATAATTTTCAAATAAAATTATCTTAAACTCGATCTAGCTTGTATAATCGTTTTATTAGATTTATGGTGATTTAGCGGTAAATCATCACCGCTCAGTTTACGTACTAATGTGTACAAATTACTAAAACAGATTGATTGTTTCCATATCTTCAAAGAATACACTACTCCCACTTGAAAAGATTTATCACATGAACGTGTCCTACGAACGGGTTCCGTTATATTAAATTATTCTAAAAAATATTAGCAACTATTATGCATAGCTATGAGATATGAAAATTATATTAATTACTCATTTAAATTTTTTGCAACACTCTCTATAAAAAGGAAGCATCAAACCTTGATAAAACTCATCGACTTCTTTTTATTGTTAGGTTTAACAATAAAAGTTTGATTGAAGTTTTGTGAGAATGTCCAATGTGGCGAAGATAATATTGAAGTTACTTGAATAACAAAGTATTTCCAATCACAATAAAAGAATTATGATAAACACTACTTAAAATGTAAAATTATAATTGTCGAGACATTTATTCCCCTACATATAATACAAATATGTTTTAGGGTTATTAGTTCAATGCATTTGCATCAAGTTTCTGATTTTCCATTAATTATTCTTTGAGGTTAGTTTAATGTAGTACGTTGCATCCAGTTTCCAAATTCTCATTAATTATTCTTTGAGGTTAGTTTAATGCAGTTGTATCAAGTTCCCGATTTCTCGTTAATTGTTATTTGAGGTTAGTTCTGTACAATTGCACCCACTTTATGATTTCTTGTTAGTTATTCATTAAAGTTAATTCAGTACAATTGCATCAAGTTTTCGATGTTTAGTTAATTAGTATTTAAGATTAGTTCATTGCATTTGCATCCAGGTTCCAATCTTCCGTTAATTACTCTTTGAGATTAGTTCAATACATCTGCATCCAGTTTCTGATTTCCCGTTAATTGTTTTTCTAGGTTAGTTTGATAGTTTACAATTTCTATACAGTTTGCATACATGTAAGAGTCTATTTTTATAAACTCACATTCGTTTTAGGCTCCTAATTACTCATGTGAGAAGGCTTAAAAAATGGACATTTATGCTTTGAGGTCAGTGCAATGCAGTTACATCCGACTTCCGATTTCCAGTTAACTATTTTTTGAGGTTATTTTAATGCATTTGCATCCAATTTCTGATTTACCGTTAGTTAATATCTGATTTTAGTTTAATGCAGTTGCATCCAGTTTTTGGTTTTCCGTTAATTATTCTTTGAGCTTAGTTCAATGCAGTTGCATCCAATTTCCGATTTTATGTTAATTGTTCTTTAAGGTCAGTTCAATGCATTTGCATCAAGTTTCCGATTTTCCGTTAATTATTTTTTGAGGTTAGTCCAATGCAATTACATAAAATTTATAATTTCTTGTTAATTATTCATTTAGGTTAGTTCAGTGCAGTTTCATCTATTTTTCAATGTTTCGTTAATTAGTCTTTGAGATTAGTTCATTGCATTTGGATCAAGTTTCCGATTTCCCGTTAGTAGCTCTTTAAGGTTAGTTCAATACATCTGCATCTAGTTTCTTATTATTTATGCTTTTCGATGCAATTATATCCGGTTTCTGATTTCCCGTTAATTATTCTTTGAGATTATTTCAATGCATTTGTATTTAGTTTCTGATTTCCCACTAATTATTTTATGAGGTTAGTTCAATGCAATTGCATTCGGTTTTTGATTTTCTGTTAATTATTTTTTGAGTTTAGTTCATTGCATTTGCATCCAGTTTCCGGTTTATATATATGAGGTTTGTTTTATGTTTTTGCATAACGTTTCTGATTTCCCATTAAATATTTTTCAAGGATTTGCATCCAATTTCTAATTTTTCGTTAGTTATTATTAGGGCTGGAAATGGAGCGGGTTCGGGTCGGATTCTAACTCAAAACTCTTTACCATATTTGGATTTATCTGGATTCGAGTCGAATTTCGGATGTCCATATCTATTAAAAAACACAAAAAAATACACTATTTTAATGATTTTCATATATAAATGTAAGATATAAATTAATTTTTAGGCATCAAAATATAAATCTTGTTAAAATGATTCGGGTTTTCGGATATTCAGGTCGGATTCTAGTCACAAACTGTAAAATCCTAAATTATTATTAAGGGTAAATTAGTAAAAGACACTTGAACCTTAGGGGCGATTACGTACTTGGCCAGTCAGATAGACGGTTAGCCTGACGTAACGTAAATTTATTTAACACCGACCGAGAAAACCAAGTTAGTTCAGGAAAACCTCTCGAAAAATTCTAAGGTTTCATATAACTGGCTACTTAGAATATTCGAAAATCGAAAAGAAGATAAATAATACATGATAAAATAATTCGATATCGGGTAAATTCGTGTGCGCATAATTAAATACTTCCATAGTCAATAAGAGTCTGTCGCCTGTAAACCGGAAACTTTAAAAACTGGACAAGTCATTCGACGACAGCGCCGTAATTTTGGTATCGTGTGCGCAAATTTGGGCGTTACGCGAGAGCGGGGGATTCAAAACCTTGTTGGATGCTAAATTAGAAGGTAAGGGGTAGGATGGTCTTTTGGCTAAAAATTAGACAAAATCGCACCAAAACAATCAAAAATCGCACCCAATTCTCCCATTTCGCCAATACTGAAAACCTAGGAGAGAGAAAACTCCATTCTCCCAAATTCAATCGATCTAAACCAAAAATTCTCGCCACCCACCTCTTGTAAACACTAGAGTCAAGTGTGGAGCTTCAAAATTGATTGGAAGTTAAATGGTATTATCCAAATGACGTGGTGAGTAAATTCTTCTCAAATCGCTAGTGTAAACTCGATTTCGATTTAATTGGTTGTATTTGATGAGAGATAATTGATATAGGGTGGTGTGGTATTCGGGAGTAGCTTGTTTGGAGAAGTAGAGCTTGCGAAATTGGTGGAGAAGCAAGCTAAGGACCTATTCTTGCTGACTTGGTAAGGATTTTGGTATATTCAATCAATTTTAGAACATTGATGCACTACACCATAACACTGATTTTGCAACATATAGTAAAATTGATTGCTAACACTTATTCATCCGTTACAAAGTTTATCACACTTTTGTTCCGTTGGAAATGCTACCAACCGTTACATATTCTCAAGACAAATACTTGATTTTTTCGTCAGAACAATTACTTGATATTAAGTAGCGGATAATTGAGTGTTGCCTATACAGAAAATAAAATAAAAAATGAAAACAATTGGAAGTGGGTGAAAATGTTTTCATTCTCCGCGTTAGCTCTCGGACTCACACCTTTCGGTAACAAAAGCGGTGAGATAAGTGATGAAAAAACGCCATGCCGGCATTGTTCTTCCTTTTTCTCTTTTTTTTTTTTTTTTTTTTTTTTTCATTTTCTTTCTTCTATTTTGTAACAGACAAAATAGAAAACACTTATCTCTTCGTTCGAAATACCTCCACAGCGTTCTTCAATTCAGGTATCAAATTTCAAGTTCAATTTGCTTGAAGTTAGGAATCTAAACTTTGAAGCCTTGAAATAATTTTGTGTTCTTGTTTGTTTAGTTTCAAGTCGGGATTGAATCAAAGTTTGAAGCTTTAAATATCTTCTCGGGTAACTCTCGATCTCTCTAAAAATGCAAACTTTAATTGGTGTTATTGTTTTGGGAATTTTGTAGTATGTTTAGTGTTGTTTCTTAGCATTGTACTATGTTGGAGAAATTGTAGATACTCATGTGTCATGCCTTGCTTCTTACCTTAATTTCTTTGGAAAACATCTCTGATCGAGGTAATTAAGTTGTTGAATAGTTATTTGAAAATTTATTTGTAATGTGGGGGTTATGTTTTGTGCGTACTAGATGTTTGATGATATGCTAGATTGGGCTTCCAATAGGCGGTATGGTGTTATTAGACAAGTTTTTTGCTCCGAGTCAATATAATCTTGTTTTTGATAAGAAAATGATGCATGAGGGCAGACCTCTTCAAGTTTATGTCTCTACTATATTTTTTAGTGCAATTTCAAGTGCTTTTATGTACCCATCTCTCAACTTGTGTGTGTTCGACTAAAGGTCGCAAGATGCACGAGGAAAATTAACCCGAATACTAAAGATGCCAAATATGTTATGAATGTTAAGCAAATTGGAATCATAATTTATGTTTAATTATTGTCGTGTGCATGCTTGAAGGAATTTTTGGGAAAAAGAAGGAACATTTCTTTGGTATTGTTCTGTTTGTTGTCGGGCAAAGTGTCAAAGTCTCTCCGACCGATATCGAAGAAGGGCATCGTGTTGTTCTAGTTTGTCTCGTGTTCTAATTTTTTAGGATGAAGGGACATACACACTATTGAGTTAAAGGACACAATTTTAATCCAACAAGTGTTACACATTGCTAGAATTATTGAAGTTATTATATATTGGATAATTTTCTGCATGTTCTACTCAAAAACAAAAGGCTAACAATCGATAGAAAGTTTAAGCAAACACTTACACTAGTATGTTTTTAATTTGGGTTATTTGCCATGTGTGAAATAGTGTAAAATAGTTTTGCCTTGGTGTGTTTTTATTTTGGCAAGCTTCTCTTGCAAAGTATTGATATGAAATTAATTGATTGGAATTTTTTTTCGATTAGGTTGCCAAATGTTGAATGCTCAATTGCTTTGGTATTTTTTTCAAATCTTTATTTAAGTTGGTTTAATTTTATTTATATAATTTCCATGAATTTGAGTGACCCTCACCTTGTTCAATAGTCACTTGTTTCATGGAGGTGTGTCTCATTTTAATATTGTTTTTTTAGTAACCCAATAGCGATATTGAGAATCAATCTTCCATTACACTGAGTAGATTTTTGAAGTAACTTGGACAATTTTAAGCTATGGTAGCAAATCGGTTTACTTTGTTGGTAGCTTTTGTTTTATATATGTCGCCTTTGGATTTGCATTGGAAGGAAGGAAAAAGAGTTGGGGAGATTGTTAGATAAATCTAATTGGACTTTGTATTTCCCACTAAATTTAGGTCAACCAAATTTGTTAAACGAATGAATCAAAATCTTATAAGGAGTAACTAGTTGTGAACGAAAGTAGTTAGGTGGAACTTGATAAATGCCTTGAGCTTCGCGTAGGCACATAAAAGATTAAAAGATAAAATTATTTGAGGACTTGGAGATTTAGTTTTGAGTTTTGACCATATCTTAAATCTATGAATGATAAAGCAAGATTGTCACTAATCTAGAAAAGCATGTCCACTTGTACTTGGTACAGTAAAAAATCAGCTCAACTTGAGAAGGTGTTATAGAAAATAAAGTAAGTTCTTGAGGGCTAGATATTATTATATCGTATACATCTGGGACCACTTTGGACCTTCGGGTACTTCTTGAGGGCTAGATATTATTATATCGTATACATACAGAGACCTTTGGACCTTTGAGTGCTGCTCTGGCGTATGTCCCCTCCCTCTACATGCATTTGTTAACATATTTACTTATTAGTTGTCATAAATTCCTTGATTGACTTATATATTTGAAAGTGAGCATAAAGTGTCATCTCAAAGGGAATGAACTAATTAAAAGACTTGATGGATTGATCTTTGTGTAATGTGCAATACCTACTTAATGCATTGAGGTTCGCCTTTGTTTTGCGGGATATATGTTAGTGGCGTCAAGTGGTCAATCATTAGGATGTAGACACCTCATTCAGGTCAAGCAACACTATCTTTTGGTAAAGGCAGAAAATTTACTTGTGCGGATCGGTGTACAATTAACATGATAAGCGGGTTATTGTTTTTTTTCAAAGTTTAAACTTGTGTTGGCAATTTTCTGTAGATCTTCAAACTACTAGTTTTTAAAAATTTGGGTGTTGGAGAGTTGTTGAACTCCGTCACTTTTGAAGCTATGTTGTGTCTTGGTTGGTGTATGAATCTTTTTCCTGTCGTCGTAGTTCCCCATTTTGTTTTTCATTCATCTAAATCTAGGAAAAAAAAGATGCGAGAAAGATTTACATTATACCCAATTTGTACATGTTTATTTTGTTTCCTTATTTAGCTATTTTACATTTTAGTTCTATTCAAAGCGAGAAAAGAAAAACAAGAAACTCTAAACTTATGTGGTCTTTTCTTAAAACATTTTATTCTTTTATCGTCCACGGGTAATATACTATTTCCATATCTTGATTATCAAGGACAAAGTGGTCCGGTAACCTTTCATTCAAAAGGATCGAAGGTAATTTGTGTTTCTTGAGGAGCGTTCCTCCGATTTTTGGTTAATCGATTGCAACATGAATGCATCCCTCAAGCTATCACGGGGATGGATGTCATCTGTCAAGCAAAGTGCGGTATGGGGAAAACAGTTTGTGTTTGTTTTGTCAATATTGCTATGAGATTGAACCAGAGTCTTTGGTCAAGTAGTTGTTCTTGTTCTATGCCATACACGGGGAATTAGCTTACCAGGTATGTCTTTCTATCGTGACTTGTTGGAACTTGAAAAGAAGTGTTTTGATGATAACTACATTCTTTTGCACCGTTTGTTGTGGGTGATGGTAACTTTTTACTTTTGATAATGGGCATTTGTGGCAGATTTGTCATGAGTTTGAGAGGTTCAAACACCTACTTACGATCTTAAGGTTGCTGTTTTTATGGTGGTGTCCATATTAAAAATCATAAAGATCTATTAAAAAATGAGTACCCACATGTTGTTGTTGGAACCCACAGGAGGATATTGGCACTGGCAAGAGAGAAGGACCTTCCTTTGAAGAATGTGAGACATTTTATCCTTGATGAATGTAACAAGATCTTTGGAGTCACTTTCGGTAATTCTTTTTAATACTTTATAAGTCAGGTTTGACTCTCTAGTTTTCTGGTTTTAACCTCTATGTAAATTATTTTGTTACATCTTTTTGTCTTGATTCGGTTTGTTGTTGAATGTTTTAAATTATGCGGACATCTTGCGGAAAGATGTGCGAGGAGATTTTAAGATGACTCCTCATGATAAGGAAGTCATGATGTTTTCGCAACCCTTAGCAAGGAGATCTGGCCCGGTCGCAAGATATTTATGCAAGGCGTAATGTCCTTGAGCCAATACTTCTTTAACATGACCATTGTCCTTTTTGTAATGCCATGTTTACGCAACAAATCACATTAATGGACTTGGTGGTTTCAATATTTAATCTGGACAAACTTGGTATCTTTAGTTGCTATTTCCTTTGGTACCTTAGGTTTTAATGTTGGTGCAAGGATCGAGAAATTCTTTGCTGGATTACCTTTTTGTAATGTGATTAGGTTGTCTATTAACATTTATCTTGTCCAACTCATTCGTACTTGGGTGATCGGCATCTTACCTCGTTGATGTGGGCATCGTCTTTAGCTTTCATCGTTCTAGTATTATGCCACTTTACCTTGCATTGTTGACTTTTTGGGGAGTAGTAGGATATTTTTGGGTGAGATTCATTGAGAATGTGAGCATCGTCTTTAAATTATTTGGATTGGGATATGAGTTGAAGATTTGTGGTTCTTCATTGTTTTGGTACTCAAATCTATTAGCTTGAGGAAGCGCTCCTAATTTTTTAAATATGAGCGTTTGTCTTGAGCCAATGGAAATTTATGTAGATGATGAAGCCAAGCTGACCTTACGGGGCTTGTACAGGTATACATGAGACTTAAAATCTACATATTGATGTTTATGCTCTTTTGTTAAAATTTGGTTGTGTCATAGTTATTTGTTTAGCGGATGAAATTTTTCTGCCAACATTTTTTATCGGCATTACATCAAACTAAGCGAGGGAGAGAAGAATCATAAGTTGAATGATCTCCTTGATGCATTGGATTTCAATCAAGTTGTCATCTTTATGAAGAGTGTGAGTGGAGCGTGAGAGTTGAACAAATTACTTGGGGAATGCATCTTTCCGTCAATTTGCATCCATTCTAGGATGCATGTCACGAGGAAGAAAGGTTAGCACTTATATCGTTTCTTTCTTTTACGAGATATGTTGGACATCTACTTGCTATGAAGTCTGCTTTGAACATGGTAAGTGAAACCCTTTGCTAGAAAAATCTCCAAATATTCTTTTCTCTCATGACTTTCTGTTTGATTCTTTGGTAAGGTTTCAATGCATTCCTTTGTTTACTTTAGATATTAAGGTGTTAGGATGTCATAGTTATTTGCTAAAAGTTTTTCCTCCTTTGTGTAGATTAACTGATTAAGACACTCCACTTGTAAATTTGTTACAACTTTGTTTGAGAAGGTATTACCAAGGTGTTCTAGTGTTCTACCCACGAATGAAAGAACCTTATTTGAAGCAAAGGGAGGCAAAAGGAACCTTAGGAATAGCGGAGAGGGAAAGGACGCATGTAGAATAGGGAATACATTCCAATACAGCTAAAGGTAACCCTTTTCATATTTCCCCTGTTGTTTGTTTGTTGGTGTGCTTGATCAATATGTCACTTTCATTATGCCTTTTCACATTGTTGCTTTTCTTTGTTAGTTGAAAGTGCATACAAGGTTAGAATAAAACAATTACAGACCCATTTTTTTTTTATCCCTTCACTTTCCGCCAATAGCTTATACAAGCTACTTAAGAGAAATCAAAGTTTAATAATTAACCATCTATCCACCTTAAAAAAATTTATGACCTATCTCTTGTAAACACTAAAGTTAAGTGTGAAAATTCAAAATATGACCTAGGTGTGGCTATTGGGTTTTCTTTTATTCTTGCGACAAGGCGAGATTGAGTTCCGTTGACTTCCGTTTAATTAGTTTAGAGGTTAGTCTAGTCTTCTTCCCAAATAGCTAGTTTAAAATCATTTTGCAAGATGGGGTTTTGTTTTATTAGTTGGAACTTGTGTTTTTAGGTACGGTAAATGAACTATATTTAGTTTGAAATGTAAACTGTGAATCTCTTTCTTCTTTTTTTTGAGTTTGAGCTTGTGCTCGAACTTGAATTTGAGCTTGTGCCCTATATTAAGCTCGAAGTCAAGTTCGAGCTCGTATCTCACTAAATGTCTTGAGTCGAGCTTGAGCATGCCAATACTCGACTCGGGTAGCTCGATGACCAACCATAGTTGCCAATGCGCTATAGGACTTTAGCTTAAAACTTTTGTCTACTTACTGGATTTAATTCAAGTGTATTCTTTGCAGGAGAACTCTTAGAAGGTTAATTGTAAATAGTTTCACTAGATTAATTTTCATTACCTACCTTAGTTTATGGTTTAAAGACCTTATTAAGTTAGTTTTTGTCGTCCTATTCATCCCCTTCTTAGTAATATGATGTTTATCTTTGGTTGCAAGGGTCTTAACCTTTAATTGTTTTCAAATATTGTTTGCAGGGAAAGGTGACATTCACCATATGTTGATGAGTCACAAGTGCATAATCAAGATGTCATATGGAAGAGTGAAGACTACATGCTTTTGGAGATATCGAATCATAGTTCGCAAGGTGTTGTAAAAACTATACTTAAAATAGTTATGTGGAGAAGATGAGATCTTTCATTTTGATGCGTAAGGATTGTTTACTTTCGGATAATTATGTAGCTTGTACTTAGGTGGTGCGGTTCTATTTATACTTAAGTTTTAATTTCTTAAGCTATAAACATATGATAGTTCTAGACTTAAGTTGTAATTATTTAGCGAAGTGTTGTTTGACTATCAATTGTTCCAAGTGAGTATTATTTGTTTTACATGAATGACAATATTTGTGAATGTAAATATTTATAAATTTGGGAGTTGTTATAGGTGGCTTGTGAAAAAAGCAGAGAAGAAAATTCTAATAATTTTTTAAAATAACAAATTATTACTAACGGATCATTAACCGTTACAAAGCAAAAAAGTGATAGTAACGGAAGGGCAAGTGTCACAAAGGCATAATTACGAATATTTTTATTTCTTGGGAATGAATCAAGCACAAAATAAATAACCGTTACTAATAAAATTACTAGCGGTTGATGCGTGTTGCTGAAATTAATTTCAGTAACACTTGATAACCGTTACTAAATTTTCTAACACTCTATATCCGTCACTAATATACATTTACTAATATTTGTCACGCTTTTTGTGTCGACGGAAAATAACCGTTACTAATATTTTTTGTAGCGGATGTGCATCCGTTACAAATAAAATTTGTTATGGTGTAGTGATGTTAGTTCACACTTGTTTAAGATCATGTTGAGTATTAAGTGAGTGAGAAAGAGCACCCACTTGGTATTATTAGATTTAATGTGAATTGAAGAGTGGAATTTGTTGTAGTTAGAGTTGGGAAAAAAAATCATAATCGTTAGTTGATTGATAGATATGATTGGCATTGGCGTCTTTGGTTCTATGGTACGTAAATGACTCTGAGCCTGTCGAGGAACAGTGCTAGCAATGGCCTGTAGCTCTGTTAGCTACGAAACCAAATTCTTAGCGTTGAGATTTGTTCTCGACTTACATTAGATAAGAATTTCCTCGTTAGTTTGATAAACTCTACGATCTACGTATATATATGATGTTATAGGAGTCAAATAAGAGTGGATTCGGTTAAGCGGGCTCGATTCGGTTAAGTGGGCTTGAGGAGAATGGAGCTTGCTAAGGTAGGAACCTACATACCAATATATAGCATGCTTATTTTCATGCATGATTTGATTTGTTTAAATTGTTAAGAGATAGTTTGCGTATCAACCATGCATGTATATATGGTATTCATGTTTTGCATTTGTATTTTTCAGCGATATAAACTAAATATACGGATAGCTTTTGTGTGAAAAATGAGTTTGCGAAATCGGGGTAGTGGGGATTTATTTTCTTTGTTAAAAGAGTAAAACTGGTTTTGGGAAAGGTTCTCATCTCTTGTCTCAGTAAGGAGACAGAGAGATGGATTTTGTAATGCGGGTAAGGATTATCCGGTTGTTTGTAACTAGGTGTGAGGTTCTTGATTGTTCCCGGGATGGTTGTTGTTATTTACGATGATTCGCCGTTTGGGAATCATCGGTTGTTATTTACTATGATTGGCCCGTTTGGGAGTTATAGGTTGCTTTTACTCGATTGTGGGAAATCTAGGAACTCACCCCTACAGAATCAACAGTTTAAAAGGAAAACTAAATATGTAATTATAGTATTTTGAAATAACTGGTAATACGAGTATATATATATATATATATTACTATGCTTATCACGAGGGGATTTGGAAAAGAATTGGTGAATTCCTATAAAGAAGGAACTGTTGTCGCATTTCCGGAGACGGCAGTTCGCTCTAGGATCCCAACTGTGGTGTACACTTTTTGAGGTGGTGAGCCATCTTTAAAGGGATGCATCATAGGATGGAGTCCGGGAATTCCCTTTCTACTTTTCTAGATAACCATGCTTGTACGTGTCATGCTGTATGGTGCTTAGCTTGTGTGAGGTTACATGTTACCTCGATAAGGTTTAGACGCGAAGAGTGAGAGTTTAGTCCCTCACGGATGTGTGTCGGGGATCCCGAAGCGTCTGCGATGATCGTCGAACGGTTGACCACCGTAAGTTAGGTGGTGACGTGTATGGGGGTCGTGGTCACAGGGCCCACCGAACCCTAAAAGCTTTGGGGATTTTGTGTATAACGAACGACAGCGACATTTCAGCTCCCTACCCGGTAAAATCGGAAAACAACGGTTGCATGGTTCACCTTTGGAAAGTCTTTGAACCGAGATTTGCCTCGTAATTGGGTGAAAAGTACGGTCATACCCTCACCATTCTAATAGGATGCGGTGCCACAATAGTTGTATGATGATTGTGAAAAAAAATCTATTTTGTATATCAATGAAGCATGTCGAGATGATTTACGCTAGTTAGTGATGTATATATATATAGTCGCGATATTTGAATACTTTTATGGAAACCCCAGTATGTTTTAAATGTTTTCTATAAGTAAACTATTTATTGGTTATCGTTTTCTCTTGGGCATAGTTGTTTTGCTCATCCTACATTAACATTTCGGTCGAGCGGATTCTGGGAGGAGACTTTCCCTACCACCGAGGATGATGGTTATGGGGATTTGGGTGGTTTCCCCCATGTTTGACGAGGGACAGAGTCAAGTTCATATTTTAGGTTGTATAGAGATAGTCTAGTTTATTCTTTTGTTGTATATAGAGAGTATAACTCTTTTCTTTTGGTTGTATAGGAGAGCTTCGCTCATTTTGGATGTAATACTTGATGTATTGGAGTGTAGTTAATCTTAAACATTTTGGATATGTATATGGACATCACTGTTGTGTATAAAGTTAGGATTTATGTATATGGTTGTTGTTGATTTTTTTTGAAATGGTTATGGGGTTAAGGCAGACCCCCACCTGTGTTTATTGAACGTTGAACCTTACAAAGCCTCACTAAGAGTTAGATCATTAGGGAAGCACACAAAGCCTTACAAAATCAAAATGCAACACGCAACAAACTTGACAAAGATGAGATTACTCACTAGCTAGACATATCACAATGGGTCCTCGATCAAGAATGAAGTGATAGCAAGCAATGCTATCTCATTCTCTTACTTTTTGGCCATTAATTGCTTCACTATTTTTGGATGATCCTTCCTAAGATGAGTCTGCGCTTTCTCATAGTCACAGAAGAAACCCTCGCAAGCACAACACACATAAGTGAGTCCTAGAGTGTCATCCCAAAATTCTTTGGTGTAGTCCTCAAGATTCCTCATCTTTTTGTTTTAACTATTGACTTTACCTTTTTCATCATTGCAAGAGTGGGCTCTACTTCTCGAAGAAGCGGCTCTTGTATTCTTTTGCTTCTTTTGGATTTGCAACACTCCATTCGTTTTGATCCTTAGGACTGGGTTGTATACCCGATGTACTCTTAGGAACATGATCTACAAATAATTAGGTGTTGGATTCAAGGAGGTCATCTTCTAATTCTCCTTCATTTCGCATTAGCTAACTCCAAAGTGTTCATCTCTTGAGTCCCAACTGCCAAGACATTTATAGGGTCTTTCTCATATGATACTACCCTACCGGTTGAGTCTCCTCTGTTAGAAGCACCCATACTACAATGGTTAGGCTACCTCTAGATGATGTTCCACCTTTAGTAGCAGAGCCACCTCTAAAACTTCTTCTTGCGAAGTGCCACCTCTTACATCAGCTGTGATGTTGATGTTGTGATTGATTTGTACAAGTGTACTTAATTCCTCCTGTTCTTCTTGCTCAATCATTTGGAAGGGATTTACATTCTCGCACAATTGGCTTACTAGGTTGCTCTGTCAGAGTGGAGATATAGAAATTACGCCGGAGTCCTGAAGTAGTGTTATTTTCCACCACATTAATGACTTCACTACTTGGTTGGTACATTCACTTGTTTGTCTTTGGTCTCTTTCACTACCCATACAGTTTTAGTGTTTGATGTACAATCGATCGCTTTGTGCCCAACTTTTTGCAAGTTGAGCGGGCAGCGGGAATCCATGGATATTCAAGGTCTATGTCCATCTCCTTTTCATTCATCTTGATCCTAAGCGATTTCTTGTACTCATGATCAATTGGAACCTCAACACAAAACTTTGCAAAGTTAAGCTTTTGCCTTAGCTTAGTGGCTGGTCCATACACATAGGGTTTCCTATTAGACTTGCTACATAGTCGGAGTCCATCATCGTCCATAGTTGTTTGGGTAGGTTCATGGGTTTTACTCAAATGGCGGTGTTTTGATAGAAGATTTACGAGCTTCCACCTCCGGTGTCCTTCTTAGAATGACAAAAAGCTTCCCGATTGATATAGATTGGTCCGGCTTCTAAGATTTGCCTCATGTCTTCCACTAAACTAAACTTGAAGTAAAATAAATCTTTGTCGGTAGAGATGGAGTACCCACCTTTGAGTTTCAGTTTTTGCGAAATCTCGCAAGACTAGTGGGTAAAGGCGACCTCCTTCAGAAGAAGAACCCCTGCGTAGTTGCTCCACTCATTTATACCCTTGTTGATAAGCTCGGATGGGATTGTTGAAACACCGTCAACTATGTTGACATTCACCTTCTTTAGTGCGCAGAGTTGTCGGCGACTTCGCTTTAAAGAGAGCTCCATGAAGAATTAGTAGCGATGGTACTAAGCGAAATTTGAAGGAGAGGCCAAGTTAGCATTTTAAGGAGTAACATTACAAGCAGCGGTTAGAGATGTTCTTTGGTAAGGGGGGAAATCATTGACCCGAAGCTAGTGGGTTTTCCATAGTGGTAGAGTATAGATCAATTCTTAGAGGAGAGATCTTCAAAAAGAGTCTGGCCAGAGAAGTAGAAGTTGTCAGTCAATGGTGGTCAAGCTTGGGAAGTTTGCCTAAAAAGGGAGCTTTTTTTGTAGGAACTCTTATAGCCTATGATAAAAGATTACTAGAAATGGAAAGGGTATAAGGTTTCTCTCACTAGAACTAGAGAGGGCCACACCATGTTGCGGCCTCGCTGGTCGCACCTATATGGTTGTTGTTAAGGATGAATTATGTGATGTCCAGGGTTTATGATAGGTTTTGAGTATACGAAACGTCGATTAAACAAAGGAGACTCTGCCGAAATTTCGTTAGAATCGGGATAGCGACCGCTTCGAGATTCATTTCTCATCCTCGGGAGGTGTGTTGAGTCTCAGGGCGTGACACAAACATAGAAACTATATTCGTTAAAATGGATTCGGATATGGTCGGATTCGGGTCACATCTCGTACCATTTCCAGCCCTAGTTATTATCTGACGTTAGTTTAATGCAAACTTTATGAGTTTAGTTTATTGCATTTGCATAAAGTTTCCGATTTCTCGTTAATTACTTTTTGAGCTCAGTTATGTATTTGAATCCAGTTTCTGATTTTCTTTTAATTATCCAATGTGGTGTGTAATACCAACTTCTACTGATCCATTTGTAGTGTCCAAACACAACATAAAAAGTAAATTATGCTTGATTTACTATATGGGATCATCGAAGATTATCCAATTCCCAATTTTTCATTAATTATTCTTTAAATTATGTATGACTCACTATGTGGAATCTTCAAAAATTATCTACGAACGGGTGTTGTTATATTAATTATTCTAAAAAATATTTGCAAATATGCATAACTATTATATATTAAGATAATATTATATTGATCACTTAGCCAAATTTCTTATAACGTGAAAATTTCACTCTCAAATAAAAAAAAAACGAACTCATCTTTAATAAAACCCTTCAATTTCATTTTGTTATACATATACATATATTATAAATATATTATATGTCATATTTTGAAATGTCAACAATTCAACAAACATATGAATGGACTATGGAGTGACACTGTCTCAGATCCAGAATGGAATAACCTTCTAAAGTTGAGAAACATAGATGTATGGTACATTATCTTCAGACGATGATGTAACAGAAACACTCACCTTGAATTAGTACCAACTACCAAGTACTAAGTACTAAGTACTAAGTTAGCTCTTCTCTCTTTTCAAACACTATCTTTATCATCATTATATTATTACCCGGCCCCCATTAAAACAAGGAAACCACTTCACCACATGAAAGTGCTTTCTTCCTTTCTTGAATACTCACTTTAAAGACCAATGAACAGAGAAAGCCATGATAAATTGATAATGCCATATCCATCAATGAAAAGAGCTATGGAATGTGAAAGTGTGTGTGTCTTTATGATTGGATGGTTCAAAAATATATATGAATGTTCTCTTTTTCTACATTGGAATATACGACCAACTAACAAATATAACAAAAGCCCCTACACGCGGGGGATGATTGGTGGGCTCAAGGACAATCTTATATTTAAAAAGGAAAACGATATTCAGGCTAGTTTCATCAAATCATTCCTTGACAGGATTAATCATTTGTAAAGTTATCAACATGTTTATGTTAGTACTTAGTACTCGTGGTAATCTTTTAAAAGCTTCTCCATTTCTTGGGAAAGGGTATTGGGAAACCTCATTCGGCATTTTCATAGCATCGCAGTTACCACCATATATGTGAAATGACCTAAATAGTGAAACGAAAGAAAAGCAGTGCAAAAACGTCTACTGTCTGAAATGTGGCTTCGCCCGGGCTCGAACCGGAGACCTTCAGTGTGTTAGACTGACGTGATAACCAACTACACCACGAAACCTTTACTGATAGGCTTTAGGCTTTAAGCTTATTGAAGCATTTTAATTCCCAATCAACAAAATCATTATAAAATAGCCTGCACATCTTTACTGCAGGTTTAAAAATAAAGCCAAATTAGTTAATCTTATGACAAAAAGGAAAAATAGGAGTAACCATAGAACTCATTTCTACAATTTCTTGTCCAATGAATCTCGAGCATGACAAGCTAATAAGCTATCGTAGTTGTTAGTTACAATGAGTTCATGACGCAACATATATTCAAGTATACACTAATATATTTATTAGATGATTTGTTCAATTGTCCATGGTTAGTACGCTGCAATATTAATGGTTTTTACCATTTCACAATGAATAGATGAACTATTAGTTTATGAGTCCTGATAAAGAGAGATTGATCTCTCCACGCTATAGAGAAATCTAGCCAAATAGCCGTTAGATAGGAAACTACCAGATCCCTAAAAGAGTATGTCTCACTAAGTTGGCAACTGTTTCGTGGCTCACAGACAAGACAAAAAGCAAAATAAACTTTGAATACCCTCGTCTTCTTTCTCATTCTTTCTTTTAACATTTTCTTTAGTAAAAATCTAATGCTGAATTGGTTCTTATTCATCTAGCAATCAAGACCTAAAACATAAATTAAAGGGGAGTTCACAAAAAACTCGAATTGAAAAGCTTATATACAATATACAATGAGAATTGGGGATGTTCTTGCACTTCTTAACGTTGGACGGATAGTTGAAGCATTCTTAAAAGCTTCACACTGAAAGAACTTGACAAGTGCAAATTTCAAAAGTAATTAGTAAGGTGGAGTTAATTAAATATTTTATTATAGTATATATGTAACAAGAAACATGGAGGGAAGTGGGTGTATTGTTCAAATGAAAAATGAAATATAGAGGGAAGAGTGGAGTAAGACTGTAAGACAGTGAAAAAAGAGAGAAGAAGATGACCGAATCTTTTGTTGAAATATTTTTTTTTGTGTTTTATTTTCCTGCCTTTGCTGACTCGGCATTTTTGAGATGTGTACACTCTATCTCACAACCCTTGCTAAAGTGCGCTCCATTTGGAAGAGAGACTGATCTCTCCTTATCACTTGCTTTGGTTTATACATATGTGAAGTTGTGAGCCATATATCTAAACTACTTTAAAATCCACGACCCTCACCTATGGTCCCGCCCAACAATGATAATATATATATATATATTTATGTATCTCTAAATTTCTCGGTCATGGTTTTGTTTGGACTGTTTTACTCTTTTTTTTTAGTAGATTGACGATATTACCCTTCTATGTTTTAAACAAAACGCACATGCATCAATCTAGTTATACTTATAAAGTGTGATAGCAATGAATGCGCACTGCCAACTTGATCCTATCTAACAGTTTTCACGCCGTGTTTAATTTGTTGTTCATTTATTTATCTACAAATTTGACACCAACATGTAAGCAAATGCCAATACCAGTTTCTAAAACTTGTCATGAAATTATTCACACAGACAGCTATCTCAAAATGCTCCTTCATGGCGCGCCCGTCTAAAAAAGTATAGGATGGATAAGGTAAATATTGTGCTATATAGTGTGAGCTATTTATCATAGACTTGCAGATGTGCGATACTTGGGAAGTTGTCGGGGCATAAGAGCAATTGTTAGGTACGAATACTTGGACCAACCGAGTTGAAAAACAAATATATATAGAGAGAGAGATGAAGAACGGGTATGAAGACGCCAAAAAGTGAAGTTTGGAGTATTTCGACTTCAGCTCATTTTATTTATTTATTTATTTTTCGATTGCAACTTTTGCTATCTTATAAGTCTAATATAGAAGTCCCCAAAATAAAGAAAAGGCTTAAAAAGGTCCCTCTCACTTTTGGCGAATAAAACATGAGCTTGGGTAATTTGCCTCCTCAACACTCTGATCTTGGTTCCAGCTTTATTGTTTATTATACAAGCAAACCACCTCATTTTACCCAACAAGAATCTTGGTTCTTTAACTGGCCAGGTATTGGTTAAACTTTCATATACCTATGCTTTCTTCCCTGATGTCAGGTGAAGTGCACATACGCATTCGAACTCAACACATTAAGTATATCAACTACATAACTACATTGTTTATATGCGTCTTACATAGGTGATAACAGGTAAAACATTCATACAGCTAGATGAGTAAAGAACTAAAAAAATGCCATTAAAAAAATCTGTGATCATTGTTCATCGTATCAACCGTATAAATTGTTCAACATGAGGCATTTTCATCACAGGAGGAATTTGAAAGTCTTAGAACTGTTTGTTCCAATAGAAGAAAGTCTGAGTGTTTGTTAGTGCAGACTCCTATAGAACCTATCATGAAACATAATGTCAAATAAACTGGCGACCCTAGCTCTGAAAGACTTCATTACAATAATCCAATGTATATTGTAGTTGCGGAACGGTTCTTCGTCTTGTTCCGAAACAATAGTTGCTCTGCCAATTCCACAACCGATACCGGACCAGCAACTGCCAGAGCTTAGCACGACTAGGCAAGATTCATCATGTGCATTTCTGCACAAAACCAGTGAACAGTATGATTCAAACAAACCTTCTAATCTGGACCATTACACTTGGAATAAGGTGTAAGAATGTAAGAGGATACTGATATCACATGAGAATACTGTCATTAAGAAGGTTTCCTTTTTGAGATGAAATAAAAACTAGAGTTACGTTCATAAAAAAATGCAGCACTCTTCGTCTGAAGAAAGAAGAAAAAACACACAAGCCTATACTTTTTTTATCAACAAAAGTAGCACACAAATAACAAGCTAAACAAAGAAGTACAGAGACTGTAGAATGGTGAGAATACATAATGCCAAAGGGAGAAGAAATTAGAGGATATTTTGTATTTTATCATGTGGTGGGAGCGCTTCATATTGCATCATTATTTATTTAAGCGTAGTTCTGCTTTTGTCATGATAAAAAGTATACCAGTTTATAACCGTACGGGAAATAAAACCAGATTTATGTCGAAATGGTTGGTTAGTTTAAAGACATCTCAGGGTTTGGTGAAAATAGCAATCATAGGAAGGACCAAGTTATTGGTCAAACCATATCTAGATAAAAAAAAGTTAAACACAGAAATCAAGTCATTGAGATTTTATTGGCAGAAAATGTGTACAAAGCAACACACAGGTCAATAGAGAAAGATGTGTGCATGATAGCTATCGAAGGACAATATGTAGAGGTATCATCCTTTAATCAAAATGACTTTCCTAGTGAAGCACATAAGTAACACAAAAACTGCTAACTATTCAAGAAAAGTGATTAGCCAATAAAAATTTACAGCTTACCAGTGATCAAAACCATTAATCTTAGCCTTAGTAAATTAAGGCTGCTCCCTAAGCATGTCGATTATTTGCTTGAAACCATCTTGCTTCCTTTCAACGTCATTCTTCTCTGAGACATGGCTCCTCTCAAAGTCAGAATAGACATTCCCTTGGGTTCGTCTAGAGTTTGCAAACTGACCATATCCCGAACCCGAACTCCTTGAAGAGTCATTCTTTCCAGAGGTTCCATAACCTCCAAAGCGTCCATCCTTTTGTTTAAATCCTTCAGAACCACGACTTCTACTCCCATTTCCATAGCCTCTGGATCCTTTGTAACCTCCATATTGAGGTTCAGAAAAAGAATCAGAATAGCGGCTCTCTCTTGGGCTACCACTCCTCCCACTCTCGAGTCCATACCCTCTCGATCCTTCGTAACCTCCATATTGAGGTTCAGAAAAAGAATCAGAATAGCGGCCCTCTCTTGGGCTACCACTCCGCCCATAGCTTCTATCCTCTCCATACATTCTTCCGGTGTTGTTTCCGATATCATCAGTGATTCTTGAAATCTGGCAAATTCAACATAACATTTTTACTACTAAAGCAAATAAAAAAAACCAACTTATATTGGACTTCCCACCAAAAAAAATTTCTAACAAGCAACGAAAGACAAAGTCGAAAAACAGTGATATCAACCAAGAGGTATCTTAAACCCATGGAACATAATTATCCCTATTAATAAACCTAATCATTCAAAAATACAAAATTTCTCTAATATAATATGTTTCGCTGTAGTCTTCTTCTGAATGGAAAAGTTCCTTCCAGATAAGCTGCCTAGCAGTAAGGCCAAGATATAACTATTGCTCTAAACTTCAACAACACTTCAATACCCAAAGGAAATGAATCCACATTGCATAATATATCAACTCAACTCCATGTGAGTAAAAAAAATGCTTACCTCTTCAAATTTACAACCAATATCCCGCTCTATATCAGTGACAGCGCGGCGCTGAGCTCTTGTGTACATAAGAACTGCAGTACCTTTCTTTCCTGCCCGTCCTGTCCGGCCAGATCTATGAACGAAAATTTCAGAAGTGTTTGGTATTTCAAAGTGAATGACCTGCATGGAGTTGCATTGCAGGAATAAGTAAACTGAACACCATAGAAGCCTACTACCAGAAAAATCAATGAACTTCTCAAGGAAATGAAAACAGATTTACCTCTTTCTTTTTTTTTAACCAATTTTTTTTTATAAATATGGATTTACTTTACAGTCATATATATGTATATATACCAGATCAACGTTTGGAATATCAAGTCCGCGAGCAGCGACATCTGTGGCAACCAGCACACTAAACCGTCCATCTCGAAAAGCAGAGAGAGTTCTGTCCCTCTGCATCTGCTGCATGTTTCCATGTAATGCTCTGCTTGCAAGTATGCTTCCCATGGATCTCGAAAGATCCTCAGCATCTCTCTTTGTTCGCGTGAAAATGATACTTTTACCTCCTCTCCCATATTTCTATATACAAAAGTCAATTTCAAAAACCATTAAACGATACACATAGAATATTAGAATCTATTAAAAGTAAGACCACATTAGATGCTATACTACTTTATATCAAATACGAAAGCCTGGATCTTCAATATGCTTATCTACCACATACTACAGTTTTTATTATGAACAAAATTAAACATTGGATACACAGACCCCTATAAACATGAAATAAAAGTCCTATGTGAGTCAACACGGGAAATTCCTAAAAAGTGGACTCTCTTCATTACTTAGCTTAAAACACTATTTGTTTTCATTTTTTATTTTTTAAACCATAGTAATAAATGAGCAGTCAAAAATGTTGAACATGTTGACGCCAAAAGAGCTCACATGATAGTTTGAGAGGTAGTCATCAAGCTTCTCTATAAGGATTTCACCCATTGTTGAGCTGCTTTAGTAGTTTATAGAATATTGTAACAACCCTAAAAAAATGGTCGCGGTATTTACACTCCACTTTATGAAATTGGCACCCTTTTGGCAAAATGGTACATGAATAATGGTTATTCCCTATATGTCTTTTTACACCCCACATGCACGATAGTTCCACGGCAGTGAGTTGCTGCGAGATCTCACATTCCACGACATCGAGTTGCCGTGAGATCCCACATTCCACGGCAACGAGTCGCCACGGAGGATTTTTTTTTGTTTTTTTTTTTTCACTTTAAATTATGAACACACACGGCACGCGGATACCTCATCTTCTTCTTTAGAGTTTCTTCATACGCTCCAAGAACAACACCAAACCCATGGAAAAAAAAATGTACCATTGAGGCATAGTCTTGTAATCAAGTTGACGAAAAAGAGTTTTGGTAATTAATATAAGCAACGACTCCATTTTGGTAAACAGAACCATCTAGCGGCAACTGACTTTTTTTGCGGTGGCTAAAAAAAAAAGAAAATTAAAACAAAAAAGGACTCACGGCAACAACCTTCTATGGATTTGCAATCCATCTTGCGGCAACTCCTTGTTGTGGGCATTATCTTTTCGCGACAACTTCTTGCCGTGGGTGATTTTTTATATGATTAATGGAGGGGTGATACCTTGGAATTGGCCAATAGGATGCCAATCCCATAAACGTGGAGTACAAATACAGCGACTCTGAAAAAAAGACCTTGCAAATTAACTGCTTGAGCTAATTCAAATGATCTCCTCTTAATTGCCCATGATAACTTCAGCCATTTCAAAAGCCCATTGGTGAACACCACAATTTTTTTTTGTTAACGTGGTGTTCATCGCCGTTCGAGTGGTCCTAAATCCTAATCAAAACGGAATTTTGCACTCCTGCCAGCCCACCAGGCATTTCTCTGGGAAAGCCAGGAGTAACGTATCGCTCCAGCCTCTTAATAGTCACTTTCAGTAGGAGAGGACTCGAACCTGCATCTCCTCCAGTTTTCGTCAAACTTCAGGCCAACTGGCTACTACCCCGATGGGTAGCCTTCCCTAACGCAATCATCAATTACATTTCTTTCTAAGTCTAAACTTATGTCTTATTGGCAATTATGTAATTGTTAGGCCGCCCTTCTTCACATGCATTTCTATTCGCTTATCGATTTTTATTTTTGATCTAAAACGAAAAAGAAAAAGAATTTTTTTACATGTTCACCATGTGATTAGGTGAGCAAACTTAGTTTGTCATCCATATCAAGATCTACATGTTCAATATGATGATTCAACAAAGGTTGTAAGGTTTCTCCCTACCGTCTCTAACCAATTAAAGAGACACCTTTATGATCTTAAGTTTTCGACCCAACCCTAATTTGTCCAAAATATGATGCCAATTCAAATAATATCTTATTAAGATTAAGAAACCAGAAACTACAGTAAACTATTAGCATAACATTAGACACAACATATGGAATTATTTCTTGAACATTTAGATTGAACTTGGAAAAATAACAAACATTTAGGGTAACATAACCAACGTCATACAAAACTGACAAACAACACCAGCATTCTGCAGTTAACCTTAGGGACATTCATGAACAAACCTGTTTACATTTGTTCTATTACAAACAACAAAGAGTTCAAGTAGGGATAATCTTGATTTTTATGTTCAAATACTATTGCAATATAGAAATTCAAGATTTTCACCATTAAAATATCAAGACAACAACTACATACAAAAACCTTTTGGTGGTGGCGTGGAGCATATATACTTACAGAGATCAAAGTAGGGAGGATGTTTTCCTTTCCAGAACTAGTTGACACAACTGAGTAAAGAGAGATGCCATCAGCTAGCTTTTGATCTGAACCACCCACCTGCATGGTATATATTGAATATGTACAGGATTACAAAAAGAAAAACTATACTAGAGTATGCGCACTCAATAATTCCCATTTTCACTAAAACCCTAGAATAAGACAGATGATAGTAGAATAGAAGATGTTCACATGATTACAACATCAAGAAGCATAATATAAGGTCGGGAATGCCTGTTGCTTAAAGGTTGGGGATCTTGGTCCCCTCTCTTCTTCTGGAAATCACCTTTGGAGCTTATCCCCTTTTATGGTTATGTGGGGGATTTGGTTGGCGTGAAACAGCTGTCACTTTGAAGGCACCTCAGCTATGCATGGAGATATTATTCTCTCAATGAAGGCTTTTATGTTTCAGTGGTCAAAATTCTTTAAAGAGTTTAGATAGTGTGTATAGATAGTCTTATGTTCTTAGACATGGGGTGTTTATTACATGCATTTTTTTTTATTCTTTTCACTTGTAATGTAGGCCTTCTCAGCCTAATTCCCCTTTAATAATAAATTCATTTTATTATTGAAAAAGAAATAAAGAAGAAGCATAATGCAAGAAAGGGTGGAAAATAAACTTACAAGGTCAATTACCACAGGATCCTTGAGAAACTTCCTAGAAAGCTGAGTCACCCATGATGGCATTGTTGCTGAGAATAGCATGCTTTGTCTCTTTGCAGGTAAGTAACCCAGAATACATTCAACATCCTCTTGGAAACCAACAGCCAACATCTGATCAGCTTCATCCAGCACAACAAATCTAACTTCAGAGAGATTTAAGGCACCCCTTTCAACAAGGTCAATAATTCTTCCAGGTGTACCAACAGCAATATCTACACCGTACCCAAGGGCACGCACTTGGCTCATAATTGGTACCCCTCCATAAAGACAGACACTACTCAGCTTTGGTGCAGATTCTTTGAACTCTTTTTGCACTTGCCTGGCAAGCTCGCGGGTAGGAGCTAATACAAGAGCAGAGGGTACTTGCCTTTGTCTGAATAACAAAAAATACAACAGAACTAATTGAAAAGAAGGAGATTAAAAAAGAACACAAGCGCAAGTATTTTAGATGAAATCTACCAATCCGGCAATTATTTTTCCCACTATTATCCTGCTTAGCAGTGAGCACACCTTGACCAAATATAAGGTTCCACAAATGACCACAAAACTGAGAGAAAATAAACGTGATATAGTTTCACTAACCACTTTTAAAATGTTGCAGTATAAATTTATTTTTCGTTAGCTGTGCTGAAGTTTGATTTGAAAAGTTAACAAGAGCAACCATAGGAGAACACTTTTACATAGCAAGTACAAACTCCGTTTCTAAAATAAATTCTGAAACAGTAACTAACTGAGATAGCTTTAGGAAAGAAAGGTGTATATGTAACAAGGCAGCATGAACCAGTCATTTAAAAGATACCAGGTTCCCAACATGGTGCCTTTGGAAAGCTCACAAATGCAAATATGTCTATCAGCATGACTTTTCAGAAAGGTAGAAGGGGATGGATTTATAATTCAACATTTCAAACTCAAGTGAAGTAATCAAAACTAGAGTACGTATTGGCATGACCGCATGAAACCATAGTTGTTCATTACTAAATAATTATATAAGAGATGGATTCAACAATCATTTTTAAAAATAAGTAAAGCATTCATGCAGAAGGTGAAACTACATTCTGAATCCAGGAAATAAAATAAAATGAAACTACATTCTGAGTCAAGTTGTGCCTATGTGTCCATATTATGTTCCCCACAGAATCCTGAAAGTCTTATTGACTTATTTCCTTTAGGGCCTTAAGAAAGCTTAAAGGATACGAATAATATAGAAAAATGAATTGTTTTAAGACATACCACACTACCAAAAAATCCAAAATAAAGGGTTAAAAGGAGGAGGGGGGTGAGAGAGAGAGAGAGCGGAGGATGGATCCAGGAGCCAAGGATATACCTGTGAGAGCTCCGGTTTTGTATAATTTTATCTAATATGGGAATACCAAATGCAAGAGTTTTCCCAGACCCAGTAATAGCTCTTCCAATCATATCACGACCTTCCATGGCTGGATCCAGCACTGCTCTCTGCAGAAGGGGGTAGTTTCTTGAAGTAAACAATATGTAGATGCCATAATGTATAAATATGAGGATACCAGTACAGAATCATAAATGAAGTTATATACTAGACAGTAGAGACCTATGGACTTTCTTTTCGTTCGAACCTTTGCAATATATTTGGTTACCCAAGGTTCCATCAAAAGTCTTGTCTGTTTTAGTAGAACATAGGATTATAACCATTGCAAACCTTCGTAACAGAAAATGACTATTGTGACATTTGTTTCTTCTAGGTGTGCATGTAAGTTAGCTTCTCCTTATATCCTTATACATTGTCATTTCTCATGAGACAGTTAGTGCCATTCTATAGAGTCCACTTCTCTTTCCTGTACAAGGTAAATCCTGGATCCCTTATCTAATGTATCTTATATTTAGACATTAGATAAATAATAGTCCAAACAACAACACTCTAACATTCTAAAAATACATTCTTTCACCTACAAAACCCAAAAACAACACTCTCTACACATAAACCCACAACACCATTCCACAAAAAAACAATACTTTAACATTTTATAAAACACAAAGTACCTGAATGGGAAACAGCTCAGTAATTCCACGACGAGCAAGAGCAGAAACAATCTCATCAGAGATACCAAGTTTAGTAATTTCAAGACCAGTTTTAGTACTGGTCTCTACTGGAAAACCAACAGTAGTAGTAGTAGTAGTAGCAGAAACAGAGAAAGTTCTTGAAAGTGAGTTGGTTTTGGAGAAAGAGATTGAAATGGGGGGCGTGAAGTTGGTAGAGAGAAAAGAAGATGAAGATGAAGATGAAAAGGAGGATGGGTATTTGTGTATAAGTGTTGGTGTTGAGGGAAGTGGGGAGAAAATGAGAGTTGCCATTGAGGGAAGTGGAGTTTTGAGGAGTGGTTTTTCACTTCACTGAAACTCAAAACGAAAACAAATGAGGATTTGGTATATATGGACAATAATCAAATATCTTATCTTCTCGTCAAAATATCTCGTGATATTTCTGTATACATGAATATGCCAAGTGGCTAATTGTAGATCAAATTCTCGTTTCGGTCTGAAATATTGGACCGATTTTCGTAAGCTTAATTTAGTGGATCTGAGACACACACGATGTAAAATTAGAGAATGCTATTGAGTCGACCATTAAGCTCAGATTTCAGCATCACTCTCGCAGTTATGCTACTTTGATACTACTGTGACTCTGTGAGACAAAAATTCCTAGCCTATCTTTGTTTTTTTCCATAGCCATCAATGATACAATGGAAGTATGGAACTATGAAAGGGGCAGTGGGTTTAAGCAAAAAAAATTGCGGATCCCTTTGCAGATGTCGTCAAGGTCTAACAAACAAGTAATTTTCCAATTTTCCAATTTCTTTTTCACCCTGAATTTTAATTACGGATTTTAAAAATATATGGCTGATGTCAGCAATATAAATATGAAAATTTAAATTTATACTATATAACATAACTATGTAAATATAATTTTATAGACTTCTTCAATTGCGAAAAATACCAGTTTGTCTTTGGTTCGAAATTATTAATGAAGATTTGTCATAAAATCAAATCAAAATTATTAGTGAAGATTGTTGATCTTTAAATCTGTAATTAAAAATAAAGGTAGACTTGGGGCGAAACTATTATTGGACTTTGTCCTTGGGCCATAATCCCTGTTTTGACGGGCCTTCTCCCTTCTCCGACGATTGGAGTTCCAGATACTGTCCACTATAACTGACACAGCGCAAGGACTTCAGCCCATTTAAACACTACCAAAAAATAATGGCCATGATTTGAAGTTTGAACACTAGTTTGAATTGTTGGCAACAAGAATCAAATTCCTGATTGTAAGAACTGAATAATGTACTTCGCAAGTCTCTCTCCATTACTTTTAGTTAAGTAGTACTTGAAATCCCAACTTTTTGTATGTTGCACTTACCTGATCTTTTATGTGACCAATCATGAAATTTTTTGGGTCTCTATACTAAAACATACATGAGGGGACATTTTTACCAATCATATGATCATTTGTGAAATGATACAAAACGAATCTAATTCAAATTCAAGCATCATCTAATAAGAAATCTGAAATTCTGAATACATAAGCATAGATTTTGTACAAAAACCACCGAAATCAACATCTACAGAGCCCAAAAGAGAAGATTCAGAGCATAACCACCACCTAAAAACACCCAAAAAAAAAAACGGTTTCTCTACAAGTTCTTCGAAAAAATCGCATTATATCAGCATCTCCACCTCTCCAAACATAGACTCTTTATTAGCTAAGGGCACCTGAAACCATAAACTAAGTAGTTAGATCAACTCCAACAAATACAGAATATGGACTTCATTAATCAAATTCATACTATATTAATACTACGACTTCACCCCCTCTTCTAACCTGTGAGATCTTGCTAATGTGATTCTCTTGATGAATTGACTTTGATCCATTTACTCCAACTACTCTCTCCGTGGGCTCCTCACTCTTTTCAGGTTTCTTGTACAGGATGTGGCTCTTCTTCAAACCCAAAAACTCCTTCCATTTAGTAGGTACTTTAGGCGGCCTTACTGATACATCGTCTTCTTCGTGGTCCACAAGTAGTTCATCTCGCAATGTTGTTTTCTTGAAAGGAAGTAATGCTCCTTTGAAGAAGAGCTCATCAGCAGGCATCATGGTGTACCTGTTCACAGAGAATTCAAAGTGCTCTGAAGCAACTGGTACTTCTCTAGAACTGTTGTGTTCATGTTTGATTGTTTGTTGCGTGTCAATGAAATCATTGGAAAATGAGATTCTTGGGCTCATTGGAGCGCACAAACCTTGGTGGTCGGTTTTGAACATGTCTATGCATGCCATGACTACTGAGCAAGAAAATGAAATCTTAGGAGAAAGCTAGGTAGCAGTCTAGCACTCTCAAGCCTTCCTTGCACTACTTCATCACCTAACAAACTGATGTCTGTATATATATACGCAGAGTGGGCATGTTTATGACAAATTAATGTACACATAATAAGGACTATGTATGTGTGCAGGCATGCATGTACACTTTAATGAACTTAAAAGTCTGATACATAGTCATAGTTTGGAAGACTAGTAATCAGTGTAGGAAGATTTCAAAATCAAAATCTTTTTTTGTTTTAGTTGAGCGAAGTACAAGTTTAAATCTCAGTCAGTTAACAGATTTCTGGCATGATTGTCCAACATGTACCACATATATGCGTGATTCCGTTATATATCTCTTGAGAAAACTAATGAAAGTATATAGTCCCTTACATACACATTGGCTCTTGAACTAATGAAAGCAATATGCAGGGCATCCAAAGTCCAAACGATATTGATCGTTCATTCGTTTGTATAGATTATGTCATCATGGACAATCTTAAATTATTTGCTCATAATGAACTTTGAACATTGGCTAAAAGTTTTGAGTCTACTAAAGTAGACATATTAACTTCTTATTAGAATTAAGACACATAATCAATTATTGATGACCAATCGATTGTGACGAAATTGCATAACAAACAAATTAGTATTCTTTGATGCAAGGTTAAGTTTATGGTTCTACTTCTACTTCTAAAGTATCAAATTCAAAAACTTTGGCTCTGTGTGGATTCCAAACTATCTCACAAGGAGCGGCATGCAGTAGGTGTAGGCCTGAATGTCTGATCAACCTCCTAATCTCAAGGGTCATACAAATTAACAAATACCTTGTATATACTGATTAACTTTTCGAGTGGTTGGTTCATACAAACACGCTCATCTAAATATCAACAAAGGCTGCCCTAGCCAGAGTGTCAGACTGCTTCACTGGTTGGAGATATAACTGAATGCTGATAACAAGTCTCAAATTAAAAGTGAAATATTGAGAAACGGTAGCTGGAGATAAGGTTTTTGTCGATTGTCCAACCCACAAGTCCACATAAGATTGTAGGAATGAAAATGAGAATTTGAGATGATGGAGTCATGGTCTCATGGACTACAGGTCCTTAAGGACTTGGTGAGTGTACTATTTATCCCGTATTGTTATTTTGTATGTATGCACATGGCATTACATGTTCATGCATGGGGTGATTACTGATAAGCATGTGAGCAATGAATAGGAGGATACTATATTTGAGGAATTGAGGGACGCATTCTTCATGCAGGATCAGAGTTCTGGTGGGGTGAGAATGCAGTTACTATATTGCTGGCATGGAAAGCAAAGGTGTATGATTAATTTATAGAAACAATTTTGACCTGTCTTTGACTTGTATGTTTCTAGTGGTGGATGAGCTGGTGATGCTGATCAATCGAGGGGACCACGTTATTAAGATTTCCTCAATTGCAAAAACAGAAAAACTTAAAAGTGAAAGCATCAGCAAAATAGTTTTTCTGTTTATTGTTTGTGCTCTGGAAATCTGTATTATAGATCATCACCATGTGGTCACGTGAAAAACTTCTGGTAAAGAAGGGATCATGGTCATGGACTCATGGTCCTTGACTCCATGGAGTTGCTTTATGTGATAAATGAGGATAAAGTTTGTAGTATTTGCTTCCATATATTTTTCTAGAGCCTGTGCTCGTTTGTGGACCTAGAAGTCTACAGCAGACAGCAGAGTGAGTCCTCAATTCCTTATCACTTCAATGTTTAACAAACTATACTAGGATTAGGAATTTAGGACCTAGTTTCGACTAACATTTTTTTTTCCGACTAACACGAGAAGAATAACTCGTTGGTTCATGCATCAAATTGCATGGTTGTCACTCACATGGTTTCTTTCATAGTGAAACTCGTGTGACAAATGGCAAAGTCTCATATGCCTTTATTAGTGGAGAATTTTGAACACTAAACAAATATATTGAACCTCTTAAGATATAATTATTTAATGCCTGGTTTAAGGGTGATGTCTCTCTTTTGGTCTCCTACAATGCTTGCAAAATTTGATATATAAATCAAACTAGGAGTGAGTTCAATCTAATGAAATATGTTTATGGCTCATTCTCCAAGGTTAGATCAGAAGTTTTGGCCCGCTTTAGTATTCCATATTTTTGCTAATCAGCTAATAAGCAATCAATCTTTCCTTCAATCATGGGATTCACATACCAATCAGTAGTCTGTCTTATATATACTGGCACAAAACTAAAGGCTACTTTAAAATTTAAATGGCATTTTACAATCATTCATTTGTGGACTATCTAACAATAACATACACAAAAACTGGTTTAAAATTTTAAGTGTAACTTTGATAAACCCTTGGCGAACAAGAACCATTCTCAGATGCAACTGTTGCAAACAATGAATGAATAAGCTCCAACTTTGTTCTGATCCAACCTGTGCCCTTGTTTTAAGCCTAGCCACGTATCTATATTTTGCTCTTTGAAACATTTTGTTTCCAGCAGACAGAAATGAGCCCACTGATTTCAACATATCAGGGTGAAAGAAAAAAAACAATCTCTGATGCTTTTTTTGTACAGAATAATGTGATGAATGTGAATCATGTATTGGTTGTTTTTAGCGGGCTATAAGTCCTCCTTGTACTCTGTACACTTTCTTTTTACTCTTAATGCAATATTTGCTTACTTAGAAAAAACAAAAAGAATCATCTATTGGGGGGTGATGGCTATCGGAAAAAAAAATGAGAATCATGTATGAAGCAACGAGGTGAATTGACAAATATAAAACAACCAGTTACACTCTGACTCTAGGTGGAAATCCACGCATTCTCGGTTCATATTATAGAAATCTAGGCAAATAAACCGTGAAATAAATAGTTGCTCTAACTATGTTTCTTGTTTGCTATAGAGCATAGTGAATTTGGTGATTTTCGGTAAAACATCTCTGGTGGCTTTTCTTGTTTGTAATATAGTGCACCTCGACCTCTTGGAAGTGAACATATGAACCAACATACCTGTGACCAACTAGTCTGCAAAGCTAAAAAGGTTGCAAAGTATCTATGAAAGCATCCTTTATATGTAGTTTTAATACTGATGCAGACTGTACACTCAACAGGCAACCTTCTATGATAGTTGACAAGAAAGTTGGTAAAACCTCGGCTTAAGATTGACAAAGCCTTATAACCTGCTTATAAGTTTACATAAAATCATCATCATTTCCTACGGACTCAGCAGATGATCTTTTTAGGGGCAAATGTTTGGCAAGACTAGTTCGAGGCTTTGTTGGCACAGGCGTCGTAGTTTTAGGACATGTTCTTGCCAATTTTATGGATCCACTCTGCAAAGGTGTGAATGGGGTAGGTGTCCTGCTTATAGTACTAGTAGTATTACAAGAGATTGTAGGTGTTTGTTGTGGACGTGGTTGTGACAAGAAAGGACTTCTTTGGTTTTTTGTTCTTCCAGTAAAACCGGAATGAGCTTGATGTGTTTCCACTTCTCGAGGTTTCAAGCGCGTTGATTCAATGGGAATAAGTTTTCCATCTACTTGGTTTGTGAAGACAAATGTGACCTGCAATACAAACATAAAATTTAAACATCACGCATTTCCCTCAATGGACACTAGACGAGTAGCTCAAGTGTAAAAATGAAAAGAAAATGAAAATTTATAAATTGCATCAGCCTTGATCACATAAAATTGAAATTTGAAAATAACCTAGTAACTGTTGTTTAATGCTTGGCAGTTCAAATCGGAGGTGTCAAAATTAAGGTTCAATCTGTTGGTAGACAAACACCGGACTAGTGTTTTCTAGACTTGCTCTTAAGGTAAGTACCCCACAGAACCACCCTAGATCAGGTAATAAGATATGCAACTCACATCTTATCTAATGCCATGTTTCACATATGTATTAAAAATTCCACCTACGCATGTCCATGTTCTAGTCCAAGGAAAAGTGGTAACTAGAAAACAAAGGATCATAGTAGATCAAACCCAAGGTCTTTTACTATAGAAGTAATCTCTGGGCCTCTTGTTTATAGTAGATCAAACACAAGACTAAACCAAATTTTAGTTGAGAGGATCATATATCGAATCCACAGTTTTAATTGTAGATGTAATGTCTCGGCATCGTGTTTATCGGATTAAATCTAACACCAGACTAGAACAACTTTTAGTTGGCTTTCATTTTCAGCTCCTAGAAATCCTTAAATTCTGTGGTGATCGAACTTTTTGCAATAAAGTGATGTAACATGAAAAAAAATTCCCTCCAAAAATCAGATACAGATGAACTTATATTGTTGCTTACCTCATCGCCAGCTGAAGCTTGTAATATTGCATCAGGTACGGACGTTGGGGAAATATGATGACCCCAACTTCCAAGATCTTCCTCTAGAGGACTTCCGATCTTAACAGTTTTGTTTTAAGAAAAAAAAAGAATTAAAATAAGGATCTAACTAGCAATTAGTACGCAAATGCGGAATTGATGAAATGTGGTTCACCTGTTTTTCTGAGTTTTTTAACTTGTGCAAACAACCTGATATTGCTGCAAATCCACCAATGTCATCTTCATCAACTTCACAGACATCACCTGAATCTGATCCAGCCCCAACATTTCTTACAGTATCAGAACTCTCAACTTCCAAATTACATGTTGTACACCGAATGCAGTTCATCTTCTCATGAATTTCCGACCTACATAAATGAGAGATAGAACATTCAATAGATTTTATACAATTTAAATACGTTCTGCTAATCCATGTATGTTATGCCACCGGTGCTGCAAGCTGATAAATATTAACAAGGGGACATCTTCACAAACATAAAGATGGTGTAAAAAAATTTAGTTGTAATAGCCAAACTGATCTCTCATATTAACTACAGAAGCAATTTAGAACATTTTGAATAAAATCCATTGTGATCATTCATTTTTCCAGCTTCCTCCATTGTTGTCATCACGAATCTCTGGTTTACGGGGCAAAGTGAGTATTCTAGTTTACAAATGAATGTTTTATAGGTATACAGTATACTGGCAAATTGAAGAATGTATAAACCATATAAAACACATTTTGATGTCTAATTAGAGCTAAAAAATGAAGGTTCTATTAATGAATTCCCTTTGAGTGCATGTTGATTTCCGTAAGAGGATATATCCATGTGTACATGACATCCTTCAATTAGTTATAGGAGAAAATCACAGATTTACACCGCAGGTAATTTGCCAACTCTGATTGGTCAGATCAGTTTAACTTATTCATTAGAAGTGAAAAAAACCCTAAGCTTAGTGAAGTTCTTCTTAACTCCATAAACAAAAATTCTAGATATTGGCACATGCCGAAGATATAATATTAGCAAACAATAGCTGAGCAAGTGAGGTACAAACACCTAGGATAGAACTTTCCTTCAACTTAAATAGATCAAACACAAAACATGAGTAACAACAATGTACAACAGAACAGTGAAATTTACTAACAGAGTAACGGGTGAGGTTACTATCTGTGCATTCATCCAAAGTTTTTGTTTTAGGTTTTTATGGCAGCCCCAAGATGATGTGGTCTTGATTTGATCGGCGTACAAGGAATCTCTCACCCATCTCCCCTTGAAATTAATAGTTCAACATGGGGAGTTTAAAATCTAGGTAATTATATACAAGTTTAAGATGGTAGCAAAGTTGGATGCTCCAATGTATAAGATGGTAGCAAAGTTGGATGCTCCAATGTATAAGATGGTAGCAGACAAGCTAGCTTGGTCCAAAAGGCCCATGTGCAACATGTCACCCGCTAAAATCAAAGTACACGTGTTAGGTTCAAGTCTAACCACACGTGAGGGGGCGTGTTCAGACTGACATTGGGAGTTTAAAGCCTAGCCAACTAACATGTGAGTTCCTGGGGAGAGCTACTGTACACCTTTACAATCTCCATCACAATGGCTGGTTATTAACATGTGAATTTCACAATTTCTTCCACTTACCAATTAGTTTAGCTATTCAGTAGTAATTGAATTTAGATAAGTATCCCTGTTATCACGTTATGGAACTCGGCTTGAAAAATTCCAATCTAAGAAAAAAATAATAGATTAAAAAGACCTCACCTTGAGTTTTCATGAAAAGTAAATAGATCGCGAAGGTCTTCTGTTGAAAGAGTATTCCCCTGCAAGACGATGTTGATTTTCCTTCAGTTCATCCAACACGTTTGTTAAAAGTAAAACAAGAAAAAGAAGCCAATGCCAGCACCTGTGCGCTATCATTTTCTATTTGCTCTTGCTGAATAACTTTCTGAAGCCCTTCCTTAGACATTTGGCGCTGGTATACCTACAAAATGTAGTTATGATATCAATCACTCTTAAAATAACCAGCGAAACAATTGCAGTTTCTATAAGACACATAATAATTACGATGATGACCTGCAACAGAAATACTATACGAAAGAAATAAGGTACTAACAACAATAATTACGACTGTTTAAGTGTCCACACCTTTTCTTCAATGGTCCCAGTACTCAAAAATCTATATATGTACACTCTCTTCTTTTGCCCGTCTCTCCAGACTCTTGCAGCAGCCTATTGATTACAAATAAAATACAAATAAAGAATAATAAGATTATGTCCATATAGGAACAGGGTGGTTCTTTCCAAAATACACAAATATACGATCTAAACATGAGGACATACTTGCTTGTCATTGGCAGGGTTCCAATCAGGATCAAACAAGACAAGCCTATTACCACCTATCAAATTAAGTCCACAACCACCTGCCTTGCTACTTAGGAGAAAGGCAAACTCATCCTGCAAGGTATGATTTAAGATAGGTTTACCAATAAATATTAAGGAGGCACTCACGTTTCTTACTAAAGGAACAGGGCAGAAAGTTATTTACCTTTGAAGGGTCATTAAAACAATTCACCAATTTCTGTCTTTTACTGATGGATGTAGTGCCATCGAGCCTCAAGTATGGATATCTTCTCTCACGACATAATTGAGCAAAAAGGTCCAGCGTCTGATCATATATAGTCAATTGTAATGTTAGTCACTCCTATACATCCTCCTAAAAGATATATATGTAAATAAACAACTACATCTACATACAAATTAGGTACACTTAATATAAACCTGAGTAACAGGGACACTTCATGTTTTCAAGAAAATCCCTGCCTGACACACCAACATTCGTGCTAAACACAGAGACACATGCTGATGCAGATGATTTCAGAAGAAGATAAAGAAGACGAAGGAATAAAAAGTGAGAAAAAGGAAAGACGAGAATAGTTTTACCCCTTCACATTTGAAAGAAGATAAAAGAAGAAAAGAGAGGATAGAAATATTATCCTCAGTAATCTATACCGACCACTATATAGTTTGATTTTGGGCATTTAATTCTTGTTCTAAGCATGCTTCATTTGTTATTACTTTGAACATAGTATTTGGTGTCTGTAGATGTTAGATGCTAGAATGCACAGGTACTTCAAAATGGAAGCCGTACCCGTGTCACCGGTGTCGGGCACTCCCTATTTAACTAAAAATGCAGAGTGTCCTTGCCATGTCTCAGCCGTACCTGTGCAGCACAGTTTGGAAATGACTTTTTGTCTTTTTTCTATAAAACCTCTATAATCTCTACGTATCTAGTTATTAACTTATTATCTAAGTGAAGTTGACAGATACATGTGGCTGTCTGACACGGCATCTTGAAAGTACATAGAAACAGTTAATACACTATTTTCACACCAGCTTATCCGAACTCTTATCTGTATCCATTTCAACAAATTATCTATTTTGGTCTCAAGGCCAGCTTAGTATAGTTAACACTAAGCCCAAACAAAGCTCAAGTCCATTTATAACTCATGACTTAACATTGTTTTAGGCCTAAATGTAATATCAGAATGTGCGGCATCAGTGGTGAGAAAATCTCGCCAGCATATTGACACACACAGATGCAGACACAAAGGCCTCCTTTAAAAATTTCACCAATTCTGTAGAGTAGTGATTATTTTTTTACAAAACGAATAACATACCTGAGTGTAATTTGACACAAGAACAATCCTATCATCAGTTTTACGACGCAGGTGGGCCAGCAACCGTGCTAAAACATGCATTTTCCCAGACAGTTCGACCCAAAACCCATCACCACCAGTCCATGATCCGGATCTGACCAAAACAGAATAGAAACATTTTGGAAACTGAAACACATAGCAGCAGAACAACCAAAAATAAATAAATGCTAGTGTACTAACCTCCCAGAAAACATCTCTGGCGGGAAGAAACGTATGCAATCTTCAAACCCTGACATCCCTGGAGTACCGCTTTTGATTGTATCATATATAAGCTACAAGAAAAAATACCACCTCTGGTGAATGTATAAAAGATTCTAGAAGTAGCAAGTGTAAAATAAATCTACGCTTATGTATGAGAAGATCAGCTACAAAACGTTCTCAGATTCACTTTGGATTTACCATTGAGGTTTTCTAACATGATAAACACAACCAGAAATTATCCTGTCAGCAGTACAACTGCACAAGTACAGGTTTACTGAATCTCTCCTATAAACCTCAGTTTTCACATCATCTTAGGTCCTCGTCACACACATCCACAAAGTAAGCAAGTAACTGCTATTGCAAATAGTTAAACAGTTCAAGGAGGTTCTAGAAAAAACGTCGACCTCAACTACATCATACCTTTGGATGATTGCACAGCTTTTTAAGAGCTGTAATATAAGCCAAAATTTTTGACTGTTTCATCTCTTCTGCAATTACTCGTTTAACCTACAATGATGCAAAAAGAAAATAGTGACGTTGGCCATATATCTGTTAAGTTCAGTTTGAAGAACAGCGTTAGACATTTCAAAAGGTGAAGCCAAATCAAAAGAAGAAAGAAAGTAACACTTACATTTTTGGAATGTATAAAATGGTTATACAAGTTTGACTGGAGAGGAGTCAATTTGCAACAAACAACTTCCACTATCTGCTTTAGTACAATCATAAAGAAAATATTATGACGTCTAAAACTCAGAACCAACAGTTCAACTATCAAATTAAGAGCAAAGCAAGACACATACCTTTGGTGGTAAGTGATTTGACAGCAAAGCATTCGTCCTTCTAAGTATAAACTGAAAAACATATCCACAGGTCACAAGGGGAAAAAAATTCTTCCTCATAAACCTATTACAAGCTACTAATATTGTGCAATTCACAACAATAACAATTTCGAGTTAACAGAGTCACAATCTTGAACAAAATTATATGTAAATATTTTCTTTCTTAGAAACTTACCTGATTCACTTTTCCACTTAGCTCTCCAGAGCGCTCAACGCCTAACTTTCTCTCATCTTCAGAAGCCGTAGGCTCTCTTCCACTAACAATAGGTGCCTATATATGGTAAAATCAGATACATGGTAAGAGGGTGAAGGACATAATAAATAAAGTTAAAGATATGAATCGAAACACAAAATAGTTATTTTTATGAGACTCTACAAAGGTCAGGGCTGCATTACAAATCACGCTAACACGTTCTTCTGATGACTAAGAGTTAAAAGAACAGGGAAGTCCTTTCACGCTAAATGTGTGAAACGGATGAGAATATATTGTGAGTCGGTCGCCCAAATCTATCCTAGATATCCATAACGACAATTTCTTCATCAACATAGAAATAATAAACTACTTCACAAAGACTTCTTTCTATTTAAGGACAGGATACTTAGTCAAAGGTTCTTGAATTGATTAATAGGGCTTTTATTCTTCAACAACATGGAAAACCAAAATATCAGTGTATTTGGCTACATATCAGTATGAGATGGATGAACGTTATACAAAGACATCACCTTACCTCATAGTAACGACGAAAATATGCAGCATCTCCTAATACTCCTGGATTAGTAAAGTTAACCATGGCAAAGAATTCTTCTAGATCGTTCTGCAAAGAAATTGTAATAGAATTACTGTCATTAGTAGAATAAAAGACTAAAACAAAAGTCACTTCAATATATGTGTTCGATGTCACCTGCATTGGTGTTCCAGACAACAATATGCGCCGTTTGCATGAAAGGGTAGCCAATGCCTGAATTTGAAATTCAAACGATTATAATTACTCCAGAAGGACCAATAAGTTGATAGTCGTGGAGAAAAATAGTCATTATTGCTCATCTTACCCGATTTGTTAATGTCTGATCATTTTTCAGCCTGTGAGCTTCATCACAAATGAGAAGGTCACAGGATCCACTTTTATTGAATTTTGACGCATGCATCCGGAATGTCTCATAGGACACAATAAGCACCTTCAAAACCATATGGTGTATCAGTGTCATAGATCCATTGTACTGCCAAAGCAGGGGGGAATTGAATTACCTTGAAAGGGCTGCGAGGTCTTATGAAACTATCTATTCCAGAGACAACATCTTCTCGGGTGCTTTCACACAGAGCAACAAGTTGAATTCTATCTCCAACCCACTTCTTAATTTCAGACTCCCAGTTAGTAACAAGGCTGGTAGGAGTGACAATTATTGCCTTTTTAACCATTGGTTCCGCCTCAAATCCCTGACGAAGAAGAGTATACAATAACGTGATAGACTGTAATGTCTTCCCTAAACTGCAGAAATAATGAAAATAGAAGATTCTCTGAGAACATGGCCACTACTAAGACCAGAATACACTATATCCACAAATCAAGAAGAACAACTAAGATAAGATGAGACGTTTACCCCATATCATCAGCTAGAATGCACCCAGATATACTAGAAGAACTTAATAAACCAGAGACACAGTCAAACATGAACTGAACTCCTTCTCTGCATTAAAATTTAAAGGCCCGCTATAAGCTCATATAGAGATTGACAAATTCATCAGAAGTGGATTATCAAACAAACTAAGAAAATGCAATACCTTTGATGTGGTCGAAGGAAACGAACAAGCAACAAATCAACTTCTATCACCGTAGAATTCCCACATCCTTCTCCTACCTCTTCAGGTTGCCACAACACTAAAGGCTCAACCCCAGGCGGCAGAGACACAGTCTCCTCTTTCACATCCTCCTCAACATTATTCGTACCGTACAAAACATTCGTAATTGATATCAACACCGGTCTATTAGATCCCCACGGCACGAATCTCTTACGAGCATAAAGACGACGACTAAGTTCTCCCTTTTTATCACTATACCCTTCATTACATGGTGGTTTAAATGGTTTCCTAGCTATAGCAGCTCCTTCAGACACAGATAAAACTCTCGGAATCAATGCCTGTCTTTTCACAACAAGGTTACCCCTAAAAAATACCCACAAAAACTTCAAATATATTAACAACCCCTAAAAATCTAAACTTTATAACAACCCATCATACCAAATCACAATTAAAACAATAGGCACAAATCAATTTAACATAATACCATTAAATCACATATAAAATTTGAAACCCTAAATTATCTATCAAAATGAAAATGTAAACAAATGGGGGTCAATACTTTGAGTCACTATATACGAAAATGAATACAATTGAGAGTGTTTAATTCTTATACCTGACAAGGGCTTCTACATTTAGTGATTTTTTATTTTGGGATTGTTTTTCTGCTTTTTCGTCGTCGTTGCTGCTTTCCACGTCAACAACGTATTCATCACTGGAATCAGAATCAGAATCAGAATCAGAATCAGATGAAGACATTTCTTCTTCTTCTTCTTCTCTCATTTTGCTCTCTACTCGTTTTTTTCAATTTTTGGTTTTTTAAAGTGTGGAGAAATGGCGGTAAATTTAAAGCGGGATTAAATTTTGAGACTTTGATATTTTGGGTCGAAAAATCCGAAACCGATATTTATGTTTCCAATTTTGTCTTTTGATCGGTTTTGATATTCTCCAATATATCAAGTACATAGATATATCGGTAGATATTAGAAGTATGGTCTTTGAATTGAGGTACAAATCCTACTTCTTCTTGTCCCCCCCCCCTTTTTTCTGGTAATCAAATTGTTTTATTTATATCAACAAAGGATTACATTAGCATTGTCATGCTCCAGGCTTTGTTTCAGCCATATTGGAACTATCTGACAAGGAATACTAGGGAAAACAAACTGAATGTTGACCTCATTGTTTCGAGGGGTGATTGTCCAGTTCTTGTACTGTGGATTTGTAGAAGCAATAGCCGCCAACTTCTGTGCAACTAAGTTTCCACTTCTGGGTACATAATTAATATCTACAGAACCAAAAAGTTTAAAAAGATTTGCTGCATATGAAAGTATAAATTGTGCTGTCCAGGAAAGATTTGAAGGCTTATTGCCCATATAATCAACTGCAGCTTTCACCTCCAATTCCACATGAAGCTTTAAGGAGGTGTTTTTTGGACACCAACTAATGGCTCTGAGAAGTCCTCTACAATCATATTCCTCTGCACTGGTAGAGCCGCTTGTGCTTGTTCCTGCAGCCACGAATTTGCCTTTGTCATCTCTCAACAGATACCCATAACCTGTTTGTTTTTTATTTTTAAGAAATCTAGCATTTACATTCAACTTTAGATGTTCCTTTGGAGTAGGAAACCATTTAACTGTGATGGACAAAAGCAGATTGTTTATGTTGGGCCTAGGTATAATAAGAAGGTCAATTTTTTTTTTATGACTTTGCTTATTCTGTTAATAGAAGGTGTAGTCTTGGTATGGAGGATGTTACATCTGTCCACCCATATGTTATAGTAAAGAAGCAGGCAGAAATTGGTCCACTGTTTAGTTTCAATTGGCCAATTAGGGGGTGGCTTGAACCAAATGTCAATCCACCTGTTAGAGGAGTATAGCTTGAATTCCTCTAGACGAAACAGCCAAGGTGTTTGAAACCACAAAGCTGTTGTAAATGGGCAGGCCAGCAGAAGATGGTGCACACTCTCTAACACATTTCCACATAGAAGACATGATTTATTAGGGATAAACATAATATTAGATAAATGATCTCTAGTGGGTACCATCTCATGATAGAACTTCCATGCTAGGAGTGTGTGTCTCGGCAAATTTGCATTATTCCAGAAAGACAAAGTGGGAGCGTGGGTTACCGAAATATTTACAGGCATGCTTAGTTTATTATACATAGATTTAACACTATATGTGCTTTTTTTTTGTAAGGTCCCAGTGTAAAGAATCAACTAGGTTTCTAGTTGAGAGGTAAACATTATGAATATGCATGTCAATGTCCTGATCGAATAGTGAATGTACAATAGAAGAATTCCATGTTCTACTGTGTTGATTAATCAAATGTGATACAGTAGTGTAATTAATATTGACAGGATAAGATAGAGGGATTTTACCACATGGTAGCCAAGAGTCTTCCCATATATTTATGCTTGTACCTGTTCCAACACGCCATGTGGAATTGTCTCTAATGAGAGGTAGAATATACAACATACCTTGCCAGAACCAGGAGGATCCATTTTTTCTGCAAGTCTGTAAGATGTTATTGTTTGGAAAATACTTACTCTTTAGCTGGGAAGCTACTAGAGAAGTTGGATTAGTAAGAATTTGCCAGAAAATTCTAGTTAGGTGAGCCAAATTATTAAGTTTGGAGTCTCTAATGCCTAGGCCTCCGACTTTTTTGGGTTGACATATGAAAGACCAAGTTTTAAGATAACAAGGATTATTTTTCTCTGGTTGTTTTCCCCACCAGAAATCTCTTTGAATCGCATTAATTTTTTCTGTAATACCTATGGGTAAAAGGAAAGTGCTCATATGATAAACAGGCATAGCAGAGGTTATGGACTTAATGAGAACTGTTCTAGCGGCTTGAGATAAAATTTTACTTTTCCAACCCGAAATCTTCTTGTTAACTTTAAGGATTAGATCATTGAAAATCTCAGATTTGGGCTGACCAAGAAAGAGTTTTGTACCCAAGTATTTTTCTCCCATGACCATTCTTTTCATATTAAGAATCTTTTGTATATCGACTACTTTACAGCTGGGAATATTTTTACTAAAGTGAACTCCTGACTTTTCAAAATTTATCTCTTGTCCAGTGATATGACAGAAATCATTGAGGATAGCAAGAACAGAGTTTGCTTCCTTTATATCTGCTCTACAGAAGATAAATGCATCGTCTGCGAATAGCAGATGTGCAATGGGAGAGCTATTTTTAGCTATTTTAATCCCATGAATATTATTATCAGAAACAAGTTTATTTATAAGTCTAGAGAGGACTTCCATACACAAAATGAAAAGAAGAGACAACGGATCACCTTGTCTAAGTCCTCTTTTGGATTTGAAGTGACCATGAGGAGTACCATTAACAATGACAGAGAAGTGAGGGGAGGATATACAGTTATGGACAAGGGTACTTAAATGAGGGTCAATACCCAAGGATTTCATGATCTCAGTTATCGTATTGCAGTTGATTCTGTCAAAAGCTTTAGACATGTCAACTTTGATCGCCATAAGACCAGAGATGCCTTTTTTCTTTTTCATGGTGTGGAAAATCTCATGTGCAAGAATAACATTATCAGAGATTTGCCTACCAGTAACATAAGCACTTTGATAAGGTGATATGCTAGGGAAGAGAATAGCTTTGAGCCTGTTCGCTAGAGTATTGGAAATGATTTTATAAGAGATGTTACATAAGCTAATGGGCCTAAATCTTTATTGTTGGTTGGATTAACAAACTTTGGGATAAGAGCAATGTTAGTATGGTTTAGATTTTCAAGACTGTGAGCATAGGTGAAAAAGTTTGAAACCATTTTGAAGATGTCTTCATGTAACAGATCCCAAGATTTTTGGTAGAATAAAGCAGAAAAACCATCTTGACCAGAAGCCTTAAGAGCGCCCATCCCCAAAAGAACAGACTTAACCTCTTTTTTGGTGATAGGAAGAAGAAGGGCATTATTTTCATCTTGTGTAATGATATGGGGGAAGAGAGAGGGGATGGTTGTAGAATTAACAGGTTTATCTTCATTAAGAAAGTTTTTAAAGTGAGTCACCAGAGTTTTACCAATGAGGGATGAGTTGGAGACCCAAGAACCATCTTCAGTTTTCAAATGATCAATCCTATTATATTTTATGTGTCTTAGGGTCTTAATGTGAAAGTACAACGTATTTCTGTCCCCCTATTTTATATCTACATCCCTAGACTTTTGTTTCCAAAAACTTTCCTCACATTCAAACAGATTATCAAGTTTATTAAGGGCAGTTTTCTCAAGAAAAATGTTTTCAGCAGTGGGTGCCTTCATTTGATAGGAAGCAATTTTATACGTAAGTTTTTTATTTGCTCAAATATAGTACCAAAAGTTACTTTATTCCAAAGATTAAAAGCCTTTTTAGTTGAACCAAGATTTTTTTGAGAAAAGAAGATGTGGAGGAAAAAGGTGTTCTTGATGATAAGAATTATTCCAAGCAGAGTTGACCGTTTTGTGGTAATCAGGGTGATGTATCCACATTGACTGAAATTTAAAAGGTTTTGGGGTAGTTTTATTGGGTGGTTGGGTGTCCAGAAGGATAGGACAATGATCAGAACCAATAGCAGCTTTATGTACAAGAGTGGCATCAGGGAAAAGGGTATACTAGTCTGTATTAACAAGGGCTCTATCAAGTCGTTTTTGGATGTTGTCAGGTGAAGTTCTTTTATTAGACCAAGTGTATGGGTAACCTTGAAAACCAATATCAATAAGAGCAAGATCATTTATAATAGTGTGAGCAGGTTCTCCATCTTGGTATTCATAAGGTTTCCCACCTAGGGATTCTTCATTAGAAATAGTTACATTAAGATCTCCTATAATTAGGATAGGAAGGGTAAAAAATTCTAAATTTCTTATAGGGTCCCAACTTATATTTCTAATGGTTTTATATGGGCTTCCATAGAAAAAACAAGCAATCCAAGACTGATAAGAGCCTTTATTAAATTTAGCAGTGATAGAATTGGTAGAATTAGAGAGGACAGATAGGTTAATGCCGGATTTCCACATAAGACAAAGTCCACCTGCAGTGTGGATTGAAGGTACAGAAAATTGGTGAGGGTAGTTGAGTTGGTGTATTAGAATAGCTATGGATTGAGAAGAGGCTTTTGTTTCAGATAGAAAAAGAATATCGGGGTTTTCAAGGGTGATCAAATGTTGCAAATGTCTAATGGTAGAGGAGCTACCACATTCTCGGCAATTCCAACTGATCGTTTTCATTAAATAACTACTGGTGACTGTTCTGGTACAATCACAAACCTAAATAGGAACCAAGATTTATTATAGCACAGAGATTCGATGACATTACTCAGATGATGAGTGGAGAACTTACTGAACAACATATAATAGACATCATAGAAACTAAAGGTTTCTAAACAGTGATACAGGAGGTATAGATATAAGGTAAAAGAGGCATAAAATATGAAGTACCATATATATAAACCGAATTCATAAACGCATTTAGGAGGAAAGGCTTTGATATTGAACAGATGGATTAAGAGGTAGCATGCTTGGCGACAGATCATGATATTGGAAAACATTTTATTTAAACAGTGGTAGAAGGGGGTGGGAGTTTGCACCTGATAATGTGAAGACGAAGCTGACCCAATTTCCCACATCGGCAAAAGCGAAGGATCCTCTGAGATATGTAGCAGATTCAGGGGATTTGGTTCGGCATTGGGAATTTTGGTGGTTTCAGCCTGAGAAATTTGGGATTCGATACTCATCTGGCCACTATAACACCCCGTGTTTTTATTCTTTTATTTTTCCTAAGAATAATAATACTAATAAGAATAATAATAATAATAATAATGATAATAGGTTAAACTAAATATAGATAACTATCAGATAAGGATAAAAGCCCCGTAGGTAAATAGATAAGTGTTGTCCTTGTTTTTCGGTGAGTTTTCTCACGTAGAGTTTTTGGGGAAAAACACAGCGAGAGTTTTATACAAAAAAAAAAAAAAATGGGATTTTACTGAAAGAAGAAAAGAAAGTTTTTCTGGTAGCTGGTTGATAGTCGGAGTGCGCTAAAGGTGAGTAGATACTTTCAAATATATAAAAAGTTACACTTTGAAAATCTTTAATCTGTTGTTTTCTTCTTTGGATCGTCGTTTTTTGTTTTATTTGTAAAGTTGTGGAAATTTGGTCGTATAAGCATGTTATTGTTTGAACTATATGGTATATCAAAGGAAAACAAGATGTATAACGCAGAGGAACAGATATACTGCAACCTCGTCCTCGGATATCGAGGGAAAATGGAAGACGTTGTCTTTCTGTTTAACTATAAATGGAATCGAGTTTCCATGGAATTAAGTATTTCATCGTGCTTAGATTTAATCCAAAACTTATTGATTGTTGAGAAGGTAAACTGTTTTCATTGATGTCTGATGAATTCTATATCTTGGATTTGTTTTCTGTCGATTGAATTGAACATGGAGGATGTTGGGTAAGGTGTTGAGGGTTGTGTGTTGAGTGGACATGGCTCAGTGGTGCCGAGCGATACCTGTGGAAGCTCTGAGAGAGTTTTAATGGCAGATGGATGTATTTTGAGAAGTGTGGGAAATCGCGTTTTCTTTGTATGGTTAGATGGGGTTTTTGGTAGAGAGGAAAACCGCTGGATTCAAATTGGGTGGCGAGTGGTGGCCGGTGGTGGCTGTGGTGGTCGAGGCGCTGTGAGGGGAAGAAGATGAACAACATTTTCTTTGTCTGTTGGGCTTGGGCCGAACCATTTCTAGTGTGGGTTGGGTAGAACCAACTCATCTTGAGTGATAACTCATCTTGAGTGATGGGCGGTGGTGGCTAGAGCTGGTGTAGGTTTTGTGAGGAAGGAGATGAACGGTAAATCTCGAATTGGGCTTGGACCAAATCGTGGGTGGGCTTATGGGTTTTATTTTAGATTTTCAAATTTTTTTTTTTTTGTATTAGACTTTGGGCTTTTGGGTTAGAGGAGTTTGGGGCTGGTTGACTGCTGTTGACCCTTGGTAGGTCGACTTTGACTTTGACCAGAGTTGACTTTTGACCAGGGTTGACTTTGACCACTTGACCCAATTTGACTTTTTAACTCGGATTATGATTTGGGTTATTAAGATAGGTCTAGGGCTATTAACATGCTTGACTTTAGGCTAAGACTTTTTATATATACATGTGTATGTGTATTAACTACTATGTGATGTTTCAATTTTATGATATACAGTGTTATGACACTTAGACATCCATATAATTAATAACGCGTAAACCAAAAATACATGAAACAAGATACTCCTACGTTCTCTGAAATAATTTATGCAATAAGGTTCAATAATGCGTAAACCAATTTACCGCACTCTTTTAGAACTCTCCATGCCTCAAGTTTTAGAATTGAGTTTTATGACTGATGATGTCATATGTTAGGTGGGCATTTATTGAATGTGCTATAAATGGCCCGTTAGCGTTATATAGGGTATTCATTGAATGTGTCATGAATGACTAGATTGTTTGGACTGCCCTAGAGAGGAACTAAGGTATTCGCCTTGCGGGTTAGTGATATTAATTTGATTATGCGAGTGTTTGGGTTACTTTTGAATACCTAATATAATATCTACATATGTTATATAGAAGTTCTAACTTTCTTTTGCAGGAGGGTAGGACTTAATAACATTTTGTGCAGGGACACTGTCCTACCCTTATACAGCAGTGGATATTGGTAAGTTTTAATTCAATGATTTAGATATTAAAACGAGTTATTAGAATGAGTTAATATAATGAAAGTTTTGCTTGGGAAGAAACTATGCCGGTTGAAATGACAGAACTACATGTCTTCCAAGCTGAGAATGATTAAGTTATGGGAAAATATAAAGTGATTGTTTGGATAATTAAAGTATGATAATGGTTTTATGTGGTTAGTCTACTCATATCAGCAAATTCCATTTTGTTGACCCATGTTTGCTTTGTTTTGGCAACGTGGGTGTGTTCTTGGGAACATAGGTGGAAGGCAGTGGAACCGCGGTGTTTGATTTGGATTTGATCTGGAGCAGTTGATAAGCACCCAAAAGTGTATTATGAAACCCCATTGAGACATATAAATTTGGTTAATTATGTGTTTAATAATCATGAAATAAATATGTTTTCATACTTTTGCAGGTATTTGCAGTAAACATGGAAATATTGGTTAAACCTGCAATAAAGCACAAAAGGGCGTATATATGAATTCTCCCAAATCCCACGAAGCATCAAACTTCCAAAGCTCCTACCTCTCGAACCGGGACTCGAATGCAACAAGAGAGCTTTCGGACAATCGTATGATGAACTCTACGCATAGGGGAAGTTGTAAAGCGCCCAAAATACCGGACCGCCATCGACTGCACATGGACCCACTATCTTGGGGGCCACAAGATTGGATGAGTCATCAATTATAGAGCATGTCAAGACAAAAATAATAAATTATTGGTGCAAAGTTGCCACCTTGCATGTAATAAATTAGATTAGGTGTTAATAGTGAAAAAAGGCAAGGTGTCACTTTGTTTTAATGTGGTGGATAAAAATGAATTAATGTGGTTTGATGATTCACGTGGGAGGAAATGAGATTTTCTCTCAAATGGAGAAGAAATTAGACAAGGGTGGGGACACTCCATTTACTCCCTTGACTTATTTTCCTCACATGGCATTATTTTAGTTCCTTAGTGAAAAAAATCAGAAGTTAGTTTTTAGTTTTGGTAAGAAGCTTGTAATAGTTTTAATGGAGGAAACACTTGTTTTATTCTAGAAAATAAATATATCAGTGAGTTTGATTATTTATCTTCTTCCTTTCTCTCTCTCTCTCTCTCTCTCTCTCTCTCTCTCTCTCTCTCTCTCTCTCTCTCTCTCTCTTTTTTTTTTTTTTAGTTTATAAATCTTTGTCCCAAGGATCATGAGCTAACTTCCCTTTTGGGGAGTTAATCCAACTCATGTGAGGGTGAATCAATTTTTGTTGGTTTGGTAGGTTGTTAGGAAGAACAACTAGCTCTACACCCTATCCCAAAATGATAGTTGGTGTAGTGTCTAGTTAGGAATCAAAGCAATGAGCTTAGAGATAAGTCATTGCTTAGTTCCACTTGCTAGCATGTGTGAGCTCTTAAGTGAGCCATACATGCTAGGGATCAAATCTTTTCTTCCATTAGGGGCTTGTCTATGAGTCTAGGAAGGATCAAATAACCTGTTTCAAATCAACAACTAATGATAGTTTCACATGAGGAGGATTAACTCTCCACCTTTTCTTTCAAATCTCTATTTTGGTATTAAGTGCATGTTTTCAAACTTTAATGTATTTCTTAATGTTTGTGTAGGAAGGAAAACCTAGCATTAATATTATAACCTTACTCCTTAGTTCCCTTTATTGTAACATCCAATTTGTAGTTGTTCTAAACTTTAGGTTAGTTCGAATCCTTATTCCAACTCTACGAAACGAAGATCGTGAGTAAGGAACTTTGAGTGCTTTTGCATCAATTTAGAGAGTTCAAACCTCTAAGTAGTAGTAAACAAGCATATATCAGCAGTCCGAGAGTTTATTTTTATTAGGTCTGATCTTTTGGAAGTATGTAATAACGTAGTTTCATATTCATCATGGAATGAGAATACGATGTTGAAGACCTGTTATTCTTAGAGTTTTATATGATGATTTTTGAACGGAAGATAGTCTTTTAATAAAGTGATGGTTGAGAAATTTTGGAGATTATTTTTGTTGTTAAGATTCTTTATGATGTGGGTTTTATGTCTTGACATGTGTTGTATCCACCCGTCATAGCCTGGGTTTTAAGACAATTGAATATAGTGATGTTTGAGATATTTATATTTCAAATATTCATTTTTTTAATTGTTTAGAAATTCGGGCTGTGACAGCCACTGTCTTTGCCCATTGATTATTTTGATAGAGCTCAAATTCATTGTTGTGCATATCATATTGCAGTTCCCCATATAAGTGTTGATTGCTAGGAATCCATTCTTGTTCAGTACCTACCGATTTTATCATTAGTCCTTTCGAGTGAAGGAGTTGGCTAACCATTGGACTGTGGATTATATCCCATACAGCTTCAGTGGAGAGTTCTGATAGTTGCAGATTTTGGAATTGATTATTTACCAGGCCTTCCATTTGATTATTGGTGCTTGGCTCAAGAAATTCAATAGGGATTTGATCAGGTGATGGTATGGTTTGAGGTGGTGTAAGCGGTGTATAGAAATTTTCTTCCATATGTTTTGGGGGGATATATTGGTTGGATTCATCTTTGAAAATATTTGATCATTTTTTTCTTGGATGGTCGGTTATCATCTTCTGTTGATAATTTTTCTTTGTTTTTGAGTCGGCTGCTTGAAGGTGGGAAGACAGCTTGTTTTTTGGGTTTTTTTGGTGGGTGTGAGGAAATTAGATTTTGGATATGATCAGTGAGAGTGATGTTGTGGGTTGGGTTTTTGGATTTTTCCTTCGGGTGGGCTTTGGTTTGGAGATTATGATGGGCTTTGGTAGATGTAAATCGATAGAGATATCCATACCAACCCGATTTGGAATTGGGATTGTATAGCCTTGACATACCTGTGGCTTTGGTAGTTTTGAGGTCTGTTCAGCAGCGTTTCTTATGAGTGCCTTTGCCACGTTATCTAAAGCGGTAACGTGTTCGATTGTTTGTGTTGCATGTACTTCTGGTGTTATTTGAACCATTGTTCCACTGAACAAGGTGTGCTACTGTATAGCCCCTGTTTCAGCTGTTGTAGTACCAACTGTTTCTATGTGAGCCGAACTATTGATTTATGGTGTTGCTATTTCTTGAAAGAGGATCGGTTCAACAACTGGAGAGATTCTTGTTATCTTTAGAAGCTCCGTAATTGTGGGTGTTGCATCATCACATTTGTTTGTGTCATGGGTGAAGCGGTGACATCTTTTGCATGAGTGATAAGGAATTCCAGTGTAGACAAAGTCGATCCATGTTGGCCCCATGTAAAAGAGTTTCAGTCATGGTTCCTTGGCGCATGGGTTTGTACAGATCTACTTCTACCCTTGCTCTGTACCCAGTTGCATCCCTTGGGGTGGTATCCGGTGGATCAATTTCTTTCACTATTTCAGCAGCAGCAGCTATGAGTTTGATCACCGATGGTGATTGGTGTTCGAGTTGAAGACCGGTGAAATTGATCCAGGAGAGAGATGTCTTAAAAGTTACCTGATTTGGTTTGTTTTATGGATTGAATTCCTTCAAAGCAAAGAGATAACCCATTATTTGCCAAGGTTCATTTTTCATTATTTTTTCCTTATCAATTTCATTTTCAAAACTCAGAATGAATCGACCACCTTCAGTTGCGAGGATATGCAGTCGTTGTTTGAGGTTCCATTTTCCCCTGATAGCTCTCATAACTTCATTTGGGTCAAGTTTTGTTTCAGTGAATATTTTCCTGATAAGTGATGAGTTCCATCGAAAGCCTCGGGTTTTGTAGAAGAAGATTTCTGGGGATTTCCATAAAAAGAGGTCTTCTTTGGAGCCTGTGAGATGAGCTTGTGCTAGAACATGTGTTATGTCTTCCATGAGATTAAACAGATGTGGGTGTTGGCCTATAAATAGAAGAATACAGTGGTGTTTTGGTGTTAGTTTTGGAATTGTGATGATGGGTGGAAGGGTGGTATTGATAGTTTTGGTAGTTTTTTCGTTAGATGTGTCCTCAGATTGGAGAGAGAATTGGAAGGATTTCTTGAACAAAGAGTTTTCTGATTGCGGCTTGGTTATGGTGAGGATTAGTAGGTAGGTGTATTTGTTGTCAGGGTTGTGTATATCTGCAGAGAGATGTCTCTGAATCTGCCAAAAATCTGCTTTTAGATCCTTTGCTCTTACACTTGAGTGAAACTGTTCCCAGATAAGAGAGAAAAAAGATGTTAGAGTACAAGTTGAAAAGCAGAGACCGAAAAATGAGATATATGGATCCTTAACAGCCTGAGATTAAGATTTGCAAAGAGGTAAAAGAAGCATGTAGAGGACACAATATTTACCAACAAAGAGAAAGGAAGAAAGGTAACAAATTGGACTGAACTCTGTGATAATAACAAATGGTGGATACCAAAATTTTCCAGAAAGTCGGTTTCAAAGACTTCCCTGATTGAGTCAATGTCTACGATTGTCTCAACTGAAGATTTGATTCCGCCGCCCGTCTTGGTTGCTGTCATTCTTTTGATATCTACTTCAAAGTTCATCATCACCAGAGAATGAACAATCTTGTTTACGTCTGACTCCTTTCCTGTGTTGTTGGAAATGGATGATTTATCTGTTGGAATCTCTTGTGTATTTCTAAATACTAGTGTGCAAAGTGGAGGAGATGAACAAATGGTGTTCTCTCCACTTTAGTGCATAGTAGATAGTCCCACATTGGTTATCCACCACATCGGGTAGGGTTCGGGCTTGGGCTTGGGCTTACTGTTGTGGGTAGTGGTTTGACCAATAGCCTAAACTTGTTTGGCCTTTTTTTTCTTGGCGACAAGTTTTTGAGTGTTCTATTAGGAGTTGGTCTCTCTTCCTCCTAACCTCTATAAATAGGACTGTGAGTCCATAGAGAGAATAGACTTGATCAGAAACTCAACTCAGAAAAACAGAAACTCAAACCAGTTCTTTTCTTCTTCTCTTCTTCTCGGCGGCCTTGAGAGAGTTATATTCATTGTTCTAGAGGGTAGTCGTTCTAGTGCAAAGTCGGTGCTTTGTTAACCATTGAATCCTGTGAGGAAGGCGCCCACGTTGCCTTTTCTGTACCATTGGAAGGGCGAAATCTTTCCTTAAGGACTGACTAATCCAGCGCTTGGTTATTCTCGATTCTTCTTTGTTCTTGTCTCTTCATTGCTACTGTTGTCTACTGTTCCTTCTGTTCTACTTTAGTTGTTGTGTTCATACAACTATTCTAACATTATCTACATAAACTTCGATCAACTTATTCCATCTTGTAGATCTCCTCCCTAGGATCCTGGATCTCATTTTTGTGGTAACTCCGATCAACTCCGATCAACTCTGATCGTACTTATTCTTAACAGTGGACTTCCAGGGTTTTGTCTCCATTCTTAACGAGTGGTTTTCCCCTTTAGGGTTTTGTTCTCCATCAGGCAGGGCGGATGCAGGATTCAACAATAGGGGGCTACTAATGTTTCTCCCTTTTTTTTTTTTTTTTTTTTTGGAGTAGTACTTTTGGGTTTTGAAAAGTTGCCCGGTCAGCCAACTCATAGATCCGCCCCTGGTTACAGATACACTGGATTATGGTCGTTGTCCAAGGTTGTTTTCTCAGAAAACCCTACTAACTTTGTAGCCATGCATTCTATGTTTTAACTGACAAACTAGCCTTCTACAAGCCTGGGAATAATTCTTGGACTTCCTTACCAACTACAGACCATATGGTTGTGAATGTTATATATTCTTTGGAGATAAATTTTACATCCTCGATTTCTCTGGTTTAGTATATGCTTGGGATCTGAATAGTTGTTCCCCAAGTGCATCGATAGTTTCATTGTCTCTTAAGGGGTATCTTGTCGAATCCTTGGGAGACCGGCCTGTTGCTGGTTGTGATGATCATTGATGAAGATGACGGTAATCATCGTACCACTGTATTCCACGTCCACAAGCTGGTTACGCGTAGGCGGCGTAGCAAAGAGTGGATTGAAATTGATAACCTACATGACCGTGTAATTTTTCTAGGGAATAATTCCTCTTCGTCTCTATTGGCTTCAGACTTTCCCGAATGCAAGCCAAACTCTATATATTTTACAGGTGACCACTATGATAGATACTTTTTGGAAAAAAGACTGTTGGGTTGGACCTCAATATATGGGAGCCTTCAACCTTAATGATCGTACTACTGAGCCACATTACCCAACTGAGTCGGGGATTCTGACTCCGGGCCCCATCTGGGCCGAGCCTATGCTGTAGCAGTGTTCTGCATCTACTTAATTTTAGACATTTACATTTTGATTTCATTGTTTCGGGGATGGTAAATTGCGTATCTTGTGTTTAGACTTTTAACTACGCAATTGAGTTTGGAGCAACTTTGTCCTTGTTATTCATGCAATGCACGTTATGCACCTAGTGAGATGATAGAAGTTTTTAGCAGCCAGTGACCCTTAAATACATGTAGGCTGTTCATTTTGAGGAAGCTTGGAAATAATCCACTTGAGGAGAGTTTAAATCCTCCTCCTGAATGTATGCAGGTCAATTGTCTTTGTCCATTTTCCTTTAGACACCAGGAAAGTGTTCTTTGGGTTGTGAAATTCTTCTCTGTATTGAGAAGTGTAATCCTCTGTTAGCTAGCTACTAGCTAGATGCATATGTGTGTATAGGATTTTGCTGGCTTTTACCAATTTAAAGATTTTGACCAAAGTGACAACCTGTTAAAATTGTCCAGTAGACTACTACCCTTCTCGAATGGCCCTCAAAGTCACAGATACTTCCCAGGGGAAAAAAAAAAGGAAGAAAAAAAAACAAGAAATTAAAAGAACGGAAAAAACAGCAAACCAGAACATGAAAGTCTACTAAGATTCTAAACAACTGAAAGCCTGTTCGGTCTTATAAAGTTGACGAACATGGCGACTACTAAGTACGTGGACTACCATGAAAGCTAGTACAAGTACTATTATGTTGCTAGCTAGCTGTTTTGAGCTACATAAATAATATTCACATCTAGTAAGGAACAATCTTCATGCCCAATTTCTTCTTTGCAAATTCTACAAGATGCTCGATTTCACTGTCATCGATGAATCCATTGTGATTCACATCAGCAATACGTACTCCTCTTCTGCTCTTCCACGCCGTGAAACACATACCAAGACTACGAATGGCTGTTCGCAGTTCGTCTCTGCTTATACGACCATCCCCATCGGCATCATATTGTTTCAACCATGTTTTGAACTCTTCTACGGTCATCTCTTTCTTAACACTTGTAAACAAATAAAATGTCATTTCAAGGGTACTCTGAAAAATCTAAGACCAGGATTTACTATTAAGTTACTTGGTACTACACTGTCTCGTTGAGTTCTTTATTTATAAGCACAAATTAAAGAAATCTCGAGTCTTCCTTCAAAAAAGTTAGATCACTCATTTGATAATTAGATCATGTTCTTAATTGTTCTTCCTTATCTACAACATATTTGAAGAATCTTTAAAGGCACCCAAAGTGCTACATTGGTAGGGAACAATATAAGGTTGTCTCGTTGAGTTCTTTATTTATAAGCACAAAAAAAAAAAACTCTTGAGACTTCCTTCAAAAGAATTATAACACTGACAAATCATATCTTGTTCTTATATTTGTTCTTCCTTACCTACAAACAATTTTGAAGAATCTTTAAGGGCATCCAAAGTGCTACATAGTAACATAGGTAGGGAACAGTGCTGTTTGGTTTAATATAGAAGTTCTAAAAGTTTTGGTCAAGGACATTTTTTTGCCACTTTAATTAATTTGATTTTGATTAGGATATAATCTTAATGTTGAACTTAAATATGTCATTTAATTAGTTATAGAGTGGACCTTAGGCCCGCATTTTACAAAAAGAAGATGTATGTCAATTAGTACTGGTCATTGGTCAAGAACAGAATCGACCGCCCACATACTATCAATCTAATCCATTATCACCATCTTGCTCATTGTCTAGTTGGGTCTTGTAAAGTAGTTCCAATGTTCATTGGATACTGTCTCCGATTAACCCTTATCTAAAAAGTTTTCTACCTCAATAATGGCTACGAGATGAAGTTTTTTTTTCACATGAAAAAGCATTACCGTTGGATCTTACAAAGAGTCCGAATTTGTGGACGAGTCTGTCCACAAACAACAGTTTCTTATTGGTTAATAGTATTTTTGGGCAGTTTTAACAGTATTTTTGAGTAGTTTAACAGTTTTTTGGGGCAGCACTCCACCAATCACCAGCTGCTGTTTTGTGGACAGCAAACAGTTGCTTGTCCACAAACATATTTCCATCTTACAAAAGGGGAGGGTATCCCTAACTAACCCCTAACATTATAAATGAAGCATATGCCAATAAATAGTACAAAATTAAACTGTAGTTGAAGTCCTTTGATCAATTCTTGCATTGGTTATTGGTAAGGAGCTAGCTTAGGAAAGACCAAATGGATGTAGTCCAATCTGAAAATGTTATTAGCACCCAATTTCACATGCAGTGCTGGAAAAAGGATTTATATCAGTACTTTGGTAGGTTTTGGGCTTCCACCTGATTAACATAATGCAATGGAATGTTGGTTCTTTGAGAGTCAAATTCAATGTAATGAGTAAACACTATATATTGGATCAACATCAGTTAGCAGCATGTATAAAGTACATAATGAAGGAGTGCAGAGGCATTAAAAGCATCATCCATTGTGCATACTCACTATGCTATGCCTAGATGGTTATAGAAATAATTTGTCAAGCGGCAATAACGACTTTAATTTTTGGAATGGCTCCGTTTCTATCCTAGGATGTATATAGTTTAGTGGCCTTAGTCTATTTTACTCAAATACTCATTCAATGCTTATATACTGAGTCCATATTAATAATTTTTGCTTAAAGAATATGCATGTTAAGCGACTCACACTTCAATTAGCAAGTTAGGCTTGTTGGGGCGGTTAATACCGATACCAATCGATCCCCACTACACAGATAACTTGTACTTGAACCAACAACAATCTCCAGACAATTCTAAATATCCGCTAAAACCAACCTAACATGCCCAACTCTCTAAACAACTATTAACAACAAATAATAATGCAAAGAAGAGTAAACAAGCATACCACAATACAAAGATATACCGTGGTTCGACCAATGGTGCCTACTTCCACAAGAGCTAATCCTTTTATAAAGTGGGAAGGACGATTACAATAACTCCTTTCAGTCTCTCACCTTACTAGATCACTCCTCTCTCTTTACAGGCTTGTCTCTCTGTAAATGTTATCTTTTAATCTTGATTGCTTTTAAGATTGGGTTTTCTCTCTCTTGTGTTGGATTTTTTAGTGTGTTAGGTTTTGCCAAAAACCCCAACTTATATTGCAAACTCGTGGTTTCACAAAAAATAGAATTTTGCCTAAAATAGGAATGGGCGCGGGCGCGGGCGCGCTTTCGGCAAGGCCAATGTCGAGCGCGTGTGCCCTCAACGTACTATAAGTTGTTCACGGCATGGGCGCGGGCGCGCCTTTGGCAAGACCAATCTGAGCGCGCGCGCGCTCAGACTTCTTCACGTAAACAGAACTTCTTTCTCTCCTCATGTGAGGGATAACTCCAACAATCTCCCCCTCCCGAACAGTGAAGGGGGATACCTCCATGCAATTTCCAAATCAATAGGAGGAGTGTGCTACCATTCCGGCGGTAGCACAACAAACATCAAACTTACCTTTCGGTAAAACTTTGGTCATCATATCCGACCCATTCTTGTCGGTATGAATATTCTCAATACACAAATGCTTGTTTTCGAGTACTTCTCTAATCCAATGATAACGCACATGTATGTGCTTGGATCTGGAATGAAAACTCAGATTCTTGCTCAAATAGATGGTGCTCTGACTGTCACATAGAACTACAAACTGTTTCTGCTTTAGCCTTAGTTCATCGAAGAACCTCTTTATCCATAACATCTCTTTGCAACACTCAGTGGCTGCAATATATACTCGGCTTCTGTAGTGGAGAGGGCAACACACTTTTGTAACTTAGATTGCCAAGAAACTACTCCCCCTGCAAAAGTAACCAGATAACCAGAGGTGAACTTCATCGAGTCAACATCACCTGCCATGTCTGCATCAGTGTAGCCTTCAAGTAAAGGCTTACTTCCACCAAAACGCAAACATAATTTGGAAGTGCCCTTGAGATATCTCAATATCCACTTAACACTTTCCCAATGCTCCTTACCCAGATTTGACAGAAATCGACTTACAACACCAACGGCGAAAGCAATATCTGGTATTGTACACACCATTGCATACATCAAGCTGCCCACTGCGGATGCATAAGGAATCTTTTCTATCTGACTCTATTCATGCTTACCCTTTGGACACATCTCTTTGGTCATGCGGAACTGGCCACCAAGCGGACAACTAACTGGCTTCATTTGATCCATGTTGAATCTTTTCAACACCTTCTCAATGTAGCTTTCTTGAGAAAGCCACAACTTTCCACTCTTTCTGTCACAAGTGATCCGCATCCCAAGTATCTACTTTGCTTGACCCAAATCCTTCATCTCAAAGGACTTACTTAAGTATTTCTTCAACTTGGATATCTTGTTGATGTTTGGGCCAACTATCAACATATCATCCACATACAACAACACCACTATGAAATCCCCGTCTGGAAATTTCTGAACAAACACACAATGATTGGAAGCAGACTTCTTGTATCCTTGCTTCACCATAAAGGAATCAAACTTTATGTACCACTGTCTCGGTGCTTGCTTCAACACATACAAGCTCTTTATCAGCTTGCATACTAGGTGCTCCTTGCCTTTGACCTCAAACCCCTCTGGCTGGTCCATGTAGACATCTTCTTCAAGGTCTCCTATGAAGAAAAACTGACTTAACATCTAGCTGCTCAACCACCTTGATAGAAGTCATCTTAATTACAAGAGAGAAAATTTCATCAAAGTCAATCCCTTTCCTTTGACCGAATCCCTTCACAACAAGGCGAGCTTTGTGCCTTGGGTGTGGATTATTTTCCTCTTGCTTGACTTTGTAGATCCACTTATTCTTGAGAATTTTTCTTTCTTTTGGTTTCTAAACTAACTCATAAGTGTGATTCTTATGCAAAGAATCCATCTCATCATGCATGACTTTTAACCACTTCTCTTTGTCTGTACCTTCAAGAGCCTCTTGATAGTACATATGTTCTCCACCATCAGATAGTAAAATATACGTATGTGGTGGATACCTGGTTGAAGCTTGTCTCTCTCTGTCTGACCTCCTTACCCCATCTGCTTGTGGTTCAGGAGGATGCACTTTTGCTTGCTCAGGTGGTGGTTCATGCACTTCATCTGCATCTTCTATATTAATAGGTTCTATCCCATCATGAGTAATAGGATCATCATCATGAGCTTCAAACCCATGGTTCTCTGCATTCTTAATGCTTTCTGCACGTTCCACAGTAGGAACTTCTAGTTCTGAATAAACAAGTTCATTAGTGAAAGCTTGTAGCTTCTCACCCTCATCAAAGTCTGCTATGGTTTGGTCTTCCAAGAACACAACATCTCGACTTCTGATTACCTTCTTGTTAATCGGATCATAGAGTTTGTAGCCAAACTTCTCATCCCCATAACCCAGAAAAATGCATTGCTTGGCTTTGTCATCAAGCTTGGACCTCTCATCCTTGGGAATATGAACAAATGCCATGCACCCCCTCAAGTATCCATAATCAATATCTTTGCTTGACCATACTCTATCTGGATAATCACTATTCAGAGGCTTTGACGATGATAGGTTGATCACATGCACGGCTGTACACATTGCTTCTACCCAGTAGCTTCTAGGTAACTTAGAGTGAGACAACATGCATCTCATCCTCTCTACAATGGTCCGGTTCATTCTCTCAGCTATTCCATTCTGTTGCGGTGTCTTGGGAACGGTCTGCTCATGACGAATCCCATGACTCTTGCAATAATATTCTTCAAATGACCCTATGAAAACACCCCTATTATCTGAGTGAATACACTTTAAAGGTTTCCATATCTCTCTTTCCACCATGCTATGGAAAGTCTTGAACACGCCAAGTACTTTATCCTTGGTCTTCAGACTATATGCCCATATCTTTCTTGACGCATCATTAATGAGAGTCAAGAAGTACAAAGCTCCCCTGTGGGACTTTACTTTCATAGGACCACATAAGTCAGTGTGAACTAGCTCAAGGACATTGTCCTTTCTGTAAGACGGGAATCTTTGGAAAGACACCCTATGTTACTTTCCTACCAAACAATGAGTGCATCTATTTAAATGTGTACCTTTAATGTCTGGCAAGGCTTTTTTCTTGGTAAGAACTTCCATGCCTTTTTCACCCATATGACACAGTCTCTTGTGCCATAGTTCGGAGGAAGCTTCTTCTTATGCCGCATTTACTTCTGCTTTATACAAACTAGCTTGTGTCTTGTAAAGAGAACACATTTTCTTCCCTTTGGCTGCTACAATGGAATCTCTGCTCAGTTTTCATACCCCGTTACCAAACGAGTTTAGAAATCCATCATCATCTAACTTTCCAACGGAAATTAGGCTTAGTCTAATGTCAGGGACATGTCTTACATCCTTGAGTGCCAAGGTGTAGCCGACATTGGTTTCTACATGAACATCACCAATGCCTATAATCTTCAAGACGCCACTATTACCTATCTTTACCTCACTAAACTCACCACAGCTGTAAGTAGTGAAGAATCCCCTGTGCGGTGTGACGTGATAGGATGCTCCTGTATCTATCACCCACTCTGTATCCTGGCATGAGGTACTAAGACAGCACACACCACATTCTGACACAATTCCCACTAGATCGTCGACTAGTGCGGTAGTATCTCTGCTTGTGTTTTCGTTCCTCTGTACCATGTCTTCATGCCACACAGTTATTCTTATTATCCTTCTTCAGTATTCTGTACTCATACCTGAAGTGACCCTTGGTGGCACAATAGTAACATTGCCTCTCTGTCTTAGGAGTTCTAGCTTCACCCCTAGATTTGCTTCTGTTATCACCTCCAGAATGAGATGGTTTTCTATTTTTACCTCTCCCCCGCTTCTTTGTGATAAGGATCTCTGAGTGAGAGGAGCTATTTCTTGAACCCCTTCTTGTCTCCTCATTCAACAATGCCCTGGTAGCTATCTCCATGGAAATAACTCCATCCTTAGCAGCTCCGTTAAGAGAAATTACTAACGTCTCCCAATTGTCGGGTAGAGAGTTTAATAGGAACAAGGCTTCAACTTTGTCTCCCATATCAATCTTCATCAAGTGCAACTGATTGATGGTATTCTGTACTTCATTAAGATGCTTAGACATTGAAGAACCTTCTTTGTACTTCGTGTTAGCAAACTTCTTAATGAGCAACACTTTGTTTTCGGCTGACTTTCTCTCATAGAGGTTTTCGAGTTTCTTTCACAAGCCAAAAGCGATAGTCTCTTGGGATACATGGTGGAAGACACTGTCATCTATCCACTGTCGAATGTACCCAATTGCTTTTCTGTCAAGCTTGCTCCACTCAACAGCAACAATTGTTTCCGGTTTTTCTCCTCCATTTTCACAGCCTGATGAGCTTATCGACTGGATCTGTACTATAGAGGAGATTCTTGAGTTCAAAGAGGTCCCTGAGAACAAGCGGGTTCCTCTTGTGGTCACGAGATTTAGAGGGAGGGCTTCTGCATGGTATCAACAAACTAAGGCCACTAGAAACCGATAGGGCAAGAAAAAGATTGAAACTTGGGAGAAGTTAAAGAAGTACATGGATGTTGCCTTTTTACCTTATAACTACAGGCAGGATTTGTATAACCGTCTCCAAAGTTTAAGGCAAGGAGCCCGATCCATAGATGACTACACCAAAGACTTCAATCAACTAGTGGTTCAGGCAGATTTAGTAGAGCCTGAGGAGCAACTCGTGCATCACTATATTAGAGGCTTGCGCCTGAACTTCCAAGATATGCTAAATTTGTTTGATCCTTGGTCAGTTTTGGAAACCCATCAAAGGGCTTTGTGTTTAGAGAAGCAGTTTAACCGCAGGGGAGAAGTTTCATATACCATGACTGCTCATCCAAACATTGTGCCTTCTAATAGGCCCACAAATTTGTAGGGTGGCAGACAACAAAGGTTTAGGGATACAACATGTTTTAGTTGTGGTGAGAAAGGTCATATCGCTTCTAATTGCAAAAAGAAGAATTTGTTTGTCGATAATGAAGACGAAAGAGAGGAGCAACTTCACGACTTTGATAATCCTTTTGTTTGATGTTGGTGAAGAAGACTCACCTGAAGAATTTGTTCACGGTGATCAAGGAAGCTCTTAGTAGTGCGTCGGGTTTGTTTCACACCCAGGGATGAGGGTGGTGATGGTTGGCTGTGCCATAACATTTTTCACTCGACATGCACAATTGTCGGGAAGGTTTGTCGTCTTGTTATTGACTCTGGTAGGTGTGAGAATGTGATTTCTGAGGAAGCCGTGAAGAAACTGAAACTACTAACTGAAAAACATCCCAAGCCGTATGCGTTGTCCTGGTTGAGCAAGACTACCGAGGTAACGATTTCTAGACGTTGCTTAGTGAGTTTTTCTATTGGTTCTAAGTACAAAGACAAGGTTTGGTGTGATGTGGTAGCAATGGATGCCTGTCATCTATTGTTAGGAAGGCCGTGGCAGTTTGATAGAGGAGTTGTTCATTTTTTTGGTTAAAAAAAAAAAAAAAAAAAAGGGTTGATTCAGTGCGCATTGTCTTGATGCCAACTAAGACAGTAGTTCCAGCACTGAGTACGGAGGTGAATGGGTCCTATAGCCTTCTGTCTATGCGTCGGTTTGAAGAGGAGATGGCCGAGTCGGGAGTGGTATATTTATTACTAGGACAGGCTAGTAGTGGTGCTGGTGATGTACCGGGTTGTGTTCAGGGTCTGTTAGATGAATTTCAGGATGTTTTCCCTACTGATTTGCCCAGTGGGTTGCCGCCTTTACGGGATATTCAACACCATATCGACCTTGTGCCAGGGTCTAGCCTTCCAAATCGCCCACACTATCGCATGAGTCCCCGGGAACATGAAGAACTCAAGCGACAGGTTGGTGATTTAATTGACAAGGTCACATCCGTGAGAGCCTTAGTCCTTGTGCCGTTCCAGCTCTTTTGACCCCAAAGAAGGATGGTAGTTGGCGTATGTGTGCAGTGTGAATAGTCAAGCTATTAATAAAATTACTGTTAAATACCGCTTTCCCATACCTCATCTGGATGATTTATTAGATCAGTTGCATGGTGCCATGGTGTTTACCAAGTTGGATTTAAAGAGTGGATACCATCAGATACGCATTCGGGTTGGGGATGAATGGAAAACGACTTTTAAAACTCGTGAAGGCTTGTTTGAGTGGCTGGTCATGCTGTTTGGGCTTTCAAACGCCCCTAGCACGTTTATGCGAGTGATGAACCAGGTGTTGAAATCATTTATTGGCCACTGTGTTGTCGTCTATTTTGATGACATCTTGATTTATAGTCTTGACTTAGAGTTGCACTTACGACAGTTGCGCAAGGTTTTGCATGCGTTGAGGGCTGCTCAATTGTATACGGCAGTTCAGAAGTGTTCTTTCTGTGTTGATAGTATTCTCTTTTTGGGGTATGTAGTTTCCAAGGATGGCATTTCGACAGTGGCCTAGGCCGGCCACTTTACATGAATGTCAGAGTTTCCATGGGTTCACATCATTCTATCGGAGGTTTATTTCCAACTTTAGTACTATCACCGCACTGATTACTAACTGCATGAAGAGTGGGAAATTCATTTGGATTGAGGCAGCAGATGCGAGCTTTGCTTTGCTTAAGCAAAAATTGATCACCGCCCCAGTTCTTGCATTACCTAATTTCTCTTTGCCGTTTGAGGTTCATACCGATGCTTCTAAGGTGGGTATTGGGGCTATTCTTAGCCAAACTTGGCGTCCTGTGGCTTTTTTTAGTGAGAAATTAACTGGCGCCAAACAAAATTATAGTGCCTATGAGTTGGAATTTTATGCCATTGTTCAAACACTTAAGCATTGGTGTTACTACCTAATTCACAATGAGTTTGTTCTACATACTGATCACGAATCTCTAAAGCATATTGGAACCCAGGATAAGTTTAGCATTTTCCAGTTATGCTGGTCCAGTTATCTACAAGATTTTACTTTTGTGCTTAAGCATACATCGGGTGCTCAGAACCGTGTGGCAGATGCACTTAGTAGGCGTGTGTCTTTATTGGTGTCTATGCGAACACAGGTAGCTGGTTTTGATAGTTTTCGTGATTTGATAGGTGATGATATTTTCTTCTCTTCTATTGTGGCTGAGATGAGGGCAGGTAAGCGCTCTGATTACCTTCTCCATGATGGGTTTCTTTTCAAAGGTAGAAGTTTATGTGTTCCGGATTGTAGTCTTAGATTGCTGATTATTAGGGAGTTGCATGGCACTAGGCATTTTGGGCATGATAAGACATACAACCTTGTTTATGATTCTTACTTCTGGCCTAATATGACTAGAGAGGTGCATAAGTTTGTGGATCGTTGTCGTATTTGTCAGGTTGCTAAAGGCAGTGCTAACAATGCTGGGTTGTATATGCCATTACCTGTTCCAATTCGTCCATGAGCTGATATTAGTATGGATTATGTTGTGGGTTTACCTTGCACCCAACGGGGTATGGATTTCGTGTTCGTGGTTGTTGCTAGGTTTTCTAAGATGGCACACTTCATTGCCTGTAAGAAAACCACTGACGCTGTGAATGTTGCTCAACTTTTCTTTAAGGATGTCTATCGTCTCCATGGTTTACCTGAGTCTATTGTGTCTGATCGGGATACTAAATTTTTGAGCCATTTTTGGCGGAGTTTGTGGAAGCTTGTTCATACCGACCTTAAGTTAAGTAGTGCATATCATCCTCAAATGGATGGTCAGACAGAGGTGGTGAATCGTTCTTTGGGTAATCTCCTTCGCAGTTTGGCAGGTCAGAATACTAAACGTTGGGAGCATGTGTTGTTTCAGGCAGAGTTTGCTTTTAATTGTTTAGTGAACAGGAGTACGGGTTACAGTTCTTTCCAGATTGTTTACGGCTTTAATCCCCGCTCTCCTATTGATTTGGCTCCTGTTCCGGATTTATCTCATATGCATGGTATTGCTGGCGACTTCATTAAGGAAATTCACGTTGTTCACGAAGTTACTCAACAACATTTGCTCGACTCTAACTCGAAGTATAAGTTAGTTGCTGATCGCCACCGCCGAAATGTGAGCTTTGCACTGGGAGATTTTGTTTGGGCTGCTCTTACTAAGGATCGGATTCCAGCTGGTAGGTACAACAAATTGGGTCCTCGCAAGATTGGTCCTCTGGAGGTGATTGCCAAGATCAATTCCAATGCATATCGGTTGCAGTTACCTGATCATATCTGTACTTTGGATGTTTTTAACGTGAAGCACCTTTGTCCTTATTATGATACTTCTTCAGATGAAGACGAGCCAAATTTGAGGTCAAATTTCTCCCACGCAGGGGGGAATGATGCAGTTTGAGTTATGTCAGAGTTATGTGTGCTGTGCTCTGTTAGAGTTCTATGTTGAGTTATGTCAGAGTTAAGTGTTTGGGCCTTATACACACTGCAGAGCAATAGCCCAATAGTTGTTATTTCACATGTTTGTTTACACTGCCTATATAAAGGCTAGGTAGGGTTTTGAGAAAGGGGCTTTTTGATGAATTTTAAGTTATAATAAGAATAGAGATTATTCTATTCATTGTTGCGAGGGTTGAGTGCTACTTGAGTTTATCGCCCTGCATAACTCTGAAGGCTGAATATAAATCATTCAGACAATTTTACTCATGCTATCTATTTTAAACACTAACTTGACTTCTTGTAAAACAAAATATATATTAAATTTGAGGAGAGGAGATGGATTATCTAAGAAAAGAAATGATAAATAAATTTATTTAAAATATTCTTTCACAAATATATTTTAACGGTTTATTTTCATATTTTGTTTACTTTCAATTCAGAAAATATATATGTAATTCTATTTTTAACAAAGTGGATATCATTCACCCAAAAAAATGAAAAAACCCGTGATGCCAACATCAAATTTTGAAGAACCTATTTTGAATCCATAAAGGTCAAGGTAAGAAAGTAGATTTGAGATTGAGTTCTTAAGAAATGGCAAGAAGGGATTTCCTCGTTCCAAGAATTAAAATTCAGCATTCAGGAGAAACTTTGGTGCTGAATGATGAATGCTGAAAGTACCATTGAATGCTTAAACTACTTAAAAAAAAACAAACAAGTTTTGAGTCTACGCATGCTTAAAACTTAAGTTTAAGAGGCTCTGAATGCTGAATTAAAAAAAAACAAACAACCCCTTAATAAGTTAATCACCAAGCTATCTAAATGTAAATGCCTATGAGCAGAGTATTAATGTTCTGCTCGCCGGAAATTCTACAATACAAACAAAATAACCAACTCGACCTTTTATTAGGGTTACACAGTACATCGAATACCTCTTAAGGATGACGTACACCAACATTACCAAGGTACTAAACCATCACACAGGTACGAGAAACTAACACAGAGAATTACTTACGCTAGTAATTGATTTATTTGCTCATATTTTTACCTACATATAATCATTTTATCTAGACCGGGACAATCTTCACCCCCAGTTTCTTCTGGGCAAATGCAACAAGGTGTTCCATCTCATTCTCATCTACAAATCCATTGTGATTTTCATCCGCAGCCAGTAATCCGTTCCGAGCCCTCCATGACGAGAACCACACTCCAAGGCTACGGATGGCTTCACGTAGCTCAGTTTTGCTTATACGTCCATCACCATCAGCGTCAAACTGGCTCAACCATTGCTTGAACTCTTCGACTGTCATATTCTTTTTAGGCTTTGCACGGTTTTGGAGAACCATTTTTTGTTAGTAACAAAACCAAACTCTTCAGTTGCTTACAATAGAGTTACTGATCACATATCTCTTATTTATTGCCTTCCATGTCTAGTCTTCCTTAAGAAGATTCTAGATCACTGTACTATTATTCTTATCACGTTCTTTGTTCTTCCTTATCCGCGAAGAAGAATCTTTAAACAGCCCTCGTGAGTTGGACATGTAGGGTATCTACTGGAAAGCTATAAGCTAATTAGAAAATATCATTCGTGAAATTCTTACATTATTATTAGAGATCTCTTATTATTATTATCTTTTAATCACAGAAGTATGACCAAAATATAGTTACTTACAGTCTATATTTGCTCAGAAAACATATTGCCATGATTCGTCGAGACAGGATTAAACACATTTTTTTTTTTGGAGTTCACATTTGTGGCAAGCACTTCCATTGCATTTTGTAATAGTAATAACTCTGCTAAAGTCTGAGAGCTTTGACATTGTTACGCTCTGATTGTTACTAATGTAGCTAACTCATCGATCATTTTTTTTTCTCTTGGTTATTTTGTTGCTTCGTTCCATATTTCACGAGTTCATTTTCTTGTCGGTTGAATGTTGATTGTGCAAAACCTTGATGGTCTTTCAAATTTTCTTGTGAAAGACGAATAGATTTTGTAAAAGGGTGTTAGCACATTTTGAGGATGAATGATGACTTCATTGTTTTCCGTATTCAATTTTGAGGTTGCTATATTTGCTTGGAGATATGCATCTTGGCCACGTCATTGTTTCATGTTATATCACATTCATATTTAATCCTTAATAGCTTTTATTGCTTTGGTGCGTTGGTCAAATTTTGGACCCCCAAGTATAATTGTATACCCACTAGACCACATGTAAATGACTCAAGATTGTTCAGTCCAGTCAAATTATGTGCAGTCCAGTCTACTCAAACATTGGCCTACGCCCCCTTGTGTAAAAGACTTTTTTTTTTTTTTTCTAAATAATATAGACCCATTTTAAAAACTTGTCTTGGTCCCTCAAAGTTCAGGGCCGGCCCTGGCTTTACCCTATATGTAAGTTCGTGAGGGTTCGCCTACTACTCCCTTTTTCCATTTCTTAGTTAATAGTATGATTGCGCTTTTGGGCCAACTTGTCGACAGAATCAATACAATACGTACTTTGAACCGAGTGACTTAGGAATGAAGGAAGCCAGAAGGAGCACCTTAACACAGGTAGCAGTGACCTGATAAGGTCTAAAAGAAGAAGCAAGAGATGATTGGAGGAGGATGAAATGGAGAAGAGCTCAAGAACTGCAACTCGGGAGATTGCTACTTCCTGCTGAACCTAGTGTGGGCTTCATATATATTATATAGGGCTACAGGCATTTGCGAGAAGTCTCTGCAGAGCTTCGGTGATGGCACGAAGCTCTGCTAACAGGGTTTTGGCATGCACCATCATTGTTCAGTCATCCCCTCAGCCACCATATATGATACCAACCTTAGTAATATTCCTGGAAGCACATGAACTTGTTTGACAGAAATCTGGTAATAGAGTAGCAGTATGGCGATTGCCACTGTCATCTTGGCGAAGTTGAATTAAATTGCTGTGCAATTTAAATAAAGCACAGTTCGATGGTGTGCTTTTGGTCAAACACTCAAATTATAAAAAATGCATTGCGCTGTCACCGATATAGGCGACACTAGCTAATGCGTAAGCACATTTTTATGATTTGTCTGACAAAAACATGCTTCAAGATCTGTCCGATGTAATTTAATTTAAAAAATGTAAATGAACGCTATATGAGATTTTGATATGCTAATACATATGACGTATTCTGGATAGACAGACAACAAATACTTTGATTAGCAAATCCGCACTCAACGGAACTGTAGGGTGTGAAACTCCCCTAATCTAAATTCAGTGCAGTTCTGAAATAAACATCCTGGCGGATTTTGATTTTGATGCACTTATTTAGAAGAAATACAATTTCTGTTTCTTCTAATATAAGAAACACAAACCCTTTCGTATGGATAGATATATTTTAGATTGAGAGACGATACAACAACAACGTACAATAACAAAAATAGAATAATTATTAGTACACATATATATTGGCTAATAGCGTGCCTCGGCAGATTTCTTCAGTTATCAGTGACTTCAAGCTGAAAATTGAAGTTCCTCTGGACGTACTCCTTAAGATCTTTGATCTGGTCGTCAGTTACTGATTCAGAAGACAAGTGCGTATTCCCCTGCTTATTAAACCAACTTCCAAGGGTAGGGATAATTCTTTTGAGGTCACTTTTGCTAATCTGACACTCTCCTCCGTCTTGAGCTCCATATAGCTTCAAAACATTCTTAAATTGCTGTCTTGTCGATCCACGCCAAGAAGAAGCACGACGTTGGTTCAAGTACATGATTTCACTCTCTTATAAAATGTAAATGAAAGTGAATTGGTTGCAATACCGAATTCTTTACTTATTGAACTATTGCTCAATCACAAGATTTGCCTTATGGTTCAACTAACTCATAGACTTTATATTTATTGTAGAAATATATCGAAGCAAATGGAATTCCTTTGTTGAGTGTTGTATTTGTCTTTGTTTTCTTTATTGATTCCTTCTTATCGCAAAAGAATAATCTTTAAACCACTTTATTGATTTTATCTCCTTCCACGTTACTCAAAGGAATCTACTTTCATGCAATTGTCGCAATATTGCTCATTATTCTTCCTAGGAATCCCCCTACCCAGCCCTTTCAATGTGCGTAACACAGTCTGTCATATACTGCCTATTTAGCAAATCTTGTAAAGTAGGTGTATTGTTTGGGAAAACGATACCAATCGATCCTCACTAAGATAGATTGAATATGAACACTCTAAACTCTAATAGAAAAATATAAACTTTCACTACAACCAACAACCAATAACCACAAATCTAAGCTATGTAATTAATTATTACAAACAAACAATATCATTATTGTAAAATAAAACTTACCACGCACAATGAAACACAACATGTAACGTGGTTCGGCCAATGATGCCTACTTCCACAAGAGTCAATAATTTTATAAGTGTGGGAAGGAAGATTACAATCACTCTTCTCAAGTCTTTTTAAACTTACTAAATCTCTATTCACTAACCTCTCCTTACAAGCTTTATATCTTTGCAAATATTTTATATCAATTTTGGTTGCTCTCAAAATTATTGATTTTCTCTCTTGTATGACTTACGGGTAAACAACCATAACTTTATATATATATGATTCCTAAATTTTGGTGTAAAACGAAATTCCAAATCATCTTAGTTAGTCTGTTAAATAAAACCGAACTTCTATCTGTGGACGACATGGGGAGCGTGCGCCCCTTGGGCTAGGCATATTAGGGGGCATCCGTCCCTTGTGAACAAACAATTTCCAATACTGATGTTACGCATCCTGGAGATTTTTGCTGTGTAAGACTAGGGGGCGTACGCCCCTTCACTTCTTCAAAGTTAGTATTGAATTTTGGTCACATGGTGAAGGACCACACCCAACAATCTCCCCCTCCCGAGCCATAAGGGGGATACCTCCATACATTCCCAAAATCAATAGGAAGAGTGTGCTACCATTCCAGTGGTAGCACAACAAACATCAAATTTGCCTTTCGACAAAACTTTGGTCATCATATGTAAAACCCTGTATTATTGGGCTTAGGGGTGGTGACCCAAGACCCATGGTTGGGTCCATGAAAAAAAAGGAAAGAAAAAGAGGAAATGCTCTCGACCTCCTCTCTCGCTCTCGGCCTTCTCTCTCTCTGACTTCGATCTCTTCTCCTAAAGTCTTCAAAAGAAAAGATTATGGTTTTGTTGTGGGGAAAAATTTACTCCATTTTTCGACTAGTTGTGTGATTGAAGGACTACTAATCATCACTATTTCTAAGAAATACAAAGTAGGTTTTAATTTGTGGGGTGTCGAATTAGAGCTATTTCGATTGGGATAATTGGAGGTTTTACTATATTATAGTATGGAATTTATGGGGAAATCTTTAAGGACTGTAAACTTTGCTGGGAAGGATGCATCTTGGTTTTAGAGCTAATTTCTTAAAGGAGCTTATTCAGTAACTCAAAAACAAGTAAATATTTCTTTTATTTTCTCGAATCCAATGAGGGATTTGCCATTGACTTTGAGAAGAATGTTATATATATATAAAATTCTCTTTACTGTTTGACATGTCAAGAAAGATTTATGTTCGAAATGATTGTTGGCTATTTTACTTTAAGTTTGGATTAGTATTGAGTTTATAATTAATTTAAATATATCGGTCCATTGTTAATGGTGTGATGTGCTTCGTTATTGTCCTTTCGGACAATTGCTTTAACTAGGATGTTTATCTAGTTGTTTTGGTGTTTGTATTACTGGTTTCAATGGTGTGTTTGGTCTCGGTATCGTCCTTTTGAGCAATAATGTCTTAACCTAATTGATTTGGTATTCGGGTCACTGAATGTTATTGTGAGCGCCGTACAATATGAGTTGTAATTCATTGTTTTTATTATGGAAAGATGGTTTATTTGTTGAGTTTCGATATTCGAGTTATTATATCGAACTGTTGAGATACAATATTGAATTGAATTGTCGAGTTATTATATCGAATTGTCGAGATATAATACCGAACTGTTGAATTGTTATATGGGTTTGTTGAGTTCTAAGGTTGAACTGTCGAGTTCTAATAATGTTGAACTGTTGAGTTTTATGGTTGGACTGTCGATATTGAACTATTGAGTTCTAAGGAAGAACTACGTATGGCTTGATCCCTGAAAGGGTACGTAGGCAGCCACCTGTCACAACCGCTTCCATAGGTAGATATACCTACCCCGTAAAGTTCTTTGTTTATGACATTTGATCATTGTTTTATTATATATATATATATATATATATATATATATATATATAGAGTTATTATATCGAATTGTCGAGATATAATACCGAACTGTTGAATTGTTATATGGGTTTGTTGAGTTCTAATGCTGAACTGTTGAGTTCTAAGGTTGAACTGTCGAGTTCTAATAATGTTGAACTGTTGAGTTTTATGGTTGGACTGTCGATATTGAACTATTGAGTTCTAAGGAAGAACTACGTATGGCTTGATCCCTGAAAGGGTACGTAGGCAGCCACCTGTCACAACCGCTTCCATAGGTAGATATACCTACCCCGTAAAGTTCTTTGTTTATGACATTTGATCATTGTTTTATTATATATATATATATATATATATATATATATATATATTAGAGCGTGCTTAGTGTGATATGTATAATATTGGATCCTTATATATTTTTGTTTGGAAGAACTGAAATTAAAGTGATTTAGGTTTAATGTTTTACGTATGTCATTTAGTTTACAAATAGGCAGATGCGGGAATTGCATTGAGAGTAAGTTTTACTATAACTTAAATATTTATTGCTATGAGTGTCATTATTTCTAGTCGTGTTTCTATCCACCCGATTGCCATATTAGAGATATCTTTATTTGGTTAGTTTGTTTAGTCGATATTAGTTTGGTACTCAAGTGATCTGGCATTTGTTAATCCTTCGTTTATGGGTGTATTTGGAATATATAGGGTTACATGGTTTTGTTGAGGTTGTTTTGGTAATGTGGAGATGTATGTATATTAGTTGCATTGTATAAGTCGTAGTATTAGGGTTTCTAGGATGTTGTTTGTATATTTATAGTTTTATTCTTATTCGAGGATTAGTTATTTGACTTAACTAGCATTGGTAGAGATGGTTAAGTAGCTGGTTCTACGAATCAATATATCTTTTTGTAGTTGAATTTACGACTGAGGTATGAGGTTTTATATTTGGTTTGGATGTATTTTTACTAAAATTTAAGGTTATGACAGGTTTTATATTTATGAAATGTTGAAAATATAGAGGAGACTCTGCCAAAATTTTTACCATAAAAGTCACGTATCTTAGGTATGAAATTGTTTGAGATTTGGGGCGTTACAAAGTAGTATCAGAGCTTTAGGTTCAAGTGTCTTAGCAGGCTTGGGTATCCTAAATATCTTCTAACCACAATTAGGTTTGAACTTTGGTTTGATAAATTAGTGAAAACGTTCAACTATGTTGTTGTTTTATAAAGTTGTTAATGATTTATTGGTCTGCATTTTATTCGTGTTTGTTAAATTTACTTAGATTGGATGGTGACGATTGTCTCTTTTTATGTTTGACAATAGACATTTGATTTCCTTGTGCTTATTGTGCAAAATTTGTTTGTATGATAAGTTTGTAAACACTTTTTTACTTATGTTGTTCATTCACTTGTGTGGTCATGGTTAAGCCAGACTCGTAATTTTAAGCTTTGCTAATGATTTTATGTGGATGAGATTTGTAGTGTGTATTGTAATGTGAGCGTGTGTGTGTGTATGTGTGTCTATCCCTTTTACTTATCCAATGAGTTGTTTATAATGTGTCGTGGAGTTATTTGTTACATCTTTATAATTGTTCTTCATGTTAAACCCATTCGACTCAAGTGAGGCTACGACCATGTTGAACCCATGGTGTTAGAATGGCGGTTGATGTACTTAATCATGTTGAACCCATGATGTTGGCATGGTGGTTAAGGCATGCAACCATGTTGAACCTATTAAGCACATGGCAGTCGAACTCATTGAGTATATGGCGAAGAACTTATCATGTGACTTAAGTGAAGCTATGACTATGTTAAACCCATGGTGTTGGAATGACGGTTTATGTACTTAACCATGTTGAACCCATTAAACACATGGTGGTCAAACTCATTGAGTACATGACGAATAACTTACAAGGTGTCGGAGAGTTTTGAGAATTGTGTTAACTTGTGGAGCACTAATAGTTAAAAAGACTTTTGTTTAAACTTGAGTATGTTGGATTCTTTGATTAACTTGAGATGATATGCTTTGTGTGTTGAAATGTTATTTTTCTTTTATGGTAAAACACGAAAGGTGGAAATAGAATCTTATTGAAAAAAGGATTATATTAATTGTCCTTATGGTGTTATCAAGATTCCGTACTGGTGTTCTTGGTTAGTTGTTTAAAGTTGCGCTTTACATGAATGTGTAACTTTGTATAGGTGATACCTTCATTGTATAATAATTAAGAGGAAGTTTTGCTTGTGTGTGCCTAAGTGGCGGTACTTCTTTTGAGGGCATAGTAGAATTCCTTCTTTTTGCCCATTTTTCCATTTTTTTTTAAATTTTTTTTTTTCATGATGTTCTTCTTTATAGGTGTCAAAGTTTGGGGATGTTTGTTACGTGCTATATCTGGTAGTAGGTTTGCCTTCATGTTAATGAGTTATATATTTACTGCTATGACCTTCTTAAGTATTTGCATTTCTTGCATCTTAATGTGTTTAAATTATGGGTGTATTTTCTTTTATAGTTTTTAAGACTTACCCCCCTGTCAAGTTTGCTAAAATGACTATCCCGTAGTTCTTCACTATTTAGACTTCCCCCAAGACTCACAGCAGGACCGAGTCAACTGGTGTTGACCGTGTGATAAAAGGTAAAATATTAGTTTTACCTATGCATATGCTGATGAAACTTAAACGCAAGTAAAACTAAAACTAAACTTTACTAGTGATGTTATCAAAGATTATCTACTCTCGATTCTATTGAAATAGAGTTGGAGTAAAAGATTCATTCCATTCCTAGTTCTTTAGAATTCGCATTTCCTAAGATTATCAATTTATCCAAAGTTAATGAGAGTTTTACGAATTTATACTACGATGCAAATTATACTAACGAGATACGATAATTCAACTATGAAATGCTAAATTGAATCTATGATAAGGAATTAGGAGGGATTGATTCCGCCTTAACTCGACTTAATTTACTAACGAAGAATAAATTAAGTAATCCAAATTGAAGCTGCCAGATAACAATTGGTTCTTTCTAATCCCTAGTTGTTCATGGTAATCTCTACCAACTAACATCTAGCATGTAAAACAATCAAACCCATTCTCATGGTGAACTAATCGTTTTCTAGAATGGAATGGAAAATCACGACTATTCAACGCTAACACAAATCAAGCTTCATCAAGGCTTCTTCAACCCCCTCTAATGGAGGTTTAGCCTAGAATCATTATGCTATCATTTCCAATTGAATTTAAACAAGACATGATATCAAGATTATAACTTTACTATATTGATCTAATCAAGAATTCAAATCTAAATTAACAACTAAGAAATGATTAACAACTAAAATTGAATTTAGATCTAAGTAATTTAATAAACCAAAACTGAAATCATGAATAACTAACTACTTTTATTAATCTAATGAAGGAATAACAATGATTCAATAATCTAAATTAAAACAAGGTAATAGAAACTAATTAATTGAATGTAAAAACTAGATCTAAACTATTCTCTAATGGCTACTTGCTACCTAAAACTAAGCATTGCTTAAGAGTTAAGTCTTGTGTGTTGAAATGGAGGAGACAAGATCCACATTTTCGTGCATGGGATGAGGAGCCCTGTTTTGGGCCGGAAAATCGAGCCCAAAACCCAATTTCTTCAGTCCACATAAGTCTTTTCAGTTGGATTTGATTTCCATAGACTTTTCATCTAATTCTGCTCCTCTGATTGGGTAAAGGCTTGAACCATTGGAAAGCTGATTCCAAGCCGGTCATTTTGACATAAGGTAGGCCCAATTCCGAGGTCTGAGCCTAAAGATACGGTCTTCGGAAGTTCTGCTGACTTTTGTGTGCTGTTTCTGCCCGCGTTGACTTTGACTTTTCAGCTTTGACCCGGATTTATAAAGGTTTTTTCTCCTTGAATCTTGGCCTTTAATCTCAGAACTTATTAGCAACCAACCCTTGCTCCTTTAATTATCTCGCCAAAGTGACACATTTCTGCACATAATTGACTCTAATGCCTGAAATATATAAAAACACGTAATCAGCATTAACTCTTATTTATTACTCGCATAATTGGTCTAAAAGTATTATTGTTAAGGGGTTAAAACTATAGTTTTGGGCTCTTATCACCGTGATCTTACTATTTGAGTCATGTGAAATGTCTTAAATACCCTTTCAGACCTAAAATTACCTAAATATCCCCTTGACCGAATGGAAAAGGCTCGTGACAAAAGAAGGGCAGGAACTGCAATACCTGAGGAAAGAGATAGAAAAAGCTTAGCTTCTTCGCTTCAATTGAGTAGCTAAACTCGTTGCTGAAGCCTTTCTTCACGCACAACAAGACTTGATTTGAATGCTTCTTGCCGCGATCTGCTCTTGGCCTATTAGGTTCAGAACTCGGATCCATATGGGAGAGTGGTCTCTAGCTCATCTCACGATGCCGTTAAACTATTCTCTCCCGCTTGAAGTGGTGTTAGCTGATGGAACCAAATCAATGCTTTCCTCGCTCGTTGGCCAGTGATAATCCAGAGTAGGCTTCTTTCTTTCCTCAGATATGAAGCTGTTGGTCAATCGGCCCCTTAGCTTGTGATATCAGCAATTAAGAAATAATGAAAATATCCTTCTCAATAATGAAAATATCCTTCTAAAGGAGAAAATTCATGCACTGACTAATGAGAGTCTTAAGTCTGAACTTGAGAAAGAAAAAGCAGCAGAAAAGTCACCTGTAAAGGAGTGTTTTAGTTATCCCTTACAAATAGGAAGAATGAGGAGAAGGGTTAGAAATGGGAAAGACCGAGTTTGTTGTTGAGTGAACTGCCTACGGTATCTATATCTCGATTATGGGGGGAGAGAAGAATCAGGTCTGGTGTAGTTCATATGGGAGGTATTTATAGCTAGGAAAGGTGGATCTCTATCTAACACGTGTCTTGTCAATCACAAATGTATGGTTGAGATTGAGAAGAAGTGTTGAAATGGTGGTGGTAGGAATTCTGTAATGATGGGGAGTGGTTACAGTGGTTCGTGATTTGCGGAGACAGAGTATGTAAGGAAGGCTTTGGCAATGATTGCTTCTAGAAGATATGCTGAGTCATAATGTAGAACGCTCAGTATGACGAGATATGAGTCGACCTGTCATAGAACGGTCTCGTAGCTCGTGGATGTGTTTCGATGATGTAGGTCGCTCTGAAGGCGGTTCGGGAAACTAAGTCAGAGGTCGTTGTGGTACTTCCTCTATGCTGAATACGTGCTTGATATTCCTGGATTGGAATATCACTCCCTCACCCCCTTTCAGTAGGTCGTGCTGTACATTGAAGTGATCTGCTGAGAGACAACGGTAGTACGTATTAAGCAATAATGAAGAGGCAAACTGGTGTAAATGGAAATACCCAACGAACTATGGAGGTCGATTCAGGTGTGAGGTGATAGTTAGCACGTGGCTGGCGCATGAGTAAATCTGAGCAGTTGAGGAGAAAATGTGTCGCCCCTTTTTTTCGGGAGTCGTGTGTGGGCTAGGGCTAGGTTGTAATCATAACACATTGGAAACTGGAGGGGTGGTTATACAAAACCAATGCTGGCAATCTGAAGAGCCATTTCTTGCTTCTCCTCCTAGAAAAACTTACTACATCAAGAAGTTTCAGGTTAGTTTTCTGGCACTGTTGACCTTCCACTCTCTGCTTTGCTCTTGCTTTTTGTTGTTGAGTTGTTAGGTCGTATGTCTTGTTGCTTGTTGTTGGATTTGTGAGTGATAAGAGAAAGATGTCTGACTCAGACGATACGCGATCTAATGAGATTCGCGAAGTTTCTCTTGGTTAGGATGATGTGGAGGAAGAGAAGGAAGAGTCAGTTGGCTATGAGAGTGAAAATGGTGATGGGGACGAGGTTAGGGGTGGAGAAAATGATGCACACTCTGAATCTGTGGTTGTTGTAACTAGCACTTCAGGTCGCGAGGAGAGATCGTCGTCTAGTGGGATACCTCCTAGGATTGTAGACAAACGTGTGTTGAGGGCGTTCAGCGATCTGAGAAAGACTTATGGGATAAACGTAAGTGATCTGGAGATCCACGAACTAGGGCATGACGTACAGGTCTTCAGTGATAAGTACGACCCACCGAACTATGGGGTCATAGTCTGTGAAGGGCAGTTGAGGGCTGGTATGAGGATATCGTTCTCAAAGTTAGCCTGTGCATTTTTGAATTTTTGTGGCAAAGTGCCCTGTCAGTTCGTGGGAAACGTGGCGGTTGCTCAAGGTGCTCGACCTGTTGAACGCGAGCGGTGAATACCAGATAGAGGTCGCTGACATTATTGAGCACTACTCAGTAAAGCGATCTCGTGCTCTTAACTTTAGCTTGCAAACACGAACGAGAAGATCAAGCGTCCTAGACGGTGTGAGTAATGAGTCTTGGGAAAAGAGGCCGTTGCTATTAGTTGGGAACTTCTGTGCTAGAGGGTTTGGTGTGGAGAATAGGATGTGTGACTTTGCTGGTGGGTACTAGTATATTTATTGTTTGATTGTTTTGATGTAGCGTTTGTTGATTTTGTATTGAACCTGCTACTTTGTTGTTGTTGCAGAACTCGCTATAAAGAGGCAAACTGATCGGAAGGTGATCGAAAAGTTAGCGAAACTAACACGAGCTCAGAAATAGGCTAGATTGCTGGAGGACGCACACTTCTTTGTGGAGCGAGGAGGTCCTGTGATTCAGGAGAAAAGGAGGAATCAGAAGAAAAAGGCTCGGGGTCTGGTTATCTATGAAGCATATAGTGAATCTGTGATGGAAAAGCATAAGAGCGACCTGGTGACAAGGGAAGACAGGAACCGAAGTCGTGCTGGTCCTAAGCGACCCACCAGAGGTGCTGGTGCCTCGGGGGTTGGAGTTAAGAGGGGTCTAGAGAGTGCACCCTACGACCTGGATGATATCGCCTTTGATATTCCTGAGCGAAGTCACTTGCTGAAGATGAAGGGCGACGAACTTGAGGCCCGGATTGCCAAGGTCGCGAGGGTAGTTGACACTGCACTTGGGGGTAGCTCGGGACCTGGCGGTGAGGGGCGAACTGGGGGGAAGGCAGCTCATAGTTCTAGGTCTAGGTTGCTGATCGACTTTAGCATGTTGGGTGAAGGGACTGATAATTGGGAAAATGATAGTTTTACCTACGAATAAGTGATTAGACTCAAACGCAAGTAAAACTAAAACTATTTTAGACGCTAATTTATCCTAGTTTTTCTACTCTCGTTATCGTTCAATATATTTAGAGTAGAGAATTCGTTCCACTCCTAGTTCTTTAGAATTAACGTTAACTACGATTATCAGTCTATCAAAGTTAATGAGAGTAACGATGGAATTATACTACGATGAGAAACTACTAATCAATATGCGAATAACGAAATGACGGAATTCAAATACTAACTTGACAATAGAGAATGAATTAGGGGAATTTGATTCCACCTTAACTCGACTTAATCAACTAACAGAGAAATATCGTAATCCAAATTTCAATTCCTTCGCATAACAAACTGGTAATTCTAATCTCTAATTATTCATGGCAATCTCTACCAAATAATAACTAGCATGTGAAGCAATCAAACCCATTCTCATGGTGAACTAATTACTTTATAGAATTGAATAGATTATCACGACGATTTCTAAGCTAACAAATCAAGTTTTCATCAAGGCTTTCTCAAACCCCTCTAATGGTGGTTTAGCCTTGATTCATAAAACTATCATTTCTATATGAGTTAAAACAAGACATGATATAAAGATTATAATTTTACTTATTTGAATTAAAAGGGAAATCTAATCATGCAAGATTGAATTGAACTAGTAATGATTAATAAATAAATCTATGAATTGAAACTAAAATATTTTAATGGAATGAAACTAGATTTATAAATAACTAACTAACTTTATTGATCTAATGAATAAATAATAATACTGATTCAAAATTGAATTAAAACAAGGTAATAAAACTAATTAATGGAGTCTAAGCTAATTTATTTTCTAATCTAGGTCTAGCTTCTTAGTCTCCTCTTTCCTCCCTTCAAGAAGAGAAAGAGATCTCCAATTTTGTGCATGGGCCTGGAGCCATGTTTTTGGCGGAAAATCGAGCCCAAAACCCAATTTCTTCAGTCCATAGAGCCATTTTCAGCTAGATTTGACTTCAACAGACTTTTTGTCTACTTTTGCTCCTCTTATTGGGTCAAGGTTTGGACCATTGGAAAGCTCTTTCCAAGACGGTCGTTTTGACATAAGGTAGGCCTAATTCCGAAGTCTGCCCGCGTTGACTTTGACTTTTCAGCTTTGACCGGACTTTAAAAAGGTTTTTTCTCCTTGAATCTTGGCCTTTAATCATAGAACTTCTTAGCAACCAACCCTTGCTCCTTTATCTCGCAAAAGTGACACATTTATGTACATAATTGACTCCAATGCCTGAAATACATAAAAGCATGTAATCAACATTAACTTTTATTTATTACTCGCATAATTGGTCTAAAAGTATTATTGTTAAGGGGTTAAAACTACAGTTTTAGACTCTTATCAAACCACCCCCAAACAGCATTTTGCTTGTCCTCAAGCAAATACGAGAAATTAGCATAAGTGACCAAAAATAGAGTTCTAACTAATCTCATTTCGCCGAGTGCGATTGCATTGACCATATGCAACAAGGCCTTAAACCACTAGGAATTCCCTAGTGGACGAGTTATAGCCTCGTGAGAGTTTTCCAGTGAAGGTACTCACAAACTTCATCTATACTACAATGACTAAAAAATAAAACTATTGTTTCCTTATTTATGTCTCAATCATCTATACATCTCACTAGCAATGAATACAGAATAATCAAGTCGAAACCTAAGCTAATATATACATAATAATCAATCATCTATGAATAAACATATATACAATGAGTAATATGAAATGAAATGCACTAAATGGTCCGTTTAAAACTTTGGAATAGCGTCTTTAAGTAGGTCCTCACATAAATGTCAAGATAAAAACACTCTGATTTTTCCGCTCAAGTTTCGCTACTCCAGTGTGCAGTGGGCACACTTTACCTTATAATCTCAATGACACACAAGGAAGCCAAAGTTGATCAAACACATCTGCCACTTACTATCACACTAACCTGTTCCTAATTGAGCTAGAGGTCTTTATTAGGTGTTGTGGGGATTAGGAGATGGTTTAAGAAGGAAGAAAATTGATATTCAAAGAGGACAAGTCTGAGTTAATAGGGTCTTCATATTACGTAACTAGAGGAACCCTTGTTCTTTTTCTTCTACACTTTGTTTCCATCCTTAGCCTTTTTATTTTGGCTTTTTGACTCCTTTATTCTATTTTTGGAGTTTTTATTTTGTTTTTGTTTTTATTTTTCTTTTCTCTGGATGGAAACTTATTTTCTTTTTCTTTTATGAAGCAACTAACTAATTTTTGTTTACACAGGTTTTTCTTTTTTCTTTTCTTCACTCATCATATTCTCAGACTCATTCTATAATGGGTAGGTTGATTTTTTGTTTTGTTTTTTTTTTAGTAAAAGGGTAAATGATTTGCGGTTTATGAAAGGCTAAAGAAAGGCTCAGAGGGGTGACTAGCGGAACATAATTTCATATGGTTTGAACTTCTGGCTATATCGATCTAAGAGGGCCTAAATTCTCGCTTAGGATATGGTATAGTGATCAAGCAAGTGGACGTGTGATTTCTCTATCCAGATTTTACTTCTCCCTTGTGTCAGTTCTCAAATGTTTCACTCATATAAGGCTTTAGTCTATATTCTCACAGGATTTGTAGAATAAGTACTCTAGCCTAGATTTCAGAAACTTACTGCCAAACAATCATAGATGCTCATGTAATATATTTATAGAAAGATGCAAAGATTATTATCTACATATTAACCTAAGTTTCTAAAAACTATTCTAATGCAAAAGTTACGTGAGACTTCTAGATTATTAAGAGCATAGAGAAAAAAAACAATACCAATATTCCTAAGTGTATAACATAAACTTTTTATTTATATTTTTGAATTTTTGAAAATTTTGAATTTTTACTAGAAAACAAGTGCATATTGTACATATCTATATCCTAACAGATGTCTTAATTACACGTGTTTCTATGCCACCCCCAAACAAGAAGCATGCTTTGTCCTCAAAGTATTGAAATAAAAAGGGTAGAAAAATACCATGGAAACGCGTAAAATTCTAGAATATCTGCAAAACAAGGTTAAAACATACTAATATAGAAAAAGAAAAACAGACACAACTCTATAGGAGTTCCACCCGTTATGGGGTTAACAAGAATTAAATTGTTTGGGACATAAGCAAACACTAACTGAAATAAAAACTTACCTTCTCTCCAGTGTTTAAGCGTCGTCTTCATCCTCTTCAAAGAAGTGAGGTTCCTTCGCGTCCTGCCATGCCATGATAACTTTCCAAGCCCGTCGCCGTGTGTCATCAACCCGTGCTAACCTGTCTAGTGTCACTTGGTCTGATGGGGTGTAAGGAGGAACCAAATGAGGTTGCATCTGCCAACCCGACCAAGTCATAACTCGAAATGAACAAACCACCCAATTGGTGGGTCTCATGACTTCAACCCTTTTCCAATCTGTGAACTGGGTACAGAATTCAGGTAAACAACCACGCATGATGCGGCAAACCAAAACAGGCATAAGAAGATACTTATGCCGCATGTTATGGGCTCTCTTAAGACTAGCCACTAATACTCGGGGAATGTCATATCGGCGACATCCCTCAGCTAAAGCAAGGAAAACGTCACCAACAGTACTATTTGCAGAATTAAACTGTCACTTTCCTAAAATATTCATCATGATGAATAACATGGTAGTTCCTACATTCAGGGACAGGCTACCAAGGGCTATGCTATATCACCCTTGGTCCATTACACGAAACACCCCTCCCCCATAATACTCATGGAAATATATATAGTCATAGAGGTATGCATTATCGGTCATATATCCCCACGTGTGCATAGGATCAGGCAAGGGCAATCCCGAAACTAACGTTACCAAAGACTTACTGAATTCCATTGTCGTGTCTTCAATTGCAAGGGAAAATTTTTGTTCTCCATCATGGTTACAATAGAAAGTAATATTATTGTAGAAAAATGCAGTAAGTTGAGGTGAATACGAGTCGTCATCACTTACCAGTAGATGCTGCCATCCTAACTGCAAGATCCTGTCGCCGAACCAATCTCCATAAGTTTCGCTTCCCAACAAGTCTTCGAAAGACTGCTCCGGTATGACTATAGGAGATTTCATCACAAAACTACTCTCTAGAATAGCTGCAAACGATCCTGGAACAACCTTAAAAAAATCAGAATTTTCGTTCCTACGGATGTCAGAGCGCGGGGGACGCTCAAACTATGCCTTGTATGGGCGCGGGGTGCGCTCTAGTTATGATCGAGTTCCAGGCACTTAGGCGCAGGGCGCGCTCACTTTTTACTTGGGATGGGCGCAGGGTGCGCTCGTGCCTTGGGCAAGTTCCAGTGTTTTGAGTGCGGGTCGTGCTCGAATTTGGTCTTGTGAGGGCGCGGGGTGCGCTCAGGTCTAAATTTAGTAACAGGCGGTTCAAGCGCAGGGTGCACTCACTGAGGCATAGGGCGCGCTCCATATAGCTTGAGTGCTGAAGTGAAGAAACAAAAGAGAAAAAAAAAATTGAGAGTGAAAGGTGAGAGTGCAAGGTTTGTAGTGTGGGTTGTGAGTGTAGAATGAAGGAAGCATATATAGGGTTTTAGTTTCTAAAACGAATTAACAAGTTGCCAAAAAGCTTTAAGGCAATTGTCGGAAACAAAATATTTCCAAAACTTAAAACGGAAACAACCCATATTCATTATTCTAAAACAAACCTAATATCTTTTAGATTGAATTTAGAATAGTAACTTCTTAACTCATTGAAATTTCATCCTACCACAATATCTAATCATAGGCATGCCAATATCGGCAACATTCCCAACAATCATTGCAAAATTACTTCTAAATTGTGGCTTATATAAAAACCATGCTAAAAGAAATAATACCAACCCCAAACTTATCAGAAAGGTAGGATTAACACTAATATCAACGCATAATTTGAAAAGAACCAAATTAAATTAAAATCAAAATTCAAATACAATTAACTACCGAATTCAAAAAGTAACTACTGAATTCAACAACTTAACATCCGAACTAATAAAAACAATAAAAACAACATCAATCAATAAATTCCTTAAACCACGCGCTACTGGTTAAAGATGGAACATGAGTAGAAGATGGGTCCTGAGATCTCCATGGGCCCGAGCCATCCGTCCTTCGGTGATGACGCTCGTGCCTCACAGATGCCTCCTCAGAAGAAGAACCCCCGTGGGGTGGGAAACGCTCAAGCATTTCTTCTCGAAACTTGTGCTGTGCTTCCATCTCTGCCTTCATCTCTTCCCAACGCTCATCCTCGCGTTGGGCACGAGTTTCGTAGTTATGATGTATGGTAGTCTGCCGAGTCCGGAGATCTTCACAAATTGTATTAAGAGAACACATGCCACGATGAAGCACTGACATGCATTCTGCATCAAAAGTACACCTCTCCAAGGCATCGACATCTAAACATGCCGTGTCCTCCTCATCATCCGACTCAGTCTCTTCCACTACCCTCTCTCTAGGCAACCTCCAAACCTTCTGAATATAGTCTGTATAAGCTATGGCATTCGTATGCAACTTAATCATAGTACGCTCAGTTTTAGGAACAACTCTAAAATTCATCATGATCTTAGTGATCAATACAGGGAAAGGTGCAATAGTTTTTCCAACTCCTCTAATCATATCTAATATAAAATCGAGGATGTAGAATTTATACCTCTTCCCTTGCAATATCCAGAGAATGTGCAGACAGTTCAGACTGATGTCGCTGAACTTCTTTTTCCGATGATGTTCTTACCAACCCACTGAGCTACAACCACCTGGTTGGTTCTCAATGACCGCTGTCGGACGCAATGCGAGGTCGCATTGTACTCTCCCTCCAAAACAATGTCTGTCATCAATGTCGAAACTCCAGCATACTGGGATTCCTGTAAGGTGGCTTCGAGATGGGGTTGTGGTGTAACGCCTAGAATATAAGCCAACACATCTCTACAAACTTCTATCCTCATCCCATTCACCTTCACAAAAATTTTCTGACCCTCCAACTCCTTCTTCTTATAGAATTGTTCAACCAAATCGGAGTGGTAGAAATCGTTCGTCGAATACCACAACCCTTTCCACTGCCGGTGAATCATCTCGTCACTGTAAAATGGCGCGAAGCGGTCGGCAGTAAAAGCTTGTTCCGGCAAAATTCTCCGTCTTTGAGCCATTGACGGTTGTAGATGATTTGTGGAATGAAGACAATGTAGGGAGCGAGTTTGAAACCAAACTCACTAAAAACAATGGGAGGTGGTGCGGTGGTGGATCAAAATTGTTTGGATTTTGTTATGTTTTGGTGGTGCAAAAGGTTAGAAATGGTGGGTGGGATGTTGTGTAGAAGTTTTGGAGTGGGTTTAAACTTTTGGCGTGGCGGTTTTTTTTTTTTTTGGTTAGGGTTTAAAGTTTGGTAATGGCGGAAGTGAGAATAAAAACTCGCGATCTGTTTTGGGGGTGCCATAGAAACACGTGTAATTAAGGCATCTATTTTGTTTGGAGGAAGGAGACGCACGTGCGTGCGAGATTTGGGCCCAAGCCCAATTCGATTTCCGAAATTTTCCGATTTTTTCGCACAGCTTCAAACTAAAATTGCCAATTCGTTACCTGTCCGATTTTTGCGAATGAGATATGGAAACGATAAGGAGAGAATTTCCAATCCAATGATCCATAAAAACACTTTATTCAAACCGTGGGTGACATATAAGAAGATGGAAAATACCTCGAAATGCGTGCGTGATGTAAGTTATGCCAACGAATAAAATCTAAATTCATAGATAATGTCAACCTGAATCAAAATACGATTAAATGGCATAAACAACACAATTAGAAAGTTTAGCAATCACGGACGAAAAGACCAACACCCTACCCCCAAACAAATTTTAGACAACAGAGTTTAGAAAATTTGTTTTAAACGTGGGTCTTTTAAAGTTAGATTCCCAAGACTTCCTAGATTACTATTTATGGTTTAAATTTTTTTTTACTTTTTATGAATAAGATTTAATATAAGAAAAATGAAAAGCCATAAAGACATAATTAACACCATAGAGGAACATGACTCAAAAATCGAGAAAACATGCAAGAGTGGAATAGGTGAATTATGTTAAACGTAGACTTAGGATTTGGTACTTACAGCCACACACTCCATAGGGAGGGCCCGGTTACCTGAATGGTGCACTTACCAATATATGGAAGTGTAGGGAAGTACACCAAGCAACAAAGGTCAGTCCTCATAGACAGGGTCCTGTAAAAGGACTTCCTCCACTTCAGGGGACAATAGCTTGTGAAAATATTTTAACTATTGGCCATTGACTTGAAAGGTACTGTTGTCCTTGGGATTTACCAAGGTGATTTCCCCATAAGAGGTGACTTCAGTAACCAAAAAAGGACCAGACCAACGGGTTTTTAATTTCCCTGGAAAAATATGTAGACGGGAGTTGTAAAGTAAGACCTTTTGACCTACCACAAACTCTTTGCGCAATATTTGCTTATCATGAACACGTTTCATGTTAGCTTTATAATTCTTCGCGAGATCATAAGAATCGCTACGGATTTCTTCAAGCTCATTCAATTTCAACTTGCACTTGACACCCGCCTCATCAAAATTGAAGTTAAGGTTTTTTATAGCCCACATAGCACGGTGCTCCAATTCAACGGGCAAATGACAAGGTTTCCCAAATACAAGTCTAAAGGGAGACATACCTATAGGAGTTTTGAAAGCAGTCCTATATGCCCATAAGGGATCAGATAGATGCTTCGACCAGTTTTTCTTATAAAGATTTACAGTTGTTTCTAAAATCTTTTTGATTTCCCTATTAGAAACTTCTACTTGTCTACTAGTTTGTGGATGATAAGGAGTTGCTACCTTATGTGTAACTTCATACTTTTTTATGAGAGACGCAACAACTCTGTTGCAAAAATGTGTTCCACCATCACTAATGATGGCTTTAGGAATGCCAAATCGACAAAAAATGTATTCCTTAACAAAAAACACAACTGTCTTATGGTCATTGATACGGCAAGCCATGGCCTCTATCCATTTAGACACGTAGTCCACGACAACTAGAATATAAATGAAACCGTGGGAAACAGGAAAAGGAGCCATGAAATCAATGGCCCATACGTCAAAAATTTCTACCACCATGATTGGATTTAATGACATCATATTACGCTTCGTGATTCATCCAAGTTGTTGGCAACGAACACACGTCTTGTAATGCACTTGGGCATCTTTAAAGAGAGTAGGCCAATAAAACCCACATTGAAGAATTTTAGCAGCTGTTTTCATACCACTAAAATGGCCACCACACTTTTTGTCATGGCAGAACGAGAGAACCTCATTATATTCCCACTGGGGAATACAACGACGAATAATCTGATCCGCACAATACTTAAAAAGGTAGGGCTCATCCCAGTAGTAGAGCTTAACACTGGCCAAAAACTTCTTACGTTCATTTCTTGACCAATCATCAGGAAGAATATTAGACGTTAAATAATTCACAATGTCAGCATACCATGGTGTAGAAAAAATAGCATACAGATGCTCATCAGGAAAAGAGTCCGGTATGGACTCAGAATCACTATCATCCTCATTTGTAAGTCTAGAAAAGTGGTCAGCAACAACATTTTCGACCCCTCTTTTGTCCTTTATTTCTAATGTGAACTCTTGCAGGAGAAGAATCCATCGAATTAATCTCTGTTTAGCATCTGTCACACCCCAAATTTCTAGACAATATTTAAAACAATTATATTCAATTATCTGGAAACTCGGGGTGAAACAAAACCCATAACCCTGTTACCAAACACGATATATACAAAACTAAAATCAAAAGAAAACTAAAAGGAACAATCCTTAAATCACATTATTAAACTACAAAGAAACTAACCAACTCTATTACATCTGTCTCAAAACAAAACCGTACCCTTCAGAAAATCTTAAACCAGAAAACTCAAAGAGCAACTCCAAATCACGTGTCCTTATCCAATGTATTCCACCATCTATGTTCCCAACAACACACCCACATTGCAAAACAAAGCAAACATGGGTCAGCAAATTGAATTTGTTGGTATGAGTAGCTTAAGATGATTTCATTATTATGCATTGATTAGTTTAAGTTTTAGAATGATCATCATTGTTTAAATACTAGTGACATGTATAGATTCTGAGATAAAATTAGGAAACAATTACTTTTATTTCTTAGTCATTGTAGTATAAATGAAGTTTGTGAGTACCTTCTCTAGAAAACTCTCACGAGACTATAACTCGTCCACTAGGGAATTCTTAGTGGTTTAAGGCCTTATTGCATATGGTCAATGCAATCGCACTCAGCGAAACGAGATTAGTTAGAACTTTATTTTTGGTCACTTATTTTAATTTCTCATCTTTGCTTGAGGACAAGCAAAATGCTGTTTGGGTGGTTTGAGAAGAGCCCAAAACTGTAGTTTTAACCCCTTAAGAATATTACATTTAGACCAATTATGTTTATAATAAATAATAGTTAGTACTGTTTACGTGTTTTTGTATATTTCAGGTCTTTGAATCAAATATGTGAAGAATTATGTTACTTTTGCAAGAGAAAGGAGCAAAGGTGGGTTGCTAAGAAGTTCTATGGTTAAAGCCCAAGTTTAAAGGATAAAAAGCCTTTTTAAAGCCTAGTCAAAGCTGAAAAGTCAAAGTCAACGCGGACAGAAACAGAGCAGAAAAGTCAACAGAACTTCTGCAAGCCATATCTTTGGATTCATACCTCGTAATTGGGCCTACTATATGTCAAAATGACCGGCTTGGAAAAAGCTTTCTAAAGGCCCTACCCTTGATCTAACCAGAGGAGCAAAAGTGGTCAAAAAGGCTGTTGCAGTAATTTTCAGCAGAGAAACCCTTTTTGGACTTAAATAATTAGGTTTTAGGCTTGATTTAATGTCCCAAAATATAGCTCTAAAGCCCATGCATGAAATTGTAAACCTAACCCTCTCCTATATAAAGAGGGTTAAGGCTAAACAAAACTTGGCTACTCCCTTCTCCCACTTAGTTAATTTAATTAGGGTTAATTATTTTCTCTCTCTTTCTCCCATTTCTTTAGTTTAGTATAGTTTAAATAATTAGGGTTTATAATTGTAGCCTCCATAAAACCTCCATTAAAATACCTTCAAGTTATTATTATTATTCAATTCAATTGCATCTCTTTCTATTATGTCTTCTTTTCATTATTTTGTTCATGATAGTCCCATAAATCAAAGCTAAACTCCCATTAGAGGGAGTTTGAATAAAGCTTTGAGAGGACTTGATTTGTTAGTATAGATTTGTTGTTTAGGGTTTTAAGTTTAGGTTTTTCTTGACTTAGAGATAAGAAGAGTTTAACCTAAACTAAAGAATAGTGAGTTTGCCATGAGAATGGGAACAAACTTTCTCTCATGCTAATTAGTTTATAACTAGAGATAGTATAAAGTAATTAGGGATCATTAATGGTTTAGTATGTATATTTTAACCTTGTGTGAGAATATCTAGACTAGGGTTTTCTATACAAATCTATGCTAGCATGTTAAGAAATTAAAAGTGGATTTCAATCTCTCTTTAGTTTTCTTCATATTTGATTCATCTATAAATAATTACTTTAGTTAATATTAGTATAAGATCAATTGATAATATTATCTCATAGTATAAATTCACATCTATAACTATTGCTCTCACCATTGTTTTCTTGAATTAAATTAGTTGAATTCCATTTATGTCTTGGTACTTTAGGAGTGGAACGATGAATCTCTATATTGCATAATGAATTGAGAGTAGGAATAATATTGATAAGGAAGTTGATAATAAGTTGTTTGTGTTCTTTTATAGATAATTAAAGATCAATTTTACATTTATCACTTTATTTAGGATGTTTATCTAGTTGTTTTGGTGTTTGTATTACTGGTTTTAATGGTGTGTTTGGTCTCAATATCGTCCTTTTGGGCAGTAATGTCTTAACCTAATTGATTTGGTATTCGGCTCAATGAATGTTATTGTGAGTGCCGTGGAATATGAGTTGTAATTTATTTTTTTTATGGAAAGATGGTTTATCTATCGAGTTTCGATATTCGAGTTATTATATCGAATTATTAAGATATAATATTGAATTGAATTGTCGAGTTATTATATCGAATTGTCGAGATATAATACCAAACTGTTGAATTTTTATATTGGTTTGTTGAGTTCTAATGTTGAACTGTTGAGTTCTAAGGTTGATATGTCGAGGTTGAATTGTTGAGTTCTAATGTTGAATTGTTGAGTTATAATGCTGAACTGTTGAGTTATAAGGAAGAACTACGTATGGCTTGATCCCTGAAAGGGTTCGTAGGCAACCCACCTAGCACAGCCGTTTCCATAGGTAGATACCCACCCCGTAGAGTTCTGTGTTTCCTATGTTTGATCATTGTTTTATTTCGTAACTAACTAACTAACTAACTAACTAACTAACTAACTAATATATATATAGCGACATTAGCCACATTCTAGACACAACCAATCCTATCCCTCTATCTATTCCAATCCTACGGATAAAGTCAATTCTCAATTAGCAAACACGTGAAAACAAGGGAGGGTAATTTCAGAAAAAAAAATTGACCAAAACAAACAAAAAAACGAAATAAACAAAATTTAAATTGATAATTTTTCTCTAAAACTCATCCTTCTCCACTATCTCCTCTCTCTAACTCTCCTCTTTTCTCCACTTAACCATGACTCTCTCTCCAAAATCAGGCCACGATCTAGCAGAGTTCTCTATTTCGGTTCGTGTGCTTCTTTCTAGGTAAATTTTGAGCTCATTGTTTACTCTATCAATTTCTCTCTTTCTCGATCATAAATCGATTTCTCTCTTTCAATACCATCTCAAATTCCTAAGACTAAACGTATTTAATTGCTTGCAAACTTTCTTCGTATATATTCACTGTTCATAGAAAAGAGAGAAAAAATTACTAGTGGCTAAAGTGGATTCATGTCAGAGTCAGGCCAGTTAGTTATAACAAAGTTTATCTTTGAGTTCCTTCCAACTTCTAACAACACAAAAGGTGAGTGAGCTTGGTTGTTAAGTTAGTTGTCTTTCTCTATGTTTGTTTGAGTAATTACATGTTTTTTTTTTGCCATGTATGAAAAACAAAATGTTGAATCTTTTGTGACTTTAGAGAGTGTTCGGGTTGTTGGGTTAGTTTGTTTTAAACGTTAATGCTAGTAAAGAAGGAAAAATTCATTCTTTTTGGGTTTTTTGCAATTAAGGTTGTGCTGCATTTTGTGTAAAAGATGAAGAATAAGCTATTTTAGTTACAAAAAAAAAAAAAAAAAAAAACCCATCTTTGTGTTGTTTCTTGCATATTTGTCTTTGTTTTGCATGTTAGCGTTAGGTAATAGTTCATATTTTATTTCTTAAAAGTGCGAATCAACCATCAATTTTCGTGTTCAAACTTTAGCTCTTAGTTACTTTTTAGCTCTCAATTAGTTTTTAGCTTTAGGTAATAGTTCATGTTTTACTGTAGATGGATATAACTATGTTTTAGCTCTCAATTAACTATTTTTTAGCTTTAGCTAACTGGATGTTTGGTTCGTTGAATTTGTGTTACTATAGATGGAAATAACTATGGGCAATAGGTGTGGTGATAACACTGATGCATCAGATAAATGTGGTTGGCTGTCCACACCTTGTTGTATTCGAAACTGTTGCCGAAGTAGGATCCTGAAACAGTCGAGCTAAACTCGATCTCTTGGAATTTTTTTTTGACCTGCCGCTTTTGCGGAGACTTCCAATGGTTGGAAGATGCTAAAGCATCGTCAGTAATACCTCTGGAGTATCTAAGATGCAGACAAGTGAATTGTGTGGGGTTTAGAAAGGTTAACACGACAATGAAGAAAAATGAAAATGAAGGCAAAAAATTCTTGAATTGCACCGAGTGTGGGAAGGATTTCGAATGGTTAGATACGTTGTTAGCAAGGTTAAGGAACAACATTGAGTCGACAATGAGTTCAAACTCTTCCCCAGTCACCTCTTCCTCATCTTCAAAAAGAGATAAAAAAGTGAAAATTACAGTTGAAATTGACGATGATGGTTTGTCGAAAGAGTTTAAGCTTCATTGTAAAATTAGATGAGTGGTATTAAAGAAGGGGGTGATTTCCAGTTTTATTGTAATGGAAAGTTCTTTGTATTTCGTTGTGTTTTTTGTGAACTTGCGTGCAATAGAGAGTTGCGTTTTGCTATGTTAACTTGTGGTTTTTTCAGTTGGTGTTCTCGTTGTCTTTTTTCTATTCTACTTGCTTTTTTTTTGTATGTTTATGTGAAATACCAATGCTTTGATAGATTTAAGAATGACAATGATATGCTTTAAGAATGGAAGTGCTCTGACAGGTTTAAAAATGAGTCTTGTCTTCTGTCGAACAATGCTCTGGCCTCTCTAAAGAGTACGAATCCTGTCTTCTATCGACTAACTCCTTTTGATATCTGAAATGATGTAAAGTTTAAATTAGCACAAATCTGATCTCTGAAATGATGTCAAGTTTAATTAGCACAAATCTTCTCTAGATTTAATTATAGGCTGCTAAGTAATTGACTTTAAGGCATCTTCTAGTAACTCAATAAGCTAGGAAAAAACATAGACATGTTAACCTTACCATTTGAAAACTCTTAGCATCCAATAGTTGAATATCAGAGGAATTAACCAATTGCTAATATCTCGGCAGTGTGTTGGGACCATGCTACACCAGTAGGATGAGTCATTCACAACATTAGCACGCATCAATTTCATAATTCATGCAACTTTGCAACATCCCATAAGTACGAGAAAATTGATCTTTCCACCTGACAAATTGTATCATGGGATTTCGTCTCAAATATAAGTGAGACTATCCAAATCAAGCCCCAGAAGAAGAGTTTATAAAGGTGTTCTGAATGACAACATTGATAATCTGTGCAAGATTTCAAGCTAACAACTAACAACTGATAGTTTGTCAGAAATATCGATCAGCTGATAGTCTATCAGAAATATCGATTTCAAGCTAACAACAGCTAATAGTTTCAAGCTCAAACACAAGATTTCATTGCCTTAAACAAGCAATGAACTACAAAAGAGAAACACAAGCTTCAACAATCAACACTCTAATACAGAAAAGAGAAGATCCAATAACTAGAAAAAAGAAACACAAGCTCTAACAATCAACAGTCTACTACAAAAAATACAAATTTCAATCATATTCATCATCATTTGTGTCCTCATCTTCGTTCTCCTCCCCATGCTCGTCTTCGTCATCTAACTCTACATCTAATACTGTAAAGCAAAAAGAATGTAAAACATCAAGTTTTAAAGCCAATTGCGTAAGATAGGATACTACGAATTAAGCTTAAGGAAGCAATATTATACTTACTTGGGCCCTTCTTTATGTTTGGATTTTCAGGACAATTTCGTCTGTCATGGTTAACACCAACTTTGTTACAACATGTACATTTCCTCTCTGTCTTTGCTTTGGCTTTTGCGCATGATTGTTCAAGACCCCCTTTTATTCTACCATTGTCCTTAGTTTTCTTATAAATCTTCACGACTTTCTTTCTTCCTTTTATTTGAGAGATGTTAGGATTCAAAAGTAAAACTTGGGATGGGTAGACAAGTGGTGGTGCTGAACTATCAGCAACAGTGCATGAATTAACAAGAGAAACACCAGGGTCAACTTCCTTCTTTTTCTTGAGCTCTACTGACAATTTTTGTAGTCTTTGCAGCATTAATTGGTAAGTCTCATCAGTTTATGTAGCTTCATAAACCAACTAATTAGCAACCATTTGAAGTTGAGTAGTTCTCAGTACCTCAGAGTTCTCATGGCCACTTACTAGTCCGTGGTCATACTCAGCTCTATACTTATTTGCCCATTTTATCCACCTCTTAAGAATAAAGTTGATAAGAGCCCAAAATTGTAGTTTTAACCCCTTAACAATAATACTTTTAGACTAATTATGCGAGTAATAAATAAGATGCTGATTACGTGCTTTTATGTATTTCAGGCATTTGAGTCATTTATGTGCAGAAATGTGTCACTTTTGCGAGATAAAGGAGCAAGGGTTGGTTGCTAAGAAGTTCTATGATAAAAGGCCAAGATTCAAGGAGAAAAAACTTTTTTAATGCCCGGTCAAAGATGAAAAGTCAAAGTCAACGCGGGCAGAAACAACGCACAAAAGTCATAAGAACTTCTGAAGGCCATATCTTTGGACTCAGACCTCGGAATTGGGCCTACCTTACGTCAAAACGACTGGCTCGGAAAGAGATTTCTAATAGTCCAAGATTTGACCTAATCAGAGGAGCAGAAGTGGATGAAAAGGCTGTTGAAGTCATTTCCAGCTGAAAACCCCTTTGTGGACTGAAGTAATGAGGTTTTGGGCTCGATTTTTCGGCCCAAAACATGGCTCCTCAACCCATGCACGAATTTGTGGATCTTGTCTCCTCCATATCAAGAGACAAAAGCTTAGCTCTTATGTTACTTAGTTTTTAATTAGCTTTACTTAGTCTAGATCCAATAGTTAGTTTTAGATCTAGTTAATTAGCATCAAATTAGTGTTTTGAACAAGATTTAGTTTTTAGAATCAATAATTAGTTTGTATTTCAAGTTTTAGTTTCTAATTCAATATTGAATTCATAGATTTAGTTTGTCTTAAATTTATAATTAGTTATTCATAATCTTAGTTCTACATTAGTTGTAATTTCAGTTTTAATTCATGTTGATTCTTAGACTATTTGTTCTATTCATTTAATCAAGTTTAGTTTAATTTAATTATGTCTTCCTATTATTGTTTATTGTCAATGAATCCAATGAAACTAGGCTAAAAACTCCATTAGAGGAGGTTAAAGAAACCATGTGAGGATGATTGCTTGTTAGAATAGTTGTTATTTAGAATATAATTTCAAGTTCATTATTATGAGTGTTTAGAGATAAACCTCATAATGATGAACTAGAGTTTAGATCCACCAAAAGTGCACGGGAATCTCAATATCACAACTCTGAAATACCTTTATGAGGTGTCTACAAGGTATCCCCATAAACTTAAAAGTTTCGCATTCACAATTACCTTCTTTTGTCATTGGGTTACTTCATCTTCCATTCATGCTCGTCACCTGTAACTCATGACTTATAAGTGTAGATCTGTTGCCGTCAGTACCTTTTTCAACATCATGCAGGACATACGCAGTTTCAACTAACTTGAATTCTTGCTTGAACCTATCATACGCATTCCTTGTATATACACATGCTGCACTCTTCAAGAGAAACGAATTACCGCCTACAATCCGATTCGAGTGTTCAGTAATATAATCCTCTTTTTTTTTCTCTTTCAACAATCCTCATCAAACACTTATCATTCTTCACTAAAAACTCTCTAAGAGTTGTCGTAGATGTGAACAAGTTATTGTAAAAAGAATTCATGCTTTCAGAACGCCTGGTAGTCGAAGGGCCGGCATAAAAAGTATCCAAGTGATAAACTGGAGCCCATTTGTGTCGAATCTTGAACATCTCAAACCATTCATTCTCCTCCAACTTAAAACTAGACATCAATTCTGCCCACCTTCTTTCAAACACATCAGGAATAAATATTTGTCGAATACATTGTTTGAATTTTTTTTTGAATTTTGACCTCCTGTAATAATATTGGAAGTTTTTTAGGGAACTTCATAATGTGCCATAGGCAGAATCTGTGTAGAGTATTAGGTAATACCGTACCAACAACTAGAGTCATAGCTCTATCTTGATCTGTGATAATTGTAGATGGGGCACATCCACCCATAGCTCCAAGCCAAGTCTCAAAAACCCACTGAAAAGAATCTTCTATTTCACCCAAAAGTAGTGCACAACCAAATTGGATTGATTGCATATAGTGGTTAACTCTAGTAAATGGGGAAAATGGCATTTTGATAGCCAAGTTTTTGATAGTGTTAAAATAGTACTAAAACATGCAAATCAATATATAATAATACTCTCAATATCATAGAATAAAGGAAGTAGTCGTGTTCGATCCACTCTTGCTTGCACGTACTTTAACACGAATCTAAACTAAACAAATGATTCACTAATGAGAAAGTAATATGAAATATGAAAACAGTAAACTAAGATGTCAAAACAGTGAATTAAAGATGAGAGAAAGATATAGAGAAAGTAATAAATCCACCTAATGATTAGTTTCATGCAAGAATCGAATTATTCATTGAAAAGAGACCGTCTTTAGGTTTTCAAGCACGCAATGATCCAACCTAAAGCCCCAAACTTTATCATCCCTAGCAATAACTTACATCTCTATAGTTATTATTACTAGCATGTAGGATTATTACAACCAAATCTCTTGACTTAATTATAACAATCTTTAATTTAATTTAATATATGTTTATTTTGGAAGTCATACAATAAACTAAAATCATCGAAACACATACATAATTAAATAATTATACTAAGAAATCTATTCCTCGTTACGCTTCATAATCACTCCCTCTAATGGGGGGATTAGCCTAATATCATTAGATTGAAACTAACTAAATAATAGAATAAAGACATAATGTAAATAAGAATTGAATAAATACGAAAACTTTTATTGATAGGGAATTAATGGAGGCTACACTACAAAACTTAACCCTAAACTATTCTAAATAAATTAGAGACTAAGGGGAGGAAGGAAGAGTTAAGTTTAGCCTTAACCCTTTTTATATAGGAGAGAGTTAGGGTTATATTTTCGTGCATGGGCCAAAAAGGGAGACTTTGGGCCACTAATGTGAGCCAAAAGTCCATTAGGTCAAGTCTAAAAAGGCCACAATTGCTGTAAATTACTTCAGTACCTTTTTTGTCCACTTTTATAGCTCTGATTAGGGCATGATTGGGTCCATTGGAAAACGTATTCCTAGACGGTCATTTTGACATAAAGTAGGCCTAATTCTGAGGCCCGAGTTCAAAGATACACCCATTTGAAGTTTTGTTGACTTTTCTGTTCTTTTTCTACCCGAATTGACTTTGACTTCCCAACTTTGATTGGGATTGAAAAAAAAATTTCTTCTTGATTCTTGGGCTTTAAACATAGAATTCTTCTAGCAATCATCTTGACTCATTTTCCATGCAAAATGACGTCTGTAAACACATAAACAACTTCAAGACCTGAAATACACAAAAACACGTAAACAATAAAACTAACTCGATCTTATTTATTATAAACATAATTGGCCTAAATGTAATACTATTAAGGGGTTTAAAATACACTTTTGGGTGTTTATCACACCACCCCCAAATAACATTTTGTTTGTCCTCAAACAAAGATGAGAAATAAAAACATATAAGTGGCAAAAAATGTGGTCCTAACTAATCTCATTTCGCAGAGTACGATTGCATTGACCATATGCAATAAAACCTTAAACCATTAGGAATTATTTAGTGGACGAGTTATAACCTCGTGAGAGTTTTCCAGATAAGGTACTCACAAACTTCATTTATACTACAACGACTAAGAAATAAAAGTAATTCTCCCTTAATTTATCTCAGATATCTATATATCTCACTAGCATTTAAACAAGGATCATCAATCTAAATCCTAAATTAATACATGCGTAATAATCAAATCATCTTAAGATAAATAACTACATAATGAACTATGCTATGAAATGCAATGGCAGGTATGTTTCTGAAACTTTTGAGTAGCGTGCCTTAAATTGGTTCTCACAAGGAATGTGTCAAGACACATAACACTCTGATTTTTCCACTCAAGTTTGCTAACTCCAGTGTGCAGTGGGAACACGTTTCCTCACAATCACAATGACAATCCAAGAAAGCTGAAGTCGATCAAATACATCTACCACTTACTATCACACCAACCTATTCCTAATTGATCTAGAGGTCTTTATTAGGTGTTGCGGGGCGTAGGTGTTGGTTAAAGAAGGAAGGAGATGGATATTCAAAAAGACAAGTCTGAGATAATAGGGTTTTTATATTATGTAACTAGAGAAAACCTTGTTCTTACTTTGCCTCCACACTTTGTTTCCATCCTTAGCCCTTTTGTTTTGGTTTTTGACTCCTTTGATTATATTTTTGGAGTTCTAACTTTTTATTTTTCTTTTCTTTGGATGGAAACTTCTTTTCTTTTTCTTTTATGAAGGAACTAACTAATTTTGGTTTTCCACAGGTCTTTTTCTTTATTTTTTTTTCTTCACTCATCCTATTTCACAGACTTATCCAGATAGGTAGGCTGATTTTATTTTTTATTTTGGGTAAATGATTTGTGGTTTGTGAAAGGCTAATGAAAAGGCTCAGTGGGGCGACTAGCAGAAAATTACTTATATGTACGAATTTTTAGCTATATCGATCCAAAGAGGGCCTGAATTCTCGCTTAGGATATGGTATGGTGACCAATCAAGTGAATGTGTGATTTCTTTATTCGGATTATATTTCTCTCTTGTGTCATCACTCAGATATTTCACTCTTATGAGGCTTTTTAGGCTAGATGCTCACAGGATATGTATTAAGTACTCTAACCTAGGTCTCAGAAAAATACTGCCAAGTACAATCATAGATGCTCATACAAGATGTTTGTGAAAAGATGCAATGACTATTACTTACATATTAATCTAAGTTTCAAAAATTAAATCCTAATTCAAGTACGTACTACGTGAGATTTCTAGACTAATATCATCATGGAGAAGAGAACAATACCATTATCACACTAAGCGCATAGTATAAACTATTTTTATGATTTTTATACTTTTCTAATTTTTATACGACAAATAATACTACGTAATATATAACCTAATATGTGCTTAAACATTTACAACATGTTTCTATACCACCCCAAACAGAATCATGTTTTGTCCCCAAAGTATGGAATGAAAATAAAATATAGAGAGTACCATAGAAACGTGCTTGTAAATGGGAGCACCTGAAAAAGAAGGTTAATCTATACTAATATAAATAAATAAAAACATATGTAACTCCTATATGAGTTTTTCTCGTTATGAGGATAACATTAAATAATAATTAGCACTTAGGACATAAACGGACTCTAACATAAATAAAACAATACCATATGTTCACAATTCAAGCATGCGCATATCGTGGCTCATATAAGATTAGCTTTCGAAATTTCGCAAAATAGTGAAATTTTACGAAATTAAGGTACCTAATTACATTATGCATCAACAAGGCCAATGGGTTCTATATTTCGATATTTATACATGCAATTTTAATACGTGAACGTACAATGTGCTAAAATTAAATATATCACCCCCAAACAATTTGGGAGAAGGGAGTTCATGAAATAATTTAATAGCATAATTATGTAACTAACTAACATAGACTCTACTGGAGTAAACATGACAGGCAAAGGGTGGCAAAAAGTTTTTAAATGAAAGACCAAAATACACCATCCCCAAACAAAATTTGAAACACTTTTTAAGTTTGAAAATTTTTGTGGCCTATACTCCATTAAGGTGGTATTTTACAAAAACATGGGTCGTTTAAAGTCAGATTCCCTAGACTTAATGTTGGGTCGTTTAAAGTCAGATTCCCCAAGACTGTGCACACCCCCAAACAAGTAATAAACTGTGGTGGCACAAGATGGATGATGCGTGATCAACTATAAACTAATAGTCGAAAGAGTTGGGGGTCTAGCCATAAAAACATGATACTAAATGCACCCCCAAACAAAATGAAGTGGTATAGTTGGATGTAATAATGTAGAAGAATGAATGAAAACTTATGCAACCTATCAAAGAATATATACAAACCATCATGTTGTAGCTGTAAAGAGTTAGAATGACCAAAAAGATGAACTAGTGATACTTTAGGTGAGAAAGGAATGACGTATGTGTAAGGGGGATTTCCTGTCATTGGATAGATGACGCGTGTATGGGAAATAACCTAGGACTATAGATGTCCAGAATGAGACGAGGACCATCGGATCAGTTCGGCGAAGAAGTAATCTCGTGTTTAATTAGCAAGAATGTTTAGTAAGCATGTGCCAGGCACGTGACTGACCGCCTATAAGCATAACAATTTTCCAAGTCGTTAGGAACTGACATGGACAGTTCCTGAACAAAAGGAAACTGAAGAGGTTGACCTTTGATGATAAGGAAGGAATCGTGATTGCATATCTTTAAGAGTTACTTTTTAGATATAATCTTCCCATGTACGATGGAACATTATGATCAACAAGGAAACCTACCTCTAATAAGTATGGTATAGATTCAGACTTCCATAAGGAAAGGATTCCTAATAGGAAGGTAGAGTCCAAAGATGGAAGGGAACTCACAAGCGGTGATGACAACCCTAACCTTAGGACTCTCAAAGCTCTTCCTATATAAACCATAGGGTTTCGCTTTTAGGAACTACGCAAAATAGGGTTTGATTCTCCAAATAAACAAGGAGACACGTAGGCAGCTGCCAGGCGGTTCAACCCTAAATTCTATATCATCTCATCCTTTCTCGTTCAAGAAGAGGGCTCCTGAATCACATGGCACGGAGGAGGATCAGGGGATACTCAGAAAATCCCCTACATCTTTTGGTGCCGTCTGTGGAGACGAAAACAAGTAAGCATTCATTTTGAATGACTGATTTAGTCTAAAAAACTCTTACCATTATGATGACAGGAGCAAAGAAAACAAAGGGTGGCACTGCAACACGCAGCGTCCCTGTCAAAGAGAAGAGCATGAGATGCTTGAAAAGAGGGAGAATGTCGGTGACCATGATGCAAATAATCCCCCCCGAAGGACCTGTGACCAGCACTGAAGGACAAGCTGCTCCCAATACATGTCCTAGGAATAACGCTCAAGAGGAGCGCCAAAACGGTGAGAATGTTGTTATCACCAACCCAGAGTCTGTTTAGGTAAGCCAGGCGGTACAGGTTCTGGAATAACAAAGAAGCAACCTCGAGCGAGAGTTGCAGCTGCTGAGGCATTTGTATCAATCTGACACAGGGAAGGAGCCACTCATCGATCTTGATGATGACGACCTTCCAGAAGGCGGTCATGCTAGGAACCCAAGGCGTGGGGATCCAGTTTGACGTGAACCATCAGAATCAGAATATAGTAACTCGGATTAAGATTTGGATACAACATCAGACCCAGAGTTAACTGACCAGGATCGTGATGTCGACCCCCGACACAGAAAAAGAACCCAGAACAAGAAGCTTTCCACCAAAGAAAGTGCATGGGAAACTGAGAGGAATGACCTGATCTGTCAAATGCATCGGATGATAGGCAAGGGGAGAAAAATGCAAGACTCCATTGTTCAATCCGCCATAATGGGGGTAGGCAGATCCCCTTTCACTTCACGAGTAAAGAGAAAGTCATATCCCCGCGGTTATAGACAACCGAAATTCAGTGTCTTCAATGGCAAGTCAGATCCGGTGGATCATGTATTCAGATATCGTGCCACTATGGGACAATATGAAAGGCATGAAAGGGGAATGCGTTACCGAGACAACTGCTACAACTGTTGCTCACCCCCCTCCTTGATTTGGCGATAGGAGGAGGGCGAGTGACAATATTCCCTTCTCGCCACAATCTCCATATTCTCCTGAAAGGGAGATGATCATGGAGATGAGGCGTTGGGGTCGAACTGATGAACTTCTTGTTACCACCAAACACTCTGTCAATGATGTTGATATTGCGCTTGGAGTTCTGGAAGCTGCACGACTTTCTATTGATAAGGCTGAAGCCAATACGGATGGTAGTCTGGATCTGTCTTTTCATCGATCTGCTGTTCATTTTGCCAAGGTAAGACTCTCTTCTCTGTTCATTGTTCAGTTTCTCTCATTGTGTTACTTACACATTCTATATTCTTTTATAGTTAGTGAATAACTTTTTGGCCATGAAATAACCAATCTTTGTGACCTCATCTAGTACCGTTGTCGATGACATGGCTACTAGTAAAAAAAGAGCTGGACTATCAGTACTAGGAATCTTTGTGAGCTGAACTGGGTAAAGGAAGCTGCTGAAAAAAGAGCTGAGGAGTTGTAGACCTAGGTTGACCAACTCTTAGCCAGAGAGAAGAAGTCAGACGCTAGTTTCAAGAACATGAGGGAGACCAATGCCGACCTCCAAAATTCTCTAGGCAAAGCCCAAAGGGGAGCTACTGAGGCTGCTTCTTGGAAAGTGAAATTCTTAGAATTGCGTTCACAATTCACCACTCTGCTAGCAAAGCATGACCAAGTTTAGGGGGAGCTCCACCATAGAAATACTGAAATGAGAACCCTTGGCCAAGCTATTACTTATGCCAATAAAGTCATGACAGGCTATGAGAGGGCTCTCAAGGAGAAGCATCTACGTTCTAAAAAGAAAGTTAGTGGTCTCTTGGCAGAGACCTCTGAGTTATATTCCAAGGTGGTCCAAGAGGTAAAGAAGAGATCAGCTAAAAATGCTATTCGTTTTGCTCTGAGAGTACTTGACGTTTCTGAAGATTCCTTTAATGCAGCTAAACAAGCTAAGTTTGAGGAGACTATTGAGGCTACTAGGTATGTTTCTCAGTTGGATGATCAAGAGCGGGCTACCAACCCTTTCATCTTATTTCCTGATCTGAATACTAGCATCTCAGTGATTCAGAATGAACTTATGCCCGATGCCTCCTCCTCTTCTGAAGAAGACACCGATGATGACATGCCTCCCGTTCATCTTCCTTTTTTGCCATTGCCACTTTCAGGTGAGTGTTCCGTTCAACCTTCAACCATTCTAGCCAGTCCAACCACACAATCAGTTCACAATATGTTATTCAGAAACAATATTTCTCTGGATTTGTAATATTGAGCTGTGTTGCTCACATACAATTTCTATTTCTATGGTTTGTAATATTGAGCCGTGTTGCTCACATAAAATTGAATTTATTGAGCTCTATAGCTCTTCTAATTTATGCATGCATTTAGATCAATTCAATTTATGTTATGTACAACATAACATGATATGAACTACTATGCATATTCTACCCCCTGATGCCCCCAAAGTTCATTTAGAACAACAATAGGTGACCCTAGTAGGCAAAACAGGTTAAAATGAGGCATAACCAGAATCTGATCAGGATATCATGGGAGCCATTCAGGTTAATTGTAACTGAAAGTTCGATCGTAGTAGAGACACAGTGACCTGAAGAGCCATGTGTCTTTGCGAAAATAACTTGTGTTTAATAACGATAGGTCCTATTTATTTATAGGTTATCGCAAGAACAACAGTGGGAAGTCTTCCTCAGCACCATCATGCTGATATAATTCCAGGCTAATGATTGCATGCTAGGATCTAGATCCAACCCAGATCTTCCCAACAACTCCCATGTGTGATGTTATGAGAGCTCAAGGAACTGGCATGCAATTTGGGTTCCCAAGAACACTATCTTTTGTTCCAAGTCAAGCTGGCATACAGTTTACTGAACAGTTAGTGTGGTTAGATTCCCTAAAGGCTTCACCCATCGAGGATAATGGCAGTCTGAAAGAACTGGCGTACAGTTTAGGCTGTATGGGGATGAGAAAGGAATTGGCATACAGTTCAACTTCCCCAAACTCAGTATCACTGGTTTTAAAGCAAATTGGCATACAATATTCTTGAACAGATAGTGAGAAGATAATTCCCTAAAGAATTGATGCAAGGAATAAATTCTATTGCAAGGTGAGGAACTTTATTGATGACTGGAGAGAATAAACAATGCACAAAGAAGCATGAAATAACAAATTATTGATAGTACTTGCAATGGTGCTGTGCGTTCCATGGTTTGACAAGAACGTCCCCTTTGACGGTACGCAGGTAGTAGAAACCAGTTCGGCCAACCTTGTCAATGATGTATGGTCCTTCCTAGTTGGGCCTAAGCTTGCCGTTAGGCTCTGGGATCTCGCGCAAAACCAAATTGCCAGATTTGAAAGATCGAATTCGAACTCTCTTGTCGTATGATCTTTTCATAATCTGTTGGTTTGCAGCCATGCACAGTGCGACACCTTCTCACTTTTCATTTAGGAGATTCATTTCTCTGCATAATAATTCCTCATTGTCTAGGGTGTGCACAACGTCCGACTTCTGGGTGAGAGCTACCAGTTCAGGAGGTATGACAGCTTCAGTTTCGTATGTCAGTGAAAATGGGGACTCACCAATTGATCGTCTGGGTGTAGTTCGGTATGCCCATAGAACCTTAGGTAGTTCCTCGACCCATAAACCTTTTGCGTCATCTAACTTGCATTTCAAGTTATCCAAAATAACCATATTGGAGGTTTCAGCCTTGCCATTGCCTTGTGGATACTTTGGAGTTGAGAACAGATGGGTAATGTGAAACTCCTCACAGAGTTCAGCGACCAATCCGCTAACGAACTGTTGTCCATTATCTGAGATGATAACTTTGGGTATGCCAAACCTGCAGACAATGTTGTACCTAATGAAGACAAGGATAACTACTTCTATCCACTTGGTGAAGTAATCCGTCGCGACCAGTAAGAATCTGACATTGCCAAGAGCGGGTGGCAAGGGTCCCACAATGTTAGTTCCCCATTATGCAAATGGCCATGGGATGGCCAACGGGTGCAGTTATGTTGCTGGAGCATGGATAAGTGGGGCATATCATTGACACTTTTCACATTTGTGGCAAAAACTTGTGCATCCTTTTGCATATAAGGCCAAAAGTATCCTTGCCTCAGGATCTTGAGAGCTAGTGTTCTGCCCCCAGCGTGGTTGCCATAAATTCGAGCGTGAACCTCCCACAAGACCTGCTTAGTGAGGTCTGGGGAGAGGCATCAGAGATGAGGTCCCAAAAATGACTTCTTATAGAGATCATCTTCAATGAGGGTGAATCTTGGTACCTTTGCAAGCAGACGTCTTGCTATGTTCTTATCCTCTGGGAGTGTTCTATTTTTTAGGTAAGACTTGTATGGATCCATCCAGTTTGGTGTGGTGGTTGGAATAACATAAACTATTATAGTAGTGAGTGCTTGGATACTAGGTTTGTCTTAGAACTCTATTGGGATGGAGCGAGACTCGTTGTTGCCCAAAATTGAGGCAACATATGCCGAAGCATCTGAGTGTTGATTTTTTGATCGAGGCAGCTGATAAAACTGAATATTCTCAAACTTGCCCTGAAAACTCCTTACCAATTCCAGGTATTTGGCCATTCGTTCATCCCTGGCCTCATATCCTCTATCAAATTGAAACACAACCAGCTGTGAGTCACTAAAAACTGTGAGGTGTGTAGGTCGTAGGTCGAGAGCCATTGTAAGGCCAGCAAGTGCCGCCTCATACTCAGCCTCATTGTTAGAGGCATTCCAACCTAATCGAATGGATTACTCCAGTCGCATGTTGTCAGGAGTAACTAACACAGCTCCAACTCCTGTGTCTCTTTCATTTGAAGACCCAACCACAAACAATCACCATCCAGAGCTCGGCTCCCAAGGTTCTGGACGGGTGTTTGGAGATTCAGGCAGGATGCCTTCATCTGAACTGGGGGTTATTGAGTCGTACCCAGTATAGGTCATCGGCACATCTCCCAAGCATTTTCCTAGTGCCTGACCCTTCTCTGAGATTCTTAGGACATAGATAAAATCATATTCTGATAGTTTCACGGACCATTTAGCTAACCTTCTTGACCTGTTTGGCCTTTCCAGAACTGATCGTAACTGGTACTTTGTGATTACTCTGATAGTGTGGGACTAGAAGTATATTCGTAATTTCTCTACTGCAAAATAAAGGGCTAAAGTGACTCTTTTGAGTTTAGGATATCTTGTTTTTGCTGTTAGGAGCGTTCGGTTCAGGAAATAGACAGGTTTTTCAACCTACTTTTTGTCCACACGTATCAATACATAATTGATATAGTAATTAGATGAACAGAGATAAAGACCCAAAACTTCTCCCTCAACTAGTTTGTAAAGGATTGGTGGTGCCCCCAGGTACGTTTTGAGTTTATCGAATGTTTTTTGGCATTCTTCCATCCATGCAAATGAGGTATTTTTTTTGCAGTAACTGAAACATAAATTTGCACTTATTTGAACTCTTGGAAATGAACCTGTTCAGAGATACTAATCTGCCTGTAATATTTTGAACCTCTTTCATGTTTTTAGGGGAAAACATTTCTTTAAATGCCCAGATTTGATCTGGGTTTGCCTCAATTCCTCTCTTAGTAACCAGAAACCCTAAAAGCTTTCCTGATGAGACAACGAATGCACATTTCGCAGGGTTGAGTTTCATGTGATACTCTCGGAGAATGTCAAAAGCACGCTTCAGGTGGGAGAGGTGGTCTCTCTGTTTCAGGCTTTTGATAAAGAGATCGTCTACATACACCTCCATAATGTCGCCTATCAACCCTTCAAACATTTTGTTTACCAAACGTTGGTACTTGGCTCCTGCGTTTTTCAGTCTGAATGGCATGACTTGATAACAATATAGGCCATCCTCGGTTGTGAATCTTATATGCTTGTGGTCTTCCTCATGTAGTGGGATATGGTTGTAGCCAGATGAACCATTTGTGAAAGATAATAGTTCATGCCCAGTCATTGCATCTATCAATTTTTCAATTTGTGGTAGAGGGTAACTGTCTTTTGGACATGCGCGGTTCAGATCTGTAAAGTCGATACAGATTCTCCATGACCCATTCTTCTTACGTATTAGGATAATATTAGAAATCCAGGTGGGAAAATTGATTTCCCTAACAAAATTAGTTGCTTTTAACTTTTCAACTTTGGTTTTTACCGCTTTGGATCTGTCAGCACCTATTTTTCTTGGCTTTTGCTTGACTACTGTTGCATCACTGCAGACATTGAGCCGGTGACATGCCACATGGGGGTTAATTCCTAGCATTTCTTCGAATGACCAAGCAAACACGTTTTTGTGTTCTTAGAGAAAGTGTATTAGAGCCTGGTGCTCTTCAGAACTCAATAAGGTACCGATGAAAGTGGTTTTTGGTGAGCTGCCTCCCACAAATTCCACTTCCTCTAACGGCTCTAGTGAGGGGGGATTCTCCCTCTCTCTTGGGACCAGGTCCGGGAGAGGGGGGTCCAACTGTAATTGCTATTTGGCGGGTTGCCCCACCTCCATTGGTTCAAAAGGGAGTGAAGATTGCTTTGTTGCCAAAGCGTTGCAAGTTTTGGCAGCCACTTGATCTCCTCTGATTGTCTCAATTTTCCTATTATGTGGGAATTTTAGACATTGGTGATAGGTGTTGGGAACAGCGTGGAGTTTGTGCAGCCAGGTCCTGTTTTCGTCCCCACAGATGGCGCCAAAAGATGTAGGGGATTTTCTGAGTATCCCCTTATCCTCCTCCATGTCTTGTGATTCAGGAGCCTTCTTCTTGAACAAGAAGGGATGAGATGATATAGAATTCAGGGTTGAACTGCCTGGCGGCTGCCTACGTATCTCCTTATTTATTATGAGAATCAAACCCTATTTTGCGTAGTTCTTAAGGTCAAATCCCTCGGGTTTATATAGAATTCAGGATTTCCCGTCATTGGATAGATGACACGTGTATGGAAAATAACCCAAGACTATAGATGTCTAGAATGAGATGAGGACCATTGGATTAGTTCTGCGAATTAGTAATCTCGTGTTCAGCACGAGTGTTTAGTAGGCATGTGCCAGGCACGTGACTGACCGCCTCTAAGAATAACTGTTCTCTCCAAGTCGTTAGGAACTGATATGGACAATTCCTGAACAAATGGAAACTGAAGAGGGTGATCTGTGATGATAAGGAAGGAATCGTGATTGCATATCTTTAAGAGTTACCTTTTAGATATAATCTTCCCATGTACGATGGGACATTATGATTAACAAAGAAACCTACCTCTAATAAGATAGGGTCTAGATTCAGACTTCCATAAGGAGAGGATTCCTAATAGGAAGGTAGAGTCCAAAGATAGAAGGGATCGGAACTCACAAGCGGTGAGGACAACCCTAACACTAGGACTCTCAAAGCTCTTCCTATATAAACCAGAGGGATTTCAATCCGCCATAATCGGTGCAGATAGATCCCTTTTCACATCACGAATAATGAGAAAGTCGTATTCTCACGATTACAGACAACCGAAGTTCAATGTCTTCAATGGCAAGTCAGATCTAATAGATCACATATTCAGATATTGTGCCACTATGGGACAATATGAAAGGTATGACCACGTTATGTGTCAAAGTTCAAAGCTTCCCTTTCTGGATCTATGCTCTAATGGTACAACAAGTTACCTGATAAGAGCCCAAAACTGTAGTTTTAACCCCTTAACAATATTGTTGTTAGACCAACTATGCGATTAATAATATAGGTTTATCACTAATTACGTGCTTTTGAGTATTTCAGGCTTCGGAGTTGAATAAATATAAATTCGTTACTAATTAGGCACTAAAAGGAGCTAAAGTGATTGCTATGAAAGTTCTATGAAGAAACCCAAGTTTCATGGAGAAAAAGCCCTTAAAAAGCCCAAGTCAAAGCTGTTAAGTGAAAGTTAAACCAGATTAGAAAGCTGAAGAAAAGTTAAAAGAACTTCAAAAGGCCATATCTTTAGGCTCAGACCTCGGATTTGGGCCCATTTTATATCAAAATGACCGGCTCAGAAATATCTTTCCAATAGTCTAGACCTTGACTCGATCAGAATAGTATAAGTTAGTGAAAACGCGTGCTACAGTAACACAACCAGAATAGGAAGTCTTAGATTCAACAAATTGGGTTTTGGGTTCGATTTTTTGGCCCAAAACATGGCTCCTCAGCCCATGCACAAATTTTTGGATCTAGCTCTTCTATATCAAGAGACAAAAGCTTAGCTCTTAAGCTATCTAGATATAAACCTAGTTCTATTTCATAAAATTTAGTTTTGTAATATAGAATTAGTTTTAATTCATTAAATTAGTTTTTATAGATTAATCTAGTTAGTTGTCAATTTTATTAGTTGTTAGAACAAGTTTTGAATTTTAGAATAAAATACTTAGTTTATATTTCAATATTTAATTTTGAATTCAATCTTTAATTCATAATTAGTTTGTCTTAATTTGATAATTAGTTAATCATCATCTTAGTTCTAAATTAGTTTAAATCTTGTTTTAATTTATTTTGAATCTTATACTATTGTTAAATTAGATTTATAAAGTTTAATCATTTATTCAATAATGAGTTGTGCTAGTTGTTCTCGTTTTAGAAATGATAATATAATGATTCAAGGCTAACACCTCCATTAGAGGGGTTTGAAGAAGCCTTAATGAAGCTTGATTGTTGTTAGCGTAGAATAGTTCGTAATATTCTATTCTATTCTAGAAAATAGTTAGTTCACCATGAGGATATGTTTGATTGTTTAACATGCTAGTTGTTAGTTGGTAGAGATTACCATGAACAATTAGAGATTAGGAAGCCCCAATTGCTATGTGAAAGCAGTGCAATTCGGATTACGACAATTTCTCGCTAGTTGATTAAGTCAAATTAAGGTGGAATCAAATCCCCCTAATTCCTTATCATATTATCAATTTAGTATTTCCGTATTTTAATTATCGTATCTTGATTAGTAGTTTTTCCTTCGTAATATAATTTCCATCGTTACTCTCATTGACTTTGATAGACTAATAATCGTAGTTAACTTAAAATTCTAAAGAACTAGGAGTGAAACAAATCTTCTATTCCAACTATATTGCAATAGCATCGAGAGTAGAAAACTTTGATAAGCGTAAGCTAGAAAATAGTTCTAGTTTTACTTGCGTTTGAGTCTCGTTACTTATTCATAGGTAAAACTATCATTTTTACCATTATCAAATGGTGTCGCTGCCATCTTAGTTCCCTTTAGAATTATTTTCATTAGTATTGTTAGTCTTCCCAAAGTCCCATTAAACCCACCCACCCTTGTTTGCTTCTAACAGTGATTGTTTGGTTCAAAAACAAAAAAAAAAATTCAAAGAACAAGCCTGAGCACGACCCGTGCCCACACAAGGCTAACTTTGAGCTCCCCTAGCGCTGAAGCGCCTGGAACTCGAATTGGACTTGAGTGCGACCCGTGCCCTACCAAAGCAAAGTTCGAGCGCCCCTCGCGCTGAAGCACCTGGAACTCGAGTTGGACCTAAGCGCGACCCGCGCTCTACCTAGGCTATTTCAGAGCGCAACCCGCGCCCTTTTCTTGAACACCCCGATTTTCACCGGTTAGTACAAACTTCCATTACTTCAAGTTATTCAATGTTTCTAACTTGTTAAACACACTGAGCTCGCGTATACAAGACGTTATTCATAAGCGAAGCAAGGAGGCATTCAGGTACTTCTTTCTTCCACTCCTCACCTCTCCTGTTAGAGGATTTATACTAGCATATCAGGATTGTTTTGTTTGTTGTCATGTTTCTTTAATATTGGACTTAGCCTTGCATGAGATTAAGGTCAGATCAAAGAAAAACATCTAACGTAATCAATCGTCAACATCAACACACACGCCTATCTAGAAATGTATAGTTAGAGTTTCGTTTGCATATTAATTGTCCTAGAATATATATATATATTAACAATTATGGCATATCAATATGTAGACGACCAATCATGTGATTCTTATGCAAACCCTTCACCATGTTCATGCTGTGGTAGTCCTGACCATTGGGCTTCTCATTGCCCATCCTATCAAGAGTTTGAGCCTACTATAAGATATAATAATAATTATGAGCCTCAATTTTCAAATTTTTATAGAGACCCATACAATCAAGAGTTTTCTAGTCATCCAAACAGTACTTGGAGTCAACCAGTGTCATCTAATTCTAGTTCCATAATGAGTGTGTACAACGAACCAAACACTTTTTCGTGCACAATTTGTTCAGATCCAGACCACACCTCCCATTCATGTCCCATATTTATTCAGCCTTAACCTAACCCATCATAATACGATATCAACCAAAGTCACTCAAACGCCAATAACTATGACTATCACACCCCATACCAGCCAAACCTTTCCACCATGCCAGAAATCACCCACCCATCTAGTTCGCCACCCTTCCCAGACCAAATTTCCCAAACTATGCTTCAGAACCTAACTATGCTTCAGAACATAGCCAAGATAATTTCCATGATCTCCTCACCTAACAAAGAACTTTCAACCTTGCCAGAGATCGACACATAACTAGAACAACCTATTCCCATAACCATACCATTCGCCCTAGTTAAGACCTACCCTAAATTTCATGAATCATTACCTTCCCATGACCCTCCCATTAACCATTATGTTGACTCCACACCCCACTTGGATGAGATAATTCTTGAAGATGACTCTTTAGGACTTGTTTTGGATGACCACTCAAATTTGAGATATGCCTTCGAGGAACCTCCCACTGATCCATCTGAAGATGAATATAATGATGACACATTAGAAGATATTTATAAAGATGTGACGAAGGAAGAATTTGATAACTATTGGCATTCTCTTAATATAGACCCTCCTGTATGACCACGTTATGTGTCAGATCAGGTCCTCAGAAGAAATATTTAGGACCTGCATAGACAAGTACTCGTGCAACAAGCACCAACCAAAATGAATCAATGCACTGTTCAACATCAAGAAAAAAGACAGAGAGGTATTGAGGTCCTACATGCAACGATTCATGGATATCTCAATCCAGATAGAGTCTTGTGATGAACAAACTGCTATAATAGCTTTCAAACAAGGGTTGGATGAAAACAACGCCTTATTCGGGTCCCTCTCTCATAAACCACCCCGTGATTTGAAGGAACTCCAAGACAGGGTTGGAAATCATGCCGGGTGGGTAGAGGATGTCCAGAACAGATGTCAGGAAGCCAAAAAGGCTAATCGGACAACCCCTGTGATCCTAAGTGAGGCGAACGACAACTCTTCACCTCAAAAGTCGAAAAGAGACCGTCATCGTGGTCGCCGAAGGGATGAGTCCCCATCCAAGGGACAAATATCTAGAAGGCAGTACCAAAATGTGATGAGTAATGCAGATGGAAAACCACAAAAGAAGCCGTGGATGGAAGGAGTTGAAGAAGCTCTTCCCTCAATGGACAAAAACTTTGCCCCTCTCAACAAAATGCTAGACAAGGTCCTGGACTCGATTAAGAACCAGAGTTATCTCAAGCGGCCAGCTCCACTCAAGCCAGGCTCTATGGGGACCAGAGACCAGAATACCAGAGACTAGAGGACCTACTACAAGTTTCATAAGAGTAAATGTCACAGTACCAGAGCCTGCAGAGTCTTGAAAAATGAACTACAGAATCTAATTGAAAGGGGGTATTTGAAACAGTTTGTAGCACACGAAGCAGGCGAACGCAGTATAGCCTGAGGAGATCAGCATGTCAGCTCAGGATCCCCCAAGTACTGGACTACTCAAGGGCCGGTTCCAGATAAATATGATTTCAGGAAAGGCAAGCAAACAAAATGTGCAGGTCACTGAAAAGGGTGCGTGACATCAAATGCGGGTCGCCAGGCAAATGAGAGTCATGAACAGTGAACTGACTACGGGTGCTAAGGTTAACGTGGTACCTCATAAAGATCTGCTGAGCCTCTTCATTGAGGATGACAATCTTGGCATCCTAAGTCCACATGAGGACGCACTTGTACTTACACTCCCTTTTAGAGATTATGACTTGCATCGCATACTGGTTGATCCGGGAAGTTCAGCAGAAGTGTTATACTATGACGCATTCAAAAAACTGCAGATTCCTGATTCTGAGATGGTTGCCACCAACTCCAACCTGTATGAATTCAGCGGGGACAAAGCTCTAACAGTTGGGGAGATCTAACTACTCGTAGCTACTGGTCAGGTAACTCTCATCATAAATTTTGTTATGGTAAAAGCTAACACACCATATCACATGATCTTGGGTAGGACCTAGCTGCATAGACTCCGCGCTGTTCCTAGCACCTATCACCAATGTCTAAAATTCCCTTATAATGGGAAATTTAAAGCAATGTGCCAAAGCATGGTACCTCACGGAGACAAAAGGGTCCCCTCCCCTTTAGATCAATGGAGGTAGGGCAGCCCGCCAAATAGCGATTAGATCCCCTCTCCCGGACCTTGTCCCAAGAAAGAAGGAGGATCCCCCCTCACTAAAGCCGTTAGAGGAAGTGGAAATTGTAGGAGGCAGCTCACCAAACTGGTCAGGTAACTCTCATCATAAATTTTGTTATGGTAAAAGCTAACACACCATATCACATGATCTTGGGTAGGACCTAGCTGCATAGACTCCGCGCTGTTCCTAGCACCTATCACCAATGTCTAAAATTCCCTTATAATGGGAAATTTAAGACAGATTAGGTGGCTGCCAAAGCATGGTACACTCTGGAGACAAAGCAGTCCCCACTCCCTTTAGATCCAATGGAGGTAGGGCAGCCCGCCAAATAGCAGTTACAGTTAGATCCCCCTCTCCCAGACCTTGTCCCAAGAAAGAAGGAGGATCCCCCCTCACTAAAGCCGTTAGAGGAAGTGGAAATTGTAGGAGGCAGCTCACCAAAAATCCACTTTCATCGGCACCTTATTGAGTTATGAAGAGCACCAGGCTCTAATACACTTTCTCCGAGAACACAAAGATGTGTTTGCTTGGTCATTCGAAGAAATACCAGGAATTGACCCCCATATGGCATGTCACCGGCTCAATGTCCGCAGTGATGCAATAGTAGTCAAGCAGAAGCCAAGAAAAATAGGTGCTGACAGATCCAAAGCGTTAAAAGCCGAAGTTGACAAGCTAAAGGCATCTAATTTTGTTAGGGAAATCAATTTCCCCACCTGGATTTCTAATATTGTTCCAGTATGTAAGAAGAATGGGTCATGGAGAATCTGTATAGACTTTACAGATCTGAACCGCGCATGTCTAAAAGACAGTTACCCTCTGCCACAAATTGATAGATGCAACGGCTGGACATGAACTGTTATCTTTCACAAATGGGTCATCTGGCTACAACCATATCCCATTGCATGAGGAAGACCACAAGCATGTAAGTTTCACAACCGAGGATGGCCTATATTGTTATCAGGTCATGCCATTCGGACTGAAAAACGCAGGAGCCAAGTACCAACGTTTGGTAAACAAAATGTTTGAAGGGTGGATAGGCGACATTATGGAGGTGTATGTAGATGATCCCTTTATCAAAAGCCTGATACGGAGAAACCACCTCTCCCACCTGAAGCGTGCTTTTGACATTCTTCGAGAGTATCACATGAAACTCAACCCTACGAAATGTGTATTCGCTATCTCATCAAGGAAGTTTTTAGGGTTTCTGGTTACTAAAAGAGGAATTGAGGCAAACCCAGATCAGATCCGGGCACTCAAAGAAATGTTTTCCCCTAAAAACATGAAAGAGGTTCAAAATATTACAGGCAGATTAGTAGCTCTAAACAGGTTCATTTCCAAAAGTTCAAATAAGTGCAAATTTCTATTTCAATTACTGTGAAAAATACCTCATTTGCATGGATGGAAGAGTGACAAAAAGTATCCGATCAACTCAAAGCATACATGGGGGCACCACCAATCCTTTCTAAACCAGTTGAGGGAGAAGTTTTAGGTCTTTATCTCTGTTCATCTGACTATGGTATCAGTTCTGTATTGATTCGTGTGGACGAAAAGAAGGTTGAAAAACCCGTCTATTTCCTTAGCCGAAGGCTCCTACCAGCAGAAACAAGGTATCCTAAACTCAAAAGAGTCGATTTAGCCTTTGTTTTTGCAGCAGAGAAATTATGACCATACTTTCAGTCCCACACTATCAGAGTAATCACAGAGTACCAATTACGATCAGTTTTGGAAAGGCCAAACAGGTTAGGAAAGTTAGCTAAATGGTTTGTGCAACTGTCAGAGTATGATATTATCTATTGTCCCAAGAATCTCAGAGAAGGGTCAGGCACTAGCAGAATTCTTGGGAGATTTCTAGATGACCTATACTAGGTTCGATTCAATAACCCCCAGTTCAGATGATGGCATCTTGCCAGAATCTCAAAACACCCGTCCAGACCCTTGGGAGCCGAGCTCTGGATGGCGGTTGTTTGTGGATGGGTCTTCAAATGATAGAGGCGTAGTAGTTGGAGTTGTGTTAGTTACTCTTGACAACATGTGACTGGAGAAATCCATCTGATTAGGTTGGAATGCCTCTAACAATGAGGCAAAGTTTGAGGCAACCCTTGCTGGCCTCACAATGGCTCTCGACCGGGGCCTTACACACCTCATAGTTTTTAATAACTAACAACTGGTTGTGTTCCATGTTGATGGAGGATATGAAGCTAGGGATAAACGAATAGCCAAATACCTGGAACTGCTAAGGAGTCTTCAGGGTAAATTTGAGAATATTCAGTTTTATCAGCTGCCTCAGTCAGAAAATCGACATGCAGATGCTTTGGCATATGTTGCCTCAATGTTAGGCAACAACGAGTCTCGCTCCATCCCGATAGAGTTCCAAGACAAACCTAGTATCGAAGCATTCACTACTATAATAGTTTGTATTATTCCAACCACCACACCAAACTGGATGGATCCATACAAATCTTACCTCAAAGAGGGAATACTCCCGAAGGATAAGAACACAGCAAGGCATCTGCTTGCAAAGGTACCAAGATTCACCCTCATTGAAGATGATCTCTACAAGAAGTCCTTTTTGGGACCTCATCTCCGATGCCTTTCCCCATACCTCACTGAACAGGTATTGTGAGAAATTCACGAAGGAATTTGTGGCAACCACGCTGGGGGCAGAACACTAGCTCTCAAGATCCTAAGGCAAGGATACTTTTGGCCTTATATGCAAAAGGATGCACAAGGTTTTGCCCTCAAATGTGAAAAGTGTCAACGATACGCCCACTTATCCATGCTCCAGCCACATAACTGCACTTGTTGGCCAGCCCGTGGCCATTTGCACAGTGGGGAACTGACATTGTGGGACCATTGCCACTTACTTTTGGCAATGTCAGATTCTTACTGGTCGCGACAGATTACTTTACCAAGTGGATAGAAGCAGTTCCCCTTGTCATCATTTAGGAACAGGACTTTAGAAAGTTCATTTGGAACAACATCGTCTGCAGGTTTGGCATACCTAAAGTTATCATCTCAGATAAAGTGCAACAGTTCACTGGCGGGTTGGTCGCTGAACTCTGTAAGGAGTTTCACATTACCCATATGTTCTCAACTTTAAGGTATCCATAAGGCAATGGCCAGGCCGAAGCCTCCAATAGGGTTATTTTTGATAACATGAAGCGCAAGTTAGATGACGCAAAAGGTGTATGGGTCGAGGAACTACTTAAGGTCCTATGGACATACCGAACTACACCTAGAGCAACTGGTGAATCACCATTTTCACTGACCTATGGAACTGAAGTTGTCATACCTCCCGAACTGGTAGCTCCCACTCAGAAGTCGAATGTTGTGCACACCCTGGACAATGAGGAATTATTATGCAGAGAAATAGATATCCTCGATGAAAAATGAGAAGGTGTTGCACTGCGCTTGGCTGCCAATCAGTAGATTCTAAAAAGATCATACGACAAAAGAGTCCAAATTCGATCTTTCAAATCTAGCGATCTGGTCCTGCACGAGATCCCAGAGCTTAACGGCAAGCTTGGGCTCAACTAGGAAGGACCATACATCATCGACAAGGATGGCCAAACTGGCTTTTACTACCTGCGTACTGTTGAGGGGGACATTCTTGTCGAACAATGGAACGCTCAACACCTTTAAAAGTACTATCAGTAATTTGTTAATTCATGCTTCTTTATGCATTGTTTATTATCTCCGGTCATCTATAAAATTCCTCACCTTGCAATCGAATTTATTCCTTGCGTCAATTCTTTATTTATTATCCACCATGGACTAAGCCTTTAGGGAGTTATCTTCTCACTATCTGTTCAAGAATATTGTATGCCAATTTGCTTTAGAACCAGTGATACTGAGTTTGGGGAAATTGAACTGTATGCCAGTTCCTTTCTCATCCCCATGCAGCCTGAACTGTACGCCAGTTTTTTCAAACTGCGATTATCCTTGATGAGTTAAGCCTTTAGGGAATCTAACCACACTAACTATTCAGTAAACTGTATGCTAGTTTGATTGGGAACAAGAGATAGTGTTCTTGGGAGCCCGAACTGTATGCCAGTTCTTGGAGCTCTCATAACATCACACATGGGAGTTGCTGGGAAGATCTGGGTTAGACCCAGATCCTAGCACACAATCATTAGACTGGAATTACATTGGCATGATGGCACTGAGGAAGACTTCCCCACTGTTGTTCTGGCGATAACCTATTTATTTTTTTTAATAAATAGGACCTATCGTTATTAAACACAGTGTTGTGCTCAAGGCACAAAGTTACTTTCGCAAAGACACATGGCTCCTCAGGGCACTGCGTCTCTATTACGATCGAACTTTCAATTACAGTTAACTTAAATGACTCCCATGATATTGATAAATGTAAAAACAATAGTTTTACCTACTCTTAACTAGGTATGCTATGAATAAGTAAAACTAAATACTATTTTATGCTATATGATCAAAGTTCTACTCTCGTTATTGTTCAATATGTGGAGTAGAGAATTCGTTCCACTCCTAGCTCGTTTAGATGTAACGTTTCCTAGTTTAATTAATTCTAACAAAAACAATGAGAGTAACGTAATGAAATTATGCTAAGACGGTGATTTAACTAATTTAGATGTTATGATTTAAACTACGGAAATTCAATACTAAGATGTGAATATGGGAAGGAATTAGGGGGATTTGATTCTACCTTGAATTCAACTTAATAAACTAGCATAGATTTGTTGTAATCCTAATCTTTATGTTTTTACATAAAGATTTGGTCTTTCTATTCCCTAATTATTCATGACAATCTCTGCAAACTAATAATTAGCATGTGAGGCAATTTAAACCCATTCTCATGGGGAATTAATTACCTTCTAAAGTGGAATATATTATTACAACTACTTTTATACTAACACAATCAAGTTTTCATCAAAGCTTCCTTAAACCCCTCTAATGGAGGTTTTAGCTTCGATTCATCAAACTATCATTAATAAATGAATAAGAAGAAGACATCTTGAAGAAATGTAAAATTACTTTATTTAATCTAATGAAAAAAAGTCTAATGATTCAAAACTGTATTAAAAACTAAGTACTGACTAATTAATTAAGTCTAATCTATATTATCAATCTAATCTAGGAGAGTTTTAGAGCTTGGCCTTAGTCCTATTTATCTAGAAGGCTTGGCACTGAGGAAGACTTCCCTACTGTTGTTCTGACGATAACCTATTTATTTTTTAATAAATAGGACCTATCGTTATTAAACACAGTGTTGTGCTCAAGGCACAAAGTTACTTTCGCAAAGACACATGGCTCCTCAGGGCACTGCGTCTCTATTACGATCGAACTTTCAACTACAGTTAACTTGAACGACTCCTATGATATCCTTATCAGATTCTGGGTATGACTTATTTTAACCTGTTTAGCCTACTAAGGTCACCTATTGTGTTGTTCCAAATGAACTTTGGGGGCATCAGGGGTAGAATATGCATAGTAGTACATGTCATTATATATTATATAACATAAAATAGTTTAAATACATGTAGAAACTAGAAGAGCTGCAGAGCTCAGTAAGTAAATAGTATGTGAGCTAAATGGCTCAATATTACAAACCTGGAGAATAATTGTTTCAAAATAATTATTTTCTAATTCATAAACTGAAAAGCTAAGTCTCTACTTAGCCAGTTGAGCAGGGGTATAATCAAACTTCGGTTCAGCATCGGTACTTGCTGCTGCTCTGTCACTAAAAACTCTTAGACCACTCTCAAGAACTGACTGTATGGTTGGACTAGGGATGTCCAAATGGGTACCCGAACCTGACTTTTTGGGTTTTGAACGGGGATCGGGTTATCCGAACCTGGACTGATTTTCAGCGGGTCGAGTTCAGAGTCGGGTATTTTATTGAGAAGTATGACCAAATCCTACCCTAACCTAATATTTTGAGTACCCATCGAGCTCGGGTTCAGGTAGGATAAAGCCCGGTATAACTATAAATGAAGAAAGAAGACAATAAGAAACTTTATTTGAAATATATATCTACATTTTATTCCTTCTTCGGCTATCCACCAATCCTTCAAACAAAATAAAACTTCTAATGAACTTGAAAGTAATTATCACCTATACTCGAACATAATTATTTGATATGATTTAAAAATAGATGGACTCGGAATGAACTATAAACACATGATCACGTGCAATTACTGAAAAAATTGGAAATCCGGACATAAATTTTTTCATAATCCAATATATTAAATAACTCATCATTGTAAACATGAATGAGATCATAATCCAAATATTTATCTAACTCATTATTTTATATGAGATTAGTAGTATGCAATTGAAACCGGATTTGGGGTTCGATTTCGGTACGGATTTGGTTTTGGGTTTTTTAGCCCTTTTAACGGGTTTAGGTCTAAATTATCGGGTTGGGCTCGAGTCGGTCTGGGTTTAGAGTGGGACCAAACCCTACCCTATGTATTTCGGTTTGGGTTTGGGTTTTGCCGAGTTCAGGTAGGGTTCGAAGTGGGTATTTTGTTCGGGTTTTGGGCGGGTTTCGGGTTTCAGGCAAGATGGACATCCCTAGGTTGGACTGACTAGAACAGTTGGAGGCTGAACAGAACACTCACTTGAAACTAGCACTGGCAAAAAAGGAAGCTGAATGGGAGGCATGCCATCATCGGTGTCTTCTTCAGAAAAGGAGGAAGCATCGGGCATAAGTTCATTCTAAATTGCTGAGATGCTAGTATTCAGATCAGGAAATAAGATGAAAGGGTTGGTAACCCACCCTTGATCATCCAACTAAGAAACATACCCAATAGCCTCAATAGCCTCCTCAAACTTAGTTTGTTTGGCTACATTGAAGGACTTTTCAGAAACATCAAGTACTCTCAGAGCAAAGCGAATGACATTTTTAGCTAACCTCTTCTTTACCTCCTGGACCACCTTGGAATAGAACTCAAAGGTCTCTGCTAAGAGATCACCCGCTTTCTCTTCGGAATGTAGACGCTTCTCTTTGAGAGCCCTCTCATAGCCTGCCATGACTTCATTAGCGTGAGTAATGGCTTGGCTAAGGGTTCTCATTTCAGTATTCTTACGGTGGAGTTCCCCCTGAACTTGGTCATTTTTTGCTTACAGAGTAGTGAATTGAGAACATAGTTCCAAGAATTTCACTCTCCAAGAAGCAGCCTCGACAGCTCCCATTTGGGCTTTGTCTAGAGAACTTTAGAAGTCAGCATTAGTCTCCTTCAGGTTCTTGAAACCAGTGTCTGACTTCTTCTCTCTGGCCAAAAGCTGGTCAACCTGGGTCTGCAGCTCCTCAGCTCTTTTTCAGCAGCTTCCTTCTCCCAGACCAGCTTACCTGTTGCCATGTCATGGGCAGCGGTACTGGATGAGGTCGCAAAGATTAGTTCTTTCATGGCCAAAAAAGTATTCACTAACTGAAAAATAATATAGAATGTGTAAGTAACACAATGAGAAAAATGGAACATTGAACGAGAAGAAAGTCTTACCTTGGCAAGATGAACAGTAGATCGGTGGAAGGACAGATCCAGACTACCAGCCATATTGGCTTCGACTTTATCAATAGGAAGTTGCGCAGCTTCCAGAACTCCAAGCGCGATATCAACATCATTAACAGAGTGTTTGTTGGTAACAGAAAGTTCATTAATTCGACCCCAATGCCTCATCTCCCTTTCAGGAGAATCTGGAGATTGTGGTGAGAAAGGAATGTCATCACTCGCCCTCCTCCTATCGCCAAATCGAGGAGGGGGGCGAGCAACAGTTACAACAGTTATCTCAATAATGCCCTTCCCCTTTTGATTCTCGGGGAGGGAAGGATCAATAATAGTCAAAGGTACAAAGTCATCACCCTGTTCATAACCTATAGAAAGATCTTGAACTGGTGGGGGTACAGCTACCTTCTCCAAAGATTTACCAGAAGGAGGAATACTCACAGGGACCTTAAAAAGTGTTACTTCATTCACAGTCAGAGGCCAAAATTTCATTGTCTTACCAGATGGGGCAACATCAGAAGCAAGAGTAGGATCAGCTCTCTTCACCTTAGAATGGTTGGACGCACATATTTCCCTTTTAAAATTGCTTGCAGCCAGAAGTTTGTAAGGAAGTGAGAGCCCCTCCCGCCAGTGATTACACAATCATCACTTACAGTAGGCTCCTGAACTGAACCCGATGTCGCAGTATCACTGGAGGGTGCCATAGAACTCTTCTCTTTACCGTTTCCTCTTCTTTCCTGAACTGGAGGAAGAAGAAGTCCAGCATCCTGATCCACAGGAAGAGGAAGTACTATGGGCCCAGAATTCACATTGTTTATCCCAAAAGGGGAAAAGCCGGGGCAAGTTCCAGTAGTACTTCAGCAGGCATGTTGAAGTATTCAAAAAGACAGATGGGATCAGGAACTATCACCCAAGGCATCTTTTGTTCCTTGGGGATCTTCTTGATGAAGTCCGCCGTAGCAGGATCAGTGGCAGTTAATTGATTCCAGGGGGAAAAGTCATCTAAGGAATAATAGCAAAGAAATTAAGTCGGAAGACTCCTACAATGATTGCAAAATTCGTGCGAAAATAGACTTACTGGTTGGAGCATGAGTGTGTTTTCTGGGAACAGGAATTCCCACTGGCTCACCATCACCATCAGCATCCGAACATCCCATGTATCACCCAACACACAAAAGTGGTGATCAGCCCAACCCTCGTCACTCTGCTTCCCCTTGAAAAAGACAATCGGAGAGTTCTTATCTCGAGTCATGTGATAGTAGTAAGACTGGTCCCTAATGCGGCGGACCTCATAGAAATATCCAAATACCCAACGATTCAGAATTAATCCATATTTCTTGGCCAATATGGAAAAGTACATGACAGTTCTGTAGAACAGGGGTGCAGCTTGACCAAGAGCAAGATTGAAGTGAATCAGACATTCTCTTAACAGTGAGTGGAGGGGAAGAGTAAGTCCAGCCCTAAGTTGGCCAATGGTGATGAGCGCCACCTCCTTGTAGGCCTGTTCGTCAGATAACCTCCCCCACGCCAGCCCAATGTTGGTAAGAATGTGGAATTTCTCCCTGATCAGTTCAAGGGAAGAGAGATCCCTGAAGTTAATAAGTGACTAATTGGGGTTTATGATCAGAACATAGAGAAAGTTTGAAGTTTTTGAGGTAAACCCTAGTAGGAGAATGAGAGGTTTAGTGTGCAGAGGAAGCTGGACAAAAAGATGATACAGGTTCTCTCACCAGATCCTTTAGATACAAATAAAATGGACGGTTATGATAATCCCAAGCATTGTGTCTTTTCAGGATGAAACTGCCATCATTAGCTTTTTCGGGAAATGGCGTGTCTGTTCGAGCCGTCTTTTCAGAGCCTTAATTAGTTGGGTACGTAAGCAATTCTAGCAACTATTTAGGAAAAAGATTCTTGTGCCAAAAGAAGTGTCACTTCAAGCCCCCACGTGCTAGATGGCACGAGAGGGGGCATTGTAAGGGGGATTTCCCGTCATTGGATAGATGACACGTGTATGGGAAATAACCCAGGACTATTGATGTCCAGAATGAGACGAGGACTATCAGATCAGTTCTGTGAATAAATAATCTTGTGTTTAGCACGAGTGTTTAGTAAGCATGTGCTAGGTACGTGACTAACTGCCTCTAAGCATAACAGTTCTCCAAGTCGTTAGGAACTGACATGGACAATTCCTGAATAGAAGGAAACTAAGGCTGAGTCCAATGGCTCCCTATCCCTTTAAAAGTAGAGCTAAAGTCAACAGATTTTACTCTCTATCATTAATTTCCTCTTTATATATACAAAGGATTCTACTCTTTATCTCTATTTTACTCTATATATAGAGAGTAAAATAGAGATAGAGAGTAAAATCCTTTTATATATATACATAGAAAAATAATGATAGAGAGTAAAATATGTTGACTTTAGCTCTATTTTGTTGACTTTAGCTCTACTTTATTGACTTTAACACTACTTTTAAAGGGATAGGGAGCCATTGGACTCAGCCTAAAGAGAGCGATCTTTGATGATAAGGAAGGAATCGTGATTGCATATCTTTAAGAGTTACCTTTTAGATATAATCTTCCCATGTATAATGGGACATTATGATCAACAAGGAAACCTACCTCTAATAAGATAGGGTCTAGATTCAGACTTTCATAAGGAGAGGATTCCTAATAGGAAGGTAGAGCCCAAAGAGGAAAGGGAACTCACAAGCGATGAGGACAGCCCTAACCCTAGGACTCTCAAAGCTCTTCCTATATAAACCCGAGGGATTTGCCCTTAAGAACTACGCAAAATAGGGTTTGATTCTCTGCATAAACAAGGAGATACGTAGGCAGCTGCCAGGCGGTTCAACCCTGAACTCTAAATCATCTCATCTCTTCTCATTCAGGAAGGGAGCTCCTGAATCACATGGTATGAAGGAGGATCAGGGGATACTCAGAAAATCCCCTACAGTTCCTAAGAGCAAATCCCTATGGTTTATATAGGAAGAGCTTTGAGAGTCCTAGGGTTAGGGCTGTCCTCACCACTTATGAGTTCCTTTCCACTTTTGGACTCTACCTTCCTATTAGGAATCCTCTCCTTATGGAAGTCTGAATCTAGACCATATCTTATTAAAGGTAGGTTTCCTTGTTGATCATAATGTCCCATTGTACATAGGAATATTATATCTAAAAGGTAACTCTTAAAGATATACAATCACGATTCATTTCTTATCATCAAAGATCGCCCTCTTTCGTTTCCTTCTATTGAGGAACTGTCCATGTCAGTTCCTAACAACTTGGAGAACTGTTATGCTTAGAGGTGGTCAGTCAGGTGCCTGGCACATGCTTACTAAACACTCGTGCTAAACACGAGATTACTTATTCACCGAACTGATCCGATGGTCCTCATCTCATTCTGGACATCTATAGTCCTAGGTTATTTCCCATACACGCATCATCTATCCAATGACAGGAAATCCCCCTTACAGAGGGGATCATGGAAATCATCTGGGCTAGGTTATGAAGCATTTTGTTTTTTTGGGCCATTTGTTCCCTAAACTTTTTTTCATTGTTGGCCATTTGTTCCTTACACTTTTTTTTTTTTATTGTTGCCCATTTGTTTTGTTGAGTCGGCTACTAGTTGGGAAATTCGGTCTGGGTAGGGTGGTTATGGTTGGTATGGTGTTTGATAGTCATAGTTATTGGCGAATGGATACGATATGAGTCCTTCTTGGGATATGGCATTTGAGTGACTCTGGTTGATCTCGTATTGTGATGGGTTAGGTTGAGGCTGAATTGCTGGTTGATTGTTTTTGGTGAAACTCCATGAATAGTTTGGATAACTAGGAAACTCTTGATTGTATGGGTTACTATAAAAGTTTGATAGTTGAGGCTCATAATTATAATTATATCCTATAGTAGGCCCAAACTCTTTGTATGATGGGCACTGAGAAGCCCAATGGTAAGGACTACCACACACAACATGAGCATGGTGAAGGGCATAATAACCACATGATTGTTGGTCTACATATTGATAAGCCATATTGGTTTTAAAGATATCTTCTATGTTAATTCATATACAAAAAACTCTAACTATAAATGTCTAGATAGGCAATTATTTCTGCGTCTACAAGAAACTAATATGGCAGGCTTCTGTGTACCAGATCTTAATCTCATGCAAGTTTTAAGTCTAATAGGCAATTCCTAACGAGCATACAAAAATAGCCTGATTATTATTAGAAATATAATCCTCTTATAGTAGATTCGAGGATGTTAAAAGGTGTTACCTGGAGCGTCTTTGCTATGCGTATATAAATAACGCCTTCAACAGCCTTGAAACACGTCTACTAAAAATGTTCAAACCAACGGCTAGGCCATTTAAGAATTGAGGGAGGTTGTCCGTGTGTGCACATTCCTTAATTAGAGAACCCCAATTCTTTCAGTTTTCTAGACATCGTATAGTATGAATTTTTTTTATGCAATTACTGGAGTGGTTGGGCATACGAGTGATGTACTGTACCTGCGATGTAATATTGCAGTTAATATAAAAAAATTTAATTTAATTTAATTAAGCTAGGGTGCGCGCGCGCGTCAGAATAGGGTAAATTGGGCACGGGGCACTCTCTCTCTCTCTCTCTCTCTCTCTCTCTCTCTCTCTCTCTCTCTCTCTCTCTCTCTCTCTCTCTCTCTCTCTCTCTATATATATATATATATATATATATATATATATATATATATATATATATATATATATTTTTTTTTTAAATTTAAAGGAGGCTTGGGGCTCTAGACAGGCAAAATAAGGGTGAGGGAGAGCTCTCAAGTAGAAACAAGAAGGTGAATTTTTTTAGAGTCAGGTCACGGGAATGTAGGGAGTTGGTTTCTCAACTCGTATGCACTTAGGTAGTAGCAGAAAATTTTCGAAAATTCGTGAACAGTGAAAATAGTATAGATTTTGGAAAATAGTGAATAGTGTATTCTATTCTAAACACGCGATACATAACAAAGCAAGATGGCAGCGGTGCCATTTGATAACTAAAAAAACAGTAAATGGGATGAGGAAACAATAGATTAAAGATGAGACAAAGATATAGAGAAAGTAATAAATCCACCCAATGATTAGTTTCATGCAAGAATTGAATTATTCTTTAAAAAAAAGATCGTCTTTAGGTTTTCACGTAATGATCCAAGCTAAAGCCTCAAACTTTATCATCCTTAGCAACAACCTACATCTCTATAGTTATTATTACTAGCATGTTGGATTATTACAACCAAATCTCTTGACTTAATTATAACAATCCCTAGTTTAATTTACTATATGCTTATTTTGGAAGTCATACAATAAACTAAACTTATCGAAACACATACACAATTAAATAATTCTACTAAGCAATTTATTCCTCATTAGGGTTTATAATCACTCTCTCTAATATGGGGGATTAGCCTAATATCATTGTATTGAAACTAACTAAACAATAGAATAAATGCATAATGTAAATAAGAATTGAATAAATACTAAAACTTTTTATTGATGGGGAATTAATGGAGGCTACACTACAAAATTTAACCCTAAACTACACTAAACTATTCTAAGAAATTAGAGACTAAGGGGAGGAAGGAAGAGTTAAGTTTAGCCTTAACTCAATTTATATAGAAGAGGGTTAGGGTTACATTTTTGTGCATGAGCCAAAAAATGAGACTTTGGGCCTCTAATGTGAGCCCAAAGTCCATTAGGTTAAGTCTAAATAGGCCACAACTATTAGAAATTACTTTAGTGCCTTTTTCATCTACTTTCACATCTTTGATTGGGGCAAGGCTGGGTCCATTGGAAAATTTATTTCGAGTCGGTCATTTTGACATAAAGTAAGACCAATTCTGAGGCCCAAGTCCAAAGATATGCCCATTTGAAGTTCTATTGACTTTTCTATTCTTTTTCTACCTGAATTGATTTTGACTTCCCAGCTTTAACTTGGCTTGAAAAGACTTTTTCTTCTTGATTCTTGGGCTTTAAACATAGAATTCTTCTAGCAATCATCTTGACTCGTTTTCCATGCAAAATGGCGTCTTTAAACATATAAACAACTTCAAGACCTGAAATACATAAAAACACGTAAACAATACTAAATCTTATTTATTAGAAACATAATTGGCCTAAATGTAATACTATTAAGGGGTTTAAACTACACTTTTAGGTGATTATCACATTTCATATACATTCTTACGATATGTGGTGTCAAAGAAAATCACGTCACCAAAATATTGAAACTGTGTATGCGACCGACCATCTACCCAGAAAAAATTAATGGCCCTTGCTTCATGATCTATCTATATTGCATAAAAGAAATTAGGACCCTCTATACTTTTCTTCTTGAAAAAATTAAGCACCACGATAGCATCACCTTTCACCGGTTTCTTGTATTCTTTCGAGGGGACCAAATGGTTCCAACAATCCCTATCATCAAAACCATTTTGTATTCCACCAAGTATATCAACAACTTTATTCACAGGTACACCACCATCACGAAATGAGTCAATCAACATCTTAGCTGCAACAGACATATTTCTATTAACAGGCATATGCATCATTTTTGTCGGACTAACCAGGTTGTGATTGTGCTCGCAACTAAATTTCACCACTTTTCAGATTCCACTATTTTGCTTTGTCACCCTCATTGAAGCAAGGCACCCACATTTAACTGTATTTATGTTTCTTTTTCTCACTTCTTTCTCAGTTCCATCCACATTCTTATTTTTGCCTCCTCGATCTCTATAAACCCCAAAACGCTTGCAAGTAATTTGATAACTACTAACTTCATCCGAACGAGAAAATGATTTTTTCGAGCTTCGAATTATGGGACTAAATCCAAATGATTTTTCGTAATCTATATAGAATTGTTTTGTAGCCTCAAGAGTTTTAAAACACATTCCCAAGCATGGTGGCTTCACAATTTTGACTTCCACTTCAAACTCTGGAGGTTGAACATGCCGCAGAAGGCTCGGGTACTGCAAATAAATATGTCCACGTCAATTACATAAATAAATAAATTAAAAAAATAAATAAAATAAAAAAAAAAACTAACACGGTACAATAATACAATATTGAATTTGTTGGTAGAAATCAAAAATAAAATCGAAACATTAGCTCACCTGAACCATATTCTTCCTGCTTTCCAACGTCATCAATCAATATGGAGTCGTCCATTCCTTATTTAGTAATTAGTCTCTTCAACCCTGAACATTGCCATATTAATTTAAAACCAATTATCAGTAAGATTCACAAAAAGAAATAAAATTGTGGTAAAAAATCAATATCAATTACTTTCCATTACGATTTTGGACATAAACCTGATTTTGGAGAGCAAATAGTACTAGTTAGAGTCGCCTGATTTTGGAGTGGTGGATCCGACTGATTTTGGAGAGAGAGTCGTGGTTGAGTGGAGAAGAGAGAAGAGATAGTGGAGAATGAGGAGTTTTAGAGAAAAATTCTCAATCTAAATTTTGTTTATTTTGTTTTTTTGTTTCGGTAAATTTTTTTTCCGAAATTACCCTCCCTTATTTTCACGTGTCTGCTAATTGAAATTTGACTTTATCTGTAGGATTGGAATAGATGGAGGGATGGGATTGGTTGTGTCTAGAATGTGGCTACAGTGCCTGTGTCTCCATCCCTCGCCATATATGTGTGTGTGTGTGGTGTGTGTGTGTGTGTGTGTGTGTGTGTGTGTGTGTGTGTGTGTGTGTGTGTGTTAGAGCGTGCTTAGTGTGATCTTATTGGATCCTTACATATTTTTGCTTGGAAGAATTGAAATTAAGTGATTTAGGTTTAATATTTTACATATTTCATTTAGTTACAAATAGGTAGATGCGGGAATTGCACTGAGAGTAAATTTTACTATAACTTAAATATTTATTGTTATGGGTGTCATTATTTCTAGTCGTGTTTCTATCCACCCGATTGCTATATTAGAGATATCTTTATTTGTTTAGCTTGTTTAGTCGATATTAGTTTGGTACTCAAGTGATCTGCCATTTGTCAATCTTTCGTTTATGGGTGTATTTGGAATATGTAGGGTTATATGGTTTTGTTGAGGTTGTTCTGGTAATGTGGAGATGTATGTATATTAATTGCATTGTATAAGTCGTGTATTAGGGTTTCTGGGATGTTGTTTGTATATTTATAGTTTTCTTCTTATTCAAGGATTAATTAGTTACTTGTCTTAACTAGCATTGGTCGAGATGGTTAAGTAGCTGGTTCTAAAAATCAGTATATCTTTTAGTAGTTGAATTTATGACTGAGGTATGAGGTTTTATATTTGGTTTGGATGTATTCTTATTAAATTTTTAGGTTATGACAGGTTTTATATTTACGAAATATTGAAAATAGAGAGGAGACTCTGCTTAAATTTTTACCATAAAAGTCACGTATCTTAGGTATGAAATTGTTTGAGATTTAGGGCGTTACATCATATCCGACCTATTCTTGTCGGTATGGATCTTCTCAATGCACATTTGCTTCTCTTCGAGAACTTCTTTAATCCAATGATAACGCACAAGTATGTGCTTGAATCTAGAATGAAAACTCGGATTCTTGCTCAAATGGATGGCGCTCTGACTGTCACAAAGAACTACAAAATGTTTCATCTTTAGCCCTAGTTCATTGAAGAACCTCTTCATCCATAACATCTCTTTGCAACACTCAGTAGCTACAATATACTCTCTTCTGTAGTGGAAAGGATAACACACTTTTGCAACTTTGATTGCCAAGAAACTGCTCCCCTTGCAAATGTAAACAGATAACCGGAAGTGGACTTCATCGTGTCAACATCACCTGCTAAGTCTGTATTTATGTAGCCTTTAAGTAAGGTCTTACTCCTACCAAAACATAAACATGCCTTGGAAGTGCTCTTGAGATATCTCAATATCCACTTAACACCTTCTCAATGCTTTTTACCCAATTTGACAGAAATCGACTTACAACACCAATGGCGAAAGCAATATCCGGTCTTGTACACACCATTGCATACATCAAGCTGCCCACTTTGGATGCATAATGAATATTTTGTATTTCTTTCTTCTCATGCTCACCCTTCGGACATTTATCTTTGGTCATGCAAAATTGGCAACCAAGCGAATAACTTACCGGCTTCGCTTAATCCATGTTGAATCTCTTTAACACCTTCTCAATATAGCTTTCTTGAGATAGCCACAACTTACCACTCTTTCTGTCACGAGTGATATGTAAACCAAGTATCTACTTTGCTTGACCCAAATCTTTCATCTCAAAGGACTTAATTACTCAAGTCTTTCTTCAAATTAGATATCTTGTTGATATTTTAGCCAACTATCAATATATCATCCACATACAACAAGAGCACTATCAAATCTCCATCTAGAAACTTCTGAACAAACACACAGTAATCGGACGCTGACTTCTTGTAGCTATGATGCACCATAAAAGACTTAAACTTCATGATGTACCACTGTCTTGATACCTGCTTCAAACCATACAAACTCCTTTCCAATTTGCATACTAAATGCTTCTTGCCTTTGACCTCAAAACCCTTTGGCTGATCCATGTAGACATCTTCCTCAAGATCACCATGAAGAAAAGTTGTCTTAACATCTAGTTGCTCAACCTCTAGGTTCATACTTGCGGCCAAACCCAATACCACTCTGATAGAAGTCATCTTAACTACCAGAGAGAAAATTTCATCAAAATCAATACCTTTTCTTTGACCGAATCCCTTCACAATAAGGCGAGCTTTGTGCCTTGGATGTGGATTACTCTCTTCATACTTGACTTTGAAAATCCACTTGTTTTTTAGAACTTTTCTTCCTTTTGGCTTCTCAACTATGTCATAAGTGTGATTCTTATGCAAATTAAGAATCCATCTCATCTTTCATGGCCTTTAACTAGTTCTCTTTGTTTGTACCTTCAAGTGCCTCTTGATAGTATATAGATTCTCCACCATCTGATAGTAAAACATACATATGTGGTGGATACCTGGTTGAAGCTTGTCCTTCTCTCTCGGATCTCATCACCTCATCCTCATGTAGCTTAGGATGATGCACTTCTTGCTCAGGTGGTGGTTCATACACTTCATTAGTATCTTTTATTTCAATAGGTTCGATCCCATCATGAACAATAGGATCATCATCATGAGCCTCAAACCCATGGTTCTTTGCATTCTCAATGTCTTATGCAACTCGTTCCATAGTAGGAATTTCTGGTTCTAAATCAACAAGATCATTAACGAAAGTTTCTAGCTTCTCACCATTCTCAAAGTCTTCTATTGTTTGGTTTTCCAAGGTAAGAAAACCACATCTCGACTTTGGACTGCCTTCTTGTTGATCGGATCATAAAGTTTGTAACCAAACTTCTCATCCCCATAACCTAGAAAAATGCACTGCTTGGGTTTGTCATCAAACTTTTATATCTTATTCTTGGAAATATGAACAAATGTTCTGCACCCAAATACCCTAAAGTATCCATAATCAACATCTCTGCCTGACCATACTCTCCCTGGATAATGACTATTCAGAGGCTTCGAAGATGATAGGTTGCTGTGAGCATTGCTTATACCCTGTAACTTCTTGGTAACTTAGAGCGAGTGAGACAACATGCATCTCATCCTCTCTACAATGGTACGGTTCATCCTCTCATCTATACCATTATGTTGCGGTGTCTTGGGAACTGTATGTTCATGACGAATCACATGACTCTTGCAATACTCTTCAAATGGCCCAATGCACTCTCCTCCATTATTTGAACGAATATACTTCAAAGGTTTCCCTATCTCTCTTTCCACCATGCTATGGAAAGTCTTGAACATACCAAGAACTTCATCATTGGTTTTCAAACTATATGCCCATATCTTTTATGACGCATCGATCATCAATGAAAGTCAATAAGTACAAAGCTCCCCCATGGGACTTCACTTTCATGGGATCACATAAATTCGAGTGAACTAGCTCAAGGGCATTCTCCTTTCGGTGAGAGGGGAATCTTTGGAAAGACACCTTATGTTGCTTTCTAGCCAAACAATGAGTACATCTATTTAAATACGTACCTTTAATGTTTGGCAAGACCTTTTGTTTGGCAAGAACTTCCATGCCTTTTTCTCTCATATGACACAATCTCTTATGTCATAGTTCGGTGTAATAAACTTTTTCTTATGCCACATTTAACTCTACTTTATACAAACTAGTTTATGTCTTGTAAAACGAACAACCCTTCTTTCCTTTGGCTATTGGTCAGCTCCCAAATGTGCGTTTTATTACTTTTACATTACTGCATTACAACCTTTCTTACGCATAATAAACATTCAACTCATAGCTTTTACTGCTTTTTGCATGCTATATGCCATTTCAGACCACTTATCATAAAAGATGCATTTCAGCACCAAAAGGAGCTCTATTAACTCTTCTTATGAAGACTCAAGCTTATATGAAAAAGTGCTGAAAAGTCAAAGTTAAAGTCAACGGTCAATGGTCAAAGACTCAAACCCATAAGACTGAAGACTATGTCATTAACTTAGAAGACTAGAGATAGATAGCCTTGTCTCAAAAGTAGCCTTGCTCAAACCCTAGATTGCTCAAGAAGAAAGAAGGAAAGCAAAAACATAAAGGAAAAAGGAAAAGTAAAAAGCAAATATGTGATGTGTCTTAATTGTAGAGGGAGATGGCAAATAAGTCATTGTAAAAGTAGGAGTATAAAAGCAAAAAGTAGGGGAGAAAACATTATCCAATTTTTGGTTTGACAACCCAAAAATTGAGATCAAATTTTATCATGCTTTCTTAGGTAGATTTACATTATTGCAATTTATTTTCTTGTCTTGTTATTTTTTTTATTTCAATCTATTTACTTTTCCTTGTTTTCAAGTTCTTCATTGCAATCAATACTTATTTTCAATCTTGTCATTTCAATCAAACTTGTTTCTAAACTTCCTTGTTATTTAAATCTCAAGAACATAAGTTACACTCATTTGAAGACATCAAATGAGTGTGACTTGGTAACAAAGTTATCTCATTTCCACTCTTTTCACTTCATGTTTTAATCCCACGCCAACTTCAATGTTTTCCCCTTCATAAGCAACTTGTTTTTCAATACACTTTTAGATCTAGAACAATGAATAAGAAAAGTTGAAAAAGTTATTGTTTTTAGTCATCAACCATTTTTCCCATCTTCAGATTTACGATGAACTTCAACTCATAAACAAACTCACCATTTTTTATCTCAATAAATGGCGCCGTCGTCATGGATCTGAGCTTGGGAAGAAGATGAATACAAACAACCATTTCTAAACTCTTCTTCTTCATTCTTTTTAATTTCTTTTAAAGTTTTTTTATTTAATAACACTTATTGATTCATGTTTTCTTGTTTTACTGCAGATTCAATCAAACGGAGAACACCATTGGAACACGGCAGAGATCCTGAAGAGACCGTCAGAAGCTCGAATAAAAACGAGCAAACTCAGCCGAGACCGCGCCGTGCCCGCGCCTTATCTTGCCACGAACGGGCCTTACCTTTGAAGGAACAAGATTCCGTAGGTACAAGTTCTTTTTCGCATTTAGTAGATTAATTTTGTAAGGTTTGATTAATCAAACTGTTAGCCATTTGAAACTAGTTAGATTTTTAATGTTTAAGGTTTAAAATAAACAAAAGAAAAGTTAGAACTCCCAAAATTTCAATATCATATGGAGTCACAAAGCCAAGGGGTTAAAGATTCACAATTCGGAAGCAAATAACAAAACGAGGTTCTTTTGTCGTTACAAGTATCTTGAAGACCTAATTTTTCAACTTATCAGATTTTTGTTTTTCCCTTCTTTTTTCTTTCTAAACCATCACCCTAGCTCCGTAACTCATAATAAAAGACTTCTAGCTCAATTAGGAATAGGATGGTGTAATAGTAAGTGACAAGTGTGATCAATCTACCACGGTTTCTTTGGACGTCATTTAAGTATGTGAGGAATATAAGTGCCCGCTGCACTTAAGAGAACCAAACTTGAGTGAATATATCAGAGAGTTGTGATTGCAACACACCCCTGTGAGAACCCACCTTAAGGACGCTCTCCAAAAGTCTCATAAACGACTCTGCTTTTGCATTTCATTGCTCATGTTTTGCATATTTATCTTTAGATGATTAAATTACTTTACATATGTTGTTCTAAGTTTAAAGGAGCTTGTCCTTATTCCCCACTAATGAGATGTATAGACTTCTGAGAATAAATAAGGAAACAATACCCTTTGTACTAGATTGAAGAAGTTTGTGAGTACCTTCACTGGAAAACTCTCACGAGGCTTAAAGCTCATCCATTAGGGAATTCCTAGTGGTTTAAGGCCTTGTTGCATATGGTCAATGCAATTGCCCTCCGCGAAACGAGATTAGTATAATTAATAATAAATCACTCATTTGTGATCTTAGTTTTTTCTTTCAACTTTGCTTGAGGACAAACAAAATGCTATTTAGGAGTGGTGATCAATTCCCAAATGTGTGTTTTATTACCCTTACATTACTGCATTACAACCCTTCTTACCAATAGTGAAAAGACAACTCATAGCTTTTATTTGCCTTTTTCAGGTTACAGAGCAATTCAGACCACTTATCATAAAAGCTGCATATTAGCATCAAAAGGAGCCTTAATTACGCTTATTATGAAGACTCGAAGCTGCTATGAGTGTTAAAAAGTCAAAGTCAAAGGTCAAAGGTCAATGACTCAGAACCAAAGAGCTGAAAGTCAAGTCCTCAACTCATAAGATCAGAGATAGATGTCCTTAACATAAAAGAAGGCTTTCTCGATCTAAAACCTATCTTAATCAAGAAGAAATAAAAAAACAAAAGCAAAAAGGAAAAACATAAAGCAAATGGTGAGGTGTCTCAAATGTAATAGAGAAGGCCAAATCAGTCTTTTGTAAAAAGTAAGGGTATAAGAACCAAAAGTTAGGGAGAGAGAATGCACCTAGACTTATTCTAGTGTCATGCAGGATTTATTTTCTAGTAATTTTCATTCAAGTCATTTACTTTTTGTTCTTCAATCAATTAATCATTTCATTTCTTTGTTGTTCTTCTTTCAATTAATCATTTCATTTCTTTCAAGTTATGTTTCCAATCATTTAAACAACTTAGTCTTTCAAGTTATTCAATACAAGTTCTAAACTAAATAATCTACCATCCTTCCTTCTAAAACTCCTAACCATTCAAACTCCAAACAATCTATGGTGAACCTCACTTCAAAATACTTTGAAACTCATCACACTACAACAGCTTCACTGGCCAATAGTGAATTAACCAAATCTAAAATGCAAGAAACTGATGACGTACTTCTAGCGTGAGCCTTCAAGGGCTACTTGCAACGCCGAGTGACAACCAACGAACTCCTTTAATTCTCCTCTCAAACTTAGAACCTGTATGCTTAACTAAACGTCTCTTTCTATATATATATATATATATATATATATATATAGAGAGAGAGAGAGAGAGAGAGAGAGAGAGAGAGAGAGAGAGAGAGAGAGAGAGACACACACACACACACACACACACACATATATGGTAAGCCACCACTACAAGAATGTCAGTAGACTTGCCATCCTACAAAGAGAGAGAGAGACGAGTTTGAAATAGGCAAATTAAATATCATCTAATTCCATAGTCCAAAACAAACGTGAGAATATTATACCACTACAAGATAGATGTTGCACTTTCAAACAAATTTGCCTACGTATCTGAATCCTTCAAGACTCGCGAGAGAATAATTATAAGTTATTACGAGGTACTAATAGAAATCCAGAAGTATTGAACAACAAACCAAATCACTACAAACTAAATTATCACACAGTAACAATAATTCTTATAAGGAGCTACAATATCGCCAAAGGTATTCAGTGAAGTCATAATAAGTATTCGCCATGTATTCAATGAGCTCGATTGCTATGTGCTTAATGGGTTCAACATGGTTGCATGCCTTAACCGCCATGCTAACATCATGGGTTCAACATGGTTAAGTACATCAACCACCATTCTAACACCATGGGTTCAACGTGGTCATCACATCACTTGAGTCAACATGGGTTCAACGTGAAAAACAATCATGAAGACACAACAAATCATATAGTTAACACATTCTCATAGACATAGGGTAAAAGTGGTCCTTCACAATTCACTCAAGGTATTCGATCGCCATGTTCAGCAATGGGTTCAACATGGTAGTACACTTCTACCGCCACTCTAACACCATGGGTTCAACATGATCGAAAATGCCACTTTCGTCAAAGTGGGTTCAACAAACGCCCCTTGAGCGACATAGGTTCAACATGAAGACCATTCCCTTACCCAATAATCATGAGTATATATTTAACACATAAGTAGTATAATCAAACTCTCTTTGTAACCAAACAAATATAACATTAAACCTGAATCTCTTAGATTCAGTTCTTACCAGTGTAATTACGTAAACATCTATTATCATACTTAACTTGTTCAAATGACCATCCACAAGTAAGAGTATTATGTCTCCTCAATTACGTGTATCAACCAACGTTACCAAGAAATCAAAAAATGATCAAATATCTAAAAACACAACCAATACTACTTATCATAAAGTGGTTGCACCAAGTGGTTGCTTACGTACCCTTCAAGGGATCAAGCCATACATAGTTCTTCCATTAGAACTCGACAGTTCAACACTAAAACTCAACAATTCAACATATATATATAATAAAACATTATGACAAAAAATAGATTGCATAACTGAACTTTAACATTCATTTATAGATAAATAATTCAAATCATACCAGAATAATGTGAGGTCATAACCATAAAATCACCAACAAATACCAATTCAACTAAGCAAAATTTCAGACTAAACATAATTGTTCAGGTAGACAATAACAAGAACAAACACACCTTCAATAATGCACAAATTTACTTAATAAAGAGAATATTACACACATAGATTTCTACTCGAATCAATAGTGATTCTTAATTAGAATTAAGAAAGAGAGGAGATTCACTTATCTTTAAATTGCAAAGAAACTCGCCCAAGCAAACTTGCTTCCAAACTAAAATCATCCTCTAAGCAAAATTTCACATTCTTTAAAGTTCCAAGATGATTTCGAAGTTGTAACTTGTGAGATCCCCAATTAAATATCACGAAATACATATGAATTTCATTATACAAGAACTCCCTACAAAAACCCTAGACTTCTCTCATTTTAATTTCCCCCAAATTGTAGAGAAGAATGATAAAGAAGACTTCAATACCACAAGAACTGCTTCAGTTAGCCACCAATTTGTCCTCTCCATCAAAACCCCTAATTTATTTCCTCTTTTTATTCTCTTTTTCCATAAAATGGTAGCCGGAAACCCCTCCTCGAGGAGAAGGTGTCGATCCGGCCTATTCTCCCTATTCTTTTTTTTTTTTTTGTTCATGGACCCAACTATGGGTCATGGGTCACCATCCCTAAGCCCAATAATATAGGGTTTTATAAATACTAAGTGTAACGTAACGATATGATCAATTATGGCTCTGGTCAGTCGTTATAGTGTGTTGGAGATTGTGATTCTAGTTCGTTTAGTACGAGTTAATCGTCTTGGTGATGGACACGTGTCTGATATTCATTGGATATGAATATTAGGTACTTACAGGCCGTATAGAGGCCCAATTGGTGATGCCCAAACTCTTTACATGTTTGGGATTTGGATATATATGTTTTTATTGGTAAATGTTTGGGCTTTAGATCTTGAATATGGCTAGCTATTTAAGTCGCCACCATCTTCCACCTTCTTTTCTAATCCAATTTTTCTTTTTCTTTTTTTGGGTCTTGAAGAAGCGGGTTTTAATCGTATTACCCGACCCAGTCGGATACAGGGTAGGTTTTGGCGGTTGTTTTCCTCTTTCTACCCGAACCCGACCACCAAACCGAAATTGTCGGTTAGATTTTCGGATTACCAGAACCCCCGACAAAAACCCAAACCGGTTACGGTAATTCGACACGACCCGAATGAACACCCCTGAGAATCCTGTTTTCGTACTGATTTTGTTTGCTATAAAAAAAAGTTTACATATAATATTGCTAAAAGCACATCCAAATAAAAATTCACAAACTAGAACAAGATTTGGAATGATTTGATTCCAAAGTGTAATTCAAATAAAACAGAACGAATAAAGAAGCTTCACAGACTTATTAGTTGTTCTTCGTCAAAGCAAAGACGTCACGCTGAAGAGGAGCTTGTGTTGTAGAATTTTCAAGCTCAGCACTCTGGGGCAAAGTCCTGACGAAGAAAACAAGATACGTTGAATGAAACACATTCCTACCACCACATATGTTCATGAGCAACGTGTATGTCAAAAATCTTAAAAAGTGATAGATAATTGCCGTGTTGAGAAGAAACATTTTGTCAGCAGATTTTTAGTACTGAGAAAACAAACATATTTCACTGGATCTGTTTTGAAAAGATTGTTGATAGTATTCTTATTGAGTAAGTATATGGTTTATGGGTTCGAGATCTCTACAACCGGTTACAGAGATCATCTCTGTAACCGTGTTATTTATCTCACCGTTGATTCGAAATCGAGATGTGTGTGTGCCTCGATACCTGTGTGTGTGCTCCGAAATGTGTGTGTGTGCGTCGAGATACGAGACGTGTGTGTGTGTGGTACTACAAGAAATATATCAGCCAGAAACTCAAAGTTGGACATACCTGCATACACTGATTTGGCTGCCCAAATTATACTTGTCCAGTATCGGAATCAGCATCTTTATCATCAGCCGTGGAAATATGAGAAGGACTTTTCAATTGAGTAATACCACTTGTATCGAACGGCAAGTATTCAACTTTCTCCTCCAATTGCTTAACTTTGCAAAGCAATTTCATGGCAACTTTTGATCTTTCTTCACATTTTTCGACAGTGCTGTTCACAACATCATTGAAGATGAGCTTTGGGAGGTGACGAAGAAAGGAGTAGAATAGCTCAGCAAGCACCTGCTCTATATCGGTATTTAGGTCTTCAAGCGATTTGTATAACCCTTTTCTGAGAAGGATGAACTTTGTAATAACAAACAATTCAAAACCTTTTAGTACGTCTTCCTCTGAGATGCTATTTAGCTCTTCGATCATCCTAATCGCATTACTTAATGTATTTTGATCCAACTTCGGTCTGCTGTGTCGAGCAATATTCTTCAGTGATGGTTCAATAAATTTCATATAGAACCAATGGCATTTGAAGTTCTTACACATCCACAAATCTTCTGCGAGCATCAATCTGTTCTCATCTTGTATGCTTTCAGCAAACAGATTCTTATCAATCAAATAAATTATATCAAAGGAGTCATTCAAGACTTGATTCAGAAAAAATAGAGATGACGGTATTACCGAATCTATCATTCTGACCAGGACTACTACTGAAAGACAAGACACTCTATATTTAGTCCAACATTTGTTTTCAAATGTATCACGAAATATATTACCCAGAGATTCCAAATTTTCCGAAATTTTAAAGGTGTTATCAGGTGGAGGAGGATGTTTCTGCAGGAGCTCGATAAGGCTTTCCGGGTGTTTCTCCTCAAATCTCTTAATTAATAATTTCTGATCCTTTACTGCATAGCTCAATATCCACTTCACCATCATATTATGGCCGTGAGAGTGAATTGCATTTTCGAAGTCTCCTTCTTCAACAGATTCATTAGCATGCGTATTATGGCCGTGAGAGTGAACTGCATTTTCGAAGTCTCGTTCTTCCACAGATTCATTACCACTGCTACGAATGGTGTTTCTTAGTGAAATCCAAGCAAGAAGCTGATATATCCTTAAAGAAGACACTAAAACAAATTTGCTTGTCCACTCCAAAGCTTTCCCAATGCCGATCAAGATGAACGTCAAAAGAGCTTCTAATGCGCGAAACATGCTATAATAGATAGTTCCAGAGTATTTCCACGGAAGAGAATAGAGTTTTTCATAAACTGATTCAAAGAACCAGTCAGGCTGAATTTCTCTCAAGTTCATCTTAAAAGTTTTGAGATCGATGTGGTGAACCATTACAAACCATCTAAAGCTAGTGCCGAAGTTACCAACTACGATGGTCAGAATTTGGACCACCAGCACCACCTTCATTGCCCATCCAGAATCGTAAATTATTCCATGGCAAGAGTCTAGCCTCTTAAGAACAAAGAAACCAAGTGAAGCTTCTAAAAGGATTAGCATGGAAAACATGCATAGTAGTCCTATGGTGGCACTATGTGTGACTAAACCAAGTAGCAATTGAGGACTCGAGGTATAACCAAATATATAACACCACTCAATATGACTGAGCATACCATCTGAATTCTTCAAATTAATTTCAACTTCACTGAAATGGCTTCTTTTGAATTCATCGAAAGGTTCCTTGCCTTGTGTAACTTCCAAGCATATCGACCACAACATTATGAGCAATACAAACATGATAATCAAGACTATGACATGCTCTACAATGAATGAGAAGATCGCACCCGTTATAATCTGTGCAATGACATTAAACTCAGCAGCTACAACAAGGATGCTCAAAGATGCCATGTTCTTTATACTTTCAGGACCTTTCTCAGTTCCAAGTGAAGGCATGAGAAAGCCCATTGAGATGCATATTAAGACGGTACCACTAAGCTTACAGAGTTGATCCACAGGACTAATCATCAAGGTAGCTCGGTCTGAAGGGAGCCTAGTAGCTATTGAAAGAAGACTGAGAGTAATTGAGTTGAGTGAGAAAAATTTACAAGGTAACCATGGCTTCCTACGACGAATTCCCCTGGAAATGTCAACAGAAATGCATGTAAGACAGAGTAATGTAACTGCTGAAATGCCCAGAGCAGTCGCAACTCCTGGGGGATAGGATTTGGCAATATCAATTGTTGTATCATTCACTGACACACACCAATGTTTCCCCATTTTCTGTCGACAGTTGATCACCTGTTGGTTCTTTTTTAATTCAGCAATTGATCACCTATTTTTACTTCTATATATACTTGATTACGAGTTGTTGTAGGGGACTCACTTTGCTAGTGAAAGACTCCAAGGTAAATTCCACGTCAGCAAGTTTGGTCGATAACAAGTGACAGACCGAGAAAAAAACCACCCTGTGCTATAACAAAGACAGTATTGATATACACAGATAGGAGTATATATCAGCTTCTGTCTTTGTAGTTTCTAGTAATGGATGGTATAGAAACGGGCGCACTTCAGTTAATTTTTATTTTATTAGAAGTGGAAATCTATAATAAATTACACAAAGGAAGATGCAAGCGTGCTACAAATTGTGCCCAAGTTCTTTCTGTAATCAAATTACACAAATGATTTATTTATTTATTTTTGTTTTTTGTTTTTTTTTTGCCATCCAAATGGTATACAGTATATACACAAACTCAGATCCAGTTCAATGTGAGAATAATCTTTTATATACAATTCCTAATTTTCCTGTTCTGAAAAACATTTACTCCCTGGATGAGAATTTTCTTTCCTTCCAATTACATCCTAAACATGTTCTTTAGAAAGGAAAAGGCAAAGTCCAATCTGTCAATGCACTTTCTTTTCTTTTCTTGGAGAATTTTATGTTAGCAGCAAGGCACGCACAGAATTTGCTTTCGGAGATTTCTTTCCCTCAAAACCAAATATGTTCGAAGTTCAAACTCCTACTTCATCATTTTTCACAAATAGAGCCAGAGAAAACTGTAGGAACTGAGGAAGTGTGAGGAGACTTGGTCAGCGATGAGCTGGGTGGGAGGCAACATAATAGTGGAGGTTAGGGAGTAGGAGATCGGGTCCGTGGAATACCTAGACCACTGACATGGCAGAGGTACGGAAGAAGGGAGACCGACTAATGAAAGGACAAGTGGACGGCTGGGACGAGTTGGAGTGGGGTATAAAGAGAGAGATGTGAGAGGAAAAAAGGGAGGAGGCCGCACAGTGAGAGTTAGAGGAGAGAAAAAGAGAGAAGAAGAAAGGAAAAAAAGGGATAAAAGAGTGAGGTAGGAAGTGTGATATAACATTTGGCGCCGTCCGTGGGGAGGAGAGGTCAAAAGCAACGTGAGAATGGCAACAGTATGAAAGAAAAGAGTAGGTCGACTGAGAAAGGTGGTGGCATAGGAGCTGGAGGCAGAAGTGGTAAGTGACGAAGGGGGAGGTCAAGGAGAGGAGACCGACGTGGGGTAAGCCTCGGAAGAGACACGGCTTATGCAGGAAGAGATCGCGAGATTGAGGGAGGAGAATGAAGCATTAAGAAAGGAAAGGGAAACGGCGGAGGAAGAGGTAAGAGCGGAAGCGAGTGAGGAATCCAACAATGAGAAAGGGGGCCCAGATCTCCTGGAGAACCCGGTAGCTGGCCTCACAATGGAACAAGTCCAGGAGATGATAAACAACGTCCGGGAAGCGAACCTTCAACAGGCGAAGGTACAAATGGGAGTGGCTAGTCAGGTGGTGGCTGGCCTGAACCGTAATCCGATGGCGGATGCTATATGGGCCTCAGAGGTGCCAAAACAGTCCAACCATCCCGGCCAGGTTCGAAAGGTATGATGGCAAATGGGACCCGGCAGACCACATCCATCATTTCAGACAACAAATGCCTCTTTGGAAGGAAGCTCGGTTCGATGGGCTGCGTTGCATGATGTTCCCTAGCCTCGGGGGGCTGGTCGGTACTATCGACTGCCGTCGAGGAGTATAAATAATTTTCAAGAGTTGGAGAAGGCGTTTATAGATCACTTCATACACCAAAAAAGGTGAGTGGTGGATATCGCGGCTCTGTTCAATGTTAAGCAAAGTTCCGCGGAATCGGTAAGGGATTATTTGTGCGGATTCAAGGCCGAGACATTGAAGGTAGAAAACTTGGATGAAATGACAGCAGTGATAGCATTTGAAAGAGGTCTGCGGCCAGGAACGAGAGTACATCAGTCCGTGACAAAGAATGAGATTGCGACCCACCCTGCACGAGTTGTATCCACGAGTTGAAAAGTACATAAGGTATGAGGACACAATGCAGAAGGATTCTAGAAGGTCAACGAAGGTAGTGTCATTTGTAGAAAAGGAAGGGGATCAAAGAAAGACAGAGTCGACGAAGAAAGAACTTGGAGGGTACCGCGGATATTCATCGCGTCCGAAAAGGAGTAGGGAGGGAGCGCGAAAGGAGAATAGGGAAAGGAAACCCTATCGCGAACCCAAACAGACGCAACTGAACAGGCAGTTGAGCGAGATATTACCGTTGATCAAGAACATTTAGGGATATGAAGGACCGCAGAGTACGCCCATTGAGATGCCGAACAAGTCGTACTGTGCATACCACCAAGTGCGAAATTATGAGACTAATGATTGTTATACGTTGAAATGGTTGATTCAGAGGTTGGTGGAGAAGGAAATGATGAGAGAGTTTATAGCGGGGGCCCCGAATTAGGGACAGGTGCCGGCTCAAGGTAGGATTTTGGGAACCATCAATGTTATTTTCAGTGGGGAATTGCTGAGTCATAACGCTTATATAGACAAGATAAGAAGAACCACGAGCATCCAGCAGATTAATGAAGCAGTAAGGGATCCACAATCCAAGTTATGGCCGGCGGATGGAGAGGATCAGATTGTATTCAACAGTGCAGAACTCAAAGCCATGGATACTCCCCATGAAGATGCGTTGGTCATTACTGTGGCGATGGGAAATTACATGGTCAAGAGAGTGTTGATTAATTGCGGTAGTGCAGTGGACTTGCTGTTCAGAGGTGCTTTGGACTAAATGAGGATCGATCCCCAGCAACTATGGTCTCCGCGATCCAACCTGTATGGATTCAATGGGAGTATTACAGAGCCTATGGGAGAACTTTTGTTACCTGTGATGACGGGCCCGATGATAGTGTTCACTAGATTTATGGTGGTAAATACAAACTCCCAGTACAATGTGATTTTGGGGAGGCAATGGATCCATGAGATGAAGGCGGTACCATCGACCTATTATCAGGTAATTCAGTTCCCCACCCCAACAGGGATATATGAAGTCTGTGGTGATCAAGTGGCAGCTAAGAACAGTTATCAGGATACGGTCAAGAGAATGGTCCGCAAAACAGGAGGGGAGTCGTCTAACCCCAGGAAGAGGCAGGCATAGCAATTACAGTGTGCCGCCGTGGAAGGGGAGGCGGAGGTAGCGTTGGGTCCGAAGACTTTTGACGAGATTGAAATAGTGAATTTGGGGATGGGGGAGGAAGAGAAGTTTACGTCAGTAGGGTCCGGATTGCCGGAGGAATGGAAAAACAAACTAGTACAATACTTGTCTGAAAACGAAGATGTTTTTGCGTGGACGATTGAGGATATTACTGGATTAGATCCTGGCTTTGCATGTCATCGTCTGCATATGAGGGAGGACGCGAAGCCGGTGAGACAAAAGATGCGGAGCATGAGACCGAGGTATGCTGAGGGAATTCGCGAAGAAGTAGCAAGGTTGAAAGGAGCGGGAATCATACGAGAAATGGAATTCACGGATTGGTTGTCCAATGTGGTCGCGGTACCGAAAAAGAATGGTAAGGTTCGTATGTGCATCGATTTTACGGATGTTAACTCGGAGTGCCCTAAAGACAATTACCTCATACCGCGGGTAGATGAATTGGTGGACAGAATAGTGGGGTTCAAAATATTCTCATTCATGGATGCATCTATGGGGTACAATCAAGTCGCGATGTACGGACCAGACCAGGATAAGACGGCCTTTGTAGTGGAAGGTGGTACCTATTGTTATACGAGGATGCCATTTGGGCTGAAGAATGCTGGGGCCACTTTCCAGCGATTGGGGGAGAAAATGTTTGAAAGAAAAATCCGAAAGAGCATTGAGATATACATAGATGACATGGTGGAAAAGAGCATGTCGGAGGAGAAGCACTTGGAGGGTCTAAGAGAGACATTCAGCATACTGCAGGCACATAATCTGAAACTTAACCCAGAGAAGTGCACGTTTGGAGTGACCACGGGAAAGTTTCTAGGCTACATTGTTACTCACCGGGGAATAGAGGCTAATCCAGAGCAGATAAGAACCCTGGTAGAGATGCCCTCACCACAGAATGTGAAGGAAGTACAGCAGTTAGCGGGAAGGGTTGCAACCTTAAAGAGATTTATTTCGAAGTCGTCGGACAAGTGTAGGCCACTGTATAGATTGTTAAGGAATACAACAGATTTCTTATGGACATCCGAATATGAGGAGGCATTTCAAGAGCTGAAGAGCTACTTGGGCAAGGCTCCCTTGTTATCACGACCAGAGGAGGGGGAGAAATTGTACTTGTACCTGGGGGTCACGGAGTATGCGATTAGCTCAGTCCTCATTCGGGTCATGGATAGGGTGGAAAAAATGGTATACTTTTAGAGCAAAACCTTAATGGATGTCGAGACCCGGTATAGCAGAGTGGAGAAGTATGCTTTGGCGTTGGTGTTCTCAGCCCTCAAGTTGAAACCTTACTTTGAAGCACACTCAGTGATGGTGGTAACGAATCTACCCCTGAAACAAGCACTAAAGGCAGAAAAGTCTGGGAGAATGCTAAAATGGGCTGTGATGCTGAGCTCCTATGAGATACAATACCAGATAAGGACTACGGAGAAGGCACAGGTGATGGCTGAATTTATAGCGGAGTTCCCCACCGAAGATCCCACTTGGGGGGAAGAGATGGTTATGGAGCCCGAAAGGGAGGGAGTGCAGGACCTACTGGATCCATGGGATAAGAGAAATGGGTAGAGAGTGTTTGCAGACGGATCGGTGACAGATGCGTGCAGCGGAATAGGGATCGTGTTGGTTACACCTGATAACAATATAATAGAGCAGACTATGAAGCTAGGATTCGCGGCATCTAATAATGAGTCGGAATACGAAGCGGTGATAGCGGGGTTGAGAATGGTCGAGGATTTGGGGGTGACTGAGCTGACAGTGTATTCAGACTCAAACCTGGTGGTGTGTCAAGCAAATGGTGGGTTCGCAGTGAGATGTCCACGAATGGCAAGGTATTTGGAGGCGCTACATAAAAATTCCGCTAAGTTTGCAAAGATTAAGTTCGTACATCTAGGTCGCAACGAAAATAAACATGTTGATGCCCTAGCTTATGTAGCTGCGGCTATACCTGGGTCGGAGGAAAGAACGATAAAAATAGGAAGATTGGAGAAGTCGAGTACTGAGGAGGCGGCAGAGGTATGTCAGGCCGCGGAAGAACGGGGTTGGATGGATCCTATCAAGGGCTTCTTATCTGGGAAGGAGTTGGCTGACAAGAAAGAGAAGAGAAGGATGGAACAGACGACTTAGAGATACGTTATGATAGAGGGAGAGTTGTATCGAAAGAACTTCAATGGGCCACTGTTGAAATGTCTCGGGCCAAGGTTGGCATTAGAGGTACTGGCAAAGCTACATGGGGGAGATTGTGGGAGTCACTTAGCTGGAAGGACAACGAACCACAGGCTACTAACCCAGGGTTATTTTTGGCCCCATATGAAGAGAGACGCAGTGGAGTTTGCCAAGAAATGTGACAAGTGTTAGAGATTCTCGCAATTGATCTTTGCACTCGCAAAGCCGCTGCATAACATATCCAGTCCTTGGTCGTTTGCCATGTGGGCGATGGATATAGTGGGGCCGCTCCCTATGGCCAATGGCAAGAGAAGGTTTATGCTAGCCACTACTGATTATTTCACCAAGTGGATCGAGGTTGTGCCCTTACAGCAAGTGAAGGACACCCAGGTGATAAAGTTCATGTGCGAAAATATCATATATAGGTTTGGCCTGCCGTATGCCATAATTGCAGACAATGGAACTCAATTCACAAGGTCAAAGGTATAGGAATTCTTACAGGCGTACAAGGTGAAGTAGGGATTTTCAGCCCCATACAACCCGGAGGGAAATGGACAACCTGAGTCTTCTAACAAAACCATAATGAACAATCTCAAGAGAAAGTTAGAAGATAAAAAGGGTGCGTGGGCCGACGAGTTTAATCATGTCATCTGGGCTTATCGAACAACACCGCGGATGTCCACTAGAGAAACTCTTTTTTCCTTGGCTTATGGAATTGAGGTTGTGATACCGTCAGAAATGGTGGCGTCTACCACACGAACCAAGGCGGTGGAGGAAGGTGTGAACTAGGGCATATTATCCATGGACTTGAATTTGGCTGAGGAAAGAAGGGACTCCGCCCGTATTAGGTTGTAGGAATATCACAGACGCTTGCAGAGGCAGTATAACAAGAGAGTCAAATCACGGCATTTCCAAATAGGGGACTCCGTGCTCCGCCGAGTGACCCCTAGTACCAGGAGGGATAACGACAGGAAGTTTGGCCCAAATTAGGAAGGGCCCTATACAGTGGTGAACGTGGGAGGGGATGGCACCTACAAGCTGTGAATAGAGGAGGGGAAATTAATAGAGAAACCGTGGAATGTGAGGATGTTGAAAAAAGTTTACACTTGAATGTAATGTAGATCCAGAGCAAGAAACTGGAGCTGTTTGTAAATACATAATACAATGGAACTTTTGAGAAGAGGATATCAATTGCAATAAAAGGTCCTCAAATCTAACGAGGAACCATGGGGGGAGGAGACTATTGAGGACAAGAGGTCCAAATCCAACTGGGGCAAGCTGAGTTGTCCCAAACAGGCTCTACGATCCTGTAGAGTCAGCGGAGTGGGATGAGCCCTTCGCGGACGAGAGGTCCAAAACACACGTAGGGGCAAAGAGTGTCGCCCCCGGTAGGCTGCACATCCATGGCCATTAAGAGACAGCGGAGGGGAAGAGCCCTTCGCGGTTACGAAACACCTACTAAGGCAGGATTAAAAGGGTCTGCCTCACAGGCCTTCGTATCATGATAGATCCCGCGGAGTGGGACTAGCCCTTCGCGGACGAGAGACCGAGTCACACATAGGGGCAAAGAAGGTTGGCTCCAGCTAGCTGCACAGCAAATCAGAGAGAGTTGAGACGGATAGAGGGGCCTCAAGAGTTCAAGGCCAAAGGGAACACCTGTGATCATGAAAATTGATGGTGTAAGAAAAACGGGAGATAACAGTAAAAGAGTATGGAGAGAGTGTGCAAATTAATTTGTGGGTATTCACTCTTGCCCAAGTATATCCGGGCTTACACACTGAACGGGACTGAGTGGGGTGGTTCCAAATATCAGGAATCATTGTCCAAAGACAATGCATAGTTTCAAGTGCTAACAGATTTCAAAGGGCAGAGGAGCTAACGAGTAAGTACATACACATTACTTCCAATATCCATAAGACAAAATACGAGACAAGGAGTTTTCATACAGGAGTGCAATAGCAATAAATTACAAAGTTTGAAAACAGAAAAACACAAGGCTTAGAGCCATGAGAAGGGAGAGTCTTAAACAATATCAGCAGTAGGATCAATAGAATCGGCCGCGGCAGCAACACCAGGCACCCCGTCATCTGTAAGGAGGTCGTGGACTGCCTCCGGGGCAGCGGACCTCTCATATGCGGGGAGTTCTTTGATTACATCTTCCACTACGAAATCATTGGTCCCAGGAGTAGGGGTGGTGGGCTTCTCAGGCAGGAGACGCCCTTCTTGGAGAAGGTGCGCGTGTTCTTCTTGGATCTTCTTAGCCACCCTCTTGTCGGCCAGGAGCTTAAAACGTGCTTGAAGCTTGCTCATGTCAGTCTGGTGCTGCAGTAGAAGGGCAGCAGAAGCCTCATTATGCCACTGAACGAGGGAGTCTGTATTCTCCTGATGTTGCTGGAGGAGTGTTTCCCATTGACGACTCATACGATCGTTGACCCCATCCATATACGACTGATGTGAGTTTTCTACGGATTTCAGTTCATCCTGAGCTTTGAGTTTATCCAGGAGTGCAGCTTCCAGCTCTTGTTGGAGTCGTCCACAGGTAGCCCGCATTCCAGTGGGGACGCAGAGCTCCTTCTCAAAAAGGATTCCACTTTGGCCTTGGCCCCGAAAAGGCCGCGGATCATATAAGATATGTCCAAGCTCACCTGAGATCAATAAGGGGAAAGAATCAGGAGGGGAACATAGTAAAGCAAATAGGAGAAAGAATTATACCTTCTCCCAGGTTGTATATAGAGAAGTCTGGTGCTGCTCAAAAGATCCCCCTTATGCATAAGCTAAGTCTTTGGGCAGATGAGCACCGTAGAATAGGGAAGAGGCCACAGTGGGGTTCTCAAGAGCGGAGTCCGCGATGTTTACTTTGCGGTTGCGCACCTTAAAGGTAGGGCAAAATTCCTCGGGGGTGGCGGCCACCAACCCCGGCCTAGCAGGGATGACCGGCTCTTTATCTTCCCGACGGGTGCGGGGGGAGGAGGCAGCAGAAGTGACAGCTAGGGGCAGGGAAGCTAGTTCCTCGGACACAGAAGTTCGTTGCCTTTTGGAGGGAGGGCATCAGTAGAGGCATGCACCTCAGTATGGGACACTTCCATCACTTCGTCGCCTTCATCAGTATCGCTGTCAAACAGCTTCGCCTTGTTAACATCCATGTTGTTGGTGGGGGGAGTGAAGGGAGGTGTACTGATCTTCCCAGTTGGAGATAGAGCAGTATGAAGGAATGTCTTCGAGTGCCGAGAAAGTATGAGGTTCGCGGTGTTCAGTTGGGGGAAACGATGGTCGGGTATGAATTCGGCGGGAGGATTGAGTATGAGATCTTGTCTTGGGTGGGGGTGAGACTCATGGTCTTCTTTCTTTGGGGGGGTGGAGGACGGTAGAATGGGGTTGTATAGCCGCTGATGGAGTGTAACACCGGTATTGGGAGAAGGGGAGTACCTTGAGTGGGATGGATACCCAGGCGATCAGCTTGAGCAGAGCCTAAGCCGCGGAGATTTTCAAAAATAGGACAGGACAGTACGGCGTAGATACTGGACTTGGAATCGGGCCGCCAACTTGTAAAAGAGAATATCTAGGGATAAGTTAGTAACATGGAATACAAATCAGAAAAGAAGGAAAACTCCAGAAGACTCACCACGGGTTTGGAAGGAGAGATGATTAAGAGTAAGATCGGAAGGAAGGTCCGCGGATAGGAAATTGTCAGGTACATATAGAGGATAGTGATGCCACACCTTGTCTGAGGAGGTAATGCAGAGGATAAATGATTGCTTCTTGAGGCGAACGCAAAAAGATTGGTACCCTACACTTACATTTCAGTATTGGTTTTGATGTAGTAGTGAGAGATGATATCGTGGCTGGAAATTTTGGGGTTGCCTGTCTTATTGTAGGAGTTAGCGGCGTACATAATTCTCCAAAAGTTTCCTATGCCTTGACAGGGAGGGATGTTAAAATCGTTACACACTTCGACGTCCAATAGGGTGAGTGGAAGCCGCAGACCGACAACTATTTGACCTACAGTGACCACAAGATACCTCGACCTGCGGGGGACCAAATGAGGGTAGTGGGTGACCGAGGGCACGTGCTCTAGTAGCACATCGGCCGGAACACCATACGCAGCCCTAATTGCATCTAAATTAGGTCTACAGCACCGAGAAGGGGGCAGTAATAAGGAAGTGGACCGTCCAGAGGTGGAGGGGCCACAATTGGGGCTAGAGGAGGTGGAGATGCTACCCTACTGGGTCGGGAATAAGAGGAGGCATCGGATTCGGTGTCCGACATCAGAAAGAAGATATGAACAGACGCAAGAAAGTTGAAAACTCAAGAACAGTACCAAAGAAAAGAAAGGGGAAGAAAGAAAACGTACCGAGTTCGAGGAAAAAAGGAGATGGTGATCCAGATGGACGTGTTCCAAGGAGAAGGAAGTCACCTGAGGAAGCTCTGGAAGGAAAGCGGTCGAAGAATGAACGGAGTAAGAAGAAATGGGCTGGCGAAGAGAAAGCGAAGGGAAAATGAGAAAGCAAAGTGGGAGAAGAAGAAGAAGGAGCGGGATTTAAATAGGGGAAGGGCAAAACAGTCAATTCCGGGGGGTGAGAAAATCGAAGAGTTGTCAGATGACCCAGCAAGAAAGTGACATGTGGACACACAGAAACCGAGGGGTTGCTGAAGATGCACGTGATGATTGCACTTGACAGTGCGCACATACCAAGGCAAAGGTAAACCAACAATAGAAGGAAGAGGTGGCGGGCTTTCTCGATCCCGGGCCAGTGGAATGACCACGAAATCGAGAAGGGGCATTTGTGGGAGCTGAGGAATTGTGAGGAGACTTGGTCAGCGATGAGCTAGGTGGGAGGCAACATAATAGTGGAGGTTAGGGAGTAGGAGATCGGGTCTGCGGAATACCTAGACCGCGGACGTGGCAGAGGTACGAAAGAACGGGAGACCGACTGATGAAAGGACAGGTGGACGGCTGGGACGAGTTGGAGTGGGGTATAAAGAGAAAGAGATGTGAGAGGAAAAAAGGGAGGAGGCTGCACAGTGAGAGTTAGAGGAGAGGAAAAGAGAGAAGAAGAAAGGAAAAAAGAAGAATTTAAGGTATCGGCAGGTTGGGTTTTTTCTAAGGAGTGAAACCGTGGGTTTTAAATTTGAGATAGGTTGGTGGGTTGTGGTGGTCATCTGGTGGAAGTTTTGGTGAGGAAGGAGATGAACAGTGCCTTCCGATTTGGGCTTGGGCCAAATCGGGGTGGGCTTATATGTTTTACTTTTGGATTTTCAAATTTTGATTTAAGTTAGACTTTGGGCCTTTGACTTTGGGCTTTTGGGTTTGGGGTTGGTTGACTGCTATTGACCCTTGGCAGGTCGACTTTGACTTTGACCAGAGTTGACTTTGACCAGAGTTGACTTTTGACTAGGGTTGACTTTGACCAGTTGACCCAAAATTTGACTTTTTCCTAAAATTATGATTCGGTCTATTAGGATAAGTCTATGACTATTAACATGCTTGGCTTTAGGCTAAGACCTCTATATATACGTGTGTATGTGTATTAACTACTATGTGATTTTGCAGTATTTTATGATATGCAACGTTATGACACTAAGACATCCCTGAAATTAATAACGCGTAAATAAAAAATACATGAATCAAGATACTACTTCGTTCTCGGAAATAATACATGCAATCAAGTTCAATAATGCGTAAACAAAATTACCCCCTCTTTTAGAACTCTCCACGCCTAAAATTTCATAATTAAGTTTTATGACTATTGATGTCATATGTTAGGTGGGCATTTATTGAATGTGTCATAAATGGCCCGTTAAGCGTTATCTATGGGTATTCATTGAATGTGCCATGAATGACCGATTGTTTGGACTACCCTAGAGAGGAACTAAGGTATTCGCCTTGCGGGTTAGTTGTATTCCTTGAGTGTACGGGAATGTAGGATTGGGTATTCCTTGAATGTGGCAGGAATGACCAGGGGCATTCATTGAATGTGTCATGAATGGCCCGTTAGTGATATGATAGGTATTCCTTGAATGTGGCGGGAATGACCTAAGGTACATAGTTTGTGAAATATGTGTATAAGAAAAGAAATTGATTAATTAATAAGAGAAATTAAGTTGATTGTGCGAGTGTGTTTGGGTTTACTTCTGAATACCTATAGGATATCGACAAATGTTAGAAGTTCTAATTTTCTTTTGCAGGAGGGTAGGACTTAATAATATTTTGTGCAGGGACGCGGTCCTACCCTTATACAGTGGCGGACATCGGTAAGTGTAATTCAATTATTTAGATATTAAAAGGAGTTATTAGAATGAGTTAATAAAACGTGAGTTAATATAATGAAAGTCTTGCTTGGGAAGAAGCTATGCCGGTTGAAATGACGGAACTACCTATCTTCCAAGCTGTGAATGATTAAATTATGGGATAATATAAAGTGATTGTTTGAATAATTAAAGTATGATAATGTTTATATGTGTTTAGTCTACTCATACCAGCAAATTCAATTTGCTGACCCATGTTTGCTTTGTTTTGGCAACGTGGGTGTGTTCTTGGGAACATAGGTGGAAGGAAGTGGAACCGCGGCGTGTGATTTGGATTCTCGCCTGGAGTAAAAGAGTGAGGTAGGAAGTGTGATATAACAAAAACAAACACGATTCAATGAAAGATTCAATCAAGATTAAAGTGATGAGATCAAAAAGTACCTTCCACAATCCACAACCTCATCAGTTACCTGAAGTTAAAACACCATCTTTATCCCTTTTATTTAAAAAAATTAAAAATAAAAATAATAACAGTCCATATCGACCTTCCACAATCCAGATCATCATTTTTGGACACAGGCGCTGCTAACTCACATAGACCCCACCCATTATAATAGTCAATGCAGTAACATCTTTACAGTTATTCTCAATCATTAGTCCAAACATATATGAAGATCTAGATGATTCTATTGATGTTATCATCAATTCTAGGTCTTCTATGCTATTCAGTAACTCACATAATCACTATCAACGATAAAATCCAGAACCTGGTCACAATGCTAGAACAAAATAATGTATACCACCTTGTAAAAATGCCCATGTTACTACATTAGGATAAATTAGAGAGAGATTGATTTGAGAGAATATTTACTTTATTGATTTCCAGGTCTCATACAATTATTTATATAGAGATTACAAGTTTTTAAGATTGATATCAATCCTTACTATACACGTGAATAGGAAAATAGAAACAAATAACAAAGATATGTACAGTTTTAGAAACAGACGATGCGAGTCTGCTTATTGGAACTCGGGCGCAGGTGCGCTCGAGTTATACTATGTCAGAGCGCGTGTGCGCTCTTACTTCTAATACTCCCCCTCAAGTTAGAGAGTGAATGTCAAGAACTCACAACTTGCAAATTAATCTCATAAAGTTGTCCTTGCCGAGAGGTTTAGTGAAGGCGTCAGCCACCTGATCTGAGGATGGAACAAACGTAGGAGATAATAACTTGGCATGTATCTTGTCGTGTAAGAAATGACAGTCCAATTCGATGTGCTTCGTTCGTTCATGAAAATTTGGATTTTGAGAGAGATGGAGGGCGGCCTGATTGTCACAGAACATGTTCATCGGAGAAAGATGAGAGATGCCTAAGTCATGCAAAAGATACTTCAACCATTGAAGTGCACACGTAACAGTAGCCATATTTGAACGATATTCGGCTTCAGCAGAAGAACGGGATACAGTGCTCTGTTTCTTTGTTTTTTCAGGATATAGGGCTAGAACCAAGAAAAGTGCAATAACCACTAGTAGAACGATGAGTGATAGGGAAGCCAGCCCAATCAGAGTCACAGAAGCCAGAGATGTGTAGAGAACTATTAACAGATAAGAGAATCCCTTTGTTGATCAAACCTTTTAGGTAGCGGAGTATACGATGAGCAACATCTAGATGTGGATTCCGTGGGGACTGCATGAAACGGCTGAGATAATTAACAGAATAAGTGATATCTGGACGTGTAACTGTGAGATATAAGAGACGCCCAATCAAGAGACAATAGACAGTAGGATCCTGAAGTAACATGCCATCATCGGTATGGAGGTTGATGTTTTGTTCCATAGGGAACTCGATCAGAAATATGACCACCAGTGGTACCATAATCAGACAGAATGTCCAAAAGACATTTTCGATGTGTAAGAAATAATCCTTCTTTGAAACGAGCCACCTCAATACCCAAGAAATATTTAAGACGTCCCAAGTCCTTGATATAGAACTTTGCCTCTAAAAATTGCTTCAAGTTCTGAATGAGAGAGGGATTATTACCTATGATCAGAATGTCATCCACATAAACAAGGACAAATGTAGATTAGAACCATGAATCTTAGTGAATAGAGAATAATCAGACTTAGACTGAGTGCATTCGGCAGTGATAAGAGTGGTAGATAATTTGGCAAACCATTTTCGAGAAGCCTATTTGAGTCCATATAAAAACTTATTGAGGTGACAGATCCTATGCTCCCCCTATTTGGCGAAGCCAAGAGGTAAGGTTATATAGGCAGTTTCATCCAAATTGCCTTGGAGAAAGGCATTGTGGACATCTAGCTGATGAAGAGACCAATGTATGATAGCAGCAATGGAGAGAAGTAATCGAACAGTGACTAATTTAGCAATGGGTGCAAAAGTGTCATGATAGTCTTGGCCTTCAATCTGATTATAACCTTTGGCAACAAGACAAGCTTTGTAACGTTCAATAGAACCATCTGAATGATATTTAATCTTGAAAACCCATTTACAACCAATAAGCTTATGATGAGAGGATAATGGAACAAGAGTCCATGTGTTATTCTAATCCAAAGCTGCAATTTCAGCAGCCATAGCAGCTCTCCATTTTGGAATTTTGACAGCTTGAGAAAGAGATGTAGGAACAACTGAAGATGACACTTTAGACCAAAAAACTTTATGACAAGTAGAAAAATTAGTGTCAGAAACATAGAAAGCCATAGGATATGGAGTGGAAGACCGTGTTACCTTAGAGTCAGATTGGATAAGGTTGGCCTAACGAGGGACTGTAGGTGCCTTAGTGAGAGTAAAGCAGTGATAATCTTTGATGAGAAGTGGTGGGGGGTTTTGCACTCTAGTAGATCGAGGTGAGGTAGGAGGGTTAAGTTGTGGTGGCTGAGGGAGTTCCAAAATTGCAGGTGACGGAGTAACAGATGGAAGATTGTCAAAGGGAGGGTGCGTGCGTGCTCGGCTTGAACTGGATCAGAGGGTGCGCGCTCAAACTACTGGAGTTATAGGAGGGAGGGCGTGGGCGCGCTCAATTTGCACTAGATTAGAGGCGCGCGCGCTCGTACTACTGGAGCTACAGGAGAGGATTGAATGTCGAAAGGTTCATTGTCTGGGATGGGTAAGGGATAAACATGCAGATGTGATGGTGGGGAAGACAAATTAATGTTGATAAGGGAATACATGTTCATGGAAAATCACGTCACGGGATGTATAAATTTTTTTGGAAGATAGATCATAAATGCGATATCCTTTCTGAGCATAAGGATAACCAATGAAGATGTCAGGTTTACCTCGGTGATATTGATCAAACTTATTTTTAATGGAAGTGCTATGAGCAAAATATAAACAACCGAAAACACGAAAATGGGCAATAGAGGGAGGTGTTGTAAACAAAAGCTCATGAGGTGATTTCTCATTTAATAAGGGGTTAGAAATTTTGTTAATGAGATAGCCTGCTGTAAGAATGCATTCACCCCGAAAAGATAACGGGAGATGAGCTTGAAAACATAATTCTCGTGCAACGTTGAGTAAGTCACGATGTTTTCTTTCAACAATGCATTTTGTTGGGGAGTAACAACGCAACTGCATTGGTGGTTAACCCTATGTTTGAGAAAAAAAATGTTGCATGTTATGGGACATGAAGTCGGATCCATTGTCGGATCAAAGGACTTGGATTTTATGAAAATGGTCATCAATGTTGCCATGGCCAGATATGAGTGAATCATAAGATAAACATGAATGAAATTGAGTATACATGAATCATGGCAAAAAAAGATTGTAAATGCATCACAGTTTCAAATTTGACAGTCATAAGATAAATCCATGTAGCACGATTAAAGTCATCAACAATAGTTAAGAAAAAACGAGCATTGGAATAGGATGGTAAATGAAAAGGACCCCAAATATCACAATGAATCATTTGAAAAAGTCTAATAGTTTTTATTGAACTATGAGAAAAAGATAAACGTGTTTGCTTAGCTTGCGGACATACATGGCAAGGAGAATTATTAGAACTAGAAATAAAAGGAAATTGCTTAGCTAAAATATGCAAAGGAGTGGAAGAGAGATGTCCTAAGCGATAATGGCATAAATTATTGGTGGTGGAGTTGTGGGAAGAGCAAACTGAAGCTAGTTGAAGATGGTAGAGTTCCCCATTAAGACGTCCCAATCCAATCTTCTTCTTCGATAACTGGTCCTGAAAAAGGCAAGAATCATTAGTGAACGTGACAAAGATAGGGTGAGACTTGACTAGTTCACTAATGGAAAGTAAGTTAAAATGAAAGGTGGGAACAAACAGAACGTTGTCAAGACGTAATAAAGGAGAGAGGATAACACTACCAACATAAGTGATTAAATGGTCGGTTCCATCCGGAAGTTTAAGAGTAGAATGTGTTAAACAAGTATGATAATGAGAAAATAGATATAACGATGAACAAACATGATTGGTAGCACCAGAGTCGATGATCCATATAGATTTAGAAAAACACAAAAGAGAAATACCTGTCAGGTTTGCATGTGAAATGGTGCTACCTGAATCAAGCAAACTGAGAAGTTGGTTGTATTGTTTTGTGGAGAAAACAGGAGAATTAGAGTCTATAGCAACCGAATTGGCTTGAGTTGGCTTGGGGGGGTAATCGTGCAACTTGTAACATGTACCAATATGGTGTCCAACTCGGTTGTAGTGATTGCAGAATGGACGAGTGTGTGCGCGCTATGGTTGCCCTGTATCTTAGGGCGCGTGCGCTCTAGGCTGTTACGAACTAGTGTTGTGCGTTGTGGAGGTTTAGACTGGCCTAATTTCAAAGAAGAAACCCAATTGGTCTTTTGAAAGTGGGTACTCAGGGCAGCAGCGTCTGGAGTAGAAAGAAGAGAGAGTGCATGAATCTCTTGTTGCTTCTCTTCCTGTCAGATTAAATAATAAATCTTGGACATACGAGGAAAATGATCCATTAAGAGAATTTGACTGCGAATGGATTGAAAACAAGCATCGAGGCCTTGCATGAATTTCATAGAACGACCGTCTTCAATTTCTTTGGCAAAGATAGATGCATGACCACAAGTGCAAGCAGGCATAGTAGACAAAGAACTTAATTCATCCCATAAAGATTTAAGCAAAGTGAAGTAAACAGATACCGGATGATTGTCTTGTTTGAGAAGAGTGACGGAATCCTTCAGTTGAAAGACCTTGGGTGCATTAGTTTGTGAAAAACGGTCACCTAGATCTTTCCAGATTTCGGATGCAGAGTCAGCATAGAGGATTCTTCCATGGATATCTGGAGTAACAGAATTGAGAATCCATAAAGCAACGAGGTCATCACATCGCGACCACTTAGATTGTTCTTTGGGAGTAGTGGGAGGTGTGATAGAGCCTTAGACAAAACCGAATTTATTCTTTCCGCGAAGTGCTCAAGAGATATATCACAGCCATGTTAGATAATTGTCACTGGATAATAGAGGAGAGACGAGAATAGCTGCAGGGCTATTGAAATGGTGCATAAAGAAAGGTTCATCAGATCCCAGGGGAGATTCATTGTTGATGGTGTTGGATTCGGCCATCAAGAACGGAGAGAGAGCGGAAGCTTTGATCGGCTAGGATTAGGATCGAAGTTAGGCTGATACCATGATAAATTAGAGAGAGAGAGATTGATTTGAGAGAATATTTACTTTATTGATTTCTAGGTCTCATACAATTGTTTATATAGAGATTACAAGTTCCTAAGATTGATATCAATCCTTACTGTAAGACATGGGCTATGTGCGTACGTCCAAGTTGGATAAAGACTCAAGTCTCCAAGTAAGGCAAAACTCTACTTGTTGAGATTGTGATAAGTATCACTTAGGATACGTATGTATCACTTTCTCCCTATAAGAAGGGAGGAGTAAACCAACGTAGAATTACTCCAAGATTTAGATTCTCACTCTCTCTTCTCTCCATTAATCATTGGCCAACTAAATAGGGATTTACAGTGTGAAAACAAAGCCACATTTCTAGTAATTATGGCGACGACACCAAGAGACGTATCTTTGATCATCGACGATTCCGCTTCCGCTTTTGATCTCGCTGCTCTATTTGGACAAAAGGTATGTGCACTATTTGTCTTCATTGGTATCAGAGCTACAAGATTAAAGATCGTATCTTGGTTGTTGAAGCATGAATATTGAAAGATATATGTTTTTCTGTTGATTGCATGTTTGGTGATCTGTGCGTAATCATAAAGTTGTGAAGAGTGAATTGTATTTTCTTTTCAATAATAAGATGCATGTATGCAGCATGTTTAAACCAATAGCTTTGTTTCGATTAATGTTATTCTATTTTGGTTCGGTGTGAAACAAAAAGAGAGCTTTCATCAAGTTTATGAACTGTTGGTTAGAGTCACGTTCCAAGTAATATAGACAATCCTTGAGACTATGATAGTTCAAAGAGCTATGGAACATATCAGTACCTCTATTTTTTTTTGAATAGTTGGGTTGCTCATTACTTAACAAGTTATCATGCCATCCATGCGTTTTATTTTTTTGTTTAATGTAACACTGTTAAACCAATGTTAACAGCTTTAGCTTTACAAAAGATAGATAAAAGAAACATAAAAGTACCATAGATGGGTACTAGTTATTGGCTTATGGCGTTATGGCACTTGAGTAGAGATGGGTAATTGGTTTGATGCTAAAAACGTATCACGACTGTGAGTCAGTTATTTGATCTCTTTTATTTCATAAATTAATTTGATTGCATGGATATGTACTGTTATAACATGTCGATCACCATGCTGCTGTGTTAGTTCAGAGACTATGCATATTTCAAATCCTTGCATTGTCATGCCGCAAAATATCTACCGAAAAGAACGGTGGGTGTATTATTTTTTTTTCATATCCGGTACCACTATATAATCATTCAAAGATGTATATTTTAAATCTGTGATATTAAATTCAAAGACTAATAATCTGTTTCAATGAATGGTAGTTACTGTTTTAACTCCTCATTAAGTTTTTGCATTTTTTTTAATAATTTATTGTGATAGTAAAACCAAAAGGCACTTGAGATGATTGCTATGTTTACTTAGTTTTCGATTGAGTGGCAATGGCAATATTGTTAACGATGAAATTTTAAGAAAGGGGGCAATTATACGTGTGTGACATAGAGTAATACCTTTTTACGGCAAACCATTAATTATTTTAATTATTGCCTATGCATGTAGTGTAACATGGCATCTAAGAGTATTGTTGCTGACCTGAACAAAGGAGAAAAACTGGATGGTCTAAATTATGATATTTGGCACCAGAAGATCCAATATTACCTCCTAGAGGAGCAAAATGTCCTCGAAACTCTGACTAATAATATGGAGCTGCCTGAGGAAGGCACTACTGCTCAACACCGTCGTAGCTTGGAGGTGTACCAGAACTGGCAAAAATAGGATCGTTGTGCGCGCTTTACTATGTTAAGCAGCATGCACAACGACCTGATTGGCGAGTTCGAGGGGTAAATTGCCAACGAAATGTGGAATGCTTTAAAATTGACTTATGCTGGCACCACAACTACTAGGTTACGTGGATTGACTTTGAAATTCAAAACCTATAAGAAGGCTTCGAATGACACTATGGTTGAACATCTTAGGAAGATGTCCCAGATGATACGTGACTTAAAAGCTGCTGGAAATGTTCTTATTGATGAGCAGCAAATTTTGGCTGTTTTGAGGTCCCTCCTTGATTATTGGGAACAGATGAAACTCATTATGACGCATAATGAGAATATAACCAACCTTTCTCAGTTATCGCATCATTTGGAGTTAGAGGCAGAGCGGCAAGCTGCTAGGACTAATAGCAGTGCTGCCACTGCTTGTTTTGCTGAACCAAGCAAGCGCGGGACTAGGTCCAAGCGCAAGCAAGATGGTAAAGCAAGTACAGGGGCTCAAAACAACACACTTGCGCCTAAAAGGAACATAAATAAGTGCCGCAGAGGTAATAGAGCTGGTAAAAAGCAAGACAAGTCTAAGATGGCTTGTAACAACTGTGGTGTACTTGGACACTTCGCTCGTGAATGCACTGAGCCGAAGAAGGTAAACTCAAACACTTTTAGCTATTCTGATTGCTTTGTTTGCACTGAGGTGCTTGTTGCTCATTCATGTGATCCTAATTGGATTGTGGATACAGGAGCAACCAAACACATCGCAAAAGACAGAGTAGGATTTGTGGAGTTTCGTCGGGTTCTAAGTGGCAGTCAAAGAATTTTTATGGGAAACAGTTCTAGTGAAGACGTACTGGGAATTGGAACATACCAGATCTGGATGCGACCGTGGCATCACCGATACTCCATGATGTTCTTTATCGCCCGAGTTCGCCTTGATTTACTTTCGTTATTTGTCTTTTAGAACTTGGTTTTGCTGTTAATTTCAGCTTAGAAGCAGTTTCTATTTCTTTAGGTTCCATTTTGTATGGACGAGCTTTTATTTCGAATGGTTTATTTGAGTTGGATATTGATATTAGTAATTATAATTCAGCTGATTCTTTTTTGACTTCTATGGATGATGATGTCGTTTCAAATTCTGTGAAATGGCACATTAGATTAGGACATATTGGGTAGGACAGGATGAATAGACTAGCAAGGGAAGGACTTCTGAGTCCTCTTGCAAAAGTCAATCTCCCGGTCTGCAAACACTGTCTGTCTGGGAAGTCAACTAGAAAACCATTTGGAAATATGCTAAGAGCATCTGTTCCACTAGAGTTAATACATTCCGACATATGCGAACCATTTAATGTGAGGGCTCGTCGTGGTGCACTTTATTTTATCACATTCATAGATGATTACACACGATTTGGTTATGTTTACTTAATTTTGCATAAATCTGATGCTTCTGATTGCTTCAAAAGATTTATGGCTGAAGTTGAGAATCAATTGGAGAGATGTATTAAGGCTCTCCGAACTGACCGAGGGCGCGAGTATTTGTCTGAGCAAATGAGATTGCTCTGTGAACAAAAGGGCATTCGACGATAGACTTACTATTCCTTCAACTCCAACAAAATGGTGTTCTTTGAAAGAAGGAATAGAACCCTTTTAGATATGGTGAGATCGATGATGGCGCAAGCAAACCTCCCCATGATCTTCTGGGGTGATGCTTTGCTGACTGCTGCCTACATTCTCAACAGGGTGCCCTCTAAGTCTGTCCCATCAACCCCTTATGAACTATGGACTGGCAGAAAACCTGAGTTAGGTCATATGCGTCCATGGGGTTCTACTGGTTTTGTTCATACCCCGTCTTCACAAACTGGGAAGTTAGACATGAGAGCTAAGAAATGTATATTCATTAGATACTCTGAGCACTCTAAGGGTTATGTCTTTCTTCATGAACAAAATAATGGTGGGATGGTGGAAATTGAGTCACGCGATGTTGATTTTGTGGAAAATGATTTTCCAAGCAGGAAGAAAGCTCGATTGTCAACTGAGTTCTATGAGATGATAGAACCAATTGAGGCTACATAAGAGGTAACTCCACCTACGCTCGGCGATGATGGGGTAATAATTCCTCCTTCTGAAGTTCCAATGATCGTAGAGGATAGTGGGAGTTTACCACTAGATGACTCAGATGATCAAGACAATCTTGAGCCACGTAGAAGCAAACGTGGAAGTGTACCCCGTCGTCGTTTTGAGATTGAAGGGGAAGCTTTCATTTGTGCTGCTATTGACGATGATGAGCCTAGGTCATACCAAGAGGCTTTGTCATCACCTGTTTCAAAGGAATGGTTAGCTGCTATGCAAGATGAGATAAGTTCCATGAAGAAGAACCAAGTTTGGGAACTTGTTGATCTTCCTCAAGGGTGCAAAATGATTAAGAATAGATGGGTTCTGAAAGTTAAGCGAACTGCAGATGGAGCTATTGATAAGTATAAAGCCCGATTGGTAGCGAAAGGTTTTACCCAAATAGAGGGTGTAGACTACGAGGAAACTTTCTCACCAGTGGTGAGATTTACCTCAATTCGCTTCATTTTAGCACTTGTTGCACATTTTGACTTAGAACTCTATCAGATGGATATTAAGACAACGTTTCTTAATGGGGATCTAAATGAAGAAATTTATATGGATCAGCCTAAAGGCTTTGAGGTAGAAGGACAAGAGCGTAAAGTATGCAAGCTCAAAAAGTCTATCTACGGATTAAAGCAGTCATCCAAACAATGGTACCTTAAGTTTCATCGAGCCATTACATCATATGGGTTTGAGATGATTGAGAAGGATCATTGTGTGTATGCCAAACGATCTGATAGGAGTTTTCTTGTGCTATCATTATATGTTGACGACATTTTGTTGGCTGGAAATGATAAGGGGTTGATCATAGCCACTCAGAAGTGGTTGTCCTCTAATTTTGATATGAAGGACATGGGCGAGGCAAATTTTGTATTGGGGGTAAAGATTACCCGAGATCGTTCTAAGAGGTTACTTGGCTTATCTCAAGAGACTTATATTAAGAAAGTTCTCGAACGATTCCGAATGCAAAATTGCAAACTTATTGATACTCCTGTCCAAAAGGGTCATACTTTACATCTTGGTCTTTGCCCTAAGACAGAGGCAGAAAAGGAACAAATGGCTAATGTGCCCTATGCAAATGCAATTGGGAGTCTGATGTATGCTATGATGTGTACTCGACCAGACATTTGCTTTGCAGTAGGATTAGTGAGCCGTTTTCAGAGTAATCATGGACATGCTCATTGGCAGGCAGTGAAAAGGATTCTTAGATACCTTCATGGGACTTCAGACTATATGCTTTGCTATCAAGGAGCAAGACCAAACCTTCATGGGTACAGTGATGCTGATTGGGCTAGTGACTTGGATGAGCGAAGATCCACGTCTGGTTATACATTCTTACTTTCAGGAGGTGCTATTTCTTGGAGTAGTAAGAAACAAGCATGCATTGCATTGTCCACAATGGAGTCCGAGTATGTTGCTTGTTGTGCTGCTGTTCAGGAAGCAGTTTGGTTAAGAAGAATCTTTAAGCGACTAAATGTAGTGCAAAATGCCAAAGACCCTGTCACAGTGTATTGTGATAACATGGCAGCATTAGCATTCGCTAAAGATCCTAAGTACCATGGAAAATTCAAGCACATAGACATTCGTTGCCACTACATTCGTGATATGGTTGTGAGTAAAAAGGTGGTCCTCAAACATATATCTACGAAGGACATGTTAGGAGCTTAGGACTTCGTAGGTTATGATTTTGTATGTAATGACCTTATAACTTTGATAGTTATTCATGTTTTTTGAGATCGTTAGATTCTTTACTACATGAAATTATTCTATGCACATATTGTTTCCATATTTTTTGTTGTTAGATTATATGGATATTCGTCATAAGGCTTTGGTCGTTCACTCACACGGAGACCACCTTGGCACATGGAATGTGAGCAAGATGAGATATGTATGAATGAGTTAAAATCTTTTAACTTAGAAAGGTTGATTAGATTTTAATAATCCCATGGCATAATGGATGTAAGCTTGGGGCATACAAATTATCGCCTTAAAATAGTTGAGATGAGTTATTAATTTTTTCAAATTATAACGAAAGCCTGTTAGCCGGATGTGAGACTTTAATCGATTCCTTTGGTAAGGAATTGGATTGAAAAACTCAAGTGAGGCGCTTGGTAAGCGACTTGACTAAGATTCGTATGGTGTGGAAGCTGACGACTTCTTTAAGAGCTCCACCGTAGCATGTAATCATACTACATGTGCTTATTCGACCTAATATGAGTAAGTAATTGATCCTTGTTTACTTACTGTGTGAGCATATTCTTGTTTTATGCCCTCAGTGACTAATGACTGTGTCATGAAGTAGATTTTGATGTATGCTACTCTAGCTTGTGACCTATGGCTAAGCATAATTTAAGCCTATGGAACATGTCTGGGAAAGCAATTAATCTGAAACTAAATGACATGAGGAATTGAGGATGACTATTTGGTAACACATTCTGGAGGCAATATGTACGCATTGACTTTGAGTTCCTGCCGGCAAAACTACTTGATTTTTCCATGATTTTTAATTCTAGTATGATATCCATATCTATAATTATTTATATGATCTATTTTTATTTTTTTGGAAACTCAAATATGCGTACTGGGTTGAATATTAATCTGAGTTAAAACTCTTGAGGGATTAGAAAATATTCAACCAAATGTGACCAAATAAGTCTAGGGCAATTATGAGTTGTTAAAGATGTGATGTGCCATTTCAGTCGGGGAAATGACTTGATTTGAAACTCTCTCATGAAAGCAAGCTCTCGTTGGTCGCACGCTTTATCTCTCTGTATGAAGTTTGCAATGTTGTAGTTGGATAAGAGAATGGTATTGTAGTACCACCATGGACGAGTAGGAGATGTAAGACATGGGCTATGTGCGTACGTCCAAGTTGGATAAAGACTCAAGTCTCCAAGTAAGGCAAAACTCTACTTGTTGAGATTGAGATAAGTATCACTTAGGATACGTATGTATCACTTTCTCCCTATAAGAAGGGAAGAGTAAACCAACGTAGAATTACTCCAAGATTTAGATTCTCACTCTCTCTTCTCTCCATTAATCATTGGCCAACTAAATAGGGATTTACAGTGTGAAAACAAAGCCACTATTCTAGTAATTGTGGCGACGACACCAAGAGACGTATCTTTGATCATCGACGATTCCGCTTCCGCTTTTGATCTCACTGCTCTATTTGGACAAAAGGTATGTGCACTATTTGTCTTCACTTACTATACACGTGAACAGGAAAATATAAACAAATAACAAAGGTCTATAGTTTTAGAAACAGACGGTGCGAAGTCTGCTTACTGGAACTCGGGCCCAGGCGCGCTCGAGTTATACTATGTCAGAGCGTGTGAGCGCTCTTACTTCTAATACATTACTTCAAAGATGATAAACAAATATAGTGTTAGTCCACATCAATTTCTTATTTTACCAAACATAATCATAAAACATTTCTTTACTATTAATATTAGAGAAGAAATGAACAAAACATGAAGAAGATTTAATGGGAGATTAACAAAAGTACATGAAGTAATAAGTAAAACTTGTGTTCGGTGTGAAGATGATTCTGTTGTTAACGCATGGATACACATTCTTTGCTCCGCTCATGTTTAACTTATTAGCAAGATGAAAATGGTTGAGAACATCCACGACTTAAAAGTCTCAAATCATTTAAAATGCAAACTCTTATTCAAATGGGCCTCTTTCAGTCTGGTGGCACATTTAAAATGTGTTGAAGGTAAATGAATGCATCAGTATAGAATATCTAAAATGTTCAAATGAACAATTTGAAATGAATGGGGTGCTATCATTTAGAATAATTTAAGTGTTGGAGTTATCCCTCACATGAGGATGAGAAAGAATATGGGAGAAAGCAGTATTGTTTGTGTGAAGAGGTCTGAACGCGCACGCACTCAGATTGGTCTGGCCTAAGGTGCGCCCACGCCCTTGCCGTGAAAAAGAAGATAGTTTTTTTTTAGCCTCTCACGAAACATGTCTACTGGACTTTTGGTTTCAGGAAAATAAGAGAGTGCGCATGCGCTCGATTTTGCCTTACTAAGAGCGCGCCCGCGTTCATGCCTAAATTTGCAGATTTCTATTTCTACAGTAATCGCAAAATTGCAAGTTTAGTATAAAAATAGAACTTAGGTTTTGGAGAACCAAGTCTTGTAGAGAAACCCAATTTTGAGAGCAATCAAAATTAAGAGAAAGAGAACCCTTGCAAAGAGAAAAGCTTGTAAGGAGAGAGGAGTGATCTAGTAAGGCGGAGAGACTTGAGAGGAGTGATTGTAATCTTCCTTCCCATACTTATGAAAGGATTAGCTCTTGTGGAAGTAGGCATCATTGGACAAACCACGTTACATCTTTGTGTTGTGGTATGCTTTATTTTCTTTGCATTATTATTACTTGTTTGTGATAGTTGTTGATTGCTTGGAAGGTTAGGCTTGTTGTTGGTTGTAGTGAAAGTTTAGATTTTGTCTGGAGTAGTAGTTTGTCCAAGTGCAAGTTATCTTAGTGGGGATCGATTGGTATCATTTTCCCCAACAAGTGGTATCAGAGCCGTGGTTAGATTAATCACAGAAGATAGTTATCCAAATCTTGCTCGGAAGGTGTTTGACAAAATTCCTGAGAGAAGGCTTGAGTTGAAATAGCTTGTAGAGATGGACCATTATGTAAACACTCACATGACTAGTCTGAATAGAGCTAACTACACTATTTGCCATGTTTAAGAAAGTTATAAGCCAATCCACTTGTTGTCTCTGCACTGGTCATGAGGAATGTTCTTCACACCTGTTTTTTTATTGTGCGTATTCAACACAAGTCTGGGCGAGGATCAAGCTAGCTATGGGTCTATCTGGGCAGGTGAAACAATCACATGATGAATGGTATTTCTTGATGAGATTATGCAAAATGAACTCGATGCAAAATGAGATTCTAAGGGCCATCACTTGTGCAACAATCAATGCAATATGGAATGAGCGCAACTAGAGAATAAAGAAAGGAAGGAAAAGACTACCAAGTGTTTTGAGCATGTAGATCCTAAATGATATGAAATTGTATCTTGGAAAGACACTGCAGTCCGTAAAGGAGAGCCATGAGTTGCGGGTGTTGCTACAAAGGCTAGGAGTCGAAGGAAACTATAAGCAGAATGAGGAACAATGGGTTCGCTAGTCAAAGCCAAAGGACCAGGTACCTATGCTGAATGCAGATGGTTTGTTAAAACTTAGTAATGCAAGGTATGGTGGGATAATTAGAAACCAAAATGGTACGGTCCTTTGTGGGTTTACTGGATCGTCAAAATCTCCCTCAGTGCTTCGCCAGGAACTGCTTGGAGTCTTGAAAGGCCTTCAAGGAGCTTCCCAGATGAGAATAATGAGGCTACATGTACAATCTGATTCTATGCGGGTTGTGCGTATACTGAACTTAAAGGAGGAGCCACCTTGGACTGATAGGAACATCATAGCAAAGATCAGGCAACTTATTACAGAGTTTGAACTGGTGGACTTTGAACATGTTTACAGAGAAGGTAACCAGGCTGCAGATTATTTATCAAAACTTAGTAATTCTAAAGATGAAAGTGTTTTGTATTTCATTCCCCCTTTAGACCAAAGGCTACATGTTTTGGTCAAAGAGGATGAAGAGGGTAAGTTGTACTTTAGATCATGATCAAATAAAGGTTGGGGTACCCTTAACCCCTAGCTTTTTCAAAAAAAAAAAAAAAAAAAAAACTACACTATTTGGAAAACCAAGATGGAAGACTTGCTCTATTGCAAGGACTTGGCACAACCCATTGAGAATGGAGGAGTAAAACTAGAAACGACTGCCGTAGCTGAGTGGAGCAAGCTTGACAGAAAAGCTATTGGGTACATTCGACAGTGGATTGACGACAGTGTCTTCCACCATGTATCCCAAGAGACTGCCGCTTTTGGCTTGTGGAAGAAACTCGAAGACCTCTATGAGAGGAAGTCAACCGGAAACAAAGTGTTACTCATTAAGAAGTTTGCTAACATGAATTGAAGTGCAATGAAGGTTCTTCAATGTTTGAGCATCTTAATGAACTACAAAATACAATCAATCAGTTGCACTTGATGAAGATTGATATGGGTGACGAAGTTGAGGCTTTGTTCCTACTAAGCTCTCTACCTGACAATTGGGAGACGTTAGCAGTTTCTCTTAACGGAGCCGCTAAGGATGGAGTTATTTCCATGGAGATGGCTACCAGGGCATTGTTGAATGAGGAGACAAGAAGGGTTCATGAAGTAGCACCTCTCACTCAGAGATCCTTGTCACAGAGAAGCGGGGGAGAGGTAAGAGCAGAAAACCATCTCATTCTAGAGGTGATGATAAAAGCAAATCTAGGGGTGAAACTAGAACTCCTAAGGCAGAAAGACAATGTTACTATTATGCCACCAAGGGCCACTTCAGGTATGAGTGTAGAACACTAAAGAGGAATGAGAAGAATAACTGTGTACATAAAGACATGATAAAGAGGAACAGAAACATAGGCTGAGATACTACCGCACTAGTAGACGATGGTCTAGTGGGAATTGTGTCAGATTGTGGTGAGTGATGTGTTAGTACCTTATGCCAGGATACAGAATGGGCGATAGATACAGGAGCATCCTATCAAATCACACCACACAGGGTATTCTTCACTACCTACAGCTATGGTAAATTTGGTGAGGTAAAGATGGGTAACAGTGGAGTCTCAAAGATTGTAGGCATTGGAGATGTTCATGTAGAAACCAATGTCAGCTACACCTTGACACTCAAGGATGTAAGACATGTCCCTGACATTCGGCTAAGCCTAATTTCCGCTGGGAAGTTAGATGATGATGGCTTTCAAAACTCGTTTGGTAACGGGGTATGAAAACTGAGCAGAGGTTCCATTGTAGTAGCCAAAGGGAAGAAAACTTACTCGCTTTACAAGACACAGCCTAGTTTGTGTAAAACAGAGTTAAATGCGGCACAAGAAAAGCTTCCTCTGAACTATGGCATAAGAGACTGTGTCATATAGGAGAAAAAGGCATGAAAGTTCTTGCCAAACATAAAAGGTACGCATTTAAATAAATGTACTCATTGTTTGGTAGGAAAGAAACACAGAGTGTTTTTCCAAAGATTCCCCTCTCACAGAAAGGACAATGTCCTTAAGCTTGTACACACAAATTTATATGGTCCTATGAAAGTGAAGTCTCATGGGGGAGTTTTGTACTTCTTGACTTTCATTGATGAAGCGTCAAGAAAGATATGGGCATATAGTTTGAAGAGCAAGGATGAAGTACTTGGCGTGTTTAAGACTTTTCATAACATGGTGGAAAGAGACACAGGGAAGCCTTTGAAGTGTATTCGCTCAGATAATAGGGGTGAGTATACTGGGCCGTTTGAAGAATATTGCAAGAGTCATGGGATTTGTCATGAGCAGACCGTTCCCAAGACTCCGCAACACAATGGTATAGGCGAAAGGATGAACCGGACCATTGTAGAGAGGATGAGATGCATGCTATCTCACTCTAAGTTACCTAGAAGTTACTGGGTAGAAGCAATGTGCACAACCATATATGTGATCAACCTATCGCATTTGAAGCTTCTAAATAGTGATTATCCAAAGAGAGTATAGTTAGGCAAAGATGTTGATTATGGATACTTTAGGGTATTTAGGTACAGGGCATTTGTTGATATTCCCAAGGATGAGAGATCCAAGCTTGATGATAAAGCTAAGTAGTGCATTTTTTTGGGTTATAGGGATGAGAAGTTTCGCTACAAACTTTATGATCCAATTAACAAGAAGGTAATCCGAAGTCAAGATGTTGTGTTCTTAGAAGACCAAACCATAGCAGACTTTGAAGATAGTGAGAAGCTAGAAGCTTTCACTATTGATCTTGTTGATTCAGAACCAGAAGTTCCTATTGTGGAATGTGTAGAAGGCATTGATAATGCAGAGAACCATGGGTTTGAAGCTCATAATGATGATCATATTGCGCATGATGGGATATAACCTATTGATATAGAAGATGCTGATGAAGTGAATGAACCACCACCTAAGCAAGCAGAAGTGCATCCTCCTTATGCACAAGAAGATGGGGCAAGGAGGTCCAACAGAGAGAGACAAGCTTCAACCAAGTATCCACCATATACGTATATTTTACTATCTGATGGTGGAGAACCTATGTACTATCAAGGGGCTCTTGAAGGTACAGACAAAGACAATTGGTTGAAGGCCATGCATGATGAGATAGATTCTTTACATAAGAATCACACTTATGACTTAGTTGAGAAACCAAAAGGAAGAAAAGTTCTCAAGAATAAGTGGATCTTCAAAGTCAAGCATGAGGAGAATAATCCACACCCAAGACACAAAGCTCGCCTTGTTGTGAAAGAATTTAGTCGAATAAAAGGTATTGACTTTGATAAAATTTTCTCTCCTGTAGTTAAGATTACTTCTATCAGGATGGTATTGGGTCTGACCGCAAGTATGAACCTAGAAGTTGAGCAACTAGATGTCAAGACAACTTTTCTTCATGGAAACCTTGAAGAAGATGTCTACATAGACCAGCCATAGGGGTTTGAGGTCAAAGGCAAGGAGCACCTAGTATGCAAGCTGTTAAAGAGTTTATATGGGCTGAAGCAAGCACCGAGACAGTGGTACATAAAGTTTAAGTCCTTTATGGTGAAGCATGGATACAAGAAGTCTGCTTTCGATCATTGTGTGTTTGTTTAGAAATTTTCAGATGGGGATTTCATAGTGCTCTTGTTGTATGTGGATGATATGTTGATAGTTGGCCAAAACATCAACAAGATATCCAAGCTGAAGAAAGACTTGAGTAAGTCCTTTGAGATGAAAGATTTGGGTCAAGCAAAATAAATACTTGGTATGCGAATCACTCGTGACAGAAATAGTGGGAAGTTGTGGCTTTCTCAAGAAAGCTACATTAAGAAGGTGTTGAAGAGATTCAACATGGATCAAGCGAAGCCAGTCAGTTGTTCGCTTAGTGGCCAGTTCTGCATGACCAAAGATATGTGTCCAAAGGGTGAGCATGAGCAGAGTCAAATGGAAAAGATTCCTTATGCATCCGTAATAGGCAGCTTGATGTATGCAATGGTGTGTACAAGACCGGATATTGCTTTCGCCGTTGGTGTTGTAAACAAATTTCTGTCAAATCCGGGTAAGGAGCATTGGGAAGGTGTTAAGTGAATATTAAGATATCTCAAGGGCACTTCCAAGGCGTATTTGTGTTTTGGTGAAAGTAAGACCTTGCTTGAAGGCTACACAGATGTAGACATGGCAGGTGATGTTGACTCTATGAAGTCCACCTCCGGTTATCTGTTTACTTTTGCAGGGAGAGCAATTTCTTGGCAATCTAAGTTGCAAAAGTGTGTTGCCCTCTCCACTACAGAAGCCGAGTATATTACAGCCACTGAGTGTTGTAAAGAGATGTTATGGATGAAGAGGTTCTTCGATGAACTAGGGCTAAAGTAGAAACAGTTTGTAGATCCTAGCACATACATGTGACAGTCATTGTGATAGTCAGAGCGCCATCCATTTGAGCATGAACCCGACTTTTCATTATAGATCCAAGCACATATATGTGCGTTATCATTGGATTAGAGAAATTCTCGAAGACAATCATTTGTGTATTGAGAAGATCCATATTGACAAGAACAGGTCGGATATGATGACCAAAGTCTTACCGAAAGGTAAGTTTGATATTTGTTGTGATACTGTCGGAATGGTAGCACACTCCTCCTGTTGATTAGGAATGCATGGAGGTATCCCCCTTCACTGTTCGGGAGAGGGAGATTGTTGGAGTTATCCCTCACATGAAGATAAGGAAGAATATGGGAGAAAGCAAAGATTGTTTGTGAAGAAGAGGTCCGAAGCCGGCAGCCAGATTAGATTTTTAGCCTGCCAGCGCCTTTGCGTGAAAAAAGAAGATAGTTTCTTTTCAACCTCTCACAAAACAGGTCTACTGGACTTTTGGTTTCGAGGAAAATAAGAGAGCGACTGCCTTCGATTTTGCCTTTACCGAGAGCCGCCAAGACTTATGCCTAAATTTGCAGATTTATATTTCTACAAGAATCATAAAATTGCGGATTTAGTATAAAAACAGAACTTAGGTTTTGGAGAACCAAGTCTTGCAAAGAAACCAAATTTTGAGAGCAATCAAAATTGAGAGAGAAAGAACATTTGCAAAAAGAAAAGCTTGTAAGGAGAGATGAGTGATTGTAATCTTTCTTCCCATATTTATAAAAGGATTAGCTCTTGTGGAAGTAGACATCATTGGCGAACCACGTTACATCTTTGTGTTGTGGTATATATGAGAAGAAAAAAAAACTAAGAAGCACATTCAACGATCTCTGGTGAAATTAATGATCCCACTCTCGCCATGATGAAGAAAGTTTCCTCTTTGGCCAGGAAAAAGGTTAAGCATCTTGATGGTTATATTAAAGAGATTTAGGATGAGCGAATGGGTCAGACATTTGCTTACATCCATTGTGGAACCTTCTTCCGAGAGTTTGAAAAGGTCTAAAAGCATGTTTTTAAAGATCACCCAGCTTTGGCAAAACAATTCTCGAAAGGACAATAGGTGGAATGAGGTACTTCTAGTAATGGTGTACTTTGAATAGATTTGGTGTTAGGCTTGAGGCCTTAGAACTTGTGCTTTTGTTAAACCTCCTTCTAATGACTATACTCTTAGGGAAGATATGTATGAGGATAATGCCTCAGGAACTCCATATGTAACAAGTTGATTATCAATAAAATAGGTGGGGGTCAGCCATAACCCCAGCTTAACTTTTCAAAAAAAAAATATGTTTTACTTTCTTTGCATTATTATTATATTACTTGTTTGTGATAGTTGTTGATTGCTTGGAAGGTTGGACTTGTTGTTGGTTGTAGTAAAAGTTTAGATTTTGTCTGGAGTAGTAGTTTGTCCAAGTGCAAGTTATCTTAGTGGGGTCGATTGGTATCGTTTTCCCCAACATTAAGTACGTCTAAGAATCCTATCCTGGAATTATATTACATCAATGAGAATACGTCGCAGTAAGCAAAACCGTACCACTGCACAAACATTTGGACATTAAACTAACTATGATACCAAGTTAAAGCAAGTAGAGTAAAGTAATTAGTGAAAGAAGGATAGAGATCCATAGACGTAAGACAAACAAATGGAAACATTTGGGATTCGAGTTCCATTCACTGAATGTTAACACTTCATTATATCCCTTTTTCTAGACATCCAAAGTTTTAAAAATTAATCAGGAAACCAATTGAGTATAGGCTATAAGATGAAAAAGAAAGGCGTATTGTCTAATGTCTATGCATGCTTGACGAAAAAGGACAAAGTGTTTAGTACCTCAAGAATGGATTGTTTCTTCTTTACCCTCTACGAACGTAATATGGGTTAAAAGCCCTTGAAAATACAGTGTAACAACGAATAATAAGAAGTACTACTAAATTATTTTACTAATGTATTTCGTGGTCAATTTCTCAATCTAACAACAAATATCAAACTTAATGCATGAAGTTAAGAGATTGAATAGAGTTCATGAACAGAATATATTAAAAGCTAGAATCATGATTCAAAGAGAAAATTAGAAAAGAAGATTCATACCCTAGCGAATGAGTAGTCATCAAGAACCAATCTTTTCCCACCGAGCCATATATAGGAAACTCGCTTGTAGATGGAATGTTCAGTAACCTTAGGAATCCATTAAAATTGCCACTTTCCAATTCTTAAGTAACACTATTATTGTAAAGGAACGTTGGTTTTAAAGTTTCATAGAAATAGTGAGAATGTTTTATCACAAAGAGTAGATTTTGTAGATTTCAAATCGGTGTAACAATTGAAAGTGGAAATACTTCTAGGAAGCCTACCTTCGTTATTCCAATACTTCTTTCAGAACACAGAGGAGAATACCTATTCGAAATTTCAAAGTGTATTAGGAGCAAATGATGACAAAACTCTTGGAGTGCTAACAGTATAGCAAAATACTTTATGGATTGAAATTCTGAAAATGAGATGGAGAGAAAAGAAGAGCCATTTTCGCGGTTGTTAGGAGAAAACCGTTTTGAAGCTGCTGATGACGTAGGCATTGCCATTATTATTTTATTATTATGAACTTTGAAACGAAGTGGTCGGACCATTTTTTTTTGTGTGTCGGACCGTTTGAGAAGGAAATGGACAAATGGTCACTAATATTTCTTGATTTAAGTAGATACGGGTTGGGCAACTACTTTGATGACGTGGCACCTCGAGAAAATAGGAAAAGTCTCAAGATTTTTTTGGCCATCTGAGAAAATAGGAAAAGTCCTATGAACGGCTGTCGTTATATTAAATTATTCTAAAAACTATTAGCAACTATTCATAATTATGAGATATGGAAAGTATATTAATCACTTTTTCAAATTTCTTGCACCACTCTCTATCAAAAGAAAGCACCAAATCTTGGTAAAACTCATCGATTTATTTTTGTTGTTATGTTTAATAATATAAGTTTGATTGAAATTTTGTGAGAATGTCCAATGTGACGAAGATGATATTGAAACTACTTAAATAGCAAGGCATTTCCAATCATAATAAAATAATTATAATAAACACTACTTAAAATGCAAAACTATACTTGTCGAGATATTATATTTTCCTTATATATAATACAGCTATGTTTTGAGGTTAGTTCAATGCATTTGCATCAAGTTTCCGATTTTATATTAATTATTTTTTTAGGCTAGTTCAACGTAGTTGGATCTAGTTTCCGATTTTCCATTAATTATTCTTTGAGGTTAATTCAATGTAGTTGTATCAAGTTTCTGATTTTCCATTAATTATGTTTTGAAGTTAGTTCAGTGCAGTTGCACCAAGTTTACGATTTTCCATTAGTCATTAAGGTTAATTCAGTGCAGTTTCATCTAGTTTTCAATGTTTCGTTAGTTACTTTTTGAGATTAGTTAATTGCATTTGCATCAAGGTTCCAATTTTCCGTTAATTACTCTTTGAGGTTAGTTTAATACATCGCATCAGGTTCCGATTTCCGTTAAATATTTTTTCGGAAGTTAGTTCGTGATCTAGCTTCCAATTTCTAGTTATTTATGTTTTGAGAGTAGTTCGATGTAGGTTACATCCAGTTTCCGATTTCTAGTTAACTATTCTTTGAGGTTATTTCAATGCATTTGCATCCAGTTTCTAATTTTTCGTTAAATATTCATCAAGGATATTGCATCCAATTTCTGATTTCCTGGCCTGTTAGTTAATATATGATTTTAGTTTAATGCAGTTGCATCCAGTTTCCAATTTTTCGTTAATTATTCTTTGAGGTTAGTTCAATGCAGTTGCATCCAATTTCCGATTTCCCGTTAATTATTTTTTTAGGTTAGTTTGATGCATTTGCAGCAAGTTTTCGATTTCCTATTAATTATTTTTTAAGGTTTGTTCAGTGTAGTTGCATCAAATTTATGATTTTCCGTTAATTATTCATTGAGGTTAGTTCAGTGCATTTGTATCCATTTTTTGATGTTTCTATATTCGTTAATTAGTCTTTAGATTAGTTCATTACATTTGCATCCAGTTTTTGATATCTCATTAATAACTCTTTGAGGTTAGTTCAATATATCTGCATCTAGTTTATGATTTCGATTATTTATGCATTGAAGTTAGTTCGATACAATTTCATCCGGTTTCGATTTTCCGTTAACTATTCTTTGAGGTTATTTCAATTCATTTGCATCTAGTTTCTGATTTTTCGTCAATTATTCTATGAGGTTAGTTCAATGCGCGCTTGCATTTGGTTTTGATTTCTAATTAATTATATTTTGAGGTTAGTTCAATGCATTTGCATCTAGTTTCTGATTCATCGTTAATTATTATTTGAGGTTTGTTTGATGCATTTTTGCATACAGTTTCCGATTTCTTGTTAAATATTTTTCAAGGATTTGCATCCAATTTCTAATTTCCCATTATTAGTTATTCTCTGACATTAGTTTAATGCAGTTGCATCCAGTTTTCGATTTCTAGTTACTTACTTTTTGAGTTTAGTGTATTGCATTTGCATAAAGTTTCTGATTTCCCGTTAATTACTCTTTGAGCTCAGTTCAATGTATTTGAATCCATTTTTCAATTTCTTTTAATTATCCAATGTGGTGTGTAATATGAACTTTCTACTTATCCATCTGTAGTGTCCTTGCAAACATGATATAAAAATAAATTATGTTTGATTTACTATATGGGATCATCAAAGATTATCCAGTTCCCAATTTCCGTTAATTATTCTTTAAATTATATACCCGCTCACTATGTGGTATCTTCAATTCAAAGATTATCTACTTAACGGTCCTGTCATATTAATTATTCTGAAAAATATATGCAACTATATATGCATAACTATTATATACAAATATTATATTAATCACTCATCTAAATTTCTTATAACATGAAAACCCCATAAACTCTCTATTAAAAAAAAATAACTCATCATGCATTGATAAAATCCTTCAACTTCATTTGTTGTTTAATAATAGAAGTTTGATTGAAGTTTTGTGAGATTGTCTAATAAGACAAAGTTCATATTGAAGCTACTTGAATAGCAAGGTGTTCCCAATTATACGAAAAAAGATAAGATAAACACCGTTTTAAATGCAAAACTATACTTATCGAGACATTCCCACAACATATAACACAACTATATTTTGAGGTTAGTTCAATGCATTTGCATCGGTTCTGATTTTATGTTATTTATTTTTGAGGTTAGTTCAATACTGATTTGCATCCAGTTTTTGATTTCTTGTTAATTATTCTTTGTAGTTAGTTTTTAATGCATTTGCATCCAATTTACAATTTCCAATTTTTCTACTAATTATTCTTCGAGCTTAGTTCAATGCATTTGCATCCAGTTTTCAATTTCCGTTAATCATTTTTGAGATTAGTTTAATATATTTGCATCTAGTTTCTGATTTCTCGTTTATTATTCGATGAGGTTGCATTTGCATCAAGTTTCTTATTTCCCGTTAATTATTGTTTGAGGTTAGTTCAATGAATTTGCATCTAGTTTCTGATTTTCCGTTAATTATTTATTGATGTTAGTTCAATGCATTTGCATCCAGTTTATTTTTTGAAATTAGTTCAGTGTAGTTGCATCCGATTTTCGATTTCTCGTTAATTATTTTTAAAGATTAGTTTCACGCATTTGCATCCTGTTTCCAATTTATAGTTTTTTTTTAGGTTAGTTCAATACAGTTGCATCTAGTTTCCGATTTTCCATTAATTTAATCTCTGAGGGTTAGTTCAATGCATTTGCATTCAGTTCCCAATTTCTCGAGAATTATTATTTGGTGTTAGTTCGATGTATTTACATCCAAGTTTTGATTTCCCGTTAATTATTCTTTGAGGTTAGTTTAATGTAGTTGTATCAATATTCCAATTGTATAATAATTAATTTTTAAGATTAGTTTAATACTTACATGTGCATCCAATTTCCGATTTCCAATTAAATATTATTTGAGGTTAGTTCAATGCATTTGCATCTAGTTTTCTATTTCTCGTTATTTGTTTTTTGACATTAGTTTCATGCAGCATATTATATATATTTTAAAATATTTGTCATTATTGTTTTTTTTTTTTTCATTTGTTATTATATATTTTGTGATGTTATTTTTTTGTATAATTTAATTTTCCACATGTAATTTGTTTTGGTTTGGTTTGGTATATAATTTATTTAAGCCCAACATCCACTTTAACTAAATCAATAGCTATATAATTTATTTAAGCCAACGTCCGCTTTTAATCTGAATCTCATTATTCCGCTAAAATTAGAAATTATAAAATTCATAAATTTAATTAGAATATGTCAGAATTATTGTGGCCTCGTGGTTTTGAAATACTTAACTATGACTAAATATCTAAATCCCACAATGGATGACACCTCAAATTGATCCAACTTTATTTGTTAGGCCCATATATATAGTGCATACAATACAATTTTATTTGTTTTTGGTGTACACTATCACTTATTTTATGATTAGTTTTTTTTTTTCCTTTTTTTTTCCCAAATCACATGTGTGGTTAAATGCATAAAGTAAATGTTCAAGCAACTCAATTCATTTTTCCGAAAAAATTAACGCTTTGAAATACCATGAACTTTGCTGGTTTTATCAATTTGGGCTAAGAACTTTTTTTTTAGCAAATTGGGCTATGACCTTTTTTTTTGTATCGTTTGGGCCACCGTGCATTTCCGTTAGAAAATTTTCCTATGTGTACAAACGGCTGCCTATGTGTACAAACGTCTGCTTATGTGTGCTAACGGAAGATGATGTGTCGGTATTGAAATGGGATGACTAACAAAATCTGATGTGGGGCTTCGTGACAAGCAACATCACGCTTTTGCATGTGATGTTATCTCCTTCCCAAAAACGAGAAGTTCAGTGTTGTTGGACCTTATCATAGCACATGAAGCATTCATTATTTGGCATCCTTGGCAGTGCATCCATCGCGGCAAAATAGGATCAAAAGCTTCCCATTCAAGGACATGGCAAGAGAAATAGACCCAATGCTCGACCACACCCATCATCCTCCTCAATCTATAGAGTTTCTCCACTGAATAATTGAATTAAACTCCGATTTAGATAAGCAAGCAGATTATAATCAGACCTTGAGCAGCAAATCAAACAATTAACCTAAATGTCACGCCCAAGGGTTGAATGAGAGAACTCAAATCTGATTGATCCCCATTGATATAAGCTTGAGAACACTACTTTAGAGTTTGAACTCTCTAAAATTAATGTAAAATCAATCAAGATTCCTTACTCACGATCTTCGCTTCGTAGAGTTTGAATAAGGATGTTCGAACTAACCTAAAGCTTAGAACAACTAAAAAATTAGATGTTACAATAAAGGGAAATTAAGGAGTAAGGATATAATATAAATGTTAGATTTTTCCTTCCTATACAAACATTAATAAAAACATTAACAATGAAAAACATGCACTTAATAATCAAATGGAAATTTGAAAGAGAAATTGAGAGTTAATCCTCCTCATGTGAAACTATCATTAGTGTTGATTTGAAATAGGTTTTGATTCTTCCTAGACTCATAGACAAGTCCCTAACGGAAAAATAGATTTGATCCTAGCATGCATGGCTCACTTAAAAGAGCTCATACATGCTAGCAAGTGAAACCAAACAATGACTTTATCTCTAAGCTCATTGCTTGATTTCTAACTAAACTCTACACCAACTACCATTTTGGGGGTAGGATGTAGAGTTAGTTGTTCTTCCTAAAACCTACCAAACCAACAATTGGTTTACTCCCTCACATGAAGTTAGACTAACTTTAAAAGGGAAGTTAGCTCATGATCCTTGGGACAAAGACTTATGAACTAATAAAAACACCAAAGAGAGAGAGAGAGAGAGAAGAAATATCCACAACCAAAATCACTTCTATATTTTCTAGAAGAACAAAGTGTTCCTCCATTAAAACTATTACAAGCTTTTAATAAAACCAAAAACTAACTCTCATTTTCACTAAGGAATTAAAAATAATGTCATGTGAGGAAAATAAGTCAAGGAGAATTAGAGTGTCCCCACATTTGTCTAATTTCTTCTCCATTTGAGAGAAATCTCATTTCCTCCCATTGAATTATCAAACCACATTGATTCATTTTTATCTACCACATTAAAAGGTGGGATAATTAGAAACCAAAATGGTGCGGTCCTTTGTGGGTTTCTTGGATCGTCAAAATCTCCTCGGTGCTTTCGCCAGGCTGCTTGGAGTCTTGAAAGGCCTTGAGGAGCTTCGGATGAGAATAATGATTTACATGTACAATCGATTCTATGCGGGTTGTGGCATTATACTGAACAAAGGAGGAGCCACTTGGACTGATAGGAACATCATAGCAAAGATCAGGGCAACTTATTACGAGTTTTGGTGGACTTTGAACATGTTTACAGAGAAGGTAACGAGTGCTGCAGATTATTTATCAAAACTTAGTAATTCTAAAGATGAAAGTGTTTTGTATTTCATTCCCCCTTTAGACCAAAGGCTACATGTTTTGGTCAAAGAGGATGAAGAGGTAAGTTGTACTTTAGATCATGATCAAATAAAGGTTGGGGTACCCTTAACCCTAGCTTTTCAAAAAAAAAAAAAAAAAAAAACACTATTTGGAAAACCAAGATGGAAGACTTGCTCTATTGCAAGGACTTGGCACAACCCATTGAGAATGGAGGAGTAAAACTAGAAGCGACTGCCGTAGCTGAGTGGAGCAAGCAAGTTTGACGTAAAGCTATTGGGTACATTCAGTGGATTGACGGCGGTGTCTTCCACCATGTATCCAAGACCGCCGCTTTGGCTTGTGGAAGAAACTCGAGAAGACCCCATGAGAGAAGTCAACGGAAACAAAGTGTTACTTTCATTAAGAAGTTTGCTAACATGAATTGAAGTGCAATGAAGGTTCTTCAATGTTTGAGCATCTTAATGAACTACAAAATACAATCAATCAGTTGCACTTGATGAAGATTGATATGGGTGACGAAGTTGAGGCTTTGTTCCTACTAAGCTCTCTACCTGACAATTGGGAGACGTTAGCAGTTTCTCTTAACGGAGCCGCTAAGGATGGAGTTATTTCCATGGAGATGGCTACCAGGGCATTGTTGAATGAGGAGACAAGAAGGGTTCATGAAGTAGCACCTCTCACTCAGAGATCCTTATCACAGAGAAGCGGGGGAGAGGTAAGAGCAGAAAACCATCTCATTCTAGAGGTGATGATAGAAGCAAATCTAGGGGTGAAACTAGAACTCCTAAGGCAGAAAGACAATGTTACTATTATGCCACCAAAGGGCCCTTCAGGTATGTATGAGTGTAGAACACTAAAGAGGAATGAGAAGAATAAGCGTGTACATAAAGACATGATAAGAGGAACGAAACATGGTGAGATACTACCGCACTAGTAGGCGATGGTCTAGTGGGAATTGTGTCGATTGTGGTGAGTGATGTGTTAGTACCTTATGCGGGGATCTGAGAATGGGCGATAGATCTGGGGAGCATCCTATCAAATCACACCACACAGGGTATTCTTCACTACCTACAGCTATGGTAAATTTGGTGAGGTAAAGATGGGTAACAGTGGAGTCTCAAAGATTGTAGGCATTGGAGATGTTCATGTAGAAACCAATGTCAGCTACACCTTGACACTCAAGGATGTAAGACATGTCCCACGACATTTGCTAAGCCTAATTTCCGCTGGGAAGTTAGATGATGATGGCTTTCAAAACTCGTTTGGTAACGGGGTATGAAAACTGAGCAGAGGTTCCATTGTAGTAGCCAAAGGGAAGAAAACTTATTCGCTTTACAAGACACTGACCTAGTTTGTGTAAAACGAGTTAAATGCGCACAAGAAAAGCTTCCTCTGAACTATGGCATAAGAGATGTGTCATATAGGAGAAAAAGGCATGAAAGTTCTTGCCAAACATAAAAGATGCGCATTTAAATAAATGTACTCATTGTTTTGTAGGGAAAGAAACACGAGTGTTTTTTCCAAAGATTCCCTCTCACAGAAAGGACAATGTCCTTAAGCTTGTACACACAAATTTATATGGTCCTATGAAAGTGAAGTCTCATGGGGAGTTTTTGTACTTCTTGACTTTCATTGATGAAGCGTCAAGAAAGATATGGGCATATAGTTTGAAGAGCAAGGATGAAGTACTTGGCGTGTTTAAGACTTTTCATAACATGGTGGAAAGAGACACAGGGAAGCCTTTGAAGTGTATTCGCTCAGATAATAGGGGTGAGTATACTGGGCCGTTTGAAGAATATTGCAAGAGTCATGGGATTTGTCATGAGCAGACCGTTCCCAAGACTCCGCAACACAATGGTATAGGCGAAAGGATGAACCGGACCATTGTAGAGAGGATGAGATGCATGCTATCTCACTCTAAGTTACCTAGAAGTTACTGGGTAGAAGCAATGTGCACAACCATATATGTGATCAACCTATCGCATTTGAAGCTTCTAAATAGTGATTATCCAAAGAGAGTATAGTTAGGCAAAGATGTTGATTATGGATACTTTAGGGTATTTAGGTACAGGGCATTTGTTGATATTCCCAAGGATGAGAGATCCAAGCTTGATGATAAAGCTAAGTAGTGCATTTTTTTGGGTTATAGGGATGAGAAGTTTCGCTACAAACTTTATGATCCAATTAACAAGAAGGTAATCCGAAGTCAAGATGTTGTGTTCTTAGAAGACCAAACCATAGCAGACTTTGAAGATAGTGAGAAGCTAGAAGCTTTCACTATTGATCTTGTTGATTCAGAACCAGAAGTTCCTATTGTGGAATGTGTAGAAGGCATTGATAATGCAGAGAACCATGGGTTTGAAGCTCATAATGATGATCATATTGCGCATGATGGGATATAACCTATTGATATAGAAGATGCTGATGAAGTGAATGAACCACCACCTAAGCAAGCAGAAGTGCATCCTCCTTATGCACAAGAAGATGGGGCAAGGAGGTCCAACAGAGAGAGACAAGCTTCAACCAAGTATCCACCATATACGTATATTTTACTATCTGATGGTGGAGAACCTATGTACTATCAAGGGGCTCTTGAAGGTACAGACAAAGACAATTGGTTGAAGGCCATGCATGATGAGATAGATTCTTTACATAAGAATCACACTTATGACTTAGTTGAGAAACCAAAAGGAAGAAAAGTTCTCAAGAATAAGTGGATCTTCAAAGTCAAGCATGAGGAGAATAATCCACACCCAAGACACAAAGCTCGCCTTGTTGTGAAAGAATTTAGTCGAATAAAAGGTATTGACTTTGATAAAATTTTCTCTCCTGTAGTTAAGATTACTTCTATCGGGATGGTATTGGGTCTGACCGCAAGTATGAACCTAGAAGTTGAGCAACTAGATGTCAAGACAACTTTTCTTCATGGAAACCTTGAAGAAGATGTCTACATAGACCAGCCATAGGGGTTTGAGGTCAAAGGCAAAGGAGCACCTAGTATGCAAAGTCGTTAAAAAGAGTTTATATGGGCTGAAGCAAGCACCGAGGCGATGGTACATAAAGTTTAAGTCCTTTATGGTGAAGCATGGATACAAGAAGTCCGCTTTTCGATCATTGTGTGTTTGTTTAGAAATTTTAGGATGGGGATTTCATAGTGCTCTTGTTGTATGTGGATGATATGTTGATAGTTGGCCAAAACATCAACAAGATATCTGAAGAAAGACTTGAGTAAGTCCTTTGAGATGAAAGATTTGGGTCAAGCAAAATAAATACTTGGTATGCTTAATCACCGTGACGTAAATAGTGGGAAGTTGTGGCTTTCTCAAGAAAGCTACATTAAGAAAGGTGTTGAAGAGATTCAACATGGATCGCCGATCGGTTGTTAAGCTTAGTGGCGGGTTCTGCATGACCAAAGATATGTGTCCAAAGGGTGAGCATGAAGCAGAGTCAAATGGAAAAGATTCCTTATGCATCCGTAATAAAAGCTTGATGTATGCAATGGTGTGTACAAGACCCGGATATTGCTTTTCGCCGTTGGTGTTGTAAACAAATTCACATCCAAATCCGGGTAGGAGCATTGGGAAGGTGTTAAGTGAATATTAAGATATCTCAAGGGCACTTCCAAGGCGTATTTGTGTTTTGGTGAAAGTAAGACCTTGCTTGAAGGCTACACAGATGTAGACATGGCAGGTGATGTTGACTCTATGAAGTCCACCTCCGGTTATCTGTTTACTTTTGCAGGGAGAGCAATTTCTTGGCAATCTAAGTTGCAAAAGTGTGTTGCCCTCTCCACTACAGAAGCCGAGTATATTACAGCCACTGAGTGTTGTAAAGAGATGTTATGGATGAAGAGGTTCTTCGATGAACTAGGGCTAAAGTAGAAACAGTTTGTAGATCCTAGCACATACATGTGACAGTCATTGTGATAGTCAGAGCGCCATCCATTTGAGCATGAACCCGACTTTTCATTATATATCCAAGCACATATATGTGCGTTATCATTGGATTAGAGAAATTCTCGAAGACAATCATTTGTGTATTGAGAAGATCCATATTGACAAGAACAGGTCGGATATGATGACCAAAGTCTTACCGAAAGGTAAGTTTGATATTTGTTGTGATACTGTCGGAATGGTAGCACACTCCTCCTGTTGATTAGGAATGCATGGAGGTATCCCCCTTCACTGTTCGGGAGAGGGAGATTGTTGGAGTTATCCCTCACATGAAGATAAGGAAGAATATGGGAGAAAGCAGTATTGTTTGTGTGAAGAGGTCTGAGCGCGCACGCGCTCAGATTGGTTTAGCCCAAGGCGCGCCCGCGCCCTTGCCGTGAAAAAGAAGATAGTTTCTTTTTTCAACCTCTCACAAAACAGGTCTACTGGACTTTTGGTTTCAGGAAAATAAGAGAGCGCGCACACGCTCGATTTTGCCTTACTGAGAGCGCGCCCGCACTTATGCCTAAATTTGCAGATTTATATTTCTACAGTAACCGCAAAATTGCAGATTTAGTATAAAAACAGAACTTAGGTTTTGGAGAACCAAGTCTTGCAAAGAAACCAAATTTTGAGAGCAATCAAAATTGAGAGAGAAAGAACATTTGCAAAAAGAAAAGCTTGTAAGGAGAGATGAGTGATTGTAATCTTTCTTCCCATATTTATAAAAGGATTAGCTCTTGTGGAAGTAGACATCATTGGCCGAACCACGTTACATCTTTGTGTTGTGGTATATATGAGAAGAAAAAGAAAACTAAGAAGCACATTCAACGATCTCCTGGTGAAATTAATGATCCCACTCTCGCCATGATGAAGAAAGTTTCCTCTTTGGCCAGGAAAAAGGTTAAGCATCTTGATGGTTATATTAAAGAGATTTAGGATGAGCGAATGGGTCAGACATTTGCTTACATCCATTGTGGAACCTTCTTCCGAGAGTTTGAAAAGGTCTAAAAGCATGTTTTTAAAGATCACCCAGCTTTGGCAAAACAATTCTCGAAAGGACAATAGGTGGAATGAGGTACTTCTAGTAATGGTGTACTTTGAATAGATTTGGTGTTAGGCTTGAGGCCTTAGAACTTGTGCTTTTGTTAAACCTCCTTCTAATGACTATACTCTTAGGGAAGATATGTATGAGGATAATGCCTCAGGAACTCCATATGTAACAAGTTGATTATCAATAAAATAGGTGGGGGTCAGCCATAACCCCAGCTTAACTTTTCAAAAAAAAAATATGTTTTACTTTCTTTGCATTATTATTATATTACTTGTTTGTGATAGTTGTTGATTGCTTGGAAGGTTGGACTTGTTGTTGGTTGTAGTAAAAGTTTAGATTTTGTCTGGAGTAGTAGTTTGTCCAAGTGCAAGTTATCTTAGTGGGGTCGATTGGTATCGTTTTCCCCAACATTAAGTACGTCTAAGAATCCTATCCTGGAATTATATTACATCAATGAGAATACGTCGCAGTAAGCAAAACCGTACCACTGCACAAACATTTGGACATTAAACTAACTATGATACCAAGTTAAAGCAAGTAGAGTAAAGTAATTAGTGAAAGAAGGATAGAGATCCATAGGCGTAAGACAAACAAATGGAAACATTTGGGATTGAGTTCCATTCACTGAATGTTAACACTTCATTATATCCCTTTTTTCTAGACATCCAAAGTTTTAAAATTAATCAGGAAACCAATTGAGTATAGGCTATAAGATGAAAAAGAAAGGTGATTGTCTAATGTCTATGCATGCTTGACCTAAAAAGGACAAAGTGTTTAGTACCTCAAGAATGGATTGTTTCTTCTTTACCCTCTACGAACGTAATATGGGTTAAAAGCCCTTGAAAATACAGTGTAACAACGAATAATAAGAAGTACTACTAAATTATTTTACTAATGTATTTCGTGGTCAATTTCTCAATCTAACAACAAATATCAAACTTAATGCATGAAGTTAAGAGATTGAATAGAGTTCATGAACAGAATATATTAAAAGCTAGAATCATGATTCAAAGAGAAAATTAGAAAAGAAGATTCATACCCTAGCGAATGAGTAGTCATCAGTAACCAATCTTTTCCACCGAGCCATATATAGGAAACTCTGCTTGTAGATGGAATGTTCGTAACCTTAGGAATCCATTAAAATTGCCACTTTCCAATTCTTAAGTAACACTATTATTGTAAAGGAACGTTGGTTTTAAAGTTTCATAGAAATAGTGAGAATGTTTTATCACAAAGAGTAGATTTTGTAGATTTCAAATCGGTGTAACAATTGAAAGTGGAAATACTTCTAGGAAGCCTACCTTCGTTATTCCAATACTTCTTTCAGAACACAGAGGAGAATACCTATTCGAAATTTCAAAGTGTATTAGGAGCAAATGATGACAAAACTCTTGGAGTGCTAACAGTATAGCAAAATACTTTATGGATTGAAATTCTGAAAATGAGATGGAGAGAAAAGAAGAGCCATTTTCGCGGTTGTTAGGAGAAAACCGTTTTGAAGCTGCTGATGACGTAGGCATTGCCATTATTATTTTATTATTATGAACTTTGAAACGAAGTGGTCGGACCATTTTTTTTTGTGTGTCGGACCGTTTGAGAAGGAAATGGACAAATGGTCACTAATATTTCTTGATTTCGTAGATACCGGGTTGGGCAACTACTTTGATGACGTGGCACCCTGAGAAAATAGGAAAAGTCTCAGTATTTTTTGGCCATCTGAGAAAATAGGAAAAGTCCTATGAACGGCTGTCGTTATATTAAATTATTCTAAAAACTATTAGCAACTATTCATAATTATGAGATATGGAAAGTATATTAATCACTTTTTCAAATTTCTTGCACCACTCTCTATCAAAAGAAAGCACCAAATCTTGGTAAAACTCATCGATTTATTTTTGTTGTTATGTTTAATAATATAAGTTTGATTGAAATTTTGTGAGAATGTCCAATGTGACGAAGATGATATTGAAACTACTTAAATAGCAAGGCATTTCCAATCATAATAAAATAATTATAATAAACACTACTTAAAATGCAAAACTATACTTGTCGAGATATTATATTTTCCTTATATATAATACTGACTATGTTTTGAGGTTAGTTCAATGCATTTGCATCAAGTTTCGATTTTATATTAATTATTTTTTTTAGGCTAGTTCAACGAGTTGGATCTAGTTTCGATTTTCCATTAATTATTCTTTGAGGTTAATTCAATGTAGTTGTATCAAGTTTCTGATTTTCCATTAATTATGTTTTGAAGTTAGTTCAGTGCAGTTGCACCAAGTTTACGATTTTCCATTAGTCATTAAGGTTAATTCAGTGCAGTTTCATCTAGTTTTCAATGTTTCGTTAGTTACTTTTTGAGATTAGTTAATTGCATTTGCATCAAGGTTCCAATTTTCCGTTAATTACTCTTTGAGGTTAGTTTAATACATCTGCATCCAGTTTCTGATTTCCCGTTAAATATTTTTCGAAGTTAGTTCGCATCTAGCTTCCAATTTCTAGTTATTTATGTTTTGAGAGTAGTTCGATGTAGGTTACATCCAGTTTCCGATTTCTAGTTAACTATTCTTTGAGGTTATTTCAATGCATTTGCATCCAGTTTCTAATTTTTCGTTAAATATTCATCAAGGATATTGCATCCAATTTCTGATTTCCTGGCCTGTTAGTTAATATATGATTTTAGTTTAATGCAGTTGCATCCAGTTTCCAATTTTTCGTTAATTATTCTTTGAGGTTAGTTCAATGCAGTTGCATCCAATTTCCGATTTCCCGTTAATTATTTTTTTAGGTTAGTTTGATGCATTTGCAGCAAGTTTTCGATTTCCTATTAATTATTTTTTAAGGTTTGTTCAGTGTAGTTGCATCAAATTTATGATTTTCCGTTAATTATTCATTGAGGTTAGTTCAGTGCATTTGTATCCATTTTTTGATGTTTCTATATTCGTTAATTAGTCTTTAGATTAGTTCATTACATTTGCATCCAGTTTTTGATATCTCATTAATAACTCTTTGAGGTTAGTTCAATATATCTGCATCTAGTTTATGATTTCTGATTATTTATGCATTGAAGTTAGTTCGATACAATTTCATCCGGTTTCTGATTTTCCGTTAACTATTCTTTGAGGTTATTTCAATTCATTTGCATCTAGTTTCTGATTTTCCGTCAATTATTCTATGAGGTTAGTTCAATGCAGTTGCATTTGGTTTTTGATTTCCTGTTAATTATATTTTGAGGTTAGTTCAATGCATTTGCATCTAGTTTCTGATTCATCGTTAATTATTATTTGAGGTTTGTTTGATGCATTTTTGCATACAGTTTCCGATTTCTTGTTAAATATTTTTCAAGGATTTGCATCCAATTTCTAATTTCCCATTATTAGTTATTCTCTGACATTAGTTTAATGCAGTTGCATCCAGTTTTCGATTTCTAGTTACTTACTTTTTGAGTTTAGTGTATTGCATTTGCATAAAGTTTCTGATTTCCCGTTAATTACTCTTTGAGCTCAGTTCAATGTATTTGAATCCATTTTTCAATTTCTTTTAATTATCCAATGTGGTGTGTAATACGAACTTTCTACTTATCCATCTGTAGTGTCCTTGCAAACATGATATAAAAATAAATTATGTTTGATTTACTATATGGGATCATCAAAGATTATCCAGTTCCCAATTTCCCGTTAATTATTCTTTAAATTATATACCTGGCTCACTATGTGGTATCTTCAATTCAAAGATTATCTACGAACGGGTCCTGTCATATTAATTATTCTGAAAAATATATGCAACTATATATGCATAACTATTATATACAAATATTATATTAATCACTCATCTAAATTTCTTATAACATGAAAACCCCATAAACTCTCTATTAAAAAAAAATAACTCATCATGCATTGATAAAATCCTTCAACTTCATTTGTTGTTTAATAATAGAAGTTTGATTGAAGTTTTGTGAGATTGTCTAATAAGACAAAGTTCATATTGAAGCTACTTGAATAGCAAGGTGTTCCCAATTATACGAAAAAAGATAAGATAAACACCGTTTTAAATGCAAAACTATACTTATCGAGACATTCCCACAACATATAACACAACTATATTTTGAGGTTAGTTCAATGCATTTGCATCCAGTTTCTGATTTTATGTTATTTATTTTTTGAGGTTAGTTCAATACAGTTGCATCCAGTTTTCGATTTCTTGTTAATTATTCTTTGTAGTTAGTTTAATGCATTTGCATCCAATTTACAATTTCCAATTTTCTACTAATTATTCTTCGAGCTTAGTTCAATGCATTTGCATCCAGTTTTCAATTTCCCGTTAATCATTTTTTGAGATTAGTTTAATATATTTGCATCTAGTTTCTGATTTCTCGTTTATTATTCGATGAGGTTGCATTTGCATCTAGTTTCTTATTTTCCGTTAATTATTGTTTGAGGTTAGTTCAATGAATTTGCATCTAGTTTCTGATTTTCCGTTAATTATTTATTGATGTTAGTTCAATGCATTTGCATCCAGTTTATTTTTTGAAATTAGTTCAGTGTAGTTGCATCCGATTTTCGATTTCTCGTTAATTATTTTTAAAGATTAGTTTCACGCATTTGCATCCTGTTTCCAATTTATAGTTTTTTTTTAGGTTAGTTCAATACAGTTGCATCTAGTTTCCGATTTTCCATTAATTTAATCTCTGAGGGTTAGTTCAATGCATTTGCATTCAGTTTCCAATTTCTCGAGAATTATTATTTGGTGTTAGTTCGATGTATTTACATCCAAGTTTTGATTTCCCGTTAATTATTCTTTGAGGTTAGTTTAATGTAGTTGTATCAATATTCCAATTGTATAATAATTAATTTTTAAGATTAGTTTAATACTTACATGTGCATCCAATTTCCGATTTCCAATTAAATATTATTTGAGGTTAGTTCAATGCATTTGCATCTAGTTTTCTATTTCTCGTTAATTGTTCTTTGACATTAGTTTCATGCAGTATTATATATATTTTAAAATATTTGTCATTATTGGTTTTTTTTTTCATTTGTTATTATATATTTTGTGATGTTATTTTTTGTATAATTTAATTTTCCACATGTAATTTGTTTTGGTTTGGTTTGGTATATAATTTATTTAAGCCCAACATCCACTTTAACTAAATCAATAGCTATATAATTTATTTAAGCCAACGTCCGTTTTAACTGAATCTCATTATTCCGCTAAAATTAGAAATTATAAAATTCATAAATTTAATTAGAATATGTCGTAATTATTGTGGCCTGTGGTTTTTGAAATACTTAACTATGACTAAATATCTAAATCCCACAGTGGATGACACCTCAAATTGATCCAACTTTATTTGTTAGGCCCATATATATAGTGCATACAATACAATTTTATTTGTTTTTGGTGTACACTATCACTTATTTTATGATTAGTTTACTTTTTTTCCTTTTTTTCCCAGTCACATGTGTGGTTAAATGCATAAAGTAAATGTTCAAGCAACTCAATTCATTTTTTCCTGAAAAAATTAACGTTTTGTACCATGAACTTTGCTGGTTTTATCAATTTGGGCCAAGAACTTTTTTTTTTAGCAAATTGGGCCATGACCTTTATTTTTTGTATCAGTTTGGGCCACCGGTGCATTTCCGTTAGAAAATTTTCCTATGTGTACAAACGGCTGCCTATGTGTACAAACGTCTGCTTATGTGTGCTAACGGAAGATGATGTGTCGGTATTGAAATGGACAGCTAACAAAATCTGATGTGGGGCTTACGTGACAAGCAACATCACGCTTGTTGCATGTGATGTTATCTCCTTCCCAAATACGAGAAGTTCAGTGTTGTTGTGACTCCTTATCATAGCACATGAAGCATTCATTCGCTGGCATCCTTGGCAAGTGCATCCATCGTCGGCAAATAGGATCAAAAGCTTCCCATTCAAGGACATGGCAAGAGAAATAGACCCAATGCTCGACCACACCCATCATCCTCCTCAATCTATAGAGCTCTCCACTCTGAATAATTGAATTAAAACTCCGATTTAGATAAGCAAGCAGATTATAATCAGACCTTGAGCAGCAAATCAAACAATTAACCGAAATGTCACGTCCAAGGGGTTGAATGAGAGAACTCAAATCTGATTGATCCCCATTGATATAAGCTTGGAGAACACTACTTAGAGTTTTGAACTCTCTAAATTAATGTAAAAGCAATCAAGATTCCTTACTCACGATCTTCGTTTCGTAGAGTTTGAATAAGGATTCGAACTAACCTAAAGCTTAGAACAACTAAAAATTAGATGTTACAATAAATGGAAATTAAGGAGTAAGGATATAATATAAATGTTAGATTTTTCCTTCCTATACAAACATTAATAAAAACATTAACAATGAAAACATGCACTTAATACCGAAATGGAAATTTGAAAGAGAAATTGGAGAGTTAATCCTCCTCATGTGAAACTATCATTAGTGTTGATTTGAAATAGGTTTTGATTCTTCCTAGACTCATAGACAAGTCCCTAACGGAAAAATAGATTTGATCCCTAGCATGCATGGCTCACTAAAGAGCTCATACATGCTAGCAAGTGAAACCAAACAATGACTTATCTCTAAGCTCATTGCTTGATTTCTAACTAAACTCTACACCAACTACCATTTTGGGGTAGGATGTAGAGTTAGTTGTTCTTCCTAAACCTACCAAACCAACAATTGGTTTACCCTCACATGAGTTAGACTAACTCCCCAAAAGGGAAGTTAGCTCATGATCCTTGGGACAAAGACTTATGAACTAATAAAAACACCAAAGAGAAAGAGAGAGAGAGAGAGAAGAAATATCCACAACCAAAATCACTTCTATATTTTCTAGAAGAACAAGTGTTCCTCCATTAAAACTATTACAAGCTTTTTAATAAAAACCAAAACTAACTTCTCATTTTCACTAAGGAACTAAAATAATGTCATGTGAGGAAAATAAGTCAAGGGAGTAATTAGAGTGTCCCCACATTTGTCTAATTTCTTCTCCATTTGAGAGAAATCTCATTTCCTCCCACGTGAATTATCAAACCACATTGATTCATTTTTATCTACCACATTAAAAAAAAGTGACACCTTTGCTTTTTTTCACTATTAACACCTAATCTAATTTATTACATGCAAGGTGTCAACTTTGCACCAATAATTTGTTATCTTTGTCTTGACATGCTCCATGATTGATGACTCATCCAATCTTGTGGCCCCAAGATAGTGGGTCCATGTACACACCCGATGGTAGTCCGGTATTTTGGCAGTTTTTACTAACTTATATCGTAGAGAGTTCATCACTACGATTGTCCGAGCAGCAGACTCTCTTGTCGATTCGAGTCCCCGGTTCGAGAGGTAGGAGCTTTGGAAGTTTGATGCTTCTACATGGATTTGGAAGAATTCATATATATATCGCCTTCCTCGTGCTTTATTGTAGAGTTTAACCAATATTTCCATGTTTATCGCAAATACCGCAAAAGTATGAAAACATATTTATTTCATGATTATTAAACACATAATGAACCAAATTTATATGTCTCAATGGGGTTTCATAATACACTTTTGGGTGCTTATCACACTACCCTTAAACAACACTTTGCTTGTCCTCAAGCAAATAAGAGACACTAAAATAAATAAGTGGGCAAAAAAAATGTGTAGTCCTAAACTAATTCTCGTTTCAGAGCGATTGCATTGACCATATGCAACAAGGCCTTAAACCACTAGGAATTCCCTAGTGGACGAAGTTATAGCCTCTCGTGAGAGTTTTCCATAAAAGATACTCACAAACTTCATTTATACTACAACGACTCGGTGACGTAAACTTGTTTCCTAAATTAATCTCTCGATATCCATACATCTCCTTAGCAGGAACGAGGATTTATTTCTTTGAAACTCAAGTTAATATGTATTCAATAATTAAAACATCTACATATGATTATTCATGCAAATGAACTTTTCATTGAAATATACTAGCGTGGTTGTTTTCGATCCTTGGAGAGCATACCTAAATGGGTTCTCACGTGTATGTGTTGAAACACATATTCACTCAAAATATTTCCACTCAAGTTTTGTTAACTCCAAAGCAGGTGGGCACACGCGTTTCCTTACATCTCAATGACAAATGAGGAGCCGATGTCGATCAATCACGCCTACTACTTATTATCACACCACCCTACTCCTAATGAGCTAGAGGTCTTTATTAGGTATTGTGGGGCTTAGGTGATAGTGTACAAGAAAATGGAAATGGATAATCAAAATTTACGAGTATGAGAGAATAGGGTCTTCATATATTTACACTAGAGAAATCCTTGTTTCCTTTCTTTCTTCTAACTGAGTTTTTCCAACCTTGTTCTTAAGCCTCTGGCTACTAAGGATTTTTTTTTTTATATATATATGGCTTAAGAACATGATTCTATTTTCCTTTCTTGAAGCAAGTAACTGACTTATATTTAGGACAAGTCTTTCTCTTTATTCTTCCACATTTCATCCTATTTCTCATACTCATCACTTAGGTAGGTTCTTTTATTTGGTTTAATAGATGGGTAAGGAATTTTTGTGGTGAAAGTGAAAGGTTTGATGAAAGGTTCAGTGGAGTGACTAGCGGTAATATTTGTAACAGGTAAGAATTTTAGCTATGTCGATCCAAAGAAGGCCTAAATTCTCGCCTAGGGTTCGGTGGTGATCAAGTAAGTAGATGCGTAATTTCCTCTAATCGAAAAACTACTCCTCCGCGGTCATCACACACAAATCACTCATATCAAGGCTTTTGGTTAGATTCTCACAGGATTTATAGTTAAAGTAACTAACCGTTGGTTCCTTAAACTTACCGCTATGTACAATCAATGATACTCAAGATATGAATATTCATGAAAAGATGTATAAACTATTGCATAATGATATCTAAAGTTTCTTAAAACAAATCCTAATTCGGATACTAATGTGAGATTTCTAGACAATTTTCATCATTGAAAAGGAAACAAGACTTTGTCACTAAGTACAATTATTAATATGAAAATAAAACTATATATAGGCTACAAGATGCCTAATTTTTGCTACATGTTTAAAGCACCCCCAAACAGAATGATGCTTAGTCCTCGAAGGATCAATAATTAAAGAGAGAAAGTACCTGAGAACCGTAAGCAAAATTAGGGCTAGATTGCTGGAACAGAGAGGTTGGAGATCATAATATATTATTCAGAAAAGAACAAGAAAATGTTCAATAGCACACTAAACATAGCACACGCATATAATGAACCATAAGCATTTTAAACATGAAAACAATAGCACACCAAATAGAAGGTTTAGCTAGATATATGTACAATGGCAAACTCAAGTTTACCATCCAGCCAGACGATGAAGCTCAAGGCCCTCTTTAAGGAAATGCATTTCCTTAGCATCACGCCAATAGATAATAGTCCGCCAGATTTCGCCCATTCTTTGTCTCGGATTCCCTCAAATTGGTCTTCATCTTTTCGTCCTTTGGGTAACATCGAACATGCCTCGTATCGAGGGGACGCTTCCATTGACGTAAACCTTAATGAGCTTAATGATTCCGTTTTGTCGGGCACATGGAATCCACCTTGACCTACCATGAAAAGTAGCCGCAAACCGTGGGAAATGTGTCTTCATGATTCGCAAGCGGTGGATCGGTAAAAGTATATACTTATCCCCGAAAAGCGCGAGCTCATTTCAGCCTGGAGACAACACAACCTAAAATGTTAAATAAAGCATGACCCGAAAGCTAGTGCAATCAATACGACGCTTAAGCGGCCCTCATTGGCGAGAGAAATGCCAATCTCCCATAATGTTCGGGGAGTACAAATAACATTGCAGTCCCCATGTTCATGGTCATGCTTGCTAATGGAATGGTGATGTTGCGCCATGGTACATGGCCATCTCCTTCTCGCTTGATCTCAAGACCATCACCATAAGAGTCGCGAAATGCTTGCCACCGAAAAAGAACGGTAAGAATTATGATAGATGTAATGCCAAGATGCAAAGCAGGTTCGATATGGAAGGTCCAAAGTTAGGGCAAGTTGTTGTTCGAGAAAAAGATATGGGTGTGTCACCAACTCGGATTGTGAACCCTTCTAAGTAGAAACCATGTGCATGGTTGAATGTTGGTGTGTCTTCCATATTAGCATAAAAGTATGCAGCCAAACTTGGAGAATACGTTTGGTCAGGTTGAAGAATTAGGGAAGACCACCCAATGTTTGTGATGTAATCATGGAAGAGATGGCCATAGGCATTGGAATCCATCATAGATCGAAAAGGATTGCTCAGAATGAGTTTGGGAGGGACCATGGATGATGAAGATGTTGTGTTTGATGAAGATGCCATGATGGATGAAGTAATGAACTAGGTACGGCAACTGGATGGAAAAATGAGTATGTAAGAAAATAGACCCTCCAGAAAGCACATGTTAAAATTATATTAGTCACAATGGAAATGATGACAATTCTACTAAGCATTTCATACAAAATAAAACAAAAGGATAAGATAAAATACATAGTACGACGGAAAACGTAATAACATATATGATTATATACTTATTGACTTAGTAATATCATGGATTCTCGATATTGATCTAGGAGATGCATATTTTGCACCGCATCGTTTAGGTCATCTATTTGTTGGCCGAAATGCGATCCGAATGTCCCCTTATCGGGCAGAGAGTACAGCTTTGATTTTCCATTAGGAGAGCATGATTTTTCAAGAATTGAGAATGATTTTCCAAGATCTCTTCCCTGCTCAACATCATGCGTTGCTTGACAATCTTGGAAATCCTCGGCGGTTGTGGATGATGATATTCGACGAGCGTGTAGTTCCCTCAAACCCCGATGAAGAAGTTTAATGCCTTCCATGGGATTAATAATATTCAAAGATGGCATTTTCATCAAATAAATGGTCGAATTGAGCTTGAGGTGTTCTCGCTTCATCTATCGAGCATCGTGGGTCCAAAACCAACGGAGTAGTCCGTTTGAAGTACCTTTATATATGCTCTTTGAAGGGGGTGTCTCTAGAGATATTATTGATAACCCCAACGATCATAATGCGGTGAACCAAAGTGGGTAGAACTGGTCAACCGTCTTGTTTTCTTGGTGATTACGCTCCGCAGGTGTTGGATCGGACAAAAGTCATCTCTTTGAGTTTGCAAAATCCAAAGTAGGTGAAGTTGAGGCTTTGTGACTTCAGATTGGTGTGATGTACCTACCACATTATGTCCCAACCATTGGAGCACAACACGCTGATTATGTTTCAAAGAGCGTTGAAGAACCATGTGATGTGTATGTTCGACGCCGCCATGAGATACTGGTAGCTCGCGAAGAAAGTTTTTTTATGAATCGAATGATGACTCTTGAACAAGGGACTCCCGGTTTTAGTGGGATTTGAAGTATGTCGGAGATCATTTCCTTTATTCAATTCCAATCGTTGTCCATAGGCATTGAAGTAGAATTTTCCATCTTCATAACCGCTTAAATTGGTAGAACATCAAAACCAATTCTCGGAATAACTAGCTGCTGAATGATATAGAAGAGGCCCATCCTCGACGATGATTTCAAGTGTCAAAATAAGGAGAAAACCGCCTTCTTCGAAAAGTTTTTAGGTAGTCTTTCTCTGCCGCTATTTTTCTTGGTTGAGCCATTGCCGAGGGAAGGATAGTGAAAATTGTATGAATAAAAATGGCTTAAAAAAAAGATTTATAGGCAATCTATGAGGCTATACCAACTGGAGTCCAAGTGTATTTAATGACCCATGTGATTATGAACAAAGATCATAGGGGATCCACAAGAAGTCTTTGTCATGTCGATATCCAAATACAATTAATGAGATGGTTTAATGTTTAGAAAATACGGAGGAAAGTTTTTTGTGGTAGTTAAACTTACACGTAATTTCAGAAATGATGATCATAACTCAAGAATAGAATATGGATAGAATAATCGAAATGCATGTGTGACAAGTGTTATGTGTACCTTCTTGCAAGTCTTGGCGCGATTTTTCTCGAACACGATGTGTATCCATTAATTATTTCGTGAGTTTTGGATGGCCTTTCTTTGTTTATTATTATTATTATTATTATTATTATTTTTTTTTTTTTTATTTTTTTTTTTTTTTTTTTTTATTTTTATTATTTTATTTTTATTAGAGAGGAAAAGACGACTAATATACACAACTAATTAATAATGAACTTCTCCATTTAATACGTGAACCCGCATAAATGTGTGAAAAATTATTTAACACACCATACTAATATACAAAATGAAAAATCAGAAAAAGAGACGGTTACATAGATCTAGATGTTCGATCATGTTATGCATGAGTGACAAGAGAATAATGATAAACACCGTTATCACGACTAATGTGATAGCCCATTCGTTGCTCCTTTTCCCATCGCCTCTAGTTTATTCATTATTGGCAAGAAATTGAAAATTTGTGAAGAAGAATTTGTGAAGATTGAGAGAAGGGAATGAGTGAAAGAGGAAAGGAGAGTTGTATTTATAACTTGGTTTCAACCGTTGGGCATGTGACCGCTTTGGATCATCCATTGGTTTCGACCATTGGCTTTTGGGAGTAGGCCCAATGAATCAAGGAGCAAACTCATATTTTTGAAAATACTATATTCGATAACATAAATAATTTCTCATTTAAACCGTTCGGAGATACAAAATTATGAGAAATCAACCGATATATAATAATTTAGCACTAAAAATAAAAATGCAATGCATTAGGGAAATAAATGACATAGTCATTTCTAAACCAAAGAAAATAAACAGCCATCGAATCCTCCCGGGTTAGCGTAAGATGAACCCGGTTTCTACGCCTTCGCCCACGACTAATTTAACTTCAGCCGAAATGGACCGGGTGAATGTGGCCTATAGATCAGAAAGTAACCGATCTTGAATTGCCGCCGATTAGCCATCATCATTCTCGAATTGGCCTTGGCGATTTCTCATTTCTTGCCGGAATTCATTCGGGAAGTAATCATCTCTTCCCGGGCGAAGAAACATCCCGCGCGATACTAGAATTCATGTTCCTCAAGGCATCCATAGGAGTATTGATTCGGGCGATGGTATCTTCATTAAAACAACCGGGTGGTGAAGGCGGAGGAGGAGGTACGTTATCATGCTCAATGTCATCTCTAGCTACCGGGTCCCAATGGTCTAAAACACAAGTCTCAAAAATTCCAAAATTCTCGAAAAGACCTTGTTTCAATGAATGGAGTAGCCGATCGAACCCTAAGTTAAGCATAAGCCGAAAGTAACAAGCACGCAAAAGAGGAGTCGATTCTATTTGACGCGGGTCGTAAGAATATGGCCCACTGAAATGGACCATACAGAAAGTGTGCTTCCTCTCCTGTAGGATCCACAGCAGTGCAAGAAAGTCTTGTTCACGCCGACGCCTTTGAAGTTCCAATGACGCGTTGGCGCCAACCATCGAGTGACGGCTAATTGGTTACGCCCGAAGCGAATGCCGGTACACGCAGTTCGAGCCAGTGTTGTACTCCCCTCGAGAAGCGTGTCAAACATCAAATCCCTCGTGGTCGGATACTCGACGACAATAATGGTCGGGCTATCGAGTTAATCGAATCGGCGGTATTCAAATCAACTCAGCGTGAGTTCACGCTCCATCCCATCCGCCGTAATCCAAAAATTCGTCACCCCGAAACCTCCATTATTATAAAATTTCAACACCAATTCTTCGGAATATTGAGCTGGGATTCGATGTAATAGATATTCCCACTCTCTACTTTCAATTTCCTCATCAAAAATGGGTGAAACATCCCGAATTATAGAGATTTGTGAAATTTTCTCGATCGTAATTGCCTTCGTGCTACCATAGCGTATAATTTAAATTTTGATGGTGCAAATAGCAAGAGGAGGTGGAGGAGGTGGTGCTGGAGGAAGGGGTTGAGGTTGGTGGAGTTTGCCCAGCGCGGCGTGGTCTAATTCATCACATCGGTATGCCGCTGAAAGTGGATGGGTGAGGGACCAAGATCCGTTTTTGTGGAAGAAGAAGAAGTGGGGTGGACGCTGGGTGCCCCGCGCGTGGGCTTTGTACCCGGATCTTGGGTTTTTGGGTCGGGTAAAATTTTTGGCCCAAGTACAAATGAATTACAGAAATTCCTCTTATGTCCCGAAATGTTCCGAAATTTCAAACGTGGAAATTCGATTCGTTTCAACTCCAAATTTAACGGATGAGATATCGAAACGATCAGTATTAAAAATGCCATCCACTAGAATATGAAAAATCACATTCAAACATCAATTTTTTTTTTTTTTTTTTTAACAATCTTTGGTTTTTATTTATTTATCCTTTATATACAAATGTACAAGTCGAGAAGAACGGTCAACAACACCGAAATCCAAATAAAACAACACATCACAAAACCTTTAACTCAAGCAACTTTCATGTCGGCTCTGGTGAACCCAATCCAGCCGTGACGCGGGCTTATCCTTTATGTTTTGGGGCCTAGGGTTTAGGATCGGTACCATCCCGACCAATGTGCAATGGTCTAATAATAATATTACCCTTAGTACATATGGTATAGCCTCAAACCGCCAAACAAATCCACATAGAAAACTTATCGGGGTTGGCCCGGTGGAATCCATTGCCCGCATTTAACTAGGAAATTTCCGATGGTGCATATCACGACTATCTTTTGGGCACCATGCCGGGTGCTAATAAAACAAAACGAGTATATACATGTTGAGTCTTTTAACGCCGATCCTCAAGACGAAAGTGAGTCTTTTAACGCCGATCCTCAAGACGAATGTGAGTCTTTTAACGCCGATCCTCAAGATTTAATGTGAGTCTTTAACGCCGATCCTCAAGGCGAATGTGAGTCTTTTAACGCCGATCCTCAAGACGAATCCCAACCCGGGGAGCAACGGACGACGACGAAGTTTATCCCGTTGAGCTAGTGTCGCATAATAATATACCTTTATACCGCTCATCTCGATAAAAGATCAAGACCGGACAGTAAAGGAGTTTGATAGTTCATACACCACCCCATCCTTTTCGCCGCCGCCGCTTTTCGAGCAAAAAGTACTACCACCATTACCAATTCGAGATGGGTGAGATTTGGACCAAATGATGAGTTGGAGTTCGGAAGGAAGAGAATAGAAAAGGGAGGAGAAAGAAGGAGTTGAAATTTTGGTACCCATTGTTTTCCCCGAGGCACGCTTTTGCTCGATTATCGTAAGACATTTATACTCTCAGTTCAAGTAGAGTTTTTTCGTGGACTAAGGTTCCGGCGCTTGCAACCACACACTCTAGGGAATTTTAGAAAAGAAAATAGAAGAGGGCCCGGCTACCCTAATGGCATACTTTTCCCTGTTTAAATACATGGAAAGAAGTACACCAAATAATCTATTAGTCCGGTAGACTGGATCATTGAGAAGAGTCTCTTCGACATCTGGAGAGCGCAACTCATGATAATGTTTAAGGCGCTGGCCATTTACTTGGAATTCGCTACCATCATTTTCGTTTTTCACAGAGATAGCCCCATAAGGGGTGACAGCAGAGACAGTGAAAGGACCAGACCATCGAGTTTTTAATTTTCCTGGAAAAATGTGTAATCTTGAGTTGTACATCAAAACTTTTTGACCGACTTTGAACTCTTTTCGCAATATGTGCTTGTCATGCACTCTTTTCATGTTGGCTTTATAGGATTTCGAGAGATCATAGGCATCAACTCAATTTCCTCAAGCTCATTTAACGCAATTTTTTTTTTCGCCGCCATGTTAGTGTTATAATGGAGGCTTTTGATGGCCCATAGAGCACGGTGCTCAAGTTCAACCGCAGATGACAAGGTTTTCAAAAAACGAGGCGATACGGAGACATCCCTATAGGTGTCTTAAAAGTCGCTCAGATGCCCACAAGGCATCGATAATCGTAGAGACCGATCTTTTCTAGATGGATTGACAGCTTTTTCCAAAATGGATTTTATTTCTCGATTAGAGACTTCTACTTGACCAATCGGTTTGAGGATGATATGGAGTTGCCACTTTGTGCGTGACTCCATATTTCTTTACTAATGATTCAAAAATTTTATTGCGAAATGTTTTCCCCGCCACTAATTATAGCTTTTGGAACACCAAATCGAGAAAATATTTTCTTTTATAAACAAAACGACCGCTTTATGATCGTTAGCTCGACATGCCAATGCCTCAATCCATTTTGACACATAGTCAATCGCTACAAGTATGTATAGGAAGCCATGAGAATTTGGAAATGGACCCATGAAGTCGATGCCCCATACATCAAAGATTTCCACAATTAGAATGGGATTTAAGGGCATCATATTACGTTGAGTAATGCGACCTAATCGGCCGGCAGCGATTGCATGCTTTGCAATGCTCATGTGCATCTCTAAACAAGTGTTGGCCAATAAAACCACATTGTAGAACCTTGGCCGCAGTTTTTCTTACCACTAAAATGACCACCACAAGATTGTTCATGGCGAAGGATAACACATCGTTGTGTTCCCTACCGGGAATGCAACGGCGGATTAGTTGGTCCGAAACAATACTTGAAGAGGTAGGGATCATCCCGTAAATAGAATTTCACAGTGGATAAAAACTTTTTCCGGTCATTACGGAGACCAAGATAAAGGAACTTCCTCGGTAACTAAGTAATTTACTATGTGTCGTACCAAGGGGACGAAAAAATAGAGTACAAGTGTTCATCCGAAAGGAATCACGATAGGTTCAAGATCGCGATCAACATCATCGACAAGTCTTGATAAATGGTCCGCAACCACATTTTCGCTACCTTTTTTATTTCTAATTTCGAGAGTAAACTCTTGCAAAAGGAGAATCCATCGGATCAACCTTTGTTTTGCATCTTTTTTCGCTAATAGATAACGGCGCCGCATGGTCGGTGTAGACAATAGTTAGAGAACCCACTAGGTAAGGACTAAACTTATCTAACGATATACAACGGCAGAAACTCTTTTCGGTGGTGGTATAGTTACGTTGAGCTTCATTAAGGTTTTACTCGCGATAGTAAATGACAACCGGCTTATCTTCTCGGCGTTGTTCTAGTACAGCTCCTATAGCATAGTCGCCGCCGCCACACATTAATTCAAAAAGGTTTAGACCAATCGTGGTTGAATTATGGGAGCGTAGTTAATGCGGTTTTAATACCTCAAAGGCTTGTTTGCAACTGAAATTGAAATCAAAACGGCATCTTTAAGCAGGAGATTGGTTAAAGGTCTAGCAACCTTTGAGAAATCTTGAATAAATCTCCTATAGAAACCTGCGTGTCCTAAGAATGCCAATGTCTCGAACTGTTTTTTGGTATAGGAAGTGAAGCAATTTTTTCTATCTTAGCTTTGTCGACTTCGATTCCGCCCTTTGAAACGATATGTCCTAAAACTATTCCTTTTTAGTAACCATGAAATGGCATTTTTCCCAATTAAGAACAAGGTTTTTCTCTTCACAACGTAAAGACCTTTTCAAGATTTGATAGAAACTATCGAAAAGAATCTCCATAAATTGAGAAGTCGTCCATGAATACTTCCATAAACCGCTCAACCATATCACTGAAAATATGAAGCATGCAAGCGTTGAAAAGTACCAGTGCATTGCAAAGGCCAAAAGGCATTCGCCTATATGCAAATGTACCAAATGGACAGTGAACGTTGTCTTTTCTTGATCGCCAGGTCTATGACTATCTGAAAATAACCGAATAACCATCAAGAAAGCAGTAATAGGCATGACCGCTAAACGCTCGAAAGCATCCGATCGATGAATGGAAGTGGAAAGTGATCCTTACGAGTGACGGCATTATTTTTGCGATAGTCAATGCATATTCGCCATTTTTAATCGATATCTGGAAATGCATTCATCTTTATCATTTCGCACAACCGTAATGCCAGATTTCTTTGGAACTACGGTACAGGACTCACCCAAACACTATCGAGATAGGGTAAATAATACCCGCGATCTAGTAATTTTAACACCTCCTCTCGACCACATCTTTCATGGTAGGGTTTAGGCGATTTGTGGTTCACGCGACGCCCTAGCATTTTCTTCCGTGTACGCGATGGGTGCACACATTAGGTTCAATGCCTTTAATGTCATCGAGGGACCATCCAATAGCGTAACGATGTTGTTGAATGACATTAATTAAACGAGCTTCCCCGATCGTCACCAATTGTGAAGAAATAATAACGGGTGACGCACCATCAAAGATCAAGTCAGACGATTTTAATTCGAAGGAAGAGGTTTTAATTCAGGGGGGGGGTGGAGTGGGTATTAAAGATTCTTGAGGAAGGTCATCATCCATGTAGTAAACAGATTGATGATCATCCAAGTTACTAGACATCACCGTTGTAGGTCAAATAATGGTAACGACTCTAATAACTCATTTACTTCTTGTGTATAATCATCGCCCTCAAACTCGAGTCGCTAAAGGAAAGAAATTGGTACACTTCATCTTCGTGAAAAGAGTTTGTAAAATACTCTTGAATGAATGCTTGTCAACCCCGCTGACCTCACCATCAATGTCGCTCGAAGTTGTTTCATCAACTTGAACACATTCACCTCGACCGAAAGATTTCGAAGGACATGGTCATGGAACCATCTCGACAGCTTAATAAGAGCATTAGCAAAGTGGCGAGGAACGGACGCCCTAAGATGATTGGAATGGAATCACATGCAACTTCAGATCCAAAATAACAAAGTCTACGGGATAGAAGAAATCTTGACTTTTACAAGGACGCGTTTTCCACAATTCCTTTTGGATACTTTATGGAACGATCCGCTAACTGTAGAGTCATGGTGGTAGGTTTAAGTTCATGAAGACCTAGTTGTTTAAATAAATAATATGGAAGTAAGTTCACACTAGCTCCTAGGTCTAGTAGAGCAAGAGTCGCGGTATTTGTCACCTAAGGTGCATGGAACCGTTGGTCTACCGTGGTCCTTGTATATTTTACTATACCATTGTGTTCGTAATGGAGGGAAAACCGCTCAGTGAGGAACGCTTTGTTGAGGAACGTTAGTTCTTCTTTTTGTGGTGCACATATCTTTCGAAATTTTGCATGTTTTGGTAATAATTTTAAGGCATCGAGAAAAGGTAAGTTTATTGTTAAATTTTGAAAAGTCTCGAATTTCAGCAAAATTGTCATCGTTTATTCTTTGCCAAGTGTGCAGAAACGGTGCCTTAGCATGAATTTGGCAAAAAGGGTCTACTTGCTTGTTTCCTACATTCGAGGTGTTGACTTTGTTGAATCGGGGAATCTTCCGTGAGGTTCATTCTTAGAAATAGATTCCTTGGAACCCTCCCCGTTCTTTTGGTTGATCATCCGCATAATGATCCGATTGTCGCACGCTTTTTCCAGATCGTAGAGTCGCGGATTGCATGGACCTCACCTTGGGTGGGGGTGCTTGTACCGTGGGCATTGGTCGGTTCAAAGGTCGTGGTTCTTCGGGTTTAGGGTTTGAACCGCCTTGTGCAGGAAACACTTTTCGACTCTTTTCTTACGCCAATTCTTTGAAGTGATTGTTGGATAGACATTAAAATTTGAGACTATTGGTTCATGTAAGCCAGGAAAGTCTCATTTGTCCTATCCGTAATGGTTGGCGCAGTCAGGCAAACAGGTAGTAGTTCTCGATTATTGCTTAGAAGTTGTTGATTATAGTTGGGATTTGGATTATTTGGAACAAGGGTGCGGTTGGTCCGATAATTAGCATTAAAATTATTTTGAAATTGACCTTGTTGGTATTGTTGATTATTTCCTTGGCGGTATGGAATAAAATTATTGGTAGGTCGAACAGTGTTGATTAGCTTAAACCGGGAGGAGCCCCCATTTGTTGGTTATTTTGGCGCAAGTTTAAATTCGGATGTTGTCTCCACGGTGCATTGGGAATGTTGAATGCACATGCCTCCTCCGCTTGTTGAGTAGGGGAAGCATATAACAAGGGGCAATATGCATCGGGATGATCGGGACTAAGACAAAAAGGACACAAGGAGCGGTGTCAACGCTCATGACCGGTTTTGGTAGTTGATCGCTTACTTGAACCGCAAGGGCATCTACTTTTTAGTTAGAGATTCTATCAAATTTTTATTTCGGGATCGGGTTTTACCCTCAAAAATAGATGTGGCTTTTGTAACAAAGATCCTTTGATGATCTAGACGGCTCGGTGTTACCCCGGTGTGTACCTTTTTTGCTTGTTTTTCAAGAAAAGTATAAGCTTCAAGAGCTCCTTTGTCCATGAAGCAACCTCCGCTCATTATATCAAGAGTTTCTTTTGATGATCGCATTGCACCATTAAAGAATGAACGAACAAGGACAGCCTTTTCTAGTTGGTGGTGAGGACATTCTAACGTAAGATCAAGAAAACGACTCCATGCTTTCCGTAAAAGGATTCATGAGGATTTTGACGGAAGAATTGAATTTTCTCAAGCATTTGGTTGTTTTTCTTCGAAAGTAAAACTGAAGCATGAAAGCTTGAACTAGTTTATTCTATGTGTCTATGGATTGTGATTGTTGTCCCGCTAGCCGATTAATGCTTTTTCCGCTTAAAGTGAATGGAAACAAATCGAAGCAAAGAGTTGTTCCTTAGAGATCATTTGGATGATGAAATGTTGTTGCCACTTGTTGAAGTCTACGAAGATGATTGTACGGTTTTTCGTGCTCCAAACCATGATATATTGGTAACAAACTGAAAACGTTTGGTGGGATACGAAAATCACCAACAATGTCCTCAAGTTTGATGCAGGAAGAAGGTCCTTCCTGTAATGCAGTATAGAAGTCCGAGAGGGGCTTCTCTGCTGGTGGAGGATCGTCGGCCATAATGACGAGAAGTTGATGGCTTAAGGATTGTGATGAAGGTAATTAGCAGAAGAAGAACAATTTTTAGGTGAGAACTTACGCAATTGCTTATCGTATTTTTTTCGACGATAGGTATGTTCAATTTCTTTAGTGGAACCGGACCTTAATCTCATGCAAGCATAAAATTAGATCTAACTTACAGAAGGAATTATGAGGACTCAAATTTTATTATTATCTTAAGCATTAGGATTGAACAACATATGCCTAAGCTGCCGCTAACGTGCTTGGTTGAAGCTAGGAATACGTGTGCATAAAACCAACCCAGTCACAAGATAGATATGAGGGAGGATTTCCGTGCAAGCACGGTTCTAATTAAGTAACCTCAATCTTTCAAGTTTCCTAGACACCATTGGAATATGATTTAAGATTTATGGAATTAAAATTTATGCAAAGGTGGTAGTAAATTAATTTTAATTTAATTTTAATTTAATTTTTAATTTTTAATTTTTTTAATTAATTTTTTTTTTTTTTTTTTTTTAAAGATTTATGCAAGGGTTAAAATACAAACATGCAAATACGATCTACTCAGACAATACTATGTGCAGTAGCATGTGAGGGTACTCTACTCATACGTATAGCTATACGAATAGGCAAGCTTGTGTCATTGATAATTATTTCCATAACGCATGCAAATAAAATAAACATCGAATAATGATATATATCGCTTAATTTGTAAATCGATATTACGTAAACGATATCAACAAAGAATGTGGGAATTTGAATCACTCATACGTATCTAAATACCTTAGCATACGAATACAGTATACATACGCAGAATAGATGACAAAACTAAACATGCAAAGTATTATACCTAAACTAAAATACGACTCTTGTATTGCATAATAAATCGATTTCGACAATACTCATTGAGATTGCGAATGTCCTATAGAGAGCAGCTTTACCCCGTAGGGTTTAGAAACAACTTACCCAACTCAGATTTTAACCCTCGTTGGAATGTTCTCCTCTTTCTTGACAAAATCGACTTATTAGACAAGACCGTGTACGTATACGTAGAGAAATATCAAACATGTAACAAGAAACATTTATACATAGAAAGACATATACCCATGCAATACAGTACCATTAATATGTAAATATACATTCATATGCAATTCATGTCCGTGTAATCGTATATAAATATTTACCGTATACTGAACTTGATTCATGCATAATTCTAGGCTAAAACTTAAATAATAATCCATAAATATTTCCTAATACTATATACATGGCATACATGCAGAAAAACATAAAAAAAAATTACACTAATACTGAAAATTGGAACTCAGAAGCTTCCGCATTTTATTTTGAACTTTGAATGAAATAAACGTTTCAATTGCCGACGCGATTAATCCCAAAGGATTATCGAATTTTTCATGTACAGGATTAGATATTTAGGCCTGGAAATGTAGCAAGATAGATCTGTAGATGCTGGTGGTTGAACAGGAGCAGCAAAAAAGAAAAATCACTCGCGGACGCGGGTCACACACACTCGCTGACTACACACCACAAGACGTGTGTCAAGTAATGTACAGTAAGTTCAATTTTTTATGGAAGTCTTATAATCTCCTGTAGTTTTGTTTCCCAGTCCTAACTTTGTGTACCTGCAAGTGGAACGAAAAAATTTAAATCGAACAGGTCTATTGTAAGTGAAAAAAATACGAATTTGAACTAAAAAATGCAAACGAACGACAAGGAAAGGAATGAAGAGAATGGGGGTTCCCCCTTGATGCAACTTCCGATCTTTAGCATGAGTTCTATGGCTTTAGAACAGCAGCGGCGCCATTTGATATAAGCTTGGAGAACACTACTTAGAGTTTTGAACTCTCTAAATTAATGTAAAAGCAATCAAGATTCCTTACTCACGATCTTCGTTTCGTAGAGTTTGAATAAGGATTCGAACTAACCTAAAGCTTAGAACAACTAAAAATTAGATGTTACAATAAAGGGAAATTAAGGAGTAAGGATATAATATAAATGTTAGATTTTTCCTTCCTATACAAACATTAATAAAAACATTAACAATGAAAACATGCACTTAATACCGAAATGGAAATTTGAAAGAGAAATTGGAGAGTTAATCCTCCTCATGTGAAACTATCATTAGTGTTGATTTGAAATAGGTTTTGATTCTTCCTAGACTCATAGACAAGTCCCTAACGGAAAAATAGATTTGATCCCTAGCATGCATGGCTCACTAAAGAGCTCATACATGCTAGCAAGTGAAACCAAACAATGACTTATCTCTAAGCTCATTGCTTGATTTCTAACTAAACTCTACACCAACTACCATTTTTGGGGTAGGATGTAGAGTTAGTTGTTCTTCCTAAACCTACCAAACCAACAATTGGTTTACCCTCACATGAGTTAGACTAACTCCCCAAAAGGGAAGTTAGCTCATGATCCTTGGGACAAAGACTTATGAACTAATAAAAACACCAAAGAGAAAGAGAGAGAGAGAGAAGAAATATCCACAACCAAAATCACTTCTATATTTTCTAGAAGAACAAGTGTTCCTCCATTAAAACTATTACAAGCTTTTTAATAAAAACCAAAACTAACTTCTCATTTTCACTAAGGAACTAAAATAATGTCATGTGAGGAAAATAAGTCAAGGGAGTAATTGGAGTGTCCCCACATTTGTCTAATTTCTTCTCCATTTGAGAGAAATCTCATTTCCTCCCACGTGAATTATCAAACCACATTGATTCATTTTTATCTACCACATTAAAACAAAGTGACACCTTGCCTTTTTTTCACTATTAACACCTAATCTAATTTATTACATGCAAGGTGTCAACTTTGCACCAATAATTTGTTATCTTTGTCTTGACATGCTCCATGATTGATGACTCATCCAATCTTGTGGCCCCGCATAGTGGGTCCATGTGCAGTCCAGTGGCAGTCCGGTATTTTGGGCAGTTTTACAACTTCCCGCCTATGCGTAGAGTTCATCGCCCTGATTGTCTGAGCAGCTCTCTTGTCGCATTCGGAGTCCTGGTTCGAGAGGTAAGAGCTTTGGAAGTTTGATGCTTCTACGTGGATTTGGAAGAATTCATATATACGCCGTTCCTCGTGCTTTATTGCAGGTTTAACCAATATTTCCATGTTTACTGCAAATACCTGCAAAAGTATGAAAACATATTTATTTCATGATTATTAAACACATAATGAACCAAATTTATATGTCTCAATGGGGTTTCATAATACACTTTTGGGTGCTTATCACCCATCATTACCGTGATGATCAGAATGATCAGCCGGTGAAAGAGAGAGATCGAGCAAAGTGTGAATCGTCTCTTCTCTTTCATAAACATCCATTTGCTTCGACGTCTTTCTTCTCACAACTTCCTCCTCGGATTCTTCCTCTAAACGCCGCTTACCATTTGTAACTTGGAGGAGATCAATCGGAGTCGGAGGTCAACAGGGTAAAAAAATACATGCAATGATGGGGATCAATCAGATTCGAGTGGTAACGGTGAAAGAGTATGCTTAATCAAAGATGTAATTTTTGGTTAATTAGTTGCTTGATTTGGGGATTGAGGTTTAATTAGGTTTTTTAATTTGAGAATTTAGGATTTGGGGAAACACGTGTAACCTGCGTGAAATTTGTTTATCAAAACAAAAACTTGCGTGAAATTTTGGTGACATTTTGGAGCCACGACACCGGTTATTAGGTGTGCACCTCAATGGTGCCACATGAGCATTTGGTCGGACACGTATACATCCAGCATGTCACATATGCATATGAATTAACGGAATGCTAATGGTGGCCCAAACTGATAAAAAAAAAGAAAGGTCATGGCCCAATTTGCTAAAAAAAAAAGTTCTTGGCTCAAATTGATAAAACCATCAAAGTTCATGGTACAAAACATCCATTTTTTCTTTTTTCTTTTGTTCCTTCATAGTTTCACTATCATTTTCTAGAAATAAACTTTGTTATGTTAAACTTCACCTGAGATTAGTGTGGAAACTATTCTTTGTGGCGTAAGGGTTTTAGAAAAATCGTTTTTGGTTGAAAATATTGTTTTTTGCAATTTTTTTTTTTTTTTTTCTGTAATTAGCTATATTGTTTAGGAAAAGTTGGAGACTCTGAAACTCTAGATGGGATTATTTCTTTATTTATATCCTACTTTTTCATAATTAGTAATAGAGTTTAGAAAAAACTGAAGTCTCTATGAGTGCTCCAAAAAATAGATTGGTGAGGGTATAACTATAATATATATCTAAGGATTTGGAGTTCTTTTTTTCTTCGTAATTAGTATTAGAGTTTACAAAAAGTTGGAGACTCTATGAAGCCTTGAAAAATAGAGCCAAGAGGGTATAGCTATAATATATATCTAAGGATGACGGCACGATGGACACAAAATTTCCTAAAACTTTGCATTTTATTTACTTGCTAGCTAACATGTCCGGCCTTATGGGGATTCTGAACTCTCTACATATTTACTTCTCTTTCCACTGTAAGAATTTTTTTTGCTATGAGGCATATATTACTTATTTATAGCAATGAGCTGAGTTAACTGTATTTCAATCAAAGTCCTATTATTTATGTGAGTAAGAGTTAAGGAGGTTTAGGCTGGGCTGTACAATTTGCAAACCACATCGATGGAGAACGAATTTTGACCACTGTGCTAAATGCTAACTTGAGTACATTATGGTATGTGGTCATGTCATGAAATATACCCCCAAAGTCATGGCATGCAGGCATGCAACCATGAAGGAAAATGTTTATCACATATTTGTTGCTTGGTCAAGGCAGCAAAATGTTCATTAAAGTTGCATTACTCATTGATTTTTTTTTTTTTTTTTGGTAATCAACATTCATATATATATTAAACTGGTTTAGGAGTTACAACTGAACGATCCTCCTCCAAGGCATAGATGGAACTAGGGGGGTGCATGTGGGGGCGGTCGCACCCCCTGAGCTTTGAAAAGCTCCACTACCATGTAACTCATTGCCGAGAAAAATATCAAAACTACAAGGACTCCCCTCAAGATTTTGTCCAATCTTCCACTACCGCAGCCCCCAGAATTTTCATAACTATAGTGGAATTATAATCGACAAAAAAGAAATTATAAAAAATAAAATCCAAATCCAAATCCTTTTTTCCACTTTTCATTTTTCCCTTACAAAAGTAGCTCTTATTTTGAAGCCAAAATGATTAGAAGGGGACAATTGTGTCTTTAAATGTTTGATGGGTTTCACTAAAACAAATGGAAAAGCCCAACAACCGGTTCCAATTCTAATCTCCCCAATAAGTCAATAACAAACCCGTAGTCTCTCTGTCTCTCTGACTTTCTTTCACTCTCAAACTGAAAGAGGCAAACTCCTTAACCAAAAACAAGAAAAAAAAAAAAAAAAGAAAAAAGAAAAAAGAAGCTAAGATAATCTTTTCTCCACTTTTTGCGTGAAGTTTTTGGCAATTTTAGGTTTTTCTTTGAATTGGTTTATTTTTGGGGTTCTAATTTGGTGAATTGGTGCCAAGTTTTCATAAATGTTGTTATATGGAATTGTTGAATTGTGGTGTTAATCACTTAAATTTGATTTTGATAAATGGAATTAGGGGAAAAAAAAGTTTCTTTGTTCTTAATTGGTTTGATAAATTGATATTGTTTTTTTTTCTTGTCTAGAAATAAGAAGTGGTTAATCATGGTGACAACACTTTTCTCATTCTATAAGAAAAGTGAATCTCGGAATGTGGAATCACCAAGTACTCCTATAATGCCTCCACCCCATAGTGTTGAAGCATCTACTACTAGTCATGAATGTCGTCCTTCCAAAACTCCAAGAGTTGAGTCTGATGAGGTTGAAGTTGAACATCGTCCTTCCAAACTTCCAAGAATTGATGCAGAAGAAGTTGAAATTGAATAGCATACTCCAAATTCTCTTGGAGTTGAGTCAGAGGAAAAACACCATAATAATCTTCCGGAAGTTGCTACTGTCGAAAATGTTGATACAACTTTGGTACGAGATACGGGGTTAAGACAACAAATATTGAGTTACCCACCATCTAAACAAGACGATATCAGGCGTGCTTATATCAAATGGGGTCCTTATCAGCCTAAGCCTCCAAAATCCAAACCTTATCCTTCAGACAAGTTTGGTCGACATTTTCTAGCTGATTGGTACAAGTTATTTCCTGACTAGCTTTAATACTCTCCACAAAAGAATTGTGAGTTTTGCTTTCCCTGTTTTTTATTTGTAAAGTCATCCAGACGACAAGGACCTACGGCTTTCATAGTTGATGGGTTTTCTACTTTGAGGAAAGTCAACGAAGGAAAGAAGTGTGCTTTCCTATCTCATATAGGAAAAGATCCTAATTCACATCACAGGACTGCTCTTAGTTGCTACCACAGTTTAACAAATAAATTGCAACACATCGAGAATGTTATTCAAAAACAAGTTTCTAAGAGCATTCCCAATGCAAGTGAACATAATCCCCCCCTTATCACCGCCACGTAGGCACTTATTCACCCTCTTTTCACCGTTTTGGTGAAAAACAAGGTGAAGCTGTGCAATGCAAAGGTGAATAAAAAATCTCAGGCGGGATGTTGGATTCCGTCTGGAGGTTTTTTGATTGAGACAGAATGTAACATCCCATCTAGTATTTTATAACAAGACGGAATGTAACATTCCGTCTGGTGAGTCAAATATCACAGACGCGAACAGGATCCATTTTTACTTTCTTCCCAGCCTCCATTGTGATTTTCTTGCCTCCATTAACAACTTTTTTTCACAAACTTCAACTCCTAATGACTTCTCCACCCCAATGATTCCCCACCAACCTCACCACATGAAGAGCATTCCCGATGGTTTGGAAATGTCATAATATCCAAAAAAAAAAGGGGCAAAAAGGATCGTCGTCAAGAACGCAAAATGTGGGCGAGGAGGATGAAATTGAACTTGGGTTTAATTTTCCACCGCGTTGTGAAATCGAAGAACACCCACCATTAGCATCAACATTGGTCTGACACGTAGCAAATCGAATGGCGGAGTCTCAAGTAAGTTTTAGATTTTTTTATGTTAATTATTATTATTTATGTTAGTTTATATCAAGTTTGTTGTTGTGTAATTAGTTTGAATTTGTCGCATTGTTTTAAAAAAAATTGAGTTGAAATTATATCGTATTGTGTGTTGGATGAATGTAGGAAGTACACCT